>NC_070602.1:5315000-8302500 GCF_027172205.1 Podarcis raffonei
AGTGAGTAATGTTCCTATTTTCATTTGAGGAATGTTGGAGGGTATGTCCCTGTTTGCTTTGAGGCTTAAAACGCACACAGACACAAAAAGAGGGACTCACTTGTCTGGTGTGAAGCCTTCTGTCCCTCCCTATGTGGTTGGGGGGCAGCACAGGGGGAGGGGGTCACAGGAAAGGGAGACTCGAAGCCAACACTTTGCGCTGCCCCCTGGGCTTCTGGCAAGATCAAAGCGCCAAGCCACTCTCCGTAAAACCAGAGGGAGAGCCTGAGAGAAACAAAGGCAAGGTTTAGAGAGATAAACATCACCCTCTCCGCTGTGACATCTCATCCACAGAAGATCTGGAGAAGTTCACCGCACAGTTCATGCCACAGAACTACAAAAGAGGGCGGCTTTGAGGATCACTCAGCCAACCTTGCGCTGCGTCCTGACGCAATACCAGAAAATTTGTCTCTTTGGCTAGATGGCTCTCATTCCCCCAGCTCCCCATACAAACAATCTTTCTGAAAATAGGAGGACTTTAAAATGCACGAATGAAACAAGATATAGGCTAAGCAATAATTAGTGAGATAGATGATAGATAGATAGATGATAGATAGATAGATAGATGATAGATAGATAGATAGATAGATAGATAGATAGATAGATAGATGATAGATAGATAGATAGATAGATGATAGATAGATAGATGATAGATGATAGATAGATAGATAGATAGATGATAGATAGATAGATAGATGATGATAGATAGATAGATAGATAGATAGATAGATAGATAGATGATAGATAGATAGATAGATGATAGATAGATGATAGATAGATAGATAGATAGATGATAGATAGATAGATAGATGATAGATAGATGATAGATAGATAGATGATAGATAGATAGATAGATAGATAGATAGATAGATAGATAGATGATAGATAGATAGATAGATAGATGATAGATAGATAGATAGATAGATGATAGATAGATGATAGATAGATAGATGATAGATAGATAGATAGATAGATAGATGATAGATAGATAGATATGATAGATAGATGATAGATGATAGATAGATAGATGATAGATAGATGATAGATAGATGATAGATAGATATAGATAGATGATAGATGATAGATGATAGATGATAGATAGATGATAGATAGATGATAGATGATAGATAGATAGATAGATAGATAGATAGATGATAGATGATAGATAGATAGATAGATAGATAGATGATAGATAGATAGATAGACAGATAGATGATAGATAGATAGATAGATAGATAGATAGATAGATAGATAGATAGATGATAGATAGGTAGATGATAGATATAGATAGATGATAGATAGATAGATAGATAGATAGATAGATAGATGATAGATAGATGATAGATAGATAGATAGATAGATAGATAGATGATAGATAGATAGATAGATAGATAGATAGATAGATGATAGATATAGATAGATAGATGATAGATAGATAGATGATAGATATGGTTGGTGCTAAATTGCATATTTGAAAGCAGTTAGGACACAAGCTCTGGAAGTTTCTCTTTTCAGTTTTTTTATTTATACTTTTCAAATTTATACATTTCATTAGTTTTACAATCAATTTAACATTTCAAAATTTGACTTCCTTCCCCCTCTTTCTGCAGCTCCTTGAATATAGGAAGAATATATTAGGAGGAACTTCCTGACAGTAAGAGCTGTTTGACAGTGGAATTTGCTGCCAAGGAGTGTGGTGGAGTCTCCTTCTTTGGAGGTCTTTAAGCAGAGGCTTGACAACCATATGTCAGGAGTGCTCTGATGGTGTTTCCTGCTTGGCAGGGGGTTGGACTCGATGGCCCTTGTGGTCTCTTCCAACTCTATGATTCTATGATTTATATATATATGTATATATATATGTAAAGATAAAGGACCCCTGACAGTTAAGTCCAGTCACAGATGACTCTGTATTGCGGCGCTCATCTCACTTTACAGGCCGAGGGAGCTGGCATTTGTCCACAGACCATTTTTCTGGGTCATGTAGCCAGCATGACTAAGTCGCTTCTGGCGCAACGGAACACCAAAACCAGAGCAGCGCACGGAAACACCATTTACCTTCCCGCTGGAGCGGTACCTATTTATCTACTTGCACTTTTTGGTGTGCTTTCGAACTGCTAGGTTGGCAGGAGCTGGGACCGAGCAACGGGAGCTCACCCCGTCGCGGGGATTCAAACCACTGACCATCTGAACAGCAAGCCCAAGAGGCTCAGTGGTTTAGACCACAGCACGACCCACGTCCCTTTTTTAATATCTTCTGCATATCCAAATTCATTTAACTTACTCATTTAATTATGTACTGTAAATAAATACTCTTGCGAAACTGCAAGTTATTACAATAATCCTGCTAATGTTTTTTATCTGTTTACAATTTATCTGTAAATATTCAATAAACCATTTCCATTCTTTTATGAAAAGTTTGCTATCTTGATTTCTTATTCTTCTGGTAAATTTTGCCATTTTTGCATATTCCACAGGTTTTTGTATCCATCCTTCCTTTACTGGGACTTCTGCTTTTTTCCATTTTGGGGCCATTCCAGGCCATATTCAAGAGGCTGCCATACAGTGGTACCTTGGTTCTCAAATTTAAACCGTTCCGGAAGTCTGTTCCAAAACCAAAGTGTTCCAAAACCAAGGCACGCTTTCCCATAGAAAGTAATGCAAAATGGATGAATCCGTTCCAATCTTTTAAAAACAACCCCTAAAACAGCAATTTAACATGAATTTTACTATCTAACGAGACCATTGATCCATAGGCTGAGACCCTATCTGCCCGCAGACTGTCTCGCCAGAGTGGTGCATGCTCTGGTTATCTCCCGCTTGGACTACTGCAATGTGCTCTACGTGGGGCTACCTTTGAAGGTGACTCGGAAACTACAACTAATCCAGAATGCGGCAGCTAGACTGGTGACTGGGAGCGGCCGCCAAGAGGATATAACACCAGTCTTGAAAGACCTACATTGACTCCCAGTACATTTCCGAGCACAATTCAAAGTGTTGGTGCTGACCTTGAAAGCCCTAAACGGCCTCGGTCCTGTATACCTGAAGGAGCGTCTCCGGGAACCAGGCAGAGGGCCTTCTCGGTAGTGGCGCCCGCCCTGTGGAATGCCCTTCCAGCAGATGTCAAAGCGATAAATAATTACCTGTCATTCAGAAGACATCTTAAGGCAGCCCTGTTCAGGGAAGTTTTTAACGTGTGATATTTTACTGTATTTTTGGTTTTTATGGAAGCCGCCCAGAGTGGCTGGGAAGGCCCAGCCAGATGGGCGGGGTATAAGTAATAAATTATTATTATTATTATTATTATTATTATTATTATTATTATTATAAAATGAAAGCAATAATCAATGTACTGTACTATCAAATAAATAAGACAGTATTGTAGATGATAAAAATTAAAAATTTTCTTCCCTGCACTGATGATAGTCATTGTTTGGATGGGGGGCCTTTATCCATATCCACACAATAATCAATCAGTAGCTGAAGTGGGTTCCACACAGTCACAAAAACAAATGAACCAAAAAAGCCTCAAAAACAAAAATGCAAAATAAGTAGCAAAAGCAAAAGCGCCAAACAATCCGTTCTGGAAGTCCGTTTGGCTTCCGAAATGTTCGAAAACCAAGGCGCAGCTTCTGAGTGGTGCAGGCATCCTGGAAACAATAGCCGACAGTTGTATCGGACATTCAGCTTCCGAAAAACGTTAGAAAACCGGAACACTTACTTCTGGGTTTTCAGCATTTGAGAACCAAGGCATTTGAAAACCATTGCACACTGACAACTGGGAAACACTGGCCTGCGAGCGCTCCAGTTGGACAACAGCCTTTACCAAAGGTGTCATGAACTTTGAAGACACTCGAACTCAGGACGCAAGGGAGAAACATGCTAAGAGGAAGGCACGCTTGGCAAATCTACACTGTAGAATCATAGAATCATAGAGTTGGAAGAGACCACAAGGGCCATCGAGTCCAACCCCCTGCCAAGCAGGAAACACCATCAGAGCACTCCTGACATATGGTTGTCAAGCCTCTGCTTAAAGACCTCCAAAGAAGGAGACTCCACCACACTCCTTGGCAGCAAATTCCACTGTCAAACAGCTCTTACTGTCAGGAAGTTCTTCCTAATGTTTAGGTGGAATCTTCTTTCTTGTAGTTTGGATCCATTGCTCCATGTCCGCTTCTCTGGAGCAGCAGAAAACAACCTTTCTCCCTCCTCTATATGACATCCTTTTATATATTTGAACATGGCTATCATATCACCCCTTAACTTCCTCTTCTCCAGGCTAAACATGCCCAGCTCCCTTAGCCATTCCTCATAAGGCATCGTTTCCAGGCCTTTGACCATTTTGGTTGCCCTCCTCTGGACACGTTCCAGTTTGTCAGTGTCCTTCTTGAACTGTGGTGCCCTGAACTGGACACAGTACTCCAGGTGAGGTCTGACCAGAGCAGAATACAGTGGCACTATTACTTCCTTTGATCTAGATGCTATACTCCTATTGATGCAGCCCAGAATTGCATTGGCTTTTTTAGCTGCCGCGTCACACTGTTGGCTCATGTCAAGTTTGTGGTCAACCAAGACTCCTAGATCCTTTTCACATGTAGTGCTCTCAAGCCAGGTGTCACCCATCTTGTATTTGTGCCTCTCATTTTTTTTGCCCAAGTGCAATACTTTACATTTCTCCCTGTTAAAATTCATCTTGTTTGTTTTGGCCCAGTTCTCTAATCTTTCAAGGTCGTTTTGAATTGTGATCCTGTCCTCTGGGGTGTTAGCTGTGATCAACTCCAGCCCAGAAACCAACATCCCCACTGTGGAAGGACGTGTGGATCCAGAATTGGCCTCCACAGTGACTTACAGACTCCTTGTTAAAACCGTGTTTATGGAAGACAATCTTACTCGGCTACGAGGGATCGCCAAAGAGAGAAGCATATATATATGTTGGCTGTGGGGAGAGCTTAAGCCCCACAATGTCCCTTCTAGATTTCATCCAAGACTTAGAAGGAACTGGAGTTATTTCCATGTGTCCGCCAAGGAGGAGCAGCCAGCTTTTCGTTCACATTTTTTATTTAATCCCGCTGGCTTTGAATTCCTCGGCCGGTCTATATGAAGATTAGGAGCTCTCTGGGAGTGATGGAGAATTAAATGCGTTTAGGGGGAATTTAATCCTTTGTAAAAGGGTTTTGTTCACAGCATTCTTTCCTGTCTACAGCAACAAGTCTTCCTTCCTTGAACTTAGATGGCCCAGACGCATCGGAGCAAAGCATTTCAGTGGATCTTTCTTTACTTTGTCTTTTTAAAAAAAGAAAAAGAGAGAAAATATATGATTACCCTTAAAAGGAAAAGCGGGGGAGAAGCCCTCCTGTTCAATAGCATGGGAAAAGGTCAACTGTAGAGAACATTCTTAGGATGTAAAAGGATTTGAGGCTGCAAGCTTGGGAAACACCTGGGAAAGAAACAGCATTTTGAACATTATATACATGCAACGCCAGATGGTGCTGGAGAGTAAAAAAAAATATATATGCGATTTTCCATAGTGTTTTTTCCCCTCTTGTTATAACAATTTAATTTCTGGCTTATTTATAGTGGGGGTTTTTCCCCCGTGTGTAGATCTGCCCCTGCTGTTCAAAGTAGATCAAGAGTGGGGAATCCATTTCAGCCAAAGGGCCACATTCCCTCAAAAGATAATATTCTAGGGGCCACATGGCAGTCGTGGACGGGACCAGTGGTTAAAGTAGGAAGATCAATGGCTGTGATTCTTGGCATTCAAAAACCAGCAGTTTCTGCACAGCCAGGAAAACAGGGATCAGTGGCAGGATGTGAGGGGGGCAAGGGGGGCGTGGCCCTGGGCGCAGAATTCTGAGTGAGTGTGGGATGTAATCCACTGGGAGCAGTCAAGTACAACATTCCTTGTAATGCTAGAGAAGACATGCGAAGGAATGTTTGGTCCAGCCAGTCAAAACTTCCTGTTTCCTCCTGGCTGGAGCATGCTTCCTTTTGCATGTGATAGAAGGTGGGCATGACCTCACCTGTCCAGGTAACAAAAGGACGAGTCACACAGCACACCTCTCTATTTTTGAGTTCCTACTTTGTTTGACCAGCTTCCAGCTAGGACTGCTCTGCTACCTGTAGCTTCCATCTAGTATAAGCACTGGGATTACGCCCCCATATGGGGAAGATCCACATGTACACATATGTAACTAAGTCTGCCTTCAGGGATTCAACTGTGAACGATGTAAGTAAACTTCTTTTATTGACTATGAATAAGATTGTGGTGTCTTTATTCTTTTAAGAGGGATTTAAAGGAACTTAGGCTCCAAGACTTTGGCCAACTCATGAGAAGAGAAGACTCCCTGGAAAAGACCCTGATGCTGGGAAAGATGGAGGGCGCAAGGAGAAGGGGGCGGCAGAGGACGAGATGGTGGGACAGTGTTCTCGAAGCTACCAGCATGAGTCTGACCAAACTGCGGGAGGCAGTGGAAGACAGGAGTGCCTGGCGTGCTCTGGTCCAGGGGGTCACGAAGAGTCGGACATGACTATACGACTAAACAACAACACATCTAGGCTCAAATGCATTTCAGTTTTCCGGACACTGCTACTTTTACTTCCAAATAAAGCATGAAAAATTTCTGCTTCCTTCCTTCCTTTTCTAAAAAATGAATCAGGCTCTAAGATACATTCCCACAAAACAAGGCTAAAATAACATAGCTGAGCTTTGGGGGGCAATTTACAGATAATCAGCAAACACGAAAACATAAATTGTTTCTGGGCTGAGCTCCTTCTGTGTGGTGGAATCATTCTGAGAGGCATGTGGGTCTGATAGAGAACAACCCAGCAAATTCCACCCTCCATCCCAGCATAAGCAGGCAGACCGACTCTCCAACCCCAATCGGTCTCGCTTTGACCCTTAGGTTTTCCACCAGAAGAAGAGCGAACGAATAGAAGCCTCCGAGCCGCTGGCCTGTGAAAGGTGAGCTGATGATTAATTGCCCTTTTATAATTTTAGGAATTTCCCCCTCTGTTTTGGATCCCTCCAGTTGCACGGGGGAGGTTTCTTTGAGTTTGGCTGGTATATTTGGAAACGGCTAATAAACACCCGCTTCCTGTTTTCCTTGCCACCGTGGACATGTCATTTAAAAAGAGCTGGCTTACTCTTCTCAGCTGTTTGCACGGTTTGCAGACGGAACTAAGCTGGGTTTATGGCCAGCACGCCTTGCACCCTGCCAATGGGGTTTTCTCACAGCTATGCTGAAATGAGGTAGCCCTGTGGGACGCCAGGCCTGCTTTGAGACTGCGTTCTGCTGAGGGCAAAATTGAACTTGTGCACTGTTTGTTCTGAGCGCTTGAAAATTTCCCTTCCTCCGAAGGAGAGGTTTTGGGCGAAAAAGTGCATTTCCTTCCACAGATTTCCCTTCTGCTTCTACCCGGAACTCCTCCTCGGGAAACCTACACAATCCAAACTCCCTCAAAACCACGGTTCCCCTGGCAGACCCTCCAAGTGCCCCTATTTTCCAGGGACAGTCGCCGATTTACAGAAGTTGCCCCGGTTTCCGGTATGATCCCGGAATGCCCCACTTTTCCTTAGGACAGGGGTCAGCAAATTTTTTCAGCAGGGGGCCGGTCCACTGTCCCTCAGATCTTGTGGGGGGGCCTGACCATATTTTGAAAAGAAAAAAAAGAACGAATTCCTATGCCCCACAAGTAACCCAGAAATGCATTTTAAATAAAAGGACACATTCTACTCATGTAAAAACACATCGATTCCCAGACTGTCTGTGGGCCGGATTTAGAAGGCAATTGGGCCAGATCCGGGCCCCGGGCTTTAGTTTGCCTACCCATGCTTTAAAGGTAAAGGGACCCCTGACCGTTAGGTCCAGTTGCGGACGAATCTGGTATTTCGGAGCTCATCTCGCTTTATTGGCCAAGGGACCCGGCATACAGCTTCCGGGTCATGTGGCCAGCATGACTAAGCCGCTTCTGGTGAACCAGAGCAGCGCACGGAAACGCTGTTTACCTTCCCGCCGGAACAGTACCTATTTATCTACTTGCACTTTGACGTGCTCTCGAACTGCTAGGTTGGCAGGAGCAGGGACCGAGCAACGGGAGCTCACCCCATCGCGGGGATTTGAACCGCCGACCTTCTGATCGGCAAGCCCTAGGCTCTGTGGTTTAACCCACAGCGCCACCCGTGTCCCTTAGGACGTCCCTATTTTCATCAGAGAAATTTTGGAGGGTATGGAGTTATCAGAGCCGTTACCTGAGCCGTCTGAAGGCAATCCTGTACAGGGATTAAAAAAAAAGAAAGTTTAAAGTTTTATTATGTTTTTATATATGTTGGAAGCCGCCCAGAGTGTCTGGGCCAAGCCAGTAAGATGTGTGGGGTATAAAGAGAAAAATTATAATTGTGGAATGGGACGTCCCTATTTTCATCAGAAAAATGTTGGCGGGTATGTCCTGGGTGCCTTTGCCCAGTCCTCAGTCCCAAATTAACACATACCCTCCAACATTTCTCCCATAAAAATAGGGACACCCTATTCAAAAACAATAATACTTTTATTATTTGTATCAAACCTATCTGAATGGGTTGCCCCAGCCACTCTGGGTGGCTTGCAACATAAATAAAAACGCAATATAGCATTAAACATTTTTCTAAAAACTTCCCTATACAAGGCTGCTTTCAGATGGCTCAGGGGTTGCATAACTCCACACACTCCAACATTTATCTGATGAAAATAGGGGCATCCTGAGGAAATGTGGGACATTCTGAGATTGTATCAGAACCTGGGAAGTCTTCTGTAAATCCGGGACTGTCCCTGGAAAACAGGGACACTTGGAGGGTCTGTTAAAGGCAGCAAAGCTAAATCTATGTGCGGCACACTGCGGACTGCCACAGAGGAAACGTAGGGTGTTAATAAATTTAATGAAACAATGAAACAAAATATTTCAGGGGCCTAGGGCCCCCCAAAGTGGATGGGCACTGCCATTCAAGAGGTGTGCATGCTCTGCATCTTGTGCGCAGTTATGTGGGGCGGGGTTTACCTGGCCTGCCCCAATATTTTATTCAAGTTGGCACCCACGACAGTGAGCAATGACAGGGCCTTTTCATTGGTGGCTCCCAATTTGTGGAACACCCTCCCTAGCAAGGCACATCAACAGGGCCGTCTTAAGCATATCTGGCGCTGTGCTGTAAAGGTCCCTCCAGCGCCCCCCCCCCATTTCCCAGAGTTGTCAACCTTTTCCCATGCTTCTGTGGGGATTACTCTCCTCCTGCGGAGATTTGGGAGGCAAGCTGCACACTTGCCAGCCATATGGTTGGCGGGGCACAGCTGGCGGGCGTGCAGGGAAAGAGGAGGCCGCCGATAAAGCTGCACAGCTCCCCCACTTGCTGGGGCGCCCCTGAGAGGCTGGCGCCCTGGCACATTGCACCACTAAGCCCTATGGGAAAGACGGCTCTGCACATCAATCTACCTGACTATTAACTTTATGGAGAAATGTGCCCAGGCACTTGAGGCCTGAAAGTCCTGTCCCTGGCACCCCTGAAATTATTAGGTTGAGAGCCAACAAATAAAATTGTTGCTGTTGCTGTTGCTGTTGCTGCTGTTGTTGTTGTTGTTGTTGTTGTTGCTCTTCTTCTTCTTCTTCTTCTTCTTCTTCTTCTTCTTCTTCTTCTTCTTCTTCTTCTTCGCATTTACCGTATTTTTGCTCCATAAGTAAGGGGAAATGTCTGTGCATCTTATGGAGTGAATGCGTGGTCCCTGGAGCCGAATTGCCCAGGAGCAAAAAGCAGATCGTGCTTTTTTTTTTTTGTAGAAAGAGGGAAGGGGGTGTTGAAACAAAGCCGCTGAGCAGCTGATCGGCAAGGGATCGTGGAGGGAGATAAGGGACTCTAGAGATAAAGGAGGCTGCCTGGGGGTGGGGAGGTAAAAGCACATAGATCCTCAGGATTTTTGCACTGGGTCACCCCAAATTCACCATCAGATCACATAGCATGTCCATGGCTACAGCTCGCACCAAAAAAACAACACATCCATTGTTTCATGGGGCCGCAATGGCGCAAAAACTTGGTTACAAAGCACGGATCCACATGGATTCTCAGGATTTTTGCACTGGGCTACCCCAAACTCACCATCAAATCACATATCATGTCTGTGGCCACAGCATGAACCACAAAAATCATACATCCACTGTTTTGTTCGGAATATTTTTTTCCTTGTTTTCCTCCTCTAAAAACCAGGTGCGTCTTATGGTCAGGTGTGTCTTATGGCGCAAAAAATATGGTATATCTCATCATTTTCTCCAAGGAGCTTGGGGAGTCCTTAACTGTTTTTAGAAGGCTGCTCCCCCCACACACACCCCTGTTTTTCTGAACGTTTCTGTTTTATTTCTTTAGTAGTGACATGTTTGCCACCTTCCTTTGGCGGAAGCTGTGGGATATAAACATAATGGATAAATTAATAATAAAACAAAATTTATAAAACTGCCACTTTCAAGATGTGTGCTGAAGACCAAACCGGCTGAGAAGTTTCATTTCTCTTCTCCCCACCTTCTGTTTGTTTCCAGAACGCCAACTCTGGCTCCGAATTCAGGAAAGTTCTAGCATAAAGCTGGCACAGGCTGTTCCCACACCTGTCTGTCTTCCCCTGCGGAGGAGGAAAGCTTTCGGAAGGTGGAAAACATCATCCTTGCACAACTGGCCTTCTTAACATTGCCCCCCCCACGCCCAGTGCCGGACTTACGTATAAGCTAAACAAGCTATAGCTTAGAGCCCCACTCTCTTGGGGGCCCCAAAAAAATTAAAGGGGAAAAATGGATGTACATTTCCAAAATAAAATAAAATAAAACCTACATACAGCAACACCGAAGAATTGATGCTTTTGAATTCTGGTGCTGGAGGAGACTCTTGAGAGTCCCATGGACTGCAAGAAGATCAAACCTCTCCATTCTTAAGGAAATCAGCCCTGAGTGCTCACTGGAAGGACAGATCCTGAAGCTGAGGCTCCAAGACTTTGGCCACCTCATGAGAAGACAAGACTCCCTGGAAAAGACCCTGATGTTGGGAAAGATGGAGGGCACAAGGAGAAGGGGACGACAGAGGACGAGATGGTTGGACAGTGTCTTCGAAGCTACGAACATGAGTTTGACCAAACTGCGGGAGGCAGTGGAAGACAGAAGTGCCTGGCGTGCTCTGGTCCATGGGGTCACGAAGAGGCGGACACGACTCAATTTAAGATTTAAGATTTTGGAAAAGTTCAAATAATAATAGGCTGAAAACAGATTAAATCTCACATCAACATTCTGGGTAGGCATGTCTGAGCAAAAATGTTTTTAGCAGACACCAAGAAGAGTATAGCGAAGGCAAGTGCTATCACACTTAGAGGTTGATTTGTTACAAATGCGGAATCTGTATTAGGTGGCCCCTGTAAAATAATAATAATAATAATAATAATAATAATAATAATAATAATAATTTGTTTATATGCCACCCATCTGGCTGGGTTTCCCCAGCCACTCTGGGTGGCTTCCAACAAATTAAAACACAAAACAATGCCAGTTCCATCGATCAAAGCGTGGGGTGAGGCGATCTCCTCTTTCCAGAATGAAGTTACCAGAAATTATTTCCCCCTCTTTTTCTGACTTGTCCATTTTTTTAAAAGACAGCACCCTCTTGTTGAAGTATGTAAACAGTGAAGGCTTTTTTGTCTCTTTCCTAAGAACTGCTCTTTTTCCAGACGTGTGCTTGAGAAGAATCTCAAGGTCTGGTTTTTTTTAAAAAATAAAAAATAAATCAAAAACAACCATTCTGCAGCACAGCAAATAAAGTGGATATTCATTCGTGTCTAGCGTGAATTTCCTTACAGCAAAGCAGGACAAGTTATCACCTCCAACTTTGTATCAGGCAGAGAAAGGGCCAGAACAAACTCTTTTTTATAAATTACACACACACCCCCAAAAAAGAGTAGCATTTAGCATTATTAATACAGCTAAAAGGGATGTAACATTTCCAAGGTCACATCAACGCCTCAAAACATTACAGACGTGTTGCAACATTGGAAAGTTCACTGCCAAAATGACCTTTCTTTGGCATAGCTGCTATTTTTCCAGTAAACATTGCTTCTTAGTCTTTAAAATCCACCGTATTAGCAAAACACCCCAAAGTAAAGGCACGTGCCGCTAATTCTTCCCTTACAATGCAAATAAAAAAACCTTGTACGCAATGGGGGGGGGGGGAGAACAGGCTTGAATCTGTAAAGCCCTAAACGGCCTCGGTCCAGTATACCTGAAGGAGCGTCTCCACCCCATTGTTCTGCCCAGACACTGAGATCCAGCGCCGAGGGCCTTCTGGTGGTTCCCTCATTCTGAAAAGTGAGGTTACATGGAACCTGGCAGAGGGCCTTCTCGGTGGTGGCGCCTGCTCTGTGGAACGCCCTCCCATCAGATGTCAAAGTGATAAACAACTACAGTGGTGCCCCGCAAGACGAATGCCTCGCAAGACGAAAAACTCGCTAGACGAAAGGGTTTTCCGTTTTTTGAGTCGTTCCGCAAGACGAATTTCCCTATGGGCTTGCTTCGCAAGACGAAACATCTTGCGAGTTCTTGCGAGTTTATTTCCTTTTTCTTAAAGCTGCTAAGCCGCTAAGCTGTTAATAGCTGTTAAGCCGCTAAGCCGTTAATAGTCGCTAAGCCGCTAATAGCCGCTAAGCCGCTAATAGCCGTGCTTCGCAAGACGAAAAAACCGCAAGACGAAGAGACTCGCGGAACGGATTAATTTCGTCTTGCGAGGCACCACTGTACCTGACATTTAGAAGACATCTGAAGGCAGCCCTGTTCAGGGAAGTTTTTAATGTGTGACGTTTTCATGTATTTTTAATCTTTCTTGGAAGCTGCCCAGAGTGGCTGGGGAAACCCAGCCAGACGGGCAGGTACAAACAATAAATTACTATTACTATTACAACTAGGTCCTGCTCAGTGTAGTTTCTGGGCTGGAGTTGATCACAGTGTGGATTTGCCAAGCGTACCTTCCTCTTAGCATGTTTCTCCCTTTCTTCTTGAGTTCGAGTGTCTTCAAAGCCCATGACACCTTTGGTAAAGGCTGTTCTCCAATTGGAGCACTCGCAGGCCAGTGTTTCCCAGTTGTTGGTGTTTATACTACATTTTTTAGATTTGTCTTGAGAAAATCTTTAAACCTCTTCTGTTGACCACCAGCATGACGCTTTCCATTTTTAAGTTCGGAATAGAGTAGTTGCTTTGGAAGACGATAATCAGGCATCCGCACAACATGACCAGTCCAACAGAATTGATGTTGAAGCTTTGCTTCGACACTGGTGATCTTTGCTTTGTCCAGTACACTGGTATTAGTTTGCCTGTCTTCCCAAGTGATGTGTAAAATTTTTCGGAGACACCACTGATGGAATCTTTCGAGGAGTTGGAGATGGCGTTTCTAAGTGGTCCATGTATGGGATGTTAAAAAGGTAAAGGACCCCTGACAGTTAAGTCCAGTCGCGGATGACTCTGGGGTTGTGGTGCTCATCTCACTTTACTGACCAAGGGAGCTGGCATTTGTCTGCAGACAGTTTTTCCAGGTCATGTGGCCAGCATGACTAAGCCACTTCTGGCGAACCAGAGCAGCGCATGGAAACACCGTTTACCTTCCTGCCGGAGCGGTACCTATTTATCTACTTGCACTTTGATGTGCTTTCGAACTGCTAGGTTGGCAGGAGCAGGGACTGAGCAACGGGAGCTCACCCCATCACGGGGATTCGAACCACCGACCTTCTGATCGGCAAGTCCTAGGCTCTGTGGTTTAACCCACAGCAGCGCACATTGGATCACCCTCCCACCCTCCCTAATTTTAGGGTGTTTGTTGCGTCTGACTTTGCTATGCCTGTCATGGGGTCATCTGCTTTTGGGGCAGGGACCTGGTAGGAATTTTGTCCATTTGGCTGATTGGCTGGTGCCATTTGGTTTTTGCCTACTGCGTAGCAAATCGTCACAACTTGTAAGGTTGCAGTTAGGCATTGGTTTTAGAAAAAAAATGGTTGGTGGAGGGGTATGGATTGGCTGTGCCTGCCCCTCCAATGCTGTTGCTGCAAGGGTATTCCGTTAAAGGAATCCAGGGGCTCGCCATGCTTTTGTCCGCACCCCCGTAAAGGGAGATAGGGCCACGCAAGAACCCCTGGGAACATTTGGGGAGAGGTGAGGGTCTGGTACCCAGCTCCATCTACTCCCCATAAAATGTTTTCCCTTGCTGACTTTGCAGGCTTGCGGATGTCAGGTCTGTCCCTGGGCGGGGACAGATAGTTGTAACCATTGCCTAAGCAACCACTCAAATTGTTTGCATTTTAATAAAGTTGTGGCCAAAATCATGCCAAAAACCGTAAACAAAAGTTATGGTGTGAAGTGTGAATTTATTTAGGGGTGGCTTGGGGATCTCGACACGCAACTCCTGCAGCCCAGCTGGCGCCCAACATCTTGTTCTGCTTTCCTTTGAACCTCATCACTGGAGAGCCAGTGTGGTATAGTGGTTAAGAGCAGTGGACTCGTAATCTGGGGAACCGGGTTCGCTTCCCCGCTCCTCCACATGCCGCTGCTGGGTGACCTTGGGCCAGTCACACTTCTCTGAAGTCTCTCAGCCTCACTCACCTCACAGAGTGTTTGTTGTGGGGGAGGAAGGGAAAGGAGAATGCTAGCCGCTTTGAGACTCCTTCGGGTAGTGATAAAGCGGGATATCAAATCCAAACTCCTCTTCCCCTTCTCCTCCTCCTCCTCCTTCTCCTTCTTCCTCTTCTGTGAAATAGTGGGGGGAGACAACTCTCTATATTATTCCCCACCCCACTTCATGAGTAACGGAATTAAGGAATATTTGCCACATGATGCTTTAGAGTTTTATTTTGTGATTGAAAAGACCACTGCAGGAGACCCATGTTCGCTTTACAAGGAAAACCCATATTCTGGGTTTTCCAGAACTCTGTAATTTCCTGCTGTGTTTTAATGACCCATCTCCTGCTATATTTTTAATGACCCATGTGATAAAGCGGGATATCAAATCCAAACTCCTCCTCTTCTTCTTCTTCTTCTTCATCAGTGAGGCTGAGAAGGGGGTCTTGTCATCTGGACAGCCCAGGACCTCCAGACACACTGCCCAAGCTGTAGCCCCAAGGAGGTCACTTCCTTGCAGCTAGGGCTGCAGTTTGACTTCATCCCTGGAGACGCACTCCTTTGTCTTCCAAGACAGGCAGATGCCAACAACCCTGAACATGAATGCCAACATGGAATGCCAAAGTTTGAGGATCTTATGTTTAATTTTGATCCCCTCGCCTTGCCTTTCCTTTTTTTATAATAATTTTTATTAATTTTAACATATAAATTATAATACATACCACAAAACTTCATCACTTAAATAATCTTCTTCTTTTTTTGGACTTCCATCAGCACCTCTGATGATCTACCGTTTTGACCACTTCTTATGCATTTCTTAAATTCATATTGCCTTTAATTATTTTAACTAACCATCCTCCCCCTTATCCATTTTTGCAATAATTCCAATAAAACTCCTCACAAAATTTCTTGCAACCCTACAAACATAGTCTGATCATCACAAATACTTTTCAAATAGTCTGCAAATTTACTCCAGTCTTCTGTGAATTTCTGGTCCCGCCGGTTTCAAATCCTTCCTGTTACTTTATCCAATTCTGCATAGTCCATTAATTTCATCCTCCATTCTTTCATCGGTAGTTCTTCTTGCTTCCATTTTTGGGCCAATAACATTCTTACTGCCGTTGTTGCATATAAAAACAACTTACATTCCTTTCTATTTATGTCACTTCCTACAATAACCAGTAAAAATGCTTCTGGTTCCTTTATAAATGTATATTTCAACATTTTTTTCATCTCATTATATATCATCTCCCAAAAGCATTTCACCTTTTTACATTCCCACCACATGTGATAAAACGTTCAGTTCTTTTTCTTTACATTTCCAACATTTATTGCTAACTTTATACATTTTAGCTAACTTGACGGGTGTAATATACCATCTATACATCATTTTCATCACATTTTCTTTTAGGGCATTGCATGCAGTAAATTTTAAACCTTCTTTCCATAGTTTTACCCAGTCACTCAGCTGTATATTATACCCAAAATCTTTAGCCCAATGAATCATAACCGACTTTACCTCCTCATCCTTCAAATGCCATTCAAGCAGCAATTTATACATTTTAGACAAAATTTTATAACCATTACTTAATATCTCTGATTCAAACTTTGACCTACTTTCATCAAATCCTTTTTCTCTCGCCTTTCCTTTCCTGCCTTTCCGGTGTCCTAAAATGCACCTCGAATATTCAACTTCGAGGACGAACGCTAAGGAGATCTGCAGTGTTTTTCTATTCAGGGGAGGCTCAGCAGAAGGGATTTGTTCTCTCGTTCAAGGTCTTACCTAATTGCCATATTTGGGCTCAGCATGGAATGTTCCCTGCAGGTTAAAAGGGGAGGGGGGAATGGAGAGGGAAATGGTCTCCTTTGCTGAGTGACTCACTGGGCTTCTCAGCTGGGAGTGTGTGGTTCAGCTTCCTTGTCCTGGACATCTGGGGGTGTGTTTTATTGTGGGAGGCATATGCCTTATACCGTAAGCATCTCTGTCTCGCTCCTGGCGCAGATCCCTCTTCTCTCTCAACTTGTGGCGCTGCAGCCTTAGGAGATCTGCTTTTCTATTTCTGTAATTCTGCACAGGTGGAATCCATTATATCGTACAGGGGTTGGATTGTTGTTGTTGTTGTTGTTGTTGTTTAGTCATTTAGTCGTGTCCGACTCTTCGTGACCCCCTGGACCAGAGCACGCCAGGCACTCCTGTCTTCCACTGCCTCCCACAGTTTGGTCAAACTCATGTCCGTAGCTTCGAGAACATTGTCCAACCATCTCGTCCTCTGTCGTCCCCTTCTCCTTGTGCCCTCCATCTTTCCCAACACCAGGGTCTTTTCCAGGGAGTCTTCTCTTCTCATGAGGTGGCCAAAGTATTGGAGCCTCAGCTTCAGGATCTGTCCTTCCAGTGAGCACTCAGGGCTGATTTCCTTAAGAATGGAGAGGTTTGATCTTCTTGCAGTCCATGGGACTCTCAAGAGTCTCCTCCAGCACCAGAATTCAAAAGCATTAATTCTTCGGCGATCAGCCTTCTTTATGGTCCAGCTCTCACTTCCATACATCACTACTGGGAAAACCATAGCTTTTACTAAACGGACCTTTGTTGGCAAGAGGGGTTGGATAGGATTGCTAAATCTCCCTTTTCCTTTCCAGGGGGCAGGCAAGGGAAGAGTCCTCCACACCTGCCCACCCCCTGTCCCCTAAAAAACAGTACTTTTGCCTTTTCAGGATTCAACCTCAATCTGTTAGCCACCATTCACCCTCCAACTGCCTCCAGACACTCACACAGGAAAGGCAACCCAAAGGGAAAGGGATGTAGTTCAATGGCAGAACATCTGCTTTGCATGCAGAAGGTTCAGTCCCCAATGGCATCCCCACGTAGGAGATGAGGAAATATCCTGCCTAGAGGAATTGCTGCCAGTCGTGTATACAATACTGAGCTCGCTAGACCAGGGTTCTGACTCAGGATAAAGCCATTTCCTATGTCCCTTATTTTGGGGCCCTCTGACTTCTTTTTCCTTCCAAAAACAGAGAGAAGCGCACGGCTTAAGCACTTAAAAACATGTTTATCCTAACATATAGTTTGTGCAGCCTTGAGGACATCGTGTCGGCTAAAGTACTTGGGGCACTTTGGCAGAAACAGGCCCAGGCGGAATAGCACAACATGACAATAACAAGGATTATGTCAGCAGGCAAGCAATTCCTGCTGGAAATTTGCACGTGGAAGGAAGAGAAGAAAAAAACCACCACCCAAATTGCAACAGGAGAATCTTGTCAAGCTGCTGGAATGCTTGCTGTGCGCCACATGGGTGGTGCAACACCGTGGGTGTTCTCCTGTGGCCGAGCAAGGCCAGCCTGTTTCCCTTCTGCTGGTGAGTCCCCTTGGGCAAGATCTTCACAAGGCCCCAGCCTTTAGGGGAGAAGCTTTGCTGCCTCGCCTGTTGCTCTTCCTCCAGGCCAAAGGTGGCGACGGTGAGCAGGTGTGTCTGCAAGAAGGTTCCATGGTTCGACCACTGTGTGGTAACCAAGATGGAAGCAGGAAGGTGATCTTGCTGCTTGAATGGCATTTGAAGGACAAGGAGGTTAAGTCGGTTATGATTCACTGGACCAAAGATTTTGGGTATAATATACAGCTGAGTGACTGGGTAAAATTATGGAAAGAAGGTTTAAATTTTACTGCATGCAATGCCCTAAAAGAAAATGTGATGAAAATGATGTATAGATGGTATAGTACACCTGTCAAGTTAGCGAAAATGTATAAAGTCAGTAATAAATGTTGGAAATGTAAAGAAAAAGAGGGAACATTTTATCACATGTGGTGGGAATGTAGAAAGGTGAAATGCTTCTGGGAGATGATATATAATGAGATGAAAAAAATGTTGAAATATACATTTATAAAGAAACCAGAAGCATTTTTACTGGGCATTGTTGGGAGTGATATAAATAGAAAGGAATATAAGCTCTTTTTATATGCAATAACAGCAGCAAGAAAATTACTGGCCCAAAAACGGAAGCACGAAGAATTACCAACGATTGAAGAACGGAGGATGAAATTAATGGACTATGCAGAACTAGATAAACAAACAGGAAGGATTTGAAACTGGCGGGACCAGAAATTCACGGAAGACTGGAGTAAATATACGGACAATTTGAAAAGTATTTGTGAAGATCAGACGACGTTTGTAGGTTTGCAAGAAGTTTTGTGAGGAGTAGTATTGGAAGTATTGGAGAAGGGGGAGGATGATTTGTTAAGAGATGTAAAGGCAATATAAAGTTAAGAAATGCATAAGAAGTGGTTAAAACGGTGGATCATCAGAGGTGCTGATGGAAGTCTAAAAAGATTGTATAAGTGATAAGTTTTGTGGTACATTTTATAATTTATATGTTAAAATCTATATATATATATATATATATATATATATATATATATATATATATAAAGGAAGCAGGAAGCTGATCTTCTCCAGAGTCCATAAGAAGACCCTGGTGGACCAGACCAATGGTCCTTCTAGTCCAGCACTGAACCATGGTTGAGTGGAACATCTGTACCAACTCTTAAGTGTAGTGAACACCAACTAAGATTAAGAAAAGCCCTGTTGGATCAGGCCCAGTGTCCACCTAGTCATTTAATCAGCACTTCATTGAGAACCATGAGTGCCAGAATCTTACTTTTCAGCTCAGCAGCACCACATCTCCATTGCACGTAGAAGGTTCCAGGGCCGACAGCAATAGATTAAATGGACCAATGGTCTGATCCTGCAGGAGGCAGCTCCATGTGTTCATTGTAGGTATAGTAGACAGCTGGGGGGGGGTCGGGATGTCCAGGACCGAGGCTGGCAATGCTCTTGATTTCATCACCATCATCCATAATAGTTCTATGCTGCTTAATATGCAAAATCCCTAAGGTAAAGGTAAAGGTACCCCTGCCCGTACGGGCCAGTCTTGCCAGACTCTTGGGTTGAGCGCCCATCTCACTCTTATAGGCCGGGGGCCAGCGCTGTCCGGAGACACTTCCGGGTCACGTGGCCAGCGTGACATCGCTGCTCTGGCGAGCCAGAGCCGCACACGGAAACGCCGTTTACCTTCCCGCCAGTAAGCGGTCCCTATTTATCTACTTGCACCCGGGGGTGCTTTCGAACTGCTAGGTTGGCAGGCGCTGGGGCCGAGCAACAGGAGCGCACCACGCTGCAGGGATTCGAACCGCCGACCTTTTGATCGGCAAGCCCTAGGCGCCGAGGCTTTTGCCCACAGCCACTCCCATAAAAGACAGTAAGAGAAGCAGAACAAGGGGGGGAAATGTATGCACAGCATCTGAAACCAAAAATGCAAATAAGCGCGTCAGGAAAAATAGGAGCAAGCAACCAACACAACATTTGGTTAAATATCAATAAATAAGATAGCAGAACAGTGTGAAGGCTCTTACAAGCCCAGGATTGCTGGCTTCTGTTCTGGAGGGTAGGATTCGAACCCATGGCTTCAAGTTACAAGAAAGGAGATTCCAACCAAACATCAGGAAGAACTTTCTGACAGTAAGAGCTGTTTGGCAGTGGAACAGACTCCCACGAGAGGCCGTGAACTGTCCTCCCTTGGAGGTTTTTAAGCAGAGGTTCTATGAAGATTTAAAAATGGAAATGTGAACCAACACATCAGGAAAAAGCGGAGAAGCCGCCAACAAAACGTTTGGTTAAATATCAATAAATAAGAAAACAAAACAGTGTGAAGGCTCTTATGAGTCCGGGATTGCTTGCTTCCACAGATAGGTATTTAAAGGTAAAGGGACCCCTGACCATTAGGTCCAGTCGTGGCCGACTCTGGGGTTGCGGCGCTCATCTCACTTTGTTGGCCGAGGGAGCTGGTGTACAGCTTCCGGGTCATGTGGCCAGCAGGACTAAGCCGCTTCTGGCGAACCAGAGGAGCGCACGGAAACGCCGTTTACCTTCCCGCCGCAGAGGTACCTATTTATCTACTTGCACTGGTATGCTTTCGAACTGCTAGATTGGTAGGAGCTGGGACCAAGCAACAGGAGCTCAGCCCGTCACGGGGGTTCGAACCGCCGACCTTCTGATCAGCAAGTCCTAGGCTCTGTGGTTTAACCCATAGCGCCACCCGCATCCCTGATAGGTATTTAGGAGGCATTTAAAACAGCACCTGGAAGGGTGTTTGACCACTGGCCATGTGGTCTGGGGCAGATGAGGGTCTAACAATAGCTGGAGTCGCACATGTTCCCTATCCCTGGTTGAAAAGAGAAGCCCACCAACATATGGGATTTCTGAGGACTGGTTGAAAAGCCAAATTAGCAAGCAAGCAAAATATTCCTCCTCCTCCTCCTCCTGATTCTCCGATGGAGAAACAGACCTGCTCAAAGATATACACGCCGGGTCAATAAACAGACTTTAATTGCAGAGAGGCTCAGCCAAAAGAACCCGCAGTAGGGTTAGAAATAAACTCCTGTAATATATTCGGCCCTGCTCAAGGGAATATTTAGATGTGTACACGGAGAGTTATAGGCAGGATTCTAAGAAAAACTAATAAGAACCCACCATCTCTCGCTTTTTTTGCCCTCCTACAGATGGTGGCATTTAAAGCCCAAGATGCTGTTCAACCACCTTTTCGCCCCCGGGGGGGAATACTCCTTGCTCCTCTGAGAAGACAGCAACTTCTGCAGGAAATATGGACCACCGGCAACATTTCCCATGATTATTTAACTAACATGGGTCAATATTTATTTATTCTTTGGGATTTTCTAACCAGCCCTGCCCCAAAGGCTCGGGCTGGCTAATTACAACACACGCAATTGAAAGCAGATTTTTTTGAAGTGTAAAACAGAACCTCACTGAAGGGCTTCGCATGTTGCTATTTTAAAGGAGACATGCAGAGGCTTTTAAATCTGGATTTGGGCGGCGGTGGGTTTGGGGTTCTGCACTGGCAGAACTCCTCGAAAATGAGGCAAATTCATAGAAGCAGTGGCCCCCCTAGAGAAGAGTGAGTCATATGTTGCATTGCCGTCAGGAAAATATCTTTTAGTTTTGACAGGACAGTAACTGCGGCTACTTTATGGTTAGAGATAGCTGTGAATCAAGAAGTTGTTTCTGTTTTTTTTTTATAAAGATATTTATTAAGTTTCCAATTTTATACAAACAAAAAGAAAAAAGCAAAAAAAAAACCACATACAGTTCTCAATACTTAATTTTCAATGACATATTTCCCTGACCTCCTCATACCTCCCCTTCTTGTATTCCAATTCAAATTATTTACTCAGCAAATCCTTATCTCAAAACATTACAGCTGGAAACCCCTTAATTTCAATCCAACATCATTCAACATTCTTTAATTTTACAATATTTCTGTAAATAGTCCTTAAATTTCTTCCAGTCTTCTTCCGCTGACTCTTCTCCCTGGTCACGGATTCTGCCAGTCATTTCTGCCAATCCCATACAGTCGATCATCTTCATCTGCCATTCTTCCAGAGTGGGTAAATCTTGCGTCTTCCAATACTTTGCAATAAGTATTCTTGCTGCTGTTGTAGCATACATAAAAAACGTTCTGTCCTTCTTTGGCACCACTTGGCCGACCATGCCCAGGAGAAAGGCCTCTGGTTTCTTCAAGAAGGTATATTTAAATGCCTTTTTCAATTCATTATATATCATTTCCCAGAAAGTCTTAATCTTAGGGCACGTCCACCAAAGGTGAAAGAATGTACCTTCAGTTTCCTTACATTTCCAACATTTATTATCAAGAAGTTGTTTCTGTGTGCAACAACAGCAGCTAGGGTTTTATTAGCCCAGAAATGGAAAGATGGAAAGACAGCAACCAAAGAAGAATGGAAAGAAAAACTGATGGAATATACTGAACTGGAAAAGCTAACCGGGAAACTCAGGGACATGGAAAACAGAGACTTCAAAAAAAGGACTGGGACATTTGCAGGGAAACCAAAATGCTTGTTTACAAAGCTGTTGTACTACCAACCTTACTGTACGCATGTGAAACATGGACCACTTACAAACACCATCTCCAACTTCTCGAAAGATTCTATCAACAGTGTCTCCAAAAAATCTTACACATCACTTGGGAAGACAGGCGAACTAATATCTGTGTACTGGCAGAAGCAAAGAACACCAGTGTCGAAGCAATGATTCTTCAACATCTACTTCATTGGACTGGTCATGTTGGGTGGGTGCCTGATGATCGTCTTCCAAAGCAACTACTCTATTATGAACTTTAAAACGGAAAGCGTAATGTCAACAAAAGAGGTTTAAAGACTGTCTCAAGGCAAATCTTTAAAAATGGAGTATAAGCACCGACAACTGGGAAACACTGGCCTGCGAGAACTTCAGTTGGAGAACAGCCTTTACCAAAGGTGTCCTGGGCTTTGAAGACACTCAAACTCAGGACGCAAGGGAGAAACACGCTAAGAGGAAGGCACGCTTGGCAAATCCACACTGTGATCAACTCCCGCCCGGAAACCAGTGTCCCCACTGTGGAAGGACGTGTGGATCCAGAATTGGCCTCCATAGTCACTTACAGACTCATTGTAAAGCCTTGTTTATGGAAGACAATCTTACTCGGCTACGAGTTAAAAACCTTGGCATCGCCCGCCCACCCGCAACTCCTGAACCTCCCCCAATCAGTCAAAACTGGCGGTTCCCTCATTGCGAGAAGCAAAGCTACAGGGAACCAGGCAGAGGGCCTTCTCGGTAGTGGCGCCCGCCCTGTAGAATGCCCTTCCAGCAGATGTCAAAGCGATAAACAACTACCTGACATTCGAAGACATCTTAAGGCAGCCCTGTTCAGGGAAGTTTGTAACGTGTGATATTTTACTGTATTTTTGGTTTTTATGGAAGCCGCCCAGAGTGGCTGGGGAGGCCCAGCCAGATGGGCGGGGTATAAATAATAATAAATAATAATAATAATAATAATAATAATAATAATAATAATAATAATAATTATTATTATTATTATTATTATTATTATTATTATTATTATTATTATTATTATAAAACTGTTAAGTTGTGGGTGAACATATCAGATGACACAGTGATTCTTCAAACAGCTCTTGTTTATTCACAGGCCCAGAACAGAACTGAACTGAAGGGTTCAGCCAACCTGCTGAACAGTAACAACTTTCTGTAACTATCCAATCACTGAACGTCACTTTCAATTCCTTATTTGCATAAGTGGACCTGAGTGAAAACTATCTACAGTATCCCCCTGCTGGCCCAGGGTGAGAACTTCAGTACATAACAAAAACAAAGGGGGAAGGGGGCGAGAGATCGCACAAGACACATCCTATGCTCACAAGACACATCATATGGGGACTTCCAGAGAGGAAAAATGGCAGGCGCCACGGCAGCGAGCAGCTCCTGAAGCCAGCCAGAGCCAACTGAGCTGCCAGGCTGGCTCCAGGCTGCTGAGACTGCCGCGGCCACGTTTCCCAGGGACAGATTTGCAAATCTGGGGACTGTCCCCGGAAACCGGGGATGTCTGATAACCCTGTCTTAACTGGCTGTTGAGGCAGAGTCTTCTGGGGGTGGGTGTTGTGCTGGTTTTTCTGGGGTATGTGTGTGATTTTAAATGGTTTTCAGCAGCGCTGTTTTTCTAGAAAAAGAGATGCCGGAACTCGCTATGAGTGGCGCCCACCTGAGAGGTGCCGGAACTGAGTTCCAGTGAGTTCCAGCTGGGGGAAAAAAAGCCCTGGTTTTCAGTGCTATTTTTAATAGGGTCACTTATTTGTGGTGTTGTTGAAAAAAAATATTTATTTTGATTGCATCAAGGTCAAGGTACCCCTGCCCGTACGGGCCAGTCTTGACAGACTCTGGGGTTGTGCGCCCATCTCACTCAAGAGGCCAGGGGCCAGCGCTGTCCGGAGACACTTCCGGGTCACGTGGCCAGCGTGACAAAGCTGCATCTGGCGAGCCAGCGCAACACACGGAAACGCCATTTACCTTCCCGCCAGTAAGCGGTCCCTATTTATCTACTTGCACCTGGAGGTGCTTTCGAACTGCTAGGTTGGCAGGCGCTGGGACCGAGCAACAGGAGCGCACCCCGCCGCGGGGATTCGAACCGCCGACCTTTCGATTGGCAAGCCCTAGGCGCTGAGGCTTTTACCCACAGCGCCACCCGCGTCCCTATAATTTTGATTGCATACTTTTAGCTATATTTGTTTTAATGCATGCTGTGGTTCCCGGGAGAAAGGCAGGATATAAATAAAGATAAAAAATAATGCCTGTGGAACATACTTTTCCAATGCCAGGCCTATAGGGATTTGTCAGCAGGCCTGGATCATTTCAAAGTATACCCCCAGCCTTTCCTAGGTCTTATGGGTGAATAGAGTTGCCAGGTCAGGAGCACCCCAGACCTTGAGAATTCAAGGCCCTGTTAGCGGAAAAATTCGAGGGACAAAAAAGCAAGGGCACCAGCCAGGAATACGAGAACAAAACAAGAGCAAGCCAGTAGGCTTGGTCTTGATTGAAGACTGTCGTGACAGGACTCCCACCTGCCACCAGGTGGAACAAGATGGAAGCCCCAAACAAAAGAGCCCCCAAACTTTTATTAGCTGCTGATCCCCATGTTACACCCCCCCCAAACTACATCACTAATACATCATGGTTACATCATGAAAGGGGTGGTCTGGTGGCAGTAATCTGAGCATCCTGGACCCTGCCCCATGGTTCTCCTTGCCCTCCACCAAACACCCATCAAGTGTAACAAAAGAGATCTTTACATTTCCCTGTTTCCCAGCCAAGTTCATCACACCCTTTTGTCTTCATCTGGGTTTGTTATTTCTGGAATGGCTACCTGTCTGGCACTCAGGTATCAGGATGCCAGGGATTATCCCTCAGGCAGAGGGGCTGCTGAGGAGCTGAGCTCACATGTCTATATGAATTTCTGAAGTTTCACAGTGAGCCAGTATATTACATTTGGTATTGTGCAGCAAAGGCCCTTTGAATAAATAGGAGGAAACTGTGATGAAGTGTTTTGTGGGGACAAGTCACAAAAGTGATTGTGCTGATTTTTTGTAGTGGGCTGCATATGCATGATATCTGCTGGAGGGGCAACCCCCCCCCCCAACCTATACATAAATTCCTGCAACAGCCCAAAGCTGAGACCTAGGGGGGCCGTGGCTGATGTCATGGGAGGTGGCCCCAGGTGGATTCTTCCTCTGCATTCCCTCCCATCACCGAGCCCTGGAGATGGAGGTAAATTGGGAGAGGGGAGGAGGGAACAAAGGAGGGCAGACCCCCCCAAAAAAAACCAACTCTGCAGTAATTTGCAGCTGTTTGTTGCTGGGCTGAAGTTTGCAGGCTGAATGCATAATAGTCGTAGCAAAGGCACTCTCACCCTCCCCCCTGTCACCCTGCAGTCCTGGAGGTCTGGGAATCCTACAAGCAAAGCATTAGTGGCAGTGGCATAGTGTGGGTTGCCAGAGCCCGGGGCAAGCCAAATAGCCTCGGCACCGCCTCTCAATAGGCTGGAACAAAGGGGCAATAGCTCACCGACCTACCTGAGTGGCAGCTACAGTACCCAATGAGCATTGAGCATGGCAGAGACCGGAACAGGAAGCGGGTATCTTTCTATTCTCTCTCTCTAATTTTATTCATATAATTAATCTCACAACATACAAAAATTCAAAAAAAGAAAGACTTGAAACGCAAACAATCGACCATGTATATCTTATTTCGACTCCCCTCCCCGTCTTGCTACGGTTCTTTGTTTTTATAATATTTTACTGCATTTCCAAATTAAACCAATTTATTATTTACCCCCTATGTCCCATGTATATTCATTTTATATTAAGCCTTAATTTGTTTACAATAATTTTGTTTATGCTCCATAAATGATTTCAAATGACAACACCTTGGAGGTCCCAAGTCGCAAGGTGGTTCGATTGGTTTCAACTAGGGCCAGGGCCTTTTCAGTACTGGCCCCGACTTGGTGGAACGCTCTGTCACAAGAGACCAGGGCCCTGCGGGACTTGACATCTTTCCGTAGGGCCTGCAAGACGGAGGTGTTCTGCCTGGCCTTTGGTTTGGACTCAGTCTGACCCTTATGTTTTCCCTCCCCTTATGGTTTTGATCCATGGGCTACTTTTAAAATGAGGCTGCATTTTAAATTGCATTTTAACCTGTATTTTAAATTGTCTTCTTGCTGTTGTTTTTCCCCTATTATGTTTTTATTGTAATTTTACTGGTGTTAGCTGCCCTGAGCACGGCTCTGGCTGGGGAGGGCAGGGTATAAATACTACTACTACTACTACTAATAATAATAATAATAATAATAATTCCATTCTTAGCAGCGGGTATCTTTCCAAAGCCCATGGATAGGGCTCCCCAGCAACTGGCAATCACCCAAATAAACCCACAAGTACACTGGGAGATTGGGGGGGTGCACACTATAGTTTTTACTTGTTATTGCTACTTTTTCTTCTGGAATCTTGTTCCCCTAATAATTCTGCACCCCCGTGGCCCCGCCCATGCTACTCCACCAATTAGCGACGTCTTTTCATCTCGTGGCAATGCAGGTTGATCACACCCCTCAAGTGTTCGATGCAGCAGCACAAACTCTGGGCCCTATTTGGGGGTATGGGGTATAGCTGTCAACTTACAGATTTGAAAATAAGGGACCAGCAGCCTCAAAAATAAGGGATCAGCAGCCAAAATAAGGGATTTTCTGAACACAGGTATGTTCAACTTCTGAGCCCCTCCGAGCCAAAGGCAGAAAGCCCAGCCAGCAGCCAAACGAAGCCTCAAGCGGTGGTTCCCACAGCGCAGCAACCCGGCAAAGGGGATGCAGCAAGGAAAACCACCGTCACCTCTCCGCTGGGAAGCGCTGAGCAAAGGCGAGTCCCCAGGCAACGCGGCCGATTTGATCGGCACAAGGCATGCAAGCTCCACCCCCCCCAGTCGTTCTTAGACTCCTTATTGGGTGAGCAACGCAGCCAAGCAACACAGTTGGAGCCTCCCTCCTCCCTGGCCAGCAGGGAGGGAGGGAGAGGAGCTGCTTCCTTTGAAACCCGGGAAATTTAAGGGACAGCAGCGGGACACGGCGCTGGGATAAGGGACTTTCCCACCAAATAAGGGACGGTTGACAGCTATGGTCTGGAGTGGCTATTCAGAAACCCCAGATCTGGGTTTGGAAATGTATTGGGAGTCTCTGGACACAGAGACCTTCGGTTCAGCTAAAGTTTTCCTGGAATGGAACCAAAGAGGAATTCCGTTTATATCTCTGGTTTGTTGCTAAAACAGTTCGGCTGGCGTGCCTTCATGTCCTATTCCCTTTTTAAAAAATGAAGTATCTGCATTGCAAAACCATGCGGTGGAGAGGAGAAAGGGTCAAAGGCGGTGTTCGTGAAGGGTTTTTTTTTTGTTATTATTAAAAATGTAATCAATGTGATCACATTTCAAATGTTATGGTTTTACCAGTTGCAGGAGATGAGTCTGTAATATCACATGGGTCATTAAAAATATAGCAGGAGATGGGTCATTAAAACACAGCAGGAAATTGCAGAGTTATGGAAAACCCAGAATATGGGTAAGGTGAACATGGGTCTCCTGCAGTGGTCTTTTCAAACACAAAATAAAACTCTAAAGCATCAAGCGGCAAATATTCCTTAATTCTGTTAGTCATGAAGTGGGGTGGGGAGAGGAATAATAATGTCTTCCCCCACTATTTCATAGAATCTAGAAGAAGAAGAAGAAGAAGAAGAAGAAGAAGAAGAAGAAGAAGAAGAAGAAGAAGAGTAGTAGTAGTAGTAGTAGTAGTAGTTTGGATTTGATATCCCACTTTATCACTACCCTAAGAAGTAGCGGGTGGCACTGTGGGTTAAACCACAAGGTCTAGGACTTGCCGATCAGAAGGTCGGCGGTTCGAATCCCTGCGACGGGGTGAGCTCCCGTTGCTCGGTCCCTCTTGCTTGTTTGCAAGAGGTGTTAAACCAAGGGGCCCCAGCACTGCAATGCGCCACTTTCGCCTTTTGAGGAGGTGATGTAAAAAAAGTGGTAAGGTTTGTTATAAGAAGGTTAAAAAGTTTCAAAACCTGCCAACCTAGCAGTTTGAAAGCACATCAAAGTGCAAGTAGATAAATAGGTACCGCTCTGGCGGGAAGGTAAACAGCGTTTCTGTGCGCTGCTCTGGTTTGCCAGAAGCGGCTTAGTCATGGTGGCCACATGACCCGGAAGCTGTATGCCCGGTCCCTCGGCCAATAAAGCGAGATGAGCGCCGCAACCCCAGAGTCGGCCACGACTGGACCTAATGGTCAGGGGTCCCTTTACCTTTAAGGAGTCTCAAAGCGACTAACATTCTCTTTTCCCTTCCTCCTGCCAACAAACACTCTGTGAGATGAGTGGGGCTGAGAGACTTCAGAGAAGTGTGACTAGCCTAAGGTCACCCAGCAGCTGCATGTGGAGAAGCGGGGAAGCGAACCCGGTTCATCAGATTACGAGTCCACCGCTCTTAACCACTACACCACACTGTCTCTCAGTCCAGTCTAGTCCAGCCCCCTGCAATGCAATGGGGTGTGATAGCTCTGTGTGTGTGCTCACTGCTGACATCAAGAGAATTGGTGGGGAAAGGGTTAAACCCCCCCCCTAAAAATGAAGTTCTTAGGCAGCACCTGTGGGCAAGAGTGTGGCGACCAAACATGACCTGAGAGGCTATAATCAGTTTGCAAAAGCAAAAAAAGTTTTTTAATAATAATAATAATAATAATAATAATAATAAATAAAAACGTCAGTGGGAGATCAGTGAATACATTTCCATTGATAAATGGCAGTGCTTTTCCCCCCTAAAAAAATGTTTAGGGGTATACTTGTTACGAAAAAGGAGCAATGCAGAAGCGAGCTCCAGGTGGCTGGAATGGAAAACAGGATGTTGATGTTATGGGAATGTACCGTGGGAACCAGGGACGGTCTATTCAGTGCACTGAGCACCGGATGTTAGCTCAGAGTGGCACATGACCCTGTACTGGAAGTACATGGGTGGAGTTATTCTCTCTCTGCAGTTGGGATGAGAGAGTACAGACATGATTTCTCTGTACTGCTGGAAAGACAGGAATAAAAGCATGTAAATATATTTCTGTCTGTCTCTCCCCCCCCCCCCCGGCGATGGGAGGGGGAGGAATGGTGTGTTCTTCTTCACGTTGGGAAGAATCGCCGATAAAGACCTCGCCTTGATCTTGCCGGGAGTCGCAGGCAGGGAGGTCAACAAGGATTCAAGCCGGGCACCTGGAGGGTGGCCAATTCCTCTGAACTTCGCTGGCTTTTATTGGCTTGAATCAACATCTGGTAGCAATTTGCCGATGGTTTACTGATCCATGGGAATCAGCATGAAAGGTGAGAGGTCGATGAATCGTTGCCATCCTCTGCACCTAAGAAGATAAGAAAGCGTCTGCCTGCAGCCAGAAGCTGAACAGACAGCTGGACACCGAGAGGAGTGTTTTCCAGGCAACGGAGCCCAAAAGGTATGCTGAATTTCGGGCTAAAGAGAGTGAACGCAGAAAGATTTATTCTCTGGTTCAAAAAAAAAGAGCTACGTTTGAGAAAAACAGCTCTGAAAGCAAGCCTGCATACCAGGAATTCTTGTGGTAGATAAGATTCCCGTCCCGAGCAGGTTGCTAGGCAACGACAGCCGGAAGGCTTGAAAAATTACTGGCTCAGTCAAAGAGCCTGGGAAGAGGAATTGTTTTGAATTCTACGCACCTGTGGAAAACAGCGTGCAGATTGCCTGCCAGTGAAGGCTGTAAACAGCCCAGGAGTGACTTTTGGATTTTACTGGCTTGAAAGTGAGAGCTGACACTTGGGTTCACAATGGATACCAAGAAGGGGGGAGGGTTACCCTATCCACCTCCCCTGACTAATGGCAATTATTCATCTTGGTCTATAAAGATGAAGGCCCTGCTGCAGAATCAGAGGATCTTTGACGTGATTGAGAACCCCATCCCTGCAGCTCCAACACGAGGTTGGGAGTCACAGAATCTGAAAGCCAGAACGGCTATAATTCTGTGTGTGTCAGATGACCAATTGGTGCATATTCAGGGTTTGGAATATGCACAGGAAATTTGGGAGACGCTGCGTAGAACACATCAGAGGGATGCTGGTTCTTCAGCGTTGCTGTATTTTGAGAAGCTGACCAATCTGAGGCTTGCGCCTGATGGAGATGTTCAAGCGCACCTGACGGAGATGAAATATCTGCGCCAGCAGATGGTGGAACGCAATTTCCGTCTGCAGGAGGAAGTGTTTTGCTTCATGATGATTAACAGCCTAAATCAGACTTACAAAACGGTTGCCAGTCAGCTTGGTTCCCTCCCGGCTCAAGATTTGACCGCGGAGAGGGTGTCTGCCGTCGTTCTGAATGAACAGGACAGACTTGCTGCACTGGAAGTAAAGGACAGGGGGAGGGAGGAACGGAGTTCTAATTCCCCCGCAGATGAGGCTACTGGAGAGAAAGCTGTAGCTTTGAACGTTGTCCGATGTTACAATTGCGGACAGGCTGGGCATCTTCAGCGGAACTGTAAGAAGCCACGCCAGCCAAAAGGAGCGAAGGGCCGCTCAGCAAAGCCTGAGGCGTCAGGCAAAGGTCATACCAAGACTTCGGTGAAACCTGCAAAGGCTTTGTTGGTGAAAGGAACCACGCCAGATGTTGGGAACACGTTTGTAATCGACGCAGGAAGCACCGTTCATATGTCCCCACACAAAGGACTCTTTTCAACGTTTAAGAAGCAAAGCTTCGCTGTGAAACAGGCCAACGGTCAGGAGCTGGAAGCGACCGGGATAGGGACTGTGTATCTTAAGAGTCTGAACTTGACTATAAACAATGTTTACTTGGTTCCTGAACTGAAGTTCAATCTGCTGAGTGTTTCGCAGATTGCAAAGAGAGGACTGAAATTGTCCTATGATGCTGAGAGCTGCAAGATCTACAAAGATGGAGAGTTATTTCTTTCTGCCAGAGAGAAAGATGGACTGTATTTGTTGACTTTTGACCAAAGTGATTACATGGAATGTAATGCATCTAAGTCTAACTTGATTTCTCTTGCAGGTGTGACAGAGAAGGTCACCGGGGTCAACAGAGCATTTCAGCGGGTGTATGCTGATGTGATTGGTCCTCTAGAACCATCTAGAGGCAATGCAAGATATTATCTTGTGTGTGTGGATCATTTCTCTAACTTTGTCTGGATTTATGTGTTGAGAAAGCCACACAAAGCCTTGGAGAGGTTTCAGGAGTTTTGTGACAAGGTTAAAAATATGCATGATGCTAACATTGATTGTCTATTCACAGACAAGAAGCAGATTTTTCTTTTACAGGATTTCCAGAGGTTCCTGCAGAAGAAAGGGATAAGACACAAAGTTGCTGTTTCAGAGGAAGCGTGGAACAGGGGTGTCTGTGTACGGGTGAACAAAGAATTGCAAAAGGGGATGAATGCGCAATTGCTTAGTTCACATCTGCCACATGAGTTCTGGGCCGAGTCGCTGATGTCGTATTGTTATACGAAGATGAGAGAGGTTTCAAAAGAGTTGGGAAGTTCTCCTTTTGAGAAGCTGTTCCATAGAAAACCTTCTGTTGCCCATTTCAAGGTTTTTGGGTCTCATGTGAGGACAGAAGGTCCAGGTGGAGTAAAGAATGCCAGAGGCATTTTTGTGGGGTATGAAAAGGGTCTCTACAGAGTAATTTTGTCTGAATCTGGTCAGGTGATTCTCACAAAATTTCTAGAGAGTGCTCCTGAACAGGAGAGAGTGATAGTACACACATTTCCCACAGAGGACGATTCAGATGATGATGTTGATTTTACAGATTACAGTGGTACTGAGAGTGACAGTGATAGCTCGGAGAGCTCAGTCGTCACAGTCATTGAGAGAAAATCTCACACAATGGATAGGCCTTCACAGGTGAAGGAAGAACCACTGTTTACCATTGGAACTGGTTCTCCAAAGAGTCCTCAGACGGAACCAGTGAGCAGAGAGGATCAGCACCTCATACGTAGGTCTGAGAGAGTTACAAAGGGTCAACCACCCAAGAGGTACTCAACAGAGTTTGCTAACTTAGTTGTTGCATGTGTTGCTGTTGTACACAACCGAGGACAGGTTGGAGCTGTATCTAAGTCAGAGACAAAGACACAACAGAGAGTTGCTAACCAAGGTAATGCAGATGCACTCATTCCTTGGAAACCAGACAACCAGAGAGGTACACTGGGGAAACCAGTGGCGGGGAGTTCCAAGGGTGGAACTGAAACAACAGGGGAGTGTTATGTGTATAACAACTGTTTGTTTTCTTCTCTGGATCACGCTTTGCTTGCCGCAACACGCATTGATTCTTTTGGGGGAGGATGTTACGAAAAAGGAGCAATGCAGAAGCGAGCTCCAGGTGGCTGGAATGGAAAACAGGATGTTGATGTTATGGGAATGTACCGTGGGAACCAGGGATGGTCTATTCAGTGCACTGAGCACCGGATGTTAGCTCAGAGTGGCACATGACCCTGTACTGGAAGTACATGGGTGGAGTTATTCTCTCTCTGCAGTTGGGATGAGAGAGTACAGACATGATTTCTCTGTACTGCTGGAAAGACAGGAATAAAAGCATGTAAATATATTTCTGTCTGTCTCTTTCCCACCCCCCCACCCCCCTGGCGATGGGAGGGGGAGGAATGGTGTGTTCTTCTTCACGTTGGGAAGAATCGCCGATAAAGACCTCGCCTTGATCTTGCCGGGAGTCGCAGGCAGGGAGGTCAACAAGGATTCAAGCCGGGCACCTGGAGGGTGGCCAATTCCTCTGAACTTTGCTGGCTTTTATTGGCTTGAATCAACATCACTCTCATTTTCCTACTCATATTGAAATACTGCCCCTCAATGAGGCCAAACCTAGATTCACAAAATGTTTAGGGGGTATGCGTACCCCTGCGTCGTCGTGCCCCCCCCCCAGGAAAAAAAAGCGCTGATAAATGGCGAAAGCGTAATACCAGCTATGAGAAATTGAAAGCACATTTCATGTGAACGACTCTTGGGGAAGGGAGAAATAAGGAAGATAAAAAGGAAATAATGATCACATGGGGAACAAAACCGGAATACGAATGTGCAACTTAACTTGTAAACTTAACTCAGGTGAATATCATGCAAGATTAGAGTTAGCTGCAATTTAGTCACTGCTGAATTCTACATCCCCTTCTCCTCTGCCTGTATTTCTATCCAGTTCATTTCTTTACAAACACACGCATACCTTCCTCACCGGCTGCTTTTCAATTTATTTGTTTATTTGATTCACACCCCACTTTTCCTCCAAGGAGCTCCAGCTGGCAGCCATGTTGGTTTTTTTAACTTCCCCATTTTAGCCTCACAAGAACCCTGTGCGGTAAGTCAGTCCACAAGGCAGTGGGTTCACCCATCGAGGTTAATGGCCAAGAGGAGATTTGAACCCTGGTCTCCCAGGTTCTAGTCTGACACCCAAACCATTCCATCACGTCGATCTTATTCACCGTCGGTTTTCTCCATTGTCTCCTCTCATTTGTCTCTGAGATGACTTAAGTTTACAGTGAGGGGAGAAGCCCCTTCTGCCACCGCCAAGATCACTGGTTCCTCTGATTTAGGACAAATTCTCTCCCCTAACCTCAAATCAGTCAAATTGCGAGAGCAAAGCCTATTTTTTTCCTCTGCAATTTGCAAAACCAGAAAGCAGAGGTTCTCGAGACCACAATATTTATATTCCTACACTCCCCCCCCTCCAAAGTGGCAAGAATAGGGTTTAATGGACTGTTTCTAATATTTAAATGAACTACAGGTGGAAGCGCAAATTTGATCGTGGTGGACCCAAGCAAATGAGGTTTGGGAGAAACTTGACCTAGGAATTAAACGTCTACCGCCACGGAACAGATTATTTTCGTCCCAGCGAGGAAGCCAATTTTTCAGTTTCGCTCCGGGGTGCTTAGGGGTTTATATTTAGAGAGCTCGAGGAATAATGCCTTTGATTCATGGTGTTTTTCATGGGTTGGAGTTTCCCAGAGGTAGTGCTCTTGATCCTTTAAAGCAGTGTACTTTCAAAGTGTGGGCCTCACCAGGATTCCACCGGGGCCACTGCATGGAGGAAAACAACCTGGCATGGCGTGGCAAGGAGCAGGTGTGGTTGAGCAATGGAGGGAGCTGGGTGGCCAGCTTGGCCAGGCCAGGAGCAGCGGCTAAAGAGAAGCCTTTGGTTTTCTGGATCTGCATCCCTCATAAGCCAGCCCTTGTTGGGGCTGTGGCTGAAGGCCACATTCAGAGCCGTCTTTTCCATAGGGCTTAGTGGTGCGTCGGGCCAGGGCACCAGCCTCACAGGGTCACCCCAGCAAGTGGGGGAGCTGCGCAGCTTTACCGGTGGCCTCCCCTTTCCCTGCACACCCACCATATGGCTAGCAGACATGCAGCTTCCCTCTCAAGTCTATGCAAGGATCGCTCTCCTTCCGAGGAGGTTTGGGAGGGACGCAACTTCACTCCCAAGCCTCCGCGAGGATTGCTCTCCTCCTGAGGAGGCTTGGGAGGGACACAACTTTACTCCTGAAGTTCAGGATCCTGAATCTTCCCAGGAGCAGGAGGAAAGTATAGATCTGGAACAGTGGTTTGCAGAGGGACATAGTTTAGAATACAGAAGTTGGGAAGAACTAGGTGGTGAACAGCTAGGAGGAGAAGAACCGAGAGAGAGAGACTTAACAGACTCCAGTTCTCTGGAAAGTGTCCAGTCCAAGGTCACGGAGATTAGATAAGGTAGCTGCACAGAAGGCACAGTGGTTGCGAGATCAGGTTGCAAGATGAGGAAGTGACTTGGGTGACTCGGGCGGGGGGTGTAAACCAGGGGTTGGCAACCTAAGGCCCATGGACCACAAGCGGTCCACTGGAGTCGTTTTACCAGCCCATGAGCCAACCCCGAACCAAGCCTCCCGCTTGGCGAGTCCCTGCGCACTGTGCTAAAGCGGCGCAAGGACTTGCTTTTGCAGCGCCGGAAATTGTGTCTGTGCAGACACTGATGCCGGAAATCACACACCCGTGATCCGGCCCACAGAGAGGGCTCCGTGGCAGTGAACCCGCCCAGGCAAGGTAAGCCTTGCTGACCCCTGGTGTAAACCTTAATTGGGAGCACCTTTACTCCGAGAATGGACTGTGATCATTAAAATCTCTTTAAATGGTAGGAGACCATTTTTGCTTTGTTCTGCTTATCCACAGCCAAGGGAGGGAGGAGGCCGTTTGCCCGAAGCCTGACACCCTCCAGCTCTCATGCTACCTTCCCAAAGCCAGATAAGCGAGGTGCTGGGCTTTGGGATGGAGGTGTGAGGTTCTGGCAGGGTCCTAGAGCTCTTGCACCTCCTGGGAAAGCACCAACTAAGCTTAGGGAAAGAGTGCGTCTCCTCTGAGTCTTCTCTTTTCCAGGCTAAACATAGGCAGCTCCCTCCTGCGGGCTGACCATCAACCAGTTCCTGTTGGAAACCAGCAAGGATGGCTCTTTGGGACCAGATGAAACTGCCTCTGGAGGTACGGATCATCCCGTTGGCCCAGCTTGAAGTCCATCACCCTTGTTTGAAATTGTTTCCCCGCCCCGCACTTCCAGGCTGCATGTGTTAGGGGGATAGTAACAGAGATTCTGTTGAAAGCATTTTTGTTTTTACATAATTAGAAAAATATTTCCAGCTGTATCGAATGTGTCTGTGAACTCTGATAGACAAGAGCTGTAAGCATCTCCCTCCCTCCCCCTTTTTCTTAAAGGGCACCCTGTTGTCCTAACAAATTCCATATTAACGTAAGCAAAAAAGAATGTTTGCTCAGGATTTTGGGGGGGGGGCTGTTTTAAAATATTGATTGGCAGCTCTGCCTTTGATAGGTCCAGCTTCCTCCTACTCGCCGGCCTGCAAGTTGCAATCTTTCCTGCTTATATAATGGACCTGCTTACATCTGCAGTTTTGAAGGCTCTGCCCACCCCACCCCACTCCCCGTTGTAATTTTACATTTGGACAGACCATCTGAATGCTTCTCAGCTACTTAGCCCATTTGTTTTAGATTCCCCCAAAAAATGATTTATTGGTTCTCTAATACGATGGAATGGCACTCCCCTCCTGCAGTTGTTTTAGGGTTTCACACGGGGAGAATCTTATTTTTAAGCGGAGGAACGCCAGTCCTGCCACCATCCCTGTCACCTGCAAATATTTCCTGTTTTAGCCCTGACGTCGCACCTTTTTCTGGCAAGGCTGGAAAGTCCTAAGGACCTCGCTGTTGCAAAAGAAGAAATTGGAAGAGATTGTTGCTGGGGTTTACTTATCCTGGCAGGTGTGTGTGTGTTGAAATAGGAAGGCTGTGAATATGAGGTTGGACCAGCACTTTTTTCCCCAGTCCAAGTGCAGTTCTGGCACCTCTCAGGTGGGCGTTTCTTGCCTTTACGTACTCCCGAGAAGCCAAAAACGAGCATTTCAAGTCAAAACGGAAGCTGGCCAGCGTGTGCGAGTCTACTCTTATGGCCGCGACACAGGACAGAGCCTTCTTTGTAGTAGCACCTCACACCACTGGGAAGCAACTGAGGGTTGCGTCCAGCCTCGACCCAGTATACCTGAAGGAGCGTCTCCACCCCCATTGTTCAGCCCAGACACTGAGGTCCAGCTCCGAGGGCCTTCTGGCGGTTCCCTCACTGCGAGAAGCAAAGTTACAGGGAACTAGGCAGAGGGCCTTCTCGGTAGTGGCGCCCGCCCTGTGGAACGCTCTCCTATCAGATGTCAAAGGAATAAAGAACTATCTGACGTTTAGAAGACATCTGAAGGCAGCCCCGTTTAGGGAAGTTTTTTTTAATGACTGATGTTTTAATGTATTTTTAATCTCCTGTTGGAAGCCACCCAGAGTAGCTGGGGAGGCCCAGCAGATGGGCAGAGTATAAGTAATAAAAAAAGCAGAGACATCATCTTGCCAACAAAGGTCTGTATAGTTAAAACTATGGTTTTCCCAGTAGTGATGTATGGAAGTGAGAGCTGGACCATAAAGAAGGCTGATCGCCGAAGAATGGATGCTTTTGAATTCTGGTGCTGGAGGAGACTCTGGAGAGTCCCATGGACTGCAAGAAGATCAAACCTATCCATTCTGAAGGAAATCAGCCCTGAGTGCTCACTGGAAGGACAGATCGTGAAGCTGAGGCTCCAGTACTTTGGCCACCTCATGAGACGAGAAGACTCCCTGGAGAAGACACTGATGCTGGGAAAGATGGAGGGCACAAGGAGAAGGGGACGACAGAGGACGAGATGGTGGGACAGTGTTCGCGAAGCTACCAACATGAGTTTGACCAAACTGCGGGAGGCAGTGGAAGACAGGAGAGCCTGGCATGCTCTGGTCCATGGGGTCACAAAGAGACGGACACGACTAAACAACTAAACAACAACAACAACAACAGTATGTGCATAGAATATTCCAAATCTGCTCCGGAGAGTTGGGGGGACCCCCAGAGGAGATTTGGGAGGGGCGTGGGGTGAGAAGTTGCGTTGTGCTTGCAGAAGTCGGTCCTTCTTAGGTAGGTGCAATCCTGAGGTAACGAGGCTTAAGAGGACACTTATGAGATTATACTTTCTGCTGGGTGGTATGTTTTACGATGCATTAAAATTGTATTTGGTTTCGTTTGTGTTTTTTGTGCCTAGTGAAGAGTGGATTAGAAATAAAATTCATCATTGTCTTTTTTTTGGTGGCAGTTGGCATGGAAGCCAAAGAGGACACCCAAATTAGTAATCCAGGCAAGAACTTTATTGTCTCTCTTGAGCAAGGACAGAAACTCAGAACTCCACCCAGATGCAACTGAGTCCAGTGCCACCTGCTGACGGAACCATATAATGCAACTATTCACCCCACAGTGATTTCCATGATTTAAGACGCTACACATGGTGTGAAGAAGTGTGTGTGTGTGTGTTTATCCATCCCAAATCTCTATCCAGTTTCCTTTCTCCTCTAAACCAAAAGAGCCCCAAACGCTCCTTTCTCTGCCTGACTCAGCACACAACAGCCTCCTATGTTCACAGATGATAAGATAGAAAAGGTCAGCCGCCGGACATGGCAATTTATATTTGCAGCTTACAACGCACAGTTGAAAGGTTAAGATTTACTGAATTAGAAATTCTGCAAATCAAAGAAAGTGGACAGGAAGACGTTTTTCCTCCTGTCTCATAAAACTAGAAATTGGGGGCATCTAATAAAGGAAAACATTGAAAAGCTCGGGACAGAATTATTATTATTATTATTATTATTATTATTATTATTATTATACCCCACCCATCTGGCTGGGTTTCCCCAGCCACTCTGGGCAGCTTACAGCATACATAAAACATAGTAAAATAGCAAACATTAAAAACTTCCTGATAGTTGAACTACAGAATTCATCTCCGCAAGAGACAGTTGACAGCTTGCCAACATCCTTCTTAAACTGTGGCACCCAGAACTGGACATAGTACTCCAAGTGTGGTCTGACCAAGGCAGAATACAGCAGGACTATTAATTCCCTTGACTCTATACTTCTGTTGATGCATCACACTGTTCAGCTTGTGGCCCACCAAGACCCCCAGATCCTTTTCACACAGACTACTGGCAAGCCAGACGTCCCCCATCTGATGTTTGTGTATCTGGTTCTTCCTGCCTAAGTGCAGAACCTGACATTTGTCCCTGTTGAAATTCATTTTGTTAGCTTGGGCCCAGTGCTGCAATCTGTTAAGGTCATTTTGAATCCCGATTCTGTCTTCTGCAGCATTAGCTTCCCCTCCCAGTTTGGGGTCATCTGCAAACTTGAAGAGGGTGGGGAAGTCCTGTTGCAGATCCCAAAGCCCTTGGGCTGCTGAAAAAAGTGCCATGGTCTTGCGCTGCTCTTACTCATTTCAATGGGGCTTGGGCGAGAACACTTCCTGACAGATCGACGGGCACCTTAAACCATCCACCTGACTCTTGCCCTGGCAGGTCCGTCTCCCGGAAGAGGTGACTCTAAACGAAAACAACACAGATTTGCATGTGGGACAATTTGGTTGCTTAGCGATAAAGAGGCGATGACCATTGCAGTCAGCTCCCCATAGGTAGCAACAGCTGTTTGCACGATTTCACAGCTGCTAAATATGATATAAATCCAAAGAATTTCTCATGTTTTCGCAAAGTTTATTTTTTAAAAAAGAGAGAGAGAGAGAAAGGAAAGGAAAAGCACCCAGACAGCAAATTTTTTGGCCATTCAGATCTTCTTACCAAATGACATCTGGTTTCCGTACTGCTTATTCAAGCAATCCTTTAAAAATGTTTGCCAGGGGGCGTAACTCAAAACGCTTGTTCCCTTCCCCATCTATAACGGCACAGTTTAGATTACAATGCAGGACGGCGAGTTTATTATAAGCAATGCAGTCTTCCTTACTTTTAAGTGTGCTTTAAAGAGGATTGGATAAATATTATGCAATTAGTTAAGAGAGAGTTTGCTCGGAAGGCCCCGAGATTCCGATGCAGAGCATGACAATGGAGGCGAATTGTTTCCATATGGCGGGAGAGATCTGGGCCGTTGTGTGAGCTCGCTGAAGAAATGTGCAGCGGGATATTCATTCAACGCAAACCAGAGCTTGTTCACACATACAGGCACATAGCTTGGTTTTCCGGACCCCTGGGGGGCGGTTCACACATTAGGAATACAGGGGAGCTGCCTTATAGTTATTTATATATATGGCATTTCTGTCCCACTTTTCCTGCCAAATTGTTCAAAGTGGCATACATGGTTCTCCCCCTTCCTCATTCAGTCTACACAACAACCCTGTGAGGTAGGCCAGGCTGGAGAGAGGCAGGGACTGTCTCCCAAGATCACCCAGTGATCTTCATGTGGCCAAGTGGGGATTTGAACTCTGGTCTCCCAGGTCCTAGGGTGGCACTGTGGTCTAAACCACTGAGCCTCTTGGGCTTGCCAATCAGAAGGTCAGCGGTTCGAATCCCTGCAACGGAGTGAGCTCCCGTTGCTCTGTCCCAGCTCGAACACTGGTGTGTTCGAAAGCACACCAGTGCAAGTAGATAAATAGGTACAGCTCCAGCGGGAATGTTAATGGCGTTTCTGTGTGCTGCTCTGGTTTCGGTGTTCCATTGCGCCAGAAGCAGCTTAGTCCTGCTGGCCACATGACCCGGAAAAACCGTCTGCGGACAAACACCAGCTCCCTCGGTCTGTAAAGCGAGATGAGCGCCGCAACCCCAGAGTCGTCTGTGACTGGACTTAATTGTCAGCGGTCCTTTACCTTTACCTCCCAGGTCCTAGCCGGACATTCTAACCACTATGCCACTATGACTCTCGCAGTCCCCAGGCCATCTAGGTCAGTATTGTCCACACCATCTAGCAGGACAGAGACTCAAACAAAGATGTGTTCTCCCAAGCACACATTCCCAGCATGTTCACACTCCTGTCTCAGCGACGTCTTTGCTGACTTGGTCATGTACACAGAAGGGAAGATGGCAAATCCCCAAAGATGTCCCAAAGTTCTTGATCTTTTTGGCAAAACTGCAAGAAAATGAAAAATGAAGTTTTTCAGCTATTAAAGAAAATCGACAAAAACAGCACTGCCAACGTAGGTTGCCATATGTTCAGATTTCTGCCCGGACACTGCTTCTGACTATGTATTCCAGCTATGTCCAGGAGATTCCGAACACAGTGCAACCTGTCAGGTGGTGGTGGTGGTTGCTCGTGAGTAACCAGGCAGGACTCCGACCTGTCTTTTGCAGGTTTTATTGGTGCAAAACTATCTACAGTGCAGAACCACAAGTTCATGTCTGTCTCAGTCACTTACAGAATCCGGGAGTGGCTCCTTCCGGCTTCTTCCCCAACATAAGAACTTTGTCACACCTAGCCTCCGCCTCCCTTCCTTGCGTTTTACCCCTCTCCGCAAGGTGGGCGGCGGAAGAGGTGTGTCTCCCTCCTGGCCAGCCTGGCAAGGTGAGGTGCTGGGGCTCCCAGCAGCATCCTCTGGCCCTTTCCCCTCCTCAACCACTGGAGGTGTGGCTTTCCCTATCCACCTGACTCTTGCCCTGACAGGTCCGTCTCCGGGAAGAGGTGACTCTAAACGAAAACAACACAGATTTGCATGTGGGACAATTTGGTTGCTTAGCGATAAAGAGGTGATGACCATTGCAGTCAGCTCCCCATAGGTAGCAACAGCTGTTTGCCTAGGATATTTGGAGGCTCCTTGTATCCCAACGGCCCCTCTGCCTCCCTCTCCTGTTCTGATGGCAGTCCCCTGACACAACCCTACTTTGTTCCAAGAGGAGTCATTTTTTTATTCATCCTGTTGCTTCAAGCAGTGCAATACTGATACTTGCAATAGGAGGCATATCCAGGGCAGACCAAAGGAAGTCCTTCTTCACACAGAACACAGTTAAATTATGGAAGTCGCTCCTCCAGAAGGCAGTGATGTCTACCATCCTAGATGCTTTCAAAAGAGGATTTGACAAATTCATGGAAGGGAAGGTCGTCAATGGCTGATAGAATCAGATCCTCCTGCTTAACAGCTGGACTGAATTGCAGATGGGAGAAATTAGAAGCTGAGAGGACCCAGATGGATGGATCCTTCCATTCCTGGAGGGGACCTTCCCACAGAAGACGGTCTTCTGTAAAGTCGGACTCATGGTCACCACCAAGACTCTTCTAATGATGCTCCAAAGTTCCTGCCCATCTCCTGAAGTAGGGACTATGCTCCCTCCATTCATCACCACCATCTCTCAGACCCTGCTGTAGAGTTTTTGGCAGCAACTTTCAGCAAGACATATTTTCCCCGAGACATATGGGGTGTTGACAGAACATCCCACCCATCTGGCTGGATTGCACTCCAAAGGGATAAAAAAATCTATGCAAACATTAAGTGGCACGTGTCCTCAAGTGAGAACACTCGGGTCCTGTCTACACCATACATTGAAAGCACCTACAATTCCCAGCCCTCTTAACAAACTACAGTTCCCAGCATGCTCCATGACTGTTAAAGTGGTGGGAGAGTGCCCAAATACACGGTATGGATGCGATCATAGCTAACGAAAGGCTGGCACTTGCAGGACATGCTTTGTGTTTGGCTAAAGGGGAGGTTGGGACAAGAGGCTGGTATTGTTTAGTGGGGCGCCTGGCTGGTTCTGCTTTGAGCTTCTTCTCTGGAAGGGAAATGACATTCCTTGCAACAGACGAACAGCTTTCTTGCTTTGAGGTTGACCCAGAGCATAAGCTGCTCTTCCAGATCCTGAGAGGATGACATATCCCACCAACCACCCAGAGCTGTTGCTGGGACATGTTTTGGATCCAGTTTTAGTCTTGACTGATGTTGTTCCAGTATGGTTGAATGAAGCAATGGCCTTGGCCCGTTTCCCCTCCAGATCTCCTCTCTTAGACGCTGAAGAACATAAGTCAAGTCTGGTGGACCAGGCCAATGGCCCATCTAGTCCAGCATCCAACTGGCCAACCAGGTGCCTCTTGGGATACCTGCAAGCTGTAGCTGAACACTTCACAACCCTCCTGCCACTTGTCATTCCCAAACCCATTTGTGTAGATTTCCTGCAGGCATCTGTTTGGCCACTCTGAGAATGTTGTTGTTGTTGTTGTTTAGTCATTTAGTCGTGTCTGACTCTTCGTGACCCCCTGGACCAACATCAGGGTCTTTTCCAGGGAGTCTTCTCTTCTCATGAGGTGGCCAAAGTCTTGGAGCCTCAGCTTCAGGATCTGTCCTTCCAGTGAGCACTCAGGGCTGATTTCCTTCAGAATGGATGGGTTTGATCTTCTTGCAGTCCATGGGACTCTCAAGAGTCTCCTCCAGCACCAGAATTCAAAAGCATCAAGTCTTCGGCGATCAGCCTTCTTTATGGTCCAGCTCTCACTTCCATCCATCACTACTAGGAAACCATAGCTTTAACTGTACGGACCTTTGTTGACAAGGTGATGTCTCTACTTTTAAAGATGCTGTCTAGGTTTGTCATTGCTTTTCTCCCAAGAAACAGGCGTCTTTTAATTTCGTGACTGCTGTCACCATCTGCAGTGATCATGGAGCCCAAGAAAGTAAAATCTCTCACTGTGAGAATAGGATGTTGGATTAGATTAGGGGTGGGGGACACTTACCCTAAATATTCAGCAAAAACTCCCCATGCTCCTTTCATTTTGTGTGGAGACCTTTGGAAGCCCATTTCCCCTCAGTCGTGTCATTCCCAGTCAGAACGATAGACCGGCCATTGCTGTATATAAGTTAACATATTTGCTAAATGACGCGGATAAATATGTGACCTCAACAGTGGCCCGGTTTGCTTTTTTTGCAGCTAAACTTAGTCAGGAATTTGTAGATAGGAATGTGGCAGATTGTAGGGGCGATAGGACATCTAGATTCTGGCTTTACTTTTTTGAAGGGGGGGAATGGTTATTGCCGAATGCAACATATATATATTTTTACATCCTTGTGCTATTTTGTGGCCTTAAAATAACTGGACAACTCTGTATTTGTTTCCTGAGCTATCTGTCCAACCAGGACTTGCCTGTCAACAGTAGAGACAGCCAACGTGGTGCCCTCCAGCTGTTGTCGAACTCCAGCTCCCATCAGCCCAAGTCAACATGGCCTACAATCAGGGATGGTGGGAGTTGTAGTCCCGCAAGATGGTGACAGCAGCCACGAAATTAAAAGACGCCTGCTTCTTGGGAGAAAAGCAATGACAAACCTAGACAGCATCTTAAAAAGCAGAGACATCACCTTGCCAACAAAGGTCCGTATAGCTAAAGCCATGGTTTTCCCAGTAGTGATGTACAGAAGTGAGAGCTGGACCATAAAGAAGGCTGATGGGTGAAGAATGGATGCTTTTGAATTCTGGTGCTGGAAGAGACTCTTGAGAGTCCCATGGACTGCAAGAAGATCAAACCGATCCATTCTGAAGGAAATCAGCCCTGAGTGCTCACTGGAAGGACAGATCCTGAAGCTGAGGCTCCAATACTTTGGCCACCTCATGAGAAGAGAAGACTCCCTGGAAAAGACCCTGATGTTGGGAAAGATGGAGGGCACAAGGAGAAGGGGACGACAGAGGACGAGATGGTTGGACAGTGTTCTCGAAGCCAGCAGCATGAGTTTGACCAAACTGCGGGAGGCAGTGGAAGACAGGAGTGCCTGGCGTGCTCTGGTCCATGGGGTCACGAACAGTCGGACACGACTAAACGACTAAACAACAACAACAACATCTGGAGGTAGCTACCTCTGGCCTAGAATATCAGAGTATAAGGAGGACTCCGCTAGACGGAAGCAAGGCTCTCTCTAGGCCAGCATATGATGGTTGCTGTGATGAACCAGATTGCTGTAGGGAGCCCATAAGAAAGGCCTGAGTCCAATAGCACTCTCCTATTCCATACTTTCCAACGTTTCTCTGATGAAAATAGGAACGTCCCATTCTACTACTACTACTACTACTATTATTATTATTTTCCGCCCATCTGATTGGGCTGCCCCAGTCACACTGAAGGCACAATTGTTATTAAAAAATTTATAAAAACATTAAACATTTTTTAAAAACTTCCCTATACAAGGCTGCCTTCGAAAGGTTGTGTCCCTGGGGAAAAGGGGCACTTGGAGGTGTCTTTGAATTCCCAACAGCACCAGGCACACCCTGCTAGTGCGTCGTAAATATAAATAAATAAACCTCCTCGCTAAAGATCGAGCACAAAAAAAGCACACATTCATCATCACTTTTAATTTGTATACTGTCCTTCTATCTTAGAAAGGCAGTTTACAAGCTGAAAAAACAAAGAATGTACACTTTAACGAAGAATGTACACTTTCTGCATCTGAAAATCTGGAAAGCGCGGTTTTCAAAGGACAGCTGCGTTTTATGATTCCTGTATCGTCCAAAGAAGGTGGAATTCGGCAGGTTCCCATTAAAAGGCAAACAGAACGGGATGCGTCCTCCATCTCTGGCGCTTACGTTCTGTAAAAACATTCGCTCACACGAGTACCTCTGTTTATGCGCCTTGGAAAGCCCAATTCTGCCGTGTGCCCCATTGAGCTCAACGGGACTTCCTTGCAAGGCAAGGACATCTTCCAGGGTTGCAGTCGAAATTCTCCGTTTGGTTGCTTTCTGTCGCCTGAGCAGTGCAGGGTCCGTGAGGCCCAATACGAGGCTCCCAAACCCAGTCAGATGTTTTTTATTTCCTCCGCTAAGAGCTGGACTTGGACCAAAACGCCAAGGTGAAAGGGTGATGTGTAACATACTGTGACATCTAGAATAAAATAATGTGATGGTTTTAATATTTAAAGAGAGCAAGTCGGCAGTATAACATTTTCTGCAGAGGGAGGCGGACGAGGGTCCCTATATATTTTAATTTGAAATGTGCGCAGACGCCGGGTTTTTAATCGTAGCTTGTCAGGATTTGACTTTAACAATGGCAAAAAATGTGAGATCTGCTTTTTGTGGGATTTCTTCCACGTTTCATGCAGCAGATTTACATTACACTGAGTAGCAGACCGCCATATATTTATGTAAAGTGTCATCACCTATTGACTTAAGCGCATGTATGAGGCTTAGCATACAACACACTTCGCGACGGAGAGCATCTTCTGTCAAGCTGGGGGCACAAGGTATAGTATCCGTACCGACAGACCCATACAATGTCCAGGCATCAGGAAGTCCAGGAGGCAGTTTTCTCACTTCCCCACACTTACAGGAAGGCCCTGAGGCTCATGGGAATTGAAGTCCAAAACACTAGGATGGCACCAGGATGGCATCCGCTGGCATAAGCCTTTGAGCATAGGGCTGCCGTACGTCTGGATTTTCCCAGACATTACCGGGATTTAAAAGTCGGAACTGACGTCTGTGGGGAATTTCCGAAAGGCGGCTCTTTGTCTTGGATCTTAGGCAATCGAAAAATCACCGTTGTGTTTTTGTAGAAACAGAACATCTCAACGAGTTCCGTGTTTTCCTTAAAAAAGCTCAACAATTTTGGGGTCTTGCTTATAAAAGCTCAGGGTGTCCTGGTTTTTACTTTTTGAAATATGGCAACCCTATTTGAGCCTGTGTGAGTGTCATGAATGCACCCAGTTCTGTCTATGGACAGTTGATTTGATCCACTTCTATCCTGTGCTACGAAAGTCAGACGTCTCCCTCTCTCTCTGCCTTGTGGTAGCAAGATCCGGGGGGGGGATGGTGTCCTCAACTGAGAGGAGGACACCAAAGTATGAAATGAAAATGTCCCAATTGGGCAAGGAGCTGAGCTCTTCTGACTGAATTTGAAAGGGGCGTCCTTGCCCAGACAATGACCCGATTGTCCGTCTCTCTGCAAAGTATGTCCTGTGCACCCCAAACCTCTGTTGTACTTCAGAGGGTGGAGAGGGGGAAATACGCAATACCATGCTGGGAAACCATTCTTTTAAGTGGTGAGCTCAATGCTGACCCTCTTCTATTGTCCCAGGAGGAACGAGAGCGAAAAGGCAGCTGAGTAGCCCCGTAGGGGAGATCCTTCGCAGGTTAGGTCCCTTTCATCTTTCCCCCTTTTGTACCTTTGAACTTCCTGAGCTTGGCCTCTGCGGGGTCAGGTTTCAACCTTGTAGCATCTTCTTGACATGGCTTCATTGTTAGAGGGCTCCTCTGAAACTGATCACAGCAATAAGGAAGATGGGCAGCATGGAAACAAAGATATGGCCAGTGTAATTTTACTGAAAAACAAAGCAAAACCCCAATTCCCACACTTACTTCAAAACTGGACCAATCTTCAACCCAGGACCCCATTATAATTATTGTGCTTTAAATGTATAGTGAGAATGGGGCCTGGCGCTGTGGGTTAAACCACAAAGCCTAGGGCTTGCCAATTGGAAGGTCGGCAGTTCGAATCGCCGTGACGGGGTGAGCTCCTGTTGCTCGGTCCCTGCTCCTGCCAACCTAGCAGTTCAAAGGCACCTCAAAGTGCAAGTAGATAAATGGGTACCACTCTGGTGGGAAGGTAAACGGCGTTTCTGTGCGCTGCTCTGGTTCGCCAGAAGTAGCTTAGTCATGGTGGCCACATGACCCGGAAGCTGTACGCCGGCTCCCTCAGCCAATATAAAGCGAGATGAGCGCCGCAACCCCAGAGTCGGCCACAACTGGACCTAATGGTCAGGGGTCCCTTTACCAATAATAATAATAATAATAATAATAATAATAATAATAATAATAATACAGTCATACCTCATGTTACGTCCGCTTCATGTTACATTCCTTCAGGATATGTCCCGCGTCGACCCGGAAGTACCAGAATGGGTTACTTCTGGGTTTCGCCGCTCGCACATGCCCAGAAGCGCAAAATGATGTCACGCGCATGCGCAGAAGCAGCGAATCGCAACCCGCGCAGGCACAGGCGCGCCGCTGAGGGTTGCGTTCTTTTCGTGCTGCAAACGGGCCTCCAGAACGGATCCCGTTCGCAACCCGAGGTACCACTGTATACCAAAAGAACTAAAAATGCTATTTATAGACTACATGGGCTTGGCAGAAATGACGAGCAGAATCCGAAACCAGGGAAGAGAAGCAGCGGAAGAAGAATGGAAAAAGTTCAAGGACTATCTAAAGAAATATTACAAAATTAATGAAAGTTAGAATGATGTTGGACTGGAAAGTAAATGGTTACTATTAGCAATGGTTAAGACAAGGAGAATAAGGAAGATTAGCTTAAATTTAAAGTAAAATAAGGGAAGATTTGCTGAGTAATTGATTAGAATCTGGAATACAGAAAAGGGAGGCATGAGGAAGTCGGGGAAGAAAGGTATAAGAAATTAAGATATGAAATGGTACTTGTTTTTTGTTTTGTTTCTGTTTTTGTTTGTTTATGTATTTGTTGTTTTTATGTTATGTTTGTGTGGTTATAAAAACTGTTTAATAAAAAATATTTTAAAAAAATAAAAATAAAAATGCTATTTATGAATGCGACAACAGCCACAAGAATGCTACTTGCCCAGAAGTGGAAACTTGCAACTCTTGAAACGGAAGCACCTTGTATTTTCAGTGTTCCTAAATGCTTAGCTTCAGAGCATGCAGAACTTCTCCTGGCTGTTCTTCCCACTTGCCTTCTCCAGGGTGACCCCAGGAGTCGATCCTCAGTTGCTGATTCCCCGCCTTCTCTTCTGATTCGCTCCAAGGGTGAAAATACCTCTTCTCAGTGGCCTAGTGGGGAGTGACGGAACCGAATGGAGCACACATGTGCATTCAACTGCCTAGTGGTATATGAGTCGCCCAGGAGATCGCAGCCGCAGAGATAAGAAAAGTCCTTTCACCATCTAGAGATGTCACTTCCTGGTTTGCATGGAGAAGCCGCGTTCCACAGAGCCCAGCAACAGAAGCGGTAAATGCAGGTTTGGGGAACACATGTTTGCTGAAACAATGTGTCGCTCCAACCTTAGCTGTTGTTGTTTTCCCTCAACTAAAGAGGCCCAGATGTTTTGGCCTTTGCTGAGCCAGGGCAAAGCCATTTGGAGAATATTGCATTCAGTCCTCTCCTCTGCTTTCTTGGAGCAACTGTGAGGTGTAAACAATTTGTGCACCCTAGTGAGGAGCTTCTCCTGTCTGATATCAGGACCTTTTGGGGGCCTCCTTTGACATTCTCCAGGTGTTCTGCCTCAACAGGACCTTTCCACATAGGATTAGACCTCCAGGTCAAACCTGAAGCCTCATTTTCCTGCCCCCACTTCAGGTAGCACGTGGAGGGGCTGAATCTCCTGGTGGGTGAGAGTGCCCTTAACAAAGATACGGAAGGAAGGAAGGAAGGAAGGAAGGAAGGAAGGAAGGAAGGAAGGAAGGAAGATGGAAGGAAGGAAGGAAGGAAGGGAGGGAGGGAGGGAGGGAGAGAGGGGGGGAGGGAGGGAGGGAGGGAGGGAGGGAGAAAGAAAGAAAGAAAGAAAGAAAGAAAGAAAGAAAGAAAGAAAGAAAGGAAGGAAGGAAGGAAGGAAGGAAGGAAGGGAGGGAGAGAGAAAGAAAGAAAGAAAGAAAGAAAGAAAGAAAGAAAGAAAGAAAGAAAGCTGTGCATGTAGTATGCATGCTTCATCTTAACAGAAGGTGGCTGCAAATTAGATGCCAGGGACTGGTGGGGCTCTAAGGAGTGGGTGGCAGAGGCCATGGGGCCAGAGGCTAATCCATGGGCATAGGGCAGCGATTTATGGGGTTTTGTGTCTCCCGCGAGGCAGGAGCCAGGGCTGGAGGAAAGGGAAGATCTTGAGATGGTGGAGAGGAGGTGCACAACGTGGGGCAGGAGCTGAGGCTGGAGGAGGGGCAGGATGTGCCAGGAGCAGAGGAAGGTGTGGTGCCTGAGAGGGAAGGGCTAGCAGAATGGCCTCCAATCCCTTCCCCACTGTCCCCAAGGACCAGGAGGACACTATAACATAGACACTCAGGGTTGGGGGGTCTGCATTCCGCCATCCTCTCCCAATTAACCTCCATCTCCAGGGCCCACTCCATGACATCACCAGGGGCTGCCCCTGTTACATCACGAGGGCCGCCTCCAGGTCTCAAGTTTGGGCCCTGCAATCTCAGGAACTGGGGTGCTCTTGGCCTGACAACACTACTCACAAATAATGCCCAGAATTTTGCTTTAGGTGAAATGTGGTGGCCACAGCTCTACAGTGGACCCTCCGGATATGAATTTAATTCGTTCCGGGGTCCGTACGTACCCCGAAAAGTCTGCAACATGAGACGCCACTTCTGCACACATGCCCGGTGCAATAGAGCACTTCTGCGCATGCGCACGTGGCATGCCGCGTTCCCAACCTGAAAGTTACATTACCCGAAGGTAATGCAACCCAAGGGTCCACCGTACTTCAGAGGGTGCTTGATGAGCAAAGATTGAACGGGGCACCGATTGATTGATTGATTGATTGATTGATTGATTGATTCATTCATTCATTCATTCATTCATTCATTGCTTCCAACAAAACAGCAAATGTGGCAGAGCCCTCATGCTGATAGCAAAGCTCTCATTTTGCTGGCAACCCAGCCCAGTCTTCTATAATCTAGCAAGTGGCAGCACAGCCCGAAAAAGCCTCAGAGATGTTGTGTCGCTGTCCAAGCGCCTCAATGTGCCAACATCCTGACAGAATTAGGGAGTCCTCTCCAAACTGCCCTCTAGACACGGAGTCACACAAAGGGAGGCTTCATCAGGTTCCCAGCCTAAATATAGCGGAGCAAGAGTAGTGGAACATTAAATTTTCTTCCTGGCATGCCATCTCCCAACATGATGCAACCTGAAGGAATATTGTTTGAGCGAAGAGGGGAGGTGGAGGGGGAGACGGAGCAGCTGCAGAAAGCAGGAAGGGAAAGGCATCTCGTCAGGAGGCGAAAGAAGAGAAAGCTCAAGGTGGAAGTCTTCTGCTAGTTCCCTCACTGCGAGAAGCGAAGTTACAGGGAAGCAGGCAGAGGGCCTTCTCGGTGGTGGCGCCCGCCCTGTGGAACGCCCTCCCTTCGGATGTCAAGGGAATAAACAGCTATCTGACTTTTATAATTCCAGTTACAGATAGGTAGCCGTGTTGGTCTGCCATAGTCAAAACAAAAAAAAATTTTTCCTTCCAGTAGCACCTTAAAGACCAACTAAGTTAGTTCTTGGTATGAGCTTTCGTGTGCATGCACACTTCTTCAGATACCTGAAGAAGTATTCCACAAATGGGGAGCCAATGCAGAGAAGGCCCCGTTCATGTGTTGCCCCCCTCCAGACCTCTCAAGGAGGAGGCAGATGAAGAAGGGCCTCAGAGGATGATCTCAGGGTCTGGGTAGGTTCATATGGAGAGAGGCAGATCTTGAGGCAGATTCTTCAGGTATCTGAAGAAGTGTGCATGCACACGAAAGCTCATACCAAGAACTAACTTAGTTGGTCTTTAAGGTGCTACTGGAAGGAAAAAATGACTTTTATAAGACATCTGAAGGAAGAATTGGTGTTTTTATTATGTTTTTAGATACATTGTAAGCCGCCCAGAGTGGCTGAGGAAACCCAGCCAGATGGGCGGGGTATAAATAATAAAATTATTTATATGCAAGGTGGCTTAAAATATAAGAAACAGTAGTCATAACAAGCCAAAAATGAAAGCACCTCAAGAAGTACCTTACTTTTCTGTGCATAAGACGAGGGTCTTTTTCTACGTTAAAATAAGGTTAAAAATCTGGAGGTGTCTTATACACGGATAGTGCCTATGCCCACTTTCTAAATTTGGGGTCCCCTAAAGTAGGGGGTGTCTTCTACATGGGGGCATCTTATACACAGAAAAATACGGTATGTAACAAAATTAAACAGCCTCCAAGGAGGCTGCAATAACACCTAAAGATAATACCAAATACAGGAAAAATTGCATCTCCAAAATTAAATCTTGACCCCAGCAGACTCATAAACAATATCCAACGCTAAGAGTCTGTAGGCATCCTACAAAGCAGTCTTAAAGGAATCACAACCAAGATAAAAAGGACCTAAGAAAAGCCTACTGGATCAGGCCAATGGCTCTGGACTGCAATGCCTCAAGATCTGCCTCTCTCCATATGAACCTACCCAGACCCTGAGATCATCCTCTGAGGCCCTTCTTCATCTGCCTCCTCCATGAGAGGTCTGGAGGGCGGCAACACATGAACGGGGCCTTCTCTGCATTGGCTCCCCATTTGTGGAATACTCTTCCCAGGGAAGTTCGCCTGGTGCCTACATTATACCCCTTTAAGCGCAAAGAGCAGAGACATCAACTTGCCAACAAAGGTCCGTCTAGTTCAAGCTATGGTTTTCCCAGTAGTGATGTATGGAAGTGAGAGCTGGACCATCAAGAAGGCTGATCGCCAAAGAATGGATGCTTTTGAATTATGAGAGTCCCATGGACTTCAAGAAGATCCAACCTATCCATTCTGAAGGAAATCAGCCCTGAGTGCTCATGGGAAGGACAGATCCTGAAGCTGAGGCTCCAAGACTTTGGCCACCTCATGAGAAGAGAAGACTCCCTGGAAAAGACCCTGATGTTGGGAAAGATGGAGGGCACAAGGAGAAGGGGACGACAGAGGACGAGAGGGTTGGGTTCTCGAAGATACCAGCATGAGTTTGACCAAACTGCGGGAGGCAGTGGAAGACAGGAGTGCCTGGCGTGCTTTGGTCCAGGGGGTCACGAAGAGTCGGATATGACTAAATGACTAAACAATAACAACAAAGCGCAAAGAGAAAGCATTCCTCTTCAACCAGGCTCTTTTAAATGTGTTTATGGGATGGGGAGGGGGTTATTGGTTTGTTTCTCTTGTTGTTTTATTATGTATGTTGTGTTTTTAAGCTTGTATTTTTATGGTGTGAACTGCCCTGAGCTCTATGGATGAAGGGCGGTATACAAATTTAATAAATAAATATTAACAAACAAATAAACAAAATGGCTTGTAGCCATTTATAGCTGTCTCCTCCATGAATTTGTCCCATCCTATCTTAAAACCACTGAAGTTCCATAGTTTGTTCTGCATGAAGAAGGATTTGCTTTTCTCTGAATCTTCCAACATTCAAGTTCCTTGGATGTCCACGATTTCTAGAGTTAGAAGAGGGGGAGAAAAACTTTTCTCCGGCCACTTTCTCCATGTCATGGTTTTCCAAACTTCTATCAAGTAAGAAATTCCTTACTTGATCATTTAAGGAATTTAAATATTTGTGTTGGGTTGTGTCCAACGTCAGTCATCCTCAGAGCAGACCAAACGAAACTAATGAACACGACGAGCTTAGGTCCGTTAAGTTCAATGGGTCTACTCTGAGTAGAACTCACTTGGCTGCAATCCACTGCAATTTTATTTGCTTACCTTGTATGCTCCCCTCGAGACGAAGGGCGTTCTAGAAGTAACCAATAAAATAATATCAATGTAAGACCAAAAATTGCTGGGAGAGAGTGAACAGAGGGAATTGTCATTTACAATGCTAAATATTGGGTTCACCTGGTGAAACTGATGGGCAGGAATGTCCCCCAGGAGTGTGCCGGTCAGTAATTCCACAGTTCAAAGCTGGAGTTATCAGCGAAAACACAAACTCCACAGACCTGGTTGAGCATCAGACCTGATAACGGAAACCGAAAGGAACCAAAACTCAAGTCCAAGGATTGAGTCTTGCTCTCCCTCATGATAAGCATCATCTCCGAGAGAATCTAGAGGTTCCAGGCTTTGGCCCAGGGTTCAGTTTCCTCAGAATGAAGGTCAGTGGAGGCTGTGGTGTCTTTATACCTGAAGGAGTGTCTCCACTCCCATCGCCCAACTCGGACACAGAGGTCCAGCTCTGTGAGGCCTTCTCGGTGGTGGCACCCGCCCTGTGGAACACCCTCCCATCAGATGTCAAGGAAATAAACAACTACCTGACTTTTAGAAGACATCTAAAGGCAGCCCTGTTTAGGGAAGTTTTTAATGCTTGATGTTTTATTGTGTCTTTAATATTCTGTTGGGAGCCACCCAAAGTGGCTGAGGAGACCGTGCTGCTTTGGTTTCGGTGTTCCGTTGCGCCAGAAGCGGCTTAGTCCTGCTGGCCACACGACCCGGAAAAACTGTCTGCGAACGAACACCAGCTCCTTCGGCCTGTAATGTGAGATGAGCACCGCAACCCCAGAGTCATCTGGACTTAACTGTCTCGGGTCCTTTACCTTTTAATCAAGATAGCGGCTGGCAACAGATTGCTGGGCAAGGTGGAGTTTGCTCAGATCCAGCAGAGCTCTTCTTGGTGAATTGAGGAATCCTAGCCCTAGCCCTGCAGAAGCCAGGATCTGACCCCCTTCCCATTACGCAGCTGCTTTTGGGCACTGCCTGCTGCTTTGTATGATCTCCCTCTCCGAACATCTCTTCTACCGGCAAGCTCGGGGCATCCAGCAGTTCTGAACATCTGTCTTCCTGCCAAACATCAATGTCTAATGGGGGCACTGTTTGCATGCATGTGTCCCAAAGATGGAAGTGATTACCATAAAACATGTAAATGGATTATCTCAGAAATTCTCGTCCCAGCTTGTCCCAGGGAAGGAGCTTTTCTGTTTTGCATTACGGAATTACAGTATGTTCTCTAATGGCTTGGCACTGGAGGCCTCCTCTTAGGTCTCCTTCCCTGGTGTTTGAGATCAAGGGGAAGAGGCAGCAACATGCGGCTTAAATATGACCAGCTGTTTCACCTTTCATCCCTGCCCCGTCCGTGGAGATGGCTTGGAAACCGGTGGAAACTCAAGAAACTCGTTCCCAACTGGTATGAAAAGGACCGCAGGAAGGGGCAGGAAAACCAGTCCACTTTGCTTTCTCATTCCCCCCCCCCCCATCTTCAACCCAGCCCTCCACATTTCTGCATCAGTTTGCAGGCTTTCGTTTCAAGTCCTCATGAAAACTGGTTGACATTTTTTTTTGCCTGCCTTTCTCTCACACATTTTTGCAAGCAATTTCTCCAGGTGTTATTTGCATGCAGTTTTTTCACCCCTTTGTGCCCAGGTGGCAAAGGATTGCCTGGTTTTTCTAGCTCATTTGGATAGAGACGGCTTGCCCAATGTGTTCCATGCGCTGGTAACTTGCAGAGTACAGTGGACGCTTGGGTCGCGAACGTGATCCGTGCGGGAAGCACGTTCGCAACTGGCAGCGTCTGCAACCTGCAGCGCCATGTCTGCACACATGCAGGTTGCGATTCAGCGCTTCTGCGCATGCACAGAGTGTGATTTAGCACTTCTGCACATGCGCAAGCACCGAAACCCGGAAGTAACCCTTTCCAGTACTTCCGGGTTCGGCACGGTGCGCAACCCAAAATCGCACAACCCGAAGCGTCTGTAACCCAAGGTATGACTGTATAGAGAATCATGCAATGGTAGAGGTCTCTGCCTTTCTTCATGCCAAAGTTTCATCTCAAGGGCCCAGAGAAAATGTGTTTGATGACTTCATTGCGACTGAACTCCATCGCTTGATCCTTGTCTTCTGAGCGCAGCCTAAGAGGGGAACCAGAAGTCAGAGCTCAAGGGAGAGTTGAACAGCTGGTGCTCTGGCAGACGGGTGTGGAATCCATCTATGCGTTACTGAGTTGTGGTGTGAATCCATCTTTCACTCTTAAAGCATTCGAAGACCACTTGGATTTAATGAGAAGGGGCTTTGAGTTGGCTGCAAGAACTTTCCCAATCTGGCAAAGTGCGGGACGTGTTCTTGGCTGAAATTTCGCTCTTTGAAAACCATCCCACGTAAGTGAGCGATCCTACATTTCAGGGATTAAGAATCGGTGGTCCTTCAGAGGTTGTTGCAATCCAAATAATATTGTTAGTAGCAGTGACTACATTATTACATGAGCACCACAGCATTTGATATTTTCATTTACATACATTTATTCGAAATAAGTTGGGGTATGTAATCTTTTTCATTAGTGTTTGAAAAGATAAAGGTAAAGGGACCCCTGACCATTAGGTCCAGTCGTGACCGACTCTGGGGTTGTGGCGCTCATCTTTATTGGCCGAGGGAGCCGGTGTACAGCTTCCGGGTCATGTGGCCAGCATGACTAAGCCACTTCTGGTGAACCAGAGCAGCGCACGGAAACGCCGTTTACCTTCCCGCTGGAGTGGTACCTATTTATCTACTTGCACTTAGTGCTTTCGAACTGCCAGGTTGGCAGGAGCAGGGACCGAGCAACGGGAGCTCACCCCGTGGTGGGGATTCGAACCGCTGACCTTCTGATCGGCAAGTCCTAGGCTCTGTGGTTTAACCCACAGCGCCACCCGCATCCCATTACTGTTTGTATTATAGTTTATAATTTTTGTAATGTGATATGTGCATGCAGGTCATTGTCTGTAAACTCTTATTTTCAGTTTATGAAGCAATTCTACATCCTCCCACCACACTGACGAAGAATTCTACGAAACAGTAGTCAATATCCGGAATCACTGTTCAGTGTTGGACATCATATTTGCTGAATACACAAAGCTTCACAGCTTGTCTTTCATCAAGATACACAGTCTGGTACCTTGCTTCATTGAAAGATTTTCAGAGACTTTGAGACTGAAGATTTCATTCTGTACTTGTTATGTTTTGAAGGAATTCTATAAAGATTGTCTGTTGCGTATATACATGGTCATCGTGTTGCCTAGACATTGCTGGCAATCCACGCTTTACTTACAGGGAAGGTTCTGTTAAATATGCCAGCTCCGGGATGCTCTCGTGAAATCTCATGGGACCATCCTAGTTCCCGCAAGATCTTGCTGGACTGTCCCCAGGCTTCCAGAGCTGGCATGTTGAGAAAGCCTTGCCTGGCAAGCGAGGCAGGTTGCTTCAAAGCTCTTCTCGTGCCAGGAAAACCCAGTGTGTGTTTAATTCGTGCCATTATAACTGGCTGGCTTTCAACTGGGCAGGTGGGAAATCGCACACGTTCAAAGCGTGCAGCAACTGTACAAAGGGTTTCTACTGGCTGGGTGACAGCGTCTTCAAGGAAATAAAGCCATCACTCTACTAAGTAGCCTGAAAATGTTTGAGACATTATCTCTATCCTGCAGAACAGCTGTTAATGCTGAAATTTTGTTGTTGTTGTTTAGTCGTTTAGTCGTGTCCGACTCTTCGTGACCCCATGGACTGGAGCACGACAGGCACTTCTGTCTTCCACTGCCTCCTACAGTTTGGTCAAACTCATGCTGGTAGCTTCGAGAACACTGTCCAACCATCTCGTCCTCTGTCGTCCCCTTCTTCTTGCGCCCTCCATCTTTCCCAACATCATGGTCTTTTCCAGGGAGTCTTCTCTTCTCATGAGGTGGCCAAAGTCTTGGAGCCTCAGCTTCAGGATGTGTCCTTCCAGTGAGCACTCAGGGCTGATTTCCTTAAGAATGGAGAGGTTTGATCTTCTTGCAGTCTCTCAAGAGTCTCCCCCAGCACCAGAATTCAAAAGCATCAATTCTTCAGCAATCAGCCTTCTTTATGGTCCAGCTTTCACTTCCATACATCACTCCTTGGAAAACCATAGCTTTAACTATATGGACCTTTGTTGGCAAGGTGATGTCTCTGCTTTTTAAGATGCTGTCTAGGTTTGTCATTGCTTTTCTCCGAAGAAGCAGGTGTCTTTTAATTTTGCAGCTGCTGTCACCATCTGCAGTGATCATGGAGCCCAAGAAAGTAAAATCTCTCACTGCCTCCATTTCTTTCCCTTCATGGATCACTGCCTTGCCATGGTGAAGGGGCTTGAATAACTCAGAGAAGCTATGAGCTATGCCGTGCAGGGCCACCCAAGACAGACAGCTCATAGTGGAGAGTTTTGACCAAACGTGATCCACCTGGAGCAGGAACCGGCAAGCCACTCCAGTATCCCTGCCAAGAAAACTCCATGGACAAAGACAACAGGCTGAAGTTTTAGAGTGGGGAATAAAGAGCTATTCACTAGTGGCAAATACAAGATGGGTGACACCTGGCTTGAGAGCAGTACACGTGAAAAGGATCTAGGAGTCTTGGTTGACCACAAACATGACATGAGCCAACAGTGTGACGCGGCAGCTAAAAAAGCGAATGCAATTCTGGGCTGCATCAATAGGAGTATAGCATCTAGATCAAGGGAAGTAATAGTGCCACTGTATTCTGCTCTGGTCAGACCTCACCTGGAGTACTGTGTCCAGTTCTGGGCACCACAGTTCAAGAAGGACACTGACAAACTGGAACGTGTCCAGAGGAGGGCAACCAAAATGGTCCAAGGCCTGGAAACGATGCCTTATGAGGAATGGCTAAGGGAGCTGGGCATGTTTAGCCTGGAGAAGAGGAGGTTAAGGGGTGATATGATAGCCATGTTCAAATATATAAAAGGATGTCATATAGAGGAGGGAGAAAGGTTGTTTTCTGCTGCTCCAGAGAAGCGGACACGGAGCAATGGATCCAAACTGCAGGAAAGAAGATTCCACCTAAACATTAGGAAGAACTTCCTGACAGTAAGAGCTGTTCGACAGTGGAATTTGCTGCCAAAAAGTGTGGTGGAGTCTCCTTCTTTGGAGGTCTTTAAGCAGAGGCTTTCTTGGGAGAAAAGCAATGACAAACCTAGACAGCATCTTCAAAAGTAGAGACATCACCTTGCCAACAAAGGTCCGTATAGTTAAAGCTATGGTTTTCCCAGTAGTGATGTATGGAAGTGAGAGCTGGACCATAAAGAAGGCTGATCGCCGAAGAATTGATGCTTTTGAATTCTGGTGCTGGAGCAGACTCTTGAGAGTCCCATGGACTGCAAGAAGATCAAACCTCTCCATTCTGAAGGAAATCAGCCCTGAGTGCTCACTGGAAGGACAGATCCTGAAGCTGAGGCTCCAAGACTTTGGCCACCTCATGAGAAGAGAAGACTCCCTGGAAAAGACCCTGATGTTGGGAAAGATGGAGGGCACAAGGAGAAGGGGACGACAGAGGACGAGATGGTTGGACAGTGTTCTCGAAGCTACCAGCATGAGTTTGACCAAACTGTGGGAGGCAGTGGAAGACAGAAGTGCCTGGCGTGCTCTGGTCCATGGGGTCACGAAGAGTCGGACACGACTAAACGACTAAACAACAACAAGCAGAGGCTTGACAACCATATGTCAGGAGTGCTCTGATGGTGTTTCCTGCTTGGCAGGGGGTTGGACTCGATGGCCCTTGTGGTCTCTTCCAACTCTATGATTCTATGATTCTATGGCATCATTTACCAGGTTCTTGGGATGTTCGTAGCTGCAGCACGGATGCAACGAGTCCTGAGACATGCAGTTTCCAGGATGCCTGGCTGACAGTCATATTTTGGTACCATGGGAAAATTGCATTTCCCAGGGTCCCTGGTGCCCGAGATGCTGCTGTTGCTGGGATCGTGACATTGAGGAATGAGTGGCCTCTGACAAGACTCCTCTACCCCTCATGGCTCCTGCCAAATAAATGAGAAGGTAGCCATGGGTCAGGAATTCAGATCCTATCACACATCAGATGATGTCACCAGGAACACAACAGGGTCCGAATTTCAGAACTATGTTTGGGGAAAAGGCAAGCTCTTTGCCAGTTTTTCAGAAATGACCTCATGTCTCCCATTCTCCCTCCATCTTTCTCATGAACCTTCCCAAGTAGGAACCGCTATCTAAGTGAGTGTTTAGAAATGGCTTTCAGAATGTCATCATTTGTTTTGCTTGTCTCATCTTCTTGGAATTCCTTCCATTGTACTTCGAGCATCTTGTGGCAATAAAAGTCCTCGTTTCCCCTTTTGTTATTAATCGGAGAGGGATGGTCTTGAACGTTGCAGTGCTTGTGAGAGGAGAGGCTGAATTTGTTCTCATCTGTGTATTTTAAACAGGCTGCAACTCGGGTGGCCATGTGTCCCGCTTCTTCATCATCATCATCATCATCATCATCATGTTTAGTCGTTTAGTCGTGTCCGACTCTTCGTGACCCCCTGGACCAGAGCACGCCAGGCACTTCTGTCTTCCACTGCCTCCCACAGTTTGGTCAAATTCATGCTGGTAGCTTCGAGAACACTGTCCCACCATCTCGTCCTCTGTCGTCCCCTTCTCCTTGTGCCCTCCATCTTTCCCAGCATCAGGGTCTTTTCCAATGAGTCTTCTCTTCTCATGAGGTGGCCAAAGTATTGGAGTCTCAGCTTCAGGATCTGTTCTTCCAGTGAGCACTCAGGGCTGATCTCCTTAAGAATGGATAGGTTGGATCTTCTTGCAGTCCATGGGACTCTCAAGAGTCTCCTCCAGCACCATAATTCAAAAGCATCAATTCTTCGGCGATCAGCCTTCTTTATGGTCCAGCTCTCACTTCCATACATCACTACTGGGAAAACCATAGCTTTAACTATATGGACCTTTGTCGGCAAGGTGATGTCTCTGCTTTTTAAGATGCTGTCTAGGTTTGTCATTGAATAATAATAATTTATTATTTGTACCCCACCCAACTGGCTGGGTTTCCCCAGCTACTCTGGGCAGCTCCCAACAAAGATTTAAAAATCCATTAAAATGTCATACATTGCTGAAAGGCATCTAATTAGAATTTAATTTGATTTTGACCTGTTTTTGGGAGGTAATTTAATTATTGTTTGATTTTATACTAATGTTATATATCTGATGTTAGCCACCCTGAGCCCAACTTTGGCCAGGGCAGGGGGGATATAAATAAAAGTTGTTATTATTATTATTATTATTATTATTATTATTATTATTATTATTATTATTACTCCTAGTTTTTACCTTAAAAAGATGTGCCAAGCAGCTTACAGCGAAACACTCATCAGAAACAATGCAATCAAATAAAAGTAGCAGGTAAAAGCAACAAGATAAATGAATTAAAACCTGCAGCATGTGAAAATACCATAACCAATGCCTGAAAATGATACACTCAGTTGGTTTTCTGATCCAAATCTAGGGTAAGGAGAAAGACAGGGCTGGATTAACCATTAAGCAAAATAAACTCGCGCTTCGGGCATCAAGGGAAGGGGAACACCACAGAAATTTCCCATTGCCAGATTTTTAACATTAATGCTCACAAATTGCTCAGCTGAGCATTCATTTTCTCAGTTGGAGTATATTAAAAATTCCAGCAGAACAACTATGCAACAAGGCATTATCTCAACTAGTTTAGAAGCAGATGTGTTATGTAAGATTAGTTTGGAGGATAATAATAATAATAATTTATTATTTATACCCCGCCCATCTTGCTGGGTTTCCCCAGCCACTCTGGGCGATTCCCAATCGAGTGTTAAAAACAGGGCTGTCTTCAGATGTCTTTTAAAAATAGGGTAGTAGCTTATTTCCTTGATATCTGATAGGAGGGCGTTCCACAGGGTGGGTGCCACCACCGAGAAGGCCCTCTGCCTGGTTCCCTGTAACCTCACTTCTCGCAATGCGGGAACTGCCAGAAGGCCCTCGGCGCTGGACCTCAGTGTCCGGGCAGAACGATGGGGACGGAGACGCTCCTTCAGGTATACAGGATCTGATCAAAGGCTTTGCAATCAGAAAAAGCAGGATGAAATTACAAATAAAGCAGAAGTATACAAAAATAAAAATTACTGTATCTTTTGCTCCATAAGACGCACTTTTTTCTTCCTAAAAAGTAAGGGGAAATGTCTGTGCGTCTTATGGGGCGAATGCGTGGTCCCTGGAGCCGAATTGCCCAGGGGCAAAAAGCAGATCATGCTTTTTTTTGTGGGTGTTGAAACAAAGCCGCTGATTGGCAAGCGATCGGGAGGGAGATAAGGGACGCTAGCAATAAAGGAGGCTGCCTGGGAGGGGGGAGGTAAAGACAGCAAACTTGCAAGGAGAGGAGACAGGAATACTAAAACAAGCAATGAGAAGAGAAATTAGAAGAAAAGGAGGAGCAAAAAACTGCTCCAGCTAAGGAAAAGACACTAAGACAAACAAGAGGGAAGGAAGCGTTGAAAGGAAGCAGCTGATCGGTAAGCGATCGGGAGGGAGATAAGGGACGCTAGCGATAAAGGAGGCTGCCTGGGAGGGGGAAGGTAAAAGCCCATGGATCCTCAGGATTTTTACACTGAGTCACCCCAAATTCACCATCAGATCACATAGCATGTCCATGGCTACAGCCTGCACACAAAAAACGCACGCACCCACTGTTTCGTGGGGCCACAATGGCTCAAAAACATAGTTACAAAGCATGGATCCACATGGATTCTCAGGATTTTTGCATTGGGTCACCCCAAACTCACCGTCAAATCACATGTCTGTGGCCACAACATGAACCACAAAAATCATACATCCATTGTTTCGTTCAGAATATTTTTTTTCCTTGTTTTCCTCCTCTAAAAACTAAGTGCCTCTTATGGTCAGGTGCATCTTATGGAGCAAAAAATACAGAATTTTCCATCTTGCCGTAGGTTTTGCTCCATTTCAAAAAAAAAAAAATTATGGTTTATTCTTCTTTATATTTTGAATCAGATATATATAGGGACACCCAAATCTTTTAAGTGCTTAGGGCCTCTAAAAGTCTTAATCCAGCCCTGGATAAAGAACCATAAGAAGACAGAGTGAAGATCATGGGCACCACTAAAAGCCTTCATGGGCACCATCACACCCACGGGCACCAGGTTGGCAACTCCTGCTGGACAATACTGAGCCAATGATGGACCAATGATCTGACTCAGTATGTTCCTAAGATGGAGTCAACTGCCAGTCTGGTCAGGTTCTGTACATGGGGCAGAGGATGTCCTTCATCCCAGTCAGAAAAATATGTAGGGCCAGCCCTGCTTTAAAAAAAAAACTTTCCCCCCTTTTTGTTCTGCATCTCCAATCTATCCATTTTCTTTGGTAACCCCAAATCCTCCCACAGTGAGAAGGGGGAGGGGAAAATATCTCTCTCCAACTCCAGATGGTTCCTAATTTCATAAACTTTGGTACAGCAATTACACACGATAATTCAAAAGAAAGGGGATGCTCGTAAAACAACATCAGACGGAGGCTTAAGAAGTTAAATTTCTGAGGTCAAGCTGGCACAAGCAGGTCGGCCGCCTGACGTGACACAGCTGCAAGACGTTTGCATCTTCAGAAGTGGGTATTTTGCCCCAGAGTGGAGAGATGAAAAAACGATGGGTTGCAGTGACCAGGAGCGAGGTCAATTTGTTCTGAGCTTCTCCATCTGCTTTGGTCTTTTGAGGTTTGCATCTCCAGGAACGAGCTGTTCGAAGAGGCTTTGACACGACGGTCTCCATGAAGGCGAAAGAGGAAGGACCGTTTCATTAGAAGTGGCTGCCCCGGAAATGTCTGGCTCACATTTTTGTCATTAAGCGTCCCAACTTCCCGACAGTTCTGTGCCCCGAGAAGGTTGGTTTGCTGCCTCTAGCAGCCCACTTACCCAAATGGTGGCTACCTGGCATTCTGTATCCCTCTGAAAGCATCAGTGACCAGGCTGCCCAAGGCTGTGAAATCACCCGGGTGCAGAAACAGTTGGTGTGTTGAATAATAATAATATAATAATAATTTATTATTTGTACAAATTTGTACAAATAATTGTATTATTTGTATTTCCCCAGCCACTCTGGGCAGCTTCCACAGAGAGCAAAAATACACTAAAATGTCACACATTAAAAACTTCCCTTAACAGGGCTGCCTTAAGATGTCTTCTGAATGTCAGGTAGTTGTTTATTGCCTTGACGGCTGATGGGAGGGCGTTCCACAGGGCGGGCGCCACTACCGAGAAGGCCCTCTGCCTGGTTCCCTGTAGCTTTGCTTCTCGCAGGGAGGGAACCACCAGAAGGCCCTCAGCACTGAACCTCAGCGTCCGGGCAGAACGATGGGGGTGGAGACGCTCCTTCAGGTATACTGGACCGAGGCCGTTTAGGACTTTAAACTTCAGCACCAACACTTTGAATTGTGCTTGGAAACATCCTGGGAGCCAATGTAGCTCTTCCAGGACTGGTGTTATGTGGTCTCGGCGGCCGCCCCCAGTCACCAGTCTAGCTGCCGCATTCTGGATTGGTTGCAGTTGAAGAGGAGACATGGAGCTGCCATCATGAGCAGGGCATTGGTAAGGTCAGGTTTGTACAGAACCAACCTCTGCATAAAAACCTCCAAGGAAGGAGAGTCCACAACCTCCCAAGGGAGACTGTTCCACTGTCAAATGCTCTTAATGTCAGAAAATATTTCCTGATATTTAGTCTTGTACTTGAAGCCATTGGTTTGAGTCCTACCCTCCAGAGCACGAGAAAACAAGCTTGCTCCATCTTCCACGGAGCAGCCCTTGAGATGTTTGAAGGTGGCTATTATATCTTCTCTCAGGTTCCTCTTTTCCAGGCTAAATGTAAGTTTGAGCCCCACAATGGGCAAAAGATTCCTGCATTGCAGGGGGTTAGACTTGATGACACTTGTGGTCCCTTCCGCTTCTACAATGATGTGATTCTATGATTCCGTACTGCAGCCTAACACAGGGTAGTCCAGGAAAACCTTTAAGGTCATAAGTACACAAGCCTTGCAGCTTGATCAAGGACCCATCTGGTCCAGTATCCTGTTCTCACAGTTGCCAACTAAATGTCAATATGGAACCAGAGGCCTTTCTCCTGGGCATAGTCAGCCAATTGGTGCCAAAGAAGGATAGAACTTTTTTTATGTACGCTACAGCAGCAGCAAGAATACTCATTGCAAAGTATTGGAAGACACAAGAATTACCCACCTTGGAAGAATGGCAGATGCAAGTAATCGACTATATGGAAATGGCTGAGATGACTGGCAGAATCCGAGACCAGGGAGAAGAGTTGGTGGAAGAAGATTGGAGGAAATTTAAAACTTATTTACAGAAGTATTGTAAAATGTATGAATGCTGATGACATTGAATTAAAATGAAGGGGTTCTAGTAATAAGAGATAAAAATTTGAAATTTGGGAGGTAAAATAAATAAGGATAAAGTAGTAGGATACGAATTTGCTGAACTAATTGTTAAAAAGGGATATAAAAAAGGGAGGCGTGAGGAAGTCAGAAAAATAAGTTAATTGAAGATGAATAATTGGAAGAGAGTGATTTGTGTTTTTCTTATTCTACTTTTTGAGTGTTGATTGTCTTTTTTGTTTTCTTGTTAAACGTTTGTATTTTATGTATCATGAAAGTTTGTATTGTTGTGTTTTATATTTATTTTGTGTTTTTATTGTTCTACTTTTTTATTGTTAAACTTAATAAAATATTATTTAAAAATAAATAAATAAATGTCAATATGGGAAGGGAACGAACCGGACTTGAGCGCAACACCTGTAAAACTCAACAGTGGGTATTTGGAGGCATAGTGCCTATTTGTGTACTGGAAGAAGCAAAGATCACCAGAGTTGAAGCAATGATTCTTCAACAATAACTTTGTTGGGCTGGTCATGTTGTGCAGATGCCTGGTCATCTTCCAAAGCAACTACTCTATTCCAAACTTAAAAATGGAAAGCGTAATGCTGGTGGTCAACAGAAGAGATTCAAAGACTCTCTCAAGACAAATCTTTAAAAATGTAGTATAAACACCGACAATTGGGAAACACTGGCCTGCGAGCGTTGCAGTTGGAGAACAGCCTTTACCAAAGGTGTCATGGACTTTGAAGACCCTCAGACTCAGGACGAAAGGGAGAAATGCGCTAAGAGGAAGGAATGCTTGACAAACCCTCACCGGGATCAACTTCCACCCAGAAACCTGTGTCCCCACTGTGGAAGGATGTGTGGATCCAGAATTGGCCTCCACTTATGGACTTTAAAACCGTCTTTATGGAAGACATTCTTACTCAGCTATCACAGAAGAAGAAGAAGAAGAAGAAGAAGAAGAAGAAGAAGAAGAAGAAGAAGAAGAAGAAGAAGAAGAAGAAGAAGCCTTCAACAGGAGAGATAGAATGCAGCCATCATGGCTGGTAGCCTTTCATAGCCTTAGGCTCCAGAAATCTGATTATGCCAACTAGGTTCTCAATGGTGCATTTTGTCCCTTCCCAACCAATGCATAGATAAGGCAGCTGGTAGAGCATCTTACTTGCACGCACAAGGTCCCAGGTTCAAGTCCCAAGGGCACCTCCAGGTAGGACTTCAAACGTCCTCTGCCTGAAACACTGGAGGGTGGCTGCCAGTCTGTGCAGACAATACTGGGCTAGATGGACCAGTGGTCTGACTCATCAGGATAAGGCAGCTTCTTCTGCCCATCCTCAACAGCAGTCAAAGCAAGATAATCATCATCATCATTTGTTCCCAGCCGTTTATTTACAGAAGGCGAGAGCCAAGTTTGCAGGGCTGATATCCGACCACTGTTTGCCTATCAGCAGTTTCCCTGAGCTGGCATTGGACGACCCATATCGAAAGCGCGATAGGAAACAACCTTCATTTATTCAGACGCTGTTTTTGGAGAAATGGATCTCTGCAAACTGTCCAAATAAACAGGAGGGCTTTGAAGCGCTAATCGGGAGTCATTAGCTTTGTTCTCCTGCCTCCTTCTCTCCCTTTTCCTTGCCGGGCTTTTGTTTCGTCTGACACGATCATTTGTTTTTGGTGATAGACTGGATTAAATTAATTGAGGCTTAGAACAATATACATTTCCTCTTGCAGCTACTTTCTCTGCCAAGGCGATCTTATCAGTCTCATTAGGCTGACAGCTTCCACTTCCATGGCAATCCTTTTTACGGCAGATATTAAACGACTTATTTTTTTAAAAAAAAAATAATTTAAATAAATAAAACTCTGAATAATCAGAAATCCACCCAAATCAGTTTGCATTTATGTTAATTCATTATTTAGAAACCCACCTCTCTTTCCTTCCCCTCCTCTATGAATTGTGGACTCATAAGCAAAGTCAGGCCAAAGAAAGGCCCATTTAGTCCAGCATTCGCTTCTCCCAGGGGCCACCCAAAGGCCTGCAGAGGCCAGCAAGCAAGATTCAAACACAAGAGCAACTCTTCTCCCCTGTAGCTTCCAGCAACTGGTATTCAGAAGGAATTGCTGCCTCCAGCTGTGGAGACACAGCATAGTCATAATGGCTGTTGTTGTTTAGTCGTTTAGTCATGTCCGACTCTTCGTGACCCCCTGGACCAGAACACGCCAGGCACTCCTGTCTTCCACTGCCTCCCGCAGCTTGGTCAAACTCATGCTGGTAGCTTCGAGAACACTGTCCAACCATCTCGTCCTCTGTCGTCCCCTTCTCCTTGTGCCCTCCATCTTTCCCAACATCAGGGTCTTTTCCAGGGAGTCTTCTCTTCTCATGAGGTGGCCAAAGTCTTGGAGCCTCAGCTTCAGGATCTGTCCTTCCACTAAGCACTCAGGGCTGATTTCCTTCAGAATGGAGAGGTTTGATCTTCTTGCAGTCCATGGGACTCTCAAGAGTCTCCTCCAGCACCAGAATTCAAAAGCATCAATTCTTAGCCATCAATAGTCCTCTCCTCCATGAATTTTAATAATTATTATTATTTTATTATTTATACCCCACTCATCTGACTGGGTTGTCCCAGCCACTCTGGGCGGCTTCCAACATACAGTCATACCTCGGGTTACAGACGCTTCAGGTTGTGTTTTTTCGGGTTATGGAACGAGTTACTTCTGGGTTTCGGCGGTCGCAAATGCACAGAAGCGCTAAATCATGTTTTGCACATGCGCAGAAGCGCTAAATCGCAACCTGCGTGTGCACAGACGCGCCGCTGAAGACGCTCCACTACTGTGGAGAGGAGAGGAGGAGGGGGTCAGTTGATAGGCCCCTTGTTGCCTTTGCAATATATTGTCCTTCTCTTAAAAAGTCCTCTTTGGTGATCACTCGTAGCCAAGTAAGATTGTCTTCCATAAACACGGTTTTAACAATGAGTCCATGAGTGACTGTGGAGGCCAATTCTGGATCCACACATCCTTCCACAGTGGGGACATTGGTTTCCGGGCAGGAGTTGATCACGGTGTGGATTTGCCAAGCATGCCTTCCTCTTGGCACGTTTCTCCCTTGCGTCCTGAGTTTGAGTGTCTTCAAAGCCCATGACACCTTTGGAAAAGGCTGCTCTCCAACTGGAGCGCTCGCAGGCCAGTGTTTCCCAATTGCCGGTGTTCAGACTACATTTTTTTTAAATTTGCCTTGAGACAGTCTTAACAATAGTAGGATAACAGCAGCACAGGTTTCTTAGGCAGAAACACCCCTCCAAAGTCAGGGAAGAGGAAGACACCCCCCCCCATATACCACCTTTCGAAATTTCCCTGGCATTTACTTTCCCCTTTCATAATTTTCAAGTGCAAATTGATGGAGAGAGAAATATTCAGCCCTGCACTACTTCATATGTCAGCAACAGCAGCCATCGACAAGGACCGTCTGTTTGGTGTTCAAAGTTCCCTCTCACCTTGACTCACATTTGTGCATTGTAAACAAACATGAAATAAGTTCCAATAAGAGAGGGCTTTTATTTATATATATTAAAAATAAAAAAACAACCCAAACAAAATAGAGGAGAACAGATTTGTTCAGCCAAACTGCACTCACAAAGGTAATCCTGAACTTTCGTCTCTTGTGACTTCAGTTTAGGGTGATGTCATCCATGTGGTGGCATCTGAGTAGTTTTCCAAGAGCCTGGCGGAGGGCAAAAAAGAGGGAGAGGGAGCCTGGGGAGTGGCTGTGCCTTATGAAATGTGTTCTTCACAAATGAACGTTGGGAGCAGGTCATGGTGATCTGAGCAATGATACGTCTTGTCCTTGCAAAAGATAGATTTCAACACACACACACCAAACATCATACTGAATTTCCTATGGAGAAAGATGCAGGTGGACAGATGTAGAATTGGTTGCAATTCTATGGTACCTGGGTTCAGCGTCATAGGAACAGAGGAACTGGCCTTATACTGAGTCAGGTCATTGTTGTTGTTGTTGTTGTTGTTGTTGTTGTTGTTGTTGTTGTTGTTGTTATTCCTTTCCCCGGACTCAAAGTGGCCTACACAAATGAAAACAAAAACAGATAAAATGTGAAAACATAATTCATATCAATGAAAAATTGATTTAAACAGGAAGAACTTTCTGACAGCAAAAGCTGCTTGGCAGTGGAACAGTCTCCCCTGGAAGATAGTAGACTCGTTATCATTGGAGGTTTCTAAGCCAAGGTTGGATGGACGTCTGCCATGGATGCAGTTGAATAGCGTGGGGAGGGGGCCACGGGGGGGTTGCCTCGGCACAAAATTTCAACACCTGGTGCTGCCTCAGTACAGCTGCCTGCTTCCATCTCTGGGCTCCGTTGAAAATAGCTTCACCATGCAGACCAGGAAGTGACAATGGGGTGCCTTTTCTTTTCTTATCTCTGTGGCTGCAGCCTCCTGGGTGATACCACTAGGTAGTTGAATGCGCATGAGCGCTCTGTCCATTTCCCTCCAATCCTTGGGGTCTGTGGGATGTGATACATCAGGGGTCGGCAAGGTTTACTTCACCTGGGCCAGTTCACTCCCCTCTGTGGGTCGGATTGTGCGCGCCCGCGATTTTCGTCATCTGCGCCTGCGCAGATGCGATTTCCAGGGTCTGCATCTACGCAGACGTGATTTCCACCATGTGCGCATCCGCAGACACAATTTTTGGCACCGCAGAAGCAAGTCCTGCACCACACTGTGCCAGTTTAGCGCAGTGGGCAGGGACTCGCCGAGCAGGCAGCTCAGTTCGGGGGCGGCTTGGGGGCCAGTTAAATGACCCTCATGGGCCACTTGTAGCCCAAGGGCCTTAGGTTTCCAACTCCTGTGATACATAGATAGCAGTCAAGTGCAATATTCCTTGTTTTCCTAGAGTGGACTTGCAAGGGGATGTTTGGTCCAGCCAGCTGGAACATCCTGTTTCCTCCTGGCCTGAGACATGCTTCCTCTTGCACAGAGGTGGGCGTGACCTTACCTGTGCTGGTAACAAAACCACAAGGCACGCAGCCCTCCTCCCTCTTTTCCATCTTCCTTTCGTCGTGTGAGCTGCAGTGACTGCCATATGGGATTAACCCCCCATATGGGGTAGATCCACAGGTATATACTTTGTAACCAAGTCTGCCTTCAGGGATCCATCTGTGAACTGAATGTGTGAGTAAACTTCCTTTATATACTTTACACAAGATTGTGTCGTGTCTATTCTATTAAGAGGGATTAAAGGGTCTTACCAGGAATCTGATATTGAGAATCTGATATTGCAACCAGCTACCCGCTGTGCATTTAAAAGGGGAATGTAAAACTCTGCTAAATTATAGAACTTGCTAGTGCAAGTTAGGAAGGATATTAATAAACAACTTATCCTCTCCTGTCTCCCTGAACATTCCCACAGGGTCCCTTCCAACTCTACAAGTCTATGATTCTAAAACAATTTTTTAAAAAATCTATTAAAATACAGATAATAAAAACAGCACAGCATTAATTAATTAAAAAGGCCTTGAAACCCTCTTCACCTGCACCACTGGTTAAAGCTCACATTTTGTCCAATGGGTTTTGCCCCACTGACTCTGAGCAACCTATTTCAATCCAAATGGAAAACAACATCTGGGTTTTTTTCATCGATGCCATACATGGTTTAGGATACACTCATGCTAAAGTGGCTATTAGACAATGAATCAGAGACATGGAATTCCCAACAAAAAAACACCAACCCTGAGTTTGAGCGCATGCCATCTCAACTATAAGGACAATGTGGGAGCATTTATAATGCCAAAATATATGTCAAATTTATCAGTCCCCAAATATAGGAAAGCTTTTATGTTAACCAGATTGAATGTTTTACCTTCTGCACTCGTCCAAGGCAGATATAACAGCTGCCTTTACCGTGACCTCCGTAAACAGTTCATTGCCCCAATCCCTTTAAAAAACAACAACAAGGAGAACTGAAGCATTTTATTTAAAATGCCTATTATCAGATAGAAACCCTCTGATGTAGCATCTGCTATTACTTGCAGGAAAACGATGATCAACCAAGGACAGAGGAGATATTACTATTCCGTTTATGAAATCTTGTATTTCGGATGCATTTCTCTTCTTCGCCAGTTCAGTTGGATTGTTTTAGTAACAGGCTACTAGGCAAAGCTCTCTGGCACACTTGTGGCCCCCAGTTCCTGCCCGCACTAGGCATTCGCCCATCCACGTGGAAACCACCCATCCCCACTTCCGGGTTAGCGCCATCGGCTAATGGCGGATTCCCTCCGACCCTCCGACACGCAGAAAAGGAGGAGAAACCCCGAAAAATGGCGTGCAAGGCCTTATATAGACATTTTAAATTCCCTGCCCCGGAGCTCAAGACCACCCCTCTATACATCATGCATACATCACAGAAGGGATGTAACCCAAGACCACCCCCACAAACATCATAACTACATCACAGAAAAGGTGTTCTACAACAAAAATTTGAATGTGGTTGTTTTTCCTGTCTGCCAGGTTATCTGAGAATGCCTTATTTGATTGCCTTTCCTGGTAGTCTGGCCATTCCTTTGAGATGGTGATTCCCCAATTCCTGAGACAATGAGAAGGTTCCCTCACCCCCTCCCTCCTTGCAGAGAAAACATCTGGTCAGCTTGGGAGTTGAAATGGTTTCAGGGCAGTCTTCCTGTGCTGCTCCAGACATGTGGTCCACATATCTATGTATGTGCTTGGTTGGTACATTTATGAACATTATATATATATATATATATATATATATATATATATATATATATACATAACCTTAAATTTTTTATTTCAATCAACAACAAATTGTCGCTCTTTTTTGTATTGAATATATGCTAGATGGTAATTTATGGACCTAATAGGTATCTCAAGCCAATTGCACATAACAAAATAATTGTTGAACTGAAATACAATTAAGAAGTATATTAATAAAAAGGTAAAGGACCCCTGACAGTTAAGTCCAGTCACAGACGACTCTGGGGTTGCGGCGCTCATCTCGCTTTACTGGCCAAGGGAGCCGACATACAATTAAGAAGTATATTTATAGTGAAATAATGATTAGGCTCTAACTTAAAATGACGTAGGTTTTATTTTATTTGTTTTTTATCTTATATTTTGGAAATGTACATCCAGTTGTTTTTTCCTTTAAATTTTTTGGGGGGGCCCCAAGAGAGAGGGACCCTAAGCTATAGCTTGTTTGTTGTTGTTTAGTCGTTTAGTCGTGTCCGCCTCTTCGTGACCCCCTGGACCAGAGCACGTCAGGCACTCCTGTCTTCCACTGCCTCCCGCAGTTTGGTCAAACTCATGCTGGTAGCTTCGAGAACACTGTCCCACCATCTCATCCTCTGTCGTCCCCTTCTCCTTGTGCCCTCCATCTTTCCCAACTTCAGGGTCTTTTCCAGGGAGTCTTCTCTTCTCATGAGGTGGCCAAAGTCTTGGAGTCTCAGCTTCAGGATCTGTCCTTCCAGTGAGCACTCAGGGCTGATTTCCTTCAGAATGGAGAGGTTTGATCTTCTTGCAGTCCATGGGACTCTCAAGAGTCTCCTTCAGCACCATAATTCAAAAGCATCAATTCTTCGGCAATCAGCCTTCTTTATGGTCCAGCTCTCACTTCCATACATCACTACTGGGAAAACCATAGCTTTTACTATACGGACCTTTGTTGGCAAGGTGATGTCTCTACTTTTTAGCTTGTTTAGCTTATACATAAATCCGGCATTGGCCACTGCCCTCCGCACTAACTCCAGTCTCTCGCCAGCGAGAGGATCAGCAACTGAATAAGTTTTGCCAGGCCTGGTACTGAAGCCCAAATGTCTGCAGCTTTCCAGGACGAAGGCCGAGGGTATTAAAACACCATTAGCCTCGCTGTAAATACACATCAGCGCTGAGGCTTCTTTCATCCAAAAGGCAGTTTACAAACTCTGCCTTATCATCGAGGGAATGTTTATTCTGTTGCTCTGTAAGAGCATTCCAGGGAAGGCAACAGTAGCTAATGAAATTAAGCAAGATGCTTGGCAATCTTCGTTTGCTTTTTTTTTTTTTTAATCCCTCCATTTAAAAGAAGAAGAAGAAGAAGAAAACCTTCCAAAATTTGAAAGAGTTTAGAGTAACACAAGAGAGTCATTTATGTAAAGCCAGCCGTTCTCCATTGAGTTGAAAACTACCCCAGTGGTAATTCAGTAACGGATTTACCTGGCAAGCTTCTCAATCGGTCGATAGATCAATCAAATTTATTTCTTAAAATATTTATGCATTTTTGTTTCTAGAGACCCCGAAGACAACTAACAATACAGAGTAACACAATGTAACACAAAGCTAACACACACACACACAACCAGGCAGAGGTATATTGGAAGGAGAATGCAAAGAAGCAAAGCTCTGGGATTCTTTACTAAACAGGACCAATGGTGTCATCAGCTACAGCATCTTTCTTCGGCAAAGTGCATGAAGTGATAACGAGGCTTTCAAATTTCCTGCATTTTAGTCTTGCCAACCAGCTGAGTATACCAAATGTGCAACCAGAGGGGGCGAATTCACACTTAGCTTATCGCCCCACACTTTTGGGGCACAGCTCCACACTTCAAAACGCTGTGTTTGAGTGCTTGTGGTTTTGTGCCTTGTGGTTTTCTTTCCTTGCAAAAACGCTCTCTTTAATGCTGAATCGGAACTGATGACAATTTGGGTTTGTTTGTTTTTTGCACCAGGTCAAAAAAAAAAAAAGCGCTCAGACACGGTGCTTTAAAGCACAGACCTGTACCTCGAAATGTGGCACAAAAAGATGTCTGGATTAGAATTCTTGAATTGGAAGGGACCAATTCAAGTTTTTAATATGTGACATTTTAATGTATTTTTAATCTTTGTTGGAAGCCGCCCAGAGTGGCTGGGGAAACTCAGCCAGATGGACGGGGTACAAATTATTATTATTATTATTATTATTATTATTATTATTATTATTATTATTTTATTTATTATTATTATTATTATTACTCAGGAATAGCCCTGAGTGGATAAATGTGATTATGCCTGCAAAAACCCCTCTAGCCCCCACTATACATAAAGTCTCCTCCCTTTTGAAGATCTCAGGATCCGTGCATTGAGCCTCTTCTCTTTCACCAGGCCTTCTTTGCAAAGATTACACCCAGAGCTATGGTTGCCATATTCCCAAAGGTGAAAATCAGGATAAAGTTGTTGAGCTTTTTTAGGGAACATCTCCAAATAACTAAAACGTTTTTGAGCTTTTCTATGTTTTTTTTAAAAAGCATTTTGTAAAAAAAAAATAAAAACACCAGAAGCCTTTCTTTTGGAAATTATAGGAACATAATTACCTAAAAGGGATGCGGGTGGCACTGTGGGTTAAACCACAGAGCCTAGGACTTGCTGATCAGAAGGTCGGCGGTTCGAATCCCCATGACGGGGTGAGCTCCCGTTGCTCGGTCCCTGCTCCTGCCAACCTAGCAGTCCGAAAGCACGTCAAAGTGCAAGTAGATAAATAGGTACCACTCCGGCGGGAAGGTAAACGGCGTTTCCGTGCGCTGCTCTGGTTCGCCAGAAGCGGCTTAGTCATGCTGGCCACATGACCCGGAAGCTGTACGCCGGCTCCCTCGGCCAATAAAGCGAGATGAGCGCCGCAACTCCAGAGTCGGTCACGAGTGGACCTAATGGTCAGGTGTCCCTTTATCTTTACCTAACTACTTAAACTGTACAGAAACTTATTCATGTATGCTACTACAGTGGCAAGAATGTTACTTGTCCAAAAATGGAAAGAAGCAGAAGTCCCAGCATAGGAAGAATGGATACAAAACCTTATGGAATATGCAGAAATGGCAAAACTTACCAGAAGAATAAGAAATCAAGATAACGAACTTTTTATAAATGAATGGAAATGGTTTATTGAATATTTACAGATAAATTGCAAACCGATAACAACATTGGCAGGATTATTGTAATCACCTGCCGTTTTATATATATTTAAAGCAGGTGAATAAATAAGCAAATTAAGTTAATTTGGATATGCAGAAGATATTGAAGATAAATTTCAGGAACCGCAGAAAGAGGGGGAAGGAAGTTGAGTTTTGAAACGTTAAAATGATAGCAGAATTAGTGAAATGTATAAATCTGAAAAGCATAAATAGAATTTAAAAATAAAATAAAATAAATTGCCCTGCTTGCCCTATGTCCAGGCTTTCCCAGATATTTCTGCCAATTCAGTGAAAATCTGCCCGGGCATTTTGCTGCCCGATTTGACCCAGACGTGTCTGGGAAAACCCACCCAGAGCTCCCATGCAGAGCATCTTTACTTTTCTGAATTCTTATGCCCAGGGCCTTCCCACTCTTGCCAGGTTTTCTGCATGATGCCTGTGCCCAGGTCTTCCTGGCGGCTAACAGATTGAGGTTGAATCCTGACAAGACAGAAGTACTGTTTTTGGGGGACAGGAGGCGGGCGGGTGTGGAGGATTCCCTGGTCCTGAATGGGGCAACTGTGCCCCGGAAGGACCAGGTGCGCAGCCTGGGAGTCATTTTGGACTTACAGCTGTCCATGGAGGCGCAGGTCAAATCTGTGTCCAGGGCAGCTGTTTACCAGCTCCATCTGGTACGTAGGCTGAGACCCTATCTGCCTGCAGACTGTCTTGCCAGAGTGGTGCATGCTCTGGTTATCTACCGCTTGGACTACTGCAATGCGCTCTACATGGGGCTACATTTGAAGGTGACCCGGAAACTGCCACTAATCCAGAATGGGGCAGCTAGACTGACTGGGAGCGGCCGCCGAGATCACATAACACCAGTCTTGAAAGACCTACAACGGCTCCCAGTACGTTTCCGAGCACAATTCAAAGTGTTGGTAATAACCTTTAAAGCCCTAAACGGACTCGGTCCAGTATACTTGAAGGAGCGTCTCCACCCCCATCGTTCAGCCCGGACACTGAGATCCAGCACTGAGGGCCTTCTGGCGGTTCCCTCGCTGCGAGAAGCCAAGTTGCAGGGAACCAGGCAGAGGGCCTTCTCGGTGGTGGCGCCTGCCCTGTGAAAAGCCCTCCCACCAGATGTCAAAGAGAACAACAACTACCAGACTTTTAGAAGACATCTGAAGGCAACCCTGTTTAGGGAAGCTTTTAACGTTTGATGCATTACAGTGGTGCCTCGCAAGATGAAATTAATCCGTTCCGCGAGTCTCTTCGTCTTGCGGTTTTTTTGTCTTGCGAAGCACGGCTATTAGCGGCTTAGCGGCTATTAGCGGCTTAGCGGCTATTAACGGCTTAGCGGCTTAGCGGCTTAGCGGCTATTAACGGCTTAGCGGCTTTAAGAGCGAAACAAGCCCATAGGGAAATTCGTCTTGCGGAACGACTCAAAAAACGGAAAACTCTTTCGTCTTGCGCGTTTTTCGTCTTGCGAGGCATTCGTCTTGCGAGGTACCACTGTACTGTATTTTAATATTTTTTTGGAAGCTGCCCAGAGTGGCTGGGGAAACCCAGCCAGATGAGTGGGGTAAAAATAAATTATTATTATTATTATTATTATTATTATTATTATTATTATTATTATTATTATATTCCTATTATTTCTCTGCCCAGATCCTGGGCACCGTTTGTGTGTACGGCCTACAAACCACAGACCCCCATCCCCTGGCCTCTGCATGTTCCACACATCCAAACGGGTCATATGAACAGGGCAAAAAGTTTGCCCAAAAACCATAGCAATGCTTATTAGCACAGACACTCACAAATTAGCTTTCGACGGGAACAGCATTTCCGAGGTGTTCCCTTACAGCTCCGACAACAGCAGGTATATTAAAGGCCGCGCCGTAAAGAGCCAAGGAAAAGCTATTTGGGAACTAAATTATCCCAGCTGTGTCCCTTGGATTGAAGTCAACCATATTCAGAAACCACATGCATCAAACCCATTGGCTAAATAGCCTTGTAGACAGGACGTCTCGAGTTTCTATCCAAAGTGGCTATACTCTCTGTTTAAAATAGAAATGCAATTCCTCTCGCCCTGTTTACTTAGCCTATTTACAAATAGCCATTTCTCTTTTTTTGCTTCTGTGAAAGGGTTCGCTGAGTTGCTGGAGAGACCCAAACAGGGTTCAAGTTCCACGCACCTTTGGCAAAAACGGGCCCAGATTCCCATCTCTGCAGAGCGACACACACACCCGTTTCATGGGGTTTCGGCACACTTCCGTTTCAGTCTACAAAGTTTGGCTTCCCAGGATTCCTCCTACCGCAGCTCGTATGTGGCATCCTGTTTATAATGCAGATGGCAAGAGTGGCCAATCTTTTTGGTGAGCCTTTGGGAATCGGGGACGGGCTAACGCAATACAGCCGCGCCAAAGGTTCGCTTTCTCAAAACGGCAGCTTTCGGAGGAGACGGGATATTTCCTGGAATGCCCACTTTCCCCCCAAGACAGCCTTGCAATGCATATGACAGCCAGAGAAGAATGGCAATGGGATTCTTTGCTGGAAGGTAAAGGTAAAGGACTCCTGACAGTTAAGTCCAGTCGCGAATGACTCTGGGGTTGCGGTGCTTACAGGCCGAGGGAGCCGGCGTTTGTCCGCAGACAGTTTTTCCAGGTCATGTGGCCAGCATGACTAAGCTGCTTCTGGCGAAACCAGAACAGCACACAGAAACGCCGTTTACCTTCCCGCTGGAATGGTACCTATTTATCTACCATATTTTTCGCTCTATAACACGCACCCGACTATAACATGCACGTAGTTTTTAGAGGAGGAAAATCCGTAGGCATGCCACCCGTAGGCATTTCCTCCATAACACGCACAGACATTTCCCCTTACTTTCTAGGAGGAAAAAAGTGAGTGTTATGGTGCAAAAAATACGGTACTTGCACTTTGATGTGCTTTTGAACTGCTAGATTGGCAGGCGCTGGGACCGAATGACGGGAGCGCACCCCCTGACCTTCTGATCGGCAAGCCCTAGGCTCAGTGGTTTAGACCACAGCGCCATAGTGAAAATCCGGACAACCTACATTTGGGGCCTTTTTCTTGAATTTTTAAATGATTTTATTTTAAAATATATATATATATCACAAGTGGTTGTGTGGAAGAGGGTATGCTTATTGATTTGTATAGCTCAGCTATTGTGTACCTGTATAACATAAGAGCACAAGACAGCCCCATCTAGGCCACTGTTCTCACAGTGGCCACCCAGAAGCCTATGGGAAACCCACAAGCAAGATTTTGGCACAAGAGCCCTCTCTCCTTGCTGGTTTGCTGCCTCTGACTCTGACTGGTAGCCATTGGTAGGCCTCTCCTCCCTGAATCTGTCTCATCCTGTACACTCATAACATAGAAATGTACTTGGGTGTGCAGCTGTACAGATTACATCATCATTATCATTATCATACCCTGTCCATCTGGTTGGTTTCCCCAATCCTTGAATGTAATGTGTGAACGCCCCTGATATCGATAAATGTGCAAAAACATTCTCAGCCCAGGCATTCATTTGATTTAGGCTTTTAAAATGTTTTTGTTAAGTACTTTCATTTGTATCTCACCTTTCTTTTTTTTTTAAATAAATGTTTATTAAGGTTTTACAAAACAAAAAGTTCATCATTTCACATAGATCATTCCATTAATTAAAACCCACAGAAAAATCAGAAAACAAAAATATATAGCAAAAAAAATAAAAATAGAAAAAAGAAAAATCCACTTTAAAAAGTTACAAAGTTCCTTATCCCTCTGTCCTGACCTCCTCACATCTCCCTTTTTTGTGTTCCTCTTTATTCCAATCTGATTCAGCAAATTCAAACTCTTCTTCAAACCGTGCTTACAATTTATGTTTTTCTAATTATTATGTCCCAAGTTTTCGTTAACTTAGCCCATTCCTCATCTTATATACTAAGACATAATTTTATTCTGTTCATAACCCCCTTCTCCTTTTTGAAAATCTTCTTTTCATTCACATTTAACCAAATCCCACATGCCCTGTTACCTTCACTTCCCACATCATGTTAACACTCGAACATTTTGCAATATTTTTGTAAATAGTCCTTAAACTTTTTCCAGTCCTGTTCCATCAATTCTTCTCCCTGGTCCCGGATTCTGCCAGTCATTTCAGCCATCTCCATGTAGTCGATCACTTGCATCTGCCATTCTTCCACGGTGGGTAGATCTTGTGTCTTCCAATACTTGGTGAGAAGTATTCTTGCTGCTGTTGTTGCATACATAAAAAATGTTCTGTCTTTCTTTGGCACCCGTTGGCCAACTATGCCCAAAAGGAAGGCCTCTGGTTTCTTGGTAAAGGTAAATTTAAGTACCTTCTTCAGTTCATTATATATCATTTCCCAGTAAGCCTTAACCCTTGGGCATGTCCACCAAAGGTGAAAGAATGTTCCCTCAGCTTCTTTACATTTCCAACACTTGTTGTCAGGCAGGTGATAAATTTTTGCAAGCTTAACTGGGGTCATGTACCACCTGTGTATCTCACCTTTCTTACATCATAGAATTCAAGATGGAGGCATGGGTTCTCAGGCAGCCTCTCATCAATGCACTGACCAAACCAGCTTAGCTTTAGCTACCTGTGCCACGCTCTCAGGTTTTCCTGCTTTCTTGCCTGTTAAGTATAATTGTTTCATTAACACAGAAATGAAAATGCCTAAATGTGTATTGCTGGAAAGGGTTTAACAATGGAAAAAATCCATAGCAGTATTCAAAGGGACTCTGAGCTTTAACTGAGTTGATAACTAACTATTGTTTTCTGCAAGCTAAAATGTGAGTGTTTAACCTTAGATCACATTGAATTGCAAATTTGCCATCTTGGAAGGGTGGTAGCCAGTTCTTCGTTCTCAGACTCTATGAAAGTACAAGGACGTGTAAATGAAGCTCTACAGACATATGCTTCTAGGTTTGTTGGAATTACCGTATTTTTTGCTCTATTAGACTTACTTTTCCCCTCCTAAAAAGTAAGGGGAAATGTGTGTGCATCTTATGGAGCGAATGCAGGCTGCGCAGCTATCCCAGAAGCCAGAACAGCAAGAGGGATCGCTGTTTTCGCTGCGCAGTGATCCCTCTTGCTGTTCTGGCTTCTGAGAGTCAGAATTTTTTTTTTTCTTGTTTTCCTCCTCCAAAAACTAGGTGCGTCTTGTGGTCTGGTGCGTCTTATAGAGCGAAAAATACGGTATTTCATATCTTGAAAGGTATTGAGTGAATGCCTTGGACTGGCATATGCCTTTTGGAACAGTTTGGATGTACCATTTGGTGTTTCTGCTTTGTTTTGAAGAAAGTTCTGCAGGTAATTTTTGCAGAACTAATGGGTCTGGACAATGCTTTATTTCCAAAAGGAGTTGGTTTTCATGCATCCAGTCACTTCAAACTGGACAATATTAATATCTGCAACATTGCCTGACCTTCTGTCTTAGCTCCTTCTTGCTCTGGAATAGATTTTGCAGATGCAGCCAAGCACGCACACCCCAACCTTCTGCACCAGATACTCCGCTGTGCCAGTGTTTCTCTGGACATAGACCAGCCTCCCCCAAGCTCAGCATAGCTCATGGGAACTGCAGTCGGGTGAATCTGGGGGGCACCAGCTTGCAGAAGACTGCTGCAAACTAAATCAGGTTTGCTAGAAACTCCTCCAACCCAACAAACATTGGGTTCTGCCGATCAGCGATGAGGATCTCGAACTGAATATTCTCAGCATTTCGTTTGAAAGCAGAACGGAGTTGAGATGTTTATTTTGTAGACCTGCCACCTGGCCTGGATCTTAAAGCTCAGAGGCTCGCTTAGACCATCAGTTTTAGCTTCCCATCTCTGTTCTGCTCCAACACTACTCATAATAATATTTAAACCCTGACCTTGCCTGGATTTACGTTCTGTCGGAGACACCTGATCCTCTGCCGTCAATTACCCAGTCACATGACAATGCTCCAATGTGCCTTTAAAGTTGCATTTTTCTGCACGTTTCTTTGAGCATATCTGGTACCATTTGGTTCCTGTGAGAGTGGGCCATCCAAATGGGCCCACTACCCTTACGGGGAACTGCCACCATCAGTCCAAATTTAACTGGATGATGGTGATGGTGATGTATTTATATGCCACCCCTCTGACTGGGTTACCCTAGCCACTCGGGACAGAGAATAGTTTAGAATTCCAGTGCAGCTGGTTCTGTTCTCCCTCCAAGGCCATCTTCTTCTGAATACCATTTGCTGGAAGTTGCATCTGAGGAGAGTTGGCTACTGGGCATGTTGGCAGCAGTGGAGGAAGTCTCTTGGGCACCTGGGGTAGCATGCCCAGGGGCGTGGCACCCATGGGGCACAACACCCATAGGAGCGAGGCACAGCACCCATAGGGGTGGCACAGCCCATGCCTTCCCTATGAGCACCGTGCGCCCCATCCTGTCCCCATCCCTATGGGCGCCATGCGCCCCGTGTGGCATTGGGTGCGGGACACCCATAGGGACGAGTCGAGCAGCGCCCATAGGGACAGGGCCCGCTGTCAGGCCACCCTACAGCTGGGGAGGAGGCAGCAGGCAGACAGCGCGGGGCCTGCAGACACCGAGACATTGGCTTATGCGTGCTGCAGTCCCCACGGCGAGTGCCACCCGCCATTTTGTCACACACACCCCCATCAGGGTGGCATCCGAGGCGGACTGCACCTCTCGCACGCCCCTTCATATGCCCCTGCATGTAGGATACTGGAATTCATGGGCCTTTGGCCTGATCCAGCACTCCTCATCCATTTACTACCCCTCATTCTGCACCGCCGCTGGCACCTTTCAAGTACGGCGATTGTTGCAACCCAGAAAGGGCTCTGCTCATTCTCCACACGACAGATCAAGCCCCTTCCTTGGTTTCATAGAAGCACAGCTGCTGCCATGCCTTCCAGAGCCAGTGTGGTGTAGTGGTTAAGAGCGGTAGACTCATAATCTGGTGAAGCAGGTTCGATTCCCCGCTCCTCCACATGCAGCTGCTGGGTGACCTTGGGCTAGTCACACTTCTTTGAAGTCTCTCAGCCTCACTCACCTCACAGAGTGTTTGTTGTGGGGGAGGAAGGAAAAGGAGAATGTTAGCTGCTTTGAGACTCCTTAGGCTAGTGATAAAGCGGGATATCAAATCCAAACTCTTCTTCTTCTTCTTCTTCCTTGCGAAAGCAATCGGAAAGAGGCTCATGTTTTTAAACGCAGACTCCAAGCAGATCACCTTGCCGATCCTGACAAAAGGCTGGGTTGTTTCCAAAGAGGAGAAGTCCCCGTATAGATAGCCAGCACTGATCCTGTCCTGCTTCTCTCATCCTGCACACGCCCATCTCACAGTTATTTTGGGCTTCCGCTGATGCAAACAATTATGCTTGCTTTTGGATGTGGCAAAGCCAGCTTCCGCTGCCAGCCCATGTCTAAAACCTTTGCATCTGGCGAGAATGGAATGTTAGAAGACTCGGGACAGATTTTCAAAAGCCCTTCTTCTTCATGTGGTGCATAATGCAACTATGCAGTTGCTCTGGTGGTCACCAAACTGGGTGGCATTACCTGAGAACATAGGAGCCAACTCCTGGGGCTGTGGGGCTTCAGCCCCTACAATAAAATATTTGATGCGGCCGCCCCACCCACCAAGTTGATGGGCATTCCCATTCAAATGGTGTGTGTGCACTGCGTCATGTGGGGCAGGGCTTACCTGGGCCTCCACAATATTTTATTCAAGTTGGCATCCCTGCTTGGGATTTCTGCATTGCAGGATGTTCCCTTCCAAATTCTACAATTCTATGGTTCTGTATCTGCATTAACCTACATTCCTGACTGACTTCTGCATTCTGCAGGAAAACGATTGCAGTGGGAGCAGGAAACTTGCGCCAGTTACAGAGGGTTTTTTGAGCTGAGGCATTTCCCATGTCACCACGGAATAAAAAGGAAGTTTTGCTAGAACACCCATAGCTGAAGCAGCAACCATCAGTTTCTTCAGAACTAATGTATAGGCTAGGGTTACCAGGCGTCCCCGTTTCCCAGGGACAGTCCCCGGATTTGCGAATGAGTCCCTGGACAAATTCCATCCCCGGAATGTCCCCGGATTTCATCTAATGTCCCCGGGAAACGCAGTCTCTCTTCTTCTTTTTTAAGATATTTATTAAGATTTTCAATTTTTTATACAAACAAAAAAAATTAAAAAAGACATATAGTTCATAATACAATCTTTTCAGTAACATATTTCTCTGACCTCCTCATACCCCCCTTCTTGTATTCCCTTTTAAATTCTTTGTTCAGCAAATCCTTAACTTAAAGCATTACAGCTTATAATATCACCTTATTTTCTATCCAAACCCTTTTTTTCATCCATGTTCCTTTATATCATTACAGCTAGAAACCACTCAATTTCAATCCAACATCATTCAGCATTCCTTGATTTTACAATATTTCTGTAAATAGTCTTTAAATTTCTTCCAGTCTTCTTCCACCGACTCTTCTCCCTGATCTCGGATTCTGCTCGTCATCTCTGCCAATCCCATACAGTCAATCAGTTTCATCTGCCATTCTTCCAGAGTGGGTAGATCTTGCGTCTTCCAATACTTTGCGATGAGTATTCTTGCTGCTGTTGTAGCATACATAAAAAAAGCTCTGTCCTTCTTTGGCACCACTTGGCCGGCCATGCCCAAGAGAAAGGCCTCTGGTTTCTTCAAGAAGGTATATTTAAATACCTTTTTCAATTCATTATATATCATTTCCCAGAAAGCCTTAATCCTGGGGCACGTCCACCAAAGGTGAAAGAATGTACCTTCAGGGAAACGCAGTCTCAGCAGCCTGGAGCAGTTGGCTCTGGCTGGCTTCAGGAGCTGCTGGGAAGTCCCATATGACGGTGGTGCAGGGGCTCAAAGATGCAGCTTCCGGGCTGCCTCCATCTTCCCTGACCCCAGCAACTAAGCTGGGAAGGGAGGCTCCATGCTGCCTATCGGAGCAGCCTCCCACTTGCGTACAAGCAGGAGCGGGGCGGGGATCTCTCAGTTAGGCAACGAGAAGCCTCCCTTCCCAGCTGAGGGATCCCTGCCCCCTCCTGCTTGCACACAAAGACACTCCCGACCTGAAGAGGGGGTGGGGTTGCGGGCGCACGCCCCCATCACCTTCTCGCGGGGCTAGGAAGCCCCGTGGGTCGCGGGAATCCCCTTAGCTACTTATTATTCATCGCCCGCGCTGCCAGCCAATCGGCTGGCGCCAGGGGCGGGCACTTAGGGGTCTTCTTAAGGTCAGGTCAGCCCTGCCTCGCCCCTTTTGCTCCTTCTTCAGCCCAGGATTTCCCACCCACCCATCCTTTAGGCTTACTTTCTGACTTTGCTATGGGCTTCGGCTGGTCGCCGCATGGGGCCTGGTAGTTTTTCCATTTGGCTAATTGGCTGTATTTTGACGCCACTTGGTTTTTTCACCTACCTCGTAGCAAAACGTCACAACTCCTTGGTTTTGGCGGTTAGGCATTGGCAAGGGGTATTGTCATGCAAATGTGGTCGGGGGGGAAGGAATGCCATCACCTCCCCCAAATCTTGAAGGGTGGTCTGTTAAAGGACTCCGAGGGGCGTCGCCTCGTCCGAAACCTACGGAGGCTAGGGCCTAAAGCGCGCTCCCGAGCAGTAACCCCTTGGGGAGCGCTTACGGATGTACATCTCGGAGGCTCCCCCTGTTGGTGTTTAACCCTTCCTGGTTATACCGGATAGTCTGTTAGGGCCAATGCCTAAAGCCAATACCTCTCTTACCTGTAATCAATAAAGTTGTGGCCTTTCGCCCATTAACCTAAATTCTTGTGTCCGGTGTCTTTATTTACTTCTTTCACGGGAGGGGGCGGGAATCGCCACGCAAGTAGGAATGGGATTGGGGCTGCTCTGATGGGAAGGGCGGCATCGTGCTGCCCAAGCCTTGCCGCCGCTCTCTGCCCTCCTTCTCCGCCCTCCATGCCTGACCCACCGCGCACCGCTTCCCCACCACCCAAGAACCCACAACTCAGGGTCTGCCCAGGCTCATGGAGAAAGGAAATAGAAGCCTCGGAGGAAGGAGGAAGGTGGCGGTTGAGGTCAAAGTGGCAGCATCACCGTCCTGAACATGTAGATTGATTGATTGATTGATTGATTGATTTAAAGTGTCCCCAGATTTATTGAAAAAATCTGGTAACCTTACTATAGGCATACCTTTCCCCCCAGGTTTCTCAGACTGTGCTCCCCCAAATTCCTGTTTTTATACCTTTTTCCTGCAGGTTTTAAGTTGCATTTTTATTATGATTGCAGTGCTTTTGGCTTTTAATGTGGTGTGCCACTTAGAGTTTTGTTTTTTCTTTTGTTTTTTGGTTGTTGTTTTTTTAAAAAGCAGTTTATAAATGTTTTAAATAAACATTTCCTCAGCACTCTGTAGCTCCCCTGCCTTCCTGGTCTGAAAAAAAAATCCCAAAGGAGGAGTCACCTCATGACATTTCTCCCCCCCCCCCGCCCCACCCCTGGGGCTTTAACTTAAGTGAGTGAACTCAGGGAGGTGGATAACGGAGCGCTTGAGATTGGTGTGTTCGCTGGTTCCATTTTTAAGCGAAATCCTTCCTTCTTCTTTAAAAAAAGGGGGAAAGAACCCCACACTGATTTCTTTAACAGTAAGAAGACTTTGCTTTAAATAACAAATGAACAGCTGTCAGGTGGGTGAGGCAGTCTCCCTGGTTTCCGGCACTTTCAGGAAAGCCCAAGCTGAGGATGTCACAGGGTTTTTGGGAAGTCAGGGCAGAGAAGGCGGCCAAATCTGCCAAAGAGATGACTTGGAAAACAGAAGCAAGGATGCTTGCAAACCCCCTCGGCCACTTCAGCAAAGGGATGGCCGAATCCGTTATTATCCAGTCCTGAGTTCACTTCTCCACATTTGAACTTCAGTTTGCTGTCCAAAGTGATCCTGTCCATGGAGGCGCAGGTCAATTCTCTGTCCAGAGCAGCTGTCTGCCAGCTCCATCTGGGATGCAGGATGAGACTCTCCCTGCCTGCAGACTGTCTCGCCAGAGTGGTGCATGCTCTGGTTATCTCCCGCTTGGACTACTGCAATGTGCTCTATGTGGGGCTACCTTTGAAGGTGACCCGGAAACTACAACTAATCCAGAATGCGGCAGCTAGACTGGTGACTGGGAGCAGCCGCCGAGACCACATAACACCGGTCTTGAAAGACCTACATTGGCTCCCATTACATTTCCAGGCACAATTCAAAGTGTTGGTGCTGACCTTGAAAGCCCTAAATGGCCTCGGTCCAGTATACCTGAAGGAGCGTCTCCACCCCAATCGTTCTGCCTGGACACTGAGGTCCAGCACTGAGGGCCTTCTGGCGGTTCCCTCATTGCAAGAAGTGAGGTTACATGGAACCTGGCAGAGGGCCTTCACAGTGGTGGCGCCTGCCCTGTGGAACGCCCTCCCATCAGATGTCAAGGAAATAAACAACTTTCTGACTTTTAGAAGACATCTGAAGGCAACCCTGTTTAGGGAAGTTTTTAATGTGTGACATTTTAATGCATTTTTAAATCTTTGTTGGAAGCCGCCCAGAGTGGCTAGCGAAACCCAGCCAGATGGGCAAGGTATTATTATTATTATTAATTTTATTATTAGCTATTTAGAAAAGTTCACATGAGAATTCACCTACATTTTAACGCGAATTTCGCCTTTTCCTTCGCCATTTTGCCCGAGACATGCATTTTTCTCCAAGAAACATAATGCGTTTCCGCATGCCATTTTCACTGACATGTCATTTATAACATGTGCACTGAACCCGGGAACATCATTTTTATACTCATTCCCCAGCTGGAAAATCACTCTGCAAAATTTGGCAATGTGTGAATTTCAAGGGGTGGCTGTGTTACAGTGCATATACTGTTTCAGAAAGCGCAGGTTAGGTCGCTTCGCCTTTAAATGTGACCTGAATCAAGTCCCCATCTCTAATCTCCACCCCACAGATACAGCCCACCCACAACAGTTCCAAAGAAATTTTCTCTCCCCTTTGATGATGCCCAGGAGCCACAGGTAAGAGCTGAGCGGAGACCAGTGATGGACAAACCACCCCAGAAGGAGCTTGACATGACCCTAACCAGAAGTACTGCCCCTCCTCTAACACCCTGCGGCAAGATGAATACCCATAATTAAAATGCACAATAAAATAATTCCATTTAGACACTAAAATAAGCTTCCATAATTAAGATGTGCAGCCAAACAATTCCATTCAAACAAGAACGTGTGCAGAGGAGGGCGACCAAGATGATCAAGGGTCTGGAAAGGAAGCCTTATGAGGAACGGTTGAAGGAGCTGGGTATGTTTAGCCTGGAGAAGAGGAGAAAGGATAGCCATCTTCAAATATCTCAAGGGCTGTCACATGGAAGAGGGAACAAGCTTGTTTTTTTCCTGCTCTGGAGGGTAGGACTCGAACCCATGGCTTCAAGTTGCAAGAAAGGAGATTCGGACTCAACATCAAGAAGAGCTGTTAGACAGTGGAACGGTCTCCCTCAGAATGTTGTGGACTCTCCTTCCTTGGACGTTTTTAAGCAAAGGTTGGGTGGCCACATTTCATGGGTGCTTTAGCTGAGATTCCTGCATTGCTGGGGGTTGGACTAGATGACCCTTGGTTCCCTTCCAACTTTACAATTCTATGATTCTATGTTTTTTTTTTTTGTAATGCAATGCCTTTTCTCAGAGAAAGTGCTTCCAGACATTCCTTTCCCTCCACGTCACCTATAGAGAGCTCCGTGGGGTTTTATTTTTCCTATCTCCGCTCGACCCCAGAGCGAGACGAGAGACCACCTCGTTCTCTGAGCTCCTCAAAGCCTCGCGCGCATCACCTGCCTTCAACATTATGGACAGCGAAGCAGCAGGGAGGCTCTGCAACCTGCTCGGAGGGGAACGCGTTTTCCAGGCCCGAACATCTGGGAGTTGCAGCACACAAAACATCCTGGGTATGTGTGATGTTTGCCCTGGGCCCAGCTGCTGAGCCAGCCACCTACGGGAGGTGGTTATGGAGGAAGCAGTTTGAAAGATGTTAACAGGAGGAGGAGGAGGAGGAGGGAAGCTGGAGAGCTGTTGTGCTCGACTCCCGTGCCAACAGGGTTGTAACTGGATTGGTATGCAGCAGGGAGAGAGAAGGAGAGATAGCCGCCTGCCCTGAAGGCTCACACACAAGCACACACTTTCACCAGACCCCCATTACAGATCCTTCAGGAATCACACATTGTGCTTCAGAGCTGCCTAGCTGGCTTGAATCGCATTCCTATCTCGTCCGCCTTTTCCTTTCCAGCAGTGGTCTGGTTGGGAAGCCTTCTCTGCTTTATCCTGAGCATCCAGTGTTGTTGTATTAAATTTGTAGAAAGCCCTATACCAGCAGGTCTCAGAGATAGACTGTCTCAGAATACGGCTGTTCCACTTAGCTCTCGTGTTGAGAAGGATGCAGGTGGCGCTGTGGTCTAAACCACTGAGCCCCTTGGGCTGGCTGATCAGAAGGTCTGCGGTTCGAATCCTGCGGCGGAGTGAGCTCCCGTTGCTCGGTCCCAGCTCCTGCCAACCTAGCAGTTCAAAGCAGGCCAGTGCAAGTAGATAAATAGGTACCGCTGCAGTGGGGGAGATAAACGGCGTTTGCATGCACTCTGGTTTCCGTCACAGTGTTCCATTGCACCAAATGGAATTAAGTTCTGCTGGCCACATGACCCAGAAAGCTGTCTGTGGACAAATGCCAGCTCCCTCGGCCTGCAGGTGAGATGAGTGCCACAACCCCATAGTCGCCTTTGACTGGACTTAACCGTTCAGGGATCCTTTACCTTTGTTGTTGTTGTTGTTGTTGTTTAGTCGTTTAGTCGTGTCCGACTCTTCGTGACCCCCCTGGACCAGAGCACGTCAGGCACTCCTGTCTTCCACTGCCTCCCGCAGTTTGGTCCAACTCATGTTTGTAGCTTCGAGAACACTGTCCCACCATCTCGTCCTCTGTCGTCCCCTTCTCCTTGTGCCCTCCATCTTCTCAACATCAGGGTCTTTTCCAGGGAGTCTTCTCTTCTCATGAGGTGGCCAAAGTCTTGGAGCCTCAGCTTCAGGATCTGTCCTTCCCTTTACCTTTTCTCTTTTTTTACATGTTGAAAACAACGGATGGATCTGTGAACTTGCCTAAGGATGTTCACAGGCCATCGGCACATCTGGCCAGAACCACATCTTCTGGGGAGAATTATACATTTCTGGAAAAGAGATTGCATTTGTGTGCATCTGTTCGCCTGGACCTGCAGTCAATCAAGAGTGCAACCCCAATGTCTTGTTTTATGACCATTGTGCAGAACTTCAGGCCTGTAGGCAAAATGTGACACACACACTCCCCAGAACTCTCTAGCTGACCCTTGGCCACATTCTTCCCTGGTCCTGATCTGCACCTTGCTCTAGTGATGTTCTCTACATCCCTGAACTATGACCTAGGTGACAGACCCCTTCAGAAGATGGCAGGCTCTCCTTCACTAGAGGTTTTTCAACAGAGGTTGGATGACCATCTGTCAGGGGTTCTTTAGCTGTGGTTCCTGCATTTCGAGGATTGGACTAGATGATCCTTGGGGTCCCTTCCAACTCTACAGTTCCATGACATTGCCCCTTGCTGGAGGATAGAGAAGGGTGCGTGTATATAATATGTGAACCTATCCCCACAACATCTACTCACTATGGGCCCTTCTAGAGCAAACAGTCTAATTGGTCAACATCTAAAAGATATCGAGCATCAGAACAACTTGGCCACTATAAGGAAATTCTGCCCTTGGTATGTTCATTTTCCACCTCTCCATTTTGATTCTCTGGCCCCATATCTGCACAAACTTATTATCCCAAAATACAGATGTGCTTTTACACTTGCAAGACTGGATGTTTTGGTATCTGCGGTACTTGAGGGTCGATTCCAAAAGATCCCGCCTGAGAAACGTCTTTGCCCCGTGGAGACGGTAGCACCGAAACAGCAGCACACGTCCTCCTGTCTTGCGCTCTCTACAAAGACCTGAGGAACGAGATCATCACCCCACCCGTACTAACCATCCCAGGGCGCTCAGCCACTGCCACAATGTCCTTTCTTCTATCAGATCAAAATGAGCAGATAACAGCAAAGGTTGCTAGGTTCATAGCAGGGGCAATCAGAATAAGTGCCACTAACTGACTGCTGATTCAGTACTTTAAATTGTGCTTTTATAGCAAACTTCCTTTTCTGCATATACTGTAATGTTTTACTGTTGCTATGGCCATTGGCTAATGCGAATAAAGTTTTATCTTAGCTTATAACATGTGCAACACGAAACCTCTGGCTTTTGCTGTGCTGGCATACCTGTACACAGGTAAGAGTTCTGTCTATTGCTCCACCACTTGTCTCTGGCCCCACCCACTGCTGGCGCTGGCACCCCCAGAAGGCTGCCCACAAGAAAGTGCAGTCCTTGAACCGATATAGGTCCTCTTGCCTCTGTGTTGGGATATGTGGAAGGTCCTGTCCACAAGTCCTTTCCTAGGTGTCTCCAGCTCATAGAGTTGTACAGCTGGAAGGTACCCAAAGGGTCACCTAGCGTCAGGGCTGGTTCAGATGCAGGTCAGCACCCAAGACGCAGAGGCAAGCAGAAAAGCCAGCTCTTTATTCAAGAAAGCAGCATGCAAGGCAGCAATGCCTCCGAATAAGACTGGGTGCTAGGAAACAGATGCCAGGACTGACAATCTGCACCTCCTGCTTCCCCCTATGTCTCCTTCTCCTCAGCCCTCCATGTCCTTGAAGAGAAGTGAGGAGGGGACTGTTGGGATACTGCCAGGGAGGCAAAGTCCATCATAGCCCCCAAGCCGGCTGCCGGACGATCCATCGACCTCCCGTAGACAGGCAGTATCAGCAATTAGCGACACGAAGCCTCAGAAATAGATTGCCACATTCTTAGGCTGGTGCACACTCTATCAGCAGAATTCACACAGCGAAAGATGCACAGCAGGAGAGCATTTTTCCAAGTTTATTCAGCGTTGATCAGAACAAAGAAAAACATGACTGCCTGTTTCGGTATGCTCAGGCAACAAGAAAGAAACGAAAAGCAACTGAAAACATAAACATCCTGTGAACAGGAAATACGCAGACTCTGTGACTCACAAAGCCTGCTCCCTTTTAAGGTGGAACGGAAATATCCTAACACTTAGCACAGTAGGAAAGGCCAGCTTCATGGATGTTTCTGCAGTCTCTGGTCCTTCCTCCTCTGCTTCATGTCCTGAGTCTGCACTTGGCTCTTCTTGCTCACTAAAGCCTGTTGTCTCATCAACATGCAACCATTCATGGCCCACTTTACCCTCTGGTCTGTCCGGAGTGTCCCACCAGCACTCCCCAGGCTTTTATAAATAAATAAATTGTATTTGTATCCCGCTCTCCCCAGCCAAAGCCAGGCTCAGAGTGGCTAACATCATATAAATAAGACAATATGCATAATACAATATACAGTATGCAAATAAAATAACATTCAACCTTCATTAAAACAATATAGAATAATATTAAATATCAGCATTTCAAAATTAAACAGAAATCCACTCAACAGTTATAATAAGTAATTTCTAAACTCCAATCAATAAAACAACAGCAAACCACAGTGCACAACATAATACAATACAAAATGAGAAGCAGAGACTGGAGGTTGGAGTAAGGCAGGTGGAAGGAGGCGTTGCCTGATGGAGTCTCTCCCTCTCTTCTTCCTCTGGGACTTTCCAAAGGGGGTTCCCCGGCTGGTGTCTCCCACCACTCCTCATCATCCTGCCAGTCCCCAACTCCTAGCTGAACCCCCTGCAATGCAGGGATCACAGCTAAGAGCCAATGTGGTGTATTGGTTAAGAGCGGTGGACTTGTAATCTGGTGAACCGGGTTCGCTTCCCCACATGCAGCTGCTGGGTGACCTTGGGCCAATCACACTTCTCTGAAGTCTCGCAATCTCACTCCCCTCACAGAGTGTTTGTTGTGGGGAGGAAGGGAAAGGAGATTGTTAGCCACTTTGAGACGCCTTAAGGGGTGTGAAAAGCAGGATATCAAGTCCAAACTCTTCTTCTTCTTCTTTTTCTAAGACCAATTAAATGGAGAATGGCGGGTGACCTCGCTTGACCCCAAGCAAAGGCCGCACCCTGTCGCCTTCCATGAAACATGCTCCCTTCCTGCAAGATTGTTTGACTAATGTTAGTATGGAGTAAGCTGTTTTGGTCCTGAGGTGGTCACCAAAGTTCAGGAGAAGAAGCCTTCTTCTTTTTCATGCTTTTAACGAGTTGTTGAGTCACCAGCCAATGGCGGGAGTTCAAAAGCAGAAAGGAAACTCTGCACTGGGGAACTCTGTGGTCTTTGCCAAGGCTGCCAGATGCAGGAATCGGGAAGAGGGTTCCCTCGGCTTCTAAGCAAGCGTTGAAAGCCAGGGAGCAAGTGCCAAGTCCATGTCCTCCACAATCAAAAACGACTAGAAAGGAACAAGGAGACCATCTGGAGATGTTCTGAAGCATGAAAGAGGAGCCCTGATGGGTCGGAAGGGCAAAGGTCTAGCTAAGCCTGGGGACCTTGAAACCTGGGGACTCCAACTCCCATCAACCCCAGCCAGCTAGGCCAACAGTCAATGATGGGACCTGTGGTCTAAAACATCTGGAGAGCAAAAGGTTGGAGAAGGCTTTGTCCATTTAGTCCACCACCTTGGTTCCAACAGATGTTTCCAGGGTACCCAATATGCCTTCAGGAAGGCTGCTGAGGTGGAGTGGAGTAATAGAATAATAATTTATTATTTATACCCCACCCATCTAGCTGGGTTTCCCCAGCCACCCTGGGCGGCTTCCAACAGAATATTAAAATACAAAGAGCACACACCAGTTTCATTTCCCATCAACCCATTAAGAAATGCTCCGTCAGGGTCATGGCAAAAAATTAAAACGGGAGGTCAGGGCAGCTGCCCAACGTTCTTTAGGTCACCAGGGTTCAAACCACATACCTGCTGGAGCCAAATGGCAATATCTTCAACCGCAGCAACTTTGATGTTGGGATGTGGACTGTGGCCTTTGAGCATTTTGGCATGTGCTATATCACAGGGAGAAATAATTGGATCTTACTTTATTTATTTATATCCCGCCCTTTCTCCCAAAGGAGCCCGGGGTGGCAAACACCTAAATGACAAAGCCAACGAAACTTCTATTTAAAAATAAAAATAAAAATTCAGTTTTTCAAAAGAAATTTACAAACATGCAAATAACAAGGAAACAAATCACATACATTCCTAATACACATATATTTGACTCGCCCCCCCTTTTGTGGTTTCTTTCAAATTTAAATTTTCATATAGTGGTACCTCGGGTTACATACGCTTCAGGTTACATATGCTTCAGGTTACAGACTCCGCTAACCCAGAAATAGTGCCTTGGGTTAAGAACTTTGCTTCAGGATGAGAACAGAAATCGTGCTCCGGCGGCACGGCAGCAGCAGGAGGCCCCATTAGCTAAAGTGGTGCTTCAGGTTAAGAACAGTTTCAGGTTAAGAATGGACCTCCGGAACGAATTAAGTACTTAACCTGAGGTACCACTGTACTGCATTTTCCACACTACTCCATCTTTAAATTATTCTTTAGTTTCTCATAATAATCTATTTAACTGCTAGTCGTAAGTTAGACCTGCTAATGAACTTATTTGCATACATTGGTTTTTCAAATATTCCACAGATTTTCCCCAACCTTTGATCATTTTTTTCTCTCCTTGGTTTCTTACTACACCTGTTTATCTTGCCATTTCAGCATAATCCATCGGTTTTATTAGCCATTCTTCCTTGGCTGGTACCGCATCTTCTTTCCATCTCTTGGCAAAAACTATTCCAGCTGCAGTTGTGGCATACATAAACAAATTTATTCGATCTTTTGGTTTCTCACTGCCTACCATCCCTTTTGGATTTCGACTGGCAGACTGCTAGCCACTGAACCAGTTTTATGGTCCTGCTACTTACAGTGGTGCCTCGCAAGACGAAAAGAATCCGTTCCGCGAGTCTCTTCGTCTTGCGGTTTCTTTGTCTTGCGAAGCAAGCCCATTAGCGGCTTAGCGGATTAGTGCTATTAGCGGCTTAGCGGGTTTAGCGGATCAGCTGATAAGCGGCTTAGCGGATCAGCTGATAAGCGGCTTAGCGGATCAGCTGATAAGCGGCTTAACGGCTTAGCGGATCAGCCGTTAAGTGGCTTAGCGGATCAGCTGATAAGCGGCTTAGCGGCTTGGGGAAAAGGGGGGGGGGAGGAAAAAAACCCTGCAGGAACTCGCAAGACATTTTCGTCTTGCGAAGCAAGCCCATAGGAAATTCGTTTTGCGAAGCACCTCCAAAACGGTTTTCCGTCTTGCGAGGCATTCGTCTTGCGGGGCACCACTGTATGTGTAAAGCCCTAAGTAACTCTGGACCAGGTTAGGTTACCTGAAAATCTGTCTTCCCCTCCATTGTCCAGTAAAGGGATTAAGAGCAACCAATGGAACCAGTTACTTTTGCTACAACCTGGTGATTATTTGCTTGCAGTAATGTGGAGGTGGGATCAGGGCTGTCTTAAGCATATCTGGCGCCCTGGTGCAAATATCCCTCTGGCGCCACCCCCCTTTCCCAGAGTTGACATTTTTTTTAGGACTGGAGGAGGCGGGCAGTAGCTGGGGGGTGGAGGGAGGCGGAGGCTAAACAGGGCGCCCCCTGGCTCAGCTGGCCACTTCATGCCAGTGGCCATGGCAGGCAGCACACTGAGCGAGCCAGCCTGCGCCGAGCGAGCGAGGGCACGTGCACCGCTCCCGCCAAGCGTCAACTTGGTTTTTTCCCCTTTTAGCCTTCTGGCACCCTGCAGAATTCGGCGCCCCGTTCACTCAGTGCCTCGCTCACTCAGCACGCTCGTTCGGTGTTCCCTGGACTCTCGCCTGGCGCCCTCCAGACCTTGGCGCCCTGGCGCCCCGCGCCACTATCCTCAATGGTTAAGACGAGCCTGGGTGGGATTGTTCAGTGGTGACACTGGTGTTGAGGAATGCCCTCCCTGCTGAAATACGAGGGGGCCTCATCCGTATTGGCATTCTGCCGGCTCTTGAAGACACACCTGTTGAGGCAACCTGAACTTCAGCTGTTTAAACAGCTCTTTTAATTGTTTTAATTGTCATGCTTTTTCAGCCGGCATGTCTTGTCGTAAATTTTAATTATGGATGTTCTTCCTGTTTTGACAGAACAGTTTTATGGTGTGTTTTAATTGTGTGTGCATCTTATAATTGATTTTATAATGCTTAGAAGCCATTTGGCATATGAGTGCTATATAAATTAGTCAGGATTGATGGCTTCTTTTTATTGTTAACATTAGCTGATTTTTCCCCCTTTTTGTTGTATTTGCAAAATTGTGTGTGTGTGTGTGTGTGTGTGTGTGTAATTTGCAGTCTGCTAGCATTAAAAAAAAGTGATCCCGAGCCAAAAAGTAAAAAGATCCCTACAATTTCTAATGGAGGTCACAGGGGTTCAGTGTCAACACAGTTGTGCTGGTTAATTGAAAACATCTGCAACATGATATGATGGGCACTGGCTTTCACTATTGCTATCAGCTCAGCTTGGATTCATCCTGCACAAAAATAGGAGAAGGCAGCCTTCCTTCCCCCAGGTTGGTGCCCTCCATTTGTTTTGGTTGAGAACTCCCATCAGCCCCAGCCTGCACAGCCTGATGGGAGTTGCCATCAAAAACATCTGGAGGGCACCAAGCTGGCAATGGCTGAAATACTCTCTCTTGAGAGGTTGTGGACTCTCCTTCCTTCCTTCCTTGGAGGTTTTTAACCAGAGGTTGGGTGGCCATCTGTCAGGGATGTTTTAGCTGAGATTCCTGCTTCACAGGGCATTGGACTAGACGACTCACGAGGTCCTTTCCATCTCTACAATTTGTGATTCTTTGGGGGAAATCTGCACAAGTTTCATCAATCAAATTTTGCCCTCCTGCTAAGAAGCAAACGCACAGTTGATCTCCTCCTTTGATTTAAAATAGCCCTTTCATTTTGCAAAAATACAGTGACTGCAATAAGCCGCAACGCTAACCATTCTCGGATAATCTTCGGCGAACGATAATCACCTGGCGTTTTGTGTGTGTGTGTGTTTTCCCTCCGAGGCAAGAGTCAAGGAGAGTGAGAGACAAACCGGGAACATCTTGGTGAGCAAACACGATCGCAGCTGTGTCAGGGAACGCGCTGCCATAAATCAGGCTGTCAAACCCAAAGCACACACGATTCTCTCCCTGACTCTTTCTTCCTTTCTCTTCATGTGTATCATCCTGCGGTTTCGGCCTGGTGACTGTTATGATTTCAAACAAAGTCCTTCATGCTAGAGACGCAACCTGGAATGCGGGCAGCCTGTGGGGAGATCATCAAACTCAGAGTAGAGCACCCCACAACGACCAGGGATTTGGGGGGCAAAGAGGGGGGAGGCGAGGTGTTTCAGGGGCCTATTGCTCTGGTGTGCAGTGGGGGAGATTTGAGAGCCGACCCTCGCCTGGCTCTCAATGTTGGGGACAAATTAGGTGGCGGGTGTAAATTGGAGAGAGGAATAAGGAGACAGCTTCGCCCTTAAATCTCCCCACCCACTCAAGTTGTTGCCTGAATCTCTCTCTCTCTCTCTCTCTCTCTCTGACACACACAGCCCAGCACATCCTGGAGCCAAACGCCAGATTCTTTCCTGCCTATCATGTAAACAAACGGCCCAGCTGTTTTCTGCTAAGATTCCACTTTTTCAAAACTTGGGCTCTCTTGTATAAACTCCGATGTAATGGTATTTAAAGTGTCATACACAATAAGCGTCTAATCCCAGTCAATAAATCGCAGGTGGGTTGCAGCTGGGCTCGCTTTCGGGACTGGGGCCAATCTCTTTCTGAGGCAGGCCGCCCTCCAGGTGGGTTTCTTGAGCCAAGATGCGTGGCAAACTGGGCCAGGAGGAGGGGAAGGAGTCTTCTGCCAAGGATCAGCAGCAGGGCAAAGACCAAGCTCAAGGTACGCCCTCCCCATAGCCCCCTGAGATGGCTCTCGAGTCGGAGACCGGTCTTGCGTGTGCAAAGGTGCATGCGCAAAGATCCCTCTTCAAAATCTCCCCACAGTCACAAACACACAAGGGGGCTTTAGGGGAGTCACTGGTGGGGAACCTCTTCGCCGTGGGGTGAATGTGGCCCCCCAGGCCCTCCCCGCTTGGCCCAGAGTGTGGCTTGACCCAAGTCACGACCACCTGGGCACCACCTGACATTGCATGATGTCAGGCACAAGGCAAATGGGAAAAGGAAGGTGTGAGAGTAGATTTGAAAGTGCATGCTGGCTGCAGGTAGAATCATAGAACCTGTCACAGTCCGGTTCACGGGTCATCAACTTCCTGGCTGGGAACGTCGGGACCAGGGGCAAGATGGCGGGGTGGGAGCAGGAACGGGAGTCCAGAAGCCAGGAGTCAGGAAGCCAAGGGTCCGCGGAGCGCAACCCGAAAGTGCTCAACCTGAAGGGTATTTATCCCAAGGTATGACTGTAATAACTGGTGACAGCAGTCACGAAATTAAAAGACGCCTGCTCCTTGGGAGAAAGGCAATGGCAAACCTAGACAGGATCATTAAAAGCAGAGACATCACCTTACCAACAAAGGTCCATGGACTGCAAGAAGATCAAACCTCTCCATTCTGAAGGAAATCAGCCCTGAGTGCTCACTGGAAGGACAGATCCTGAAGCTGAGGCTCCAAGACTTTGGCCACCTCATGAGAAGAGAAGACTCCCTGGAAAAGACCCTGATGTTGGGAAAGATGGAGGGCACAAGGAGAAGGGGACGACAGAGGATGAGATGGTGGGACAGTGTTCTCGAAGCTACAAACATGAGTCTGACCAAACTGCGGGAGGCAGTGGAAGACAGAAGTGCCTGGCGTGCTCAGGTCCATGGGGTCACGAAGAGTCGGACATGACTAAACGACTAAACAAAAAAAAATGACTGTAATATGTTCCAGGGAACCAAAGCAGATGATCGGATTGCTTTAGAGTGTTCAAGATAGACTTGGGACCAGGATAACAAAACCTGAGAGCATTTCCACCATAGGTGGAAGAAGGTCCTTTGGAGAACAAAGCCCCACCAGCAGTCCTGCATTCATTGCGAGGCAGTGTGAGACATCTGCACAGGTGAATTGTTGGCATCTGTCTTAAGGGACAATGGAGGGGTGAAGTCTAAGCACTGCATTACCAGCACCAAAGTGACCACTCCAGGGCGCAATCTGGGCAGTGCGTATGGAGGTTCTGGGCTGCCCAGAGGACAAGACCCCCTATTGGCCTCGCTAAGGTGGTCCAAGGGAAAGCAGAGCAAGACCTTTGGCACCAGCTTGGGTGCAGGAGTTGCTGGAAGGAGGCGTACAAGGTTTCCTGGGGACTCCACTCTGGGTTTGTGTAGGCTTTACTCCTTAGCCTTGTCTTCTCCCAAAGATATACCATAAGGCAGTAGAGGTTTAGGACCGGTGTTTTCCTTCTCTTATATGGGCTGCTTTCACAGATTGATGAACCCCACCTGCCCCTCACTCCCCTCTGCTGCTTGTGCACAAATTGCCTTCTTGACCGTTGGACCAAATCTTGGTCCCGCCCGCTCAATCTGCCAGAGCCTGTCTTCGCATGCAGGGGAAGTCCCTAACTCACAATGCTGTCCAGGGTTGTAAAAATAGTGCGCACCCAGGAAATGATCTCTTTCAGCTTCTGCCTTCTGGAAGAAGGTACAGGGTTATAAAGACTAGGACTAGCCGCCTGAGAAACAGTTTCTACCCAAATGCGATTTTGGTTTTAAACGCAGTGTAAGGAGTCTCTATGGGAGTATGTTGTATTTTAAAAATGGGGTATCAGAGTTTTTAGGGGGTTAACCAGGCTGGGATAGTTGGGATAGCAGGCTTGTTGGTTTTGGAATGTCTGATGTAGATTTAATTTTTTTTCAGTTTCATTGTTCTGTATGGGACAATGACAATAAAGATTATCGTATTGTATCGTATTATCGTATCGTATTGTTTGACACCCATCACCTGGTTTAGCTCGCCAGTTGAAGCTGTTCCTGGGGTGTGGCCACTGTCGCATGCTAACAGCTTTTAGGAGACACAGGTGAGAGCTGAGCGCAGGGTCCTGGGGACCAAAGATGGATAAATAATGACAATTTATCATATACCCTGCCCATCTGACTGGGTTGCCCCAGTCACTCTACAAACCACCCCAGAAAAAGTTTGACATGTCCCCTATTACAGGTATTATCCCTCCCTGAACACCCTACACATCCCACAAAATAATAATAATAATAATAATAATAATAATAATAATAATAATAATAGATGCAGGGGACACTGCAGAAAAGGCCCCTTGTTTCATCAAGGGAGGAAAGGTGTTTGCAACCTTCCTCCCACTTCTCTTTTGTCTCCTCCAGATACGCCTCTCCAAGACGTTTTCTCACTTTTGAGATTCCAGATGTCTAACTGATCTTGAATCTCCAGATCTGATAATTGAAGCACCTTCCCTAGCCGGGAGACACTGAGTTTGGAAGTCAGCTCAGGAAGCCATGTCACGGTTGGAGGGACATCTGCGAGGCATTTTGAAAAGTTACATTTGAAAGCCGTTCCTCCCGGGGTCAGCGCAAGGTGCACTGTGTGGAGACTTGGCTGAGATGGGAAGCAGGTGGGGTCCTGGCTGTCAGAAGGCTGCTCTCTTCATCCCCGTCCACATTGGCCGTGCCAACAAATGTGTCTGGCAACTTCTCCAGGGATTTCGCTTGACCTGCATTTCCGATTGATCTGTGGGCGAGGAAGGCTCTTTTCATCTCACCCGTGAAGTCAGAGGCCTTTGCGAAGCCACATCTCTCTTGGCCTCATTCTTCCCAGTTTTAATAGGGGGGTCCTTAGTCTTCATCCAGTGAGGAGGCATCTGTAACCCAAGGACCACAGTACCTTCTGGGGGGCCACCAGTACATATCCATCGACTGCCTCAGAAAAACCAGGACATCCAGTTTTCCCCCACAAGAGCACAGCGGCCAAATTGTTGTTTAGTCATTTAGTCGTGTCCGACTCTTTGTGACCCCATGGACCTGAGCACGCCAGGCACTCCTGTCTTCCACTGCCTCCCGCAGTTTGGTCAAACTCATGCTGGTAGCTTCAAGAACACTGTCCCACCATCTCGTCCTCTGTCATCCCCTTCTCCTTGTGCCCTCCATCTTTCCCAACATCAGGGTCTTTTCCAGGGAGTCTTCTCTTCTCATGAGGTGGCCAAAGTCTTGGAGCCTCAGCTTCAGGATCTGTCCTTCCAGTGAGCACTCAGGGCTGATTTCCTTCAGAATGGATAGGTTGGATCTTCTTGCAGTCCATGGGACTCTCAAGAGTCTCCTCTAGCACCATAATTCAAAAGCATCAATTCTTCGGCGATCAGCCTTCTTTATGGTCCAGCTTTCACTTCCATACATCACTACTGGGAAAACCATAGCTTTGACTATACGGACCTTTGTCGGCAAGGTGATGTCTCTGCTTTTTAAGATGCTGTCTAGGTTTGCCATTGCTTTTCTCCCAAGAAGCAGGCGTCTTTTAATTTCGCGGCTGCTGTCACCATCTGCAGTGATCATGGAGCCCAAGAAAGTAAAATCTCTCACTGCCTCCATTTCTGGCGGCCAAATTACTCTCATGCAATTTCAGGCCAACATCTTGCCCCCCAAAACAAGCATATATTTTTTTCAGGTCTGTGATCTTGCAAAGTGCCCCCAAATGCACATGAGAATTTTTAAAATAAAAAATAAAAAATTGACATGTCAAAGATTAGCCTGTGCTGGACGACAGTTCTTTCTTGTGTGTCAGTTCACTGGGAGCCAGTGTGGTGTAGTGGTTAAGAGCGGTGGACTCGTAATCTGGTGAACCGGGTTCGCTTCCCCGCTCCTCCACATGCAGCTGCTGGGTGACCTTGGGCCAGTCACACTTCTCTGAAGTCTCTCAGCCCCACTCACCTCACAGAGTGTTTGTTGTGGGGGAGGAAGGGAAAGGAGAATGTTAGCCGCTTTGAGACTCCTTAAGGGGAATGAAAGGCGGGATATCAAATCCAAACTCTTCTTCTTATTCTTCTTCATACTGAGCTGATAATGGTTCTGAAAAGAATGGTACAGTGGAAGCTCGGGTTGAGAACATGATCCATGCGGGATGCACGTTTACAACCCGCAGCGTCCACAACCCACAGCAGCGCGTCTGCACATACACAAAGTGTGGTTTAGCGCTTCTGCGCATGCGCGACCGCCGAAACCCGGAAGCAACCCGTTCTGGTAATTCTGGGTTTCGGCGGTCCGCAACCCGAAAAAACACAACCTGAAGAATCTATAACCCGAGATATGACTGTACCACAAAAGAAAACATGCCACAATATTGTTGCTGTCACAAGACTCTTCTTGTGTCAGACTAAGAGAGCGGGAGCCAGTGTGGTGTAGTAGTTAAGAGTGGTAGTCTCGTAATCTGGGGAACCGGGTTCGCTTCCCCGCTCCTCCACATGCAACTGCTGGGTGACTTTGGGCCAGTCACACTTCTTTGAAGTCTCTCAGCCCCACTCACCTCACAGAGTGTTTGTTGTGGGGGAGGAAGGGAAAGGAGAATGTTAGCTGCTTTGAGACTCCTGAAGGGGAGTGAAAGGCGGGATATCAAATCCAAACTCCTCCTCTTCTTCTTCTTCTTCTTCTTCTTCTTCTTCTTCTTCTTCTTCTAAGTTTTATTCGACTGCAGCCCTCTGGATAAAATGCCCCTCCTCACTATTTTCCCAGGATTTCCGGTTGAAACGGCAAGGACTAGAATCTTGGTTCCCTTTCGATTTTTTCAAACGCAAGTCAATGCAATATGGCATGTGCTCTCCCCTTAAGGACATATTCACAGCTATCTTGTGTACACACGACTCCTTCAAAGAGGTCCATCATCACGTACAGAGCTCTGGAATGTCCACCAGATTTGTGAGCTGCCGCTGATGATATTGATTCATTGCCCCGAAAGCAATTAATAACCCTCAGCTGCTCAGTCCCCCTATTTATTGGGAATGATTTGCAATAGCAGAGCAAGAGTTGGTGTTTTTTTTCACATGGAATCAGTTTAATTAATCACACTGTTTGAACAGCTGGGTTGACCACGTATTTATACTAGAGTTCAGCGCTCTGCGAAAACTTGTCGAGCCCAAATCAAAATAATACAACCGGGCGATTAATCACGCCTCTCTCCCCCCCACCCCCTCTTAAAAGGGGGGGGGCGGAATCATTCACATGTTAATGTCTTGTAAATTAACGCTCCTCAGTCTGAAACCAGCCTTAAGTTACTGTGCGAAAGATAAAGCCATCAAAAAAAGATTTGGCTTCTGACCCAAGAAATGAGCACTCAGCTCTCTGCTAGGATGACAAGAGGAAGATTTCCAGAATGAGTGCCATTTATGGGGTGAGAGGAGGAACATTCCATCCCTCTGGGGTTTTTCCTTTTCTTTTTAGAGTGGGAAAAAAGAAAGAAAAAAGCAAGTGAGAATGGAAAAAAAAGAATATTATTATTATTATTAATTATTATTCTCTACCTCTCTTTCAAATCAGAACCAGTGAAGGCAGTGAAGGTCCTGTATGAGTGCCTGGAGGCGGTTGGAGGATGGATGGCTGCCAACAGATTGAGGTTGAATCCTGACAAGACAGAAGTACTGTTTTGGGGGGACAGGAGGCTGGCTGGTGTGGGGGATTCCCTGGTCCTGAATGGGGTAACTGTACCCCTGAAGGACCAGGTGCGCAGCCTGGGAGTCATTTTGGACTCACAGCTGTCCATGAAGGCACAGGTCAAATCTGTGTCCCGGGCAGCTGTTTACCAGCTCCAACTGGTACGCAGGATGAGACCCTACCTGCCTGCAGACTGTCTCGCCAGAGTGGTGCATGCTCTGGTTATCTCCCGCTTGGACTACTGCAATGCGCTCTGTGTGGGGCTACCTTTGAAGGTGACCTGGAAAGTGCAATTAATCCAGAATGTGGCTGGTGACTGGGAGCGGCTGCCGAGACCACATAACACCGGTCCTGAGAGATCTGCATTGGCTCCCAATACGTTTCCGAGCACAATTCAAAGTGTCGGTGCTGACCTTTAATCCACCCCCATCGTTCAGCCCGGACACTGAGATCCAGCGCCGAGGGCCTTCTGGTGGTTCCCTCATTGAGAGAAGTGAGGTTACAGGGAACCAGGCAGAGGGCCTTCTTAGTAGTGGCTCCTGCCCTGTGAAACACCCTCCCTTCAGATGTGAAGGAAATAAGTAGCTATCTTACCTTTAAAAGACATCTGAAGGCAGCCTGTTTAGGGAAGTTTTTAGTATTTAATGCTGTATTGTTTTTAACACTCTATTGGAAGCCGCCCAGAGTGGCTGGGGAAACTCAGCCAGATGGGCGGGGTATAAATAATAAATTGTTGTTGTTGTTCTTGTTTTCACCTCTGAAAACTTTACATTTTTCCTTACTGGAGAGACAGTGTTCGCTTCCCCGCTCCTCCACATGCAGCTGCTGGGTGACCTTGGGCCAGTCACACTTCTCTGAAGTCTCTCAGCCCCACTCACCTCACAGATGGGAGGGAGGAAGGGAAAGGAGACTGTCAGCCGCTTTCAGGCTCCTTAAGGGGAGTGAAAGGCGGGATATCAAATCCAAACTCTTCTCCTCCTCCTCCTTCTTCTTCTTAGTGTCTTGTTTATGTAGTGACTGCTCCCCACATTAAATGGGGGGCACCCTTTGCATGGTCGTGCACAGCCCCCTGGACCCTATGCAGCACCATTAGCACAGGCTTGGCTTCGCCTTCCCCAGGTAGGATACCTGGAGGTCTCCACCTACCTCAGCCAGTTGCCCAATCCCACCTGGGGAGGCGTTGTCAAGGTGATCAGGCCAGGTAGGGGGAGGGACTACCTGCCCACAAAATAGGGGGAGGATCTTACCTGGGAATCATCAGTTGGCTCCAGAGCTTCTCCCACCCTCAGTTAAGACTTCTTTTGCAGGTTAACCTTTTCTCCACAGGTACGTGGGCGCTGCTACATCAAGGTCGCTGTTGAAGGTCCAGAAAGGAATTCCGCTGCATTGGCAGGTTTGCCTTTCCCGTAGCAAAACGTCACAACTTTGGTGGTATCAGGCCTTGGGCGGATTCCTTTAGTCTATCTTCCCTAAATGGGGGTGGGCGTGTAGCGGTGACCCACACTCTCCTTCTCTTTGAGGTGGCGATGCCAGGGTTCCCCGTTAAAGGGGTTGTTTTGAGGGGAGGCTTTGGCCGTACGCCTAGAGGTCGTCATTGCTCTCCCCTGCGACGGCGGCGTAATGGGGGCGAGCTCTCTCTGTTTGAACATATGTTCTCCAGAGCCAGCCCATCCCCCCCACACACACACTGGATAACCCTGATGTTCCCCAGGTCCCCGGCGGGGCTGGGAAGGATAAATGCCCAATGCCTGAGCTAAGGTCTACCCACATTGTCTTGAGTCATTATTCCACACGGGGGCTGCCCAGGGTTCGGAGGACTCCGCCTGTCCACGCAATCCAGCGCTTTCTCCCAAAACTTAGCAAATGTGGGTGTTATGTACTGAGTTGAATAGGATCCAAAATGCAGCAGTATGGTTGGTCCTAGAACAATAGGATTCAGAATGCAGCAGTCTGATTGGTCCTAGAACAATAGGATCCAGAATGCAGCAGTCTGATTGGTCCACAGGAGCCACCCAATCCAGCTCCAGGTGGAAGTGAATCCGCAACCTGATTGGCCTACCGGAGAACCCCAGAATTAGCCAATCATGTCGCGCCCATTGTGTAAATAATGTATATAAAGCAGACATTCTGGGGGAATTTCCATTCCTCCTCACCACTATGAGCTGAATAAAGAGCATGAAATCCACTCTCAACTCCGAGTATATTTCAGTGGGGCACAGTAAATCATTATTTCCAAGAAGAACTGTCCGTATTACATCACCAAAGAAGACCTCCATTAGATAGTCCTTTCTTCTACAATCATAAGGGGGTCCAATCCCCTCATCTGTGTCTGAAACCACAAAAGTTCCTACCCACCTTCTTTTCCTGAAGCAAAGCACTGGGCTGCTGTGTCATCTGAGAAGAGCTGGTGTTTTAGGGATCTTGACTCCAGGATCTAAAAAAACCTGGCAGCTTAAGACCGGGGGTTGTCTCCTGTGTCGTCTCAAGTTCCACAAAGCTGAGAAACTGGATGTCAGAGCCTTAACAGACGTGCCCTGAGATCAGCCGTGATGTTCTGCGCTCCCAAAACTGTGTGATATTAATATCTGCAATAGTCTTTTCAAGTGGTCACCAGGGGTCATAAGGACGTCAGGTGACTGGCAGGAGAGCAGCCCTGAACACCTGCCAAATTTCACCTGCAGGGGATGAGGGAAGGAAGGATCCGGCCAGCCAATCAGATCCCCTTCTCCAGCCCTGGTCCAGTGGCATGCATTTCACAGGAATCCTTTGCCAGAGTTGCTATCTCAAGTAAAACACACACAGGGTGTCTCCTGGCCACTAATATCCAAGACCAAATGAAAAGTCAGGATAACCAGCTGCCAGTTTTACAGTGGTACCTCGGGTTACAGACGCTTCAGGTTACATACGCTTCAGGTTACAGACTCCGCTTACCCAGAAATAGTACCTCGTGTTAAGAACTTTGCTTCAGGATGAGAACAGAAATCGGCAGGAGGCCCCATTAGCTAAAGTGGTACCTCAGGTTAAGAACAGTTTCAGGTTAAGAACGGACCTCCAGAACGAATTAAGTTCTTAACCCGAGATACCACTGTACTTGCAAGATGTGTATTAAATGCACCGCTGAATTAAAACGATACAGGTGCAATTAACAAAAACTCTCTCACAAATAGGTAAAGGCACAGCTGTCAACTTTTCCCTTTTCTTATTCCCTATTCAGAATAAGGGAATTTCCCTTAAAAAAAGGAAAACGTTGACAGCTATGGGTAAAGGTGAAGGACCCCTGAACAGTTTTGTTGTTGTTGTTTAGTCGTTTAGTCGTGTCCGACTCTTCGTGACCCCATGGACCAGAGCACGCCAGGCACTCCTGTCTTCCACTGCCTCCCGCAGTTTGATCAAACTCATGCTGGTACCTTCAAGAACACCATCCAACCATCTCATCCTCTGTCGTCCCCTTCTCCTTGTGCCCTCCATCTTCCCCAACATCAGGGTCTTTTCCAGGGAGTCTTCTCTTCTCATGAGGTGGCCAAAGTATTGGAGCCTCAGCTTCACGATCTGTCCTTCCAGTGAGCACTCAGGGCTGATTTCCTTCAGAATGGAGAGGTTTGATCTTCTTGCAGTCCATGGGACTCTCAAGAGTCTCCTCCAGCACCATAAAGAAGGCTGATTGCTGAAGAATGGATGCTTTTGAATTCTTCAGCGATCAGCCTTCTTTATGGTCCAGCTCTCACTTCCATACATCACTACTGGGAAAACCATAGCTATAACTATACGGACCTTTGTTGGCAAGGTGATGTCTCTACTTTTTAAGATGCTGTCTAGGTTTGTCATTGCTTTTCTCCCAAGAAGCAGGCGTCTTTTAATTTCGTGACTGCTGTCACCATCTGCAGTGATCATGGAGCCCAAGAAAGTAAAATCTCTTACTGCCTCCATTTCTTCCCCTTCTATTTGCCAGGAGGTGATGGGACCAGTGGCCATGATCTTCGTTTTTTTGATGTTGAACAGTTAAGTCCAGTCAAAGGCTGGGACTATGGGGTTGCGGCGCTCATTTCGCTTTCAGGCCGAGGGAGCCGGCGTTTGTCCACAGACAGCTTTCTGAGTCATTTGGCCAGCAGGACTAAACCGCTTCTGATGCAATGGGACACTGTGACGGAAACCAGAGTGCATGGAAACACTGTTTACCTTCCTGCCACAGCGGTACCTATTTATCTACTTGCACTGGGATGCTTTCGAACTGCTAGGTTGGCAGGAGCTGGGACAGAGCTATGGGAACTCACTCCGTCGCGGGGATCCGAACCGCCGACCTTCTGATCGGCAAGCCCAAGAGGCTTGGTGGTTTAGATCACAGAGAGCCTGTGCTCCCCCAACAGAAGCCCTGCTTTGCGCCTAGAAGTGGCATGGTGTGGCCTGGACTGGGGGTTGGTCATTGGTCAAGTGCCTATTTCCTCGCTTTGAGCCTCGGAGTAAGACCAGGTGATTTCTGCTTGTTTCCAAGACGGTATCTCTAATGTTTCTAAGTTGCAAATAAACAAGGCCATCAGGAGGCAGTCCTGGGGCGAAGAATCCGCCTAGTCCATTCCTGTCTTCCTGAGCGAGTGTCGGGAGAGGACTCTACCGCAATTCCCTTCTCCAGCCGCAACAGCCGCTTCACCTTTCCACTGGTGATTTTTGAAAAGTACCAGATGTTCCCCCTGTAGCTCCTTATTGGCTCTAATCTCTTTTTATTCTTTGATCCTAACCCCACTTAAAAGAAACCCCCTATTTAGGTCCTCTTGGGTGGTCCTCACGGACAGCTTAGTTAATTCCAACCCCCCTTGTTACAGCTTTCCCAACGCACCAGCCAGCCTGTTTTGAGCAACCAAAGTTAACCCTAGCCTACCAAAACAATAATTTCTGTTTTTTTGCAGGGAGAAGGGCAGGGCTGCTGCCGCCTAATTCCTCTTGCGGATAACCTGGGTTTGGTGGGTATTCAGCTTGGAGTCGGCTAGGAGCGAGAAGATCGCAGGCCGAGGCGAATATTTCCCCAAGCAGCGCCGAAAAACACACCAGCAACAGCGGTAGGGGACAGTCCCAAAAGTGTTTGTTGAAAATGGAGTCATTTCAGCTCAACCATAATAATGTTACAAAAGTCAAGGGTCAACCCCACTCTCTGCAAGAGTCTCTGACCCAGGGCCTGTGCTCTTTTGGAGAATTGAGACATGGTGGAGACTGTCGTAGTTTTAAAAAATATGGTTAATAATAATAATAATAATAATATATTTATACCCCACCCATCTGACTGGGTTTCCTCAGCCATTCTGGGCAGCTCCCAAGAGATTAAAAACAGAATAAAACATCAAATATTAGAAACTTCCCTAAACACCTATTTACACCTTCAGTCTGCATGGAGGGAGTTCAGATCTTACACCATGGTCATGTCAAGAGGGGCTTTCCCTCCACAGCAGGGCAGCCAGCCTTCAGCCAGCCTGCCCAAGATGGATCCCAGTCTCTCTTCTTCCTTCTTCTTCCCAGAACACCCTGCTAAAAACTCTGTTTTCCTGTCACCTCACACCCAGTTACCCTGACAGTGCCAGCACGTAGCCTGGCTAGAAGCACAAACATCTTCAAAATATCCTCAAAATGGATATTGTAGAATTGGAAAAGCTGAGGAACATGGTATTATATCTTTGTTTTCCTAAATTGTTATGAAATTGTTGGTGTTTTGCTATGTTTTACACAAAAAATAATAATGTTGTAGTTTCTTTGTTCTAAGCCATTTTGGGCATGATTTATTTGTGAGAAAGCAGGATACAAATAAACCAAATGAATGAATAAATAAATGAGAGAACGCATACCAAAACGATCAGAGAAATGGAGCAAAACCTCTATGAAGAAAGGTCACAGCACTTGGGACTTTGTGGTTTAGAGATCTTTACTGTTTTGAACTTCCTTGTGTTATTATCTTCCTTAGTGGGTTGTGCAAACAGCTATCCCAAATAATGCTTTTCATGGCGTAGCATCCACTGGAGATGAGTTTGTGGAACCAAGGAGGCGATGGCCCAAAAAATTTTGGGAACCACATGACCAGAGAGAAGACCAGGAAGCAGGTAGTGGCAAAGAGGGAGGACCATAGAGGAGTGCGATTCCTAGAGAGATTATTTGCCCCACCGGGTCTCCAAAATGAGCCTTGTACTGGGATTTTGACCTCCGGGTCTTGCCAGCCTCCACGCCCAACGCCCTGACCCACCTCCCAGCCTGGCGATGCAATAAATCCATTGTACTTGGTTATACCTCCCCCCAGTCATTGTTCCTTCTTCCGTTTATTTACCGAAGAATATTCATATTCCGTAAATCCCCGGCTATTTATCCCCCTTGATTATTTTGGCACAGGGAGCTCGGAGGATATTTGCTTTGCTTCACAACGAACCCTTCTCTTCCTTGCAAAAACAAAAGGCGGCCGGGGGTATTTGTTAATGTAGGTCCGTTCTCCTCAAATATTTATACGGATTCATATGAAGAAGATTAAACGCTTGCAATGTTCGAGGAGCGCACACACAAAGAGATGTGCGTGCATACACTCACACACCGTCGCAGGCACAGGCACATGTTTGACCCAGAAGGGAGACTCTTGAGATTTGCCTTAGCAAATGTGTTGAATTTGGACACACACACCAGAAAAAGGGGGGAGAGAGGGAATGAAATGAGAGAAAGAAAGTCTTGGCCTTTGGTGAACTCTCTTTGTGTTGTGGACGCCAAAAATTTCATTTCAGCATGACCTTAGAATAGTGATACTTTTAGCATTTCCTGGTATTTGGAGGGAAGGAATGTTTTTATTTGAATGCAGATGTCATTTGGTTTATAAGAAGGATTTGGTAACATGTCGATGCCAGTTCTACACTTATCCCAAATTTCCTGAGACGGAAGGGGAACATATGTTAGATCTCCCTGTTCGATGGGGAGGGAGCGAAAGAGAGAGAGGGAGATCTAGCTCTGCAGAAGCCTCCACTCTAAACATTGTGACTTTGTACAATTTACAAAATGTTTCATCTCCATTAAACAATAAACCCCTTGACCCGGGTGGCTGTGTTTCAGAGATGCTGCGCTGGGAGAGGGGAGAGGCATAATGGGCGAGGACGATAAATGGAGAGGGTCGAAAGGTTAAGGAAAACTGTTTAATTATTTCTCCGGCGCATGGGCCAGGGGGAGGCTGGCTGTGCATGCCCGGTGCCCCCCTCTTCCTCTCCTCTCTCCTCTCTCCTCCCACCCCCCTCTCCCCCTCGCAGGGTGGCTGAGTGGAAGGAATCCATCCAGCAAAGGCGGGAAGCAGGTTGCTCACCAAAGCGCCCAGCTGTGTTTATGAACAAACAGTCTCTGGGCTCTCTTCCGTCTCGGAACCTCCCGGTTCCCTGGGCTCCCCACACAGTGCCAGGCCAACGGCATCTGTTTGGCACAAATAAAGAAGCCTAAAAGAATGGAGGGGGGGGGGAGAAGGGAAAAAAGAAAGTCTTTTGATTTGTGACCCTGAGAAAAAGCTGCTGCTCTCGTTCGGGATGTTTGGGTGTTTGGGAGCCGCTGGTGTTTGCGAGAAGGAAACCTGTGGCCACATGTTGCTGGTTCAACATGCATGCGCCTCAGCAAGAGGATGGGTGTCCGCATCTGGGCGGTGGCGGCAGCAACAGCGGCCCTCTCCTCTGATCCTCTCTGCTACTGAGGGAAGGAGGAAGAGGAGGAGAGAATCAATGAATTGTAGAACCATAGCTGTCAACTTACAGATTTGAAAATAAGGGGCCAGCAGCCTCGAAAATAAGGGATCAGCAGCCAAAATAAGGGATCAACAATTACTTTGGTAAAATACATATTTTGTTGCGTGCAAATGGCTTGAGATACCTATTAGGTCCATAAATTACCATATAGCACATATTCAACACAAAAAAACAGCAACAATTTGTTGCTGACAAAGGACAGCTGGACATAGAAAGGGCCCCATGACCTTCAGTAGCTTATTTAAGGGACATCATCAATAAGGCACAGCAGTGGGAAAGGGCGCTGGGATAAGGGACTGTCCCGCCAAATAAGGGACGCTTGACAGCTATGTGTAGAACTGGAAGGGACCACAAGAGTCATCTAGCCCACCCACCCCCCGAAATGCGGGAATCTTTTGGCCAATGCGGGGCTCAAACCCATAAACCTGAGATTGAGAGCCTCATGATCTACTGACTGAGCTATCACAGCTGGACTAATAATTATAATAATAATATTTTATTTAGATCCCACCCTCCCCAGCCGAAGCCAGGCTCAGAGTGGCTGACAACAGTAAAAGTAACACAGTTTACATAAAATCACAATCAATTAATTGAAATACATTCTAAAATCAGTTCATTCTAAAATCAATTCAAAATCAAATTAATGACAACCATTGGGCTAGAGTTCTGTGAGGATTACCGAAGGAGGGGGGCAATCCAAGGCCCGGGGGCTGGATTCAGCCCAATCGCCTTCTCAATCTGGCCCATGGACAGTCCAGGAATCAGTGTGTTTTTACATGAGTAGAATGTGTGCTTTTATTCAAAATGCATCTCTGGGTTATATGTGGGGCATAGGAATTCGTTCATTTCCCCCCAAAAAAATATAGTCCGGCCCCCCACAAGGTCTGAGGGACAGTGGACCGGCCCCCTACTGAAAAAGTTTGCTGACCCCTGTCCTAGACGGACCATCAACACCTTTGGCCATGTCTATCCCAAGTGACTCCCTGGAAAAAACCCTGGAAAAGACCCTGATGCTGGGAAAGTTGGAGGGCACAAGGAGAAGGGGACGACAGAGGACGAGATGGTTGGACAGTGTTCTCGAAGCTACCAGCATGAGTTTGACCAAACTGCGGGAGGCAGTGGAAGACAGGAGTGCCTGGTGTGCTCTGGTCCATGGGGTCACGAAGAGTCGGACACGACCAAACGACTAAACAACAACAACAACATCCCAAGTGATGCTCTGCTTGGAAAGGAAGCTTAGCCTGTATTTTTCCACTGGCCTGCAATCTTCCCTTCAATAATCTAAATAATGCAAATCATGTCATTTATTAATTTCTAGGGTTTAGGGTTTAGGGGAGGTTCCCCCCCCAAAAAAAGAAATCTACAGTCATACCTCGGGTTGAATGTGGTTCGGGATGAGCGCGTTCGAGTTGCGCTCCGCAGCAACCCAGAAGTAATGGAGCGCGTTACTTCCGGGTTTTGCCGCTTGCACAGACACTCAAAATGACGCCACGTGCATGCGCAGATGTGGCGAAAAGCGCCACGCATGTGCGCAGACGTGCCATCACTGGTTACATTTGCTTCTAGATGCGAACAGGGCTCCGGAACAGATCCCGTTCGCATCTAGAGGTACCACTGTGTAACAGTATATTGTCATCAGATCCAATTTGTTAATAGACCCTCCCAGTGTCCCTATTTTCTAGTCCAAGATTTACAAAAGCCATGGCAGTCTCTAATTTGATCCTGGAATGTCCTGCTTTTCCTTAGGACATCCCCATTTTCATCAGAGAAACATTGGAGGGTATGGAGTTATGCAACCCCTGAGCCAAGGAGATAAGTAACTATACAACCTTTAAAAGCCATCTGAAGGTAGCCCTGGATAGGGAAGTTTTTATAATGTTTAATGTTTTATTATGTTTTTATACTGCTGCTGCTGCTGTTAAATAGGATATCCCTATTCAGCAGTTCTCAACCTGTGGTAGTAGCATTTGTTCTACTGCTCTCTTTGGAATGGAAAGCACATGTTCTCTGCCCAGCCATTTTGGGATTTCTGCAGAACTGAAACACCATCCCAAACCCATTAGCCCTCCTACAGAAAACCATTGTCAGGGTGACCCAGAAACCCACAAGATTGGCAGGAGCAGGGACGTTATTTTCATTTTTCAAAGCATCCGTGTGGTCCATCTTTTCCCCATTATTAATCTTTTGAGGAATCGTTTCTCCTTCTTTCACACTCCTTCATCCTTAAAGCGTGGGATTATAGTCACCATATTATACAGCCCTAGAAAATGTTGCATAAATGGTATCTGACACCAAGGAAGTTGTCCTTGAGAAACCTTAATCTTTCCCCCAGTGGTGGAACTATGCTTTGGGGGGACCCGGAGCTTGAACTATTATGGGGGTCTCTCAACAACCAGCAATGAAGTCTAAATAACCACTGTTATCTTCTTCAGTTGTTCCTTGAAAGATCACCACAAATTTTCCATGAGATTGCATTTTTGGGTATCCATTTTAAGTACTTTCATGAACACATTGTTATTCCTCGGGGGGGGTGCATTAGCCGCAGCAGAGCAGCCAACTTACTGCAATACTCCACCTTCAAAATTTGGGGATAGTTGAGACACAAGATTTACCCACCCGGGAAGAATGGCAGATGAAGTTGATGGACTACATGGAACTGGCGGAAATGACTGGCAGAATCCGAGACCAGGGAGAAGAGTCGGTGGAAGAAGATTGGAAAAAATTTAAAGACTATTTACAGAAACACTGTAAAATTAATGAATGTTAGAAGGATGCTGGAACGAAGTTATATGGCTTTAGCAGAAATGTTATAAAGAATTAAGTAAAAATAGATTGTTAATGGGCCAAAGGGGAAAAAATAAGGTTAGATTGTGTTAAGATAAATTATAGGACAAAAACTGAGAAAGATGGAAAGGATTTGCTGAAATAGCTAACTGAACTAGAATACAAAAAAGGGAGGTGTGAGGAGGTCGTTGAAGCAAGTAAATGAAAGATAAGATATGGAAATATTGGATGTGTTTTTAATTGTTTCTGTTTTGTTAAGATAGTGTTTTTTGTTTTTCATGTATTGTATTGTATTGTATTGTTTAACTCTTTTTCTTCTTTTTGTAATCTTTAAACTCTTAATAAATATTACTTTTTAAAAAATTGGGGATAGTTGAAATACATAGAACAAAAAATTAATCAATTGGAGTCACACTTCAGCAATGTGGCCTAAAGTTGGGATTAGGGGATTAGGGGATGTCGGAATCAAGCCAAAAGTCAGAGGAATTGGCCACCCTCCAGGTGCCCGGCTTGCATTCCTTGTTGACCTCCCTGTCTGCGACTCCCAGCAAAATCAGGCGAAATCTCTATCGGCGATCCTCCTCAACGTGAGAAGAACACACCACTCCTCCCCTGCCACCCCCAGGGAGGGGAGAGAGACAGACAGAAATGTATTTACATGCCTTTATTCCTGTCTTTCCAGCAGTACAGAGAAACGTGACTGCTCTCTCTCATCACCAACAGCAGAGAGAGAATAACTCCTCCCATGTACTTCCAGTACAGATCATGTGACACTCTGAGCTAACATCCGGTGCTCAGTACACTGAATAGACTGTCCTTTGTTCCCACGGTACAGTCCCAAAACATCAACATCCTGTTTGGCTTTCCAGCCACCTGGAGCACTCAGCTGCATTGCTCCTTTTTCGTAACATCGGATCTCTGGGATTAGGGGCCCTAATTCTTAAGCTTCATCGGATTTAAAGTAGATCTGCCCTTGCTTTCCCTTGTATGTCAGAGAAGCTGTGGTATGATCTGTACAAGCATCCACATGTGATGGAGTTGGAAGTAGAACATGCCAGATCTGTGATATCTCTGGTCAACAGATGCACCCATCCCTGATTTTGGCTCTCCTGAATGTTGTCTCAGGTAGAAATCCAGATCTTAATCATAAAGAACTGTTGAACCTCTCAAGCAGTGGTAGCTCATAGAATCATGGAACTGTAGAGTTAGAAGGACTCAACATAACACCGGTCTTGAAAGACCTGCATTGGCTCCCAGTACGTTTCCGAGCACAATTCAAAGTGTTGGTGCTGACCTTAAAAGCCCTAAATGGCTTCAAAGGCCCAGTATACCTGAAGGAGCGTCTTCCCCCTCATCGTTCTACCCAGACACTGAGGTCCAGCGCCAAGGGCCTTCTGGCGGTTCCCTCACTGTGAGAAGCAAAGCTACAGGGAACCAGGCAGAGGGCCTTCTCGGTAGTGGCGCCCTCCCTGTGGAAAGCCCTCCCACCAGATGTCAAAGAGAAGAACAACTACCAGACTTTTAGAAGACATCTGAAGGCAGCCCTGTTCAGGGAAGCTTTTAATGTTTGATGCATTACTGTATTTTAATATTTTGTTGGAAGCCACCCAGAGTGGCTGGGAAGGCCCAGCCAAATGGACAGGGTATAAGTAATATATTATTATTATTATTATTATTATTATTATTATTATTATTATTATTATTATTATTATAGTCCAACTCCCTGCAATGCAGGAATCTCAACTAAAACATCCATGACAGATGGCCAGCCAACCTCTGCTTAAAAACTTCCAAGGAAGGAGAGTCCACAACCTTCCACGGGAGAATGTCAGTTCCACTGTCAAACATCTCTTAATCTCAGAAAATTTTTCCGTATATTTAGTTGGAATCTCCTTCCTCTTCATTTTAAGACATTGGTTTAGGTCCTACCCTCCGGAGCGGGAGAAAACAAGCATGTTCACTCCTCCATGTGACAGCCCTGAAGATGTCTGAAGATGGCTCTCATATCTCCTCTCAGTCTCCTCTTTTCCAGGCTAAACATATCCAGCTCCTTCAACCGTTCCTCATCAGGCTTGGTTTCCAGACCCTTGGTCATCTTGGTCGGCCTCCTCTGCACACCTTCCAGCTGGTCAACGTCCTTATTAAATTGTGGCACCCAGAACTGGACACAATATTCCAGGTGAGGTCTGACCAAGCCAAATAGAACAGGGCTATTACTTCCCTTCTCCAGCACCATAATTCAAAAGCATCAATTCTTCGGCGATCAGCCTTCTTTATGGTCCAGCTCTCACTTCCATACATCACTACTGGGAAAACCATGGCTTTAACTATACGGACCTTTATTGGCAAGGTGACGTCTCTACTTCTCAAGATGCTATCTAGGCCTGTCATTGCCCTTCTCCCAAGAAGCAGGCGTCTTTTAATTTTGTGGCTGCTGTCACCAATACAGTGATCATGGAGCCCAAGAAAGTAAAATCTCTCACTGCCTCCATTTCTTCCCCTTCTATTTGCCAGGAGGTGATGGGACCAGTGGCCATGATCTTCGTTTTTTTGATGTTGAGCTTCAGACCATATTTTGCACTCTCCTCTTTCACCCTCATTAAAAGGTTCTTTAATTCCTCCTCACTTTCTGCCATCAAGGTTGATGCTTTTGAATTATGGTGCTGGAGAAGACTCTTGAGAGTCCCATGGACTGCAAGAAGATCAAACGCATCCATTCTTAAGGAAATTAGCCCTGAGTGCTCACTGGAAGGACAGATTGTGAAGCTGAGGCTCCAGTACTTTGGCCACCTCATGAGAAGAGAAGACTCCCTGGAGAAGACACTGATGCTGGGAAAGATGGAGGGCACAAGGAGAAGGGGGCGACAGAGGACGAGATGGTTGGATAGTGTTTTCGAGGTTACCAGCATGAGTTTGACCAAACTGCGGGAGGTAGTGGAGGACAGAGGTGCCTGGCGTGCTCTGGTCCAGGGGGTCACGAAGAGGCGGACACGACTAAACGACTAAACAACAACAAATTACTTCCCTTCATCTGGACACTATACTTCTGATGATGCAGCCTAGAATAGCATTTGCCCTTTTTTGCTGCTGCTGCATCACACTATGGACTCACCCCTAGGTCCTTTTCGCATGTACTACAAGTAAGCCAGGTGAAATATACTGGGAGTCGAGAGTGGATTTCATGCTCTTTATTCAGCTCATAGTGGTGAGGAGGAATGGAAGTTCCCCCAGAATGTCTGCTTTATATACATTATTTAAACAATGGGCCCCAGGTGATTGGCTAATTCTGGGATTCTCCTGTAGGCCAATCAGGTTGCGGATTCACTTCCACCTGGAGCTGGATTGGGTGGCTCCTGTGGACCAATCAGACTGCTGCATTCTGGATCCTATTGTTCTAGGACCAATCAGACTGCTGCCTTTTGGATCCTATTCAACTCAGTACATACCAGGTGTTCCCCATCCTATATTTGTGCATCTGGTTCTTCCAGCCTAAGTGCATAACTTTAACATTTGTCCCTATTGAAATTCATTTTGTTAGTTCAGGCCCAGTTCTCCAATCTGTTAAGGTCATTTTGAATCCCGATTCTCTCTTCTGCAGCATTAGCTACTCCTCCCAGTTTGGTGTCTTCTGTTGAATGGTTTATTTAAATGTAAAGGTTCATCATTGTTGCACCCGATGTGTATGTCTTTAAGGGGCCAGAGTAAGATAACGAGACCCAGCTTTACAGCTGTGAAGCATAGCAGGTGCTGCTGAGTTGTATTTGATTAAGGTGTGTCAGCATTTGGGTGTAGTATATAAGGAGCAGCACCTAGCTCTCCCATTACCCTGGGGGATGGGTTGGTGGTTGGGTCTGGTTTGGTTGTTAATGTATTTAGTGTAAAAGGAGTTTTTGTTTTTCTTATTAAAACCTAGTTTAAGTTATTTTTGAGTCCTTTATTTTTTAATGCATGGTCTCCCCAGCAAGCTCTCTGCGCTACTAAACTGCAAACAGCCAACATCTTTGGTTATGGGCCCAGCTGCTGAGTGGATGACTGCATATTTTTGGACTCTGAGAAAGGTTTGAAAACTCCTTCTCCTGTTAGCGTAGTTCTGTGGGTCTGGAAGAGTTCCAGAATGGTTGACTGGGTTCCTGAAGCTGAGAAGGCTCTGGTCTTCCCACAGCTAACAGATGAGAACTATAGTTTATGGTCTTTTCGGGTGGAGGCACTTTTGACCTCTAGAGAAGTATGGACCTATGTAACTGATGACCCTCCTGACCCTGTGACTAATGCTTGGTCGAAAGGAGATGCAAAAGCCAGGGCGATAATTAATTTGGCAGTCAGCGACCAGCAAGTAGTCTATATAAGAAATAAGAAAACTGCCAAAGAAATGTGGGACAGTCTTGCAGCAGTGCATGTTAGAAAAGAGTCAGCATCTGCATTGACGTTTTTCAAGCAGTTGTACCAGACGAAGTTGCAGCCTGGTGGTGATTTGGCAGCACACTTGAGACGTCTGGAGGCAATACGCGGCGAATTAATTCAAAGGGACATGGACATACCTGATATTCAGTATGTTTTTATCATTCTTTGTTCCCTTAATGAGGACTTCGATGGTATAGCTAGCCAGATATCTGCCGTTCCACCAGCACAATTAACTGTGGAAGGGGTGACGGCAAGATTAATGGGCGAGTTGGACAGAAGGGAGGCTTGTGCCATAAGCACTCCTATTTCCAGAAGTAATGAGAAACGCCATATGCAAACTTGTGGTGATACAACTGTATTTAAAGCTGCCAAGCGTTGTTGGTTCTGCAATAAGCAAGGACATTTTGCAAAGGACTGCAGATCCAAAAGAAAGCAAAGTACTCCCAAGCCTGTTTCTGTTCGTCAGTCACGGTCGTCAGCCCAGCAGCCGACATCGTATAGTAGAGACAGAAACGAGCCGCGAGTTTTCCATGCTAGGACAACAGATCGTAAAAGACTTAAACGTGCCAAGTGGAAGTCTTTTGTTGTGGACTCAGGAGCATCTCAGCATATTTGCAACGATCGAAGCTTGTTTATTTCTTTCGAAGAGGAAATTGGTAATGTACATTTAGCCAATTCACAAGTCTTGCAGTCGCTTGGCAGGGGTACTGTTAAACTTGACTCTTTAAACATTACAATAGCGAACTGCATTTACTGCCCGTCAGTGGACAATTTATTATCAGTAAGGTGTTTTGCTCGTCAAGGCATAACTGTGCGTTTCTTAAAGTCAATGTGTGAGTTTTTCGATGGGAACAAACGTCTATTGTATGCCCGGGAATCTGATGGTTTATATAGACTGTATTTTCACACCTACTCACAATTGCCTATAAACTGCAGAGCAGCACAGTCAAGCCAGGGGTTGAGGAATGTAAGGCCTCATTCCGGGTGTGTCCATGAGGCACACAGAATTCTGGGACACCTGAATTTTGCTGATGTAATTAAGACAAAGAGTTGTTAATGGCCTCAACTTAAAACCATGTAAATTCTTTATGCAATGTCTATCCTGTTGCAAGAATAAGATTAAGGTTGCACGCAAGGGTAGGTGCTCAGATAGGAAAGTAACTGAGCCATTTGAGCGTGTACATTGTGATTTAGTTGGGCCACTCCCACCATCATTAGGAGGTTCTAAGTACTGGCTTACTCTGATAGACCAGTATAGTAGATATTGTTGGACTTATGCAATAGCTGAGAAGTCCCAAGCATTTGAGAAGTACAAAGTTTTTTGCAACTGGGTAAAAACCCACTTTAACAAATCAATTAAGAACCTGTTTTCTGACCGGGGCGGGGAATTTGTTTCTGAGGATTTTGAGAATTTCCTGGAAGCGCAGGGGACTACTCATGAGTTATCTTGCCCCCGAAGTCCATGGCAAAATGGGCTTGTTGAAGTTGTGCAGCGTGACCTACAGGCAGGGGTTAAAACGTATCTGCACGATGCTAATCTGCCCAAAGACTTTTGGGCTGAAGCGCTTAATGCGTTTTGTTATGTTAGAAATCGCAGTTATCATTCTGGTTTAGATGTCACCCCCTATGAGAAGCTGTTTAAAAAACGCCCTAATCTGAAATACCTACGCATTTGGGGTTCAGATGTAATTATGCATTATCCCGCTAAGCAAAAATTGGGTGAACGTAGTGTCCAGGGAAAATTAATGGGCTACCAGCAGGGGGCGTACAGAATTTAAATACCAGCAACTGGCAAATTTCATATTACCAGAAGCATGATACAAACTGTAAATTGGAATGGAGTTGCTGTCTTCCAAGATACTGATGGTATAGATAATACTGAGGAAGAAGAGGAAGAAGCAGCAGCAGCAGGAAATGGTGCTTCTGAATTAATGGAAAAAGACAAAAAGTCTGTTGAATCTGATTTGTTTGATGATTTAAAGTCACAGGCACCCAAGGGGAGGTTAGATTCTCTTGAGTTTTCTGATCGTGAGCTTAGCCTACAGGCATCTCTTCAATCTGACAATGATTTACAACCTGAAACTAGTGGTTCACTTAGTCCCATTAAGTCTGAGGAGTCTGACTCTCCTTCCGGACTGAGACGTTCAGATAGAAAGAGACAGAAGCCACAACGTTTTGCAGATGAACATTTTAATACTGTGTATGCCAATAAGGCAGTTTTTGAGCCAAAAAGCTACAATGATGTTCAGAAATTACCTAAGCAACAAGCTGCAAATTGGTATAAAGCTATGAACTCCGAGATAGCTTCTTTAAAAGAGCATAACACTTGGTCTCTTGTACCACAAACCCCAGATATGAGACTTATTGATTCAAAATGGGTTTATAGAGTTAAAATGAATGACCAAAATGAAGTTGTAAGGTACAAAGCAAGACTAGTTGCTAGGGGTTTTCAACAAATTCCAGGCGAAGATTATGATTTGTGTTATTCACCAAGCATAAAATATGAAACAGTTAAGCTTTTGTTAAAAGATGCATCACAATGTGGAAGAGTCCACTATGCAATGTTTCTCTGCTCTTAAGAGAGTGGTAATGTACCTTAAACACACCAAACATTATAGGCTGCAGTTTACAACATGTATTGACAAAGGTTTTGAAATTTTCTGCGATGCATCTCATGCAGTGGAACAAAATAATTGCAGGGGTGTGTCTGGTATGGTGTTTTGTTATAACGGTTGTCCATTTGAATGGAAGTCCCAGACACAAACCATTATTTGTCTCTCCACAACAGAGAGTGAATTATGTGCATGCGTTCAGGCCACTCGTGATGTAGAATGGTATCTGCAAGTATTTGCAGACCTACAGATGCAAGTAACACTACCAGTAAAAGTTTACCTTGATTCCCAGAGCGGACTTGCTATCCTGTGTTCAGAGACCAATACGCAGCGCACTAGAGTCTTAAGGTTACGTTTACAGTTTGTAAAGAAACTAATTGCTGACGAAATGATTGTATTTGAATATGTTCCAGGTGACAATCAAATTGCGGACATTTTTACTAAAGCACTTCAAAAGGTTACACATGAAAGACATGTACAAAATATGCTTTATGTTTTTGTTCCACAATGATGAACCGCAGGGGAAATGTTGAATGGTTTATTTAAATGTAAAGGTTCATCATTGTTGCACCCGATGTGTATGTCTTTAAGGGGCCAGAGTAAGATAACGAGACCCAGCTTTACAGCTGTGAAGCATAGCAGGTGCTGCTGAGTTGTATTTGATTAAGGTGTGTCAGCATTTGGGTGTAGTATATAAGGAGCAGCACCTAGCTCTCCCATTACCCTGGGGGATGGGTTGGTGGTTGGGTCTGGTTTGGTTGTTAATGTATTTAGTGTAAAAGGAGTTTTTGTTTTTCTTATTAAAACCTAGTTTAAGTTATTTTTGAGTCCTTTATTTTTTAATGCATGGTCTCCCCAGCAAGCTCTCTGCGCTACTAAACTGCAAACAGCCAACATCTTCTGCCAATATGATGAGCATCCCCTCAATTCCTCCATCCTAATCGCTCATAAAGATGTTGAACAAAAACGTGTCCAGGACAGAACCACTGAATGACAGTCCTTAGTTGAGACATGGTAAGGACGTGTAAGAGCTCATCATAACAGTCCCTATGGCTAAACTCCCAAGGAGATCCATTATTATTTCTGTGTACACACACACACACACACACAATGCCAACAAGGACCAACAAAACTATTCAGAGCATGGGCATTTATCCTCAGCTTCCTTTGTCATCAGAGATGTCAACACTAGGGCTGGAAGGGAGCTCTCAACACCTCTCCTTGCAATTTCTCATTTTTCCACTCTTAAATTCAGTTCCCCTCATTTCCACAGCAAACTGGGTTTTTTTTTAATTTAAAAAAAACATGTAATGAGAATTCACCCATATTTTAGTGTGAATTTCTCCGAACAAACACATTTCCATAGGCACTTTTGACTAATGCACATGTTTCGGCAAGCAATTCTCCTAAACAATGAAATTTTGTGTTGTTGTTTTTTTAAAAAATATATTCATTTTTATGCACACATTTCCCTAAGAGACGCAGTTTTGTAAACATTGGTTGGGGAACTGCATCGTAAGATTGGGATGACGTGTGATTTTTGACGGATAGATGCCTTTCGGTTCACCCGTTGTTTTGAACGACGAGAATATAGTGATCATTTTGCTTATTCCACAAAAGATAAGCCTGGGTGATGTAACGGTTAGACTGTTGCACTAGGACCCTGGGAGACCTGGGTTCAAATCTCTACTCAGCCATGAAGCTCACTAGGCTAGTCTTGGGCTAGTTGCTGCCTCTCAGCCCAACCTACCATGTTGTCAGTGCTAAATGAAGAGGAGCAGAACCAGGCACAACATCCCCTTCAGGAGCTCTCGGCCACAATGCATTTACAGTGGCACCTCGGGTTACATACACTTCAGGTTACAGATCCTTCAGGTTACAGACTCCGCTAACCCAGAAATAGTAGCTCAGGTTAAGAACTTTGCTTCAGGATGAGAATAGAAATTGTGTGGCAGAATCCGAGACCAGGGAGAAGAGTTGGTGGAAGAAGATTGGAGGAAATTTAAAACTTATTTACAGAAGTATTGTAAAAAGTATGAATCCTGATGACATTGAATTAAAATGAAGGGGTTCTAGTAATAAGAGATAAAAATTTGAAATTTGGGAGGTAAAATAAATAAGGATAAAGTAGTAGGATACGAATTTGCTGAACTAATTGTTAAAAAGGGATATAAAAAAGGGAGGCTTGAGGAAGTCAGGAAAATAAGTTAATTGAAGATGAATAATTGGAAAAGAGTGATTTGTGTTTTTCTTATTCTACTTTTTGAGTGTTGATTGTCTTTTTTTGTTTTCTTGTTAAATGTTTGTATTTTATGTATCGTGAAAGTTTGTATTGTTGTGTTTTATATTTTCTTTGTGTTTTTATTGTTCTACTTTTTTATTGTTAAACTTAATAAAATATTATTTTTTTAAAAAAAGAGAATAGAAATTGTGCTCTGGTGGCGCGGTGGCAGCAGGAGGCCCCATTAGCTAAAGTGGTGCTTCAGGTTAAGAACAGTTTCAGGTTAAGAACGGACCTCTGGAATGGATTAAGTACTTAACCCGAGGTACCACTGTAGACACATCTCTCTCTCTCTTTTACATAATTTTAATTACATTTTCTGTTTTGCAGCTTAAAATATTCATTTAAACAACCTTAAAATATCAATGACTTCCCTTCTTCTCTTTCCATGGTTCGTTTTGCATAAAATAAATCCCTGCATACAGTGGAACCTCGGGTTGTGGACGAAGAAGAAGAGGAGGAGGAAGAGGAGTTTGGATTTGATATCCAGCTTTATCACTACCCGAAGGAGGAGTCTCAAAGCGGCTAACATTCTCCTTTCCCTTCCTCCCCACAACAAACACTCTGTGAGGTGAGTGGGGCTGAGAGACTTCAGAGAAGTGTGACTGGCCCAAGGTCACCCAGCAGCTGCAGGTGGAGGAGCAAGGAAGCGAACCCAGTTCAGCAGATTACGGGTCTATCGCTCTTAACCACTACACCACACTGGCTAATCCGTGACGGAGGCACGTACACAACCCGCAGCATTTGCATCCTGAAGCGTCGTGTCTGCACAGGCGGAGGCAAGATTTGGCGCTTCTGCACATGCGTGAGCGACGAAACCTGGAAGTAACCCATTCCAGTACTTTCAGGTTTCCCACGGTCTACAACCCAAAAACACGTAACCTGAAGCGTCCATAACATGAGGTATGACGGTATTTTATATAAACTAGACCATTCAGTAATCCATTATTACATCCATCAAAACTTATTTCCACTGTTGAGTTTATCTTAATGCTGCGCATGTTTTCAAACGTACACAATTTCCCCCCATTTTTTCAATAAACATTTTCCAATCTTCTTTAAACGTATTTTCTTCTTGTTCTCTTATTCTATGAGTTAGGTCCACAAGCTGTGCATATTCCATCAGTTTAAGTTTCCACTCTTCTTTGGTTGGGACCTTGCTCGTTTTCCATTTTGGGTCTACAGTAGCGGCATATATAAATAACCTTTTTGACACCTGGTGATTTCCATCTGAATTATCCCCAACAGAAAGGACTCTGGGTTTGGGTGGGGGAGAAGTGCTTTTAATCATTTTTTTCAATGCATTATAAATTATTTCCCAATACTCTTTTACCCTTTTACAGGTCCACCACATACGAAAGAACGTCACATATCTCTCCATCCACATGGTTACCTTGAACACTGACAAAACTTTGGGGTAGGGAGCAGGGAGAAAGAAGTGTTTATGCAAGACACCCGACTCCCTCCATTTTGGCTCAGCACTGCCACAGACAGAATTTAATGCCATTTCTCCTGTGTGGCCACGTAAGCTTGGAGCAAGCGAGTGGGAATGATGGGGACTCGCAATTCCAGGACAACATGTCTACGGACAGATGAGAAATCCATGCTTGGTGCACACCCACTAAGACTTGGCCGCTAGCAAACAAGAGCCATCCCCTTACACAGCAGAAGGAAGGCACAACTCCAAGGAAGTCCACTTTTTTATATATATAAAAAAACTGCTCTTGAATGAGCTTTGTATCTGCACAGAAGTGTACAGAGCCTGCCTGGAAACAGTTTCAGGGTTTGACAGCCTCAGTGTCGGATAATAATAATCATAATAATAATTTATTATTTATACCCCGCCCATCTGGCTGAGTTTCCCCAGCCACTCTGGGCAGCTCCCAATCAAGTGTTTCAAACAATACAGCATTAAATATTAAAAACTTCCCTAAACAGGGTTGCCTTCAGATGTCTTTTAAAGAGAAGATAGCTGCTTATTTCCTTCACATCTGAAGGGAGGACGTTCCACAGGGCGGGTGCCACTACCAAGAAGGCCCTCTGTCTGGTTCCCTGTAACCTTACTTCTCACAATGAGGGAACTACCAGAAGGCCCTCGGCGCTGGACCTCAGTGTCCGGGCAGAACGATGGGGGTGGAGACGCTCCTTCAGGTATACTGGACCGAGGCCGTTTAGGGCTTTAAAGGTCAGCACCAACACTTTGAATTGTGCTCGGAAATGTACTGGGAGTCAATGTAGGTCTTTCAAGACCAGTGTTATGTGGTCCCGGTGGCCGCTCCCAGTCACCAGACTAGCTGCCGCATTCTGGATTAGTTGCAGTTTCTGGGTCACCTTCAAAGGTAGCCCCACATAGAGCGCATTGCCGTAGTCCAAGCGGGAGATAACCAGAGCATGCACCACTCTGGTGAGACAGTCTGCAGGCAGTTAGGGTCTCAGTCTGTGGGCAGGGAGGGTCTCAGCCTGCGCATCAGATGGGGCTTGTAAACAGCCGCCCGGGACACAGAATTGACCTGCGCCTCCATGGACAGCTGTGAGTCCAGAATGACTCCCAGGCTGCGCACCTGGTCCTTCAGAAAAAAACTTTCTTTCTCTGCTTTCACCATGCCACACATAACATTATAAACGTCCATCTTGCCTCTGGTTACGCACCTTTTCTCTAAACTTCACTCACAGTGCTGGTTAGCCATGGTGAGAACAGAATGCTGGATTAAATGGGCCATTGGCCTCATCCAGCAGGGTTTTTCTTATGGGAACATGGAGACGTTGTTTCCACCTGCCAGAAGACCTCTCCCCAATTTGCAGATTTTCTTTCTTCCATTTGCCCCATCGCCATCTTAGCTCCAGGCTTTCCAAGATGGCGGGGCAGAAGTCCATGGCTTCTGATGGAAACCAATAATATCCTTTCTAAAGTCAACTTGGTATTCTTAACAAATTCGTTGAAAGAGGGGTTGGCTGTGCATGAATGCAAAACAATTTGAATTTCCTACCCTATATAAAAAAATCACCAACCCCCAAACGACACAGAGCCATGAAAGCTCATCTCATTCACAGTGGGAGAAACTCCTGCCAGGACATTTTGAAGGGAAAGTCAAAAAGCACGTTTGGGTTTGTAATTAGATCTTAAGTGATTATGAAATTTGGGGAAACTGGTGTTTATGACACCTGCTGGCTTGGACTCCCCCCTCCTGCTGGGGGAAGACATCAGAGGAATGAGCTGCAACTTAAATTAGCTGACCCCTCCTTGACCCATGGCTGACCCACTCAGGACCATCTGAGTCAAAAGAAAGTGGAGGCTCTCCCAGTTGCTCGCTGAACCGAAGAAAATATTTCCCTCTTTGACTTTCAAGCCTTCTTTTCTGTTGCTTTTGCATTTCACCTTGGAGGGAGAGGGGAGCGAGCGGCTGTGGGGGTTTTTGGGGGGGGGCGTTTGAAAAAGCTGGAGAGGTTTAAAAGCCACAGGTGATGTGATCTGTTAAAAAAAACCTGGATTTCGACATTGGCTGCCTGCAGCAGATGGCAAAGCGATCAAACCGCTCGCCCTGTAGGTGGAAACATCTTTGCTGAAGTCATTAACGCTCCCCAAGAGGGATACTACCTGTATTGAAGGCAAGCAAATCATTTTTCTTGCTGCGATTTGATATTGAGAAATAACAGGAGGGAGATAAGCTGTATACCAGCATGAGGAGCTCTGTGTGTGTGTGTGTGTGTGTGTGTTTGTGTGTGTTGGCCGTACTAGGAATGAGACACATTGTAAAGGAGGGGGGGTGTTGCATTGAAGTGCTGGGGAGGTGACAGTGGGACAAGGTGCACCCAAAATACTACATCAGGGGTCAGCAACCTTTTTCAGCTGTTAACGGAGGAATCCGAGGGCTCGCTTGGGCAAAATTATTATTATTATTATTATTATTATTATTATTATTATTATTATTTATTTATTTATTTATACACCGCCCATCTGGCTGAGTTTTCCCAGCCACTCTGCTCCCAATCAAGTATTAAAAACAATACAGCGTTAAATATTAAAAACTTCCCTAAAGAGGGCTGCCTTCAGATGTCTTCTAAAAGTCTGGTAGTTGTTTATTTCCTTGACATCTGATGGGAGGGCGTTCCACAGGGCGGGCGCCACTACTGAGAAGGCCTTCTGCCTGGTTCCCTGTAACCTTACTTCTCGCAATGAAGGAACCGCCAGAAGGCCCTCGGAGCTGGACCTCAGTGTCCAGGCTGAACGATGGGGGTGGAGATGCTCCTTCAGGTCTACTGGGCCGAGGCTGTTTAGGGCTTTAAAGGTCAGCACCAACACTTTGAATTGTGCTTGGAAACGTACTGGGAACCAATGCAGATCTCTCAGGACAGGTGTTATGTGGTCCTGGCAGCCGCTCCCAGTCACCAGTCTAGCTGCCGCATACTGGATTAATTGCAGTTTCCGGGTCACCTTCAAAGGTAGCCCCACGTAGAGCGCATTGCAGTAGTCCAAAAAACAAAGACACCAACCAGGACAATTTGCAGCAAAACAGCAGCCTGTAGGCTTGGCCTTTATTGGAAACTGTCGCAACCAGGACTCCCACCCACAACAAGATGAAGCAAAATGGAAGCCCAGAACCAAAAAAGACTCCAACTTTTATTAGTTACTAATCCCCCAAACTACACCCCTAAGACTACATCACAACTACATCACAAAAAGGAGGGGTTGAGGGAGGAGTTGTGGAGGTAACCTGAGTGTCCTGTCACCTGGCTGGTTCCCCCTTTCCCCCTCCCCATGAGTACTTTCCAGGTGACAAAGGGGAGCTTGCAGTTTCCTGCCCCCAGAGGGAAGAGCTGATCATTGTCCTTTGTTCCAGTCTGTGCTGAATCTACTCCCATATGCAAGTCCTTTGTGACCTTGATGGTCATCTGTCTAGGACCAACAGGGTTGGCATAGCAACTGGGCAGGGCTCCTGCTGGTATGCTCAAGGGATTATGGCTGCCCTGTATCAAACCTTCCCCATTTTGTAGTCCTTCCTTCATGGAGTAAAAAAAAAGTGGAACGGTGCAGATCCGATGTATGGTTGATTTTCTATGAATTTATAACAGAAGCGTAGCTTCTGTGAGTGTGTGTGTGTGTGAAGTTTGTACAAACTGAATGATGGGGGGGTTCCTGCAACACAGCCATGGGCCAGTCCACTGTCCCTCAAACCATGTGGTGGGCCAGACTATATTTTGAAGAGAGAGAAAAAATGAATGAATTCCTATGCCCCACAAATAACCCAGAGATGCATTTTAAATAAAAGGACACATTCTACTCATGTAAAAACACGCTGATTCCTGGATCATGCGCGGGCCGGATTGAGAAGGCGATTGGGCCGCAAGAGTCTTAATAGAACAGGGATGGAAGAAGGACGAAATCCCGACCAAAGAACTGTGGCAAGAGAAACTGATGGACTATGCGGAATTGGCGAAACTGACACATAAACTACGCAATAAGGACAACTGTGATTTTAAGGATGAATGGGAACCTTTTACAAAGTATTTAAAGAAACAACAAAATGAATTGGACTCCTTGGCAGGTTTTGAATAAACATCCATAAATTTATTATGGGTAACATTTGTTGTTGTTTAGTCGTTTGGTCGTGTCCGACTCTTCGTGACCCCCTGGACCAGAGCACGCCAGGCACTCCTGTCTTCCACTGCCTCCCACAGTTTGGTCAAACTCATGCTGGTAGCTTCGAGAACACTGTCCAACTGTCTCGTCCTCTGTCGTCCCCTTCTCCTTGTGCCCTCCATCTTTCCCAACATCAGGGTCTTTTCCAGGGAGTCTTCTCTTCTCATGAGGTGGCCAAAGTCTTGGAGCCTCCACTTCAGGATCTGTCCTTCCAGTGAGCACTCAGGGCTGATTTCCTTCAGAATGGAGAGGTTGGATCTTCTTGCAGTCCATGGGACTCTCAAGAGTCTCCTCCAGCACCATAATTCAAAAGCATCCATTCTTCAGCAATCAGCCTTCTTTATGGTGCTGGAGGAGACTCTTGAGAGTCCCATGGACGGCAAGAAGATCAAACCTATCCATTCTGAAGGAAATCAGCCCTGAGTGCTCACTGGAAGGACAGATCCTGAAGCTGAGGCTCCAAGGCTCCAAGACTTTGGCTCCCTCATGAGATGAGAAGACTCCCTGGAAAAGACCCTGATGTTGGGAAAGATGGAGGGCACAAGGAGAAGGGGACGACAGAGTCGGACACGACTAAACAACAACAACAGGTTCCCAATAAGACCCTACCCACTAAATGCACATTCATTTGGTTTCTTCTTGTCCCTGGTGCAAAAAAACACCACTTTTTTTAAAAAAAGTGATATTTTATCTACCTATCTTGGAGCGCTAGGCATACAACCGTACACCACAAATAAGAAGGAAATGTGCAAAAAATGTGTGTTTTTCCCTCTGATACAAAAGGCATTTCATGACATGTATGCCTTGGGGAGGGGGCCATGGAAATAAGAGCCACATCTGCCGTTCCTCTAAGCTGTCCTCTCTCTCTCAGCCTGGCTCGGGAGCAAGAGCGATCGGCAGGGAAACATCTCTGGCTGGAGTACACACATTGTGTTCCTCCTCCTCCTCCTCACACACCAGGCGGTCTTCCTGAGGAGGGTTTTGAGGGTCTTGGTCTGCTCTTTGGCCTCTTCGCCACACATTTCCCCTCCCTTCCAACGCCTGTTTCCAATGACACTCTTGCCACAGGAGCTGCGACCGGCCCAGCTCAGAGACTCGTCCGATTTTGCATTTACGGGAATGAGCTGCGGCCACAAGGCCTCTCAGACACCCGCCCTCTCTTTCTCCCAGAAGTCTGGGGAGGAACAGCTGGGTTCTGGCACCTTCCACCGTGACAAGGACCATTCCAAACAAAGAGAGCCAGACCCAGAGGAAGGACGGGGTGGGTGCACCAAGCAAGAGGGGGAAGCTCGAAAATGCAAAACAGCCCTCCGTTCAATGGACTTAGCAGCCACAGCTGGGCTTATTTTAGAACCCGCCTTGGCAGCGAGAGGTTAAGAGGAGAGTGATCTCAGCATGAGGAGTCTATTATTAAGGCGCTCTGTTGCTCAAAGCTCGGCAAAGGGGTGCAGCAGGAACGCTTCTCGTACGCTGCATGGACGTTGTTTTGTCCCAGGGTATGCTCCACCCGTGCTGATGTCATGCACAGCAGACATCTGGCGATGTGAAGTGTCTGTGTGTGCATGCATGCCCTCATCCACACCAGGAAAAACGAAAAAGAAAGAGTTGCTTGCTAAGTGGAAGGGAGCAAACACAACGTCGGCAGGTGGAAAGTGAAGTAAGCCCGGGGCTTTCCATGCAACCCGTGAAGAGGTTGCCTTATTCTGACCGCCATTGGCTGACCTGCTGTGACGTCATGGAATGTTCACAAACATCCTCGTTGCTCGGGGGAAGCAGGGGTGTGGGCAGTTATGCCTTTTTGAGTTTCTCTCAATTCCTCATTTTTCCTGCCTTAAACTCTTCTCATCGCTACATCATTTTATGTGTTTATTTAAGAAGGAAAAGTCCTCATGAAAAAGCTTTTTTTGTGTGAATTTTCAGAATACAGTGGTACGTCGGGTTACATACGCTTCAGGTTACAGACTCCGCTAACCCAGAAAAAGTACCTCAGGTTAAGAACTTTGCTTCAGGATGAGAACAGAAATTGTGCAGCGGTGAAGCAGCGGCAGCAGGAGGCCCCATTAGCTAAAGTGGTGCTTCAGGTTAAGAACAGTTTCAGGTTAAGAACAGACCTCCAGAACGAATTAAGTTCTTAACCCAAGGTACCACTGTATAAACATGTTTTCACATTTAACACACTTTTACATTTTACTTTCACTAATGTGCACATCTTGACCATTGTACATGTGTCTTCCTTGGCCGGACAACTGCATTACAAATTTCAAAGGAGAGTGGTTTCAGTTTGCAGAATCTTTCGAAAAAGGTAGATCTGGGAAGTCGGACTTTAAACAAAAACTGAATCCATCTTCTCCCCCATTCCTAGGGGAAGATGACAGCAACAGAACATTACAAAACATTGAAGCTTCACCAAAGCAGAAAGAGCTTTCTTCCAGAGCAGGCACAGGCAAACTCGGCCCTCCAGATGTTCTGGGACTACAACTCCCATCATCCCTAGCTAACAGGACCAGTGGTCAGGGATGATGGGAGTGTAGTTCCAAAACATCTGGAGTTTCGAGTTTGCCTATGCCTGTTCCAGAGCCTTGAGACCGGGGCAGATGTGTGCTGTCTGCAGAGTTGGGAAGAAGAAGAAGAAGAAGAGTTTGGATTTGATATCCCTCTTTATCACTACCCGAAGGAGTCTCAAAGCGGCTCACAATCTCATTTTCCTTCCTCCCCCACAACAAACACTCTGTGAGGTGAGTGGGGCTGAGAGACTTCAGAGAAGTGTGACTAGCCCAAGGTCACCCAGCAGCTGCATGTGGAGGAGCGGAGACGCGAACCCGGTTCCCCAGATTACAAATCTACCGCTCTTAACCACTACACCACACTGGCTCTCAGGATAGTGGGATAGTGGGGCAGGATAAAAGTGGGCTATTTGAATAAATATTGTAAAAATATTTAAATAAATAAATAAAGCTGTTACTTTCAATTACAATGAAACTCAGAAGGGAGGGAATTGAGGAAGTCAACCAAGATGTTTAAAAGGTTGGATTTGTGACGAATTAAGTTTGTTGTTATTGTTTATCTGTTTATTGTTCCCTTTTTTCTATTTCTGTTTTTGTGTATCATTTTGCTTTATGGTTTGTGCTATCATTGTGGAAAATCTAATTAAAAAATTATTATTTTTTTAAAAAAGGATAAAGGTTGGCGGACAGGCAGTGCCAACCTGGAAAGCAAGTGAGAATAGCAAGAGAGGAGTTTCTGCCCTTCATGGATCACTGCCTTGCCGTGGTGAAGGGGCTTGAATAACTCAGAGAAGCTATGAGCCATGCCGTGCAGGGCCACCCAAGATGGACAGGTCATAGTGGAGAGTTTTGACCAAACGTGATCCACCTGGAGCAGGAACCTGCAAGCCACTCCAGTATCCCTGCCAAGAAACCTCCACGGACAAAGACAACCACCGAATAATTGATGCTTTTGAATTCTGGTGCTGGAGGAGACTCTTGAGAGTCCCATGGACTGCAAGAAGATCCAACCTCTACGACTAAATGACTAAAAAACAACAACAAATTTGTTGTTATTGTTTATCTGTTTATTGTTCCCTTTTTTCTGTTTCTGTTTCTGTTTTCATTTATTATTTTGCTTTATGGTTTGTGTTATCATTCTGGAAAATCTAATAAAAAAATTATTTTTTAAAAAAGGATAAAGGTTGCGGACAGGCACTGCCAACCTGGAAAGCAAGTGAGAACAGCAAGAGAGGAGTTCTGCCAGCCACCCTTTCCTTTGAGAGGCTCGTGGTGGCATTCTATCCTCAAAGCTACTCTGCCAGGGTGGTGGGGCTGCAAAAGAGTTACTTGCCAAAGGCCACCCAGAGAGTCCTTTCCTCCATCCAAGCCGCCATTCCTCCAGCTCTGTTTCAGATGACAGTGTTCATGATCCCGTGACGGTCAGGGATGAGGGGAGTTGTGCTCCCAAACGGCTGTAGGACGGCAGCTTGGGAAACGATGCGACTTGTTTCTGCAGATATGTGCCCAGGGTCATCCTGCACAGCCTGCTGTCTACCAGCTCCATCTGGTACTCAGGCTGAGACCCTACCTGCCCACAGACTGTCTCGCCAGAGTGGTGCATGCTCTGGTTATCTCTCGCTTGGACTACTGCAATGCGCTCTGCGTGGAGCTACCTTTGAAAGCGACCCGGAAACTGAAATTAATCCAGAATGTGGCAGATAGACTGGTGACTGGGAGCAGTCGCAGAGACCATATAACACCAGTCCTGAAAGACCTACACTGGCTCCCAGTACGTTTCCGAGCACAATTCAAAGTGTTGGTGCTGACCGTTAAAGCCCTAAACGGCCTCGGTCCTGTATACCTGAAGGAGCATCTCCACCCCCATCGTCCAACCCGGACACTGAGGTCCAGCTCCGATGGCCTTCTGGCGGTTCCCTCACTGCAAGAAGTAAAGCTATAGGAACCAGGCAGAGGGCCTTCTCGGTGGTAGCCCCCACCCTGTGGAACGCCCTCCCATCAGATGTCAAGGAAATAAACAATTCTCTCACTTTTAGAAGACATCTGAAGGCAACCCTATTTAGGGAAGTTTTTAATGACGGATGTTTTAATGTATTTTTAATCTTTTGTTGGAAGCCGCCCAGAGTGGGGAGACCCAGCCAGATGGGTGGGTATAAATAAATTATTATTATTATTATTATTATTATTATTATTATTATTATTAGTGTTATGTACTGAGTTGAATAGGATCCAGAATGCAGCAGTCTGACTGGTCCACAGGAGCCACCCAATCCAGCTCCAGGTGGATGTGAATCCGCAACCTGATTGGCCTACAGGTGAATCCTGGAATTAGCCAATCACGTGGGGCCCATTGTGTAAATAATGTATGTAAAGCAGACATTCTGGGGGAACTTCCATTCCTCCTCACCACTATGAGCTGAATAAAGAGCACGAAATGCACCCTCAACTCCTAGTATATTTCAATTAGGCATGGTGAAACATCCTCAGGCGGCATCCCTGGCCTCCTCTGCTGCTACTGCTAGCCGCCACTTGCCACAGAGGTGATTTTTGGGTAGCGCAGCCTGTTTGGCCGCACCAGAAACTGCCCTGCAGGGGGCGCCACAACAATGCTGCGGAATGGAGTGTGAGAGGAAGGGCACAAAATTTTAGCGCTGCCCATGGCTGCTGCTCATAACATTAAAGGTAAAGGTACCCCTACCCGTACGGGCCAGTCTTGCCAGACTCTAGGGTTGTGCGCCCATCTCACTCAAGAGGCCGGGGGCCAGCGCTGTCCGCAGACACTTCCGGGTCACGTGGCCAGCGTGACAAGCTGCATCTGGCGAGCCAGCACAGCACACGGAACGCCGTTTACCTTCCCGCTGGTAAGCGGTCCCTATTTATCTACTTGCACCCGGGAGTGCTTTTGAACTACTAGGTTGGCAGGCGCTGGGACCGAACAACAGGCACCCCGCCATGGGGATTCGAACCGCCGACCTTTCGATCGGCAAGCCCTAGGCGCTGAGGCTTTTACCCACAGCGCCACCCGCGTCCCCGCTCATAACATTAACAGTCACCAATTAATTTCTTAGCTGAGCGTTCCTTTTTCTCAGTTGAAGTCTATTGAAAAACCCAACAGAAAAAGTATGCAACAAGGCCAGCTGGATGCCTTATCTTGACTAAGTATAGAAGCAGATGTGTTTTGTTTTTATAATAAATTTTATTCGGTTTTGGAAAACGTAAACACATTAACTTCTAATTCAATAAGAAAAATGATATAACTCTGGCCGTGGCAAAATTTCTTTTGGAAGTTGTAAGAATTAGAAATCAACATGTCTTGGATAAAACAGAGTGGCTGCCTAGTAATGTCTTCTCTGTATTTCTGCGGGTCTTTGGACCATAATAAAGAATGTGTGCATATATGTTTCATCTTGCAAAATGAACAAGGTGTCTTCCCACCCTGACCTCTGTGGTGTTTTTATTCCCAACCCTGCTCTGCTGCATTACATGTCAAACAATATCTAATACATTTTTCCTCCATTACATTTATTGTCATTCTCAATCCACTCCTCATAATTTGAATCCTGTCCGCCACGAAATTAAAAGACGCCTGCTTCTTGGGAGAAAAGCAATGACAAACCTAGACAGCATCTTAAAAAGTAGAGACATCACCTTGCCAACAAAGGTCCGTATAATAAAAGCTATGGTTTTCCCAGTAGTGATGTGTGGAAGTGAGAGCTGGACCATCAAGAAGGCTGATGCCGAAGAATGGATGCTTTTGAATTATGGTGCTGGAGGAGTCTCTGGAGAGTCCCATGGACTGCAAGAAGATCAAATCTCTCCAGTCTGAAGGAAATCAGCCCTGAGTGCTCACTGAAAGGACAGATCCTAAAGCTGAGGCTCCAATACTTTGGCCACCTCATGAGAAGAGAAGACTCCTTGGAAAAGATCCTGATGTTGGGAAAGATGGAGGGCACAAGGAGAAGGGGACGACAGAGGACGAGATGGTTGGATAGTGTTCGTGAAGCTACCAGCATGAGTTTGACCCTACTGCAGGAGGTCCATGGGGTCACGAAGAGACAGACACGACTAAATGACTAAACAACAACAACAATAGTTCTTTCTCAGATATTCCAGAAAGGGTTTTCATTCTTCAATAAAAAGTCGGTTGCTTTGGCCTCTCACTCTTGCTGTCAACTTTGCCAATTCTGCATAGTCCTTGAGCTTTGTGATCCATTCACATCAGATTGGTTTCGGAGGATCTGATCAAAGACTTTGCAACTGGAAAATGTTGGTGAAATATTTTCAGATATACATAAAGTGGACGTATACCGAAATGAACATTATTTTCCATCTTGATTCATTTGGAAAAATAAAATTTTAGTTTAGTTTACTCTTGTTCACATTTTGAATTAGATATATATGGGGGCACCAAAAGGTCTTAATCTGACCCTGCTGCTCAAAACTGTCACCACCTCCATGTTTTCCTATCATGATCTCTATGAGTGCAGCTTTCTCCCGAATGAAGTGCAGAGTGTTTGAGGATCGGGACATTCACAAGGAAACCAAAATGCTTGTTTACAAAGCTATTGTACTACCAGCCTTACTGTATGCTTGTGAAACATGGGCCACTTAAAAACGCCATCTCCAGCTCCTTGAAAGATTCCATCAACGGTAAATTTTTACACATCACTTGGGAAGACAGGCGAACTAATACCAGTGTACTGGAAGAAGCAAAGATCACCAGTGTTGGAGCAATGATTCTTCAACATCAACTTTGTTGGACTGGTGATGTTGTGTGGATGACTGATTATCGTCTTCAAAGCAACCACTCTATTCCAAACTTAAAAATGGAAAGCGTAATGCTGGTGGTCAACAAAAGAGGTTTAAAGACTCTCTCGAGGCAAATCTTTAAAAATGTAGTATAAACACCAACAATTGGGAAACACTTGCCTGCGAGCGCTCCAATTGGAGAACAGCCTTTACCAAAGGTGTTGTGGGCTTTGAAGACACTCGAACTCAGGAAGCAAGGGAGAAATGTGCTAAGAGGAAGGCACACTTGGCAAATCCACACCGTGATCAACTCCCGCCCAGGAACCAATGTCCCCACTGTGGAAGGATGTGTGGATCTAGAATTGGCCTCCACAGTCACTTACGAACTCATTGTTAAAACCGTCTTTATGGAATATAATAATAATAATTTATTATTTATACCCTGCCCATCTGGCTGGGTTTCCCCAGCCACTCTGGGTGGCTTCCAACAAAACACTAAAATACAATAACCTATTAAACATTAAAAGCTTCCCTAAACACAACTGCCTTCAGATGTCTTCTAAAAGTCTGGTAGTTATTTTTCTCTTTGACATCTGGTGGGAAGACGTTCCACAGGGCGGGCGCCACTACCGAGAAGGCCCTCTGCCTGGTTCCCTGTAACTTGGCTTCTCGCAGTGAGGGAACTGCCAGAAGGCCCTCGGAGCTGGACCTCAGTGTCCAGGCAGGACGATGGGGGTGGAGACGCTCCTTCAGGTATACTGGACCGAGGGCCGTTTAGGGCTTTCAAGGTCAGCACCAACACTTTGAATTGTGCTCGGAAACGTACTGGGAGCCAATGTAGGTCTTTCAAGACAATCTTACTCAGCTACGAATGATCGCCAAAGAAGAAGAGTCTTGCCACCGCCACCTGCTGCCACCTTCTCTGCCCCCAACCACCCCCTATGCTTCCTCAGCCTCCTCCTGCTCCTCCAAGGTTGTCCAAAATATCTGCAGGGGGCATCATGCTGAGAACAACCGTGGGAAATAGCTAGAGTAGCCCCCCCCCCTCCATCATCCGATGGCAAGAGTTTTCCTACTTCAGAAGCATGGGTGGTTTCCCCCCCTACCTTCCCTATAAAAAGAACACGCCACTTATTTCAAATTTTGAAATCCTCCTGCCTTTGCTATTGTTCAGACAACTTTTGGCAGATCCCTCCATCCTGTTGTAAATAATAGATGTTTAATTTGCAAGGAGCAAAGCTCTCCTCCCTGACTGCTGGCAAGCTTTCTGCATCAGCTGCATCTCATCTGGCTGTAATTCATCCTGCTGGCTTGGCGTCCGGACTGGCAGCCTGCTTTCTCTCCCCTTCCCATGCTCGGCGCGCCAAACTCCATCTCTGCACATCTCGCCGCACTGCGGAAGGAGGAGGAAAAGCAAGAGGGGGCAGGGCGAATTTGAAGGGTTTGAATGATGGACAGAGCCAGTGCTGTTTTTCTTAAAACATGTTTAGGGTTACTCAAGAAAAATCGCCATTTTAAGAGTTCACATCATGAAAAATAAATATGGTAAATGGACCAAGGTACAATCACAAAATGTTTAGGGGTATGTGTGCCCCCATGTGCCCCCAGAAAAAAGCACTGGATAGAGCGGTGGTATTGAACGTGGTAACGGTCATAGGAACACAACTGGCAAACTGGGTTGTCAGGTTATGTTTTCGAGTGAATCGAAATTACCGTATTTTTCACTCTATAGGATGCACTTTTTCACCTCCAAAAATTAAGGGGAAATGTGTGTGCGTCCTATGGAGCGAATGCAGGATCCTTGGCTTCAGCGATAGCAACGCGAAGCCTCCGAAGTGCAGAGTGAGTGCTCCCTCCACGCTCCGGAGGCTTCGCGTTGCTTTCGCTGAAGCCTGGAGAGCGAGAGGGGTCGGTGCTCACCGACCCCTCTCGCTCTCCAGGCTACAGGGATAGCCACCTGTGCTCCGAAGGCTTTGGGTTCCTTTTGCTGAAGCCAGGAGAGCAAGACTCTCCTGGCTTCAGCAGAGAGGGAGAGCTGCGCAGCTCCCCTTCAGCGAAGCGGGAGGAGAAATGGAAGGGGCTCCATTTCTCCTGCGCTTCGATGAAGGCGCGCTGAGCAGAGAGGGGGAGAAATTTTTTTTCTTGTTCTCCCCCTCTAAAACAAGGTGCGTCCTATGGTCTGGTGCATCCAGTAGAGCAAAAAATATGGTAGAATGCAATCCCTATGGCGTTTTGTTGTTGTTGTTGTTTAAATAAGATTTCATTAAAACTTTTTCATAATACAAGAAGATTAAAGAAACTAATGCAAATAAAAACAGAGAGCTAGAAAGACACCAAAGGGAAACCAAAAAAGAGAGAAGAAATGGAAATTTAAAAAGAAGAAAGATGATGTTTTCAGATACATTTGCCCATTGAGTGTTGAGCAGCTGCAGGAAAAGTGTGGAAAAGTGGCCCTGCCTATAATTTTGCAGGAAAATGTCACCAATCCACCTTAAATTCTTTAATTGCTGAACTTCAGCAGCCAGGCATTTTTAGGAAATGTGTGGAGTGTTTATTCCTTTACAGTGGTACCTTGGTTCTTGAACTTAATCCATTCTGGGAGTCCATTCGGCTCCTGAAACTGTTCAAAAACCAAGATTTGGCTTCCGATTGGCTGCAGGACCTTTTTGCACTCAATCGGAAGCTGCGTCAGACGTTCAGCTCCCACAAAACGTTTGCAAACCAGAACACTTACTTCCGGGTTTGTGGCATTCTGGAGCCGATTTGTTCGGCAGCCAAGCCATTCAAGAACCAAAGTGCCACTGTATTGTAAACTGAGCCTTACATTGCAAGCCTTTACATGTCTACTCAGAAGTAAGTCGCAATGCATTCAAGAAGAGCTTACTTCCAGGTAACTGGGTAAAGACTGGGCAGCCTTATAGTGCAATCCTAAGCATTTTTTTCTTAGAAAGTCCTACTGAGCTCAATAGGATTTACTCTTTGGTATGTTCCTGATCATTCTCACAGTTCCTATTATTATTATTATTATTATTATTATTATATCACAGCTTTTTCCCTGACAGGGACTCAAGTTAGCTTACCAAAAAAGTTTTATTTAATTCCATTTATCTGCGGAAGGTGTTGTACACAATCCCTTTCCTTGTACATTTTTTTTTCTTCACAACAACTCTGAGAGGTAGACTGAGAGGTTGTCATTGGCTCAAGGTGACCAATGTTGATGTGTATGTGATGTCTATGATTCCATCAACGGTGTCTCCGAAAAATTTTACACATCACTTGGGAAGACAGGCAAACTAATGCCAGTGTACTGGAAGAAGCAAAGATCACCAGTGTCGAAGCAAGGACTCTTCAACATCAACTCCGTTGGACTGGTCATGTTGTGCGGATGCCTGATGATCGTCTTCCAAAGCAGCTACTCTATTCCAAACTTTAAAATGGAAAGCATAAGGCTGGTGGTCATCAAAAGAGGTTTAAAGACTCAAGGCAAATCTTTAAAAATGTAGTATAAACACCAAGAACTGGGAAACACTGCCCTGCGAGTGCTCCAATTGGAGAACAGCCTTTACCAAAGGTGTCATGGGCTTTGAAGACACTCAAACTCAGGACGCAAGGGAGAAACGTGCTAGGAGGAAGGCACTTTTGGCAAACCCTCACCATGATCAACTCCCGCCCGGAAACCCATGTCCCCACTGTGGAAGGACGTGTGGATCCAGAATTGGCCTCCACAGTCACTTACAGACTCATTGTTAAAACTGTGTTCATGGAAGACAATCTTAGCTACGAGTGATCGCCAAAGAAGAAGATGTCTATGTGTTCGGCGAGATCCATTGTGGGAGAAGCTTCCTGATGTGGAATAGGATGTTCCCATTTTCACTGGAGAAATGTTGAAGGGTATGAACAAGCTGGCCTGCTCGAGAGGGGTTCCTGGCACTCGGTCAAGAGAGCTTTCTCTGCCTCCCTGTCGGAATCAGGCCCGGCGAAGTTCCCCCCGAAAGAGAGGCTGCCCTGGGATGCATTAGCCATCGCAGGCCTCGAGGCACAGCATATGGGGATTGCGCAAGGGCCGGCAGCTGGAGGGTTTTGTTTTTCGACATGAGAAACGCTTTAAAAAAACCCAGACCCAGAAAGATGTTGTCGATCCCTTTGAAACAGCCGGCCAAAGCTTTCAGCAGCCTTGGCAATTTGATCCGAGAAATTCGTCGAAGCTGCTAATATCTCTTGGAGTTTGCCCAAATCATCTCTGGGGGCCTGGCTGCTTCAGTGGTGGTGGTAGCCTGGGGGAGGCAGTGGTCAGGATTTCATCCCATTGCATGGAAGGGGAGCTATAGTGGTGCATGCTTTCTAACGTGTGAAGAAAAGGAAATAGCTGCTTCTTTCTTGACATTGCTATGGACCTGTGGTTGGTTGCCTTGGTTGTCCAAGGGGCCTGGTAGGAATTTTTATCCAACTGTGGCAAATTGGCACCGGCCGCTTGGTTTTTCGCCTTTGTTGTTTAGTTGTTTAGTCATGTCCGACTCTTCGTGACCCCGTGGACCAGAGCACACCAGGCACTCCTGTCTTCCACTGCCTCCTGCAGTTTGGTCAAACTCATGCTGGCAGCTTCGAGAACACTGTCCAACCATCTCGTCCTCTGTCGTCCCCTTCTCCTTGTGCCCTCCATCTTTCCCAACATCAGGGTCTTTTCCAGGGAGGCTTCTCTTCTCATGAGGTGGCCAAAGTCTTGGAGCCTCAGCTTCAGGATCTGTCCTTCCAGTGAGCACTCAGGGCTGATTTCCTTCGGAATGGAGAGGGTGGATCTTCTTGCAGTCCATGGGACTCTCAAGAGTCTCCTCCAGCACCAGAATTCAAAAGCATCAATTCTTCTGCGATCAGCCTTCTTGATGGTCCAGCTCTTACTTCCATACATCACTACTGGGAAAACCATAGCATTAACTATACGGACCTTTGTCGGCAAGGTGATGTCTCTGCTTTTTAAGATGCTGTCAAGGTTTGTCATTGCTTTTCTCCCAAGAAGCAGGCGTCTTTTAATTTCATGACAAATCGTCACAACTTTTAGGTATTGGCGGTTAGGCATTGGAATATGTTTGTGTATTGGAGGGCAGGGTGTGGCCATCGCCTACCCCTCCACTTTATGGGTATTCCGGTAAAGGAATACGGCGGTCGTGGATCCTGTCCGACGCCCTTGCTGGTAGCTAGGGCCATGGCACGACCCCTGGTGACATCAGGGGGAGCTTCCAGTTGTATTTGCATCAACAGGCTCCTGCCACTGGTGGTTAACCCTTGTTAGACTCACCCCTGGGTGGAGTCATGCTCTGTTGTTTTATCCAATGCCTAAGCCAATACCTCTCACATGCTGTAATCAATAAAGTCGTGGCCTTTTTTAGCCCATTAGCCTAATATACTGTGTCCATGTGTCTTTCTTGTCCCCAAGCGGGTGGAGGGTCCTTGAATCACCTTGATCCCAGACCGAACGAGACCCCTCCTTTCTTCCGCCATCCAGCCCCTCGCTCCCACCCCCAGCAATAAAACAAACCCACGTAATTCTGCAGGAAAAGGGTTATCGCTTCATGTCAGGCGGACGGTTGGGGTGGGTGTACGGGGAGCGGGGAGGCGGGGAGATAATTATCCATTGTGAATCCTCCCGGCTTTTGTCTCTCTCTGAAGGGCTATTAAGTGACCTAGGGTGGCTGCAGACAGATACCTGCAGACAAAAGGATCAAGGGGAGAGAGCACAAAGCCGCCTGTGTCACAGTCCCCCTCCCCACCCTTGGTGCAGCTGCAGGAGACACAGACCAGGTGGTTCCAAAGGCCCCTTTTGTCTGAAGCTGTCAGATGGAGAAGCTGATTCATCTCCTGTTCCATCCCCAAACTCTCTGTCAGCTGCGTCAAGAAGACATCTCTTCTCCCCCCCCCATCTCTCTCTCTCTCGTCTGCCCCTCCTTGCCCCCCGCCCACCCGATCAGGAAGTCTGCAATGACATGCCTACGCCTTAAGCTCCCTTAATGTGGTCCGGGGTTTAAACACTTCATGTCGAAAGTGGATAATTGCTGTCGGTGGGCTTTTAATAGCTGACACAGGTGCCTTTGAACAAAGGTCAGGAATCAAGTGCATCTCTCCCGGAGAGCCTTTTTCTGGCTTGCATGCCCCCCCCCATGGCAAACGTAGCTACCACCCCCCCCCAAAGAGGGCAGCTCTTATTATTATCGAGAGCCCCTCAGGAGCCTGGAGGGAACTGTTACTCATTTAGGCCTGCGTGTTCCAAATAAGAGGGGAAAACAGAGCCACATGTGCGAGGGGTCCCTCCGACTCTCCCCCATTGCCCCCCAGCAGAGCTGCACCACAGAAAAATAGGTGGTCACAAAAGGCAATCTCTCTCTCTCTCTCTCTCTCTCTCTCTTTCTCTTTCTCTTTCTCTTTCTCTTTCTCTTTCTTTCTCTCCCCTGTTAACTGAATCATCTGCTCCTCTCAACCAGAGTCGGGATGGAAGGAGAGTTCGCCGCAGGACGAAAGGGCAGAGAGAAGAACTTTGGGAATACGTTGGGGCTTTCTGGGATAAGGAAACCAAAAGAAATGGTTAGGTATTATTTGTTTTGTTGCATTTATGATCAGCTTGCTAAAAAAGCAGAGGGAAACTGTGACTTGCTAGTTCCAGGGTTCCCAATGTGGGGCACACACCCCACAGGGGGCCAAATTTGATTTTTAAGGGGGGCAAATCGAGGAATGAGTTATTAACAGTGAATAGACTTTTAGGCTTCCTCAACGTGAATAGGAGTTCACTTTTTTAATAATAAGAATGATATGTTGCGGGGGCGGCATGAGGATTTTAGAGATGTTTTGGTGGGGCATGGCCAAAAAATGGTTTGGAACCACTGTGCTAGATCAAGCTAAAGATCCATCTCAGAGGAGGGCATAGTCCTCCCATTGAAAATGCCAAGCAATTATTATTATTATTATTATTATTATTATTATTATTATTATTATTATTATTAAAGGTAAAGGTAAAGGGACCCCTGACCGTTAAGTCCAGTCGTGGCCGACTCTGGGGTTGTGGCGCTCATCTCTGGCGTACAGCTTCTGGGTCATGTGGCCAGCATGACTAAGCCGCTTCTGGCGAACCAGAGCAGCACATGGAAATGCCGTTTACCTTCCCGCTGGAGCGGTACCTATTTATCTACTTGCACTTTGATGTGCTTTCGAACTGCTAGGTGGGCAGGAGCAGGGACCGAGCAACGGGAGCTCACTCCATTGTGAGGATTCGAACCACCGACCTTCTGATCAGCAAGCCCTAGGCTCTGTGCTTTAACCCACAGCGCCACCCGCGTCCCTATTATTATTATTATTATCATCATCATCATTAAAATCCCTTTGCAACATCTCGAAATTATCACTTGGCTGGGAGACTGCATTGCAAAATTCAGAGAAGTGCAAATTTAAAAGGCTGGCTGTCTTTCAGGTCGCATGCCCTTCTCATGAACACTAGTGTGCCATGGACCATGCCATCCTCTGGCTCTGAATTCCAGTTGATAGGAGTGAATTATTGGAGAGCACTGCTGAGTTTATGTCCTGCTTGCACGTTTGCCATAAGCATCTGTTAGGTCATGGTGAGACTAGGATGCCGGACTGGAGAGGTCTTTGGTCTGATTCAGCAGAGCTCTTCTTACAATACTTAGAACAATGATCATGGACTGCCCCAAGGAAAAACAAATGAGAACCTGAATCTTGGCTGATTTGTTTTTATTTAACTAATTAGGAAAAATGCCGCATTGTGACATTTTTCCAAACTACCTCATATATCTTACGTAGTGTTTCTTCCTGTGACCTTTGTGTGTGAAAGAAAATCAAATCCATTTAACTAAATCAGTATTTACATTCAAAATTAAAGAGTGGCAAAGCCAATAAGAGAGGGGAAAAAGAAGCTGAACTTATAGGAAGCCTGAAAATTTGTTTATCTTTATACCATGGGTAAGCAAACTAAGGCCCGGGGGCCGGATGTGACCCAATCACCTTCTCAATCCGGCCCACGGACGGTCCAGGAATCAGCGTGTTTTTACATGAGTAGAATGTGCCCTTTTATTTAAAATGCATCTTTGGCTTATTTGTGGGGCATAGGAATTCATTCATTTCCCCCAAAAAAATCTAGTCCGGCCCCCCACAAGATCTGAGGGACAGTGGGCCGGCCCCCTGCTGAAAAAGTTTGCTGACCCCTGCTATATATGTACAGCATACAGTAGTACCTTGGGTTAATAACTTAATTCATAGAATAGAATCATAGAATCATAGAGTTGGAAGAGACCACAAGGGCCATCGAGTCCAACCCCCTGCCAAGCAGGAAACACCATCAGAGCACTCCTGACATATGGTTGTCAAGCCTCTGCTTAAAGACCTCCAAAGAAGGAGACTCCACCACACTCCTTGGCAGCAAATTCCACTGTCGAACAGCTCTTACTGTCAGGAATTCGTTCTGGAGGTCCGTTCTTAACCTGAAACTGTTCTTAACCTGAAGCACCACTTTAGCTAATGGGGCCTCCTGCTGCCGCCCCACGATTTCTGTTCTCATCCTGAAGCAAAGTTCTTAACCCAAGGCACTATTTCTGGGTTAGCGGAGTCTGTAACCTGAAGCGTCTGTAACCTGAAGTGCTGACTCTGGGGTTGCGGAGCTCATCTCACTTTACTGGCCGAGGGAGCCGGCGTACAGCTTCCAGGTCATGTGGCCAGCATGACTAAGCCGCTTCTGGCGAACCAGAGCAGCGCACGGAAATGCCGTTTACCTTCCCGCCGGAGCGGTACCTATTGATCTACTTGTACTTTGACGTGCTTTTGAACTGCTAGGTTGGCAGGAGCAGGGACCGAGCAACGGGAGCTCACCCCGTCGCGGGGATTCAAACTGCCGACCTTCTGATCGGCAAGCCCTTGGGTCTGTGGTTTAACCCACAGCGCCACCCACGTCCCTATGTCCCTATGTGTAAAGTTGGGGCAGAGCAATTCTATACTCATATTGTACCGAGATTGAATATTGCCACTTCCTCGAGTGAAGCAGGTGAAAGCCATTGAATTGCTCAGGTTTCGCAGCTAGGGAACCAACAACCCTGACTTGAGATATTTGCTCTTGACCACGCTCATTCTGGGCTGCAACTCCAGCTTGGTCGAGTAAGGGTCAAAGATGCTCTTAGATCCCCACACCTCCCATGTGTGACCGGTGGTGATATGTGTGAGAGAGTCAAAAGAGGTGATGTTCACATGGCCTTCAAAGACTTCTCTGTGATCTAAGCTAGTTTGACCTCTCATCACGGCGTACCTAACACCTGTGTTTTCCTTAAAAGTCTTGCCTCAGTGCTCCCAGCTGGTGACTTCAGTGGCGCAATGTCAGCAGGAACCAGCTGGGTTCTCAGACATGATTCCAGGAAGGGATTTTCAGAAAGTTTTCCTGGTCCAGTCCCGCAATGACCCCGCCTGGACAGCTCTCATACTGACCTCCGTCACAGATGTGGACTGCTAAATAGCTCTGCGACTGAGTTTCCCCCAACATGGTGCCACCAGGAACTCCTTTAGTGCCCAACAAGACTCCCTGTTCCTCCCAGATTTATTAAATTAGTTAATGGTTTTCTCCCCGAAGGTGGCGTAATAGCTGATTGAATAATTGTTAGCAGATAAAATGGAATCAAAATACTTCAAGAAGCTTTCAGAAAAGATGAATGGGGATCCCATATATATGTATGAATTTGGTAGCCACCTAAGAAAATAAAATAAATTTGCAAAAATAACTCTTGATTTCTGAGAATCCTCCGGAAAAATAATCTCTCAAAGGACCTGTTGATGGCATTTTACCATTGTTGAGAGTGTATAAACTTATGGTCTGTGTGTGTGGTTTGGGAGCTGCACCGTCAGGGGAAAAACAACGCTGTCCAGGGTTGTGAAGACTGCAGAGAGAATAATTGGGTGCACTCTTCCCACCTTGGATCAAATCTATGCTTCCAGGTGCCATAAGAATGCGGCAGAGATAGCGCAGGATAGTGCGCACCCCAGAAATGATCTCTTTCAGCTTCTGCCTTCTGGAAGAATCTGCAGGGTTATAAAGACTAGGACTAGCCGTCTGAGGAGCAGTCTTTATCCAAATGCGATTTTGGTTTTAAACGCTGTGTAAGGTAGTCTCTGTTGGAGTATACTATATTTAATTATGGGGTATCAGAGTTTTTAGAGGGTTAACCAGGCTGGAATAGCAGGCTTGTAGGTTTTTGAATGTCTGATGTTGATTTTTTCAATTTCGTTGTTCTTTATGGGGCAATGACAATGAAGATTATCATACCTTGAGTAGTCAGGCATTTGTACCTTGCAGTTCAAAAGCACACAAGAGCAAATAGATAAATAGGTACCACTGCGGCGGGAAGGTAAACGGCTTTCCATGCGCTCTGTCTTCCGTCATGGTGTCCCATTGCGCCAAAAGCAGTTAAGTCCTCTGGCCACATGACCCAGAAAGCTGTCTGTGGACAAACACCGGCTCCCTCGGCCTGAAAGCAAGATGAGCGCAGCAACCCCATAGTCGCCTTTGACTGGACTTAGCCGCCCAGGTGTCCTTTACCTTTATCTTACTTACCTTTTACACAGTCAACATCACTTGCATACAAGCCAACTCCTAGGGGCCGATAGGTCTTCAGCCCCCCAATAAATTATTTGAGGGGGTCAGGCTCCCCAGAATTGATGGGCATTGCCATTCAAATGGGGTGTGTGCACCGCATCATGTGATCGATTTTGTGGGGCGGGGCTTACCTGGGGTGGGGCTTACGCAATATTTTATTCAAGTTGGCACCGCAATCACCTGCACCAGGGACAGCCCCGCCCCCCCCCCCTATTTGCTCTCCTCTACTGAATATGTTGTGCATTCAGGGCCGGATAATGGGGCCCTTTATATGTCCAGCTGTCCTTTGTCAACAACAAATTGTTTAACTGAAATACAATTAAGAAGCTATAACTTAAAATGATTTTTTTATTCCTAACGAACTTAATAATGCAAACACATAGGCATTTGGCAATAACAACAGTTCCTTTAGAAACACAGTTTACAAAGATTCATAATCTAGTCTCTAGAAACTTGCTATAACATGAAATAATAATAGGTATGGTGCAAACTACTAATAATTATAAATAGCAGAATGTAGGCATCCTATATATAGAAAGAAGCAAACCAGTGATATTTTAGGGAGCAGGCTAGCAGGTGGGGCCCATGACTTACATCATAGAAGCCTACACAACACAAAACACTGTTGCTGTATGTAGGTTTTATTTTATTTGTTTTTTATCTTATATTTTGGAAATGTGCATCCAGGGTGTTTCTTTTGTTTTGGTTTTTTTGGGGGGGGCAAGAGAGTGGGGCCCTAAACTATAGCTTGTTTAGCTTATACGTAAATCCGGCACTGTGTGCATTACATTATTCACAAAAGCTTGTGTAACCCTCAGTCATCCGCGACACTTTGGGGGAAATGTGTGGGAATGTTCAGGGATGCAGGAGAGGATATATTGTTTGATTATAGCCTTTCCAACTTGTGTTAACAAGTTCACAATTTAGCAGAGTAACATTCCCCTTTTTAAACTCACAGCGGATGTGTTTGCTCAGGCTCGCTAAAGCCTCTGTAATAACTGTTCTGGTATTTTCACCTTATTCCCTCATAAAAGATAAGACATGACACAGTCTTCTATAAAAGTATAAAAAGAGTTTACTCACATTCTGTTCACAATCGGATCCCAGAAGGCAGACTTAACTTAGAAAAGTAACATACACCCGGAAACTATCTCATAAGGAGACAGTCCCTTTATCCGCTCTTGACTAGAGGCCAAGAGAGCATCTTTGGCTAAGCAGATGTTGCTTCTTCGATGCATGTAGTCAAAGAGAGAGAGAGATGGCTGCCCTGCCCTGTGCTTTTGTCGTTACCTGCACAGGTGAAGCCACGCCCACCTCTAGTCACATGCAAAGGAAGTCTGTCCCAGCCCAAAAGCAAACAGGAAGTTTACCTGCTGGCTGGACAAACATTCCTCCCCATGTGTAAACATGTTCACTCTAGGAATGTTGTGCTTGACTGCTCTTGTGTTTCACATCCGACAAAATGTTCATTCCTAAGATCATAAGAAGAGCCTGGCTGCTGGATCAGGCCAATGGTTTATCTGAACCAACATCCTGTTCCCACAATGGCTGAGCAGGTGATCGAAGAGGTGATTTTATTATTATTACAATCAATCAGTGTATACATTTTATTCAATAAATAGTTTAGGAATAAGAAAGCATCCACAATAAAACAATTTCAGATGTCAATGCAACTAAAACAACTTTGAATCCAATCGTGAGGCTGACTGGGGCAAAATCCTCCCTTCTGAAGTCTTGTTGAAAGAGAGAGGTGCTTTGGGTGGCCGCGAACGTTCATCCACAAATGTTCATCCTGCTCAGAGTAGGTCCATTGAAATCAATGGGCATGACTAACTTAAGTCCATTAATTTCACTGGGTCAACTCTGAGCGAACCTTAGCTGGATCCTTGGTCTCCGTGCTGTGATTTAAGTTTGTTAAAAAATATTTTATTTTATAGAGAGGTCTTTCGAGGGCACAGTTTTGAGTCCAAACTTGGAAGACCGGCCAGATATTTTAAAACGTAAATAGTACAAAATGAAAATACAGAGCGATTGGAGTAAATGTTTGGTCCGCTGGGCTTCTCGTTTGAGAAAGGTAGAACATCGTTTCTTTCAAAACTCCAGCTCTTTGTTGCGGTTAGGATGGTAAATCTATTAGCAGAGCTGAGGCACTTAACAAGTTGAGCGGCTGAAGGGAGAGCCCTTCTGGATTTGGGGCCTGTCTGCAAACCTCTCCGAGTGACGAGTTTTTCTGAGAAGGCCCACCACCCACCATGAACATCAGGGATTTTTATTTTTCTTATTTCCTCAAAACTGTAATGATGGATGGCACCAGTGGGCTTAAGATGCAAGGCTTGGCTCCGTCCAGGAACCTTGTTTTCAAAGGCAATGATGCAGCGAAGAGTAATTTCTATCAGTGCATCTTGCTGAAAGGGAATCGTTCCTAACAAGGCCCACGAGAAAGGATGTTAATTTGAGTACAGGACCTGTTTTCTCCGGGTTAGGAACTGTTTTCTCTGTCAGGGCTCAGTCACAGAATGTGTGAGGAAAGGGTGATGGCTGCCATGTGCAAAGCGCATTTCTGTACCCAACAAGTAATGGCTGCTTATTTGGGGATAAAGGGTAATATTCAACTAAGTTCTAAGTTCTACTCAAAGTATACCAATTGAAGCTAATGGGCATAAGTATCTGAAGAAGTGTGCATGCACACGAAAGCTCATACCAAGAACTAACTTAGTTGGTCTTTAAGGTGCTACTGGAAGGAAAAATTTTTTTTGTTTGGGCATAAGTAAGTTAGCATTTCAACATTCTTCTTCTTCTTCTTCTTCCTCTTCCTCTTCCTCTTCCTCTTCTTCTTTATCCTCCCTGCATCCTAAGGTCCCAGAGTGGGCTGCAACAATTTAAAACTCCTAGAACCCTATCAGTTGCAGGATTTTGAAAGCAGCTCAACTTAGGACTCAGTGGTGGACTTTATCACAGCAAGGATTTTGAAGCGAAGAACCCTCTCTGGGATCAGAGAAAGCAAAGACTATTTTTAACAACTGTAAATAGAGGTATATTAGTGGCACATGCTGGTGTTGGCCTAGTAGAGACAACTCTGCTAAACAGCTGTTTTTTGTGGTGAGCTTAACAACTTGGCTGAGCTTCTGCAGCGCATACACCCCACAACCCCAACAAATGGGAGCGAGAAAAGGTGCTCACCTGAGGATCTTAGCACCTGGGTGGGTTTGTATAGGGAGACATGGTCTCTCCTGTAGCCTGGACCCAAGCTATATATAACAAGCCCAGCTGCTAACAACAGAACCATAGAATCATAGAATTGTAGATTTGGAAAGGACCCCAAGGATCATCTAGTCCAACCCTTTGCAATGCAGAAATCTCAGCTAAATCATCCATGACAGATGGCCATCCAACCCCTGCTTAGAAAACCTACAAGGATGGAGAGTCCACAACCTCCAGAGGGAGTCCGTTTCACTGTCAAACAGCTCTGACTGTGAGAAAGATCTTCCTGATGTTTAGTTGGAGTCTCCTTTCTTGTAACTTAAATCCACTGAATTGAGTTCTACCCTCCAGAGCAGGGTTTTTGGAGGTTTTTAAGCAGAGGTTGGATGGCCATCTGTCATAGATGACTCTTAGTCATCCAACTCTACAACTCTTCCAACTCTACAACTCTATTATTCTATGATTTCATGTGACAGCCCTTAAGATATTTGAAGGTGGCTAACATATCTGGTGCTTGAGAAGACTATTGAGAGTCCCATGGACTGCAAGAAGATCAGACCTATCCATTCTGAAGCAAATCAGCCCTGAGTGCTCACTGGAAGGACAGATCGTGAAGCTGAGGCTCCAAGACTTTGGCCACCTCATGAGAAGAGAAGACTCCCTGGAAAAGACCCTGATGCTGGGAAAGATGGAGGGCACAAGGAGAAGGGGATGACAGAGGACGAGATGGTTGGGCAGTGTTCTCGAAGCTACCAGCATGAGTTTGACCAAACTGCGGGAGGCAGTGGAAGACAGGAGTGCCCGGTGTGCTCTGGTCCAGGGGGTCATGAAGTCGGACACGACTAAATGACTAAACAACAACAACAACAAATTTCCTCTCAGTCTCCTCTTTTCCAGTAACAAACCAATAAGAGATGAACCAATAAGAGATTTAAATGCAGTATTGGCATTCTGAAGTAATTGCATGAGGAAAGAAGGGGATGGAGGAAATGTTTGTTAGAAGACAGAGCCCGCCCTCCCAGGAGGCAAGGTGAGGTAGCTGCCTCAGGTGGCAGATACTGGAGGGTGGTGAATGGACAGAGCTGTTCATGCATACACCTTGTGGCATATCCTGCACCTCTTAGCTGATCATAGCTCAGGTGCAACCAAGGATATGAAGTAAGATTCAGTTGCCATTCCCTGGGCATCCTTTTCTCCTTTGCCTCAGGCGGCAAAACATCTTGAACCAGCCTTGCACTCTGGCCACCCTGCCCACCCCTAATGAAAATGTGGAACTTGTTTACTTCCCAACAATGAACATCACATGTGTGGGTTCCCACCCACCCACCCTTGAAAGCCAAATTGATACTGCCTTCTAATTCTCTACCTCATTTTCTAAGAAAAGGTTCAGGGAGCTTTTTTAAAAAATACCCGAAACAACTGGTAACAAATGATTCATTTCCTCTGGCGCTTTTTAAACATTTATTTTTAGTCTTTATTGACCAAGAAGCTGCACTGGCCCACACTCCCTCCTTCACCTGCGCATGTGTATTGGGCTGGCAAAACTCGATCTCGCCTCATCTCTCAGGCCAGAGGCCTTCAAACCGCAGGTCACTGCAGCTTTCTAAACACCCTCAGGGAGCCAAGCTCTTTTTCTGAGAGCGCCAGACGAAGTGAAATCTACCGTGCACGTTTATATGATGCTTAGCTCCACTTAGTCTTGTATTTTATTCCACATGAAGGATTTGCCTTTTCCTATTTGCAAGACAATCTCACAGTGGGCTTTGAGCAAGAATTAGCCAGTGAGGAATGCGGACGGAGACGTCGTTCCTAAATGTCTTTGCCGTTCCTTCGTGCACACTGGAAGGAACAAAGATCCGCTAAGAAGAACAATATTAAGGCAATCACAGAATTGTAGAGTTGGAAGGGACACCATGAGTCATTTTGGGGGACAGGGGGTGGGCAGGTGTGGAGGACTCCCTGGTCCTGAATGGGACAACTGTGTCCCTGAAGGATCAGGTGTGCAGCCTGGGAGTCAATTTGGACACACAGCTGTCCAAGGAGGTGCAGGTCCATTCTGTGTCCAGGGCAGCTGTCTACCAACTCCATCTGGTGCGCAGGATGAGACCCTATCTGCCCACAGACTGTCTTGCCAGAGTGGTGCATGCTCTGGTTATCTCCCATTTGGACTACTGCAATGCGCTCTACATGGAGCTACCTTTGAAGGTGACCTGGAAACCACAACTAATCCAGAATGCGGCAGCTAGACTGGTGACTGGGAGCGGCCGCCGAGACCGCATAACGCCAGTCCTGAAAGACCTACATTGGCTCCCAGTACGTTTCCGAGCACAATTCAAAGTGTTGGTGCTGACCTTTAAACCCCTAAATGGCCTCGGTCCAGTATACCTGAAGGAGCGTCTCCACCCCCATCGTTCAGGCCGGACACAGATCCAGTGCCAAGGGCCTTCTGGCGGTTCCCTCACTGCGAGAAGCCAAGTTACAGGGAACCAGGCAGAGGGCCTTCTCGGTAGTGGCGCCCGCCCTGTGGAACGCCCTCCCACCAGATGTCAAAGAGATAAGCAACTACCAGACTTTTAGAAGACATCTGAAGGCAGTCCTGTTTAGGGAAGCTTTTAATGTTTGATGCATTACTGTATTTTAATATTTTCTTGGAAGAAGCCCAGAGTGGCTGGGGAAGCCCAGCCAGATGGGCGGGGTATAAATAATAAATTATTATTATTATTATTATTATTATTATTATTATTATTATTGTCGTCGTCGTCGTCGTCGTCATCATCATCATCATCTAGTCCAACCCCCTGCTATGCAGGAATCTCAGCTACAGCATCCCTGACAGATGGCCATCCAACATCTACTTAAAAACCTCCATGGAAGGAGAGTCCACAACCTCCCGAGGGATACTTTTCCACTGTTGAACAGCTCTTACTGTCAGAAAGTTCTTATTGATGTTTAGTCGGAATCTCCTTTCTCGCAACTTGAAGCCATGGGTTCGAGTCCTACCTTCCAGACCAGGAGAAAACAATCTTGCTTTAAAAGAATAAGTAAATAAATAAAAGTCACACACCCTTCTCTAATCGCAATTCTTTCATTAGATGACCCTTTGGGTTCCCCCCAATTCTATGATTCTAGCAGTGGCATTCCTCCCCCAGATCAAAAGCCTTCTGTGGACGCAAGCAGCCTTTTTCATTTGCGCAAGGCAAAATCCGGGATCCGGCTCATAGTAAAGAGGAAGAATGTGAACCAACTTCTCTGCCCCCAGGAGCTTACATTGCAAAAAAAGGGGTAGTAATATTTAACAGAGGGACGCGGGTGGCGCTGTGGGTTAAACTACAGAGCCTAGGACTTGTCGATCAGAAGGTTGGAGGTTCGAATCCCCACGACGGGGTGAGCTCCTGTTGCTCAGTCCCAGCTCCTGCCAACCTAGCAGTTCAAAAGTGCAAGTAGATAAATAGGTACCGCTCCAGTGGGAAGGTAAACTGTGTTTCCGTGCACTGCTCTGGTTCGCCAGAAGCGGCTTAGTCCTGCTGGCCCCATGACCCGGAAGCTGTACGCCGGCTCCCTCGGCCAGTAAAGCGAGATGAGCGCCACAACCCCAGAGTCGGCCACGACTGGACCTAAAGGTCAGGGGTCCCTTTACCTTTTAATATTTAACAGATAACTGGCACAAAAAATCGTAATATGTGAAATATCTGATGGCTGCTTGGGGGGAAATATTCAAACATCCAGAGCCTGTCTGGAGAATATCCAACATGAAAATTCAGAGGGGTGTTAGCAGAATCAAGCACATTTCACTTTGGACTTCGCGAGTTGCAACTGAGCAGGGCTTCAGGCTAGCTTCACGAGAGAGCCTGCTAATGACATGATATTTTGCCATAGTCAGAAGGATAATTTGCCTTGTGGCTTCCTGTATTTTGCTTCCAGGCAGCCCTGACCGAGAAGTGCTCAACTTGTCACCTTTGTCCCGCGGTTGATTGGAGGATCTGAAAACTCACTTAAAGGAGCCAGTGATTTTTTTTTTCCACGCTCCCTCCGGCGAGCCAAACTTTGCAGCCCAGCTGGGTTTGCTGCTCTACGTACGCTTATCTGTTTTGGTTGTCAGAGTGACATATTTTCCCTTGATCTGCCATGGGAAAGTCATTTATACAAAGCAGGAAGGAAGTTGCATTGCAGGCGAGTGATGAAGGACTTGGCATAAGCCGCCTTCCCACTTTTCCAGAGCGCTTTCCGGAATCACACCACCACTGGGAATGGTGAAATCCTTTTGACACTGAGCTCAGAGCTCATTCCCGGCATCCATTTGCATTGCAATGCCATGTCTTAATCAGAGGAGGCTGGTCAGAAGGAAAAAGGAAGAGGCTTCTGAATCAGGCCAATGGCTCATCTGGTCCCAAATGTCCTGTGGTCAGTCAGAGGTGTGATGGGAATTTTATGGTCTTAGATATATGGTAATGTTCATAAGCGTACCAACTAAGCACGTACATAGATCAGCACAGGAAGACCAACCTGGAACCATTTTGATTCCTAAACTAGGCAAATGTTTTCTCTGCAAGGTCAAAGTGGGAAACCTCCCCATTGTCTCTTTCCTCTCAAATCCTGTCTTAAAGGTAAAGGGACCCCTGACCATTAGGTCCAGTCGTGACCGACTCTGGGGTTGCGGCGCTCATCTCACTTTATTGGCCGAGGGAGCCGGCGTACAGCTTCCGGGTCATGTGGCCAGCATGACCAAGCCACTTCTGATGAACCAGAGCAGCGCACGGAAACGCCGTTTACCTTCCCGCCAGAGCGGTACCTATTTATCTACTTGCACTTTTTCAAACTGCTAGGTTGACAGGAGCAGGGACTGAGCAACAGGAGCTCACCCCGTCGCGGGGATTCGAACTGCCAACCTTCTGATTGGCAAGTCCTAGGCTCTGTGGTTTAACCCACAGCGCCACCCGCATCCCTGTCTTAAGGGCACATTTAAGATATGAATAGGGTGTGAGCCTGTGACCTGGCCCAGGAACTAAGTATTTATCATTACAAAGGACAGGCCAGGCTACCCAGGCAATCCAATCAAGTAACCTGCCAGACAGGAGATAAACAACGACAGGAGAAAAACAACATTCAAATTTCTGTTTAAGACCGCCTTTTCTGTGATGTAGGTATGATGTATCTGAGGGGTGCTCTTAGGTTACACCCCTTCTGTGATGTATGTATGATGTTTCTGGGGGTGGTCTTGATCTACAGGGTGGCAATTTCAAAAGTCTTTATAAGGCCTTGCGTGCCATTTTTCTGGGTTCCTCCTCTCTCCTGCGGGTGAGGGGAGCACCCTGTTGCAACAGATCAATAAAGATCAAACTTACTAGCTGCTTTGCTTCTCAATATTCTCTGGTTGGCCTCTGTTATTCTCTCCTACCAATAGGGAACCTATGTAAGGACTCTATATGGGCTCTTGGATACCCCATAAGGGAAAAGGGCAATTTTTATTTACAACGGAGGCTTGTAGGAAACCAGCAAGCAGGGTCCAGGCACAAGGCTACTCTCCATAGCTGTCAACCGTCCCTTATTTGGCGGGAAACTCCCTTATCCCAGTGCCGTTTCCCGCTGCTGTCCCGGATTGATGATGTCCCTTAAATTCCCCGGGTTTCATGCTCACCCGGCTCGGGAGGGAAGCAGCGGCTCGGGGTCCTCTGCCTCGAGAGAGAGCGCGCACGAGCTGCCGCGTCTCCGTCTCTCCCTTTTCCCCCTCAGGGGCGCGTTGTGAGGAGACGGGTGGCGGCAGGCGGGCAGGCAGCCCCTCTCTTGCGAGACTTCCGCCGTGCTGCCAGGGGAAGCCAGAGGCGGCAGCGGTGGCTGAGGAGGCAGCCCGAGGAAGGAGGAAGAGAAGGGTATGGGGAGCGACGCAGAAGGGCGGCGCTTCAGCAGCCGCCGCGGCACCGCAAGCGCCTCGTGCCAAGATCGCGGGCGGCGTGGGTGAGAGTCTCTCTCCCTCCCTCCCTCTCTCTCAGGCGGGGAAGAGCCGATGGAACTCCTCACACCAGGACGATGGCAGCCCCGACGTGCTGCTTAGCATCCCCTCCAACCAGTGCAGCATCTTAATGCAGTGATTTCCCTCTCTGCATCCCTTTCATAATTCTATTTGTATAAATCATTTGTCCACCCATAGTTCAAATTTTTACTACAAGTTTTCTGTCAATCCTACCAATGTATGTAACTCTTTACAATAGCTTTTCAAATAAATTATAAACTTTCCCTATCCTTTATTAAAGAGGTTTCTAATTCTGCCTGTAAGCTTTGCCATCTCGACATCGTTCATCAGTTTTGTCTGCCACTCTTCTTTGGTTGGAGTTGTAGACCCTTAGGATCATCTAGTCCAACCCCCTGCAAAACACAGTCAGTTGCAGCCAAAGCAGCATGGCTCCATCAGTGCCGGATTTCTGTACAAGCTAAGCAAAATCCCTTATTTTGGCTGCTGATCCCTTATTTCCAAATCTGTAAGTTGACAGCTATGCCACTCTCCCTTCCGGCAGTTCTCAGCAAATTCAGAAGCATCGAACTGTGGAGTCAGGGCATAGCCATTGACAATATTATTTCCTCCATGAATGTGTCCAATCCTCCACGTTTGTGGGCACCGTTGCCTCTTGTGGCAGGGAGTTCCACAGTCAAACTACGTGGTGTATGTTGTTTTATCTGTCCTGAGTATTCCAACATTCAGCTTCATTGGCTGACCACGAGTTCTAGCATATTAAGAGAGCCAGTGTGGTGTAGTGGTTAAGAGCGGTGGACTCGTAATCTGGTGAACCGGGTTCGCTTCCCCACTCCTCCACATGCAGCTGCTGGGTGACCTTGGGCTAGTCACGCTTCTCTGAAGTCTCTCAGCCCCACTCACCTCACAGAAGAAGAAGAAGAAGAAGAAGAAGAAGAAGAAGAAGAAGAAGAAGAAGAAGAGGAGGAGGAGGAGGAGTAGTAGTAGTAGTAGTAGTAGTAGTAGTTTGGATTTGATATCCCGCTTTAGCACTACCCTAAGGAGTCTCAAAGGGGCTAACATTCTCCTTTCCCTTCCTCCCCCACAACAAACATTCTGTGAGGTGAGTGGGGCTGCATGTGGAGGAGCGGAGACGCGAACCCAGTTCACCTGATTACGAGACTACCGCTCTTAACCACTACACCACACTGGCTCTCAAACAGAGTGTTTGTTGTGGGGCAGGAAGGGAAAGGAGATTGTGAGCCGCTTTGAGTTGTCTTTGTCCATGGAGTTTTCTTGGCAGGGATACTGGAGTGGCTTGCCGGTTCCTGCTCCAGGTGGATCACGTTTGGTCAAAACTCTCCACTATGACCTGTCCATCTTGGGTGGCCCTGCATGGCAGAGCTCATAGCTTCTCTGAGTTATTCAAGCCCCTTCGCCACAGCAAGGCAGTGATCCATGAAGGGAAGCTGAGACTCCAATACATTGGCCACCTCATGAGAAAAGAAGACTCCCTAGAAAAGACCCTTTGAGACTCCTTGTTGTTGTTGTTTAGTCGTTTAGTCGTGTTCGCCTCTTCGTGACCCCCTGGACCAGAGCACGCCAGGCACTCCTGTCTTCCACTGCCTCCCGCAGTTTGGTCAGACTCATGTTTGTAGCTTCGAGAACACTGTCCCACCATCTGGTCCTCTGTCGTCCCCTTCTCCTTGTGCCCTCCATCTTTCCCAACATCAGGGTCTTTTCCAGGGAGTCTTCTCTTCTCATGAGGTGGCCAAAGTCTTGGAGCCTCAGCTTCAGAATCTGTCCTTCCAGTGAGCACTCAGGGCTGATTTCCTTCAGAATGGATAGGTTTGATCTTCTTGCAGTCCATGGGACTCTCCAGAGTCTCCTCCAGCACTAGAATTCAAAAGCATTGATTCTTCTGCGATCAGCCTTCTTGATGGTCCAGCTCTCACTTCCATACATCACTACTGGGGAAACCATGGCTTTAACTATACGGACCTTTGTTGGCAAGGTGATGCCTCTTCTTTTTAAGATGCTGTCTAGGTTTGCCATCGCCTTTCTCCCAAGGAGCAGTCGTCTTTTAATTTCGTGGCTGCTTGAGACTCCTTAGGGTAGTGATAAAGTGGGGTATCAAATCCAAAACACTTCTAGAAAATCTTTTCTCAATAAACTTCTATCTTGACACCTCTTACTCATCTTGTCCCTAAACGAAGAAGTCCCCATCACTGCAACCTTTCATGGGCATAGCCAGGGGAGGACGGGGGGGCAGTTGCCCCTCCCCATCAAAATACTTAACTGAAACTAGAAATGGACTAGACTTACTGAGTGTGTGCAGAAAAACTGCATTGGAGAAAAAGGAGGAACTGCTGGAAAGGTTTTCAGCAAATCCAAGAAAACTTGTTTTAGTTTAGACTTTTTTAAAAATAAGATGGGAAAAGGTGTGTTCTTTGTAGTTTTGCGAAACAGACTCATTAACCATATGATGCTTCATGCTATGCCTACTAAGTCCAAACCGTTTTGCAGCATTTGGGTTCCGTTATTATTAGAGACAATCTCCTTTCGTTTCACTGTGGTGGCTTGGTCAAATGGGGGTGGGGTTTTTCAGCTGAACCCCCAAAGCAAAATGAGAGGTGAAGGGTGGAGTAATTGGGGGGGCAGTGGGAAATTCAGGCCCTGCCTGAGTCTATATTTGCCAGGAAACTTTATCAAACCACCATCCTCTCCTCCTCCCTGCATAACCCTCCCAGTCATTTTTTAAAATCAGGTTTCAACTGGTGTTGACTTGAATTGCAGCCCGCTTATTTGAAAAGCTTGGACAGCCGATAACCTAACTGCCCACTTGTTCTTATCTCCATGAGGACCAGGAATTTGGCAAGTTGCTCTCTTCTGAAGAGGATCTGGCAGAAGCAGGGAGTTCGCTTCCCCCTTCACTGCCCTCATCTGCTGAGAGTGGCATGTGAGTCATGGGCGGGGGGGCGGGGGCTTCCTCCTCTGGAGCTAAGAGAGCAATCTCCTGGGTATTCCTGGGGAGATAAGTCCCTAAAGAGCTGTGGAAACAGAGGTGACTTCTTCTGGAATGTTTTAGACTCAAATTGTTGTTGTTTAGTCGTTTAGTCGTGTCCGACTCTTCGTGACCCCCTGGACCAGAGCACGCCAGGCCCTCCTGTCTTCCACTGCCTCCCGCAGTTTGGTCAAATTCATGCTGGTAGCTTCGAGAACACTGTCCCACCATCTCGTCCTCTGTCGTCCCCTTCTCCTTGTGCCCTCCATCTTTCCCAACATCAGGGTCTTTTCCAGGGAGTCTTCTCTTCTTATGAGGTGGCCAAAGTCTTGGAGCCTCAGCTTCAGAATCTGTCCTTCCAGTGAGCACTCAGGGCTGATTTCCTTCAGAATGGAGAGGTTTGATCTTCTTGCAGTCCATGGGACTCTCAAGAGTCTCCTCCAGCACCAGAATTCAAAAGCATCCATTCTCTGGCGATCAGCCTTCTTTATGGTCCAGCTCTCACTTCCATACATCACTACTGGGAAAAGCATAGCTTTAACTATATGGACCTTTGTTGGCAAGGTGATGTCTCTGCTTTTTAAGATGCTGTCATTGCTTTCCTCCCAAGAAGCAGGCGTCTTTTAATTTCGTGGCCGCTGTGACCTCATGGGTAGAGACTTCATTTTATCTGTCCTGAGTCTTCCAGGCTCAGCTTCCTTAGATGCCCATGTATTCTAGTATTACAAGAGAGAAAACTTTTCACGATCCACTTTCTCCATGCCAGACATCGTTTTCTAAACCTCTAGAGAGACTTTGCCAAAGTGGAAGTAACGTACCTGAAGATTTTACCCCACTACTTACTGGTGTGCTGAATCAAAAAGGATTTGAAATCTTCTTTTAATTTAGATTTCCCAGCTGAGACACCGATTGGGTATCTGATTGACTTTTTACCAGGGGACAATTCCCTTTGCACTTCTGAAAAAGTGGCCTGTTTTGCCTTTAGAACGGCAATTTTAAGGAGAAACGTTTGTGGAGATGCTAAGTCAAATTCTTCAGGGAAGCAAACTCTTGCCTGGTTCCAGTAATTACTTTAACTGTGTGGTGTGTTATGTTTTGTTCTATGTATCTTCCTTTTTTTGTAATGTCTTCAGCTGCTCAAATGAATAATATTCTACGATATTCTACCTCAGACTTCTCTCATGTTGCCTCCTTCACCTGTTTCATGGCTGCATAACAAAGGAGTGCTTGCGAAGTGTTTCCAAGACAGTGCTGTATAAATATTAACCCTACCCAGAACAGCCCTTGCGTAAGGTGCAAAGAGGCCCTGGCAGGTATAAGCGGGGGAAAATTGTGATAATTATAGTGCTTGATGGGTGCGGACTTTTAAGCCACAACAGAACAGCCAACAGCTGTGGCTCACCCATCCCATTAAAATGTAATTTTTTTTTCATTTTTGAAAGCACCCATTGGTTTGACAGCATGGAATGGCTGTGTAAAGAGAGATTTGAAGCGCCACCCCCTTGGGAGCCTGCAGATGTCTTTTTTCCAAAGGGGTGGGTTTCAAGGCTTGGCCGACGCTGGAAGCCATGTTCTTTGTTGAAAGATGCGGCATGCGGTCCATGTATCTCTCTCGACTGCAGTTTCCAGGCATCTTTCATCCTAATCATCACATCCGAGGAAGGGAAGAACATGTGGCTGCCAGACCCATTTTCTGCCCAAGGCCACACACTTTCCACTCATTCTCGTTCGATATCCAAAGCAGTAGACATAGACAACTTCTTCTTTGGCGATCACTCGTAGCTGAGTAAGATTGTCTTCCATGAACACAGTCTTAACAGTGAGACCGTAAGTGACTGTGGAGGCCAATTCTGGATCCACACGTCCTTCCACAGTGGGGACATTGGTTTCCGGGCGGGAGTTGATCACGGTGTGGATTTGCCAAGTGTGCCTTCCTCTTAGCTGCTCCCTTGCGTCCGGAATTTGAGTGTCTTCAAAGCCCATGACACCTTTGGTCAAGGCTGTTCTCCAACTGGATCACTCGCAGGCCAGTGTTTCCCAATTGTCGGTGTTTATAGTACATTTTTTTAGATTTGCCTTGAGAGAGTCTTTAAACCTCTTTTGTTGACCACCAGCATTATGCGTTCCATTTTTAAGTTCGGAATAGAGTACAGTGGTACCTCGCAAGACGAATGCCTCGCAAGACAAAAAACTCGCAAGACGAAAGAGTTTTTGGTTTTTTGAGCTGCTTCGCAAGACGATTTTCCCTATGGGCTTGCTTCGCAAGACGGAAACGTCTTGCAAGTTTGTTTCCTTTTTCTTAACACCGTTAATACAGTTGCGACTTGACTTCGAGGAGCAACTCATAGCACGCGGTGTGGTAGCCTTTTTTGAGGTTTTTGAAGACTTTGGTGATTTTTGAAGCTTTTCCAAAACTTTTCCGAAACCGTGCTTCGCATGACGAAAAAACTCGCGGAACGAATTAATTTCGTCTTGCGAGGCACCACTGTACAGTGGTACCTCGGGTTACAGACGCTTCAGGTTACAGACTCCGCTAACCCAGAAAGAGTACCTCAGGTTAAGAACTTTGCTTCAGGATGAGAACAGAAATCGTTCTCCGGCGGCTCTGGCGGCGCAGCAGCAGCAGGAGGCCCCATTAGCTAAAGTGGTGCTTCAGGTTAAGAACAGTTTCAGGTTAAGAACAGACCCCCAGAATGAATTAAGTACTTAACCCGAGGTACCACTGTATATATGGGACGTGGGTGGCGCTGTGGGTTAAACCACAGAGCCTAGGACTTGCCGATCAGAAAGTCGGCGGTTCGAATCCCCGCGATGGGGTGAGCTCCCGTTGCTCGGTCCCAGCTCCTGCCAACCTAGCAGTTCGAAAGCACAAAAGTGCAAGTAGATAAATAGGTACTGCTCCAGCAGGAAGGTAAATGGCATTTCCGTGTGCTGCTCTGGTTCGCCAGAAGCGGCTTAGTCATGCTGGCCACATGACCCGGAAGCTGTACGCCGGCTCCCTCGGCCAATAAAGCGAGATGAGCGCCGCAGCCCCAAAGTCGGCCACAACTGGACCTAATGGTGAGGGGTCCTTTTACCATATATTTTTGGGGGGACGGAACACTCCCCATAATACACCAGCAATAAGAAGAAGAATTAATATGGTGGAATTTCCCTGGGGAGTTTCCCCTGGGCCTGTCTTCTGTCATTGCAAAACCAGAGCCAAGCTTCAAGGGACAAGAGGCGTTTCGCTCATTAACGAAGAGGCTTCCTGGGTCTTTTGCCAGGAAAGTGACATAAAGCCGTTTCCCACTTCTTAGAAAGCTGTAAATGGAAGGAGGCCTTTTATCATGGCTGGCTTATTGTTTGCCGCTCTCTCCCTGTCCCTGTCTTCTTCTGTTTGGTGTCTGTCGAGTGAAAAGGGGCTGCGCAGTCTATGTGAGCGTGGTTTGAATGACACGGCACCCGGGGGGAAATGGTGGCAAAAGCTTAATTGCAATAACGTTAAACGAAGATCCGTCCCGCTTCCAGCATGAGGCTGCGGAGAATGGAGTCGGGCACCATCTAGCGGGGTGTGCGCACACCCTTTTGGTCAAGGCTTTTCAGTAAAGCTCTTCAGGCGTAGGAGAACTGTTTTGTTCTGGGTCAAGCCATTACTGGTGACTGGGAGCGGCCGCCGAGACCACATAACACTGGTCTTGAAAGACCTACATTGGCTCCCAGTACGTTTCTGAGCACAATTCAAAGTGTTGGTGGTGACCTCTAAAGCCCTCGGTCCTGTATACCTGAAGGAGCGTCTCCACCCCCATCGTTCTACCCGGACACTGAGGTCCAGCGCTGAGGGCCTTCTGGCGGTTCCCTCACTGCGAGAAGCAAAGCTACAGGGAACCAGGCAGAGGGCCTTCTCGGTGGTGGCACCCGCCCGGTGGAATGCCCTTCCACCAGATGTCAAAGAGAACAACAACTACCAGACTTTTAGAAGATATCTGAAGGCAGCCCTGTTTAGGGAAGTTTTTAATGTGTGATACCTTATATGGTGATGGGTGTAGTAAAAGCCATGACCGGATGATGTAACGTGAGACATTGGCAGACCGGCCAAGAGGCAGAGGGGAACAAAGGAGAATAAAATCGGAGGAGAGTGGTCGAAGGAGCTGCTCATCCCATCCTGAGAATATTGCTGGTTCTCTGTGTCTTTTTTCTATGCTGTGCACCATTTAATGACGGCTGGACTTCCGTCAACTTGTAGAGTTGGAAGGGATCCCAAGGGTCATCTAGTCCAACCCCCCTGAGATGCAGGAATCTCAACTAGATACATGGGGCTACCTTTGAAGGTGACCTGGAAACTGCAATTAATCCAGAATGCGGCAGCTAGACTGGTGACTGGGAGCGGCCGCCGAGACCGCATAACATTGGTCTTGAAAGACCTACATTGGCTCCCAGTACGTTTCCGAGCACAATTCAAAGTGTTGGTGCTGACCTTTAAAGCCCTAAACGGCCTTGGCCCAGTATATCTGAAGGAGCGTCTCCACCCCCATCATTCAGCCCTGACACTGAGGTCCAGCTCCAAGGGCCTTCTGGCGGTTCTCTTCCTGCAAGAAGTGAGGTTACAGGGAACCAGACAGAGGGCCTTCTCGGTGGTGGCACCCGCCCTGTGGAACGCCCTCCCATCAGCTGTCAAGGCAATAAACAACTACCTGACATTCAGAAGACATCTTAAGGCAGCCCTGTTCAGGGAAGTTTTTAATGTGTGATATTTTAGTGTATTTTTGGTCTCTGTGGAAGCCGCCCAGAGTGGCTGGGGAAACCCAGCCAGATGGGTGGGGTACAAATAAATTATTATTATTATTATTATTATTATTATTATTATTATTATTATTATTCCAACTAGCTCAGTCAAGGGCTATCAGCCACGATGGCTTTGCTTTGTCTCCACAGCTGGAGACAGCGACGCTTCTGAAAATCAGTTGCTGGAAACCACAGCAGGGGTGAGTTACTCTAGTGCAGGGGTCTGCACACTTACCGCGCCTCGGGCTGGTGTCTCCAGCGCCGATCGCGCAGCGGGCTGGAGGGCGGGGGAGCACGTGCCCATACGCATGCACACGCCCTATTTCCGGCGCACTTCCGGGTCGGAGGAGCACTGAAAATGGCTTGTGTGCATGTGCATGGGCCTCCTCTGACCCAGATATGACCAGAAATAACGCGCAAGCTATTTCTGGTGCTCCTCCGACCTGGAGGTGGGCAGCAGCGCAGCGTCAGTAAGAGCAGGCGGCAGCAGCGGGCAGCGGGGGTCGCCACGGTCCAGATAAACGAGTCCTTCAGGCCTTATCCGGCCCGTGGGCCTTAGTTTGGGGACTCCTGTGCTCAGATCCCGCTTGCTGGTTTCCCACAGGCGACTGCTCAGCCACTGTGAGGACAGGATGCTGAACTAGATAGGCTATCCATCGTTCTGCCAGGACACTGAGGTCCAGCTCTGAGGGCCTTCTGCGGTTCCCTCGCTGCGAGAAGCCAAGTTACAGGGAACCAAGCAGTGGGCCTTCTCGGTGGTGGTGCCCGCCCTGTGGAACGCCCTCCCGTCAGATGTCAAGGAAATAAACAATTATCTGACTTTTAGAAGACATCTGAAGGCAGCCCTGTTAGGGAAGCTTTTAATGTTTAATAGGTTATTGTATTTTAGTGTTTTGTTGGAAGCCTCCCAGAGTGGCTGGGGGGACCCAGCCAGATGGGCGGGGTATAAGTAATAAATTATTATTATTGGCAGAGGTGGAGCTAGCTGTTCCGGCCCCTGGAGCGGCACACATGCTGTGCACCCGGGGGCAGCTAGCTGCCACTGGGACCAGGCTAGCTGCCCGCAGGGGCACCGCCCGTGGCAAGCAGTGATCATCCCAGGGGGTGCCACCTGCGGCAAGCATCCCAGGGGGGCAGTGGGGCCATGTCACACACACACACACACACACACACACACACCCCAGGGATGACACCTGGGGCGGACCGCATGCACCGCACCCCCCTTCCTCTGCCAGTGGCTATTAGCCTGATCCGGAAGGCTCGTCTTATGTTTTTAATCTGATGTTTTGCTAAGTGCCCCCTGGGTTTTATTTGTGGCAGGGGGTAGGGGTTGTATCCTAGTGCTGTTTTTGACCTGTAAAGTCTTAAATGACTCAGGACCAAAAAAAAGGTAAGAGTATTGGGGGGAACTCCACAATGAATTGACAAAAATGTTTTAGTTTTATTTTTTATTTTGTTCAACACAAATATTTTATTATTAAAATAATTCAACATTAATACATACATATTACAAATATACAAACATACAGTGGTACCTCAGGTTACATACGCTTCAGGTTACATACGCTTCAGGTTACAGACTCCGCTAACCCAGAAATAGTACCTTGGGTTAAGGACTTTGCTTCAGGATGAGAACAGAAATCTTGCTCCAGTGGCATGGCGGCAGCAGGAGGCCCCATTAGCTAAAGTGGTGCTTCAGGTTAAGAAGAGTTTCAAGTTAAGAACGGACCTCCGGAACGAATTAAGTACCGTATTTTTCGCTCTATAAGACGCACCAGACCACAGGACGCACCTAGTTTTTGGAGGAGGAAAACAAGAAAAAAAATATTCTGAATCTCAGAAGCCAGAACAGCAAGAGGGATCGCTGCGCAGCGAAAGCAGCAATCCCTCTTGCTGTTCTGGCTTCTGGGATAGCTGCGCAGCCTGCATTCGCTCCATAAGACGCACACACATTTCCCCTTACTTTTTAGGAGGGAAAAAGTGAGTCTTATAGAGCAAAAAATACGGTACTTAAACTGAGGTACCACTGTACAAACAAACATTTCATACAATCCTTACAAATACTCATACATACCCACACTCAATCCCACATATATTTCCTTTCCCCACCACCACGCCTCACTTTTAAAGTACTTCTCCAAAAAAAACCCCACAAAAAAACCAGAGTCCTTTTTGTTGGGGATAATGCAGACTGAAATTCCTAGGTGTCACAAAAAGCTATTTATGTATGCCACTACTGCGGCCCGTGTTTTGTTAGCCCCAAAATGGAAAACGAGCGAGGTCCCAACTAAAGAAGAATGGCAACTTAAGTTGACAGAATATGCGCAGCTTGCAGACTAAACATATGGAGCGGGAAGAACATACGTTTAGAGAAGATTGGAAAATGTTTATTGACTATATGGGGGGAAATTGTGTGCACCTGATAACATTGGCAGCGTTAAGATAAATTCAACAGTGTAAATAAGTTTAGATGGAAGTAATAATTGAATACTGAACGGTTTCGTTTTTGTAAAATATGCAGGGATTTATCTATTGTAAAATGAACCATGGAAAGAGAAGAATGGAAGACACTGATATTATTGTTACGAAAAAGGAGCAATGCAGAAGCGAGCTCCAGATGGCTGGAATGGTAAACAGGATGTGGATGTTATTGGAATTTACCGTGGGAACCAGGGACGGTCTATTCAGTGCACTGAGCACCGGATGTTAGCTCAGAGTGGCACATGACCCTGTACTGGAAGTACATGGGTGGAGTTATTCTCACTCTGCAGTTGTGAATCAGAGGGTACAGACGTGTTTTCTCTGTACTGCTGAAAGACAGGAATAAAGACATGTAAATATATTTCTGTCTGTCTCTTTCCCCCCTCCTGGATATGGGAGGGGGAGGAATGGTGTGTTCTTCTTTCACGTTGGGAAGAATCGCCGAGGGAGACCTCCCTTGATCCTGCCGGGAGTCGCTGGCAGGGGAGGTCAGCAAGGATTCAAGCCGGGCACCTGGAGGGTGGCCAAATTCCTCAGAGCTCGCTGGCTCTGCTGGCTTGAATCCGACATCTGGTAGCAGAGCCGATGGATTTAAGATCTATCAGAATCTGCATGAGAGGTGAGAGGTCGATGAATCGTTGCCATCCTCTGCACCTAAGGAGATAAAGAAAGCGTCTGCCTGCAGCCAGAAGCTGAACAGAACAGACAGCTGGACACCGAGAGGAGTGTATGCTCAAAGGTATGCTGCATTTCGGGCTATTGAGAGTGAACAGAAAGGTTTGATTCTCTGTTCATGAGAGAGCTGCGTTTGAGAAAAACAGCTCTGAAAGAAAGGCTTGCATACCAGGGATTCTTGTGGTTAGATAAGGAATCCCGTCCTGAGCAGGTTGCTAGGCAACGACAGCCAGCACTTGTAAAGTTACTGAATGGCTCAAAGAGCCTGGGAAGAGGAATTGTTTTGACTACGCAGTTTTGCAAGGACTTTGAAAACAGCGTAAAGTTTGCCTGCCTATAAAAAGCAGTAAACAGCCGAGAGACTTTTGGGTTTTACTGGCTTGAAAGTGAAAGCAGGCTTGAGAGAGAAAGCACAGACTTGAGTTCAGCATGGATTCCAAGAAGGGGGGAGCGTTACCTTGTCCACCTCCCCTGAGTGCCGTGGTTCTGGGTGAACACAGCCGGCATGCTGCACTGGAAGTAAAGCACAGGGGGAGGGAGGAACGGAGTTCTAATTCCCCCACCGATGAAGCTACTGGAGTGGATGCTGTAGCTTTGAACGCTGTCCGATGTTACAATTGTGGACAGGCTGGGCATCTTCAGCGGAACTGTAAGAAGCCACGTCAGCCAAAAGTAGCTAAGGGCCGCTCAGCAAAGCCTGAGGCGTCAGGCAAAGGTCATACCTGGAAACCTGGAAAGGCTTTGATGGTGAAAGGAACCACGCCAGATGTTGGGAACTCGTTTGTTATTGACACTGGAGCGACGGTTCATATGTCCCCACACAGAGAACTCTTTTCAACGTTTAAGAAGCAAAGCTTCGCTGTGAAACAGGCCAACGGTCAGGAGCTGGAAGCGGCCGGCGTAGGGACTGTCTATCTTAAGAGTCTGAACTTGACAATAAACAATGTTTACTTGGTTCCTGAATTGAAGTTCAATCTGCTGAGTGTTTCGCAGATTGCAAAGAAAGGACTGAGATTGTCCTACGATGCTGAGAGCTGCAAGATCTACAAAGATGGAGAGTTATTTCTTTCGGCCAGGGAGAAGGATGGACTTTATTTGTTGACTTTTGCACAAAGTGATTACATGGAATGTAATTCATCTGTGTCTAACCTAGTTTCTCTTGCAGGTGTGAGCAAGAAGAAGACCGGAGTCAACAGAGCATTTCAGCGGGTGTATGCTGATGTGATTGGTCCTCTAGAACCATCTAGAGGCAATGCAAGATATTATCTTGTGTGTGTGGATCATTTCTCTAACTTTGTCTGGATTTATATGTTGAGAAAGCCACAGGAAGCCTTGGAGAGGTTTCAGGAGTTTTGTGACAAGGTTAAGAGTATGCATGATGCTAACATTGATTGTCTATTCACAGATGAGAAGCAGATTTTTCTTTTACAGGATTTCCAGCGGTTCCTGAAGAAGAAGGGGATAAGACACAAGATTGCTGTTTCAGCGGAAGCGTGGAACAGGGGTGTCTGTGTACGGGTGAACAGAGAATTGCAAAAGGGGATGAATGCGCAATTGCTTAGTTCACATCTGCCACATGAGTACTGGGCCGAGTCTCTGATATCGTATTGTTATACGAAAATGAGAAAGGTTTCAAAAGAGTTGGGAAGTTCTCCTTTTGAGAAACTGTTCCACAGAAAACCTTCTGTTGCCCATTTCAAGGTTTTTGGGTCTCATGTGAGGACAGAAGCTCCAGGTGGAGTAAAGAATGCCAGAGGCATTTTTGTGGGGTATGAAAAGGGTCTCTACAGAGTAATTTTGTCTGAATCTGGTCAGGTGATTCTCACAAAATTTCTAGAGAGTGCTCCTGAACAGGAGAGAGTGATAGTACACACATTTCCCACTGAGGACGATTCAGATGATGATGATTTTACAGATTACAGTGGTACTGAGAGTGATGACACTGATAGCTCGGAGAGCTCAGTTGTCACAGTCATTGAGGGGAAGTCTCACACAATGGATAGGCCTTCACAGGTGAAGGATGAACCACTGTTTACCATTGGAACTGGTTCTCCAAAGAGTCCTGAGACTGGACCAGTGAGCAGAGAGGATCAGCACCTCATACGTAGGTCTGAGAGAGTTACAAAGGGTCAACCACCCAGGGGGTACTCAAAAGAGTTTGCTAACTTAGCTGTTGCATGTGTTGCTGTTGTACAGAACCGAGGACAGGTTGCAGCTGTGTCTAAGTCAGAGACAAAGACACAACAGAGAGTTGCTAGCCAAGGTAATGCAGATGCACTCATTCCTTGGAAGCCAGACAACCAGAGAGGTACACTGGGGAAACCAGTGACGGGGAGTTCCAAGGGTGGAACTGAAACAACAGGGGAGTGTTATGTGTATAACAACTGTTTGTTTTCTTCTCTGGATCACGCTTTGCTTGCCGCAACACGCATTGATTCTTTTGGGGGAGGATGTTACGAAAAAGGAGCAATGCAGAAGCGAGCTCCAGATGGCTGGAATGGTAAACAGGATGTGGATGTTATTGGAATTTACCGTGGGAACCAGGGACGGTCTATTCAGTACACTGAGCACCGGATGTTAGCTCAGAGTGGCACATGACCCTGTACTGGAAGTACATGGGTGGAGTTATTCTCACTCTGCAGTTGTGAATCAGAGGGTACAGACGTGTTTTCTCTGTACTGCTGAAAGACAGGAATAAAGACATGTAAATATATTTCTGTCTGTCTCTTCCCCCCCCCCCCGGATATGGGAGGGGGAGGAATGGTGTGTTCTTCTTTCACGTTGGGAAGAATCGCCGAGGGAGACCTCCCTTGATCCTGCCGGGAGTCGCTGGCAGGGGAGGTCAGCAAGGATTCAAGCCGGGCACCTGGAGGGTGGCCAAATTCCTCAGAGCTCGCTGGCTCTGCTGGCTTGAATCCGACAATTATAAGGGTGTTAAAATGAGTATTTTAAATTGCTAAACAGAAAATTTAATTTAAAAATTATTTTAAAAAGAAAAAATGACTCAGGACCACAATACCACAAGGACTCCCTTTCCCCTTACGAATCTACCTGGACTCTGTGTTCACCATCGGAGACCCTTCTTTGTGTGCCGCCTCCATGAGAGGTCTGGAGGGTGGCAACACAAGAACGGGGCCTTTTCGGTAGTGGCTCCCTGTTCATGGAATGCTCCCCCCAGGAAGGCTCACCTGGCGCCTTCGTTATATATCATTAGGTGCCAGGCAATGGATCCAAACTGCAGGAAAGAAGATTCCACCTAAACATTAGGAAGAACTTCCTGACAGTAAGAGCTGTTTGACAGTGGAATTTGCTGCCAAGGAGTGTGGTGGAGTCTCCTTCTTTGGAGGTCTTTAAGCAGAGGCTTGACAACCATATGTCAGGAGTGCTCTGATGGTGTTTCCTGCTTGGCAGGGGGTTGGACTCGATGGCCCTTGTGGTCTCTTCCAACTCTAGGATTCTATGATTCTATGATTCTAACCAGGCCTTCGGCTGATTAATATTGTTGTAGACTTAGGATAAGCATAGAAATTAATAAATTCTGGGGTTATTTGGGATGGGAAGGGAGAAATATAAGAATATTCTGCAACCTTTTAAATGCATTTGTGGAAAGGGGGGTATTGATTTGTTGTTTCTGTTTTTAACTATTAACTTGTGTTTTTACCTTGTGTTTTATACTGCGAACCGCCCTGAAATCTTGTGGGGAAGGGTGGTATAGAAATCTAATGAATAATAATTATATTAAACAAATTATAATAATAGCCTAGCATGCTTAGGAAAGAAAGAGAGTATTCTTCAATAGTGCAAATGGAAGCTGTATGATTCCACCAACCCACAAAAAAAGACAAACAGATTTTGGAACATACAATTTGTATTTGAAAAGGGGTCTAATGTCTCACCTGCTGATGAATGCACAAAGCCAGTGGGGTCCCTGTGAAGGTGGAAGAGCCATTACTGCAGATGACCTTCTTGATAAGCATCTCTGGGAATTAATCTGCTTGCAATTGTCTTCTCTGGGGCACCCCCTGCCCTCCCCCCAACATCTCAGCCCTGGCTCTATATTTCCCTATGGCTCCAGGAAGAAGCAACCAAAGGCAGTAAAAGAGATTAAGATAAGAATGGGTCATGGTGACAGCAGGACTGGCAGAGCCTAGCCTGGGGCAATGAAGATGCAGGCTTGCCAACAGAAGGATCGGCCATCCTTTGGGATTTGGGGCTTGGGAATCAAAACTGACCTCAGAGGCAAGAAGGATGGAGAACAGGATTGTGATTTATGAGCCACAAAGCAGAACCTGCCAGTGCCTTCTATGCGCTTTCTTTACAACGTGTCTTTTGTGCATTATTTGTGATCTCTCTGATATTTGCGGAGGGTATCATTTTAAAGCCTTTCTGTTTCCAAATACTTCACTCGTCTCTTCTCTGAAAATAACTTTGCACACAATTTTCAGCCCTGGCTTTAAGCACATTATAGCTCAACTGTTTCCAAACAGATTCTTAAAGCACGTGTCCTTAAAAACACTTCAGATCATCCTATCTTTTTTTGTTTCTCTTTCGCCTTCCCTCCCTCCCTTGGGTGGCCAGAATGGATGGTTTTTTCACTCCTTTCGGAAAAGTCTTGCAAACTGGGGAATCACACCCACAGCTCAAGTCGATTTTATGCTTGCTGACTTGAGATTATGGTATTGTTAACCATTTCGGTAGCCCAAGCTATTTCCATTGGCGACGCAGGCGCCAAAGACACTTGAAGAGAGAGAGACTGCATGCAAGTGGTGTTGTTTTTTGGTTACTTTGAATTTACTGACATGCTCTGCATTTTGTATATTTGCATTTTCAATGTTCTCTCTTTGAATGTTTTGAATGTTTGCAGTAAGCTGCTTTGGACACAACTAGTTCTGGGAAAACAGCTTATAAGAAAAGCCAGTCAATCAATCAATCAATCAATCAATCAATCAAGTGTTTATACACTAATGCTAGAAGCCTCTGAACCACCTTTACTGGGGTGCTTGGTTTCAGAAGATGGCATTGACTTCAGCCTAGAATAGCATTAGCCTTTTTTGCTGCTGCATCGCACTGTGCCACCCTGCTCCATCCACCATGACAGAGAAATTATCCCTCCATCGGCAGCAATTTTGGGTGAGATTTTGCCGATTCTGTGTGAGCAGAGGAAGACAGTCAAGATCATGGGTAGGCAAACTAAGGCCCGGGGGCCGGATCCGGCCCAATCGCCTTCTCAATCCGGCCTGTGGGCGGTCCAGGAATCAGCATGTTTTTACATGAGTAGAATGTGTCCTTTTATTTAAAATGCATCTCTGAGTTATTTGTGGGGCATAGGAATTCATTCATTATTTTTTCCAAAATATAGTCCGGCCCCCCACAAGGTGTAAGGGACACTGCTAAAAAAAAGTTTGCTGACCCCTGGTCAAGATGATCAAGGGTCTGGAAACCAAGCCCTATGAGGAACAGTTGAGGGAGCTGGGTATGTTTAACCTGGGGGAAAATAGACTGAGAGGAGATATAATATCCATCTTCCAATATCTCAAGGGCTGTCCCATGGAGGAGGGAACAAGCTTGTTTTCTCCTGATCTGGAAGGTAGGACTCGAACCAATGGCTTCAACTGATTTTACAAGTTTTTTAAAATAATTGCAACAGTTCTGACTTTGAATATGGGCTAAGGTGGTGTAGGGCGGGGAGATATCTGGTTTTCAACATTGTGCTAAATCACCAGCTAAATGTCGTGATATAAGCCCTAGGACCCACGTACCTACGGGACCGCCTCTCCTGGTCTGCCCCACGGAGGACCTTAAGGTCCACAAATGACAACATTTTGGAGTTCCCAAGTTGCAAGGAGGTTCGATTGGTCTCAACTAGGGCCAGGGCCTTTTCAGTACTGGCCCCGACTTGGTGGAACTCTCTGCCACAAGAGACCAGGGCCCTGCAGGACTTGACATCTTTCCGCAGGGCCTGCATGACAGAGCTGTTCCACCTGGCCTTTGGTTTGGATTCAGTCTGACCCTTATGTTTCCCTCCCCTTATGGTTTTGATCTATAGGCTACTTTTAAAATGAGGCTGCATTTTAAATTGCATTTTAACCTGTGTTTTAAATTGGCCTCTCCTCCCCCCTATTATGTTTCTACTGTAATTTTACCAGTGTTAGCCGCCCTGAGCCCGGCTCTAGCCAGGGAGGGCGGGGTATAAATAAAATTTATTATTATTATATTTATTATTCAAGTTGCAAGAAAGGAGACTAAACATGGAAAAGCTTTCTGACAGGGGGAAAGGCTGTTCGCCAGTCTCCCTCAGGAGGTAGTGGACTCTCCTTCCTTGGAGGTTTTTAAGCAGAGGTTTTTGGATGGCCATCTGTACTGGATGCTTTAGCTGAGTTTCTTGCATGGCAGAGGGTTGAGCTAGATGACCGCTGGGGGTCCCTTCAAACTCTAAGATGCTATGATTCTAGTAACATTTTTTTAACAAAGGAGGAAACAAACAGGCTCCCCAGAGTGGCTGGGGAGACTCAGCCAGATGAGCGGGGTATAAATAAATTATTAGTATGTATAAACCATTCATTTTTTACACCCTGCTGTTCAAGTACATGATGTGCAAAAGGCTCACCGTCAGTGGTGCTTTATCGATCACATTATTATTTTGCAAGTGCATAATGTGATGCTAACAAACATATTTTTACAAAGCAGATTTTTAAAAGAGCGTTTTGCATTTATAAAGCAAGGGTGCCCTCTACTGCTGCAGTCGTGTTTTACTATAACTCCCTTTTCCCCCCTCACAGCCTGTACCCACTTACAAGGGAGTAAGCTCTGCTGAACTCAGCGAGACTTACTTCTGAGTAGGCACATATAGGGCTGTGTTGTCCATTGACGAAAGGAGGGGGGCACTCCAAGGAATAAATCCCTTATTCATAAAAACGTGGAATTAACAAAATGACTTATTCATATTTTAGATCCTCTGTGCTAGCAAGGGACCTGAAACTGTCTCTTAAAATCATGTGCATTTCACAACAGCAACTGATTCAGCAACTGAATTGAGAGATCATAGACAAATATGAAATAATAATGAAATGTATCTTTTTAATTTTGATGGCATTTTAATGTGATGCTGTGACTACCTTTTAAACAAAAAAAATTCACTGATACTTAATGTGAAAAACCGAAATTCATTGTGGATTTTAATTATGTGCTGTTATCTTTTCGTTTTTGGTTGTTTTATACTTGTAAACCGCTTTGAGTCAAGAGCATGCGGGGGCGGGGTCTTCAAGGCCACTGTCCAATAAGAAGCGTCCTTCCAAGAAGCCTTAGCAAGGCGGGAGCTTTGTTTATTCCCCGCCGGCTGATAGGCCGCCGGCAAAGGGGCGGTAGAAAAAAGGGCCAATCCGCGTTCTCGGCTGCGGCGCGAACTCTCTCTTTCGAAACCGTTGGCGGCCGGCGGCGGTTTGTTTGTTTTTTCCGCAGAGAGGATGGCGCGAGTCCGCGCAGCTGAGGTGAGGGGAGGCTGTATCCTAGCAACGCAGGAGAGCGGGAGGGGAACTGCCAATCCTGCGCCGTTTTCTGTATTTTGGGCGGGAAAAAGGGGCTTTGCCCCCACCTCGTTCTCCTGTGACGGACTGAGCGCGGGGCGAATGGGATCCCTTTCTTCTCAGCCTCTCCCCGCCTCCCCGTACCAATCTCGTTTTTTTCCACTCCGTCCGCTTTAAGGGTGCCTCTGAGCACGCGCAGAGTGAATTTACCTCAGCGTTACCCGGCACATTGGAAATTAAGGGGGATAGGGAGGGAAAGGAGATAGAAGGCAAAAATTGTTCAGTGTTAATGCGCCCCTCACAGGCTTGTGGGACCTATATTTATATGTAATAAATAAATAATGTGTGTGTAATATTATTATAAATTATATATATATATATATATATATATATATATATATATATATATAATACACACACACATATATATATATATATAATTTATTTATTACATTTGTCGGTTGCTTTATATTGTCGAAGGCGACCCAGAGTGATTTGCACGTAAACAGATAAACAAAAACCCACGTAAGGAACCTAAAAACCAAGTTGGGGGTGCATTAAAAGCACCCTACCCAATTTATAAGATTGTAACTCTCAAGACCCACAAATTATTGGCGCTTCTGGGAAAGCAGAAACTAAAGGGGTGCCCAAGGCATGACCTCCAGGAGGATGGTGGCCAAAAAAACAAAACAAAAACCCTTTGGTAAAGGGATTTATTTCTGCTTTAACCATTTCTGCGGGAACTGCTATTACTGTATTATTAATTGTTATTATTGCAGCATTTTCTATTGTGCTTTTGTGTAGATTTCTCCAGGGAGGTTTACATGTAAAAGAGCAAACCCACAAAAAACAAAGCGTTTAATATTAAAGTCAGGGTTGGGGTAGTTATAAGAAATGCATGATACAGTATGCAGGTGCTCAGTTTTATATATCATTAGCACAATCCACTCCATGCCTTCTACACAGATTTATGGCTCGTGCAGGAGGAATAATCAGGGGAAATACTCAATCCGTAATAATAATAATAATAATAATAATAATAATAATAATAAAGCATACAAAGGTGGAAAGTGGGAGACCCAAGAGCTTTATTACTTTCAAGGTGAGGGGAAGTGATCTAGCGAAGGTTGGCAGGATAGCTTATTCCATGGTCTTAATCCCATCATCCATTAATTAGCCTTAAGCGTGAAGCTCAACATCCAAAAAACGAAGATCAGGGCCACTGGTCCCATCACCTCCTGGCAAATAGAAGGGGAAGAAATGGAGGCAGTGAGAGATTTTACTTTCTTCAGCTCCATGATCACTGCAGATGGTGACAGCAGTCACGAAATTAAAAGACGCCTGCTTTTTGGCAGAAAAGCCATGACAAACCTAGACAGCATCTTAAAAAGCAGAGACATTGCCAACAAAGGTCCATATAGTTCAAGCTATGGTTTTCCCAGTAGTGATGTATGGAGAGCTGGACCATCAAGAAGGCTGATCACTGAAGAACTGATGCTTTTGAGTTATGGTGCTGGAGGAGACTCTTGAGAGTCCCATGGACTGCAAGAAGATCAAACCTATCCATTCTGAAGGAAATCAGCCCTGAGTGCTCACTGGAAGGACAGATCCTGAAGCTGAGGCTCCAATACTTTGGCGCCACGAAGGGCTGGGATATATCCAGCCTCATATAACAAACATTTTTTGTTGTTGTTTAGTTGTTTAGTCGTGTCTGACTCTTCGTGACCCCCTGGACCAGAGCACGCCAGGCACTTCTGTCTTCCACTTCCTCCCGCAGTTTGGTCAGACTCATGCTGGTAGCTTCGAGAACACTATCCAAACATCTTGTCCTCTGTTGTCCCCTTCTCCTTGTGCCCTCCATCTTTCCCAACATCAGGGTCTTTTCCAGGGAGTCTTCTCTTCTCACAAGGTGGCCAAAGTATTGGAGTCTCAGCTTCAGGATCTGTTCTTCCAGTGAGCACTCAGGGCTGATCTCCTTAAGAATGGATACGTTTGATCTTCTTGCAGTCCATGGGACTCTCAAGAGTCTCCTCCAGCACCATAATCCAAAAGCATCCATTCTTTGGCGATCAGCCTTCTTTATGGTCCAGCCCTCACTTCTATACATCACTACTGGGAAAACCATAGCTTTTACTATACGGACTTTTGTTGGCAAGGTGATGTCTCTGCTTTTTAAGATGCTGTCTAGGTTCATCATTGCTTTTCTCCCAAGAAGCAGGCGTCTTTTAATTTCGTGGCTGCTGTCACCATCTGCGGTGATCATGGAGCCCAAGAAAGTAAAATCTCTCACTGCCTCCATTTCTTCCCCTTCTATTTGCCAGGAGGTGATGGGACCAGTGGCCATGATCTTCATTTTTTTGATGTTGAGCTTCAGACCATATTTTGCGCTCTCCTCTTTCACCCTCATTAAAAGGTTCTTTAATTCCTCCTCACTTTCTGCCATCAAGGTTGTGTCATCTGCATATCTGAGGTTGTTGATATTTCTTCCGGCAATCTTAATTCCAGCTAGGGATTCATCCAGCCCATAATTATTATTATTATTTATTAAATTTCTTAATTGCTTTAGCCCAGAGCAACCCAAAGTGACTTACAACCAAGCAGGCAATAAACCCCACATAGATACATTAAAACCAATATATAGGACAGTCCTCTTTACAGTAGACCCCATGGCCACCCTAAATCTTTGCTCCATCAACCTCTGACGCCTGAAGATCTTCTGCTCCCTGAAACGACTCTACTCATTTCTCCCTGCTGCTCAGGGGGCCTGGACCTGCCTCATCCATCACCCTGTGATGACACTGGGTCCTTATTTTCAGCTTAAATGCTGGAGGGCATGTCACAATCTAAATGTCACAATAAAGGTAGATATGTAGATATGTCAAAAAAACAACACCACCACAATTCTGGTCAAGGCATTTAGAAACACCAACAGCTGGACAGGTCACAATCCTAATTTTAGCGGATGGCAGCCAGTTATCTGTAGCCTTTCATGACACATTTCCTGGCCAGCCAAAATGAACAATAGTCATGAAGCAGCTATACAGGTATCGACAATTTATTAGACGTGCGGGAAGGAGAAGTTGATTTGTACCCCGAGGTGTCGTGTGTGCAGTAAGTGGGCTGATGTTGTAAAATCTTGCAATGCAGGCAAACGAGTTTGACTCATCGGATGAAGAATCCTCGGAGGAAGAACAGGTACCTTTTCAAGTATCCTGGTAGGTCCAAATTTCCTCAGGGGATCCCTTCCTGAATTCCTTTGGAGCAGCTTAGCATTCTGGCCACTAGCCACGTTTCATAGCTTGCTTAATTTTCTTCATATGGGGTGTTAGGGAAGGGGCAGTTGTGTTCATTCTGGGGCAGTCTGTCCACCTTTGGTCCCCTGCACACAGCTCTCGCCTGTGGCTCCTGGAAACTGGCAGCGGCCACACACCAGGAACAGCTTCGACTGGCCAGCTAAACTAGGTGATGGTAGCCAATGGGTCTCAAACCCACAGTGAGTTAGGGACTTCCCCTGCATGCAAAGACAGGCTCTGGCAGATTGAGCGGACGAGACCAGGAGTGGGCTTCTGCAAATGCTGCAGAGGGAAGTGAGGGGCAGGTGGGGTTCATTAATCTGTGAAAGTAGCCCATATAAGATAAGGAAAACACTCATCCTAAACCTCTGCTGCCTTATGGGATATCTTTGGGAGAAGAAAAGGCTAAGGAGTAAACCCTACACAAACCCAGAATGGAGTCCCCAGGAAACCTTGTACGCCTCCTTTCAACAACACCTGCAGCCAAGCTGGTGCTAAACATTTTGCTCTGTTTTCCTTTGAACCACATCAGTGAGTCTGGGTGTGTGACTTGTCGTCTGGGCAGCTCAGGACCTCCATACATACCTGAAGGAGCGTCTCCACCCCCATCGTTCAGCCTGGACACTGAGATCCAGCGCCGAGGGTCTTCTGGCGGTTCCCTCATTGCGAGAAGTGAGGTTACAGGGAACCAGGCAGAGGGCCTTCTCGGTAGTGGCGCCCACCCTGTGGAACGCCCTCCCTTCAGATGAGAAGGAAATAAGCAGCTATCTTATCTTTAAAAGACATCTGAAGGCAGCCCTGTTTAGGGAAGTTTTTAATATTTAATGCTGTACAGTGGTGCCTCGCAAGACGAAAAGAATCCGTTCCGCGATTCTCTTCGTCTAGTGGTTTTTTCGTCTTGCGAAGCAACCCCATTAGCGGCTAAGCGGATTAGCGCTATTAGCGGCTTAGCGGCTATTAAAGGCTTAGCGGCTGAGCTGCTAAAAGGCTATTAGCGGCTTAGCGGCTTAGAAAAAGGGGGGAATGTTGAATGGTTTCTTTAAATGTAAAGGTTCATCATTGTTCCACCCGATGTGTATGTCTTTAAGGGGCCAGAGCAAGGGCCAGAGTAAGATAACGAGACCCAGCTTTACAGCTGTGAAATGTAGCGGGTGCTGCTGAGTTGTATTTGATTAAGGTGTGTCAGCATTTGGGTGTAGTATATAAGGAGCAGCACCTAGCTCTCCCATTACCCTGGGGGATGGGTTGGTGGTTGGGTCTGGTTTGGTTGTTAATGTATTTAGTGTAAAAGGAGTTTTTGTTTTTCTTATTAAAACCTTGTTTAAGTTATTTTTGAGTCCTTTCTTTTTAATGCATGGTCTCCCCAGCAAGCTCTCTGCAGCGTTACCATACTGCAAACAGCCAACATCTTTGGTTATGGGCCCAGCTGCTGAGTGGATGACTGCATATTTTTGGACTCTGAGAAAGGTTTGAAAACTCCTTCTCCTGTTAGCGTAGTTCTGTGGGTCTGGAAGAGTTCCAGAATGGTTGACCGGGTTCCTGAAGCTGAGAAGGCTCTGGTCTTCCCACAGCTAACAGATGAGAACTATAGTTTATGGTCTTTTCGGGTGGAGGCGCTTTTGACCTCTAGAGAAGTATGGACCTATGTAACTGATGACCCTCCTGACCCTGTGACTAATGCTTGGTCGAAAGGAGATGCAAAAGCCAGGGCGATAATTAATTTGGCAGTCAGTGACCAGCAAGTAGTCTATATAAGAAATAAGAAAACTGCCAAAGAAATGTGGGACAGTCTTGCAGCAGTGCATGTTAGAAAAGAGTCAGCATCTGCATTGACGTTTTTCAAGCAGTTGTACCAGACGAAGTTGCAGCCTGGTGGTGATTTGGCAGCACACTTGAGACGTCTGGAGGCAATACGCGGCGAATTAATTCGAAGGGACATGGAGATACCTGATATTCAGTATGTTTTTATCATTCTATGTTCCCTTAATGAGGACTTTGATGGTATAGCTAGCCAGATATCTGCTGTTCCACCAGCACAATTAACTGTGGAAGGGGTAACGGCAAGATTAATGGGCGAGTTGGACAGAAGGGAGGCTTGTGCCATAAGCACTCTTATTTCCAGAAGTAATGAGGAACGCCATATGCAAACCTGTGGTGATACAACTGCATTTAAAGCTGCAAAGCATTGTTGGTTCTGCAATAAACAAGGACATTTTGCAAAGGACTGCAGATCCAAAAGAAAGCAAAGTACTCCCAAGCCTGTTTCTGTTCGTCAGTCACGGTCGTCAGCCCAGCAGCCGACATCGTATAGTAGAGACAGAAACGAGCCACGAGTTTTCCATGCTAGGACAACAGATCGTAAAAGACTTAAACGTGCCAAGTGGAAGTCTTTTGTTGTGGACTCAGGAGCATCTCAGCATATTTGCAACGATCGAAGCTTGTTTATTTCTTTCGAAGAGGAAATTGGTAATGTACATTTAGCCAATTCACAAGTCTTGCAGTCGCTTGGCAGGGGTACTGTTAAACTTGACTCTTTAAACATTACAATAGCGAACTGCATTTACTGCCCGTCAGTGGACAATTTATTGTCAGTAAGGTGCTTTGCTCGTCAAGGCATAACTGTGCGTTTCTTAAAGTCAATGTGTGAGTTTTTTGATGGGAACAAACGTCTATTATATGCCCAGGAATCTGATGGTTTATATAGACTGTATTTTCGTACCTACTCCCAATCGCCTATAAATTGCAGAGCAGCACAGTCAAGCCAGGGGTTGAGGAATGTAAGGCCACATTCCGGGTGTGTCCATGAGGCGCACAGAATTCTAGGACACCTGAATTTTGCTGATGTAATTAAGACAAAGAATATTGTTAATGGCCTCAACTTAAAACCATGTAAATTATTTATGCAATGTCTATCCTGTTGCAAGAATAAGATTAAGGTTGCATGCAAGGGTAGATGCTCAGATAGGAAAGTAACTGAGCCATTTGAGCGTGTACACTGTGATTTAGTTGGGCCACTCCCACCATCATTAGGAGGTTCTAAGTACTGGCTTACTCTGATAGACCAGTATAGTAGATATTGTTGGACTTATGCAATAGCTGAGAAGTCCCAAGCGTTTGAGAAGTACAAAGTTTTTTGCAACTGGGTAAAAACGCACTTTAACAAACCTATTAAGAACCTGTTTTCTGACCGGGGCGGGGAATTTGTTTCTGAGGATTTTGAGAAATTCCTGGAAGCGCAGGGGACTACTCATGAGTTATCTTGCCCCCGAAGTCCCTGGCAAAATGGGCTTGTTGAAGTTGTGCAGCATGACCTACAGGCAGGGGTTAAAACGTATCTGCACGATGCTAATCTGCCCAAAGACTTTTGGGCTGAAGCGCTTAATGCGTTTTGTTATGTTAGAAATCGCAGTTATCATTCTGGTTTAGATGTCACCCCCTATGAGAAGCTGTTTAAAAAACGCCCTAATCTGAAATACCTACGCATTTGGGGTTCAGATGTAATTATGCATTATCCCACTAAACAGAAATTGGGTGAACGTAGTGTCCAGGGAAAATTAATGGGCTACCAGCAGGGGGCGTACAGAATTTACATACCAGCAACTGGCAAATTTCATATTACCAGAAGCATGATACAAACTGTAAATTGGAATGGAGTTGCTGTCTTCCAAGATACTGATGGTATAGATAATACTGAGGAAGAAGAGGAAGAAGCAGCAGCAGCAGCAGGAAATGGTGCTTCTGAATTAATGGAAAAAGACAAAAAGTCTGTTGAATCTGATTTGTTTGATGATTTAAAGTCAAAGGCACCCGAGGGGAGGTTAGATTCTCTCGAGTTTTCTGATCGTGAGCTTAGCCTACAGGCATCTCTTCAATCTGACAATGATTTACAACCTGAAACTAGTGGTTCACTTAGTCCCATTAAGTCTGAGGAGTCTGACTCTCCTTCCGGACTGAGACGTTCAGATAGAAAGAGACAGAAGCCACAACGTTTTGCAGATGAACATTTTAATACTGTGTATGCCAATAAGGCAGTTTTTGAGCCAGAAAGCTACAATGATGTTCAGAAATTACCTAAGCAACAAGCTGCAAATTGGTATAAAGCTATGAACTCTGAGATAGCTTCTTTAAAAGAGCACAACACTTGGTCTCTTGTACCACAAACCCCAGATATGAGACTTATTGATTCAAAATGGGTTTATAGAGTTAAAATGAATGACAAAAATGAAGTTGTAAGGTACAAAGCAAGACTAGTTGCTAGGGGTTTTCAACAAATTCCAGGTGAAGATTATGATTTGTGTTATTCACCAAGCGTAAAATATGAAACAGTTAAGCTTTTGTTAAAAGATGCATCACAACATGGACATTCTGTTTTGAAAGACATGTACAAAGTATGCTTTATGTTTTTGTTCCACAATGATGAACCGCAGGGGAAATGTTGAATGGTTTCTTTAAATGTAAAGGTTCATCATTGTTCCACCCGATGTGTATGTCTTTAAGGGGCCAGAGCAAGGGCCAGAGTAAGATAACGAGACACAGCTTTACAGCTGTGAAATGTAGCAGGTGCTGCTGAGTTGTATTTGATTAAGGTGTGTCAGCATTTGGGTGTAGTATATAAGGAGCAGCACCTAGCTCTCCCATTACCCTGGGGGATGGGTTGGTGGTTGGGTCTGGTTTGGTTGTTAATGTATTTAGTGTAAAAGGAGTTTTTGTTTTTCTTATTAAAACCTTGTTTAAGTTATTTTTGAGTCCTTTCTTTTTAATGCATGGTCTCCCCAGCAAGCTCTCTGCAGCGTTACCATACTGCAAACAGCCAACAGGGAAGCGGGGGGGAAATGGCAAGACTCGCAAGAGTAAGCAAGCCCATACGGAAATTCGTCTTGCGAAGCACCTCCAAAACGGAAAACCCTTTTGTTTAGCGGGTTTTCTGTCTTGCGAGGCATTCGTCTTGCGGGGCACCACTGTATTCTTTTTAACACTCGATTGGGAGCCACCCAGAGTAGCTGAGGAAACTCAGCCAGATGGGCGGGGTATAAATAATAAATTATTATTATTATATTAAATTATTATTATTATACACATTGCCCAGGCCTGCACCTCTGAGAGGACGCTTCAGTGCTGCTAATTAATTCACCCCGAGCCACACACCATTGTCTCTTGAGACAGACAGATGCCAACAACAACCAAGTTTGTACTATTTGAAACTTCTGAGCTGTCTTCAATGGCAGTTCCACAATAACACATTGCAGTAATACAATCAGAACATTGTATGAGCGTAGATGGACTGCAACTTGACTATTTTTGTCCAAAAGTAGCCACAGGTGTTGAACTGGTCATAGCTGATAAAAGGCATTCTGTGCTACAGAGGTCACTTCTGCTTTTCTGATAGCGCTGAATCTAGATGAAACCCCTACACTCTGAACCTTCCTTGTCAAGGGGCAGGGATAACCTACCTTGTGATGGGTATAATATGGGCAGCTTTCAGCACATTCTGCCAAACAAGTTGCTAAGTCATAGCACAGGCGTCAGCAAACTTTTTCAGCAGGGGGGCCAGAAAGCACGCGAGGAAGCGGCGAGGAGAAGGGGCGCGGAGAAGGAAAGAAGGAAGGGCAGACTGAGGGAGAGGGAGGAGGAGCAGAAGGAAAATGCAGCCGGTGTCACACGCCCCCTTCACAGCGCCGCCCTGCTGAGGCAGGCGAGCCAACTCCCACCGTCGACGGCACCTGGCATGGGACAAGATTGCTCCGTCCCTGAGGAGAAAAGCGCCGACGTGTGACAGAGAGGGAGGGAGAAAGAATGCGCGAACTGGTGAGCCATGTGCTGGCGATCCACGTGGCAATTCCCGGACCGTCCGCGGGCTGGATATGGAAGGCAATTGGGCCTGATCCGGCCCGCGGGCCTTAGTTTGCCGACCCATGTCGTAGCAGCTTTACCATTTTGCATTGAATGCAGGTACCCTGTGTTTATAACCATGCAAACATTTCTCCTTTGGGCTGCAGAGATTATTTATAACAGAAAAGAAAATCAAGAAAACTGAAGTAGTACGTCATCAATTGGTTTACTGGAAATCGCTTATGCCCTTGGATCTTAAGAGGAGCTTCCCTTCTTTTAAGCTATTCAGTAGCATAGGCAGTACCCCAGAGGTTACCCACAGTTCACCTGGGTGGCTGCACAAGGTTCTCCCACTTCCAAAATTATTTCACACTAACTGATCAGCCACAACCTTGTAATTTCCAGATTGTGTTAAACATATCTTCTTATATACCCCTATGTTTTGCAACTTGAATGTCCCTCCACAGGTCAGGATCATAAATCCTTTCATCTGAAGAATCTCTGAGGGCCTTTCCAGACTAGTCTTTTTATATTGTGGGTGTGTTCTGCAACATGTACTTTGCACAATAATAAAGCATGGGGTGTGTGTGTTATTAGTTTGTTCTGTGGTGCTTCCTCAGTTTGTTGCTGGCATTCATCTTTCTCGGGAGACAATGGAGGAGTGCGCCTTTGAGGGTGAAGTCAAATGGTTGGAGAGTTACAGCACTTGCTGTGGCTGTAGAGACTGATGCGGGAGAGACATGTTTTGTTGCAGCTGGGGCAGAGAAAGGCATCCGATTGCACTGCTGCAGATGCACCATGGCGTTTTTTCTCACAGCATTACTCCCTGCAGTCATTCCTCCTCTTGTCAGCCTGGCTTCCCCAATCCTTCCACATTATTGCACAACAATACCGCGACAAAGATCAGCTAAAACTTCTGGGATATAAAACGTTACAGGTTTTCAGCAGGCTGGAAATGAAGCAGTGTGACCGTCCCCACTACTGTTGCAGGCTCAGACAGTGTTGAAAATGGGGTCACATGTAACCACCCCGATAGCATCATGAGCACAAACTATGCATGTGCAATGAAAAGGACATCTAGGGAACTTGTGAGCTAGATTTTAAACTCTTCTCCTGCTGACGATGTAGCAGACCTGTAGTTGTAAAGAGAGCTTGCTGATTGCAAATTTAAATGCCATTGTAAAGGTTTTTAACTTTCTTTCTTTCTGTAGGTTAGCCCTATCACCAACCTATTCCCAATTTCTTGGAATTTGCTCACTACCAGGTATGCAATAACAGCTAAAAAACTTATTTAAAAGCTCATTCATTTGATAGGGGGGGGAATCTTAACTTACCCCACCCCACATTAATCTGCCTATGTCACTACATGTGAGGTAAAATGAAACATAACTGAATAAGGTGGTCTGTTGGTGGTAAATAGACATAGATGTCTTGTATTTAACAAATACTTGTTATATTTCTAGCAGTACTTGATATGTTCTTTCATGCATCCACACTGCATCATTTTAGGTTGCCGATTCAAAAGTATTAGAAGAAGCCTTCAGAAAGATATAGGTAATTATATATCAGTGCCCTGGGGATCTTTCAGCCTTCCTTCAATGCCTGATTGCTCCAAGTTTCACATTTCTTATGCCTTGCAACTGGCATAGGATTCTGGGATAAGCATTTTTGGTGTTCTTATTTTTCCTTATTCCCTTCTTTGTGTAACATCTTTCCTGATAAAGGGTTCCAGAAGAGACATTTCCTCTTCCCTCTCACTTGAGAGAATAGCTCTTAAGAAGGCATTTGCCACCTGCAGTTTGTATAACGTTATTGCTTTAAGAATGCTTTAAGATTTTTATTTTAAATGAATTGTTTTTACATTTTAATTTTTAAAAATTACCATTAAAAAAATGATTTAAGCATTTTAAGAATTTAGTGTCTAATTGGGGGACACCTTTTTATTAATCCTTTTTAAAAAAAATTAGTTAATCAATAAATTATTAAATGTTGCTCTCCTTGGAACATTTATTTTCCTTGTATCCTGAGCCGAGCACTAATTCCACCCTGCCAGAGTATCAAATTTCAGGGCAGTGCTGCAATTTCAGTTGCTAAAATTAGGTGAGCTTTATTAGGCAAGCAACCGTGGTTTGCCTAATAATCAGGTCATGGAACACACAAATTCCTTGTTGTAAAGACAATTTGAATTGCTTTCTGAGTTAGGATTCGCAAGGCTTTTGTGGTTTCATGTAGCATTTTAACAAGGCGAACAGCTTCGTTCCTTTGCAGATGAACTGAAGAGCTATGGGGTGCAGGATGTCTTTGTCCTCTGTACCAGAGGAGAGCTTTCAAAGTACCGTGTCCCACACCTCCTAGAGGCATATCAGAGCCAAGGGATTGCTGTGCACCATCACCCTATATCTGATGGAGACACTCCAGACATAGCCAAATGCTGCCTGATTCTAAAGGAACTGAGGAGCTGCCTCGAAGGCGACCGGAAAACCTTAATACAGTGAGTTCCAGTGTGCCAGGTCTTTTGTCCTCTCTCCACAAGTAAAGATGGTCACAACCTGCATACATCCACCTTAGTTTCCTGCTAACACCACAGTTCAGAAATTTGCCTCCCAGCTTCTGCCACCCCCTTGAATGTTGCCACCATTCCTGTGTAGGTGGGACAAAATAAAATGCAGATGTGCCGCATCCTAGAGAATCTTCCTAAATCAAGAAAATCCTACAACTGAATGCTTTAGGCCATAGGTAGGCAAACTAAGGCCCAGGGGCTGGATCCGGCCCAATCGCCTTCTAAATCCGGCCCACAGACAGTCCAGGAATCAGTGTGTTTTTATATGAGTAGAATGTGTGCTTTCATTTAAAATACATCTCTGGGTTAGTTGTGGGGTATAGGAATTCGTTCATTCCCCCCCCAAAAAAAAAAATATAGTCTGGCCCCCCACAAGGTCTGAGGTACAGTTTGCTAACCCCTGCTTTAGGGAAAAGTGCAAGAAGAATTCTCAAGGATGATTCACACCCTGGCCAGCACCTCTTTGATCTTCTACCCTCAGGCAGGAGATATAGAAGTATAATCAGTCGTACCAACAGGCTAAAGTTTCTATCCGTGGACTGTTAGGCTGCTGAACGGAAAATAATATAGTGCAACTGACTTTCGGGGTTGGTGTGTTGTGCAACAAGCACACAGAGTGCAATGAGATTGAGTGGGGGGAGGGAGGCTCAGTTAATTTCATTGTACACAGGTTGTACATTGACAATAAAGGTATTATTATTATTATTATTATCAGTGAGCTTGTGAAGTCAGGATGAGAAGGAAGATGTGAGCCATTCCCAAGATTTGATTTTAGACTCTTAGTAATTATATTTTATCCTGCCTTTGCTCTAAGAAGCTGCTGCTTCTTCTTTGTCTTCTTTGGCGAAATCCAGCATCGCCTGAGCTCTGCGAGTGCAGCTTTCTCCCGATTGAAGTGCAGAGTGTAAGAAGCTTAAAGGCAGCATTCAAAAGATTTCCAGCACTCTCCCATGTGGCACCCAGATTCGCTTAGCTTAAAAAAATGGTGCCACAGAGAAGCTTCTGTCCTATGCAACAATAAGGGTTCATTATAAGAAAACTGGAGAGCCCTTATACACTGTCATTGTAGGCTAGGACTGGGTTTTTGAAGGGGAGCTCAAGAAACACAGAGCTACCCGGAGCCCTGAACAAGCCTATGTCAGGGCAGCTTTCCCCAACCTGACACGGATGAAAGTCAAATGCCCAAACATCTGAATTGTACCAGGTTTGGGGTGGCTGTGTTAAGGATATTGCCTCTCAATATCAGATTGGAAACCTTTTTCTGGAACGTTGTGACTCTTGATACTATCACAATGTACAGTGGTACCTCGGGTTAAGTACTTAATTCATTCCGGAGGTCCGTTCTTAACCTGAAACTTTTCTTAACCTGAAGCACCACTTTAGCTAATGGGGCCTCCTGCTGCCACCATGCTGCCAGAGCACAATTTCTGTTCTCATCCTGAAGCAAAGTTCTTAACCTGAAGGACTATTTCTGGTTTAGTGGAGTCTGTAACCTGAAGCGTATGTATCCTGAAGCGTATGTAACCCGAGGTACCACTGTACTTGTTCTGTTTTTTGGGGGGGAAATGCCCAATCCTTTTTTTTCCCCTTTCAGCTGTTATGGAGGGCTTGGAAGATCCTGTCTCAGTAAGTAAATACTTTTTCTAAAAGCATTAATTAGTTTAATATTGGCATTTTCCTGCATAAATCCATCTGATCGTGAACCTATGTCCTCTAGTATGTTACACAATTTTCTCCACCAGTAGTCTCAGACTCATCTTTGCAGATGTAAAAGGCTCTTTCACAGCTGAGTTGGAGGAATTCTCCATGCCTTCTACTCCCTAGGTATAAACAACAACTCTGGAAGAAGAGCATCACTGGCAGAGTGCAATTTTTTTCCTGCAAGTTGCGAGAACTGTTAATCTTCTATTTTTATTACTGAGGTGCCCATGAAGAGCCAAGATGGGCAATAAAAAGAGGGAAGTGGAACTTCCTTGCAAGACCTGTGTCATGGTGAACAGTATGAGATTGGAGCTAGAAGTCCTTGCTTTAAAGCTCAAAGATTGTTGTGGCACCTGAAATACTCACAGATGTATTATAGCAGAAGCTTTCATAACCAGTTATTCTCAACTCGCAGGTTATATACCCATTGGTGACAAAGGTCATGAAATGCAGAAGGCATAATATGATATTTCTGTGCTGCCCTGTAGCTCAGCTGTGACTTCCCTGGGGTTCCTTAAGCAAGTCACTCTCTTAGCTTCAGCCTCAACAAGTGTAATGAATGCTTCACAAGAAAATGTGCTCTGAGCATGTACAGCAGGAATGGAGAACTGGCAGCTCTCCAGATGTTGGGACTACAACTCCCTTCATTCCTCACAATTGGCCACATCTGGACAGCCAGATGTTGCTCATCCTTCACATGAAGCATAATCCCTGGCATATATAATCGGAAGTAATCTCCCCTGAGTTCAGTTGGACTTACTCCCAGGTAAATGCATATAGGATTTGCAATCTTAAAACATATTAATGTGAAGTTCCGTGGAACCAGGCAGAGGACGCCTGTCCTGAGGAATGCCCTCCCATCAGATGAAAAGGAGATAAACAACTACATGACTATTAGAAGACATCTGAAGGCAGCCCTGTATAAGGAAGTTTAAAATGTTTGATGTCTCACTGTGTTTTTATATTTTGGATGCTGCCCAGAGTGGCTGGGGCAACCCTGGCAGATGGGCAGGGTACAAATTATAACATCATCATCATCATCATCACTGTTACTATTACTCTTATTATTATTATTATTATTCACTCAGGCTTTCAAGCAGGTTCTGCCTCCTCACTAAATACAACTGGTTTCCTTAAGCAGAAAACCTCTTGGGGTTTTTCTTTTTCTTTTTTTACAGTAGCAGCTTGTCTCCTGCTTCAGATATCTGACACAATAGGCCCACAGCAGGCCATAGACAGCCTGCGAGACTTGAGAGGTTCAGGAGCTATACAAACCATAAAGGTATGAGGGAAGGCCATGATGGGCCGGCTTGGTAGTGGGAGGACAAGTTAAAGGGCAACAGCTGACTAAAGGCGGTGTTTCGTTTGGCACTGAAAATCTTTCCTGGCTTTCTAAGAGTTAAAGAAGGATATCAGTGCTGCTGGTGACAGTATCCATAATTCACCATTTCTGCTCTTGACCACAAGGCCATACCAGAATCCTGCATTGCCCTTACAGAAAACAGGCTTTCTAGACACGAGAAAAGCGAAAGTGTGGCTAAGCCCTGAATATTTACAGAGCATTATTATTATTATTGGGTGGAATTCAACACTGTGCTCTTCCAGTCATTCCATCTGTGCAAGCCTTGCAGCTTCCCAGGTGGAACAACACCCCCCCCTTTCCTATCCTCCCCCATGTGCTGTTCTGTGGGTTGTTCACTGGACCCCCTTGAAGCCAATTTCAAGATGAGGAGAGGGCAGGAAATCCCTGTTGCACAAGTGGAAGTCCTTGCACCAGGCTTCTGTGGATGGTGGTTTAGTGAATCCTAACCAGCTTCTTTCATTGTCCTCTTATCATATAGCTGTCAACTTACAGATTTGAAAATAAGGGACCAGCAGCCTCGAAAATAAGGGATCAGCAGCCAAAATAAGGGATCAACAATTACTTTGATGAGATACATATTTTGTTGCATGCAAATGGCTTTAGATACCTATTAGGTCCATAAATTACCATATAGCATATATACAATACAAAAAAACAGCAACAATTTGTTGTTCACAAAGGACAGCTGGACATAGAAAGGGCCCCATTACCTTCAGTAGCTTATTTAAGGGACATCATCAATAAGGGACAGCAGCGGGACATGGTGCTGGGATAAGGGACTGTCCCGCCAAATAAGGGATCCTTGACAGCTATGCCTCTTATTAAGGGAGCTTGCCATTTAATGGACTGCAAAAAATCAAGGACATGTGAGCAGATTTGGAGGATCCTGGGCCTGGTCTCTCTAAGCAAGTTTAGCTGGGAGGGAGGAGAAATTGAAACAGACTCTAGGAACCTGCACTCCCAACAGACAATACTTTGAAGAACCTGAGAAAGGAAGGGGATCTGCTTGACAGCTAAAAAGTGGATTGGTAGGGAGTCCGGAGTACTTCCTTTGGGCTTTCAGAAATCTATTCCCACAACCACCTTTCACAACTGTCCTCTACTCATTTTAGCATCTGCGATTAGAGAACAGGTGCTGCAGCTTATCCACCCTGCTTTCCCTTGCAGCAATACAACTACCTGCATGATTTCCAAGAGACTCTGGCTGTCCATCTAGCAACAGAAGGTGCAACAGCAAGATCAGTATCACGATAAACAGCAGCAGTGGAACTGAGCTGCTTCTTTACATGACCATGCTGCAATTGCCTTTGCTTGGTGCATGCAGGTGAAAATGCACCTGTCTCCAACGTCTCATTGGAACTTAATTAGTCAAGTTATCCTGGCACTATCTCCCTGGCAAGCTGCCTGATGCAAAATACAACAAATGTAAGCTGTGAGGGTTCTCTGTGAGCAAGAGCAATACTGTAATGTTTTCACAGCATAAATTCACGTTTTAAAGGGTACATTTGTCAATGGATTCCTGAAACGTAACATTCTCAATATGTCGTTGAATTCACAATAAATATTAGTTTCAAACCTTCTGTTCATATTTTTAACTCTCCATCCCACGTCTTGTTTTCTGTGCCTTAGTGGGACATGTTTGTTCTCTGTTCTTGCATCTCCCTGGTTTGTGGGAAGCCCTACAGAAGAAAACAGAATCTGGCATTTTTAAACTTTAGGGTGCGTCGAAAGGTTTCCTGCTATGTCCTAGGACACACCCGCAACAGCTGGCATTCTGGATAATGTCTTTAACATGGGCTGCCTTTCCAAATGAGGTTTGAACAAATATTGCACAAAATACTGCCCCTGCAAGCTTGCACCTTGCTTTCCTGTTCACTTCTCTAGAAACCTATGGGCTGTTCCCGTAACTGCTAGGAAACAGTGTGTATTAAAGTGATTGTGCTCCAAGCTTGCATGATTGCCTAATCTGACTTGCCCCCCAGTGATCTCCTATCCTGAAACAATTTACTACTATGGAGGCTTTTTAAAAACCAGCTGGTACCTGTCAAACCAGAAGTACCTCCTGTTCCATTTGAATTTCCCTGTCTGAAATCATCAAGGGCAATATTGATCTATTTGATGTAGCCAGCCGTATCTAAGGTAAGCTTAGGCAGCAACCCTAGTTGATGTTAGCTTGGATGGGCTGCTTGTTTAGCGCCTTTGGAAGGCTCTGTAGAAGTGGAAGTGCTTTTTTTTGTTTCAGCCTCAGAAATACCTACATATGCAGGTCATACTATATATCCATCTGGTCCATTGCTGTCTGCTCTGACTGGCAGTCGATCTCGAGGGTCTCAAGAGTTCTTTCCCATAAACTGCTACCTGACCTTCAAAAAAAAAACAAAAAAAAAAGCCAACCCAATAAAAAAAAACCCAGGAGATATCAGAGCTGAGGAGCCGTTATCTCTATCCCATGTTTATGGAATAGGTAAAGGTAAAGGGACCCCTGACCATTAGGTCCAGTCATGACCGACTCTGGGGTTGCGACGCTCATTTCGCTTTATTGGCCGAGGGAGCCAGCGTACAGTTTCTGGGTCATGTGGCCAGCATGACTAAGCCGCTTCTGGTGAACCAGAGCAGCGCACGGAAACGCTGTTTCCCTTCCCGCTGGATCAGTACCTATTGATCTACTTGCACTTTGATGTGCTTTCGAACTGCTAGGTTGGCAGGAGCAGGGACTGAGCAACGGGAGCTCACCCCGTCGCGGGGATTCGAACCGCCGACCTTCTGATCGGCAAGCCCTAGGCTCTGTGGTTTAACCCACAGTGCCACCCGCATCCCTTGTTTATGGGATACCTATATTGTTTATGGGATACCTGTATATTATAAAGAGATTCACACCTCTCTGCAGTTTCTCCTACACTCACAGCCTAGTACCTTATACAGTAGTACCTCGGGTTACATACGCTTCAGGTTACAGACTCCGCTAACCCAGAAATAGTACCTCGGGTTAAGAACTTTGCTTCAAGATGGGAACAGAAATCGTGCTCCGGTGGCGCGGCAGCAGCAGGAGGCCCCCTTAGCTAAAGTGGTGCTTCAGGTTAAGAACAGTTTCAGGTTAAGTACGGACCTCCAGAACAAATTAAGTACTTAACCCGAGGTACCATTGTATGTAAAAAAAAAAAGGACCACAAAGCAAGCTTTGGATTAAAGCTGACATATTTTAAGAGAGGCAGAGGCAGTTTGGTGACAGCACCAGTATCTTATACACAAATTTAATGTTCCTCTCCTAGAGGAAGTTGTGGAAAACAAATGCTACCCACACATCATGGGCAAAAACCTCGTTTACTGTCTTAAAAGCACATGTAGTAAAAGGAGCTAATATGGCTACCAGCTGTATAAAGATCATGTAAAATATCAGTCACAACACAGAAAGTAATAGGTAATCTTTTTTACGTGAACATACTGCTATGGACACTGCATGCCATTAAAGCTATGACAGGCACAATTTCAGATCCTTCAGCAAATACTAAAGCGAGCGATGCAGGATCAAGTGAACATAATCTACCCAAGCATGTGACACTCGTCGCCAATAGATAATGATGGTTTTGAATATGCCAAATGAGATGAATACCTATTTTTAAAACTGCACAGCTGTCAGTATAAGAACTTGCAGCTTTTTGGTATCCTGATGCACTGAATTCATTTTAAAATCAAGTTTCATAGCTGTACAACACAATCAGAAAATGTTTTACAGGCTCTTGAAAACTTGGAATATGAGGTAAGGACTGGCTGAAATTTCTTTATTTCCATTCATATTTCATCCACCCCTATGGACTTAGGTCAGCAATGCTCATGGCTGTCTTCCTTGGACCTATAATATGTATCAAACCGGGCTGTTTGTGAATAAAAAGCAGCTCCGTTGTGCTCTTGAAGTCCTTTGTTCCAAGGAGCATGAACCTCTCAGCAGCACTTGAGGCAGAGTTGACTTCCACCAGCGATGGGCATAAGATGCACAACAGAAGGAGTGACCAGTTTCAGTTTGGTGTGATTGACTTCCCCTCTAAAGATCCAAAGTGTTTTGATTTACAAACCAAGACTCCATACTTGGAATCTCTTATAGCGTGAAAGCCTAGCTTGTCCTTGCTCCTGCCTAAGAACAGACGCAGTATTTTCCAGGATCAGGCCAGAAGTCTGGCTTTGCAAGAATCCATTTGAAACTGACCTGCTGCCCCTTGAAGGACATTGGTCTAGCTTCTAATCACCTTTGCTCTAAAGGCAGACCTGCTGTTTAGCAGAAGGTGTCCTTTTTCAAGCTATTGCTTTACCTTTAAAACTGGAACAGTATTACCTAGTAGCGGCTGGCTAAAGTCAGCAGTTCCAAAGCACTTTGAAAAAGCCAAAGCAGTAGAAGAAAATAAAGTTTTATCCGTCTTTGAAGTTTTTATTGTATTGCACTAAGGAACAGCAGGGATATTCACCCAAACTCGTTGAACAAGTGTCTCAAATTGTATGCAATTCTACCTGCAGACTCACAAACTATTTTTATTACCACGCTTGACCCAGGTTGTATGGTAATTTGAGACCGCTACACAAGGTATTTTTTATTTATAGGGTGGTTTTAATATGTACTCTTCACCAGTAATTCCCTGTTCCCCTACCATATCCACTTAGTGTAGAAAATTAAAGCAAGGGGCATTCAGTGTTTGCCGTAAATATGGGAAGTTTGAGCCATGCACATTATAGGGAGGTAATATCCAAACGGTAAAAAATAGAACTACAATTCTTCCTGCAGTTGTTGTCATGTATTCATCTATAAGACACACAGAGGTTACCTAAGAGATAACATACAGAAAAGCATTCAGTCTTTCAGGAGCACTTGGTACCTACAGGTGACAGCTAGATGGCAGTCCACAACCCAAATGATCCACTACGAAGTCAATTGAACAAAAACAAAATTCTATTATACTAAGGACAGCAATTAATACTATTATAATTGAGGGAATGGGCTGTTCCTTATGGAGTGCAGGGTCAAAACTGTCCAAAGCCAGAGGTAACCGCTTTACATTAATTTATATGTGATTTTCATCACTTTAAACATCCCAGTAAAATTTAGAAAATGAAACCATCTTTCCATGAGTATTAAAGTATGGGCACAATTTAAAGGGGCAGGAGAAGAAGATGTAGGAGTCATCTTTCCCCCCACCAGTTGCAACTGTGATCGTCAGATTCCACTGCTAAATCTTGATACCAGATTCTTCTTTGAAAACAATCCTTTCGTCTTGTGGCTTTTCTGCATGCACTTCGCTGGAACCAAGTCTGCTGGATGCCATCTTTTAAGAGCTCACCAAGACATAAATCATGCTGTTGGAAGAAGGATAAACAGAATAATATATACATATCTATTAAATTTAGCAGAAATATTTCTGCTTTGTTGCATACTAGGAGTACCTTCTGTGTTCAGCCTTTACCACTGAGCTCATTATGTACCACCATAAGCCAGAGCCAGATACTCACTGGTGCAACCACAAGGGAAGTAGATATCTGCACACAGTTGTTACTGCTGCTGGCACTCACTCTTATTATAAACCGAGTGCTTGCAGTGGTTATTTATTGCCTGGTGCCCTCAACACAAAAACATGCATATCCCCCAGCAAAAGCACCACAGAAGTTCACAACCTGGCGCCTCTGGTTGGCAAACCTGTCTCTTTTGCCAAGGCCTAAAGTAAAGGTAAAGGGACCCCTGACCATTAGGTCCAGTCGTGGCCGACTCTGGGGTTGCGGCGCTCATCTCACTTTATTGGCCGAGGGAGCCGGCGTACAGCTTCCGGGTCATGTGGCCAGCATGACTAAGCCGCTTCTGGCAAACCAGAGCAGCACACGGAAACGCCGTTTACCTTCCCGCCAGAGTGGTACCTATTTATCTACTTGCACTTTGACGTGCTTTAGAACTGCTAGGTTGGCAAGGCCTAGCACAGTTCTAATAAACAAACTCAAGTGGCAGTAGCAAAAACATGCTTTCCTGGCAATTCAAGCAACAGTTGTGCACAACTTTACTTTGCTTACATTTTAAAGCAACAAACTATCTGAAGAGCATGGCACTTTTTTTAAAGAAAGAAGTTTTGTACAACTCAAATTCCACGTCAGATAGCAACTTCAGAAAATGCATCTAAATGGTAGGGATTTGCTTTCTAGTTAAGAGCTGCTTTGCCTTTTAGGATCTAGTGGCAAGGCCCTGTTCCAGGATGCAGCTTATCAAGAGGCATCTCTCATGCAGACTCTGGGCAAGGCCTTCTCAGTCACACTAATCCAATTACGGAACTCCACCCGCCCCCTGCTGAAAAGGAGGCAGGTCATGAGATGAATTCTGGATAACCTTGAGACACGTATGAGATGCCTGGGCTTTTAGTAATTTTTAAAAACCCAACTATTGATACTTAATAAGAAATTCTGTATAATGCTTATCTTACTTTCCTAAATCGTCAACCGCCTTGAGTTGCTGGAAAGACAGTATGAAAACAAATAAAAATGAAATTTGTGACTTACCCATATAGGTAGTAAAAAAAAGATAGAAGGTAAAATGCTAGTTTGCACCATCCTTCCTTCTGGCAATATGCTAAAATATCTGCGTTCATGATGGTTGTAGGATCATAGAGTCCTGGGCCGCTCATTACAGGCCGGCTCATATACCTGGAAAAACGAATTTGCATTTTTAAAAGGTACAAGGAAAGAAATTTTGGTATTCAGACATTCAGCAATGAGAAGAAATAAAAATGCAGTTGCATTAATGGAACTGGAAGATCTCTCTTCACCGCCTTCAACCTTTCAAGGTTTCCGACTTATCAAAATGTATTGATTTATTAGACTTGCATTCCACCTTTCCTCCAGTATGGAGCCCAAGGCAGCCTATAAGAAGCCTAAGCCTAAAGGAATTGCACCAGTTTAGTGAAGTGCATGACAAAATCCAGCCTAACCAAAACATTCCCTGTGATCCACTGCAACGCTGACATATCTAGATCGCACTAAAGGAGGTGGTGCCAGACATTTCAGCGTCAACAACTAGCTACTGACCTGATTCCTCTGATCTTGTTTTTGTTATTGGTTTCACAGTGAAAAATAAAATGTCCCTTGCAATGATTTCAAGAAGCAAGGTGTTTGGGGCCAAAAAAAGCAGGATACTAACAGTATATACAGTGGTACCTCGGGATGCGAACGGGATCCGTTCCGGAGACCCGTTCGCATCCAGAAGCAAACGTAACTAGCGACTGCACGTTTGCGCATGCGCGCGCTGGTTTTCGCCACTTCTGCGCATGACGTCATTTTGAGCATCTGCGCATGGGCGAGCGGCGAAACCCGGAAGTAACGCGCTCTGTTACTTCCAGGTTGCCACGGAGCGCAACTCGAACGCGCTCAACATGAAGCATATTCAACCCGAGGTATGACTGTACACTGCATTCATCTGCAACAGCTCAGTACAACATACAGTGGTGCCTCGCAAGACGAAATTAATTCGTTCCGCAAGTTTTTTCTTCTTGCGAGTTTTTCGTCTTGCGAAGCACGGTTTCCCATAGGAATGCATTGAAAATCAATTAATGCGTTCCTATGGAAACCGCTTGCCTGGCTGGCGGTGCGGAGAAGGGCTTTTCTCCCCACCGCAAGCCTTCAGGACAGGTACGGGAACAGAGGGGAAGGCGCGCAGCGCTTCTCCTCTGTTCCCGGGGCTTGCGGTGGGAGGAGGGTTTTTCCTCCCCACCGCCAACATTCAGAACAGCATTCTGAATGTTGGCGGTGGGAAGGAAAACCCTCCTCCCACCGCAAGTCTTCAGGACAGCCATCCGAAGCCTGGCGGCGGGAGGAGGTCTCTCCGCCCCACCGCCAGCCTTCGGAGGAGGTCCGAGGACAGTGGGGAAGACGCGCTGCGCTTCCCCGCTGTCCCGGAGATTTCCCTATGGGCTTTCGTCTTGCGAAGGAAGCCCATAGGGAAATTCGTTTTGCAAAGCGCCTCCAAAACGGAAAACCCTTTCGTCTAGCGGGTTTTCCGTCTTGCGAGGCGTTCGTCTTGCGGGGCACCACTGTACCTATGGTTACTAGATAGTAGGGACAAGCAGCAGATGGGTTATCTCCATCCTACTCTGTACCCAACTGCCTACCATTGCAGACAGAGCACTGGACTAGATTAACTCTTGGACAGCTCTTTACACATTTATATAGGCGAAAGCAGGCTCAAGGCAGAACTACGGAGTTTATCTTCTTAAGTTAAGGCCTTACCCATGTGCTTTAAGTATCAGAAAAAGGAATCTCCCTCTACTTTGCAAACGGAAGTCATGGAAATGGCAGAGAACCATGTAGGACACTGAAGATTTAATTCAGATCCAAGCTTGCCTCCTTTTCTGATTTCCTCTCTCCCAACAATAAGAAGTGGAAACTTGTTTTGCTTTAGATTAAGGCCCAGACTTCCAGAGGCCAATCGATGTGCAACATACACACTGAACAGCTTTGGCTGTTGTATTATTCATTCTTCGACAATCGTACGTGAAAAAGGCTTCAGCTGCATCGTTAACCCAATTCCTCTGCAGGCTTAATTTCCACAGGAAGTCTACATCAAACCGTACAGTAAGAAGTGCGTTTCCATGAATAAATTGAGACTGAACCATGCCCAGCATTACCTCCAAATATGGTAAGCCAACAACGGCATATTGAGACCCAGCGTGAGCCATTCTGTTGCACACAGAAACATAACACAGAAGAACGCGTGGATGAGGTACTCCGGAAGCACAAGCTGCAAAGGAAGACACACAAGTCAAGGCAGTTCTGCTTCCACATTTAGTGTATTTTACTTGCATTACAGTGACAGGGGGTGTACTGCGTCAAAAGAAAAAGTAAGGGGCGATAAGCAAAGCCAGCATTAGACAAGAGAAGCCAACATAATAGTTTCAACGTACTGTGTCATGAGTGTGTAAAACGTGCAGACAATTTGCATAAAACTGGTCACTGCTCACATTGAATACCATTTATACAATCTGCGGTGTGAGAATAAAAAAGGCAAGTTTGCACATTTTGGAGAGGGTCATCACTCAAACTGAGGACTCGTATATATCTTCCATTTTACAATCCCAGGGAAAGTTAGATTTTCCACATGCAATGCCCATCTGTCTTCATATTAGACTGGCAGATGGCCTTACAGCAACCCTCCAAATGATTTCTGCTTACCTCTAGTGAGCTACATCCAAACCACAATTTACAGGTGGGATTTCAGCTACCTAACCAGGTGCCCTCCAACTGTTTGAGATAACTCCCATCAACCCAATTGTTGGGAATGGTGGAAACTGTGCAAGTCTACACATACAGCAAAAAAGTAGGATGTTTAGTATTTCTTTTATATGTTATTTGCGGTGGACACAGAGATCTCAAGTCTTGCCCACTGCATTGTTTAATCAAGTAAGGTGGACACTCACTCAACTAAGTTTTATTTCCTTGAAATTCGTCAATGAACTTCTCCCTTCAAAATCAATTTAGCAGATTTAAAAGTAATGCTGAACTCAGTTTACTTTCTGTACTTTGTGGTTTTAGAAAATTTCACTTTCAGGTTCACTCAGTTACATCTACAAATCATCAGGACTAGAAACTTACATAAAATCCTGAGAATTTCTGTATTCAAACCAAGACTCAACAACTGCACAATTCCTTGCTAACCTTCTATTGCTCCATTTCTACAAATTTTGGATGTCCCAAACTATTCAGGTGAAGCTGTGTACTACTGGTTGTCTAAATCCTGGAACTCTAAAATGCTGTGTATGTTATAAACCAAATGTTTTCTTTAAAAAGCATTCTTTTCCTTTACAAATAATTGTGCAGAGATAGGACCAATACTCTAACATAAACAATGTACACAAATATAAACAGCACAAATCCTGCTGTGCAGAAGGGAACAAACAGTGCCTAGAATCAACTTAACAGGAGCCCATTTCTTACGTCCTACGAAAAGCAATTTACATTTCTAATATATTCACTTCTTAACCATCATGCTTTCCAGTGAAAACCTACGAAGACATTGTACCCTGTTTATATGGGAGCCTGTTATCATAGACAGCAGTTTGTAGCCAACAAAAACTGGAAACTATCAACCACAGATGGTAACAAAAACTGCTGTTGATCTGATATTCCTCACTCTGGCTGAATTTGCTGTCATTGTTGTATCCAGTATGAAAGGAGGAAGCACTGCAGTTAACACAGACTATTCAAATCTGCATGTCCCCAAATACAGGTTGAGATTCCAGCTGTGTGTCTGCTAAGCAATAGGAGACCTAAACAAGAAAGTTATTACCAGCATTCAGCCACAAAGCATTAAAAACTAGACCAGCTGTTGGCTAAAATTATTGTCAACTTGCTGGCCATTTCCTAATCTTGCACGTTAATCCTGCTTTTAAGAGTTCTGCACTTCTTTTAAACCTATTGCACCCCTATTGGGAGGAAAGCATTTATAAGTACGCTCTTTAGTCACAAGAAAGTCTGTAGACTCTCACCTGTATATTTAAAACATAGTTGTCCAACATGCATATGGTAGAATCTTTTTGATTAAAAGTCTGTGATAAGGGAATGCATACATGTAGTGAACATTTTCTCACCCTCCCAAATCAAATGAGAGATGACCGAGAAGGGTAAACTGTTCCATGCGCAACCACTACATTCTCTCAATTCCACCGTATCTGCTTTGTGGAAGCAGCTTCTAGCAGTTGTACCCATACAGCCCATAACCTGCTTCTAGCTGATCGGTTTACATTCAGCACTGACACCCACTGGCTCAAAGTTAGCAGGGCAATACTGGAAAATCATCTAGCTGGAGGTGTAAACCCCATTGCCCCCCAGGTGCTGCTTGGCTTCGGCTCACATCAGGATCCCTGCCCAATGGCCATTCTGACTGGGGCTGATAGGAGATGGAGCCCAAACACATCTGGAGGACCAGAGGTTCTCCATTCCTGCTCTCGCTGAATTTTGTTTCCCCCCAACTTTCTCAAGCACTCCTGATTAATGGAGTAGCTGAAGGCAAAAGGGAAACACTTTGAGTGAAGGCAGAGGTTAACACCTGAGAAGTTGTTTCAGTTATTTTAGCTCTGCTAAGCAAGTACATGTACAGTTGAAATGCTACATATATAAAACGAGTGTCTGCTATCTTTGACTCTCTATTTAAACAGTGCAACCTGTTTCAACAGCTAACAGCAGTGTCAGTAACATCTCCTGAGGCTGTGGCAACAATTTCTCCTAAATCACAAAATGTAGGGATTAAATCCCCCACCAGGAAGGGCCACCTCAAATTAGGAGTCCACAGACTGCAGGTTATCCAGCTCTGGTATAAACTGAAAATCTTTTAAAGAACCTGGACTACGCCTCTCACTAAAGTCTTGTGCAAATGTAATAGCAGCTACCTACAAACCCTGGGCTGTATCCGATGCAAGCCCAACTTAGAGGACACCCACTGAGCTTAATGGACATAAATTAGTCTTGTCTTAATTTCTGTGGGATTACTCTGAGGAGGACTGGCACTGGACACAACCCCATGTATAAAAAAATATATATCAAGGGGCCAGACTTGGAATAGCACATTCCTGTATCCCAGTCCCCCGACTCCCCAACATGAATTCCCATGATTATGGTTTTGTGATCTGCACCAACACTAAAGAGGGTTCACATCAGAAACAGAGTTTGAAGCCATGTTTTGAACTAGATTTGCAAACTCTGGTTGAGAGGAAACCTGGCATTTTCCTCGTTAAACAACAAGTGTCAAATCTCTTGGATTCTTGCCAGCCTGGCTTAGTTATAGAAGAATTTAAGCATGTAACAGTTTTCCCCATCTCTTATTAAGCAAGCCAACTCACAACGCACAAAGTCCATGAAGTTATTACAACCCCTGAATAGACAAAAAGACAGGCAAATGAGCAAGCACACCGAACAAAAAGAAGTCAACAGAAATAATACAGATGTTCCTAACAAAATGAAAAGTAGAGAGTGGCATTAAAACATTAAACTAAAAAGCAGTACACACCTTTAATGCAATTTTGACTCTCTTAATCTTTTTAACCTTTTCAACTGTCTTTGTACCGAAAATGTAAAAAGCAGATTGAAAGAATGTTAGTATGACAGCTGACAAGATCACCAGCAGACAAGCAAGTCAGAACTTCAAGCTTAGAGGAAAAGAGAAAGAAATCTGCCAAGAAATCTTAGATCTATTACATATTATCAAGTAACATTTTACTAAAGCATCGTAAGTCAATATTAATTACGAAAAACCTGGCTAAGAATGAATGCAAAGAGATCTCTCTCACGTAAACTTACAGGGTTGAGTGTATTACACTGGTCTATGGGATTCTTGTAGTCAGTCTTCAGCTCATCAAAAGCTATAATCTAAAATAAAATTGGAACAGTTGGACAGTAGGGTGAGAACAGCTCAAATGGAATGTGTAGCCCTGTTCAAAAGCACCACGCCCTGGAGAGACAAAATCCTAGTTTCAAGCTCAGAGGAAACCCTCCCAAGGGTTAGATCCCAGCCAGCTAGTCTCTTAAAATGTATGGAACAGCTAGGCAGTGTCTGGACACAATGTTAAAGAACTCAAAAGACATTTCCTGTCGCCACAAAAACACTCCCTGACCTGCGGAAGACAGCTCATTTGACAGGTTTCTTCATCCGGTTTCTGGGGCTAAAGGAGCTCTCCTTTAACGTGGAAGCAGGCAACGCTCCTTGACACAATTAGCTAGTCCAGTGAAATACGATAACTACATCATTTCTATAGGCAAAAGATTGCTAAAAACAGTACGGCTATTTCGTAGCACTCTCATGACCCAGCCACATGGACACATTTTATCCTGATGCTACTTAGTTAACGCTTCCCAGTTCTGCACAGTGTAACCCCAGCCAAACATTTGCTGAAGGGAAGCAGATTTTGCAGTCGTGTCAAGTTAAGAAATTGGTAGTAACTGGAAGAGGGGGGGGGAGGTCTGGGAGGAAAGTGCCCTTTGTTCTATCAGGCTCCAACCCCCCGAGCGAGCTCACTTCTGATGGGCAACAAAAATGCTCGCCATCTCCCTTTTGCTAATACCTGGGCAAAGTCACATTAATTCACCCCAGGGCTGGAGTATTAGGAGAGAAATAAAACAGCAAGTTGCCGCAAGATTCTGGTTTGGCAACTCCTGGTTGACCCAAATATCTCGAACCCACCACTTCAGTGCCCCACAACAACTCCTTCCTTTTACCACCTGCGAACATGTCCTATTCCCCCCCATCTCCCACCACAAATATGCATCCATCTCTGGGACTCTCTCCCCACCCAGAACCCCCCTGAAATCACTTCGTAAGTTCATGCAATCACCCACGCACCCCACTTTCCCCACTCTTATCTCCTCACCCCAAATACATACCACTTATAAGTGCACTTGCCTTCTCCCTCCCCGGGAGGAGCACCTATTTTCCCCAAAAACACCCACCCACAGAGAGAGCTCTCCCCTGCTAAGCCCCACGGATTGCCTATGCAATGCCATGGGCCAACCACTAATGCAAAGATCCGGAACCACTAATGCAAAGATCCTCCTTCCCACTTCACCCCCAAACCCAAGCTGCGCCCCCTCCATGTCTCCCTCACCCCATGGATCATAGACCCGTTTACTTCTCCCCAACACACACCAAGCTCTGTCCCTAACCTTCACAGCCCCATTTCCCTGCCTGCATGAGGAGTCCCCCTCACCCCATGGACCCCTCATGCAAAAAACCCCAGCCCCCTTTCCCCCCATGGCTGCCCCCTAACACAGCCCCCTCATGAGGAGCCCCCCTCTCTCTCCCCACAGACCCCTACCCAACTTCCCTAACCTCCACAGCCCCATTTCCCTGTCCCCCTCGACCCATAGACCTCCCCATGCAAACACCCCCCTGGCTGCCCCCTAACACAGCCCCTCCCTCCCCTCATGAGGAGACTCCCTCTCTCCCCCCCCACAGACCCCCTAACCTTCACAGCCCCATTTCCCTGCCCCCTCAACCCATAGACCCCCCCATGCAAACACCCCCATGGCTGCCACCTAACACAGCCCCCTCTCTCCCCTCATGAGGAGCCCCGCTCTCTCCCCAGGGACCCCTCCCCAACTTCCCTAACCTCCACAGCCCCATTTCCCTGCCCCTCTCGACCCATAGAGCCCCCATGCAACCACCCCAGCCCCCCATGGCTGCCCCCTAACACAGCCCCCCTCTCTCCCCACGGACCTCCACAGCCCCATTTCCCTGCTCCCCTCGACCCACAGACCCCCTCATGTAAACACCCCCATGGCTGCCCCCTCACACAGCCCCCTCATGAGGAGCCCCCCTCTCTCTCCCCACAGACCCCTCCCCCAACTTCCCTAACCTCCACAGCCCCATTTCCCTGCCCCTCTCGATCCATAGAGCCCCCATGCAACCACCCCAGCCCCCCATTCCCCATGGTTGCCCCCTAACACAGCCCTCTCCCTCCCCTCATGAGCCCCCTTGACCCATGGACCCCCTCTCATCCAAACACCCCCAGCTCCCCTTTCCCCCATGGCTGCCCCCTAACACAGCCCCCCTCTCCCCCCACGGACCCCCCTAACCTTCACAGCCCCATTTCCCTGCCCCCCTCGACCCATAGGGCCCCTATGCAACCACCCCAGCCCCCCATTCCCCATGGCTGCCCCCTAATACAGCCCTCTCCCTCCCCTCATGAGCCCCCTCGACCCATGGACCCCCTCTCATCCAAACACCCCCAGCTCCCCTTTCCCCCATGGCTGCCCCCTCACAAAGCCCCCTCACGAGGAGCCCCCCTCTCTCTCCCCACTGCCCCCCCCCCGTCCACTCACATGCCAGATGGCGAAGAAGATGAGCGCGGCGGTGAGGAGCAGCGCCAGCATGTAGCAGAAGGCGGCGAACGTGAAGGCCATGGCGGCGGCGGCGGAAGACGAGGCCCCGGCCGAGCGGCGCGCGGGGGATGCCGGGCCGGATCATTCAGGGCGGCCGCCAGGAGCCCAGGCAGCGACGGCGAGGCCGAGAGGGGAGCGCCACTGCGCACGCGCGGGAGACGGGGACAGCGGCGGCGGGCACCTCCCCGCCCCTCCCTCGAAGGCGCCCCGCAGCGGCCCCTCGCGGCCGGCGACGGAACTGCAGCGCCGCCCGGACACGCTTTTGTTCTGCTGTCCCCGTTTCTCACGACCAGGGCCAGACTTAGGTTCAATGCGGCCCTAAGCTACTGAAAGTAATGGGGCCCTTTTTATGTCCAGCTGTCCTTTCTCAACAACAAATTGTCGCTGTCTTCTGTGTTGAATATATGCTATATGGTAACTGATGGACCTAATAGGTATCTCAAGCCATTTGCACATGCAGAATGTAGGCACCCTATATATAGAAAGGATCAAACCAGTGATCTTTGAGGGAGCAGGCTAGCAGGCAGGGCCCATGACTTACATCATAGGAGCCTGCACAACACAAAACACTGTTACTATATGTAGATTTCATTTTTTTTAATCTTTTATTTAAGAAATGTACATCCAGGGGTTTTTTCCCCCATCACATGGCAACATGGGCAAATGGCTTGAGATACCTATTAGGTTTTACCATATTGCATATATTCAATACAAAAAACAGCAACAATTTGATGTTGTTGTTGACATAGGACAGCTGGACATATCAAGGGCCTCATTACCTTCAGTAGCTTAAAAGGTAAAGGGACCCCTGACCACTAGGTCCAGTCGTGGCCGACTCGGGTTGCGGCGCTCATCTCGCTTTATTGGCCGAGGGAGCCGGCGTACAGCTTCCGGGTCATGTGGCCAGCATGACTAAGCCGCTTCTGGTGAACCAGAGCAGCACACAGAAACACCGTTTACCTTCCCGCCGGAGTGGTACCTATTTATCTACTTGCACTTTGACATGCTTTCGAACTGCTAGGTTGGCAGGAGCAGGGACTGAGCAACGGGAGCTCACCCCGTTGCGGGGATTTGAACCGCCGACCTTCTGATTGGCAAGTCCTAGGCTCTGTGGTTGAACCCACAGCGCCACTCACGTCCTCCTCAAACCTAAATCCAGTTCTGGGTCCAGCATCCTGTTCTGCCTTTTTCACTCCCCCAGCACACAGGGACGACTTCCCCCTTCCCAGTGTGACTCCCAAGCTTTCTTTCCTGGGAAAGTGACAGCCAATTTGGATTTCACCTAGAATTTCTCTAAAGAAAGGACCCAAAGTCTTGACTGCTGGCACAGGCCGCTGTGTCAAATTGAGCCCTGGATCAAAGGACTTGCAAATGCCAGGGGAGAAATCAGATGCCAGCCTGAGTCACAGCAGAGATGGCCTCATCCTGGAATCTCAAAAGTCTAGGTCTTGTAAGTAAGTAAGTAAGTAAGTAAGTAAGTAAGTAAGTAAGTAAATAAATAATACCCCGCCTATCTGGCTGGGTTTCCACAGCCACTCTGGGTGGCTTCCAACAAAACACTAAAATACAATAATCTATAACAGAATATTAAAATACAATAGTCTATTAAACATTAAAAGCTTCCCTAAAGAGGGCTGCCTTCAGATGTCTTCTAAAAGTCTGGTAGTTATTTTTCCCTTTGACATCTGGTGGGAGGGCGTTCCACAGGGTGGGTGCCACTACCGAAAAGGCCCTCTGCCTGGTTCCCCGTAACTTGGCTTCTCACAGCGAGGGAACCGCCAGAAGGCCCTCGGAGCTGGACCTCCGGGCAGAATGATGGGGGTGGAGACGCTCCTTCAGGTATACTGGACCGAGGGCCGTTTAGGGCTTTCAAGGTCAGCACCAACACTTTGAATTGTGCCCAGAAACGTACTGGGAGCCAGTGTAGGTCTTTCAAGACCGATGTTATATGGTCTCGGCAGCCGCTCCCAGTCACCAGTCTAGCTTCCACATTCTGGATTAGTTGTAGTTTCCAGGTCACCTTCACGTATCTAGTTGAGATTCCTGCATCTCAGGGGGTTGGACTATACAGTCTCTTCCCCATACCATACCATACCATCACTCGAGGCCCCAAACCACCTGCTTCTTCCGCAGATCCAGAAGATGGTGATGAGAGAATGAGCCACAGGATGCTGCCGTATACAGAGTCAGACCCTCTGCCACAGAGCTATGGCCTCCTCTGCAATAGCCCATTTAAGGAATGTTCTCCCCAAGGAGACCTGACGGGCACCAATGATATGCACCAATGATATGATATGGTTAAATTTTATTTTTAATAACAATCATGTGTATTTTTATTGACTTTGTTTCATGTTGGTTGTAAATCACTTTGGGACTTCTTTTTTTAAAGAGGGGAGCAATGTATAAATTGAATAACTCCTTTGGGAGACGATCCCCGCCCCTTTTATGTACAAACCCTAAAAAAATATGCTATGCAATATCCCTAGTATATGAGCTCAAAAGCCTGCCCTAAACAGACTTTCGGAAACTAGCACAACCGCATTGCAAGTAGCCAGTTTGCACACCGCACTTCGTTTGCAACATGCCAGTAGTTCGATGCTGTCTATTGATCTGCATCACATGCGAGAGCCAACTTTAATGTTTCTAGGTCGAAACGTTTTCTGAGGAGGGTGGGAAACAAGGCAAACTGGGGATCAGCGAACGGGAGGCGGGGGAAGCAATGGAAAACAGCCATTTTAAGTAGGATTCCACAGATTCAAATCCAGGTTGAGAATTCCACTTAGCCTTAGCTAGGCTCTGGAGGGCAGGACTCGAACCAATGGCTTCAAGTTACAAGGAGATTCCAACTAAACATCAGGAAGAACTTTCTGGTGGTAAGAGCTGCTTGACAGTCTGGGGTGGCAGACTCTGCATCCTTGGAGGTTTTGTAGGCAAAAGTTGGATGGCCACCTGTCAGGGATGATCTAATAATAATAATAATAATAATAATAATAATAATAGTAATAATAATTTATTATTTATACCCCGCCCATCTGGCTGGGCTTCCCCAGCCACTCTGGATGGCTTTCAACAAAATATTAAAATACAGTAATGCATCAAACATTAAAAGCTTCCCTAAACAGGGCCGCCTTCAGATGTCTTCTAAAAGTCTGGTAGTTGTTGTTCTCTTTGACATCTGGTGGAAGGGCATTCCACCGGGCGGGTGCCACTACCGAGAAGGCCCTCTGCCTGGTTCCCTGTAACCTCACTTCTTGCAGGAAGAGAACCGCCAGAAGGCCCTCGGCGCTGGACCTCAGTGTCAGGGCTGAATGATGGGGGTGGAGACGCTCCTTCAGGTATACTGGACCGAGGGCCGTTTAGGGCTTTCAAGGTCAGCACCAACACTTTGAATTGTGCTCGGAAACGTGCTGGGAGCCAATGTAGGTCTTTCAAGACCAATGTTATGCGGTCTCGGCGGCCGCCCCCAGTCACCAGTCTAGCTGCCGCATTCTGGATTAGTTGTAGTTTCCAGGTCACCTTCAAAGGTAGCCCCATGTATCTAGTTGAGATTCCTGCATCTCAGGGGGGTTGGACTAGATGACCCTTGGGATCCCTTCCAACTCTACAAGTCCAGCCGTGATTAAATGGTGCACAGCATAGAAAAAAGACACAGAGAACCAGCAATATTCTCAGGATGGGATGAGCAGCTCCTTCGACCGCTCTCCTCCGATTTTATTCTCCTTTGTTCCCCTCTGCCTCATGGCCGGTCTGCCAATGTCTCACGTTACATCATCCGGTCATGGCTTTTACTACACCCATCACCATATAAGGTAATCACTGCCCAGAGGAAACACAACTCCATATAAGGTCAATACATTGTAAGGCACAGAGTGCTGGTCAGCCGAGGTCAGGGGGCACCCTGCAGTATTACAAGCCTCTGCCATGGCTTTATGACTCCCACAACAAGTCTATGATTCTATGATTTATTATCATGGGTGGGGAACCCTCACACCTTTCAAACAATTGTTAAGGTTGCACTGGGAATGGATGGAAAGAAATTAATTTAACGGAAATAAAAAGTGGGCAGGAGGAGGCTGCAATCCTCCACATTACTCCTGAACGGGGTCAAGATAAAGTCTACAGCATCTCTCAGTTACTTCCCAAAACAACCCCATTCCACAAAAAATGCAGATCCAAGGAGCTCTCAGCAGCACAACACACACCTCTTGAACCTTTCTCAGGTCACTGGAAGGTTATTTTTTTTCATTTCTTTTTACAGACGCTCTTCAGCTTTGAATTTCAGAAAACAGCCCACGGTTTAAGGAAGAACTGGGGTTGTTGCCCCGTGAAAAAGTCACTGCAAACTACCGGTAAACCCAAGATTTGGTACCAGTAACAAGACGTACCGTATTTTCTATGTATAACACGACCCCGTGTATAACACGACCCCTATTTTGTGGGGCTCCAAATAAAGAAATCCCCCATATGCACTATCCGTGTGTAAGATGACCCCCAATTTTAAACTTGAAAAAAATATAGTCTTATACACGGAAAAATATGGTACTTCTTGCTACCTAGCAAAAAAACCAAAGGGGTGTGTGTGGAAGGAATATGACGAAGGATTATCAGAGAATGGATTCTCCAGTTAAGCAAAGGACAAATGCCCAGCCTTTCTTGCACAGAGGACTCCTGAGAGATGTCCAGTCCAAGGCAGGAAATCTAAATGGTAGACTAAAATGAGCAGTTTGTTGTTGTTTAGTCGTGTCCGACTCTTTGTGACCCCCTGGACCAGAGCACGCCAGGCACTCCTGTCTTCCACTGCCTCCCGCAGTTTGGTCAAACTCATGCTGGTAGCTTCGAGAACACTGTCCAACCATCTCGTCCTCTGCCGTCCCCTTCTCCTTGTGCCCTCCATCTTTCCCAACATCAGGGTCTTTTCCAGGGAGTCTTCTCTTCTCATGAGGTGGCCAAAGTCTTGGAGCCTCAGCTTCAGGATCTGTCCTTCCAGTGAGCACTCAGGGCTGATTTCCTTCAGAATGGAGAAGTTTGATCTTCTTGCAGTCCATGGGACTCTCAAGAGTCTCCTCCAGCACCAGAATTCAAAAGCATCAATTCTTCGGCGATCAGTCTTCTTTATGGTCCAGCTCTCCCTTCCATACATCACTACTGGGAAAACCATAGCTTTAACTATACGGACCTTTGTTGGCAAGGTGATGTCTCTGCTTTTTAAGATAAATGAGCAGTTAGGACATGGATTGTGGAGACCCAAGACGATCAGAGGCCGGCTGCCTCACGAGGCCAAAAAGCAAAATCCTCTTGGAAATGGCCACTGTAGCTCCAAGTTTCTGGTCCTAAATGTGCTTGTGTGAAGCCCCCAACCTCGGTTTGCTGGGGACACCTCTTTTGCAAATTCCCTCAAGCGGAAGACCCACACGAGGGCCCCACCAATAATTTTGCAGAGGGCTTTTGCATTCTGCAAATACAAGCTTATCCATCCTTTGTGTTCGCTTCACGTCATCAAATAAAGAAGACCAGCATTTCACTCCTTCAGAGCATACAAGATTTATTTCAGGTATTTACAGCCTTCTTTTCAATTTGAGAATGAGAACTTCCACGGCACATTTTGGTTTTTTCCCATGGAAACTTCTCTTTATTATTTATTTGCATTTATACCATGCTCTTCCACCAGGGGAACTCAGGGCAGCTTTAGGCAATGCTTCCTCAATAAATCTTTTCCAAGTTATAAATCGAAATACTATTAAAAAGTGTAATTTTTGCAGACTCGGTTAATCTCTAGCAAAGAGGAATCCTAAACTACTACCGTATTAAAAAGGGCACGCTGTCAATAGAAAGGTTAATTTATTTACTCCGTTAGAAAAATTATAGTTTTCTTATGGGAATGTCGACTGTTTTCCCCGCCCCGCCCCAGTTGTGTGTTTGTGTGTTGGTCTTTCTTAACACGGTTGATAATAGGTATGCAAAAACTAAAAACCCAAGGCTGGAATGAATATTCCAAATTGAACAAAGTTAGACGATTGTCATTTAGTCTAAAAGTAAAAAAAAGAAGAAGGGAAGAAAGATGCTCAACAACAACACTTTAGAATAATGCCACTTAGAAAAAGGACAATAAGGTCTCCTAAACGTTAAGGGAAAGGAAAATACCACACTTCGTTTTTATCACCAGTGTCAACTGCTCTCTTAAGTGTTTTAACAGGCCAGATGTATCATCAGCTGCTGCCCAGGCTCAAAAACTTCTAGGATCAGGCAGCCCAGAAGGGGCTCAAACCCAACAGCAACTTAACTGCCTGATTATCTTGCCAAGCTGGGCAAGGTTCCAGGAAGGTGCAGGAGAAGGATAGCTCCTCCATTCTCCAAGGCAGGGGGAAGCAGTTTTAATGCCCGTGGGCTAAATCCAGGACGACTGAGTTTCCTGCTGCCCCAGGAAACAGGGGAGATTGCTGCCTGGCAACCCCCGACCCAGATCCATCTACTTGTGGCCCTGCCTGGTTTTAAGCAACGCTAGGCAAAAGAGTTTCCTGCCGTCTCAATCCAAAGGTGAAAAGCCAGTTTGCTCCCAGAAGTCAACAAGAGATTTCACATTTTTGTGTCACCAAGAGAGATCTATAGATGCCCTTTGCCATGCAGGAGAAGGTTGCTCCAGAAATGATGCGAAGCACATGCACCGAGTGGAACAGAGATGGCAAACCTGTGGCCCTGCAGGTGTTGCCAGGACTCGGCCCCAGCCAATGTGGCCAATGAGCAGGGGATGATGGGAATTGTAGTCGAGGGGTGGGGAACCTCCAGCCGGCAGGGTGACCCTGGCTGATGAGCTCATTTTCCCCAAACAGTGCCCAATTTCCCCATCCGATGACATAGCTGGTGATGTCAGCTGATGGGCAGGGCCTTCTCCTTCAAGCGAGCAAGAGTAAAAAAGCTTAAAGGAACCTGTACAATGTAGATTCTTTCCCTCCTACCCACCCATTGCTTGCTGCAAAGGGAAGCACTTTCAGCTAGTCCCCAAGCGCAGACAGGGTAGCGGGGACAGCCTTAAAGCAAGCGCTGATTTGCGTTCAGCAACACCTGCCCCCAGGTATAGAAGCTGGATCAGCTGGGAGGGAGCTGAGCCCATGCAGCAAAGTATACTAAGATACCTCCAGTCAGTGGCCTGAGAATGGTTGCTCATCCCAGAGCTTAAGAAGAGCAGGTCAAGGCCATACAGCACAGACAGGGAAAATGCCCCGACAGGCCAGTCCGGTGTTCTTTGTTGCCAACCCCTCCTGCAGGCAGGGCGATTAAAAGTTCAAGTGCTGAGTCCTGCACCCAGGCAATTCAAGTTGTGCAATTCAAGGTGGGCTGCTGTGACCTGCACACAATTGACTCAACCCTAGGAGGAAAGGAAGGAAATGTGCAGGGAACCAATACCCTGCCTCTCCCTCGCTGTTCTCAAAGAGGCAAGCCAGCACTGCCCCACACGCTTCCGACATGCTCGCCTTTGAAGCTGCAAGGAGCTTGGGGCATTCCTTCCCCAACGTGGCGCCCTCCAAGTGCTGTTGGGACTGCCACTCCCATCATCCCTGACCGCCGAGCTAGCCGGTTTTAGGCTTAAGGGGAGCAATAGGAGTGAGACTAGCTTGAAAGAGGAACAGGTCAGGAATTCTGCAAGCGGAATTCTGAATGTGTGCTACCTGCAGAATCGCAGCATGTACACAGTCCTGTCCGTGGGTCACGGAGCCCAGAGCAGAGATGTGCTGGACATTCAAATACTAAGGAGCAGGGTTTGTTTTCGTGGATCTTTTTCGGTTTTCACCAGGCAAAGCACCCCGCTTTAAATCGTGGCAATAGCAGCCACAGAATCTGCCCCTGCAGATGAAATTGATCAGACACCGCGTGGCCTCTTCTTTTAGGCAGAGTCGGCCTGTGTGTATCAAGTCTAGTTGTTTAAAAACTGGCAGCATAAGAGTCTCTTACAATCAATGGAGAGATAAAGAAATGTAAAAAAAGAAAAGAAAGGCACACAGAAAAGTGCTTGTATAAAAAAGACAAGAGAACAGTTAATAACAACTGCGTATAAAGACTTAAAGAATGGATGTTCACCAGAGTGTTACTGAGCCCTTACGGATTTTTTTTTTTAAAGAAATCTAATTCCCTTTGGACTACTAAAAGAAAAAAGAAAAAAGAGGGACTATCTACTACACACAGAGAGAAGAAAAATAGACGGGTCAAACTTTTGACCCGAAATGGAAATATGTTGACGCAAGATCAACTGAGAATATCGTTGGGAATTTTAAAGAGGAAAAGAATTCTGAAAAACTGACGAAGCGAGGGTGTGATTAATACTTCAGAAAAATTGCATTTGAGATTGGTTCTAAACCCTTTTATGTCTAGAAGATTCAAGTCACTTAAGAAAATGCTGTTTTCACATACAAGCCATTAAGTGTCCAGTTTCTTTCCAACAAGGATGCCTCTGCAGCTCAGGCGAAGGGGGAAGAAAAGGCTACACATTTGACTGGGAACATCCTGCAAATAGATCCCACGGACAGAAGCCAGAGCGATACAGAGGGTCCCGTTCATCTTAAGTGGGGCTTGCGCAGGAAGTGTTCCTTGGAGGGAGACTGTGCCACATTACCTGTCACAGTTACGAGTTCCAGATTAAGCCATATAGAAATATTAGTCACAAGAGGGAGGGGAGGTGGAATTGTCCCTGCGGGAGAGCTGTTCCCTTTTAAAACAGTTAATAAAGAGAGGGAAGGGAAAACGACCCCTTGAGCAAAGTTTGGTTACGCAGGAACTGCCACTTCTCCCCACGCTTGTATAAACTTTGCACGCACAAAAATATATATGTACATACATACACACACTGCAGGAAACGACTATAAATACAGTGCATCCTTTGTGGGTCTAAAATGGAGGAAGAGGAGGAGGAGGAGTCGCCGTGTCTGGTTCCAGTTCACACCAGGCTGGAATGCTTAAAGAGTCTTTCAGTGGAAGAAGCCAAGCTTCTCATGCAGCCACTCCTCAGTGAGGTCTTCTGTATTCCTGATTTCAAATACCTTTAGTTAAAAAAAAGGGGGGGAGAAAAAGAAAAAGTATTGTGTTAGAAACTATGATCTTGGCCAATACAACATAAGAGAATATTAGAGGTTACCGCCCACACACTTCTGCTGCGCTTTTCTGCTTGCTTGGTGGCACCTTGCTAAAACCACTTCTTACTGTTTGTAGCAGAGTTTTCCCCAGAGGCAGAGGGCAAGATCAGGAGTCATACTCAAATTCACAGTCAAGAGCTTCTTTATTGCTTGACTGGTGGCACAGGCATTTCTGTTACTATAATATACAGGCTATTTACCGTATTTTTCGCTCTATAGGACGCAACAGATGATAGGACGCACCTAGTTTGCGGGGGAGGAAATAAGGGGGGGAAATTTCTGAATCCCAGAAGCCAGAACAGCAAGAGGGATCTGGCTTCTGGGATAGCCTCTTGCTGTTCTGGCTTCTGGGATAGCCGCTGGGATAGCTGGTCTAGCTTTGCGCGAAGCCTCTGCAGGGCAGGGGGAGCTTTCATCCTGCTGCCTTCCGGAGGCTTTGCGCAGCTAACCCCAAAGCTAGAACAGCGAGACGGAGCGCTGCGCTGCGCTCTCTCTCCCTGTTCTGACTTCTTTAGCCGCACAGCCTGCATTCGCTCCATAAGACGCACACACATTTTCCCTTACTTTTTAGAAGGGAAAAAGTGCGTCTTATAGAACAAAAAATACGGCACATACCCTCTTTCTCTCTCCAGCACAGTATAATCTCAGTCCAGTAATTAACAATCCCGACACAGCAGAACTCACAGTATCAGCAGCACACATTGTCTTACTTCCAACCTTGTTGTCAGCGTGTGTGCTGACAGTGTGTGTGTGTGTGTGTGTGTGTGTGTGTGTGTGTGTGTGTGTGCTTTCCTCGTGTGGAAATTGCAGCCTGCAACTTCCTCCCTTTATTTGCACCTCCAGCTGACACCAATCAAGCCTAGAGTGGCACTCCTACACACTAAAGAAAAAAATCTGGAACCCTCTTTAAAGCTTCTAGGAACTTTTATCTGTGTCTTAAATAATGTTTTCCTAACAGTGAAACCTTTGCACGGGCAGAACGCTTTGGTAAGCTGTCAGAATGTGACGACATACCCCAGGAACAGATTTGACTGGGCAGCTAAACCGGGTGAGGGAAGCCGATGGGTCTCAAACCCTCAGTGACTTGGGATTCCGGAGGATTGAGCGGACGAGACCAAGAGTGGGTTGAACGGTCAAGAAGGCAATTCCTGCACATGCTGCAGCGGGAAGTGAGGGACAGGTGGGGTTCATTAACCTGGGAAAGCAGCCCATATAAGAGAAGGAAAACACTGATCCTAAACCTGGCTTCGCTTCAAGAGAATAAAAAGGCTCAGGAGTAAATCTGGAGTAGAGTGTCTCCTCCTATCAACTCCTGCAGCCAAGCTGGTGCCAAATGTCTTGCACTGCTTTCCTTTGGACCCCATCAGTGAGAGCCAGTGTGGTGTAGTGGTTAAGAGCAGTAGTCTCGTAATCTGGTGAACTGAGTTCGCTTCCCCGCTCCTCCACATGCAGCTGCTGGGTGACCTTGGGCCAGTCACACTTCTTGAAGTCTCTTAGCCTCACTCACCTCACAGAGTGTTTGTTGTGGGGGAGGAAGGGAAAGGAGAATGTTAGCTGCTTTGAGACTCCTTCGGGTAGTGATAAAGCGGGATATCAAATCCAAACTCCTCTTCTTCTTCGTGTCTTGTTTATGTAGTGACCGCTCCCCACTTTAAATGGGGGGGCACCTTTTGTATGGTTGTGCGCAGCCCCCTGGACCCTATGCGGCACCATTAGCACAGGCTTGGCTTCGCCTTCCCCAGGTGGGATATCTGGAGGTCTCCGCCTACCTCAGCCAGTTGCCCAATCCTGCCATGGGAGGCGTTGCCAAGGTGATCAGGCCAGGTAGGGGGAGGGACTACCTGGCCACACAATAGGGGAGGATCTTACCTGGGAATCGTCAGTTGGCTCCCACCCTACCCACCCTCAGTTAAGATTTCTTTTGCAGGTTAACCTTTTCTCCACAGGTACACAGGCGCTGCTACGTCAAGGTCGCTGTCAAAGGGCCGGAAAGGAATCCCTCTGCATTGGCAGGTTTGCCTTTCCCGTAGCAAAACATCACAACTTTGGCGGTATCAGGCCTTGAGCGGAATCCTTTATCTTCCCTAAACTCCTTAGGGTAGTGATAAAGCGGGATATCAAATCCAAACTCTTCTTCTTCTCTTTATCTGGTCAGCCCAGGGCCTCCATATACCCTGCCCAGGCTTGTTCCCCAGGGCCATCACTTTGGTGCTGCTAACACAGAGGTTCGACTTCACCCTCGGAGGCACACTCCATTGTCTCTCGAGACAGAGGGAGGCCAACGACAAACACCGGGCACATCCCTGATACTTAATCCAGAGACGTCTGCTGTTGAGCAGTGTGGTTTGGGGGATACAGCCTCCCAGGCCAACTTGGACCCTGTGGGTGGGTCAAGACTGGCCCGCTGGCCTGAGAGTCACCCACCGCTGCTCTGCAGGATCTCTCAGAGGGGCAGAAAAAGAAGAGCTGCAGCTGCTGCCCTGCCCTAGAAATGGCCTGAGGAAGAGGGGAGCAGAAGAGGGGTGCATTAGCGACTGCGGTGTTATTTAATGCTTCCTCTGAACGTAGGCAGAGATGTCAGCTCAGACCGCTATTGATTCATGCATTGATGTAAAACGGAAAGATGGGGGGGAGCGAAGCTCCATCACACAGTACAGATTAGTTACTGCACTCAAAACCACAGTAGGACGATTATGGAAAACATGGTGGGGTGGAAGGAAGAGCCTCCTCAGGGGAGCGATGGAAGGACCAGGCAGCAGAACACAACCCTGCCTGAGACAGGCCAGCTCAGAGGATTAAGGGCACAGTAGGAAGCTGAAGGGTATAATAAGCTGGAAGTCTAGTTCGCCCTGCCCTAGATGCCTGGGGCAGAGGGGAGCTGTGGTCCAAACCATGTGGATGGCACCAGGTTAGAGAAGGCTGATCTAATTCTTGTCTCCCTTGGAAGCTGGAGCACACAGCTAGAAATCCAGTTCTCCACACCAAATTTGCTCTGCAAGACTGTGAGCCAGACGGCTTGCGCTGGTCCCTGTCCGCCCTGAATAGGCATGAAGGCAGGCGAGAGCGGGCGCCCCTCTCTTGCCCGCCTTCCCAACCCATCTGAAACTTACAAGGGTTATCCAGAGGTGAAAGGGTGCCATCGGCCAGGGCTGTCCGTGTGCATGCCTGGGTGTCCCCATCCTTCAAACCACAAAGCACACAGCATCCCGACACACCTGTGCATTCATGCGCATGTTAGCTCAGTGACCAGCCCTTATGAAACTCGAAATGGAAACCCAACTTCTTAACTTTTTTCTCTCTTTCTTCTCCTTCCACTTTGTCTTTTAATTCCTTTTCTATTCCTCCCTCCCTCCTTCTCTCTTTCTTTCTCTCTAGTTCCCCCACCTCTCTTCTCCATCTCTTTTTTGCCGGGGGATCCATGGTTTAGTTTGGACAAAAAAAAGGAGATATTTGACAATAATCTTTGTATTTTTCTTTATAAACTCCAATAACATTAAATAAAGGAAATGGAAGCCCAGTGAAGTCTGAAGCTAGCCACAGGACGCCTTTCCCCCCACATGCCAGAGGATCTCTTGCACAAAAAGAGACAGTGACTCAGTGCCAGTTCTCTGTCTCTCTGAACAACTAGCAGAGTAAAGTAATTTTGTCTAATTTATAGGGGCAGATCTGTATGCTGCGCACAGGCTACAAAGCTCAGTTTCCCCCTTAGCACAGAATTTTATGGGCACCACATTACACACAAACACACACACACACACGCCCTGATAATAGAAGCACCGTATTTTTCGCTCCATAAGACGCACTTTTTTCCTCTTAAAATCTAAGGGGAAATGTCTGTGCGTCTTATGGAGCGAATGGGTGATCCCTGGGGCTGGGGGGGGGACCCGGGCTTTCCCCGCCAGCCCCACAAGCTCGGGGAGCAGCGGGAAGGCTGTGCGCAGCCTTTCCGCTGCTCCTTGACCTGCTCTTTGGGGATGGCGGTGGGGGAAAGATGGGCTTCCCCCACCACCAGCCCCAAAGAGCAGGTCGAAAGAACCCGAAGCCTCCGGAGTGCAGCGGGAACTCCTGCCACGCTCCGGAGGCTTCGGGTTGCCTTCACTGAAGCCTGGAGAACGAGAGGGGTCAGTGCGCACTGACCCCTCTCACTCTCCAGGCTTCCAAGGTAGCTGCCTGAAGCCTCCAGAGCGCAGCAGGAGCTCTGGAGGCTTTGGGTTGCCTTCACTGAAGGTGAATGAACGCACCTTGAACGCACTGAACACAACTTGTTTTAGAGGGGGAGAACAAAAAAAATATATCTCCCCCTCTCTGTGCAACGCCCCTTCAGCAAAGTGGCAGGAGAAATGGAAGGGAGAGAGGGGGAGAATTTTTTTCCCTTGTTCTCCCCCTCTAAAACAAGGTGCGTCCTATGGTCGGGTGTGTCCTATAGAGCGAAAAATACGGTATTTAAAACTGACAGAAGAGTTTAGGCAATGGGGAAAGCATCAAGTTAGCATAGGAAGCTGCCTTATGACGAATCAGACCATTGGTCCATCTAGCTCAGTGCTGGCTACACCAACCGGCAGCAGCTCTCCGGACTCGGGAATCTAACCAAGGACCCCTCTGCTTGCAAGGCAGATGCTCTTCAACACATACATAATTTCATTTGTACGCCACCTTTCCACAGTTCAAACCATGCTCAAGGCAGCAGCTTACAACATGGAAAAAAACATGTCACTGCAAACTAACAAAAGTAGCCGTGAACAATAAATCAATCATTTAAAGTATGCAAGCAAAAGGAGCAATTTGTGTATATGTTGTTGTTGTTGTTTAGTCGTTTAGTCGTGTCCGACTCTTCGTGACCCCATGGACCAGAGCACGCCAGGCACCTCTGTCCTCCACTACCTCCCGCAGTTTGGTCAAACTCATGCTGGTAACCTCGAAAACACTATCCAACCATCTCATCCTCTGTCGCCCCCTTCTCCTTGTGCCCTCCATCTTTCCCAGCATCAGTGTCTTTTCCAGGGAGTCTTCTCTTCTCATGAGGTGGCCAAAGTCTTGGAGCCTCAGCTTCAGGATCTGTCCTTCCAGTGAGCACTCAGGGCTGATTTCATTCAGAATGGATGCGTTTGATCTTCTTGCAGTCCATGGGACTCTCAAGAGTCTCCTCCAGCACCATAATTCAAAAGCATCAATTCTTCGGCGATCAGCCTTCTTTATGGTCCAGCTCTCACTTCCATACATCACTACTGGGAAAACCATGGCTTTAACTATACGGACCTTTGTTGGCAAGGTGACGTCTCTACTTCTCAAGATGCTGTCTAGGCCTGTCATTGCCCTTCTCCCAAGAAGCAGGCGTCTTTTAATTTCGTGGCTGCTGTCACCATCTGCAGTGATCACGGAGCCCAAGAAAGTAAAATCTCTCACTGCCTCCATTTCTTCCCCTTCTATTTGCCAGGAGGTGATGGGACCAGTGGCCATATATATATACACATATATATTGTGTATATATATTTGTGTATATATATCACAACAGGATTGAAAATGTTACAAAGCAACAACAGGACCCGCACCCAAGGAACAATCCAAAACAACACCCCAGCTCAAGATTCTGCTCAGCAGCCTCAGCTTTTGCAGCTGGAGTCAGTCAGGCCTTCCCCACCCCCATTAAGCCACTACCTTTCCCCAAAATGCAATAAGTTCATACCCAGCAAATTCTGGGAGCGTTCCACTCTTACCTTTGTGAGTTCCGCCGTCTGTACGAGCTTATTTTTGCTGCCGGCGTACATCATCTGTTGCTCAGGCTTGCACCCTGCAATTATCGGGAGGAAATCGGGATCAGGAGCAAAGCAAGACCAGCGTTAAGGCAGTCTGTTCAGGAGGAACGGGGCAGGGGTACAGATGGAATAGGCCAGCCATTTTACTGCCTGCCTGCTTTTCTATCCCCACTTGCTACCAGCTCCTTGCTCTGCTAAGCCTGTCACCTGTCAGATGCTCTGGACTGCAACTCCCATTGGGCTGATGGGAACTGTAGTTCTGGAGGGCACCTGGTTGGCAAAAGCTGCTCTACTAGAGTCTCGTCCCTTGCAAGTCGCCCCTTTCCATTTATTAATTGATTGCATTTATATCCCACCATTTCCTCTAAGGAGCTCAAGGTGGTGTACGCCATTTCCGCCCCCCAATTTAATCCCCACGACAAGACTGTGAGGTAGGCTGGGCTGAGAAAAGGCAAGGACTGGCCTAACATCACACCCAATGAGCTTTGTGGCCCAGTGGGGATTTGAACCCAGGTCCTAGAATGACACTCTTTTTTAAAAAAAATATATAATAATTTTCCACACAACAACACGAAAAACATCAAAAAATAATACACAACACACAAAAATCAACATTTGAAAACTAAAAAACAAAAAAATCCATATTTTACAAGTTAATATTATAAACACTAAAACAACAAGACATTGACTTCCACCAATCCCACAGCACCTCCTTTATCTCTCATTTTGTCTTCCTGTTTTCTTTATCATCTCTATCCTAACATCTAGATATAAATCCTTCTTTCATATCCTTTCACTTCACAAGGTTATTCGAGACTCAGCCAGATTTCTGCCCTCGAACCTTGACTTTTGAGGTATTCCTTTAGGCACTCCCATTCTTTTTTTACTTCACTTTTTGGTTTTTGTCTTATTATGTCTGTCAATTTGGCTAAGTCTAAGTATTCTGAGAGCTTACATAGCCACTAAGTACTGGAAAGAGAATCAGTTACCCACTAGGGGAGAGTGGCTATGTAAGCTCTAGAATGACACCCTTAAGTGTTGCACTTCATGGGCTCCAAAATCCAAGCCAGACTTTGTCGGCCTGGCTCCCTCCAGAGGGTGTTGGATTACAACTCCCATCAGCCCCTGCCAGTGCACGATGGGAGTTGTAGTCCAACAACAATTTCTGGAGGGCGCCGGGCCAACGAAGGTGGGTGTAAACACTTAAAATTGAGAACCTGGGAGTCCTGAAAAGGGCAATTCACAAGCTTCACCAACACCATCTCGCCCCCGTGTGGGCTGTTCTTAGGGCTATCCTAAGACGTGTTTGTGTCCCGTCCAATCAAAACATGGCTCCCAGCGAAACTGGCTGTCCTTATGGCAATCAGCCGTTTCCATCTTAAAGCCCAGCAGGCGGCTGCGTTTTGAGAGCTGGAAGGGCCCTCAAAAGGTCATCCAGTCCAACCCCCTGCAGAGCAGGAATTTGTACAGGAGAAACTGCCCCCATCATCCAGCCGGAGCTTGACTTACCGACGGGGCTGGAGAAGATGAAGCAGAGCGGGTAAGAGACTCTCCCGTCGTCATGCTGGTACTTGTAGCTGTAGACGATGAACGTTTTCTCAGAGTTAAGGAAAATGGAAGCAGGAGGGGTGAGCAAGAAAGGATCCTGAAACCTGCCCATTGCAAAGTGCTCAGTATAGCTGAGTTTTTAAGCAGAGTTTACAGGAGAGGAGGGCCTGGGGCTGCTACGTTCGGATCAATGAAATGCTAAAATGGACTAAAGGCGGCCATGATCGTACCAGACTGTTGAAAGCACTTCCTAGGGGCCCTTATTTGGAATGAGCACTTACACACACACCCACCGCTTTCCACCCTGAGGTCCCATCCGCACTATGCATTTAAAGCAGAATCACCCCACTTTAAAACAGTCACATCTTCTCCCTAAAGAACGCTGGGAAATGCAGTTTTGTTTGTTATATTCTTTACGGAAAAATAAGAAGTACAAAATTTTAAGTGCACCAGGTAAAAGAAAATGTGAAAATAAAAGAAAATAACACCCGTGTAAAAAAACAAAAAACTATAAACATTACATGATTGTTACGGTAGTTAACCTAAAACTTAACCTAATAAAGGTAAAGGTAAAGGGACCCCTGACCATTAGGTCCACTCGTGACCGACTCTGGGGTTGTGGCACTCATCTCGCTTTATTGGCCGAGGGAGCCGGCGTACAGCTTCCGGGTCAGGTGGCCAACAGGACTAAGCCGCTTATGGTGAACCAGAGCAGCACACGGAAAAGCCATTTACCTTCCCGCTGGAGTGGTACCTGCTGATCTACTTGCACTTTTGACGTGCTTTCGAACTGCTAGGTTGGCAGGAGCAGGGACCGAGCAACGGGAGCTCACCCCGTCGCGGGGATTCGAACCGCCGACCTTCTGATTGGCAAGTCCTAGGCTCTGTGGTTTAACCAACAGCGCCCCGAATCCTGACCATTGGCCTTTGTCACCAACAATTTCCATCCGAATCCTGCTTCTCCATTGAGGCCTCAGCTCTTGCCTAGCTTATAATGGACTCCATAAAGAGAACCTCTCACCCCTAGTGGACAAGAATTGTAAAAGGGGGCCCTGTACCAAGCCAGACCAATGGCTCACCTATCTTAAAAATGTCTACGCCAGTGGCTCCCAAACTATCCACACCATGGACCACTACAAAATCTCTGAGGTTCTTGGCAGACCACTCAACTGTTTTTCTGCCTAGTGTAGCAATTGTAATACGCCATGGGGGCGCAGGGGGCGCTGTGGTCTAAACCACTGAGCCTCTTGGCCTTGCAGATCAGAAGATCAGCCGTTGCTCTGTCCCAGCTCCTGCCAACCTAGCAGTCCGAAAGCACACCAGTGCTAGTAGATAAATAGGTACTGCTGCAGCGGGAAGGTAAACGGTGTTTCCGTGCACTCTGGTTTCTGTCATGGTGTCCCGTTGCACCAGAAGAAGTTTAGTCCTGCTGGCCACATGACCTGGAAAGCTGTCTGTGGACAAACGCCGGCTCCCTCAGCCTGGAAGTGATATGAGCACCACAACCCCATAGATGCCTTTGACTGGACTTAACCATCCAGGGGTCCTTTACCTAATGTGCCATGCTAGATGCTGTAGGGTTTTTAATTGCACTTTTACAGACATGCTGCAGACCACTCTCCAAGGTTTCAGGCAGGGGCTGTTCCCATGTGGGGATTGAACCTGGAATCGCCACCACTGACCCATCGTTTTGTACACCTGTTTCGTGGCCCAACCCACGTGCCCAAGCACGTGATGGCTTGAGGCTTTTGCAAGCACCAATATGCAGACCAGAAATGGGTTCTTCTAAAGCAAAATATTGCCGCCGCCAAAAAAAGGATATCGAGGTTGCCTCTCGGGCAACTCATCTTTTAGCTCATCTGGAGAAATGCCCTGGTAGAATTAAAAATAAAACAAGAGACAGGGTTGTGAACACAGGAATCCACAGACATGTCCAACAGCTGTATAAAATGGTATACATAACAGTAACTAAGTTAACTAAGCTACACTGGCTCCCAGTACATTTCCGAGCACAATTCAAAGTGTTGGTGCTGACCTTTAAAGTCCTAAATGGCCTCAGTCCAGATAACCTGAAGGAGCGTCTCCACCCCCATCGTTCAGCCCAGGTACTGAGATCCAGCTCTGAGGGCCTTCTGGCAGTTCCCTCACTGCGAGAAGCCAAGTTACAGGGAACCAGGCAGAGGGCCTTCTCGGTAGTGGCGCCCGCCCTGTGGAACGCCCTCCCACCAGATGTCAAAGAGAAAAACAACTACCAGACTTTTAGAAGACATCTGAAGGCAGCCCTGTTTAGGGAAGCTTTTAATGTTTAATAGACTACTGTATTTTGGTTTTCCCAGTAGTGATGTATGGAAGTGAAAGCTGGACCATAAAGAAGGCTGATCGCCGAAGAATTGATGCTTTTGAATTATGGTGCTGGAGGAGACTCTGGAGAGTCCCATGGACTGCAAGAAGATCAAACGTATCCATTCTGAAGGAAATCAGCCCTGAGTGCTCACTGGAAGGACAGATCCTGAAGCTGAGGCTCCAGTACTTTGGCCACCTTATGAGAAGAGAAGACTTCCTGGAAAAGACCCTGATGTTGGGAAAGATGGAGGGCACAAGGAGAAGGGGACGACAGAGGACGAGATGGTGGGACAGTGTTCTCCAAGCTACCAGCATGAGTTTGACCAAACTGCGGGAGGCAGTGGAAGACAGGAGGGCCTGGCGTGCTCTGGTCCAGGGGGTCACGAAGAGTCGGACACGACTAAACGACTAAACAACACATTTTGATATTCTAATGGAAGCCGCCCAGAGTGGCTGGGGAAACCCAGCCAGATGGGTGGGGTATAATTATTATTATAATATTATGGTTATTATTGTTATTGTTATTTACTTGATTTTATTTGCTGAGTTTTATTCTGTGAACTGCCTTGAGATCTTATGATGAAGGGTGGTATATAAATTTTATTTAATAATAACAAAGCACACCACTGTCGACTGGGCCCATCTTTAAGATTCTGGATGCCAGGTTTAGAGGTCATTACAATACTGTTAATGATTCCTAAGTTTAGTATTAGGCTGTTGTCTTCCTATACAGGCTTTTAAATTCTATTCTGTAATGCTGCATACTGCACAGAGCTGCTTTTGAGAACATGGTGCCCACCGGATGTTTTTGGACTACAACTCCCATCATTCCCTCCATTTGCCTCCCCTTACTCTATTTGCGGCTGGTTCTGCCACTTTCTAGATTTAAGCCTTCTGGGGTAAAGACCTGAAGTCTCTCCATCCTTTGAGAAGCCACATATAAAGCACTAGCAGCCTCGAAACAAGTGTTGCTCAGTAACTCTAAGCAACTAAGCCAAAGAAATCTGTGCAGCTTTGAAACAAGTGGTTAAAATCAGTGCAGCTTTGAAAGGTTCAGCCTGCCCCCCCCCCCGATCCAAAATGGCACCTGCCTGTTACCAGACAGAAGAGGAAAACCTGCTCCTTCTGCTCCGGAACAGCCATGCAGACTATTCCTAGTGGGGAGAACCTACCTATAACCATTCTGTTCCCACCACTCAACATGGGTTGAGATATGAAGCATGTTCCCTTAAATAATAATAATAATAATAATTTTTTATTTATACCCCGCCCTTCCCAGTTCAAAAACCGGGCTCAGGGCGGCTAACAACAAATTTAAAACACTATAAAACACTTAATTATAAAAGCAGCATAAATACGGTATAAAAACATGAATAACAATAAATTCAAAAATCAAAAATCAATCAGATAATTCCCAGGGCTAGCTGGCTGAATTGGTCCTACTTGGGCCAGCAAGGAGGCCAGGGGAGAATTAGCTGTGGGGTCTCAGAGCGGGTGATCTTCATAAAAGGGGAGGGAAGGGAAGGGAAATAAAAGATCAGGCTGAATTCAAATTAAAGGCCAGGCGGAATAGCTCTGTCTTGCAGGCCCGACGGAAGGAGCTTAAAGAGCCTTTGCCCATTTTATTCTGTGAACCACTCTGATATCTTATGATGAAGGCTGGTATCTAATAAATCATCACCACCACCACCACCTGGTGCTGTTCAGATATTTCGGACTACAACTCCCATCAGCTCCACCCAGCAGGTCCACCCAGCAGGGATGAATCATACTGTGGCTGATGGGAGTTGTAGTCCAAAACATCTGGACAGCACCAGCTTCGCAAAAGCTAGGAAATAAAGCCCATGAGAGCTGGACCATAAAGAAGGCTGATCGCCGAAGAATGGATGCTTTTGAATTATGGTGCTGGAGGAGAGTCTTGAGAGTCCCATGGACTGAAAGAAGACCAAACGTATCCATTCTGAAGGAAATCAGCCCTGAGTGCTCACTGGAAGGACAGATCCTGAAGCTGAGGCTCCAAGACTTTGGCCACCTCATGAGAAGAGAAGACTCCCTGGAAAAGACCCTGATGTTGGGAAAGATGGAGAGCACAAGGAGAAGGGGACGACAGAGGACGAGATGGTTGGATAGTGTTCTCGAAGCTACCAGCATGAGTTTGACCAAACTGTGGGAGGCAGTGGAAGACAGGAGGGCCTGGCGTGCTCTGGTCTAGGGGGTCACGAAGAGTCGGACACGACTAAACAACAAACTCAGTGGGGTTTGTTCTGAGCAGACATGCCAAGCGCGACGTTGCTACTTCTGCCAAGACCACCCAGGCGTGGTTTCAGAGCATCCTGCAAGAACCAGCACTGCAAAGGGCAGAGACGGTGTGGCGTGGAAAACAGACAAAGAAACGATTTTCCAAATGGCACAGTGGTTCACTTTCGAAATCCAGCAATAAGAAAATATTTGCTGTGAGAAGTTGCAGCCCCAGCTTGGAAGCAGTTTGTAGCTGGAGGCGAAGACACAAAATCCACACCATATAAAAAGACCATCCACAAACCTCATGTTCTTCATCCAGAACCACCAGCTGCTTATCCTTGTCGATCTTCACTATAATAAAAGGGAGAAAGAAATTGAAATGAACCCACTGAAATTAATGAACACGACTCAGCTAGGACCACTGATGTCAATGGTTCTACTGCTTCCTTTTTTACAGGGCTGCTCGCCCGGCCTCACTCCCTGGCTGCAGCCAATTAACAGTAAAAATCTCGAAATGGGTCCAAACTCCAATGTTTAAAATCTCTGGTAGAGGACAAAGATCCAGAGATCAGGTTAAAGGTGGCCAAATTCTGTGCGATTGCCATAAAACTTAGGGAACAAGCTGTGATACCATCATGATTAAGGTTTTAAATGACAACTTCAGGTTATATTTTAGTGAGTAAGATCTAATTTATATATTTTAGTTGCTGCTATATCTGTACTTAGGGACGTGGGTGGCACTGTGGTCTAAACCACTGAGCCTCTTGGGCTTGCCGATCAGAAGGTCGGCGGATCGAATCCCCGCGACGGGGTGAGCTCCCGTTGCTCGGTCCTTGCTCCTGCCAACCTAGCAGTTTGAAAGCACGTTGAAGTGCAAGTAGATAAATAGGTACCACTCCGGCGGGAAGGTAAACGGCGTTTCCGTGCGCTGCTCTGGTTTGCCAGAAGCGGCTTAGTCATGCTGGCCACATGACCTGGAAGCTGTACGCCGGCTCCCTCGGCCAGTAAAGCGAGAAGAGCACCGCAACCCCAGAGTCAGCCACGACTGGACCTAATGGTCAGGGGTCCCTTTACCTTTATATCTTTACTGTCCCTGTTATACCGAACTGCAAATTTAAATGTAACCCTATTGTGTTTCGTGACTTCCCTGATTTTGTATGTGAGCTGGAACTGGTCTGTGACCGAAATAATACATTCATTCAATTAACAGTAGCACAATTAACAGGCCAGCGTTGGGAGCAACTCTCAACTGACCCACCAATAGGACACTGTTCCAAGGGCTGAATGCTAGACGTTGGCAGGGCCAGAGGCAAAAGGAGGAGGAGCGACAGGTGCGTATGTTTTCCTTTGTGCAAGAGGCTATTTTCCACACCCATTTGGAAACCCTTCTCTGTCCTCCATGCAGACAAGCAAGGGAAATTGTCAAAGTTCAAGGGCAAATCCCAGCCAGGCAAAAACACTCAAGGAGGGTGCAAAGCAAGGCTGACGAGGGATGAGGCCCAGGGAAGAGTTCCAAGGGCCAGAGAGAGAGGTCTAGAGGGTTGAATGTGGCCCCCGGGTCTGAGGTTTCCCACTCCTGCTGCTGAGCATCACCCTCTGCCACAAAGACACTGAAAAAAGAAGTGTCTTTATGGCAGAGGGTGATTACCAGGTAACACTGACTCCTCACTGGCGACCCACCTGCACTCACTGTGTGCTATTAGCAACATGGGTTGCTATTAACAACATGCTTTAAAAAAAATAAAAATAAAAGCTTTTATGAAGATTTTGCTGTCGTTTTACCACATGGGAAGGTTTCTCATCATCCTGGAAAAAAGGTGGCAAGTGGGGTGCCACAGGGTTCTGTCCTGAGCCCGTTGTGGTTCAACGTCTTTATAAATGACTTGGACGAAGGAAAAGAGGGGATGCTCATAAAATTTGCAGATGTCACCAAACTGGGAGGGGGAGCTAATGCCACAGAAGATAGAATCGGGATTCAATGTGACCTTAACGGATAGGAGAACTGGGCCCAAGGTAACAAAATGAATTTCAATAGGGACAAATGTAAGGTTCTGCACTTAGGCAGGAAGAACCAGGTACATAAATTTAAGATGGGGGACACCTCAGCAGGGACAGGGCCTTCTCAGCCACAGCACCCCCAAGTTACAGAACTTGCTTTTTTTCCAGGAAGATATTCTTGCTGTTTGGAACCAGATGAAAACGGTGCTTTTAGATGTGTTTTTGCCTGGTGGCTGTTGAGCAATTTTTTCCCCCTTTTCTTTTTTGCTAGCTAGCTTTTAACTTGTGTTTTATTATGGTGGGATATAAATAGTTCATCCACATGTACACACAAATAAATACTGCCCAACGTCACCAAACCACCCATAGCAAATGCCACGACGGCAGTTTCTTGTAGTTAAGAGACGTTTGCTCAACCAGGGCAGGGAAGGAGAAACAGGAGAAAGAAGGAACACTTGGAAAAGAACATAAGCCGCGATAAATCCACTTATCTTTGTAACCATGAGGGCAGTAATCTCTTTCAATTTCTTCTTTGCAAAGGGATCCTCAGGATGATAAAAGAGGCTCCACGGAGGAGTCACTGAAGCCAACAAGGTCAGCTCTGAACCAACAGACCCAAAGCTAAATTATGGTGTTGACATAATTTGGGACAACCTGGAGAAACTGCCTCCAAGACTCTGCTGGCCATTTAATACCCTACTGCTTTGCTACACCAGAAGTGGGGAACCCCAGGGCCAGAGGCAACCCTCAGGCCTCCCTCGAAGCCACACCCCCTCTCCTCAAGCCCCTCCCCCTGTCTCCAAACCTATTTGGCTGGCTTGTGTCCTCCAACCAAGAATACCTTTTGCTTGCATGGAATGAGGCTTATATACAGTCATACCTCGGGTTAAATATGCTTCAGGTTGAGCATTTTCAGGTTGCGTGCCGCGGCGACCCGGAAGTAACAGAACGGGTTACTTCTCGGTTTCGCCGCCCATGCATGCGCAGACGCTCAAAATGACGTCATGTGCATGCGCAGAAGCGGTGAATCGTAATCCGCGCATGTGCAGACGCGTCTTACGTTCTGTTCAGGATGCGAACCCGGCTCCGGAATGGATCCCGTTCGCATCCAGAGGTACCACTGTATACACAATGTGTGTTTGTGTGCAGACAAAATGTGAGAAAGCCCCCTTATCTTTGAACGGCTAGAACCTGGACGACTTAACAAAGGCAATAGCAATGGCCATTGCTCCGCCCACTTCTGCCTCTAGCCCCGCCCACTACTGGCTCGTTCCCCCCCACCTTTCCTACCTCAATACTTCTCACTGCCAGCATTCAAAATTAGGCAGGCGCCGGGCGCATTTTACACCCGGCTATCGGCCACTTCCGACCAAGTGAAGATGACCAGGCGCCAATATAGCGCCTGATCTCTCCACCACCTGAAAGCACCTGCCTGGAGATCCTTGAATCTTGGCTGTTTTCACACACTAATACCACGTCCTGTAGAATTTTGTATTTTATCTGCACAACCAGAATGAATTTCAGGGACCAATTTCGAGCCGCCTGGCCCCAAAATGGCATCTAGGCATTCCGCTTTGGCAATCGTAACCTTGGTTTAAGAAGCCATTTACCGCCTAGCTTATATATCTGAGTTTCTAACACTGCTCACTACCTTCCAACAACATTTCTCCCAATATACAAAGTTGCGACTGAGTGCCTGCATCTTGCCTCCGGCCACTCAGCGGACTCACAAATCCACAAGGAGAGCTCTACTGGATCAAGCCAATGGTCCCCTCTAGTCCATCGCCCTGTTCTCACAGTGGCCTGCGGGAAACCAGCGAGCAGGATTCGAGCACAAGAGTTCTCTCCCATCTGGCGGTTTCCAGCAACTGGTAACCTGGGGCAGACACAAAGGTTGCCACTCAACCAGCTCTCCAAATTGCCTAGGACAGGGGGTTTTTTGTTTGGGGTTTTTTTGCTGACATCCAAATGCAAAAGTTCTTTCAACTCTGCTCTCAGAAAGCAAAGTGCAAGGAGGCCTCAGGCGAATGCAGAGTCCGCAATGCCCTCTGCTCTCTTACTCAGCAGATCCTTCTCCACCCCAAGCCAGCGCCAGGCCTTGAAACCCTGGTGGGCAGACGTCTTACTGATAATCGCAGCATTGTTCGTCTCTTTGCGGAAACGGAATTTTCTCAGCTTCTCCACAAGGTCTTCGGCCACGTCACAAACCACGAGGGATTCACTCTGCGGGGGGGGGGGCAGGGAAGGAGAGACGAGGAGGGAGATGAATAAGACATTCTTATTAAGACATTTAAGTCAGCCACAGCTCTCTGATCCCCAGCTGCTGGAAGGTCTGGCGCAAAGCCCCAGAAACTAATAAGAGGAAACAAGTAACTATGGTGGTACCTCAAGTTACAGACGCTTCAGGTTACAGACGCTTCAGGTTGCAGACTCCGCTAACCCAGAAATTGTACCTCAGGTTAAGAACTTTGCTTCAGGATGAGAACAGAAATCGCATGGTGGTGGCACGGCGGCAGCGGGAGGCCCCATTAGCTAAAGTGGTACCTCGGGTTAAGAACAGTTTCAGGTTAAGAACAGACCTCCAGAACGAATTAAGTTCTTAACCCGAGGTACCACTGTATTTTGAAATGCTTTGTGGGGACATAGCTCTGTGATCCTGCAGTGGGAACAGAGGAAGCAGGCTTGCACTAAGTCCAAACATCGGTCTGTCTGCTCTGCGCAGTCATACCTCATGTTACATTTGCTTCAGGTTGCGCGTTTTCAGGTTGCGTCCCGCAGCGACCTGGAAGTAACGGAACGGGTTACTTCCGGGTTTTGCAGGTCTCGCAGACACGCAAAATGATATCACGCACATGCGCAGAAGCGGCGATCCGCAGACGCGGGTTGCTTTCTTTTCAGGTTGCGAACGCACCTCCAGAACGCATCCCGTTCGCAACCAGAGGTACCGCTGTATTGCCAACACCAGCCTTCCCCAACGTTGGACGGGGGCTGATGGGAGTGGTAGCCCCAATATGAGGAAGGTTACTGCAGACCAGGGACTGGGAACCTGTGCCCCCTCTAGATATTGCCAGGCTGGCTGCAGCTCCCTTTTCCCCTAACCATTGGTCCTGCTGGCTGGTGGGAGTCCAGGCACACCTCCCTATTCCTGCTGCAAGCGGAGAACTTGAGGAAAAGGACTTTTCTGCTCATGCCACTGGGAAAGTCCAGAAATAGAGGTGATCTGGTTGACCACTGATGCTGGATGAGATAGCAGAGACATCACCTTGCCAATAAAGGTTCGTATAGTTAAAGCTATGGTTTTCCCAGTAGTGATGTATGGAAGTGAGAGCTGAACCATAAAGAAGGCTGATCGCTGAAGAATTGATGCTTTTGAATTATTGTGCTGGAGGAGACTCTGGAGAGTCCCATGGACTGCAAGAAGAACAAACCTCTCCATTCTGAAGGAAATTTGCACCTGGAGAGTCAAATTCATGAACTTTCTGGATCTCCGTGACCTTTGGTTCGTCCAGCTTTAAGAGACTCAGCTCCTTGAGAAGACAGAAGGATGTAAGCATTTACTTGCGCCTGTGATGGAAATCCCATGGACTGCAAGAAGATGCAACCTCTCCATTCTGAAGGAAATCAGCCCTGAGTGCTCACTGGAAGGACAGATCCTGAAGCTGAGGCTCCAAGACTTTGGCCACCTCATGAGAAGAGAAGACTCCCTGGAAAAGACCCTGATGTTGGGAAAGATTGAGGGCACAAGGAGAAGGGGACGACAGAGGATGAGATGGTGGGATAGTGTTTTCGAGGTTACCAGCATGAGTTTGACCAAACTGCGGGAGGCAGTGGAGGACAGAGGTGCCTGGCGTGCTCTGGTCCAGGGGGTCACGAAGAGTCGGACACGACTAAACGACTAAACAACAACAACAATAACAACAAAGGTGTTGCTGAACCGCAACTCACAGGGTTTCTAAAAGGATAAAATGAGAAGGGGAGAATCGTGTATGCCTCCATGGATGAAAGTTGGGATATAAAAATAAGCAAATAAAGGGACAAGATGAAGTCATCCCCCCCACCAGGACTTAAGACCACACCACAGTTTCTGGATATACACCACTGCCTCAATGTTCATCTTACACTATACAGCTAAGACCAAACAACCCATCCTGCAAATTCCTTTGCTCTCTGCAGTGAAATGCATCTCAGATAGTCATTCCCAGCATGGAAAGGCCAAGCTGATGCAAGTGGAAGGACCACAAAGAGCAGAAATGGGAGGGAAGAGGCAAAGCGTCGCTGCAAAAGACGTCCTTCATTGTTCCAGCCTGAGCTTCTCTGCTCCTACAAGTAGCTTTGTGAAAATGCATTCCTGGCGGTTACACTCACAAATAAATGCAGCTCAGCGATTGTGTCAGGCGGAGGCACAGCCCAGTTCCCTGAATAGGCTGCCTTCAGGTACCTGCACCACCCAGAAATCATTTGCTCATCATAGGAGGCCCTGAGCCAGCAAGGCACCCGTAAGCACCAGAACAGCTTACTGCAGCCCTGTTGCCAAGGAAAAGAGAAGGAAAGGCATTTGCGAGTCTCTAGCTTACACCTCCCTGCCGTGTGGAGATCTGGAATGACTTCTGTGCAATGGTTTAAACCTGTTTAAATGCCAGAGGGTTTTTTGGGGTGGGGAGCAGAGGGACTCCACTTCTGCCCCTGCTGTTTCAATTGTAAGCTGCTTGGGGCAGGGACCATCTCATTGTTTCTTTTGCTGGAACTAAAAATAATTTTTATTCAGAGGAGTGAGGAATCTAGTAGGGGAGGTTCAGCTCCTGTGCAAGCCCACAAAGCACCTAATTCCTGGGGTGGGGAGGAGGCAGAAATCTTGACAGTAAAACTGGATTAGGTTTTGCAAGACAGACATGCCCTACTTTTCTCTTCTTCTTTTTTTTTTACTCACAGCCAGACTTAAGGCTAAGAGCTCTCACAAACAAAACAGCTCAAGGCCTCTAAAGTCTAACCGAAGCCTGTTGAAAGAGGCTTTCAGCACACAAGCCAATTTCCTTGAGAACTAGCCTTTTGAGCATCGCAAGGAGTTAAGAATTTAAGAGAGGTTGGGCAGGGCGAGCGAAAAACTTACAAAGGGGATGTGGCCATGGCTCAGCTGGCAGAGAATCTGCTTTGCACACAGAAAGGTCCAGGTTCAATCCCCAGCACATCCAGGTGTAGCTGGGAGAGACCCCTGCCTGAAACCCTGGAGAGCAGCTGCCAGTCAGGGTAGACAATGCTGAGCTGGATGGACCAATGGCTTGACACAGGAGAAAGCAGATTCCTTTGCTTCCAAAGTGCCAAGACCAAGACCCAAGGCCATCTAACCGAACTGTCCTCCCTGCACAAGGATCAGCCCCCTCCCACCAGCTGACACTGGTTGCTTGCAAAGAATGGTCATCATCATCATTATTATTTTAAATGTGCATACTGCCCTTCTTCGTCCATAGATCTCAGGGCAGTTCACGCCATAAAAATACAGTGGTACATTGGGTTACAGACGCTTCAGGTTACAGACGCTTCAGGTTACAGACTCCGCTAACCCAGAAATAGTACCTCGGGTTAAGAACTTTGCTTTAGGGTAAGAACAGAAATCGTGCTCTGGCAGCAGCAGGAGGCCCCATTAGCTAAAGTGGTGCTTCAGGTTAAGAACAGTTTCAGGTTAAGTACAGACCTCCGGAACGAATTAAGTACTTAACCCGAAGTACCACTGTACAAAATAAAAACACAAAATTCATAAGAACAGTAACAAAGACGTGATGATGGTTGGAGGGTGAACAGAGAGTTAAACATAAGCAGCAGTGGTGGGTGGGCAGAAAAGGAACAAGAGGGTGTTTATACTGGTGTCCAGTATAAACTGGACACCAAGAGTATAAACTGGACCCAAGAGACTAGAGGCAGATAGCAGATTCAGCCCTTTCTGGGCTCCATGAGAGGGTTTTGGGGAAGAGGGGAGAGAAGGCAGTCGTGGTGGGGTGGGCACCTCAATGATTTCCCAAAGCGAAGGCATCCCATTTTGGAAAAGTGCAACTGTTCGACTTTAGCTTTCTCCAAGAGATCAATTAGAAGGACAGAAGGAGCCAAAGGGGAACTTAAGATGTATGCATACACACTACCAGCTTTTACACCAGATTAGCCAAACACAACAGCCAGCCCTGTTCCAAATGTACCATTAACGGAAGCAGATTAGAATGACTAGGCAAGGGTGTGCCTTGGAAGAGATACCAAGTGAAAATTCCATCCTCTCACAGCTCTTTATGTTATTATTTTCCAGGATAGCTAAAGTGCATAATGACACACAGGCAAAAATCACAATTGGTGTTGATCCAGATCGTACTTAAAATGAAGGAGTCCCATTGACGGCAAGAGAATTAGCTTCCAAGTATCCATAATAATAATAATAAATAATAATAATTAATTATTATTATTATTATTATTATTATTATTAATAATAATAATAATAATAATTTTTATTATTTATACCCCACCCATCTGGCTGGGCTTCCCCAGCCACTCTGGGTGGCTTCCAGCAGAATATTAAAATACAATGATTCATCAAATATTAAAAGCTTCCCTAAACAGGGCTGCCTTCAGATGTCTTCTAAAAGTCCGATAGTTGTTTATTACTTTGACATCTGGTGGGAGGGCGTTCCACAGGGCAGGCGCCACTACCGAGAAGGCCCTCTGCCTGGTTCCCTGTAACTGGGAGCCAATGTAGGTCTTTTGGGACCAGTGTTATGTGGTCTCGGCGGCCGCTCCCAGTCACCAGTCTGGCTGCCGCATTCTGGATTAATTGAAGTTTCCGGGTCACCTTCAAAGGTAGCCCCACACAGAGCGCATTGCAGTAGTCCAAGTGGGAGATAACCAGAGCATGCACCACTCTGGCAAGACAGTCCGCGGGCAGGTAGGGTCTCATCCTGCGTACCAGATGGAGCTGGTAGACAGCTACCCTGGACACAGAATTGACTTGCGCCTCCATGGACAGCTGTGAGTCCATTAGTGGGAACAGGGTTGAAGAATTCTGGGACAATGCAGATTACATGCTCCACTTTAGGAATAAACATTTACACTGGTACCTCGGTTTAAGTACTTAATTCGTTCCGGAGGTCCATTCTTAACCTGAAACTGTTCTTAACCTGAAGAACCACTTTATCTAATGGGGCCTCCTGCTGCTGTCGTGCCGCCGGAGCACGATTTCTTTTCTCATCCTGAAGCAAAATTCTTAACCCGAGGTAATATTTCTGGGTTAGCGAAGTCTGTAACCTGAAGTGTCTGTAACTTGAAGCATATGTAACCCGAGATACCACTGTATTAAGGGGAAAGAGTCCTACCATCAACCACTCCCATCACAAGAACAAGGACTCAGGCTGCAATCCTGAACAGACCTATGTGGGAGAGAGTTCAGTAGGGCTTACTTCCAAGTAGGCACACACAGGGCTGCACTTTCCACATCGCAGAATGTGGATTTATCCCCAGTGAAACATTTTTTGGCCACTCATCTCCACACGCTCTCCATTCATGCTTGCAGTGAGTGACGAGGGGAAATTTAATCCACATTCCTGGTGTGATTACAGACATAAAGTATCCTTGTCCTGGATTAGGGAGTACAGGAAAACACACTTGTGCATGGCACTTAAGTGTGGCAAAGAGAAAAACCCAGATCAGTCTTTGGAATCCACCCCCGATCCTGCCATTTCCAGAGGGCAAGTGGATCAGGGTGGGGCAGTAAAAATAAGACAAAAAAGAGGGTGTGGGGCAGGGAGGCAGCCTGGCCAGCGCCTTTTCCAAGCACAGTCCCACTAAATGCAAACTGTGCAAAATAATAATAATAATAAATTTTATTTATACCCCGCCCTCGCCAGCCAAGGCCAGGCTCAGGGCGGCTAACAAATAACAATAAAAACAAGTTAAATGAATACAACTTAAAAACAAGATTAAAATACAACATTAAAACATTGAAATCTGCCCCTTTCTTTGCAACGAAGCATCACAGTTTTGTTTTTTCCTTTGAGGGACAGGAGTCTTTTCTAGCCTTCCCAGAAGTCTGGGGAAATGTATTGTTTCAAGTTTTAAGTTATTGTGCGTTTGTTTTATTTATTAAATTTGCACACCGCCCTTCCTCCAAAGATCTCAGGGCAGTTCGCAGCATAAAAAAAACCACAAAATAAAGATACATAATGAGAAGAAAAACAAAACAAACCTGTAACAACAACAACACCCCCCCCCCAAATATACGAACAGGAACACGGTTTAAACAAATACCAAAGCATCCCTGCAGCGGGAGGCCATCGCGACATCTATTTTTTGGGGTCAAAAGTCACATTTATTGCTCAAAATGCCATATCGTCCTCTCCCTTCCCCCCCCCCCGACGACGGAGACCCCCGACAGGGACATGGGAGGGGTTTTTAGACACCCCACCTCGGACTCTTAAGGGCACAAACCTTCCCGGGAATGTGGAAGCGGCGAAGGAGCCAGCCGGGGCCTCCCCTCGCCGCCCAGGCGATCCCCCCGCACTCACCATCTTGCTCCCGCAACAGCCTTTCCCTCAAGTCCCTTCAGCAGCGCGGCCCCTTTAAGAGCAACCGAGTGCCCTCCCCGGCTCACTTTCAATCTGGCCTCAGAACCGCTCAGCGCGCATGTCCGTCTCGGCCCCCGAGCCAATCAGAGGAGCAGCTGGGCAGGGTTCGGAGGCGCCGCCTGAGCTACGGCGAGCGGAAAGTGCCAGTCCTTGTTAGCGTTTTCCTTTTCTCTCCCCCCTCCCCTCTCTCATGTGATTATCCTCCTCCAAGGCGGGCATCCGTCCAGCCGCCCACGCCTAGAGAGGCCCGAGACTGAAGGCGCCCCCGCGGCGTCCCCGGCCTCTCTCGCTAGCCCGGGGGCGGGGATTCTACTTCCTGCCCCCTCCCGCCTTGCCCGCCAGGAAGCGGCGTTGCCGTGGCAACCAGAGGGGAGAGGAGAGATGTGGATAAATTTAAAACGCCCAAGTGGCTGACAAATAATAAAAGGCACGAGAAATTGAAAAGCGACAGCCGCGTGTTTATTGGCAACAGGTTTGCTGAAATCGAACAAACAAATATTATTTTATTTTATTTATACGTACATTCATACATACTGTACATACATTTGTTGTTGTTTAGTCGTTTAGTCGTGTCCGCCTCTTCGTGACCCCCTGGACCAGAGCACGCCAGGCCCTCCTGTCTTCCACTGCCTCCCGCAGTTGGGTCAAACTCATGCTGGTCTCTTCGAGAACACTGTCCCACCATCTCGTCCTCTGTCGTCCCCTTCTCCTTGTGCCCTCCATCTTTCCCAACATCAGGGTCTTTTCCAGGGAGTCTTCTCTTCTCATGAGGTGGCCAAAGTCTTGGAGCCTCAGCTTCAGGATCTGTCCTTCCAGTGAGCACTCAGGGCTGATTTCCTTCAGAATGGAGAGGTTGGATCTTCTTGCAGTCCATGGGACTCTCCAGAGTCTCCTCCAGCACCATAATCCAAAAGCATCCATTCTTTGGCGATCAGCCTTCTTGATGGTCCGGCTCTCACTTCCATACATCACTACTCTCCCCTTTCTAACAGCTGTCAAAACCCAGATGGCTGCATCGTATGGCTCTACAGCACCCCAGGGTGCTTCCCCCTTCAGCCTAGCTTCTCAGGGTCTCTCCAAGCCCCCAGATGCAGACTCCCTGCAAACTTTTCCCTTTTTGCCCCTCCTACTAGCTTTGATGGGGGTCGCATTCCAAAGGCGGAGAGAGAGAGATTCCAGGCCATTAAGGGATGTTCTTTGCTCCAGCCATGGCGACCTCCCCCCTTTTGCCCCTCCCACTAGCTTTCCAGCTCTCACTTCCATACATCACTACTGGGAAAACCATGGCTTTAACTATACGGACCTTTGTTGGCAAGGTAATGTCTCTACTTCTCAAGATGCTGTCTAGGCCTGTCATTGCCCTTCTCCCAAGAAGCAGGCGTCTTTTAATTTCGTGGCTGCTGTCACCATCTGCAGTGATCATGGAGCCCAAGAAAGTAAAATATCTCACTGTCTCCATTTCTTCCCCTTATATTTGCCAGGAGCTGATGGGACCAGTGGCCATGATTTTCGGTTTTTTTGATGTTGAGCTTCAGACCATAGTTTGCACTTTTTATTTTATTTTATTTTATTTATACATACAGTCTTACATACTGTACATACATACCGCCCTTCACCCATAAATCTCAGGGCGGTTTGCAGCATAAAAATGCAAGCTGGAAACCTGAAACACATAATAAAAACAATAATAAAATAAACCTACAACACACCTCCCCCAGGTGAAAGGTCAAAGAACCCCTGGAAGGTGAAGTTCAGTCAAAGGAGACTATGGGGTGTGGCGCTCATCTCCCACAAGCACACGTGTTAATTTTATACATCACTTGGGAAAACAGGTGAACTAATGCCAGTGTACTGGAAGAAGCAAAGCAACTCAGTACATAACAGTCGCCCATGTTGAAGCAACAATTCTTCAACATCAACTTCGTTGGACTGGTCATGTTGTGCAGATGCCAGATGATCATCTTTCAAAGCAACTACTCTATTTCGAACTTAAAAATGGAAAGCGTAATGCTGTTGGTCAACGAAAGAGGTTTAAAGACTCTCTCAAGGCAAATCTAAAAAAATGTAGTATAAACACCGCTAACTGGCCTGCGAGGTCTTCAGTTGGAGAACAGCCTTTACCAAAGGTGTCATGGGCTTTGAAGACACTCAAACTCAGGATGCAAGGGAGAAATGTGCTAAGAGGAAGGCACGCCTGGCAAACCCTACACAGAAACCAATGTCCCCACTGTGGAAGGACGTGTGGATCCAGAATTGGCCTCCATAGTCACTTACAGACTCACATTTAAAACCGTGTTTATGGAAGACAATCTTACTTGGCTACGAATGATGGCCAAAGAAGAAGAAGCTAATACAGTAACAATAGGTAAAGGTACCCCTGCCCGTACGGGCCAGTCGTGTCCGACTCTGGGGTTGCACGCCCATCTCGCTTAAGAGGCCAGGGGCCAGCGCTGTCCGCAGACACTTCCGGGTCAAGTGGCCAGCATGACAAGCTGCAGCTGGCATGCCAGTGCAGCACACGGAACGCCGTTTACCTTCCCGCTAGTAAGCGGTCCCTATTTATCTACTTGCACCCGGGGGTGCTTTCGAACTGCTAGGTTGGCAGGCGCTGGAACCGAGCAACGGGAGCGCACCCCGCCACGGGGATTCAAACTGCCGACCATACGATCGGCAAGTCCTAGGCGCTGAGGTTTTACCCACAGCGCCACCCGCGTCCCACAGTAACAATAATTACCATTATATTTACATCACTCCTCTTCCCGACACCCCCCCCAAAAAAAGTCAGTTGATAATACCCATTATGTTAGAGGCTGGTACTGGTAATTCCAAGGTTGCAGGTTCGATCCCCACATGGGACAGCTGCATATTCCTGCATGGCAGAGGGATGGACTGGATGATGCTCGGTTCTCCTTCTGAATGATGCCAAGGTCTATGGCTAGTGCAATAAAAAGTTTAATTGGTCTAATTGGATGATGTTCAGGGTCCCTTCCAACTCTACAATTCTATTCTTCTATGCTTCTCTTTCTTTCTTTCTTTCTTTCTTTCTTTCTCTCTCTCTCTCTCTCTCTCTTTCTCTCTCATACACAGGACTCAGCTAGACTGCTAAAGAAAAAGCGATTTACGTATATGCCTTGTATATGCGATATAACATTGTGCCAACAACTATCAGACTTTTAGAAGACATCTGAAGGCAGCCCTGTTTAGGGAAGCTTTTATTGCTTAATAGACTATTGTGTTTTAATATTCTGTTGTAAGCCGCCCAGAGTAGATGGGGAAACCCAGCCAGATGGGCAGGCTATAAATAATAATTATTATTAGTATTATTATTATTATTGCCACCAGATGGCGACGTGGAGTCCCGGGTTTTTCTCTACCTCTTTCCCCTGTTCAAATTTACAGCGCCTTAAAGTGAAACGCTTCTTTGATGTGTCCAGATTTGGCCACGCACATCCCACCTGCGCTATGCATTTCAAGCGCTATACGATGCCCCGGCTTCCCCCCTTGGAATTCTGGGAGCTGTAGTTTGTGAAGGGGCTGAGGCTCCGCCCCCCACGTACCGCGCAGCGTTTGACGGGCAGGCGGAGAACGAAGGGCAAAGAGGAAGGGAAGAAAGGGCAGCTGCGGAGGCTTCGTTGGGCGCTGGCGGGCATGCGCGGGGTTCGCTCGCGCAGGCGCTGTGGGCCGACAACAAAGAGGGACTGAGGCGGCGGCGGCGGCGGCGGCGCCTCTTTCTCCCCGATGGCTGCCGCGTTTCTTGTCGCGCTGTACGAATACTCGCCCCTCTTCTACATCTCCGTCGTCTTCATCTGCTTCCTGGTCACCAGCGGCCTGGTCATGGGCTGGTCAGTGGGGGGGGGGTCAGAGGTCACGGGGGGAGGGGGGAGGAAGGAGGAGGGGGGTCCAGGGAGGGGAGGGGGCTTGGCTGGGGGGGATTTATTCCAGTGAATGGAGGGGGGTAAGTGATGGGGAGCTGTGGAGGGAGGGAGGCATGTTATTATTACATCATCATCATCATCATCATCATTATTATTATTATTTCTCTCCTCCCAGACAGAGACTCAAGGCGGCTTTCACAAACTGAAAACAAACACAGATATAATGGGGAAAGCCATAAAACGTATAGAAAGATAGTCATTAGAGACATAATAAAGCTCTAAGGGGGTGAGGGGGTGCTGCATCTGGGAAAGGGGGGGGAGGGTGCTGCTATAATAATAATAATAATAATAATAATAATAATAATAATAAATTATTTAGATTATTATATTAATAATAAATTTAGTAATTTATTATTTATAGCCCGGCCATCTGGCTGGGTTTCCCCAGACTTCCCCAGACTGGGTGGCTTCCAACAAAAGATTAAAAATACATTAAACCATCAGTCATTAAAAACTTCTCTATACAGCACTGCCTTCAGATCTCTTCTAAACATCAGGTAGCTGTTTTTCTCTTTGACATCTGGTGGGAGGGCGTTCCACAGGGCGGGTGCCACCACCGAGAAGGCCCTCTGCCTGGTTCCCTGTAACTTGGCTTCTCGCAGGGAGGGAACCACCAGAAGGCCCTCAGGGCTGGACCTCAGTGTCTGGGCTGGAAAATGGGGGTGAAGATGCTCCTTCAAGTATACAATTATTATTATTATTATTTCTCTCCTTAGCTGAGGATCACGGGGTGGTTTACAATATAAAAACACAAAAAATACATATTTATACCCTGCCTTTCCCCATGACAGGGACTTTCCACATGCCAGGCAGCTTAGAAGTAAAAGTAAGAACAACTGAAAACATGAGAAGCGAAACAATAATTTAAAAGCAATTTTAAAATGATGCAATATATCTACACACTGACACAAATATCTATAAATCTATGAAAGCCATACATTTAGTGCAGATGGAGGGACATACTATAACATTTAACATGAGCCCCACCTGAAGTGTCCAGGGACCTTGACCCTAGCCTACAATATGCTATGCCAGTCAAACTTAACAATCTTGTGAGTAGGATAATTTTGAGACCCACATAGCTGTCTGCAGGGTTGGGTGAGGAAGAGCCCTCTAAATGGGTTTTAGGGGAGTAGAGTTTAGGAGGGATAGGAACTGCTCAAAGCAAGGAGGCTGGGGGTACCGGTAAGTGGAAGGGCTGTGCGCAGAACATGGAGGTGCACAATTTTTTTTTCATTGCGGGGGGTGAGTGGATAGCATTTTTAACAGGAGAGAGCAAGTGGCAGCCCAGCCCTGTGGTAAAATCCACATCCAGAGGGTCAGTTTCATCAAGGAGCAAATACAACAGGGGTTGAAGATTGAGTTATTTTGTTTAAAACAGTTGTTGCTTTTTGGCTGTACCTTCACCAGATTTGACTGTTGTTAATATTAAGCGTTTCTGTTGATTTTATTTCGTGCTGCTTAGGTTTGGGTGGGATGTTCCCGTGATTCTGAGAAATTCAGACGAAGCTGAATCGACGGTGAAAGTGTCCCAGAAACAGATGCGGCAGGTGAAAAACCCATTCAGCTTGGAAATAAAAAACCTGGAAGCGGCTTCAGTTGCAAGTCAGTAGATTGTGTGTTTTGGTTGCTGTTCAAATTTTCTCCCCCCTCCCCCGCTGTGCCAAGCGCTGGCTATCGATTTGCCCGTAGCAACTCCCTGTTAGACCCTTTTAACAGAAATGAGCTGACCCAGTTTAAGCTGGCCCCTGCAAAGAGATTATAGCTTCCTTGATCTGCTTGACTATATTTATTTCTTCTAGCATATGGTCATGCAGAGGAGATACACCATGTACTGTGAACTGGCATCCTTGCTAATGTAGGTTTTACACTGTCAGTATGAACGTGGCAGCATGAAAACACCACTAATCTCATGGATACCTGTGCTCTGTGCCAGAGGGATGACAGGATGCAAACACATTAACAGGGAACCATAGGAGCAGCCCTGCTGGATCAGAACAAAGGCCCATTTACTCCAGCATCCTATTTTCTCAGTGACCAGCCAGGGTCTGAGTGTCACAGCTGTGCAGAGGAGCTTCCCTAGTGAATTGTTAGATAGCTGCCACCAAGTGACAATAGCAATGCATTTTGGGCTTGATCGTTCTTCTCCAGGAGACAAACAATCTAAATGTGCTTCGAACTTAGTCTCGCCCAAAGAAGTTGCATGTTTTCTGAAGTTAAAAAGGTAAAGGTACCCCTGACCATTAGGTCCAGTCGCGAACGACTCTGGGGTTGCGCACTTATCTTGCTTTACTGACCGGGGGAGCCGGCGTTTGTCTGCAGCTTTCCAGGTCATGTGGCCAGCAGGACTAAGCCGCTTCTGGCGAACCAGAGCAGCGCACGGAAACACCGTTTACCCTCCCGCTGGAGCGGTACCTATTTATCTACTTGCACTTTGACGTGCTTTCGAACTGCTAGGTGGGCAGAAGCTAGGACCGAACAACGGGAGCTCACCCTGTCGCGGGGATTCAAACCGCTGACCTAGGCGCTGTTGTGTAGATCACAGCGCCACCCGCGTCCCCCTTTATGACGTTCGTTTCTATGAAATAAGATTTTGGGTGCTCCTCACACATGCAAGTTTTCTCTGGTGGCCTCACCAAGTCACTGGCATCCAAATGGCAGACAGTTTATTTCCCCCATCTAATCTGGATTTACTGTTTACGGGGGAAATCCAGTAAAAAAAATTAAAAAAAATTAATCCATTGGCGATGACTTGTGTGTTACATTTCAAAAACCTGGTGGCAAATTCATCTGTTGTCTGGAAAAGCCCTTTCATCGCCTGAAGAAGAGCTGTCAAGCATGAAAGATTTAGGGACTTGGTGATTTTCATCAAAAACGATGCTTTCCCTGCTACATAGTTACAGTATTTGGAATTGACATAATGGGTTTCCCCCCAACCTTTGGTCCTTTCAGTTTCCAAAACTCCTGTTTGTGACTCCATGTTCTTTTCTTTCTCCCCATAAGATGGCATAACGCTGGTGCCTGATTGCCTGGAAGACTGCCTCCTTACGTGCTACTGGGGCTGCAGCGTGCAGAAGATCCACGAAGCTCTGCAGAAGCATGCTTACTGCTTTCGAATAAAAACTCCACAGGCCTTTGAGGATGCCGTATATGACGAGTACCTCTACCGCCAGCAGTATTGGTATCCTTTGATCAGAGTCGCGTATCTTTGCTTTTGTAGAGTTGCAGGATCTTGAACAGCTCTGCTTCTAAGCAAATCATCTAAAGCAAGTTTCTAGCCCCAATGGATCTAGCAAAAAGTTGAGAAAGCCAGGAGAGGAGATTCCAGAAAAGGGGTGTCTAGTGCCCTTACTGCCCATCAGTCTTCCTTGTACTTAGTCTATTTAAAACCAACAGCCTCATTATTTAGAATAAAGGTAAAAGGACCACTGACTATTAGGTCCAGCCGTGGCCGACTCTGGGGTTGCGGCGCTCATCTCGCTTTATTGGCCGAGGGAGCCGGCGTACAGCTTCCGGGTCATGCGGCCAGCATGACTAAGCCGCTTCTGGCGAACCAGAGCAGCGCACGGAAACATATTTACCTTCCCACTGGAGTGGTACCTATTTATCTACTTGCACTGGTGTGCTTTCGAACTGCTAGGTTGGCAGGAGCAGGGACCGAGCAACGGGAGCTCACCCCGTCGTGGGGATTCGAACCGCTGACCTTCTGATCGGCAAGTCCTGGGCTCTGTGGTTTAACCCACCCTTATTATTTAGAATATAAACCTCATTTTTGAAAGGTTTTGAGGTTCCTTTCCCCTTTCACCTCTGTACAGGGTGAGCACAAGAGTGGGCTGCAGTTTGGAAGTCTTCCCTTTCGCCGCACATAGAAATGAATGTGTAAATTGGAGAATTAACTTGAACGCAGAATACCTTTTGGCTCTAGGTACTTAATTCTTTGGCAGCAGTCTGCCATAGCTCTCTTTCCTCTTAACTCACTTCTTGGCTGCCACTAAACAGCTGATCAGCAGAACGTAAAGCAGCCCCTTTAGCCATTTGCCCTGCTACTACATGCACTCCTTCACTATCATGGAAAGCCAATGGACATGTTTAACTATTGTATTCTCTTGGTCTGCTTTGGGGGAGATAACAGCTCAGTGGTAGAGGGTCTGCTTTGCATGCAAAAAGTCCCAGGTTCAATCCATGGCAGCTGCCAATCATTGTCAACAGTATGGGACTAGATGGACCAATGGTTTGGTTCGATGCAAGACAGCTTCCTTTGTAGCAGTTGCACAATCAAAGGAGCAGGAAATCGATAACTCCTCAGTCTTTTGTCAGCCCTTGGGTGCTGATGGTTGTCTGCCATAACAAAGGAGGTCTAAACCACTGAGCCTCTTGGGCTTGCCGATCAGAAGGTTGGTGGTTCGAATCCCTGCGACGGAGTGAGCTCCCATTGCTCTGTCCCAGCTCCTACCAACCTAGCAGTTCGAAAGCACGCAAGTACAAGTAGATAAATAGGTACCGCTGCAGCGGGAAGGTAAACGGTGTTTCTGTGCGCTCTGGCACTCGTCACAGTGTTCCATTGTGCCAGAAGCAGTTTAGTCCTGCTGGCCACATGACCTGGAAAGCTAGCTGTGGACAAACGCCGGCTCCCTCGGCCTGAAAGCGAGATGAGCGCCGCAACCCCATAGTCGCCTTTGACTGGACTTAACAGTCCCGGGGTTCTTTACCTTTGCCATAACAAATATCAATTCTAGTCCATAGTAACTTAGATCTTGCACTAAGAAAAGGCAAATTGTGATTGGGCCCAGTTTTGTAAATAAAGCAGATTTGCCTGCATTTGCTAATCTTCCATAATTCATTCTTGGTTTTTGCATAATTTATTCTCTCCATACTAACCACAGGGAGTAGCAGTCATGCAGAACACTGAGGCCACCTCCCCATCGCTACTGGAAATCTTAAAAAGTGTGGTGGGGGAACCCAAACCCTTGAGATTAATCAGGTATAATCTGATCCCTACTCTCCATGCAGCAAGTTCCTCTGAAGTCAGTGAGACTTTGGAATATACAGTGGTACCTCAGGTTACATACGCTTCAGGTTACAGACTCTGCTAACCCATAAATAGTGCTTCAGGTTAAGAACTTTGCTTCAGGATAAGAACAGAAATCGTGCTCCGACTGCGTGGCAGCAGCAGTGGGGGGCCCCATTAGCTAAAGTGGTGCTTCAGGTTAAGAACGGACCTCCGGAACGAATTAAGTGCTTAACCCGAGGTACCACTGTACATGTGTAGGATTGCCCTGACAGAGGCCGAACTTTGTAACAAATGCTAAATTCCGTGCTTGTAACAGATGGAATGCAACACAGTTCGTCTGTGCCGGTCAAAGCCAAGTTTGATACTAGATACATGAGTGCATCTTGAGCCTCGGCCTGTGCGCCACGTCCAAGAACATCTGTGGCACAAACATTGCATTTGTCTTTATTTGCGGTTCTGTTCCTTGACACAAACAAAGCATCAAGACATCTGACAAAGCGGGGAAGCACTGCCAGGTACCCGAAGAGGCACAAATCATTGACTTTGGCCCCGTGCCCAGATCTCGGTACCCGCTAGTTGCACTGCTGACGCTGGAGGATGAAGGCAACAGAGAAATATATGACATTGTAGGTAACCTCTTTCTTGAGAAAAAGAACTGGGACAGGAGTTTGCTTTGAACTGTCTGTGAGAAATTGCCGTCGAACAGAGTTGGCAGGGGACTTGCTTTTGCTTTTTGTCATAGCTGTTGGTGTGTGCTAATATTATTCCTTCTTTAAAATGACATCTCCTCCTGGATCCTTGGATTAGATAAGGGGAAAAAATAGTTATTAGAGAGCTTGCCACATTCCACAGATTGAGAAGCCAGGTCTGTTTCAGTCTGCTGGAAATAGTCAGAAAGTTCATTACCCATCGCTTCACATGCATAAGTTTTACCTGGGTGGACCTGAAATTTGGGCAGGCGATTAATGAAGTTGAACTGATTTACTTAATTGGCCTTAGTATAAGGCAGAATTACTACCATCAGACTCAGAGAGGAAACCTGATGACTGCAATGATTTCTATATGAAGAAATAAAATGAAGGTTTCATAGTTCACTTTTAAAAGCATCCACTCTGAGGTGCTTTAAAAACAAAACAAACCTTTAGATACAGTTGTATTCTATTTGGAACGCTTTTATAATTGTAATGATTTTATTCGTTTCTGTAACTATCGTATATCATTTCAACCATTTCTGGGACTTTATGCTAAAATCTTACTAGTGGTTAATAAACCTTTTGAGATTTATCACTAGTCCATAAAAACAGGCAACCTAAACAAAGACGTGTAGCAGCAAATAAAATCAATAGTTAAGGCCAGCCATTAAAATTGAGGAAGGAATTTTGCCCCTCCGCTTAAAATGATGTAATATGAAAGACCGCGTATAAATTTCACTGCTCTGTTTCGGGGTGGGTATGTATGTGCTGTGTAATATATTAGTAAAAATCGATGGCTGTGTGGCAGGAAGAATACTGGAATTTGAACCCAAAATGATCAAGGCAATTCTAAACAAGATATGGGTATTAGCTCCTTGAAAATGACGATTAAGGACTGTTCAGTTATTTTACCATCTACAATGCCTTGTTTTTAAGTTCTTCACAGTTGGGTTGGATGTTGTTTGAACAATAAGCAGCATAGAATTCAAATGCTTTTCTTTTCATAGGTTTCTATGGTATCTATAATTCACGTTGCTGATGACAGTTACAGGCTTTCCTGTCGAATACTGTATCAGTATCTCCTCATGGCCCAGGGCCAATTTCATGATCTAAAGGTAAGCTTTGGGATATGTGGTTTGTTTTACATCTCAAAAGTGGCTGGAAATAACTGCCTCGGTTTGCATCAGGCCAGTTGCCCATCCTGTCCAATATTAACACTATTGAGTAGCAGCAACTCTCCAGAGACTTAGGCAGATCATTTCCTAGGACCGCTAACACCGTTCTTCTAACTTGGAGATGCTTGGGTGTAGAGCAGGGTGCCCCTGGGTCACCGATCTGTGCATTTTCCTCTAGTTTACTTCTGCAACCCAGAAATGCCAATTCCGCAACTGTAGAGTGATCAAAACGCATTTTTGCAAATGCAGTTGGTTGCAACCCAGGTATGCAGCAGAACGAGATGAGATAATGAACTGTAGGTGACCCGTCACATTTTTGAATTCTCCCCCTTTGTAAAACACTACCTGCAAGTTAAAAATATAAAATAATCATAATAATTTTATTATTTATACCCCGCCCATCTGACTGGGTTTCCTCAGCCACTCTGGGAGGCTTCCAGTAAAATAGAAAATCACAATAAAACGTCGAACATTTAAAACTTCCCGGTACAGGACTGCCTTCAGTTGTCTTCTGAAAGTTGTGTAGTTCTCTGTCTCCTTGACATCTGATGGGAGGCTGTTTTATTATTAATAAAATAAAATTATAATCTCATTAGGAAGATTTTAGCCTTGGTCTCCCTTGCTCCCTGTTTGTAGTTTTCCACTTGCACGATCCTTTCCGCATAGGGGAACACCTAAAAAATAGTATTGCCTACATGCAATCTGAAGTGGTGCAGGCTCTTTCTGTTACCTAATCCTACTGTGCATGGAGGCCAAGTTACGTTTCTCTTGCTACAGAGACCCAAGAAAATTTGGGAAATGTTATATACATGGATGATGCAGTTTTTTAAAGCACAATTTTGTAAGCAGTGTGAACTAAATCCTCTTCTGGGACCTCTCTAGGTTACGGGCCCTGAAGCTTAAGTTTTATTAGTTTCATAGCAGAGTCTCCCCATGGCATATTTTGAAAATGCCCATGGGCTGCAAAACAGGGAAGACCTGGTGTCAGGCATGGAGAGTCCTCCCCTCTCTTTGGTAACATCACAGATAGGAATTAACGAGCAGTTGATAGATTTATAGTCCTTTTATTACAGCGTCATGTTGCAAGCACAAGCACACAGCTCTCCGCAAGGAGGACAGTTGGCTAGTCTAATCTGACTTCCGCAGCATTTTAGGCACCAATGGGAAGTTCCTCCCTCCCTCCCTCTGACTCCTTTGCTCTCTGATAATAATAATAATAATAATAATAATTTATTATTTATACCCCGCCCATCTGGCTGAGTTTCCCCAGCCACTCTGGGCGGCTCCCAATCAGTGTTAAAAACAGTACAGCGTTACATATTAAAAACTTCCCTGAACAGGGCTGCCTTAAGATGATACGTTCGGACCTCTGAGTCTGTGGTGGGGGGGGGGATCCCCACACTCAAGGGACGTCTCAACTAGCTGCCCCCTCCCTTCCGGTTCTGTTGTCATTATCTCATAAGTGGGTAACTCCTTCCTAAGCCGTTCAGCTTCTGTCTCTCTCTCTGCTTCTGATCATGCTGTGGACGGGGGTGGGGGTGGCGGCGACTGTTCCCCTTCCAGCTCTCCATCAGAGAGAAGCTGGTCTGCCATAGAATACATTCCCCAGTCCTTGTCTTCAGACCACCCCCTGACACCTGGGCACTGAAACACACTCTGTGTTTGTGTGCATGTGTGTGTGTGCTTTCAGTGTGGTGCAGTGGTTCAGAGCAGTGGACTTGTAATCTGGTGAACCGGGTTCGCTTCCCCGCTCCTCCTCCTGCAGCTGCTGGGTGACCTTGGGCCAGTCACACTTCTCTGAAGTCTCTCAGCCCCACTCACCTCACAGAGTGTTTGTTGTGGGGGAGGAAGGGAAAAGAGAATGTGAGCCGCTTTGAGACTCCTGAAGGGGAGTGAAAGGCGGGATATCAAATCCAAACTCTTCTACTCTTAACATACTGAATTTCTCACTGCCCCCCCAATTGCTTCACTCTTCACCTCTCATTTTGCTTTGGGGGTTCAGCTGAAAAACCCCACCCCCATTTGACCAAGCCACCACAGTGAAACAAAAGGAGATTCTCTCTAATATTAACGGAACCCAAATGCTGCAAAATGGCTTGGACTTAGTAGGCATAGCATGAAGTATCATACGGTTAATGAGTCTGTTTTGCAAAACTACAAAGAACACACCTTTTTCCATCTTATTTAAAAAAAATCTAAACTAAAACAAGTTTTCCTGGACATGCTGAAAACCTTTTCAACAGTTCCTGCTTTCTCCCAGTGAAGTTTTTCTGCGCACACTCAGTAAGCCTAGCCCATGGGTAGGCAAACTAAGGCCCGGGGGCCAGATCCAGCCCAATCGCCTTCTAAATCCGGCCTGCGGACAGTCCTGGAATCAGCGTGTTTTTACATGAGTAGAATGTGTCCTTTAATTAAAATGCATCTCTGGGTTATTTGTGGGGCATAGGAATTCGTTCATTCCCCCCCCCCCATAAAATAGTCTGGTCTCCCCCAAGGTCTGAGGGACTGTGGACCAGCCCTCTGCTGAAAAAGTTTGCTGACCCCGTACAGTGGTATATTGGGTGAAGAACTTAATTCGTTCTGGAGGTCCGTTCTTAACCTGAAGCACCACCTTAGCTAATGGGGCCTCCCGCTGCCACACAATTTCTGTTCTCATCCTGAAGCAAAGTTCTTAAGCCGAGGTACTATTTCTGTGTTAGTGGAGTCTGTAGCCTGAAGCATCTGTAACCTGAAGCATCTGTAACCCAAGGTACCACTGTATTATGCCTAAACGTTATTTCTCTTTTCTCCCTGCCTCTTCCCGTTCCCAACCCCTAGCAACTGTTCATGTCTGCCAACAGCAACGCCTCATCTCTAAGCAGCCCTCCCTCGGGTGACAGGACAGAGGACCGCGTCCTCCTGGAGAAAGCCGGGCTGGCTGAAGACGAGGCGGACCTGCCAGATGAAAACAGCAAGGACTGCATCGTCTGCCAGAACAGGGCTGTCAACTGGGTGCTCCTCCCTTGCCGGCACACCTGCCTGTGCGACGAATGCGTGAAATATTTCAAGCAGTGCCCAATGTGCCGGCAGTTTGTTGGGGAGTCCTTTCCCCTGTGCGGCCGAAAAGAGTGAAGAACTGGGGGCGAAAGGACAGAGCGGTGTGCACTTTTATCCAGGCCGAAAGAGAGGAGAAATTCATGTAAAGAGTTGAAAAGATGAGTTTGGACCTTCTGGAATAGTACCGAAGACCTTCCCTTCCACTTGAACTTTGGTGGCTGGTTGTCTGGCCAGCTCTAAAGCAAGGTTGGCACTGTCAGCATCGCCCTTGAGCCAGTGCCACCAACTGGACTCACACACTTCAGCCCCGACTGGGCTAGGCGAGCTGGGTAGCACTTCCAGAGACCACCTTCTGCACAGGAACAGGTCAAAGTGGTGTGGACTCACAGCTTAGTGTTGTGAGCACCAGATTCACTCCCACAAGAAGACAGTCGTCGCACAGCAGAGTATAGCAGAGTATAGCAGAGCATAAACGACTCGGAGAGCAGCTCTGTAGAATATCTTCTTTTATTCTATCAACAACTATAATACACAACTATGTACAGAGCTAAATGAGGTCTAAACGAAAATGCTGAACTGCACTGAGTGTCTGCAGCTGCTCTTAGCAGCAACCTTATCTATACACACAACCTCTCTCTAACACTCAGTCTCTCTCTCTTTGATGTGTGGCTGGAGTGGAATAAGTAGAGAGCAGAAACCGCCCCCTCCTCTCTGGAGAAACAGCAGAGAATATCAGCAGATTCTTGGATATGGGAGGGGTGAAATCTCCTCAGGCACCTTCCCTTTGCAGTGGATTTGATTTGGAAGCAACGGTGATGCTAAGGCTTGGGTTGCACTGCTGCCTCTGCCTCCCGCAACAGTGCAAACAGTGTAGTGCCTCTGCGCATTACAGGCAGAAACAGTGCTTTGAACTCTGTCTAAAGGATATCTCCTTGTATGTGCATATAAATTTATTGGGTATTTTCATGGAACTTTTCACCAAGAAGTTTCTCTCGACAGACTGATGTGGAGAAAGAGGAAATATCCCCCGGGAACACTTAATTTGTATTTATGTTCTTGTGTGTGTTTTTTAAATTGCTCTCAGCCTGGTTTTCTACTTGATAGTAATGTTGCTCTTTTCAGTTGCAGCAAGTGGGGGGGACGGGACAGAAGCAAAGAAATAAAATATAGAAAGAGTTTTCCTTGCAACTCTTCAGTAGGTCCACATATATTTTGTGTATTGTATCTCCTTGCGTCTGGCATAAGCTGGGCAGTCAAGACTCGGGAGTCACTGGCAGGAATTGCAAAATGCTTGGGAGCACGCAAGACTTCATGTGCTGAGATTTGTTAATGCATGCGTAGTGCCAAATGTGAACGAAAGTCTCCAAAGGGCAGTAATTACACAAAGATGACATTGGTTGAAGATGGGATCCCGTTTTTGTTTGTTTTTGAGCACGGAACATTAGGTTGCCTGGACAACTGCAGATCAGTTCTGCTTTAAAGATTAAAGATCTTAGGAGTTCCTATCCAATATGATTATTGTTTCCCAAGTCACAGTCCCTGCATAGGTCTTTAAAGTAGGTGTGGAAGACTTCTTTCCCAAAAGGGCCATATTTCCTTGTTGGCCATATTCTTGATACCACGTACTGGGGGTGGGGGCAGTGGCACAATGCCAGTATGTGCAGAACCCCATGGATGTGACTCCAGCCTTTGTATATAGTGGGTTATGGTCTAACCATGAAGAAGATGGCAGTTTCCAACATGTGTCCCCTTTCCATCTTCCTTGCAAGCGTCATTTTTGCAGTTTGGCTGCCCACCATTTTTTATGTTGCATTTCAAAATGCTGTAAGCTGCCCTGGGACCTTAGTCCCAAAGGCTAAATAGGGGCGCATTTACTCCCCGTGCTTGCAATTCTTCACCTCTGTTTTCAAGTAATAAAATCAGTACCCTATAAAACATCCTTTAACCGTACTGCCAGATCCCTTAGGACTTAAAACGATGTGCTTCCGGGGGCTTTTTGTAACCTTCAGTCCAGGGCTCCTTGCTCTACACTTTACCCAAGACTTCTATTTCTACTTTAAGCCATGCTGTTGTGGGCATCCGTCTGCCCACATACTGAGAGCCAGTATGGTGTAGTGGTTAAGAGCGGTAGTCTCGTTATCTGGGGAACTGGGTTCGCGTCTCCGCTCCTCCACATGCAGCTGCTGGGTGACCTTGGGCCAGTCACACTTCTTTGAAGTCTCTCAGCCTCACTCACCTCATTTGTTGTGGGGGAGGAAGGGAAAGGAGAATGTTAGCCGCTTTGAGACTCCTTAAAGGGAGTGAAAGGCGGGATATCAAATCCAAACTCCTCCTCTTCTTCTGCCTCGAGAGACGGTGGAATGTATCTCTGGGAGTGAAGTCAAACAGCTGTGGTAGCACTGAAGTGACCTCCTTGGGGCACAAGCCTGGGCAGTGGGTCTGGAAGTCCTGGGGTGCCCAGACAACGAGATCCCCCTCCTGGCCTTGCTGAAGTGGTCCAAAGGAAAGCAGAGCAAGACGTTTGGCACCAGCTTGGCGTCAGGAGTTGGCCTTCTGGCGGTTCCCTCACTGTGAGATGTGAGGTTACAGGGAACCAGGCAGAGGGCCATCTCAGTGGTGGCACCCACCCTGTGGAACGCCCTCCCATCAGATGTTAAGGAGATAAACAACTATCTTACTTCTGAAAGGCATCTGAAGGCAGCCCTGTTTAGGGAAGTTTTTAATGTTTAATGCTGTATTGTGTTTTTAACATTCGCTTGGGAGCTGCCCGGAGTGGCTGGGGAAACCCAGCCAGATGGGCAGGGTATAAATAATAAAATTTTATTTTTATTTATTTGCATTGTGCCACTGCCCACCTCCCCAGTATGTGGTAGCTGGAAGATTGCCCACGAGGAAATCTGGCAGAAAAGGCTCTCCACACCTGCTTTAAAGACAAAAGCAGGGACTGAATTGGGAGACAATCACCATATTGGACAGGAACTGCGTAAGACTGCAAGGCGTGCAAAACTGCTATTATGATTCCTCAGTGAGGTGGAAATCATCATCATTGTGTGTGTGTTTGGCTTGTAGTTCCTTGCCCCTGGTAGCATGTCCACATGTCGGGTGTCGCCAGCTGCTGATACAGCCCTATCCGTCTGCTGTTTCGGCAGCCTCTTGGGGCTGCACCTGAGCTGTCGACGTCTAGGCTCAGGAAACGGCTCCTTGCTTGCAGCATGGCATGAGAGAATGATCTGCAGCTTCTCCAACAGATGGCTCCCGTCATGTTGGCAAGGCAAGGTTTCATGTTTGCGTAATTAGTGGCATGTCATATTGAAAGGGAAGGCCTGTTTGCATGCAAGAGACCTTCACATGGTTCTTGGAGTTAAGAGGCAAACTTGTTTGGGGGAGATGCGGCTTCTTTCCAGTTCCTCTTGAAACAAATGTCAACAGGGCTAAGAATTATTATTATTATTATTATTTATTTATTCATTCATTCCCCGCCCATCTGGCTGGGTTTCCCCAGCCACTCTGGACGGCTTCCAACAAAAGATTAAAAATACATTAAAACACCAGTCATTAAAAACTTCCCTAAACAGGGCTGCCTTCAAGAAATAAGGTGGCAAGAAGTTGTCAGTCGCGCTCCCATCATGGAGGTTTATATGATAGGCTTCCAATAATAATAAATAATAATTTTTCTTTATATCCCGCCCTCCCCAGCCGAAGCAGGGCTCAGGGCGGCTAACAACAATAAAATAGTACAACATTCTAAAATCAGTTCATTATAAAATTAATTCAATTCAAATTGATGGCAACCATTAGGCTAAAGTTCTGTGAAGATTGCCAAAGGAAGGAGTCAGGCTGTGCCCTGACCAAAGGCCTGGCGGAACAGCTCTGTCTTGAAGGCCCTGCGGAAAGATGTCAAGTCCCACTGGGCCCTAGTCTCTTGTGACAGAGCGCTCCACCAGATTGGAGCCACAGCCGAAAAAGCCCTGGCTCTAGTTGAGGCCAGCCTAACCCCTCTGTGGCCTGGGACCTTCAGGATGTTCCAGTGACACCTTGCCGTCCCCTCGGAATAAGACAGCACTTGGGGACATGGCTCAGTAGCAGAGCACATGCTTTCCAGGTGCAGTATACTGTCGGATCTCCAGTTAAAAGGTTGAAGCAGAAGACTTCTGCAAGAATGCCTAGATAGCTACTGCCAGCACCTCTCAGGTGGGCGCCATTGCCATTCTAAGAGAGGGAGGCATTCACAGGGGAGTTCTTTTTCTGGGATATGCCACCAAAGCTCGCTTCTTGTGGTTTAGTCATGTCTGACTCTTCATGACCCCCTGACCAGAGCACGCCAGGCACTCCTGTCTTCCACTGCCTCCTGCAGTTTGGTCAAACTCATGCTGTAGCTTCGAGAACACTGTCCCACTATCTCGTCCTCTATCATCCCCTTCTCCTTATGCCCTCCATTTTTCCCAACATCAGGGTATTTTCCAGGGAGTCTTCTCTTCTCATGAGGTGGCCAATGTCTTGGAGCCTCAGCTTCAGGATCTGTCCTTCCAGTGAGCACTCAGGGCTGATTTCCTTAAGAATGGATACGTTTGATCTTCTTGCAGTCCATGGGACTCTCAAGAGTCTCCTCCAGCACCATAATTCAAAAGCATCAATTCTCCAGCGATCAGTTGTCTTTATGGTCCAGTTCTCGCTTCCATACATCACTACTGGGAAAACCATAGCTTTAACTATACGGACCTTTGTTGGCAAGGTGATGTCTCTGCTTTTTAAGATGCTGTCTAGGTTTGTCATTGCTTTTCTCCCAAGAAACCTGTCTTCCCAAGTGATATGTAACATTTTTTTGAGGCACCATGGATGGAATCTTTCAAGGAGTTGGAGATGGCGTTTGTAAGTGGTGCATGTTTCACAAGCATACAGTAAGGTTGGTAGTAATATAGCTTTGTAAACAAGCATTTTTGTTTCCCTGCAAATCTCATGGGCCTCAAACACTCAGCACTTCAATCGGGAGAAAGCTGCACTCACAGAGCTCAGGCAATGCTGGATTTCAGCATCAATGTCGCCCATTGTGGCAAGATAAATGCCCAGGTAGGAGAAGTGATCAACACTTTCCAGTGCTACTCCATTGAGTTGAATTTTTGTAAGCTTCTGCAAAGATATTTAGGATGGTTTGGAGGTCATCCTCTGAGTGTGCGCACACTACGTTGTCATCAGCATATTGAAGCTCTATGATAGCATTTACAGTAACCTTACTCTTTGCTTTCAACTTACACTGATTAAAGAGCTTTCCATTTGTTCGATATATGATTTCTACTCCGGTGGGGAGCTTCCCATCGACAAAGTGTAGGATCATGGCGATGAAAATAATAGAGTTGGGGTGATAACACGTCCCTGTTTAACACCTGATCCCGGTGTGAATGGTTCACTTTGAGAGCCATTGTTTTCTGCGATTGTTGCTGTCATATTATCATGGAGGAGCCGAAGGATGTTCACAAATGGATCTGGGCAGCCCATTTTCAGAAGGACAGTCCAGAGGGCAGTGTGATTTACAGTGTCGAAGGCCTTAGTCAGGTCAGCAACTGGTAATGGGACAGGACCGTGAAATTGGTCCAGTTACCTCATTACCGTCTACACTCTCCAGGATTTCAGACTAGGGATACCCCAACAGCAGCAAGAGTTCTTTTAGCAAAGTATTGGAAGACACAAGAACTACCCACGCTGGAAGAGTGGCAGACGAAGGTGATCGACTACATGGGACTGGCGGAGATGACGGGCAGAATCCGTGACCAAGGGAAAGAGACGGTGGAAGAAGACTGGAAGAAATTTAAATTTTATCTTAAAAATTGTTGTAAAATTAGTGAGTGTTAAAATGTTATGGGTAAAGCATAGCAGATTTGCAGCGATAAATGATTGGATAAGTGAAAAAAAAGGTTAAAGAAAGGGAATTATAAGTAATTTAGATCAGGGGTTGCTGAAAAAATTTAAAATAGGGATGCAGAAAAGGGAGGCATGGGGAAGTCGTTGAAACTGGGTATAAGAAAAAATTATGAAATTATACATGTTTATGTGTTTGTTTGTGTATTGTTTGTTTGTAATGTCTTATAATATATGTTGAAAAACTAATAAAAATTTTATATATATAAAAAAACAGACTAGGGATACCCCAGCCCTATCAGGAGATATCAGAGATGGAACCATGTGCGCTACCACTGAGCCAGTTGCCATCTCAACTGCCAAGGGCCAAGAGTGACCCAGGTCCAAGAAACCAGAAGTCTTCCTTGTGGGTATTGCAGGTAGAGAAATACATAAGCAAGTTAAAACATTGTTTTTGTATGCAACAACTGCAGCAAGAATATTATTGGCCCAATAATGGAAACGGGAAGATATCCCAGCAAAAGAAGAGTGGCGGCTGAAGTTAATGGATTATGCCAATTTGGCGAAACTAACCGGGAAAATTCGGAACCAGCGGGATTTTGAAAGACTGGAATAAATTTACGTTGCATTTGAGAGACAACTGTCAACAATTGACATCGTTAGTAGGGCTACAAGAAGTTTTTTAAGGTTGGAAATATCAGTTATTATCAATATGATGTTTAAATGTTGTATTTAAGATTTGGATTTAAGGGTAATAATAATAATAACAACAAAATGCAATATCAGAGCATAATTGGGAAAACCATTAGTTGAGGAGGAGGGAAGGCTCGGGCCAAGATGTCTTTGTATATTATATGTAAGATGGATGTTTTGTCAAAAAAATATTTATAAAATTAGAGAGAGTGACCCATGTTCAAATCCCAACTTGGCCATAGAATTTGGCAGCCTAAGGTATCCTGCAGGAATTCTCAAATACGGCACTGTGATTCTGATAGTTGCCCACTAGATGGCACTTTCCTCTTAGGAGAGCGGCCATAGTTTCAAATGTGCACTTTTTTTTCAAATGGTGCTCATCTACTGCTGCACTTGACATCTGCAAACAAAAGGGCACAAAGTTTCAAAAGAGCTCGATCTGTCTGCTTAGCCTTGTGAGGTTCCTCTAGGCTTTCCCCTGTCTTGCAGCCACCTCCCAATTTAAGACAACCCCATTTAGTTGCTGGCATCCCCCTGTCTCGGGAGACGATGGAGGGTGAAGCCTTTAGGGGTGAAGTCGAACTGTTGGAGAGTTACAGCGCCTGCTGTGGCTGCAGAAACCAGTGTGGGAGAGACATGCTTTGTTGCAGCCGGGGCAGATGAAGGCGTCTTGTTGGGCTGCTGCAGATGCACTATGGAGTTTATTCTCTGTGCTCTCCTCCCAGCGGTCATTCCTCCCCTGGTCTGACTGTCCATCTCCAGGCACTGCGGTCATCTGCAAGGGATTCCAGCACAGTGGGGTTCATGTCAAGTTTGCAGACATCTTTGTAACTAAGTTAGAGAATTGATTCTAGAATGTATTTTAATTAATTGGCTGTGCAATTTTATGTACACTGTGCTACTTTTACCTGCTGTTAGCCGCTCTGAGCCTGGCTTTGGCCGGGGAGGGCAGGATACAAATAAAAATAACATTATTATTATTATTATTATTATTATTAAAGTTGGTCTGCCAGTGGGCCTGGTGCCTGAAGCCAGCTCCTTGCAGAGCACATCCTTGGGAATCCTGCCATCTTCCATCTACCATTCCGTGGACACGACCAATCCAGATATCACTGAGACAAAAGTGCTAACTAACTGGGAATGTGGGCTTCGAAGAGCACATCTTTTGAGACTCTCCCACCATGTGATGCCCCAAATTGTCCTGACGCAGAACATATGGAAGGCCTTGAGGCGTCGCACCTGGCAGCTGTGAGTTGCCCACAACTCACTTCCATAAAAAAAATCCTTCTAGTAGCACCTTAGTAAAGGTAAAGGGACCCCCTGACCATTAGGTCCAGTCGTGGCCGACTCTGGGGTTGCGGCGCTCATCTCGCTTTATTGGCCGAGGGAGCCGGCGTACAGCTTCCGGGTCGTGTGGCCAGCATGACTAAGCCGCTTCTGGCGAACCAGAGCAGCACACGGAAACGCCATTTACCTTCCCACCAGAGCGGTACCTATTTATCTACTTGCACTTTGACGTGCTTTTGAACTGCTAGGTTGGCAGGAGCAGGGACCGAGCAATGGGAGCTCACCCCGTCGCGGGGATTCGAACCGCCAACCTTCTGATCGGCAAGTCCTAGGCTCTGTGGTTTAACCCACAGCACCACCCGCGTCCCTAAACCACGACTCACTTCCATAAAAAACATCCTTCCAGTAGCACCTTAGATACCAAGTAAGTTAGTTATTGGTATGAGCTTTCGTGTGCGTGGTATCTGAAGAAGTGTACATGCACACGAAAGCTTATACCAATAACAAACTCAGTTGGTCTCTAAGGTGCTAGTGGAAGGATTTTTTATTTTGTTTTGACTATGACAGACCAACACAGCTACCTACCTGTCACTTCCATAAAGCAGCGTTCTCAATGTGCAAGCCTGGTAGACCTTCATCTTGGTATTGGACATTGGAACTGAGCATGCAGGATGCCTGCTTTTGAAGAATCAGCTTTGCTGCAACTGCTACAATCGGGTCACACTTAACAGCAGCTCTCATTCAAGGAACTGAAGGCTGCATAGGGATGCAAACCATTGGTCCATCTGGCTCAGCGCTGTCTGCACTGACTGGCAGCAGCTCTCCAGGGTTTCTGGCAAAGGGAGACATTCCCAGCTCTCCCTGGAAATTCTGTGAATTGAACCTGGGGCCTTCAGCATGCAAATCAATGGAGTCATGGAATCACAGAATCATAGAGTCGGAAGGGACCCAGGGGTCATCTAGTCCAACCCCTGCAATGCAGGAAACTCAGCTCAAGCATCCATGGCAGGTGGCCATCCAACCTCTGCTTGAAAACCTCCAAGGAAGGAGAGTCCACCAGCTCCTGGGGGAGACCATTCCACTGTCAAACAGGTCTTGCTGTCAGAAAGTTCTTCCTGGTGTTTAGTCGGAGTCTCCTTTCTTGTAACTTGAGGCCATTGTTTTGGGTCTGACCCTCCAGAGCAGGAGAAAACAAGCTTTCTCCGTCTTCCATGTGACAGCCCTTGAGATATTTGAAGATGGCTATCATCTCTCCTCTCAGTCTCCTCTTTTCCAGGCTAAACACACCCAGCTTCTTCATGCGCTCCTCATAAGGCTTGGTTTCCAGACCCTTGATCATCTTGGTCCCGTATACCTGAAGGAGCGTCTCCACCTCCATCGTTCTGCCCTGACACTGAGGTCCAGCGCCGAGGGCCTTCTGGCAGTTCCCTCCCTGCGAGAAGCCAAGTTACAGGGAACCAGGCAGAGGGCCTTCTCGGTAGTGGCACCCGCCCTGTGGAACGCCCTCCCAGCAGATGTCAAAGAGAAAAATAACTACCAAACTTTTAGAAGACATCTAAAGGCAGCCCTGATTAGGGAAGCTTTTAATGTTTAATAGATTATTGTATTTTAGTGTTTTGTTGGAAGCCGCCCAGAGTGGCTTGGGGGACCCAGCCAGATGGGCGGGGTATAAATAATAAATTATTATTATTATTATTATTATTATTATTATTATTATTATTATTGGTCACCCTCGCCTGCACACCTTCCAGCTTGTCAACATCCTTCTTAAATTGTGGCACCCAGAACTGGACACAGTATTCCAAGTGCGGTCTAACCAAGGCAGAATGGAGTGGGACTCTTACTACTACTTTGGTTCGGTTATATAAAACAATGGGAACCGTAAAGGAAATAAATGGGGTGTGGGAAATGATAGAAGATCAAATATTGGGTTAAATAGAAGTTTCTTAATCCTACTTGTAGAATAGATTGTGTTTTAAAGAAAGGCATTCTGAATTCATGGGGGAGGGAGTAATTGATGTATATATTTAAATTGTAATCCATATCACTTTTGTAATACAGTTTGGAATGAAAGATAAAAATTAGAAAACCAAAGGCTAATTGTTAACAACGGCTCAGTAGGTAGAGCATGAGACTCTTAATCTCAGGTTCGTGGGTTTGAGCCCACGATGGGCAAAAAGATTCCTGCATTGCAGAGGGTTGGACTAGATGACCCTCAGGTCCCTTCCAACTCTACTATTCTCACAGTGTAGGAATCACAGATAAATAATCCCTGGTAAACGGGCATAGAAGCTCTGCTTAGAAATCTCCAAGGAAGGAGAGCCCACCAGCTTCCAAGGGAGTCTGTTCCACTGTGGTTTTTTTGTTTGTTTGTTTTAATTGAATTCTGATTGTATAGGTTTTATTATTATTATTAAAGATTTTCTTGTTTTACAGAAGTATGTGTAATGTCTCTCATATTTTTTCCATGTAACATTTTTACAAATCAGTTTCATTTGTTGAGACATAGGGGTGGAGGGGGGGAAGATGGGTGGGGTGGGGGTGGGGTCGGGTGGCGATGTTTCTATTTTGCTTAATGTATGTAGGGTTTGGCATCAGCGTCACTTGTGCAGGTTCTCTGCTGTTCACTCGTGTTCCTTTGGTAGTGAGAGAGGTTGGGGTTGGCCTAGGGTGAGGTTATTCATTTGTGGTTGGCTGTGGTGATTTCACGTGTGGCTGTTTTCACGTGTGAGTGCGGTGGGTGTTTTGGATCAGGTTAGCCATATTGATTGTATGCTGTTGGTGGATTATTGTCGTTGTCTTGTTGGGCTGTGTATGTGATAAAGGGGAGCCATACCGGGGTGAAGGCGTCTTCTTCTATTTGTCCCCGTGTCAGTTTCAGTTTATTGGTTAATTTTTCTAGTAGGGCTGTTTCCCATACTATTTGGTACCATTGGTCCATGCTTACTCCTGACAGGTCTCTCCAGTGTCTGGTTATGGTGTTTCTGGTTGCTGAGAGCAGGTGGGTTATGAGTTCTTTGTGGTGTAAATGGGCCTTGTTGTCTTGGAAGAAGTCCATTCCACTGCTGAACAGCTCTTACTGTCAGAAAGTTCTTCCTGGTGTTTGGTCAGAATCTCATTTCTTGTCATTTAAATCCAATGCAGATACGGATTTAGAGGGGCATGAGCTGTTTGGTCGCACTGGGTAAGAGCCTCAGGGGCACTGCAACTATGAATGGAAGGCGAGAGGCGGGTGGCACCAAATTTTGGCATCGCATAAACAATAGCTGCCAGGGCAGTGACTGCCACTAAAGGGAAATCTCAGGACACAACCAACAAAGGAAGAGTGGATTTGTAAATTAAGTGAGTGTATAGAATTGGCAAAATTAACTTCAATTGTAAGATATCAATCAAATCAAAAGTTAAGAATGGAGTGGAAGTATTTCGAAGATTATATGTCAAAATATTGTTCTAAAAATGACGTGCTAATAGGCTTAGAATAAAAAAAAGTAAGCAATAACAAAACCAGTAAAGAAAGAAGGAAAAATCAGAATTTAACAAAAAAAATTATTATAGGATGCAAGGGGGAAAAGGTAGAAAGAAATATAAAGAAGTCAAATTGCTGTGGAAGGAAGTAGAAGGGTGGGTGGGTTTTATAATTAGGTGTATAATTATGCAGCTGTTGTAATTTAGATATTATATTTTATATGAGAATTTATTTATATTGGGAATTTTGGTTCTTATGTATATATGTTAAGTTTCAATAAAGATCTTTGGGGAGGAGGAAACAAACAAATTTGGGTGTTGCATAGGTCCGCCATTGTCCATTCGTTCAGGTCCTGCTCTCTGGAGAGGCAGAAAACAAGCTTGCTCCATCTTCCATGGGCAGCCCTTCAGATATTTGAAGGCATCTATCAGAGGAGGTGAAGAACCCTGTGGCCCTCCAGATGTTGATGGATTCCAACCCCCACCGTCCCTCACCACTGGCTAGGCTGACGCTGATGGTTGCCATCCAACCACATCTGGAGGTCACCATGGCTGGAGCAAAGAACATCCCTTAATGGCCTGGAATCTCTCTCTCTCAGCCTTTGGAATGCGACCCCCATCAAAGCTAGTAGGAGGGGCAAAAAGGGAAAAGTTTGCAGGGAGTCTGCATCTGGGGACTTGGAGAGACCCTGAGAAGCTAGGCTGAAGGGGGAAGCACCCTGGGGTGCTGTAGAGCCATACGATGCAGCCATCTGGGTTTTCACAGCTGTTAGAAAGGGGAGAGTAGTGATGTATGGAAGTGAGAGCCGGACCATAAAGAAGGCTGATCGCCAAAGAATTGATGCTTTTGAATTATGGTGCTGGAGGAGACTCTGGAGAGTCCCATGGACTGCAAGAAGATCAAACCTCTCCATTCTGAAGGAAATCAGCCCTGAGTGCTCACTGGAAGGACAGATCCTGAAGCTGAGGCTCCAAGACTTTGGCCCCCTCATGAGAAGAGAAGACTCCCTGGAAAAGACCCTGATGTTGGGAAAGATGGAGGGCACAAGGAGAAGGGGATGACAGAGGACGAGATGGTTGGACAGTGTTCTCGAAGCTACCAGCATGAGTTTGACCAAACAGTGGGAGGCAGTAGAAGACAGTAGTGCCTGGCGTGCCCTGGTCCAGGGGGTCACGAAGAGTCGGACACAACTAAACAACAGAAAGGGGAGGCGTTCCCTCCCCTCCTACCGCTGCTCACGAAGTTCCCCTTGCTCGGAGAAGTGGGGAACGACCCTCCGCGGGAGCCTCTCCGCCGCAGGCATTTCCCTGGCGCGCCGTGCCAAAAACCTGGACGGCGTTTGCTCTCCCGGGCGCGTAGGTTGGGGGGCCTCGGTTGCAACGCCATTCTTCCCACCTACCCGCCGCCGCCGAGGAGAAGCCTCGATCTGCAATGCAGCAGCGTTAAACGGGCGGCGGGGAGTGTGTGCGCGCGTGCAAGGCTCCTCCAGCGCATTTCCGCGGACGCGCAGCAAACTCCGGCCGCCAGGTCGCGCCTGCTTGCAAGGCCAGGTCGGTTGCCAAAAAATAAGGAACACACCACCCGTTCCCAGCTCTGACACCCCTCAACCTGTAGGCACGCAGGCAGGGAGGAGATGCCTTTGGAGACGTTGCAAAGGGGCCGCCTTGCTGGCTTATTTTATTGTATTTTTGCACCAGCCCCCCCCCCAAAACCACCCAGTGCATGCATGCAAGCAGGCATCTTTGCAGCGCGCCCCGTGCGCCGTGCGCCTCGCTTGTGGCTGAGTCAGCGGCGGAGGAATGCGAGGGGGAGGGCGAGCAGGAGGCGCCGCCCCCCCGGCCGCTCCTCGGGGGAGGGGGCGTTGCGCCTCTCGGCGGCCATGACGTCATGGCCTATGCAAATGACCCTCCGGTGGGGATCGGGGGCTCCGCGGGGCGCGCGGCTCAGTCGCGCCGAGGAGGCGAAGCGGGCGCCACGAGGGGACGCAGCGCAGCAGCCGGAGCCGGAGCCGGGGAGGGTGGGCTGGGGGGCGCTGCCGGGGGCGCTGCGCGGGCTGCACGCCATGGCCCAGCCCGGGCATCGCCAGGCGCCGCCGACGCCACCAGCAGCGGCGCCCCCTCCCGTCCAGCGGGAGCCAAGAGCGGATGGCAGCCAGGTGGGCATCCCGTGCTGCGAGGGGCGCGGGCGCTTCCGACGGGCGGGCGGGCGGCGTCGGAGGGTGTCCTGAGAGTGTAGCCCGACGGCTTCCCTGGAGTTCCTTTGGAGAGGGTCTCTTGAAGTGGGGAGACTTTTTTGGGGGGTCCAAGCCCTGACTCGGGACCCTTCCGAGGGCGCGGGGGTTGTGGGAACTAGTGGAGGGGGGACTCCTCGTGGGATTCAAGGGTGCCAACTTGAATTTTTTTTTTGGGTGGGGGGGGACACCATTTCAGTGCCATTGCCCATCAACTTGGGGGCCCTCAAATATTTTACTGGGGCCCCCAAAAGGTCCTCAGCCCCCTAGGAACTGGCTCCTATGCTGGGATCCCCATCTCAGGTTCCCAGGCGCCCCCCACCCAAGCAACCGCCTGGCCGCAGAGGGGCGGGTGGGCGCAGCCCGTCGCGCCGCTGCGGTTTCTCCGACGGGGTTGGGGGGTCGGGAGCCCAACCCCGGACAGAAAACCCTTCTCCCCTCCCTTCGCCCCCTTCCTAATCCCGAGTTCAGTTCAGGAATCCCACCTGCCTTTGGGAAACTTTTTCTCCCCTTTCCCAGCACCCACAAACGCTGCTTGGATAATTAAAGGCTCCCCCCCCCGTCTAAAATCAAAGTGGGCTGTTTCGTTTTCTTGTGAACGCTTCCGCGAGAGAGAGAGAGCTTGGGCAGGCGGACCCCCCAATATTCGCGTGCGCGCCTTAGTTTGTGCGAAGTGCGAGTTGCGCTTGTGCACGCACACGCAGGGGGGGCCCCCTGTGGGCTCGAACAGCTGATCGGAGAAGGAAAGGGGGGGCGGCACGGCGACTGGAGCCTGCTTTTTTTCGGATTTTATTTTAGCAGCCTGGAAAGGGATCCAGGCAGAGCGCCTCCTCCTCCTCTGTTGAACTGTGTGCGCCTGTGGTCTTGGGAAAGGGGAGGGGGGCGCACACTGACTGGCAGAGTTTATTTTTGTCTCCTGCCTGCCTGCTGGAGCTGCCAGTGGGGCCTAAATCCAGGAGTGGGGAGGGTCTGGCTGGCTGGCTAGCTGCTTAGGAGATGCTAGGATCTTGTAGGGAGAACTGCAGTGCTTCTTCCACTGCTTCCTGGTCCAGGAGCGAGGAGAGCAGAGGACCAGGGCTTGGGGCTGGTTTGCACCAGCTCTCTGTAGCCGCAGTGTTAAAGTGTGTGTGCTTTCCTCCCCGCCCCCCTTTCCACTTTCCCCTCTTCTGTCCTTCTGTCCTCCCTGCCTTGAGTGATGGGATTGCAGTCCCTTGCTCCTCTCCCCCCTCTGGCCCAATCCAGGTAACATTCCTACCTTGGGAGAATCTGCTCATGGGCTATAGAAGCAACAGGGGGAGCTCCCTCCTTTCTCCTCCGCCTCCTCCGCACTGTGTGGGAGGGAGGTTCCTTCTAAACCTCTGGAGGATGCAAAACCCACACCTGCCGCTGTGTGTGGGCTCCATATTTAGTGTCTGCTGTCTCTCCCTGCACCCTCAATTGCCTGACCTGTTATTTTTTTGGAGGGGAAGGATTTTTTTTCAAAATAATAATAAAAAACCTTGCAAAACATCACACTGCCGCTTCCCCTCGTAAAACGAAGAAGGAGCGAGCTCCCCCTCCCTCCTGGTTATCGCAGATCCCAAATTTTCCCTCTGTCATATTAGGAAGTGAGCCGAGGGTTCTGTCATGCTGAATCATAGCACTGCCTTGCAAAGTGTGTCATCGTTACCATCACAGCAAAATTCTTCTTTCTCTCCCTCCCTCCCTCTCTCTCCAACAGTTGTGAATGCTTCTCCTCCTCCTCTTTTTTCTTTTTTCTTTTTTTACCCCTCCTCGGCAAGGAATGCTGCGGCTGTGGATGGTCCAGAAAGCTTTCCCGTGGAAGGAGCCAGGAGCCAGCGACGACTGGGCTAAAATAACCAGACTGGGAAAGGGAGAGTGACGGGTGGCGGCTGTACGACGCAGGGACCTGCATGATCTCCACACATTGCTGTGCCTTGTTGAGAAGTAGAGCTATAGAAGTCCCCTTGGCTTTCTGCGCTGCATGTCGTCGTCTTGGGAAGAATTAAGAGGCAGCCACCGGCATCTCGGCCTGGAAAGAGAGAGCGAGAGAGAGAGAGAAAGAGGGAGCCTGGGAGCACCAGGAAAGCAATTGCACGTCAAGATCCGTCCGCAAACATCTGTCTTATTTCTGCAATAAGAACACCATCGTAAAGTAGACTTCGGTGGGGGTGGGGGGCAGAGAAGAAGCAGAAAAGACTCCTAAGGAGGATTTTCTTCCTGCAGTTTTTCCGCCCCTGTATATGCACACATTTTCCCCTTCCCCACGCACACAAGCGCATTCACACACACACACACAAACACGCCAACCATGATGTTTCGAGACCAGGTCGGAGTGTTGGCAGGCTGGTTCAAGGGCTGGAACGAGTGCGAGCAAACTGTTGCGTTGCTCTCCCTGCTGAAGAGGGTGAGCCGGAGTCAAGCCCGTTTCCTGCAGCTCTGCCTTGAGCATTCCCTGGCCGACTGCACCGAACTCCACATCCTTGAGAACGAGGCCAACAATCCTGGTAAGATCCTTCTCTCTCTCTTTCTCTGTCCCTCCCTCCCTCTCCGCCCTCCCCTTCGCCGCTTGGTGCATCCAATCCGTCTTGAATGCCACATTGTTCTCTTGAGTGACGGCCAGAACAGGCTGGTGCACAACGCTTGGAGGGAGTTGTGGAGGGCACCCCGTAGAAATCACCCTGGTTCCACACAAGGCGCGGCAGCAAAAACTTAAGCACTGCTGGGATTTTCTATCCCCCCCCCCTCCTATCCTCTCTTCTGCTGCAAGCAGAAAAAGCTTTGGTGTAACTCCGGTAGCATGAATGATTGATACTCCTCCTCCCTCCCTCGCACAGAACTTCCTGTCACATAAGTAACTCAGGTCACGTAGAGTCTGGATTTCCTAGGCTCCTTTTGGGCAATGTTGCTTCTTTGCTCTGCCTCTTCAGCAGCATGAAGAAGCAGAAGCAGTCGAGGGTGGCCTTGTGCAGGTTGCTAGATAATTCTCCAACCCACCCACCCACTTCCAATTTTGGAGGATCCGGGAGCCAGTGAGAGATATCTTAATTTCATGTGTGTGTGTGTGTGTGTGTGTGTGTGTGTGTGTGTGTGTGTTAATGGCAATTGCTGTTTTCATATATGCAGTATTCCTAATATAGGTCAATTTTAGCAGTTCGTGCCACTTCGCAAGAAAGTGAGAGGAAATATGTTATTTCGTTGGAAAGTGCTGTGTTTTGCTTCATAAAATTAGATGCGTGGTTAAATGGGCAGGCTTGGTTTTAATTTTGGGACAGTGGTACATCAGGTTAAGAACTTAATTCGTTCCAGAGGTCCATTCTTAACCTGAAACTGTTCTTAACCCGAGGTACCACTTTAGCTAATGGGGCCTCCCTCTGCTGCACTATTTCTGTTCTCATCCTGAAGCAAAGTTCTTAACCCGAGGCACTATTTCTGGGTTAGCAGAGTCTGTAACCTGAAGCATATGTAACCCGAGGTACCACTGTATTCTCCCTTGTGTGCTGCATAGTAGCAACTCTCTCAGTGTTGGTGGTAAACTGACAGTGGCATGAAGGAAATGAGTGCAAATATTTCTCATTGCTTGGGTTAGAGCAAGATAAATTCCAGACACCTGGTCTGCCAGGTGCCAGAGAGTTTGCTGCTGGCAGATAGAGACTTTTTTGCATGTTTCTCGTTTGAAGATCAACATGCTTCTGGTGGAAAAAAAGATAGTGCAGTTAACAAATGCTCAGTGTTTGTTACAATTTCGGATGTTGCAAGGCTAGCTTTTGAGAGGGCATCAGATTGCACGGTAACAACAACATTGTTGTTGTTTAGTCATTTAGTCGTGTCCAACTCTTCGTGACCCCCTGGACCAGAGCACGCCAGGTACTCCTGTCTTCCACTGCCTCCCGCAGTTTGGTCAAACTCATGCTGGTAGCTTCAAGAACACTGTCCAGCCATCTCGTCCTCTGTCGTCCCCTTCTCCTTGTGCCCTCCATCTTCCCCAACATCAGGGTCTTTTCCAGGGAGTCTTCTCTTCTCATGAGGTGGCCAAAGTCTTGGAGCCTCAGCTTCAGGATCTGTCCTTCCCGTGAGCACTCAGGGCTGATTTCCTTCAGAATGGAGAGGTTTGATCTTCTTGCAGTCCATGGGACTCTCAAGAGTCTCCTCCAGCACCAGAATTCAAAAGCATCCATTCTTCGGCGATCAGCCTTCTTTATGGTCCAGCTCTCACTTCCATACATCACTACTGGGAAAACCGTAGCTTTAACTATATGGACCTTTGTTGGCAAGGTGGTGTCTCTGCTTTTTAAGATGCTGTCTAAGTTTGTCATTGCTTTTCTCCCACGAAGCAGGCGTCTTTTAATTTCGTGACTGCTGTCACCATCTGCAGTGATCATGGAGCCCAAGAAAGTAAAGATGGTGATGATGATTTATACTGTCCTTTATCAAAAGATCTCAGAGCGGTGTACAACATTAGAAACACATTACAAAACATCAATGATAAAAACATAGTAGAAAGCATTCTGACAGACAGCTTAATACAGTGGTACCTTGGTTCTCAAACTTAATCTGTTCCGGAAGTCTGTTCCAAAACCAAAGCGTTCCAAAACCAAGGTGTGCTTACCCACAGAAAGTAATGCAAAACGGATTAATGTGTTCCAGACTTTTAAAAACAACCCCTAAAACAGGAATTTAGCAGGAATTTTACTATCTAACGAGACGATTGATCCATAAAATGAAAGAAATAAACAATGTACTGCAGTCACACAATTAATCAATCAGGAGCTGAACTGGGTTCCACACAGTCACAAAAACAAAACAAAAAGAGCCACAGAAACACAAAATGAATAGCAAATACAGACAGACCTCAACACAACACTCAAAACAGAAGTGTGGTGCTCAAAATGGAGCATGTTTGGCTTCCAATAAAAGTTCGCAAACTGGAACACTTACTTCCGGGTTTGCAGTGTTTGGGTTCCAAGTTGTTTGAGTACCAAGGCGTTTGAGAACCAAGGTACCACTGTAGTAAAATAATCAACATAATAACAGTCTGCTTCAAATGCTGTATCTGCCATGAACTCATCAGATGACCTTAGACAAGCCAGTCTCAGCCTAGTGGCCTACCTTACTGGGTTGTTGTAATGTATGGAGATAGCGTATGCAAGGTGCTTTGAACACTGGAAAGCGTTCTATATAAATGCTCAGTGGTATTAGCCACTAGAAAAGAGCACGTCTTTGGACCAGCAGCTGCTGGTTTTAAGAATGTCTCATAGTAGCCCTTTAAAAAAAATGCAGCCGAACATGGTGCGTAACAGCTGCTCATGAGTAGTCACGTCACAGGAATGCAAAAGGCAAAGGAGTCTCTGAGTGGGGAGAAGGGCTTGTGGGCTTGTGCTCTCTGCTTTGGCGCTGCGCTGGTTTTGCAAATGCAAGCCCAGGTCCACTTACTGTTCTGTTTGCTTGCTTGTTTGTTTATAGGCATTTATAGCCCACCCTTCACATTGCAATCTCAGGGCAGGTTGCATACATCTCCATCCAGTTAAACCAGGGGTAGACAAACTAAGGCCCGGGGGCCGGATGCGGCCCAATCGCCTTCTCAATCCGGCCCCCGGACAGTCCGGGAATCAGTGTGTTTTTACATGAGTAGAATGAGTGCTTTTATTTAAAATGCACCTCTGGGTTATTTGTGGGGTCTGCCTGGTGTTTTTCCATGAGTGGAATGTGTCCATTTATTTAAAATGCACCTCTGGGTTATTTGTGGGGCCTGCCTGGTGTTTTTACATGAGCAGAACGTGTCCTTTTATTTAAAATGCATCTCTGGGTTATTTGTGGGGCATAAGAATTCATTCTTTTTTTCCCCCTCTTCAAAATATAGTCTGGCCCCCCACATGGTCTGAGGGACAGTGGACTGGCCCATGAATGAAAAAGGCTGCTGACCCCTGAGTTAAGCCACCCCCAAAGGTCTATGAAAAAAGATGTATTTTGAATTGATATTCATTCTGGCTTTTCTAGGGACCCCTTGTTGTGCATGCTTGGTCTTGGTTTTGGAGCCAAATCACAGAATTGTAGAGTTGTAAAAGACTCTGAGGACTCTCTTAAGTCCAACCCCCCGCAATGCAGGAATATGTAGGTGTCCCAAGTAGGGATCAAACCCACAACCTTGGTGTTACCACTCCCGTCCTCTTGACCAACTGAGCTATCCACACAGTTGATTTAACTCCTCTCCCAGATATAAGGAGTCATGGCTAGCAGTCAGTTGGAAGCAAATGGTGAAAATGAGTGACAAGCTGTCTTGCTGGAGATGCTCTTGTATATGTCACTTGCTAAGTTTTCCTTCTAATATTAGAAGCGTGGAGCTGTTGGGGAAAGGCGCTCTCTGCTTCTGCTCAGAGGCTCTTTGTTCATTGATCTGTACTTAGGTTGAACTCTATCCAGCTTTGGAGTGTGTGTTTGCGTGTGTTCATCTTCAGATTCTTGTGTTGCAAATTAAATGTCTTGAGGGATGGGGGAAGAAATGCTTTGATCTTAGTTGCCTTGAACATAGATCATCAAACGGTCCAATATATAAGCAATTTTCTATTCCTTTTTTAAATTCTGCAGTTACAGTCAGAAGCTGCTGCGTGTTTTATTTTTTAAAAAAGGGAAAAAACACTCGCAATATAAGAGCCAGGTGATTAAAAACGACCAAACTTTGTGTATTTGATCCTTGCTTTCAAATTCCTGACCTGCGAGGTAAGGACGTTCCACGTATGCTCAGAGGTTAGTGCAGAAGTAAGAGCCAGTGCACGACATTAAACTGGGAAGTGCCCAGTTTGCAAAACATCTGCGCCACAAACTTGCTGGCTCGGCCCTAAGTGGCATGCAGCTCACATCATGACATGGTCATGCACTGCAACATCGGGGTGGTGATACTGCCTTACTGTACATGGTGATGGCTGAAGCTGCTTGCAGAAGTGGAAAACAGCTCAAAGGAGGACTGACCATGCTCAGAGACTGCAGAATGCCGAATATTTGTTTAGCGGAGTGCGGGGGATGGAAAATCAGGGGAGGATTGGAGTGGTGGTGGAATAGAGTGTCCCAGAGGCTGGCTGGCAAGACCACTGAATAGAAGCACTGTATACAGTACAACATGGGACACAGGTGGTGCTGTGAGTTAAACCACAGAGCCTAGGACTTGCCGATCAGAAGGTCGGTGGTTCGAATCCCCGCGACGGGGTGAGCTCCCGTTGCTTGGTCCCTGCTCCTGCCAACCTAGCAGTTTGAAAGCACGTCAAAGTGCAAGTAGATAAATAGGTACCGCTCCGGCGGGAAGGTAAACGGCGTCTCCGTGCGCTGCTCTGGTTCGCCAGAAGCGGCTTAGTCATGCTGGCCACATGACCCGGAAGCTATACGCCGGCTCCCTCGGTCAGTAAAGCGAGATGAGCGCCGCAACCCAGAGTCGGCCACAACTGGACCTAATGGTCAGGGGTCCCTTTACCTTTATACAGTACAACAACATTTTACTGCAGGGCCCACTTGGTCAGGGAAGTGTCAGGATTTGAGCCTGGCTGGCAGCTCTCCTCCCTGAATTAATTCTAAGTGTGTGGCTGTTTATTTGCACTGGAGGCAAGGGCTCTCTGCATGTACTCAGAGGCACTCATATTGCAGGATTCTGGCTGCCTTTTCAGGCACAGCCCTAATACAAATGGATGTTCCGTCAAAGACCATTGCAGTTTCTATCAGCTGCGTGAGGCTGATGGGAGTTGTAGTCCTAAACATCTAGAGGGCGCCTGGTTGGGGGGTTGCACCCGCTGCCTGTTCCTCTTTGGAGATTTCTTGCAGGTATTGAGGGGAGCAAACTTAGCTCTGCTTCTTGGTTCCCTCCTGACTGCTGCCAGGTGAGTGGCGCAATCTAATCTCGTTCCCGCCCTTGTTCACACAGGTGACGCTATTGGGGTGTTTATTTTTTAAAGCCGTCATCAATGCTGTGGTATTCTTAGAATATTTTAATGCAGTCAAACAATAGACAGGCAGCTGGCCAGCATGCCAACCCTGGCGTATGAATGAGGTGGGCTTTGTTTCTGGTATGTGTTTATGCTTAAAATACTCTCTGGAAGGAGGGTCGCCCCCTGCACCTGGGACAATTCCTTGTCAACGGGAGGTTGCAAACTGTTTCGGCTTTTTTGCAGGAGGAAAGGGAACCCTCTCTTCCCAGCTCTTTTCCTACCTTTGCTGTTTGTTGAAGGAGAAGGAGCCGAACTGATGCTGGCTGAGGATGAAATGTTTGCACCCTGCGGTTTGCACGTTGCTTGTCGTGGGGGGGTGGCTGGGGGGCGGAAATGCATGGGCCGGTCCCCGTTTTGGGGGAGGCCTCTTGCTTTCTGTCCTTTCGCAGGAGGCCCAGCTGCAGCAGGATCCTGAACAGAGCCCCCAGTGTTTACTCAGAGGGAAGAACTCGGCGTGTCCTTTCAGTTCCCGTTGGAACACGGAGCTTGCGAAGTTCCTTTGGCAGCTGTTCCCTCCTGCCCTCCGAGAGCAGCTTCCAGCCGGTTGGCTGCTCAGAGGCTGTGCTGAAGTTTGTGTCTCCGAAACCTATCTGGTGGGCCACCCCAGAGAAGCAGTGGGGGGGGGCTGGGGCTGGGTACATTTCCTTTTGGCGGGGGGGGGGGCAGGCATCTGTCTGTCTTGAGCAGGAGTCAGCAAACTTTTTCCGCAGGGGGTCAGTCCACTGTCCTTCAGATCTTGTGGGGGGCAGAACTACCGTATTTTTGGCTCTATAAGACTCACTTTTTCCCTCCTAAAAAGTAAGGGGAAATGTGTGTGCGTCTTATGGAGTGAATGCAGGCTGCGCAGCTATCCCAGAAGCCACAACAGCAAGAGGGATTGCTGCTTTCACTGCGCAGCGATCCCTCTTGCTGTTCTGGCTTCTGAGATTCAGAATATTTTTTTTCTTGTTTTCCTCCTCCAAAAACTAGCTGCATCTTGTGGTCTGGTGCGTCTTATAGAGCGAAAAATACAGTCTATTTTTTGGGAGGGTGAAATCCCCCCCCCCAGACTCTCCCTTCCCTTCTCCACAGCACCGAACAAGCCCTGGTGGCTGCTTACCTGTGCCTTGCGAGTGGCAGTGGAGGGATGATGAGCGGCACGAAAGGGCTGGCTCTGGAGAGGGGCTGCTTAAATTGGCACTCAGCCAGCTCAGCCCCCTTCCTCCTCTAGGCAGGGCAGGGAGAAGCCAGGAGGAGGGAGGGAGGAAGGAGGCGCTGCCACAGTGTATGTGTGAGGGGGGGGGCGGGAAATGGCACAGCCTGAACGATCAGAATCCCCACACCGATCCACGCGGTGATTCCCGGACTGTCCGCAGGCCAGATCCAGAAGGCAATTGGGCCAGATCTGGCCCCTGGGCCTTAGTTTGCCGACCCATGGTCTTGAGAGGCAGTGAAGTCAAACCACTGCGTCAAAGTGACCTCCTCAGGGTGCAAGCCTGGGCAGTGTGTCTGGAGGTCCTGGTCTGCCCTCTCAGTCTCGCTGATGGGGTCCAAAGGAAAGCAGAGCAAGATGTTTGGCACCAGTTTGGCTGCAGGAGTTGCCGGAAGGAGGCGTACAAGACACCACCAAACCGCCTTAGGGACTCCGCTCCAGATCTGCGTAGGGTTTACTCCTGAGCCTTTAGTTCTCTCAAAGATGTCTTGCAAGGCAGTGAAGGTTTAGGACCAGAGTTTCCCTTCTCCAGAATGGGCTCCCGTCCCAGGTTGCAAGCACCAGGCAAGCCTCCTCTTGCCATGTCATGAAGCACACTGCATGCACATTTAAAGCACATGGTCTCTCTCCCCGCCGCCGCCAAATCACCCTGAGAACTGTAGTTTGAGGATGCTGGGAATTGTAGCTCTCTGGGAGTAAACTACACTTCCCAGGATTCCCTGGGAGAATCATAGAATAGAATCATAGAGTTGGAAGAGACCACAAGGGCCATCGAGTCCAACCCCCTGCCAAGCAGGAAACACCATCAGAGCACTCCTGACATATGGTTGTCAAGCCTCTGCTTAAAGACCTCCAAAGAAGGAGACTCCACCACACTCCTTGGCAGCAAATTCCACTGTCAAACAGCTCTTACTGTCAGGAAGTTCTTCCTAATGTTTAGGTGGAATCTTCTTTCTTGTAGTTTGGATCCATTGCTCCGTGTCCGCTTCTCTGGAGCAGCAGAAAACAACCTTTCTCCCTCCTCTATATGACATCCTTTTATATATTTATTTGAACATGGCTATCATATCACCCCTTAACCTCCTCTTCTCCAGGCTAAACATGCCCAGCTCCCTTAGCCGTTCCTCATAAGGCATCGTTTCCAGGCCTTTGACCATTTTGGTTGCCCTCCTCTGGACACGTTCCAGTTTGTCAGTGTCCTTCTTGAACTGTGGCGCCCAGAACTGGACACAGTACTCCAGGTGAGGTCTGACCAGAGCAGAATACAGTGGCACTATTACTTCCCTTGATCTAGATGCTATACTCCTATTGATGCAGCCCAGAATTGCATTGGCTTTTTTAGCTGCCGCGTCACACTGTTGGCTCAAGACTCCTAGATCCTTTTCACATGTACTGCTCTCAAGCCAGGTGTCCCCCATCTTGTATTTGTGCCTCTCATTTTTTTTGCCCAAGTGCAATACTTTACATTTCTCCCTGTTAAAGTTCATCTTGTTTGTTTTGGAAAGCCATGTGCTTTCAGTATATGTTTGAATTAATAGGGTGGGTGTGGCCTTAGCTGTTTCACAAATAAAGCTGGTAGCTATCTTTAACCACAGGTAAGAGTTTGGGCACATGGGACCGTTGGCTGTCTTCTCATGGGCAAATCTCCCCATTTGGCTGAAGAATCCCAACCCTGGCAACCCCGAGATCGCTGGATGAAATAATGCTTATTAACTGATTTCAAAATGCCTTTTTTCTTAAAGAGAAAACAAAATAAATTGTTTGCCATCTTTGCCTCCCTGGGCTCCTTCACTCCAAAGGGTTGAATATATATCCTGTCAATCAATTGAACATCTGACCGCTGCTGGCATGCCCTGGACAGTAGAGTCCCGGCTGAGGCTGTGACCCAGTTTGCGCCTGCCTGAGAGTGAGTCCCATTTTGCTGAGGTAGACTTGCAGGTACAGTCATACCTCTGAAGTCAAACAGAATCTGTTCCGGAAGTCTGTTGGAATTCCGAAACGTTCGACTTCCAAAGCTCCTGCAGCCAATCGGAAGCCCTATCGGACATTTGGCTTCCAAAAGAACATTCGAAAACCGGAACACTCGCTTCCGGTTTTTGGTTGTTTGGGAGCCGGAACGTTCAACACCCAAGGTGTTCAGGAGCCGAGGTACGACTGGACAGTGGTACCTCTGGTTAAGAGCTTAATTCATTCTGGAGGTCTTTTCTTAACCTGAAACTGTTCTTAACCTGAAGCACCACTTTAGCTAATGGGGCCTCCCACTGCCGCCGCACGATTTCTGTTCTCATCCTGAAGCAAAGTTCTTAACCCGAGGTACTACTTCTGGGTTAGCGGAGTCTGTAACCTGAAGCGTCTGTAACCCAAGGTAGCACTGTATAGCATTGCACTTGCTTGCTTTGTGGGGAAAGCATTCGTCTGTGTGTAGGTGCACAATCTTCCTGTTTATTTGTCCGTTCTGTCCCATATTGGGGATGGATTGCGCACTCTGGGCTTGGCTCCCGTGGCATTTTCTCAGACCATGTCTGTGCCAGACGCCAATGCAAGTGTGGGTAATCTTTCCAGGCCTCTTGATGGTTGTTGGACTACATCATCACCACTGGCCCTGCTTGCTGGGGCTGATGGGAGTTGTAGTTCAGCAGCATCTGGAGGACCAAAGATTCCTCACCTGCAGTGCAATGGTTTGCGTCATTTACTCTTGCCTTGCTGAGCCTCACTATGTCTGTCTATTCATGTGTATCGTGAATATCAGACACCCCCAAACTCGGCCCTCCAGATGTTTTGGACTACAATTCTCATCATCCCTGACCACTGGTCCTGTTAGCTAGGGATGATGGGAGTTGGAGTCCCAAAAAAATCTGGAGGGCCAAGTTTGGGGATGCCTGGTGAATGTATATCTTTAAAAATCCACCAACACATTCATTTTGGGCTTTGGGTCACAAGAGCTTCCATTGCAATTAATTGCTTGTCTTTTGAAGTGTAAGGCTATGCTGCAGTTTTCCTTGGTGAAGTTTCCTCTTTCCTGGTTTTGCTCTGAGTTACGCCCTCTGGGAGCTGACATGTCCTTCAGAAGAAAGCTGCCATCCAGCCAGGGTCCCTGGAGTGATGTATTCTGTCCCAGCTTGAACCTGCTGTTGGAAAATTCAGGACACATAGAAGGAAGAACTTCTTTATATGAAGTGCACAGACGTCAGTGATGACCAGCAAGCTAGCATGCTTACTTTATTATTAAATTCATCCGTATCCTGGCCTTTCCCCCAGGCAGACAGCTTACAGATAGAATAGGAACAGCTAAAAACATAGAGAATAAAAACATCAATAATTAAACAGGAGTTAAACACTGGTTGGAACCTAGCTATGGGATGACTTTAAAAGCCATCAGTGGCAACTAGCTGTGTTCGAAATTAGCCAGGCGCCGGGCGCATTTTGCACCTGGCTGTCCGCCACTTGCGACCAAGTGGAGATGCCCAAGTCTTGGCTCCTGACGTCTCCACCATCTGGAGTTGTATGCCTGGGGATCCTTGGATCTTGACAGTTTTTAGGGACGCAGGTGGCGCTGTGGGTTAAACCACAGAGCCTAGGACTTGCCGATCAGAAGGATGGCAGTACGAATCCCTGCGACGGGGTGAGCTCCCGTTGCTTGGTCCCTGCTCCTGCCAACCTAGCAGTTCGAATGCACGTCAAAGTGCAAGTAGATAAATAGGTACCGCTCTGGCAGGAAGGTAAACAACGTTTCCGTGCACTGCTCTGGTTCGCCAGAAGCGGCTTAGTCATGCTGGCCACATGACCCGGATGCTGTACACCGGCTCCCTCGGCCAGTATAGCGAGATGAACGCCGCAACCCCAGAGTCAGGGGTCCCTTTACCTTTAATAATAAATTTTATTTATACCCCGCCCTCCCCGGCCATTGGCTAACACCAATGAAATCACAGTAAAAACATAATGGGGGGAAAGAGGGGGGGAACCAATTTAAAATACAGGTTAAAATGCAATTTAAAATTCAGCCTCATTTTAAAGTAGCCGATAAATCAAGACCATAAGGGGAGGGAAACATAAGGGTCAGACTGAGTCCAAACCAAAGGCCAGGCGGAGCAGCTTTGCAGGCCCTGCGGAAAGATGTCAAGTCCTGCAGGACCCTAGTCTCTTGGCACAGAGCGTTCCACCAAGTCGGGGCCAGTACTGAAAAGGCCCTGGCCCTAGTTGAAAGCAATCTAACCACCTTGCGACTTGGGACCTCCAAAATGTTGTCATTTGTGGACCTTAAGGTCGTCCGCGGGGCATACCAGGAGAGGCGGTCCCGTAGGTACGTGGGTCCTAGCGACATGCCATGTGGAATTCTGCCTGCGATGTTTTATCTGCGCAATTGGAGCGAATTTCAGGAACCGAAAGGTCGCATTGAAAAAAAAGATGACTTCTGAGCCGCCTGGCCCAAAGATGGCAAGCAGGCGTTGTGTTTTGGCCACTGTAACGCTGGTTTGAGGAGCCATTGGCGGCTGGCTTATATATCTGAGTTTCTAACCCTGGCTACAAGCCCCAATGGCTATGCTGTGCCTTCACAGCTGGAGGCAACAATGCATCTGAATGCTCTTTGCTGGAAACCACAGTGGACTCTTGTGCTCAGGTTCTGTTTGTGGGTTTCTGGACCAGGTGGGCTGTTTTGGACTAGCTGGACCACTGGCTGGGACTTCTACTGCGTTTCCTGCCTCCCGGTTACAAACTCTGCCTTAATCCCACACCCAAATTTATTGCTGCCTTCCACAACCTCCCTCCCCGCTATCTTTCGTGGTCCTCCAAGGTGAATTTGACATTTGCTTCCCGCCAGGAATTGCACTGCGTCTTGCAATCAGCCTGAGTAACTGAAATAATAATTAGTCTGAATGCTTTGCTCTATTTTTAGGCCACGTTAGTCAGCGCTTTTGCTTCTCCCGAATCGCACTTGCCAGCTGAAACGCTTCTGTTCCGAAGGGGTGGCATTTATCGCCCTGCACAGCAATCGGAGCATCCCCCAATTCACGTCTCACCTGGGCCACAATCTCACCTTGTAGCCGCTACCTGTTTTGATTCAGACACTGTAGTTCCTTAAGCACCGGCCCTGGGTGGCTGCTACAGTCGTCGGTTGCGGTTGTTTTACGGATGCACCAGGTTTTGTGACCCGAGGATGCGGGCAAGATATCTGCAGGGGTGAGATCCTTCCCTGCGTTTGCGTCTTGGCCCGTCCGGCTCCTTAAATCGGGGCAAAGGGATGGGGGTCTTGCAGAATACAACCGCTGCATTAAGGAAAGAGGATTCAGCTCACAAAGGAGGCTGCCATGAGATCGCTCTTTGGGGAGCGGGTGTTCGGTGAGTTGCATAAATGTTACATGTTAAGAGGCAAGGTGTTTTGACTGCTTGTTGACAAGCTGACTCCAGATCACATTGGATGCATTTATTTTATTTATATCCTTAGCAAAATTTGTACACCTCTTGAACGTAAGCTGCTTACAAGAACCCCTGGACGAAAGCGATTGCGTAGATCAGCGGTTCTGAAATCCCTGCATGGTTTGCCATTTTTGCTTTCATGTGGCTCACAGGTTGTCTCTGGATTTGAAGATGGAAGGAGCTGGCACTTCCATCACACCGAATATCCGTACTAGTTTTTAATTGTGTTTTTATTGCTGCTTTTATTCCTCGTGCTGCGTTTGAATTCTGCGGAATTGCAGTTGCTGCAACAGGCAAAGAAAACCATAGAGTTGGAAGGGGACATGCGCGTCACATAGTCCAACCCCTTGCAATACAAGAATCTTTTGCCCAACGTGGGAATCGAACCCATGACTTTTGAGATTAAGAGACTCCTGCTCTGCCAATAGAATCATCCACTGATGGTCCAAGGCATGAGGGAAACTACTGGTATAGATGTCTTCAAGGCTCGCATCTGAACTGAGTTTGGGACCAAGATTTTCTTGGTTGTGCTGGCAGGTGACCTACATGATTCTCCTGTGCTTCTGAGCACCTTTCAGTATATTATATCCTTCTGGGTTGGCTAGCTGGGAAGGTATCCTGGTTCATGCTCATCACCAAGGGAATGTGGTGGCCCCAAGCAAGGGTATCAGCAAGCCCAGGGTTCTTAAAGTGGGATGAAGGTAAGGCAAGGAGAGGTCAGGATATTGACCAAATGGAACGTGGGCAGAGGAGGGAGACCAAGATGATCAAGGGTCTGGAGACCAAGCCTGATGAGGAACGGTTGAAGGAGCTGGGTAGGTTTAGCCTGGAAAAGAAGAGACTGAGAGGAGATAGGAGAGCCATCTTCAGATATCTCAAGGGCTGTCATATGGAAGAGGGAACAAGTTGTTTTCTCCTGCTCCAGAGTGGCCATTATTCTCACCTTTACAGCAGCTCTTGCCCTAGAGATTGAGGTTGAATTCTGACAAGACAGAAGTACTGTTTTTGGGGGACAGGGGTGGGCAGGTGTGAGTGACTCCCTGATCCTGAATGGGGTATCTGTGCCCCTGAAGGACCTGGTGTGTAGCCTGGGAGTCATTTTGGACTCACAGCTGTCCGTGGAGGCGCAGGTCAAATCTGTGTCCAGGGCAGCTGTCTTCCAGCTCCACCTGGTACGCAGGCTGAGACCCTCCCTGCCCGCAGACTGTCTCGCCAGAGTGGTGCATGCTCTGGTTATCTCCCGCTTGGACTACTGCAATGCGCTCTACGTGGGGCTACCTTTGAAGGTGACCCGGAAACTGCAATTAATCCAGAATGCGGCAGCTAGACTGGTGACTGGGAGAGGCCACCGAGATCACATAACACCGGTCCTGAAAGACCTACATTGGCTCCCAGTATGTTTCCAAGTACAATTCAAAGTGTTGGTGCTGACCTTGAAAGCCCTAAACGGCCTTGGTCCAGTATACCTGAAGGAGTGTCTCCACCGCCATCGTTCTGCCCAGACACTGAGGTCCAGCGCCAAGAGCCTTCTGGCGGTTCCCTCATTGCAAGAAGTGAGGTTACCAAGAACCAGAGGGCCTTCTCGGTAGTGGCACCCACCCTGTGGAACGCACTCCCATCAGATGTGAAGGAAATAAGCAGCTATCTTGTCTTTAAAAGACATCTGAAGGCAGCCCTGTTTAGGGAAGTTTTTAATATTTAATGCTGTATTGTTTTAAAAACTCAATTGGGAGCCGCCCAGAGTGGCTGGGGGAACTCAGCCAGATGGGCGGGGTATAAAGAATAAATTGTTGTTGTTGTTGTTGTTGTTGTTTATTACTATTACTATTACTATTATTGGCCCGAGAAGACTGAATGCAGGCCATAGTATAAGTCTTTGGTTCCCAAAGTGGGTGGATGGTGGAATTACTTAAAAGGTAAAGGGACCCCTGACCATTAGGTCCAGTCGTGGCTGACTCTGGGGTTGCGGCGCTCATCTCGCTTTATTGGCCGAGGGAGCCGGCGGACAGCTTCTGGGTCATGTGGCCAGCATGACTAAGCTGCTTCTGGCCAACCAGAGCAGCGCATGGAAACGCCGTTTACCTTCCCGCCGGAGAGGTACCTATTTATCTACTTGCACTTTGATGTGCTTTTGAACAGCTAGGTTGGCAGGAGCAGGGACCGAGCAACGGGAGCTCACCCCGTCGCAGGGATGCTTTCTACAGAACAGGATAGGATAGGGGTAGGGGGCACTAAAGGGGAGGAATTTATGGAAGCGAGGGGGAGGTTGCCTGAAAAAAATTGGGAGCTACCGATATAAACTAAGCTTAATAATAACCATCGTCTCAGTGCCCCATCTGCAACAGCACTTTGAAAACTGGGGAATAGTTCTCTCTCTCCCTCTCTGTGAAAAAAACAGCAAAATATTAGAACTGTCACCAGACTGAAATTGATTTGATTAATCAACTTAGATTTTAATAACATTAAATCTCTGCATGAATTTGCATAGGAGTGAAAAAAAGCGAAGTTAAAAATAGCAATCTCTTTTTATTTTTAGGTAGTGCAGGCAGGGGTTGCAGCAGACCGTGTTACGGAAGAGGCATTTGTGTGAGTGGCAGGAGATTGCTTTGACGGTGCCTGACATCCGCAGTTTTTAATAAGTAATTCTGTTAACGTACTTCTTTTAAAAAAGTGTTGCTTGATTACCAGGAGATCCCTCTGTACCTTTCGAGGCAAAAACCCCACTCATGTAAATTTGCTGTCCTACTAAACACAATTCATTTATTAGGGCCTTTGACTTGGTTTTCTCTGACCCTTCCTGCCCTGACTCCCAACAGAATGGCAATTTCCAAGCCTCATCTTGTCAGAGTACCTAGAAAAGCATCTTCTGGTTCACGGGGAGTAAGAAGCTGCAGTTGCGTCTGCTTCCTTTTTATGTAATAATTGATTAGATCACCGAATATCCCCGATGCCAAATTCCAGAGCTCTGACATGGCGAACTCTTAAGAGAGGAGGCATTCGCTGGACACTTATATAAACTCTTGTGGTTGCGAGCCCAAATGTTTCGGAGCTGAAGTCTTTTGGCTTTTTAATTTCTTCCACGATTCTTTTAATTAGAACTGGGCCCATGATGTGGCAATAGGTGAAGGCTGTCTGCAGAATGTTACAAGTTCCCAAATTTACCAGCCTGGGTTGACTTCCTGAGGTTTTGGCTACACATGTGAAGGTGCTAATCAGGGGTTTTTCCTAGATTTTTGAAGTGAGTTTGCAAACCGTGATTGAGGCAGTCAAGCCAGTGAGATGGTCCAGTCATGCTGAATGTTGGAAGGTTGGCCTTTGATAACGGGGAACCTGGAGAAAGCTCTAGAAAGGTGCTAGAGAGACACAACCTTCCTGTCCCACCTATATTGTTGTTGGCACATCTGTTTGTCTTGGGAGACAATGGAGGAGTGAAGTTAAGCTCAAACCATTGGAGAATTGCGGCGCCTGCTGTGGCTCTCTCCTGCAGGAGAGACATGTTTTGTTGCAGCCGGGGCAGAGTAAGGTGGCCTTCCGACTGCTCAAGGAACCGAGTCTCTGAAAGCTGGACGAACCAAAGGTCACAGAGATCCAGAAAGTTCATGACTTTGACTCTCCAGGTGCAATTTTTTGCACCTAGAAGCCCCTGGGTAGAGCTCAGGAAACAAGCTTGCCCCACCAACCAGAAATTCTATAGAAATGTACACAAGCTGCTGTTCTTGGCATCCATCTGTCTTGGGAGACAATGGAGGAGTGCGCCTTCGGAGGTGAAGTTAAATCGCTGGAGAATTACGGCGCCTGCTGTGGCTGTAGAGACCGATACGGCAGAGACATGTTTTGATGCAGCTGGGGCAGAGGAAGGCGTCCTGTTGGGCTGCTGCAGATGCACCATGGCGTTTTGTCTCTCTGCTCTCCTCCCAGTGGTCATTCTTTCTCTGGTCATTGCTATGGATGCACAACCTGATTGTCTGTCTCCAGGAACTGCGGTCCCCTGCAAGGGATTCCCACATGGCGGGGTTGCTGCCTGCAGAGCACGTCCTTGGGGATCCAGCCATCTTCCATTTTGGGGACATGGCCAAGTCACGGACACTTATATATCTCCAGACTTCTATGTGCACAAGAATTCCATGGATAAGAGAGGTCGGTTAGTGTTATCCACACAGATCAATCAGACGATTCACCTTTGGTGGCACCATTAAGATTCGTATGTTGACCCCTGAGAAATAACCCTAGTGGGCTGAAATGAGTTCTCAGTATATTATTGCAGGTCACAAGAGCTTGGCTTCTCAGAATTACTGTGCGTTATATGAGCTTGAGGATTGCACTTTAAGATCGTATGATCAGCAGGCTGGATCTGGCCATTGGCTCATTTAGTCCAGCACCCTGGTTCTCCTCCTCTGATTCTCTGCCTTTTTATTTGAAAGTAAGATACCTTAGGAGTCTTGCGCTTTCTAGTTCTTCTTGTTGTTGTTGTTGAAATCTGTACACAGCCCTGTACCCTCAGGTCTCAGGGCAGTTACAACATAAAATCACAATATAAAAACACAGAATACATAATGAAATATAAACAAAAACAACCCAATAAAAAGGGACGCGGGTGGCGCTGTGGGTTAAACCGCGAAGGACTTGCCGATCAGAAGGTCGGCGGTTCGAATCCCCTTGATGGGGTGAGCTCCCGTTGCTCGGTCCCTGCTCCTGCCAACCTAGCAGTTCGAAAGCACGTCAAAGTGCAAGTAGATAAATAGGTACCGCTCCGGTGGAAAGATAAATGACGTTTCCGTGCGCTGCTCTGGTTCTCCAGAAGCGGCTTAGTCATGCTGGCCACATGACCCGGAAGCTGTACTCCGGCTCCCTCGGCCAATAAAGCGAGATGAGCGCCGCAACCCCAGAGTCTGCCATGACTGGACCTAATGGTCAGGGGTCCCTTTACCTTTACCTTTAACCCAATCAACCTTCAAGAAGCAGAATAGTGGATTTCCCTGGAATTGCATCCTGTGTTTTCACTTGTGCGTGTGTTAAAAACAAAAAAACCTTAATATAACCAGAACTAAAAGTACTTGTAAAAAAATAATTATGTGCTTTAACACCACATCCAAGCACGGAAACAATTCTCCATCCCCACAAAAAAATCTGCTGCTGGTTCCCTGGTCCAACTGCGCCGTGCAGCTGTCGCACTTTAAAAGGCCGCCCTTTGTTGCCTCCTCATTCCGCGAGAGGGTGGTGAAGGATCCGTCCCTCGGCCAGGGAGGCTTAACCAAGTTCGCCAGTTGTAGGTTGCGCAGAGGACGGGCGCAGGGTAGCTTAAAGAGCTGCTCTGTCCGGGAGCTTCTCAAAGTCCGCTCTGTGCCCCGGGAACAGGTGGCCAGGGGGAAGAGGCAGGGCGCTGTTCCCCGGAAGGCTTCAACGCAGCATTTGGAGGCGAGGAATCGGAAAGAAAACAATGCCTGATCCTGGTGCTTTTAAAAGGCTGCTTTCTTCCCTTCCCCTGTCTCTTCCAACCGGGTTATCCCCGGTTTCCCCAAGGAGTGAGGAGCACGCGGGAGGACCGTGTTGTGTGTGGTGAGGGGCAACAGAAATCCCTAGTGGTCTCCCGCGGGAGGCTAGTGCACAGCAGCTGAAGGAACCGGCTTTCTCGATGGAATTTTATCACAGAGGGGCCATTGTTCCGCTCTGCTGTGCGCTTGGTTTGAGAACTGGATTAACCTTTTCTCTGCTGCATCTGAAATTAAACATAGAGAGGGAGAAGTGAATGAAATCTTCGCCATAAATGTAGAGGGACAACGCACCTTCCTGCTAATTACCGGCTCTTTTGTAAATATTGCACATTTATGAAGAAGTAAAATGTTCTGGATATAATTGCAGTACGGGATGTAGTCTGGTGGAAGCTCCTTCTTGCTATCCTTGCTTTCTTTCCCCAGGCTTAACCATGGTTTACCAAGCCGTGGTGCTTAACCATAACCATGGTTACAGTGGCCCGGTTCGCATGATATTGTTAACATTTCATATAACCTCCCTGATAGCATCTTGAGCACAAATCATGCTGAATGCACAGCCCAAAAGGACATCTGGAAAAGGGACCTCGTGTTGCTGCTCCTCTGTATTCCTAAACTCAATCCCCTCAATGGGGATTGCTTCAGAGTAGACCTGTGTCTACTCTGCGTTGTAAGAAACTGATGTTCGAGTTCCTTGCATGGATGTCGAATGCAAGAATTAAAACCCATCCCCGTCATGGAGGATTTAAGGGGATTGGTCTGCTGGATACAAAAAACCTGGACCTGTAGTTTCTTTCTGTGGGGAAACAGCACGGCTACTTCCCACTTCCTAAAAGAGCACATTAAACTCAGCAGGCAGTGAACAGCATGTGTAAATTGGGCATGAATGAGCATCCTAATATACAGAATTTCAAAACTGATGATTCAGGGTTCCTGGCAGTGGTTTGCAAGGGCTGTGTGCCTGTTTTACTGCATCATTATTATTTATATTATTTATATTATTAATATTATTATTATTATTATTATTATTATTATTATTATTATTATTATTTATAGCATCCAACAAGTTATTTTTTGCTTTCCAATACTGCAGTGCTTAATAAACCTCAAGTTTCACCATGGAAAAATTAATTGCTACTTAAGCTGCATGGTGCTTTCTCCATTTTTCTCAATAGGCCCCCAGCTGCTGAAAAGAATATTTATAAACTTCTTAAAAGCGCTAAATGGCAAAAGCCACTCCAGAAGTCCTCAGAACTTGAAAAGCAAACTTGTTCCATTGTTGCCAGTGGTGGGAAGTTGTAGGGGGTGACGCTTGCAGCTCCTTTGACCCAGGGATTCGCGGCGTCTTTTCTTGCGCCTGCCTCGCCAAATGTGCTAGCAGAGCATAGCAGAGGCCAATGCGCTCCCGCAAGCAGAGAGCCAAACTACTGACCCAGCGTCGGTTCCCCAAAGCGAACAACTGCGTCCCGCAGGAAACGTCAGCCACCTCGCAGCTGCGTCTCTGCCACCCTGCTCAAAATCCCAACAGCTGTTTCTCTCGTCCTCTTGGCTGAAGGCACTTCTCCTTCTCCAAGCACAGGTGGGTATCGCATTCCAAAAGCTGGAGAGAGGCGCCCAGCTATCAGGAGAAGAAGAACCTGTCACTTGCTCTTCTTGATGCAACATCAGCTTGATGTTTTTCTTGTATCGATAAGGGTTTGTTATATTTGTAGAAGTCTGTTAGGCGATATAAGCCTTTGGTTTGCCAGGTGTTTATCTGGAGGTTTTGTGCAGAAGGAATAATGGGTGATGTGCCAGTGGAATTAGTGGGGATGGGGTTGGGGACAGTTTGCCTATTTCTGCTTTCCATGCTTTAAGCATGGTCTGTGTGTACCTGTTTAGTATTGTGGGAATTTTCCTTAGTTTGCTTGGGCGGAATGGGTATGCTGTGGTGCAGTAATTTCAATTGTGTCCCTCTTCAGGTGTACCAATTGTTTTGTCACATCTTCTACTATATATAGGGACACGGGTGGCGGTGTGGTCTAAATCACAGAGCCTAGGGCTTGCTGATCGGGAGGTTGGCAGTTCGAATCCCCGCGATTGGGTGAGCTCCCATTGCTCAGTCCCAGCTCCTGCCAACCTAGCAGTTCAAAATCACGTCAAAGTGCAAGTAGATAAATAGGTATCGCTCCGGCGGGAAGGTAAACGCCGTTTCCGTGTGCTGCTCTGGTTCGCCAGAAGCGGCTTAGTCATGCTGGCCACATGACCCGGAAGCTGTCTGTGGACAAACACCGGCTCCCTCGGCCTATAGTGAGATGAGCGCACAACCCCAGAGTTGTCCGCGACTGGACCTAATGGTGAGCGGTTCCTTTACCTTTACCTACTGTATATGGGATTATGTGGCGTACTTGGTTGGCGATGTAATATTCTTCTATGTTGGGGATTCCCCATCCTCCCTCGGAGGAGGGGAGGTGCAGATTTTTCTTGGTTTTGGTTTTTTTGTGTGAGAAGATAAATAAGTGTAGCTTTTTTTCTGCCATTTGCGGAGTTGGGCTAGGGGAATCCAGATTGGGAGGGTTTCGAATAGGTAGGTTAGTTTTGGGAGGGCGATCATTTTGATCATGGCTATTTTGTCCGACAGAGTGAAATTTTGTCTTGTTCCATCTCTTTAGGTCTTTGTTGATTTGTCTCCACAAGGGGTTGTAGTTGTGGAGGTATAATTTGTTGAGGTTTCTGGTTGTTTGTACCCCTAGGTATCTGACCTTGGTGCGGCAAAGTTTTATCTTGGTGACGTTAGCGAATTCTTTTGGGGGGGGGGGGACAGAACGTGTTGAAGCACATCGCTTCCGACTTTGCAAAATTTACCTGTAGGCCCAACACCATTGCAAATGTGTTGAGTTCTTTGATTAGAGATTTGCTGTGTTTTTGGGGTCTGGTGTTGTGACCACTAGGTCATCTGCAAAGAGGCGTAATTTATAGGTTCTGTTTTTAAGAAGACAGTGAAATCCTAACCACAGCAGTATGGTGACTTGCATACAAATCTACCTTTGAGTTACTTACATGGGGGGGGGGGGTTGAATTACTGACATGATGGTAACCCTTCATTCCCGGGCCAAAATAAACCACCAAGCCTAGTTATATGGCCCCAGTTGGCAACTGGAAGGGGGTCTCTTGTGGCAATAGGAGAAACCGGCAGAGTGTACAGCCCCTCAGTTAAAACCTGCCAAGGTTTCGCCCTCCCACCAGATGTCAAAGAGATAAACAACTACCTGACATTCAGAAGACATCTTAAGTCAGCCCTGTTCAGGGAAGTTTTTAATGTGTGACATTTTAGTGTATTTTTGGTCTCTGTGGAAGCCGCCCAGAGTGGCTGGGGAAACCCAGCCAGATGGGTGGGGTATAAATAAGAAATTATTATTATTATTATTATTATTATTATTATTATTATTATTATTATTTGTTCAGTTCTCAGCATTTCTGTATCAGTTTGAGAATTTCCCTTAAAAACAAAATCATTATTATTATTATTTATTTATTGAATTTACTGTATTTTTCCGGGTATAACACGCCCCACCCCACCCGTATAAGACGGACCCTATTTTGGGGGACTCCAAATTAAGAAAATGGGGGGAGATCACCCAGAGTTGTTAAGCTTTTTTGGGGGGAGATTTCCCAAATTCGCCCACCCGCCTGACCAATGCTGGCAATCACACGTGTCGCTGAAGCCACCAATGGCCGCAGTGGCAGCCAATCGACAGCAGCCTTTGCCGCAGCCACCAATCGCCGCTGACAATCTGCTCGCACCTGCAACCAATCGCCCGTCCCCCCTCTGCACTATCCTGGTATAAGTAGACCCACATTTTTTAACATTATTTTATAATTAAAAAAGCATCGTCTTCTACACGGAAAACTACAGTATATACTGCCCTATACCCAGAAGTCTCTGGGCGGTTCACAGAAAAGATCGCAATATAAAATCAAAATTAAAACAATAACCCAATAACACACACACCCCAAAATGAAAACAAACAAAAAAAGAAAACTAAGCATTTTGATGCAAACCCACCCCCAATGTACATAGTTAGTTTTCTTATACACAAGCCCCGCATTCCCCTTTTCTGTAAAATCCCAGGACAGGTTGCAACAATGATGTATACAATGACAAAACGAATCTGTTACAACTGAAAAAGAAAAGGGCAAAAACAATGGAAAACCATTCCAAATACAGACCAACCAAAATAGTTCCCTATATAAAAGCAAAAACAAAACATTTAAAAACAATTCCACACATAGAAACAGTTAGAAATTGTTCCAGCCCAGATTGCGGACTGTGACACCATTCCAACATGGATATGTATGCAGTCTAATATATGCCTCTTTTTGCAAATAGCTTTCCGTAATACAATGCATTATTTGTATGTTGTGCTTACGAATACTTGCATTTTTATTCACATTTTAATGCCTCTTTTGTATCCATTAACTTGGCTGCAGAACCGCGCTGTGAAATTCAGAGAACCATGGTCTTCAGAGGATCCCGGCGTTTCGATTCGTGTACTGTTTTCGAAAAGTGTGGGTTGGTGTGTTTGCCCTTAAATACAAGCAAAATCCATTTCCTCCCCCTAACTTGGCGGGGTCCTCCCTGTGCTTGGCAGGGTCGCTGATCTCCTGCTAAAACCAGGGATGTTGAGTGATTCCCCTGATGGCCTGCCTTGGGGCTCAAGAAGGGCTCATCCCCCTTCCCCACTTGCTCCCCAAACCAGGGGTCCGAGCGGTTTTCTGCTTGTCCCACCATCTCGCTTTTAGGTCAAAGGAGCTGGAGTTTGTCCGCAGACAGCTTTCCGGGTCATGTGGCCAGCAGGACTAAAACTCTTCTGGCGCAACGGGACACTGTGTGACGGAAACCAGAGCGCACGGAAACACCGTTTACCTTCCCACCTCAGTGGTACCTATATATCTACTTGCACTGGTGTGCTTTCAAACTGCTAGGTTGGCAGAAGCTGGAACAGTGCAACGGGAGCTCACTCCATCGCAGGGATTCGAACTACTGACCTTCTGATTGGCAAGCCCAAGAGGCTCAATGGTTTAGACCACAGCGCCACCTGCATCCCTGCTTTTTTAAATATGGCAGCCCTAGTGGGTGGCGCTGTGGGTTAAACCACTGAGCCTACGGCTTGCCGATCAGAAGGTCGGCGGTTTGAATCCCTGCGACGGGGTGAGCTCCCATTGCTCGGTCCCTGCTCCTGCCCACCTAGCAGTTCAAAAGCACGTCAAAGTGCAAGTAGATAAGTAGGTACCGCTCCGGCGGGAAACGGTGTTTCCGTGCGCTGCTCTGGTTCGCCAGAAGCGGCTTAGTCATGCTGGCCACATGACCCGGAATCTGTATGCCGGCTCCCTCGGCCAATAAAGCGAGATGAGGGCCGCAACCCCAGAGTCGGTCACGACTGGACCTAATGGTCAGGGGTCCCTTTACCTTTACCTTAGTGGTGGTGAATGTTTCTTGCCCCTTCCCCTCTCAGAGATGGCAATGGCTGTGCCACCCTAGGTTTGTCAGCTGGTTAATTTTGAGCAGGCAAAATTTCCCTTTTCCTGGCCGAGGGGGAGCTGGGGGGTGCCTTCGCTCGGTTACACAGAAAGATTCTGGCATGTACCGCAAACAGATCTATTTATGTCCATGAACAATAGGGCGAGACGTTGGAGGGGAAAATTCCTTTTCCAGCGGCTAGTCAGGGCCTCTCCAAAAGAATGTGTGCATTCCTTCGCTTTCCTCTCTTGGCAATAGGTAGGGCTGGGAGGACGGCACAGCAAGGAGGGAGCAGACCCACGAAACAAGGAAAACCTCCATGACGAACTTTCTCCTCGCGGAGGAAAGGAAGCGAGAGGTGGATGTGCATGGCTGTGGGCTGTCTGGAAAATTCCTCCCCCTCGGGGCTTTCAATTGATTGATACCTGAATCCCCAAGGGGTCTCTCCTCCTCCCTTGCCGCACAACAAAAGCCAAAAGTACCGTATTTTTCGCTCTATAAGATGCATCAGACCATAAGGAAGGAGGAAAATAAGAAAAAAAATATATTCTGAATCTCAGAAGCCAGAACAGCAAGAGGGATTGCTGCACAGCGAAAGCAGCGACCCCTCTTCCTGTTCTGGCTTCTGGGATTGCTGCGCAGCCTGCATTCGCTCCATAAGACGCACACACATTTCCCGTTACTTTTTAGGAGGGAAAAAGTGAGTCTTACAGAGCAAAAATATTCGGTATTTAGAGTCACAGAATCGTAGAGTTGGAAGGGACCGCGAGAGTCATCTAGTCCAACCCTCCTGCGATGCAGAAATCTTTGGCCAGTGTGGGTTTCAAACCCACAACCCTAAGATTAAGAGTCTCGTACTCTACGGACTGAGCTATAAACGCACAGAAACATTGAGTATAGGGAGGAAGGGTTGATAAAGCGAACATCTAGAGCAGGCATCCCCAACCTTTGGCCCTCCAGATGTTTTGGACTACAATTCCCATCATCCCTGACCACTGGTCCTGTTAGCTAGGGATCATGGGAGTTGTAGGCCAAAACATCTGGAGGGCCACAGGTTCGGGATGCCTGATCTATAGAGTACAAACAAGCCCAAAGCTGTGCTTGGAAAATATTCCTGGTTGTAAACTTTGATGAGACGTGATGGTTCAGCGGCTCTTGCGCTATGCAAGCGTGCAGGGCTACACTTGATTATTTCTCAAGCTGTGGCACTTACCCTTTCTGACCTTAAGGTGACATATGCACATTCCGCTGAAGGTTCTTTGCATTTGTTTATAGCTGTTTGTGCCCATGCTCCTATATACTCCCCCCCCCAAATGCTTTTTATTGAGATTTAAGAATACCAACACCAACCAACAAAAACATCAAATACATATATCCTTCTTAATGCTCCATAGAGCCATTGACTTCCATCCTTCCCTTCCGCAAGTTTTCTTATTCCAATCTATAATTCACAGTTTCATTGTTTAAGAATTACACCGTGACATAAGATTTAATTCAATCCTGCCAACGTTTTCATATTTCTACAGTTCTCACTTATTGTTGTTGTTGTTGTTGTTTAGTCGTTTAGTCGTGTCCAACTCTTCGTGACCCCATGGACCAGAGAACGCCAGGCACCTCTGTCCTCCACTGCCTCCCGCAGTTTGGTCAAACTCATGCTGGTAACCTCGAAAACACTATCCAACCATCTCGTCCTCTGTCGCCCCCTTCTCCTTGTGCCCTCCATCTTTCCCAACATCAGGGTCTTCTCCAGGGAGTCTTCTCTTCTCATGAGGTGGCCAAAGTACTGGAGCCTCAGCTTCAGGATCTGTCCTTCCAGTGAGCACTCAGGGCTGATTTCCTTCAGAATGGAGAGGTTTGATCTTCTTGCAGCCCATGGGACTCTCAAGAGTCTCCTCCAGCACCAGAATTCAAAAGCATCAATTCTTCAGCGATCAGCCTTCTTTATGGTCCAGCTCTCACTTCCATACATCACTACTGGGAAAACCATAGCTTTAACTATACGAACCTTTGTTGGCAAGGTGATGTCTCTACTTCTCAAGATGCTGTCTAGGCCTGTCATTGCCCTTCTCCCAAGAAGCAGGCGTCTTTTAATTTCGTGACTGCTGTCACCATCTGCAGTGATCATGGAGCCCAAGAAAGTAAAATCTCTCACTGCCTCCATTTCTTCCCCTTCTATTTGCCAGGAGGTGATGGGACCAGTGGCCATGATCCATGAAGGGGGTTCTCACTTATATAAACCATCAATTTACTCCATTCTTTTTGGTACTTCGTCTCCTCCTGATTGCGAATTCTGCGAGTCAATTTTGCCATTTCAGCGTATTCAACCAGCTTTATCTGCCATTCCCTTACAGTCGAATCTCCTGTAACTTTTGGGCTATCAAAACTCTAGCTGCTGTTGTTGCATACAGGTATAATCTTTGGTCTGTCTTCTTAATATCTTCTCCCACCAAACCCATGCTCCTATATACTAATATATTTCAGGGTAACCCAGATTTTGCACCGAGAAGGGGAGAGCGCTTTTGTGTTCAAACACTGCTTGCCAAGATAAGGTGAAACCTGAGAGCCATTGACCAAGTGTATCTCCAAGGAGAATGCCCCAAACCAAACCACCAAAGGGGGAGCCTCCTTTATTTATTTCTTTTTTTTGAATTTGCATTTTATTTATTTGTTAACATTCTTATATTACATTGGTAAACGTTGTCATATTACATCACAGGACTTACTATAATATAATTTCCAACATGTAAACAAAAATTATATACAAATTTTATATACCTAGAAAGAAAATGAAACAAACAAACAAAAGGAATAAAGATAAAGAACAAAAACAAATTTACACCCCCCCAAATCATATACATACCAACACACTAGACTGCCTCTCTTTCCCACTGTATATTCCTTTTTAACAAATGAATGTACTCTTTTTATTGCATATTTCTTTACATATTATCTAATACATTCCTATATCAATATGTGCTCTTAGTCTTCTTTCTCAACTCAGTCTTACTCCAACCTCAATCAAATGCTAGCATAGATAGTGAACCTTTACTGTATTTTTGAACATATGTTTTATATTGTTTACGGGGGGGAAATCTGAGGGCTCCCTTGGACAAAAACAAAGACACCAACCGGGATAATTTGGAGCAAAACAGCAAAACAGCAGCCGGTAGGCTTGGCCTTTATTGATCTGTTGCAACAGGGTGCTCCCCTCACCCGCAGGAGAGAGGAGGGACCCAGAAAAATGGCGTGCAAGGCCTTATAAAGACTTTTGAAATTGCCACCCTGTAGATTAAGACCACCCCCAGAAACATCATACATACATCACAGAAGGGGTGTAACCTAAGACCACCCCTCAGATACATCACACCTACATCACAGAAAAGGCGGTCTAAAACAGAAATTTGAATATTGTTTTTCTCCTGTTGTTGTTTATCTCCTGTCTGGCAGGTTACTTGACTGGATTGCCTGGGGAGCCTGGCCAGTCTTTCGTAATGATAAGTACTTAGTTCCTGGGCCATGTCACAGGCTCACACCCTATTCAAACACAGACATACCCTTAAGACAGGATTTGTGAAGGAAAAGACAAAGGGGAGGCTTTTCTAGTTTGACCATGCAGAGAAAACATTTGCTCAGTTTAGGAATAAAAATGGCTTCAGGTCGGTCTTCCTGTGCTGATCTATGTTGTTGTTGTTTAGTTGTTTAGTCGTGTCCGACTCTTCGTGACCCCCTGGACCAGAGCACGCCAGGCACTTCTGTCCTCCACTGCCTCCCGCAGTTTGATCAAACTCATGCTGGTAGCTTCAAGAACACCATCCAACCATCTCATCCTCTGTCGTCCCCTTCTCCTTGTGCCCTCCATCATTCCCAACATCAGGGTCTTTTCCAGGGAGTCTTCTCTTCTCATGAGGTGGCCAAAGTACTGGAGCCTCAGCTTCACAATCTGTCCTTCCAGTGAGCCCTCAGGGCTGATTTCCTTCAGAATGGATACGTTTGATCTTCTTGCAGTCCATGGGACTCTCAAGAGTCTCCTCCAGCACCATAATTCAAAAGCATCAATTCTTTGGCTATCAGCCTTCTTTATGGTCCAGCTCTCACTTCCATACATCACTGCGGGGAAAACCATGGCTTTAACTATACAGATCTTTGTTGGCAAGGTGATGTCTCTGCTTTTTAAGATGCTGTCTAGGTTTGCCATCGCCTTTCTCCCAAGGAGCAGGCGTCTTTTAATTTCGTGACTGCTGTCACCATCTGCAGTGATCATGGAGCCCAAGAAAGTAAAATCTCTCACTGCCTCCATTTCTTCCCCTTCTATTTGCCAGGAGGTGATGGGACCAGTGGCCATGAAATTCGTTTTTTTGATGTTGAGCTTCAGACCATATTTTGCGCTCTCCTCTTTCACCCTCATTAAAAGGTTCTTTAATTCCTCCTCACTTTCTGCCATCAAGGTTGTGTCATCTGCATATCTGAGGTTGTTGATATTTCTTCCGGCAATCTTAATTGCGGCTTGGGATTCATCCAGCCCAGCCTTTCGCATGATGAATTCTGCATATAAGTTAAATAAGCAGGGAGACAATATACAGCCTTGCCGTACTCCTTTCCCATGTACTCCTTTCTCCTCCTTTTCTATGTACGTGCGGTTATGTACATTTCCATATATCTAAGACCTCAAAATTCCTATCACAATATCTATCCCACTTTTCCACAAATTTTTGAACCCTCCTTTATTTCAGTGGAGGCTTCTCCCTTTGGATGAAGGCATGCAGGCCCCATGGAAACAATTCCACACTTGCCCCTGTTTGCTGGATGCCGTCTGCCTTCAGAGGGACGGACAAACCAACAAAACGAGGAGACTTGAAAACCGGAAGGTTACCTCTGCCTGCTCCAGCAGCTGCAACTCTGCAGGCACACTTGTTGCTTAAGCATTAATAATAATGATAATAATAATAATAATAATAATAATAATAATTATTATTATTATTATTATTATTATTATTATTATTTATTATTTGTACCCCGCCCATCTGGCTGGGTTTCCCCAGCCACTCTGGCCGGCTTCCATAGAAACCAAAAATACACTAAAATATCACAGATTAAAAACTTCCCTGAACAGGGCTGCCTTAAGATGTCTTCTGAATGTCAGGTAGTTATTTATCGCTTTGACATCTGATGGGAGGGCGTTCCACAGGGCAGGCGCCACTACCGAGAAGGCCCTCTGCCTGGTTCCCTGTAGCTTTGCTTCTCGCAATGAGGGAACCGCCAGAAGGCCCTCGGCGCTGGACCTAAGTGTCCGGGCAGAACGATGGGGGTGGAGACGCTCCTTCAGGTATACAGGACCGAGGCCGTTTAAGGCTTTAAACTTCAGCACCAACACTTTGAATTGTGCTCGGAAACGTACTGGGAGCCAATGTAGGTCTTTCAAGACCGGTGTTATGTGGTCTCGGCGGCCGCCCCCAGTCACCAGTCTAGCTGCCGCATTCTGGATTAGTTGTAGTTTCCGAGTCACCTTCAAAGGTAGCCCCACGTAGAGCGCATTGCAGTAGTCCAAGCGGGAGATAACCAGAGCATGCACCACTCTGGCGAGACAGTCTGCAGGCAGGAAGGGTCTCAGCCTGCGTACCAGGTGGAGTTGGTAGACAGCTGCCCTGGATACAGAATTGACCTGCGCCTCCATGGACAGCTGTGAGTCCAAAATGACTCCCAGGCTGCGCACCTGGTCCTTCAGGGGCACAGTTACCCCATTCAAGCTGCTTTTAAAAGCGTGCAGTTCCTTGGAAGCGTTCAGATGGTGCACAAACTGCAGCTGAAAGCCGCTGCTCCGCATTTAGCCTTCTGTAATTGGCTGGCAAACTGCGGAGGTTTCCTCCCTCCGTCTCTGATCCTGCTTCTCTGCCTCCCAGCTGGGGTTTCCCTGCCTTCCCTCCTGCCCTTCGCAGAAAGGTCACGACAGTGGGAAGCTGGCGGGTGAAAGCAGGCAATGGGTACCAGGAGAGCTGTCCCAGCACAGTCCTTTCTGTCCTGCCGTGACCATGAGAAGAGACTCTGCTGGGTCAGGGCAGCCGCCCACCATCCTCTTCTCCCAGGGCCCGGTCGGATGCCTGCGGGAAACCTGGAAGCAGGATCCGAGCACAGGGACCCTCTCCCCTCCTGTGTTTTCCAGCAACTTCGACTCAGAAGCATTGCAGTCCCAACTGGGAAGGCAGAGCAAAGCCATTCTAAAATTCAGCTTCATTTCCTGGTGTCTACAAGTTCTAGTGTTAGGAAAAAGGGATGTACAGTGGTACCTCGGGTTACAGACACTTCAGGTTACAGACGCTTCAGGTACGGACTACGCTAACCAAGAAATAGTACCTCGGGTTAAGAACTTTGCTTCTGGATGAGAACAGAAATCGTGCTCCGACTGCAACGGGAGGCCCCATTAGCTAAAGTGGTGCTTCAGGTTAAGAACAGCTTCAGGTTAAGTACGGACCTCCAGAACAAATTAAGTTCTTAACCCAAGGTAGTTAAAGGTAAAGGGACCCCTGACCATTAGGTCCAGTCGTGGCCGACTCTGAGGTTGCGGCGCTCATCTCGCTTTATTGGCCAAGAGAGCCGGCGTACAGCTTCCGGGTCATGTGGCCAGCATGAGTGAGCCGCTTCTGGCGAACCAGAGCAGCGCACGGAAAGCCGTTTACCTTCCCACCGGAATGGTTCCTATTTATCTACTTGCACTTGACGTGCTTTCGAACTGCTAGGTTGGCAGGAGCAGGGACCGAGCAACATAAGCTCACTATCGTGGGGATTCGAATTGCAACCTTCTGATTGGCAAGTCCTAGGCTCTGTGGTTTAACCCACAGCGCCACCCGAGGTACCACTGTATAATTTTGCTATGTATAATTTTATACACCTTTATCGTTTCTCCTCTTACTCTCCTTTTCTAGGCCAAACACTCCCCAATGGCTTCAACCTTGGGTTGCCCTTTTCTGAACCAGCTATCATTTAAATAGGGTATCATTTAAATAGGTTGCTCCACCCACTTTTGCCTTTGGCCACGCCACCAAAAGTGGCCCTCAAAAGGCTACCTTAGAAGAAAATGTGCATCCCTGATCTAGACCGGTGTTGCCTACACTGACTGGCAGTGGCGCTCACAAGGTTTCAGGCAGAGAAGAGTGGTTCCCATCTGTTAATGGAAAAATCCGAGGGCTCCCTTGGACAAAAACAAAGACACCAACCTGGATAACTTGGAGCAAAACAGCAGCCTGTAGGCTTGGCCTTTATTGATCTGTTGCAACAGGGTGCTCCCCTCACCCGCAGGAGAGAGGAGGGACCCAGAAAAATGGCGTGCAAGGCCTTATAAAGACTTTTGAAATTGCCACCCTGTAGATTAAGACCACCCCCAGAAACATCATACATACATCACAGAAGGGGTGTAACCTAAGACCACCCCTCAGATACATCACACCTACATCACAGAAAAGGCGGTCTAAAACAGAAATTTGAATATTGTTTTTCTCCTGTTGTTGTTTATCTCCTGTCTGGCAGGTTACTTGACTGGATTGCCTGGGGAGCCTGGCCAGTCTTTTGTAATGATAAATACTTAGTTCCTGGGCCATGTCACAGGCTCACACCCTATTCAAACACAGACATACCCTTAAGACAGGATTTGTGAAGGAAAAGACAATGGGGAGGCTTTTCCACTTTGACCTTGCAGAGAAAACATTTGCTCAGTTTAGGAATCAAAATGGCTCCAGGTTAGCCTTCCTGTGCTGATCTATGTATGTGCTTGGTTGGTACACTTATGGACATTACCATATATCTAAGACCATAAAATTCCTATCACACCGTCGCCTTTTCTTAAGGTGCAGGTGCCAAGGATTTGAACTAGGACCACCTGTGTGGAAGGCAAGCAATGGGCCAGCGGCCTGTCTCTCATTTCCATCTTACTTTGCTGCCATTGGGTAGTGCCCCACGACCACTTCCTAAGCAGTTATTTAGCAATAACACTCTCTTAACGTCTGAGTGTCCTTCCCCGTACTGCGATAAAAAGGTGCCGTAGGTGGAAGCGTGACAGGCCATGTGGATTCCATTATGCTCAGCCAACCAGGTGCCCTCCAGATGTTTTGGACTACAATTCCCATCAGCCCCGCCCAACACAGTCGGAAGCGCTTGGCCTGATGGGAGCTGTAGTCCAAATGTCGCTCTGCATCTGTGTTTCCTGCGCCCCGCTGTGAAAAGAAACAAGAGAAAGAGTTTTGATTCAGCCACTCCTTCCACCGGCATTTGTTTAAAGTTGAGATTGCTGGCATCTGCTTCAAAGCTTCTGCGTCTCAGCTGTTTTGAATTCAGCAGGCAGCTCACTCCGCTGTCTCTTATCTGGCCTTGCTCTGGAACAGAATCGGAATGTCCATCTTTTGACCTTAGCAATTACCTTGCCTCTAGTTAGGGCTGAGCTCTATCGGCAACCGCCTCCCAGATTTCCATCACAGGTGCAAGTAAATGCTTACGACCTTCTGTCTGCCCAAGGAACCGAGTCTCTTAGAGCTGGACGAACCAAAGGTCACAGAGATCCAGAAAGTTCATGACTTTGACTCTCCAGGTGCAATTTTTTTTGCATCTAGAAGCCCCTGGGTAGAGCTCAGGAGGCAAGCTTGCTCCACCAGCCAGAAATTCCATAGAAATGTACAAGGTAAAGCTTCCAGAATTTTTACTGTCCTGATCCATTTGGAATGGTTTTACATAGTTGATAATCGTGACACTTTTACCTGTGTATTTTTAATGCATATTATATTGTTGTAGGGACGCGGGTGGCGCTGTGGTCTAAACCACTGAGCCTCTTGGGTGTGCCAATCAGAAGGTCGGCGGTTCGGGGTGAGCTCCTGTTGCTCGGTCCCTGCTCCTGCCAACCTAGCAGTTCGAAAGCACGTCAAAGTGCAAGTACAGCGGTACCTCTGGTTGCGAACGGGATCCGTTCCGGAGGCCCGTTCGCAACTTGAACAGAACACAACCCGCGTCTGCGTGTGCGTGGGTTGCGATTCGCCACTTTTGCGCATGCATGTGATGTCATTTTGTGCGTCTGCGCATGCGCGAGCGGCGAAACCCAGAAGTAACCCATTCCGTTACTTCCGTGTCACTGCGGGACGCAACCTGAAAATGCTCAACCTGAAGCAAACGTAACATGAGGTATGACTGTAGATAAATAGGTGCCGCTCCGGCGGGAAGGCAAACGGCGTTTCCGTGCGCTGCTCTGGTTTTGCCAGAAGTGGCTTAGTCATGCTGGCCATATGACCCGGAAAAACTGTCTGCAGACAAACGTTGGCTCCCTTGGCCAGTAAAGCAAGATGAGCGCCGCAACCCCAGAGTCGTTCACAACTGGACTTAACTGCCAGGAGTCCTTTACCTTTTTATATTGTTGTAGCAGTATTCAGCTGTACAAATATACATCAATATACAAACCAGTTAACAGCTGATAAGTCCTAATGTCTGCACACGCTCCCAGGCCAGCCATTGGGGGTAACCAGGCCAGATGGGCAGCATATTATTATTATTATTATTGACCTCAGAGACCACCGTTCCCTCCTTTCTCCCTGTTTCTGCCAGTGCTTGGTGAGCATTCTGCTTTGGTTTGACTCTAGAACCAGATTGCAAAAGGAGAATGGGAGGGAGTCTTTTGAGTCCAGAGAATATTTGACAGTTGAGACTTATTTTGAAGGCACTGCGACCTCCAGGCAAAGAAGTCCCATGCTTTCCAGCTCTTACATTTCCTGTTTGGATTTTTAAATAGCAACACTTGAGCTAGATAATCGCAGGGTGGACACCTCTGCGCTGGCTCCTGAGAGCCAATAATAAATCCAGCCCAGCCTCTTTGAATTTTTAAAAAAGCCCCATGCAGAGTTTCAAGTGCTGTTTTCTGTTTCAATTTCTCCGTTTGGAGGCCCAAAGAAAAAGCATCGCTTGCCTTGGCAGGCGTGAAGCGCCTCTTATTTCTCGCTCACTCGCTTCTCTCCCCATCCAAAGATAATAATGGATCTGGGTTTGTCTTCCTTTCCATAGCCACCCCTGAACCTCCCGGGGGTCTCTGCTCTTTTTCACTTTGCGTGTTTTGGGCAGGGACAAAACCGTCCCTTTCAAAAGCGAGGGCTCACGGTTCCGAAGGAATGTTCCCCCCTCTGATTCTCTGGTGGAGAATCAAACCCTTTTTAATGTTGAGGGGAGTCAGAAGAGGGACTTGGTGCAAGGCGCATCTTTTTAAAAACCAACAAGGCAACTGGAATGAGTTCCAACAAAAGAATGAAGCAGCTTGTCGGACATTGTTGGAAAAAGCGATGATGTCGGTGTGAGGGGGTGTTCGCTCGCTTGATGCTTGGAGCCGATTTGAATGTTGTAATCTTCCCCTCTATTCGTTCCAGTGGTCCAGCTGGCGAGGGACAAAGTAGTTGGCCCAGTGTGGCTGATGCATTCTTAAAAAAACATTTAAGGACTCAAGACGAGCCCTGCAGGATCAGGCCAAAGCCCATGAGCTTCTTCTTTTTTGGCGATCACTCATAGCCGAGTAAGATTGTCTTCCATAAACACGGTTTTAACAATGAGTCTGTAAGTGACTGTGGAGGCCAATTCTGGATCCACACGTCCTTCCACAGTGGGGAGATTAGTTTCCGGGCGGGAGTTGATCATGGTGTGGATTTTCCAAGCGTGCCTTCCTCTTAGCACGTTTCTCCCTTGCGTCCTGAGTTTGAGTGTCTTCAAAGCCCATGACACCTTTGGTCAAGGCTGTTCTCCAATTGGAGCGCTCACAGGCCAGTGTTTTCCAGTTGTCAGTGTCTATACTACATTTTTAAAGATTTGCCTTGAGATAGTCTTTAAACCTCTTTTGTTGACCACCGACATTACACTTTCCATTCTTAAGTTCGGAGTAGAGTAGTTGCTTTGGAAGATGATCATCAGGCATCCGCACAACATGACCAGTCCAACGAAGTTGATGTTGAAGAACCATTGCTTCAACACTGGTGATCTTTGCTTCTGCCAGTACACTGATATTAGTTCGCCTTTCTTCCCAAGCGATGTGTAACATTTTTCAGAGGCACCGTTGATATATCTTTCAAGGAGCTGGAGATGGCGTTTGTTAAGCTGTGGGTGAACATATCAGACGACACAGCAATTCTTCAAACAGCTCTTTATTCAGAGGCCAGAACAGAACTGAACTGAAGGGTTCAGTCAACCTGCTTATATAGAGCTTCAGTACCTTGTTACTGTAACAACTTTCTAAAACTATCCAATCACTGAACGTCACTTTCTAGCCTTCATTTGCATACAAACTATCCAATCATTGAACGTCACTTTCGATCCTTCATTTGCATAACTACAGTATCCCCCTGCTGGCCCAGGGTGAGAACTTCAGTACATAACAGTGTTTATAAGTGGTCCATGTTTCACAAGCATACAGTAAGGTTGTTAGTGCAATAGCTTTGTAAACAAGCATTTTGGTTTCCTGGCAAATGTCCTGGTCCTCAAACACTCTGCGCTTAAATCAGGAGAAAGCCCATGAACACAGTAGAACTCTCCCCTCCAAATCATCCTGCCTCTTACCTTGGCATCAGGGTACCCTGCTTTATACTCCACTCTCTTCTGCCTTGGTCAGACCACACCTGGAGTCTTGTGTCCAGCTCTGGGTGCCACAATTTAAGAAGGATATTGACCAGCCGGAACATGGGGGCAACCAAGATGATCAAGGCTCTGGAAACCAAGCTTTATGAGGAACGGTTGAAGGAACTGGGTAGGTTTAGCAGCTCCTTTATGGTTTCCCCTGCTGTTTTCTGAACCTTTTCCAACTCTGCAATATTTTACCAGAACTGTACACAGTATTCCAGAAGTTCGGGCATTTGCCTTCAGCATGTAAGGCCTGAAATGTGTGTGCTCTCTTCTTTCTCTTCTTTGCAATATTTCATATATTCCTCCTTACAAAACTTCTTGTAGTCCTACTAACGTAATTTGTTGATTACAGTTGCTCTTCAAATAATTTGTAAATTTCCTCCAATCTTCTGTGAATCTCTTGTCCCGCAGGTTTCGAATCCTTCCTGTCATTTTATCCAATTCTGCGTAGTCCATTAATTTCGTCTGCCGTTCTTCTTTCGTTGGTATTTCTTCTTGCTTCCATTTCTGGGCCACCTTTAAAGCGCATTCTATCCCTCAAAGAATTCTGGGTAGTGTAGTTTGTCTTTTTTTAAAAAATAAATTTTATTAAGGGTTCTCCAATGCTCCGTCAAGTGCTTATGGGCCCTGTGAGATGTTTTAACATGGCGGGTGACTTCTCAGCCACTGGCATCCAGGTGAGCTGTTGGGCAGGTGAGTTAAACAGGCATTGTGGTCCCGGGGGGGGGGTGCCTTAAGAGTCTGCCCTGCCCTAGGTGCATGTTTCAGGTTTAGGTGAATCTTAGCTCTTTGAAGACACAAACATGTGGCTCATCTCTGGATGATCATCATCACCACCACTTTAATTTGTATACCACCTTTCTCTCTTACAATACTCAAGGCGGTTTACAAGCTGAAGAAACAAAAAAGGTACCGTATTGTTTGCTCTATACGACTCACTTTTTCCCTCCTAAAAAGTAAGGGGAAATGTGTGTGCGTCTTATGGCTGTGCAGCTGTCCCAGAAGCCAGAACAGCAAGAGGGATTGCTGCTTTCACTGCGCAGCGATCCCTCCTGCTGTTCTGGCTTCTGAGATTCAGAATGTTTTTTTTTCTTGTTTTCCTCCTCCAAAAACTAGGTGCATCTTGTGGTCTGGTGCATCTTATAGAGCAAAAAATACGGCACACCTTATAACAATCCAGTGCAATACAAAAATGTGATAATATAACATGACTTTAAAATAGGCAACCTCCATCAAAAAAGTAACATTCAACAATCATTAGAATAGTATAAAATAATATCAACATATAAAAGTTAAACAGAAATCCTCTCAACAGTTACAATAATATCTAAACCATAATCAATAAAACAGCGGCAAGCCACAGTACATAAAACAATACAATACACATTGAGAAGCAGAGACTTGAGGGTGGGGCAAGGCAGGTGGAAGGAAGCCTTGCCTGATGGAGTCTCTCCCCTCATCCCCAGATGATGCGCAGCTGACATGTGAATGGATCTCCACGGGAAAGTTCTGTGTTCATAGTGGAATGCGGGAGTCCCATTCATAGAATTGCCTACCAGAGCCACATTTGCCACATGCCAGTCGTGCGCCACCGAGCGACAGCTGTGCACGGGTGACCCCAGCCTATGCATGCAATTCCTGTGGCCATGGCACCGCGCCGTCCAATCCAGCTTTCCCCCAACCTGGTGCCCTCTAGGACTTCTGGACTACAACTCCCATAAGCCTTAGCGAGTGCAGGGATAGTGGCAGCTGAGGCTGATGGGATTGTAGTCCAAAAACCCTGGAGGGCATCGACTTGGCAAAGGTGGACGGGGTTGAATGTCGTGGCGGCAACAATATCTCCAGCTGCATCTTAGCTCCGCTTACTGTTTTCCACGCTTAAATCACCCCCCACTATTTAAATAATGGAAACTCATTTTGCTTGCCAAGGTTTTTGGGTTTTGCTGTTGCTTCTGTTGCTCCGAGAGCTAATTCTCTTCCTACCCCCCCCGACCACCCCTCTCAAAGGCCTTGAAACACCACACACAGCCACTGTTTATACGGCAGGACGGAAAAGTTCACGTTTTATGCTGCTTCTGAGTCATATTTTCCAGATACAACCGTTTCAGCCACAGGTTGTTAGCCGTGACAATGCTCCAGTAGTTAACATGCAGTGATATAAATTTTAAAGCCTTTTAAGGGATTCCTGCTTTTTTTGTGGAATCATAGAATTGGGAGGGTTTTCTAATCCGAGGGAGGAGGGAATTACAATATTTTCTCACCTTTGGCCAGCTTTCAGTAGGGTGATTAAAGGACAAAGTCTCAGTGAAGGAGCTCTTCTGAGGAAGGAAGGAAGGAAGGAGAGAGGGAGAGAGATCTTCTACACACACATCTAAGGCTCTCCTGCCAGTCAGAGTAGACCAGCTTTTCCTGGGCTGGTATCCTCCGGAGGTTTTCATAAAATCGTAGAGTTTTAAGGGATTCCTAAGGGTCATCTAGTCCAACCCCAGCAGTGCAGGAATCTCAGCTAAAGCATCCATGACAGATGGCCACCCAACCTCTGCTTAAAAACCTCCAAGCGCTCGCCTCGCTTTACAGGCCAAGGGAGTCAGCGTTGTCCACAGACCGTTTTTCCGGGTCATGTGGCCAGCAGGACTAAGCCGCTTCTGGCACAATGGAACACTGAAACCAGAGCAGCGCATGGAAACGCCATTTACCTTCCCACCAGAGCGATACCTATTTGGCACTTTTTGGCGTGCTTTTGAACTGCTAGGTTGGCAGGAGCTGGGACCGAGCAACGGGAGCTCACCCTGTCGCGGGGATTCAAACCGCCGACCTTCTGACCGGCAAGCCCAAGAGGCTCAGTGGTTTAGACCACAGCGCCACCCGCGTCCCTAGGGATTACCTAGGGGGGCACTAAGAAGCAAGGGGTGGCGGTGAGGGGCACTGGAGGTGTAAATTACTATCAGAAATGGAAAAGCTGGCATCACTGAATCAAGTTCATCAGTTTTGTTGAATTTACTAAACTAAACAGTTGGACGGCAAGCCCGCAGTTTGCGCACATTTAACTTGTATGCCTTCAGCTTTATACTTTTGGCAGAAAAACCTAAAAGAATTAAATAGGGGGCGAAAAGTTTCTGTCTGGGGAAAAAGACTGGCCATCCCACCCGCCACTGAACCCAAAGTGTTTTGACTATATGGTATTTTGGCTTTAGGTGCAATCTCCGAACACAACAACAACATTCCTGCTGGGTGAATTGGGATCTGCAGGGGAGTGCGGCAGCAAAAGACACGTCTTTTGCTATCACGCAGAACACCTGATTCACCCGGCAGCACAGCAGCAGCAGCAGCAAAAGAAAAAAAAAGAAAAAAACATGTCTGTGATGGCCTGGGATTCAGACTCGGAGGCTGAACCCGAGGAATCCCAGCCTGCACAGGAGTCCCCGCCTGGCATGAGCCTGAAGGGTCCTCACCTGTGCTGGATCCTCAGGTGCAGGCACCAGCTGAGTCTGCTCTGGCTCCTGAGGTGATGGAGGACCCATTGCCTGCAGGTGCGCCACTCTCAGCCCCGTCAGAGGAAGCTGAGGTTGCCTCTGGGTCCGGTAACCCTCCAGCCTCTCCTGAGCTGCAGAGGCTCAGGGCAGAGAGACAGAGGGAACTCCGTTCCCGCAGGAGGAGTGCTCGCCTCCAGGCCAGGAGAGGCGAGTCACCAGAGGATCGGGGCCGCCCTATGCCTCAGGGCAGATAAAAGCCAGCCAGCCCCAGTCCTAGGTTGCGAGAGAAACATTGTTGGTAGCCTGTTCCTGATGGCACCCTGTCCTGCTCTTCTGCCAGAGTTCCTGACCTCACCCGACTCCCTGCCTTGGACCCAGCTACAGCTTTGATGGACAGCCTCCATACCGCACCCTCGACCTTGGACTGGACTCGGACCTCGCCGCACGGTTAACCCTCGGGACCAGCACAATGTCTTCTGCTGCTGCGCTGCCAGGCAAATCAGTTGTTTTGCGGGGCAGCGGGACAGCAAAAGACTCACACCTTTTGCTGTCGCGGTGCCCGGCAGGCCAGCTGACTGCAGCCAGGCAGGTGGAGATGTTAGGCATCAAGGAAGACAACTGGACAGCTCTATCCAGCCGCAAAAGGCCAGTTGCCAGTTGCATTTTGGTGCCTGACTAATTCCGAACGCTGGGCAGTGATCCCCAAAAGTTTGGGACAAGACCGACCTTTTGGTGTGATTGAGCAAGGCGATTCCCATTTTTCCTGACAATGGAGATCAGTCTCCACCAACCAACTCCATTGGTGTGTCGCCAGGTTTGTGGCAGTGGCGAATCGCACCCATTAAATATGTTGTTGTTTAGTCGTGTCCGACTCTTCGTGACCCCCTGGACCAGAGCACGCCAGGCACTCCTGTCTTCCACTGCCTCCCGCAGTTTGGTCAAACTCATGTTCATACCTTCGAAAACACTGTCCAACCATCTCGTCCTCCGTCGTCCCCTTCTCCTTGTGCCCTCCATCTTTCCCAGCATCAGGGTCTTTTCCAGGGAGTCTTCTCTTCTCATGAGGTGGCCAAAGTCTTGGAGCCTCAGCTTCAGGATCTGTCCTTCCAGTGAGCACTCAGGGCTGATTTCCTTCAGAATGGATAAGTTTGATCTTCTTGCAGTCCATGGGACTCTCCAGAGTCTCCTCCAGCACCAGAATTCAAAAGCATCCATTCTTCGGCAATAAGCCTTCTTGATGGTCCAGCTCTCACTTCCATACACCACTACTGGGAAAACCATAGCTTTTGCTATATGGACCTTGGATAATTCCACCTCCCAGTGCCTGAACTGGCTGTAGAAATAGCACCCTCTTTTGGGAGGGGAGGGAATGCTTCACAATTCCCCCCCCCCCTTAGGCTTTGTGGCCAAGGCTGCCAGAAAAGGCATCTACGATTGCCATGGGCTTTCTTCTCCAACGAGTTGTTTGGGATGGGGCTGGTTGAGACATCTCTGTTTTGGTTTCAGCTGCCAGAGCAGAAAATGGTAACATCTGTACGCAGAGATGATAAAAGGAAGGAAGTCCTTTCTAATTCCCCACTCTGTGGTTCCATTGTGGGCTCCTTCCAAAAGCATCCGTGGCGCATCCTAGCTGTGTGTTCCTTTAGAATGACGGGTGCAGCTCAATTTCGTTCTAAAAAATAAATAAATGCAGTATGGTTTGAGATCTTTCTTTCCTCCCTTTTTTGCATTCCTTAGCACAGAGCACTGAAAATGTCCTTCTCTTAAAAGCATTTAATCAGACTGGGGCCCAGTTTATATGTTTGCTGTCGACATGCTTCTGTTGCAAATCGACATAAAGGAAGGAGAGAGAGAGAGACTGGTGAGCCATTTAAGAGTCAACCCTCCTTCTTAATTCTATTTATTCATTTTTATTTCATAAAATTTGTGCACCACATGACTGCAAAAACAAAAACAGCCTCAAAGCGGTTTACGAAAAAAGATTTAAAAAACATTAAAACTCTCATCAACTCTCTAAGCATCTGGGTAGACTTACTTAAGCAAGAATGGTTTTAGCAGGCGCTGAAAAGAGTAGAGCTATATCTGTATGCTGCCTTTCCTCTGAGGAGCTCAAGAGGGCATACATGGTTCTCCTCCCCTCTGTTTTTATCCTTACAACAACCCTGTGAGGTATTATTATTATTATTATTATTATTATTATTATTATTATTTATTATTTATACCCCGCCCATCTGGCTGGGCCTCCCCAGCCACTCTGGGCGGCTTCCATAAAAACCAAAAATACAGTAAAATATCACACGTTAAAAACTTCCCTGAACAGGGCTGCCTTAAGATGTCTTCTGAATGTCAGGTAGTTGTTTATCTCTTTGACATCTGCTGGAAGGACATTATTATTATTATTTATACCCCGCCCATCTGGCTGAGTCTCCCCAGCCACTCTGGGCGGCTTCCAATCAAGTGTTAAAAACAGTACAGCGTTAAATATTAAAAACTTCCCTGAACAGGGCTGCCTTCAGATGTCTTTTAAAGATAGGATAGCTGCTTATTTCCTTCACATCTGAAGGGAGGGCGTTCCACAGGGCGGGTGCCACCACCGAGAAGGCCCTCTGCCTGGTTCCCTGTAACCTCACTTCTCACAATGAGGGAACTGCCAGAAGGCCCTCGGCGCTGGATCTCAGTGTCTGGGCTGAACGATGGGGGTGGAGACGCTCCTTCAGGTATACTGGGCCGAGGCCGTTTAGGGCTTTAAAGGTCAGCACCAACACTTTGAATTGTGCTTGGAAACGTACTGGGAGCCAATGCAGATCTCTCAGAACCGGTGTTATGTGGTCCCGGCGGCCGCTCCCAGTCACCAGTCTAGCTGCCACATTCTGGATTAGTTGTAGTTTCCGGGTCACCTTCAAAGGTAGCCCCACATAGAGCGCGTTGCAGTAGTCCAAGCGGCAGATAACTAGAGCATGCACCACTCTTGGTAAGACCGAGAGGCTCTGACTGGCCCAACGTCCCCCAGTGAGCTTCATGGCCGAGTGAGGATTTGAACCCCGGTCTCCTCCAGGTCCTAGTCCAGTACTCTAACCACTGCACCACCTTGCTGAGTTTTGTAATCCCACGTAAGCAAATGTTTGGGGTGACTGTATAAACCAGCCTTCCCCAACGTGGTGCCCTCCAGTTGTTTGAGCTACCTGTCAGCCCCAACCAGCAGAGGGGCTTGTACACCAGAAGAAGGCTGGTTTGCACAGTCCAGGCCCAAACAACCTGGTTTCCACCACCTGCGTTTTATTATTCTTTATTGTATTGCATTATATTTTAGCATTTGTCCTACGGGACCGCCTCTCCTGGTCTGCCCTGCAGAGGACCTTAAGGTTCATGAAGAACTATAGTTTAGAGGTCCTGGGCCCTAAGGAAGTCAGACCATCCTTCACCAGGGCCTTCTCAGTGATGGCTCTGACCTGGTGGTATAGAAACCACCGGGGCCTTTCAGGATTTAACCTCCTTCCATCAGGCCTGTAAGACAGAGTTATTCCGCCTGGCCTTTAATCTGAATTCCGCCTGATTTTTTATTTCCCTCCCCTCCCCCTCCCACTTTTATGAAGATTCCCCGCTCTGGGATCCCACAGTTAATTCTCCCCTGGGCTCCTCACTGGCCCAAGTAGGACCAATTCAGCCAGCTAGCCCTGGGGATAATCTAATTGATTTTTGATTTTTGATTTTTATTCATGTTTTTATACTGTATTTTATAATTAAGTGTTTTAAAGTGTTTTAAATTTGTTGTTAGCTGCCCTGAGCCCGGTTTTTGAACCAGGAAGGGCGGGGTATGAATAAAAATTTATTATTATTAATGTCCGATGGGGAGGATAATATGCCCTACACTTTCATAGAATCGTAGAGTTAGAAGGAACCCCCAAGGGTCATCTAGTCCAACCCCCTGCAATGCAGCAATCTCAGCTGAAGCATCCATGACAGATGGCCATCCAAACTCTGCTTAAAAACCTGCAAGGAAGGAGAGTCCGCCAGCTCCCGAGGGAGACCCTTCCACTGTTGAACAGCTCCTACTGCCGGGAAGTTTTTCCGAGATCTTTCTTGTAATTTGAAGCCGTTTGTTCAAGTCCTACCCTCCAGAAAACAAGTTTTCTCCCTCTTCCATGTGGCAGCCCTTGAGATATTTGAAGATGGCTCTCCTATCTCCTCTCAGTCTCCTCTTTCCCAGGCTAAGCATCCCCAGCTCCTTCAACCGTTCTTCATCAGGCTTGGTCTCCAGAGCCTGGATCATCTTGGTCTTCCTCCTCTGCACACCTTCCTGCCCAGCTGCACCTCTTCTTGCTTTCCTTTTCCCTCCTCCTCCTCTTCTTCCTCTTCTTCTTCTTCTTCCTCTTCTTCCTCCTCCTTCTTCTTCCTCTTCTTCCTCCTCCTCTTCATCTTCCTCTTCTTCCTCCTCCTCTTCTTCTTCCCCTTCTTCTTCTTCCCCTTCTTCTTCTTCTTCTTCCTTTTCTTCTTCCTCCTCCTCCTCTTCTTCCTCTTCCTCTTCTTCTTCCTCCTCTTTTTCTTCCTCTTCCTCCTCCTCTTCTTCTTCCTCTTCCTCTTCTTCTTCCTCTTCCTCTTCTTCTTCCCCTTCTTCTTCTTCCTCTTCCTCCTCTTCTTCTTCCTTTTCTTCTTCCTCCTCTTCTTCCTCCTCCTCTTCTTCTTCCTCTTCTTCTTCCTCCTCCTCCTCTTCTTCTTCCTCTTCTTCCTCTTCTTCTTCTTCCTCCTTTTCCTCTTCTTCTTCTTCCTCCTCTTCTTCTTCTTCTTCTTCCTCCTCCTCCTCCTCCTCCTCCTCCTCTTCTTCTTCTTCTTGCCGTGTGGCTTTTCAAGGCAGGAGATGTTGAGATCCTTCTTCCTCCGCTCCCTCCTCCTCCATCCCTTGTTTCCACTGTCGTGCTTTTCTAAATGGGGATCAGTGATCTCGGGGCAAAAGAATGCAGCTAACTGCTGTCATTTGGGATCCTCTGAAGCTCTGCGCTACGGAAACGCCACATTCTTTGCGCTCGCTTGTGGTGTGCCAGCACATTCCACTCCTGTGAGGTGGAAGGGAATAAGTGGCCGATGGGATCTGGACACGCTGGGGCGGAGGGAGGGAATGTGATTCTTCCTCGTTTTTTTAAGTTAAAAAGGAAAAGAAAACCCTCTAAATTCTGTTCTTTCTCCACAAGAGAGTTTCAGAACCATTTTTAGCTCCTTACGAAGGCGGAGATTCTCCTGTTTTAATTTTTAGAGGAGAACGTTATCTTGCTGACCTCTTTCTCCCCCCTCCCTCTTCAAAACCTTGCTCCCGGGACACTCTTTATTTTTAGACTTTATAAGGAAGAAAAAGAGCAGCAGCAAGCTCTCTTCTCTTCTCCTGGTGGGGTTTAGGTTCTCCACTCACCCCCTCAGAATCGATTCCCTGTCCGCTGCTCTCCTTAAAACCGTAGAATTTTAGCGCTGGGAGGGGATCCTCAAGGTCATTGAGTTGATCACTCCTTGCAATGCAGGATTCGCAGCTTAAAGGATCCCTGGCGGCCATCTAACCCAGGGGTTGGCAACCTAAGGCCCAGGGGCCAGATCTGGCCCAATCACCTTCTCAATCCGGCCCGCGGACAGTCTGGGAATCAGCGTGTTTTTACATGAGTAGAATGTGTCCTTTTATTTAAAATGCATCTCTGGGTTATTTGTGGGGCATAGGAATTCATTCATTCCCCCCAAAAAATATAGTCCGGCCCCCCACAAGGTCTGAGGGACGGTGGACCGGCCCCCTGCTGAAAAAGGTTGCTACAATTCATTGATTCTGTAATACCCTTTTCTGTTTAGAACTCTCACCCCCCACTTCCTGTTTTTGTTTTTCGTTATTTGCACAGTTTTAGGAACTACTCTAGGTGTTTTTTAACCTTCATTATGACCTCTATATTACTTGTAGCCCGTATTCCTAAGTACCTTTATTCTTTGTTATTTTCTCTACGCTATTTCTGTTAATCTGCACAATATCTTTTTTCATTTTGTCCATGTCGTTAACAGCAAGCCATTCTGATTTATCGTAATTTGTTTTTGTCGCTCAATAATTCGCCGTAACCAGATAACAATCCTATAACTAATTTATAAGATTTCTCAGGATGCGATACGGACAGTATTGCATCATCGGCCTATAAAGCATTATCTTAGTCCCTAAGGACCCACACTAGACCCCATGAACGCTTGAATTTCTCTTCCTCACTTTTTTAGATTTTTAACCTGCACACTGCACCAATAACTTTTGGTTGTAAAGTGATTTATAAACCTGCAAATAACCCCCCTCCCCCCCCCAAAGCTCAAACAATTGTTGTTATCATCTGCATGCCGACAAATGTAGCCCTACTAGGAGCTCTCAGATCTTCGGTTCATATCTCGTGCATAGCTGTCAACCGTCCCTTATTTGGTGGGAAAGTTCCTTATCCCAGCACCGTGTCCCGCTGCTGTCCCTTATTGATGATGTCCCTTAAATTTCCCAGGTTTCAAAGGAAGCAGCTCCTCTCCCTCCCTCCCTGCCGGCCAGGGAGGAGGGAGGCTCCTAGTGTGTTGCTTGGCTGCCCGGCCCGCCCCCCTCCGGCCTCCTCTCACCAGCCTCGGCCCCCGGGAGCCCATCCCCGCCCGGACTGACAGGAGCCTCGGGCCCTTCTGCCTCCATCCTCCTCGCTGCCGCCGAACTGAGCGTCTCTGGGGCCTCCCCTCTGCCCGCCGCCGCTCCTGCTAGGCTGTACTGTGGCTGCGCCACCAAAGGACCCGGATGAGATGGGCAGCCTGGCGCACCCTATGAATTGCTGAGGAGCCTTGAGAGGAGAGCGAGGGCAACCATAGAGAAAGCAGTTCAGAGAGAGGAGGCGCAGGCGCAGGCAGGTGTTCCAAGGGCTACAAGGGAAGGACCGCAAGCGCTTCTCCCATAGATTTGTAGTGGTAGACTAGCATAGATGGTCTGATCTGTGGGTTTACTTCGGGTGCTATTTCCCCCCCCCTCCTCCCGCCCCACCTGATGGAACTGAGAGCTGCAGATGGAGCACAAGAGAAAAGATACAGAACTGCAGCAGCATCTTCATAGCTTGGACTTCGTTTTGCACGAAAAGTGGTTGCTGCTTGTAGTTATTTAATTGCAGCGTTTCATCGGCTGGTGTCTTGAGCAGCAACCTCCGGAAACGAAGGGCTAAAAACCGACGCTGCTCTCCAAAATTATCTGGTCCCTTTTAACTTCATATTTCAGCTGGTTGACTGAAATCCCTTATTTTGGATGCTGATCCCTTATTTTCGAGGCTGCTGGTCCCTTATTTCCAAATCTCTAAGTTGACAGCTATGATCTCGTGCCAAGACCCCAAATGCCCTATGCAAATGCCCAGTGGTTCATTTCTGTTTCCTGGTTCCAGCTCATTTAGTCTTCGGTGGCAGGTATCTAATATCAAGACTGTAGAAGGCTTCCTTTAACAGAACTTTTGGATGGCACTTGCCAAATTATTTATATTATTTATTTCTGTTAGCTTTCAGTAAACGTGGAAGACTTTGGGCTTGCCTCCATCAGAGACTCGTGTTTGACAGGAAGCAGGTTCCCAGCTACCTAGTCTCTTGTGGCAGAGCGTTCCACCAGATCGGGGCCACAGCCAAAAAAGCCCTGGCTCTGATTGAGGCCAGCCTAACCTCTCTGTGGCCTGGGACCTTCAGGATGTTTTTGTTTGAAGACCGTAAGTTCCTCTGTGGGACATACCAGGAGAGGCGCTACTGAGTTGTAGTCCAATAGGAGAACACCAGGTTGGCAACTGGTTCATATGCCTCCAGCAAAAATTAAAACAAAATACGGTGCCTTCCTCCTTCAGGTTCCCCAAAACAAAGGTTTTGAGTTGTCTTCTGCAAAGGCTTCACCCCCTGCCAAACTGACAATTTCCCTGTCTCTCACAGAATCTGGCCTGCAAACATTCTGACAGCTGCGCTTCCCAGTGTGGGAGGTTTGTGAATGTTCTGTGCCACCCTCCCAGTTTGGGCTGTTTTTTCCAGGGGCTCTACTGCCACAAGCAGTGCAGTTGTTGTAAGCTTTCTTTCTGAGAATCGTAAGCACCAGTGGCGTAGCGTGGGTTGTCAGCACCCGGGGCAAGGCAAGTAATTTGCGTCCCCTAACCCGTGGATTTGCGCCCCCTAACCCATGGATTTGCGCCCCCTAACCCTAACCCCTAGATGTTGCGCCCGGTGCGGCCGGCCCCCCCTGCACCCCCCACGCTACGCCACCGGTAAGCACTAGTGAAATATTAAATGGTAGGAACAGAGCAGCCCTGTTACAAAGGAGTCGGTGTGCCCCGGTTTATTCCTGGCTCTTGGTGAGACCGCAAGTGTATTTTTAGAAACGCAGTCATATGTTTGCTATATCTGGCGTGTCTGTACTTTTTCTCCCCATCTACTCCAGAGGGTTGTGGCCTCCTTTACTAGATAGCCGTTCTTACGGATCGTTTTGCTAATGTATTTAAAACGTCAGTTCTTGGAGGCTGCCCCATAAAGGGATATGACATCCCTGTTTTCTTCAATGAGCCAATTAAAAAAGATGAACCGTCCAACTGCTAAAAACAGCAACGGCCGCATCACTTGCGGTTAATATTTAACACAGTGCTGCTACGATTATGATTTGAATTTCTATCCCACCCTTCTTCCCAAACCCTCCCAGGGAACCAAAGGCTGAAACACCAGGGCAATGCCATTAAAAATAAACTTTAAGAAAGCAAGTGCAATGATTTGAAAACATTTTACATCATTAAGAACATTAAAAACTTGTTATATAACCTCGCTGCTAATAATTTCAAGGTTGCATGGACCAGTATCTTTCAGCCATTGATGGCTGATTTTAAATTCCTTCTGAAATGTAATATTGAGAAAGAAAGGTGAATCTCATTATTGGGAGGGCCGTCCACAAACACACCCAGAGGCCAGAATTGTATGTTCATTAGGTGCAAAGTCCTCATCCTTTGACCAAAGGTACCGTCTATTGGAATTTCCTTCTGGTCGCAATATACTGAAATGTCTTGTAAAGCTGGAGAAGATGTTGTTTTCCTTCCGGTTGTTCGTAAACTATTCTGCAACCACTACAGGTTGCAGAATCCATTTGGAGTCCCCAAACCTAGGATGTTCTATTGATGCCTTGACTTTCAGACATTGGGTTGTATCCTGCGCTGCTCTTCAGCTCTTGTAAAAGTCTTCTGCGTGCTCAGTGAAACTTCCCCCTCCTCTTTCCTGGACCCCCCTTCACATTCTTGATCAAGAGGGGCTGGGGGACACCCCAGAGCAGATTTGCAGGGAGGAAGCCTTGTTGCATGAGTAGAACTGTGCTCGTACATTGCTGAACAGAGCCCTTTGATATTAGTCAGAGCCCTGGGCGCAGAATGCAGCACTGAATTATGGCATTGCAAAGAGTTGGGGAGGGTCTTGGAGGCATCTGGATGATCCTGGTGTGGATTTGCCAAGCGTGCCTTCCTCTTCGCATGTTTCTCCCTTGCATCCTGAGTTCAAGTGTCTTCAAAGCCCATGACACCTTTGGTGAAGGCTGCTCTCCAACTGGAGCACTCGCAGGCCAGTGTTTCCCAGTTGTTGGTGTTTATACAGTGGTGCCTCGCAAGACGAAATTAATTCGTTCCGCAAGTTTTTTCTTCTTGCGAGTTTTTCGTCTTGCGAAGCACGGTTTCCCATAGGAATGCATTGAAAATCAATCAATGCGTTCCTATGGAAACCGCCTTCAGACCAGGTCCGGGGACAGTCTGTCCCCCGACCTCTTCTGAAGGCTGGGGGGGGGGCAAGGACTTCTCCGCTGTCCCGGGGCGATCTGAAAATGCTGGCGGGCGGCAGCGAACGCTTCGATCCGGCCAGCATTTTCAGATCGCCCCGGGACAGCGGAGAAGTCTCCGCTGTCCGGGGGCTTTTAAAATGCTGGCGGGCGGCAGCGCAGCCTTCACTGCCGCCCGCCAGCATTTTCAGATCGCAGGCGGGGGGAGCAAAGAAGAGGTCCAGGACCTCTTCTGAAGGCCGGCGGTGGGCCAAAGTCTTTGCTCCCCCCCGCCTGCCTTCAAAAGCCATCGGGATAGCGGAGAAACGTGCTGCGCTTCTCCGCTATCCCGGGAAGGCAGGCGGGGGGGAGCAAAGACTTTTGCCCCCCGCCAGCCTTCAGAAGAGGTCCAGGACCTCTTCTGAAGGCCGGCGGAGATTTCCCTATGGGCTTTCTTCTTGCGAAGCAAGCCCATAGGGAAATTCGTTTTGCGAAGCACCTCCAAAACGGAAAACTCTTTCGTCTTGCGAGTTTTTCGTTTTGCGAGGCGTTCGTCTTGCGGGGCACCACTGTACTACATTTTTTTAGATTTGCCTTGAGAGAGTCTTTCAACAGCTTTTTTTGACCACCAGCATTATGCTTTCCATTTTTAAGTTTGGAATAGAGTACAGTCATACCTCGGGATAAATATGCTTCGGGTTGAGCACTTTCGGGTTGCGCTCCATGGCAACCCGGAAGTAACAGAGCGCATTACTTCCAGGTTTCGCTGCTCGCGCATGCGCAGACGGTCAAAATGACATCACACACATGCGTGGAAGCGGCGAAACACGACCTGTGCACGCGCAGATGCGCTGTCGCGTCTTTCGTTCCATTCGGGATGCGAACAGGGCTCTGGAACGGATCCCTTTCGCATCCCAAGGTACCACTGTAGTTGCTTTGGAAGACGATAATCAGGTATCTGAACAACATGACCTCTTGCGTAATGAAAGGTGACCAGCCTCTAGTTAATCATCATCACCATCGCCATCATCGTTTTATTATTTATGCCCCGCCCATCTGGCTGGGTTTCCCCAGCCACCCAGTTAAGAATCTCCAATATAGAAGTGGCTTTTCCACTATCTAACCCAGGGACGGTGAATCTCAGGTCCACCTCCCTATCTCCTCCCAACCCACACCCCTCCCAGCGTGGAAGGACGTTTGGATCCAGAACTGGCCTCCACAGTCACTTACGGACTCACTGTTAAAACCGTGTTCATGGAAGACAATCTTACTTGGCTACAAGAAGAGTTTGGATTTGATATCCCGCCTTTCACTCCCTTTAAGGAGTCTCAAAGCGGCTAACAATCTCCTTTCCCTTCCTCCCCCACAACAAACACTCTGTGAGGTGAGTGGGGCTGAGAGACTTCAGAGAAGTGTGACTGGCCCAAGGTCACCCAGCAGCTGCAGGTGGAGGAGCGGGGAATTGAACCCGGTTCCCCAGATTACAAGACTACTGCTCTTAACCACTACACCACTGGCTCTCCAAAGTGATCTCCACAAGTGATCTCCAAAGAAGAAGAAGAAGCTTTGTGCATGCACACAAACACACACCCGAGTGTTTTTTCCTGGCTACAATGGATGCTTGTATGGGTGGAAAAGAGGGAAGGGCATTAGCTGTGTTAGAAACTCAGATATATAAGCTATAATCGCCAAATGGCACCTTAAACCAAGGTTACGGTCGCCCAGGGCCGTCTTTAGCATATGAGCCACTGGGGTGCAAAGATCTGTCCAGCTCCCCCAAATTTAGTTTAGCTGCCCCAAAATTTTATGGGGGGGGGGCGAACTCAAAGTTGTTGGGAAGGAAACTTGCTCACCTGTAACAACGATGCAGTGGAAATAACTGCTTTTGTTTCCTGACTCGTCAGGAATATTTGATGCTACGGAGTAAGAGAGTGAGGGGGGGGGACGAGGACTTTCGCTGCATTGCTTTTCACTGCCGCCGATCGAGAGGGACTGGTAGGTACACATTTGGCGCCTACCAGAATACATTGGGCGTCCCGCACCAATAGCACCCCCAGGCAAAGACGGCCCTGCGGTCGCCACAATGGAACATCTAGACACCATTTCCCCCCGGTGTGATTTTTTTGCTGCTGCTGCTTTCATTTAATTTCTACGCTGCTTTATACAGTCATACCCCGAGATAAATATGCTTCAGGTTGAGCGCTTTCAGGTTGCACTCCGCGACGACCCAGAAGTAACGGAGCACATTACTTCCAGGTTTCACCACTCACGCATGCACAGAGGGTCAAAAAGACGCGCGGAAGCGGCAAAACGTGATCTGTGCACGAGCAGACGCACTGTCGCGTCTTATGTTCTGTTCGGGATGCGAACGGGGCTCCGGAACGGACCCCGTTCGCATCCCGAGGTACCACTGTATTTTAAGGGGTGGGGGAATCTCAAAACAGTTTAAAATGCATGAAAACATCAAATAAAACAGACCAGAAGAAAACAGGTTCAGGCTTCAAGGAAAATATCTCAGATCCTTTTCTAAGTGACATTTTGCTTTCCCTATATTTATTCACCAACATAATTCATAGGGCTGCCCCATAGCAGAAGCCCTCTTAAGAAGCCACTGGGGTGTAGTGGTTAGAGAGCCGGACTAGTGACTGGGAGATCAGGGTTCGAATCCCTGAAGCTCTTGGGTGACCTTGGAGTCAGTCACAACCTCTTAGCCCACCTCACAGGGTCGTTGTAGATATTAACTGAGGAAAAGGTGGGAGATACTAAATAGGCTATTCTGCTTAAGAAAGCTGGAGAGGCCAGCCGTATGGAGACGTCTGTAGCCAACCTGGCCTCGGGAGATCTCCAAGTGGTCGCTCCAAACGCAAAATGCGCCTGGCGAATTTCTAACACTTGGTGTGAGTGTGTGCCTACTGTTGTTGTTGTTTAGTCGTTTAGTCTTGTCCGACTCTTCGTGACCCCATAGACCAGAGCACACCAGGCCCTCCTGTCTTCCACTGCCTCCCACAGTTTGGTCAAACTCATGTTCGTAGCTTGGAGAACACTGTCCCACCATCTTGTCCTCTGTTGTCCCCTTCTCCTTGTGCCCTCCATCTTTCCCAACATCAGGGTCTTTTCCAGGGAGTCTTCTCTTCTCATGAGGTGGCCAAAGTATTGGAGCCTCAGATTCAGGATCTGTCCTTCCAGTGAGCACTCAGGGCTGATTTCCTTCAGAATGGATCGGTTTGATCTTCTTGTAGTCCATAGGACTCTCAAGAGTCTCCTCCAGCACCATAATTCAAAAGCATCAATTCTTCAGCCATCAGCCTTCTTTATGGTCCAGCTCTTACTTCCATACATTGCTACTGGGAAAACCATAGCTTTAACTATACGGACCTTTGTTGGCAAGGTGATGTCTCTGCTTTTTAAGATGCTGTCTAGGTTTGTCATTGATTTTCTCCCAAGAAGCAGGCATCTTTTAATTTCGTGACTGCTGTCACCATCTGCAGTGATCATGGAGCCCAAGAAAGTAAAATCTCTCACTGCCTCCATTTCTTCCCCTTCTATTTGCCAGGAGGTGATGGGACCAGTGGCCATGATCTTCGTTTTTTTGATGTTGAGCTTCAGACCATATTTTGCACTCTCCTCTTTCACCCTCATTAAAAGGTTCTTTAATTCCTCCTCACTTTCTGCCATCAAGGTTGTGTCATCTGCATATCTGGGGTTGTTGATATTTCTTCCGGCAATCTTAATTCTGGCTAGGGATAGTACAAAAGGTCAAATTCGCATTCACTGCTTTGTCCACTTTGCCTCTGGCCCTGCTTGTCAGGGTCATGTGGCCCCTGGAATGTTGCCCGGAAGAGAATCTGGCCCTTGCCATTTCCACTCATATTGCATCTTGCCTTGCTCTCTGTCTTGCGCCGTCTCCCACCGGATGCAGAATTCCCAGCTCCCCTCCGTGTTTCCGTGGGTGAAAAACAAAGCAAAAAAAGCTCAACAGAACAAGATTAACTGGAGAGAGAGAGAGAGAGAGAGAGGAGTTTTCCTCCTCATAAGTGGTAAAACACACACACATACAAATCTTGCAAGAGAGAGGCTGGTAACCATTTAAAAACCCAAAGGCTGCTGCATTCCCTTCAGAGAACAGAGCCTTTGCAGAAAAGCAGTCGGCTCTTGCAAAGCAGAACATGTCAATAAGTGTAGCCATAAAACAGATTGTAGCTGCACACCCACTGATGGAAAATCATTCATTAATCACCTGAGAATAACTCATATTCCAAAAACAGCTGCCTTACGCAGGAGTCTCTAGATGCCCTCGTCAGATAGATGGCTCTGTAACGTTTGCCCGGGAATAAGGCGCAGAATAAAATAAAAGTCTTGCTACATCTTCTTAAGGGCAGTGTTTCTAAATTATACTGTATTTCTACCGGCTGCTTTTAAGTGGGGGCAGGGGAGAGGCATCTATTTCTTGGGAATATCACGCTGAGGCAGCAAAAGTCATGTTTTGTTCTTTTAGCCCCATGAACTGTGTGCCGCTGATTAACTCCAAAATTTGTCCAGCTAGCTAGCCATTATTCCTTCAGAAACGGGGGTTTTCCAGACCTACATCTATTGCTCTATTGCACAAGCAAATAACCATTCCCCCGAAACAGTGTTTCCTAAACTTGGGTCTCCAGCTGTTTTTGGACTACAACTCCCATCATCCCAAGCTAGCAGGACCGGTGGTTAGGGATGATGGGTATTGTAGTCCCAAAACAGCTGGAGACCCCTGTTCGGGAAACCCTGGGTTAGAGAAGGTGGGCTCCTTGCATTGCTTCTAGGTTTCGTGAAGGCATCTGATTGGCTGCTACACAATGATGGACAGCTGGACCTTTGGTCTGGTCCAACCAGGCTCCCTCATGTGACTGCAGGATTGTTGTGAATAATGAATTTTTTTATTTTTATTTTTCAAATAATATTATTTTCAGTAGATAAACATAGTAAAAGGAGAAAATATTAACAATAATAAAGACAAACAAAGAATAGGAGAAAAAAGATACATACAACGTATTACCACTTACCGTATTTTTTGCCCTATAGGACGCACTTTTTCCCCTCCAAAAATGAAGGGGAAATCTGTGTGCGTCCTATGGGGCGAATGCAGGCTTTCGCTGAAGCCTGGAGAGCGAGAGGGGTCGGTGCGCACCAACCCCTCTCGCTCTCCAGGCTTCAGGAAGCTATCCCCTCAGCCCGGCAAGCTCCGGAAGCGATGGTGAGGTTGCGCACAGCTTCGGGATCGCTCTGCGACCCGTTCTGGGGGCTGGGGATTGGGGAAGCTCGGGCTTCCCCCTCCCCAGCCGCGCGCCTGTTGGGGGGGAATAATTTTTTTCCCCTTTATTCCCCCCCCCCCAATCTAGGTGCGTCCTATGAGCCGGTGCGTCCTATAGGGCGAAAAATACGGTAATTAATTAAAATTAAGTACTATCCATCTTCATAAACATAGTATTTGACTTCCTCAAATCTCTTCCATCCGAATTTCTTAGTAATTCTATGTAGCAGTTTCCAATATCAAAGTTTCAAAAAACCATATCACAGGCCTGATCATATTACATAACTTTCCTTATCGTACATTTTCTTATTTATAAATTTAATTCCATTTTAATCCTAGGCCTAATTGTTTCTTTCAAGTGGTTACATATCTTTAATATTACAATATTTATTCAAATAGTCTTTAAATTTCTTCCAGTCTTCTCGGTGCTCCTCTTCTTTCTGGTTGCGGATTCTCCCGGATTGTTGTGAATAATGGGGCAAACCTCCCCCCTCCCCCCGTAAACTGCCCCTGATCTCCTTGTAGGAAACGAAGTGGATACCCTGTGGAGAAAAAGCAAATATACAGCCAAACATCCCTTTGCACCTCCTTTGAACTTGCCCATCCCACCCTCGACTTATATGCAGAGTATTTAAGTTAACTCAGAGGGGCAACTGTATTAGCCTGGGAATTGCAAAGGAGTCCTGGACGTTCCACGATGTGATTGGCAGCTTAGAGCTTCTGCATGCATCATGCGGCTATTTTTATATTCAACTCCTAACGCCTCGGGTTCAAAGAGTCACTGCCGGGTTTAGCCCGTCTGCTGCGCCGTTTTAGACGTCGTGCCAGGTGGCACCGCCGTGAAACGAAAAGCGACCGTTTGGTGGCGGAGGCAGTGCTGAGTCTCTCTTCTGAAATGGCAAATGGTGTGAAAAGGAAGGCTGTTAAAACTGCCAGAAGCAGGAGCTGCAGCTTCGAAAGCCAACTCAGACAGGGAGCTAAGATTTCACTGTCTGTCAACCTGCCATGTGTTCACAGAAGCATAGATGCACACCTAGCGGTGCTTAAGCGAGATAGTCGCATATGGTATCAGATGCATTATCAGTAGGTGAGAGGGGTACTCTTAGTATGTTTGGGGAAGATCCGAGCTAGGAACTAAGTTCAGTTTTTCTCACTTTCTCGTTTTCCCAAAATACAGGTGCCACATAATACACATACAGCGGTACCTCGGGTTAAATACTTAACTCGTTCCGGAGGTCCGTTCTTAATCTGAAACTGTTCTTAACCTGAAGCACTACTTTAGCTAATGGGGCCTCCGCTGCTGCTGCGCCACCGCTGCACGATTTCTGTTCTCATCCTGAAGCAAAGTTCTTAACCTGAAGCAATATTTCTGGATTTGCAGAGTCTGTATCCTGAAGCATCTGTAACCTGAAGCAACTGTAACCCGAGGTACCGCTGTAATATCTATTCCACACGTGCCTGGCTAACTCAGCTGGTTAGTACGTTTCCGAGCACAATTCAAAGTGTTGGTGCTGACCTTTAAAGCCCTAAACGGCCTCGGTCCTGTATACCTGAAGGAGCGTCTCCACCCCTATCATTCTGCCCGGACACTGTGGTCCAGCACCGAGGGTCTTCTGGTGGTTCCCTCGCTGCAAGAAGTGAGGTTGTAGGGAACCAGGCAGAGGGCCTTCTCGGTGGTGGCACCCGCCCTGTGGAACGCCCTCCCATCAGATGTGAGGGAAATAAGCAGCTATCTTATCTTTAAAAGACATCTGAAGGCAGCCCTGTTTAGGGAAGTTTTAAATATTTAATGCTGTATTGTTTTAAACACTCGATTGGGAGCCGCCCAGAGTGGCTGGGGAAACTCAGCCAGTTGGGCGGGGTATAAATAATATATTATTATTATTATTATTATTATTATTATTATTATTATTATTATTATTATAATATTTTGGGGGTGTGAACAAATTCCTATGCCTCACAAATAACCCAGAGATGCATTTTAAATAAAAGGACACATTCTACTCATGTAAAAACACGCTGATTCCCAGACCGTCCACAACCCGGATTTAGAAGGCAATTGGGCCGCATCTGGCCCACAGGCCTTAGGTTGCTTACCCCTGGACTAGATGATCTTCAGGGTCTCCCTTACAACTCTACAATTCTCTGATTCTATAAGAACACATATTAACGGCCAAGGGCTGCAAGAATTCATTTCCCCCAGAGTTTACTCTAGAAGAGTACTCCTGCAGGATGACCTTACTCATTTTGGGCGATTGCTATGCGAGCAACAGTTATAGCTCAGGCACTGTGCCTTGTGTAGGTCACCTGCGCTTTTTGACCCAGAGTTTTGAAAAGCTCTTTCCAGAAATCCAGGCCAGGTGACCTAAAAGCAGCTCAGATGCCAGCCTTCACTCATCTTCTTTGCATGTAAACTGTAGCTGCATTGTTGTTTACTCGTGTCCGACTCTTCGTGACCCCCTGGACCAGAGCACGCCAGGCACTCCTGTCTTCCACTGCCTCCCACAGTTTGGTCAGACTCATGCTGGTAGCTTCGAGAACACTGTCCCACCATCTCGTCCTCTGCCGTCCCCTTCTCCTTGTGCCCTCCATCTTTCCCAACATCAGGGTCTTTTCCAGGGAGTCTTCTCTTCTCATGAGGTGGCCAAAGTCTTGGAGCCTCAGCTTCAGGATCTGTCCTTCCAGTGAGCCCTCAGGGCTGATTTCCTTCAGAATGGATGTTTGTTCTTCTTGCAGTCCATGGGACTCTCAAGAGTCTCCTCCAGCACCATAATTCAAAAGCATCAATTCTTTGGCTATCAGCCTTCTTTATGGTCCAGCTCTCACTTCCATACATCACTCCTGGGAAAACCATAGCTTTAACTATATGGAACTATAGATGCATTAGAGCAGTTGTTCTCAACCTGTGGGTTCCCAGATGTTGTTTGTCTACAACTCCCATCATCCCTGAGCTCTGGCCTTGCTAGCTAGGGGTGATGGGAGTTGTAGTTCAACAACATCTGGGGACCCGCAGGTTGAGAAAGGCTGCATTAGAGGCTCGAAACCTACACTTGCCTTTGGATTGGTGGCTTTGTCAAGTTGCACCATCGCTTCACTCTGCTCTTTAAAACAGCCAGACCTCTGTTGTTTCTTGGAACTTGGCCTGCAATGCAGAGGGACCCTTGCCATCGCTTGTGCATGTGAGTGTTGTCCCTTCCCCTGCAGGTCCGGTAGTCTGAACACCCACTTTTTTAAATAAGAAAAGCACCGGATATAAACATTTGCATTCTCTGTTCATGCTTTGCCTTCTTAAAAAAGGAGTGTGAACACAATTTTAGGTCTTGCACATCTGCTCGAAGGATTGGAGAGGGAGGAGTCTCTTGACGGCGTTCCAGGCACTAGCCAATTGGTCTCATCCACAGATGGCTTTTCCTTCAGAGTTGCAGACCTGGTTTTGTCAGAGCTCATTCTAGAGGTGAAAAAGTACATTGGGATCAAATGTCACGAGGGACGCTCCACTCACACCCCGTCCGTCTCCACCCTACAGGGAGAACATTTATTTTGGCTTTTGAAAGCATCTCTTTCTGCTGGTGTGAATCAGCTACAGTCATGCGAAAGAGAGCATTTGCATCCAATGCCAGCTGAAGATTGGGGCTATTGTCACAAGCAGAGCCTTCAGACATTGTCAGGGCCGGATTTAGGTTTGATGAGGCCCTAAGCTACTGAAGGTAATGGGGCCCTTGATATGTCCAGCTGTCCTTTGTCAACAACAAATTGTCGCTGTTTTTTGTGTTGAATATATGCTATATGGTCATTTATGGACCTAATAGGTATCTTAAGCCATTTGCCCATGCAACCAGTCCATTCAGAATGTAAGGTAAAGGTAAAGGGACCCCTGACCATTAGGTCCAGTCGTGGCCGACTCTGGGGTTGCGACGCTCATCTCGCTTTATTGGCCGAGGGAGCCGGCGTACAGCTTCCAAGTCATGTGGCCAGCATGACTAAGCCGCTTCTGGCGAACCAGAGCAGCGCACAGAAACGCCGTTTACCTTCCCACCTATTTATCTACTTGCACTTTTGACGTGCTTTCGAACTGCTAGGTTGGCAGGAGCAGGGACTGAGCAACGGGAGCTCACCCCATCACGGGGATTCGAACCGCCGACCTTCTGATTGGCAAGTCCTAAGCTCTGTGGCTTAACCCACACGCCACACGCATCCCTATGCAGAATGTAGGCACCCTATATATAGAAAGGAGCAAACCAGTGATATTTTAGGGAGCAGGCTAGCAGGCCTTACATCATAGGAGCCTACACAACACAAAACACTTGCTGTATGTAGGTTTTATTTTATTTGCTTTTTATCTTATATTTTGGAAATGTACTTCCACGGTTATTCCTTTAAATTTTTTTGGTGCCCCCAATAGAGTGGGGACCTAAGCTATAGCTTGTTTTGCTTATACGTAAATACTGCTAACCACTATGCCACCAAGGGATCTCCACCAGAGCTGCCAGGTCAAGGCCCAAACCTTAGACCTTGGGGCAGCCCCTAGTGATGTTACAAGGCTGGGCCTTGGAGACGGAGGTTAATTGGGAAAGGGGAGGATGCAGTGCAGGAGGGCAGGGAACACACACTCCAGCACAATAGAGTGGGACCCTAATCTATAGCTTGTTTAGCGTATACGTAAATCCGGCACCGGACATTGTCATGATATTTGCCTACAGTAATTAAGATGCAAATGTTGCAATGGCCTATTGAATTGTTTGTTTTCTACTCTTAATAAACAGGGCTTTTGGTGGGCAAAATCTCTCTCTCTCTCTCTCTCTCTTGACTGCAGGGAAAGAATAAGCCCAGTCATTCAGTTCTCTTCCTCTGGAGCTGCAAATCTTGTTTGCAGCAGAACCAGTGGGGCAGCAGGGAAGGCATGGGGAGTTAATGCACTTGCTGTTCTAGCATGTGCTACTGATTCGTGGCTGTCTTGGAGTCTTGGAGCCTCAGCTTCAGGATCTGTCCTTCCAGTGAGCACTCAGGGCTGATTTCCTTCAGAATGGAGAGGTTTGATCTTCTTGCAGTCCATGGGACTCTCCAGAGTCTCCTCCAGCACCAGAATTCAAAAGCATCAATGGGATGCTTAGCTCTGCTCTAACCACAACGCCACACTGGCTCCCCACCTGAACAAGCAACCTGGAAACGCCAGCGCTGATCTCTGGCATGCTGCAAGCCCTTCATCCTTCTGCCGAGGAAGACTTCTGGCTCTTCAAAATGGGGCAGAGAGAGATGCAGCCCAGGGGAGAGGCCGAGAGGAAGCCTTGCTTCCGTGTTCCCTTCCAAGAGTCCATCTCTCTCTCTCTCTCTCTCTCTCTCTCTCTCCTTCCTTTCCTTTTTAAATTTCCAGTTGGCCATGGCGATCGCAGCCGGTGGCGTTCCATTTGGCTGGCCGCCTTTCCAGTCTGGCTCTTGCGCTGCAATGATTTCACCCTCTTCTCCCACCCCTCACCCCTTCCTTAAATGTGGAAGTCATCGTCGCTTTGCGTCATATGGCAGGGAATCCAGGCTCATTTTTATTGGCCTGCATGAGTCATTGTTGCTTGTCCAGCTTCCCTGTCACTCGCTTGGAATTTGTGTTTGATCGTTTCCACCTCTGCTCTGTTTCTTCTGGCTTTATTCTCTCTCTCCCCCCCACTTTTTCGTGTGTGTCAATGATGCTTCTTTGCTTTGCCCGTTTATCTCTTAGTGTGGTTTCTGTCCTTCTCCTCTTCTGGTCCCGAGAAAAAAACCGAGACCAAAGGCAAATCCAGGTTAGGGTTAGGGATGGGGAGAATCAAACTGTTTCCGGTCTGAGCCAGTTCCTTATGTGTTCATTCATAAATCTGTTGCCATGGCTGTAGGGGAATTGTAGTTCAAAACACCTGGAGGGTGCCAGCCTTGGCTGCAGGGGAGTTGTAGTTCAAAACGTCCGCAGGGAGCCAGCCGTGGCTGTATAAGAGTTATAGTTCAAAACATCTGGAGGATTCCAGCTTGCTGAAGGCTTGTATGTTTTGTCCCATTCCCACAAGTCGCTGTGATTTATTTACTTATTTTACAAACGGAAATTTGCTTTATATTTTTCACAGTCAAAAACCATTTTACGTACAGTGGTACCTCGGGTTAAGTACTTAATTCATTCTGGAGGTCCGTTCTTAACCTGAAACTGTTCTTAACCTGAAGCACCACTTTAGCTAATGGGGCCTCCTGCTGCCGCCACGCTGCCGGAGCGTGATTTCTGTTCTCATCCTGAAGCAAAGTTCTTAACCTGAAGCACTATTTCTGGGTTAGCGGAGTGTGTAACCTGAAGCGTATGTAACCTGAAGCGTATGTAACCCGAGGTACCACTGTATTTTACATACTCATATATATATAAGTACACTTTTTGGGTTTGAAAACTCTGGCGAAATTCAGCGTGAAGCAGAAGGCTCGCTGTGACCTGTGCATTAGCCCAAGAAAAGGGTAAATGAAGCCAGTTTGCTGAAAAATGTGGATAGAATGGAATCCTCAAATCTTCCTAATTAGGATTAAAAGTTTCACACACACACCATCAATTACATTTCCATCCTTTTAATTGGAGAGGCACTTTTATTGTTGGACCATCTTCACACAAACCCATATTTGAGGTGTGTGTGTGTTGGGGAGGGTATCCAGGAAGCTTTGACAGTCTCCCCGCCCCCAGGTGATACATTCAGGTGACAATGTTTTCATTCAGGTACAGATGCAGCCCCTCTGCCCAGGTTTTTTTTTGGGGGGGGTGAAATCTTTGGTGACACCTTATTTTAGCTTCTACGGCCTGTTTTATTTGTGATAGTTATTTATCTTGTAAGATGCTGTTCAGTTTATTTTGTTTTAAGTTTTTATCGGTGTTAATTGTGTGCCACTCTGGAAACCTCTGACGGACGAATGAATGATTTAACGGGAAGACGTATTAACTCCCCACAAGCAGATCAGGATGAATGCTGGACAATGTACATTGTTGTGCCCTGTGGAACTCACTCCCATCAGAGATAAATAACTATATAAGTTTTAGAAGACATCTGAAGGCAGCCCTGTTTAGGGAAGGTTTTTAATTATTGGTGGCTTACTATGTTTTTATATCTGTTCCAAGCTGCCCAGAGTGGGGCAACCCAATCAGATGGGCAGGGTGAAAATAATAAAATTAGCACCACCGTTAAATAGATCAGAACAAATGCTAAATATAAAGACCTGATGCAACCTAACCTCCGCATCCACTTTCTGCAAGCAAATCAGGGTGAATGCTCAGTAAACAGAGAAGCTCGAGGGTTAAAATACCCAATTCTGCCTGGAATCGGAACTAGACCAAATAAATAAATAGATCTGCAAAGCGAATTCTATCAGGACAGCTTTTCTCCCCCTAATTTGCTGGATGGACCTGAAATAACAGAGTGTATCTCCAGTCATTGCTAAATCATAAGAACATGAGAAAAGTCTCCTGGATCAGGCCATTGGTGCATCTAGTCTAGCAAACTGTTCTCACAGTGGCCACCCAGATGCTTCTATGGAAAACTCTGAAAGTTGACCACAGTGGTACCTTGGTTCTCAAACACCTTGGTACTCAAACAACTTGGAACCCAAACACTGCAAACCTGGAAGTAAGTGTTCCGGTTTGCGAACTTTTTTCGGAAGCCGATCGTGCTCCTTTTTGAGTGTTACGCTTCCGATTTGAGTGCCACACTTCCGTTTGAGTGTTACGCCGAGGTCTGTCTGTTTTTGGTTGTTGTTTTTTTGTATTTTTCTGGCTCTTTTTTGTTTTTGTGACTGTGTGGAACCCAGTTCAGCTGTTGATTGATTGATTGTGTGACTGCAGTACATTGTTTATTGCTTTCATTTTACAGATCAGTGGTCTCGTTAGATAGTAAAATTCCTGTTAAATTCCTGTTTTAGGGCAGGCATGTCCAAATCCGACCCGCCAGTCGGTTTAATCCGGCCCCTGTGGCAGTTTATTTCCTGGGGTAAAATCCTTTAAAAAGCTTAAAAACTTCAATCCTGAAAGAGGCTCAACAACTTTGGTTGACCCACACGGCCCTTCACTTCATCAAATCTGGCCCTCTTTGAAAAAAGTTTGGACACCACTGCTTTTAGGGGATATATTTAAAAGTCTGGAACGGATTAGTCCGTTTTGCATTACTTTCTATGGGAAAGCACGCCTTGGTTTTGGAACGCTTTGGTTTTGGAACGGACTTCCGGAACGGATTAAGTTTGAGAACCAAGGTACCACTGTATTGGGAAGCCATTGGTCCAGAGCGCCACCTGCAGCATAGACAAGCATGGGACAGAAAACTCTCGTTCTGCTTGGCAGGAACCGAGTGGAACCGTGTGCGCTCTAATTTTAGACCGGTGTTATTACAGGTCACAAGAGAGCCAGCTTGGAGCTCAAGCCGAGTGGCCGGTCACACGCGGAAGCTGCAAAAATAAAATTGGGGGAAGGGCGGGGGAGAGAGAGAAGACCAGCGGTCACATGACAGTGTCACATGAAGAGGAGGCTTGCGCAAGGAACAATCTGTTTTGTTTTCAGTTTGGTCGAGAGCACTAAAATAGTTTGTGCGCCCTACTTTGACAAAAAAGCGAAACCAATGCATTGCTTTAGTGTTTCCTTCCTTTCGGCACCTCACACCCCCCGGGTGTCAACTGCCAGCTGATTGTTGGTGCTAGTGTTCTTGTTGTTTAGTCGTTTAGTCATGTTCGACTCTTCGTGACCTCATGGACCAGAGCACGCCAGGCACTCCTGTCTTCCACTGCCTCCCGCAGTTTGGTCAGACTCATGCTGGTCGCTTCGAGAACACTGTCCCACCATCTCGTCCTCCGTCGTCCCCTTCTCCTTGTGCCCTCCATCTTTCCCAGCATCAGGGTCTTTTCCAGGGAGTCTTCTCTTCTCCTGAGGTGGCCAAAGTCTTGGAGCCTCAGCTTCAGGATCTGTCCTTCCATTAAGCACTCAGGGCTGATTTCCTTCAGAATGGATACGTTTGATCTTCTTGCAGTCCATGGGACTCTCAAGAGTCTCCTCCAGCACCATAATTCAAAAGCATTGATTCTTCTGCAATCAGCCTTCTTCATGGTCCAGCTCTCACTTCCATACATCACTACTGGGAAAACCATAGCTTTAACTATACGGACCTTTGTTGGCAAGGTGATGTCTCTGCTTTTTAAGATGCTGTCTAGGTTTGTCATTGCTTTTCTCCCAAGAATTCCTAATGCTATACTGCTGTTTTGGGAGCTTTCTCCTGCTGTAAAGTGTGCAAAGCCCCGCATTTTGAATCCAGGCAACCAGCCAATTCCTTCGTTATTTACCCCACACACATGCACACATGGGTCACAGGGATTCCTATTTTCCTCCCACAAAATCTGCTCATCATGGCTAGTATCTGCCAATCGCCCTTTCCTCCCTGACTGTGTGATGGTGATTACAGGCACAAGCCGATAAGAACCCTCTGCTGTTATCTGTTACCCCGTTCAGATTGAGCTGTGTCAAAAGTCTACAAGATTTTTCTTAGCTTCAGTATAAAAACTTCTCTGTGTGCCCTGGAAAGCAAGGATGGTGCCTTCGCATCCCCTCCACTAGCCCTGAGATGTTGCATAATCTACCCTCAGGTTAGGACGGCTAAAAAAGGCATCCTGGAGCGATGCTGCCAATTTATTTCTAGACGGACCATCGGTCTGACTCCCTCTTCAATCTTGTTGACTTCTCTTAACAGGATTTGAAGATGAGCAACCAAGATGGTTTAGTTTGCTGGGGCTATGTTTTCCAGAAAGTGTATGTGTGTTATTTTTCCTTTTTCTCCCTTAAACTGCCTCTTCTTCGACTTCCATCACCTTCCAGCCTTCCCCAACAGCGTGCCCTTCCAGATGTGTTGGGACCACACCTCTGAAACTGAAAACAAGAGCATAGTAAAACAGCAATTTTAAGGCCTGTCTGCGAACAAGCAGAGCTCTTAGATGCGCCTTGGTAACGGTGCGTAGGAATAAGACCTCATTTGCCGCTTCTGTGTTATTCTTGGATTCCTAGCACTGTGTTTTCCTCCTTCTTTTTTACCAAAATAATCCTCGTGGTCTTTAATTATACTCCTGGCTCCTTGTTATAAATTGCTGTCTTGTTTACAAATGGTAAAAAAAGAAGAAGAAATCACTGGGGGGGATTTCTGTGTGCGCGCTCATTGATTCTCCCACCTTCCACATTTCTTTGAGTTGCTCATTCACATTCTTACGAAAGCTAAAAGTCTATTGAGGGCAGCCTCCTTCCTGTGAAATTTCCAACTCTCAAAGCAGTGGTGGCGGCGTTTTGGTTATTTTGGAGCACCTGACTCGCAAGAGATCGTCGCACCGGTATGGGGTGTCTTTTGATCAGTGTTCCCCAAATGTTCCGTACCTGGAGCACATCCGCTTTCCTGGATTTTAGTTCTGCATTCAAAGAGAGAGGGAGCCTGATAATATTGCTGAGCCACTATGCAGAATTGGATAAATTAACTGGAAGGATTCGAAACATGCAGGATCAGAGATTCTTAGAAGACTGGAGTAAACATACGAACTATTTGAAAAGGAATAGAAATGAACAGATTACGCTAGTAGAACTGCAATAAGTTTTGTAAGGAGAATTATATGAAATATTACAAGAAAGACTATGAGGAGAATTATTAGTTGATGACAATTAAGAGTGGTAGATGTATTAAGAAATGCAGAATAAGTGATAAAAGACGGAAAATCATCAAAGGTGTTGACAGAAGTCTAAAACAATGTATAAGATAAGAAGTTATGTTATGTGATTGTTGGAAATGATATGTTAAAAAAACTAAAAAACTAATAAATTAAAATAAAAAAATAAATTAAAAACTAATTGTCAGCACTGCCCAAGGTCCCAGCTCACACAAGACCAACGCTGCTTCTTTCTCTAGTATAAAAGTCTTTATTGAAGTTCAGTTTCACTTCCAGACGCGCAGCACGCAACGCTACGTCTATGCCTTAGACCGTCGAAACTCCATCTGAATCTCCTCCCCCCTGACACCAGTTTAAGATTCTAGCCTTACTCCACCTCTTCCTCTGTTCCTTCCTTCTCTGGGTCCTCCTGCTAGTCGGAGTCTCAGCCCTCCTAGACTCCTCTGACGCTGAGTCCCCTGACTCTTCTCCCTCCCTCCTTCGGGCTTTAGGACCTGGCTCCGAATCCGGGTTTTCTGCTGTCCCGCGCTCCTCCGCATTTGAACTTGGCGCGCGCGCGCAGCCTCCCACTTTCCTTCTGACCGTTACACTTGTGTCACTGCTCCCTCTTTCGGGGAGGCTAGCTGGACCTGGCCGTCCCTCCGTTTCCCCACTTCCCGACGGGGGCGTGGTTACCCCTGACTCATCTTCTCTCCCCGCTGGAGGAGAGGCTGGTCCTGACTCATGTGACTCTTCCCCCCCACTGTGCTCTGGTGGGGAAACTGGTCCTGATCCTCCGCTGCTCCCTTGGGAGTCCCCTCTGGTCCCTTGTTTATGGAGCGTCCTCCCTGGGACCCCCCTTGCCCTTACCATAGGCGCCCCCTTCTGGGAATCTTCTGATTCGCTGGAGAAGCTCATGGAATCTCTCGGGTCACTGACATATTCCCCTACGCTCCCCTCTGATTCCTCTCCTCCGCTCTCTATTTGCTCTCTCCCCTGCTCTTCTGCTCCTGAGCCTCTGACACTAATAAATTAAATAATAATAATAATTTATATAGAGAGAGATAGATATAGATAGATAATATTGCTAAGCTACTCTTTCACACAGTGGTTCAACAATCAGTCCCAGTTCACCGGGAACTCTGAGAGTTACAGCTCTGTGACGGGAAACAGGGATGTCCTAACAGCTCTCTGCACCCTTAGCAAACTACAGCTCCCAGAATACCTTGGGGGAAAGAAGCCATGACTGTTTAAAGTGGTTTCATGTGTGGTATGAATGCGGCCTTAGTCAGGGAGCAAGCTGATGTTGTGACTTTATACTGTGGTTCCCTTGGTCAGGGGGCTTCAGCTTGTGTTTTGCACCTGAGTGTGAATGTGTCTGGTTGTGAACACACTCCTAGCCATGCTTACAGAAAACAACGATCAGCTTCTGCCATAACCTGCACCCAACCTGCCTATAAGTGATTTGTGTAGATCACTTAAGTTCTGGAATTTTGCTGACCATGTTGAGATGCTTAGACGTTAAAGCCAAAGGTGTCGATTATACACAGCTGACAGGAACTGCCTTTATATTGAGAGGAAATTTCTGCTGGGCTTCTACCAAAACTGCCAAAAGCACAATGACCAACCTGCTGCCGTTCAGGTTTATCACCTGCACCAAGCAAGGTCAAAGGTTAGGTGAGACAGGAGTTGGACTCCATCAGCATCTGCTGGGCACCTGGTTGGGAAAGATTACAATGAATGGTAAAGTTCAAGTTAGTATCAATGGACATTTGAGGCTTCTGAGATGCAGCTGATTGGTGGAGAGGAATTTCAGAAGTGCTGCCATTGGCCTGAAAGCCAAGATCTATCCCTGAGCCTTGACAAAGTGAGAGAAAGGTGTTGAGAAATGAGTGAATATATTACTGTAAGAGGTGCTTGGTGTGGATGATGTCTTTGTGTGACATCCAAGCCTGTCATTTTATATGCAGTTGAAGGAACTTCTGGAGTGGTCAAGGCAATTTCTTTAATGACCCTAGACCATGGATAGGCAAACTGAGGCCCGGGGGCCAGATTTGGCCCAATCGCCTTCTCAATCCTGCCCGCGGACGGTCTGGGAATCAGCATGTTTTTACATGAGTAGAATGTGTGCTTTTATTTAAAATATATCTATGGGTTATTTGTGGGGCATAGGAATTTGTTCATTCCCCCCCCCCAAAAAAAATATATAGTCCGGCCCCCCACAAGGTCTGAGGGACGGTAGACCAGCCCAAGGCTGCAAAAGTTTGCTGACCCCTGCCCAAGACAAACTTGTTAAGCATCCTTTTTACATGTTTAAAGGGTTGGTCAAGTACAGACATGTTGCCTTAGAAACAACTCAATAATACAGTGGTACCTCGGGTTAAGTACTTAATTCGTTCCGGAGGTCCGTACTTAACGTGAAACTGTTCTTAACCTGAAGCACCACTTTAGCTAATGGGGCCTCCTGCTGCTGCCACACTGCCGGAGCGTGATTTCTGTTCTTATCCTGAAGCAAAGTTCTTAACCTGAAGCACTATTTCTGGGTTAGTGGAGTGTGTAAACTGAAGCGTATGTAACCTGAAGCGTATGTAACCCGAGGTACCACTGTATTGCCTTCTGAAGGAGGCGGAAAGCCTCCCTCTCCCATAGCTGGCTGGATGCCACTCATCTTAGGGCAGTGATGGCGAACCTTTTAGAGACCGAGTGCCCAAACTGCAACCCAAAACCCACTTATTTATTGCAGAGTGCCAACGCAGCAATTTAACCTGAATACTGAGGTTTTAGCTTAGAAAAAACAACTCGTCCATTAAGATCTTCTGCCTTAAAAGAAAAACACAATAACAGGGCTTTCAACGACGCAAACAACTTTTTATTGAAAGGCAAAAGCTTGCATTTGGCATGCTTTTGAACAATTCATGTGATTTTTGCTGTTGTGCGCATGCTGATAATTTGTCTAACCTTGCTGAACTCAAGGCGGCTTACTCCCGAGTAGGAACAACAGACTGGCGGGAGGCTCTGGCGCATCAAAAGTCTGCACCTGCGCAGCCAGCCTTAGGTAAAGGTAAAGGGACCCCTGACCATTGGGTCCAGTCGTGGCCGACTCTGGGGTTGCGGCGCTCATCTCGCTTTATTGGCCGAGGGAGCCGGCGTGCAGCTTCCGGGTCATGTGGCCAGCATGACTAAGCCGCTTCTGGCGAACCAGAGCAGCGCACGGAAACGCCGTTTACCTTCCCGCCGGAGTGGTACCTATTGATCTACTTGCACTTTGACGTGCTTTTGAACTGCTAGGTTGGCAGGAGCAGGGACCGAGCAACGGGAGCTCACCCCGTCGCGGGGATTCAAATCGCCAACCTTCTGATTGGCAAGTCCTAGGCTCTGTGGTTTAACCCACAGCGCCACCCGCATCTCCTTGTATGTATAAATGTAAATACAACTGCATATCATAAAGGCACCACAGCCTCCAGTGATCTCACCCTATACTGAGACCAAGGTAGGCGCTGGCACCCCCAAGGTCTCTCGCAGCTGCTTCGAGATGAGGATGCAGGTAACATTGCATTTTGAAGTGTGCCTCCAGTTTCAATCTAGAAAGCACTATGCTCGAGTCTCAAAAATCAAGGAAGTCCTAAAGCAGTGTTTCTCAAAGTGACCAGTACCACCCCCTGGGGGGCAGTGGGATCACCTGGGGGGGTGCTAAGAGGCAAGGAGGCTCCAGGAAGAGGTGCAAAGGACTATTAGACCTTGAAAAGCTGGTACCACTGGATCATCAAGTTCATCAGTTTTGTTGAATTAATTAAACTACATAGCCTTGCCGTATTTTTAGCTCCATAAGACGCACCTGGTTTTTAGAGGGGGAATGCAAGAAAAAAAATTATTTAAAGGGAGCGCTGAGCAGAGCCTTTATGCATCCCAGGCTCTGCTCAGCTCCCCCTTTCACGAGCTGCGAGGAGCGTGTGTGCGGCGCTTGCGGGCTTTTCCCCGAGGAGGGAGAAGGACAGCCCATCACTGATGGGTTGCCCTTCTCCCTCCTCGGGGAAAAGCCCCCAAGAGCCTCACATACGCTCCACGTGGCTCTTTAAAGGGAGTGCGGCTCATGGGCGCTTTTCTGGGAGGTGGGGGAAAGGACAGAGTGCGGCTAAGCCAGAAGCTAGAACAGCGAGAGGGAGAGCTACGCAGCGACCCCTCTCGCTGTTCTGGCTTCTGGGATAGCTGCGCAGCCTGTATTCGCTCCATAAGACGCACACACATTTCCCCTTACTTTTTAGGAGGGAAAAAGTGTGTCTTATAGAGCGAAAAATACGGTAATTGGATTTTGAATAAGCACACCATTGCTGTTAATTGTGCTAATATCTTCCTGGGTGGACCGTGCAAACAGCTACAGTGGTATCTCAGGTTAAGTACTTAATTCGTTCCGGAGGTCTGTACTTAACCTGAAACTGTTCTTAACCTGAAGCACCACTTTAGCTAATGGGACCTCCTGCTGCCGCTGCACCGCCAGAGCACAATTTCTGTTCTCATCCTGACGCAAAGTTCTTAACCTGAAGCACTATTTCTGGGTTAGCGGAGTCTGTAACCTGAAGCGTGTGTAACCTGAAGCGTATGTAACCCGAGGTACCACTGTCTTTATGAATAATGCTTTTTGTAGGGGGGGTGGGCACTGGTGTGAGTTTACGGAACCAAGGGAGCGGTGCCCCGAAAGAAATTCAGGAACCACTGTCTGAAAGACTTCTTGAAGGCTCTGTGTGTTTGTGTGTGTTTTAGATCTGATTAGAAGCTACCCTGATCTGGCCAGTTGGATTTTCAGCTGGCGGTGTTTTGTGCCCAGGGGTGGGATACATTGTCAGCCAAGAAAGACGAGGAGAGAGCTCCTTGTATCTGGGGCATTCGTGTGATGCTGGAGGCGGTTGCATGACCGCCATAGGGCTGTGTGGGTTTGGGCGATTTAAGCACAAATGTGCCTCTGGACCAAGATGCTTGCCATTCTTTTTCTCCTACACATCTTTCCGCTTCCTTCCTTCCTTCTGCAGCAGCTCCTTGCCTTTCTGCCCCCACTTTTATCTGTGAACCTGCCATAACCCCCATGCAGAGACATTTGGCTCTCTGTCGGCTTTCCAAGTGGAATTTGCACAATGTTAGGAGAAGGGCAGCGATGGTGGGTGTAAACCTGGACAACCCAGAATGGCAACGAGAATTATGAATGGTTCTGGGGACGTGGGTGGCGCTGTGGGTTAAACCACAGAGCCTAGGGCTTGCCGATCAGGTCAGCGGTTCGAATCCCCGCGACGGGGTGAGCTCCCGTTGCTCGGTCCCTGCTCCTGCCAACCTAGCAGTTCAAAAGCACGTCAAAGTGCAAGTAGATAAATAGGTACCACTCCGGCGGGAAGATAAATAGCATTTCCATGTGCTGCTCTGGTTCGCCAGAAGTGGCTTAGTCATGCTGGCCACATGACCCGGAAGCTGTACGCCGGCTCCCTCGGCCAATAAAGCGAGATGAGTGCCGCAACCCCAGAGTCGGTCACGATTGGACCTAATGGTCAGGGATCCCTTTACCTTTACCTGGGGAAGTTGCACAGGAAGCCTTGCTTATGTCAGAATGGATTCACTTAATGATAAGGCGGATAGTAGGGGGAAGTAGGGGGAGGAGAGTGAGGTGGGGAAATATTGTTTAAAAAGGTATGGTCATAGGTATATCAGTGTATTCAAATCTGAATTGTCAAATTGTGTTATTATTGTCATTATGGTTTTTGTTGTATGTGTCTTTTGCAGTTGATGTTTGTATCGAAAAAATGATTAATTAAATAATAAATAAAAAATTGGATTTGCTTAAGTCACCAAAAGAGATCATCACTGCGTTAAACGCAAGCTTCCTGTTTCTACCTCAGATATTTTCTAAACAAAGTGAATAAGTTACACCAGTACAATCCTAAATATGTTTACTCAAGGCCCTCTGATTTCAGTGGGACTTAGTGCCTGTGTAAGTAAACATTGGATTGCAACCTTGCCCATTAAAACAGTGAATGACAGTAGGAAATTTTGCCTAGCAGAATTCAAAAAGAAGTTTGTCTGCCTTCTCCAGGCAAACCAAGTGTGATACTGTTTCATTGATTCTGTTTTGACTATTTATTTGTGCTTTCATCTTGAATCTTTATCTTGTGAACGGCCCTGAGATCTTTTGAAATAAGCAACTATTCTACTTTTAAAAGACATCTGAAGGCAGCCCTGTTTAGGGAAGTTTTTAATGTTTAATGCTGTATTGTGTTTTTAATATTCGATTGGGAGCCTCCCAGAATAATAATAATAATATTATTATTATTATTATTTTGATGACGGGTAGTAAATCTAATAAATAAATATGAATAAGCCACAGATAAATGCTTGGCTACAGTCACTGCTCTCTCTTCTCTGGAAATTCATGGTAAGATATATTTTGGGTTTGTGTTGCATGTGAACTGGGTCTGTGTGGAAAGTACTGCTATTCTTTGTTAATTCTGAATTTGTTATATCCACCATAAAAAAAACCCAAATATAAAATAATCAGGGTGTGTAACAGGTAAGTAGTTATTTTCATCTCCTGGTCCACAAATGATCAGTACAGGTCTGTGTGGATCAGTGACCCTCACATATCTTTTCTGACTGTATCTTGTGCCAGGGGCAAAAGTGCAGCTGACACAGGTGTGATTTCTTTATTTTATTCGTTATTCTTCTTTTACTTATTAATTTTGTATACTGTCCTATGCCCGTAGATCTCAGGGCAGTTCGCAACACAAAACTGCAATATAAAAAATGCAGAATACATAATAAAAACCAAAAACAATCCAATACAGTGGACGCTTGGGTTGCAAACGTGATCCGTGCGGGAAGCATGTTCGCAACCCGCAGCGCTGCATCTGCGCATGCGTAGGTCACAATTCGGCACTTCTGCACAAAGCATGATTCAGTGCTTCTGCGCATGCGCAAGTGCCCAAACCCAGAAGTAACCTGTTCTGGTACTTCCAAGTTCGGCGCAGTGCACAAACCGAAGCGTCTGTAACCCGAGGTATGACTGTAATCCCCCCTCCCCCAACACATTACTCTATTTATTAAAAATTTATGTCATCGATTAAATTTCTTTAATCTTCCTGATTGCAATAATAGGCTGAGAAAATCGGCGCATGTCGTCTTTTCCCCGCCTGGGCGTTCTGTGTGACTCAGAAGTCTGCACACTCCCAGCAGAGAGATCAAGTCACCTCTTTGGTTTGGTTTTGCACTCCCTTTTCTTCTTCCGCTTTCTGGGAGGAGGGAAAAAGAACTAGACTGCGTCGCTGCTTGTTCTGCGGGAATCGGCCTTGCAAAGCCGCCTCGGTGCGTCTGAATCTCCTTATTTTCTCACTCGGGCGGTTTGCTGATTTCACAACTCTCTTTCTCCTGCCCCTTTCCTTCCCTGGCGCAACAGGAATCATTAACCAGTGGCAGCAGGAATCAAAGGACAAGGTGATTTCGCTCCTGCTGACCCACCTGCCTCTGCTGAAGCCGGGGAACATCGAGGCGAAAGTGGAGTACATGAAGCTCCTTCCCAAGATCCTGGCTCACTCCATCGAACACAACCAGCACATAGAGGAGAGCAGGCAGCTCCTGTCTTACGCCCTGATCCACCCTGCCACGTCCCTGGAGGACAGGAGCGCCCTGGCCATGTGGCTGAACCACCTGGAGGACCGCACATCGCTGGGCACCTACGGGAGCCAGGGCAGAGGCCGGTCCGACTCGGTCGATTACGGGCCGTCGCACTACTATCACCAAAGACAGAACTCGGACGATAAGCTCAACGGGTGGCAGAGTTCGCGGGACTCTGGCATCTGCGTCAGCGCCTCCAGCTGGCAGGATAAGAACCTAGGCTGCGAGAACGGCCACCTCCCTCTCTATTCCTCCTCTTCCGTCCCCGCGACAATCAACACCATCGGAACGGGCACGGGCACAAGTAAGTCGCGGGGGGCGGTCTTGGGGGGCGTGCGGGAGGGCTCTTTCCTTTCCCCCCAGTAGCACCGCACTGAGCAAACTTGAACAAAACAGCGTATAACTCGAGGGGAAAGAAGCCGTGCCTAAATTAGGGTCTGGGCTGGTGGAGAACAGGGTCAGGTTCAGTTAGGCAGCCGGGTGAATGTCACAGCTACGCAGCCAATCAGAGCACGTGTTGCCTCTGTCAAGCATCCCTGGTTGCCAAGCAACCCCTCCACCACCATCCCTTGGCTAAGTGGGCTTACCTAGCGTTGTATTAACCCTTTAAGTTACAAACTGAATGATCCCTGCTGTGGCCCTTCCGGCAGGTTTGCATGTCCCGTCCCACTTCCTATTCCTAAATAAATATTGTTATTCGAAGGTTTTCAGAACGTGGCGACAGCCATGGTAACAGACATCCATTAGGGTTCCAAGTAAGGAAGGAGGGAGTGGAATTGTGTAGGTCTCCTGTGTTGCACCAAGTTGCTGCAAAGATCTAAGCGCAGCTGCGACTTCTCCAGGAGAAGCCTAGTTGAAATACGTGAGAATTGTCTGAGGACTCCAGGGTGCTCGTTCATTTCAGTGGGGATGCGGGTGGCGGTGTGGTCTAAACCACTGAGTCTCTGGGGCTTGCCGATCAGAAGGTCAGCAGTTCAAATCCCCCGTTGCTTTGGCCCAGCTCTTGTCAACCTAGCAGTTTGAAAGCATTCCAGTACAAGTAGATAAATAGGTACTGCGGTGGCGGGAAGGTAAACAACGTTTCCGTGTGCTCTGGTTTCCGTCACTGTGTCCCGTTATGCCAGAAGCGGTTTAGTCCTGCTGGCCACATGACCTGGAAAGCTGTCTGTGGACAAACGCCGGCTCCCTTGGCCTGAAAGCGAGATGAGCGCTGCACCCCATAGTCGCGTTTAACTGGACCTAACGGTCAGGGTTCCCTTTACCTTTACCTATAACACTTTAGAGTGTTCAGAGTGCTTCTTGCCATAGCTGTCAACGTTTCCCTTTTTTAAAGGGAAATTCCCTTATTCCGAATAGGATTCCTTCTCAAAAAAAGGGAAAAGTTGAAAGCTGTGCTTCTTGCCTATCAGAAAGTCGGCAGTTCGAATCCCCATGGTGGAGTGAGCTGCCGTTGCCCTGTCCCATCTCCTGCCAATGTAGCAGTTCGAAAGCACACCAGCGCAAGTAGATAAATAGGTACCACTGCGGCGGGAAGATAAACGGCCTTTCCGTGCGCTCTGGCTTCTGTCACTGTGTTCTGTTGCACCAGAAGCGGCTTAGTCCTGCTGGCCACATGACCCGGAAAGCAGTCTGTGGACAAACGCTGGCTCCCTCGGCCTGAAAAGCGAGATGAGCACCGCAACCCCATTGTCGCCTTTGACTTGACTTAACCGCCCTTTACCTTTACCTTTTACCTACCCAATGGTTAGGCATGGGAGCTGGTATTGGACAATAATCAGAGACCCACAGCTGCCCCACTCCTGATTTAAATTGGCACTGTTTGTGCTGCTTCCAGAGGAGTCGCCATGTCTGGCGACTGCAACAAAAACAAAGGAATATTGTAGCTTCACTAGTTCATTGCAGTGTATATTTCCAATCCAGTGGCTTTTTGTTTTGTTGTTTGCATGGCATAATCATAGAATCATAGAGTTGGAAGGGACCCGAGGGTCATCTAGTCCAAGCCCCTGCCATGCAGGAATCTCAGCCAAAGCATCCATGACAGATGTCCATCAAACCATACAATGAATGAATAAATTTCATAGAATCGTAGGATTTCTTTCCCCCCCAAATAATCTTTATTAGTTTTTCAGTTAGATACTCCACACACACATATTGTATTACATTTTACGTTTATACTTGCTCTTCAGAGCTGAACTTCCCTCCTTCCTTCTTCTGGTTCTTTTTATATCACATATAATTTTATCACATTATTTTCTTCCATTTTGTATATTGTTATTCATTTCCCATATTGGTCCCTAGTATATCCATAAACAAATAAGTCCTCATGTTTATACAATTCTTGTTGTCTGTCTGTATTCATTTACAACTACTTTTAGTTATATTAGTTTCCTTATACATTTTGCTTCTTATAATTTTCATTATCCATCACTTTTCTTAATCTTTCCCGCTATGAGGTTTATTTCCAATTCTACTGGTTTCACTATTCTTATCTTTCCAATATACGACATAAAATTTTCCCATTCTTTCTGAAATGTTTCCTCACCATGTTGTCGAATTTTCCCTGTTAGTTTGGCTATTTCTGCATATTCCATTACCTTCTGTCACCATTCATCTAGAATCTTAGGATTTTCGTTTGAGGGGACCCCTGGCGATCATCTATTCCCAACCCACCCCTCTCAGTGCAATGCAGGTGACTGCACAATCCTGTCCCCCCTTCTCTAGCTTGTAACACCTGCAGATGTTAGTTACTATGACTCTTGCACCCCCAACAGGTTTCCCACTATTATGTATTCAAAGATAGAATGCTTATCCAATGTCCCTGCGTTTTCCCGCGGCAAAGAGCTCAAAAACACACACACGACGGGTGTTCCCTGTTAAAACAAACTCACCTCTGTACCTGCACTGCTTGTTTTCATCTTTGGCTGTTGCAAAAGGCGCATATTGAGGGAGGAGAGAAGGGAGCCCATTTCATGCGTGGAGAAAGGGAGGTGCAGCAGTTACAACCGTCTGCAGCACATCGAAGCCAGAGGGGAACCTTCCTTGCGGTGAGACCCTCTCTGAGACACACACACACACCATATCAACATGTGGGAAACGCACAGTTAAACGGCGTGAGAACATTGCAGTTGCTCTTGGCAGCGGCTTCCGGCTTCTGAGCCCTCCCATGTTCCCTTATACTCCTGAATTTTCTCCTGCGGTGATTTTGCGAAGAGCATTCTCTGCCTTCTCCCGCATTCCAAAGCTTCCTTAAGGTGTGCTCCTTTGGGTAAGCTTGAGCATCCCACCTCCCAGAAGACTTTAAATTCCTTTTTTTAAAAGATCCAAGCAGTCTTGGGTGGTTTGCTGTTTGGTGATATCCGCCTTAGTCACAGGTGGAATCTACACACATATAAAAAACGCTGTGAAAATGCTCTTTTTAAAAAAAAGTTTTGAAAAATACATTGACTTTTGCATAGCTCACTGTCGCCATCTAGTGTCCCATTTGTATGTTGCACTTTACAACACATTTAAAACGTTTTATTTGAGGCTGTATAGCTGAGTCCATACTCAAAGTAGGCAGGGGTTGGGTAGAGAACCATGTCTACTCAGAAGTAATTCCCGTTAGATCTCCCAGGGTGGGAGAAGAAAGGAAAACCGCCAAATGAGAGCTGGTAGGGTTCATCTCTCTGTGTGTGTGTGTGTGTGTGTGTGTGTGTGTAGGGCAAGCTAAGATCTACCAGTGAAGGAAGACTTTATATATTCCCCGCCCCCTTCTCTCTTGGTTCTTTTTTTTTGTTTAGATTAGTTCGTTCTTTTATTGCAATGTATTATGAAAAATCTTTTTTAAAAAAGAAGTAATTCCCATTGAATTAAATGGAGCTTACTCCTAGGTAATTGGGCTTAAGATCCCATCCTTAGCCTGTTTTGCAAAAAGAAAAAGAAAAAAAAAGAGTCGTGGCACACCTTAAAGACGAGCTAATTGATAAGGACAGACACTTACGAGAACTACCACCCGCTTCATGACAGTAATTAACAATAACGATAATTAATATTGCTGGCAATTAAAGTGAGTAGGAAGTTGAGATGGTGCTTTGGGTCGAGGGGACCTGAAAACTTGTTGTTGTTTAGTCGTTTAGTCGTGTCCGACTCTTCGTGACCCCCTGGACCAGAGCACGCCAGGCACTCCTGTCTTCCACTGCCTCCCGCAGTTTGGTCAGACTCATGTTTGTAGCTTCCAGAACACTGTCCCACCATCTCATCCTCTGTCGTCCCCTTCTCCTTGTGCCCTCAATCTTTCCCAGCATCAGGGTCTTTTCCAGGAAGTCTTCTCTTCACATGAGGTGGAAAAGGTATTGGAGCCTCAGCTTCAGGATCTGTCCTTCCAGTGAGCACTCAGGGCTGATTTCCTTCAGAATGGATCGCTTTGATCTTCTTGCAGTCCATGGGACTCTCAAGAGTCTCCTCCAGCACCATAATTCAAAAGCATCAATTCTTCAGCGATCAGCCTTCTTTATGGTCCAGCTCTCACTTCCATACATCACTACTGGGAAAACCATGGCTTTAACTATATGGACCTTTGTTGGCAAGGTGGTGTCTCTGCTTTTTAAGATGCTGTCTATGTTTGCCATCGCCTTTCTCCCAAGGAGCAGGCGTCTTTTAATTTCGTGGCTGCTGTCACCATCTGCAGTGACCATGGAGCCCAAGAAAGTAAAATCTCTCACTGCCTCTATTTCTTCCCCTTCTATCTAAAGCTATTTTCCAATCTGGATTTTCTCTTTCCCCTCCCCCCCCCAAAGCAACCTGTCTCCAATCTGGCCTGGGGTAGTGATCAAGTGTGGGTGCCAATATCTTTTTAAAGGGGCTCTTTAAGAGTACCTTTGAAGCTGTAATGGGTTCAAAGTGCTCATGTAGTGCATTGACCCAAATTCCCAAGTCGGACCAGGGTTCGAATTCCCTTCTGGGTTTTTATTTTGAATTAAAATCCTAGGGCACCGCACCCAAGCTGCTCCACAGACGACTGAAATTTTAAAGGGCACATGAATTAGAAAAAACCCTGTCCTTAGCTTGGCCGACTTCAGGAGAAGTGCAGCAGAGGCGCTTGGAAAATCAGGCGTGTTTTCTGCCAGGTGGATCTGTCAGGGCGAAGGGAGGTGTTGTGGGAACCCTAGGGTGCCATCTGCACCCCTGACGCAGCTACAGTTCCCAGAATCCCTGGGGAGAGGCACTGTCTGTCGAATTCAGTGGTCAGGTTGCTCACCAGAGCAAGATGGTTACACCGATCCTGGTTCGACTGCACTGGCTACCAATTTGTTTCCAGGCCCAATTCAAAGTGCTGGTTTTGACCTATGAAGCCTTAAATGGACCTCAAGGACCACCTCTTTCCATATAAACCTACCTGGACCCTGAGATCATCTTCTGAGGCCCTTCTTCGTGTGCCCCCTCTTCGAGAGGGCCCCAAAACCTCAAGGACCACCTCTTTCCATATAAACCTACCCGGACCCTGAGATCATCTTCTGAGGCCCTTCTTCGCGTGCCCCCTCTTCGAGAGGTCCGGAGGGTGGCAACATGAGAACGGGGCCTTTTCTGCAGTGGCTCCCCATCTGTGGGGTGCTCTCTCCAGGGAAGTTCCACAGGTGCCTTCATTATACACCTTTAGGCACCAGGCAAAAACATTCCTTTTTAACCAGCCCTTTGCTTGGCCTGATCAACATCCTATGCCCTTTTAGAATGTGGCTCCTTTTGGGGGGAGTGTTATTGTTTTTATTTTATATATTGTGATCTTTTCTGTGAACCACCCTGAGACCTCTGGGTATAGGGTGATATATAAATTCAATAATAATAATAATAATAATATCAACAACTTTTTTTGTTTCAAACTGGCCTATCCACTTTTTTTGCAATTATTTTTATTGATTTTCATATTATATATTTACACATTCTTACAATATTAGCAACCTAAAACTCTCAGGAGTTTTACATCTCTTAGTACCCTTTGCAAACTGGATTCTATGGGGGAAGCCATGGCTGTTTAAAGATGTTCTGGACAGTTTTTTTGTTCCGAAATTCAAACGTTCACAGTCCGCCCTGGGACCTGCTGGCAAAGGGCAGGTCATAAAGTTCACCATTATCATCCGGGTTCCTTTCGGGTGCCCCCTGCTCCATCTGAGCCTGCCTCCCGCCCCCCCGCCCCCTCTGCACAGACGTCCTTCTGTTTCGCCTCTCTCCTGGCACGGGGCAGCCTTTCCCACCAAAGGAGCTTGCTGTGTGAGGCTTTCCTCTTTCGCTCCGTGTTCTCCCTAGGCTGCCTCCCCTGCACAAACAGCCCTTATCCCAGCCCCAAGGCACTTCCTGGCTCCGTACAATGAGGGCGTTCTGCTCCTGGCCCGGTTCACTCGGGCCAGCATGCAGCTCTCAGTTCCACCGAGGGGTTTGCAGAGTCTCCCTCTTTCTGAGCAGGGTTTTGTGGCACGAAGCGTGTGGTTAAGGAAGCCGCTCCGGAAAAGGGAGTTTTTCTGCACTCTTGGCTCGTGCCTTACACAAGGCAAGGCTCCTTCGCTGGATCTTACTGAGCTTTTGTTTACTTCCTTTTTCATATATATATATATATATATATATATATATATATACCGTATTTTTCGCTCTATAACACGCACCAGACCATAACACGCACGTAGTTTTTAGAGGAGGAAAACAAGAAAAAAAATATTCTAAACGAAATAGTGGATATATAATTTTTGTGGTTCATGCTGTGGCCACAGACATGTGATCTGACAGTGAGTTTGGAGTAGCCCAATGCAAAAATCCTGAGGATCCATGTGGATCCATGCTTTGTAACCACAGAGGAGGGAAGGAAGGGGAACCATGGATCCTCTGCTCACGACTGCAGCATATCCCCCCGCCACCCGCAGGCATTCGCTCCATAACACGCACAGACATTTCCCCTTACTTTCTAGGAGGAAAAAAGTGAGTGTTATGGTGCAAAAAATACGGTATATATATATATATATGGACGCAGGTGGCGCTGTGGGTTAAACCACAGAGCCTAGGACTTGCTGATCAGAAGGTCGGCGGTTCGAATCCCTGTGACAGGGTGAGCTCCTGTTTCTCAGTCCCAGCTCCTGCCAACCTAGCACTTCGAAAGCAGGTCAAAGTGCAAGTAGATAAATAGGTACCGCTTCAGCGGGAAGGTAAACAGCGTTTCTGTGCGCTGCTCTGGTTCGCCAGAAGAGGCTTAGTCATGCTGGCCACATGACCCGGAAGCTGTACGCCGGCTCCCTCGGCCAGTAAAGCGAGATGAGCGCCGCAACCCCAAAGTCGGTCACGACTGGACCTAATGGTCAGGGGTACCTTTACCTTTACTTTTATTTATATATATATATATATATAATTTTTATTGATTTTAACGTATAAATTATAAAATGTACCACAAAACTTATCACTTATACAATCTTTTTAGACTTCCATCAGCACCTCTGATGATCCCCCGTTTTAACCACTTCTTATGCATTTCTTAACTTTATATTGCCTTTATATCTCTTAACAAATCATCCTCCCCCTTCTCCATTTTTGCAATACTTCCAATAATATTCCTCACAAAACTTCTTGCAACCCTACAAATGTCGTCTGATCTTCACAAATACTTTTCAAATAGTCCGTAAATTTACTCCAGTCTTCCATGAATTTCTGGTCCCGCCGGTTTCGAATCCTTCCTGTTAGTTTGTCTAGTCCATTAACTTCATCCTCCCTTCTTCAATCGTCGGTAGTTCTTCTTGCTTCCATTTTTGGGCCAGTAATATTCTTGCTGCCGTTATTGCATATAAAAAGAGCTTATATTCCTTTATAAATGTATATTTCAACATTTTTTTCATCTCATTATATATCATCTCCCAGAAGCATTTCATCTTTTTACATTCCCACCACATGTGATAGAATGTTCCCTCTTTTTCTTTACATTTCCAACATTTATTACTGACTTTATACATTTTCGCTAACTTGACAGGTGTAATATACCATCTATACATCATTTTCATTACATTTTCTTTTAGGGCATTGCATGCAGTAAATTTTAAACCTTCTTTCCATAATTTTACCCAATCACTCAGCTGTATATTATACCCAAAATCTTTGGCCCAGTGAATCATAACCAACTTAACCTCCTCGTCCTTCAAATGCCATTCAAGCAGCAATTTATACATTTTAGACAAAATTTTAGAATCATGAGCTTTTGTTTACTTCCAAGTGATGGAAACGTGCAAGCGGCGCCAAGGGGAGCACCAGAAGAGCTCTGCCGGATCGGACCCAAAGACCCAACTAGTCCAGCGCTCTGTTCTCGCAGATGCCAAACAGATGGCCATGGGGTCTGTTTCAAGCAGGAACTGAGGGGAGCAGCGCTCGCCCCACCTGCCTGCGATTCCCTCAAGGGTGTTCAGAAGCAAGCAAGCAACTCCCGGTTTTCATGGGGGCTGTGTTGTTCCAGGTCCTGGTGCACTAGCTTGAAATCGCATGAAGTCAGACACCAATCAAAAAAGCCTGCAAACACCCCGTTCTGCCCTTTAAGTGACCTTTCAGTGACATCTTTATGACATTTCCGAGTCATTTTCGAGTTCAGTGCTGCATACCTGTGTGCGATCACACCTGAAACAGGAGTTGCCTGTATTAGTATTAGTAGAGTGGTACCTCGGGTTAAGAACTTAATTTGTTCTGGAGTTCCGTTCTTAACCTGAAACTGTTCTTAACCTGAAGCACCACTTTAGCTAATGGGGCCTCCCGCTGCTGCCGCGCCACCAGAGCATGATTTCTGTTCTCATCCTGAAGCAAAGTTCTTAACCCGAGGTACTATTTCTGGGTTAGCAGAGTGTGTAACCTCAAGCGTCTGTAACGTGAAGCGTATGTATAGAATGTTTAATCGGCCAAAGGCCTGGTTATAAAGGAACATTTACAGAGAGACTGTCTCCAAGAAGGAAAGGCAGAAGATAGTCAGCATAGCTAGTAGACATTGATAGCCATCTCCTCTATGGACGTGTCTCGTTCTCATTTGACGCCACCTAGGTTGGTGGCTAGGGACGTGGTTGGTGCTGTGGTCGAAACCACTGAGCTTCTTGGGCTTGCCGATCAGAAGGTTGGCGGTTCGAATCCGCACAATGGGATGAGCTCCCATTGTTCAGTCCCAGCTCCAGCCCACCTAGCAGTTCGAAAGCACACCAGTTCAAGTAGATAAATAGGTACCGCTCCGGCAGGAAGGTAAACAGCGTTTCCGCACGTTGCTCTGGTGTCGATGTTCTGTTGCGCCAGATGCGGCTTAGCCATGCTCGCCACGTGACCCGGAAGCTGTCTGTGGACAAATGCCATCTCCCTCGGCCTGTAAAGCGAGATGAGCGCCGCAGCCCCTGTGTCATCTGCGATTGGACTTAACTGTCAGGGGTCCTTTACCTTTACCTTAGGCTGGTGAATATGTACTTTTATGTGTATATATCTGGCCTGAATCTCCCAACATTCAACTTCACTGGGTTAACTTAGTGGTGGAAACCTGGTGGCAAAACGCAGGATTTGCCAACTTGTCCCCAGAGCAGCACACAGAAAAGCCTTTCACAGGAAGTATCCCTGACGTGCTCCAGCTTAGAACCAGACATATTTAGTATGTTTTGACTGTGGCTTCCTACTTTCACAAAGGCCACCTCTTCTCTCTCTCTCTGCCTGCAGGAACACAGTTTCTTTCGAAGCTATTAATACATCATTTCAGTATTTCGCCTAGCGCGAGGCAGTGGGATGAGAGAGAGAGAGTATTTTTGAAACTGAATTGCAATAAAGCCAGCATAAATCTTTGGCACTTCCTGTTGTGATCTGCCGCACAGCAGAGGAGAGAAGGAAGCAAAACATTTCAGACCACCAGTTTATTATATATTCATATTCTCTCTCTCTCTCTCAGTCTCCTCCGTTCCATATATAAATGGTTCTCTTCGAAATATATCTTGTTGCTCCTGGGATCATTACTACATCTTCAGTTGTCAAGTGAAGATGTAGTAACAATCAGCTCCTCGCTGGAAGGTGTGGTTCTTCTCCAGGGATCTTGTAAAATCAGAGCTGGCATCTTGTCAAAAAGCTCAACTTAAAACGAATCCCCCAGGAATCTCAGACCAGACTGAGACTTCTGAGTGCACCCCTTTCTCAGCGAGGGTTCCCATCCGCCTTCCAAGTCGAGCTGCCCGCTCCTGTCCGCTCGGAGTAGGCATTAATAAAAAGGAAACTTAAAGAGGTCAGGCAAGCCAAAAGGTTGTTTCCTTATTGTACATCTCGCTGGATTGAGCTTGGCTGAAAGGCAGAGTTGGTTATGAAAGCCCCATTTAAAAGGAATAGCAAACAGCAGGGAACCTCTCCGTTAAGCCTGTTTGCACTGGAGCAAAAATGCACCGTATTTTTCGCTCTATAAGACGCACCAGACCACAAGACGCACCTAGTTTTTGGAGGAGGAAAACAAGAAAAAAAATATTCTGAATCTCAGAAGCCAGAACAGCAATCCCTCTTGCTGTTCTGTCTTCTGGGATAGCTTTGCAGCCTGCATTCGCTCCATAAGACGCACACACACTTCCCCTTACTTTTTAGGAGGGAGAAAGTGAGTCTTATAGAGCAAAAAATACGGTAACTTTGGATTCCTTGATTTTCATAAATACGTCTCTCGCATTAGGTAAGTTCTTGCAGGATAAGGCTACTAGCCACAATACAGTCGACGCTCAGGTTGCGGACGTGATCCGTGCAGGATGCATGTCCGCAACCCGCAGCATTCGCAACCCACATCTGCTCACTCGTGGGTTGCGATTTGGCACTTCTGCGCATGCGCAAAGCACGATTTAGCACTTCTGCGCATGTACGACTGCCGAAACCCGGAAGTAACCCATTCCGGTAACCTGAAAAAATGCAACCTGAAGCGTCTGTAACCTGAGGTGTGACTTTAGCTGTTTTCTACCTCTTTACTGTTGTAGGCAGTAAATGCTGGAACTGGGAATCCAAAATAGGAAGAGGCACAATTATGCTCAGCTCCTGCATGTTTTGCTGGGAACCTAAAGATATGTAACAGTGGTGCCAGGCGAGTCACACCAGGGAGCACATTTCACAAGTGGGGTGCCACTGCAGAAAAGGCCTGTTCTTGTGTTGCCACCTCCCAGAGCTGGAATAATGATCACAGGGTCTGGGCCGGTTCATATGGGGAGAGACAGTCCCTGAGATGCTGTATAATGTAGCACTTGGAAAATAGAACGAGTTAAGAATGGCGTAAGAGCAGCATTATAATTTTAAGAATGGCAGAAGAGCAGCCTTGGAAATTGTCAATTTAGAACCATTTGTGAACCACTTCATCAACGAGCTCTTGGAGCTGTGTACATAATAATTGCATTGACAAAGCAATCAGAGTAATTAAAACGAGAATCATCAGCTTGCTGTTTCCTACCCTAGCTGAAGATTCGGCGCCCTCCTGCCAACTTCCAGCCCACCTGGCTTTCAAAAGGAATTTCTTGGGTTTCCTAGCGTTTTGCCCTTTCCATTTAAGATTTTACCAGTCCCACAGGAAGCCGCCTTGCCAACCCGATTCTGATATCCATTTATCTCCTGCGGAGAGCGATAAGCAGATTGCCATGAAAGCAGCCTTTTTCCTCACATGCTGTAAGCTGCTGTTCTCAAATCGTGTCCAAAGGAGAGAGAGAGCTGTTGGGTATGCATATGGAGCAGTAACTGAGCATTCAGAAATTGGCAGCGGCGATGCCGTTACGATCGCAGTGAAGGGAGCATTTGGGCTGGGTTACGGGACTGCTGTTGTTTTTCCTTTGCCTAGTTCTGTCAGATGCTTCAGTCGTTCGTTCGCAAGCAAACACAATGGCTAGCCAGCAGTTGGAGAGCGTTTTGCGGAAACGTCATTCTCTTATTTTGTGCTACGGAGAGGTTGGTGATGAAACCAAGGCCACATTCGCACCATGCGTTTAAAGCACTATCACATCATTTTGACAGTCAGGGCTTCCCCCCGAAGGATTCTGGGAACTGTAGTTTGTTACAGGCGCTGAAGAGATCCTCCATTCCCCTCCCAGAGCTAGAGTTCCCGGATTTGATTAACAGCTAATCGCTCTTCCCTGGGAATTCTGGGAATTGTAGTTCTCTGGGGGCAATAGGCATCTCCTAACAGCTAGCTCTCAGCAATCTTAACAGACTCCTGTTCCCCTCATGGAGCTACAGTTCCCAGAATGGGTTAACAACTGATCCCTCTTCCCAGGGAACTCTGGGAATTTTAGCTCTGTGAGGGGCAAGGGATGCTGGCTGGCTGGTGCTCATGGGAGTTGTAGTCTAAAACATCTAAAAGGCAGCTCTAGCATGCAATATTCAAAACTACAACTCTCTTGTTTTGCAGGAATAAGCCATGGCAGTAAGAACATTTCCAAATTGGTTAAACTTCATCTCTAGGTTCTGCTGTGATCTTTAAGACCTCCGAGTATAGGGCGGTATATAAAATCTAACAACAACCACCCAGATTTATTTCTTGCAACGCTAATATGCACACCAACTTCCTGTTGAGAGAGAATCATTTTTTAAGGCTCCCCCACAATTGGGAAACCCATTGTAGGTGGGAATGCTGGAGGTTTGAGAAAGGCTGAGCTACTATTATTTTTTTAAAAAATTAAATTGCAGATGACCTGGGATTTCTGGCAAATGAGCCAAATTTCCCCCCAGAAACCTCAGCTTTCTGCACCCAAAGCAACGGTGCTCTATGACTTCTGAAAGTGGTCTGGTTCTCACAACAGCTCCTGCTACAGTAAGCCAATTACTCCTGAAGAGTTAGCTATATTTTCTGCAACACACCACTAACCAATTTCCCTTTCGGGAATGATGTGATGGTCAGGGGAGATAAGTCTTGGTAGGCAATGGGTGGTAGTCAAATATGCAGAAATGGTGCGTCTCGCTTTGCCACAGCGTCTGGTGAGATTTCACAAGATTTCAGCAAGATCTCACCAGAAATTAGCACTGATTTCAGCGTGCCTTCTCCACCTGGAAGGGTGGCTTCAGATTACAGGGGAATGAATGGCACGGCCAGAAGCCCCACCCCAAAATACTGCAGCCTTTTGAAGATTTTTTTCAGATACCTAGATAGCAGCAAGGACCAGAATCAGGCCACAGGTACTCAGAAATCCAAATCTGGCAGCGGATTCTCACTGCCTGGTTTGCACATATCGACAAACCATGGTTTATTAAAGCATGGCTTAGGGTTATGTGTGAACCTACGATACGTTGTTTGCTTACAAACCTTGGTTTGTTTCAACTATGGCTTGGCGTTCCGTGGGAACCTAGCCGCCTTCCTTAAAACTATGGTTTGTTTGGCCACCCCAACCTAGATGCTCGGCAGGCTACAAAGGCAAGAGCAACTGGAAAACACAAGTCGCAGTTTGTAGGACAACCTGTGGTTTGTGAAACCTACTGCCGTACCTCCACCGTAACTGGCGGCATCACAACAAATCCATGCATAAAACCCGTTGTGTATTAAAACATCGGTTTCTAAAATTGCCTGCTGCGTTTTCTTGGCAACCGGCATTTCCTCCCCAATTACTCAGTTCAAAAGCAATATTGTCCTTTTGGTTTTATTTGTTTTCCCTTTTTAGAGTACACAGCTGCAGAATGATAATTTTAACTGAGGAACCGCTCCCCCCCCACCCCCCAAATACACACACATTCATACATTTCGTACAGTTGGCATGTATATTTTGGAGAGGTTGGAATTTGCATATTTGATTCTGCTGGAATAATGTATCAGCCAAAACAGGGGTTTAAAGGGGTTTAAAGAGCAGGACAGGAAGAGACAAGAGGTTTGCCAGCCTGGTAGTTTCAAGGTTGCCAACAGGGAGGGACAGGTGAGCCCCACTTGCGTGTGGTCGGGGGGCTTGTTCAGAGGGGCTGCCGCAGAGCCAGTGTTGTGCACACTCACACACCCCAGTTTCCCAGTTTTGTGAGGTGGTGAATGCTTCCCTCCATGAGGGAGCCTTCCCAGACCCGCTGAAAGAGGCAGTTATCAAACCGCTTCTTAAAAAACCATCTTTAGATGCGGCCACGATGGCCAACTATCGCCCAGTCTCAAATCTTCCATTCTTGGGCAAGGTGATTGAGTGAGTGGTTGCTGAACAACTCCAGGCACACCTGGAAGAAGCAGACCTTTTGGATCCCTTCCAGTCGGGATTCAGGCCTCACCATGGGACTGAAACTGCCTTGGTCGCACTGGTCGATGATCTCCGGCAAGCTAGGGACAAAGGTGAGAGCTGTTTCCTAGTTCTGCTGGATCTCTCAGCAGCTTTGACACCATCGACCATAACATCCTTCTGGACTGTGTAGAGGGGCTGGGAGCTGGGGGCACTGTCATACAGTGGTTCCGCTCCTTCCTCCTGGGCCGTGTTCAGAAAGTGGTGGTGGGGGATGAGTGTTCACACCCCTGGGCTCTCACTTGTGGGGTGCCTCAGGGTTCTGTCCTCTCCCCCATGCTTTTCAACCTCTACATGCAGCCACTGGGAGAGATCATCAGGGGGTTTGGGCTGGGTGTTCATCAGTATGCGGATGATACCCAGCTCTACCTCTCTTTTAAATCAGAACCAGTGAAGGTCCTGTGTGAGTGCCTGGAGGCGGTTGGAGGATGGATGGCGGCTAATAAATTGAGGTTGAATCCTGACAAGACAGAAGTACTGTTTTGGGGGGACAAGAGACAGGCGAGTGTGGAGGACTCCCTGGTCCTGAATGGGGTTTCTGTGCCTCTGAAGAACCAGATGTGCAGCCTGGGAGTCATTTCGGACTTGCAGCTGTCCACGGAGGCACAGGTCAATTCTGTGTCCAGGGCAGCTGTTTATCAGCTCCATCTGGTACGCAGGCTGAGACACTCCCTGCCCGCAGACTGTCTCGCCAGAGTTATCTCTCGCTCGGACTACTGCAATGCGCTCTATGTGGGGCTACCTTTGAAGGTGACCCGGAAACTACAACTAATCCAGGATGTGGCAGCTAGACTGGTGACTGGGAGCGGCTGCCAAGACCATATAACACCGGTCTTGAAAGACCTACATTGGCTCCCAGTACGTTTCCGAGCACAATTCAAAGTGTTGGTGCTGACCTTTAAAGCCCTAAACGGCCCTCGGTCCAGTATACCTGAAGGAGCGTCTCCACCCCCATCGTTCTACCCGGACACTGAGGTCCAGCACTGAGGGCCTTCTGGCAGTTCCCTCACTGTGAGAAGCTAAGTTACAGGGAACCAGGCAGAGGGCCTTTTCGGTGGTGGTGACCTCCCTGTGGAACACCCACCCACCATATGTCAAAGAGAACAGCTACCAGACTTTTAGAAGACATCTGAAGGCAGCCCTGTTTAGGGAAGCTTTTAATGTTTGATGTATTACAGTATTTTAATATTTTTTTGGAAGCCGCCCAGAGTGGCTGGGGAAGCCCAGCCAGATGGGCGGGGTATAAATAATAAAATATTATTAGTATTATTATTATTTGCCTGATATTTTTAATTGCTGCTGTACTCCCTGCCTCCTCCAAGGTGACTCCGCTCATTGGCTGCTCCCCCCCCCCCGTACCTAGTGGCCTCCTAAAGACTTCCAAAATGCAGCAGTCTGATTGGTCCTAGAACAATAGGATTCAGAATGCAGCAGTCTGATTGGTCCTAGAACAATGCAGCAATATGATTGGTCCACAGGAGCCACCCAGTCCAGTTCCAGGTGGAAGGGAATCCGCAACCTGATTGGCCTACAGGAAAATCCCGGAATTAGCCAATCATGTACAGCCCATTGTGTAAATAATGTATATAAAGCAGATACTTTGGGGGAACTTCCATTCCTCCTCACCACTATGAGCTGAATAAAGAGCATGAAATCCACTCTCGACTCCGAGTATATTTCAACCCTTTTATGCCACCACATCAAGACTGTATTCTCTAATTCCTTCTGTTGCTCATATTTCGAATCCTGCTTGCGACTTCACCATACTATAACATTCCCTTAAATAGCCTGAGAGGCGCTTCCATGCTTCCCCAAAGATAATCCTGACTTTTGCACTGTAGGCGGTGTTCCAGCCAAAAGCAAGAGGCATTCTCGCAACCCAAAGACATGTTCCGGGCAGGGAAAAGCACTTGAGGAAAATGTGGATTGGGGCCAGGCAGAGTTGGGTGGCCAGGACAAGGGCATGGCGTGGGCAGAGACCCCAGGGCCATAGAGAGAGGCTTCGAGGGCCACATTGGACCCCTGAACCAGAGGGTCCCCATCCCTGTCCTCAGTACACAAGAACCTTACCACTAGGCCTTGTTGATCTCAGTTGCAGGGGAAACTTAACGAGTGGCAGATTTTTGCATCCGCATGATTGCTCTTTTCTATTATTCCCCGTCGTTTTATTTTAGCAACTGCTGTGGCACTGGCCATCTGTCTGTACTCTGGGAGCTTTACGTCTTCCGTGGAAAGAGTTGCACTGCCGGAACAGCTCTTACCGCCAGAAAGTTCTTCCTGATGTTGAGTCGGAATCTCCTTCCTTGTAATTTGAATCCATCGTTTCGGGTCCTGGACTCTGTAGCAGTTTGCTCCATCTCCCAGCCCTTTAGATCAGGCATAGGCAAACCCGGTCCCCCAGATGTTTTGGGACTACAACTCCCATGATCCCTAGCTAACAGGAGCAGTGGTCAAGGATGATGGGAATTGTAGTCTCAAAACATCTGGAGGGCCGAGTTTGGGGGTGCCTGCTTTAGATACTTGAAGATGACTCTCATATCGCCTCTCAGTCTTCTCTTTCGTCGTCTCCTTCAACCATTCCTCATAAGGATTGCGCGAGGTTCTTACAGACAGGGATGGGCCGAGGCAAGATGGGGTCGGGGACTGAGGCGAAGACCCCAAGAAAGCAGGTGGTGGAGGAAACCAGGGACAAGGGCAAGGGGAGCGGAGTGGGCCCACTCAGTCACCTGCTCATCTACAGGTTATATTTCTATCTCCTCTTCAAATTGCCTATCAGTGCAGCAAGCTTTTGAGTTTAACGGAACTCCTCAGACAAAATTAGTATTTGGAGCACCAAGAGGAATTGAGTAAGCAAATTTTAGGGCCCATTTTTCCTTTTAGTCCAGAGACAAATTCCACACCAGACACCGAAAGCCCTATTAATTCTGTTTTCAACGGCAATGGCTCTTCTCCCACCCGCACAAGAATCCTGGCAACTGTGGTTTGCTGAAGGTGCCAAGACTCGTTAGGAGAAAGCTACAATTCCCAGAGTTCCCTGGGAAAAGGGGTTGCTTGTTAGACCACTTTGGGCATCGTAAGTCTGTGAGGGCAAAGGAATAGGAGTCCCTTAAGGTTGCGGAGAGTTGCTAGGAGACCCCTGTTCCCCTCAGAGAGCTGCAGTTCCCTTGGAAGAGGCGCTGGTTGTTAAACCACTCTGGGATAAGATAAAACTTTATTCGCATTAGCCAATGGCTATAGCAACAGTAAAACATTACGGTATACGCAGAAAAGGAAATTTGAGATTAGAGCACAATTTGATAGTACGCACCCCGGAAATGATCTCTTTCAGCTTCTGCCTTCTGGAAGATGGTATAGGGTTATAAAGGCCAGGACTAGCCGCCTGAGAAACAGTTTCTACACAAATGCAATTCTCGTTCTATACGCAGCATAAGGGGTCCCTATAGTATAGTGTATTTTAAAAATGGGGTTTCAGAGTTTTTAGGGGGTTTTGAATGTTTTATGTAGTGTTTCAATTTCATTGTTCTGCATGGGACAATGACAATAAAGATATCGCATATCGTATATCGTAAATTCCTGAATCAGCCGTCAGTTAGTGGCCCTTATTCTGAACCGCTCTGGGAATTGTAGCTCCAGCGGGCGTCTCCTAACACCTCAAACTACAATTCCCAGAATTCATTGGGCGAAGCCGCAGCGGTCCACCCGTTGCTCCATCTTGCGCCTCTGGGTCTGGCAGAGCGACCATCTGGGGCGGAGGGGGTGGCTGTGGTGAGCAAATACCTTGTTTTAATTTTCTGTTCCCTGCTTTTTGTTTGTTTCAGTTCTCTCGAGCCAGACCCACCACAGCCCTTTGAAACGGTCTGTGTCCCTTACCCCGCCCATGACCGTCCCCAACCAGCCCCTAGGACACGGGTGGCTGTCACATGAGGACTTGCGAGCTAGAGGACCGCAAGGCATCCCTTCCGATCACGCCCCCCTGTCTCCTCAAAGCAGTGTAGCCTCTTCGGGAAGTGGTGGGAGCGAACACTTAGAAGATCAGAACTCTGCGCGTAACACATTCCAGGAAGAAGGGAGTGGTATGAAAGGTGAGTGGCGAGAAAACCAGGTTCCCCCGTCCTCCTCCCGTTCGCGTAATATTCAGCCACTTATTATTGAAGGGAAGTGCGTGGAACACATAGCTGTCATGTTACAGATTTGAAAATAAGGGACCAGCAGCCTTGAAAATAAGGGATCAGCAGCCAAAATAAGGGACCTGCAGCCTCACCTCTTCCAGGCACTCCAGTCTTCCTGTCCTCCTGCAGTCTGGTCAAACTCATGCTGGGTAGCTGCGAGAACACTGTCCAACCAACTTTGTAACCAGAGGTTCAGCTGAATAGAATCTGAATCACTTGCACCACAAGGCCTATGCAGCCTCAACTTAAGATGGCTCCCCGGCCTGGCTTTGCACTGCAAAATTTGCAGCAGCACGTGCAACAAAATGACGTCCAGCATTCAAAAACCTCCTCAGCTTGCATTAACTAGCCACAGACAAAGCATGCAAGCTCCACCCCCCAGTCGTTCTTAGCCTTCTTATTGGGTGAGCAACACAGCCAAGCAACACAGTTGGAGCCTCCCTCCTCCCTGGCCGGCAGGGAGGGAGGGAGAGGAGCTGCTTCCTTTGAAATTTAAGGGACATCATTTAAGGGACATCTATCAATAAAAGGACAGCAGCGGGACATGGCGCTGGAATAAGGGACTGTCCCTTCAAATAAGGGACACTTGACAGCTATGGTGGAACAGGTCTCGGTGTTTCAATTTCTGGGAATGGAGTTGAGAGACGACCTAACCTGGGGAGAAAACAACAGAGACCTGATGAAGAGAGCACAGCAGAGGTTATATTTTCTGAGAATCCTCCAGAAAAACAATCTCTCAAAGGACCTGTTGATGGCATTTTAACGTTGCACTGTGGAGAGCGTATTAACTTATGCTCTGTGTGTGTGGTTTGGGAGCTGCACGGTCAGGGAAACAACAATGCTGTCCAGGGTTGTAAAGACTGCAGAGAGAATAATTGGGTGCACTCTTCCCACCTTAGACCAAATCTATGCTGTCAGGTGCCATAAGAAAGCAGCAGAGATAGCGCAGGATAGTACGCACCCCGGAAATGATCTCTTTCAGCTTCTGCCTTCTGGAAGAAGGTACAGGTTTATAAAGACTAGGACTAGCCGCCTGAGAAACAGTTTCTACCCAAATGCGATTTTGGTTCTAAACGCAGCATAAGGGGTCTCTATTGTATAGTGTATTTTAAAATGAGGTTTCAGAGTTTTTAGGGGGTTTTATGTAGTTTTTCAATTTCATTGTTCTGCATGGGACAATGACAATAAAGATATCGTATATTGTATAACAACATAAAGCAGAGCGTCCTGGATCAGGCCAGAGGCCAGAGGCCCATGGACCAGGACTCCAGCGCTCTCTTGCTCTCCCCTCCTGCGGTTTCCAGAAACTGGTATTCAGAACACAGCCAGGTGGGCTGGGTATAAATAATAAAAATTATGACAGTCATTTGCTTCCACCAACGGTGGAGGCAGGGCACGGCCATCAAGGCTTGTGGCCATGCATAGCCTTCGACAACAAAATTTCGTTAAAGTGGAATCACCAAAAAAGAAAGTCAGCAGGAGAGCTGAGAGTTTTAAAACTCCGGTTTCACTTCGTTTCGCTTTTAATTTGCATGCTGCTTTTCTATAGACAGGGTGGTTTGCAAGTTAATCTTTCTTTATGTTAGGGTTGCCTAACAGCCAGATGATGGGTATTGTAGTCCAGAAATAGCTGGGGACCCCAGTTTGAGAAATCCCAGTATGGAGAATGTTAATAATAATAATAATAATAATAATAATAATAATAATAATAATTATTATTATTATTATTATTATTATTATTGCATACATACATATCCTGCCCATCCGGCTGGGTTTCCCCAGCCACTCTGGGTAGCTTCCAATAGAATATTAAAAACACAATAAAGTATCAACCATCAAAAACTTCCCTGAACAGGGCTGTCTTCTAAACATCAGATAGTTGTTTATTTCCTTGACATCTGATGGGAGGGCGCCACCACCGAGAAGGCCCTCTGCCTGGTTCCCTGTAACCTCCCTTCTCGCAGGGAGGGAACCGCCAGAAGGCCCTCAAGGCTGGACCTCCGTGTCCAGGCAGAACAATGGGGATGGAGACACTCCTTCAGGTATACTGGACAGAGGCCGATTAGGGCTTTAAAGGTCAGCACCAACAGTTTCAATTGTACTCGGAAACGTACCGGGAGCCAATGTAGGTCTTTCAGGACCGATGTTGCCTCCTTCCCCTGCTTCTAGGTTTCATGAAGGCATCTGATTGGCCGCGACAGGATGATGAACATCTGGACCTTTGGTCTGGTCCAGCAAGCCTCCCTCATGTGATTTGTCTGCATAACTTGCAAGGGTGCAGATTTTTTTCCCTCTTGGCATATGCATATGAATAGGCCACCCTCTGTTACAAATACTTACAGGCTTTCTTAACGGCCTTCCATGTGTTCATCAATCTGTGCTGCCTCAATGGCACGCTCCGTGGATGTTTTAACCATCTGCTGCCTCTTGTCACCAGCCTAGCTTGAAACGGACACTCTCCCTTTTGTTGTTTTGTGTTTTCACGAGAGAAGCGGCCTTTTTTGGACTTGCGCTTTTTTCCTCCTGGCGTCGTTTAAAAGTGGATTAAATTAATTCCCCTAGGAAGCTAGCTGCGTGTGGCTATTCTCTTTTTAATATCAACTAAGCAATGCCAGCGTGGACCAGAGATTCTTTTCGAGAAAGGCACCAGAAAGGCGATGTTCAGTACCGAAGATGACACAGCAGGCCTCATAAACCAATCAGTGGACAGCTGCTCATTTGCATGTTATAATTAGCAAAGTTGATGCCACCGAGTAAGTGTTTGTGGGCTGTATCTCAGGATGCCGTGTGCCCATGAGGGTCCCTACAGCGACTAAGAAGGAGCAGGGCCAACTGTTATTAACTAGTTAAATTGTTTTATTTATTCATTCATTCATTTATTTTATTTTATTTACCCCACCCTTTAATCTTCCTGGAAACCATATGAGGGGAGCTAGGCTGCTGCGAGAGTGACTGGCTCTGGGGCATGTAGTTAGCATTGTGGCTGAGCTGGAATTCATCTCACCCAGAGTGTGTCTTTCCCGTAGTTTGGGGTCAAATTCTCACAAATTCAAGCAGTGGTTCTTACAGCACAAAGCAGACATCTTTAGCTTCTCTCGAACCTTTCTGCCTTCTTCCTGTCTGTCAGTCAGTCAGTCACACTGCTACCTTTACATTTTAATTACCGTATTTTTTGCTCTATAAGACTCACTTTTTCCCTCCTAAAAAGTAAGGGGGAATGTGTGTGCGTCTTATGGAGCAAATGCAGGCTGCGCAGCTATCACAGAAGCCAGAACAGCAAGAGGGATTGCTGCTTTCACTGCGCAGTGATCCCCCTTGCTGTTCTGGCTTCTGAGATTCAGAATTTTTTTTTCTTGTTTTCTTCCCCCAAAAACTAGGTGCGTCTTGTGGTCTGGTGCGCCTTATAGAGCGAAAAATACGGTATCCATGTTTTGAGAGTAGCTCAAAGAGTCTGGTTGCCAACGGTGGTGATGGCAGTGCTCAACTGCTCTCCCAACATCTGGGTCGCTGCTGTTTACCAGCAGGGAGAGACCAGAGGCAGTAGGAAGGTCAACACAGTACAAATGCTCTTCTGGAGCCCTTTGGTGCAGCGGTTCTCAACCTGTGGGTCCCCAGATGTTGGACTACAACTCCCATCATCCCTGAGCTCTGGTCTTGCTAGCTAGGGGTGATGGGAGTTGTAGTTCAACAACATCTGGGGACTCACAGGTTGAGAAAGGCTGCTCCATAGCATCTCCTGTTGTTCCTGGGAGCTGTCCTGGGTCCTGCAGTGCCTAGATATCACCAGGTGCAATGAAACCCTCTTGGTGGATCAGGGGAATGCAGTGGACATAGTGTATCTTGATTTCAATAAGGCTTTTGACAAAGTCCCTCGTGATATTCTTGCGAAGAAGCTGGTAAGATCCGGGCTGAACAAGGTAACCGTTAGTTGGATGTGCAGCTGGTTGACTGACTGAACCCAAAGACTAATTAACAGTTGTGGGTTAAACCACAGAGCCTAGGACTTGCCAATCAGAAGGTCAGCGGTTTGAATCCCCGCGACAGGGTGAGCTCCCGTTGCTCGGTCCCTGCTCCTGCCAACCTAGCAGTTCGAAAGCATGTCAAAGTGCAAGTAGATAAATAGGTACCACTCCGGCGGGAAGGTAAACGGCGTTTCCGTGTGCTGCTCTGGTTTGCCAGAAGCGGCTTAGTCATGCTGGCCACATGACCCGGAAGCAGTACGCTAGCTCCCTCGGCCAGTAAAGCGAGATGAGTGCCGCAACCCCAGAGTCGGCCACAACTGGACCTAATGGTCAGGGGTCCCTTTACCTTTACAGCATCCTGGAAAAAAGTGACAAGTGGGGTGCCCCACTGGTTCTGGGCCCATTTTTGTTCAGCATCTTTATAAGTGACTTGGATGGATGAATTGAGGGGATGCTCATCAAATTTGCAGACGACACCAAACTGGGAGGGGGAGCTAACGCCGCAGAATCAGGACTAACAAAATGAATTTCAGTAGTGACAAATGTAAGGTTCTGCACTTAGGCAGGGAGAACCAGCTGCACCCATATAAGATGGGGGACACCTGGCTTATATGGATCTTGGGGGAATGCAATCTGAACATGAGGCCACAGTGTGACACAGCAGCAAAAATATCTAATGTTATTCTAGGCTGCATCAAGAGAAGTATAGTGTCCAGATCAAGGAACGTAAAAGTCCCATACTATTCTCCTTTGGTGTGAGAACCCCACTTGGAGTTCTGTGTCCAGATCTGGGCACTACAATTAAGAAGGATATTGACAAGGTGGAAGGTGGGAAGTGGAAGGTGACCAAGATGATGAAGGGTCTAGAAACCAAGCCTTATGAGGAACGGTCGAGGGAGCTGCCAATGTTTAGCCTGGAAAAGAGGAGAGTGAGAGGAGAGATGAGAGCCATCTTCAGATATCTCAAGGGCTGTCACATGGAAGATGGAGAAAGCTTGTTTGCTCCTGCTCTGGAGGGTAGGACTCGAACTCATGACTTCAAGTTACCAGAAGGAGATTCTGACTAAACACCAGAAAGAACTTTCTGACAGCAAGAGCTGTTCAACAGTGGAACGGTCTTTCTCAGGAGGTTGCGGCTTGGAGGTTTTTAAGCAGTGTTTGGATGCCCATCTGACATGGATGCTTTAGTTGAGATTCCTGCATTGCAGGAGGTCGGACTAGATGACCCCTGGGTTCCCTTCCAACTCTACAGATCTATTATTCTTCCCCCCTAGGTTCTTCTTCCTTGCTGTCCCCTGGTGGCTGACCTCTGCCCATACAGACATACCTTGGTTGCGTGGCGAGTTCCCACCCCCCCAGTGGAAATAAAGACACATGACACAATTATTAAGGTTAATGGGCTGAAAAAGGCCACAACTTTATTGGTTACAGGTGATGAGCGGTATTGGCTTAGGCATTGGTCCTAACCCACTATGTCCGACTTCATCCCGTCCGCTGGAAGTCCGGGAAGGGTTAACCACCAGTAGGGGGAGTCCTGCTGATGCACATCAACTAGGAACTCCCCCGGGGTCACCGATAGGGGGCGTGCCTTAGGCCCACACCTCCATAGGTTTTGGACAGGGCAACGCCCCCCAGGATCCTTCAATATCTGGGGTAGGTGATGGCGTTATCTCCCCTCTTCCAACTACAGAAATATACCATTGCCTAACCGCCAGAACCCAGAAAGTTGTGACGATTTGCTATGAGGTAGGTGAAAACCAGGATGCAGGTGGCACTGTGGGTTAAACCACAGAGCCTAGGACTTGCCGATCAGAAGGTCGGCGGTTCGAATCCCTGCGACAGGGTGAGCTCCCATTCCTCGGTCCCTGCTCCTGCCAACCTAGCAGTTTGAAAGCACGTCAAAGTGCAAGTAGATAAATAGGTACCACTCCGGCAGGAAGGTAAACGGCGTTTCTGTGCGCTGCTCTGGTTCGCCAGAAGCGGCTTCGTCATGCTGGCCACATGACCTGGAAGCTGTACGCCGGCTCCCTCGGCTAATAAAGCGAGATGAGCACCGCAACCCCAGAATCGGCCACGACTGGACCTAATGGTCAGGGGTCCCTTTACCTTTACTTTAGGCGAAAACCAAGTGGCTTTTGCCAATTTGCCAAGTGGAAAAAATCCTACCAGGCCCCTCAATGGCGACCAACCAAGGTCCATAGCAAGGTCAAAGGCAAAACCTTACAGGGCGGGAGAGTGGGAAAACCAAACAGCTGAGGAGTGGCAAAGAGGGAGATCCCCAGCCACTTCCTGATTTAAATAGGGCAGGCCACACCCCCAGAGGCAGCCGATTGGCTCGCCAGGGGGTGACGCGACTGGGAAGCCCCCCAATCGTGCGGGGCCTGGGCTCCAGCCCCCGCGCGCGTAGTGGGGCCGTGAAGCCCACAACCCCACCTCCTCTGAAGGGCGGAAGTGGCTGTCCCAAACGCCTTTGTACTTGGACATTTTGGCTCCTGAACGCCACAAACCCGGAAGTGAGTGTTCTGGTTTGCGAACGTTCTTTGGAAGCTGAACATCTGACGGGGCTTCCGCAGCTTCCGATTGGCTACAGGAGCTTCCTGCAACCAATCAGAAGCCATGCTTTGGTTTCTGAACGTTTTGGAAGTTGAATGGACTTCCGGAACGGATTCCGTTTGGCGTCCAAGGAAAAATTGTATTTGGGTTCCGATTGGATGAGGACAGAAAGCCTCCGCCTGCACACTGGGTGTTCAACAAGCAATGCTAAGTAGCAGCAATAGGAACAGTATTAAATTTATTATCCACCCACCCTCCCACAGATCCCAGGATGGGTTGAAAACAATCCGAAATCCAGAACTTAAATCAGCTAAAACATTCTGTTCATTCATTTGTTTCCTAACAGTCATATTTATTCATTTTGTGATCATTTAGTTATTCATTCATTTCGTAATATTTGTATTTCTTTCTTTATTTGTATAAACTTTGAGCACCACTGAATTGTAGAAAAGAAAACTCTCCGAGCTGTTTACAGAAAGAAAAAATTACCGCTGAAAAATTCGCAACCCTAACTTAAAACGTGCAGAACGTTAAAACCACAACAGAATAGACCAAAGCTAATTAAAACTCATACAAACTTCTAAACATCTGGGTAGACTTGTCTAAATAAGAATGTCTTCAGCAGACGCCGAAAAGAGTTGCAGTGAAGGCGCCTGTCTGATTTCAATAAGCGGGGAGTTCCAAAGTGTTACCGCCACACGAAGTAATCGAGTTCTTACAGAATACAGTGGTACCTCGGGATGCGAACGGGATCCGTCCCAGAGCCCCATTCACATCCAGAAGCAAACGTACCTAGTAACGGCACGTCTGCACACGCATGCGTCGCTTTTCGCCACTTCTGTGCATGCGTGTGACGTGATTTTGAGCGCATGCGTGAGCGGCGAAACCCGGAAACACCGCGCTCCGTTACTTACGGGTTGACGCGGAGCGCAACTCAAATGCGCTCAACATGAAGCATATTCAACCCAAGGTATGACTGTACACTGCTTGACTGTTTTTTAAAAAAACACCCTCAAAACGGTTTACGAAAAGAATAAAACAACGAATTTATCATTGAAAGCAACTATCTGAAACCGTCAAAAGATTAAAATCAGCGATAAATTGAAAACAGAAAGCACACCAACATTCTACATGTCTGAATTTTGTCTGAACAACAACACCAAAAATGCTTTTATCAGACACCGAAAAGCGTGCAGTGAAGTGCCGTCCATAGGCAGGGAGTTCCAAAGATTACTAAAAAGACCGGTTTCGTACAACCGCAGAACGTGTATTATGATTTGGCACTCGTAGCAGTGCTAGTTCCACAGACCAATGTGGTAGAGAAGGGCATACAATCTTACAAGGCAACTAGTCCCGCAGAATAATAATAATTTATTTATACCCCGCCCTACCCAACTGGCTGGGTTTCCCCAGATTAAAGTTGTTAAGGGCTTTATATGGTAAAAGTAACGTCTCGAACATGTAGTCCTCTGTACTGCCGCTTTCGGTGCTCTGTTGTGCAACCCCATAAGATCTAACATGTGCATTGGTCTCTGTCTCCAACTTGCAGATGTTCCTGCCTGGCTGAAGAGTCTCCGCCTCCACAAGTACGCTGCCCTTTTCTCCCAGATGACGTATGACGACATGATGTCACTGACCGAGTGTCAGCTGGAGGCACAAGTATGTGAGGTCACCCAGCAAATTCATGAAAACTGTTTTACAGCCTTGGTTTACAAACTTAATCCGTTCCGGAAGTCTGTTCTTAAACCAAAGCGATCTTAAAACAAGCCGTGCTTTCCCATAGCAGCGGGGGACTCAATTTACAAATGGAACACACTCAACAAGAAGCAGAACATGTTCTTGTTCCAAGGCAAAGTTCACAAACCAAAGCACCTGCAGCATTCTTAATCCAAGTTGTTCATAAACTAAGCTGTTCTTCAACCAAGATACCACTGTATGCGGGATGCACGCACGTGCAGGTTGCAATTTGGCACATCTGCGCATGTGCAAAGCGCGATTTAGCGCTTCTGCGCATGTGCGACCGCCGAAACCTGGAAGTAACCCGTTCCGGTACTTCTGGGTTTCGGCGGTCCGTAACCCAAAAAACGCAACCTGAAACGTCTGTAAGCCGAGGTATGACTGTACATACATACCCCACCCATCTGGTTGGGTTTCCCCAGCCACTCTGGGCGGCTCCCAACAGAATATTATTATTAATAATGATGATGATGATGAGCTAAAACATCAAACATTGAAAACTTACCTAAACAGGGCCGCCTTCAGATGTCTTCTAAAATCAAATAGTTGTTTATTTCCTTGACATCTGATGGGAGGGCGTTCCACAGGGTGGGCGCCACCACCGAGAAGGCCCTCTGCCTGGTTCCCTGTGACCTCACTTCCTACAGTGAGGGAACCACCAGAAGGCCCTCGGCGCTGGATCTCAGTGTCCGGGCTGAACGATGGGGGTGGAGACGCTCTTTCAGGTATACTGGGCCGAGGCCGTTTAGGGCTTTAAAGGTCAGCACCAACACTTTGAATTGTGTTCGGAAACATACAATTAAAATTAAATAGTTTCAATTGTATTACGAAGACAATCAATAGTTACTGTTTCAAATTTTATTCAGTTTTTATATCTTCCTTACTGGGTTGTGCAAACTGCTATTTGGAATAATGCTTTTTTATAGGGTAGGGGGCTACTGGGGATGAGTTTTACGGAACTGAGGGAACGGTATCCCCAAAAACCTGGGGAACCACTGATCTGATTAATGGACTGAAGGTTTCAAGTTCTCTCGGGGACTCCTGCATGTTGCTGAGCACCGTCCTGAATTACCGTATTTTTTTTCACTCTATAAGACGCACCAGACCACAAGACGCACCTAGTTTTTGGAGGAGGAAAACAAGAAAAAAAATATTCTGAATCTCAGAAGCCAGAAAAGCAAGAGGGATCGCTGCGCAGTGAAAGCAGCGATCCCTCTTGCTGTTCTGGCTTCTGGGATAGCTGCGCAGCCTGCATTTGCTCCATAAGACGCACACACATTTTCCCTTACTTTTTAGTAGGGAAAAAGTGAGTCTTATAGAGCAAAAAATACGGTATATGTTGTAGCCCCCTGTCTGCAGTTGGTGGCCCCCATGTGTGTGCATATACTAACACAGAGATCTACATTGTTGTTGCAGAACGTTACCAAAGGTGCAAGGCACAAGATTGTGATCAGCATCCAAAAGCTAAAAGAGAGGCAGAACCTTCTCAAGTCGCTGGAAAGGGTGAGTTGACTCAGTTTATCCCTCAAAACTGCTGAGGTTTCGGCCGTTAACATCAATTAAGTGTGTCAGTAATGAAGGTTCTCAATCTTCTTGTTTTTTGCTCCTACATATGTCTCCTCTCTGGCCTGTGTGACAATAATTTCCTGTATGAGCTGCCTTGAAGCATTTTTGCTTCCTCTCCGCCCACCTGCGTTGCAATTGGCTAAGCTGCTCTGATGTCACAGTATGTTCTAATTCCACAGGGAAGAAGGGGACATACGGAGAGATGGGCCAGAAGTCAAGTAGAAAATGAAGAGTTGAGAACTGAGGGGTTGGGCAAGGAAGGAAAGAGGAAGAGGTCTGATGCTGTGGGTTTTGCCAATTTGGGACTCTGCCAATTTGGGACTCCCAGCAGCCTCAGGCCACATGATGGGACTTGTAGTCCAAAAGTTGTGGAGGGCACCAGGCTAGCAAAGGATGCTCTACAGAACAGTGTCTGTAAACAAGGACTAGAAGGGAGAATGGTTCTCATGAGTAAAGGAAGAAGCAGAAAATGAAAAAGAATATTGGAGAGATTATTGCAATGCAAGTCTTTCTAAGAAGTCTTATTAAGCATCCCATCTCGTTATATATTTTGTAAAGCTTTCAGCTTGCCTGTTTACTATGCATTCAGACACCTCTTAAGATGTTGTTGTTGTTTAGTCGTGTCCGACTCTTCGTGACCCCCTGGACCAGAGCACGCCAGGCACTCCTGTCTTCCACTGCCTCCCTCAGTTTGGTCAAACTCGTGTTTGTAGCTTCGAGAACACTGTCCAACCATCTCGTCCTCCGTCGTCCCCTTCTCCTTGTGCCCTCCATCTTTCCCAACATCGGGGTCTTTTCCAGGGAGTCTTCTCTTCTCATGAGGTGGCCAAAGTATTGGAGTCTCAGCTTCAGCATCTGTTCTTCCAGTGAGCACTCAGGGCTGATTTCCTTCAGAATGGATAGGTTTGATCTTCTTGCAGTCCATGGGACTCTCAAGAGTCTCCTCCAGCACCATAATTCAAAAGCATCAATTCTTCGGCAATCAGCCTTCTTTATGGTCCAGTTCTCACTTCCATACGTCACTACTGGGAAAACCATGGCTTTAACTATATGGACCTTTGTTGGCAAGGTGATGTCTCTGCTTTTTAAGATGTTGTCTAGGTTTGTCATTGCTTTTCTCCCAAGAAGCAGTCGTCTTTTAATTTCGTGGCTGCTGTCACCATCTGCAGTGGAGCCCAAGAAAGTAAAATCTCTCACTGCCTCCATTTCTTCCCCTCCTATTTGCCAGGAGGTGATGGGACCAGCGGCCATGATCTTCGTTTTTTTGGTGTTGAGTTTCAGACCATATTTTCCACTCTTCTCTTTCACCCTCGTTAAAAGGTTCTTTCATTCCTCCTCACTTTCTGCCATCAAGGTTGTGTCATCTGCATATCTGAGGTTAAGATTGCTGGAAGAAATATCAACAACCTCTTAAGATACCGTAACCTAATTTTGCACGATCAAGGCTTTTGTCTGTTTTGATACACTTGGGTGCCATTTTGAATCAAGATGGCGGACCATATCTTTCAAAACTGCTTTGATTATAACTACTGGTTTCAAAACTGCACTAATAGTTTGGTTTCTCGAAATTCCTTAGGAGTGCCGGGAGCAAGGCTGCTAGTAAATTATATTGAAGAGTTTGATAGGTCTATAGGTAGCTCACCACACACCTCTCTTTGGGCCTTTTCACTAGCTCGGCAGGGTGTCTGTCTGCGTTGGGTTAGCTCACGCCTCTGCTCCCCTCATTTATAGTACACGACTTATTTAGGACTCCTGCAGAAGATAATGAAGCCGTAATAGATCCCTCTCCCAGTTAATACTGGCTCTTAAAGGCCAAGGAGAGGGGGGGAAAGCATGCATGATTCATGTGTGATTTCTGAGCAGTTTCATGGTCTCTTCCCCCCGCTGCTTCCCTGCCCCTGTTGAGTCTGAAATATTGATATATTGATTTGGCTGTCATGAATACGCAAACGCAACCACAGTCTCGCTGCTACGTTCTCTGTAAAACAGAAGGCGATGAATCAAAGCGTAGTTGTTGGCGTTTTTCCACTGAGGCTGCAATCCTGAAATGTATTTACTAGTGGGCAAGCTCCAAGGAACATAATGAGAGTCATAGGTAAACAAGCATTGGGTCGATCCTGCAATTGTAAGGGCGTTGTTGCTCTTTTGAGTGGGATTCAATCATATGCCACCTGGGAAATTTAGGACTTTTTGGTGATAAGGAAAGCAACAGGAAAATCAACTGGAAAGTTTAAGTTAACACTCCCTTGATGCAGTATCATCTAACAAACCACTACCCGCGAAAAAAAGCAAGAAACAGGGTCATCTGGAAGCGGCATGAGCAAGCAGACTTTCAGAGTAGGATGGGAATAGCCCGTTAACAAGTTGCTTTTACAGTAGTACCTTGGTTCTCAAACTTAATCCGTTCTGGAAGTCCGTTCCAAAACCAAAGCGTTCCAAAACCAAGGCATGCTTTCCCATAGAAAGTGTTGCAAAATGGATTAATCCGTTCCAGACTTTTAAAAACAACCCCTAAAACAGCAATTTGACATGAATTTTACTATCTAACGAGACCATTGATCCATAAAACGAAAGCAATAATCAATGTACTGTACTATAAAATAAATAAGATGGCATTGTAGATGATAAAAATTAAAATTGCTTTTTTTCTTTCTTACCTGCACTGATGATAGTCATTGTTTGGCTGGGGGGCTTTTATCCATTTGTGCAGTCACACAATCAAGCAGTAGCTGAACTGGGTTCCACACAGTCAAAAAAACAAATTAACCGAAAAAGCCTTAAAAACAAATAGCAGAAACCAAAGTGCCAAATTTAGTCCATTCCGGAAGTCCGTTTGACTTCCAAAATGTTCCAAAACTAAGGCGTAGCTTCTGATTAGTGCAGGAGCTCTGGAAACAATAGCCGACAGCAGTATCGGGCGTTCGGCTTCTGAAAATTGTTCGAAAACAGGAACACTTACTTCTGGGTTTTTGGTGTTTGAGAACAAAGAGAAAGCCAGTTTTAGGGCACACACCAAGGCTATTGGTAGAGAAATCTGCCATGAAATTAATTCGCAGAATGTGTGCATTTGCTGCGGGGAAAGCCGATTTCTCTTTCATCCAGAAACCAGATAAGAATCAGCAGCTACAAAATGCTACAGCCTTTGAAGCCTCCTGACTGCAGAGAGTCCTGGCCTTGGCGTATCGAGATGAGCGTTCTCGTTCTTCCGTTTTCTTCGCCCCCCCTCTTGGTCACGGTCAGGGGTCCCTTTACCTTTACCAAACTTAAAACCATGGAGAGACCTGGTCTGAATAGAGACATTGGATTCTTGCTTTTCCCTGTAAGACCAATTGCAGTCGTTAACAGTCGTCAACAGGTTTACCACACCTATCAGCCAATCACCCATTCCCACCACCCTTCTGAGTAATACCCCTCCCCACCCTCTCACTATATATAAGGGTCTGGTGACTTCTGTTTCAGTGTATCTGAAGAAGTGTGCATGCACACGAAAGCTCATACCAATAACTAACTTAGTTGGTCTCTAAGGTGCTACTGAAAGGAATTTTTAAAATTTTGTTCCCATCATAGGAAGTCATAGTGCCACCCTATTCTGCCTTGGTCAGACCACACCTGGAATACTGTGTCCAATTCTGGACACCACAATTTAGGACAGAGTTTGACAAGCTGGAAGGTGTGCAGAGAAGGGCGACCAAATTGATCAGGGGTCTGGAAAATGAGCCTTATGAGGAATGGTTGAAGGAGCTGGGTATGTTTAGCATGGAAAAGAGGAGACTGAGAGGAGATAGAATAGCCATCTTCAGATATCTCAAGGGCTGTCACATGGAAGATGGAGAAAGCTTCTTTTCTGCTGCTCTGGGGGGGTGGGGGGTAGGACTCGAACTCATGGCTTCAAGTTGCAAGAAAGGAGATTGCGACTGAGCCTTAGGAATAACTTTCTGAAGTTAAGAGCCATTTGACCGTGGAACAGACTCCCACAGGAAGTGGTGAACTCTCTTTCCTTGCAGGTTTTTAAGCAGCGGTTAGATGGCCATCTCTCAGGGATGCTTAGTTGAGATTCCTGTGTTTTTTTATTTTGTGGTCCCTTCCAATTCTGCGATTCTGTCTGGCTAAACCAAAGCAATAGGTTAAGCACAGGTGCTTAGGTGAGGCTAAGAAGCCGAGGCATTAATGGCCAGGGGATGTTGTTTTCCACAGGACATCCTTGAAGGGGGCAACCTGCGGGTGCCCCTGCAGGAGCTTCACCAAATGATCCTCACCCCCATCAAAGCTTACTCTTCTCGGAACCTGACGGCGGACGACCGCAGCCGGGATCCTGAGCCCCATCGCACGGCTTCCCTGATTGGCTCCGACGGCCAGGGGCCCGACTGCAAGGACTCCGCCGCAGGGGGGATACCCCACCACCACCTGCCAGGCTGCGAGGGGGAATCTGGAGGGGCTCCTTTGCCCGAAGGGGACATCCCAGGGCAGTTTACTAAGGTGATGGGCAAAGGTAAGGAGCCGTGATTGGGGAAGGTCTTGCTCCCAAGGGAGAGATGGGAGCAGGTGGTGGCCCTGATGGGGTGGGGCGGGAGCTCACCTGGCTCCCAGGTAAGGGCTGGGATGCTGGGGACCCTGTGACTGCACGGAAGCAGTGGGACGGATGTGGTTTCTCCATTGTGCAATTTTACGTGGCTCTCATTCATTAATTGGAGGGACACGGGAGGTGCTGTGGGCTAAACCACAGAGCCTAGGACTTCCCGATCAGAAGGTCGGCGGTTCGAATCCCCGTGACCGGGTGAGCTCCCGTTGCTCGGTCCCTGCTCCTGCCAACCTAGCAGTTTGAAAGCACATCAAAGTGCAAGTAGATCAATAGGTACCACTCCGGCGGGAAGGTAAACGGCGTTTCCGTGCGCTGCTCTGGTTCACCAGAAGTGGCTTAGTCCTGCTGGCCACATGACCCGGAAGCTGTACGCCGGTTCCCTCGGCCAATAAAGCGAGATGAGCGCTGCAACCCCAGAGTCAGCCATGACTGGACCTTATGGTCAGGGGTCCCTTTACCTTTACATTCATTGATTGCACTTGTATCGTGCTTTCGCTTTTGTATTAATGTTCTGCTCACCTCTTTGGCTCCTTAAGTGGCATAGAAAACGACCCATGGCAACAAAACTGTTTGCATTCCTTTGTTGTTGCTCTCCAGCCTCGTCTGGTGTTGTAAAAGTGCCTCGATGTTGTTGTTGTTGCTGTTGTTGTTGTCGTTAGCACTGTGTGTCAGTCAGTCTAACCTGGACAAAGAGTGATCCGTTAGCTCAGGCACAGGCAAATTCCGGCCCTCCAGATGTTTGGGACTACAGTTCCCATCATCCCTGACCACTGGTCCTGTTAGCTAGGGATGATGGGAACTGTAGTCCCAAACATCTGGCGGGCTGGAGTTTGCCTATGCTTGCGTTAGCGTTTGTCCGGGGGACAAATGGGTGGCAAGAATAAAATAGAATTAGGCTCCAGGGCTTTTCACGTGCAGACAGCACCTTCCACTGCAATCTGAAATGTGGGACCCTTTTTAAAAATTAGTTTTTATTAGAGATTTTCTTGTCCTATGAAACAAACAGATAAATGGGGGGGGGGAGTACATCTTATGTCTCCACTTTCAAGAAAAAGGTTGTCTTGTGTATAACGTTCAGGCATATTCCATGTGCCCATGTCTATGTGTCTTTTTAGATTTGTGCTTTGCTGTTTCTCTTCCTCCTCAGTTCTCTCTGGCCATGTTTTTTATTAAATATTATTAATATTATTAAATATTAATTTAAAAATAAAATAAAATAATGACAGCAGGGAAGCGAAAAACTGAACATCCCTCTATCCACCTTTACCTGAAGGCACAGTTCAGAAATATTATATTATTATTATTATTACTATTATTATTATTATTATTATTATTATTATTATTATTCTGGAAACGTGTGAAAGTTTAGCGCTCAATTCTGTGCTAATTGTTTCCAGAAAGCATCCTATTTGTGCAACCTCATTGACTCAGAAATGAGAGTTTTGCGTTGCCCTTTCAGGTGACAAGATTTGGGGAGGTATCCAGTTCTTTTCTGCCGTTTGAAATTTAGCGTGCCACGGCTGTATATCGGCCCCAAAGCCACGCACCAGGTGCTGCAGTTTGAAAGAAGCGTTAGAAATCAGAACAGAAGCACTAATATTATAACCGGCAGAATTAACAACAACCCCTGACATCTGGACACAGCCAGCGTCTAACCCCTGCGCCAGCTTTGTGCAAGCAAATTGGGGCGATTGCTCATTAAACACAAACTGTCTAGAGGGGACCTGGGAGTGCAGAGCTGCGAAAGCGACTCAGAAACATCCACCTGCGTTGCCGAATGTCCGTTTGTGCCCCCTTGTGGCTAGTGAGAGCTTTTTCTCCTCGAAGGCTCTGCATCTGACCTGTCCATTCCGGCAGAGGACCCCAGCTGCTTCTCCCTTTTTATAAATAGACTTAAATGGAGTAATTGCAGATTGACGCCATAGTAACGAGGAGCAAAATAAGGAGCTAAAGGGAGAAAGGCATTAATGGAATCTGGCTTGTGTGTGTGTGAACATTCTTCGTGGAGGGCTCTTTGCTCTTCCGCACAGGTCGCTGCAACAAGGCTGGTTCGAATCCTTCCTTAACATGAAAACAAGTCTAAAGCAGGTGCAAACTTCCTCAAGCGAAGGATAGACTTCTTCCCACGCTTCTCTCCCTCCCTTCCACCAGGGCCAGGGCCTTCTCAGTGATGGCTCCGACCTGGTAGAATGCTCTGTCCCAGGAGACCAGGGTCCTGCAGGATTTAACTTCCTTCCATCAGGCCTGTAAGACAGAGCTATTCTGCCTGGCTTTCAATTTGAACTTAGCCTGATCTTTTATTCCCCTTCCTTCCCTCCCCCTCCCCTTTTTATGAAGATTACCCGCTCTGGGATCCCACAGCTAATTCTCCCCTGGTCTCCTCGCTGGCTCAAATAGGACTAATTTAGCCAGCTAGCCCTGGTGATCATCTAACGTTTATTGGACGGATTTCCCCCCTAATTTGATTTTTGAATTCTGAATTTATTGTTATTCACGTTTTATACTGTATTTTATGCTGTTTTTTGTTGTTGCATCAATTAAGTGTTTTAAATTTGTTGTTAGCTGCCCTGAGCCTGGTTTTCTGAACCGGGAAGGGCGGGGTATAAATAATTTTTTAACATTATAATTATTATTAATATATATATATATTTATCGCTTTGCAGTATGCACCCAGCTCCTTGTCTCCAGGCCGGATGAGGAGAATATCAGCTCCTATCTCCAGCTGATCGACAAATGCCTAATTCACGAGGTGAGTGGGTCTCTTCTTAGCTTTTGTTCTTCTCTAGGGACACGGGAAAAACTGGTATTCAGCTGAATACCAGCTCAGGCGTCTTGGACTACAACTCCCTGGGGCTGCTGGGAGTTGTAGGCCAGGACGCCTGGTATTTCAGAGGTGGGGAATCATTTTCTTCCCGAGGGGATTCCGCTGTCCTATGGGGAATATCCCAGGGGCCTCATGCTGCTCATGGCAGGAGCAGAAGCATAGCTGTCAAGCGTCCCTTATTTGGCGGGACAGTCCCTTATCCCAGCGCCATGTCCCACTGCTGTCCCTTATTGATGATGTCCCTTAAATAAGCTACTGAAAGTAATGGGGCGCTTTCTATGTCCAGCTGTCCTTTGTCAACAACAAATTGTTGCTGTTTTTTTGTGTTGAATATATGCTATATGGTAATTTATGGACCTAACAGGTATCTAAAGCCATTTGCAAGCAACAAAATATGTATTTTATCAAAGTAATTGTTGATCCCTTATTTGGCTGCTGACCCCTGCTGGTCCCTTATTTTCAAATCTGTAAGTTGACAGCTATGAGCAGAAGTCAGTCACATGGGTGCCAACTAGAATAAAATAGGGGGGCGCGCGTATACAGTCATACCTTGGGTTGAAGTAGCTTCGGGATGAATATTTTCAGGTTGCGCTCCATGGCGACCCGGAAGTAACGAAGCGCGTTACTTCCGGGTTTCGCCACTCGCGCATGCGCAGACGCTCAAAATGATGTCATGCGCGGAAGCGGCAAAACACAACCCGCACAGGCGCAGACGCATCTTACGTTCGCTTCAGGATGCAAACAGGGCTCCGGAACGGATCCCGTTCGCATCCAGAGGTACCACTGTAATCAATCACATGGCTTGATGCACAGCCACCATTTGAATGACTGTGTCCATCAACTTTGAGGAGCACCCTGTCCCTCAAATATTTTAGAGGGGGGAAGACTGAAGGGACGTCAGCCCCTAGAAGTTTACTCCTTTGAGTGGCTATCCAGTACAGTGGTACCTTGCTTTTCAAACTTAATCCGTTCCAGAAGTCCGTTCCAAAACCAAGGCGTGTTTTCCCATAGAAAGGAATGCAAAACGGATTCATCCGTTCCAGACTTTTAAAAACAACCCCCAAAACAGCAATCTTAACACGAATTTTTGCTATCTGACGAGACCATTGATCCGTAAAATGAAAGCGATAATCAATGTACCGTACTATAAAATAAATAAGATAGTATTGTAGATGATAAAAATTAAAATGAAACCATTTTCTTACCTGCACTGAAGATAATCATTGTTTGGATGGGGGGCTTTTATCCATTTCTGCAGTTGTACAATCAATCAGTCAGTAGCTGAACTGGGTTCCACATAGTCACAAAAACAAATTAACTGAAAAAGCCTCAAAAGCAAAAACGCAAAATAAATAGCAAAAAACAAAGCGCCAAATTTAGTCCGTTCCGGAAGTCTGTTTGACTTCCGAAATGTTCAAAAACCAAGGCGCAGCTTCTGATTGGTGCAGGTTGGTGTCTGTGTTTTATTTATCTCTTCTGTCCTTGGCCCTTACTGTTGTATTTTTATTCATTTCTTCATTAGAATGTAAGCCCGTGTGTAGGGAATGCCTTGTTTTTTGATTTCGTGTAAGCCTTTCCGACCAAAGGGGGGCAGGTACAAATACTCTAAATAAACAAATACAGATTTCACACGGTTCCTGATTGTGGAGATTATTCTTCCCACATGAAGACATGAGCCAACAGTGTGACGCGGCAGCTAAAAAAGCCAATGCAATTCTGGGCTGCATCAATAGGAGTATAGCATCTAGATCAAGGGAAGTAATAGTGCCACTGTATTCTGCTCTGGTCAGACCTCACCTGGAGTACTGTGTCCAGTTCTGTGCACCACAGTTCAAGAAGGACACTGACAAACTGGAACGTGTCCAGAGGAGGGCAACCAAAATGGTCAAAGGCCTGGAAACGATGCCTTATGAGGAACGGCTAAGGGAGCTGGGCATGTTTAGCCTGGAGAAGAGGAGGCTAAGGGGTGATATGATAGCCATGTTCAAATATATAAAAGGATGTCACATAGAGGAGGGAGAAAGGTTGTTTTCTGCTGCTCCAGAGAAGCGGACACGGAGCAATGGATCCAAACTACAAGAAAGAAGATTCCACCTAAACATTAGGAAGAACTTCCTGACAGTAAGAGCTGTTTGACAGTGGAATTTGCTGCCAAGGAGTGTGGTGGAGTCTCCTTCTTTGGAGGTCTTTAAGCAGAGGCTTGACAACCATATGTCAGGAGTGCTCTGATGGTGTTTCCTGCTTGGCAGGGGGTTGGACTCGATGGCCCTTGTGGTCTCTTCCAACTCTATGATTCTATGATTCTATGATTCTACATTCAAATGGACATGGTTAGAGCCCCTCGTCGGACTTCCCCACCGAACTGGGCACTGTCCTCCCATGTCAATCCCACACATGTTCATTGGAAGACCATTGGATGTTGACAAGTTTTACCACTCGCCATGAAATTTACATTCTTCTCCGCAAGAGGAGCAGGGAAGACTGCTGCTGCCTAGCCAGTTGAATGTTGAAGGAGCGGTCATTGGTTCAGGATCTCCGGGAAGGCTGCTTCGACCCAACACCCCCCAAGAGAGTGTCATCAGGGCCACAATATCATCATCATTTATTTATACCCCGCAATTTAAAATGCAGCCTCGTTTTAAAACTAGCCCATAGATCAAAACCATAAGGGGAGGGAAAACATAAGGGTCAGACTGAGTCCAAACCAAAGGCCAGGCGGAACAGCTCTGTCTTGCAGGCCCTGCGGAAAGATGTTAAGTCCCGCAGGGCCCTGGTCTCTTGGGACAGAGTGTTCCACCAAGTCGGGGCCAGTACTGAAAAGGCCCTGGCCCTAGTTGAGACCAATCTAACCACCTTGCGACCTGGGACCTCCAAAATGTTGTCATTTGCGGACCTTAAGGTCCTCCGCAGGGCATAGTAGGAGTGGCAGTCCCATCGGTACATAGGTATTATTAATAATAATAATTATTATAATTTATTATTTATACCCCACCCATCTGGCTGGGTTTCCCCAGCCACTCTGGGCGGCTTCCAATAGAATATTAAAATACAATAGTCTATTCAACATTAAAAGCTTCCCTAAACAGGGCTGCCTTCAGATGTCTTCTAAAAGTCTGGTAGTTGTTGTTCTCTTTGACATCTGGTGGGAGGGCGTTCCACAGGGCGGGTGCCACTACCAAGAAGGCCCTCTGCCTGGTTCCCTGTAACTTGGCTTCTCGCAGCGAGGGAACCGCCAGGAGGCCCTTGGCGCTGGACCTCAGTGTCTGGGCAGAACGATGGAGGTGGAGACGCTCAGAGTGGATATTGTTCAAAAACTTTGTTCTGTGTTGTCCCCTCCAAACAACTCACATTCAGCAAAGCGCCCAGGCCTCAAACCCTCTTTCTCCAAAGGTTGCGTCAAGCCTATTAGGTATTAAAATTGTAAAGATCCCCCTTCATTACTATATATTTTTATTACCGGCCCTTCCCCAACAGGTCCCAGGCAAAGGTTCTCCCATTTTAGAATTCCGTATTTGCGAAGACGTTTTTTTATTAACAACTCGGGTGCATCCTATGATGATGATGATGATGATTTCTGATGTTGCCTCCTCTCTTCTCCCCCCCCCCTTTCTTTTGGGCAGGCGTTCACAGAGACGCAGAAGAAAAGGTTGTTGTCATGGAAACAGCAGGTGCAAAAACTCTTCAGGGCTTTCCCTCGGAAATCCATCCTCGATCTCTCGGGGTACCGGCAGCAGAGAACGTAGGTTTGGGGCCTTTTCTCTTCCTAATACGGGGCCTGGGAGAGTGGCTGGGGTGCGTGGCAATGTCCCTTCTGTGGCGCAGGGAGCCACACCGATGTTTTGATACCGCTGCATGTGGGCAGGAGGTCAAGGCTTGAGTGTCGCCCTGCAAAAAGTCCAGGCCAGCCTGACCCAGAAGTCTTTAGGGGGCCACTAGGTTCGGGGGAAGCCAATGAGCGGAGTCACCTTGGGGGGTCAGGGAATACAGCAGCAATTAAAAATATCAGGGAAACGATCCTTCCCCAGAGCAGGTTGAGCAGTCGAGACCAAAACCCTTGGAATGCCCATGCAAACAAATAAGTTCGACTTCCAAAATGTTCGGAAACCAAGCCGCTGCTTCCGATTGGCTGCAGCCAATCAGAAGCCGCAGAATCCGTGTTGGACGGTCAGGTTCCAAAGAACATTCACAAACCGGAACACTACTCACTTCCGGGTTTGCGGCGTTCAGGAGCCAAAACGTTTGACATTCCCAGCCCCCTGGGGATTGAACCTGTTAAAACCGCGTTTATGGGAGACAATCTTACTCGGCTACGAGGGATCACCAAAGAAGAAGAACCTGGGACGTTCTGCATTCCAAGCAGATGCCCTGCCTCTGAGCTGCGCCCCTTCCCCATAGTTCAGTGACGGCCAAGCTTGGCCCTCCAGCTGTTTTGGGACTACAACTCCCATCATCCCTAACTAACAGGACCAGTGGTCAGGGATGGTGGGAATTGTAGTCCCAAAACTGCTGGAGGGCCGAGTTTGGCCATCACTGCCATAGTTGATATCGATGCAAATGCTTGCCAATTCATAAATGGGTTTTTAATTAGCAATTATTTCATCACTCATTAATATTAATAATAATAATAATAATTAATAATAATAATGAATAACAACAACAACAACAATAATTCATTTATACCCCGCCCATCTAGCTGGGTTGCCCAAGCCACTCTGGGCAGTTTCCAAGACATAAAAACATAATAAAACACCAAACATTAATAGTAACACTTTGATCCAATATACCGTATTTTTTGCTCTCACTTTTTCCCTCCTAAAAAGTAAGGGGAAATGTGTGTGCGTCTTATGGAGCGAATGCAGGCTGCGCAGCTATCCCAGAAGCCAGAACAGCAAGAGGGATTGCTGCTTTCACTGCGCAGCGATCCCTCTTGCTGTTCTGGCTTCTGAGATTCAGAATATTTTTTTTCTTGTTTTCCTCCTCCAAAAACTAGGTGCGTGTTGTGGTCTGGTGCATCTTATAGAGCGAAAAATACGGTAAAAGTCACAATACAGTGGTACCTCTGGTTACGTCCACTTCATGTTACGTTCTTTCAACCAGGAAGTAACCGGAAAGGGTTACTTCCAGGTTTTGCTGCTTGCACATGCAGAGACGTGCAAAAGGACGTCACACACATACGCAGAAGCGGCGAAGCACAACCTGCCCGTGTGCTGATGTGCCGCTGTGGGTTGCGCTCTTTTCATGTTGATAACGGGCCTCCGGAACGGATCCTGTTCGCAACCAGAGGTACCATTGTAACTTTAAAATGCACAACTTATATCAAACAAAGCAACGTTCAACAATTCATCAGAATCTAATAGTAAACAGTAAAATTAAAACACCAGCAAATAATAATTAAACAGATCAACCACAATCCGGGGTGTAGGAAGGGGGTGCGGGGGTGCGATCTGCCCCAGGGGCCATCCTGACGCGGGTGACAAAATGGCGGAAAGCAATCGCCACGGGGCCTACAGCGCACACGAACCATGCATCTAGGCGCCCGCAGGCTCCTTGCTGTCCTCCCAGTGCCTCCCCCAGCTGTAGGGTGGCTGAGGTTCCACGGTGCGTCCTATCCCTATGGGCACCGAGCTCCCCACGCGGCAATGGGCGCTGTGCACCCATAGGGGTAGGGGGCGCGGCGCTCATAGGGACAGGCCGTGCCCTGCCCCATGGGTGATTTGCCCTGCCCCTGGGCACGCCGTCCCAGGTGCCTGAGAGGCTTCCTCCATCACTGGCCACAATAAAGAATGACCAACCTATAATCAATAAAAGTAACAGCAAATCACAATGCATTGTTGTTGTTTAGTCATTTTGTCGTGTCCGACTCTTGGTGACCCCCTGGACCAGAGCACGCCAGGCACTCTGACAGGTTACCTGTTTAATGGTCACTTGATTGGATTGCCTGCTTACTTGATTGGATACCCTGGGGTGCCAGGCCAATCTTTTGTAATGATGAATACTTCTTGTTGTTTAGTCGTGTCCGACTCTTCGTGACCCCCTGGACCAGAGCACTCCTGTCTTCCACTGCCTCCCGCAGTTTGGTCAAACTCATGCTGTTAGCTTCAAGAACACTGTCCCACCATCTTGTCCTCTGTCGTCCCCTTCTCCTTGTGCCCTCCATCTTTCCCAACATCAGGGTCTTTTCCAGGGAGTCTTCTCTTCTCATGAGGTGGCCAAAGTCTTGGAGCCTCCCCAGAGTCTCCTCCAGCACCATAATTCAAAAGCATCAATTCTTCAGCCTTCTTTACGGTCCAGCTCTCACTTCCATACATCACTACTGGGAAAACCATAAATACCACAAAACATACAAATCATAGTCTGGGGAAGGCAAGGTGGGGCAAGGCAGGTGGAAACACCACCGTCTGATGAGGAACAGAAAGTGCAAACGTAAAGCCGTTAACCCAAAAAACCACTGCGATTTATATTTGGAATTAAGGGGTGCTTGCATGATCCTTCGTTTTAAGCAGCGGCACCGGGCGGCTGAATCTTTGGTTCCAAATAACGCCCCTGGGGTAGCAGAGGTAAGCCGGTGTGTTTGTTCTTTTCCAGCCGAGGTTTTGGCCAGTCGAACTCCCTGCCAACAGCTGGATCTGTAGGTGCAGGAATGGGCCGCCGGAACCCGCGCCAGTTCCAGATCCCCTCCCGGAACCTGCCTACCACGCGGCTGGGCCTCCTCGGCTCCAGCGGCCTTCTGGGAGCCAGCCAGCGCAGCACAGCCACCAACCCCACCATCCTGAAGCAAGGGAGACAGGTGGGTACCTGCCCCATGGCAGCCAGCTCCTTCAGAACATAAGGGGACCCTGTTGGATCAGGCGAGGTCCCATCTAGATAACTAACAGCATTACCCTGATGCCAAGGACAGCCACCAGTTTCGATGTCTTCGGAAGAGAAAGGTGCAAACAGAACAAGGACCAGAAACCTGTCCGTGGCTTCTTAGCTCAGTGGAGCCTCCACGCCCAAGGGCAGTCTATCTCGTGAGCTCCACAAGCAAACAGCAGGGAATAACCCTCAATTTCTGCTATTATGGTTATGATTGAGGTCCCGGGGTGGGTTGTTGGCGTCGAGAGTGGTCCATTGGTAAGCAGAATGATGCATTTGGCAGTAGCATTGTAGCCTTTCTTAGACTTTACCAGTCTAAATTGGTGGGGTCTGCGTTGCTCCCGGACAGGAGGAAGGAAGTCAAATGACACCAAGATTGATTCAAAGAAAGAGTTTATTCTGCTCTCTGGATAGCAGAAGGAACTTGTGTGGTCAGTCCACAGCAAGTCCAAAGAAAAAGAAATTTCATGCAGTATATATATCCTCCAGGCACCCTCTCCCCCCTTCCCCAGGAATCCAGCCACGTCAGCTTATACACGCAGGTTGACAACACAGATGTTCCTGCTCCGGTACTCTTAACCATAAAAGGGTGTTCCTCTTCCTGTACTCTTGACCATATAAGGGTATTCCTGTTCCAGCACTCTTATCTTGGGGTAAGAAGGTCACCAACTCTCCTGGCGCTGTTCCCGGACTAGGTCTGTGTGTCAGAGTGTGGTCAGGATGTAAGATAAGACTCAGACGTGCCATCCCTGCTCTACTGGAACAGCCAAGGCCATCCATTGCCATCACGGACTGATAAAGGAGAGCGCTTTGAGCACTTGTTTATATAGCTGGGTTTTGGCTCAAGAGCTCAAGTTAAAGCATTTTAGAAATGTTCCCTTGGAGAAGGAAAAATGCGGATTTTGGGGCCCGTTCCAGACTGACTACACAGTCAGGTTTTCAGATTTGGGAAACCCATTCCTTCAGCATGGCTACAGGAGTTGTTGAAAGGAGGCGTACAATTATTATTATTATTATTGTTGTTGTTGTTGTTGTTATTTATTTATTTATACATACATACCCCACCCATCTGGCGTCATCCAACCACCCCAGAGACGCCACTCCAGAATTGGGTTTACTCCTCATCCCTTCCTTCTCCCGGGTGGACGAGCCCAAGATACAATACAGTACTGAAACACTATCTGAGATAGCTGTTATAAATAAATAAGGAAGGAACCATTTAAATTGTTTATTATTATTATTATCATGATCGTCTTTGATGGATGAGTTGCCTCCTAAACCAATGTCGCAAGGCGATTTATACCAAAGATAATTAAAAGCAGTTAAGAACCCGGAAACGACAAATACATTTAAAGAAGACCGATACCCTAACGAGTGGACGCTCTTTGGTAAAGACCCCCTTTTGCCAGCTGAGAGAAACCTCTAGGAATGAAACCGTCTTCAGCTGTTTCCGGAAAGTGCAGGTAGCAGGCACCTGTCGCATCTCGACAGGGATGCTATTCCACAGGGCAGAAGCTGCCACACTAAAAGCCCTGGTCTGAGGTACTGCAGAGCAGAGAAATTTGATATTTGCAGGAGAAGCTGTCCCGCAGACAGCAGAAATGGCCTCACAGGAGCATCTTGCTGGCTGTTGCTGAAAAACCAGATGGGTCTTGATCTGAACCAGGGGTCAGCAAGCTTTTTCAGCAGGGGGCCGGTCCACTGTCCCTCAGACCTTGTGGGGGGGCGGACTATATTGGGGGTGGGAATGAACGAATTCCTATGCCCCACAAATAACCCAGAGATGCATTTTAAATCAAAGCACATATTCTACTCATGTGAAAACACCAGGCAGACCCTACAAATAACCCAGAGATGCATTTTACATAAAAGGACACATTCTACTCATGTAAAAACATGCTGATTCCCGGACCGTCCGCAGACCGGATTTAGAAGGTGACTGGGCCAGATCCGGCCCCTGGGCCTTCGTTTGCCTACCCATGAACTGAACCAACAAGGCAATCCGTACAAACAAATTTTTAACAAGCCCATGGGGAGAAAAGGGGCTATTGCGAACAAGTATTTAAACTGGAATTGGAGGGGTGGGGTGAGGTGGGGAGGGTGTCTCCCCTTCCCCGCAAACACACAAAAAGCCAGTTGTGGCATTCCTAACCCGGAAAGATATCTTCTCCGAGCCCAATAGTCCACTCCCCAAACCAGGAGGAGAAGTCAAGTTGTTCAGTTGCCAAAGGTTGCTTTGTCACTAGTTTCCTTCGTTGGACTGAAACCAGGTCTTTGATTGAAAAGAAAGGGAGCCACAATGATCTGTAGGCATTTCCTGTTTCCACTCTCTTCCTTGCTGCAAAAAGAGGTTCTGTAAGGGGGAGGAAGAGGAGATCAGGCGGGGGGAGGGAGGGAATGCTTTGAGGAAAGGACTGGGGGGGTGGAGTTGCATATTCAGGCGCATGTATACGCCGCCTTCTTAAAATAAAAACAAGTGCGGCATTTAGAAAGTTAAATAAAACCTTGCACAAGATGTAAGCAGCGATGTGAGAGGGGATTGTGAGCAGGGTCTGGAGCCGTTTAGGTTAGAGAAGAGGAGAGAGAGAGAGAGAGAGAGAGAGAGAGAGAGGGCAACATGATAGAAATTTATGCAATTGAGCATGGCGGGGAGAAGTTCTTCTCCCTCGCTTGTAACCCCAGAACTCCTGCAGATCCAGTGAGGCTGAATGCTGGGAGAGTCAGGATAGAGGGGAGGGGAAAGATATTTTCTTCACGTGGTGCGTAGTTAAACTGCGGAACTCATTGCCACATGAGGCAGGGATGGGTGGCTTTGAAAGAGAATTGGACTAATGCTTCTGGAATACCAGTTGCTGGAAACGGCAGGACCGGGGAGAGGGCTCTTGTGCTCGGATCCTGCGTGCTGGTTTCCCATAGGGCTGGCCTCTGTGATAACAGGGTGCTGGACTGGATGGGTCATGGGCCATGGGCCTGATCCAGCCGGCTATTCTTACGTTCTTAATCCGCTCCTACACCACTTGATCAAGACCATGTGAGTCAGCTACAAAAAGAATCTGGTGGGCAGCTCTGCACGATGAGGCCAGCTTTGGAGAGAGACTGGCCATTTAACAAAACTCGAGGGCTCGGGAGTTGGATTTGCTGCTTGGGTTAAACCACAGAGCCTAGGACTTGCCGATCAGAAGGTTGGCGGTTCGAATCCCCGCGACGGGGTGAGCTCCCGTTGCTCGGTCCCTGCTCCTGCCAACCTAGCAGTTCGTAAGCACGTCAAAGTGCAAGTAGATAAATAGGTACCGCTCCGGCGGGAAGGTAAACAGCGTTTCCATGCGCTGCTCTGGCTCACCAGAAGTGGCTTAGTCATGCTTGCCACATGACCCGGAAGCTGTACGCCGACTCTCTCGGCCAATAAAGCGAGATGAGCGCCGCAACCCCAGAGTCGTCCACGACTGGACCTAATGGTCAGGGGTCCCTTTACCTTTACCTAATGTATGCAACACATTCAAAATCTTCCCAGCGTTGCCCAGTGTGCCGGGCCGTGGCGATCATTTCCCTTGTGCCTTCCTGCTTCTGCAGCACGATAGGTCCTAGAGTGGAAAGCAGGGGTCAGCAAACTTTTTCAGCAGGGGGCCGGTCCACTGTCCTTCAGACCTTGTGGGGGGCCGGACTATATTTTTTGGGGGGTGGGGTGGGAAATGAATGAATTCCTGTGCCCCACAAATAACCCAGAGATGCATTTTAAATAAAAGCACACATTCTACTCATGTAAAAACACACTGATTCCCGGACCATCTGTAGGCCGGATTTAGAAGGCGATTGGGCCGGATCCAGCTCCCGGGCCTTAGTTTGCCTACACATGGTGTAAGGTAAAAGGTAAAGGACCCCTGGATGGTTACGTCCAGTCAAAGGCGACTATGGGGTTGCGGCGCTCATCTCGCTTTCAGGCCAAGGGAGCAGGCGATTGTCCACGGACAGTTTTCCGGGTCATGTGGCCAGCAGGACTAAACCGCTTCTGGCGCAACGGGACACTGTGACAGAAGCCATAGCGCATGGAAACGCCTTTTACCTTCCCACCAGAGCAGTACCTATTTATCTACTTGCAGTGGCATGCTTTCGAACTGCTAGGTTGGTAGGAGTTGGGACAGAGCAACGGGAGATTACTCCATTGCGGAGATTCGAACTGCCAGCCTTCTGATCGGCAAGCTCAAGAGGCTCAGTGATTTAGACCACAGCGCCACCTGCATCCCTGTAGGTCCTAGAGTGTAGACAGCCAACGTGGGTAGGGCATCTTGTAGCTTCGTCTCCCATTGGCCTCTCCATTTGCAGCTTGACGGTGCATGTTCTTCTCCCTTACAGAACCTTTGGTTTGCAAACCCTGGAGGGAGCAACAGCATGCCCAGCCGGACTCACAGCTCTGTGCAGAGGACGCGCTCGCTGCCAGTGCACACCTCTCCGCAAACCATGCTTATGTTTCAGCAGCCAGGTAGGCCAAAGACGTCTTGCTCCTTTGCCAGTCCTCACCCTCTTCTTATCTCTGTTAGAATATTCCGTTCCACCTTAAAAGAGATGTGTGGATAGTTGTATGTCGCATGTCTGTTTACACTCCAGCACAGCTTGCTGGGAACTTCCGTTTGTGTGTATAGCTTTTGCTTTTGCTTCTTGCTCTTGGACACAAAAGGGAGAAGACATGTTTTTCCTTTGTCCTGATGTATGCCGAATAAACTGCCTGTAAATATGCTCTCACAGCCGTCTCCTGCCACTTCTGTTGCGTGTTATTAACTCTGCTGATTAGAGCGTGCTCCAGCTTCTGAAGCTGCCGCTTGCTGTTTCATGCTGAGCCAAGGCCCGGAGCTTGCTCGGCTACCAGCCGGTGGGCTGGAGCTAGCTGGGGCCTGCCAAATTGCCCCCATTTCCTTGGGAGCATCCTCACAGCCCGCCTAAGCGATACAGTGGACATTTGGCAAGCTTGCAATCTCCCTTCACCAGTGCCACCACACTCCAAAGTCTTTTAAGACTATTTTTAGGTGGTGCTTTTAAACCGTCAGGTTAGGAGGGGGATTAAATATATGGATCCCTGTGGACCCAGGTGTGTGGGTGAGCAGTGAAAGAAAACAGCTGCGTGCCTGGTTTCAAAACGTCATGCTCCTGTACGGAGAGAGCCCCAGTAGCAGAGATTAAACTCGCAAAAGTTAAGCAACAGTAAAGCGTTAGGAATATAGGTTCTTAAACCTTTATATCCCTTCAGCTGCACACAGCAGGTGACCTCTTTCTACCGCTCTTGAAATGAGCAGACCACACACTGTTAAGTAAGTTTAAAATGCTTTACTTACAGATTCAAGGTCTGAGTCATGCATTGCTGCGTGCAGCAGCAAGGATAATACAGGCACAATACTATTGGGTAGAGAATACAGAATGTAGTTCCAAATATGTGCTGTAAGCTCGGGAGCTCAGGAGCAAACTTACACACGTCCTCCTTGGTTGCAGAGAGAGAGAAAGGAAGTAGAAAGGCTTGACTTCCTTTGCAGAGTAGACTATGGCGTAGCCTGGCTGAGACTATCTAGCAATACAGCTCTCTGGTCCTTTACCCCTTCATGTACTAACTAGTTGTCTTTGACTGCAATCTCCCAGACGAAAAGAGGTGGGCTAGTTCCCCACTCGGCCCAGAATGGAGAATAATAATAATAATAATAATTCTCCAGAAGGAAAAACTTTTGTCTTAACTAGATTTGCAGCCTGGATTTTCTTCCGCATGCAGGAAGTGGCTCCAGCTACGCTGCAGATATTTCCTATTCACATGGAAACACACTTTCTGGTTTTTTTCTGCAGAGTTCCAGGTACCAGTGACAGAACCTGACATCAATAATAGGCTGGAGTCGTTGTGCCTCAGTATGACAGAACATGCACTTGGAGGTAAGCGCTTTTCTTGTCTCCAACCTCTTATCTGTGTCACGAATGTCCTGAGATCCCATCCACTCATGACACACAAGAAGACGGTAGAATTACGGACTGAGCCATTTCAAGCTGCAGTTTAAGGGATTGAGATTTTTTTTGGGGGGGGAGAAAGGCACACAGAGAGAGACAGAAGCCCTTTGGGGAAGGGTCAGAGCTTGGGATACAAGGAGAAAGCAATTTCTGTCCTGTCCTGCTTTTATTGCAATGCACAGTGTTTCCATTCAGCTACAGTTCGGTTTCTGCTAAAACCATTTTGCTACCCATTGAAGTTACCATAATGAATTGTGTCGGGAAAGTCAACCAAGCCTTATGAGGAACGGTTGAAGGAGTTGGGTATGCTTAGCCTGGACAAGAGAAGACTGGGAAGCGATAGAATAGCCATCTTCAGATATCTGAAGTTTGTATGATTCTAGGAACTCTTGTAAGATAAATGTGTTGTCTTGCTAAATTTCATCTCTGTTGTCTCCCTCTTGGCCGTTCCTACGTCTTGGTTCAGGGGGAATTATTACGAGTCAGTTTGGTTTGTCAGGATGGACCAAGAATAGCCAGCCAAAGTGGGACCCTCTAGATGCTCTTAGACTACATCTCCCATCACTCCCTGACCTTTGACCCCACTGGAGTTGTGCACCAAGAACACCTGGGGCCCACCATCCTGGCTACCCCTGCTATGAGCTGTAGATAAAGTAAAGGTAAAGGGACCCCTGACCATTAGGTCCAGTCGTGGCCGACTCTGGGGTTGTGGTGCTCATCTCGCTTTACTGGCTGAGGGAGCCGGCGTACAGCTTCCGGGTCATGTGGCCAGCATGACTAAGCCGCTTCTGGTGAGCCAGAGCAGCGCACAGAAACGCTGTTTACCTTCCCGCCGGAGTGGTACCTATTTATCTACTTGCACGTGCTTCCGAACTGCTAGGATGGCAGGAGCAGGGACCGAGCAACGGGAGCTCACCCCGTCGCGGGGATTCGAACTGCCGACCTTCTGATCGGCAAGTCCTAGGCTCTGTGGTTTAACCCACAGTGCCACCAGCATCCCATGAGCTGTAGATGCTCAGCTGCAAAATCGGAATAACACAATTCTGGTGTTAATAAACAACTCTGGAGTTCCCAAGCTGTAGCCCATGGACCACCGCCGATTCACAATCTTCATTCACATGGTCTGTAGTGTATCTGTGGGTTTGTGGCTGAAGATGAGAGACGCCACATAGTATTCTCATTATTATTATTATTATTATTTATTTGTACCCCTCCCACCTGGCTGGGTTTCGGCCCCCGAAGTTCCCAACCCCTGCCACAAACCAATTGCACTGTTAGTCGTGGAATGCAGCAGTTGCTAAAATAATTTAAAAACTGGCTTGCTTGTCTACAATCCTATACCCACAGGTCTTGGGATAAAATAAAAATTCTGGCTGAGAGGGGAAAGAGGAAGGGGAAAGGCCATGTTTTCCACTTTCATTACTCACCAACTTAAGCCTGAGATCTTCCTGGGTACTGAAAGTGGATCAGCTACGTTAGTAAGGGACGGGGGCAGGCGGGGGGGGGGAGGAATTCCTATTTTTTCCTGCAGCTGCTTTGAAAGGAATCTTGCCGAGACATTCCAAGGCAGGATCTTGTTCCTCGCTGGTTGTTTTCATTCAGCAATGCTAGACCAAGGACGGCCCTCCGAGCAGCGCTATAAATAACGTTTTAAAGAAAGGGGTCGTTGAGTTTTGAGCTCAGGTGGTTTTGCTGTTTGTTTGCTTTTCTGAAAGGAGACCTGAGCAAGCTCCCTTCTTTCATCTTTTTCCTTTCTCCCCCCATAAGTCTGAAAAGCCCCCAGGGGGATGAATCTGAGCATTGGGGCAGTTTCCACAATTATTTAGCGGGGAGAGCTGCAATAGTTGGCTGTAGACCGTAGGCTGAGTTGCCGCTGAACAAAACATGCCTGTGTGTGTATGTGTTTCCCTCCTTTCCCCCATCTGTGCCCCCGTGTAACTTTGAAGCCGCAGCCCCCGTCCCAAGAAGCATTTCCTCCGTCTGGCTCATGCGCTAAATGGAGAGCATCTTTGGGGGCTGAAGTTTGAAAGGACAGACTCTTCGCCCTTCCTCCCCCCCCCATCTCCCTGTGCCCTACCTCCTGGTTTGCCTCGTTTGCAGAGGGAGACTGCAGAGCTGCGAAAGGTTCGCAAAAGGGCGACCCAAGCAGCCGAAGGGATGCGGCAACTCCTGTGTGAGACGTCTTAGCTGAGAAAACATCAAGTAAGAGGAGATGCGGCAGAAGTGTATAACCAGGCAGAGGGCCTTCTCGGTGGTGGCGCCTGCCCTGTGGCACGCCCCCCCATCAGATGCCAAGGAGATAAGTAACTCTGCAACCTTTAGAAGACATCCGAAGACACACCTACATATTATTATTATTATTATTATTATTATTATTATTATTATTATTACTACTACTACTACTACTACTACTACTACTACGACTATGACTACGACTACTATTATTTCCCCAGCCACTCTGGGCGGCTCCCAGCAGAATTTTAATAATAACGAAAAAGCGATAAAACATCAAACATTAAAAACTGAGCATGTCGTGTAAGTAATAATAATTAAGTAATAATAATAAAAATATTATAAAAAGTAATAAAAATAAGTAATAATAATAATTTATTTAGATCCACTCTGGGCTGCTCCCAACAGAATATTAAAAGCACAATAAAACATCAAACATTAAAAACTTCCCTAAACAGGGCCACCTTCAGATGTCTTCTAAAAGTTGCTTACAGTGGTGCCTCGCAAGACGAAATTAATTAGTTCCGCGAGTTTTTTCGTCTTGCGATTTTTTCGTCTTGCGAAGCACGGTTTCAGAAAAGTTTTGGAAAAGCTTCAAAAATCACCAAAGTCTTCAAAAACCTCAAAAAAGGCTACCACACCGCGTGCTATGAGTTGCTCCTCGAAGTCAATTCGCAAGTGTATTAACGGTTTTAAGAAAAAGGAAACAAACTTGCAAGACGTTTCCGTCTTGCGAAGCAAGCCCATAGGGAAATTCGTCTTGCGAAGCAAATCAAAAAACCAAAAACCCGTTCGTCTTGCGAGTTTTCCGTCTTGCGAGGCATTCGTCTTGCGAGGCACCACTGTATTTCCTTGACATCTGGTGGGAGGGCGTTCCACAGGGCGGGCGCCACCACCAAGAAGGCCCTCTGCCTGGTTCCCTGTAACCTCACTTCTCGGAATGAGGGAACCACCAGAAGGCCTTCAGAGCTGGACCTCTGTGTCCGGGCTGAACAATGGGGGTGGAGGCACTCCTTCAGGTATACTGGACCGAGGCCGCTTAGGGCTTTAAAGGTCAGCGCCAACACTTTGAATTGTGCTCTGAAACGTACTGTATAGGGGAGTTTTTATTGTTTGCTGTATTGTTATGTTTTTGTATATTTTGCAAGCTGCCCAGAGTGGCTGGGGCAACCCAGTCAGATGGACGGGGTACTATTATTATTATTATTATTATTATTATTATTATTATTATATGCATGGCACATGATGTCTGTGCTCTGGCAACCGCAGGAGGTCAGGGTCTGGCTAGACGAGGAGGAATGCGCAGCATCAGAGGGGGAAAGCCCCGAGCCAGGAGAATGATGGTGGATGCAGGAGGCAGACCAGAGGATGAAGGGGTTGCAGGCAGGTTGGAGGCTGAGCAAGCAGCAGGTTTAGGCGAGACGGAAGTAGAGGAGGAGGAGGAGGAGGAGCAGTCTGAGGCTGCAACAGATCCCCAGCTACCTGCCAGCTCCCCTGTTTCCTTCTCCTGTCCTCCTCTGTCCCCAAGGAGGGCATTACGTATACATAGAGAGCCCCACAGAGGAGGTGTTTGTGACCGTTGGGAAGGCAGCCAGCCGAGGAGGAGCCTTAGGAGGAAGTGGGGAGCTCAGACCCTCAGCTCTCACTGGGGCTAGTCCTGCCCATTTAGTTCTCATTTGTCTCTACATGTAAAATAAATCAAGCTTACTGCTCATCTCTGAGTTTCTGTGCTGAACTGCTGCTGGACCAGCCCTGGCAGAGGAGGGGAAAGGGGTCTTGTGCTCTTAAATTGCTCAGTTTCCTTGGGGCGGGAGAGGAGAGGAATCGTTTGCCTTCACTCGCCTGCCACTGAAATTCCTCCTGAATAAGATGCAGAATTGGATATAATGACAGGAAGGAGTTGAAACCTGCGGGACCAGAGATTTACAGAAGACTGGAAGAAGTATACGAACTATTTGAAAAGCAATTGTAACCAACAAATTACGCTAGTAGAACTGCAAGAAGTTTTGTAAGGAGAAATATATGAAGTGTTAAAAGGTAAAGGGACCCCTGACCATTAGGTCCAGTCGTGACCGACTCTGGGGTTGCGGCGCTCATCTCGCTTTATTGGCCAAGGGAGCCGGCGTACAGCTTCTGGGTATGTGGCCAGCATGACTAAGCCGCTTCTGGCGAACCAGAGCAGCGCATGGAAACACCGTTTACCTTCCCGCCAGAGTGGTACCTATTTATCTACTTGCACTGGCATGCTTTCGAACTGCTAGGTTGGCAGGAGCAGGGACCGAGCAACGGGAGCTCACCCCGTCGTGGGGATTCGAACCGCCAACCTTCAGCAAGTCCTAGGCTCCGTGGTTTAACCCACAGCGCCACCCGCATCCCACATGAAGTGTTACAAAGTAGATAAAGAATAGAGATATTGTTTATGAGTTTTAAATGTAATAGGAATTTTCAGGCAGGACTGATGGAAGTCAAAAAACTGAATAAGATGTTAAAGTATGTTTAATTACTGTTGAAAATGGTATGTTAACACACACACACAGACCACAGACATATATATATATATATATATATATATATATATATATATATATATATATATATAAAGAAAATCCTCCTGTATAGAAAAAGCTTTCCATCTCGGCCAGCCTGCAGCCCTTGGTCTGGCAGCCTCTTAACGGTGAACTTCACCCTTTCAGATGGTGTCGACAGAACCTCGACGATCTAGAAGACGGAGGTGTCTGCAGTGAGAACGCTGGCCGTCGGCAAATTGGGCTGCTGGACCAGCGGCAAAGTTGGCAGCGAGTCCCCGGACGTGTCAAGGATCCCTGGAGATAATTTGCAACCTTTCCGTTGCCATTTTCCTCTCTCTCTGTCTCTCTGTCTGTCTGTCTCTTGTCTCCTCCTCTCTCCATCTCTGTTTACATTTTGTAAAAGGGTCACTTATATTGCTGTTATGCATCGTCAAGAAACAGGACTGGGATCCGCCAGGTTTATGATTATGCACAAAACAGAGAAATAACATTGGGTGGGGAGCGAAAGATGTCGGAGGGCTTCCTCAGAGGAGCAGGCCTCCCCAACCGTGGCTAAGGGCAAGCCTCTTAGCAGCCAAATAATACGCTCGGAGCATCCGTTGGGAACGGGCAGCGGGGGTGGCAGACGGAACCGCTCCTCGCGAAGAAAGAGACTTTCTGAAATAACGTCACCGAAGCATGAAGACGACGACGCAGAGAGTGACGCGTCGGCCATCTGTAAATAGGAGCTGTGTTTCACCGACATTCACTGTTGTGAGCTGCAGTTGTTGTCCGGGGGGCGGCAGCAGCGGCGGAAAGGAAATTAAAAAGGCCAAACTAATTTCCCTCCGTTGGCGTCTGAAAGAGCGGCTTTGGGTTCTGCGCATTGTTTACACGAAGGCGGGCGGAAAAGAGCGCAGCAGGTGTGCAGAGCGCGCCCCCACGAACGCCTCTTCCTCCTCCTCTCGCAGTGTTAAGTTGATGAGCCGGCGGGGTGGGCCAGTCCCAGCCCCCTGGCCTGCCACTTGGGGGGGCACGTATCGCGTGGCCCAGACTCCCTTGCCAGCACCCCAATCTCGCCTGCCACGTTCTCCCCAGGATCAAGGGTGCTTCCACCAGGGAAACCGCAGGCACAGCGAGAGAGGGGAGCAGAACAAGGCCCTTTGGTCTTGCCAGAATAATTTTGCCGCCGCCTGCAAGGACTCGTCTCGCTGACGTAAAGGATCTTTTGCATGGCATTTTTGTGTGCGCGTGTGTGTGTTTGTGTGTGTGTGTCTTATAGCAGCAGGTTTGCCTTTGAAAATAACTGCCAAGCTATTGCTTCTCTAGAGGGGGCCGCGGGAGGCACTTGCGGGGCTTTTTTCTTGACTTTCCAAGCCGGGGGCGGAGCAGGGCGCCAAAGGAAGGAATGAGATTTCTCGCAGGGCAGGCAGGAGGAGCTGTGTCTGGAGGTGCCGCAGAGAAGCCTCCGCTCCTTAGATTGCGTCTGTGTGCATATATTTGTATGTATGTGTGAGAGAGAGAAAATAGAAAAGATGTTGCATATGGACTCGTGAGCTCACGTCCTAGGAGGAAGAGAACATCTCAGAGATGTTTCTCTGGGAGAATGAGAGAACCACGTCCACTCAGAGACTCATCTTGCTTTTGGCTTGGTACCTGAAGTGTAGGGTGGCAATGGGACTCGGCTCATTGAGCAACACAGGCAGTCTTGTGTCTTTTCAGTCTTGTGTCAGACTGAAAGCTGCTGGTTGGGTGGCAGCAGCCAGGAGTCCATTTGGACCACCCTATTTCTAGGGCCCAAGCCCTGTCTGCTTGGCATTGCTTGCCACTCAAGTGGATGGGTCCAGTTGGGAACCAGAAGTGTTGGGGTGGGAAAGGGTCAGGTTGCCTAAACCAGGCATCCCCAACCTGTGGCCCTCCAGATGTTTTGGCCTACAACTCCCGTGATCCCTAGCTAACAGGACCAGCGGTCAGGGATGATGGGAATTGTAGTCCAAAATATCTGGAGGGCCAAAGGTTGGGGATACCATGCATGAAATCACTAGTACATCAGATTTCTCCCCAAGGAAGCCATATAACAAGCTGCAAGACCTACCGAGACCTGGGTCAAATCCTGCATTGTTGCGTTAGCGACTGGTGCCCGTTGGGAATGACAGGGTGGGCATCATGGAGCCCAACAGCAGGTGGCGCCAGAGCCAGTGAGAGATCAAAAGAGCCTCCAGAAGATCAAAAGAGATTACGAGGCTCTGGGCAGGAAACTGAAGCAATTAAATGCACAAATTGTCATCTCATCTGTCCTCCCAGTTGAACGACGTGGCCCAGGGAGAGAGGGAAAAATAGTGGAAGTGAACAACTGGCTTCGCAAATGGTGTAAACAGGAACGGTTTGGATTCTTAGATCACGGAATGCAGTTTCTTGAAGATGGACTTCTGGCAAGCGATGGGCTGCACCTCACAACGGTTGGGAGGAATGTTTTTGCAAAAAATCTCAGAAACCTCATCAGGAGGGCTTTAAACTGACTAATGTGGGGGAGGGAGACAGTGCTCCAGAAGGTAGGAGTCGTATCAATTGATGAAGATGATCATCCAAATGTCATAGACCGAATGGAGCAAACAGCACGCAGACCTAGTGGTGGGAGGAAAAAATCCTTAAATAAGAGACACGGGGGAATGATTAATGGACTTCAATGTCTGTACACTAATGCGCAAAGTATGGGAAATAAACAAGATGAGCTTGAGCTCTTGGTACAGCAAACTAAATATGACATAATAGGAATCACTGAAACCTGGTGGGATAAGTCCCACGATTGGAATGTAATAATGGAGGGATACAATCTATTTCAGAGAAACAGACCAGACAAGAAAGGAGGAGGAGTGGCGTTATATGTCAGGGATGTGTATACCTGTGAAGAGATCCAAGATTTAGAACCTCAAAGCCAAAGTGAGAGCATTTGGGTCAAAATCAAGGGAGAGAAGAATAACAGTGACCTCATTGTGGGAGTTTACTATAGATCCCCAAGCCAAACGGAGGACATAGATGATGCCTTCCTGGAACAGATGGCCAAGCATGCAAAAGGAAGGGAGATAGTAGTAATGGGGGACTTCAATTACCCGGATATTTGTTGGATGTCAAACTCAGCCAAGAGCATAAGGTCAAACAGATTCCTCACTGGCCTTGCAGACAACTTCATTGTCCAGAAAGTGGGAGAAGCAACAAGAGGAACAGCCATTTTAGATCTGGTCCTAACCAATGTTGATGACCTGGTTAGTGGGGTAGAAGTGGAAGGATCATTAGGCGCGAGTGATCATGCTCTTCTGAAGTTTACTATACAGCGGAAAGGAGCAGCCAAGCATACTAGGACTCAATTTCTCGACTTTAAGAAAGCCGACTTCATAAAACTTAGGGAAGTGCTTGGTGAGATCCCATGGACAGTAATACTAAAAGGAAAGGGAGTTCATGATGGCTGGGAGTTTGTTAAGAGGGAGATAGTAAAAGCACAACTTCAGACAATACCAATGAGACGGAAACATGGAAGGTGCCTCAAGAAGCCAGGGTGGCTATCTAAAGAACTTTTAACTGAGTTAAGATTAAAAAAGGATGTGTACAAAAAATGGAAAAGGGGGGAAACCACCAAAGAGGAATTCAAACAAATAGCCAGCACGTGTAGACACAAAGTCAGAAAAGCTAAAGCACAGAATGAACTCAGGCTTGCTAGAGAGGTTAAAAGCAACAAAAAAGGCTTTTATGGGTATGTTCGTAGCAAAAGGAAGAACAAAGAAACAGTGGGGTCACTCAGAGGAGAAGATGGTGAAATGCAAACAGGGGACACAGAAAGGGCTGAACTCCTCAATGCCTTCTTTGCCTCAGTCTTCTCCGATAAAGAAAACAATGCCCGACCTGAAGAATTTGGAGCAAATGATTCAGCAGAGGAAACACAGCCCAGAATAACTAAGGAGATAGTACAAGAATACTTGGCTAGTCTAGATGTATTCAAGTCTCCAGGGCCAGATGAACTGCATCCAAGAGTATTAAAAGAACTGGCAGATGTGATTTCAGAACCACTGGCAGTCATCTTTGAGAATTCCTGGAGAACAGGCGAAGTCCCGGCAGACTGGAGGAGGGCAAATGTTGTCCCTATTTTCAAAAAGGGGGAAAGAGAGGACCCAAATAATTACCGCCCAGTCAGTCTGACATCAATACCAGGGAAGATTCTGGAGCAGATCATTAAGCAAACAGTCTGTGAGCACCTAGAAAGGAATGCTGTGATCACCAATAGTCAGCATGGATTTCTGAAAAATAAGTCATGTCAGACTAACCTGATCTCGTTTTTTGACAGAATTACAAGCCTGGTAGATGAAGGGAACGCAGTGGATGTAGCCTACCTTGATTTCAGCAAGGCATTTGACAAGGTGCCCCATGATATTCTTGTAAAGAAGCTGGTAAAATGCGGTCTTGACTATGCTACCACTCAGTGGATTTGTAACTGGCTGACTGACCGAACCCAAAGGGTGCTCATCAATGGTACCTCTTCATCCTGGAGAAGAGTGACTAGTGGGGTGCCACAGGGTTCTGTCTTGGGCCCGGTCTTATTCAACATCTTTATCAACGACTTGGATGATGGACTTAAGGGCATCCTGATCAAATTTGCAGATGACACCAAACTGGGAGGGGTGGCTAACACCCCAGAGGACAGGATCACACTTCAAAACGACCTTGACAGATTAGAGAACTGGTCCAAAACAAACAAGATGAATTTTAACAGGGAGAAATGTAAAGTATTGCACTTGGGCAAAAAAAATGAGAGGCACAAATACAAGATGGGTGACACCTGGCTTGAGAGCACTACATGTGAAAAGGATCTAGGAGTCTTGGTTGACCACAAACTTGACATGAGCCAACAGTGTGACGCGGCAGCTAAAAAAGCCAATGCAATTCTGGGCTGCATCAATAGGAGTATAGCATCTAGATCAAGGGAAGTAATAGTGCCACTGTATTCTGCTCTGGTCAGACCTCACCTGGAGTACTGTGTCCAGTTCTGGGCACCACAGTTCAAGAAGGACATTGACAAACTGGAACGTGTCCAGAGGAGGGCAACCAAAATGGTCAAAGGCCTGGAAACGATGCCTTATGAGGAACGGCTAAGGGAGCTGGGCATGTTTAGCCTGGAGAAGAGGAGGTTAAGGGGTGATATGATAGCCATGTTCAAATATATAAAAGGATGTCACATAGAGGAGGGAGAAAGGTTGTTTTCTGCTGCTCCAGAGAAGCGGACACGGAGCAATGGATCCAAACTACAAGAAAGAAGATTCCACCTAAACATTAGGAAGAACTTCCTGACAGTAAGAGCTGTTCGACAGTGGAATTTGCTGCCAAGGAGTGTGGTGGAGTCTCCTTCTTTGGAGGTCTTTAAGCAGAGGCTTGACAACCATATGTCAGGAGTGCTCTGATGGTGTTTCCTGCTTGGCAGGGGGTTGGACTCGATGGCCCTTGTGGTCTCTTCCAACTCTATGATTCTGTGATTCTGTGATTCTGAGATTGAGATGTCCCCATCTACTCCCTGCAGAGTTCTCCACTAAGGGGGGGAGTTGGCAGCCAATGTCACCCCCTGGATAGGTTGTACGCAAGAAGGCAGGCAGCTGGTGGCTGACTGAGGCTGGCAAGGCAGTGCCCCCTTGACACCAAATGGACTAGCCTCCATTGGTGGCAGGGAGCGGTTGGTGTAGCCCTTTGCCAACCCAGATGTTTTGGCTGGCAGTTCCTGTCAGCCCCAGCCAGCACTGCCCTGCTGGCAGGAGTTGGGGCCCCCAAAACATCTGGGGAACCCCAGATTGTCAAAGGATGGCATAGGCAGCCTCCCACATGGCGTCAGAGTTCCTGCCTGCCCCTGACATAACTTTAGAAGGTAGCCCTGACTTCCAAGTAAGCCTGCTTCCAATCTGGGTACCCTTCGAAGACCCTTGGAAATACCAGCAGGGCCTGACGTCCACACCGACGTGTCTGGGGGCTGGTGTGCTGCTCATTCAATCCCACTTTCTTTTCCCGGCCGGTGTGGTAATCGGAGGAGAGGGTGCCGAGGTGTCTTCTCAGGAGAACGTGCCTTTCCTGTGCCGAAGATCTGCGCAGGAGGGAAGGGTAAACAGAGCGGCTGGAGGCAGCAGTCTCCCCGTCTAAATGGGGCATCTGTTCCCCGGCGTGTTTGTGCTGGAAGGCAGACACTGACGCCTTTCTCCGAGCCTGGCAAACGGGGATCCGTGCGCCAGGCCAGGAGGGGAAGGAAGCAGGGCAAGGCCTGTCTCCCCTCGTGAGCACAGGCAGGCGAGGTCAGTGCATGGATGGGTCGAGGGGGAAACAAGGCTTCAAAAGAAAACAGCTCTGGCCGAGTGCTGCTTTCCAAACAAGTAGGCTCATGCGCCCACTTTTTCCACTGACGCGCCCATCTCAGACCTGGCCAGATTTCATCCAAGCAGGTCTAGGAAGCCTTTGAAGGCAGCCTCTGTGCAAACCTGCGAGAGATGTGAGGTCACCTCGGAAACTTGGTTTGCGTGGCATCGGTACGGTTTGCTCTGTCTAAACAAGAGCCGCACCGTCTGCAAGTGTGATTTGCCCGTTTCTTGTGGCCCAGAAAAAGGGCAGCACGGAGTTCCTCTCCATGCCATCCTCCTCCCCAGAAAACTTGGCTGCTGGAGAAGGAGTGTGACTTGTAGACTCCCCAACGCCCAATCCTTGCTCCCTTGTCTTTGCAATGGCGTGCTGTTGCCACCTGCAGGAAGACACAGCTTTAAAAATAAATAAGTGTTCGCAGCTGAAATATACGTCACGTTTTGGTGCATCACATCATACCAGCATATTCCGTAATACCTGATTCTAAGGGCTCACCAAGTCAGCGCTTGCTTTGGGGGGGTCTGTGCACAGTGCAGATTGGTGCATCATTTCAGCATTTCTGGGCGCAGCAGGGCAGGAGCGCAGCCTGTTCAGCCACGCTGGCACTAGCCGACCCCTCAGGGCTGGCAGCAGCGGCGGCAGGAGTGCAGTTTCTGCACCTCCTCGCTCCTGTTCCTGCCACGCTGGCTTCAGTAGGGCAGGGGGAGGAAACACCCCTGCCCCTTCTCCCCCCCCCCCAGGACGCTTCTTTCGTTCTCAGATGTGTGCCACAGTGCCAAGCAACGGGCATCTCCACACTGCGAATCATAAATTGATTTGAAACCAGTTTCATCGTCCCGGCTCCCCTTGGAAGAACCACCGTAGAATCCTAGAACTGCAGATTGGAAAGGGAACCCAGGTGGTCATCCATTCCAACCCCCTGCAATGTAGGGAATGCCCTACCAGCTCACCTTGGGAAATGTGGTTTTGAGAGGGTGCTCTCAGGAATCATTGCGATGGAGTATATCCTGCAGGTTTATATGGGCTTGAGACCAGTTTTAAGTGGATGGGGCCCCCTTAAACCCCCCTTTCTGGACTTGTGGGGACATCCTGGGCGTCCTCTGCTGCGTATCCTCAGCTCCATCACAGAACTGCAGCTGGCAGGGCCCCCAGGTGGAAGCCATCCTCGTTTAAGCCAGGTGTGCACTGCCTTTGGCCCTCCAGATGTTGCTGAACTTAAAACTCTCATTATCCCTGGCCCCTGGCATTGCTTTCTGCAGCTGATGGAGGTGGAAGTTCAGCAACATCTGGCGGGCCAGAGTTTCCCTACTCCTGGTTTACACCAATATGAAACAGGTTGGCATGTTACAGGTAGGTAGCCGTGTTGGTCTGCCGTAGTCAAAAAAAAATAAAAAAAAATCCTTCCAGTGGCACCTTAGAGACCAACTAAGTTCTTGCTATCATCTTTCGTGTGCATGCACACTTCTTCAGATACCTTGCACATGAAAGCTCATACCAATAACAAACTTAGTTGGTCTCTAAGGTGCTGCTGGAAGGATTTTTTTTTATTTTGTTTCAAGGTTGGCATGTAGTTGAGCCCAAGAAGCGCTACAGGAAGCCCCTATCCCGACACATCTATCCTGTGTGAGTCAATTGCCTTTTGCCCAGAGAGTCTCTCATGGCCCAGTTCTATTCGGGTAGAACGGTTTTCTTTCTCCACCTGATGGAGGTTTAACTTAGTGCCAAACACTTGCTGCGACTTTCTTTTCCAGTCAGCGGAGGGGAGAGGAAGGGGCAGAGCTGTGCCTCAGCCTTCGGGCAGAGAGATCTATGTAAATGCATTCGATATGCCATATTTTGAAGGCGTGCGTTGTTGTTTTTCGTTTTCCTCCTCCTTAAAACAAAAGGTGCCAAAATACAGTTTTCGTTTCTGTGTTTCTAGCGGGAACACGTGATGCTGAAGGGCAGTGTGGGGGTGTTGTGTTTTGATCGCAGCAAAGAAGGAACGCAGTCCTGGAGGGGAAGGTTTTGGAAAGTGGTTTGTTTCAAGGCACCCAGGAAGTGGGGTCCACTCCCTCGCGGGGGGCGAGTTTCTCTGGAGGGCGGCCTGACCAGTTTTGCTCAGGTTATCAATTGCGAGGGGCGAGGGATAAGAAGGGGGCGCAGAAGAGAGTGGGGGAAGCAGATTGGACACCAAAGGGGGACAGAATGACTGTTCTGAGTGTGGAGAGAGGGGTTTTTTTGGGGGGGTGTCCTACAAAACTTGAGTGGCGTTGCTTGTGCAGGGAAATGGGGGGTTGGGTAGAAAAGGAAGAAGTTCCTGAAAAGTATTTAGAAATCTGGGGGGGGGACCCTTTTATTTATTCATTTGCTGAATATAGGAAAACAGAGGTTATCTGATTATTAAGAGATATTATTTTGGATAAATATATGAATTATAACTCGCTATGGCTGGTAACCATGATAGAAATTCTGAGAATAACCATATGCTTGCTCTTTCTTTCTTTCTTTCTTTCTTTCTTTCTTTCTTTCTTTCGCTTGGAATAAGAGAGCTTCTTTTCCATTCGCAGTGTGTTGAGACATTGTCTTAGGTTTTGTGTGTGTGTGTGTGTTTGTGTGTTTCTTGTTTAATCAAAAGAGGCTTTAGATACATTTCAAGAAGCGCCCCCCCCCCAGGTTCCCTCTTAGTTCCTGTATTGACTGCAGGAAAAAGGGGGTGGGATGTGGGGACACCCCATAAGTATCTAAACTAAAAATTAAATCTATTTATAAAAAAAGTGGAGAAGTTGCATGCAAAAGGCCATGGAAGTCAGATGTTTAGTATTTTAAAACAAAACAAAAAAAAGTGGCAGTGCCTTTCATTTTTCTATTTACTCATTTATCACCAAATGCAACCGTTTTATAATAAGCAATTATAGGATAGCGTCAGAAATTGCGAAATATTTCACTATGTAGAAATGTGTGGAGTTCTGTTATTGTTATTATTATTATTATTATTATTATTATTTTGTCCTCCCGCTTCTCCTTGCTCTCATTACAAGAGTGTATTAAGCTGCCAGAGACAACTTGTTACTATGTGATTTTATCACCTATGAAATTTATATTGCTGCTTTTCCTTTTAGCGGTTTGCGGCTTAATCGTTGGACAGGGAAATGCAAATGAGATTTCACATATCCAGATTGCGGCCACGGGGGTTTCTGGGAAGGGGCTTCTGGTCCGTCCCCCCACCTGCCGCAGAATTCATTTGGTGGGCAGTAGCTGGCAGGGGTTGGAACCAAGAAGAACGAAGCACCGGGGGCGTTTTTTTGGGGGGGGGAGCGCCGTCGCTTTTACTTCCTGCACTGTGATACCGTCTATACTGCAACGTGAAGCAACCCTAGTATACCTCCAAGTGCCCTTGGCTGTGTTCCGCGCTGCGGAAACAAACTGTGCAGGCCGCCGGGTGACGCAGGTCTCTGCCCCATTCCGTAGGCCCATCATCTGGAAGGGAAACAGCCCGGCTGCGAGGGGACGCAAAGCTTGCAGCGGTTCGGGGTTGCCTCTGTGACCTTGCGCATCAAGGTCTCCGTTGGTTCCCAGGAGACTTGCGAAAGGGGAGTCTCCCATCAGACCTTGAGCCGTGTTCCTCAGCCAAGGATGGGCACCAAACAAGGTGGTCTTTGCTGCATGAAGAACAAACCTACCTACCAGGATTTGGGGCCTACCTGGATTTGGGGCCTGGATTCAGCGAGGTTTGGGCCAGCGCTCTGTGCCTGGCAAAACAGGGCTCAGAAATACATCTTTCCCTTGCCCCATGGCAAGCTTGTCTGTTGAATACAAGTCTTGCAATCGCTTGCAACTCCACCTGGATGTCCGGAATGACCACCTGCGCAGCTGTTGTCAAGCAGTTTGCTTTTACCGCAGTGAGAGACACACACGCCGCAGCCTCCTTAGACTCCCCAAATTCTGGGCCACGGCAGTGCCTTTTTTTCTCTCCCCCCCCTTTATTTTTCCCGGGTGGGGCCAAGGACGAATGACGCTGAGGAAACCCAGCCTTTCTTTTGAGGCGTCATTCGATGCTCCCTTCTCGTTCAGCTTCCTCCGACGCAGTCTAGGCATCTTCCCCTGGTTGTCCTAAGATCGCAGAGGGAAGAGGGGAGTTTCACAGGCCTGCTCCCCGAACCAGTGCTTATGAAGATAGATGTAGAGACCTGCAGGCAGTTCAGATTGCTGCAGAATTGGCACTCTGCGTATGGCGCCAGCCTCCCACGTTTAAAGGCAGAACGTGGCTATTTCGCCTCATCAGCATCCTCTCTCTCTCTGGGTTTCTCAGGGCTGACCTGGGTATTACTTTCTCCCTTCTCTTTCTGCACCGAAGGCAAGCAGTGTGTGGCATGTGGTATTTCCCCCAGATCAGTCTCTGCCAACCTGGCCCTTCCCACTTGCTTTTGGTCTCTAGCTTCCATCAGCGCCAGCTGGCACAGCCGGCCAGAAAGCAACAGGTTGGCAAAGACTGGCAGGGACCTTCGCGGGAAGGGGGGGGCGAAGATACGCCCAGAACAGCTGCAACTCCATGTCCCATAACATCTGGCGAAGCCTGTCCGCAAAGCCCTCTTGCCGTCCCCCGTTTTGCCCTTCCCGCCCCCAAACTCCCCGGTCTTTCGAAGTTTTTCTGGATGTGCCTGATTTGAAGCAGGAAGGAAAGAGTAGACCTTGTAGAAAGTATAATTTGCACACAGCTATGATAACACTAAAGTTGATTTTATACAAGTCATCAAGAGTTTGCAAAGTGAGTTTTATTTTTTGTATTCCTTTAATCTTTACTTAAAAAAATAAAAATAAATGGTGAATGTGTATTCCTCTGGGAGGAATTGCAAGAAAACGGGAATGTTAATAAATGTTGAAGAAGAAGAAGAAAAAAAAGGCAAAATACTTCCTCCCTTATTAATATATAACTCTTATGTATTTATGCCTCCTGTAAGCAAATGAAAACGAAAACGAAAAAAGCTTGGGTTTCTGTTCTGCTGCATGCCTGCTTTTGGCACTGAAACACACCTTCTGTTGTTTTGCATGCATTTTAGTCTTGCCCTTTTCTTTTCATTTTCTTTGGTGTGGGGAAGGATGTATTTCCCCTGTATAAAATTAGTGCACAAAGAAATATTTTTGCCTAGTTAATGTTGCCCAGCAATGCATATTTTTTAAGAAAGGAAATTTGTCATATATGGAAATAGCATGTTTGTTTACACGTTTCAGCTTCCGGATTATACAGAAGAAGAAGAAAAAGAAGAGGGGGGCGGAAACAAAACACACTATAAACGTTTGGGGATGCTGTAATTTCTTTGCAAGTGTACAGTTTTCAATTTGTTGTTATTACTGGTGAAACACCCTCGTGGTTTCAACTTGCTACGATATATATTTATTATTCGTCCTCCTCCCATGTAACTAGGAATCATGCCTTTGTTTCATATCAACGTTATATTGGAAGTGAAGGGAGATGATTAATACAAGATTTTGTAACACTGGCGAGTGTCGGCTGTTTATGTGGGCGCTTGGTTTTGCTGTGATTTAGAGTGGGGAGGAAAATTATCCTTTCTCGTCGTTATCTGCTGGTACATTTCCCCTGCACAAACCCTCTGGAAGTGAGCAGAATAATCTAACTGAAAGTATTTGGCAATGATTTTTAATTACCGTATTTTTCGCCCCGTAAGACGCACCCGACCATAAGACGCACCTAGTTTTTAGAGGGGGAATGCAAGAAAAAAAATATTCTTTAAAGGGAGCGCTGAGTAGAGCCTCTCACCTGCATTCGCTCCATAAGACGCACACACATTTCCCCTTACTTTTTAGGAGGGGAAAAGTGCGTCTTATGGAGCGAAAAATACGGTATTTCTACGCAATCTTCACACTTTACCTTCCAAGCCAAACAGAATTATATCAATTGAACCAGAATAGCTTTTGAATTCCTAAGTCATGCAACAACTTTTTAGCACCCCTCATTTGGGGAATTTGAAAAATTCGGCACATCCTATTGTGCCACACATACCTTCACTAGAAACCACTGGGGGATAGGTAGGGAAGCAAAGCAGCCCAGCAGTATCAACAGACCCCATAAAGTCTAAGCGTGCCCTCAGCTTTTCCTTAGCAGCCCCTTGGGTTGTCCAAGCAGTGACATAGCGTGGGTTGCCAGAGCCCGGGGCTGTGCGGGAGGGAAATGGACAGAGTATGCATGCACAAACAGCTGCCTGACGGCATCCACGTCACCCAAGCGATCGCAGCCGTAGAGATAAGATGAGTCTTCTGTATGCAGATCAGTATGCGGATGATACCCAGCTCTACCTCTCTTTTAAATCAGAACCAGTGAAGGCGGTGAAGGTCCTGTGTGAGTGTCTGGAAGCGGTTGGAGGATGGATGGCGGCTAACAGATTGAGGTTGAATCCTGACAAGACAGAAGTACTGTTTTTGGGGGACAGGAGGCGAGCAGGTGTGGAGGATTCCCTGGTCCTGAATGGGGTAACTGTGCCCCTGAAGGACCAGGTGCGCAGCCTGGGAGTCGTTTTGGACTCACAGCTGTCCATGGAGGCACAGGTCAAATCTGTATCCAGGGCAGCTGTTTACCAGCTCCATCTGGTACGTAGGCTGAGACCCTACCTGCCTGCGGACTGTCTCGCCAGAGTGGTACATGCTCTGGTTATCTCCCGCTTGGACTACTGCAATGCGCTCTACGTGGGGCTACCTTTGAAGGTGACCCGGAAACTACAACTAATCCAGAATGCGGCAGCTAGACTGGTGACTGGGAGCGGCCGCCGAGACCATATAACACCGGTCTTGAAAGACCTACATTGGCTCCCAGTACGTTTCCGAGCACAATTCAAAGTGTTGGTGCTGCCCTTTAAAGCCCTAAACGGCCTCGGTCCAGTATATCTGAAGGAGCGTCTCCTCCCCCATCGTTCTGCCCGGACACTGAGGTCCAGCTCCGAGGGCCTTCTGGCGGTTCCCTCGCTGCGAGAGGCCAAGTTACAGGGAACCAGGCAGAGGGCCTTCTCGGTAGTGGCGCCCACCCTGTGGAACGCCCTTCCAGCAGATGTCAAAGCGATAAACAACTACCTGACATTCAGAAGACATCTGAAGGCAGCCCTGTTCAGGGAAGTTTTTAATATGTGACATTTTAGTGTATCTTTCATCTTTGTTGGAAGCCGCCCAGAGTGGCTGGGGAAACCCAGCCAGATGGGCGGGGTACAAATAATAAATTATTATTATTATTATTATTATTATTATTATTATTATTATTATTATTATTATTATTTCCTGGCTCGCATGGAGAAGCTGTTTTCAATGGAGCCCAGCAACAAAAGCACACTGCTGTATTGAGGCAGCACCGGGTGTTGATATCTTGCGCCCCTAACAAATATTGCATCCGGGGCAACCACCCTGTGCCCCCACACACACACACATGCTACACCACCATGTACAAGTAGCTAAGCCAGCTGGATTTGGACCTCAAAACTCCCAGGTTGGTTCAGCTTCTGGAGCTGCCTTTGCCAACCTGATGCCAGCTGCCCTGTAACGGTAGTCAAAAACACCAGGAGGGCGCCAGCTTGGAGACAGCTGCTGCAGGTAAATATTCGCTGTTGGTCATTTGCTTCAAGAGTCGCTATGCAACCAGCCTTCCAAAAGCTGGAGAAAATGCCCCTTCCAGCACGTCGGGATTTTCCATGGACGTGGGCCTGCGCTTTGGATTTCAAATGCCTTTTTGATGCCACCTTGGTGGAAAACTGGAGTAAAGCGTTCCAGATTTGGGGGAAGCATGCGCCAAATGGCACATGGAGGCCCTTGTGAAGGGGGAGTGTGTTTCCATGTCACCAACCACAACTAGAACCCCGCAAACATTGGATAGATTAATGTGAGTGATTAGGTAACTTCCTGTTCTTCAAGCAACCCTTTGTGTCACTGTATTTTTCTTTTTCTTTTCTTTTTTTTTTGTCCCCCCCCCCAAAGATGCTTATTGAAACTTAACATATATACATAATAACCAAAATTCCCAGTGATTCCCTCACATAAAATATAAAATCTAAATTACAGCAGCTGCATAATTATACACTTAATTATAAAACCCACCACCCACCCTCTTCTTCCCTCCACAGCAATTCGACTTCTTCATATTTCTTTCTACCTTTCCCCCCCTTTCATTCTATAATAAATTATTTTTGTTAAATTCTGATTTTTCCTTCTTTCTTTTTTGGTTTTGTTATTGCTTATTCCAAGCCTCTTAGCATGTCACTTTTAGAACAATATTTTGACATATAATCTTCAAAATACTTTGTAAATTTTTTTTAAAAAGATATTTATTAAAATTTTCCGTTGTAATACATTAAAAAATCAAAAAACAAAAAAGTTTAAAAGCACATAGAATTCACAATCCTTATTTTCAATAACATATTTCCCTGACTTCCCCACACCTCCCCCTCTTGTATTCCAATTCAAATTGTTGGTTCAACAAGTTCTTATCCCTAATTTTTAACCTTTTTATATTTAGTTCATTTTAATACATCAGTGCTTATTCTTAAAACCTTTTTCTAAAGTCGGCCTAAATTCCCTTCCACGATTTCCTCAATTCTCAGACAGATAACAAAAGTAAAAACAAAACAGATTATAATTATACACCCTTTGGATTCCTAAACTCCACCCCCCCTTTCCCGGTTTCAATCCCCAACAAACGTCCATCAATCAATCTACTATCAGCCTGGAGATCTCACGTCCGAGGATCTTAATTCTCTCTCAGTTCCTCTCTGCCGGTTTTTTTGATAGTCCTTGGTATTAAGCACCAAATCTCGGAGAAGCACTAGTCCAATAGGGTCCATGTTTCTTCCAGCCAGACCTCCATACTTAAAAGTGGAGCCTGAATCTTGTTTCTTACTCCTTTCAAGTCCAAATGTCCCCAAAGCTCCAACTTCCACCTTAATCAAATTTGTAATCCTTGGGTCTTCCGATCTCCACATAAGGAGATCTCTCCATTCTTCAGTCTCCAATTCAGACCAAATTTTCACCATCAAGTTCTTATTTTCCTTTGTAACCATCATGTCAGGCCTTTGGCCCTCCTTTATTTTCTGTAACATTACATCTCCTCCTTCCTTTTCCTCAGGAACAACATATATCTCTTTCTTCACACTCTCAGAACTCTCAAGTTTCTCTTCTTGTCCAGCTGCATGGGCTTCCTGAGTCAATTCCTTATCAAATTCAATGGATTTGTTTACTGTTAAGTCCAGAGTTGCAACATTTGTAGCCAAAACATCAATTTGGCCTTGTAACTTTCCCAAGAGAAGAAACACTCTGTCCAATTCAGCCTGAATTTCCCCTCCTTTAGCCATTCTTGTAATGTCCCAAAATCCCCTCTAGAGGGATTTTGGTTACTTAGTATTCCTTCCAGTTCAAATCCGAAAGTCAAATTAGTTTGTATCAGTTCTTCCTTATTTTCAACAAAGTATAGTCAAATTATAACAAATATAGCCAGCAGAAGCAGCAGAAACAAAGTTCTCTTTTTCCGTCTTGACAGCTAATTTGACAGCTGTCAAACTCTTCAATGTCTTTTCAACAGGCTCTCTCGCGGATCACTCCCGGGTCCGGGGGGGGGTGGCACTTCAGCTCCCAAAATTAGCTCTTATCCTCCAGTAAAATTTCTTCTAGTGCCAAATCGTGAAATTAATGTCTTTTACCCAATAATAAAAGAAAGAATTCCCTCGACCTTAGTTAGCAGGTCCTTGCTTTAGATTGTTTACAAGACGGGGAGACGGACTTCCTGTTTACGCCTTCCCCGATCGTGCCTAATTCACAAAAGAAAAATTTCCTTAGAAATCCAATTTCCGTAGTACTCACAGGTTGTTATTTTAAAGTCCAAATCACAAGAAGAAGTCAGCGCTCTCCGGCCATGGCAGCGCGGCTTCACTCCGCAGGAGAAGCAGTCGACTCTCAGCACCGCGCCGCTCACCCCGTCCCCCGTTCCGAAGCCTTTAAAAAGGCTCCTTCACAGGTCGCGGGGGCGCAAATGGTGCCCGCCGAGTCACCAGGTTCACAGGCTTCACCGCCTGTGATTTTTAAGGGTCGCCGCAGCGGTAAGACCCTAATCCTGTGGAGCCGATTCCCTCCGGAGCTCGGAGGGAATCCGCCATTAGCCGATGGCGCTAACCCGGAAGTTCCTCCAAAATACTTTGTAAATTAAAGTGAGTAGATAGAATTGGCAAAATTGACTTCAATTATAAGATACCAATCAAATCAAAAGTTAAGAATGGAGTGGAAGTACTGTATTTTTCTAAATGTCTGCATCTCCCATTAACCAGGCAAGCCTGGCCCTAAACATGCACGCTCAGAGCTAATGCTGGAAACTGCAGTGTGCTTATTGGCAGGAATACGACGAGACTTGTAAAGTAACACGAACTTTGGACACTATGGATGTATAACAGATAAAGGTAAAGGGACCCCTGACCATTAGGTCTAGTCGTGACCAACTCTGGGGTTGCGACGCTCATCTTGCTTTATTGGCCGAGGGAGCCGGCGTACAGTCATGTGGTCAGCATGACTAAGCCGCTTCTGGCGAACCAGAGCAGCACACGGAAATGCCGTTTACCTTCCCACCAGAGTGGTACCTATTGATTTACTTGCACTTTGATGTGCTTTTGAACTGCTAGGTTGGCAGGAGCAGGGACTGAGCAACGGGAGCTCACCCCGTTGCGGGGATTCGAACCGCCGGCCTTCTGATCGGCAAGTCCTAGGCTCTGTGGTTTAACCCATATCGCCACCCGCGTCCCAATATAACAGATAAAAAGGTAAAGGTACCCCTGCCCGTACGGGCCAGTCTTGACAGACTTTAGGGTTGTGCGCTCATCTCACTCTAGAGGCCGGGAGCCAGCGCTGTCCGGAGACACTTCCGGGTCACGTGGCCAGCGTGACGAAGCTGCTCCGGCGAACCGGCACCAGAGCAGCACACGGAAACGCCTTTACCTTCCCACTATAAAGCGGTACCTATTTATCTACTTGCACTTGACGTGCTTTCGAACTGCTAGGTGGGCAGGAGCTGGGACCACGACGGGAGCTCACCCCGCCACGGGGATTCAAACCGCCAACCATGCGATCGGCAAGTCCTAGGCGCTGAGGTTTTACCCACAGCGCCACCCGCGTCCCAATATAACAGATAGATTACAGTAAAAAATACAGGAACAAATTTTAGAAATGGAGGAATGGAGGGAAGTTGAAAGGCTCGAAAGAACATTTTTTTCCTTTCTGTTTTTTTCTTTTCCGTGTGTATATTTTTTTAGGAAAAACTAATAAAAAAAATAGTGTGTGTGTATATATATATATATATATATATATGAGAAACTGCAGCGTGCTTGTTCAACAGCAGTAAAAAGAAAAGAAAAGAAAAATCCCTCCATATCAATGGTGTTGTAAGAGTACTTCTCCCCTGGCTGTGCAGTGGCTATTTAGGAAGAACATGTGCCATTAAAAAACATCAGTTTTTAAGCCCAGTTTGAACAATAGTTGCAAATGACTAATAACAGAACATTCAGTAAATGTGACACTTCAATAAAAATTCAGATTAAAAATTCAATGTGACCCTTCAGATGTTGACAAAGGAGCAGTGGAAGATGAAATACAGTCATACCTCGGGTTACAGACGCTTCAGGTTGCGCGTTTTCGGGTTACGGATGCGCCGAAACCCGGAAGTACCGGAACAGGTTACTTCTGGGTTTTGGTGCTCGCACATGCGCAGAAGCGCCGAATCGCAACCCGTATGTGTGCAGACGTGCCGCTGCGAGTTGCGAACATGCCACCTGCACGGATCACGTTCGCGACCCGAGCGTCCACTGTATGTATAAAGACTTATGAGTTTGTGCCTGTTTTAGGCCAGGATAACTATTGAGCTTCCCCCAAGTGGGAGGTGTAGTTTGACAAGGGTGCCAATACATCTCTGTTGAGAGATAACTAGCCTCCCACACAGGAGGACTACGGTTCCCGGGCAGAGGAGACCTTTTGTTTGATTTTGGGCACCTGCTTGTTTCAGAGAGTCTTCTGGAATACTGCTTACCTTTAGGTCTGTGAGCACATTTGGATTTTGAAAGGACTGCTGTGTTCACCAAACATCGGGTCATTCTTCTCTCCTCGCCATCTCACAAATCAGCCCTCCTCTCCAGAGAGAACGAGAGAACACACACACGCACGCACACACTTCACATTTGTAAGGGATTCGGGTAAAAGATCCAATCTGAGCCTTGGGAACCTCATCAAGATGACAGGGGAAGTTGGAAAGAGAGTAATCCTATTTCCTCCAGCTCTCTGCACATTTTAGGAGAGGAAAGGGTAACTAGCCTTATCACTTTGTGACCAAGTGGGCAATGAGTTGAGGGTGTGGGGACTCAAGAGATTTTGCGGAAGATCTCAAGAGTGCCTCTGCCAGACCCTGATAGGATGTTCTTATTCGTTTACTTGATGTAATCCTATTCTGCCTTCTCCCGCTCGGATTCAAGGCGGCTTACAACATTCTTTTAAAAAGCCCAATGAAAACAATAATTAAAATACATCTGGACACCTTTAAAACTGACAGTTTAAAATCCAGTTTGTCCTGAGAGCGGCCCAGCAGCCAGCATTGCCTACATCTTAGTTTTCAAAGGCCTCTCTGAGCAGAAAGACCATCAGATGTGCTCAGTTGCATCCCTTCTAGCAGGGCTGCTTTTTCCCAGGGCCGACCCAAATCTTGTTGCTGCCTGAAGCAAAGGACAAGATGGGTTGGGTTCCCCCACCCTTCTTTTTCTTTTCTTTTTTATTTTTATTTATTTTCTTTTCTCATAATAAATATCCAATATCATTACTTAACATTCATTTTCCAATTTCCCCCCTTCCTGTTGACTTCCCCCAACTTCCATTTCTGGTTTATTACATCAAATGTTACATTCTGCTGTTTTTACATACTACTGCGTTATCACCTGTTACATTTCTTGTTCTCTGTAAATAAATTTGTAAATGTTTATTTAAATCCTGCAAACGAGTCCATGTTTTTTTGTTTTATTTCTGCAAATAAGTTGCGAAAGGATCCCATTATTTTTCGAAGTCACTATTGTCCTTTTCACGCAGTTTATCCATTAACTTTGCTAACTCTGCATAGTTCATCAGCTTTTCTTGCCATTGTTCTTTTGATGGTATTTCTCCGGTCTTCCAAGTTTGTGCTATTAAAATTCTTGCTGCTGCTGCTGCTGCTGTTGTTCTTTAGTCGTGTCCGACTCTTCGTGACCCCCTGGACCAGAGCACGCCAGGCACTCCTGTCTTCCATTGCCTCCCGCAGTTTGTCAAACTCATGCTGGTAGCTTCGAGAACACTGTCCAACCATCTTGTCCTCTGTCGTCCCCTTATTCTTGCCATCTCATTTTTGACCAGGTCCAGCTTACCCAGGTTCATGGTTCTTACATTCCAGGTTCCTCTGCAATATTTTTCTTTACAGCATTGGACTTTCCTTTCACTTCCAGGCATATCCGCAACTAAGCGACCTTTCGGCTTTGGCCCAGCCGCTTCATCAGCTCTGGATCTACTTGTACTTGTCCCCTGCTCTTCCTCAGTAGCATGTTGGACGCCTTCCGACCTGAGGGGCTCGTCTTCCAGCATCATAACTTTTATATGCCTGTTGTCTTTGTCCATGGAGTTTTCTTGGCAGGGATACTGGAGTGGCTTGCCGGTTCCTCCTCCAGGTGGATCACGTTTGGTCAAAACTCTCCACTATGACCTGTTCATCTTGGGTGGCCCTGCACGGCATAGCTCATAGCTTCTCTGAGTTATTCAAGCCCCTTTGCCACGGCAAGGCAGTGATCCATGAAGGGGTAGCATACATAAATAATGTCCGATTTTCTTTTGGCAGGTTCCCCATACACCCTTCCATGTCCTTTAAGATGGCAGGCAGGACTGGGCAGCTGAATCTCATTTCCACACCCATGTTCAAACAGCTCCCTCCACCATACCTGAGCGTGGCCAGCCATCTTAAAGGATGCTGGGCAGGCCGTGTGGCACCTGCCCACCCACCCACCGACTGCATCATCCGCCTGAGCTGGGCGTCTCCCTCTGCCTAACAGTAGAGCCGGCCCTGCTCTTCCCTTCCCTTTGGGGCCTTATTTGTGGCCAAACTGCAACCCGTTCCCCCCGCCCGCCATCAAATCACAGCTCAACATGACACACAACAGCCGAGCTTCTCCCGGACCGAGCGAAATCTTTATTAAAATCTCCTCTGTCTCTCCCGGAAGCAGGATCCTTATCGCAGGACTTATCAGCCTTCGAGGCTGGGCAAGCATGTCTGCTACAAACGGGAGCCTTGATGCACACTGTGGGTGGGAGGGAGGCGGGAACAGAACAAGCACCCTTCATCACGATAATGAATATTGCAAACGATAGCTGCCCCCTGGGACTGCCTCGCTTTCCCCATATCAGACCGCTGAGGCAAGACAGGAGGCCCTATTGTCTGATGCTCTTAGAGAGACTGTGCTTTTATAGCTGCAGTCACATTTGGAGAGAAAGCCAGGCCTGTATTCTCATCGTTTCAGGAGAGCAGGATTTGTGCCAACCTCCTCAGGGCAGGGACCTGTTCACCTCCTTTGTAGAGAACCATGCCCACTAATGGCCTGGTTCAGAATGCATATAATAAATCATTAGCCACAACCCAGAGGGTTGTCAGAAGGTGGCGTGCATAGCTGTCAAGTGTCCCTTATTTGAAGGGACAGTCCCTTATTCCAGCGCCATGTCCCACTGCTGTCCCTTATTGATGGATGTCCCTTAAATGATGTCCCTTAAATTTCAAAGGAAGCAGCTCCTCTCCCTCCCTCCCTGCCGGCCAGGGAGGAGGGAGGCTCCAACTGTGTTGCTTGGCTGTGTTGCTCACCCAATAAGAAGTCTAATAACGACTGGGGGGTGGAGCTTGCATGCCTTGTGTGTGGCTAGTTAATGCAAGCTGAGGGGGTTTTTGAATGCTGGACGCCATTTTGTTGCACGTGCTGCTGCAAACTTTGCAGTGCAAAGCCAGGCCAGGGAGCCATCTTAAGTTGAGGCTGCATAGGCCTTGTGGTGCATGTGATTCAGATTCTAGTCAGTTGAACCTCTGGTTACAAAGTTGGTTGGACAGTGTTCTTGAAGCTACCAGCATGAGTTTGACCAGACTGCAGGAGGACAGGAAGACTGGAGTGCCTGGAAGAGGTGAGGCTGCTGGTCCCTTATTTTGGCTGCTGGTCCCTTATTTTCAAGGCTGCTGGTCCCTTATTTTCAAATCTGTAAGTTGACAGCTATGGTGGTGTGGCCTCACAGGAGACTTTGGGGCATTTGTCGCTGGAAAAATAACGCCTCCCTTTGCTGACGATGGTGCTTCCGCCTGCAGATGGCGATGCAGACTCATTTATGACAGCTCAGCCGAAGGACGGCAGCACTCGCTGCTCCTGCTGTTTCCAGCAACTGGTATTCAGAGGCGTTTACTATATGGTTACCAGATGTATTCAATGAATCTGGGGACACTTTTTTTTTTTGCTGAGTAGCAACAGGGAGTCGGTAGTGGGGATGGTGAGGCAAAAGACCCTGGGCCCAAGAACACATGCATATTGTATAAAGGTGCAAAGCCCTTCTTTCACACCCTGTGAAGCACAAATGCACAGAGTTTTTTAAAAACTGGGCAATGGCCACCTGCCCACGACTCCCAAGCCTCCCCCGATCAGTCAAAACAAAGAGGGAAAGGGGCAGGAGATTGCACAATACACATCCTACACGCAGAAAACACATCATATGGGGACGTCCGGCGAGGATAAATGGGGGGCGCCGCGGCAGCGAGCAGCTCCTGAAGCCAGCCAGAGCCTATGCTACAACAGCAGCAAGAATACTAATCACAAAGTATTGGAAGACGCAAGATCTACCCACTCTGGAAGAATGGCAGATGAAACTGATTGACTGTATGGGATTGGCAGAAATGACGAGCAGGATCCGTGACCAGGGAGAAGAGTCGGCAGAAGAAGATTGGAAAAAATTTAAGGACTATTTACAGAAATATTGTAAAATTAAGGAAAGTTAAATGGTGTTGGATTGAAACTAAGTGGTTTCTAGCTGTAATGATATAAAGGAACATAGATGGGGGGGAAAGGGTCTGGAAAATAAGGTAATATTATAAGCTGTAATGCTTTAAGTGAAGGATTTGCTGAACAAATATTTTAATTGGAATACGAGGAGGAGAAGTACGAGGAGGTCTGAGAAATTTGTTATTGAAAAGTATGGTTTATGAACTATATGGTTTTTTAAAAATCTTTTTGTTTGTTTTTTGTTTGTATAAAAAATTGAAAACTTTAATAAATATATTTTTTTTTTAAAAAAAAAATGAAGCCAGCCAGAGCCAACTGTGCTACCAGGCTGGCTCCGGGCTGCCGAGGCTGCCGCTGCCACGTTTCCCGGGACAGATTTGCAAATCTGGGGACATTCTGGAGACGGAATTTGTCCCGGGACAGATTTGCAAATCTGGGGGCTGTCCCCGGGAACCGGGGATGTCTGGTAACCCTAATTTACTGGCTCCAACAGTGGAGGGAGATTATAGCCATTGTGGCTAGCAAAAATATGTAGCCTTCTCATCCATGAATTTGTCTAACCCTTTTTGTAAAAAAAGCCAACTAAGTTGATGACCAACACAGGCTTCTGTGGCAGGGAGTTCCAAAGTGAGGCAGTCCTTTCCTTTGTCGGTCCTGAGTCTTCCAACATTCAGGCTTAGGGATTTTATGTTGCACATGGGTCACTCAGATCTGATTGTAGGGGATTGAACTGAAATAATAATATAATAATAATTTATTATTTATACCCCGTCCATCTGGCTGGGTTTCCCCACCCACTCTGGGTGGCTTCCAACAAAATATTAAAATACAATAGTCTATTAAACATTAAAAGCTTCCCTAAACAGGGCTGCCTTCAGATGTCTTCTAAAAGTTTGGTAGTCATTTTTCTCTTTGATATCTGATGGGAGGGCGTTCCACAGGGCGGGTGCCACTACCGAGAAGGCCCTCTGCCTCTCCCTGTAACTTGGCTTCTCGCAGTGAGGGAACTGCCAGAAGGCCCTCGGCGCTGGATCTCAGTGTCTGGGCTGAACGATGGAGGTGGAGACGCTCCTTCAGGTATACAGGACCAAGGCCGTTTAGGGCTTTAAAGGTTAGCACCAACACTTTGAATTGTGCTCGGAAATGTACTGGGAGCCAGTGTAGGTCTTTCAAGACCGGTGTTATGTGGCCCCGGCGGCTACTCCCAGTCTCCCGTCTAGCTGCCACATTCTGGATTAGTTGCAGTTTCCAAGTCACCTTCAAAGGTAGCCCCATGGAGAGCACGTTGCAGTAGTCCAAGTAGACAAGAGGACACTTTGGTTCCCCTTCAATGCTATGATTCTGTTACAGGATTTGACAGTACTGACCAGTCGTCTGTCTTGGGCCCCATCTGCACTGTGCATTTAAAGCAGTATCACGTCACTTTAAACAGTTCTGGGTTCCCCCCAAAGAATCCTGGGAACTAGTTCTCTAAGGCAGTGTTCCCCAACCTTGGGCCTCCAGCTGTTTTTTGACTACAACTCCCATCATCCCTCGCTAGCAAGACCAGTGGTCAAGGATGATGGGAATTGTAGTCCAAAAACAGCTGGAGGCCCAAGGTTGGGTAACACTGCCCTAAGGGACCCTGCAATAGTCATTTGAGGCCCTTCTTCATGTGCCTCCCCCATGTGAGGTCCAGAGGATGGCAACATGAGAACGGGGCTTTCTCTGTAGTGGCTCCCCGTTTGTGGAATGCTCTGCCCAGGGAGGTTCACATGGCACCTTCATTATATATATTTTAGGCAACAGGCCTTTGGCCGATTAATATTCTATGGCCTTTTATATGTGTCTGCAGGAAGGAGGGGTTTATTCTTTTCCTGTTTTGTTTCAATTATCTACTTGTTTTTATCCTGTATTTTAGTCTGTGAACTGCCCTGAGAGGTTATGGTGAAGGGCAGTATATAAATTTTCTTCCTCCTCTTCTTGTTAACAACAACCACCACCACAAAACAAACATAAGCAATGTTTATGCACATCCGGGTCCTGCTTTGTCATTTTTTTGGTGATAGGTTGTCTTCCAGGACAAATGTGTGTGCAGATGTTGAGTTTTGTATGCAGTCATCTACATGGCATCCAAACGGACTTGGGAAAATTTATTTATTTGTTTGTTTGTTTGTTTGTTTGTTTATACATACCCCGCCCATCTGGCTGAGTTTCCCCAGCCACTCTGGGCAGCTCCCAATCGAGTGTTAAAAACAATACAGCATTAAATATTAAAAACTTCCCTAAACAGGGCTGCCTTCAGATGTCTTCTTAAAATCTGGTAGTTGTTTATCTCTTTGACATCTGATGGGAGGGCGTTCCACAAGGTGGGTGCCACTACCAAGAAGGCCCTCTGCCTGATTCCCTGTAGCTTTGCTTCTCGCAGCGAGGGAACCACCAGAAGGCCCTCGGCGCTGGACCTCAGTGTCCGGGCTGAATGATGGGGGTGGAGATGCTCCTTCAGGTATACTGGGCCAAGGCCGTTTAGAGCTTTAAAGGTTAGCACCAACACTTTGAATTGTGCTCAGAAACGTACTGGGAGCCAGTGCAGATCTCTCAGGACCGGTGATATGTGGTCTTGGCAGCCGCTCCCAGTCACCAGTCTAGCTGCCGCATTAACCAAGGGACTGCCATACGTCTGGGAATCGGGCTGTCAAAACGGCTTCCGGGTTGATTTTCGCTGAATCAGCAAAATGTCCAGGAAAACCCAGACATAGAGCAAGTAGGGCGATTAAAAAAAAATGCTTTACAAATCCAAAAAAAACCCCAATAATTTTGTCCGGATTTTCACTTTTGGGAATATGACAACCCTAATTAACCTGTTTAACTTGATTACACACATGGAGAAGGAAGAAGGGTAGCAAATTGTGCAACAGCCTAAACGAATTGCTTTGGGACCTGTTTCTTGTGAGATGTGATTAATAAATTTAATAAGCTGATTGCACTATGTTACCCAGGTCTTCCCAAGCAAACCACTACATGCAAATGGCTGTGCCATCCTTTCGGTTTGCACTCAGTGGAAACTTACAAGCAGTTTTAACTGGTGAGGGCAGAAAGTTCCTAGTGTTTGAATAAGGGCACGAAGCTTTCGAAATAGCTCCTCGCTATGTCCTCATAACGTCAAAAGCTTTCGCAAAAGGGCAAATGGATGGGGGGGGAGTCGCACAGCCCAGTAGCAAATATGCAGAGCAAGGGGCTGAACCAGCCCACCCAACGAATGACAGAGCCAGTGACAAAAAATTGACCCTCTTTCTGCCTCCTGTGCTGCCGGCTGAAAGTACATCTTTCCAGAGTTACATCATTGTCCAGAAGAACAACAGCTCATCAATAGCTTTACTGATAATAATTAACTGCTTCGTACCAGGGCAGCGCTAGGGTTTGAGAAGCGAAAATGAAAAACACACACACACCTCTGGAAGGCTCTATTTTGGACCATGATTTGTTTTTCTTAGTGGGACGCGGGTGGCGCTGTGGGTTAAACCACGGAGCCTAGGGCTTGCCGATCAGAAGGTCGGCGGTTCAAATCCCCGTGACGGGGTGAGCTCCCGTTGCTCGGTCCCTGCTCCTGCCAACCTAGCAGTTCAAAAGCACGTCAAAGTGCAAGTAGATCAATAGGTACCACTCCAGCGGGAAGGTAAAGGGCGTTTCCATGCGCTGCTCTGTTTCGCCAGAAGCGGCTTAGTCCTGCTGGCCACGTGACCCGGAAGCTGTACGCCGGCTCCCTCGGCCAGTAAAGCGAGATGAGCGCCGCAACTCCAGAGTCGGCCACGACTGGACCTAAATGGTCAGGGGTCCTTTTACCTTTACCTACCAGGACAGCGCTAGGGTTTGAGAAGCGAAAAAGGAAAACACATACACACACACCTGTCCTTTGAAGGCTCTATTTTGGACCAAAATTTGTTTTTCTTAATCGTTTCAGCACCCGGGAAAGCTGGATTCGACAACCAGCATAAATCCTGCAAGTTAAACAAACCAGCCATGCTGGGATTGAGAGCCCTCCTGCACAGTTTGAATCATAGACTTGTAGAGCTGGAATGGGACCCCATGGGGTCATCCAGACCAACCCTCTGCAATCCAGGAATCTCAGCTAAAGCATCCATGACAGATGGCCATCCAAGCTCTGCTTAAAAGCCTCCAAAGAAGGAGAGTCCGCCAGCTCCCGAGGGAGACTGTTCCACTGTCAAACAGCTCTTTACTGTCAGAAGGTTTTTCCTGATGTTGAGTCAGAATCTCCTTGTAACTTGAAGCCGTGGGTTCGAGTCCTACTTTCCAAGGTAGGGCCTTTCTGCCTTGAAGTCCTGCCCTGATGGGGCCACTGGCATAGCTACCCCAGGTGTAAGAGGCTGCCGGAGGAACGGTCTCTCATGTCTGATGCTAATAACAGCACTGAAAACATGTCACTTCCTGCACGTCTCCCAGCAGCCAAGAAATCGCAAAACAATGCACAGCGGCTTGATTCCTGGCCGGTGTCAGTGATGCCGTGACATGTCTGAGCTTCAGCCATTTACTCACTGGGTGGCCTTCGGGAAGCTGCTATTCCTCTCCCGTTCCCCAAATCTGTAATATGTGGATAAAAAATTACTGCGTTCCCTTGCAGTGGGGTTGCTTTGAGGGTTAACGGGTGATAGCCAATAAGATCATAAGAAGAGTTTCCTGGATCAAGCCAATGGCCCATCTAGCCGAGCCGGGGGCGTAGGAATAGAATAGAATAGAATTCATTATTTATGCCCAGCCCATCTGGCTGGGTTTCCCCAGCCACTCTGGGCGGCTTCCAACAAAGTATTAAAATACAGTAGTCTGTTAAACATTAAAAGCTTCCCTAAACAGGGCTGCCTTCAGATGTCTTCTAAAAATCTGGTAGTTGTTTTTCTCTTTGACATCTGGTGGGAGGGTGTTCCACAGGGCGGGCGCCAACACCAAGAAGGCCCTCTGCCTGGTAGGAAGGGGGGTGCGGGAAGCGGGGTGCGAGTGTCATCCTGAAGGGGGTGACATTCAGCGCCCGCCCCCCTGCGCCGAGATCGGCCCCCGGGGAGGGCCCCACAGCCGTGCAGATTGGCCCCGTGGGCGGATCGTCCCCGCCCCCAGGTGCACAGCATGTCTGCCACTCCGGGTGCCGGAACACACAGCTACGCCACTGAGTCCAGCATCCTGTTCTCTCAGTGGCTGACCAGATGCCTATGGGGGAAACCCACAAGCAGGATTCGAACACAAGAGCATCTCTCGCTGTCTGTGGTTTCCAGAAACTGGGATCCAGAAGCATTGCTGCTTCTAATTGTGGAGGCAGAGTATAGCAATCATGGCTGGCAGCCTTCAGCATCCCTGTCCGCCATTAATTTTCCTGGTCTTCTTTTAAACTGAAGGGCATCACTACCTCTTCTGAGAGCAAACTGTACAGTGGTACCTCGGGTTACAGACGCTTCAGGTTACAGACTCCGCTAACCCAGAAATAGTACCTCGGGTTAAGAACTTTGCTTCAGGATGAGAACAGATATCACGCGGCGGCAGCAGGAGGCCCCATTAGCTAAAGTGGTACCTCAGGTTAAGAATGGTTTCAGGTTAAGAACGGACCTCCAGAATGAATTAAGTTCTTAACCCGAGGTACCACTGTACTTCCTTTCTTCAGTCTTGCAATGTCCCAGCATTTAACTGCATTGAATGGCCTTGGGCTGTGCCTGAAATGATCCATAAATCCTTTGACATGCTAAGTTTGGACCAGAGAGACACCTGGGGTCAGAACCCAGCCAGGAAGTAAAATTGGGTCCATCGCTCTTCCATCGTATACAAGGGATGGGGAAACCTATAGATGGTGTTGGAGTACAGCTCCAATCTTCCCTGGGACTGCTGTCGTGGGTGCTTTAGTTGAGATTCTGGCAATGCAGAGGTTTGGGGGTCCCTTCCAACTCCTTGATTCTATGACATTGGGGAACTAGAGTTTCGCCACATCTGGAGCACCAAATGCCCCTCCTCCTAGCCTTCCTTGCAGGGTTGGTGTGAAGGTAAAGGGACCCCTGACCATTAGGTCCAATCGTGACCAACTCTGCGGTTGCGGCGCTCATCTTGCTTTATTGGCCGAGGGAGCCGGCGTACAGCTTCCGGGTCATGTGGCCAGCATGACTAAGCTGCTTCTGGCGAACCAGAGCAGCGCACGGAAATGCCGTTTACCTTCCCGCCGGAGCGGTACCTATTTATCTACTTGCACAGGTGTGCTTTCGAACTGCTAGGTTGGCAGGAGCAGGGACCGAGCAACGGGAGCTCAGCCCGTCACGGGGATTCGAACCGCCGACCTTCTGATCGGCAAGTCCTACGCTCAGTGGTTAACCCACAGCGCCACCCACAGTAAATATGGGCAAATTGTGGACTGAAAGGCAAGATGCATGTGTGTGTGTCAGGGGGTGGGAGTGTAAAGTTTTGCTTTTCCTTTGCTCACGAGAAACACCTGCTACAAAATCCAGGCTCTTCAGGGGATTAAAGGTCAGCATTTGTGGATTCAAGAAATCTGAACAAAGAACAAAAGCAAGGAGGTAGAGGTTAATTTCAAGAGTATTAGATGCCTCGGCTAGGCCAAACAGCGGTGTTTGAGTAACCTAATGTTGACACTGCTTTTTATGTTTTTAAACCTCTGTTACTTTGCGGCTTTCTGAAGCAGTTGTGTCCGTTCTTCCTGGATGAACAAAACGAACCATTTCCTGCCTCTGGGGGTGCTTCTTCGCTTCAAACGAAATTAAAAAGATGGTGGTCTGGTTTTGGGAAAAGATTCAAACAGAGAGAAAATAACCCAATGAACTGGAAGAAGTGTATAGTGTTGGGGGTGGGGAGAAAATGAGCATGCTTTCTGGGGCAGGTTTACATGCACTCAAGAAATAGATATTAAGAAGTCTTCAGAAACGGCAGCGGGCTCTCCTACAAAAGTCAAAAGGCTGGGGATAAACATCAGGTCATATCCTGGCCTATGCATCAAGTCTGTCCTTTAAGAACATAAGAGCTTGCCGGATCAGACCAGTCGCCCATCTCGCCCAGCATCCTGTTCTCTGTGATAGGAATTTTGAGGTCTTAGATATATGTTAAATGTTCGTAAGTGTACCAACCAAGCACGTACATAGATCAGCACAGGAAGACCGACCTGAAACCATTTTGATTCCCAGACTGAGCAAATGTTTTCTTTGCAAGGTCAAAGGAAAATGGAAAAGCCTCCCATTGTCTTTTCCTTCACAAATCTTGTCTTAAGGGTATGTCTGCATTTGAATAGGGTGAGCGTGTGACCTGACTCAGGAACTAAGTATTTATCATTACTAAGTATTTATCTGGTGCTGGAGGAGACTCTGGAGAGTCCCATGGACTGCAAGAAGACCAAACCTCTCCACTCTGAAGGAAATCAGCCCTGAGTGCTCACTGGAAGGACAGAGCCTGAAGCTGAGGCTCCAATACTTTGGCCACCTCATGAGAAGAGAAGACTCCCTGGAAAAGACCCTGATATTGGGAAAGATGGAGGGCACAAGGAGAAGTGGACGACAGAGGACGAGATGGTGGGGCAGTGTTCTCGAAGCTACCAGCATGAGTTTGACCAAACTGCGGGAGGCAGTGGAAGACAGGAGTGCCTGGCGTGCTCTGGTCCAGGGGGTCACGAAGAGTCGGACACGACTAAACAACAAGAAGTATTTATCATTACAAAAGATTGGCCTGGCACCCCAGGGTATCCAATCAAGTAAGCAGGCAATCCAATCAAGTGACCATTAAACAGGTAACCTGTCAGACGAGATAAACAAGTCACTCAGATTTCTGTTGTAGACCACCTTTTCTGTGATGTAAGTATAATGTTTGTTGGGGGTGGTCTTGAGCTACACCCCTTCTGTGATGTATGTGTGATGTATGGAGGGGTTGTCTTGAGCTCCAGGGCAGGGAATTTAAAATGTCTATATAAGGCCTTGCGCGCCATTGTTCTGGCTTCCTCCTCCTTTCCTGCGGGTGAGGGGAGCACCCTGTTGCAACAGATCAATAAAGATCAGGCTTACTAGCTGCTTTGATTCTCAATATTCTCTGGTTGGCCTCTGTTATTTTCTCTTACCAATAGGGAACCTATGGAAGGACTCTATACGGGCTCTTGGAAAAGGGCAGATTTTGTTTACAACATCTCAGAGGCCACCCAGATGCCCTTGGGAAACCTACAAGCAGGATCCAAGCACAAGAGCCATTCTCCCCTCCTGTGGCTTCCAGAAAATGGTATTCAGGAGCCATCGCTGCCTCCAGCTGTGGAGAAAGACCACAGCCATCCTGGCTAGTAGCCATCAATAGCCCTCCCCTCCATTAATTTATCTAACCCCCTTTTAAGCCATCTAATTGGTCAGCTGTCACCACTTCCTGTGGCAGGGAGTTCCATAGTTCAACCATGTACCGTGTGAACAAGCTACACGGGTGACTGGGAGCGGCCGCCGAGACCACATAACACCAGTCTTGAAAGACCTACGTTGGCTCCCAGTACATTTCCAAGCACAATTCAGAGTGTTGGTGCTGACCTTGAAAGCCCTAAACGGCCTCGGTCCAGTATACCTGAAGGAGCGTCTCCACCTCCATCGTTCAGCCCAGACGCTGAGGTCCAGCGCCGAGGGCCTTCTGGCGGTTCCCTCCCTCCGAGAAGCAGTTACAGGGAACCAGGCAGAGGGCCTTCTCGGTGGTGACCCCCGCCCTGTGGAACGTCCTCCCATCAGATGTCAAAGAGATAAACAACTACCAGATTTTTAGTAGACATCTGAAGGCAGCCCTGTTTAGGGAAGCTTTTAATAAATACCTGAAGGACTATTGTATTTTAATATTCTGTTGGAAGCCGCCCAGAGTGAGTGGGGGAACCCAGCCAGATGGGTGGGGTATGAATAAATAAATAAATAAATAAATAAATAAATAAATAGTAATAGTAATAATAATACGAGAGCCAGTGTGGTGTAGTGATTAAGAGCTGTAGACTCGTAATCTGGTGAACCGGGTTCGCATCTCCGCTCCTCCACCTGCAGCTGCTGGGTGACCTTGGGCCAGTCACACTTCTCTGAAGTCTCTCAGCCTCACTCACTTCACAGAAGAAGAAGAAGAAGAAGAAGAAGAAGAAGAAGAAGAAGAAGAAGAAGAAGGAGAAGAGGAGGAGGAGGAGGAGGAGGAGGAGGAGGAGTTTGGATTTGATATCCCGCCTTTCATTCCCCTTAAGGAGTCTCAAAGCAGCTAACATTCTCCTTTCCCTTCCTCCCCACAACAAACACTCTGTGAGGTGAGTGGGGCTGAGAGACTTCAGAGAAGTGTGACTGGCCCAAGGTCACCCAGCAGCTGCATGTGGAGGAGCGAGGAAGCGAACCCGGTTCACCAGATTACGAGTCCACCGCTCTTAATCACTACACCACACTGGCTCTCGTATTATTATTATTATTATTATTATTATTATTATTATTATTATTATTATCAAATCTGTCCTGAAACTTCCAACATTCAGTTTCCTGGGATGCCCTGTTATCAGCAGAAAAGCTTTTCTCTAGCCACTTTGCCAGCCAGTTCTATCGACTCCTCACCTGATGCCTCTTCAGGGCCTTTTCTCAGAGAAAAGATCCAAATGCTACAACCTTTGAGTCGCTCCATCCCCTTTTGTGAACCTTCTCCAAGTCCATATTGAGATGGCGCACCCACTTCATCTCACACCTGGAGGCTGCTACACAACTTTCTACCCCAAAGACCAGAGCTTCCCTGACTATTCGTGCTGGTGACCCACTTTTCAGACCTGCCTGCATAATTTCGTAACACAGTCATTCAGTTTCACTAGCAAAGGTTAAACTGACCCCTTTTCCAGTGTTCGCACAACACACCAACACTCTGCAATCAACACACTAACATGCCGCAACACACAGTTTGGAAAGCTCTGCCACAGATGCACATGGTAGCGGCAGCACCCTGGCCCATGTCTCCCAAAAGCACAGGTACCAATCACAGATATGCATGCAATTCTCAAGCAGTCTAACCCCTGGGTTGCAGTGTGTGAAGTTGCAGGCTGCCAGTGCTGAACTCACAAATCACACAGCGGAGAGTCTCCCAAAAATGACCAAGGCTGTATTTCTCTTTTAATATTTTTAAATAGAATAGAGCTTGACAGAAGGGGGAAACACAACGACGGACTGCGCATGGCTTACGTTTATTTATGTACAGACTGGGCACGGAAAACGCTGGCTAAGGGTCACTTTCCCCCCACAAATAAGAGGCATAAGCAAGCCTTCCTCTTCGCCCTGCCGTCATCCAGCTGTTTAGGGACTACGACTCCCATCCGCCCCAGACTGTAGTCCCAAACATCTGGATGAGGCCAAGGGGAGCAAAGTTTCCCATAAATAACAAATTCGCCAAGCTGTAAGGTCAACAAATTCTAAGGCCACAAAGGGTGCGAGCCACTTCCTTTTGCTCATGGTACGGGGGGAGAAGGAATAAATCGCTCCCTTGCACCGGTTCGCCTTTATGGAGACAGCAGAGAAGTTTTCCAAAAGTCCAGTTAAGAGGTATGTTGGAAGCACTCTGTGGCGAAACGAAAAAGCAGAGTTTGGACAGGGACGACGCCGGCTCTGTCCCCAAGGGAAAAGTGAGGCCGCTCTGGTCCTGTCTCTTCCCTCATTGCACAAGGCTGAGTGTCACCAGTTTCCTCATCCCAGGGCTCCCCAGATTAAGGTTACCAGACGTCCCTGTTTCCCGGGGACAGTCCCCAGATTTACAAATCAGTCCCCAGGCAGAATCCATTGAAGTTGAAAAGTGTCCCCAGATTCATTGAAAATAATCTGGTAACCTTATCTCAGATCTTGTTGGACCGCCAAGGCCCATCGGCCCTGACCACTGGGTGTACTGGCTGGCGCTGATGGGATTTCCAAGGGCAACAACAGGTTGGAAAAGGCCAGGTTGCCATTTTGGCTTCGCACACTTCCTTAAAAGGGAGCGTCTGTTGAAAATCCAGACGGGCTTTCTGCTCTCTCCCCTCTCCTCCAACAGTCATGAGCAAAGAAAAGCCACCATGGCGAGCGTCCGCCCACAGCCCTCTCCTCCACAAATTTGTCTAATCCTTTTTCAAACGCTGTCTCTTGTGGCAATGAGTTCCATAGTTAACTACGCCTCACTCGCTTTTTCAGTTTAGTCCCAAAGCTTGTTCTCCCTAAATGAGAGCACGTGTTGCGGTGGGGTCCACTGAGTCACCCCTCTGTTGCCAGGTAGGGTTATAAATATTACCCTGGCATTTAATTGGATGGCTGTGTTGCTGGGGGAATTTACAAATTTGGTGGGAGGGACCGAACTGTTTAAATTCAGAGCACGCAGCTTGAGGCTTTCTCTTTCGCTGCGTGAGCCGAATCAGCCGCCCACCCGCCCTGAGTTTGGAAGGTTTTACTTGACCTTCCTATGCTTGTCATGGGGTCATCTGCCGTTGGGGCAGGGGCCTGGTAGGAATTTTGTCCACCTGGCTGATTGGCTGGTGCCATTTGGGTTTTGCCTACATAGCAAATCGTCACAACTTGTAAGGTTGGTGGTTAGGCATTGGTTATCAATTGGTTGGAGGAGGGGTAAGGACTGGCTGTGCCTGCCCCTCCAATGCTGCTGCGGAAGGGAATTCTGTTAAAGGAATCCAGGGGCTTGCCACGATTTCGTCCAAATCCCTGGAGAGGGGCTAGGGCCGGCAAGCCCTGGGGAGCATGCGGGTGAGCGCTGAGGGCCTGTGACTCAGCTCCATTGCTCCCCAATATTTTCCCTTCCCTGGCATCCGATGGAGTTTGGATGTCAGTTCTGTCCCCAGACGGGGGGGGGGGGGACAGATAATCTTAACCAATGCCTAAGCAACCACTCATAAAATTTGTAAAAGTTGTGGCCAAAATTATGCCAAAAAACCCAAACAAAAATTACGTGTGAGTTGTGAGTTATTTGAGGGGGTGGCTTGGGGACCTCGACACGCAAATGCTGTTGGAGTTGGAGCCCAATGACTTCTAGAGGCCCAGGGGTCCTCGGTTTGCTGACTTACCGATCCAAGCTCTGGCAAATGATAGATTTGAGTAAGTGGATCAGACAGGCTTAGGGAAGGGGAGGCTTAGAGTCTGCTCAACACTTGCTTCCAGTTACTGCACCATCTTTCCTTAATTAAAAGAGGGTTTACAAAACATCCCTTCCATAAATTTTCCGTGTAGACTGCAGCAAGCCACTTCTGACGATGGTGGCATTTTGGTTACCTAAGAGGAAGGGGGCGGGACTCTTTGACATGCACGGAAAAACGTTCCCATGAAAGGACCGTGGCTGGCCATGTGTTGGAAACCAGGGAGGAGTTCTCAGTCTGGGGAGAAGGCCTTCATAGGATCGCAGAATTATTGAAAGGGACCCCAGGGGTCATCTAGTCCAACCCCTGGCAATGCAGGGATCACAGCTGGCGTGCGGCCCCTTGGGCGGTTGGCCTGTGAAGGATTGTGGCCCCTGGGTTCCCTGCCTCTGCTCCACCCCTTGAAGGAAGGGTGCATTTTGTGAGTTATTTGGAAAGAAGGGGGTTCCCTTCCCCTCCGTCTGAAGGAGCATGTCCTTGCGCTTTAAACAATCTTAAGAAGCAGAATAAATTTTGTAAAATCCCACTCAAACCATCCACCAAAATCAACGGACAGTGTTGTGAGAGGACATCAGCCGAAAAAAAACATTTTTCAAGACTATTTGGAACCTCCCAGATGGAGCAAATGAAGGGTCACAATGGACTTGCCATAAAGAACCTTTTAGAGAACCAATAATAAGTGAAAACAAGGGAATTGAAATGGACAGTTACCGTATTTTTTGCTCTATAAGAATCACTTTTTCCCTCCTAAAAAGTAAGGGGAAATGTGTGTGCGTCTTATGGAGCGAATGCAGGAGCACAGCTATCCCAGAAGCCAGAACAGCAAGAAGGATTGCTGCTTTCACTGCGCAGCGATCCCTCTTGCTGTTCTGGCTTCTAGGATTCAGAATATTTTTTTTCTTGTTTTCCTCCTCCAAAAACTAGGTGCGTCTTGTGGTCTGGTGCGTCTTATAGAGCGAAAAATACGGTGCCGTATTTGGAACCTCCCAAATAGGGGGTCAGCTTGCCTTGAGCGAATGAAGGGTCACAATGGACTTGCCGTAAAGAACATTTTACAGAACCAATAAAAAGTGAAAACAAGGGAATTTAAATGGACAGTTACTTTACGGAAAGAGAGAGCGAGAGAGAGAGGAGGGAAGAAAGCAGCAAAATAACCAACAGCAGACAAGACAGTCCGGAGGAAGATGGCACAGTTTTAGCTGCGGATGAGCGTCAAAAACTCTTCCCGGGTCTTTGGGTCTTCCCGGAAGACTCCGAGCATCGTGCTGGTCACAGTCTTGCTGTTCATTTTCTGAACCCCTCGCATCACCATGCACATGTGCCTGCGGGGAAAAGGAAGAGGGAGGAGATGCCATCAGGCAAGAAGCAGCATGGCGAAATGGTTAGAGAGTCGTTCTAGGACCTGGGGGAGCAGGGTTCAAATCCTCGCATGGCCATGAAGCTCGCTGGGAGACCTTGGAGTCAGTCGCATCGCCAACATAAAAAAATAAAAATAAACTACCGTATTTTTTGCTCTATAAGACTCCCTTTTCCCCTCCTAAAAAGTAAGGGGAATGTGTGTGAGTCTTATGGAGCGAATGCAGACTACGCAGCTATCCCAGAAGCCAGAACAGCAAGAGGGATTGCTGCTTTCACTGCGCAGCGATCCCTCTTGCTGTTCTGGCTTCTGGGATTCAGAATATTTTTTTTCTTGTTTTCCTTCTCCAAAAACTAGGTGCGTCTTGTGGTCTGGTGTGTCTTATAGAGCAAAAAATATGGTAGTTAAATGTTTCAGAGATAAGAGCATGAGAAGAGTTTGCAGGATCAGGCCAACCAGGTATCTGCCTGTGGGGAAACCCCTGTCAGGGCCATCTTACCCATAGGTCATAGGGGTGTGGGGCACCCGGGCACTAGGCTCTCAGGGGCACCAGGCCGAGAGTCTGGGGCCTGAGATTTGAGTCCGGGGAAGAGCCCATCCATTGGTCAGAGAGCCACGGCAGGCTCTTCTATTGCGGGCGGCTCTGCGCCGCGAGTTTAGGGACCGAGCAACGGGAGCTCACCCCATTGCGGGGATTCGAACCGCCGACCTTCTGATCGGCAAGCCCTAGGCTCTGTGGTTTAACCCACAGCGCCACCCGTGTCCCTAACAAAGTAATAAGCATGCATAAATAAGAATAAAAATGTGCACCCCACCATCGAGACCATTCCATAGTAACTATCCAACCTCCCAAAATATCAGTATCTCTTGCAATGGTTTGACCCCTTTCCGTTTTAACAGTACAGTGGTACCTCTGGTTGCGAACGGGATCTGTTCCAGAGCCCCGTTCGCAACACGAGCAGAACGCAACCCGCGTCTGTGCATCTGCGCGTGCACGGGTCATGATTCGCTGCTTCTGTGCATGTGCATGACATCATTTTGAGCGTCTGCGCATGCGCAATGTTTTGGGGATTGAACCTGGAACCTTCTGCATGCAAATCAGATGCTAAACCGCTGAGCGATGCCCCTCCCACCCACAGCCCTCTCCCCTCTTGGGTAACTCAGCAGAGCTCTGCGCATGCTTACGTCGCTTCAACCACCACCCCGACACCCGCAGGCTGCAAGGCTTCCGTGATGGCGATGGCAATCTGTTTCGTAAGGCGCTCCTGAACTACAGCAAAAAAAGAAAACGGGGGGGGGGGGGAGAGATCTGTAACTCTTATGGGACGTCTCTGCAAGTCACATCCATTAGGAAAGGCTTGTTTGGGAGGGCCAGCAATGCTTCAAAGCACTGGGTGGCAGAGATCACCGTATTTTTCGCTCCATAAGGCGCACCGGACCATAGGGCACACCTAGTTTTTAGAGGGGGAAATCAAGAAAAAAATCTTATTTCCCCCCCCCCAGCCCCAAAGAGCAGCATACAGGCTGCACGCAACTTCTCCCTGCCGGAGGGGTTGTGCGTGGCTATGGCACAAGCCAAGGCAGCAAGCGGGATGGATCTCGCTCGCTGTTTTGGCTTCCTCTTTAGCCCAGTGCAGCCTCTCCCTGTCGGACTCTCCTGGCTTCAGCAAAAGGAACCTGAAGCCTCCAGAACGCAGCGGGAACTTGCGCTGCACTCGGAAGGCTTCAGGCAGCTATCCCTGAAGCCTGGAGAGCGAGAGGGGTCTGTGTACACTGACACCTCTCGCTCTCCAGGCTTCAGCGAAAGCAACGCGTAGCCTCCGGAGCGCGGAGGGAGCGCTCCCTCTGTGCTTCAGAGGCTTAGCATTGCTATCGCTGAAGCCAAGGAGCCTGCATTCGCTCCATAGGACACACACACATTTCCCCTTAATTTTTGGAGGGGAAAAAGTGAGTCCTATAGAGCGAAAAATATGGTACATTTCAAAATATTCATTTAAACAACCTAAAATCAATGACTTCCCTTCTTCTCTTTCCGTGGTTCATTTCGCATACCATACACCCCTGCATCTTTTACATGAACTAAACCATTCAGTGATCCAATGCTACAACCATCAGAACTTACTTTCAGTGTTGAATTTATCTCAATGCTACCAGTGTTTTTCAATGAACACAATTTTCAGTAAACATTTTCCAAGTCTTCTTTAAACGTGCATTTGTTTTCTTCTCTTATTCTATATGTTAAATCTGCAAGCTGTGCATACTCCATCAGATAAAGTTGCAATTCTTCTTTGGTTGGGACCTCACTGATTTTTCCATTTTGGGGCTAACAAAACACAGGCCGCAGTAGTAGCGTACATAAATAGTCTTTTTTGACACCTAGGAATTTCCCTCTGAATTATCCCCAAGAAAAAGGACTCTAGTTTTTTTTAAAGGTACTTTTAAACGTTTCCCCCCCTTTATACATCATTTCCCAATACCCTTTTACAAGTCCACCACGTATGATAAAACGTACCCTCAACCTCGTTACATCTCCAGCACTTATCTGATGGATTTAGGTTTGATGAGGCCCTAAGCTACTGAAGGTCATGGGGCCCTTGATATGTCCAGCTGTCCTTTGTCAACAACAAATTGCCGCTGTTTTTTGTGTTGAATATATTCTATATGGTAATTTATGAACCTAACAGGTATCTCAAGCCATTGGCACGTAAGAAAATTATGTATTTTATCAAAGTAATTGCTGAACTGAAATACAATTAAGAAGTAGTATATTAATAGTAATTTTATAATGGGATCAAAATAAATAAATTATGTATTACATGAAATCGATCAGAAGGCATAACACTCATACCCTTAGTCTATGCTGCCTGATCAATATTAGATAACAGGTACAACAGCTTGACCTGCATGGAACTGTGCTGTACTGAAGTCTTCAGCTGCATGCCACATGTTTCCATGCAACCAGTCCATGCAGAATGTAGGCACCCTATATATAGAAATGAGCAACCCAGTGATATTTTAGGGACCAGACTAGCAGGCAGGGCCCATGACTTACATCATAGGCACCTAAACAACAGTGTTGCTGTATGTAGGTTTTATTTTATATTTTATATTTATTTTATATTTTGGAAATGTACATCCAGGTTTTTTTCCCTTTACATTTTTTGGGGGGGGGCCCAAGAGAGTGGGCCCTAAGCTACAGCTTGTTTAGCTTATACGTAAATCCGGCACTGGTTTGCTCCCTTACCCCACCCTGACTTCATGCAGTTCCAGGGTAGCGATGAGGCATTACCAATCCTCCAATGGCAGGTCTGTGTGATGACACTGTTCCATTTTTATTATAGAGAGAGATATCATTAGGTAGAGCACAAGGGATTACTCACCTTGTAATCTTCTGCTGTAGATTTCAACAATCCTTTATTTAAAAAGGGGAGAAAAAGAGAAGGCAGCGTTCTGTTACAACGGCACTTTCAAACTGTAGATTTGAAAGCAGAGGTCAAACTTATGAACACAGAAAAGCAAGCTTTGGGCATTGACAGAATGTAAATTAATTGATAAGCAATAAAAACAAAAGGGAATCCCTCCCCAAAGCACACTTTATCCCCATTTTTTTGTATCCCCCCCCATCATAAACCACACAAATTTCCTGTTATGGTCCCACCTGTAAACCATCCCAAGAAATCAAGGTAGACCAGACCAGGTAAATTCCCAGGATCGGGACACACCCTCCCATGCTAATCTCTTTCAAGGCACCTTAATTTTAATAGGAGAATTATGGGCACACTTTCATCACTCCCATGAAAATGGCCAGGACTTCAAACATTCTTAGCTTGGGTTGGGTAGAAACAGACCCACCAACCTGGATCACGCAAAGGGATTTGCAAAAACTTTATTCGCATTAGCCAATGGCCATAGCAACAGTAAAACATTATATGCAGAAAAGGAAATTTGATATAAGAGCACAATTTAAAGTCCTGAATCAGCCGTCAGTTAGTGGCCCGTATTCTGACTGCCCCTGCTATGAACCTAGCAACCTTTGCTGTTATCTGCTCATTTTGATCTGATAGAAGAAAGGACATTGTGGCAGTGGCTGAGCGCCCTGGGATGGTTAGTACGGGTGGGGTGATGATCTCGTTCCTCAGGTCTTTGTAGCGAGTACAAGACAGGAGGACGTGTGCCGCTGTTTCAGTGCTGCCATCTCCACAGGGACAAAGACGTTTCTCAGGCGGGATCTTTTGGAATTGACCCTCAAGTACCACAGATGGCAAAACATCCAATCTTGCAAGTGTAAAAGCACATCTGTATTTTGGGATAATAAGTTTGTGCAGCTATGGAGCCAGAGAATCAAAATGGAGAGGTGGAAAATGAACATACCAAGGGCAAAATGTCCTTATAGTGGCCAAGTTGTTCTGATGCTCGATATCTTTTAGACGTTGACCAGTTAGCCTGTTTGCTTTAGTAGGGCCCATAGTGAGTAGGTGTTGTGGGGATAGGCCACAAGAGGGAAGTTCTTGATAGACGGTTTTAAGCCAGGCACTTTTATGGGAGTCTTGAAGTACTAGGGATAGTAAACCGGCAGGATTTGAGTTTAGGCGGAGCCAGAAGTTAAGAGTTCTTTGGAGGGATTTGCAAAGTGTCTGGAGCTCAGAGATGGGCTGGGGCAGAGCATACCAACTGGCAAGGTCAAAAAGTTACTGGAGCAATCTCTTCTAGCCTGCTTGTCAATTCAGACGTACGTGTCTCCAGAGACCTTTTAGCTTCCAGTTCTTAAAACAGCATATTTAGACGGGGATCCCACCTGACCAATCAGTTTTGGAGGGGGGGAGCAGAAGATGCTGCTTTCAGCTCCAGGCTGAATCTTTCTTGTACCACCTGGGTGCAACCAGGGTCGTAGCTCAGTGGTGAGAAACAGCAGAGAGAGAGAGATCACAGAAAAATCTGTCCCAGGCCCTTCAATGAGAATGCCAAGCAAAGCATTTAGGAAACTGTGCATTGATCCAATTATAGCTCCAAAATTTAATCTGCACGAAAATGCAAAGTAAAAAAAATTAAAAAGGTGTTTGTTTACTGTTCCAGGATCATGCCCCCAAGTATACTAACCCGACACATTAGTCCGAGAAATCCTATTAGGAGAGATTATTCTTCTCCTGTTGACAAACCTGATTTGGAGCCACAAGCGGCTTTAAATAAAATAGGACAAAGAGAAGGTGTGGGTTTTTTTGTGCAAAGTTATCTGGGCTTCCTTGCCAGCAAGGTGGCAAGGAAGCGAAAGCTAGCTTTGGCTAATCCGCTGCAGCACTTACAAATGAAGCAGCAAAACGAAAGCACGGACTTCTCAAATTTGCTGTCTCCCCTAAATCAGCCCCCAAAGCTCCAAGGTCAATGGAGGCTGCAGTCTTGGAAACCTCCATAGCTACTGACTGCAAGAATACCGGCTTCATGGTATTGTTACAGGTTTGGGGGAGGTCGTTCTGGGTGAAAACCAGGTTCACACCTGTGATCCTGTTTCTGTGAGGCTAGAGGGAAGGCCATCTGCCATGGGTGCTTTAGCTGAGATTCCTGCATGCAAGGGGTTGGACTAGATGACCATCGGATCCCTCTCCAACTCTACAATTCTATGAACGCTGCCGAACCTTAAGTAGAGGGCCTTTAGGTTCATGAATAATCATAGTTTAGAGGTCCCGGGCCCTGAGGAAGCCAGATTATCCTCCACCAGGGCCAGGGCCTTCTCAGTGATGGCTCCGACCTGGTGGAATGCTCTGTCCCAGGAGACCAGGGCCCTGCAGGATTTAATTTCCTTCCGCACGGCCTGTAAGCTATTCTGTCTGGCTTTCAATTTGAACTTAGCCTCATCTTTTATTCCCCTTCCTTCCCTCCCCCTCCCCTTTTTATGAAGATTACCCGCTCTGGGATCCCACAGCTAATTCTCCCCTGGTCTCCTCGCTGGCCCAAATAGGACTAATTTAGCCAGCTAGCCCTGGTGATCATCTAATGTTTATTGGATGGATTTTCCCCCTAAATTGATTTTTTAATTCTGAATTTATTGTTATTCACGTTTTATACTGTATTTTATGCTGTTTTTTTGTTGCATCAATTAAGTGTTTTAAATTTGTTGTTAGCCGCCCTGAGCCCAGTTTTCTGAACCGGGAAGGGCGGGGTATAAATAAAAAATTATTATTTATTATTTATTTATTATGAACTGGCCCAACCAGTTCCTTTGTTAAGGCGATGGCCTTAGCTGGCCAGTTAAGGACTTCCATTCACATGTCCAAAGAGGTTGCTTTGTTGCCATGGAGACAAATGGGTGAGACTTTTCCCACCTCATCTGGCAAAGATTAAGAAAAATAGGCAGAAGGGGACAGCGGGGGGGGGGATGAAATGGGGAGGGAGGAGGGTTATGGCTAATGCTGGAAGCTGGAGCAACAGAGACATGTCTTGATCTGTGCTGAACCCAAACTGTGCCTTGAGGCTCCCCTGGAAACCTAATGGGGAGGCAAGATGTTCTCTCCTGTTCTGGAGGGTAGGATTCGAACCAATGGCTTCAAGTTACAAGAAAGAAGATTCCAACTAAAGATTCGGAAATACTTTCTGACAGTAAGAGCTGTTCAGCAGTGGAACAGACTGCCACAAGAGGTGGTGGACTCTCCTTCCTTGGAGACTTTTAAACAGAGATCGGACTGTTGGTATACTGCCAGGGGGACGAAGTCCATCTTAGCCCCAAGCCGGCTGCTGGACGATCCATCGATCTCCCGTAGACACGCAGTATCAGCTCTTAGCGACACGAAGCCTCAGAATAGATTGCCACATTCTTAGGCTGGTGCACACTCTATCAGCAGAATTCACACAGCAGATGCACAGCAGGAGAGCATATTTACAGTTTATTTAGCGTTGGTCAGAACAAAGAAACCATGACCGCCTGCATCGGTATGTTCAGGCAAGAAGAAGAAACGAAAGCAACGACACAACATAAACATCCTGTGAGACAGGAAATACGCAGGCTGTGACACAAACATCCTGCTCCCTTTTAAGGTGGAACGGAAATATCCTAACACGGACAGCCATCTGTCATGGATGCTTCAGCTGAGATTCCTGCATTGCAGGGGGTTGGACTAGATGAGATTTGGGTCCCTTCCAACTCAAATATTCTATGATTACAAGATACTTTGGCATGTTATGCCATGTACCTTTCCACCCTATGCTTAGGTTACATAGATGTTTAAATGAAACCATATATCCTAAAGCCACTTCAGTCTCCATTGACCTTCATTCCAAGGAAAGCAAAAGATGGATAAGTGCCAGAACCCCAAGTCTCCCGCCACTCAGAGACTGGGGTTCACACAACGCTATATCAAAACAAAGCGCTCCTGACCCTTGCTTCCACTCAAGAGGCACCAGGCAATATTCCAGCCTTTGCCAAGTTGGCGCCCTGCAGAACTACAACTCCTGGCAGCTTCAGCATCATACGGCCCTGCTGGCTTGGGCTGATGGGAGTTGTAGCACAGGGCAGCAGGTTGGTGAAGACTTTGTTGTTGTTGTTGTTTAGTCGTTTAGTCGTGTCCAACTCTTCGTGACCCCCTGGACCAGAGCACGCCAGGCACTCCTGTCTTCCACTGCCTCCCGCAGTTTGGTCAAACTCATGCTGGTAGCTTCGACAACACTGTCCAACCATCTCGTCCTCTGTCGTCCCCTTCTCCTTGTCCCCTCCATCTTTCGCAACATCAGGGTCTTTTCCAGGGAGTCTTCTCTTCTCATGAGGTGGCCAAAGCCTTGGAGCCTCAGCTTCAGGATCTGTCCTTCCAGTGAGCACTCAGGGCTGGTTTCCTTCAGAATGGAGAGGTTGGATCTTCTTGCAGTCCATGGGACTCTCCAGAGTCTCCTCCAGCACCATAATTCAAAAGCATCGATTCTTCAGCGATCAGCCTTCTTTATGGTCCAGCTCTCACTTCCATACATCATTACTGGGAAAACCATAGCTTTAACTATACGGACCTTTGTTGGCAAGGTGATGTCTCTGCTTTTTAAGATGCTATCTACGTTTGTCATTGCTTTTCTCCCAAGATTGCTCAGTTTTTTGTTTTTTTAATGACACTAGGCCAGGAATCAGACGGAGTTGCCGGCAGAGCATAAGGAAAGAAGCAGCTCTCAATAGCGAGACCGAGTTGTGTGTTGCATGCGTACGAAGGGAACGGCGGTGGGTGCGTGGGTGGGGCTGTGGTGCACGAGGCCTTTCGATCCAAAGGAGCACATCCCGAATTAATGCAGTTCAGTTTTCAAGGAAAAGGAGAAAGCCCCAGAGGGCAGCTGTCAGCACAAACGTCCAGCCATATCGCAGAGCCTGGCATCTGCCATTCACGTGCCCACTGAGGTATAGTTAATATCAGTGCTCTGCGTGAATGAGCAGAAAAGCAGAATAAGAGGCCTACTGGATCAGATCAAAAGGTATACTGCGCCCATCAACCCCTGTCCAGCAGGAGCCCACGGGAAGGCAATAGACCCCTCTCCCAGGAACTGAGATTCAGAGGCCTGATGTGTGTGTGATGCTTCTGTGCACACCAGGGGCAGGCAGGCCTCCGACAGGGATGGAAAAATCTTTGAATCTCTAGGGAGCAGCTACCAGTCAGTGTAGGCAGCACTGAGCTACCATATTTTTTGCTGTATAGGATGCACTTTTTCCCCTCCAAAAATTAAGGGGAAATGTGTGTGCGTCCTATGGAGCGAATGCAGGCTCCTTGGCTTCAGCGATAGCAACGCAAAGTCTCCGAAGCGCAGAGGGAGCGCTCCCTCCACGCTCCGGAGGCTTCGCGTTGCTTTCGCTGAAGCCTGGAGAGTCTGGTCTTTGAGGCTGGTGTTGGGGGAAAGCTCTTGGGGCCTTTTCCCCGAGGAGGGAGAAGGGACTGACTGGCCGCGTCAGTCCCTTCTTCCTCCTGGTTGAAAAGCCAGCAGGAGCCGTGCACTCCTTAAAGGGTGCACGGCTCCTGTGGGCTTTTGCGGGAGATGGGGGAATTCCCCCACCTCGTAGAAAAGCCCGCAGGAGCCGCACACCCTTTAAAGAGCGTGCAACTCTTGGGGGCTTTTCCCTGAGGAGGGACAAGGGACTGGCTGGCCGCGTCAGTCCCTTCTCCCTCCTGGTCGAACAGCCCGCAGGAGTCGCGCACGGCTCCTGTGGGCTTTTGAGGGAGGTGTTCCCTCACCTCCTGCAAAAGCAGGGAGAAGGTCTGGGAGAAGCGCACAAGCTGCGTGCAGCCTGTCCACTGCTCTCAGAGCTGGGGGGGGGGATCATATATTTTTCCTTGATTTTCCCTCTGAAAACTAGGTGCACCCTATGGTCAGGTGTGCCCTATGGAGCGAAAAATATGGTAGGTGACTCAGTATAAACCAGCTTCCTATATCCACAGAAGTCTCGTAAGTCCTCTGTGCCACTCCATAGCGGATGGAGTGGGTGTCCAAGTTAAAATAACCAGCTAACCGACTTGTTAGCGAAAATGATTAAATATTTACATACAGTGGACCTTCCAGATACGAACTTAATTCGTTCCGGGTGTCCGTTCACACCCTGAAAATAACGTAAATAGAGCCGCGCTTTTGCACACACACGCAGCGCGATTGAGCGCTTCTGCGCATGCACGCACGGCGAAGCCCGGAAGTATTCTGTATCCAGAGGGATATGTAAGTAGACTGTATTGCAAAGTTAACAGTGAGAGTAAGAGGAAACACTATACAAAAAGTTAATAAGGAATGGATGGTTTTCGAAGAATATCTTAAAAATTATACAGATAAGGTGGATCTCCTGACAGACATACAATGAATCTAGAAAATAGACGAAATGTATAGCAAAACTAGTCTAGAAAACAGAACAATAAAAATGAAATGCGTACAGATTAATAAATTGTAAAATAGCACAATGAGAAGAGTTGGAAGTCAAACACTGATGATGTGTCTGCATTGGGATTTTATATAGGTAAGTATGTTTTGCGGGTATGTATGGAATGGTATATGTATTGTATGTACAGTATTGTATTGTACTGTTTAAGTTTATGTATAATAAAGATTTTTTTAAATTAAAAATTATAATAAAATAAAATGGGGACACCTGGGTTCAAGTCCCTGCCAAGCCACAAAGCATTGAGAGTATTCAGGCCAGTTTCTCTGAGCCAGTGTTTCCCAAACTTTTTTTTTTCTGGGCCACCCTTTGAGAATAAAAATTTGTTTGCACTACACCAATTTTAAAATAGAAATATATTGGAAAATGCAACTAGTTATCGCTCTTGCTTTTGTTTTGAAAACATATTTATCCATAGTCTGCAAATAATAATAAAACTGATACCATACTGAAATGTTTAAATCTGTATTTGATTGTGCTTGAACCGTCCCACCATTTTCTCACTGCCATCCCAGTGTGGCATGCCACACGCTTTGAAAACCACTGCTCTAAGCTTTGATATACCTCACAGGGCTGTTGTGTGGGGGGTTGTTACAGATCTGGGGAACAGCATAGCTGTTTCCCGAAGGCCACCCAGTGAGTAAATGGCCGGAGTGAAATTTAAACTCTGGCCCTGAAGCTCAGTCATGTCACGACATCACGGACACCGGCCAGGAATTAAGCCGGTGAACAACGTTTAGCGATTTATTGACTGCTGGGAGACGTGCAGGAAATGACATGTTTTCAGTGCCGTTATTAGCATCAGACGCGAGCGACCGTTCTCGCCCAAAAGTCCTTTCTGTGATTGTGCAATTTGGGGATAATTGTGGAGTGATGCAAAGCCATCGATCGGCCTGGAGCAGGGAGCCGATAAATGCATCTGAAGCGAATCCCTCCCTACACTTACGGATGAAGACAAGTGCTGCAAGGCAGGCAAGACGCTGGAGGGTAATTTCAGCATTTGCTCACCCGGAGACGGACAAAAGCCAGCAATTATGCAGGCTGCCCTCCAGAGTTCCCGCGCCCAGAAAGCCAAAAGCCGAGAGGGAAGTGAATCACCATATGCCACAAGGCCAGAAAGTCCACACTGATGTCAGTAGCAAGCTAAGAAAATAAAGAAATTGAGGCTAGGAAGAAGAAGAGGAGGAGGAGGAGGAGGAGGAGGAGGAGGAGGAGGAGGAAGAAGAAGAAGAAGAAGAAGAAGAAGAAGAAGAAGAAGAGGAGGAGGAGGAGGAGGAGGAGGAGGAGGAGGAGGAGGAGGAGTTTGGATCTGAAATCCCACTTTATCACTATCCTTGTTGTTGTTGTTTAGTCGTGTCCAACTCTTCGTGACCCCATGGACCAGAGCACGTCAGGCACTCCTGTCTTCCACAGCCTCCAGCAATTTGGTCAAACTCATGCTGGTAGCTTCGAGAACACTGTCCAACCATCTCATCCTCTGTCGTCCCCTTCTCCTTGTGCCCTCCATCTTTCCCAACACCAGGGTCTTTTCCAGGGAGTCTTGTCTTCTCATGAGGTGGCCAAAGTCTTGGAGCCTCAGCTTCAGGATCTGTCCTTCCAGTGAGCACTCAGGGCTGATTTCCTTCAGAATGGAGAGGTTTGATCTTCTTGCAGTCCATGGGACTCTCAAGAGTCTCCTCCAGCACCAGAATTCAAAAGCATCCATTTTTCAGCGACCAGCCTTCTTTATAGTCCAGCTCTCACTTCCATACATCACTACTGGGAAAACCACTACTGGGAAAACCTTAGTGGGAACCCAGAGGGTGGGTTAGAAGGAAAATGAATTGATATTGTTTTACACATATTAGTAACTTTGTATTAATGTTACAGTTTTATATTTACATGTGTATTTTTGTAAGCAAAAAAAAATTGAGTTGCTTGTTGCTGCTTCGGTTTTTTTGTACACTGCTTAGAGACATTTCTAATATATTGGGTGGTATAGAAATCAAATCAAACAAGCAAACAGGGGCTGTAAAGATATGTGAAAGGTCAGATTTAATTGAGTTGCTGATTAAAGCAGGAGAATCAACATAAACAGTATAGACCACGGGTGGATCTACACACATGGTGGAAAACACTATAAATAAGACAGAAATTTAATCGTTATAACAAAAGGAAAAAAATGCTATGTAAAAATCACACCAAATTTGTTTTGCTCTCTGGCGCCATCTGGTGTTGCATGTTTATAACAAATTTGAAACATCGGGTTTTTTTTACTAATGTAGCTGAGTCCCGTATCAGTCCAAATTGTGAACGGAGGGTTTACTGTTTAAAGAAGTTAGCATGTGGCTTGCTATTTTTAATCATTTTTTATAATTGAATTTGTATCAGAAAATCCCAGGACAATTCACAAAAACGAAACTATCCACACAGCTTAGGGATATGGAATGACCAACAGCAAAAAGATGGAAAGCAAAGAAAGGACATTAAACTAAGGAGCCTTGAAAGCAGTTTCAACTAAAACACAGTGCCTGGGCAGACAAGCTTTTAACCAAGTGGCAAAAAAGGCTGTAATGTTCAGATCAATGAATTGTATAAGCTTGACAAGAAAAATGGTTTTGCATTGGAAAAACCAAATTGGAAACGGAGTTTTTAGATACTAATGTCAAAAACCTATCTAAAATGTATAATTTATTGTTGGAGTGGCATACAAAGGATGAATAAGTTAAATCTGTGATGATGGGTTGGGCAAGAGATGTTGGACACAATATAATGTTTGAAGATTGGGAAAGATTGTGGAAGAAAGGGGTTAAGTTTACTGCATGCACTGTACTAAAAGAGAATATTATGAAAATGATGTATAGATGGTACTTAACCCCAGTAAAACTAGCAAAGATCTACCGTACAAATGATAATTCATGTTGGAAGTGTAGAGAAAAAGAAGGCACCTTTTACCATATGTGGTGGACGTGTCCCAAGGTGAAAGATTTCTGGGAAAAGATTTATAATGAATTGAAAAAAATGTTAAAATAGACATTTATTAAGAAACCAGAAGCCTTTCTACTTGAAATAAGAGGACTGGAATTGCCCAAAAAAGATGTTAGATTGTTTTTGTATGCCACAACTGCAGCAAGAATTTTGTTAGCCAAAAATTGGAAATCACAAGAAATACCAACAGTGGAAGAATGGCAGGTGAAGATGGTGGACTTTTTGGAGCTGGCCGACCTGACTGGAAAAATCTGCAATCAGAAAGAAGAGGAACATCAAGAAGAGTGGAAGAAATTTAAGGACTATTTAGCTAAATATTCGAATATAACATAAGTAGAATCACTTGTAAGTACCAAATTGGCCGAGGATTAAAATATGCCAAATTTTATAACATTATGGACTGAAAATATTATGAAAAGGAAGGAAGGCAGAAATTTGAATAAGTAAATTTTATTGGAAAATAGATATTGGAAAACTGTCACAATGAGATTTACTGAAAGTCAGTCAGGAGGGATTTGAGGAAGTCATTTAACAATGTAAACTAAATTGGACCTTTAACAGTTAGGTGTTTATATGTTTGTATTTCTAATACTGTATTGTTTTTTCTTTTTGTGTGTTTGTCTTAAATTTGGAAAATTAATTGAAAAAATTGAAAAAATGAAGGCTGTAATATTGGCCAACATACACCTACCAAAAAGCAATGACAAACCTAGACAGCATCTTAAAAAGTAGAGGAATAACCTTGCCAACAAAGGTCCATATAGTAAAAGCCATGGTTTTCCCAGTAGTGATGTATGGAAGTGAAAGCTGGACTATAAAGAAGGCTGATCGCCGAAGAATGGATGCTTTTGAATTATGGTGCTGGAGGAGACTCTTGAGAGTCCCATGGACTGCAAGAAGATCAAACCGATCCATTCTGAAGGAAATCAGCCCTGAGTGCTCCCTGGAAGGACAGATCCTGAAGCTGAGGCTCCAAGACTTTGGCCACCTCATGAAAAGAGAAGACTCCCTGGAAAAGACCCTGATGTTGGGAAAGATGGAGGGCACAAGGAGAAGGGGACGGCAGAGGACGAGATGGTGGGACAGTGTTCTCGAAGCTACCAGCATGAGTTTGACCAAACTGCGGGAGGCAGTGGAAGACAGGAGTGCCTGGCGTGCTCTGGTCCATGGGGTCACGAAGAGTTGGACATGACTAAACAACAACAACACACCTATCAAAATTGCACAGGGAGGAATTCAGCGTAGCACTAACACAATCGGTCTGTCAGGGCATCCGTCCGTCATGAACTGATGTGTTCTGCACAGAGACTCACAGCTGCAAGCATCCTTTTCACAGGTGAGTCTTGCCCCAGACTAGGAGGCTAACACACAACAGCACAGCTTCCTGGCACTTAGAAAAGGGTCAGATTATGCAGCTAAACACACTCCGCTCGAGGCAATCCAATTTAGCAAACAGCATTACTTTAATTACCTGCGGGTTCTTACCTTGCCAGCTTGCTGAGTCCCAGCACCTGTTTGTTAGGGAGGTAGCCTATGTGCACCTAAGAGACGGAGGGAGGAAGGATGGGGGGGAAGTCATGAAACAGATCACACAGGTGCGCGGCTGTTGGGCAAGACCTGGGGGGTTCGTGCATGTGCATCCATGCCAGATCAAACATGAACCAGGAGTGCACTTTTTAGCCTGTGCAGGGAAGAGCAAATAATGGCCATGCGAGTTGCGTTAAGAGGCAGAGAAAGAACAGAAAAGTCAACATTCAAAGTGAGCATACCTCGGGTTACAGACGCTTCAGGTTGCGTTTTTTTGGGTTGCGGACCGCCGAAACCCGGAAGTACCGGAATGCGTTACCGTATTTTTCGCTCTATAAAATGCACCAGACTTTAAGGCGCGCCTAGTTCTTGGAGGAGGAAAACAATAAAAAAATAAAATTCTGAATTCCAGAAACCAGAACAGCAAGAGGGATCACTGTGCAGCTGTTCTGGCTTCTGGGATAGCCACCAAAGCCTCTTCAGGGCAGCGGGATGAAGGCTCTCCCTGCCCTGAAGAGGCTTCGCACGGCTAAGCCAGAAGCTAGAACAGCGAGAGGGAGCACTGCGCAGCAATCCCTCTCGCTGTTCTGGCTTCTGGGATAGCTGCGCAGCCTGCATTCGCTCCATAAGACGCACACACATTTCCCCTTTCTTTTTAGGAGGGGGAAAGTGCATCTTATAGAGCGAAAAATACGGTACGTCTGTGTTTCAGCGGTCGCGCATGCGCAGAAGCACTGAATTGCGCTTTGCACATGCACAGAAGTGCCGAATTGCAACTCTCGCGTGCGCAGACGCGCCGCTGCGGGTTGCGAACGTGCTTCCCGCACGGATCACGTTTGCAACCTGAGCGTCCACTGTACTTGGAGGTCTAAGAATGGCAAGACAAATCCATTTGACACGCTGGTGCACGGAGCTGATTTTTTAAAAGCTGAGGACTTCAATGGGTCATAAGAACATAAAAGACTGCTGGGTCAGGCCAGGAGTCTACCTGGTCCAGCATCCTATTCTCACAGTGGCAAACCAGATGCCCGTGGGACAGCCACAACCAGGATTCGAACACAAGAGCGTCTCTCCCCTCCTGCGATTTGCAGAAACTGGTCTTCAGAATCATTGCTGCCTTCAGTTCTGGAGGGCAGATCCTGGCCATCAGGACTCAGAGCCATTGATAGTCCCAGCCTCCAGAACTTTGTTTGCAATTTCCTTTGGAAAAAGCTTCTCTTTAAAAAGGGGGGCAGGAAAAAGGCAGAAGGTTCTGTGCCTTTCTGTGCTTAAGCTGAACAGTCACAGCTTACCGCAAAGGACTGCAAGAACCTTCTTCACAAAGGTGTGCAGATTCTCTGTAAATGTTATGCAAGAAAAACTTTAATAAAAAATTATTTTAAAAAAAAATCTCTGCAAATCTCATTCCTACACAGAACTACATAAATCATTTCTTTCTTTCTTTCTTTCTTTCTTTCTTTCTTTCTTTCTTTCTTTCTTTCTTTCGGTTTTTTATTTATATTTTTCAACTCTATACATTTCATTAGGTTTACTAAACATTTCCAAATTTTGGCTTCCTTCTCCCTCTTCCTGTTCCTTAAATTAATTTGTTTATGTCTTCTGCATACTCAAGTTCATTTAACTTGCTAACTTATATATCTACTGCAAATATATGCTCTTATAAAACGGCAGGTTATTTCATTAATCCTGCTAATGTTTTTATCTGTTCACAATTTATCTGTAAATATTCAATAAATCATTTCCATTCTTTTATGAAAAAAATTGTTATCTTGATTTCTGATGCTTCCAGTAAGTTTCGCCATTACGTAAATCTATGTTTCCTGGAGAGAGAGAAGAGCTATTAAATTAGATTATTATTATTAATGTTATTTTATTTCCAAATGTAAAGGCCAAGGCTTCTTTACGACTCTAAGAAGAGCTGGGCTGCTGGATCAGACCCAAAGGCCGTCTCATTCAGGGTTCTCACAGTGGTCAGTCAGATACCTCGACGGGGAGCTCACAAGCAGGACCAGAGTTCAAAAGACGGTCCCCTCTACTTGCGATGGCTCCCAGTAACTGGTACCCAGAGGGGGGGGCATAGCTGTCAACTTACAGGTTTGAAAATAAGGGACCAGCAGCCTCAAAAACAAGGGATCAGCAGCCAAAATAAGGGATTTTCTGGGCACAGATATGTTCGACTTCTGAGCCCCTCCGATACAAAGGCAGAAAGCCCAGCCAGCAGCCAAACGAAGCCTCAAGCGGTGGTTCCCACAGCGCAGCAACCCGGCAAAGGGGATGCAGCAAGGAAAACCACCGTCACCTCTCCGCTGGGAAGCGCTGAGCAAAGGCGAGTCCCCAGGCAACGCAGCCGATTTGATCGGCACAAGGCATGCAAGCTCCACCCCCCAGTCGTTCTTAGACTCCTTATTGGGTGAGCAACGCAGCCAAGCAACACAGCTGGAGCCTCCCTCCTTCCTGGCCGGCAGGGAGGGAGGGAGAGGAGCTGCTTCCTTTGAAACCCGGGAAATTTAAGGGACATCATCAATAAGGGACAGCAGCGGGACACGGCGCTGGGATAAGGGACTTTCCCACCAAATAAGGGACCGTTGACAGCTATGGGGAGGGCACAGGCAGTGGTTGTGTCTGCATGATCAAAGCATCAGGAAGAGCCCCACTGAACATGGAGCTGCCAGAAGGGACAAATTGTCCCCTGCCAAATTAGCTGGAACTGCTTAGAAAGAAAAAAATAATAATAACAATTAGGAAAGCCACAGAATGTACTTTCTCTGGAGAAGAGAATAATCTTACGGGCGCCGCAGTGCCATCATTTTACAAGGGAGGAAAAGAACAAGCGTCAGAGCCCAAGTTTGGGGGCTTTTCTGGCTGGAGAGCAGAAAGTAAATACCCCCAAAAAAACTCTTCTTTTTCAGAGCAGAAGTCAGCTGCCACCAGGCCCCAGAAAGAAATCCACAATCGTGGTTGCCATTGAGGACTTCCTGGCTGTAGCCTGAGCAATGCAAGAAGCTGTCTTAGACAGAGTCAGACCACTGGCCCATCTTCCTCAATATTGTCTGCACTGACTGGAGTTTCAGACTTTGGGGGAAGCCACGACTGTTTAAAGTGGTACTAAACTGCATCTAATGTGGGATGCAGATGGGGCCAGATACAGCCCCTACCCTCGTTTCTCATGCCTGACCATAACTAAGCCTATGCACAAAAGTGTTCTTCTAAAAACAAAAAAAGAAGTCACTTTGCATGTTGATTCCCTGTTTATGTCTGCCTCATTTCCAGAGTGTTTCATTTTGCAAATAAATTTTTATTGTTTTCAACATGTAATTGTTGCCCAGTATACCTGAAGGACCCCTTCGTGGATCACTGCCTTGCCGTGGCAAAGGGGCTTGAATAACTCAGAGAAGCTATGAACTATGCCGAGAAGGGCACCCAAGATGAACAGGTCATAGTGGAGAGTTTTGACCAAACGTGATCCACCTGGAGGAGGAACCGGCAAGCCACTCCAGTATCCCTGCCAAGAAAACTCCATGGACAAAGACAACAGGCATATAAAAGTTATGACGCTGGAAGATGAGCCCCTCAGGTCGGAAGGCGTCCAACATGCTACTGGGGAAGAGCGGAGGACAAGTACAAGTAGATCCAGAGCTGATGAAGCGGCTGGGCCAAAGCCGAAAGGACGCTCAGTTGCGGATATGCCTGGAAGCGAAAGGAAAGTCCAATGCTGTAAAGAAAAATATTGCATAGGAACCTGGAATGTAAGAACCATGAACCTGGGTAAGTTGGATGTGGTCAAAAATGAGATGGCAAGAATAAATATTGACATCCTGGGCATCAGTGAACTAAAATGGACGGGAATGGGTGAATTCAGTTCGGATGACTATCATATCTACTACTGTGGGCAAGAAACCCGTAAAAGAAATGGAGTGGCCCTCATAGTCAACAAAAGAGTGGCGAAAGCTGCACTGGGATGTAATCTCAAAAATGATAGAATGATCTCGATACGAATCCAAGGCAGACCTTTTAACATCACAGTAATCCAAGTTTATGCACCAACTACTGGTGCTGAAGAAACTGAAATTGACCAATTCTATGAAGACTTACAAGACCTTATAGAAATGACACCAAAGAAGGATGTTCTTCTCATTATAGGGGATTGGAATGCTAAAGTAGGGAGTCAAGAGATAAAAGGAACAACTGGCAAGTTTGGCCTTGGAGATCAACACGAAGCAGGGCAAAGGCTAATAGAGTTGTGTCAAGAGAACAAGCTGGTCATCACAAACACGCTTTTCCAACAACACAAGAGACAACTCTACACATGGACATCACCAGATGGGCAACATCGAAATCAGATTGATTATATTCTCTGCAGCCAAAGATGGAGAAGCTCTATACAGTCAGCAAAAACAAGACCTGGAGCTGACTGTGGCTCAGATCATCAGCTTCTTATAGCAAAATTCAAGCTTAAACTGAAGAAAGTAGGAAAAACTACTGGGCCGGCAAGATACAATCTAAACCAAATCCCTTATGAATACACAGTGGAAGTGAGGAACAGGTTTAAGGATTTAGATTTGCTGGACAGAGTGCCTGAAGAACTATGGGTGGAGGCTCGCAACATTATACAGGAGGCAGCAACGAAAACCATCCCAATGAAAAAGAAATGCAAGAAAGCAAAGTGGCTGTCCAACGAGGCCTTACAAATCACGGGGGAGAGAAGGCAAGCAAAATGCGAGGGAGATAGTGAAAGATACAGGAAATTGAATGCAGATTTCCAAAGAATAGCAAGGAGAGACAAGAAGGCCTTCTTAAATGAGCAATGCAAAGAAATAGAGGAAAACAACAGAAGGGGAAGAACCAGAGATCTGTTCAAGAAAATCGGAAATATGAAAGGAACATTTCGTACAAAGATTACCATAATAAAGGACAAAAGTGGTAAGGACCTAACAGAAGCAGAAGACATCAAGAAGAGGTGGCAAGAATACACAGAGGAATTATACCAGAAAGATATGGATGTCTCGTACACCCCAGGTAGTGTGGTTGCTGACCTTGAGCCAGACATCCTGGAGAGTGAAGTCAAAGGGGCCTTAGAAAGCACTGCAAATAACAAGTCCAGTGGAAGTGATGGTATTCCAGCTGAACTACTTAAAATTTTAAAAGATGATGCTGTTAAGGTGCTACACTCAATATGCCAGCAAGTTTGGAAAACTCAGCAGTGGCCAGAGGATTGGAGAAGATCAGTCTACATCCCAATCCCAAAGAAGGGCAGTGTCAAAGAATGCTCCAACTACCGCACAATTTCACTCATTTCACACGCTAGCAAGGTTATGCTTAAAATTCTACAAGGAAGGCTCAAGCAGTATGTGGACCGAGAACTCCCAGAAGTGCAAGCTGGATTTAGAAGAGGCAGAGGAACCAGAGACCAAATTGCAAACATGCGCTGGATTATGGAGAAAGCTAGAGAGTTCCAGAAAGACATCTACTTCTGCTTCATTGACTATGCAAAAGCCTTTGACTGTGTCGACCACAGCAAACTATGGCAAGTTCTTAAAGAAATGGGAGTGCCTGATCACCTCATCTGTCTCCTGAGAAATCTCTATGTGGGACAAGAAGCTATAGTTAGAACTGGATATGGAACAACTGATTGGTTCAAAATTGGGAAAGGAGTACGACAAGGCTGTATATTGTCTCCCTGCTTATTTAACTTATATGCAGAATTCATCATGCGAAAGGCTGGGCTGGATAAATCCGAAGCCGGAATTAAGATTGCTGGAAGAAATATCAACAACCTCAGATATGCAGATGACACAACCTTGATGGCAGAAAGTGAGGAGGAATTAAAGAACCTTTTAATGAGGGTGAAAGAGGAGAGCGCAAAATATGGTCTGAAGCTCAACATCAAAAAAACGAAGATCATGGCCACTGGTCCCATCACCTCCTGGCAAATAGAAGGGGAAGAAATGGAGGCAGTAAGAGATTTTACTTTCTTGGGCTCCATGATCACTGCAGATGGTGACAGCAGTCACAAAATTAAAAGACGCCTGCTTCTTGGGAGAAAAGCAATGTCAAACCTAGACAGCATCTTAAAAAGTAGAGACATCACCTTGCCAACAAAGGTCCGTATAGTAAAAGCTATGGTTTTCCCAGTAGTGATGTAGGGAAGCGAGAGCTGGACCATCAAGAAGGCTGATTGCCGAAGAATGGATGCTTTTGAATTATGGTGCTGGAGGAGACTCTTGAGAGTCCCATGGGCTGCAAGAAGATCAAACCGATCCATTCTGAAGGAAATCAGCCCTGAGTGCTCACTGGAAGGACAGATCCTGAAGCTGAGGCTCCAAGACTTTGGCCACCTCATGAGAAGAGAAGACTCCCTGGAAAAGACCCTGATGTTGGGAAAGATGGAGGGCACAAGGAGAAGGGGACGACAGAGGATGAGATGGTTGGATGGTGTTCTTGAAGCTACCAGCATGAGTTTGATCAAACTGCGAGAGGCAGTGGAGGACAGGAGTGCCTGGCGTGCTCTGGTCCATGGGGTCACGAAGAGTCGGACACGACTAAACGACTAAACAACAACAACAACAAAAGCAGGGCTGCCTTCAGACGTCTTCTAAAAGTCAGGTAGTTTTTTATTTCCTTGACAGCTGATTGGAGGGCGTTCAATAGTGCGGGCGCCACCACCGAGAAGGCCCTCTGCCTGCTTCCCTGTAACCTCACTTCTCGCAGTGAGGGAACTGCCAGAAGGCCCTCGGAGCTGGACCTCAGTGTCTGGGCAGAACGATGGGGGTGGAGACGCTCCTTCAGGTACACTGGGCCGAGGCCGTTTAGGGCTTTAAAGGTCAGCACCAACACTTTGAATTGTGCTTGGAAACATACTGGGAGCCAATGTAGGTCTTTCAGGACCAGCGTTATATGGTCTCGGCGGCCGCTCCCAGTCACCAGTCTGGCTGCCGCATTCTGGATTAGTTGTAGTTTCCGGGTCACCTTCAAAGGTAGCCCCACGTAGAGTGCATTGCAGTAGTCCAAGCGAGAGATAACTAGAGCATGCACCACTCTGGTGAGAAAGTGTGCAGGCAGGTAGGGTCTCAGCCTGCGTACCAGATGGAGCTGGTAGACAGTAATTAAACCATAATCATGCTAGAAGACACAAGGCTTTGCCAGAGATTTGGGGCACTATCCTGCTTCCTCTCTGCCTGTTCAGGGAAGTTTTTAATGTGTGACATTTTAGTGTATTTTTGGTCTCTGTGGAAGCCACCCAGAGTGGCTGGGAAAACCCAGCCAGATGGGCGGGGTACAAATAATAAATTATTATTATTATTTCCTCCCACAGTGATGGGGGAAGAGTCCTTTTGCTCCCGCAGCTCTTTCCTGATTGTGTAGTAGTATTAATAATAATAACAAATAATAATAAATCTGAGCACAGATTAGATCCTGAACTCCCAGCATCCAGAACTTTTGAATCTTTTAGAAAAAGCTTCTCTTTTTTAAAAAATATAAAAAACAGAGGGGGGCGGAATAAAGCAGAAGTTTATTGCTCACAGCAGGTTCTGTGCTCCTGCGAGGCTGCCTTTTTAACTGACGGTTCGTGTGACCTGGAAGAGATCAGAGCTTATGTCCAGGGCAATCAGGTTTAATGCACAGACGTCTGCCCTCGAGGAAGGCTGCTGGTACGAAGGGCTTTGAAATGAAATGTCAGAAGCTATGATGAAGGAGGCGAGACCGGTGCAAAGAGAGTGGGGGCAACCTTTGCAGAGGGAAGTCGGCAAAGACTTCGGCAAGGAAAGGTCTCCAGAAACAGCACTGGGAGGATTTGCAGGGAGACATCAGAGAGACGCTCTCTTTCTCTCCACACACACACCACCCGTTCTCTAAAAACCTGGATCTTGAAAGTGCAACAAGCAAGATACGCTTTCACATCTTGGAAAAGGCTCGTCCGAGCCCTCCTCTGTTTACCACCACCCCCTTCCTTGCAAAACTCGCTTTGAAGCAAAGCAAATTGTACTAAACGAGTGAAGAGACGCAATTTTAACTCGTGCCATTTATCCTCTTTTACGCAATTTGGGTTTCCTTGGCTCCTGAGTCTGGGTTTCTGAATCCAGCACTGGAAAAGCCGTCTGCCAACACTGTGCCCCACCCACCCAGACCATAGCTGTCAACTTTTCCCTTTTCTTGCGAGGAATCCTGTTCAGAATAAGGAAATTTTCCTTTAAAAAGGGGAAACATTGACAGCTATGACCCAGGCGCCAGTTGCCGGCTAGATCAGTGCTGAGCTCTGCACCAGCATTCGCTCGGTTCCGGGTGGCAATTCTGGGCAGCAAATTCGGCAGTGGTGACTTAAAATTTGCAGAAAATTCAGCCGCAGGTGAAACAGGACTCCTGACCAGTCGTGACCAACTCTGGGGTTGCGGCGCTCATCTCGCTTTATTGGCCGAGGGAGCCGGCGTACAGCTTCCAGGTCATGTGGCCGTTTACCTTCCCGCCGGAGTGGTACCTATTTATCTACTTGCACTTTGACGTGCTTTCGAACAGCTAGGTTGGCAGGAGCAGGGACCAAGCAACGGGAGCTCACCCCGTTGCGGGGATTCGAACCACCGACCTTCTGATCAGCAAGCGTCCCGCAGGTGAAACAGAGCCGCAGGCAAAACTAACAGGCAATGAAGCCCTTGGATTGTCCCCATGTGGCTGATTCCAACACTGGCTTCTTGCATAATACCAAACACTACCCAAGTATCCTGTTCCATGAGGGCTAGAAAGACAGTCCTGTGCTGTAGTGGTTAGAGCAGGGTTACCCAAGCTGTTTCTCCAGGTTTTTCTGAACTACAACCCCCATCATCCCTGACCACTGGTCCTGCTAGCTAGGGATGATGGGAGTTGTAGTCCAAACCAGCAGAAGACCCAAATTTGGGAAACGCTGGGTTAAGAGTTTCGGACTGGAACCTGGGAGAGACCAGGGTTCAAATCCCCCCACTCGGCTATGAAGCTCATTAGGTGTGACTTTGGGCCTGGTCACTGCCTCCTCTCAGCCTAGCCTACCTCACAGGGTTGCTGTATGGATTGAATGGGGAGAGGGAGAACCATGTACGTCTCCTTGAGCTCCTGGGAGGGAAAAGGTGGGATTTACATGCAAATCAATCATGCGGGGGCTCAATTAGTGCCAGCGCCTTCTGTCAAGAGTTTGGGTGTAACCTTCAACGCCTCCCTTTCCACGGAGGCCCAGGTTGCAGCCCCAGCAAAGGTGGCATTTTTCCATCTCCGCCGTATCAGGCAGTTGGTCCCTTCCCTTTCTCGCCCTGATCTGGCCACTGTGATCCATGCCATGGTCACCTCCAGGCTTGACTACTGTAATTCGCTCTACGCGGGGCTGCCCTTGAAGCTGACCCAGAAACTCCAGCGGGTGCAGAATGCCGCAGCGAGGCTCCTCACGGAGTCCTTGCCATGGGATCACATTCATCCAGTGCTTTTCCAGTTGCACTGGCTCCCGGTGGAGTACAGGGTCAGGTTTAAGGTGCTGGTTTTGACCTTTAAAGCCCTATACGGCCTAGGACCCTCGTACCTACAGGACTGCCTCTCCTGGTATGCCCTGCAGAGGACCTTAAGGTCCACGAATGACAACTCTTTGGAGGTCCCAAGTCGCAAGGTGGTCTCAACTAGGGCCAGGGCCTTTTCAGTACTGGCCCCGACTTGGTGGAACACTCTGTCCCAAGAGTCCAGGGCCCTGCGGGACTTGACATCTTTCCGCAGGGCCTGCAAGACAGAGCTGTTCCGCCTGGCCTTTGGTTTGGACTCAGTCTGATCCTTATGTTTCCTTCCCTTCCCTTCTTGATCTCTGGGCTACTTTTAAAATGAGGCTGCATTTTAAATTGCATCTTAACCTGTATTTTAAATTGGTTTTTTTCCCTATTATGTTTTTACTGTAATTTTACTGGTGTTAGCCACCCTGAGCCCGGCTTTGGCCGGGGAGGGCGGGGTATAAAGAAAATTTATTATTATTATTATTAAAGATCAATGAGACAATAACAATAATCCTCACACAGCTAATCCCACAACAAACGTGTATAAAACAGGCGCCCACTTAAAACATTTTTGTTCAGACAAGTCTACCCAGAAACGTAGACGTTGCCTATGTTACTTTTCCCTTTTTTCACTTATTTTCATCCATCTGCCATGGCTGCTTTAGCTGAGATCCCTGCATGACAGCGGAGAGATGGAAGAGATGAGCCCTGCGGGTAACTTTCGGCTCTTCAATTCTACGATTCTGCGATAACTTGCTGATGGAATCCCTAAAGGCTTTGGTGAACCAAACATTCCGATTCATACGCCTGCTCATTCTCTGTGTGTGGCTGGGTTTTTTAAATAATAATAAAAAGCGAGAAAGGGGGATGGAAGTCAAAAATTACCTTTCCCACAAATGGAACCAGGTGGTGCTCGCACATCGAGAACATGTCTATGTCCTTCACGATCACCATTTCATCGTGATCTTCATCAAATATGGCATCGTTTAGTACATCTGAAATTAAGCAAAGCACATTAAGAGGAAGAAGGAGAGGAGGAGGAAGAGGAGGAGTTTGGATTTGATATCCTGCTTTATCACTACCCTAGGTACCGCTCCGGCGGGAAGATAAACGGCATTTCCGTGCGCTGCTCTGGTTCGCCAGAAGCGGCTTAGTCATGCTGGCCACATGACCCGGAAGCTGTACGCCGGCTCCCTCGGCCAGTAAAGCGAGATGAGCGCCGCAACCTCAGAGTCGGCCACGACTGGACCTAATGTTCAAGGGTCCCTTTACCCTTTACCTTTAAGGAGTCTCAAAGTGGCTAACAATCTCCTTTCCCTTCCTCCCCCACAACAAACACTCTGTGAGGTGAGTGAGGCTGAGAGACTTCAGAGAAGTGTGACTAGCCCAAGGTCACCCAGCAGCTGCATGTGGAGGAGCGGGGAAGCGAACCCGGTTCACCAGATTACGAGTCCACCGCTCTTAACCACTGCACCACGCTGGCTCTCCAAGTTGCTACTGATGACAGTGAAGGAAGAACAGTGTGTTTTGATTGTTTCTGCCCTCGCTGTTCCCAGCTGGGTCCTCGCCAAACCAAATATCTGGTATCGATCCTTGTTCTGTTTTTCACAGAAGTACAAATGCGCAGAAATATGATATATAATTCAGCCAAACAAGGATCGATACCAGATATTTGGTTTGGCGAGTGTTTTACACCGGTCACGTGGTTCTGTCGTCTGCCACCAGAAGAAAAAAACCCTCTAACACAGAATAATAACATAATAACATATAATAATAACTAATAATAATAATAATAATAATAATAATAATAATAATAATTAATAGTAATGTTTTATTTATTCCCTGTCCGGGCCGGCCAGGGCGGCTAACTCCAAAAATAAATTACAATTAATTACAATAAAATGTAATAGAAAAAAACCAAAAACAGTTTTTTTAAAAAAGAGTTTGGATTTGATATCCCGCCTTTCACTCCCTTTAAGGAGTCTCAAAGCGGCTCACATTCTCCTTTCCCTTCCTCCCCCACAACAAACACTCTGTGAGGTAAGTGAGGCTGAGAGACTTCAGAGAAGTGTGACTGGCCCAAGGTCACCCAGCAGCTGCAGGTGGAGGAGCGGGGAAGTGAACCCGGTTCACCAGATTACGAGTCTCTCGCTCTTAACAACTACACCACACTGGCTCTCTAATTAATTAATTAAAATTAAATTAAAATATTAAAAATTAATTAAAATATGGCTTAAAATTCATCTTAAATAATAACAGTCCTCCCCCCCTCCACCACCCCCATTTAACAGGCCATAGATTATTTAACGGCCGAAGGCCTGGGTAAAGAGGAATGTTTCCACCTAAAGACATGTAATGATAGCACTGTGAGCCTCTCTGGGGACAGCATTCCACAAACAGGGGGCCACCACAGAAAAGGCTCATTCTTGTGTTGCAAACCTCTGGACTTCTCGAGGAGGAGGCACACAAAGAAGGGCCTCAGACGATAATTGCAGGGTCTGGATCTGTTCCTATGGGGAGAGGTGGTCCTTGAGGAATTGAGGTCCTGAGGCTTTATAGGTCATAACCAGCACTTTGAATTGGGCTTGGAAACTAACCGGCAGCCAGGATCGGTGATAAATGCTCACACCATCTTGCACCAATGAGCAACCTGGCTGCCAAATTCTGCACCAGCCAAAATGTCCAAGCAGTCTTCAGGGGCAGCCCTACGTTTAATGCATTGCAGTAATCTAGCCTTGAGTTTAGATGGTGACAGCAGTCACAAAATTAAAAGACGCCTGCTTCTTGGGAGGAAAGCAATAACAAACCTAGACAGCATCTTAAAAAGCAGAGACATCACCTTGCCAACAAAGGTATTTAAACCATAAAGCTATGGTTTTCCCAGTAGTGATGTATGGAAGTGAGACCTGGACCATAAAGAAGGCTGATCGCCGAAGAATGGATGCTTTTGAATTATGGTGCTGGAGGAGACTCTGGAGAGTCCCATGGACTGCAAGAAGATCCAACCTCTCCATTCTGAAGGAAATCAGCCCTGAGTGCTCACTGGAAGGACAGATCCTGAAGCTGAGGCTCCAAGACTTTGGCCACCTCATGAGAAGAGAAGACTCCCTGGAAAAGACCCTGATGTAGGGAAAGATGGAGGGCACAAGGAGAAGGGGACGACAGAGGATGAGATGGTTGGACAGTGTTCTCTAAGCTACCAGCATGAGTTTGACCAAACTGCGGGAGGCAGTGGAAGACAGGAGTGCCTGGCGTGCTCTGGTCCATGGGGTCATGAAGAGTCGGACACGACTAAACGACTAAACAACAAAAGATTATTTAATGGCCGAAGGTATGGGTAAAGAAGAATGTTTCCACCTGGCACCTAAAGACATGTAACCAGGTGAGCCTCTCTGGGGACAGCATTCCACAAACAGGGGGCCACCACAGAAAAGGCTCATTCTTGTGTTGCAAACCTCTGGACTTCTCGAGGAGGAGGCACAGAAAGAAGGGCCTCAGACGATAATTGCAGGGTCTGGATCTGTTCCTATGGGGAGAGGTGGTCCTTGAGGAATTGAGGTCCTGAGGCTTTATAGGTCATAACCAGCACTTTGAATTGGGCCTGGAAACTAACCGGCAGCCAGGATTGGTGATAAATGCTCACACCATCTTGCACCAATGAGCAACCTGGCTGCCAAATTCTGCACCAGCCAAAATGTCCAAGCAGTCTTCAGGGGCAGCCCTACGTTTGATGCATTGCAGTAATCTAACCTTGAGGTTACCAGAGCACAGGCAACAGTAGTTAGGCTATCGCTGTCCAGATAGGGGCGTAGCCGAAGCTGATGGAAGGCGCTCTGGACCACCGAAGCCACCTGAGCCTCGAGCAACAGCAAAGGATCCAGGAGCCCCGTTACACTTGGAACTGTGAGGTTTTAGTTTGTGTCTCAGTTTAGGAGCATAGGATGCTGTGGGACTGACCACAGACCCACCTAGGTCAGTCTTATCGACCCTGACTGGCAGCAACCCTGCCCACTATACCTGAAGGAGCATCTCCACCCCCATCACTAAGCCCGGACACTGAGGTCACGCTCCAAGGGCCTTCTGGCGGTTCCCTCCCTGTGGGAAGTGAGGTTACAAGGAACCAGGCAGAGGGCCTTCTCGGCAGTGGCACCCGCCCTGTGGAACGCCCTCCCATCAGATGTCAAGGAAATAACTGTGCTCGCTTGGAAAATTGGAACGATACAGACACCAAGGAAATAAACACCTATCTGACTTTTAGAAGACATTTGTTTCGGAAAGCTATTAATATTTGATGAATTATTGTATGTTAATATTTTGCTGGAAGCCGCCCAGAGTGGCTGGGGAAACTCAGGCAGATGGGCGGGGTATAAATAATAAATTTATTATTATTATTATTATTATTATTATTATTATTATTATGGCACAAGGAGAAGGGGAGGACAGAGGACGAGATGGTGGGACAGTGTTCTCGAAGCTACCAGCATGAGTTTGACCAAACTGCGGGAGGCAGTGGAAGACAGAAGGGCCTGGCGTGCTCTGGTCCAGGGGGTCACAAAGAGTCGGACACGACTAAACGACTAAGCAACAACATTATTTTAGACAGGGCACTCTCCTAAGTCCTTTCTGGGAAATGGCAGCGATTGCACCTGGGACCAGGCATGCAAAGGTAGATGCTCTAAAAAGCATCCCTTTTGCAATGAGGCTGCCATGACCTCACCGAGCAACAACTTTGTCTCAGTTCTCCATCTGTAAAATGGGTACAGCAGCTGCCTCCCTTCCACGACTATTGTGAAAGCAAACAAACAAACAAACTGTAAAGCAGTTGGGAAAAGTCGAAAGAGGCGGCACCAGAATCGCACATTTTCTGCCGTCTGGAATTTTCCCCCTCTGGGTTACCTGCCCTCAGGAAGGAGGGAAGGGAAGGAAGTCTGTGCATAAAGGCGTAGCTGGACTTCATTTTGTACTTTTTACACAGTTCCTGTGCAAGAGCCAATCTGAATAAGAACAAAAGGGCTTTCGGGCAGCGGTCCCCACCCTCGAAGCCCATCAAAAGCTCCCCGCCCCGTCTCCCAGTGACTCAAAAGCTAATATAAAAAAACCTACAGCTGTGCTAGACACCTTTTCTTTTACAGCTTCCTGTGACACAAACACAGACGCACAGACACCCATCGCAAACACGGCCACCGATGCTGGGAGCTGCCATTTAGGGCTGATAGTGATATGCTATCGCGGGTGGTTTTAATTTCCTGTGCGCAGCCAGATGGAGGCAGGTAACCCTGGCGACCAGGGATGGAGCTGCTCTCGCTCCTCTGTCATGTCCATCACTAGGAAGTGTCTGGAGAAGGGGGGGGAGGGCAGGGAGGCCTTCCAAGCGAGTACAAAGGGCAGATTACGTTTGCCTCTGGCCAACTCCCTTCCCGCAAGGCAACGTTTGCCAACCTGGTGCCCTCCAAACATTGTGCAGCACAACTCCCGTCCATCAGCTCCGGCTGCGTGACTGATGGAGACTTGAAAGGTCTCCAGAGTGAGTGGGTGGAGAAAAGTTTCGCTCCTAAGACCAGGGCTCGTGGGCAGCAAATGAAGCAGAATGTTGGAATAATAATAATAATAATTTATTATTTATACCCCGCCCATCTGGCTGAGTCTCCCCAGCCACTCTGGGCGGCTCCCAATCAAATGTTAAAAACAATACAGCATTAAATATTAAAAACTTCCCTAAACAGGGCTGCCTTCAGATGTCTTTTAAAGATAGGATAACTGCTTATTTCCTTCACATCTGAAGGGAGGGTGTTCCACAGGGCGGGCGCCACTACCGAGAAGGCCCTCTGTCTGGTTCCCTGTATCCTCACTTCTTGCAATGAGGGAACCGCCAGAAGGCCCTCGGCGCTGGACCTCAGTGTCTGGGCTGAAAGATGAGGGTGGAGACGCTCCTTCAGATATACTGGACCGAGGCCGTTTAGGACTTTAAAAGTCAGCACCAACACTTTGAATTGTGCTCGGAAATGTACTGGGAGCCAATGCAGATCTCTCAGGACCAGTGTTATGTGGTCTTGGTGGCTGCTCCCAGTCACCAGTCTAGCAGCCGCATTCCGGATTAATTGCAGTTTCTGGGTCACCTTCAAAGGTAGCCCCACATAGAGTGCATTGCAGTAGTCCAAGCAGGAGATAACTAGAGCATGCACCACTCTGGCGAGACAGTCTGCGGGCAGGTAGGGTCTCATCCTGTGCACCAGGTGGAGCTGGTAGACAGCCGCCCTGGACACAGAATTAACCTGCGCCTCCATGGACAGCTGTGAGTCCAGAATGACTCCCAGGCTGTGCACCTGGTCCTTCAGGGGCACAGTTACCCCATTCAGGACAAGGGAGTCCTCCACACCAGCCCGCCCCTTGTCCCCCAAAAACAGTACTTCTGTCTTGTCAGGATTCAACCTCAATCTGTTAGCCGCCATCCATCCTCCAACAGCCTGTAGGCACTCACACAGGACCTTCGCAGTTGGAAGATTCGGGACAGATAAATAAAAGGTGTCTTCATGCAGTGTGCAGAGTTAATCTGTGAAACTCTCTGCCACAGGAGGCAATGATGGTTGCCAACTTGAATGGCTTTATTTTTAAAAAATTTTTTTTTAAAGAAGAAGAGTTTGGATTTGATATCCCGCCTTTCACTCCCCTTCAGGAGTCTCAAAGCGGCTCACATTCTCCTTTCCCTTCCTCTCCCACAACAAACACTCTGTGAGGTGAGTGGGGCTGAGAGACTTCAAAGAAGTGTGACTAGGCCAAGGTCACCCAGCAGCTGCATGTGGAGGAGCGGGGAAGCGAACCCGGTTCCCCAGATTACGAGACTACCGCTCTTAAACACTACACCACACTGGCTCACTCCAACTTGAATGGCTTTAGAAGAGGACTGGACAAATTCATGAAGGTGAGGTAATCAGTGGGTACTAGCCGTTTTGGCTATGCTCTGCTTCCACAGTTGGAAGCAGCAACAACAAGAAAAACAATGGACAAAGAGCCTTCTCCGCAGTTATGCCCTCCCTGCAGAATGCCCTCCCATCAGATGCCAAGGAGATTTAGAACCACAGTCATACCTCTTGTTATGTTCGGTTCAGGTTATGTCTTTTCAGGTTGCGTCCCGCGGCGACCCGGAAGTACCAGAAAGGGTTACTTCCGGGCTTCTCCACTCGCACATGCGCAGACACTCAAAATGATGTCACACGCATGTGCAGAAGCGGCGAATCGCGACCCGCAGACGCAGGTCAATTATTATTATTATTGAAGATCATTTTTGTATTATGTTTTTACTGTAATTTTACTGGTGTTAGCCACCCTGAGCCCGGCTCTGGCCGGCGAGGGTGGGGTATAAATAAAATTTATTATTTTATTATTATTATTATTAAGTCCAACAGGACTTACTCCCAAGTAAAAGCACAGCAAGGCCCCACTGAACTCAATAGAATTTAACTTCTGTGTGATGTTTTGGGAGGGACTCCAAAGGTCATCCAGTCCAACCCCCTGAAATGCATTTGCCTACAACAAATATAAAAGCGTGCGCCGCTAAGGCATTTAGAGCACGTGTGGAGCGCAAACTCCCCATCGGCAGACGTGACTTGGACAAAAGAGAGGATCGCAACAGTTGGGAGAAGATAAAATCTGAATAGGAAGGGAAGAGAATCGGCCATGATTTGGAGGCTTTGCGTCAGAGGTAAAAGAGCCTGTTGCTATAGGAACTATTTGCATGGCTTTAATGTCGCTTGGGAGGTGAGCGAAAAGGAAAAGATGAAGAGGCTGCCTTTACAGCCTTTAGGGCAGATTAACGGAAGACACCAAACGGCTAGGATGGCTGGCTCTCTGGTGCTTTGCATTCTCCAGCCGCAGCCGGAGTAATCAAAACCACGAGGAGTTTACGAAGTTGCTTCAAAGGCCAGAGCCGGAACATGAGCCAGCAATGCTTATAGCGGCTCAGACTGGGTGCATGTGCGCCTACGCAAACCCATGTGCCGCCAAAGGGCTCTCCTCAAAACCCCTGACTCTTGCCTTCTCGCTTCCCATCATCTCTGCCCTCTGTGGAGGGGACTCTTTAAGTTTCCCTGACTTGGAAAAAGGCCACTTCAGAAGTACAATGAATGGGTAGGTGGAACATTCACATAACTGGTAAGAGTCGCACTCTGCTACGGCGGGGGTCATTAACCTTTCAATGCCCATGGGAGCATTGGATTTTCTTTTTTCTTTTTTTGTATAATTTTTATTAAAGATTTAAACAAAACATATTATCCAAAAACATGTCACCCTTAATTCCCCCCCCCCGTTTCCTCCCTCCCTCCACGCTCCCACACAAAACCCACCCACCCCCCGACTTCCCTCAGTTCCAGTCTTTGATTTCTCTGTGAATGCTGTTCTCTGCATGTTATAAAGTTGTATAAATCCTTAAATTATTTAACTGATTATTGTCGATAAAAAGCTTGTGAATGTTTATTCAAAGCCAGCCAAGCAGTAAAATTCACTTTGTTCCCTCTTCAAATACTTTGTAAAGGGTTCCCATTCATCTTTAAAGTCACAGTTATCCTTGTCCCGTAGCTTATGTGTCAATTTTGCCAGTTCTGCATAGTCCACCAATTTTTCTTGCCATGATTCTTTAGTTGGGGTTTCTTCAGTCTTCCATCCTTGTGCTATTAGGACTCTCGCAACCATTGTCGCATACATGAAGATGTTTCCCAGCTTTTTGGACTGATCTTTCCCTACAGTCCCTAACAAAAATGCTTCAGGTTTTTTAACAAATGTTAGATGGAACATTTTCTTCAATGGAGCACTGGATTTTCAAGCAAGTGCAACAGGCACCGCATCCTTTGGTCTCTTTAAAGGACCCCTGACCATTAGGTCCAGTCGTGGCCGACTCTTGGGATGCGGCGCTCATCTCGCTTTATTGGCCGAGGGAGCCGGCGTACAGATTCTGGATTGTGTGGCCAGCAGGACTAAGCTGCTTCTGGCGAACCAGAGCAGCACACGGAAACGCCATTTACCTTCCCGCCGGAGCGGTACCTATTTATCTACTTGCACTTTGACGTGCTTTCGAACTGCTAGGTTGGCAGGAGCTGGGACCGAGCAACGGGAGCTCACCCCGTCGTGGGGATTTGAACCACCGACCTTCTGATCGGCAAGTCCTAGGCTCTGTGGTTGAACCCACAGCGCCACCCGCATCCCTTTGGTCTCTTAAGAACATAATAAAAGAGGCTGCTGGTCAGTCTTGCCCGTGTCTAGTTGTGGGCACTGTTGGTGCACGGGTACACGGAACTGGACGTCACTGGGCTTCTTGCACCAACTGGAGAATGCCAGGCAACTACGTTCTCCCCCACAAACGACCCTCGGGATGATTCATCACTCTTCTTTCCCGATGCGCTTCTGCGACACATATCCGAAGATATGTGCACACAGTACAATAGCAGAGTCCAAGCAGTAGCTATGCATTGGAGGTGTGGATTTCTAAGCTACTTTATTACGTACAAAACAGAACAAAAGAAATCATGGCTACTCTCTCCTCCTTCATCTCCGAGAGAGAACAGAAAAGCAATAGTACAACAGAACAGCGTAACTGAACTTCCGTTCTCGTGACTCCAACAGTATGGAATGTCAACACAGACATGAGATGAAAGCAATCACACACCCTGCAATGGGAGGAATGAAATCCCAACAGGCACAGCAGTTTAAGAAGGGTGATAATATACATTCACCCTGGAGAAAAGACGACCGAGGGGTGATTTGATATCTGTGTGACAGGTGACCACTGAACCTCTGTTTTAAAAGCTCCAAGGAAGGGGAGTCCATCACCTTTAGCGGGAGTCTGTTCAACCATTCAACAGCACCAGCTGTCAGAACGTTCTTCCTGATGTTCAGCTGGAATCTCCTTTCATGTAAGTTGAATCTATCGGCTTAGGTCCTTCCATCTTCCATGCGATATCCCCAGGGGCGGAGGAAGGGGGGTGCGGTGGGGACGGGCTGCCCTGGGTGTCACCACTGAGGGGGGGTGACAAAATGCCGGGTGGCACTCACTGCGGGGGCCTGTAGTGCGTCCGAACCACGCGTCTTTCCTGGAAGTGACACAGCATCTTGAGCGCCCAAACGGTCCGCCCGCTGCCTCCCCCTCCGCTGTAGGACAACAGAGTGGGAGGAAGCAGGCAGACTCCTCGGAGGCCTCACAGAGCGTCCTGCCCCGGCTGACCACGCCCTGTGGGCGGCTGGCATGTGCGCTGCCCCAGGCGCCTGATCAGCTTGCCCCACCACTGGACAGCCCTTCAGATATTTGAAGATAGCTATCCTGTCTCCTCTCCATCTCCTCTTTTCCAGGCTAAACATCCCAGCTCCTTCAAGTGCTCCTCATAAAACTTGGTTTCCAGACCCTTGATCATCTTGGTCTCCCTCCTCTGCACATATTCCAGCCTGTCAACATCCTTCTTAAACTGTGGTGCCCAGAATGGGATACAGTATTCCAGGTGGGGTCTGACCATGGTAGAATAGGGTGGTACTATGACTATTCCCATCAAAGTAATTTCCCATTGAAAGGGGGGGCACCCTGCGTTTTCCCCATTCTCTGCTTCATCAACAGCGCTTGCAAGGAAGTCTTATAGCTATAAACATAAACACCACAGAACGAAACTTGCCTTCAGAAGAAAATATTATTGGTTACAAAATTTTACTCCTTTCTTGCTCCCCCTCATATTTTTTTCACAGCTTAGCTGTGAAAAAGAAAATAGAAAATTGTGCCAACATTTTTTTAAAAAATTCTGAAAAATAAACAAGAGCTTTGGCAAGTTTACTTTTCATGTGAGTCAAATTAAGGCACTTTCCCCCAATGCATTGACAGTTTAAACAAGTTGAAGACACGGCAGATCATTCAGAGGCAATAAAAGGCTTTAAGAGACACCTGGTCGAAATTGCAGCCTTTCTTCACTCCGCTTTCCTGCCAAAACGGTATTTACAAGAAGAGTGACGTGCAAGAGGCAACAAGGTTTGCTTCTGCCATCAGTGTCTCTAATGAGGTCTGGAATCATGCGCCGAGCCCCAAATGGAATCAATTGTTCGGAAAGCATCTGCTAGTTCCTCCATCAACATTGGCAGCGGAGAAAAAAGGTCTAATTTAATTCACATTTGTGATTGCACACAGTGCAAGTGGGAACAAGGGAGGCAGAGTCAGGCTTTATTCCGTCACTTTCAAGGCAGACGGACACACTTGTCTCTTTTGCACAAATCCTTTGGCACAAAACTATTCACTGTGGAAATTGTTCGGTTTGGTTTTGTATTTTTTAATGTTTTATATATTGCTTATGTGATGGCAGAAAGTGAGGAGGAATTAAAGAACCTTTTAATGAGGGTGAAAGAGGACAGTGCAAAATATGGTCTGAAGCTCAAGATCAAAAAAACGAAGATCATGGCCACTGGGCCCATCACCTCCTGGCAAATAGAAGGGGAAGAAATGGAGGCAGTGAGAGATTTTACTTATTTTGGGCTCCATGATCACTGCAGATGGTGACAGCAGTCACGAAATTAAAAGACGCCTGTTTCTTGGGAGAAAAGCAATGACAAACCTAGACAGCATCTTAAAAAGCAGAGACATCACCTTGCCAACAAAGGTCCGTATAGTTAAAGCTATGGTTTTCCCAGTATTGATGTATGGAAGTGAGAGCTGGACCATCAAGAAGGCTGATCGCCAAAGAATTGGTGCTTTTGAATTCTGGTGCTGGAGGAGACTCTTGAGAGTCCCATGGACTGCAAGAAGATCAAACCTCTCCATTCTGAAGGAAATCAGCCCTGAGTGCTCACTGGAAGGACAGATCATGAAGCTGAGGCTCCAATACTTTGGCCACCTCATGAGAAAAGAAGACTCCCTGGAAAAGATCCTGATGTTGGGAAAGATGGAGGGCACAAGGAGAAGGGGACGACAGAGGACGAGATGGTGGGACAGTGTTCTCAAAGCTACTAAAAATGGGTTTGACCAAACTGCAGGAAGCAATGGAAGACAGGAGCGCCTGTCGTGCTCTGGTCCATGGGGTCATGAAGAGTCGGACACGACTAAACAACTAAACAACAACAAATATTGCTTATGAGTAGTTTTGTTATGTTTGCAGTTATGTGTATTTTCATGTTGGAAGGAGTCCTGTCCTGAGCATGTTTTTGAACTTTGGAAAGGCAACAAACAAATGATATACAGTGTATATTTTAGCCAAGCTTCTAATATTGTGGCTTTCCATAACCACAAGCATTCTGGAGAGATTTAACCACTTTTGACTCCTCTTTTCAACTTCCTCTTTTACCAGTGCCCCAAATTTCTTGGGGATGTTTCTTCCTTTGAAGTAAAATGTAAATATGCTTGACTTTCTTGGCAATTGCCCATTTATATATATATTGAATTTGATAGCACTGTGGTCACTATCTGCGTTTGGTTCAACAACATTTACATCTGGCACCAGATCCTGAGAGTCCCTTAAGATTACTTCACCTGTGTTCAGATCCATGATCTACTGTTCTCAAGTATCGCATCTAGAAAAGGCAAAGCAGTACACCAAGTGAGCTGCACCACTGATTAAAAATCGCAAGTGATTCTCAAGACAGTGATCTGCAATGCACTTCCAGGTGGTTCACCAGGCAGAAGTCAGTAAGGAGAAGCTGTCACTATTGTCGCTTTATTGGTTCGTGCTGGTTGCTCAGCAGCTAAGTGCGCACGGCTAGACCTTACGACACAAAAAGGCAAACAAACTGTCAAGTGGCAGGCAGCTGCAGCGCTAACTCCAAAGCCTGTAGTTTAACGCAGAGCAAGAATTTTGAAGCATTTGCCTCGCTACACCTTTGTCGAAAGCGGTTCTGAATTGGTGTGGCTCCTATCCAGGACGGACAAAAATGCAAACAAGGGCAAAGTGATTGGGACAAAATACCCAACTCACTTTACATGTTTTTTTTTAAAAAGGCAAAGGACCCCTGAATGGTTAATTCAAGTCAAAGGCGACTATGGGGTTGCGGCGCTCATCTCACTTAACCCACCGTGCCACCCGTGTCCCACAATAGCAAGATCACAATAGCATTGCAAAAACCCATGGGGCAAGTGCACTTGTTATAATGGCATGTAACTCTAAGCCAGGGGTGTTCCAACTTTTTTCAAAGAGGGACAGATTTGATGAAGTGAACATGCGTGAGGGCTTTTGAGCTTTTTTTAGGATTAAGTTGTTGAGCTTTTTTTAGAATAGAATAGAATTTATTATTTATACCCCGCCCATCTGGCTGGGTTTCCCCAGCCACTCTGGACAGCTTCCAACAAAGCATTAAAGTACAGTAGTCTGTTAAACTTTAAAAGCTTCCCTAAAGAGGGCTGCCTTCAGATGTCTTCTAAAAATCTGGTAGTTTTTTATTGCCTTGACATCTGGTGGCAGGGCGTTTCACAGGGCAGGCACCACCACCGAGAAGGCCCTCTGCCTTGTTCCCTGTAACTTGGCTTCTCGCAGTGAGGGAACCGCCAGAAGGCCCTCAGCGCTGGACCTCAGCGTCCGGGCAGAACGATGGGTGTGGAGACGCTCCTTCTTTTTATGATTTTACCGCAAAGTTGTTGGGCTTTTTTTAGGATTTTACTCCAGGAAATAAACTACCACAGGGGCCGGATTAATCCGACAGGCCCCCGAAACGGACTTTGGACATGCCTGCTCTAAGCCATCATTTATTTTTAGGGAATGGGTCATGGGTCAGGGACAGGCATTAACTTTGCATGCAGAAAATTTCAGAGATTCAATCCTCAAAGCTGAAAGAGACCCCAACCCGAAACCCTGCTAGCTGGTGGACACACCGATGTTTCCCAAACTTGGGTCTCCAGCTGTTTTTGGACTACAACTCCCATCATCCCTAACTAGCAAGACCAGCGATCAGGGGTGACGGAAATTGCAGTCCGAAAACAGCTGGAGACCCAAGTTTGGGAAACCCTGGTGTACATAGTACTAATAATAATGCTAATAATAATGTTATTATTTATATATTGGCCAAACACAACAGCCCTGTTTGAAATCCTGGAGAGCCACTAGTCAGAGGGAGAGGAGAGGGGAAGACAGAGGGAGGAAGGGAAGACTCCTCTGAGACCAGACCGCAGATGGAGTTCGGAAAGAGATAAGATTCAGACCCAGGAGTTTCTAATTCACAACTGAAGGTGTGTTCACACCAGGGGACACTTATGGGGGCGGGATGTCTTTACCCTATGCAAAGGACTCCACACCTTGTCTAGAGGTTAAGAGTGGTTTTAGCCTTAAGGACTCAGGTCTGTGTGAAGCTGGTTGGAGAAACAGTGCCCCAGATGGTATTATTTCACAACAAAGTACAGGATATGCTTGCATTCTGGATGATGTCCTGTGAGCAGGGATTAAAAACCCAGCATGAGATACACAACTAGTAAACAGGAGTGAGAACAAGACCTCGGTTTTCTTAGCTGCTTTGCTATGCCGGCGCCATACAAAGTGACCCAGCAGTTTAAAGTTGTTTCATTCATTAAAACTGAAGTTTAGTATTAACTTTTAAAGTCATCTTAAAATGGGAGGAGCCTGCAGAAGGCCCCTGGTCCAATCCTTGGAAGCATCTTTAAAGCCCTAAACGGCCTCGGTCCAGTATAGCTGAAGGAGCGTCTCCACCCCCATCGTTCAGCCCGGACACTGAGGTCCAGCTCCAAGGGCATTTCTGGTGGTTCCCTCACTGTGAGAAGTGAAGTTACAGGGAACCAGGCAGAGGGCCTTCTCGGTGGTGGCACCCTCCCTGTGGAACACCCTCCCACCAGATGTCAAAGAGAACAACAACTACCAAACTTTTAGAAGACATCTAAAGGCAGCCCTGTTTAGGGAAGTTTTTAATGTTTGATGTTTTATTGCTTTATTATTATTATTATTATTATTATTCTGTTGGGAGCCACCCAGAGTGGCTGGGGAAACCCAGCCAGATGGGCGGGGTATAAATAATAAATTATTGGATGATGATGATGATCTCCAATTATACCTGGGATACACTCCTTGTCTGAAATGCTGCAGACCTGCTGCTGCCAGTCAGTGTGGGCATACTGAGCTAGACAGCTTGACTCTATACAAGCCAGCTTCTTAAATTCCAAGGTGTTTCCAAAGTAACAATGATTTCATTAGAAATTCACTTGCCCACTTTTGTAATCTCCTGCAGGGTGAGCCATGGATGCCCTCAAGGGGCCTCAGGCAAGTCTCTTTCCCAACCTTTCTCCATTCTGGTTGCCCTCTGGTTGCTTTGGACTAAAACAAGGCCACCAGCCCTGGGCAGCACTGCCTAGTGGGCACTGCAGTCCGAAACAGCTGGTAGGCACTGAGTCTGCTATAATCTACCCCATGAGAACAGTGAGGGTGCCTGAAAGGAACTTTAAGCACATTCATTTACTGGAACCAGGACATTACAGCCAGCTCAAATTGCCCCTAATTTGAGAAGAGCAGCCTGCCTACCCCACAGGGCCGTTGGGAACAGGAACAATGCAAAGCACTGGGCATTCTGCTTTGTTTTTAGTTTGGCGGGGATCTGTTCTCCAGGTGCAGCCTCGTGCACCGGAGCCCTGCTCACCTGTGATGGTCTCTTGGTAGCCTTTGGTGAAGAACTGCATGGCGGTGGCCGCCCTCCAGGGGGTCTTGAGGAGCCCCTGGCGCTCGGGGTCCTCGCCCAGGGCGCGCAGGATGGTGCTGTAGGCGGCGGCCAAGCCGGGCAGGTTCATCTCGTTGTCTTCCTCGCTGCGGGTGCGCTCCTCTCTCCAGCTCTCGAAAGAGCTGGCTGCAGCCTTGGGGCAGCGCGGCGCGTCCGCGGAGGAGCGGCCGGGCAGCGCCTGCGGCGGCTTCTCCGCCAGCGCGTAGCCGTTGTAGCTGGCGGCTCGCAGAGGCTGCTCCAGCAGCGCCCGCGCCTTCACCTTCTCCATCCCTCCGGAACCGGGAGAGCTCTCCGTGCGGCTGGGGAAAACTCTGGAGATGCGGGCTGGATCTGGCGACTTTGCGCGCAAAAGGACGCGCGCCCTGGAGGAACGAACACCCGGGGGTCCGTGCCCGGTCTCAGACGGAGGGGGCAAGTCTTTCTATACACGAGGAGCGCAGGGATCCGCAGCGCAGCGTTGTCTCCAGCGCTGGAGACGGTGCGCCAAAGCGGTGACCCGTGCGCCTTGGCGCTGGAGAGGTTGGGAAGTTCCTGGCGCAGCGTGTTCCGGCAGGGAAAAGCGTGGCGCGCCTCGACGGAGGAGGGAAAAGAACACCGATGTCAGGATCCGGCCCTGGCTTTCCCTCGGCTCCACCCTCGGACTTTCCCCCGGTCGGCTCGCCCCACTTTATAACGCGCCAGGCTTCGGCGCAGCTCCTATTGGGCTCCCCTGCCCGTGCGTCACCCGCCCTGGCAGCCTGTAAGCGGATCAGGCGGCCGGCGAGCTCCACGGGCGGAAGCGGGGGTAGCGGCGGGCGGCCGGGGGAGCCCAGGGTGGGGCAAGCGGGGACGCGGAGGGACCCCTGTCGAAGTGGGAGAGGCTGGGTCGCCGTGGGGAGCGCAGGAAAAGCCCGGGTAGTCGCAGCAGGCTGTCTGATGGCTTTTATTTGGTTCATAAGGATCTTTGCGCACCGCCAACTCTTAAAAAAATAATATCCTGGCCGACGGGTACGATAAAATCATGAAAGCATCAAAACAATGTGAAATCGCAAAAACCCAAATGACCAGCGTGGAATCCAATTCTCTTTCGTTCTTGTTTTGTTTGGGCTTTTTTTGAAAGCATCCAGGACAGATGACCATCCAACCTCTGCTTGTTGTTGTTGTTTAGTCGTTTAGTCGTGTCCGCCTGTTCGTGACCCCACGGACCAGAGCACGCCAGGCCCTCCTGTCTTCCACCGCCCCCCGAAGTTTGGTCAAACTCATGCTGGTAGCTTCGAGAACACTGTCCAACCATCTTGTCCTCTGTCGTCCCCTTCTCATTGTGCCCTCCATCTTCCCCAACATCAGGGTCTTTTCCAGGGAGTCTTCTCTTCTCATGACGTGGCCAAAGTATTGGAGCCTCAACTTCACAATCTGTCCTTCCAGTGGATCACTGCCTTGTCATGGCGAAGGGGACTGAATAACTCAGAGAAGCTATGAGCTATGCCGTGCAGGGCCACCCAAGATGGACAGGTCATAATGGAGAGTTTTGACCAAACGTTATCTACCTGGAGCAGGAACCGGCAAGCCACTCCAGTATCCCTGCCAAGAAAACTCCATGGACAAAGACAACCTCTGCTTAGAAACCTCTAAAGAAGGAGTCTTACAACATTAGTTGTTACACATTAATTCATTGCAAAATAGCCAATGTCCATCATTAAATAATGTACCAATATTTGTTGTTGTTGTTGTTTAGTCGTTTAGTCGTGTCCGACTCTTCGTGACCCCACGCCAGACACTCTTGTCTTCCACTGCCTCCGCAGTTTGGTCAAACTCATGCTGGTACCAATATTACCCATATCCAGTCAGATATGAAATCTGACTTTCCAGCGCAATCAGCTATTAATAATATTTATTCTTGGCTGTACTCAGTTCCTCAAAAGTTCCCATTGTGTGGGGGGGGGGGAGTAAGTAGCGTCCTCCTTCCAGAGAAACCCCAACTGAGTGAGTCTTGTGTCCCAGGAGCTTTTTCCCTGCTCAGAGAAGTGAGGGTGTGCATAACAGCCAGAGAGCAGGGAAAAGAGAGACGTTGAATAATAATAATGGCCTGCCTTGCAGGACTGGTGTGTGGGTTAGTGAATAATGCATATGAAGTGCCTTGCGAGTGGTTCCAGGAAGGCTTAGTGCACAGAGGAGAAAAGGGTTCAAACTCCTATTCATGAGCCCCAGGTCTTTGCAATGCCAAAGTGAGATAACCTCCTTTGCACGCTACCCAGACATACAAGAAGAAAAACAGTGTATAAAACAAATAGAAAATAGATTAAGATACCCCAGAGAATGAACCTGTGGGCAGGGAGTGTCTCAGCTTTCAAGATATGTACAATGCATATTATTAAATTCATGCATGCATAATATTGGCTACTGAGCCCTCCACTCTCTGGCTGGAGGAAGCTCTCAGGAAGACGTCTATTTCTGCACATGCTAAATGTTTCCTGAAAACTCGTAAGGAGATACCAGTGGGAGTGAACCACAGGCTCACTTAAGCCATGTCTGTTTCAGCTGGGGTAATATCGGGCACTAGAGACGCCGCTTCCTTTCAGGGACTGCATTTATATCACCATCAAACCATTCGGGTTTTCCTCCCCATGAAGAAAGGCATGCACTGGTCATGTTATAATAAACGTAGCAAGTGCAAAATGGCCTGAAGTCTCCTTAGAGGAAAGGAGACCTGGAATGAGAGGAACGAATCAGAGTAGGAACAGATTTTCGCATTTGTATCCTGCCTTTCTCCGTGGCAGCCCAGCCCTACAATTTTATGATTCTGCAAGAAGCAGTGGCTGGCTCTAAGTTACCCAATGAGCTTCTTGGCTGAGTGGGGATTCGAACCCTGGTCTCCCAGATCCTAGTCCAAAACTCTAACCACTACACAACACTGTGTACACCGTGTGGCCTGTCCCACACCTGGCTGTTGCTCAGTGGCATGAACAAACTTCTTAGGAGTTTATCTCAGTGAAGGCCTTACTTGGAAAATCAATACAACCCAGGTGGTTAAGAAAGCCCAACAGAGACTCCATCTGCGTGGTACGATGGTTTGACATCAACTGATAGGAAGTGCCTACAGAGGGTGGTGAATACAGCACAATATATTATGGGCTGTCCCGCCAATCCACTGGATGACATTGTGGAAGAACGTTGCCTCAGGAGAGTGAGGAAAATTCTCAGGGATGATTATTCACCCCCCTGGCCGGCACTTTCTTGCTCTCCTGCCCTCAGGCAGAAGATATAGAAGCAGGATTAGTCACACCAACAGGGTAAAGAACAGCTTCTATCCGTGGGCTGTTAGGCTGCTGAATGAAAAGATAACAACAGGGCAACTGACTTTCGGGTTTGGTGGGTGTGCGTCAGTAAACGAGGGGAATTAAGACTAAGAGAGCTGAGTGGGGGGTGCTCGTGTAATCTCACTGTATACAAGTTGTACAAGTGACAATAAAGTATTTTGAAGTTTTTATCGGTGGTTGCAAGAACCAATGATCTCTAGGTCTGAACAAGATGCTTGTTTAACCTGGAGGTAGGCTGTCTGAATTGTGCATTGCTTTGTAACGATTTGTTGGGTCTCTGGACCATAATAAAGATTGATTGATTGATTGAATAAAGTAGTTCAATTTCAATTCAATCTGCTTTCTCTGCAGAAGGTTCCAGGCTCAATCTCAGCATCTCCAGGAAAGACTGAGAAATACATGCCTGCCTGAAAAATTAGAGAGCTTCTGCCATACTGAGCTATTGCTAGTCCATTGCTAGTCTAGTCGGCTACTTTGTGTGTAACTGGGCATGTGTGTGTGTTTGTGTGCACCATCTTGTCATGCAACGCAGGCAGCAAAATGTTTTGATCTGGCCTTGAGCACAGGCAACCTTTTTGACCCTGAAAACCTGCCATTTCCTCACTGCCAACCTACTGAGAGCTCCGTATCAGTGATTGCCAAGGCCACACAGTGCAGATATAGACGCAGACACACTTTCTCTCCCATGGAGACAGGCACACAGTGTCCCTCCTCAGCCATATCTAGGTTGGTAGCTGTCATTGGGAGTGAGGTTTAACCCTCTCAACCTATTCCAGCACTGTAATAGGAAGGAAGATTGCACCAGATAGCTCCACTACTTTTGAAGACTTTGATCTTGTCTGTGCGTTGTTTTTTTGTTTTGTTTTTTTCCACTGCTTTTTTGCCTCTTCGCTGCAGAGCTCTGTTAGCTCGGTGGTCAGTATTCCTGCTGCCAAATGAAATGGAGGAAATTGTTAGTTGTCGAGGAGATAAGGGCCTGGGTAAGGAAAATATGTCATAAATACGCTTTGGTGACTCATTTCCTCTTTGTCCCTTTTGGGCACCTGGTATCATTCAAAACCTCGCTCGCTGAATCATCACCTTGTCGTGGTGAATGGGCTTGCATGTTCCTATCATCCTTGTGAGCAAAGCCAGTGTACTGGAAGAAGCAAAGATCACCAGTGTCGAAGTAATGATTCCTCAACATCAACTTTGTTGGACTGGTCATGTTGTGCAGATGCCTGATTATCGTCTTCCAAAGCAACTACTCTATTCCGAACATGGAAAGCGTAATGCTGGTGGTCAACAAAAGAGGTTTAAAGACTCTCTCAATGCAAATCTTTAAAAATGTAGTATAAGGACCCCTGACCATTAGGTCCAGTCGTGGCCGACTCTGGGGTTGCGGCGCTCATCTCGCTTTATTGGCCGAGGGAGCTGGCAAACAGCTTCCAGGACATGTGGCCAGCATGACTAAGCCGCTTCTGGCGAACCAGAGCAGCGCACGGAAACGCCGTTTACCTTCCCGCTGGAGCGGTACCTATTTATCTACTTGCACTTTAATGTGCTTTCGAACTGCTTGGTTGGCAGGAGCAGGGACTGAGCAACGGGAGCTCACCCTGTCGCGGGGATTCGAACCGCCGACCTTCTGATCGGCAAGCCCTAGGCTCTGTGGTTTAACCCACAGCGCCACCCGCGTCCCTCCAAAAATGTAGTATAAACACCAACAACTGGGAAACACTGGCCTGCAAGTGCTCCAATTGGAGAACAGCCTTTACCAAAGGTGTCATGGACTTTGAAGACGCTCGAACTCAGGACAAAAGGGAGAAACGTAGTAAGAGGAAGGCACACTTAGCAAACCCTCTCCGTAATGAACTCCTGCCCGGAAACCTATGTCCCCACTGTGGAAGGATGTGCGGGTCCAGAACTGGACTCCACACTCACTTACAGACACACTGCTAAGACCGTGTTCATGGAAGACAACCTTACTTGGCTATGAGTGATCGCCAAAGAAGATAATTCAAAACAAAAGATAAAACAGAACGGACAGCTCAGTGCTCAGTTGTGGTGTTTGCAGAATCCCAGATAGAGAGAACAAAGATCCAGTGGGGGGGGTAGCACCATCACTATCAGGGCTGTAACAGCAAAATGACACATGCAACTTTCAACACAAGATGAAGCCCATTTCCTTGGCTTGAGGGATCTTTGTTTCCTTGTTAATTATAAACTATTATGAAGTCTTCTTTTAATCATCATCACCATGGTGAAAAGAGTTCTACTCCAGAGGATGGTTGCAAAGAACATTTTGAAAATATTGTAGATTTCTTTTAAGTCTACAGAAGCCAGAGGAGAAGGAAAACAACATAAATATTGCAACATTTCAACTACTTTAAATGCATTTTTACTCAAAACAGGAGATCCGCATGGAGTGTATGTGGTGCAAAGGATTAACTGGCGACATGTGCAAGTAATTCAGTGAGGTTTGTAGCCTCTCTCCATCATCCTCCCCCCCCCCCAAAGTGAAGAGAGTCTCAATTTTTATAAGCCTATTGTTCTGCTGAGAACTCTCCTTTCTCCCCAATAATTTCAGAGGAGTGCATTTTGTGTACCACATCCAGCTCTGCATACATGGCAACCGGTCCAACTCTCCTAGCCTCACGATGAGCCGAAGATAATTTTGTGTAGCAAAATTGTTGCAGAAATTACGGATGCCACCCTCAGCCATAACTATGGGGTAGGAATGTATCTCAGTGGCAGAACATCTGCTTTGGAATAGATGCGCCAATGGTGTGACTCAGGAACATGACAGTTACAATATTTTAGGTGTCCTAATCAGTGTTGTTTTGAAAGGTTCAGTCTGCCATCTTGCTTCAAAATGGCACCCAATGGCGTCCATAGTCCGAAACCTGCTCCGCAATGTCCAAATTTGGCTATAGTGTTGATTCAAGCCAGCAGAGCCAGCGAAGTTCAGAGGAATTGGCCACCCTCCAGGTGCCCGGCTTGAATCCTTGTTGACCTCCCTGCCTGCGACTCCCGGCAAGATCAAGGCGAGGTCTTTATCGGCGATTCTTCCCAACGTGAAGAAGAACACACCATTCCTCCCCCCAGGGAGGGGAAAGAGACAGACAGAAATATATTTACATGCCTTTATTCCTGTCTTTCCAGCAGTACAGAGAAATCATGTCTGTACTCTCTCATCCCAACTGCACAGAGAGAATAACTCCACCCATGTACTTCCAGTACAGGGTCATGTGCCACTCTGAGCTAACATCCGGTGCTCAGTGCACTGAATAGACCGTCCCTGGTTCCCACGGTACAGTCCCATAACATCCGCATCCTGTTTTCCATTCCAGCCACTTGGAGCTCACTTCTGCTTTGCTCCTTTTTCATAACATATAGTACCTTAAGAGGTGTCTGAATACAGCGTGGAGACAGAGAGCTTTCCAAAATATAGAAACCGTTAAGTGCTTTGTAACTGTTGGTGGGCATCCGTCTGTCTTGGGAGACAGTGGAGGAGTGCACCTTTGGGGGAGAAGTCAAATCATTGAAGAGTTACAGCGCCTGCTGTGGCTGTAGAGACCGATACGGGAGGGACATGTTTTGTTGCGGCTGGGGCAGATGAAGGTGTCCGGTTGGGCTGATGCAGATGAACACGGCACTTCTGCCTGTGCTCCCCCCAAATGAAAAGGCCTGGGTCAATGTTCTCCAGGGCTGAGAAGACCATTGTGATAGGAATTTTATGGTCTTAGATATATGGTAATGTTCATAACTGCACATACATAGATCAACACAGGAAGACCAACCTGGAACCATTTTGATTCCTAAACTGACCAAATCCTTTCTCTGCAAGGTTAAACTGGAAAAGCCTCCCCATTGTCTCTTTCCTCACAAATCCTGTCTCAAGGATATGTCTGTTTGAATAAGGTGTGAGCCTGTGACCTGGCCCAGGAAATAAGTATTTTACCACTACAAAAGAATGGCCAGGCTCCCCAGGCAATCCAATCAAGTAACCTGCCAGACAGGAGATAAACTGTGACAGGAGAAAAACAACATTTAAATTTCTGTGATGTAGGTGGGATGTATCTGAGGGGTGGTCTTAGGTTACACCCCTTCTGTGATGTATGTGTAATGTTTCTGGGGGTGGTCTTGATCTAGAGAATGGGAATTTCAAAAGTCTTTATAAGGTCTTGCACACCTTGGTTCTGGGTCCTCCTCCTTTCCTGCGAGTGAGGGGAGCACCATGTTGCAACAGATCAATAAAGATCAGGCTTACTAGCTGCTTTGCTTCTCAATATTCTCTGGTTGGCCTCTGTTATTTTCTCCTACCAATAGGGAACCTATGTAAGGACTCTATATGGGCTCTTGGATACCCCATAAGGGAAAAGGGCATATTTTTATTTACAACACCATAGAGAAGACACTAGGTGAGTCTTTCTTGGGAGGCTATTTCATAGATGCGGTGCTACCACCAGCAAGGACCTTTCTGTAAAAGATACCCAGAACACTGTGCATCACCCGTTTGCTAAGATTGCTAAGGGAAAGGAGATTGTTAGCCACTTTGAGACTCCTTAGGGTAGTGATAAAGCGGGATATCAAATCCAAACTCTTCTTCTTCTGTATGTTATGCTGCTTGACGCGAGTCTCCACATTCTTTACTTCTAACTTTTTTTTCAGTGCGTGTAATCATTTTCTCCAGCTTTGTGATCCACGGCAAGGATGGTATGTTGTAACAGATAAACTATTGAGCCTAGGGTCAGGGCAAAGGTTGCCCTAAGGCCAGGTATTACATCTTGTTTAATCAATAAACAGAAGGCCGTGTCCCCAGATTTCAACACATCTGCAAAACCAAACAGTGAGCTTCAGATAATGTCCCCTCCCCGCCCTGCCCTCCATGAAAAAGCTTAGGTTTATTTGCATGCTGGAATCCTCTAGCGTCCAGGGAAGAATGTGGTAAGGGAGGAAATCTTAAGAGAGTTGTTTAGCCAAGAGAAAATGCAATTTAAAAGTGACAGGATAAACATCCTTCAGATATCTGAAGGGGTGTCAGCTAGACAATGCAGCAAACTTGGAAAGAAGTGGACTCTCCTTCCAGACTGGGATTCCACCTTTCAGGAATGCTGTAGCAGAGGATGACCTCTGCTTCGGCTGGATGACCTTTTGAGATCCCATCAACTCCAATATTCTATGCAGGGGTATTGCTTATCAGAAATTAGATGGAAGCTGAATTAAAACAGGACTTCCACACAGCACTAAACGCAATACAATTTTATGTTCTTCGCCATGGCCAAGATCCTTCCATAATAGTTGCTCACAATTATGTAAACTGCATGCAGCTAAGTTCCTCGCTAGAATTAATTATAATCTTGTTTGCAGGTTAAGTCTGTTTCAATGCTGCCTGTTGATTTGTCTGGGGTGGGGGGCTTTAATTGAGCAGTCATTAAAGGCTCCCTCTTGGAAACAGAAATGAACACTGGGGTAATTAAAAGAGGCTGATTATTGGGAAACTCTTCACTTATCCCCCAGATGTAACTCACAATGAGGTGGTGAAAGCAGTCAATTAGCCAAGTTGCATATATCTGGCAGTCCTGCTTTTAGTGTTTCATCATAGGCACAGATTAAGGACACGGGTGGCGCTGTGGGTTAAACCACAGAGCCTAGAACTTGCAGATCAGAAGGTCGGCGGTTCGAATCCCTGCGACAGGGTGAGCTCCCATTGCTCGGTCCCTGCTCCTGCCAACCTAGCAGTTTGAAAGCACGTCAAAGTGCAAGTAGATAAATAGGTACCGCTCCAGCGGGAAGGTAAACGGCGTTGCCGTGCGCTGCTCTGGTTCGCCAGAAGCGGCTTAGTCATGCTGGCCTCATGACCCGGAAGCTGTACGCCGGCTCCCTCGGCCAATAAAGCGAGATGAGCACCGCAACCCCAGAGTCGGCCACGACTGGACCTAATGGTCAGGGGTCCCTTTACCTTTACCTAGGCACAGATAGAGAAGAACTAAATCTCACTGCTTACAGAAAAGCATCAGCATTCAATCACAGGTCCAGATAAGGAATGCGAACTCCAGAGTGGAGCAGACTGACAGCATCGTCTGGATGTTTCATAAAAAACAAGTGAACAAATGACGGCAGATTCCAAAAAAAAAGAAGTTAACATGGAAGCAACCCCAGCGGTTTAAAAACTCAAAGTGCAGCTACGGGGAGGGTGTGGGTCAGAGAATCTGCACCGCTGAGACCTGGGTGAATGCTGAATTTCCACATAGAATAGAATCATAGAGTTGGAAGAGACCACAAGGGCCATCGAGTCCAACCCCCTGCCAAGCAGGAAACATGGAGCTTGGCTTCATGGATGAGATGGCTAATATCCAAGAATAGACCCAAACAATAAACTTTCATACTCAGAAGCAGCATAGCTTGGGTTATCAGATGCTGAAGGCAAACAACAGGGGCTTGGTCATTCCTCCTCTGGTCACTGGATTCACAACCAGACTTTATCATGTACGAAGCACCTTAAGAGCTTTTCTACATAACCTGCCTCCGTAATCTTTAAGGTAGCTCTGCAAGGCAGTTCAGCATATTTTTTAATTCCACAATGAAAGGGCTACAGATGCAGAGACTGGCAACCTTAGGCAAGCCATCTGCTGAATGCCTGAGCTCCGAACTAGACATCCCTGGCTCACAGTCCATTTTTATCCAGTCCATTAAGACTAGCCAACCGCCCCCTTGCTTTCTTAAAACTGAAGCCCTCTCCAAATGCCTCTGAATGAAAGTGGGATGGGGAAGGACAGTCTTTTGATTTGCAATTCAGGACAGCTGTGCTCCTCCATCTCTTTGCTCATTTACCTTGGGGCACTGTTATCCTTGGATCGATTATACAATTTCATACTTAGATCACAGTATCCTTCCGATGAATTAGTGAATTTATTGAGTCCAACAGAGTTTACTATAACAATGGCTGTGATAACTGCTTCTTTGGCTATCATCAACTTGGCTGTAGCAAGGTTAAAAGTGGTTATGCCCTATTTCACAGGGATGGGAAGGTCATGTCCCTCCAGATGTTGTTAGGCGCCAACTCCCAGCAGCCCCAGCTAGCACGGCCAAGGGACCTAGGGATGATGGGAGTTGGGAGTCCAGCACTATTTAGAGGGGCACAAGTTACCCATTCCTGTTCTGTAGGCTCAAAGTCCTTCCTCTCCAGGGCTCCAAAGTGCTGGGAGCTGAACTGACATATGAGGGGAGGGGAGAAGGATTTCTTCTCTCATCAGTTAAGTTGCAGGGGACAAAACAGATCTACCCAAATATAAAACTTGCATCTGAGATAAGTGAAAACAAAGTATTCATCAACTAAGATATACAAGACAGCATCTTAAAAAGCAGAGACATCACCTTGCCAACAAAGGTCCGTATAGTTAAAGCTATGGTTTTCCCAGTAGTGATGTATGGAAGTGAGAGCTGGACCATAAAGAAGGCTGATCGCCGAAGAATTGATGCCTTTGAATTATGGTGCTGCAGTAGACTCTGGAGAGTCCCATGGACTGCAAGATCAAACCTATCCATTTTGAAGGAAATCAGCCCTGAGTGCTCACTGGAAGGACAGATCCTGAAGATGAGGCTCCAAGACTTTGGCCACCTCAGGAGAAGAGAAGACTCCCTGGAAAAGACCCTGATGTTGTGAAAGATGGAGGGCACAAGGAGAAGGGGACGACAGAGGACGAGATGGTTGGATAGTGTTCTCGAAGCTACCAGCATGAGTTTGACCAAACTGAAGGAGGCCGTGGAAGACAGGAGTGCCTGGTGTGCTTTGGTCCATGGGGTCACGAAGAGTCGGACACGACTAAACGACTAAACAACAACAACAAGAAGATATACAAATGTCACCACTTTATTTAGTAGAACCATTACATAAAAATACCAAAATTCCAGCATTTGGAAGAAAAACATTTGCTATGCAGAACTCAAGATATACCCGATGATGCCCACATGCCTAAGGCAGGAGTATTTAATGTGATGCCCTCCAGAAGTTGTTGGACTACAACACCCATCATCCACGATCACTGGCTAGGCTGGATGGGGCCAATGGGGAGTCCAGCAACATTTTGAGGGCACTGCGCTAGCTACACCGGCCTAAGAGACAAGTCTCTCCTACATTCCTTTCCTACGTAGATCAGGGGGGAAATTACACAAACCAGATGGGTGTTGGGTGAATGATTCTTCTTCAACATGGCTGGGTGGGAAATGGGTTGAATGGCTCCACTGTTCTCCATTCACCTATCAGTGAGTTAAGTCAAAAGCTCACAAGGCTCTTGCTGCAAGACAGGCAAACCCCCAAAGTGCCAGACCCTAACAAAGGCTTTCACACATTCTGTAACTTAAAAAGGAAAAGCAACAAGGAAGTAGTGGAAAACAGAAGGTCAGAAGAACAGTGTCAAGCGGGAACAGTGGACATCTATGGAATGGACTCTCTCTCTTTTCTCCTTGGCCATATCTGCTTTCTACTGCCATGGTGCAGTCCCAAAGGAAACACGGTGCACTATTGAAATAACAGGTCTCATGCCAGGAATATTTGGATTTGGCTTACTGGGACCAACTAAATGTGTGGCATGACATAAAAAGGGCAACACCTGTTTGGAGGCTGGTTCAAAATAGGTTAAAGTTAACCCACAAGGTACCCTTAGAAAAGCACAGGCTGGTTTATCTCTGCTTGAAGGCAAATGCTGATAGCTTTGCAATGGCAGACTCCTGAATGGAACTGGGTTTTGTGACCGAGCTTGTGTCCTCCTTTGATTTTTTCCCTTGGCTTTCTTGCCCATCACTGTTAACCACTTCCAAGCGCTTCCGCTTTTTCCCTTCCGACGAATCGTCAGCTTCTTTTCCTTTGGCTTTCTCAGTCCAGACCTAGGGAAGGGGAGGAAACCAATTAACGAATGTAGCAGGGATTTGCCATTATTCAGCTACTCAGAGGTAAAGTGCAGGAGTGAGACAGTGTGACTGAATTCTGTGGAATGGGATACTTCTTCAGCAGCACTGAATCCTAACATAATAAGATCAGAAGAGCCTGGCTGGTGCATTAAAATTATAGCCCAGCATCCTGGCTTCTCTCAAGGCATCACCCCTAGACCAGATTTCCAACTGCAGCAAAGATGGGGAGATGTTGAGCAGGGAGTGCAGTGCAAATATTATAGTTAGCATGTTGTAGTGATTAGCACTGAACTAGACCTGGAGAGACATAGGTTCAAATCTCTACTATGAAAGCTCCCTGGGTGATTTCACACTGTTGACTCATGTTAAGCTTGTGGTCTGCTAAGACCCCGAGATCCTTTTCACATTTACTAGTGGCAAGCCAGGTGTCCCCCATCTTTTATTTGTGTGGCTGGTTCTTCATGCCTTATAGTTCTTCCTACTGAAATTCATTTGGTTAGCTTAGGCCCAGTTCTCCATTCTGCCAAAGTCATCTTGAACCCAGATGACGTCTTCTGCGACGTTAGCTACCCCACCCCCATGCCTGCAGGGGCTGATGGGAGTTGTAGTTCAGCAAAACCTGGAGGGCCTGAGCTTCTACACACCTGGCGTGGCACAACATAGGCCATACTGTGCCAAACGTGCAGATTAATGCTTCACGCAGCTACCTCCAAGTTCATTCATTCTGGGGCACGGTAACAATGCTGGAGCAGACAATGGAAAAGCCGCAGAACCCAGGAACGGGGAAAGGAAACAGGGGGGGAAAAAGGATTTCTATAGAAGAAGCAAATGAACATTCCATGGGGGAACTCCATTACCATCCTTTCTTCAGCAGACAGATTTCTGAATCGACTCATGCCTTCTTTTATTATCTCTGTTTCTTCAAAATGAGGATTATCTGCCCCAATGCAGCTTCTGTTCTCGTCTAGCCACATCTGGAACCCAGTCTTTGGCCTTGAAAAAAGGAAGAAGAAGAAGAGAAAGGGATTCTGAAATGTTCTGCAGCGGAACTTTTGGAACGCCTGGGGAGCTTTCTGGATTAGCCAGAATTGCCACAATGGCAATGGGAAAGACTGGGACTGCCTTCCTGGGACACTGACCTTTTATTGTCACTGCTCTCAGTTGGAGTTTGAGGTGGTTCAGGTGGGGGTGCTTCAGTTCCCCCTCCTCTCTCGCCTATGTTCTTCTTTTCAGTACTAGGTGTCCGGGGCTGGAAAAATGCAGCTGCTGCAGCCTATACAATTAGATACAGATTCCTAAAATTCACAGTGAACATGTATTATTTATGCATTTCAAACCATAAAATACCTGGGCGCCCATCTCTTGATGTTAAAACATTTCCCTTGAAAGGGTGTCTTTATAGATAATTTTTCCTCCCAGTCAACAGTTTTAAATGCATTATTAACTACAACAGAAGAAGTTAGTGAGATAGCATTTCTTTTGCTTTGTGTGTGTGTGCATTTATTGTTTGTATGTATGTATTTTATCTCCACCTACTTACTGTTTCTTTGTATTGAAAAACAAAACAATAGGCATGCCAGGGTCTTAGCTTTTTGACCACGCAACATCCTTTTGTACCCACTTAAAAAAATGCTGTCAAACAACCAACAAAAAATTGTATACATCTTGAGATAAAGTAATAACTCTTGACTGTTCCGTGTTCACTTTTCTATCATGTGCATATTGTTATTTATGAATGGTGCACCACACCAATAAATCTAACCGTCAACAAATGACTGGAAAACAGTTTTTTGAGATGAGCCCAACAAATTTCAGATATGAAAATCTTCTTCAGTGCCAACAAGCAACACCTAACAACAATTCAGAAGCAAAACAGGTAAAATGTGTGCCCTTGAGAGAAAATGCAATAATCTAGTCTTTGTGCAGCACCTAGTATTCCCAATAAAATCACTAGTATGCTACTCTTAAATGATGAAAAAAAGTATTAAGGATCCTAAAAGGTAAAGGAACCCTTGACCATTAGGTCCAGTCATGGCCGACTCTGGGGTTGCGGCGCTCATCTCGCTTCACTGGCCGAGGGAGCCGGCGTACAGCTTCTGGGTCATGGGGCCAGCATGACTAAGCCGCTTCTGGCAAACCAGAGCAGCACACGGAAACACCATTTACCTTCCCGCCGGAGATTTATCTACTTGCTATTTATCTACTTGCACTTGGACATGCTATTTATCTACTTGCACTTGGACGTGCTTTTGAACTGCTAGGTTGGCAGGAGCAGGGACCGAGCAACGGGAGCTCATCCCATCGCGGGGATTCGAACCGCCAAGCTTCTGATTGGCAAGCCCTAGGCTCTGTGGTCTTACAAGCCTTATAAAGGACCTGTTTTGTGGCCCTTCAGTGGTGCTCACTCTGTGTTTCCCTCACTTCTTCATCTCACAAACTGACCTTCATGCTTGATCTTACAGCCCTCACTTAGGGTACAACATTTCTTGCACTTGATATGAGCTGACAACAATAAATTAGCTGAGCTCCACCCCAATACAATTGTACCTTAGATCCCGAACACCTTGGTACTCAGACATTTTGGCTCCCGAACGCCGCAAACCCGAAGTGAGTGTTCCGGTTTGTGAACATTCTTTGGAACCTGAACATACGATGGGGCTTCCGCAACTTCTGATTGGCTGCAGGAGCTCCCTGCAGCCAATCAGAAGCTGTGCTTTGGTTTCCGGTTGTTTTGGAAGTTGAACAGATGTCTGAAACGGATTCCATTCCACTTCCAAGGTACGACTGTAAGTCAACATGAAGCTCACCTGCTTTGACTTCGGCTTAGGAACCAGCGGTTTTATAACTGGACTCTTCTTGTTTGGAGCAGCTCGGCTGTTTGGCATGGAATTTTTCTTGCCCTGTTTGGTCATGTTGTCTATGATATTAGCCAGCTGAACCAATTGATCCTTTTGACTACTGGATACCTAGTGGAGCAAAACATTAAAAAAAACCCTTACTTTCCATCGCTCAGGATTTCTGACAATCTTCACACATTTTACTTAATATGGTCTGAGGCTCAACATCAAAAAAACAAAGATCATGGCCACTGGTCCCATCACCTCCTGGCAAATAGAAGGGGAAGAAATGGAGGCAGTGAGAGATTTTACTTTCTTGGGCTCCATGATCACTGCAGATGGTGACAGCAGCCACGAAATTAAAAGACGCCTGCTTCTTGGGAGAAGGGCAATGACAGGCCTAGACAGCATCTTGAGAAGTAGAGACGTCACCTTGCCAACAAAGGTCCGTATAGTTATAGCCATGGTTTTCCCAGTAGTGATGTATGGAAGTGAGAGCTGGACCATAAAGAAGGCTGATCACCGAAGAATTGATGCTTTTGAATTATGGTGCTGGAGAAGACTCTTGAGAGTCCCATGGACTGCAAGAAGATCAAATGCATCCATTCTTAATGAAATCAGCCCTGAGTGCTCACTGGAAGGACAGATCGTGAAGCTGAGGCTCCAGTACTTTGGCCACCTCATGAGAAGAGAAGACTCCCTGGAGAAGACACTGATGCTGGGAAAGATGGAGGGCACAAGGAGAAGGGGGCGACAGAGGACGAGATGGTTGGATAGTGTTTTCGAGGTTACCAGCATGAGTTTGACCAAACTGCGGGAGGTAATGGAGGACAGAGGTGCCTGGCGTGCTCTGGTCCATTGGGTCACGAAGAGTCGGACACGACTAAACGACTAAACAACAACAACAACAAAATCACCAAATTCTCACCTTGAAGGGATTGACTCGCTTTTGACTGCTGGACACAACTGCAGCTTTTGTTACTGGAGAGAGAAGAGATAGGGGAGAAGAACACCAATGAAAACCTTTAGAAAACATTGTGTGTGCCTTTTGGGAAAAGGAACTAATTGTTTTCATTTACAATAGTTAAGTGGGCCTGCGTATACAAAAGTGCTTTATTAATTAATGTTATGTGTTCTTTATTTTTAAGGTTGTATTCAATGCTGTATACACGGGATTCTATTTATAAGCATACCTCAGAGATATTGCAGGTTCGGTTCCAGACCATCGCAATAAAGCTAATATCGCAATAAAACCCAGCTCCAGCCATAGTCTACTCCTATGGCCAGAAGAGGGGCAGCAGCGGGGAGCTTCCTTCCCCTGGCTGGGCTGCCTGAAGTGGCACCCATGTCCTGGTAAGGAGCAATATCCACGAACCACAATAAAGCAAAACACAATAAAATGAGGTCTGCCTGAAGCCGCCTCTCCCCATGCTCCACACAATCCCCCAACTCCTCATAGCTGATTTGGGGTGCACAGTGGGAGCTGGAGAGGAAGTGTTCCAATTTATTACATCAGAATTAAGTGATGCAAGCATGCAGTTTGACAAAAGGAGAGGAACTGCAATTGGGCAGCTGATACCAAAAGTTGTGCAAACAGGCACAACCATGAATATTTTTTCCTTGCCTAGAAAATAATAATAATTTTGACTCACCAGATTTGGGAGTAGACGCCTTTTCAGAGATTGGCAGAGGTCCTTCAGAAAGATATGACAAATGGTGTATATGTAAGTGCAAACATGAGAAGAGGAGTGAAATTTGAGGCATCTTCCAGGTTAACCCTGAATAAGTGCTATATTATAGTCCTAGTTAAGAACATCAGCTAAGCAAAATAGATGGTAAGTGAGCTACAAAATGCTAAAAGCTAGAAAACACAGAAGACAGACCCTACTTGCTACAATGATTAGTGAGGGAAAGGAGAAGCAAGCTTTTCCTTCCTTGAAAAGGAAAATGAATCAAGAAAAATAAACCCCAGAAAATAGTTCTTCTTTGTGGAGCCTGTCATGCATTATTTGTCTGCTCTTATCAACAACCCGTCCTCAGGATTTGGGAAATATGACAACTATACAGCCTTCTGCCCTGAATACTTGTGTGCATCTGTCAGTCTTACTAGGTTTTGTCACTTCAGATGTGCCTTCCTCCTCCTCCTTCTCCTCCTCTTCCTCGTAGGTCTCCATACTTTGCTGACGTTGAAGGTTTCTGATCCGGGCCTGACCTGATTCTGTGGGGGTGCTACTGTAACTGAAAGCAGATAAATGAACTCAGCAGTCTACTCATTTAGCTAGATATTTAAATAAACAGATAGATAAGAGGCAGCTGCCACACATGTAATACACTGGGCCATTAGTAAGATTAAAACAACAACTGATTTAGGTCACATGCTAGAAAATATCTTAAAACTGCATACCTAGGTAAAAAGAAGACGATAACTACACACCCTGCCACCAAAATAAAGGGCTAGGAATAGACAGTGCTGTACCACTGATGAAACTAAGTGTGTGTGGTTGGAAGAAGATATCAATCACTCTGAGGTTTCTAAAAGGAGGGAGAGGATACAGGGAAAATATAAAGAACAGTAACATATGTTGCACAGTACCTTAATGGACTGTCCTAGAGCTAACATCAAGTCTCTGGTTAAAAGCACACTCTAGTGAAGGTCACTGCCAACACACAACCCTTATCTACAATTAAGGACAGTGGTGAATAGTGAAGAAAATTCATGTGAGAAAGGAGGAAAGAGTGCAGACAATGGATTAAGAGTTAGCGTATTTTTTGCTCTATAAGGCTCACTTTTTCCCTCCTAAAAAGTAAGGGGAAATGTGTGTGCGTCTTATGGAGTGAATGCAGGCTGCGCAGCTATCCCAGAAGCCAGAACAGCAAGAGAAATTGCTGCTTTCACTGCACAGCAATCCCTCTTGCTGTTCTGTCTTCTGAGATTCAGATTTTTTTTTCGTTTTCCTCCTCCAAAAACTAGGTGCGTCTTGTGGTCTGGTGTGTCTTATAGAGAGAAAAATACAGTATATTCACACAGTCCCTTGGTAAATGTGTGTGTGTGTGTGTGTGTGTGTGTGTGTGTGTGTATCTTCCGTCTTCAAACCTTTACACTTAAAATGCTATTCTGTCCAAGGAGAGAAAGATAAGCTTAACTCTTGCTTCCAGAACATCCCCAGTCTGTGAAACATCCCAGTCTCCGCAAGAATCAACTTCAAGCCATAAAAAGATGGCCGTATCTCACTTTTTATAGAAAATTTGTTCCTCATAGAAGAAGAAGAAGAAGAGGAAGAGGAGGAGGAGGAGGAGTTTGGATTTGATATCCCCCTTTCTCACTACCCTAAGGAGTCTCAAAGCGGCCAACAATCTCCTTTCCCTTCCTCCCCCACAACAAACACTCTGTGAGGTGAGTGAGGCTAAGAGACTTCAGAGAAGTGTGACTAGCCCAAGGTCACCCAGCAGCTGCATGTGGAGGGAATCGAACCTGGTTCACCAGATTACGAGTCCACTGCTCTTAACCAATACACCACACTGGCTCTCAAATGGTGCCTGTTCCCTTTTTAAGCAGTGTTTCAGTCCAGGGGTTGAGCACCAGTATAAAGGCTTCCCCTTATCCACGATACTGACAGGGAAGGAACACCACCAAACCTCAGGCACTGGCAGATAGAATATGGGACTGCAAGCCACACAAATACCCACACTCACTATCTGTCACTAGTACACGCCTACATGATGAATGAGGTCCCTGCAACTCCTTCACTGCAAAAGTCTGCCAACCGTAGTGTCACTCTGGAATTTCTTTTTACCCAGCATTCAGATGATTTCGGAAATCCTCTTCCTCCTCCTCTTCCTCTTGCATGACGTGCTCTTCAGCAGCTGCCAACTCAGCTGCTCTCTCTGCTGCCAGTTCACTGAGCCGTTGGGCGAGATTCAGCCTCCGAGAGCGAGAGGCGTACTTGATAGCTAAGCTCCTGGCATTCTGAGTCATAAGCTCTGCAAGTTCCATGCAGCGAAACTCACGTTCCAGGGTGCAGGAAAGCTATTCGTACAAAAGGGGAAAAGAGAAACAAAGTCCCGTGGTGTTTAGCAAGGGAAGGTTCTCTTGTAAAATGAAGAGAACAAAAGCTATACAGTAGTATCTCCGTTTACGTAACCCTCTGGTTACGTAAACTTCAGGATGCGAAAGCGGCAAACCCGGAAGTATTTTACTGAGTTTTGCTGCGCGCGCATGCACAGAAGCGGTCCTCAGGTTGCAGAATCCTCAGGATCCAACCAGACCTCCGGAACGGATCCCGTCCGCAACAGGAGGTACCACTGTACTCCTATCCTCCTCCCTGTCACTGGGAAAGCCACCTGCCTGTAGTCATTCTTTTAAAAAGCAGTAACTTTGATGGGAACCAGCCTGCTACTGGAGTTACACTGCCTTTAAAAACTGTTAATTTAAGAAGTAGACCTCAACATTTTAAAACCATACAGGAGACAAGACAGTAATGGGCAGTGCAAAGCTCTGGGGCTATGAGACGGCAGACCAAGGAACTATGGCGTATTAGGATTAGTTTACTGAGGCTTCGCCAGCAAAGGGTGGGGGGCAGTTGTCACGTCACTTTCTTCTCTTGGCATAGCTTTCTCTTGGCTTAGCAAGGCTCCTCTCCTAAGAGCCTCCTGCTCTTAGGCATTAGCTACTCACACATTAAGCCCCCAGGTACATTCCTCCTCTCTGATCCAGCCCCTCCTCACCCTTCTCCATTCTCCTTCCATTCCACATAGTTTGCGCTGTGCCTTGCCTCCATCCCTGACACCTCTGGCTCCACCCACTGCAGCAACTCTGGCTACAGTCACAGCCAGCCCACCTGGGACTTCGCAGCAACCTGGGAATAGCAGAGGCGTTGGCACTGCCCAGCCACAAGATTTGTGTGTTGATTAAGCAGATCTATCTGCGTTATCTATCCACGCTCAGACCACACAATGTGTGTTGGCAAGCTAGATCTTGCAATAGTGCGTGCTCAAGCCTAAACGCCCTTTGTATGTTTCAGGGGTTAATAAAGGGTCACAACCAAATTCCCAAGCTGTGAAGAAATAATGCTATTTTGCTAAGCAGCGTGACATCAAAATGCTTCAAGAGCTGTAGTTGCTTTTTGAATTGAGAACCTTCCTCACTTACTGCAAACATTTTCATCAAGAGATTCTGCTGTTCTTGGGTTGCCTGGCTTTTCAAACTTTCATCGTGTTCATATCCATTTTGGGATAAGTAGTCCAGGTAGCGGTGAAACAAGACAGAGCGCCAAAATTGCTCCTGAAGCATGCAGGAAAAAGGGGGAAAACCATAGTTCAACACATTGCTGTTTAATCAGGACCATTTGTAGGTCTCGATATTTGCAGGAATTTAACAAGGTTCTGAGATTGCTCTAGTACTTACAATAAACAAGCACACAAATGCATGGCCTCCACATGCGATGCAAGTAAACAGCTTTGACGGTTTTTACAACACAGTGGTGTATTAAATGAATGAATGAATGTAAACACACATATACAACTATGGGCAGAGCTTCTGTACATTTTCTGTTCAATACATGCAATTTAAACATGAATTCAACAAATGATTCTGACCAGCCCCACAGATAAGAACAGGGGGTTCTGCAGTGCTTTTCTTCACAACAGAGATAATTTGCATCAGAGGTGTTTTATATTAAACAACGTGTCAGATAAACTACTCAAGGAACTCACGGGCTCCACTTCCATGCAATACAGACGAAGCAAAAACCATACAAAATGGGTCTGAGAAAAGGAAGCAAACTGCAATCCCTTATTTAGGTCTTCAGTCTTCCAGCTCCAAATATATTGTTTTCCCTTCAGTTTTTGGTGCTTGGTATTATTTTGAGTCCAGCATTTGCTATGTGTTGCTGCTGCAAGGAATTTGTCTATGACCGCAATCGGTTTTTATGTTAATATTTATCATGTGACGTATGTGTTTTATGCGGTTATTATTTTTCACCTGGGATCCAAATGTATGAAGGGTGAAAAGTGCAATAAATAACAACAACCATAATGTTGCCTTCATTAATAACACCGTTGTCGTTAACAAACACCCTTTTCCAATACGGATCTACGGACCAAATCCCAATTTCTGACTACAAACACACTGCAAGGGCTGCTTTAATAATCTGGGCACACATGTCAAGAGGGCACGGACGCAAGACAGCCAGCAAACCAAACCAATGTTGACTTTCCCTACCTCCATCTGGCCCTTATCTGTTGCTGTCTGACAAAAAGGAAGCTTGAATGGCAGCACTGCTACTGCAGGACGGGGAAGGGTAGCGGGGAAACGGGCTCCTTTACAAGGGATGCACCTGCAAGGAGGGAAGCACAGAATTAAGATGCACACCTAAAAGCAGTATCTCTCTCCCCACACCAGCAGGCTCTGTCTAAAGGAGCAAATCATGCACTCACAGCACAATAAATAAAAGGCACAGCTTTTCTTGCATTTTACCACTTCAGTCTACAGGTCAGGGAGGGGCAGTTTCTGTACTCTCCCACATCAGAGGGGAGAAAAATGGCATGCATTAGTTTTTATTTTTAAAAAGTAACATATTACAAAGAGTAGAACAAAACTCCCAAAAAGCATTTGCTAAATCTAAAATTTTAGCCCCATTCAATTACACTAGTACAATCAAATCCTTCATACATCCATTCTCGTGGGTGATATATTTTAAAAATATAAATATAAAGAGAAACCCTGTATTTAAATAACACACTTTCTGTCTTTTTCTTTCTTGGAAGAGGAAGGAAAACCACAATGACTGTGACTTGCATTCATCAACCCAGACGTATCCTGGGGCTTTTCATTAGTTTCCCTAGAAATGAATGACTCGATGGGGGAAGCAGAAGAACATGCCGTTTCTGTACAATTGGCCAAGTCCACAGATAACAGCAAGATGCCTCTCTGAGTGGCTGCAGTGAGCCCAAGCTTAGCTTTATCAGGGGGAAATAACGCAACCATTGGAAGAAAAAGATAAAAGTAAAGCGACCATGTACGGCTGCGCTCTATATCTGTAGGGTGTCTGCAGTAAAAGAGGAGATTCAAGGCAGCCCTAAGGTGATGGTAGTTGTAACAATACCATCACTGAAGGCAAGAGCAGACTGGCGCAGTAAGACCTGCTTCTCCAGCAGCTGGAGGCTTTGTTAACTGTATTTCCACTTTGAAGGTACTTAAGTCTTGATTATTTCTTCTGTAATATTGAATTTATTCCGCCTACCAAACTGTTGCGGTTTTTGTTTTAATTAAATTTATTATCATGCTTTGTTAGGTAGCTGCTGTTAGAAGCTCACTGCTGGGGACAGCTCACTATGGAAAGGTAGCAAAAAATACAGTGGTACCTTGGGTTCGTACTTAACCTGAAACTGTTCTTAACCTGAAGCACCACTTTAGCTAAAGGGTCCTCCTGCTGCCGCCGTGCCACCAGAGCATGATTTCTGTTCTCATCCTGAAGCTAAGTTCTTAACCCAAGGTACTATTTCTGGGTTGGCGGAGTCTGTAACCTGAAGCGTATGTAACCCGAGGTACCACTGTAAACCAAAGCAAGTCAATTAAGGGCAGCCTTAGTTGCACAGCTGGCTGTTTAAATGGGAAGAGCCGCTTTCATTGCTAGCAGCTCCACACAGACCTCTTCCCACCCAATAAATTTAAGCTGGAGGGGCCTGGACTAAACAGGCAGCAGTGGGGAAGTCGTAGACAGAAAGCTGCAGAGGATAAATGGGCACGTGGCTTTGAACAAAACCACCTGAATATTCACGTGCTTTTCTCTTGTATAACCATGCAAACTCTGACTTCCTACCTGAGCTGCTGTGGGTTTTCATGAATGCCCACAATCCAGTAGTGATCTGACTTCCCTTTACAGTGCTCCCTTGTGTCACAGACTGGGGTCCAGGTATTACCAAGTCCTCGGTTCAGCATGCGCACGACGCCCTCTGAATCCGCGTAACAAGGGGTACCTACAAAATCAGGAACACACACACACATAGTGTTGTTTTGAGGGTTCTCTCTGAAGAAGACGCATGAGCTACAGGTAGGATGTTAAGTGCAGCACTCCTCTCTGCCTTACTGAATAAAAAAAGTATGGCACATTTTGAAGAGAATCAGGGGCTGTTAACTTTGGAAATGGCGCCACCTTCTGGTAGTCTGTAGTAACTAGGTTGTTGAAATTCGGTTTTAACAGCCATGTCCCCTTGCAATCTTCAAGAGCAAGCAAGTGCACAAGTATCAGTGACCCTCTTAAGCTGGTAGACAGCGACAATGGTGTTACTCTTGCAGGATAGCCACCTGTCATTCACAATGGAGAAGTGCTTGGTCCCCTTCCCCACCCTGATATCTCCCTCAAGTTGAGAGATGCTAAGTTTTCCTCTTGAAAAGCTCCTTGCCCAGATCCATCTCCACAGATCCGGGTGTTCACTTATAATGCTGAACTTCCCCGCTTAGGACGTTGCAGGTATCTCCACCTCTTAGGACAGGCATAGCCAAACTCGGCCCTCCAAAAGTTTTGGGACTACAACTCCCATCATCCCTGACCACTGATCCTGTTAGCTAGGGATGATGGGAGTTGTAGTCCAAAACATCTGGAGGGCTGAGTTTGCCTATGCCTATCTTAGGAGGCTGCGGGCATCTTCAACACCACCAGCAACCAATTTAGCTTGTAAACCAGCCCTTAGGGATAACGGCTTGCACCCTAACTTCCCTTCCGCTCATCAGTATTGTTATTTTATTCAGATTTTTGCCTGCCCTTCACCATCAGGTCCAAGGGCTGCAATCATCCAAAACTGAATATTAAAACTGCTATAACAAATTATAGTCGCAGAAATAGGGTGAGTTCACATTCATGGACCAGGGCTTTCCCTTCTCTCCGCCCCCCCCCAGTCCTGGGGGCTGGGGAGCCTTTGGGAACGATTTGGAATATAGTACAGTGGTACCCCGCTAGACGAATGCCCCGCTAAACGAAAAACACGCAAGACGAAAGGGCTTTCCGACATTTTTTCTGCTTCGCAAGACGTTTTTTTCTATGGGGCTTACTCGCAAAACAAATTTTTTTCCGTGGTCTCCCTTTTTTTTTGCCTTTTCTGAAAGGCGCTAAGCTCCTTATCTCTAAATTGCCGCTTATCCGCTAATCCGCTAAGCGCTAAAAGCCGCTAAGCCGCTTATCAGCTGTTTTACCGCTTATCAGCTGATCGGCTGATAGCGGAGCTCCGCAAGACGAAAATCCCTGCAAGACGAAGGCTCCCGCAGAACGGATTATTTTCGTCTTGCGGGGCACCACTGTACAGATGGCTGCAGGGGAGGTGGCGGAAACTGGCTCCTCTCACTTTCATGAAGATAAACTTAGGATCCAAACTGGTGAGCAATATCCAGTTATGTCTATCCACTAACAGAACAAACTTACACCTGTGCAATGGGACTTCCTCTTCTGCTTGCAGACCCACCCACCCCCTCAATATAAAGGACCATAGGAACTTCTAGAATAGAATTGATGGGGCGTGAGAGGGCTGCGGGGGAGAGTAGAGGAATGGAAAGTCTGTCACACAATGCTGCACATTTCCCCCTGGGAAAATGATATCGACACATCTCAGAATAAAGGAGAGAAGCGAACCATCTTACCTTCTGCTGAGAATCCTAGCCATGTGAGATAGGATTTCCTGGAAAGAGGAAGTGGGTCACCGTGCAAAAGCTGCCTCTTCTTCCTTCCCAGCTCTAGCAGCTGCACCCCAAGACACTGATCCCCTTCAAAGCCAGTACCTATAAAAGCAAGAGGGGCGGGGGCAATTAATTCTAGACCGAAGGAAGTTGCAGGAAAGGAGCTGCTGCTGGTGGGTGAAGATAGCTGGAAGTTGCTCTGTCGGTGTGCCATTTTCTGGGCACCTGAAGGACCTGGCTGAATTTCTATCCCCTGGTCAATTTTTAAGCATTCACAGAAATATCTAAGTTCTTAAGTCTCGATTATTCCTTTTATAATATTGAATTTATTCTGTCTGCTAAATTGTTGGTGTCAGGGAACTGCCATCGGCTCAGAGGCGAGAAATAGAAGGGCAGTTGTGTTACAGAGAGCCTCCGAAAATCTTGCGAAGCAGTTCCTCTTCTGGGGAGGAGGAAAGCCCCACCTCCAGTGGGGAAGAGGTGCAAGGACCAGAGGTTGCTGGTGAGAGCCTAAACACCGCTTCTGGGCAGGCCGGACAGGAGGGAAACACGCCCTTGCCATCGCCCATCCTGCGCAGTAGTTTGAGGAGCAGAGAGGGGAGGAGACATTTGGGGGTAACGAAACTCTTTATGTTGGGGCAGGTCCAAAAAGAGACCACTCCTGGATTCTGCTAGCGACTGAGCCAGACATGAGCTTTGGGGCTCTTCACTGTAAATGGTTTGCACCAAAATAAAGCCTGTAAAACACAGATCGGAGTCCTGCCTGGTTACTCTCAAGCAACCACAACAGCCATCTGACAGCTGGTTTTTGTCTTACTTGAATTAAATGATATATTTTGTTAAGTGGCTTTTTGTGGCAGGACTTCTCCTTCCTCTCTCCTCCTCCCCCCAATACCACAGCCTTCCATCCTCCCACCCCATCCTCCCCCAAGCCTGCTAAGGAGGGTTCCCCAACCTGAAGGGTGGGGTCTGTGCGGGAGAAGAGAATCCATCCTGTCAACCTGCTAGCAGATGGGTACCGTCAGCTTTCACCCTCATTATCCTAAAACAATTCCAGTGAAGCCTAAACTTCCTTGTGGCAAGACAGGGGTGTCAGAGAGACGGGTGGTGTAAAGCCAGTAGTAAAATTACAAACAAATGGAAGTCGTTGGGCATGTGATGACGGCTCACTTTAGAAATGCAACCAGATTAACATACTGAACATTTCGCCATTCGAAATCAAAGTATGATGCTTCTATGGCATTTTGTGAAACAGAAGTTGCAGCGAAAAAGGAGGTGGGGAGGAAACATACCGTATTTTTCGCTCTATAGGACTCACCCGACCATAGGACACACCTTGTTTTAGAGGGGGAGAACAAGAAAAAATAATATCCCCCTCTCTGCTCAGTGCCCCTTCAGCGAAGCGGCAGGAGAAACGGAGCCCCTTCCATTCTCCTCCCGCTTCGCTGAAGGGGCGCTGCGCAGCTCCCCCTCTCTGCTGAAGCCTGGAGAGTCTTGCTCTCCTGGCTTCAGCAAAAGGAACCCAAAGCCTTTGGATCACAGCACAAGTTCCCGCTGCGCTCCAAATTCTTCAGGTGGCTATCCCTGAAGCCTGGAGAGCGAGAGGGGTCGGTGCGCACCGACCCCTCTCGCTCTCCAGGCTTCAGCAAAAGCAACGCATAGCCTCCGGAGCGTGGAGGGAGCACTCCCTCTGCGCTTCGGAGGCTTCGCATTGCTATCGCTGAAGCCAAGCCTGCATTCGCTCCATAGGACGCACACACATTTCCCCTTAATTTTTGGAGGGGGAAAAGTGCGTCCTATAGAGCGAAAAATACGGTAACTTACCCCGAAACATATTTAAACAGGAAAAAGAAGCCTGCCAGGGAAATTACCTTTGTGAAAAGCCACCAACAGCTGCTCTCCGTGTCCCGCCATGGACACCACAGGGCCAGGGAGGCTGAAGATGTCTTTCTGAACTCCCCCGTTCGTGAAGAGGCGGAGGAGAAGGGTGCTTGTGGCACACGCAGCCCAGCCCTGGCCCAAACAAACCGCTTCAATCTCTTCATTCTGCAACATGTCAACTGTCCACTCCTTGTTGGAATCCCAGGAGTTAAAATGTATGCAGTGAAGCTTGCTGAAAATGGGGAAAAAACAAGGGGGGAATGGGGAACAAAAAACAAGAAGTGATTAGGGATGTTCAGACTAGAGTCTCTCTGCTGAACATGTTTTTCAGGGTGGGGGGTACTTCACACAATAGTAGGAGTTTTGCTGGAGACTAAATTAAACCAGAATGCTGGTTTGTACTGTTACAAGTTGAAAACACGCTAGGAAAACTGATCACCAATTCATTAATTAGTAAGTCTTCTTTCGTTTATCAGCTCCACCTTTTCTTTATTCCTCAGCTGTTCCCTTGAGGTTTTGCACGAAACCAACGGTAACAGTATCTCCAAGAGATGTTGCACTAACAACAGCTCTGAGATCCATTCATCCTGATTATGACCACTACAGGTAAACCCATGGCATGCCAAAAATAGGTTTGGTAGTGTGTGTGTTTTTTAACAAGTTGTGTTCTTCACAGAAACATTAAAATAAGTGTTACCTCGCTAGCTCCTCTGTGCTCTCGCAGGCTAGCAAAATAGCTTCACTGGAAAGGGCTGCCATTGTGTGATTCAAAGAATTTGGCAAGTGCATAGCGTGATGGATGGCCGTGTCATGGAATTCCACATCAATGGCGTTGTCCTGCTCATCATTATAGCAGCGAATAATACCAATAGAGTTCCACACCTATGGAAGGAATGTCAACAGTAACATTACTTTCAGAAAAGCAACATACAGCTTTCAAATGCCTGCTTTCTACTCTGAATGGATCCCAGGTCCCCTGGTCTAACTCTAGCAGAGGCTACTACTCTATTCCGAACTTAAAAATGGAAAGCGTAATGCTGGTGGTCAACAAAAGAGGTTTAAAGACTGTCTCAATGCAAATCTAAAAAAATGTAGCATAAACACTGACAACTGGGAAACACTGGCCTGCAAGCACTCTAGTTGGAGAACTGCCATTACCAAAGGTGTCATGAACTTTGAAGATGCTCAAACTCAGGAAACAAGGGAGAAATGGGCTAAGAGGAAGGCACACTTGGCAAATCCACACCGTGTTCACCTCCCGCCCAGGAACCAATGTCCCCACTGTGGAAGGATGTGCGGATCCAGAATTGGCCTCCACAGTCACTTACGGACTCATTCTTAAAACCGTGTTTATGGAAGACAATCTTACTTGGCTACGAGTGATCGCCAAAGAAGAAGAAGAGGAAGAGGAAAAGAAAAAGGAAGAGAGGAAGAGGAAGAGGAAGAGGAAGAGGAAGAGGAAGAGGAGGAGGAAGAAGAAGAAGAAGAAGAAGAAGAAGAAGAAGAAGAAGAAGAAGAAGAAGAATGTTCACACAAATATCAGACAGGCAGGGTATAAATAATAAAATATTTCTGTTATTATTATTAAACATTATTGCTGGATTTTTGAAAACCACTTTGCAATCCTTTTCTTGAAAAGCAACATACAAAAAATTAAATATTATAAACTCTCCATTTCCCCCTTAATTAGATGGGGACAACTGGCTGATTATTTTGACATGTTTGGTTTAAAGGGCTGAGGGCAGAAGAAATTTCAAAAAGCAAAGGGGGATAATACATGCCCAAGAGTCTGCTGTGAAATGATCTGATAAACGCTGGCCAATATTATACCACAGAGGAGAGTTTAGCCTGCAGTGCAGACATATATTCTACTGTGGTTTATTACTCCAAACAGCAAAAGACAGGGGCAACGTCTGAGAGACCAGGCAAGTTGCTTGCTCCTGTGACATTTCTCTTTTCATTTCTTTTCTTGTAAAGAGAGGCAATGGTACCTTATTTACTGAAATCTGTTTATTTACCTTCCCTCACTCCTCTGTAGAATAACACCCCATCACCTTGTTTCTTGGAAGAGGCGGGGAAGAGTCATTCCTAATCACAAAGAAATCTTAAGCCACTTTTTCACCCCCATTCAGGCAATGAGGTGAGTACATATACCCTTTCTGGAAGGCTTCTCTGTGCAACAGCAGCCTATGTAGAGATGCACTGCTTTAAAAAAGAAAGGAAAAAAGAACTCAGCCCGCTCCCGCTTCCCCTCAAAAGGAGACAACAATTGTTGAAGGGTCCAATTTATCTGGGAACTGGTACTGTTTTGGGTGGCATCACACTCCCTTGCAAGATCAGCTGCATAGCCTGGGGGTACTTCTCGGTTCAGTATCACTCTTGGATCTTGAGGTGGGACTTATGGCCAAGAGTGCCTTTTCCCAACTTTTATTATTATTATTATTATTATTATTATTATTATTATTATTATTATTATTTTAAATCAGCCAAAGAAACGAAACTCACCATGAAGCGATGAGTGAGATGAACCGGAGTGGAGCCAGGCTGGAAGGGCTTTTGCTGAGGAGTTGGCACTGGCCCATCGTAGAAAGGCCTCTGGGTTGATGATAGTGGCGGCAGCGGGGCAAGGCTTTCCTGGTCGTCCTCTTCTTCCTCCTTATCAAGGGCAGAGTTAGCTTTCAGCAATCCAGTATCTATGCAAGATAGATAGCTTAAATCAGTGGCTTAGGAAGGCAAGGGCTTTTAAAAAAAATCTTGCAACACCCGCTCCCCAACCAAAGGATATTGTGAGCCAAGTTGGCAGCATCCACAATGCGTCTGCAGTTCCTGCAGTGTTCGTCCCCCCTGCCCCCCACTCCATGCTTTGGGAAATTCAAACCTAGGGAGTTCTCATCATCCTCTATTATTGCCCCTCGGTTTCTGGGACGGCCCGATGCCATCATGGGGTCGTCGTCGTCATCTTCATCGTTCCTCGCAGCTTTGGGACCCCAGTCGTCCCCAACTGAGTCTCTGTTCAGGAAGTCTTCGCCGTCATCCTCATCAAAAAGTTCGTCGTAATCTTTGACACCAGGAACAGATGCCTAAAGCCATGGTTTAAAAGTTACTGTCATAAAATCCACATAGTGCCATCAAGAAAACATCACGTTTTATCCTGAAGCCTGCCAAACTCCAGATTTACATGAGTGGATATGGGTTACCACCCACAATGGGAAAGGATACCGAAAAAGCCAAGAAAGCTTCCGGTTTGTATTACCTTGTGGTTTGATTTCTTTCCATCTACATCACAGACGTTCTCAAGTAGTCCCAGATTGCCTTCCATGTCCGTATAAGCAACCTGCCCGCCTTTTGGGTGCCAAGCCAGACCACAGATGGTGTAACTTTTGTCATGCTTCACCCTAAAAAATAATGAAAAACCAGTGTTCTGTGCAGGTTTAAAATCACGATCTGTTAAGCCCTCGCTACAGAAAAAAAATTGTTTGGCTCCCAGGACTTGGACAAATCATTCTTGGCTTAGCAAAGATCACTACAGCAGAACACAAGAACCCTGTGAAAAAACCCTGTGCCATGTATGAGTCCTAATACTTTAATTGTAACCAATTAAGTGAGAAACATACACACTAGTCCTCCTGAGCTCATCAAATCTTCTCAATGTGCTACGTCCTTCTGAATCATATGTAGTTAAGAACAATTCTAATTGGTTCTTACTAAGACAGATGAATCACATGTGGTCTGTGCAACCCACGCCGCTATGCTCAGGCAGGCCCAACACCCAGCTAAAAATTAATGTGGCCCGTTTGCAGTTTGCACGGCTGATATACACTGAGGAATGTCTTAGGTCCATGGGCCCGAAATTCCACATCCCTGCTCTAGGGCATCAGGATTTTTCACCCAATGCAAGTTGCCCCAATTTACATAGGATTTTTTCTCCCAAAAACAATCCCAGTTCAAAATTTTCCAGAAAATCCACACCACTGAGCACTGCAGTACAAAGAGGCTAAGAGTTATGATTGCATTGAATGGACAGAGATGGCCCAACGAAAACAAGGCAGGTACCTGTCCTGTCATAAGCTGCTTCACCTCTAGATTAAACCAAAGGTAAGCAAAATAAATAATAATAATAATAATAATTTATACCCTGCCCTCCCCAGCCAAGGTCGGGCTCAGGGCGGCTAACAAGCAATAATAAAAAGTTGAATAAATACAAGTTGAATGAATACAACTTAAAAACAAGATTAAAATACAACAATTAAAATATTGAAACATTGAAATATTAAAATGCAGCCTCATCACAGGAGGAGAAAGGAAAAAGGAAAAAGAAAGAGGGGGAGGGAATCAAATTGGCTCCAAGCCAAAGGCCAGGCAGAACAACTCTGTCTTACAGGCCCTGCGGAAAGAAATCAGATCCTGCAGGGCCCTGGTCTCATGAGGCAAAGCGTTCCACCAGGCCGGGGCCAGTGTTGAAAAGGCCCTGGCTCTGGTTGAAGCCAATCTAACTTCCTTAGGGCCCGGTACCACTAGGGTGTTGCTATTTATGGACCTTGAGGCTCTCCGTGGGGCATACCGGGAGAGGCGGTTCCCGTAGGTACAAGGGTCCTAGGTTATTAAGAGGGCCAAATGTTCATTTGATAGACCTGTGGCTCCCAATTGCTCTCTTAATAATTGTTCCACTTTGTGGAAGCTCATCTTTACAAGACACATTATGAAAACTACAGGCACCTCTCCAAGCACTCCTGGGTGTCCACATTCCAAATGACTATCCAGCCACCAACACTTCCTGCTGCCAGATACTGTCCACACGGAGACCAGGCTACAACATTGAAGGGCTGGTAGGGAGTGGGGGTAGACAAAGGAAAAAATAAAGATGCGTCATTAACTGCAGAACACGTTGAACAATCTCACTTTCATTTTGGGCACCAAGCAACTGTGCTGATTATTAATTCCTTGTGAGAAAAGAAAGCATCTATATTGGGATTTTCTAAGCATACTGAAAGGCAAAACAGATGTATGAAGATACTGGGCACTCATTTTAATAATAATAATAATAATAATTTATTATTTGTACCCCGCCCATCTGGCTGGGCTTCCCCAGCCACTCTGGGCGGCTTCCAAAAAAAAATATTAAAATCCTCTAATACATCAAAAATTAAAAGCTTCCCTAAACAGGGCTGCCTTCAGATGTCTTCTAAAAGTCTGGTAGTAGTTGTTCTCTTTTAACTTTTCATTTATCATCCTTGTGAGCGATGAGGAGCCTTGTATTTAACGGGGAAAAACACCCTGTATCTTATATAAATATGAAAGTTGAGAAACTATTTCCAGTTGCCACAGCCACTGCCCAGTCCTATGAAATGTCAGGTTCTATTTTACAATTCTAACATTTGGAAAGAAAATTAGTATCCCACAGGCAACACATTCCAGTGTTCTGCTACTCTTTGCTTACCTGAACAATGATGCATCTATCTGTAGGAAGGACTATTGGGCCTAGTTTCCTTTGGTTAAGAGTCAATGCCTGAGTGCACTTGAAACTGAACAGTACCTTTGTAATGAATTGTTTATACATATGCACAGGATACTGAGAGCAAGTAGACTCCTTTCAGCAAGCGGTACAACCACTAACACTGTATCAGATTTCCAAAGAGGAACTGCTATATCCCAAGGATGTTTGCAGCACAATATTATACAGGTCTGCACAGAAGTGCCATATTTTTCGCGCTATAGGACGCACCCGACCATAGGACGCACCTTGTTTTAGAGGGGGAGAACAAGAAGAAAAAAAAATCCTCCCCCTCTCTGCTCAGCGCCCCTTCAGCAAAGCGACAGGAGAAACGGAGCCCCTTCCATTTCTCCTCCCGCTTCGCTGAAGGGGCGCTGCGCAGCTCTCCCTCTCTGCTGAAGCCTGGAGAGTCTTGCTCTCCTGGCTTCAGCAAAAGGAACCCAAAGCCTTTGGATCGCAGCACAAGTTCCCGCTGCGCTCCAAATTCTTCAGGTGGCTATCCCTGAAGCCTGGAGAGCGAGAGGGGTCGATGCGCACCGACCCCTCTCGCTCTCCAGGCTTCAGCGAAAGCAACGCGTAGCCTCCGGAGCACGGAGGGAGCGCTCCCTCTGCGCTTCGGAGGCTTCGCGTTGCTATCGCTGAAGCCAAGGAGCCTGCATTCACTCCACAGGACGCACACACATTTCCCCTTAATTTTTGGAGGGGAAAAAGTGCATCCTACAGAGCAAAAACTACGGTAAGTTTCACTGAATTCAATGAGACTTACTCTCCCAGAGAAGGAGATACAGGATTCCCTGCTGGTAGACTGCTCATTTAGAAAAGCATATCATAGCCATCCGGGAGTGATCAGTTTAACAATGGATAGCCAGCACTTCCTTCACGTGTCAGGAAAGCCCTCTTCTTACAATATGTACAGAATGAATAGCAAGCACCTGGAGGATACCAACCTGGGTGACGGACTTATCCAACAGATCTAGTTGATGATCCCAGGTTTCTCGTCTGTATAGTTTAACCACTTTCTCTACTGGAACAGCAAGCAACTATTCAGAGGGGGAAATGTTTTGTTTTTAATAATAATAGTTTTATTATTTATACCCCGCCCATCTGACTAGGTTTCCCAGAAAATCTCAGTTGTAAAATGAGTTCGTTTTGTGGCTTTAGTTTAATAGTATTTTTAAGCCACAGTGTCGTAAAATATCAAGGCAGAGTAAAACAATAAAAGAACACCGTTAAAAACAATTCGATGTTTGATAAGCAAGCACTGATGCTTCATTCATTTTGGAAGGAACTCACTAGACACAGAGCATTGTACACAGAACACAGAATATATTGTATGGTGCCGTCCTGTTCCAACAAAGCCGAGAGGCCAGCCTGTGGCAACAATCTGAGTCAGAAAAAGCAGGACAGATCCCATGGCTAAGACTGCAAACCCTCAGGAGCAATGGAGACTGATACAACGAATGTCTGAAATCAGCCAAGCACATGCATGCTACAGCAGCTATACCGAGTACCAGTCTTCCACAATGCTGCTTGCCATGAGAAGCATGGCACTGCCCTGTGGCAAACATGACAATTAGCCACCTTTCTTCCCAAATTTGAAGTTACAGAGGTGGCCAGAGATTTTTCTGAGCAAATGATTAGCAAGAGTGTAAGTTACTTTTGCTTGCCCTTTTCGCTTTGTGAAAAGAGCAACCAATAAATGTAATTAATCGTGATCATCTATTGTATGGGAAGAGGTTCTTGTGCCATTTCATATGTTGCCCACTCTCCGCATCTGCATTACTTAGAAGACACAGCATTTATGATTACGACAGCAGCACCTTCACCAACACTCTCCATCCTTAACCCTGAGCAGGGCTCTGCCATTGTTCCACATGTTGGATTTCTAAACACCCAGCTGCTACTTCTCCACTGCACAGTGGCATCAGGGCAGGTTGAATTTCAGAGGAACAACAATTCTAAAACATTTCCCTCCCCATTGCTTTTCAAAATTTGCACACACGGACACACATGGATCAAAACACATGAAGACAACTTGTTACCTTTCCTGTTTTGGGTTGCCATGCGTGTCTACATATTGTTTTTGCATTCACCACATCATTACACTTCTGCAGCAATGGCCAGTTTGTCTCACAACTCTGGAAGCAAAATAAGTTAATAGTGGTTATCCATCTTGAGAGGAACTCTTTCTAAATATAATGAGATTCAGGTAGGTAGCTGTGTTGGTCTGACGCAGTCGAAATAAATAAAATAAAATAAAATAAAATGTCCAGTAGCACCTTAGAGACCAACTAAGTTTGTTCTGGGTATAAGCTTTCGTGTGCATGCACACTTCTTCAGGTACTTAGCTGGTCTCTAAGGTGCTACGGGACATTTATTTTATTTTTTATTTAAATGTGATGAGTTTTAGATGAAGGGGGGTGCAATCTAAATCCCCACCCAAGGAAGGACAGATAGCCACTGTGGATCCACAGCCTGGGAGAATCGAAAAAAATGTCTTCAACTATGCCAGTTAACTATCTCTACATAGTGCTACTCAAACTTTGAGATCATTAGGAACTTCGAGAAGTGAAATGGAGACACTTTCATCCCTTAACTGGAATGTTTCTTTAAAATGTCTGAACAGGGCTGGTGTGGAAAATGATATGTAGGACAAGCCATAAATTTGAATGATTTGGTAAATATGTACTCTATGAACCTGCTGCCTTACAGTATATGTTCCTGGTTGCCTGAGTAGCCTGTGACCATTTTTCCTGTAAAGAAACACTCTCTTCCAGAAGGCAGGGGCCCTCTTGAACTAAACACAGAAGGGGGTGGTTTTTCTAAGAGCACGAAAACGTTAACATCTGAACACAGACAATGGGAGTTGGTATGAAGTCAATGCAGACATGAGAGAAATAAATTTAAAAACCGACTTAAGCATCTCTTGTGGTAAAATTCCTGGTTTAACTCCAAGAAGTGGCATTTTACCTGCTCTGAAATTTTCCACACTCTGACCGACCCGTCACAGCTTGCCGATGCCTGTGCATGGAAACATTTTTAGAGAGTCATTAGCCTCTGACCAACCAGCAAAGTACTACTGTGTTAAGGTTTACATTGAAAACAGCAGCAAACAGTATCATAAACATATTATGCAATCAAACATTTAAGGTGCGCTTGATGTTTTCCTATCAAGTGTTGGAATAAATAGTTGAACAAATCAAGCCTGAATTTAATTTTCATATTATCTTTTCTACTTTTTGGCATAGTTACTTTTTCATGGAGTCACTTCGCCAGTGCCACATCAATTTATATATATATATATGTGTGTGTGTGTGTGTGTGTGTATGAGAAATATTCTGTTTGAAGGCACTCTTAAAAGAAATGGTTGGGTATATACAAAGCCAAGACAAAATCTCATTTTTTAAAAGTGATAATGAACAGTATAAACTTTTTATTAGCGTCTGACGGTCGTGTCTCTCCCCAAAGAATTCGGAGAGTCACAGTTATATAGCTTTGCAGGTTATTCTGCGCTCTATATATGTCACAAAGTAATTTTAGTTTTGAATTTTTAAATTATTAATTTATTTCATTAAAGAGGTTTCACAAAAACCACCTTAATTAAAATGTGTGCTCCACTTTTAAGAGACAAGAGAAGAGAAAGTCCACTGGAAAAGTTGTTACCAGAAAAGTGTTCTTTGGATCGAACGACACACTTAAAACAGGTGCGTCATGTCCCCGAAATGTCTTTTGCTGGCTGCTGTCAGTTACTTCCACAATCTTCACCAGGAAGTCACTAGGGATAATCATAATACTACTATTAGGAGCTGTGCTATATAATGAAAAATTGAGAATCTAACTTTTATTGGAATAAATGAAGCTGTATTTCTTCCATTTAAAAATGATTCAATTACAATTACAGTGCAGATGTACTTTTTAAAAGGCACTGCATGTTTCTACGCAAGTGTGGGCACACTTAACACAATCACACACAATTACTCTACCACAGATAAAGTTAACCTCTGTTGAATCTCTGCAATTCAGAGATTCATTTGTGTTATCAAACATTATAGACATAAAAACCATTTCCATAATGCATATTAAAACTGTTGATTATAATGAACTACTAACTCTGACAAATTGTCTTCCTGCCATGAGCCCCTCAAGGCAATTACAACAAATTGATCTAATTTAAAATGACAATTAAGGACTCTTGAGAACCACCTCCACAAATATCACCTGCAAATGCTTATAACAAGAGCAAGAGGTAGAAAAATGGCAGTAAAAGTCGGCTGGAGTGCTTTAAGCTAACCTTCAGAAACTCAGTAAAGTGATAACTTATATCGTACACACTCTTCTGCAGCCTGCATTAAATTAGGTACAGCCAGACTCACTTCTCCACCAGATCAGAGCAAGAATGTAGACAGCTTCCTATGAGCAAAGCTGATGTGTTTTTCTCAAGGGAATGCCAATTATATGTAGAGAGAATATACTATGTTCCTGCAACAATTCCAACATTAAATACAATCAGCAGAGCAAGCAAACTTTTTTTCTATCATACATTAAAGGTAAAAGGTAAAGGTACCCCTGCCCGTACGGGCCAGTCTTGCCAGACTCTAGGGTTGTGCGCTCATCTCACTCTATAGGCCGGGAGCCAGCGCTGTCCGGAGACACTTCTGGGTCACATGGCCAGCGTGACAAGCTGCATCTGGCAAGCCAGCGCAGCACACGGAACACCGTTTACCGTCCCGCTGGTAAGCGGTCCCTATTTATCTACTTGCACCCGGGGGTGCTTTCGAACTGCTAGGTTGGCAGGCGCTGGGACCGAACGACAGGAGCGCAGCCCGCCGCAGGCATTCATACCGCCAACCATGCGATCGGCAAGTCCTAGGCGCTGAGGTTTTACCCACAGCGCCACCCTATCATACATTAACAGAATATTAAAACAATGTCTTCTATCCAAGGTTGCTGGTATTCAAAATTCATAGGGAAAGCCGTTTGTGTGTCTTTTCCTTCTACTTCAGAGTCAAATTACCTGGATCCAGCAGCTACTTTGCTCCCATCAGCACTGAAAACTACATGGTTTGCATTCATTGTGAAGCGTGTCAGGATACCATCCGGGGCACCCTCTGGGAATGTATGGATCTGGACAGTATTGTTAGAGACTGCCGTAATCAATCTTCCATTCTACAAATAAAGCAATGGGAGGGTCAGGTGATTTAAATAAACATCTACTGACTCCAGGAGCAGTTCATTTTCCACTTCAACAGGCTCCCACGTAACCATCCAGCCACAGCTTCCAAACATCTGATCAGTGTGTCTGGGGCCGAGTCAGGATGGCCATCCATCAACAGATAGAGTTGGGTGTCATCAGCATACTGATGGCAGCCCAACCCAAAACTCCGGACAAGCTGGGCGAGGGGGCACATAAAGATGTTGAAAAGCATCGGGGAGAGTATCGCACCCTGCGGCACTTCACACACCAAGGAGTGGCGCGACGACAGTTCCCCCCCAAGCGCTACCCTCTGTCCCCAACCAGAGAGAAATGAGTGCAGCCATTGAAGGACTGTGCCCTGGATCCCCATGTCGGCGAGGCGGTGGTCCAGGAGTTCGTGATCAACCATGTCGAAGGCTGCTGACAGGTCTAAAAGAATCAGCAGCCCCAACCCGCCTCAATTCAGCTGCCTATGGAGATCATCTGTTAGGGCGACCAGAGCTGTCTCGGTCCCATGACCGGAGCGGAAGCCGGATTGGAATGGATCCAGAGCCGATGTTTCATCCAGAAACCCACCAAGCTGTTCAGCAACCGCTCTCTCAATCACCTTACCCAGGAACGGAAGATTCGAAACCGGGCGGTAATTGGATAGATCTAAAGGATCTAATGATTTTTTCTTTAAGAGCGGGCTCACCACTGCCTCCTTCAATTCCCCTGGGAATGTCCCAGTGCCAAGGGACAAATTGATGATATCCCCTTTTCAGTACTAATAAAGTTGTCAATACACTTCAGGGTGAATATCCATATTACTCAGCTGGGCTCAAAGACTGGCCAGGGTGGAGACTGGGCAGAGGCCATTCCTCCTCCACCATCTATGTTCCCTTGGCAAATATGGGCTTGGGAATGTCCTTGAATGGATTACAAATTACAGTTAAATCTATTTCTAGGGAAATCCATATATATATGCACAATTGTAAAATTAACAACCATTGTAAACTTACGTTTTCAAAATACTTTCCACGTAAGAATAGCAAGCAACAGTCTAGTATAGAATCATAGAATCATAGAGTTGGAATAGACCACAAGGGCCATCGAGTCCAACCCCCTGCCAAGCAGGTATCCCCAAACTTGGCCCTCCAGATGTTTTGGGACTACAACTCCCATTATCCCTAGCTAACAGGACCAGTGGTCAGGGATGATGGGAACTGTAGTCCCAAAACATCTGGAGGGCCAAGTTTGCCTATGCCTGGTCCAGTTACGTACTATAATTGGATGCTTATCAGATTAGCCACTGAAGCAGAGATTCAGTAACGACATGGGGGTGGGGGCAGCAAACATGAGTCCCAGGGCCAAAATGGTAAGAGGGAAATGGTAAAATGGTCGCAACAAACACACAACAGCACAATAACTTTAATGCTGATGGTGTTACATGTAGCCAGGTAAATTCACAAGCACAGCAAAAGCAACCTTTAATAAAAGATAAAGATTTGAAAAATTTAGGGGGTGATTTTCTCATAATAGTAGTCTCGTTTGAGGCTTATAATAATGATAATCTCAATTATAAGTATCAATTGAGTTGCTTTAACTTGCTGTATTCACAAGAGGGCAGACTTGGGCAAGGTTTCACAAATAAAATACTGTTATTTAAAAATGCAGTCTAAGGATCAAATTTAACAAAATGATAATATTGCAGTGAGGAAAGTCTTGTTAAACTCTGAAACAAGAGTCCAACTTAAATTAGCAAAATAAAATGTAGTGCAAATATTGTTTCAGAAAGGAGTTGCTGATGCCGAACATGTGGATTTGTATTGCTAATGTTTTACTCATCTTTTTCTATTTTTCCATCGAAACAGGAAACATAAAATAATTATTTTGTTTAAAGAAACTCTAAATACATCTACTATCTGCTGGTGTTAAAACAGAAGATGTTACAAATGATAAGTGATACCTCTTTCAATTAAGTTAGCAGTTTTGAACACCCTGCACAACACTGAAAAGAAAGTTGCTACACCAGAAGTTTTTACTTGTCTAACGAGTTCACAGACAATTTGTAGCACAGACAGCCCAGGTGAATGAAGAGAACCAGCTGTTCCAATTTACAAAAGCTTTTGTGCCTAGTCATAATTCTCACTTGGCACAGATAATCAAGTCAGTGACTATATTCAATCCTAACATAATAGACTGCATAGCAGAAGCAACAGGTTGCTCAAATGTTGCTGACTTCCAATCAGAATAAAGCACAGCTGTGAAAATGACCTCACTGTAGGTATTGCCTAACGCACAAGGCCTATTTGATGACACTACTTTTACAAAGGAGCCCTGCACACATACTGGAAGAACCAGAATATCTCCAAGTTCCCGCTGTATAGTTCATAACTGCAGTACCTTGAGAGCAAACGAGTAGGCCTTTTCTCCCACGTTAATTGACTTGGGGTCATTGTCATCCAGGCTTTCCCAAATCCTGACATCTCCATCACTGCCACATGTTACAATACAGCTATTCAAAGAAACAAGATCAATCTTACACAAAGATGTACGAAACTGTATCAAAATTCTTCATAGTTTTCATTAAAGTAAAGCAGTGACGGAAGTTGCTTTGCAAACGCTCATTCCTCAGAAACAATATACAGTGGTACCTTGGAAGTCGAACAGAATCTGTTCTGGAAGTCCGTTTGACTTCCAAAATGTTCAGAAACCAAGGCGCAGCTTCCAATTGGAAGCTCCTGCAGCCAATCGGAAGCTGTGGAAGTCACATCAGGACGTTTGGGTTCCAAAGAACGCTCACAAACCAGAGCACTCACGTCCAGGTTTGCGGCGTTTGGGAGCCAAAACATTCGACTTGCAAGGCGTTTGGGATCCAAAGTATGACTGTAAATTGATCACAAGAACAAGGTGCTAGCTTTGGTGTCAACAGTCACTATGGATGACACTATAAAAAGATGAGGTGCCCTACTAAATTTCAGGTGACTACTTCACATCTCAACCTTATAGATTATGGTGATAAAACAAGGCATAAGGAAAGAGGCAATCTCTTGAATACATGCAAAAAAACCCCCACAAACTTGGGCAGCGAGACCATACAATTAAACCACATGACTTCCCCCAAAGAATCCTGGGAAACCCTCACAGAACTACAATTCCCAACAAACTGCAGTCCCCGGGATTCTTTAGCTGAAGTCATGTGGTTTAAACGAATGGTGCATAGTAGGCAAATTGCTTCCTCCCTCATGAATTTAACTATCAGTGGTTACTTGCCGCAATGGCTATGTGCTGCCTCCATAGTCTGAGGCAGTATGCTTCTAAATAACAGCTGCTGGAAACGACAAAGGGGAAACTGCTGTTGTGCTTGCGGATTTCGTACAGTCATCTGGTCAGCCACTCTGAGAACAGGATGCTGAACTAAACGAGCTATCATCCAGGAGGGCAGTTCTTATAAATTAGGCACCAATGGTATCCATTTTTGCAGAGTTCAAACTGCATCACTCTGAAAAAGGACAGCACCCTGGCTAAGTTCATCTGTTTTGGCCACCAGGCCATGACAGTTTGTCCTCATGCCTCTGTTGCTTTTCACTACTGTGCCACCTGGCAGAAAAGATGAATGTAGAATCTGCTTGCACTGAGATGATGCAAATCCATCTGTGCATGACTGTACTATTGCTAGTTGTCAATGGAGTATTCAGTTCCACACAATGCTGGAGTTCCCTTGTAATTCGGCAGCAGTCATTCAGATGGGAGAGGCAATAAAGGCACAGCATCACTTTGACCCATAGCATAAACAAAAATCTTTGGGTCTTAAGAATTATGAAGTCATTTATTTGTTCTTCACATGAAACAAACACTGTGGGAAGCCAATAACAATCACTTCCTGCCATCTATGCCAGGAATGGGGGACCTATGATCCTTCAGATGTTGCAGGACTCCAAACCCCACCAGCCTTAGCCAGCATTGCCAATGGCTAGTGATGTTCTAGATTCAGGTAGGTAGCCATGTTGGTCTGATGCAGTAGAAATATATATAAAAATAAAAACATTGTCTAGTAGCATGCACATGAAAGCTCATACCAAGAACAAACTTATTTGGTCTCTAAGGTGCTACTAGACAATGTGTTTATATATTTATATATATATATATATATATATATATATATATATATATATATATATATATGGCTAGTGATGTTGTGAGTCATCCAGAGGGCGACAGGTTACCCATCCCTAACATATACTCTGTGTGTGTGTACATTAATCACATGATGCAACTGGGTTGCAAAATTAGTGCAACTTTTAACACACACCCAGGGCCCTCAGTCACTTACCTCCCAATGTCATCAAAGCAAACATCTGTGTGACCTTCTGTGTGGCCGTATCTCATTGGCTTTTGTGACAAAGGCATATTCTTTATCTAGGTTAAAAAGTTAAAAAGGGCTTCAAGCAAAACAATTACAAGTGATTAACAGGTTTTTGAGTTCAAAAATCACCAAATGTACAATTACGTTCAAACTATTTTTATTTTTTAATATAACATCATTAACCTGCATGAAATTTTACAGTGTAACACAGCCAAAAGATTACCTGTAGAAGCTTACTACCTACCGTATTTTTCGCTCGATAACACGCACCTGACCATAACACGCACATAGTTTTTAGAGGAGGAAAACAAGAAAAAAAAATTCTGAAACAGTGGATGTATCATTTTTGTGCTTCATGCTGCGGCCACAGACATGTGATTTGATGGTGAGTTTGGGGTAGCCCAATGCAAAGATCCTGAGGATCCATGTGGATCCATGCTTTGTAACCACGTTTTTGCACCATTGCAGCCCCAGGCAACAGTGGGTGCGTGATTTTTTTGGTGCAGGCTGTAGCCATGGACATGCTATGTGATCTGATGGTGAATTTGGGGTGACCCAATGCAAAGATCCTGAGGATCCATGTGGATCCATGCTTTGTAACCACGTTTTTGCACCATTGCAGCCCCAGGCAACAGTGGGTGCGTGATTTTTTTGGTGCAGGCTGTAGCCATGGACATGCTATGTGATCTGATGGTGAATTTGGGGTGACCCAATGCAAAGATCCTGAGGATCCATGTGGATCCGTGCTTTGTAACCATGTTTTTGCACCATTGCAGCCCTGTTTTTGCATCAGATCATTGCTATGTGATCTGATGGTGAATTTGGGGTGACTCAATGCAAAGATCCTGAGGATCCATGTGGATCCGTGATTGGAACCACGTTTTAAGTAGGGAGGGAAGGAAAAACATAGAAGCGACAAGGAGAGGGGTGTGCAGAGAAGCAGCTGGCTAAGAATGCAGGAGAGGGGTTTTACCGGAGGGAGGAAAGGAAGGCAAAAGTCCCCCCCCCCACACAAGCCAACCAGCTCTCTCTCTCCCCCCCCCCAACCTGCATGTTGCCTTCGAGTCCCAGACGCACGGAGAGGAATTAGAAGGACGCTCTGCTGCTTTCCACTCTGCTTGCCTGGAGGGGAGGGGTTTTCTCTGCTCTTTGTTCCGTTTGAGCAAACACAGTAAGGAAACAGAAGCGGGTGGGCAGTAAGACCCTGAGGCAGAGCTTCCTCCTTTCAAGGCTTCCCTTCTCCGGACGATTTGATATTTGCCTGATTTTTGCCTTCACTCGCGCTTGTCAGCTCCAGGGACCACACATTCGCTCAATAACACGCACAGACATTTCCCCTTACTTTTTAGGAGAAAAAATCTGCGTGTAATAGAGGGAAAAATACGGTAATTTTAGGCTGGGTGTGTGTGAATGGGGAAGTGGAGAGGCAATAGCAGTAGGTAAATGTAAAGGTAAAGGGACCCCTGACCATTAGGCCCAGTCGCGGACGACTCTAGGGTTGTGGCGCTCATCTCGGTAACATATACAGTAATGCCTACAGACTGCAATGTCATTATAAAGAATCTCAGTTACTATACTATGGACAACTGTATTAGTCCTTTTTCACCATTTTGCCACAGACACAATTCTTTAGGATAGGAAAAAGTCAATAACTTATTCTGTATGTTATGAAGGCTTGGCTATTATTAGACTCCTTTCCTTTCTTTGTCTTGTTATGCTTACGTTTTCTTCCGTCAGCAGCCCCTCGACGAAATCTCCAAATGGGCGGTTTTCTAATCGGTGCCAGTGATTTGAGGTAGAGGTAAAAGCAGTGCAATTCCAGATTCAGTGACCTGCAGTGAAAGCGTATAGTCCTATAAATGCAAAAACCACAGTGGGATCCGGACCTCCTGGACCTGGAAGGTTTCGACAAATTCTGTTGCAGCATTCGAGGAACTTCAGTAATAGTTGCTAGGTAGATAGAAGAAATTAGATTTATTGAGAATAAGTTTAATTATGAAAATGTGTATTGGCAATAAGTAATATGAATTTGAAATATGGAATAGACGGGAAGTTGGGTCTTTAGTGTTAAGACCAATAGATGTTTTATTGTTTGCCAAGAAAATTATGTGTCTATGGTTATTTTTGTAATTTGTGTGTAATTTTGTATTTGTGTTTCTTTGTGTGTGTTTTTGTTGTTGTATAAATAAAGATTAAATAAAAAAATAAAAAAATAAAAAACCACAGTGGGACATACATGCAAGGTGATAAATCATCATCATCATCATCACAACATTAGGGCTTCTTTCACAAAGAAGACAAGAAAGCAATGACATGGGTAGTGCAAATACTTTGGATTACACTGCTTAGAAGCACACCTTTTGCAAAGGTATCAGCCATACAGGTGACTTGTCACTCAAGGAGTTGCCAGACTCCTGCTTACTCTCTCTTAGGAGGGCACCAAATTCCCAGGATCCCAGCTTGGCTGCCACTTAATCCGAAAGAACTTGCACCCAATGCTGCATCATAATGTTTTGTTTGAAAAAGGGGGGGGTAATGGCCTTGCATACCTTATTTCCCCACAAAGTTTGCTACTTGGAGAGGTGAAGAATGGAGAGAGAGAGAGAGAAAGGAAGTCAGAGCGACAGCAGTCATCTCTTCTCTTCTCCCCCCCACCCCCTTTTTCTGCTGGAGCACAAAAAAAGGGAAAAGGAGCAGCGGGGAGACACCAAGAAATAGGGGTGGGGTGGCAGCCCACTTCTAGGCAGGCAAGAAAGAAAAATAGCAGCACACATGTCAACAGCAGAAGTTCAGAAATAGAGGGGGAAGAGGGGCAACTGGGGGTAGCTGCTCTTCTCATTATCTGTAAGCCGCCTTGAGTCCCTGTCTGGGGAAAAGGTGGGGTAAAAACAAAATAATAATAATGATAGCAGGTCCTTGTTTTGGGGGGGGGGTTGCTTGCCCCTCACCATAATAAATAATAATACAGTATTAATAATAATAGCAGGTCCTTGTTTTGGGGGGGGGGTTGCTTGCCCCTCACCATAATAATAATAGCAGGTCCTTGTATGGGGGGGTCACTTGCCCCTCAACAAAATAATAATAATAATAATAATAATAATAATAATATCAGGTCCTTGTTTGGGGGGGTCGCTTGCCCCTCTCTGCAAAATAAATAATAATAATAATAATATCAGGTCCTTGTTTGGGGGGGTCGTTTGCCCCTCTCCACAAATAATAATAATAATAATAATAAGTCCTTATTCAGGGGGTTGCTTGCCCCTCTCCACAAATAAAAATAAAAAATCAGGTCCTTGGTTGGTGGGGTCGCTTGCCCCTCTCCACAGATGATAATAATAATAATAATAGGTCCTTGTTCAGGGGGTCGCTTGCCCCTCACCACAAAATAAAACAATAATAATAGTAATAGTAGTAGGTCCTTGTTGGGGGGAGTCGCTTGCCCCTCAACAAATTAATAATAATAATAATAATCATAATCATAATCATAATCATAATAATAGCAGGTCCTTGGTTGGTGGGGTCGCTTGCCCCTCTCCACAGATGATAATAATAATAATAATAATAATAATAATAATAATAGGTCCTTGTTCAGGGGGTCGCTTGCCCCTCACCACAAAATAAAACAATAATAATAGTAATAGTAGTAGGTCCTTGTTGGGGGGGGTCGCTTGCCCCTTAATAATAATAATAATAATAATAGCAGGTCCTTGTTCAGGGGGTCGCTTGCCCCTCTCCACAGATAACAATAATAATAATAGGTCCTTGTTCAGGGGGTCGCTTGCCCCTCTCCACAGATAATAATAATAATAATAATAATAGGTCCTTGTTCAGGGGGTCGCTTGCCCCTCTCCACAGATAATAATAATAATAATAATAATAGGTCCTTGTTCAGGGGGTCGCTTGCCCCTCTCCACAGATAATAATAATAATAATAATAATAGGTCCTTGTTCAGGGGGTCGCTTGCCCCTCTCCACAGATAATAATAATAATAATAGGTCCTTGTTCAGGGGGTCGCTTGCCCCTCTCCACAGATAATAATAATAATAATAATAATAATAATAATAATAATAATAATAATAGGTCCTTGTTCAGGGGGTCGCTTGCCCCTCACCCCCGACCCCCTCGTGGCGCCGCCTCTGGGGGCAGCCTGAGGTAACAAATCCCCCCCCCCCTTTGCGAAGGGGCGCTTCTTCCTCCCCTTTTTCTTCCTCCTCGGCTTCTCTTTTGGGGGGGCTGAGGAGAGAGAAACAGGGCCGAGGCAGGCGTCCCCCCCCAAACACAGCCCGGCCCCCCACAGCCCCCCTCCTCACCGCGACACGGAGGCCCCGGCCTCTCCTCCTCCTCCTCCTCCTGGCCTTTCTCCTTCTTCCCGCGCTCTGGGCCGGAGGCGGAGCCGGCGTGGGGCGTCAGAGTCCCGGCCTCCCTCTCCTCTCCGCCTCCCGCTCCTCCTCCTTCCCTCCGAGACCATGATGCGGGGCGGAGGAGGCGCCTGAGGTGACCGGGCCGCCTGGCACCCAGCGAGGGAGGAGGAGAAGAAGAGGAGGCGGAGGCGGCGGCGGGGGAGAAGCGCCTCTGCGCGGCCGGGGGACGGACGAGGAGGGCGGGCAGCAGCTGGCCGGGCCTCTCGGCTGCTCCTCTTCCCTTCTCCTCTCCACCCTGTGGCGTTAAAAGGACATCTCTGTGTGGAGCTTTATGGGATATACACTTTCCTCTTTTTCAGCACTTTCTGCCTCACGGCTTCCTCTCTCCCCGCCCCCTCCCCATTAATCTCTTTATTTCGGAGCTCCCCCCCTCTTCTATTTATTTATTTTTTAATTCCCCCCCCCTGAGTTTATTTCTCATTTCTTCTCGCCTTTCCTTCCTCAAATAACCTCTTCTCCATTGGCATTTTTGTCAAATAACCCCCATTGGGAAAGGGGGGCTCCTTCCTTCTTTTCTTCCTAGGGGAGTAAGTTTTAGGACGGCGCCCCCCCCCAAAAAGTGCCTCCCTATTTACTTCCCGTGTATAAGACTTACTATATTTCCCCCCCCAAATTTTTTTAAGTTTAAAAACGGGGGGTCGTCGTCTACACGGTTGCAATTCATTATTTCTTAATTTGGGGGCTCCAATTCGTTATTTCTTAATTTGGGGCTCCAAAAAAGGGGTGGTCTTATGCATGGGGGGGCGTCTTATACATGGAAAAATACAGGAATTAAAATTCCCCTGCGCTCAGTTCTGCCCACCTTCCCTTTTCCGCTGTCCTTCCCCCTTTCCCAATGCTTTTCCTCTCTCAACCTTCCCTATTCCCTTTTCCTTCCTCCTCTTTCCTTTTAAACTCTCCATCTTTGACCCCCCCTCCATCCTTCCTCCCTCCCCACCTCCTGCCCAGCCCACCTCCCCCCCCCCCAGTTCCAGCTGTGCAGTTAATCCAGTCTGGCTTTGTGTCTGATGGGGAGCGGATGTGCCTGTCCTTGCTGGGGTGAAGCCCCTCTTGGACCCCTTCTTTTGGGTGCGAGACCTCCGCCCCCCCACCAACAACATGTCCCTTCTGGTAAGCAGCAGGTAAGCATGCTCAGTGGGGTGGGGGCAGCATCCCCTTCATTATGGAAATTGCTTTTTTAAAATTATTATTAACTGCTAAAGGCTTTCAGATTGCCATCAGTTCACGTCTTCGCAGCATGTTTCTTAACATTCTGGGAAATTTAATTAAGTGCAATATTCTTCCTTAACATCAGTACTTTTTTTCTGGGGGGGCGCAGGGGTGCGCATACCCCTAAACATTTTGTGAATCTAAGTTTGGCCTCATTGAGGAGCAGTATTTCAATATGAGTAGGAAAATGAGAGTATCCCGAAACATTTTTTTTAATGAAAAAAAGCACTGCTTAACATTATGGGGAAAGTGTATCTGGGGGGGGTTATTGGAACTGGAGTTGGGGGTCTGTTACTTGCATTGGCTGGGTATCTTTCAGGTGGGAAGAGGATAGGCTGTATTCTGACAAAATCTGTCTCGCTGATGGTTTCATAACTGCCGTCGCAGAAATGTAACTTCTTTTTTAGAAAACAGCTAGAGGCAAAACTTTTTAATGAGTCTGTGCCTTTAAGGTTGGAATTGGTGCTCGGTAATAAATTTTGATTCAAGAAGTTCCCAGTTTTAACCCGCTCTAGGGATTAAAAAGTGGACGGGCAAATAAATATTTAGGATCCTTGACTGCATTGCTGAAGGTTTTTCTGGACAGCATCTACTAGTGAGTAACCAAGCATTTGACAGTGTTATGGGTCACTTCAGTATCTTATATCCACCCACGGCATAAAGTGATACTCAGCTGACATGCTGTCCTTATTTCAAAGGATTTCCCTTTATTCTGGAGTATTCCCATCTCAAAACCAAGCACTGCACTTATTTTTAAAAACTTTGATATGCCCACCACACTTTTCAAAAGTTAAAAAGCGAGGCTTTCTTCTCTTTCAAATGACATTTCCAAGTGTAGCTGCTTCTCGCTCTACTTCATACATAGCACACATTTTATATCTCATGTCTTGAAACATGCATGGAAATGCCACTTAAGAATGACTAAAATTCAGGTCTGATTCACTGCCACCTTCTATTCTGGAAATATTCCGGAAGCGATTCGTTCAAAGCCAAACCTAGGTCTTAAGATGTGTGTCCTTTATTATAATGATAATTATAATAATAGATAATGATGATTATAATACTATAGCAGCGACACTAGTTGTGTGTGTCTTATGGAGAAACCACAAGGAACTAAAATGCTTGTTCTTGCCTTTTAATGGTAGGTTGGTAGCTATTGAGATCTAGGCTGACAAAATACATGAAATAGCTCTGGATTGTTTGTTTGGCCTTGCTTACAATACATGTGTGAATATTTCTGGTCTCATATTGACACGTGTGCGGGTACTATTATTATTGTTACTATTATTAATGTATATGCTAACCATCTGACTGGGTTCCAGCAAATTAAAACAGAATACCACATCAAACATTAAAAACTTCCCCGAACAGTACTGCCTTCAGATGTCTTCTAAAAATCAGATAGTTGTTTATTTCCTTGACATCTGACGGGAGGGTGCGACTACCAAGAAGGCCCTCTGCCTCACCAGATGTTTCAGGATATGGCAGTATACTTTGTACACAAATAGGTGGCTTCTTCTTTTTCTTGAAATACAACTATTAGACTGTCCTTAGCTAGAATATAATTTTTACAATTGAGATGACATTTAAAAATAAGCAACTAAATATCCACTTTGTTGTATTTAAGGAAACATTTTGAATAGAATTGGTGTTTTCATTTTACTCTTTTATTTTTGGAGTGTTAACAGGACTTCTTTTTAAAAAATGGAATTATGATAAATACCTATTGAGGATCTCAATTCTGGTTGAATTGCTGCTCCATAATTAAGCTAAATATATTTCTGTGTAGGGGGAGAAACTAATTGTGGATATTTAAATGGGAGCTGCACAAGAGTAATATTTTTTCTTCAGTTTCCATTCATTTGAATGAGCTGTGCAAAGGAGAACCCAAGGCATTCTGTCCCCATTCATGCCTGGAGATGACAATGGATTGAATAAACTGAGGCTTAACCCAGATAAGATAGAGAGGCAGTAGGTGGATGGTTTGTCTGCCAAGTTGAGTGGGTGGTTTTTGTTTTTATTTTTATTATATATTTTGTGGTTTTATCTTGTGGTTTTATCTTGTGAACCACCTGAGATCTGTGGGTATAGGGCAGTATAGAAGAAGAAGAGGAAGAAGAAGAAGCCGCCTATTTTGGATGGGGTTGCACTCTCGCTAAAACATGGGTAGGCAAACTAAGGCCTGGGGGCTGGATCTGGCCCAGTCGCCTTCTAAACCCGGCCCACAAACAGTCCGGGAATCAGCGTGTTTTTACATGAGTAGAATGTGTGCTTTTATTTAAAATGCATCTCTGGGTTATTTGTGGGTCATAGGAATTCATTCACTCCCCCCCCCAAAAAAATATAGTCTGCCCTCCCACAAGGTCTGAGGGACAGTGGACCGGCCCCCTGCTGAAAAAGTTTGCTGACCCCTGCCCTAAGTGATCCAATTTGCAGTTTGGAGGTACAGTGGTACCTTGGGTTAAGAACTTAATTCGTTCTGGAGGTCTGTTCTTAACCTGAAGCACCACTGTAGCTAATGGGGCCTCCCGCTGCTGCCACCGCGCCGATGCGCGATTTCTGTTTTCATCCTGAAGCAAAGTTCTTAACCCGATGTACTGTTTCTGGGTTAGCGGAGTCTGTAACCTGAAGCGTCTGTAACCCGAGGTACCACTGTACTCAGCATCCAATAATGTCACTAGACTAGAAGCACAGGTGTCCTCAGGGGCTGAAAATGTCCTGCCTTTTATCGACTTCTGGTGAGAAATCGGCTACAATCTTACTTGGACAGAGATAGCTTGGCCACGGTACGGTCATCCATGCTCTGATAACCTCCCCTTAGATTATTGTGTTGTGTATGTAGCTGCCTTTGAAAACAATTATCTTGTTAGTCCAAAATGGGGCAGTGAGGTTGTTGACCAGGACTGGGCAACTGAAACATATTATCCTAGTACGTTATCAGCTATTCTGGCTTCTTCTTCATTTCCAGGCAGTTTTGGGCCAGGTTACCTGTAGGATTGCATCCTCCCACATATATCCAGACCTTGAGTCCATGATCTCTGAGTACTATCACCAGGTGTGATCCAACTAGTAGTGATAAGGCCTTCTCAGTAATATCACCCTGGTTGTGGAATGCTCTCCCCAGAGAGCCTCACCTGACCCCTGTTATGTATTTTTTTCTGATGCCAGATGAATACATTTTTATCCTTCCAGGATTCTGAAGGAGGTTTTGGCTTTTAAGGTACCAATTTTATTGATTTTTCTCTGGCATTATGTGTTTTATAAGGGATTTGTACCAAGAAAGAAAAGAAAGGAAGGAAGGAATAAAAAAATAAGAGATTTGTACTTTGTATTGCTGAATTTTAGTAGTATTTATGTATTACACCTGAAAGTGAGGTTCTTCAGTTCACCACCCAGAGAAATGCCATAAATAAATAAGTAATATTGATTAACGTATGGAAGGATGCAGTTTGAATTTTCTGCCTCTGGCACCAAAACAAAGGTCTAGCACAGTTTAGTACACTTCACACTTCTTATACCTTACGTGCTGATGACTGAGAATCATTTGCCAAAAACAGCAACTGATAAAACAAAGTTTTTGCATGAATAATTTCCCCACTTCATGGCACTATCTCACTATCACAGTGTGATGCAGCAGCAAAAAAAGCTAATGCTATTCCTGGCTACATCTACAGAAATATAGCGTCCAGATCAAGGGAAGTAAGAGTCCCACTCTATTCTGCCTTAGTCATAACACACTTGGAATACTGTGTCCAATTCTGGGCACCACAATTTTAAGAAGGATGTTGACAAGCAGGAGGGTGTGTGGAGGAGGGCGACCAAGATGATCAGAGGTCTGGAAATGAAGCCTTATGAGGAGTTCTTGAAGGAGCTGGGTATGTTTAGCCTGAAAAAGAGGAGACAGAGAGGAGATAGGAGAGCCATCTTCAAATATCTTAAGGGCTGCCCCATGGAAGAGGGAGCATGCTTGTTTTCTCCTGCTCTGGAGGGTAGGACTCGAACCCATGGCTTCAAGTTGCAAGAAAGGAGATTCCGACTAAACATTCAGAAAAACTTTCTGACAGTAAGAGCTGTTCAGCAGTCGGAACAGACTCCCCCTGGAGGTGGTGTACTCTCCTTCCTTGGAGATTTCTAAGCATCTGTCATGGATGCTTTAGCTGAGATTCTTGCATTGCAGGGGGTTGGACTAGATGACCCTCAAGGTCCCATCTAACTCTTAAGATTCTATGATTCTCACAACTCATGTGACCAGGCACACAAATAATGGTACCTAATGCCTCTTTACTGAAACAATGGGTTGGATTTTGCTGGTCTTGCATTCTGGGAGTACTCAAATAGGGCTTGCTTTAACCAGACATATAAAGGATTGCACTGTGAGTCTCCAAATGACAAAAAATACAACACTGCACAGTCCCCTCTTAAGTCTGCTGAAGAGCTGGCAGCCTGTTTTCTCAGCACTTTGTAGTTCAAGCCCAATATATTTACTACATTTTGAGTGCATGTTAACATCTGCAGAATTGGGGCTACTATAAGTACAATTGTAGTTAGTTGTGCTTCAATGAGTACCTGCATTAAAATACAACCAATCTTTGAAACAATATTTTATACATACTGTTTTTAAAGAGAAAATGTCTTCGGCACACAGGTTACAAAATACCTGAACTGAAAAGAGAATTTCCTCTTGCCATTTCTGCAGCTGAATCTAGCTTTTAATTTCACTACTAGGCCAACAACAGTAATCACTCCCGGGCAGAAATCTTTTTAAAAACAAAACAAATTTGCAAGCGGTTTTCACGACATATTTGCTAATAGCGTATGGTAACTTTCGTAGAATGTGTGTCCTTGATATGCTTTATAGTCTAAATGGTGCTCTAGTAGGTTTTATTCTGATGCCTATTTTGATTTAAGCTGAGAGAGCCATCTCTTGAGTGGTAAGAGGGAGGAACGAATTGCCCTTAAGAACAGAAGAGTGCTGATGGGCTTCAGCTTTTGGTATTTGTCTGGTTTCTTACCAACAGCACAACCTTAACCATGTCTACTCAAATGTAAATCCTGTTGAAGTGTAGGGACGCAGTGGCGCTGTGGTCTAAACTATGGGTTGGCAAACTAAGGCCCGGGGGCCGGATCCGGCTCAATCGCCTTCTAAATCCAGCGTCTGGAAATCAGCGTGTTTTTACATGAGTAGAATGTGTGCTTTTATTTAAAATGCATCTCTGGGTTATTTGTGGGGCGTAGGAATTCATTTCCCCCCCCCAAAAAAAATATAGTCCACCACCACCCCCACAAGGTCTGAGGGACAGTGGACCGGCCCCTTGCTGAAAAAGTTTGCTGACCCCCGACTGAGCCTCTTGGGTTTGCCAACCGTTGCTGTGTCCTAGCTTCTGCCAACCTAGCAGTTGGATTCAACCCTAAGCAAATGGAACTAAGATTGCAGTTTAAATTACACTGGGATAGCAAATACTATTTGTTTGCAGCCTGCATGTATGCGGTTATAACATATTCATTGCTCCTATGGATTTATTACTGGAGATAGAATTTCTCTCTTTAGGGAAATGCAGGCTTATGGATTCCCTGGTCTTTATCAGCCACTTGGAGGTTATCCATACTTCCACTTGCCCAGTGCCTAGAAAGCATGGGTCCAGGCAGTTTTCCACATGTCCCATACTTTCTAGGCAAGGGTCATAAAACCATAGAATTGTAGAGTTGGAAGGGACCCCAAGGATCATCTAGTCCTGCCCCCCACTGTGCAGGAATCTCAGTGGTTTTGCCCTTGCCCTTCCACTTTCCCATGGAAAACCCGCACTTTGGCAATAAATCAGAGCAAACGTCAGCCTGGAGAGAACCCAATTGACATTTGCTCTGATTCAGCAGTAAATATTGGATTTTCCCAGGGGAAAGCAGTGGTGCAAGGGCAAGTCTGGATATGATCTTAGTCTCAGAAGAAGAGTGTTATTCTGGGCCTCTTATATCTGTCCACACATGATGCAGGGTCCAAAGTAACTGGTTTCAGACTTCTCCAATCTTCTGCTGTCCGTCCTGTTGTTGTGAAGATCAGTCAAATTTCTCCTAGGTGCTCCTGTAGGAGAAAATCTAGTCCAGGGGTGTCCAAACATTTTTCAAAGAGGGCCAGATTTGATGAAGTGAACATGCATGAGGGCCGACCAAAGTTGCTGACCTTTTTTTTTTAGGATTTTAGCCCAAAGTTGTTGACCTTTTTTTTTAGAACCACAAAGAGGACTTTGGACATGCCTGATCTAGTCACTTGCCTGTATGAGAGAAGTGAAAAGGAACAATGTTGGGTTCCGTGCTCTCCCTGAGATAAGAGTCCATTGCAATTGCAACCAACAAAAGAGACAGTCCTGTGTCAAAGAACAACGAATCAAACTCCTCCGCAGTGTTTTTCATGCTCTGATTACTTCCCTGTGGCGGAATCATATGGTCCAAAAGGAAGCCTTTATTTTATTGTCTTTGTGTGGGAGCTAGCAGCGTGCTTTGTCAAAGGCAGAATGCTTTTAAAAGGCTTTCAGTGTGTGGCCACTAACAAGTAAATTGTACATGGAAGACGTGAGCACCCTTTCTGCTGAGACCTGTGTCACATCCGCTCTGTTTCTTAGTGAAAATAAAGCCTACAAAGCAGATGCTCGTACTGTGGCTTATCAAATGGCCCGTTCCATCAGTGTTGCCCTCTGGGTGAAAATATACTTAATATCTACGTGGTCTATTGTTCTTATCTGTGTTGCTGGCATTAGTGAACATAAAGCTATATGCATTTATTTGGTTCAGATATCCTTGGGTTATGAAGATGTCGTTGAAGCCTGATTTGTGGGGGGTTGGGATGGAGACTTAGGGGAAGGAGAACAAGTTAAAGCATGATATTAAGCAAGCCTGTACAGCTGGCATGAATCCCAATTTATGTGAGTGTTCCTCCTCTAAACCAAGGATGATTGGGAATTTTCTGTTGTCTTGCTGTGTTGTTAAAATGGAAATGTCCTTACATTAAGTTACTGAGGTTACGCTGGCCATCTTGTACATTTAGAATTTTGTATTTGCATAAGACCTTGTTCTGGTTTTTTGGACCTGCTTTTTGTGTTAATGTACTATTAGGTTCCTCTAGCCTTAAAAATGGTGCTGGCTAAGCATAACGTTTAATAAATAGCCCCTTTCTCTTGCTCATTTGAAGAGGAGGAGACAATGTCTGAGAAGTCAGTGGTATCTGCCCTCGGGGAATAGGACACAGACATTGGGTGTCTCTCAGTAGCAATATTGTGAGGGTAAATATAATGAAGGGAATAGATTAATTAAATGGAGAGAAGACCCGAGAGCTGCTTTTTTCAGTCATCTCAGTCCATTTAATAAGAAGAGGTGGAGAGCTGAGCTGGGAGAAATAGAAATGTAAGCAAGATGTAAAATGGTTGCTCCAAAAGTCCGGTGGAAAGCCCTGCTTCTGTGCGTACAGATGAGCTCCTTCCTCTTTATCTTCAGCTGGGCAGGGGAAATATGCTTTGAGTTATAAACATAGAGAAGAATGTGTGTGCGCGCTTAGATTTCTCCAAAGGTTATGGCATGTGTAAGATAATATTTCTCTGCAGAAGAATGTTTATTGTTAAGAAAGAGGGTTTATTGCTTTTGATTTATAGTCCAACATATCCCAAGGTGATAAACATTATGTTTGTTTAAATAAATCTTTATCAGCAGTGGAAGGGACACTGTTATTCATACCATTTACAGATGAGGCACCAGATTTGTGTCTTGGGCTACAGTGTGAACACTAGGGAGTAAGCCCCACTGAGCACAGTGGGACTTACATCAGAATAAGCCTACATAGGATCCTTAGTCCAGGCAACCCCAACCTTCAGCCCTCCAGATGTTTTGGACTACAATTCCCATCATCCCAGACCACTGGTCCTGTTAGCTAGGGATCATGGGAGTTGTAGGCCAAAACATCTGGAGGACCGCAGGTTGAGGATGCCTGGTTAGTCTATCATCAGAGATCAACAAGGAAAACATTTCTCCGTTGAGGTTTTTCTACCCTTGACCTCTCAGTGGCTTTTGATATGACATAAAAGAAAAGATTAACGGGTTGTTGTTTTTTAAGTGCCCTGGTTTTCTTCCAAAAATGGCATTCAAGTCTTGAAATAACCATAAGCACCATAGCATAAAATACTGTATTATAATTAACAGCAGATTCAAGCAGTTTAAAACCAAGAGATCAAAGTCTCAAAGACGGAACCTCAAATAGTTAACAAACAAAAGCACTCAAGCTAGCAGAAAAAAACCACTGGTCACCATTAGAACAGTGTTACCAAAGGCTCACATATACAAAGACAGGCTTTGCCTGATGCCTAAAAGATAATAAGGACAGCTCCAGGTGAACATCCATCTAGAGGGAATTCTATAATCAAAGCATTCTATCTCCAATTGTGGCATTTCCATTTCTGGGGGCCAGCTGCTTAACTTCAGACTATGGGGTTGCCTGAAGAAGGCCTCCAGTCACTATCTCATTTGTCCAGGAGAAGAAAGCCCTTAAAGTACCTTGTTCCCAGGCCATGTAAATTTGTGGCTATGTATTAGCAAAACTAGACCTTTGGCAACACATCAAATAGGAGAGGACAACTTTTGAGTAAACATGCATAGAAATCACTTGAAATTTCAGAAGAAGCTTGGTGTAGAACACATTATGTTAATTGTGACTTCTTTTGGACCTCCTGCTGGAGTCAGTAGGAATAAGCAGGGCAGCTTTATGCTGGTTCTAATGCTCTCCAGGCAGTTGAGGATTTACTCCTTTGTGGACACTTGTGAGCTGTTCTGTAAAGTTTCATAGCCCTCTTTCTGTCTGTATAATATCTGTATAAAATCACCGAGTGAAATCATTTGGTGTGCAGATAATGCCTGACTCCATTTTTCCTTTAGAACAGACCCAAAGGCAGCAGCTTCAGCTGCAAACAAGCTTGGGGCGACCATAATTAGATGGATATACAAAATGCTGCCAATGCCAGCTAGTAGTCCCTTTTCTCCAGGGGTCAGTTTCCACTTGATGAATAATAGTCTTTCTCTTTTGGTGAACCAAGTTCACGGTCTTGCTGTGCTCCAGCATCTACTGCAGGTGTGGAGAAACCTTTGGACCCTGTAGATGATCTCCGGCGGGCTAGGGACAAAGGTGAGAGTTGTTTCCTAGTTCTGCTGGATCTCTCAGCGGCGTTTGATACCATCGACCATAACATCCTTCTGGACCGTCTTGAGGGGCTGGGAGCTGGGGGCACTGTCATACAGTGGTTTCGCTCCTTCCTCCTGGGCCGTGTTCAGAAAGTGGTGGTGGAGGATGAGTGTTCAGACCCCTGGGCTCTCAATTGTGGGGTGCCTCAGGGTTCTGTCCTCTCCCCCATGCTTTTCAACATTTACATGCAGCCACTGGGAGAGATCATCAGGAGGTTTGGGCTGGGTGTTCATCAGTATGCGGATGATACCCAGCTCTACCTCTCTTTTAAATCAGAACCAGTGAAGGCGGTGAAGGTCCTGTGTGAGTGTCTGGAAGCAGTTGGAGGATGGATGGCGGCTAACAGATTGAGGTTGAATCCTGACAAGACAGAAGTACTATTTTTGGGGGACAGGAGGCGGGCAGGTGTGGAGGATTCGCTGGTCCTGAATGGGGTAACTGTGCCCCTGAAGGACCAGGTGCGCAGCCTGGGAGTCATTTTGGACTCACAGCTGTCCATGGAGGCACAGGTTAAATCTCTATCCAGGGCAGCTGTTTACCAGCTCCATCTGGTACGTAGGCTGAGACCCTATCTGCCTGCAGACTGTCTCGCCAGAGTGGTACATGCTCTGGTTATCTCCCGCTTGGACTACTGCAATGCGCTCTACGTGGGGCTACCTTTGAAGGTGACCCGGAAACTACAACTAATCCAGAATGCGGCAGCTAGACTGGTGACTGGGAGTGGCCGCCGAGACCATATAACACCGGTCTTGAAAGACCTACATTGGCTCCCAGTACGTTTCCGAGCACAATTCAAAGTGTTGGTGCTGACCTTTAAAGCCCTAAACGGCCTCGGTCCAGTATATCTGAAGGAGCGTCTCCTCCCCCATCGTTCTGCCCGGACACTGAGGTCCAGCTCCGAGGGCCTTCTGGCGGTTCCCTCACTGCGAGAGGCCAAGTTACAGGGAACCAGGCAGAGGGCCTTTTCGGTAGTGGCGCCCGCCCTGTGGAACGCCCTCCCATCAGATGTCAAAGCGATAAACATCTACCTGACATTCAGAAGACATCTGAAGGCAGCCCTGTTCAGGGAAGTTTTTAATATGTGACATTTTAGTGTATTTTTCATCTTTGTTGGAAGCCGCCCAGAGTGGCTGGGGAAACCCAGCCAGATGGGCGGGGTACAAATAATAAATTATTATTATTGTTGTTGTTGTTGTTATTATTATATAGATGTTGTTGAACTACAACTCCCATCATCTCTGGCCATTGGCCAGGTTTGCTAGTGCTGATGTGAACTGTAGTTCAGCAACAGCTGGGGGGGCCAAAGGTTCCCCACTCCTGGTCTGCCATTAGAAGCAGAGCTGAAACCAAGCGGTGGCTAAGGGCAGGTTCCACCAACTGGTCATTTGGATGGCAGTCTCACTGTATCTCTCATCCATTCTTCTTCAGTAACTTCCAGGCTAGACTCTCTGATGCACTCTGAGAGGTGCAGAGTAGCCCCCATCCACCCACCCACCAAAAGTATTTGGAAACATGAGTTGGTGTGCAATACAGAGGCCTGGCTTTTTGTGAAGGCCAGTCACCAAAATTGTGTGACATTGCACCTGTTCTAAACTACACTGGCTTCTTGTTGGTTTTGAGACCTCACACAAAGTCCTGGTTTTGACCCTTAAAACCCCTCGGAGCCTGTTTTCCACTTGAGACCTGTGGAAGAAGCTGTCCTCTAACACAGGGCTGTGGCCTTTTCAATTGTAGGCCCTCCAGGGAATCTAAGCGTTGTAAAAAGCTAGAAGGTAAAGGACCCCTGGATGGTTAAGTCCAGTCAAAGGCGACTATGGAGTTGCGGTGCTCATCTCGCTGTTCAGGCCGAGGGAGCTGGCGTTTGTCCGCAGACAGCTTTCCAGGTCATGTGGCCAGCAGGACTAAACTGCTTCTGGCACAACGGGACGCTGTGATGAGTGCCAGAGTTCACAGAAACACTGTTTATCTTCCCACCACAGCGGTACCCATTTATTTACTTGCACTGGTGTGCTTTCGAACTGCTAGGTTAGCAGGAGCTGGGACAGAGCAACGGGAGCTCACACCATCACAGCCATCCACTCCCCTAAGCATAGTGCTACCATCTTTTAAGAGAGGTTAAAACGTATTGTAGTTTTGATACAGTACTTTGTTTTATTTGTGTGTAAACCACATTGAGTTAACATATTTGCCTTAAAGGTAGCTTGTATGTGGCTTAATAATAAATAATATTAAAATACTTATTTTAAAATGCCTCAGAGGTTCAAGTACCCTTGCTCCACATTATAAATGTATTATGTTCCATTTTGCATGTTTCTTATTCCCTGGGGCCAGCAATGTGTTTAGATAAACATTAAACTGTAGGGGAGGCAAACAAAGGCATGTGTTGTGCATGAGTTGAATCTTGAAGGCGGCTTAATTTTGGTAGTGTCATTTCCCCCCTCTTGCAATCCCTTAAAAAAAAAGCAATCCATCATGGTCTTTCAAAATTGCTTTCATGAAAGGAACTGGATTTTATATAATCCTCTTCAATATGTAAAGCCCTAGATACTTCAAGTGCCTTGGGGGTGTCCTTTAAAAAGAAAAAGAGAAAACCCTTCATCTTGAAAAGCAAGTGACAAGAGTACCAAGAGATACTTATGTATTTTTAATTAATTTCTGTCTTGAGTGTGACCTGAAAGTGTCAGTATAGAATAACATCTCTTAACATCACACTTATGTGAACTAATATTGAACAAGCATAACGTGAATCTTTTGAGCATGTAATATTTCTTGGCCTACTTTGCCTCTCTTCTGGGGGTTTTGCTCTTGAATGACTCACTGGCATGAATATATATATAGCATTTGTCTAAAAAGGACAGGCAAAGCAAAATCCTCTCCAACAGCTTTCAGCTACCTGGTGCCCTCCAGATGTTTTTGACCACAATTCCCATTACCACCAGCCACTATGAAGAGGGCGGACATCTGGGGGGAAAGCGTTTGGCAACCCCACCCGCCATTGAACCCAATGTGTTTTGACTTTATGTCATTTTGGCCCGTGTAAGTTGCAGGTTTACTGTACAGTGGTACCTCAGGTTAAGTACTTAATTCGTTCCGGAGGTCCATACTTAACCTGAAACTGTTCTTAACCTGAAGCACCACTTTAGCTAATGGGGCCTCCTGCTGCCGCTGCGCTGTCTGTTCTCATCCTGAAGCAAAGTTCTTACCTGAAGCACTATTTCTGGGTTAGCGGAATCTGTAACCTGAAGCGTATGTAACCTGAAGCATATGTAACCTGAGGTACCACTGTACAGCACTTGTCCCAACAGCGTGGTGGTTGTCCTGGAAGTATGCCCACTTCCAGCGATGACGTTAAGCCCTCCCTGCAGTTTATCTCTCATAACATGATCACGGAGGAAGTCCTTGAGAGCTAATTAAGTTAGAATTGTGCTTCAGGTGATATAGAGGTCCATCAGCCACAGTTCCATTTGTCTGGAAGCACTGGAAGTCACATGTATTTACCATGGCCTTTTGCACTTGAGTTGTACATTTTTATGACCCTTTGTTACTCTATTATTTGTAGTTGTTTCCCCAGCTGTTGTTAGACTACAACTCCCACCATCCCTAGCTAGCAGGACCAGCGATCAGGGATGATGAGAGTTGTAGTCCAGTAACAGCTGGGGACCCAAGTTTGAGAAACGCAGATTTAAAATAATAAAGAATTTGGAACTCTGGTAGTCTGTTCTTTTTTTAATTAAAAAAAACCCAAACATTAAGCAAGTAGCTATGGGTATTCCAGTGTGTAGCTGGCACAAATGCTAATATTTATAGCTCCACAGGTAAAAAGGATCTTGCATGAATATGGTGTCCATGTGAGCTAATCGCCTTGATCTGAATATCAGTGGAATAAGCTAGCAAGATATAACTTGGAGTTTAGCTTTGATTTGCATTTCCACCCACAAACGTTTCAAAATATCAAATAAAATACGATTGTCCTGATTCTGTGGCAGATATAGATTATCTGATTCAACCTCTCCCTCCAATTAATTAGTAACGCTTTCCTAAGTGGATATCTGCCAGCCAAGGCTTGATTCTTGGAAACAGGTTAACCCCTTAATTCCCAAACCACACCACATACAGGATTTTTAAAGCAGTAGAATGTCTCCATACAATGTCTGCCACATTGAGCTCCTGAAGGAATTATGGGATAACAAAAGAGGAAGAATATACGGTATTTAGTGCTTGTCTCAGTATGAACTTAACGGATTAAGTGCAATTCTAATCACTCCACAGAAACCAGTGTAGTCCTTTCCTTTCCAATAGAGCTTCTGTTGTGCTGCTGGGCACACAAGCACTGTGGCCAGGCCCTTTATGTCAATATGCTCATCAAAACCTCCCCTAGGAACATGCAGCAGTGTTCACTATCCTTGCTCCTTGTTTTCAGCTCTACTGCTTTTCCTGGAAGTAGTTTGCAGCTTTACTGCTTTTCCTGGGAAAGGACAAGCCACCAGATATTCCTAGGGAGGGTGCAGAAAGGCTGTGAACAGCCGGGCTCTGACGCTTTGTGTCTGGGTGATGGAAGCCTGCGTGTATGCTTGGGTTTATCACACATGTACTCATAACGTAAAGGGACGCGGGTGGCGCTGTGGGTTAAACCACAGAGACTAGGGCTTGCCGATCAGAAGGTCGGCGGTTCGAATCCCTGCGACAGGGTGAGCTCCCGTTGTTCGGTCCCTGCTCCTGCCAACCCAACAGTTCGAAAGTACGTCAAAGTGCAAGTAGATAAATAGGTACCGCTCCAGCGGGAAGGTAAATGGCGTTTCCGTGTGCTGCTCTGGTTCGCCAGAAGCGGCTTAGTCATGCTGGCCACATGACCCGGAAGCTGTACACCGGCTCCCTCGGCCAATAAAGCGAGATGAGCACCGCAACCCCAGATGAGCACCGCAACCCCAGAGTCGTCTGCGACTAGATCTAATGGTCAGGGGTCCATTTTCCCTTTACCTTTTTACTCATAACGTAAGCTAAGTCTGTCTTTTTTGTTTTCGTAGGTACATCCGAACAGCACCTGATGGAAGCTTTCTGAGATAGAAACTGGCTCCAGAGGATTTGGCAACGGTAGCCTTGGAACTTTTGTGAATCTGGTTGCAATTTGTGGGGAAATGGCAGAAAATAAAGAAAGGAGTCCTAAAAATCCAGATGTGAGGCCTAAAACCAGCCGGAGTAGAAGCGCAGACAGAAAGGACGGCTACGTGTGGAGCGGAAAGAAGCTTTCCTGGTCAAAAAGGAGCGAAGGCAATTCTGACGCTGAAACGGCCAGCACCTCAGGGAAATCCATGTTTAGTTTAAGGAACCAGGAGAGGAAACACAGCTGTTCCTCTACTGAGCTGGACCTGGAGCGTTCCTGCGGCCACAGGCTCCTAGGCCGCTCCCTTAAGCAGAAGCTGCAGGATGCTGTGGGCCAGTGCTTTCCCATAAAGAACTGCAGCAGTCGACATTCTTCAGTGCTTCCATCCAAGAGAAAGATCCATATCAGCGAGCTCATGCTGGACAAGTGTCCTTTCCCGCCACGATCCGAACTAGCCTTCCGGTGGCATTTAATCAAACGGCACACTGCCCCCGTAAGACAGGCGTCCGAAAGTTGGTTAAGTATGGAGTCGTCACAAGGTGAAGGGAGGAACGGGGAACTCAGGGGCGTTGAGAGTGCCGAAGGAGGAGAGTCAGCGGTTTTGCAGGCATGCAGCATTCCTGACGTTGCAGCCTGCAGGTGCGACCCTCAAGGTGACTCTGCCGCAGGCAAGCAGCTAAGGAACAGCAGAGAGGAGAGTGACATGGACTCCGACGATGAGGTGGTGACGCTATGCACTAGCTCCAGGAAGAGAAACAAGCCACGCTGGGAAACGGATGATGAGCTGTTGCAGCTGGAAACCCCTCCTAAATATCACACCCAGATAGATTATGTTCATTGTCTTGTCCCTGACCTCCTTCAGATCAATAATAATCCCTGCTACTGGGGAGTGATGGATAAATACGCGGCAGAAGCACTTTTAGATGGGAAGCCAGAAGGGACTTTTTTGCTGCGAGACTCTGCCCAGGAAGATTACTTGTTCTCGGTCAGTTTTAGGCGTTACAGCCGGTCCCTTCATGCCAGAATCGAGCAGTGGAATCACAACTTCAGCTTCGATGCCCACGACCCATGCGTCTTCCATTCTCCCGACATCACTGGACTCCTGGAACATTACAAAGACCCAAACTCTTGCATGTTCTTTGAGCCGCTTCTCTCGACTCCCTTAAACAGGACTTTCCCCTTTTCCCTTCAACATATATGCAGGACAGTTATTTGCAACAACACAACTTACGATGGCATAGACGCCCTTCCTGTTCCGCCCTCTGTGAAGTTGTATCTGAAAGAATATCACTATAAGTCCAAAGTTAGAGTCCTCAGGATTGATGTACCAGACCAGCAACTCTAGAAGACTTTCGGAGAGACCTTTGGGAGTCTCTGTCCTTTTCCCTCTAAATAATTGTTTCCCCCTGAAAAAAATTATTTATAGTCTCAACTGAACTCTGCCTGAGCCTTATGGTCCAAATAGATTTTTATTCTGCAGCTCCAACAGGCAGATTTTTTTTGGGTGAAGACACAAAATCTGTGCTTTTATTGGTAATAATATTCTATAGGGTTTTATGGAATTTCAAGTAGATTTTTTTAAGTTTTCACGCAAGCCTAACCTTTTAGATTGAAGCGAAGTCAAAATGAATTTTGACTTGCCTTTTATATACTGTGATTTATATGCAGTACAGGCATGTTTGAAACACTGTATGCAATGTCTACTCAAGAGTGACTAATTTGTATTTTATACCTTTCTTTGAAAATTAGTACATGGTCCTCTCTATAAAAAGTAAAATTAATGTCTATTTATGATGCTGCTGCTGCTGCTGCTGTATGGTTTCTTAATCTTGGTCATAACAAAAATACATTATCTGTCTTTTGAGTCCATGTGACCATAATCTGGTATAGGGCACAACATAATTTGGTCTTCTGATCATTTTTTACTTGTTTTAAAACTATGTACTGAGCTTAGATTGCCTCGTTTGGAAATATCTACCAAGAACCCAGAACGATAATGCACCATATTAAGCGATGCCAGTGTAAAAAGTTAGTAAATATTTTACAAGGAATTAAATAATGGGCAGGGCATCCGATTGGGTGCAGACCTCACAAGCTATTAACTATATGTGCTAAAACAAATATGATTAAAATGTGCTGAAGGGGGCACATTTAAGTTCACCAAACCCACTCCTTACTCCTCCCTCCTCACCCATTCCTTTTGCCTTCCTTTCTTCCCAAATAAGACAACACCGGGATAGCTCAGTAGGTAGAACAGGAGGTGCTTAACCTCAGGGTCGCAGGTTTGAGCCCCACGTTGGTCAAAAGATTCAGGCATTGCAGGGGGCTGGACTAGTTGACCCTCGTGGTTCCTTCCAACTCTTCAGTTCTAAGAGAGAGAGATGTGGACCTCCTGCCTCTCTCTCACACACAACTCAGTCTTGCGTTGCGTTGCCATGTTTCAAAAAGTGAAAATCCGGACACAAAAGTTGCTAAGCTTTTTTTGGCACAGTTGTTGAGCTTTTTTCTTGGTTTTTGAACTATTTTTAAGGACATTCGCCAAAAAAATCAACACTTCCAACATGGGTTGCCATACTTCTGGGTTTCCCAACATTTTCGGAAATTACACCCGGACGCAATTCACGGATATGTCTGGGGAAACCAGGGCATATGGCAGCCCTAGTCTTGCTTAGATTAGCGCTCTCTCGTCATTTTTCCACCCCCAAATCTTCCCAAGTCTAACCACTGTAGTTTTACATGGTTAAAACTACAGTAACCTTTCTCCAAAAGCGTGGACAGTACCTGGTTGGACAGATGTATTATATCTGCATTCTTCAGGCCTGTTGCATAGTTAATACAGGAGAGTATTTTCACTGCAGACATTGGGGGTTCTCTGTGAGCAGAGACAAGCAGGTAGCCTGAAGACCGAAGTTTATAGGAAAACACATCCTCTTTCAGGCATGCGTCTCTCAAAGTATAAATTGAACTAGATACGCGCTTTGTCCTCCCATCTCAAGGACAGCACTGTGTCCCCTCAGGACTAAGAAGTAGATTATTAGGTTTTTTCCTCACTTGCTATTTTAAAATAGCTTTCGAACTCCAGAGGTCTCCCTGGAGAGTCAAGAGGGCATTGGGTCCTCGTACAGCAAGTGCCAGACACTCACTTAGAAATTTATGAATAGGTCTTGGTGAATTCTCTATTCTCGAGGCACACTTTTTAGCATTGCTTCCCTGTCGATTAGTTCCTTCTATTTCAGTCATAAAACTTCCTAGTTTTCAGGTTTAATAATATCAGTGGGAAGGGCCTTCCCCACCTTTTTTAAAACAAACCCCAGGCAGTGGTGTAGCTTTCTCTTCTTCCTCCCACCCTTCATGTACCTTCCTCCCTCGGGATTAATATTTTTGAATTAATCTTGTTTCATTTAAAAAGAAGGAATCCCAATTTTCACTTTTAAAAGTTCTCAAGTCGACCTGTATCTGTCCCTGTAGTTGCTCCCTTTCGCTTTTATTTCATCTGCATTCTGATACTTTTCCTCCTCTCCTAACTGCTTTGTATTTACATTTGCTTCTGCCTTGTAGGTCTGTGAGTAGGGGAGGGCTAACCCCCACCCCACCCCATTTCATTGCCGTACAAAAGGAGAAACACTCTGTTTCACAAGGCTTTTAAGTGTGGAATCCAATAAAGCTAGCATCTCCTAGAGGCGATGTAAGAACCACATCTCAGACTATGTGCAGGGGTCAGCAAACTTTTTCAGCAGGGGGCCAGTCCACTGTCCCTCAGACCTTGTGGGGGGGGGCGGATTATTTTTTGGGGGGTAGAGAATGAATTCCTATGCCCCACAAATAACCCAGAGATGCATTTTAAATACAGTGGTATCTCGGGTTAGAGACGTTTCAGGTTACAGACTCCCAGAAATAGTACCTCGGGCTAAGAACTTTGCTTCAGGATGAGGACAGAAATTGCACAGTGGCGGTGCGGCAGCAGCAGAAGGCCCCATTAGCTAAAGTGGTGTCTGAGGTTAAGAACAGTTTCAGGTTAAGAACGGATCTCCGGAACGAATGAAGTTCTTAACCCAAGGTACTAATGTAAAAGCACACATTCTACTCATGTAAAAACACGCTGATTCCCGCACCATCCGCGGGCTGGATTTAGAAGGTGACTGGGCCGGATCCAGCCCCTGGGCCTTAGTTTGCCTACCCATGGACTATGGAAGTGCTGCCACTAGCACAAGAACATTTGACTGTGCAACAGAACTTCCTCTCCCTCTTCTCTCCCTGCGCACCCCCTAAATCTGTGCTGGGGCTTCCCAGGATAATGCTTTTTTATATTTTAAACTACAATGAAAGCAACTTATTTTTAAAAAATGTTTAAGGAAAATCACATTGCACATGTGCAAAGATAGAACCTGCACTTCTGGTGGGGGGGTGTGTGTGCGGGAAATAATGGTACAGAGGATTTTGGTTTCTGGAACATGGCAACTGCACTTACTAATGTTCATCGCTTGTTACTGTGTGTTGAGGAAGGGGAGTATAGAAAACCTTTTGTCCGAGCCAGAACAAAGGAATGTTATTCCCACCTGCCTTCTCTATGTCTCTCTCTCACTGTCTCTCTCGTTCTCGCTGTGACCAGAGAGAGCCACAGAGCTCCTTTCACCGTCTTTTATGAGTGTGCTTTAAGTATACCCTGATGAGCAAGCTTGAGAAAGCACCTTTCATGTTGAGGGAACCAGCGGGCAAGAGAGCCGACAGTCTCTGCCGTATGTCTGCAGATTTCCCCAGAGAAGCCCTAATTCCCATTTTCATTTTTCTCAGAAAAGAAGCCTAGCCCAGGCACATCCTGACACAAGAGGGAAATGCACAGGTTCCGTTCATTGGTTTTGTCAGAAACTACCCTGCTCCTGCCTCCCAGTGTTTCTTGGCCAATGAACGAGGTCATAATAACGACTGACATTAATGAAAGCACATCTAGTCAAAGCGAAGGCTGAAGTCGCAACACCCACTGAAGGAGTTTCTGGGTTCATTTTCAAGCCTTCTGCTGGGCATATCTGCAGCATTTTTAGTCTACACTGGGGCTGGCCGGCACTGCAATTCCATTCAGAAAAACGGCTGAATAGCTAGCTCCTGAGAAAGTCTCGGGAGGACAAAACCCAGAAAACACTTGGCTTGCAATGCTGCAACATCCTCTGTACTAACATGAATGAAAAATGACCCTAGCTGGGGGAAATGGCTAGCATGGAAGCCACCGTCGTTCTGAGCCAGAGAAAACCAGGATCGTTTAGTTAAAAGCAGAAGGTCAAGGGATAATCTTACAACTTGCTGCAATATTTATGTTTTCTTCTTAGATGTAGCATTCCTTCTGTGGTGTCTTGTTTCCACAACAGAAGCCCTTTTTCTCCGCCGAACTTTACTATCTCGGCAGGCAAAACAGCTCATCTCATTGGCCACTGCGTGAGCAAAAATAGGGACTGTCCACTCCTTCCGCCCTGCTAGTGACCACAGCTCTTTTTAGTTGCAGCATGCGACATTTAGGGCCCTCAAGGGTAGAGGGATTCCACATTAGACAACCAAATGCCAAGCCAGAAACACGGTGAGTTGGTGGGATTACCTCTTCTGTAAAGAAGAGACGTTACAGTTAAATTATGTGTCATCAACCAGGGAAGACAGGCTACTCAAAGCTTGTCACAATAAAAGCATCCAGTAGGAAAATAGTGACCAAAAGTAGCTGGGAATGGGAGCAAGTGAAGTTATAACAATGACGACTTTTATTGTTGTATCTAGCACAGTGGTCAGGGATGGTAGGTGTCGTCTGAAACATCTGGCAACCTCCCCAACCTGCTGCCCTCCAGATGTTTAGGATACAAGACCCATCAACCCCAGCTGCATGGCCAATGGCCAGGGGCAATGAGAAGTGTAGTTCCAAACAGGTTGGCGGAGGCTGATTTATAGAAAGCCACTTCTGAGCTGGAGAGGAGGTGGGGTTGCGGGCCCCTCCCACTCACGCGGGGACTGGCTCTTAGCCCCCGCAAGAGCAGGGGAATCCCCGGGCGCGTCACCAACCAGGCCAGCCAATGGGTGGGCCAGGGAGGTGTGGCCTAGCGCATTTAAGGCCGGCGAGCCTGGGGACCACCCTCTTTTCCCCGTTCCAGCTGCTGCGGTTTCCCATCCCACCCACCCACCCTTCGGTTTAGCTAGCTTTGACCTTGCTGTGGACTCCGGTTGGTCGCCGCAAGGGGCCTGGTAGGAATTTTTCCACTTGGCAAATTTCCAGCCATTTGGTTTTTTTCGCCTACCTCGTAGCAAATGTCACAACTTTCGCGGTATTGGCGGTTAGCCATTGGCAGGGGTAATTGTTATACAAATGAGGGGGGGGAGGAAGCGCCATCACCTTCCCCCAATGAAAAGGGTGGTCCGGTAGAGGACTCCGGGGGGCGTTGCCCTGTCCGAAACCTAGGGAGGTGAGGGCCCAAGGCACGCCCCCGAGCGGTGACACCCGGGGGATCCTAGTTGGCGTACTTCAGCAGGACTCCCCCGGCTGCGGTTAACCCTTCCCGGTCACCATGCCGGGTAGTCGATAGGGGCCAATGCCTAAGGCCAATACCTTTCAATTCCAGTAATCAATAAAGTTGTGGCCTTTTACGCCCATTAACCTTAAATAATGTGTCCGGTGTCTTCATTTCACTAGGGGGGGAGGGGACTTGCCACGCAATCGAATCACGGTGTGTGTTTATGTATCTGTGGTGAGTTGCCTGGGTTTTGAATCTGCCACTGTGGTTCCCTTAGTTCCCAGCAGAGTACAGTCATACCTCAGGTTGAATATGCTTCAGGTTGAGCGTTTTCAGGTTACGCTCCAAGGCGACCTGGAAGTAACGGAACATGTTACTTCCGGGTTTCGCCGCTCGCACATGCGCAGATGCTCAAAATGAGATAATGTGCAGAAGCGGTGAATGGCTGCACGCGCAGACGCGGGTTGCGTTCGCTTCAGGATGCGAACGGGGCTCTGGAACAGATTCCATTCACATCCAGAGGTGCCACTGTACCCTGTTTGGGTTGGTGGTGTAATCCTACAAGTATTAACCCTTGCAGAAGAAGAGTTCTAGCGATCCACTTAAGCCTCCAAAATAGACTCCGGTTCTCCAGCTTTTTATAGTAGGGCAGATAACAACAACAACAACAACAACAACAACAATAATAAATAATTTTATTTATACCCCGCCCTCCCCAGCCAGAGCCAGGCTCAGAGCGGCTAACACCTGTAAAATTATAATAAAAATATAATGGGGGGGGTCCAATTTAAAATACAGGTTAAAATGCAATTTAAAAAGCAGCCTCATTTTAAAAGTAGCCCACGGATCAAAACTATAAGAGGAGGGAAATATAAAGGTCAGACTGAGTCCAAACCAAAGGCCAGGCGGAACAGCTCTGTCTTGCAGGCCCTGCGGAAAGACGTCAAGTCCCGCAGGGCCCTAGTCTCTTGTGACAGAGTGTTCCACCAGGTCGGGGCCAGTACTGAAAAGGCCCTGGCCCTAGTTGAGACCAATCTACTTTTAAAATGGGCTACTTTAAAATGAGGCTGCATTTTAAATGGCATTTTAACCTGTATTTTAAATTGGTCGTCGTCGTCGTCCCCATTATGATCCTACTGTAATTTTACTGGTGTTAGCCACCCTGTGCCTGGCTCTGGCTGGGGAGGGCGGGGTATAAATAAGAATTATTGTTGTTGTTCTTGTTGTTCTTCTTCTTGTTGTTGTTGTTACCCTATGGTTGGAGGTAGCAATCCTTCTGAACTCCCGTTGTTGGAAACCAGAGGAGGGGAGGGGTCTCTTGTGCTCTGACCCTTCTTATGTGTTGGTGTAGCACCCTGCTTGTGGTTAACGCTTAGCTGGAATGAAATATTCAACGCAGCAATAAAGAAATTAAAATAATAATTTATTTGTCAGACAAATAAATGAGAGGCACAGTGGTATATGGTTACCAAAGCTCTGCCCTTTCAGCCCTGATGGCCAGCACTTATATTCCCTCAGCCCAGCCCCCTTGCTCCTCCTTTGGCTGCCTCTGTCCAATCAGCCTGGTTGAAATTCCTATTGGCTGTTTGCTAGAACCAATCATAAAAGATACACCCATTTCCTATTACCTTTTATGGGAGACAGAGAGCTATATTTTCTTCTATTTATAAATGGCAAATAAGTAGCCATACATCTTACATTTACCTCGACCAGGCACCTTAATTACCAGATAACCTTTGGCCCCTCTTGCCCTATTCCCTGCAAAACAGATGGCTAATGGTTCTAATTTTATCTTAAACAGAGATCTTGGGTTCGCCTCCTCACACACCATCTATGAAAGATCTCCTTCTTTGGAGGTCTTTAAGCAGAGGCTCGACAACCATATGTCAGGAGTGCTCTGATGGTGTTTCCTGCTCGGCAGGGGTTTGGACTTGATGGCCCTTGTGGTCTCTTCCAACTTTATGATTTTATGATTCTATGAAATAAGAATCTAACATAAGAATCTAACATTTCTTACTTTCTAAATCCTTTGCATAATTACATTTAAGCCAATATATTTCATAACATATATAGTTTTTTAGAAGAAAGGGAACTTAGTAAAAGCTAAGCTAAATTCTAAGTTCTCTAAAGCTTCAAAGCAGTTTCAGAGAGCTGCTTTGCCTAGTCCAGCTGCTGTTTCTATTTGCCCTTTTAACTTTATGAAAATGTGGCTAAAGTCTCTAATGGGAGGCACAATAATTCTTACTATTTACCAACTTAATTGCAGCTTGATTGTATTCTGTAATATGTAGGGTCAGTGACCTCAGCCTTTTTATGACTGCAATAAACCAGAGGGGCCCTCTGCCCAAGAGCTTGCCAGCTGCCTGCTGGTTTCCTGCCTCGAAAGAAACATTTGTGAATTTAAGCTAATTTTTAAGATACAACCTTGATCAAAAAATATAAGCCTTGATCAAGAATACAGGCTTTGATCAGATGCCTCATTGGGGCACCTAGTTGACCATTGTGAGAGCAGCCTGCTGCACTAGCTGGGCCATAGGCCTGACCCAGCAAGCTCTTATCACATTCTCATGTTCCTTAGTCCACCAGAAGACAGGCAGGTGGTCATCTGTAGCAGCCAAAGCTTCTGAACTATTTTTAAGGGCGTTCCACATTGATTACTAGAGTGCAGCCAGCCACTGTGGTGGCAAATGACTGGATGCCTGCAGCAAGCTCCTGCTCTTCCAGGAAAGGGTGTGGGCAGCAAATCAGATGCAGCTGATAAAATGCACTCTAGGCCTGTTGCCTGATATGCAGGGCTTGCGCTAAGGTGGCTTTCCTATGCATGGACCAAAAACGAGGGCACAGATGTGCGTAGAATCTGCCGATCCGAATTTATATTTATAGCTGCAGAATTTAGAACTAATGGGACAAGTTCAACGTTGGGCTCCTCTGATCGTTCCGCCAGGGGAAGCTGTTATGTACTGAAGTTCTCACCCTGGGCCAGCGGGGGGATACTGTAGATACAGTGGTGCCCCGCAAGAAGAATGCCTCGCAAGACGGAAAACCCGCTAGACGAAAGGGTTTTCCGTTTTTGAGTTGCTTCGCAAGACGATTTTCCCTATGGGCTTGCTTCGCAAGACAAAAACGTCTTGCGAGTCTTGCGATTTCCCCCCCGCTTCCCCCCCCTTTTTCTAAGTCGCTAAGCCGCTAATAGCCTTTTAGCAGCTAAGCCGCTAATCCTTTAATAGCCGCTAAGCCGCTAATAGCGCTAAGCCGCTAATAGGGTTGCTTCGCAAGACGAAAAAACCGCTAGACGAAGAGACTCGCGGAACGGATTCTTTTCGTCTTGCGAGGCACCACTGTAGTTTTCACTCAGGTCCACATATGCAAATAAGGGATTGGAAGTGACATTCAGTGATTGGATAGTCACAGAAAGTGGTTACTGTTGCGTTCTGGTGGAGCTCTATATAAGCAGGCTGACTGAACCCTTCAGTTCAGTTCTGTTCTGGCCTGTGAATAAACAAGAGCTGTTTGAAGAATCGCTGTGTCGTCTGATATGTTCACCCACAACTTAACACAAGCATTTCCGCTTGCCAGACAGAACCATCTCCTCTCTCTTGCTTTGGGGGGTTCTCCTGGGCCTCCAGGGCAGAACTGGGGGACGCACAGGGGCATACGGAGAGTGCGCATTGTGCTTCTGCTGGCATGCCAGCTTAGCTGAATCCTGCAGAATTTCCGTAGCCAACATCAACAGTGTAAATTAAATAGAAATGCAAAACATCTCACTGTACCGGAGAACACACCTGCATGGCAAGTGACCTGTGCACAGTTCTGCTGCCCAGTTGCTCACTGTTGAGGGGCAACCTCAAGACACCTGTGGGTATCATTTCTTAGGGAAAGACCAGCTCAGAAGAACAGTAAGAAAAAGAGGGAACAGCCCTGTGGCTCCACAAGGCAAAATTCATTATTACAGCTCAGGGCCAGCACACCCATAAGGCAAGGTGAGGCGTCTACCTCGGGCGGCAGGATCCACAGAGGCAGCAGAGCCTGGTGGAGATCTTTATTCAGCCCTTCTTCCTGATATAGATCTTCACTCACCCCTTCTTCCCTGGCAGGCAGAGTGGCATCTTGTGGTTTGCCTCAGGTGTCAAAATCTCTTGTGCCAGCCCTCTTACAGCTCATGGGAATAATTTTGAGTGCCTTCTTTATTGAATACCAGGACTTTCTCTCCACCACCCTATTTTCTCTCGTTCTTTAGAACAGTCTAGGACAGGGGTCAGCAAACTTTTTCAGCAGGGGGCCGGTCCGCTGTCCCTCAGACCTTGTGGGGGGCCGGACTCTATTTTTTGGGGGGGGAAGAATGAATTCCTATGCCCCACAAATAACCCAGAGATGTATTTTCAATTAAAGGATACATTCTACTCATGTGAAAACGCGCTGATTCCCAGACCGTCCGTGGGCCGGATTTAGAAGACGATTGGGCTGGATCCAGCCCCCAGGCCTTCGTTTGCCTACCCATGGTCTAGGACTAGACTGCCCCTCAGACAGGGCAGCTTCAAACAGAGGAATGTCCACTGTAAAGAAGAACACTTTGGTAGTAACAAGCAGCTCAAGACATTTTGCTGCCTGAGGCAAAGGACAAGAAGGTGCCTTTCCCCAAACTAACTGGACTGGTAGTTGAAATTTACTCCAATTGTTATGTACTGAAGTTCTCACCCTGGGCCAGCAGGGGGATACTGTAGATAGTTATGCAAATGAAGGATCGAAAAGTGACGTTCAGTGATTGGATAGTTTTAGAAAATGGCAACAGTTACATTGTTCTGGAGCTCTATATAAGCAGGCTGACTGAGCTCCTCAGCTTAGTTCTGTTCTGACATCTGAATAAAGAAGAGCTGTTTGAATAATCGCTGTGTCGTCTGCTATGTTCGCCCACAACTTAACACTGGCGACGAGGATGGGATCAATGGACATCAGAGCACAGCCAGATGCAGCCACTCTCTGAGCTGAGCTGAATCACTGAGCTGAATCACTGAACGTCACTTTTCGATCCTTCATTTGCATACGAAACTATCCATGGCATCGGCATGGCCCATCGATTTCCCCGGGCGATGGACGAGCCGGTAGTGGTAGGCAGCCAGGAAAACAGTCCATTGCAGCATGCGCGGTGAGAGGACCGGTGGAGTTGGATGATCACCGGCGAGGAGGCCCAGGAGCGGCTTGTGGTCAGTGATGAGGTCAAAAGTCCTGCCATAGAGGTATTCATGGAACCTCTTCACTCCAGCCACAAGTGCCAGTGCCTCCTTGTCAAGCTGGCTGTAATTCCGTTCCGTTGGAGATAGTGTCCGGGAAAAGTAGGCGAGTGGTGCTTCTCTTCCGTCTGGAAAACGGTGACTAAGGACAGTGCCGATGCCAAAAGGTGAGGCGTCGCAGGCAAGGACCAGCAGCCTGGCTTCACTGTACTGTACTAGCACTTGGCCGCGTTGAAGGCCGCCGTCTCCCGATGACCCCAGGACCAAGGCGTCTTTGTGCTGAGGAGTCGGTGAAGAGGCTCAGCCACCGTGGCTTTGTGGGGCAGGAACATGTTATAAAAGTTCAGCAGCCCCAGGAACGCCTGCAACTCCGTCTTGTTCTTTGGGATGGGGGCCTGCTGGATAGCGCGGATCTTGGATGTGGTCGGGTGAAGGCCGGAGGCGTTGATAAGATAGCCCAGGAACTCCACCTGTGGAACAGCGATCTGGCACTTCTCCCTCTTTACCTTGAGCCCGGCCTCTTGGAACCTGGTCAGCACGGCACGGAGGTGCTCGAACAGCTGCTGGTGTGAGTCTGCGGACACCAAGACGTCATCAAAATATGGTACCACGCCCGGAAGCCCTTGCAGGAGACGCTCCATAAGGCTTTGGAAGATGCTAGGAGCCACACTCACCCCGAACTGCAACCGGCGGCAATGGAATGCCCCTCGGTGGGTGACGATCGTCTGGGCTTCAGCAGTGGCATCATCGACGGGCAGTTGTTGATAGGCTTGGGCAAGGTCCAGCTTAGTGAAGACCTTACCCTCACCCAGGGAATGCAGCAGGTGTTGGACAACAGGAACTGGATAAGCGTGCTGCTGAAGTGCCTTGTTGATCGTGCACTTGTAGTCAGCGCAGATTCTCACCGACCCGTCTGGCTTGACAGGCATGACGATGGGGGTTTCCCACTTGGCGTGGTCAACCGGCTCCAAAACTCCTTGGGCGATCAGCTTGTCCAGTTGTTCATCCACCTTAGCCTTGAGAGCAAAGGGAACCTGGCGTGGCTTTAGCTTTAGGGGGGCGACTTGTGAATCAAGGCCAAAGGAGATGGGCGTACCTGTATATTGCCCCAAAGTGCCGTCAAAAACCTCGGCAAAGTCTTTGAGCAGACCCTCAGTCTCTGCGTTAGAGATGCAGTTGATGCCGGTGACTTCCAGGCCGAGGGCATCAAACCAGTCTAGCCCTAGGAGGCTTGGCCGCTGAGCTTCGACCACCACCGGTCGGAGCAGTCCCAAAAAATCCTTGAAGGCGATCCGGAACCGGCCAACGCCTACCACGGGAATGTCGTTTCCCTGGTAGTCTCTCAGGTGTACGCGGTGAGAGTCGAGTTGCCTTTTGGACACTCTGGGTACCAGTCTTTTGATGGCGCTCCAAGACACAATGGACAGGGCAGACCCGGTGTCGATCTCCATGTCACATGGAGCTCCTTTAATGAGCACCGTGACTTTCAGCTTGCGTCACGTAGGCGAGTCGGTTTGGCCAATCGTGGTTCCAGACGGGCAGCGGCAGTTGGTGAGAGCGAAACAGCTTTCCTTGGCAGACTGGAGTGAAGACTTGGACTTGCGAGTCGGTGAAGGGGGCTGTCAGACGGAGCTGATCAGCAGACCTTAGCGATGTGGCCCCTTCTGGAACACGTCTGACAGATGGCGTCTCTGACTCGAGACTTGGCACGGGAATGGTTGCCTCCGCAGCCAGCACATTCCGGTTGGCCCTTGGACTTCTGTTGGAACTTCCTGCGCTCCCGCTTTGTCTGGTGCACATCATCGTCTTCACTGGAGGATGCCTCATCACTGCTGGCCTCTTCATGATGCACTGGAACTGGCTTCCTAGCAAGACGCGGGCTGCTGGACTTGCGGATGTCCTGGGTGGAGCGTTCAGCAGCTTCTGAGGACACAGCCTCCTCAATGGCCTTCTGCAGCGTGAGGTCTGGCTTGGCGAGGAGACGCCGTTGCAGATGGATGTCCCGGACCCCGCAGACGATTCGATCCATCAGGGCATTGTCTAAGTCTCGAAACTTGCAGTGCATTGCAGGGCGGTGGTGTAGTTGTTGATTGATTCCCCCTCTGCCTGGTTCCAGTGGTAAAACGCATGGCAGGCAGCAATATTGGATGGCTTTGGGGCGTAGTGGTTGCGGAGCTTCTCTTGGATCGTGTCCCATGGTGTTGCCTGGACTGCTTCAGGCGCAACCAATGCTCGGGCCGTCTCAAACACCTCAGGCCCACAGAGGCTGAGGAATAGGCCCCGCTTCCATTCCTTTGATACTGCTGTCAGCTCGTTGGCTTGGAGGTAGCAGTCGAACCGAGTGAGATAGGAGTCCCATGATTCAGAGGCTGGCACAAACGGCGGTAGAGGCACAAGTGAAGCCATGATTCCGATGCCGGAGAGAAGGGCGATGGATGGAACACAGTGCTCTAAGCAGAACAGCAATATTGGGGGCGTCCTCCACTGCACTTGAGGGCAGCAGGCTAGCATAGCAGTTAGAGGGCACTCACAGCTCTGTCCACTCTGCTGCTTGCATATAATAGTAACTGGTTTTTCCCCTTCTCTACTCTCCCACTTGGAAAACTGTAATTGCTATGTGGGACAGTCATGACTCATAATGACCATGAGGTATCACTGACCTGTTTCCCAGCTCTGCATGCTAATTAAAATGGGAACAGTGTCACTAGATGATGATGAGCAGCCTCAGATGCAAGACAGAGCTGTTCCGCCTGGCCTTTCGTATGGACTCAGTCTGACCCTTATGTTTCCCTCCCCTTATGGTTTTGATCTATTTGCTACTTTTAAAACGAGGCTGCTTTTTAAATTGTATTTTAACCTGTATTTTAAATTGGATCCCCCCCCATTATATTTTTATTATAATTTTACTGGTGTTAGCCGCCCTGAGCCTGGCCAGGGAGGGCGGGGTATAAATAAATTTTATTATTATTATTACTACTGCTATGATTATTATTCCTCCGCCAGTGGTCGGAATTTCTTTTTCTGTCATTCAGATCCATTGATTCAGGCCCTAACCTCCAGAACAGAAGAAAACAAGCTTTCTCCATATTCCATGTGACAGCCCTTCTGATATTTTTGGGACGCGGGTTGCACTGTAATCTAAAGCACTGAGCCTAGGGCTTGCTGATCAGAAGGTCGGCGGTTCAAATCCCCACAATGGGGTGAGCTCCCATTTCTCGGTCCCTGCTCCTGCCAACCTAGCAGTTCGAAAGCACGGCAAAGTGCAAGTAGATAAATAAGTACCGCTCTGGCGGGAAGGTAAACGGCGTTTCCATGCGCTGCTCTGGTTCGCCAGAAGCGGCTTAGTCATGCTGGCCACACGACCTGGAAAAACTGTCTGCAGACAAACGCCGGCTCCCTCAGCCAGTAAAACGAGATGAGTGCCACAACCCCAGAGTCGTTCGCTACTGGACTTAACTGTCAGGGGTCCTTTACCTTTTTTATCCTGTCTCCTCTAAGTCTCCTCTTCCAGGCTAAGCATACTCAGCTCCCTTGACCATTCATCATAAGGCTGGGTTTCCAGACCCTTTATCATCTCAGTCACCCTCCTCTGCACATGTTCCAGCTTGTCAATACCCTTCTTAAACTGTGGTACCCAGACCACATGACTCCAGGCAGGGCCTGACCAAGGCAGAATAGAGGTACTGTCATACCTCGGGTTACAGACGCTTCAGGTTGTGCGTTTTCGGGTTAAGGACGCGCCAGAACCTGGAAGACCCGGAACAGGTTATTTCCCGGTTTCGGTGCTCGCTCATGCGCAGAAGTGCCAAATCGCAACCCGTGCGTGCGCAGACACAGCGCTGTGGGTTGCGGACACTGCGGATTGCGAACGTGCCTCCCGCACGGATCACGTTCTCAATCCGAGCGTCCACTGTACTCTTACTTTCTGTTAATGAATGTTAATGAATTGTTCTGTGGTTTCTTATTATTTTGGGCAGCTTTTAATAATAGGATAGCCTCTCAAGAGTGGTTAGACTGTCCCCTGCCCATGCTTCACTTTAACAGGACTCTTAAAACTGCTTTGTTCCAGCAAACATCTTTAAGTTAAATCCTGTTGTCTATCCTTTTTTATCAGTTGCTCACACAGGTTTTTTTATGGCTGTGTTTTGGCTACTGTTGGTTTTATTGTTCATGTTTCTTGGGGCTGCTTTTCATTTTCTTGTACTTTTTAGATTTGTAAGTCACCTTGACTTTTATAGAAAGGCTGGGTGTTGATGGCAAAAATAAATAACCAATCATTTTAGACACATGGGAAGTGCGAGGTATAAATAAATAAAAGCACATCATTGTTTGATCGATGGTTTAATGTGTTTAGATACCACGTTCCTGCCAAGACATCTGTGTGCACAGGGCACTATGGGTCTTTGTGCGGCGGGGGGCAGTGTTTCGTATTTATATACCTCCCAATTAACCGTAGGCTCTTGGTAGAGGGGATGCTCAGAAGCGGCAGCTAAGAAATGTGTAAGAAATGGTGTTCAGAATTCCCAGCAAGTACGAAAAAGAGCCTGTTGTCTTTGTCCATGGAGTTTTCTTGGCAGTGATACTGGAGTGGCTTGCCGGTTCCTGCTCCAGGTGGATCACGTTTGGTCAAAACTCTCCACTATGACCTGTCCATCTTGGGTGCCCTTCTCGGCATAGTTCATAGCTTCTCTGAGTTATTCAAGCCCCTTCGCCACGGCAAGGCAAAATATGGTTTGAAGCTCAACATCAAAAAAACGAAGATCATGGCCACTGGTCCCATCACCTCCTGGCAAATAGAAGGGGAAGAAATGGAGGCAGTGAGAGATTTTACTTTCTTGGGCTCCATGATCACTGCAGATGGTGACAGCAGTCACGAAATTAAAAGACGCCTGCTCCTTGGGAGAAAAGCAATGACAAACCTAGACAGCATCTTAAAAAGCATAGACATCACCTTGCCAACAAAGGTCCGTATAGTTACTGCTATGGTTTTCCCAGTAGTGATGTATGGAAGTGAGAGCTGGACCATAAAGAAGGCTGATCGCTGAGGAATTGATGCTTTTGAATTATGGTGCTGGAGGAGATTCTTGAGAGTCCCATGGACTGCAAGAAGATCAAACCTCTCCATTCTGAAGGAAATCAGCCCTGAGTGCTTACTGGAAGGACAGATCCTGAAGCTGAGGCTCCAAGACTTTGGCCACCTCATGAGAAGAGAAGACTCCCTGGAAAAGACCCTGATGTGGGAAAGATGGAGGGCACGAGGAGAAGACGACAGATGATGAGATGGTTGGATAGTGTTCTCGAAGCTACGAACATGAGTTTGACCAAACTGCGGGAGGCAATGGAAGACAGGAGTGCCTGGCGTGTTCTGGTTCAGGGGGTCAAGAAGAGTCGGACATGACTAAACGACTAAACAACAACAACAACAACAACAACAAAAACCTTATACAATCACACAATACAATTTATGCAACAATACAATAGTTTATACAAGAAAATCCTCCCTTTAAAAAAATAATATGAAGTAACTTATTCATACGTACACTCAAACACACACCTTTCCCCTGTTCTCACCAAAATTGGTTCTGCTTTCTTTTTCGAAGGAGTAAAGGAAGCAATTATTAAGGCAAAGAATCTGGTAATGTTTTTATTAACCGCTGCTCTTTGCAGCGCTGTTCAAATAGAGAAAACTTTAGCTGATATCAGTTTTAAGAACCGGTGGAGCAATGCATGGAATTTAGTCCTTCGAGAAACACTTGCCGGGCACGTCAAATTTTTGAATAGGAAAGCGAAGTCAGACCCGTTTATTATAGTCTGGTGGGAATTGACTGAATATATCAACAAGGAAAAGCTACATCTTCCTTTCTCCACCAGTTTCACAAGACATTCGGGACAAATGAATCTCCCCATAAATAATCCATCACTTCTGTTTATTACAAGTTATACTTTACATCTTCTAATGTGCATTGCATTGTCAACTAGTGTGCAACTGTGTTGTAATGCTTCTCTCTCATGCTTGATATTTTGCTTCACCTGAGATACCATCAGAAGTCCATCTAAGTTCCTTTGGTTTTGATTTTATATTTGTTGTATCATTGAAAACCCCTAAAGAAATTTTTTTTTAAATGACAAAACCCACAAACACCTTTCCCCATTCCTCATCTTTTCCATTCAGGGCTATGTTTTCTGAAACTTATTACCATATTTTTGCTCTATAAGACGCACCAGACCACAAGACACACCTAGTTTTTGGAGGAGGAAAACAAGAAAAAAATATTCTGAATCTCAGGCGCCAGAACAGCAAGAGGGATCGCTGTGCAGTGAAAGCAGCAATCCCTCTTGCTGTTCTGGCTTCTGGGATAGCTGTGCAGCCTGCATTCGCTCCATAAGATGCACACACATTTACCCTTACTTTTTAGGAGGGGAAAAATGAGTCTTATAGAGCAAAAAATACGGTAATTTACTTAGAACACAAATTACAGTCATACCTCATGTTACGTTTGCTTCAGGTTGAGCGTTTTCAGGTTGTGTGCCATGGCGACCCGGAAGTACCGGAACGGGTTACTTCCGGGTTTCGCCGCTCGCGCATGCGCAGACTCGCAAATGACTTCACGCGCATGCACACAGTGGCGTAGCGTGGGGGTGCAGGGGGGGCGGCCGCACCGGGCGCAACATCTGGGGGGGCGCTCGCACTCGAGTGCTAAAATCCACGGGTTAGGGGGCGCAAATTACTTGCCTTGCCCCGGGTGCTGACAACCCACGCTACGCCACTGCATGCACAGAAAGGACAAATCATGACCTGCATGTGTGCAGACGCGCAGACACGGGTTGCGTTCTTTTCAGGTTGCGAACGGGCCTCCGGAACGGATCCCGTTCGCAACCAGAGGTACCACTGTAGTCCACTCCAACATCCAATCATACATGTATAATTTTTTATAGATTTGTTTACTGCATTTATGTATTCCGCCTTTTCCTCTAAGGAGCTTGAGGTGGTGTACATGGCTCTCCCCTTCTTCACAACGACCCTGCAAAGTAGGCTAGGCTGAGAGCCACTTCCTATCTCAGTAAGCTTCCTGTCCGAGTGGGGATTTGAACCCTGGTCCAGACCCTCCAAGTGTCCCTATTTTCCAGGGACAGTGCCGGATTTACAGAAGCCATCCCAGTTTTCTGATTTGATCCTGGCATGTCCCACTTTTCCTTAGGACATCCCTATTTTCATCAGGGAAATGTTGGAGAGTATGGAGTTATGTGACCCCCGAGCCAAGGAGATAAGTAACTACACAACCTTTAGAAGACATCTGAAGGCAGTCCTGGATAGAGAAGGTTTTTTTAATGTTTAATATTTCATTACTAGTACGTTTCCGAGCACAATTCAAAGTGTTGGTGCTGACCTTTAAAGCCCTAAACGGCCTCGGTCCAGTATACCTGAAGGAGCGTCTCCAACCCCATCGTTCAGCCCGGACACTGAGGTCCAACATTGAGGGCCTTCTGGCGGTTCCCTCACTGTGAGAAGCCAAGTTACAGGGAACCAGGCAGAGGGCCTTTTTGGTAGTGGCTCCTGCGCTGTGGAATGCCCTCCCACCAGATGTCAAAGAAAACAACAACTACTAGACTTTTAGAATTCATCTGAACACAGCCCTGTTTAGGGAAGCTTTTAATGTTTGATGCATTACTGTATTTTAATATTTTCTTGGAAGCCGCCCAGAGTGGTTGGGGAAGCCCAGTCAGATGGCCAGGGTATAAATAATATATTATTATTATTATTATCATTATTATTATTATTATTATTATTATTATTAGGAAGCTGCCCAGAGTGGCTGGGGCAACCCAGTCAGATGCTCAGGATACAAATAATAAAGTTGTTGTTGTTGTTCTTGTCCTTGAATAGGACTTCCCTATTTTCATCGGGAAAATGTTGGAAGGGTATGCTGGTCTCCCAGACTCTAGTCGTATGCTCTAACCACTATGCCACACTGTCAAACCTAGAAACAATGGCTATGTCTTAAATAGAAAAATAGTGCCTCTTGCACTAGTAGGGAAGAGGGGAACTAAGTGTGTCCTTCTGAGTCTGCAGTTTCAATGTCCCATATGCTCTCCTCCATGGTTTTGTTTTTAAAAATCTTTAAACCAGACAGCCCTCCAGGCAGAGGACACCTTCAAAGAGAGCTGCCCTCCATAAAATGGGACACTCTGTGTGCACCTCCCTCCCCAAATAAATTTGCCTGGCTTCCTCGAGTTTAAGGAGGGCGGCAAAGACTTATTCTCTCCTGCCCTGCCTTTAATCTGATTTAACCTCCTGCTGTGGTGATGCATTTTTAAACAGGCTCTGTTGCTTTATGCGCTTCTCATGCTGCCGTTTTAATTATTTAATTGATATATTGCATTTGCTGTCATTTTAATTTTCATTGGGTTCTGTATTCCCCCCCCCCCAAATCAAATGCAGTGTGCTCGTTATACCAACCAGGTGCCTCTGGGAAGCCTGCGAAGGGGAGCTGAACACCAAAGTGCTTTCCCCAGCTTGTGTTTCTGGACAACTGGTATTCTGAACATAGCTGTCAACTTACAGATTTGAAAATAAGGGACCGGCAGCCTCGAAAATAAGGGATCAGCAGCCAAAATAAGGGATTTTCCGGGCACAGGTATGTTCGACTTCTGAGCCCCTCCGAGCCAAAGGCAGAAAGCCCAGCCAGCAGCCAAACGAAGCCTCAAGCGGTGGTTCCCACAGCGCAGCAACCCGGCAAAGGGGATGCAGCAAGGAAAACCACCGTCACCTCTCCGCTGGGAAGCGCTGAGCAAAGGCGAGTCCCCAGGCAACGCGGCCGATTTGATCGGCACAAGGCCTGCAAGCTCCATCCCCCAGTCTTTCTTAGACTCCTTATTGGGTGAGCAACGCAGCCAAGCAACCCAGCTGGAGCCTCCCTCCTCCCTGGCCGGCAGGGAGGGAGGAAGAGGAGCTGCTTCCTTTGAAACCCGGGAAATTTAAGGGACATCATCAATAAGGGACAGCAGCGGGACACGGCGCTGGGATAAGGGAGTTTCCCGCCAAATAAGGGACGGTTGGCAGCTATGATTCTGAAGCATCACTGGCGTGCAAGTAGACCATTGCCAGCAGGGCCAGCAGCCACTGGTAGTCTTAACCTCCACGAATCAGTCTGGTCCTCTTTCAAAGCTATCCAAGTTGGTTACCCTCGCCGCCTCCAGTGGGAGAGAGTTTCACAGTTTAACACTGCGCTGCATTCAGAATTTGCTTTCTTCTGCCTGTTCTGAATCAGACATTCAGCTTCGTTGGATGTTCCCAAGTTCCCCATCCACTTTCTCCTCTATGTATCACACACACATACACAGAGCACACATTTATTATATAATATTGAGAGTCTTTTTTTTTTAAATCATTTTTATTGATTTTCCAATAAAAAACATCCAATTAAATATCCAATCATAATACTTCTATTAAAATAAAAAAGATCAAATTATAGTCCAAATTGTGTTTATTAATTTCTTGGGGCTCTCCACAGTCTGGATCTCTGGAGCATATCTCCGCATCTTAGTCCTGCTTCTCCTTGTTGTTTCCCTATTTTCCACATCTCGATATTAACGCTTCATAATTTTTTGTCCCTGGGTCCGGGATTCTCATTCATGTCAAACGTCATATACTTTCATCTGCCGAATACAGCTTTGTTAATATATATTTTTCCAACTGCCTTTTTATCAGCTCAGCTTCGTCTGATTCCGTTCCAATTCCAAATCTGTTATCTCTGACGGCGCAGCAACACATTAATTGTCAAAACCTTCCTTTTGAACTTTATTAAACCAGTATCTTCCAAATTAAGTTATTAGGCAAAACTGTTTGCAATATTAAACTGTGTTCCACAATATCAGTCACTTGGTGATCGATCGGCCTTTCGAGACCGCACTCTCCCCTCTCCAGGCCCTAGAGGGGGGGCTGCTAGACATTCCTTAGCCTTCTCAGTTCACTCATAATGAATATAAAAAGCTTCTGCAAACAGCTGCCAAATTACAGTGGTACCTCGGGTTAAGTACTTAATTCGTTCCGGAGATCCGTACTTAACCTGAAACTGTTCTTAACCCGAAGCACCACTTTAGCTAATGGGGCCTCCTGCTGCTGCTGTGCCGCCAGAGCACGATTTCTGTTCTCATCCTGAAGCAAAGTTCTTAACCTGAAGCACTATTTCTGGGTTAGCGGAGTCTGTAACCTGAAGCGTATGTAACCTGAAGCATATGTAACCCGAGGTACCACTGTATTGCCTTGATTCATCACAAAGTCAATCAGTGTATGCTAATATTGAGAGTCAATGTGGTGTCAGGCTTGCACCTGGGAGACCAGGGTTCAGATCCCCACGCGCTCATGAAACTCACTCAGTGACCTGAGGCCACTCACTCAGTCTCAGCCGAAACTACCTCACAGGGTTGTTGCAGACCCTCCCAGTGCCCCTATTTTCCAGGGACAGTCCCGGATTTACAGAAGCCATTCTGATTTCTGATTCGATCCCACAACGTCCCTCTTTTCCTTGGGACGTCCCTATTTGCATCGGAGAAATGTGGGAGGGTGTGGAATTATGCGACACCCCCCCAACCCAAGGAGATAAGTAACTATACAGCTTTTAGAAGACATCTGAAGGCAGCCCCAGATAGGGAAGTTTTTCAGTGTTTGATGTTTTATGTTTTTATATATGTTGGAAGCCGCCCAGAGTAGCTGGGGCAACCCAACCAGATGGCCAGTGTATAAATAATAAAATAGGACGTTCCTATTTTCATCAGAGAAGAGTTGGAGGGTATGTTGTTGTAAGTATGGAATGGAGAGTGGGAGAACCATGTATGCCAGTTTCATCTCCTTGGAGGAAAAGGTGAGATAGAGGAAGAGGAAGAGGAAGAGGAAGAGGAAGAGGAAGAGGAAGAAGAAGAAGAAGAAGAAGAAGAAGAAGAAGAAGAAGAAGAAGAGGAGGAGTTTGGATTTGATATCCCGCTTTAGCACTACCCTAAGGAGTCTCAAAGGGGCTAACATTCTCCTTTCCCTTCCTCCACCACAACAAACACTCTTGTGAGGTGAGTGGGGCTGAGAGACTTCAGAGAAGTGTGACTAGCCCAAGGTCTCCCAGCAGCTGCATGTGGAGGAGCAGGGAAGCGAACCCGGTTCACCAGATTACGAGTCTACCGCTCTTAACCACTACACCACACAACAAATAAATAAATACATGCGAACACTCATGCACAAAAACCCTGATTCATAAATTTTCTGTTTCTTTAAAAAGGTAAAGGTACCCCTGACCGTTAGGTCCAGTTGTGGACGACTCTGGGGTTGCATGCTCTTTTTTTTAAAAAAAAATAATTTTTATTAACCGACCAATCAAATCAAATCACATCACATAAATTCCGAATTACAAAGCGAATTTTAAATTTTTTGTTGGGGGGACTCATATTTCAAGTTCCGAAGGGGATTCCAATCATCTTCTTGCTGCTGCGTTAATATCCACAAATCTGTCCAAATAATGTTCATAATTCTATCCAGTCCTATCTTGCTGTTCCCACATCTCATCTTGTTCGTATATTTTTCTTTTTTTCTTTATGATCTCTTCTGATAATCTCCTTAAGCAGGTAAACACCAGTTATAATCCTGTGTTAATTTTTCCGTTCGTCCAATCATCATGTCGAGATGGTTTCCATATATCATCACTTTCATAAATAAAAGCACTCTTTCCATCATTAGTCTCGCAATTCTGTCGCCTTCTTTAGTCCCTCTTAAGAGGCTCACCCACAATATGAAAACAGATCTGTTCCTCCTCCCAGACATAAGTCTTTCGACAGAACTTGCCAAAATGGCGACGCTATTTTTTGCTGCGTCATTCCAAAGCTCTTATGCTTTTCCACGATCTCCTTAAAACATGCTTTGGTTAGAAAATTATCTCCACACAGTCTTAAATCCTCAGCTTAAGTCATTTAAACGGCATTTCTGACTTGTGACTTGTGGGGGGGGGATTCTTGGTTAATCACATAGAGAAAAGAAAGGAAAGTCCCCCCCCCCATCCAGTTCCGTTGCTGAACATACCGAGCCTTGGTGTGTCTTCTCATGATTTATTCCTGTTCCTCCGACCCGTCTTGTTTATCAGAGATCTCTTCAGTTAGCAGTCTTTACTCCCCATTCTTCCTTGAAATATGTGCATTAGTTTCCTCCTAATTGTTCCTTTTGAAGTTGCTGCAGCTAGAGGCACGAATCAGAGACAGCGTCCAGGAGTGCCGAAATCCGCACAAGGGCTTTCTGCCTAGTGCCCCCACCCCCACAAATTCGGAGGTGGTATAGGGCACAGCAGGCAAGGGCAGTCCCCCACACACACTTGGGGGGGCCGGGAGGCTGTTTACTCCCATCACACTGGGGTTGCACGCTCATCTCACTCTATAAGCCGAGGGAGCCGGCATTTGGCCGCAGACAGTTTTTCCGGGTCATGTGGCCAGCATGACTAAGCCGCTTCTGGAGAACCAGAGCAGCGCACGGAAATGCCGTTTACCTTCCTGCCGGAGCGGTACCTATTTATCTACTTGCACTTTGACGTGCTTTCGAACTGCTAGGTTGGCAGGAGCAGGGACCGAGCAACGGGAGCTCACCCCGTCGCAGGGATTCGAACCGCCGACCTTCTGATCGGCAAATCCTAGGCTCTGTGGTTTAACCCACAGCGCCACCCGCTGTTCCTTTACAGTGATATAAATTATGCCTCAGTTCCTTTAAAATCTAACAGCCATTGTCATGGGTGCTTTAGCTGAGATTCCTGCATTGCTGGGGGGTTGGACTAGATGACCCTTAGGGTCCCTTCTAACTCTACAATGCTATGTCTGTAGATACTGAATCACAGCGATAAAAAAAAAATTAAGAAGTTACACAGACTTGTTATTTTTATTTTTTGTTGTTGTTAAACTCTCAAAGCTTTATTTGTTGCTGCACATTTTGGCCAATAGGAATAATGTAGCATTGATTAAAATCACATTTTACTGAAGTGAGTTATGTCGTTGACAGCAAAGCATAATCTTCCAAGTACTGCTTTTCCAAGTAGATATGGCCTCTGCGTATGCGTGTCTTCTTCTTAAGGGAAGATGGCAGCCAGCAGTGCTCCGCCAGCTGTCACTGCAGCTGTGGTAGCAGTGGACAGCCCAGCAGCACTGACTGACTGAAGTGCGGCAACAGCACTCCCAGCTGCTACTCCTCCACCATTGGCGATGGCCGCTGCCGACATCATTTTTGCAGCCAGAGAGCCAGCTGCAATTCCAGCTCCAGTGAAGCCTGCTGCTCCCAGTGCTACTGGGACAGCAATCGTGGCCACTGCCAAGCCGGCTGCACCTCCCAAAGCTGCAATTACTGGAACGCCCACCATGTTGGCTTTAAGAGACCCACGCCTCTCCTCGGAAATCTCTACACAGACTTGTTATGTGTTATAACAACTTTTGAACTTTTAAAACATTTTAAGTGATCTTGGGAGGATTAAGGCCGCAAGGCACCCTGTAAATGCTAAAATAAATAAATGAGAACTCCCATTCTGTCCTCTCAACAACCCTGCAAGCAAGGTTCTGTGAACCCTTCTCTTCCCTCCCCTTTTATGAAGATCACCCGCTCTGAGACCCCACAGCTAATTCTCCCCTGGGCTCCTCACTGGCCCAAGTAGGACCAATTCAGCCAGCTAGCCCTGGGGATTATCTAATTGATTTTTATTGTTATTCATGTTTTTATTCTATATTTTATGCTGCTTTTATATTTAAGTGTTTTAAAGTGTTTTAAATTTGTTGCTAGCCGCCCTGAGCCCGGTTTTTGAACCAGGAAGGACAGGGTATGAATAAAAAAAATTTATTATTATTATTATTATTATTATTATTATTATTATTACCCAGAGACAGCGACTGGTCCAAAGTAATCACGTCAGCTATGTATTAGCGTGAATTGTGTGAGAGTGAGAGAGAGAGTTAAGGTGGCTGTTTATAATTTAGTGAAAGTCAACAGGAACCTATTGACAATTCTCGGCCAAATTTTGCCCGTCTCCATCACATCGCAGCACGTTAAAACAGAACGCGAAAGCCTGCACTCACTGGCATGTGCTGAAAACCTGAGGACATACGTGTCTATTTTTGGACATTCCCTAAATGAATCATGTGAACATCATGCCTCGGCGTCCCAGCAGACAGGTAAATATATGTAGGCATCAGTATATTTGAGTGCTTCTGTTTCGAAAACCAAACCTGCGGTGCGTTTCTTTAAATAAACTGCCCCCCGCGTTCCAGTGCAAAGAAGTCACCCTTGTATGATCCATTCATATATGACCTTACTGTAAAGCAGACACATGCTCTTAAATAATTAAAAATATGGGGGGGGGCAGTTAACTCAGTTTTTTTGTGGTGGGGGGGGACATGCCCTGGGGTGGAGGGAGGGGGTTAGGAAAAAAGGATCAAGGAAGCTTTTAGCCAGATCTTCGGCCAGGTTTATTGATGACCCGGTGATCAATTTCATGTTCTTTCCTGGATGTTAAAGCTAATGGGAAGTGAATGGCTTTTAGTTAAACGTGCGTTTTTTTCCCCAGGACTCGGGGACCGAGACCACGATCTGCGAAATGATGAGAAATAAGCTATTCCCTTAACCTTTTTTAAACAGGGCAAACGTGGCCCCCAGTGTCATCCTGCCTGCCACACATTAGAGAAATGGCTCTCGCTTTCGCCCCCCCTCCGTTTCTTTTTTCATTTTACGAGAGATAACATAACCTGCCCTATTATTTATTCATGAATCGTAGCCATTAAGACGATAAATCAAATTATCAGCTTCCTGTCTCGCTCCGGGTTTAATCATTTTTTATGGCTGGCGTAATACAGAGACAGCTTCCTTCCTATGAAACAGGAGACCTCTGACGACCTATTTATTAGGACCCTGCATTTCCTCCCCATTTTTAAGTCTATCCCGGTCGTTTTCTCTGTCAATCGCAGCTGTAATAAAAATCCAATAAGGAACTTGAACATTCATTCAATGGAGCAAAATTACCCATGAAACCAGGGGGCTTTTTAACCTTTCTCGAACAAGTACTAATAAGTGACTTCTAGTATATTCAAGCTTTTCTCAAAATTACTGTATTTTTTGCTCTATAAGACTCACCTTTTCCCTCCTAAAAAGTAAGGGGAAATGTGTGTGCGTCTTATGGAGCGAATGCAGGCTGCGCAGCTATCCCAGAAGCCAGAACAGCAAGAGGGATCGCTGCTTTCGCTGCGCAGCAATCTCTCTTGTTGTTCTGGCTTCTGGGATTCAGAATATTTTTTTTCTTGTTTTCCTCCTCCAAAAACTAGGTGCGTCTTATGGTCTGGTGTGTTTTATAGAGCGAAAAATACAGTAGGGACAGGAAATATCAGCCAGTGGAGGTGTGTTTACATCTGAAGCGAAAACGTTATATATGTATGTGTGTTTTTTCAAATTGCTTCCTCTGTGAAACATCTTTAAGCGATTTAACAACGAAAACAGCAGCAATAAACACAGAGGGCAACTGCAAACACAAACCCAGTTTCAAATATGGTGCAGACTGGGGTAAAGCTGTCCGCTTAAAAGGTTTGTTGGGAAACAACCCAGAGATGGTGACTGTCTGACATGTAAGAGGAGGATGTTTCAAAGTTAGGGGCCAACACAATAAAGGCCCTGCATCCTTACATCTTACAAAATGGGACTTTCAGGTGAGCATCTCCTCAGGTATCGGCAGGATGCGTTCTCCTGCACAGCGCAGGAATAATGAGAAGAGCCAGCCAGCAGTAGATCACACCGAGCAAGTTGGAGTTAACTTTTTATTAGCAAAAACAGGAGGGTCAGGCCTAATGAGCGCAGCATCTCATCTCCGGCAGGTCTCGCCTCCGTGAAACCATTGCTGAGGCTAAAGGTTGGTTCTCCCCAAGCTATCTGAGACTGCGCCTGAATGAAGCAAGCTTCTCCTATGCCCTTTTCATACCTCTTCTGGTTCTGGGAGACAAGGGGGGAGCTTCTTGCAGCAGGAAGGGGAGATATCCTTGCCTTCTCACCAGCCTGATTCATCTCTGCCTCTTGGCCTCCCTCTTCTCCTGCTTCAGCTTCTGCCTCTGATTCTGGGCTGCTCTCTGCCACAGACTCTCCCCGCTCACAAAGCCTTGTTGCCTTTTCAGCTTCCAATACCTCCTCTTCCCAGTCTCCTCCCTCTGACCACTTCTCATTGTCCCACCACCAATCCCTGGACTTCGAGCCTTCTTCCCTTTGTGGTTCCCCAGCTGGTTCCCCCCAACATTCCTCTGTGTCCGACTAAAGGTAAAAGACCCCTGGATGGTTAAGTCCAGTCAAAGGCGACTATGGGGTTGCGGCGCTCATCTCGCTTTCAGGCCAAGGGAGCCGGCGTTTGTCCACAGACAGTTTCCGGGTCATGTGGCCAGCAAGACTAAACCGCTTCTGGAGCAACGGGACACCGTGACAGAAACCAAAGCACACGGAAACACTGTTTACCTTCCTGCCACAGCGGTACCTACAGTGGTGCCTCGCAAGACAAAAATAATCCGTTCCGCGAGTCTCTTCGTCTAGCGGTTTTTTCGTCTTGCGAAGCAACCCTATTAGCGGCTTAGCGGATTAGCGCTATTAGCGGCTTAGCGGCTATTAAAGGCTTAGCGGCTTAGCGGCTAAAAGGCTATTAGCGGCTTAGCGGCTTAGAAAAAGGGGGGGAAAGCGGGGGAAAATTGCAAGACTCGCAAGACGTTTTCGTCTTGCGAAGCAAGCCCATAGGGAAAATCGTCTTGCGAAGCAACTCAAAAACGGAAAACCCTTTCGTCTAGCGGGTTTTTCGTCTTGCAAGGCATTCGTCTTGCGGGGCACCACTATATTTATCTTTGGAGGTGTGCTTTTGAACTGCTAGGTTGGCAGGAGCTGGGACAGAGCAACGGGCGCTCACTCCGTTGCGGGGATTCGAACCGCCGACCTTTCGATCGGCAAGCCCAGGAGGCTCAGTGGTTTACCTGTGTCCGACTAGTCCATGACAAATGACATAAATGCTGATACGGAAACAGGGATGGGGTGGGTTCAGCCTTATGCCTTCTATTTCCCCCTCCACTTTTTATTTGTTTACTATACAGTGGTACCTCAGGGTACAAACACCTCGGGTTACAAACACTTCGGGTTACAGCCTCCGCTAACCCGGAAGTAGTACCTCGGGTTAAGAACTTTGTCTCAGGATGACAACAGGTATTGCGCACCGGTGGAGCGGTGGCAGTGGGAGGCCCCATTAGCTAAAGTGGTGCCTCAGGTTAAGAACAGTTTCAGGTTAAGAACGGACCTCCGGAACAAATTAAGTTCGTAACCAGAGGTAATCCCTGGGGTCCACTTCCGTGTCTTGAATTCACAAAGCTTGAGTGGAAATTCGGGATTTCTTCGGAGGAGAGCTGGCGGAGCCTGATGCCCTCCAGATGTTGTTGAACCCCCAACTCTCATCAGCCTTGGACAACATGGATTCAGCTGTCAGGGGCAATAAGAGCTGCGGTCCCTGAAAAGTGGCTTCTGCACAAAACCTTGATAAGGCAGCTGCGGTCAAAAGGCCACTTTTTGTTTGTTTGTTATGTATTGATAAAAGATGTAGATTAACAGAGCGACGGCTCGAAGCATCACATCACCTGACTGACAATAACAACCTTCTCAGGTTTTTCCTCCTCCAGGCTTGTGAGGAAAACAAGGTTGCTGGAGGTTGCGCAGAAAGGGAAACAGCAGGGAAGTATTTTCACTTTGGGAAATAAGACACCAAAACCAACACTGTGTCTTACGAGAGGAGGGCAGGCTGCAAGTCCTCATGAATGAACCAATTTGTCAGGCGTACAGGAACGTGGTTCTTTGGCAACAGACTTCCGCCGCCGCTGCCGCCATCGCCTGTGGAGCCCAATTGATCTCCCCCCCACCAGCTGCAGCTTGTTGCATCAATTTGTCAGGGTTTAAATATCAATTAAAAGGACGGCTCTCTCCTCTGCCCGCCTCTCCCCTGCTCATGTTTGCTCCCTTCGTTTGCCTCCCCTCCCTGGCAAAACACTAATGAACTGTTTAATGCCCAAGAGGCAATTTCAAATTATCCAGCGTAATGAGGGGTCTGCATCAGAAGATTTATTACCCTTGTTTGATCTTCTGCTAATGCATTATTATTATTCTGATCAAGAAAACAACCTGGGGTGGCTGGAAGTCCTTTTGCGCCTCTCTGTGGGGTCTTTTCGTTTGGTGGGGTGGTGGTAGTTGTTAGCAATGGACCACACATGGCACAAAGCATCTCAGCCCACCAGCTAATTCAATTCTTGTCTGCCGCTGGGGACCAAATTGGATTAGGCCATTTCCTGGTTCCACTGCAACTATCACAGATGAATCTATACTGTATAGGCAAACACACAACCCTTTTAACTTTAGAGAAAAGGTGAGGAAGAAGGGACCTGATGGATGTGTATATAATTATTCCAGGGATGATCCTAGATTTACAGAAGCCGTCCCAGCTTCTGATTTGATCCTGGAATATTCCACTTTCCCTTAGGACATTCATCGGAGAAATGTTGGAGGGTAAGGTGTTATGCGACCCCCAAACCAAGGAGATAAGTAACTAGGCAACCTTTAGAAGACATCTGGAAGGCAGCCCTGTACAGGGAAGTTTTTTAACGTTCAATGTTTTATTATGTTTTTATATACATCGTAAGCCACCCAGAGTGGCTGGGGCAACCCAGTCAGATGTGGGGGGTATAAATAATAAAAGTATTATTATTATTATTATTATTATTATTATTATTATTATTATTATTAAATTAATTAAATAGGACACCCCTATTTTCTTTAAAAAGTAGAGACATCACCTTGCCAACAAAGGTCCATATAGTAAAAGCTATGGTTTTCCCAGTAGTGATGTATGGAAGTGAGAGCTGGACCATGAAGAAGGCTGATCGCCAAAGAATTGATGCTTTTGAATTATAGTGCTGGAGGAGACTCTTGAGAGTCCCATGGACTGCAAGAAGATCAAACCTCTCCATTCTTAAGGAAATCAGCCCTGAGTGCTCACTGGAAGAACAGATCCTGAAGCTGAGGCTCCAAGACTTTGGCCACCTCATGAGAAGAGAAGACTCCCTGGAAAAGACCCTGATGTTGGGAAAGATGGAGGGCACAAGGAGAAGGGGACAACAGAGGACGAGATGGTTGGACAGTGTTCTCGAAGCTACCAGCATGAGTTTGACCAAACTGCGGGAGGCAGTGGAAGACAGGTGTGCCCGGTGTGCTCTGGTCCAAGGGGTCACGAAGAGTCAGACACGACTAAATGACTAAACAACAACAAATTTCATCGGAGAAATGCTGGAGGCTAGGCTTCAACAGGCAGGGATTTTTTCATCCAGGCATGGATGGAGCGCTTTTTCCTTGGGGTTTCAGGAGAGGCTCCAAAATTGGGGTTTTGAGGACGGCACGTCTAAGCAGGTTTTCAGAAAGATTTATTTTCCATTTTATTAAGCGTGCAGATGCGAGGAAGGAAGAGAGAGGGACGTGAAGCGGTGTCACGGCACAACGGTGCTGCCATCCATCACGAAACGGGCAACGCAGCGGATACCGGATCATCTTGGAAATGGGTTTGGCGAGCAGCGATGGAAATGAACTTAGAAGCGCAGTCAGCTCCCTTACGGAGCTGAAGGAGAGATTGATTGCTTCAATTATACAGTCTGACTTCCCCTCAAATGACGCCCGAGGCTGCTAGAGTATTCCCACTCCTGTATCCTTGCAAACCTCCTTATGGGAGGGCAGCAAGTCTGAGAGCAAAGCCCTGGACAGGCAGGCCTGGAGGCTACAGTGGGGGAACCTTGGTATTGCAATTTATGAAAGCTCAGAGGCAGCAGGACCACCCACCCCCCTGCCCCACTTTCCCATCAAACAGCCCCTTGAGCAGGCCCATTCGGAACAAATCGCTTCAGAGTGCTCTGCGCGCCCCCCCTGCCTTGCAGCAAGTTTGCAGCAAGTCTAATTTATCACCGAAATGTCTATAAAACTCCCCGAGGAAGACCGGTTCTTGTTCCCCAAATGCCGCTCTGCAGCCTAATCTCTTCCTTTGTTCATAAATGGGGGGAAAAAGGAACCGGTGGGTATTACATTCATAGCCCTGAGAGTCGGAAGAATTAGGCGATTTCCATTGAATTTGCTGGATTTGCTACTGCCGTCATAAATATCCCCAAGGAGTCGGGGTGGGGGCTGGGAAAGCCGGTTATTTATACTGCATTAGCAAAGCCATATTTGGAGAGCATGTTAAGCAGACAGTATGTTAAGCAGAGTCGAGTCAGTTCGATAGCAAAAAGGCGTTGCCCAGTGTTTTGTTTTTTTCTGGGGGTACGCATACCCCTAAACATTTTGTGAATCTAAGTTTGGCCTCGTTGAGGGGCAGTATTTCAATATGAGTAGGAAAATGAGAGTACCCCTAAAGATTTTTTTAAGAAAAAAAGCACTGGCATTGCCTATCAGTCAGAATGACGGTATTAAGGTCATGGCAGAGGGATGGTGTAATAATAATAATAATAATAATAATAATAATAATAATGTTAATAGGCAGTTTACAAAGCATGAAAGAAACAAGATTCTGCCCAGTCTAAAATATGTATTCCATGCTTCTTGTCCCCTTCCCCATTTTTGCAAACTTGGTTAGGCTGAAAGAATGAGAATATCCCACAGTAAACTTTGTCATGAACCAGGAATTCAAACCCTGGTTCTCCGTAGCTCAGGTCCAAAGCTCTAGCCACTGTACAAAATGGCCCCTATTGCCAAGAATACTTGTATTATTATTATTAATAATAATAATAATAATTACTTATACCCCGCCCATCTGACTGAGTTTCCCCAGCTACTCTGGGCGGCTCCCAATCGAGTGTTAAAAACTGAAATATACTCGGAGTCGAGAGTGGATTTCATGCTCTTTATTCAGCTCATAGTGGTGAGGAGGAATGGAAGTTCCCCCATAATGTCTGCTTTAAACACATTATTTACACAATGGGCCCCACGTGATTAGCTAATTCCGGGATTCTCCTGTAGGCCAATCAGGTTGCGGATTCACTTCCACCTGGAGCTGGATTGGGTGGCACATGTGGACCAATCAGACTGTTGCATTCTGGATCCTATTGTTCTAGGACCAATCAAGACTGCTGCATTCTGGATCCTATTGTTCTAGGACCAATCAGACTGCTGGATCCTATTCCAATCAGACATTTTGGAACCTATTCAACTCAGTACATAACAAAAACAATACAGCATTAAAAACAATACAGCATTATATTCCATTCACTTTGTTTCGTAGAAATGAGAAGCAGTCCCTCAAGGATTAAATCCCTCCCCCTCCATCCAAAAAGCTTTGAGAACATCATTATTAATACACTTAATGCAACAGGGATTAATGCAATTATCAGCCTGGATTTCCTTTTCCTGCTGGCTGATGGCATGTTGAAACGAGAGTGCTTTGTGCCTGCGCCTGTGGAACGCCAGAAGGGAAGGAGCCATACACTTCTTACTTTCAACAATTGTTAATTATTTCTAAATTTGCATCTCTCAGTATAAATCAGCATGTGGAAAAGTCATGAAAACTTGTGTTGTTTGTTATCGCACGGCCCAGCGGAGGGCATTCCACAGCTCCAAGGAAGCAAGGAAGAATTCTGTGCTTCCTGCAAGGCGGAATGTAACTCTGGACTTTCTCAGATGATCTCAAGTCACAGGGAAGTTCATCTGGAAACAGACACTGAGATATCCCAGAACTGCACCATTCAGCACTAAATCTAGGTCAAAGAAGGCTTAAAGGGACCGGAAGCACACTGCTAATCATCAATAACACTATTTCAGTGAAATATGACCACGCCAACCCACGCATGTCAGGTGGTGGCATTCTGGACTGACTAGCGGTTTAAATCAAATGCACCCTGACCAACATGTCAAAGCATGGCAATTTTTTGTCTTCTCCAGAAGTTTTTCCAGCTGTGCTGATTTGGGGTTTACCCTTTTGGGGACAACATGGTTAATTATCATTATCATTATTATTATTATTATTATTAGATTTATTTATACCCCACCTTTTCCCCTGATAGGACTGTAGGCCACCAGGGTTTCTGCCATAATAAATGTAGTCTTTCTATTTTTTAAAAAAATAATTTTTAATTTATTTAACATAACTGTTACAAAATATAAGCAAAATATTGCAAATACATACATACATACATACATACATATATATTTCAAATAAGCACATATATATGAAAAAAGGAACAAAAGAGGAGGGAAAAGAATAAAAGAAGAAAAAATAAAGAGAGGTCCTGTGGCTGGGACGGGGCGATATGGGATGGGGGGGGGGAACTCCCATATCTTGCAGGGGCACAATTAGCGCCAGCACCGTCCGTTAAGAGTTTGGGTGTAATCTTCGACACCTTCCTTTCCATGGAGGCACAGATTGCAGCTATAACAAAGGCGGCATATTTTCATCTCCGCCAAGCTAAGCAGTTGGCTCCTTACCTCTCTCGCCCTGACCTAGCCACTGTGATCCACATGACGATCACCTCCAGACTGGATTATTGTAACTCGCTCTACGTGGGGCTGCCCTTGAGACTGACCCAGAAACTTCAGTGGGTGCAGAATGCAGCGGCGAGACTCCTTACGGGGTCCTTGCCGCGGGATCACATTCACCCAGTGCTATACCAGCTGCACTGGCTCCCGGTGGAGTACAGGATCAGGTTTAAGGTGCTGGTTTTAACCTTTAAAGCCCTATACAGCCTAGGACCCTCGTACCTACGGGACCGCCTCTCCTGGTATGCCCCACAGATAAACTTATGGTCTTCAAATAAAAACATCTTGAAGGTCCCAGGCCACAGAGAAGTTAGGCTGGCCTCAACTAGAGCCAGGGCTTTTTCGGCTGTGGCTCAGATCTGGTGGACCACTCTGTCACAAGAGACCAGGGCCCTGCGGGACTTGACATCTTTCCGCAGGGCTTGCAAGACAGAGCTGTTCCACCAGGCCTTTGGCCACTGCACAGCCTGACTCCCTCCCTCGGCAATCTTCGCGGAGCTCTGGCCCAATGGTTGCCAGTAGCTTGAATTAATTTTATAATGAATGATTTTAGAGTGTTGTTTATGCTGTACTTTTGTACTGTTTTATTGTTGTTAGCCGCCCTGAGCCCGGCTTTGGCTGGGGAGGGCGGGATATAAATAATAATAATTATTATTATTATTATTAAAAGAAGAAGAAGAAGAAAAGTTGGAAGAAAATGTAGTCTTTCTGACAGGCTTCACTGATCTGGTGCCCTCCAGATGTTTTGAGCAACCCAGCCAGCTAGTAGCAAAAACTAGCAAAGACTGTAGTTCAAACACACCTCTAAAATCCACCCAGGTACTTTGGCGCTGCTTCTTTGCAAACAGCCTTAGTTCCAAAGTGGAAGGACCAGCACAGTAAATGGAAAACTTGCCATCTGCAGCTTGGAGGGCACAGTCTTGCAATCACAGGACAAGGATAGCAAATGCCAGCTAGGCAAGAACTAGGTCCTCACCAACCCCATTGCAAATTAAACTTACATGTAAAGGTAAAGGGACCCCTGACCTTTAGGTCCAGTCGTGACCAACTCTGGGGTTGCAGCACTCATCTCGCATTATAGGCCGAGGAAGCCGGCATTTGTCTGCAGACAGCTTCCGGGTCATGTGGCCAGCATGACTAAGCCGCTTCTGGCGAACCAGAGCAGCGCACGGAAACGCTGTTTACCTTCCCAACGGAGTGGTCCCTATTTATCTATTTGAACTGGCGTGCTTTCGAACTGCTAGGTTGGCAGGAGCTGGGACCGAGCAACGGGAGCTCACCCCGTCGCAGGGATTCGAACCACCAACCTTCTGATCGGCAAGTCCTAGGCTCTGTGGTTTAACCCACAGCGCCACCCGCGCCCCTTAAACTTACATGTACCAAACTCCATACACAAAGTGATAAGTGCCCAGAATCATGATTTGTCTCCCCAAATAATAAATAAAATTTTTTTTTATTTGTACCCTGGCCAGAGTTGGGTAGTATAAACACCGACAACTGGGAAACACTGGCCTGCGAGCACTCCAGTTGGAGAACAGCCTTGACCAAAGGTGTAACGGGCTTTTAAGACACTCGAACTCAGGACACAAGGGAGAAATGTGCTAAGAGGAAGGCACACTTGGCACATCCACACCGTGATCAACTCCCGCCTGGAAACCAGTGTCCCCACTATGGAAGGACGTGTGGATCCGGAATTGGCCTCCACAGTCACTTACGGACTCATTCTTAAAACCGTGTTTATGGAAGACAATCGTACTGGGCTATGAGGGATCGCCAAAGAAGAAGAGGGCAGCTAACATCATAAAACTAACACAGTATACAAAGAACATAAGAACATAAAAACAGGCAATCAATTAATTAAAATACATCTTAAAATTTGTTGTTGTTGTTGTTTAGTCATGTCCGACTCTTCGTGACCCCTTGGACCAGAGCACACCAGGCACTCCTGTCTTCCACTGCCTCCCGCAGTTTGGTCAAACTCATGCTGGTCGCTTCAAGAACACTGTCCAACCATCTTGTCCTCTGTCGTCCCCTTCTCCTTGTGCCCTCCATCTTTCCCAACATCAGGGTCTTTTCCAGGGAGTCTTCTCTTCTCATGAGGTGGCCAAAGTCTTGGAGCCTCAGCTTCAGGATCTGTCCTTCCAGTGAGCACTCAGGGCTGATTTCCTTCAGAATGGAGAGGTTTGATCTTCTTGCAGTCCATGGGACTCTCAAGAGTCTCCTCCAGCACCAGAATTCAAAAGCATCAATTCTTTGGCGATCAGCCTTATTTACGGTCCAGCTCTCACTTCCATACATCACTAATTTTATAATAGTGTTGTGTGTGTCTATATAATATGTGTGTGTATATCATTCTATGATATAGACACACATATTATATAGACACACACCACACTATTATATTTTAGATAGAGAGCTAGATAGACTCTCACACACATATATACAGCTTAAAAATTACCACTCAAGGTACTGAGTTAGAAACCTCCCCGGCCCACCCGAGATACGTGCAGTTCCCTCCTCCGGCCAGCAGGGGGCACCACAGAGACTCCGCCTCTTCCGGCGGCGCCGGCGCATGGGTGAGGGCGGGGCTGTTTTCCCCTGACGTCACGTGTCCCCGGCGAGGGGCGGGGGACAGACTGGGAGCGACTTCTTCGACGGAGGGGGCGGGGCCCAACTCCGCGCCTGCTCGGTGGCGAAGGCAGCGGGGCAGCGTCACGTGATCATGCCCCTCCCCCTTTCCCTCACTTGCGACGCGAGGGCGAGGCTCGTTTCCGCTTCCGGCTGGCTAAGGAGGGCATAGCGGTGGCCCGGAGAGAGCGAGGCTCATTTCCGCTTCCGGCTGCTTCAGGAAGGGCATTGAGGGAAGAGGCGGAGGAGAAGCGGCGGCGGCGGCGTTTGTGGCGGGGCTTCCTCGACGCGCGCGCCCAGGTAGGCCCCGCCATGGGGGGGGGGGAAGGGGCCCGGCTGCCCCGGCTGAGGCGAGGGGGGGCGGTGGGGTGGGGAGGGGAGGGGCGCGCCTCGTGAAGTGGAAGGGGCGGCCCTCGTGGGAAGGGAGAGCGGCCCCCGGCAGCTCCAGCCTCCCTTCGCCCCTCGGGCTCCCCGGTCCCTTTGTTTATTTGCTTCATGAAAACTGCACCCCGCCTGGTCATAGGACCGAAAGCAACCTCAAAGCGGTTCCCCAAAAAATTTAAGACCAGAACGGCGAAATATTATTATTATTATTATTATTACATCATTATCATCAGTGTTTATTACGGCAAACAGCCAGTATACTAAATCCAGAATTCGTGACAATAAAAACGATCAGCATGGGATTTAACAATCAATATGCTATTTCAGTGGAATAAATAATAATAATAATATCATCATCAATGTTTCTTACGCCAAACAGCCATCATACTAAATCCAGAATTTCAGCATAGTTCTTTACACAGACAGTAAAAACGATCAGCATGGGATTTAACAATCAATATGCTATTTAAGTGGAATAATAAATAATAATATCATCATCATCATCATCATCATCAATATTTCTTACGGCAAACAGCCAGCATACTAAAACCAGAGTTTCTGCATAGTTCTTCGTATAGACAATAAAAACGATCTGCATGGGATTTAACAATATACTAATTAAGTGGAATAAAAATAGAAACATAGCAAAACTGCACATAGAAAAGCATAATAAAACATCAGACATTAATAACTTAACAACTTCCCAATACAGAAATTGTGAAAGACCCACAGCCCCACTTTGACACAGAAAGTTAAAATGCGAAAGCAGGTTAAAGTCGCCTCAGCTTTCCGAGCACATGGGCAGGCTTGCCTAAACAGGAATGTTTTCGGTAGGAAGATTCCCTCTGAATTCCTGTTGGCAGGGAGTTCCACAGGACTGGGTCCATGGTACTGAAGGGTCTGCTTTTTGATGCTGTCAGATGAGCCTCAACGACTTGGGGGGTCAACAACACTCCTGATCTCACCTTTAGAGCTGGAGTACCGGGATTTCAGGTTTACCCATGGTCAGATTTGCTCCCCAGTCAGTTGTCTCTCTCGTTTATTATTAGTGTTACTGCTACAGCTACATACCGTCCTGGAAAAGGTTTTGAGAAGGGCAACCAAAATAATCAAGGGGACGTATATATGTAGTTCCTTTTATTTAGTCTTGTTGAAGCCATTACAAAAGACAGATCAAGGGGGTGGAGCAATGCAAACCCCCCCCCCCATTGGAAAGGTTGCTGCATTTGGTGCTTTTTTCAGTTTAGAAGAAAGGTTGGATAATGTGTGTGTGATAGGAGCATACAAGATTATGCATGGTGTGGAAAAAGCAGATAGTGTGAAGTTTTCATTTTCATGATATCAAAACTCTTTAGGACACCTGAGGAAGTGTCAGGATAAAGTAGAAGTGCTCATTCCTGCAAGAGGCAGTAATGGCTTCCAACTTCAATGGCTTTAAAAGAGAGACAATTTATTGGAAGAGAGGCCCCTTGTCAATGGCTCCTAGCCATAATGGCTATATTCTCACCCCAGTGTTAGAGGTAGTATGCCACTGAATAACATTTGCCTGGAATTGCAAGAGGGGGAGAGGTGTTGTTCCCTAAGCACCTGTTTAGCCTCTGTGAGAACAACTAGATGGACAGCTGGCTTGATCCAGCAAGATACAGTGGTACCTCGGGTTAAGAACTTTGCTTCAGGATGAGAACAGAAATCGTGCGGTGGCAGTGGGAGGCCCCATTAGCTAAAGTGGTACTTCAGGTTAAGAACAGTTTCAGGTTAAGAACGGCCCTCCAGAACCAATTAAGTTCTTAACACAAGGTACCACTGTATCTGGTTGGCGACTTTGAGAACAGGCCTCCTCCAGCAGGGTGGTCTTTTGTTCTTAAGGCTCTTGTTCTTAAAGACAGTAGGTATGGCAAGCCTCGATTCCAACACAGGTGCTGGGGAAGTAGAGTTGATAGGGGAAGAATATGTCGTTATTTTAACCACATGCAGTGAGGGGTGGCGGCTGGGAGAGTCCTGAGCTGAGGACCAGGTAGTCCCCATGTCTCCATTGTACATATGCCTCAGGTACATCACCTTAACCTGTAGTAAGGGGGGGGGGAGTTGGGGAAAGCCATGATACTTCTTTACCTTGCAGCCTTATGTAAGGATTAAGGAGGAAATACCTTTGAGCAATCTAAGCTCTGCATCAGTGGTTTATTCACTGTGTTGGTGCTGACCTTTAAAGCCCTAAACGGCCTCGGTCCAGTATACCTGAAGGAGCGTCTCCACCCCCATCATTCTGCCCGGACGCTGAGGTCCAGCGCCGAGGGCCTTCTGGCAGTTCCCTCATTGCGAGAAGCAAAGCTACAGGGAACCAGGCAGAGGGCCTTCTCGGTAGTGGCGCCCGCCCTGTGGAACGCCCTTCCAGCAGATGTCAAAGCGATAAACAACTACCTGACATTCAGAAGACATCTTAAGGCAGCCCTGTTCAGGGAAGTTTTTAACGTGTGATATTTTACTGTATTTTTGGTTTTTATGGAAGCCGCCCAGAGTGGCTGGGGAGGCCCAGCCAGATGGGCGGGGTATAAATAATAAATTATTATTATTATTATTATTATTATTATTATTATTATTATTATTATTATTAATCCATGAGTGCAGGCTGAAGTAAGCCATGGAAACCTAAGTGACCCGGCTGGGTGCTTATTGGAGTAAGGAAGAAGCCCTGCATATCCTTGGTGATAAATCCTTGATGACCTAAATATAGGTCAATGATCGCACCCCTGGAGAGGAAGTAAAGGTGCGTGGAAATTACCTGAGGCATCCCAAGCTACAGCTGACTAGTGTGTGGGAATCCCTGAATATCACCATTGACAGAAACCACAGCCCTGTCCCTGTGCTTGGAATGCCTGGCAAAGTTGCGATGAGGATGCTTGCCCTTTGTTATGAGAGCAGATTGAAGAACATTTATTTCTGGCCTGACTGTGCTGGCTGCCAATTAGTTTCTGGGCCCAATTAAAAGTGCTGTTTAGGGCCTATAAATCCTTAAACAGCTCAGGACCGCAATACAGTAAGCCCACAACTTAATGCAGATATAACTTGTGCACATTCAGCTTCACAAATTTGGCACAAAACAGAAGCAAATTAAAAGGGGACAAGCATTTGTGGAAAAAAGACTGGCAATCCCCCCCCCCCCCCCCCGCTATTGAACCCAGTATGTTTTGACTATAGACGATTTTGGCTTTAGGCACAATCCCCGAAAGATGACCCCCACATAAGTTCCGGGTTTACTGTACCTCAAGGACCACCTTTCCCCATATGAACTGATCCAGACCCTGTGATCATCATCACCTGAGGCCCTTCTTCGTGTGCCCTTTCCACAAGAGGTCTGGAGGGCGGCAACACAATAAACGGGCCTTTTCTATGGTGGCTCCCCACTTGTGGAATTCTCTCTCTGGTGAGGCTTGCCTCGCACCTTCATTACTTTAGGTACCAAATACTAACATTCCTCTTTTCCCAGGCCTTTGGCCTTTTAAACTGCTTAGTTTGTTATTATTTTATGCATTTTTGTGTTATTATACTGTAAACCATCCTGTGATCCTCGGATGAAAGGCAATATATAAATTTAATTAATTATTATTTAATTTAATTAATTATTATTAGTAGTAGTAGTTTCCATCTAGGAAAAAACCAAAGCCACTCTCATGCATCAAGACTAAAAACACTGATACAAAGTGTTGCTGGCAATTGTAAATGAGATGCTGTAGCTGTGGGGCTTGGAATTTAGCCATGTTTACTAGAAAGTAAATGCTAGTGAGTTCTGCTGCCAGAGGAGTGTGCCTAGAATTACAGCTGTGATACCATCACAGGTCTCCATGTCACTCTTCTCTCTAATACCTAAAGAATAGCTGTATTTTATGTATGAACAAATGCTTTCTCTGCTGGCACACCCTTTAGTGTTTGTGTGTATAAAGATCAGGTATGCCCTCTTGCTTTGCTGTTTGTTAACACACAAGCTTCATAAACTTCATGGAGACCCACGATCAATATTTGCAGCCCTGTGGCAATCTAGAAAGCAAGCTGTCGCCGTGCGTGTTAACGTGCACTGTATGGATTGTGAATGCCTACTGCAGCATTCAGTAGACGTCTAAAGTACCTCTCTGTTTCTGTAATGCTTTTCGTACCACAGCATTCTGCACCTCTAGGACCAAATTGGATGGAAAACGCTCCCCCCCTTCCACATCTAATCGTGTGGGGGCCTCAGGTGTCTTCTATCACTTACTGAAGGGTTTTTTTCGGGCGTAGGGCATTCTGGCACTTCCAGAAATGGCTTATTCAAAAACAGTTTGCAATTAAATGATGGTTTTTCCCTCCCTCCCGTTCTCTAGGGCTCAGTATGTTTAAGCAATAATGCAGTATGTTGGTGCATTTCCTTATTTTTTATTTGGGTTTGTGACATTTTAATAATAATTTGTCATTTATACCCCGCCCATCTGGCTGGGTTTCCCCATCATCATGGTTTCTTACGTAAATAACTGACCACAGTTTTCCATTCTGCTAGGATGATTCCTTCCACCTAAGATTTTTTTGTAGGGCAAGGTTTAATGAGGCACTTAAAAGCTGAAACTGCACCACCTCTGGAGATACTAGTTGATCACAAGTGCTGTTTTGCTTCTAGTGAAGTGGTGCCAAGTGGTTGCCAACAATGAAACAATTTAAGCTAAGCCATGAGGGAATTGAGACAATTTAGCTCTGTGTTGCCTGCTGAGATTTCAGCAGCTAGACAATTTGCAGACAAGAAGAATAACACCGGATCCCAGATACACTATCGTTCGTTCATAGGTAGGTATGATTAGCTGTTGTGAAGGGGTTGGCTAGTTGGTCCTTTGAATGCATCAGAATCACATGTTTCTCTCCCTCGGAAGCTTTTGCTTCTGTGTCTAACAAACCATGGTTTAGCATTTTGTTCTAACCCGAGCAAACTGTGGGTTGTCTTGCTGAAACAGACAAACTTCAATCCTTGCTTTATGAACCTTACTTGTTTCAGTAAACCATAGTTAAAATGAACTTCAAGGTTGGACATACCACTAAACTGTGGCCAATTGAAAACTGAGGCAAAGGCTTTTGATCCCCTTATGGTCAGGGTAGGGCAGGGGAGGAAGGTCGTGTGAGAGCCTGAGACTTGTCCAGGTTCAATCCCATAATGATAAACCATAGTTCATTATTATGTCTGAACATAGCCTCCATCAGAATTCAGATTAATCTTGACACTCTATGGGCTGAAGGATATGAGACAGTGATTCACCCAGCTCTGACCAAAGGATCACATCAGCAAAGAAGATTCTTGGAATAGCATTAAACCAGAGCAGGTCAAAACTTGGTTGGGGTTGCTTCCTGGTCTGATCAACAAGGGAGCTTAGCTTGCTGCCGTCCCCCTGTTCTCTCAGATTTCATTTGCCCCTGCCTTATTTGAGCACTTCCTCCAGCCCACTAACACGTCCCTACCAGAAAAGTGTCCAAAAGTCCTGGGGAAGTTGTGCAGCCAGGCTGAATTAGTTTCAGTCGCTTGCGTGCGCTTGTTTTATAATCCAGTTTCACTGTTGCAGAATTCCTGGCTTCCCTTGGTGGGTGCGGCTGTGTAGCTAGTACCAAGGACCTTTGCATCTCTGTCATTCTGGTCATAGCTGTGCCAATCCAAGGCTTAGTCAGCAGCCGGCTTAAAGGTCTTGCCTCTCTCCTCCATTCCCCTTCCTCATTCATGGCATGGGTGTGGCAGCACAGAGGTCATCAAAGCCAGCAATTAGTGCTGAGAAGCTGTTCTATTTTTAGGCTTTGCCCGAGTGTTGATCAGGGTGGGGAGGGAGGAATAACTCTTGGGTACCACTCCTCTGCTAGAGTAATTCAGTATGTCTGTTACTTCCCTGCTCCTCTTCTTGGAAACTAAGGGTTGCTGTAGTCCGACTAGACCCATTGGGATTAATGGACCTACCATATTTTTCGCTCTATAGGACGCACTTTTTCCCCTCCAAAAATGAAGGGAAAATGTGTGTGCGTCCTATGGAGCGAATGCAGGCTTTCGCTGAAGCCTGGAGAGCGAGAAGGGCCGGTGCGCACCGACCCCTCTCGCTCTCCAGGCTTTAGGAAGCTATCCACAAGTGTGCAGGCTTTGGGCAGCTATCCGCAAGCTTGCGGATAGCAGCCTGCAGGCCAAAGCTGTTCTAGCTTCGGGGTGGCTGCGCAAAGCCTCCGCACGGCAGCGGGGTGAAGGCACCCCACCACCCTGTGGAGGCTTGAAAGGCTGTCCCCGAAGCCAAAACAGCGAGACGGGGTGCTGCGCAGCCCTCCGTCTCACTGTTCTAGCTTTGGGATGGCTGCACAAAGCCTCCGCAGGGCAGCAGGGTGCCTCCACCCCGCTGCCCTGTGGAGGCTACAAAGGATGTCCCCGAAGCCTCAAGCCTTTGGAGTGCAGCTGCGCTCCAAAGGCTGCAGGGATCTTTGCGGTTGGCGGTGGGGGAAAACAGCTCTTCCCCCCACCGCCAGCCCCACAAGCTCGGGGGGCAGCGGCAAGGCCTGCTCTTGAACGCACCTTGTTTTTGAGGGGGAGAACAAGAAAAATTTTTTTTTCCCTGTTCTCCCCCTCCTATGGGACTCTATGGTCTGGTGCGTCCTATAGAACGAAAAATACGGTAGGTTTGCCTTGTCCACTGGCTCCAGTGGCTCTGCTTTGAGTAGGACCAACATTGGGTAAAATTCCAGAAGAAAGAAATGTTATACGCACACATGCAAGTGTGAATAAGAATGGAGCCTTCTGCCAAGAGATCTGTCCCAGCCAATATTTGTATCTTGCACAAGTGCCTCTACTGCAGTTAAGATATTAAGAGCATCAGGGACATGGGTGGCGCTGTGGTCTTAACCACTGAGCCTCCTGGGCTTGCTGATCAGAAGGTCGGCGGTTCGAATCCCTGCAACAGAGTGAGCTCTCGCTGCTCTGTCCCAGCTCCTGCCAACCTAGCAGTTTGAAAGCACGGCAGCGCAAGTAGATAAATAGGTACCACTGTGGAGGGAAGGTAAACAGCCTTTCCGTGCGCTCTGGTTTCCGTCGCGGTGTTCCATTGTGCCAGAAGAGGTTTAGTCCTGTTGGCCACATGACCCGGAAAGCTGTCTACAGACAAATGCCGGCTCCCTCGGCCTGAAAACGAGATGAGCGCCACAACCCCATAGTTGCCTTTGACTGGACGTAACTGTTAGAATTTCAGCTCCGGTCGTCCGAGCTGATATGGCTCATCTTCCTTTGAGCCCAGCAGAGCATTAAAACTACAAAGTCCACAACGGAAGGATGAGGCAGGTATGGGCTACATTGCTATACTTTATTACTAAGCTATACAGAGAGCAAAGAAAAACACATCTCCTCTCTATGAGAGCAGAGAGCAGCTGAACAAAAGAAACGAAAGAACAAAGGAAACAGGAAACCAGTAACGTCACATCCGGTCTCCCTTTCCCGTGAGAATCCAACGGTATCTGGACTCTCTGGAATGTAAACAGTCCTGTGACTGCAAGCAGCTGCTCAGTGAGAGAAACAGAAACTAACAGTAACTGTCCAGGGGTCCTTTACCTTTTTACCTATTAAGAGCATAATAATAATAATAATAATAATAATAATAATAATAATAATTTATTATTTGTACCCCGCCCATCTGGCTGGGTTTCCCCAGCCACTCTGGGCGGCTTCCAACAAAGATGAAAGATACACTAAAATTTCACATATTAAAACCTTCCCTGAACAGGGCTGCCTTCAGATGTCTTCTGCATGTCAGGTAGATGTTTATCACTTTGACATCTGATGGGAGGGCGTTCCACATGGCGGGCGCCACTACCGAGAATAGGCAAACTCTGGCCCTCCAGATGTTTGGAACTATACTCCTCATCCCTGACCACTGGTCCTGTTAGTTAGGGATGATGAGAATTGTAGTCCCAAACATCTGGAGGGCCAGAGTTTGCCTATGCCTGATCAAGAAGATTCCTGCTGCGTCAGACCAAGGGCATCCTGTTCTCACAGCAGCCAGCTGCATGCCCATGGGAAGCCCATAAGCAGGACCTGGGCACAACCACAGTCCCCCCCTACCTACATTTCCCCTGCAAGTGGTATTCCCAGGTAGACTGCCTCTGATATTATGGGTACCTGATATTGATCCTGAGACGTCTTGTGCATCAGGGGATTCAGTGGGGCTCCTCTGTGTTGCCCCATTGGGTGTGGTGTGGTGGTTTTGCCACTCCTCTCTGGATCCCTCATTACCCCAGTTATGTTAGGATGACCAGAATGGGTGGATCACATGGAAAATAGGAGTACAGTGGTGCCTCGCAAGACGAAAAGAATCCGTTCCGCGAGTCTCTTCGTCTTGCGGTTTTCCCCTTAGCGGATTAGCGCTATTAGCGGATCAGCTGATAAGCGGCTTAGCGGATCAGCTGATAAGCGGCTTAGCAGATCAGCTGTTAAGCGGCTTAGCGGATCAGCTGATAAGCGGCTTAGCGGATCAGCTGTTAAGCGGCTTAGCGGATCAGCTGATTAGCGGCTTGGGGGAAAGGGGGGGGAGGAAAAAAAACCTGCAGGAACTCGCAAGACATTTTCGTCTTGCGAAGCAAGCCCATAGGAAATTCGTTTTGCGAAGCACCTCCAAAACGGAAAACCCTTTCGTCTAGCGGGTTTTCCGTCTTGCGAGGCGTTCGTCTTGCGGGGCACCACTGTATGCTAAATTTGGGGGGAGCATCTGCTCCTGCTTTTAACTATAATTAAGGGTTCCTTAAGAACAACTACCTCCCATATGTACCCTCCTGGATCTTCTGTTCAACACAATATGTAAGGCATTGTTTTCAGGTTTGGCAATTGGGCCCAAGGCCTTAGCCTCTTCCGTTGTTCCTCTTTGGCTTGCCTTCCCCAGGGAGAGCCAAATGACCCCACTGCTATATGCCGGCTGGTGCCAGATGAAGACCCAGATCTCTAGGGAGGCTTTTGAGGGAAGCTGAGTGGATGGAGGATTGTTGTTTGTTCTTGTTTTCTTTTCTGATCTGCTGAACTTTCTGGATGCCTGTTGTGATTACTGATTCTACTGTTGAAACTTAACTGTTTAGCTCATGGTTTGATTGTGCTTGTTGTACATTTTCAACACTTTCCTCGGGAGAAGAAATATGGGATAGACTTTTCTCAAGTTATTGTGCAGCATTTAAAGGGGTGAATGGCAGTGGCAGATGCTCAGGAAGGGGGGTGGCAAAGGTTCTGAGGGTGGGAATAGTTCGTTGCAAATTGCAGGCGTGCAATTATGTGTTGCTCAATGTTAAATGGAACGCTGGCCCAATTGCTGATGTGCCGTCAGCAGATTTACTGACACCGTTGTGTCACTTGCCTTTAAAAGCAGAACTTCTTGCTAAACACGGATAGCACCGGCTACCTTGACCTGGAGAGTTTGTTCTTCTGGCGTGTTTATGTGTGTGTATTGTGATGGTTCCATTATTTTTCTTTTTCTTGCTCTTCCTGACTGGGGACTCAGTCCTTGTTCAGGGGTCTTAGTCAGAATCTTTTATCCTAGTAAAAAGGGATGGTGTCTCCTGACTCAAATGATCAGCAAGCGCTCACTTCAGCTCATCGCTTGCACTAACATGGGTCCCTTTTCATTCACAGTGATACAGGGACCTTTTTATCCAACAGAAATAGGCAGCAGCTGCTTTTATCTAGTGCAGTGATGGCTAAACTTGGCCCGCCAGCTGTTTTGGGACTACAATTCCCATCATCCCTGACCACTGGTCCTGTTAGCGAGGGATGATGGGAGTTGTAGTCCCAAAACAGCTGGAGGGCCAAGTCTGGCCATCACTGCATCTAGCAGGTCCAACCAATAAGATGATTTGTGGTTTTACAAGATGCTACCAGTGTTGGGTGGGGTTGTTTTGATTTATACAAACATTGTTGTATGTGACTTCTTTCTTTCCCTTTTATGATATTGTGTATTTGTGTTTTTAAATGTACATCTGGTAACAAGTGACTAATAAGTCCCATTAATAATAATACTGACGCTGATGGCACTGATACGGTGGCTGCGGGCAGTGACTCTCAAATACAGAGGTACCTTGGATCTCCAACTGCTTAGTTGCGGAACGTTTCGGCTGCTGAGCGATAGAAAACCGGAAGTGAGTGTTCTGGTTTTCGAATGATTTTCAGAAGCCAAACGTCCGGCAGCTCCTGAAGACAATTGGAAGTCGCGCCTTGGTTTTTGAACGGTTCCGGGAGTCGAACAGACTCCTGGAACTCATTCTTTTTGGCAACCAAGGTGCGAATGTAGTGGTTTGTAGGAACCCAGTTGATGGTGAAGGTGGATGAGCATGCAAAGGCTTAATGATGTGCAGTTCAAGAACTCTCATTTGTGCACCAGAATGTGCTTCATCTAAATTACATGCCTACTGTAGTCTGAAATTCTGTATTAAACCAATCTCATTTATTTCTTTTACAGGAAAATGTCAGCTGCTGACGACTTCTCGGTAAGTCTTCCAACTTGGCTACTTTCTAAGTTGCAACCAGAGTGGAGTTGATTTAAATCACTAGTCAGTAAGACTTGATTTAAATCATTTTTTTACAGAAATCCTCATTCTTGCTGGTATAATCTTAATATTTACAACCATACGAAGGTTTCATTTTTTGGAATAATAAATTTTCAGAGTAGTTTTAACAGTTTTATCAAAAATTACTGATTTGGTTATACTATTAGAAATACATAGACAGATAATTATGAAATTATTGTGAGGTTTAATAAGTTAACTATATTTGGACAACTTTTCTGCTGTATATTTAAATAACAATTTACTTAACTGAAACATTAACAGTATAGCATATGCATCCATGTTTGTTAACTGATGTGGTTAAACGGTTTTTTTTTATATAAAAAAACTTAAACTGAGTTTTGGGCACACATGAAAAACTTAAAACAAATCCTTATTTCCTGATGAATAGCCTTTGGACCATAATGTAACTTAAATAGAAAACTATCTTTAGAAAGATTCCCCCCCCCCAAAAAAAACAACATTTTATTTTAAAAATCCAATTTAAATTTTTAAAAATCATATTTATTATTATTATTATTATTAAAATCAATGATTTTTATCCACCCTGGTTGCAACCAATGTGTGATTGCATCGAGACCAATTCCGATGTTTGAACAGATGATGGTGTGTATTCCAATGCAAACCCAAGAGCTGAATTTTTTATGGGGAAAGAAGCGCATTAAGTTGCTATAGCTTTTTGCGCTGACCCTTGAATGTTACGGTTGAACTGCTTCACTTTGTTAATGCAGTTAACCTCCCCCATCCCACATAATGTTAGTGGTTAATCTCTGCCCACTGGGACTATAAGCTGCGTTGTCGGGCGGGAGAGTTTGAGATTGTCCATCTGACAAGCGTGTGGTTGGAGCCCTGATAAGAGGAGGCAGAAGGTTTAAGAGAAAGCTTTTCCGAAGAAGGGAAGGCAGGGCCTAAACCATGGAAACATCTTGATAAATTGCAAGGCAGAGGCGACGTCAGCGTGGAACAAACGTGGAATGGAGGGAGGGAGAGAACAGGCAGGCAACCATGGACTGGAAATGGCCTGAACAATTGTGACCCACCAGTAAGCTATGTGGGTTTGCAGAAAAATTCCCAGTGCCCCAAATCAACAGAGACCGGATTAAGTAAAATTGTCTTACTATAACAACACTTTTTAAGGTTTAATGAAAAACCCCATCCTCCCACTATATATAAGGGACTGGTGAGTTCTGTTTCAGTGTATCTGAAGAAGTGTGCATGCACACGAAAGCTTATACCAAGAACAAACTTAGGTGCTACTGGACAATTTTTATATTTCAACACTTTTAAAAAGTGGTTTGTTAAAATCTCCAAGCTGTATAAATAGTTCCCCCCCCCTTAATATCGAACAGTGTTTGAGCTGATGTGCTTACCTGGGGGAAATTTGAGAAAGGCACACTTAACCCGGCAAGTTCACATGTTAACTTGGAAGTGGTTTTACTTGGGATACTTCAGAGTTGACCATTGATCGCCTTAACCTTCTTTAAAGATCAGTAAAGCGGAGGTGCTGAAATCTTGGTGGGTCCCAGCGAGAAGCTGGCTGCCCCAGAGTCGGGTCAGGACTCACCGGCAGAGAATTTGCTGTGAAAAGGCACAGTGAGTTCCCCCATGTCTTGAATCTGGTGTCCTTCAATGGTGGGATGAGCAAGGAAGGTATCAAAACAGTCTAGAGAGAGATAAGAGCTTGTTCGTATGTGGCTGATGCCAGAGATGGTGGTGGTGGTGGTGATGATAAAATGGAGGCTCCTCTGGTGGAGTAGCAACAGTGGTGGAGTCTCACCCCGTGTTTCGTTTTCCCAGCTGGCGGATGCTCTCCCGGACACGTCTCCTGCCAAGAACGCCTCCTTGGGCAACACGAAACCTGCTCAGCAACCTGGCCAGCCCCCCCAAGCCTGGCCCGCTTCCAACCCCTGGAACAACCCGCCGAGCGCTCCCCCCGCGGCAATGTCGGGGCTGCCTCCCAGCACGTCCACCTCCAACGTTCCTTTTGGACCCCCTCCCACGGGAATGTACCCTTCCCTCCCCCCCGGAGCCCCTGCCCCCTTCCCACCTCCTGGGTCGGCTTGCCCCCCTCCCGGCACCCCTTACCCGCCCCCGGGCCCTGCCCCACCCGGCCAGTACCCTCCTCCAAACATGTCCTTCCCAGAACTCCCCAGGCCCTACGGGGGCCCAGCAGATCCGGCCGCGCCCCCTGCCGCCGCCGTCGGGCCGTGGGGGTCCATGTCTGCCGGAGGAGGGTGGGGGCCCGCCGTGGGGGGCCAGTACCCTGCGCCTAGTGTGCCGTACCCACCCCCAGGGCCGTATTCCACTCCCACCCAGGCACCGGGGGCCGCTCCTACAGTGCCGTGGGGCGCCGTCCCCCCTGGACCATGGGGGCCTTCGCCACCAGCCCCATTTCCCCCGCCTACAGGGTCCTATCCGGCTCCAGGACTGTACCCAACGCCACCGAATCCTTACCAAGTGCCACCTGCGCCCGCTGGAGCTCCGTCCATGCCGGGGGGCCTTCATGTGAGTACGACAACTGCTTCTTCTCCAAACAGTCCCTTCGTTTGCAGTTCGGCTTCAGAAATGTCCTCCCCCAATTGCTGTGCTACATCAGAGCCCACAAACCTCTTCTGAGGCAGCTGTTGAATTGCAGCTTTTAATTTGATAAGCTTTATTTTTCCTTATTCTATTTATTTGGGGTTTTTATTTATTTATTAGATTGATATACCATCCCTTCATCAAAAGATCTCGGGGGCGGTTCACAAGATAAAAATACAAGATAAAAGCGCAAATTGTTAGAACAGAAACATCAAAAGAGTAACCCTCCCTCCCTGATCTTCTAAGAGAAGCTTTTCCATGGCAGCTTGTCTTAGGAATCCCTGTGTATCACAAAGAATCTTGGGGTGTTTTCTGGAGTGCCCTATGACGCGTAGTGTCTTGTTCTGCCCTGCATCATCTTCTTGCGGTGGCCAACCGGATGCCTGTGCGAATCCTGCCAGCTGTCAGGAGCTCGTCCTACACTCGAGTAGGACCCTGGCAGAGACACATGCCCAACTGGCATGTTCTCTCCCTCCTGGTTGATCGTTCGGGAGCTTCAAAATCTTTCTTCTCCCTGAACATCACGGCAACCAATGCCAACAGACATCGGCACACTTAGGGATCCGCAGAGTCTTCGCAGCTTGCGTAACAGACCTCAGCAACTCAGCATTTTGGCTAATCTACTTTATTTACATATAAACACACACGGAGCACTGCAACATGGCTCCCTCTATCTCTAGCATCAGAAAGCAAAGAGAAAGGACAAAGGACAATAGTCCCACTTCACGGCACACAGTAGCACAAACATCCTGTCTCTGTCACTTCCCACTCTGTGGAGTCAAAACATACACCGTCATGTGAAAGACAACAATCCCATGACTGCAATCGTGGAGCAGCCCCCTCCCCACATGTGATTCCAATGCATCTGGCATCCTAGCAGCTCTCACAGGGGAGGGAGAACACCCCCATTGTAGTCAGCAATGGGCAGCAACCTGCTGTTGGGGGTGGGAAATAGCCATGGATGCATTACTAGGTGCAGATCATAGCCTCTTCTGCCCATTTCAGTGAGTCACATTTAGGGCCCTTATGCTTCAGGGAAAAAACCTATTGGTGAGTGACAGTGGTCTAAAAAACAGGGAATCTCTAGGCATGGTTCCTGCTGGTCAGAGGTTGCATTTCCGTACGCAATGCTAATCCTATCCCCTTAGCATGTTCTGTAGTCACTGCAAGAACAGCCCTGGTAGCATCATTTTTTAAAAAAGAAAAGAATCTGCTGCCTGTCTAACACTGTCCTTTCCCCCATGCAGATAATAAACTGGCCTCAGTCGCACACAATAGGCTCGGATATAGATTTAGATCTGTTGAGAGAAATGCGCGTTTAATGGCTTTGCACATTTGTCAACCCCTCAACCCTTCGCCTGGCTCCTGGAGCAAACCCTCTGTAGTTTGATCTTGGAACTGCAGAATTTGACTGACCTCTCTCTCCTTCTCTAATCTTTTCCCCAGCCTTACCGTTGAACTTGTGCCGGGCTGATGAAGTGCAGACTCCTCGCCTACAACTGCTATTTACAAGAGAAGTTAAACATTTGTTTTCTGTAACCTTTTGGAGTCTCAAAAGAGCTCGCTCACCTTCTGCCTGCTCATCTGAGGCACGGAGGAGGACTCTGCGTAAGCTGGACTCTGTTCAAATGCTGAAGTAACCTTTTTGTTTGTCAGTGAATTAGGATAAAACGTGCCCCAGCTGCCCGATCCTTGCTTGGGAGGTGAGGACCCCGCCTTGGAATATGCGGCTGTTTGCCCAGAGAGTTAGGACTGCTCCAGAATAGTCCAGGAATTTGATGGAAGGCCTGGACCCATTGCTGGACTTGTGTCTGTGTGTTCAGGTTATTCAAGTCAATTCAATAAACTCGGTGTATTCTGGAGAAATTCTTGGACAGATAGGCTAGACACATTACGAGTCACTCATCAAACTGAAAAGAAGCAAACCATGTTAATCTGGAGGCAGTTCTCAACATCACATTCAATTTATCTTAGCCATGTTCTGGGAGATAGTTGGCAGAGATTTAGATCTGACACTTGATGTCTAGCCTCCAGGCAGCTGTGAACATCGTCGCACCGCCCAATTTAGGTGTTCGGGCAGTTCGGACAGATCATTCTAAGGGGCTAGTCTGCCAGCCGAATTAGACTTCACTGTTTTCATTAAGAGAATGGATTTTCCCTCTGAGATGGTCCATATATTAAATCTAAGACTAGAACTACCATTGGGTTGACTGATGAGCCGTGATAACTTTTTGGTTGTTTTTGTCCTTCAAATGGAATTAAAATGTTTATTGTAGTGAGGAGGCAGGAATCCGACCAGAATAATCCTCTTCTTGCTTAGTGGCTCCAGAACCCATGGTCCTTGCATAACCGCTGCCCTCACTTGGGAACCGATGGTGTCTATTATCAGAACTCCACAAAGCGCAGTTACACCTTCACCTGAGTGCTGTCATCTTGTTCCCAAATCAGATGGCAGAGTCTAATATTGGATTAAATAGGAAGGTCGTTCTGCAGCGGGGGGTGTCTCCTGAAGTCTGTTCTCAGGCCGTCTTGGTTCAGCAAAGTAAATTGTGTATAGCCAACACCGGGCAGTGGTTGCAGCAGCAGTTTTAACTTGCCTGTGTGTGTACTTTCCCCTTCCATTCTGGCTTCTCAGAGTTCGTCCCTAGGCTCGAGTAAACCTCTCCTTCAAACAGCCCCTGTAGGGATGGCACCATGCGCTCATCTGGTTGCTGTTGCCGTCAGCAGTGTTGCAGGACAGGGCAGCCTTGCCAGTAAATCCACAGTTTAGTTGCCTGCAAAACCAGCTGTGTTGTCTGTTTGACAAACCTCCGCCTGCTCATCCAAAGGCAGTTCTTAACTCTTCATCGGCAAGTGACCATTTAGAAGCCATCTGCGGGAAATGGCTCCGCAGGAGGGCACCCTGTGGCTCATCGGTGTCTAACCCCTGAGAATTGCAAGGCTGGGTAGAGTAGAGATGAGGATGGAGATGTTCTTCTCTAGCGGCTGCCAAAGAAAAAATACTGGTTAATCATGGCAGGACTAGGTTTCCCTTTGGGTTCCTTCCGACTCTACGATTCTGTGCTGTGGAGTGGACATGGAACAGGGAGTTTAAACAAACAAAATAAAAAAACTGCATGTGTGGAATGGAGGGGCCTTTCCAGTCTGTGCTTGTGTAAGTTTGTGGCAAGCGTTTATTTCCCCTTGGCTGCATGTCCTCCTTCCATGTTGCACTTCTCTGATGGAGATATTGCACCCTCCCAGAAATTCAGAGCCTAGTATTTTCTTGGTTGTGGGGAGGGTAGAATGCATTCCCCCCCCCCCCCGGCTAGCACATTCATTGTTGTTGTGATTTGCTTGGTGGTATGTGACTTTGCAACACCCGCAATTATCCGATATTGTTCAGTGTGGTGATTGAGGTTAGTGATGGGTGACAATTCCCCAGCTCCACCAGTTTTGTCAAGAACTCCAAGCCTAATAAACCCTGAAGTAAAAGTCCTGCTAACCTTTCAATATAAAGAAAAGCAACCTTTGGTTTTATGTTCTAATATGGCTCTTTGAAGGCTGTGTGCTGTTCTGCTTCTGTGCTAGAAATCCCTGTCCCGCATGCACATTCAGCAAAGTTATTTGTTCTCATGTTTGGATGGGATGCCTTATTGGCGCTGAACAGGGACTTGCCAAAGTATGCAAAAGCTAAAATGAAGCGTGGGCATGCATTGACCTGTGGAAAGGCCCCAGAATCACCGTTTAGCACTTGGGAGTCGTTTACCGTAATTGCCATTCCATCAGGTTTTGGACAGGGCGGGAGTGGTTTGTTCCAGGTCCAAAGCGTGCGAGCTTCTGAGGTGTCCAGGAGAGAAATGCGAATGTACCTACCATAGACCAGCCTAAGACGACCCATGTGTATGTCTTCTGTGTGCTTTAAAAAAAATAAAAATGAACTCTTGGAAATAACGAACAGTAAAGGAGTTTTTCACAAGGCTGGAGCAGACCAGTGGTCGTGCCGAACCTCAAACTCATAGGACAGACTTTTCCAAAGATGCGTTCAGTGCCTCCACCCTGAGGCCATCCTTCTGTAGAGACTGCAGGATTTGTAGTGCCCCTGGAGAGGAAGAGGAGAGAGACCGTAGACCTGGCTAAGAGCGCATCACATCCTCTGTGAATTCAGCCATAACCCGCTTGGCTGAAGTAGGTGCTAAGATCCCACCTGAAACTGTAAGGACCTTCAAGTCTCGTCTAGCCTCCCTTCTGTGCCTATTGATCGTGCACATGCAAAAGTGTTGGGGAGGCGGTGGAGACACAAAGTGTGTGTCCCGTCCCTGCTTGCTGGCTAGCAGCCAGTGCAAACAAGCAGTGGTATCTCTCAGCCAGGACGAGGGGGCGGGTTTTGGCTACACACTGTTTTCACCTTGTGTGTTGGCTTTGGAACCTTTGCGGCTCTGCAGCACCATGCAGGTGTGCTCCGAAGTAGGCCCCACTGAACTTGATGGGAGTTACTCCCAGGTAAGTGGGTATAGGATTGCAGACACTGGACTAAGCAGCTTGGACAGAAAGGCTGGCTGGCCGCTGCTTCATCTCTTCCAAATTAAGAGGATGAAATCTGAATTCAGGGCTTTGCAGATTTATTAAACCTCTGCCCAGATGCCATGCCGAGAGAGAGCCTGGATTCTGTGCAGAAGTTTGTGCAGGGCACCACCCATAACCTTTCACTACTTTGGCATAATTCTGGGGTGCTAGGAAGTGGCAAGAGCAGAGGGCCAGGCAGGTTGCGGAAACCCCAGTCAGCGACAAACACACCCTTGGGAGATCTGCCACAGTTTCTGAAAGCTGAGATCCTGTGCCCAGATTTCCACATTCTCTTCCTTTTCTACTTCCCTCAGAAACGCTGCCTGAACACAGAAGTGACTAGATAGGAGTCAGTTGACATGCATTGCTCTGCTTCAGCCTTCCCACAGCCAGGCGCCTGTCGGATGTTTTGAACTGCCAGCTCCTGTCACCTGGGTGGGCCTGGATGTGAGTTGGCAGGCCTAAACATCTGGAAGGCTGTGGAGAAGGATGCTCTGGTGACACCATTTGGATAAAAGGGATCATGCATTGCTGGTTGGCATCTGTCTGTCTCGGGAGACAATGGAAAAGTGCACCTTCAGAGACCTATACAGGAGAGAGATGTTTTGTTGCAGCTGGGGCAGATGAGGGTGTCCGGTTGTGCAACTGCAGATGCACCATGGCGTATCTTCTCTCTGTGCTCTCTCCCAGTGTGCATATGTGGAAAATATATATATCAATCAAAGTTTCTCTTCTGGGTATATATGGAAAGCGTCACAGCAGTATATGCAAGGGAGATGGAAGTCCTGTGAATTAAAATGCATTTTGCATCTTTGTGCTTGGCTCCTCCAGGAAACTTTTTCCCAAAATAACAAATAAAAATCCAAAATGGACCAGACTTGGTTAGGGACAAAGCATCCTTCCTGGGGATTCACGAACTCTGCTTACTATCCCTTGATGTTACTTGGACCGCTCCCACCCCACCCCCCCGGTCATGAGGCTACTCTTTCTCATAAATATTGGGGGGGGGGGACACCCTATCCCGCCATCCCAGGCAATTGTTCAATGCTGTGTAGTAAAACTTTTTAATCATTCTGTCCCAAGTGTGAGCAGTTTTTAGCCCAATTGATGCTTGTTATGCAATGGAATTTGTATCAATCTGTACTTTGTGAGTTGGGGTTTTGTTTTGTTTTTTGAGGGGGGAAAACTGCTGAGAAATTAGGGGTTGGGTTTTTGTTTTTTGTTTTTTTGGCTTGTGCTTCTGGGGTGGATATTTAACTGCATTTGTTTACAATATGGAATTATTAAGCAATCACACTTCTGAAGCATAGACCATATCACCTGCTGCTGTATTATTATTATTTTTCTTTCTAGATGATAAATTTGTTGTATGATGGTAGTGAAGAGGCTTTAAATACAGGATTTGATATTTTTTGAAAATGCTGTCATTTTTTGTATACAATTGGACATTAAACGTATTTTCAAGATGACGGTGTTCAGAGTGCTTAGAAAGGCTTTTGTCTTAGGTGATGAAAGCTTCCTCCCACCTCACTGTATGACAATCCAGTACCCTATCTTAAGAACATAAGAGCCTGCAGGATCATGCCAATGGCCCATTCAGTCCAGAATTCTGCTCTCACAGCCGCCAGCAACTGGTACAGTCGTACCTTGGAAGTCAAATACCTTGCAAGACGAACGTTTTGGCTCCCGAACGCCGCAAACCCAGGAGTGTTCCAGTTTGCGAACTTTCTTTGGAACCCAAACATCCGTCGCGGCTTCCGATTGGCTGCAGGAGCTTACCGCAGCCAATCAGGAGCCGTGCCTTGGTTCCTGAATGTTTTGGAAGTCAAACAGACTTCCGGAACGGATTCTGTTAGACTTCCGAGGTGCGACTGTTTTCAGAAGTATTGCTGCCTCCAAGAGTTTTAAAGCAGTGCGTTATCTCTGGTCACTTCTGTGAACACACCACCTGACTGTCTGACTCTGTTGCATCCCATAAGCAAGGGAGGATTGGACTCTGATTAATAAAATACACACGAGACTTGACCAGCAAGACTCTGGGAGGAGGTACCAATAATAATCCTGTCCACCCCTTGGCCCAGGTCGTTTTATTCACAAAAGAACTTTTTACACAGTGTCCGTAAGAACCAATCAGATTTCCTCTGAACATTTCAAAAAAACCCACGTGGGGACAAAGTTAAAGTTAAAACTAATTTGAGCATGCATACATTCTGAGAGTAAATAAAACAAGACTGGAGGAATGCATTCAGCAAAACCCCGGGGGTCATAAACAGGAGAGGAAGGATGGCAGTATCCTTGTGAACACTCTTCCTGGCCCCTAAGATCTATCTAAAGATTAACAAATTGCATCAAAGCTACCTTCTGTCTTTATGACCCAGGATGCCTGGGGAAGCAACCAGTCTGTGTTTGAGAATGCTTATACGTGCCTGTCAGGCGTAGAGAAAGCAAATGGCAGAGATGCAGGGGCTTGTGGGAATTCGATTAGAAATGATTGTCAATGAATCAAACCCAGTCAACGCAATGCTTTCATCGCGGACACAATGGCTTGCTTCAGATTTCATAATTCCTCATAGCAATCCCACCTGACCCCAATGCTCTGGATATCTGCACCCCCAGATGCAGTCTCCAGGCACTGTAGTCGTCTGCAAGGGATTCCCACATGGCGGAGTTGAAGTCGCCCACCTTCATGTCATGCTTCCAGACATTTTTGTGACGCAAAGTTGGTCTGACAGCGGGCCTTGTGCCGGAATCCTGCTCCCCACAGAGCATGTCCTTGGGGGGGTTCTACCATTTTCCATTCTGCGGTCATAGCCAAGCCCACATAGATGCTCCAATTCCACCCGACGCTGAGCATGTGGAAGGCATCACTCTTCGGGTTGAACTTGCCCACGGTTCACTTCCATAAAGCAGCATGCTCAACAGTGAAGGGTATAGAATCATAGAGTTGGAAGAGACCACAAGGGCCATCGAGTCCAACCCCCTGCCAAGCAGGAAACACCATCAGAGCACTCCTGACATATGGTTGTCAAGCCTCTGCTTAAAGACCTCCAAAGAAGGAGACTCCACCACACTCCTTGGCAGCAAATTCCACTGTCAAACAGCTCTTACTGTCAGGAAGTTCTTCCTAATGTTTAGGTGGAATCTTCTTTCTTGTAGTTTGGATCCATTGCTCCGTGTCCGCTTCTCTGGAGCAGCAGAAAACAACCTTTCTCCCTCCTCTATATGACATCCTTTTATATATTTGAACATAGCTATCATATCACGCCTTCACCTCCTCTTCTCCAGGCTAAACATGCCCCGCTCCCTTAGCCGTTCCTCATAACGGCTTCATCTTGGTACAGTGGTACCTCGGGTTAAGTCCTTAATCCGTTCCGGAGGTCCGTTCTTAACCTGAAACTGTTCTTAACCTGAAGCACCACTTTAGCTAATGGGGCCTCCTGCTGCCGCTGCACGATTTCTGTTCTCATCCTGAAGCAAAGTTCTTAACCTAAGCACTATTTCTGGGTTAGTGGAGTCTGTAACCTGAAGCATATGTAACCTGAGGTACACGTATTGGGCATTAGCAGTTGCTAAAATTTAGCTCTTATGGTGCAGTGATCTAGTTGGTGCACTGATCTAGTTCGGTCTACGCAGATTTGGGTTGCCTCGGAAAGCTGCCCCTCTCCCCACAAACACCGGCCTCGTGTCGCATCACACACCAGAGCAAGAGAGAGTATTTGGGCCCAGAAGGCAGGGGGGCCTGTCACAGAAGAAGCAGAACTCCAGAGTAGAGCAACTGCTTTGCATATAGAAGGCCTCTGATTTAATCCCTGGCATCTCTGTGTAGCGCTGGGACTTCCCCCTGCAGGAAAACCTGGGCTGTCACTGCAGACAGAACTGAAATCAAATCTATGCTTCCAGGTGTCATAAGAAAGCTGCACAGATAGCGTAGGATAGTGCGCACCCCGGAAATGATCTCTTTCAGCTTCTGCCTTCTGGAAGAAGGTACAGGGTTATAAAGACTAGGACTAGCCGCCTGAGAAACAGTTTCTATCCAAATGCGATTTTGGTTTTAAACACAGTGTAAGGTAGTCTCTGTGGGAGTATATTGTATTTAATTTGGGGTATCAGAGTTTTTAGGGGGCTAACCAGGCTGGGATAGCTGGGATAGCAAGCTTGTTGGTTTTTCAATGTCATGTAGATTTTTTCAATTTCGTTCTGTATGGGACAATGACAATAAAGATTATCATATTGAAATAGATGGACCAAAAGCCTGAATCTCTGCAATTCACCTTCCTCACTCCCTTTTTAAATTAGCAGTTCCTTAAGAACCCCAAGGACCAGTCCACTGTTTCTCAAACTTGGGTCTCCAGCTGTTTTTGAACTACAGCTTGTCATGAAACTCTACTTAATATTGATCCAGAGCAGAACTCCCAACGTATAGTTAGCAGAGTAAAAACACGTTGCATGATTCCCGTAAGATAGACCAATTGTATTTCATCCAGCAGAGTTTGCTACTGCTGTTGTTGTTGTTTAGTCGTTTAGTCGTGTCCGCCTCTTTGTGACCCCCTGGACCAGAGCACGCCAGGCCCTCCTGTCTTCCACTGCCTCCCGCAGTTTGGTCAAACTCATGCTGGTGGCTTCAAGAACACTGTCCAACCATCTCATCCTCTGTCGTCCCCTTCTCCTTGTGCCCTCCATCTTTCCCAACATCAGGGTCTTTTCCAGGGAGTCTTCTCTTCTCATGAGGTGGCCAAAGTCTTGGAGCCTCAGCTTTAGGATCTGTCCTTCCAGTGAGCACTCAGGGCTGATTTCCTTAAGAATGGATCGGTTTGATCTTCTTGCAGTCCATGGGACTCTCCAGAGTCTCCTCCAGCACCGTAATTCAAAAGCATCAATTCTTTGGCGATCAGCCTTCTTTGTGGTCCAGCTCTCACTTCCATACATCACTACTGGGAAAACCATAGCTTTTACTATACAGACCTTTGTTGGCAAGGTGATGTCTCTGCTTTTTAGGATGCTGTCTAGATTTGTCATTGCTACTGTTACTGAAGGTAAATGAGCATAATGGTCACAAATGCAATGCATTCAGGATTGGCCCTGTCCATAAGAAATCCAGTTGCAGCAGGCTTAAACTTACAATAACTTATAATGAGACTAAAACCTCAACACTGAAGCATACTATATACAGAACACCACAACAAAAGGAAAGAAAGACAGAAAAATGAAGCCCAGACTCCATCTGGCCTTATAGTCAGCATGACCTTGACAGAAAGAGATAAGAGAACCAGTTTAAGCCAGCTGTACTCGGGTTCCCTGAAGGAATAACCCAAACATCACGAACCTTCTGCTTGTTTCTTTCGCAAAGAGAAGCTTCCAGTAGCCTCTTGAATTAATTAGAATAGGAAAGATCTCTGCACATCAGAGCAATACTTTGTGTACCAAGAAACGCAGGCTGACACAACTCCCAGCATCCCTAGCTAGCAGGACCAGTGGTCAGGGATGATGGGAATTGTAGTCCAAAAACAGCTGGAGGCCCAAGTTGGGAAAACACTTGACTGAACGATGCCTTATGAGGAACGGCTAAGGGAGCTGGGCATGTTTAGCCTGGAGAAGAGGAGGCTAAGGGGTGATATGATAGCCATGTTCAAATATATAAAAGGATGTCACATAGAGGAGGGAGAAAGGTTGTTTTCTGCTGCTCCAGAGAAGCGGACACGGAGCAATGGATCCAAACTACAAGAAAGAAGATTCCACCTAAACATTAGGAAGAACTTCCTGACAGTGAGAGCTGTTTGACAGTGGAATTTGCTGCCAAGGAGTGTGGTGGAGTCTCCTTCTTTGGAGGTCTTTAAGCAGAGGCTTGACAACCATATGTCAGGAGTGCTCTGATGGTGTTTCCTGCTTGGCAGGGGGTTGGACTCGATGGCCCTTGTGGTCTCCTCCAACTCTATGATTCTATGATTCTGTCTTGGATGTACAGTGGTACCTTGGTTCTCAAACTGAATCCGTTCCGGAAGTCCGTTCCAAAACCAAAGCATTCCAAAACCAAGGCATGCCTTCCCATAGAAAGTAATGCGAAACGGATTAACCCGTTCCAGATTTTAAAAAGCAATCCCTAAAACAGCAATTTAACGTGAATTTTACTATCTAACAAGGCCACTGATCCATAAAATGAAAACAATAAACAATGTACTGCAGTCACACAATCAATCAGTAGCTGAACCGGGTTCCACACAGTTGCAACAACAACAAAAGCTGCAAAAACAAAAATGCAAAATGAATAGCAAAAACAGACAAACCTCAGCGTAACACTCAAAACAAAAGTGTGGCACTCAAAACGGAGCGTGTTCAGCTTCTGAAAAAAGTTCGCAAACTGGAACACTTACTTCCAGGTTTGCAGTGTTTGGGTTCCAAGTTGTTTGAGTACCAAGGCATTTGAGAACCAAGGTACCACTGTAGCAGTTTAAACTGCCATGTCCTTCTGCAACCAGGAGAGGGCGCAAGGACCACTGCCTTAAGAACAGACCTGCAACCCTGGAGCCTGGCATTTTGGGAAACACTTCATTTTCTTGCAAGATGGTTACTCCTATCCTTAGGCTGGATTTGCACATGCAGCAGGAGGATAGGTAGAAGAGCCTTTACATCTATCCCAGCCAACCCCCCTGCAGTGCAGGAATCTCAGCCAAAGCATCCATGACAGATGGCCATCCAACCTCTGCTTAAAAACCCCCAAGGAAGGAGAGACCAGAACCTTCTGACAGAGTCCATTTCTGTGCCTCCACCTTCCCTGCTTGGACCTAAAGTGGAACATTGCACTCTGCTGCTGCATTTGGCTACAGTCTTATCGATAATAATAATTCATTATTTGTACCCCGTCCATCTGGCTGGGTTTCCCCAGCCACTCTGGGTGGCTTCCAACAAAATATTAAAATACAATAGTCTGTTAAACATTAAAAGCTTCCCTCAACAGGGCTTTAGATGTCTTCTAAAAGTCTACTTGCACCTGACATGCTTTTGAACTGCTAGGTGGGCAGGAGCTGGGACCGAACAATGGGAGCTCACCCCGTCGCGGGGATTCGAACTGCCGACCTTCTGGTCAGCAAGCCCTAGGCTCAGTGGTTTAGACCACAGCGCCACCCGCGTCCTGCTCGGAAACGTACTGGGAGCCAATGTAGATCTTTCAAGACCAGTGTTATGTGGTCCCAGCGGCCGCTCCCAGTCGCCAGTCTAGCTGCTGCATTCTGGAATAGTTGTAGCTTCCGGGTCACCTTCGAAGGTAGCCCCACGTAGAGCGCATTGCAGTAGTCCAAGTGGGAGATAACCAGAGCATGCACCACTCTGGAGAGACAGTCCGTGGGCAGGGAGGGTCTCATCCTGCGTACCAGAGGGAGCTGGTAGACAGCTGCCCTGGACACAGAATTGACCTGCGCCTCCATGGATAGCTGTGAGTCCAAAATGACTCCCAGGCTGCGCACCTGGTCCTTCCGAGGCACAGTTACCCCATTCAGGACCAGGGAATCCCCCACACCTGCCCGCCCCCTGTCCCCCCAAAACAGATAAGAGCTGTGTTCGGGATCTGGGTGTTTTTATTCCTCATGTGTTTCTGGGGACATTGTAGGTATGATCAGTTCCTGCTTACAGGGGCAAGAGAAGCAACATTGGCTCAAAGCACAACCAAGAATATTATACTGCAAGCAGAGCTGCTTATTTCGCGCTGTTGGAAGAACCTTCCCAACGAGAGGCCCACGGATTCACAAATGCGCTTTAAACCACTTCCAGAGCTGTTTTGTGGGGTGCAGCCAAGGAACTCTGGTGAGGGATTCCTGCGGCCTGCCTTCTAAAAACTCATTTCTGGGATCTCAGAAACATGTCTCTTGTTAACATGAATCCACGATTTGCATGCAACAAGGGGGTGTGTGTCTTGGGTGAAAAACAGATCTCTGGTTCCTTGAGGGCTATTGGGACGCAGAAATAGTAAGAGCCAACACTTCTAGAATCTAGAATGTAGAATGAATTTCCTGTATTGGTGGGGCTAGATGAGCACTGAGGTCCCCTCAGATTCTTTGAAAGCGGGGGAGGGTGGGTTCAAGAGAAGGCCTCTGTCTTCCTCTTTTGAATTTTAAGAGATTTCGGAAATAGTTAATGGAAAAAAATTCCACTGAAGTCTGCCAAATGCCTCCAGGTGATACCAGAATTACTCCATCTCAGCTCGTGGGATCGCGATCTGGGTGTCCCATTCCTCAGAGGGGAGTGAAACTGTGGCCTGAATACATATTTCACACCCTTTCTTGAAATGCTTTTGTGCATAACTGCGGCTGGGTGGCGGGTGCCTCATGACTCATTGCTTGGCATTCAAAACTGTTTTGAATGCTTGCAGAGCTAAGCTTAATAAAACAACCATCATAATAAAACGGTGATGTTTCTCCCCCCCTTTAGCAGTCCTCCTGGTATTCTGGAGTCCAAAGCGATGCAGAAAACCACTGGACCTCATTGCAGCAAAGGCACGCAAGGCATAGAAAGGGATAGTTGAGTCTGTATGTCATGAGGCTCTTCATCTGAGGGTTGTGGGTTCGAGTGCCACCTCAGGCAAAAGATTCCTGCATTGCAGGGGGTTGGACTGGATGACCCTCGGGGTCCCTTCCAGCTCTACGATTCCATTCAATCAGCCTTCCTCAACCTCGGCCCTCCAGATCTTTTGAGACTACATTTCCCACCATCCCTGGCCACTGGTCCTGCTAGCTAGGGATCATGGGAGTTGTAGGCCAAAAATATCTGGAGGGCCAAGGTTGAGGAAGTCTGCATTAAATGCTCTTCTAGCTAGGCTTGGGGTTACATGGGGGAGTGAGAAACTCAGCGAGGTGTAGCCATGTCCTACATCTGAAATGTGGAGGTTTTCAGATGAATGGGTAAATCGTCTAATGAGTTGCACATGGTTCTTCTTCTGGGTGTGGCCAAGCACATGAGCTGGCTCCTTAGCCTTGGAACACTTTGAGCCAAAATTAAGTGTTTTCTGTGTCCAGGGCAGCTGTCTACCAGCTCCATCCGGTACGCAGGCTGAGACCCTACCTGCCCGCAGACTGTCTCGCCAGAGTGGTGCATGCTCTGGTTATCTCCCACTTGGACTACTGCAATGCGCTCTACGTGGGGCTGCCTTTGAAGGTGACCCGGAAACTACAACTAATCCAGAATGCAGCAGCTAGACTGGTGACTGGGAGCAACCGCCAAGACCATATAACACCGGTCCTAAAAGACCTACATTGGCTCGCAGGACGTTTCCGAGCACAATCCAAAGTGTTGGTGCTGATCTTCAAAGCCCTAAACGGCCTTGGTCCAGTATACCTGAAGGAGCGTCTCCACCCCCATCGTTCAGCCCAGACACTGAGATCCAGCGCCGAGGGCCTTCTGGCGGTTCCCTCATTGCAAGAAGTGAGGTTACAGGGAACCAGGCATAGGGTCTTCTTGGTAGTGGCGCCCTCCCTGTGGAATGCCCTCCCTTCAGATGTCAAGGAAATAAACAACTACCTGACTTTTACAAGACATCTGAAGGCAGCCCTGTTTAGGGAAATTTTTAATGTTTTAAGTTTTATTCTGTTGAGAGCTGCCCTGAGCGGCTGGGGAAACCCAACCGGATGGGCGGGGTATGAATAATAAATTATTATTATAAATTATTACAGTGGACCCTCTGCATACGAATATAATTCCTTCCAAGGGTCCGTACGTACCCTGAAAAACTGCAAGTAGAAGCGCCGCTTTTGCGCATGTGCATGGCGTGATAGAGTGCTTCTGCGCATGCGCGGGTGGCGAAACCTTGAAGAATACACTTCTGGGTTTGCTGCAAAAGTTACCCGAAGGTAACGTAACCCGAGGGCCCACTGTATTATTATTTAATTCTGTTGAAAAGATTTACACTCAACTCTTACCCATTGTGCCTGCCTGCCTGCCTGCTTCGATTGGTGGGGTTGGCAATACTACTGCTCCCCCATAATACCCATTCCACATTTGTAAGAACTGGACCATTTAGTGTGGGAGAACCTACACTTCGGAACTCCCTGCCTCTTGATACCAAGCACTGTATTCTTTTTGGAGCCTGCTAAAACTATTCTTATGGAAGTGAGAGCTGGACCATCAAGAAGGCTGATTGCCGAAGAATGGGTGCTTTTGAATTATGGTGCTGGAGGAGACTCTTGAGAGTCCCATGGACTGCAAGAAGATCAAACGCATCCATTCTTAAGGATATCAGCCCTGAGTGCTCACTGGAAGGACAGATCCTGAAGCTGAGGCTCCAAGACTTGGGCCACCTCATGAGAAGAAAAGACTGCCTGGAAAAGACCCTGATGTTGGGAAAGATTGAGGGCACAAGGAGAAGGGGACGACAGAGGACGAGATGGTGGGACAGTGTTCTCGAAGCTACCAGCATGAGTTTGACCAAACTGCGGGAGGCAGTGGAAGACCTGAGTGCCTGGCGTGCTCTGGTCCAGGGGGTCACGAAGAGGCGGACACGACTAAATGACTAAACAACAACAACAACAACAACAAAAACTATTCTTGTTTAGACAGGCCTAGCCAGATGCTTAGAAAGTTTGTGTGAAATCCAACCTGTTTTGAAACTTTTTGTAAGTTTTAAGCTATCATTGCAAATGTTTCTTCATTTTATTTTTATCTTTTTGCAAACCACTTTGAGGTGGTTGGTTTCTTTTGCAATCAAGTGGTGCAGAAACATTAACAGAAATGAATAAAACGAAACAAATGGAAAGCAATGGGCAGATGCTTGAACCTTAAACCGTAACACCATCTCAGTTTTTGGACGTTAAATGGGACCCACATTTCCCCTGCAAACTCATAAACTTCATGATATTCTGCCTGCCCGTGAGGGACTGTGCCAGCTCGCATTTACCGTATCTCTGGGTGAATTTCAACCCCTGCCCTCTGCTCCTCCTGAACATTAGCAGAACCTCACGAAAATGCAAATCCTTGTGACCCCTTAGGGAGACGTCCACGTTGCACATGCAGATCAAGGGTGGAAAACAAGTTCTGATGAATCATCCATGTGTTTGTTTCCATAGCAATAAGATCAGCTGTTCTAATGCGCTTAACCAGTGCTTCTTTTCTTTAAAAAAAATGTTTAGGTGTACTCTCATTTTCCTTTTTTAAAAAAATACATTTTTTATTAATTTTAACATACAAATTATAAAACATACCCCACATATTATAACAAATACATTCTTTTTGGACTTCCATCAGCACCTCCGGTGATCTTCCGTCTTAATCACTTTTTATGCATTACTTAATTTTATATTGTCTTTACCTCTTTTAACCTATCATCTCCCCTTCTCCAATTTTACAATATTTCTAACAATACTCCTCACAGAACTTCTTGCAAACCTACAAACGTCGTTTGTTCATCACAAATACTTTTCATATAGATCATAAATTTACTCCAGTCTTCGGTAAATCTCTGGTCCCGTCGGTTTTGGATCCTTCCTGTTAGTTTATCTAATTCTGCATAGTCCATCAACTTCATTCTCCATTCTTCAATCATCGGCAATTCTTCTTGCTTCCATTTCTGGGCTAATAATATTCTAGCTGCTGTTACTGCATATAAAATAAGTTTACATTCTTTTCTATTTATATCACTTCCCACCATTCCCAGTAGAAATTCTTCTGGTTTCTTTGTAAATGTATATTTCAACATTTTTTTCAACTCATTATATATCATCTCCCAGAAACATTTCACCTTTTTGCATTCCCACCACATATGATAAAATGTTCCTTCTTTTTCTTTACATTTGCAACATTTGTTGCTAGTTTTATACTAAGCATTCTGTCTAAGCATTCTGCAAAATAAAATACAATAAAATACATTTATCCAGTGCTTCCCCCCCCTAAAGAAAATGTTTAGGGGTACTCTCATTTTCCTACTCATGTTGAAATACTGCCCCTCAATCAGGCCAAACTTAGATTCACGAAATGTTTAGGGGTATGCGCACCCCAGAAAAAAAGCACTGCTCTTAACTCCTACGAGGCAATGCTCTTCTCTTGCCTTCTGCTAACCTGGCACCACCCAGAGGTTTTAGGACTACGGTTCCCATCCGCTGGGGCTGTTGGGAGTTGTAGTGCAGAAACCTCTGGAGGCGCCCGGTTAGCAAAGGCTGCTTTAGTCTAATCTGAGCCAAGCCTCTGGCATATGACTGCCTGGTCAGAGCCCTTGTGACCTTCACATTGCAATTTCACCTTTGTCCTCTTGAGCTGCTCTCACCCCCTGCAATGCAGGAATATGCAGCTGTCCCGTACGGGGATCGAACCTGCAACTGTGGCATTTTCAGCACCAGGCTCTAACCAGCTGACCCCAACCCCAGCAGAGATTCAAAACTGCAAAACATGCAGAGAAGTAAAAAGTGAAACTATAGGCAGAGGGCCTTCCCGGTGGTGGCGCCTGCCCTGTGGAACGCCCTCCCACCAGATGTCGAAGAGTGACTATCTGACTTTGGAAGACATCTGAAGGCAGCCTGCTGTATAGGGAAGCTTTTAATGATTGATGTTTTATTATTTTTTAAATATTTTGTTGGGAGCAGCCCAGAGTGGCTGGGGCAACTCCGTCAGTTGGGCAGCATATAAATAAAATTATTATCATTATTATTATTATCTGCCAGGCCGTTATTATTACAATAGGTGGGTGAGGGGCCAAAATGTCACCTTATTAAGGCATCCGCGCCCTTGAAATAATCGTGGTCCCTTTTTAATGTTACGAAAGCATCCTACTGCTGGTCCATTTTCAGAACAAAAATACTAATACAATACTATTTTTAAATCAGTGCTAGTTGTTGTTGTTTAGTCATTTAGTCGTGTCCGACTCTTCGTGACCCCCTGGACCAGAGCACGCCAGGCACTCCTGTCTTCCACTGCCTCCCGCAGTTTGGTCAAACTCATGCTGGTACCTTCGAGAACACTATCCAACCATCTCGTCCTCTGTCGTCCCCTTCTCCTTGTGCCCTCCATCTTTCCCAACATCAGGGTCTTTTCCAGGGAGTCTTCTCTTCTCACGAGGTGGCCAAAGTCTTGGAGCCTCAGCTTCAGGATCTGTCCTTCCAGTGAGCACTCAGGGCTGATTTCCTTCAGAATGGAGAGGTTGGATCTTCTTGCAGTCCATGGGACTCTCAAGAGTGCTAGTAAGGTAAAGGTAAAGGTACCCCTGCCCGTTCGGGCCAGTCTTGCCAGACTCTAGGGTTGTGCGCTCATCTCACTCTATAGGCCGGGAGCCAGCGCTGTCCGCAGACACTTCCGGGTCACGTGGCCAGCGTGACGAAGCTACCCTGGCGAGGCAGAGCCGCACACGGAAACGCCGTTTACCTTCCCGCTAGTAAGCAGTCCCTATTTATCTACTTGCACCCGGGGGTGCTTTCGAACTGCTAGGTTGGCAGGCGCTGGGACTGAGCAACGGGAGCGCACCCCGCCGCGGGGATTCGAACAGCCGACCATGCGATCGGCAAGTCCTAGGAGCTGAGGTTTTACCCACAGCACCACCCGCGTCCCAAGAGTGCTAGTACTTAGTACTAAAATTCTAAGTGTTAAAGTATCTATTCTTAATACTAAAATGCTAATAAAGCAGTGTTTTTTTTAGTGCTAGTACTTAGTACTAAAATACTTAGTACTAAAGTGTTAATAGTACTAAAAGACTAATAAAAATGACACCGACCATCCGTCCATAATATACCTGGACACATTCTCTGACTATGTGCTACTCGAACAAGTGCCTTTTTTTCTCTTGTCTTAAATCTCCCTGAATGTCTACAAGCTCAAGCCTTAGGACAGAAGGAGGGGAAAAACTTTTCCCTGTACACTTTCTCCCTGCCAGGCAGATACTTGCAACCTTCCCCCCGGTCTCCTCTCTCTCGCCTTTTCTCGCCTTTTCTCCTCGTAGGGGAGTCGCGGGCATCCTGGACGGGGCGAGATGGCGAGGGGAACCCCGGCTGGGTGGGTGGGGAGCAGCCTTAGGGTGGGTGGCCCCCATGGGGGCCAGGCTGCAGAAAAAGGCGGTGCAAGGTCGTGGGCGATGGGGAGGGGCATTTCGGGGCGGGACACCCGACGGGGCGGTCCCGGGACGGGGATATGAGACGCCTGGCCGGCCCCGCCCGAGCCCGTCTCGGCTGCTGCTTTCCCCCTTCTCAGTCCGAGGCTCCGACGGGATCCTGCCAGGTAAGAAGGGCGTCGAGGATCGGGCCCAGGAGATTTTGGGGGCGCTGGGGGGGGTTGGCTGACCTTCCACCCCCCACAACGAGAATGGTGTCACTTTTGGGGGTTCATTTCTCCAGCCCCCCACCCAGCTGTCGGTGTTGAGAGACGGTTCCAAAAAGGGGAACCGTCTGGCTTTTGTTTTTGGCGGATAGGGGTCTCTGGCCCAGGAGGGTGGGATTTGCCAGCTCCAAACCCCCGCCGTCTGCGATGACCTCCTGGCGGCGGAGATTTGAGGGGTCCTCCTGCTGCCCTCGGTTTGGGCATCTGCGCCCTCGAGGGGCGTGGAGGAGTTGGCTAAAGAGACCCCCGCCAAGAGCGCATCTGGCTCACAGCTGACTTCTCCGAAGCTTGCAGAAGCAGACCAGGGTCAGCCCAGCCCAAACCGAAAAGGGGCCTTAGACAAAAAGAGCCTTTGACGTCTCCTCTCCCGCCCCCCCCCCAGCCCCTGTCAACGCCTGAATATGTGGGTTTGTCAAACTGAATCCGTAGCCTATTTCACAGCATGGAGCTCTGCCACCCTGCAAGGGTGATTCATCCCCGTCCGATATTAAATCCACACGCATGGATCTTGCAAGTTACATAAGAAGAGGGTGCAGGATCAGGCCCATAGCCCATCCATGCTCTAACCCAACTCCCAAGAGACTGTGATCTACTCACAGAGTTATAAACTGGCAGTGATCTACCCCCTTTTGGGGGGTTTGGGTCAAAGTTGTTGAGTTTTTTCAGGGAGGAGGTAAAATGTTGAGCTTTTTTTTAGGGGAGCCACAGTTGTTCAGCTTCTTTGGCTCCCCCCAGCTAGTGATCTACCAGTGATCTACCGCAGATGTCCAGTGATCTGCCGGTAAATCACAATCTACCTGTTGGACATGCCTGCTCTAACCAGCTGAGCTATCCATGGATTAGACAAAAGAGCAGGGGGACAAAACGTTGGTTCTGCTCTGCCTGCGCATTTGGAGACAGCCATGCTTTGGAGGTGCTTCGGATTGGACCTGCGACCTTATGCATGCCCAGCTTGTGCTCTAGCCACTGGGACTGCAGCGCCAGCCCCCAAAGCTGTGGGGTGCAGCAGCAGCAGGTTGCCCTTTCACATCCCGCTACAGCTGGCCGGGTCGGACTCTGTGCCTCGTGCAGAGGCAGGGCAGGGCTGGGTGTTAGGCACAGCAAGGAGAGTGGAAGCCCAGAATGCAGAATTGTAAAGTAAAATGGTCGTTTTGTGCTCAAATCTAGGCGGAATGGGGTTGGTGTGTGGTAGAAAAAAAGTACAGATTTCGGAGTGGTGCAGAAATATTGAACTGTGACTCTGGGTTTGGCTTTTGCCACATGTTGGCAAGCAGCCAAGCAGCGAAACGGCTTCTGCAGTTGTGCAGAATAGTTTAATCCTGCATGCAACAGCCTCTTCTGTCTCTTCCAGAAGTTGCTGTTTAGGTAAGGTAAAAGTAAAGGACTCCTGGATGGTTAAGTCCAGTCAAAGGCAACTATGGGGTTGCAGCACTCATCTTGCTTTCAGGCCGAGGGAGGCAGCGTTTGTCCGCAGACAGCTTTCCGGTTCATGTGGCCAGCAGGACTAAACAGCTTCTGGCGCAATAGAACATGGTTACAGAAACCTAGTTGCTGTTTGGCTTCAGTTAGGTCACATCTGCACCGATCTCCTTCCACAGAGCTATAGGTAGCAAACGTTTGCTTTTTCTACATCCAATAGAAATCCATAGCATCGATACTGAGTGCTGGGTGCGGTGACTGTGCTGTAATTGCTAATCGCAGTTCATATCCTGTGTTTATGTCCAAGATCCAAAACGGCTTACAATCCGGATTCCTGTTTAGTAACACTTGTAGAGAGTCTTCCGTCTGTATGGGCGGAGGCAGTGATGCTTCTGCAAGCCAGTTGTGTGAGACCACAGGAGGGCAGGGTTTTCAGGTCCCCCTCCCATTGAACCCTTGGCTTGGCCACTGTGGGAACTGGATGCTAGACTTGGTAGCCCACTGGCCTGATCCAGGAGGCTCCTCTTAGGACGCAACCATCATAGAACAAAGGGACATGGGTGGTGCTGTGGGTTAAACCACAGAGCCTAGGACTTGCTTATCAGAAGGTTGGCGGTTCGAATCCCCGTGACAGGGTGAGCTCCCACTGCTCAGTCCCTGCTCCTGCCAACCTAGCAGTTCAAAGCACATCAAAAGTGCAAGTAGACAAATAGGTACCGCTCCAGCAGGAAGGTAAACGGCGTTTCCGTGCGCTGCTCTGGTTGGCCAGAAGCGGCTTAGTCATGCTGGCCACATGACCCGGAAGCCGTACGCCGGCTCCCTCGGCCTGTAAAGCGAGATGAGCGCCGCAACCCCAGAGTCGGCCACGACTGGACCTAATGGTCAGGGGTCCCTTTACCTTTACCTATCATAGAACAAAACAACACCACCACAAACTGGCTTATAAGTATAAAACCAAATTTACTAGAATACCGCTAATAGCTAGAATAGAGATAGACTTGTAACCATTTAAGCAACAAACATACTAAGGTGTCATGTGCAAAACAAAGGCTGGAGATACTGTAAACATGGAGTGGATAAATGTACAACTGCATCTTAACAAGTTAAAGGTAAAGGTACCCCTGCCCGTACGGGCCAGTCTTGACAGACTCTAGGGTTGTGCGCCCATCTCACTCTAGAGGCCGGGGGCCAGCGCTGTCCGGAGACACTTCTGGGTCACGTGGCCAGCGTGACAAGCTGCATCTGGCAAGCCAGCGCAGCACACGGAAACGCCGTTTACCTTCCCGCCAGTAAGCAGTCCCTATTTATCTACTTGCACCTGGGGGTGCTTTCGAACTGCTAGGTTGGCAGGCGCTGGGACCGAACGACGGGAGCGCACCCCGCCGCAGGGATTCAAACCGCCAACCATGCGATCAGCAAGTCCTAGGCGCTGAGGTTTTACCCACAGCGCCACCCGCGTCCCATCTTAACAAGTTACACGTGCAATAAACGTTATACAGACTGGATAAATGAACCGTTCAACAAGTAGCGCAAGTCCAATCGCAGAACGGCAACCCCGTGCCGCCAAAACGGCAAGGGTAGCGCACTGGAGAATCTGAAAAAGTTTTTCAAAGCTGTTTTTCAAAGATTGAACTAGATGAGATGTTCTTCAATGGGTCTTGAGTTGGAAACACAAAGCCGGGTACATGGATCAATCATGGGAAGGCAAATCAAAGCCACCCCCCTGGTGAGAATAACGCAAGTGGGCAAAAGGAGACCTGTTCTCCGGATATATTACAGGTTTCGCTACACACTTCATCAGTCTGAAAAGCCAGTCATACAAAACGGTTTGCTCAGGATAAAGAAAGTATTCCAACTATCATAGAAACAAAGGGAGGAACTGCTTTTGGCCATTTCAAACCCACGCTGGGTGACCCATTCTTCAGCTCAGCCTACCTTTCAGGGTTGTAATGATAAAGTGGCGTTTGCTACATCCAAGCATTGATGCTGACCACACCCAAATATGCCACCCTCAGCAAAATGGAAAGAAATGGTGCAATGTGCCTAGGACCCTCGTACCTATGGGACCGCCTCTCCTGGTCTGCCCCGCAGAGGACCCTAAGGTCCATGAATAAGAATAGCTTAAAGGTCCCGGGCCCTAAGGAAGCCAGACTATCCTCCCCCAGGGCCAGGGCCTTTTCAGTGATGGCTCCAACCTGGTGGAATGCTCTGTCCCACAAGACTAGGGCCCTGCAGGACTTGATCTCCTTCCGCAGGGCCTGTAACACAGAGCTATTCCGCCTGGCCTTCAATTTGAATTAGCCTGATCCTCTATTCCCTTTTCCCTTTCCTCTTCTCTGAAGAAACCCTTTCTGGGACCCACATTTAAATTCTTCTCTGGTCTCCTCTCTGGCCCCAGTAGGACCAACTTGGCCAGTTAGCCCTGCTGATCACTTGATGTCTACTGACTGGGTTTCCCCCCCAAAAAAATGACCCCTGAATTTTTGAATTTTATTGATATTGATGCTGCATTTTATGTTGAATTTTATGCTGTTTTTAAGTTGCATTTTAATCAATGTTTTATATTTGCTGTTAGCCGCCCTGAGCCTGGTTTTTAAACTGGGAAGGGCGGGGTATAAAGAAAGAAAAAAATATTATTATTATTATTATTATTATTATTATTATTATTATGCATTTTTATGTTGCTAACTGCCCTGAGGTCTTCAGATGAAGGGCGTTAGACAAATAAAATAAATAAAATAAAGGTTGGTAATAATGATATAGTAGTGTTCATGCCTGACGTCAGCTTGTGAGTGCATTTTATTTTGCAAATTAATGCAATGCTTTTTTCCTGGAGGGACACGGGGGTGTGCATACCCCTAAACACTTTGTGAATCTTAAGTTTGGCCTCACTGAGGGGCAGTATTTCAATATGAGTAGGAAAATGAGAGTATCCCTAAACATTTTCTTTAGGGGGAAAAAGCACTGGATAAATGTATTTTATTGTATTTTCTTTTGCAGAATGCTTAGACAGCTAAATGTGAAGATATCTAAGTAGCGTATCAGAGCAGAGGGTTAAAAAAAAAGTTAACGGAAACTTTTGTGCGATTTGATTCTGGAGAGACTTCCTGGTTTACAGCTGCTCTGCCCCCCCGCCCCACCCCCTGTGACTCTCAGCTTTTTGTGCGGTGGCTTTTTCATTTTCCACAATGTCAACATCCCTCCTTTTGAAATGACAGCCGTGTGAGAATAGAAGGCCCCTTTTCTGTTCTCCCTTGCTTGGAAATGGGCGAGGCTCTGTAATCCCCTGGGCATTATTTCTGCATTGTAGGTCTGAGCCCCTCCCAGCGCTGACGCTCAGCACAGCCTGTAGCCCTTGACCGTCCAGGGTGCTCCTAGCTGGGGAGGAGCCCATACCTATGGGGCAGGGTGGCTGCTTTGGGTGCAGAAGGTCCCAGGTTCAGTCCCCAATGGCCTCTCCAGTTCTTTCTTTCTTCTTTGGCGATCACTCTTAGCTGAGTAAGATTTGTCTTCCATAAACACTGTTTTAGCAATAAGTCCGTAAGTGACTGTGGAGGCCAATTCTGGATCCACATGTCCTTCCACAGTGGAGACGTAGGTTTCCAGGCAGGAGTTGATCCCGGTGTGGATTTGCCAAGTGTGCCTTCCTCTTAGCGTGTTTCTCCCTTGCGTCCTGAATTCGAGTGTCTTCAAAGCCCATGACACCTTTGGTCAAGGCTGTTCTCCAACTGGAGCACTCGCAGGCCAGTGTTTCCCAATTGTCAGTGTCTATACTACATTTTTTTAGATTTGCCTTGAGAGTCTTTAAACCTCTTTTGTTGACCACCAACATTACACTTCCCATTTTTAAGTTTGGAATAGAGTACAGTGGTACCTCGGGTTACAGACGCTTCAGGTTCCAGACACTTCAGGTTACAGACTCCACTAACCCAGAAATAGTACCTCAGGTTAAGAACTTTGCTTCAGGATGAGAACAGAAATCGTGTGGCGGCAGTGGGAAGCCCCATTAACTAAAGTGCTGCTTCAGGTTAAGAACAGTTTCAGGGTAAGAACGGACCTCCGGAACGGATTAAGTTCTTAACCCGAGGTACCACTGTAGTTGCTTTGGCAGACTATAATCAGGCATCCGCACAACACGACCAGTCCAATGAAGTTGAAGAATCATCGCTTCGACACGGGTGATCTTTGCTTCTACACAGTAGTGGGTGACAGACGAGACCCTTGAGAGCTGCTGTAAGTCAGAGTAAGCAACACTGGGAGAGATGGGCCACTGAACGTGACTCAACAGAATATGGCTTCATCCATTCAGATCTGGTCTGAACTGACACACTCCTAATGTAGCAACTGCTTCTCTGGGTTAGAACAAAGATCTGTCTCGACACATCTTGTTCACAAGCACCTTGCCAAAGGGAGGGTATTTGCAATATAAAAGCAGAAAAATACATAACATAATAACAAATGAAAACAGTTGCACACACACCCCAGTTTAATAGGCCTGTGAGGAAAGGAATGTTTTTGCCTGGCGCCTAAAGATATGTAACAAAGGCACCAGGTGAGCCACCCTGGGGAGATCTATCCACAAATGGGGAGCCACTGCAGAAAAGGCCCCGCTCTCATGTTGCCACCCTCTGGACCTCTCATGGAGGACGGCACACAAAGAAGGGCCTCAGATGATGATCTCTCTGGGGTCACTTCAGAGATGCAGTTCTTGAGGTTTTGCGGTCCTGAGCCATTTATAGGTTGGGCCAGATTCTGCGTAATATGAGCATATGTCCCAGTAAGTAACCTGGCCACTTAATTCTGTACCAGCTGAAGTTTCTGAACCATCTTCAGAGGCAGCCCCACGTATGATGTGTGGCAGTAATATATCCTAGAGGTTACCAGAGCATAGAGGAAAGAAGTTAGGCTGGCCCGGTCCAGATGGGGGTACAGCTGGGCCACCAGCCGAAGCTGATGGATGGCACTCAGCGCTACCAAGGCTGCATGAGCAGTGCCAGATTTACGCATAAGCAAAACAAGCTATAGCTTAGGGCCCCACCCTCTTGGGGGCCCCAGAAAAATCTGAAGGGAAAAGATGTACATTTCCAAAATGTAAGATAAAAAACAAATAAAATAAAACCTACGTACAGCAACAGTGTTTTGTGTTGTGTAGGCTCCTGTGATGTAAGGCAGGGGTAGGCAAACTAAGGCCCCGGGGGCCGGATCTGGCCCAATCACCTTCTAAATCTGGCCTGCGGACGGTCTGGGAATCAGCGTGTTTTTACATGAGCGGAATGTGTCCTTTTATTTAAAAGGCATCTCTGGGTTATTTGTGGGGCCTGCCTGGTGTTTTTACATGAGTAGAATGTGTGCTTTTATTTAAAATGCCTCTCTGGGTTATTTGTGGGGCATAGGAATTCGTTAATTTTTTTTTCTTCCCAAAATATAGTCCGGCCCCCCACAAGGTCTGAGGGACAGTGGACTGGCCCCCTGCTGAAAACGTCTGCTGACCCCTGATGTAAGGTAATGGGCCCCGCCTGCTAGCCTGCTCCCTAAGGACAAAGGACAGCTGGACATATAAAGGGCCCCATTACCTTCAGTAGTTTAGGGTCTTGTCAAACTTAAATCTGGCCCAGTGCATGAGCCTCAAGCGAAATGGAGGCTGCGTTTTATTTATTTAATTCTAGCATTCCTCTCCCAGTTTTCTAGCATGGGGCAGATTTTCAAAGCGGTGAATGACATAAGGAAAGCATTAAGAACAGGCAGCAATAACAGTGAGACAGTCATGCAGAAACAAAACCATGCAACCCTTTTGATCTCGGCTGCCTGCAATTGTGTTGAAGGCAAGGGAGTTAATTGCCTGTTTGGTGCTTCAGAGGCCCAAAGAGAATGGGATTCTGTTGTCTAAATAGTTGGTGTTCCAAGAGGGCTGCCATTATCAGAGTTTTGGAGCCTCCTGATTTGTGTTTTGTAAAGGCATTCTTTGCTTCCGGGAGAGTAGCCTGGGCTTGCTTTCACCAGCATCGACTTGGTTCTTGAAAGGGCATTGTAATGGCAGGGAGAGACGGTGAGGATGGAAGAAGGAGCATATTCAGAAAGATGCAGTGTCCTTTCCATTGTTGACATTGCACATAGTCCTACAATAAGGTGCTTTAACGCATGGGGACGCGGGTGGCGCTGTGGGTTAAATCACAGAGCCTAGGGCTTGCCGATCAGAAGCTCGGCGGTTCGAATCCCCGCAATAGGGTGAGCTCCCGTTGCTCGGTCCCTGCTCCTGCCAACCTAGCAGTTCAAAAGCATGTCAAAGTGCAAGTAGATAAGTAGGGACCGCTCCAGGGGGAAGGTAAACGGTGTTTCCGTGCGCTGCTCTGGTTCGCCAGAAGCGGCTTAGTCATGCTGGCCACATGACCCGGAAGCTGTCTGTGGACAAACGCCGGCTCCCTCGGCCTATAGGGCAAGATGAGCGCGCAACCCCAGAGTCGGTCACAACTGGACCTAATGGTCAGGGGTCCCTTTACCTTTACCTTAGGCAAACTAAGGCCCGGGGGCCAGATCCGGCCCAATCGCCTTCTAAATCCGGCCTGTGGATGGTCCGGGAATCAGCGTGTTTTTACATGAGTAGAATGTGTCCTTATATTTAAAAATGCATCTCTGGGTTATTTGTGAGGCCTGCCTGGTGTTTTTACATGAGCAGAATGTGTGCTTTTATTTAAAATGTATCTCTGAGTTATTTGTGGGGCATAGGAATTCGTTCATTCCCCCCCAAAAAAATATAGTCTGGCCCCCCACAAGGTCTGAGGGACAGTGGACTGGCCCCCACTGGAAAAGTTTGCTGACCCCTGCTTTAAGGCATCCCTGATAGGGATATGCCTGACATCTGTCTGCAAATAATTCTGTTGTATTCCTGGGCAGAATTGCTCAGCTCTACAAATCTATGATTCTATGAACTTGTGCTTTAAATAGACTTGTATTAAGTTTTCTTGATCACCTCTGGTGAGTCACAGTTGTCTCCAGGTGACCAAGTGGGAAAGTTTGTTGGTATTATTATTATTACTACTACTACTACTGTTGTTGTTGTTGTTGTTGTTGTTTAGTCGTTTAGTCGTGTCCGACTCTTCGTGACCCCCTGGACCAGAGCACGCCAGGCACCTCTGTCCTCCACTGCCTCCTGCAGTTTGGTCAAACTCATGCTGGTAACCTCGAAAACACTATCCAACCATCTCGTCCTCTGTCATTCCCTTCTCCTTGTGTCCTCCATCTTTCCCAACATCAGGGTCTTTTCCAGGGAGTCTTCTCTTCTCATGAGGTGGCCAAAGTACTGGAGCCTCAGCTTCAAGAGCTGTCCTTCCAGTGAGCACTCAGGGCTGATTTCCTTCAGAATGGAGAGGTTTGATCTTCTTGCAGTCCATGGGACTCTCAAGAGTCTCCTCCAGCACCATAATTCAAAAACTACTACAGACCATCAATATGCTAGAAAATGCTCACGCAGGTATGAGTAGACAAGGGGCAAGTACCTTTCTCTCTGAGCTAATCTTGCAAATAAGTACACAACTTTGTGAACTTGGAGGAAGAATAAAAGCATGCTCAGAGTTAAATTCCTTGTGGTTAGGGCCAGGATGATACATGCTAGATTTTCAGTAAGCGTACTTTAGCTAAACTTGCATTTGTTGCTAAACTTTGCAACAAAGCTCAGGGAGAAAACAAAAGCAAAGTCACCCAGTCCCGTTGGGCTGGTTTAGAGCTGGCTATCAAACAACCTCTACCTATCCTAATTTTATTGCCTAATTGGGCTGGAATGTTTGGCATGAAGGCTCTCTGTTTCGCTGTAGCAGTTAAACAGGGTGGTTGCTCAGCCTCGCAGCCTTCAGGTCTGATTCCTTTTCTCAGTGACGCTTGCCTAAAACTCTGATCATCTTAAATTTCATTGCTGCAAAACCTAGATTCTGTAGCTCGAATAAATTGCACAGGAATTTCTTCCTCAGTTGATGGCTGGTTTGCAGGCAAATCTGAGTCTTGAAGTCTGTTTCGTATTGTAGATGAAGGTCTTGATAAACTTCCTCTTTGCGTACCAAATACCGTAACTGGCATGTTTACTTCCAATGCGCCTGTAGTGTAAGTCCACCTTCAGGTATCAGGTAGAGGTGAGTCACTAAAGATAAGCAGGAATCCACATGCCTGGGATTTAGTTTCTGCCTCTTGAAGGCCCCATTCTGTCTGATCCTCACTATCCCATCCAGGATGAAAGAAACTATACACACAAGATAGACTTGGGCCTGCCTGCCTGATGGGAAAATCAGACTGATTTAAGAGCTGCAGAAATTAAGTAATATGCAAATAGGGTAGAGAATAGGGATGTCAGGAGCATCCCAGATCATAAGATTTCAGGGCTCAAAGCTGAGAACTAAGGTAATGTCATTGGGGAGGGGGCAGACACTGATGATGTCACAGAGATGATGTCGTGGGAATGCCACTAAGCACGACACATCAAGCATTAACCTGAAAGACCTACATTGGCTCCCAGGTTGTTTCCGAGCACAATTCAAAGTGTTGCTGACCTTTAAAGCCCTAAACAGCTTCAGCTCAGTAGACCTGAAGGAGCGTCTCCACCCCCATCGTTCTGCCCAGATACTGAGGTCCAGCGCCGAGGGCCTTCTGGCAGTTCCCTCATTGCGAGAAGCCAAGTTACAGGGAACCAGGCAGAGGGCCTTTTTGGTGGTGGCGCCCGCCCTGTGGAACGCCCCCCCTTCAGATGTCAAGGAAATAAACAACTACCAGACTTTTAGAAGACATCTGAAGGCAGCCCTGTTCAGGGAAGCTTTTAATGTTTAACAGGCTATTGTATTTTAATATTTTGTTGGAAGCTGCCCAGAGTGGCTGGGGAAACCCAACCAGATGGATGGAGTATAAATGTTGTTGTTGTTGTTGTTGTTAACTGCAATCACTATGACCTTTTGCAGAGATGGAGTCACTGAGTTACGGTTTTTCAGAGATCCCCTTGAAAAGGGGTTGACTATTAAACTGCTTTAGGAATCGTATCTCTGCAAAGAGAATAGGGGTCTCCTGAAAACGTTCAGCACCCCTTAACAAATGGCAGCTCACAGAATTATTTGGCGTTCGCCATGTCTCTTTAAAGTGGCCGTGGCTCTTGGGGCTTCAGGTTTCCCAGCCCTACGAAGATGCCATTGGGGGGATTGAACCCAGAACCTTTTGCATGTCTGGACAGGATCTCCCTTAGCCGAAGAAGCTGAGCTTGTGCAGACAGCTTGCCAGCTCCTAATAGGACAGAAACTGGGTAAAAACAAAAAATTTTTTCCCTTCCAGTAGCACCTTAAAGACCAACTAAGTTAGTTCTTGGTATGAGCTTTCGTGTGCATGCACACTTCTTCAGATACACTTGAAACAGAAGTTGCCAGATCCTTCTATATAGTGAGAAGGTGGGGAGGGGTATTACTCAGAAGGGTGGTGGGAATGGGTGATTGGCAGACCAAAAAATTACTACAAAGGAATTTCAGAAATAGACTGGAAAGAGAAGCTGCTGAATTGCAACTCATTACCAAACTTAAAACCATGGAGAGACCTGGTCTGAACAAAGACATTGGATTCTTATCTCATTATACATGACAAAGCCATTTTTCACCTTCTCACCCCTTGCTTTTTCCTGTAAGACCTATTGCAGTCGTTAAGAGTCGTCAACAGGCTCATCACAGCTATCTGCCAATCACCCATTCCCACCACCCTTCTGAGTAATACCCCTCCCCACCTTCTCACTATATAGAGGGATCTGGCAACTTCTGTTTCAAGTGTATCTGAAGAAGTGTGCATGCACACGAAAGCTCATACCAAGAACTAACTTAGTTGGTCTTTAAGGTGCTACTGGAAGGAATTTTTTGTTTTGTTTTGACTATGGCAGACCAACACGGCTACCTTTCTGTAACAGAAACTGGGTAGTGCAATATCTTGGAATTGGATGGAGTGGGGAGTGACCTGAATTCTGACCCTCCTTCATCTTGCTAGGTGACCTTGAACTGACTCTTATCCCCACAACGACCCTGCGAGCTGTGCCAGGCAAGCCCCAGGTACATGCCTCTGCTGAGGCCAATGATAATTCTCATCTATTACCTATATCCCACCCATCTGACTAGGTTGCCGCAGCCATTCTTTTCTTTTTCTTTTTAAACAAAATGTTTATTACAAAAGGAAAGGTCCTCAGGCCACATATATGAACATAACCAGGTGTCTGGGGATTGGAAAATTCATCAGCCAGCTCTATGAATAGCAAGAAGCCTTGCACTTTCCTTCATCGGGGTACTGAATACTCGTGGCGCAAAAATGATTCGAACAGCAGGCAGCTGCTAAGAAGATGCTATTGACTAAAGCCATCAGCGGACCAAAACAGTCTCTTGGTGATTACCCTAAAGAAAAGCTCTTTGCCGGACTAGGCTCTCAAGCACCTACAGCCTGCTGACAGCCTGTTATTTGCCAGCGATTAGGGGGTTCCTCAAGGGACACGGGTGGCGCTGTGGGTTAAACCACAGAGTCTAGGGCTTGCCGATCAGAAGGTCGGCGGTTTGAATCCCCGCGACGGGGTGAGCACCTGTTGCTCGGTCCCTGCTCCTGCCAACCTAGCAGTTCGAAAGCACATCAAAGTGCAAGTAGATAAATAGGTGCCACTCCGGCGGGAAGGTAAATGGCGTTTCCGTGCCAGAAGTGGCTTAGTCATGCTGGCCACATGACCCAGAAGCTGTACGCCGGCTCCCTCGGCCAGTAAAGCGAGATGAGCGCCACAATCCCAGAGTCAGTCATGACTGGACCTAATGGTCAGGGGTCCCTTTACCTTTAAGGTAGTCTCTGTGGGAGTATATTGTATTTAAAAATGTGGTATCAAAGTTTTTAGGGGGCTAAACAGGTTGGGATAGCTGGGATAGCAGGCATGTTGGTTTTGGAATGTCTGATGTAGATTTTTTCAATTTTGTTGTTCTGTATGGGACACCGACAATAAAGATTATCGTATCATAATTGATATTCAGAAGCATTGCTGCCTCCAGCTGTGAAGGCAGAGCCATTGTGGCTAGTAGATATGAGAGTCATCTTCAAATATCTCAAGGGCTGTCACATGGAAGAGGGAACCAGCTTGTTTTCTCCAGCTCTGGAGGGCAGGACTCGAACCCATGGCTTCAAGGAGATTCTGAGTAAACATCAGGAAGAACTTTCTGACAGGAAGAGCTGTTGGACAGTGGAATGGTCTCCCTCAAGAGGTTGTTGACTCTCCTTGAAGGTTTTTTCAGCAGAGGTTGGATAGACATCTGTCAGGGATACTTTAGCCGAGATTCCTGCATTGCAGGGAGTTGGACTAGATGACCCTTGGGATCCCTTCCAACTCTACCATGCTATGATTCCATGGTGAAAAGGTAAAAGACCCATGGGTGGTTAAGTCCAGTTAAAGGCGACTATGGGGTTACGGAGCTCATCTCGCTTTCAGGCCAAGGGAGCTGGTGTTTGTCCGCAGACAGCTTTCTGGATCATGTGGCCAGCAGGACAAAACTGCTTCTGGCTCAATGGAACCCTGTGATGGAAACCAGAGCGCACGGAAACACCGTTTACCTTTCCGCCACAGTGGTACCTATTTATCTACTTGCACTGGTGTGCTTTCGAACTGCTAGGTTGGCAGGAGCTGGGACAGAGCAACGGGAGCTCACCCCGTCGTGGGGATTCTGTGATAGCCCTCTCCTCCATGAATCTATCCTTATCGTTAATGGCACAGAAGGATAAACTGTAGAAAGAGCGTACTTTTAAACAAATCAATCATGGGTGGGGTGAAGTGATGAGTCACCGTTTCGTAGCGTGAGCTGTTGCCACAAACCTCGCAGGACTGTGGCTTCAGCAGGGCAGTGCTTGTCGTGCCAATGCGCCGTTGGTGCATTGTAAGTAAACTGTGTGGGGCAAATACACTTTCTTAACATGAATGGGGAGCATTTGATTTGAGTCATGGGCGTGTCGAGGCCTGAGTGAGTCATATTTGCACAGAGCTTTTGCCCGAAGCCACAGACAACGGCTGTGTGTTTTCCCAAAGTGGATGCTATGGCAATTTCCCTGAATATCTCTTTGAAAGGGCGTGTTCATGCGTGTTTTGTAGGCTTTCTATGAAGTTTGTGGGTCTCTCTCTTTTCTTACTTGGCCAGTTTTCAGGGGAGTGTACCCTCTCCGAAAGACAGCTCTGTTTGTGTTAAGAAGTGTGTGTGGGGGGGAACCTGAAATATGTTCCTGGGCGGTCTTCGCTGCTTGTTCCAAGATGAGTCAACATCATGTGTATACTCAGAACACAGACGGAAATGAATTGGTAGCAGATCTGGATGGCTCACTGCTAGGAAGCAGAGAGAAATTCCATTCGGTTTGCATTTAAAGGCAAACCTACCTAATTCTCACTTTTCGAAACAACACAAGCTCTGAAAAACTAGAGAACCGAAAAACACCCGTCCTTTGAAACTGGCACAATTCTGGATTTTGCAATGACCTTCTGCAGCCAAGTAATGTGCAGGTGCTGCAGTAAAGTATTTATGAAGATGCACACAGTGAAAAGAAAACGCGAACATGCTTTATATTAGGCAAAATGGCAAGTAAACATTTAAAGAAGTTTGCACTCCAATGCTGGTGAATTTACATGAGCGCTTGAAAGCAACATCTGGATTCTGAGCTGTTTCTTTGCCCAAAAATAAGTAAATCCCAGCCTTTATCAAGCTGGTGCTTCTCCAGATGTTTGGGGCTACAACTTCCATCAGCCACAGCCAGCAAACATCTGGGAGGGGCACCAGGTTGGCTAAACTTGCTCTATCCATTGTACCACAAAGCCTCCCTTGGCTCTGCCAAGATTTGCATTTGGCCAGTGGAATCTATGGATGCACCTTGCACTCACCTGTTCTCTTTTTCTGTTTTGTTTCAGGAAGATGTCTGACGGCTTTTCAGTAAGTATCTGCTCTCCTGATGCAGTAGTGCTTTTGATGCCAGTTTTAAAAAGGATTACTGTGTTGTTGCTGTGACCTGAGACCTCACGTGGTCGTGGCCTGAGAAAGCAGGGCGCTTTCTGTATCATCAAGAAAGCACCAGGCACGGTTTCAGCTGAGACATTTAATTGCACGTTTAGTCAAAACCCAGTTAAAACTATATATCGGGGTTTTTTTCCATCTATAAGATGCCCCCATGTATAAGATGGCCCCTATTTGGGAAGCAACAACCAATCGCCAGTCCACACTCGGCACTATCCGTGTATAAGATGCCCATTGATTTTTGACATTACAGTGGTACCTCTAGTTACGGACTCGATCCATTCCGGGGTGTCATTCGCACCCCAAAAAGTCTGCAACTAGAGCGCTGCTTCTGTGCATGCACGCAGCATGACAGAGCGCTTCTGCGCTAGTAGCATCCGTGCAGCTATCGTTGCAAAATTAAAAGTCTGCTCCTTTGGAATATCTGCACCTATCTTTCCTAATAAAAAAGCCTCTGGGTTTTATTTTTACAAAAGTTAATTTGAATTTCCCCCCCATCTCATTATACAGTGGGCGCTCGGGTTGCGAACGTGATCCATGCAGGATGCACGTTCGCAACCTGCCACGTCTGCGCATGCGCGGGTTGTGATTCGGCGCTTTTGCACATGCACAAAGTGCGATTTAGCACTTCTGTGCAGGCGCGACCCCCGAAACCTGGACGTAACCCATTCTGGTACTTCTGGGTTTCGGCGGGTCTGTAACCCATAAAAACGCAACCTGAAGCATCTGTAACCCGAGTATGACTGTTTATCATTTCCCAGAAAGATTTTATTACCTTACAAGGCCACCGTATATGATTTTTCTTTACATTTCCAGCAAATATTTGGACCTCTTATACATTTTTGCTAACTGTTGCTTTGTTCTCTCCACAGCTGTCTGATGCCCTATCCGGGGGGGCCAACAACCCGAATGCCAACCCAAATGCCCAGCCAAACCCGTGGGGAAATCAGCCCGGCACTTTCCCAGGATATCCCGGAGCGTTCCCCGGCCCATATCCTGGAGCACCCGGCGCATACCCAGGAGCCCCTGGCGCATATCCAGGGGCCCCTGGCGCATATCCAGGGGCACCCGGCGCATACCCTGGGGCCCCACAAGCAGGTGGCGGCTACCCTGGAGGCCCACCCCAGCCAGGCGGATTTCCCAGCGCACCTGGAATGGTTCCACCAGGTGCCTCCGGCATGTATCCTGGCCCCGGACAGCCCCCAAGTGGCGGAGGAGCACAGCCGACCGCACCGCAGGGTGGACCCGGATTCCCACCGTCCGTTCCGTCCGGAGGAGCACCTTCCGGCCCATTGGTGAGAAACTTGCTTGTTTGTGTGTGCCTCTAGGCTAGGAAATCTCTCTCTCTGATCTGTCTTATTTTAGAAAATGTATACACTGCATTGATGGTAAGCAATAACATCAAAAGCGGCTTGCAAGATTTAGGGTTCTGTGTCTTTTTAAAAAAGGAAACGAATACCCTTTGTTCACAGAACGAAAAGTTACTCCTGGATGAAGCTGTGAATAGGATCAGTTTGCAATATTCCCCATAGATAGGTTTTTCTGCTGGACACCAATTGCCCACTCAAAACTCCATTCCAGAGAATGATGTATTATTTTACTGTTGTTAGCCGCTCTGAGCCCGGCTTCGGCTCGGGAGGGCGGGATATAAATCATCATCATCATCATTACATGAGTTCCGCAGCTTAAGGCAAAGATCTGAGGGTTGGCAGAATTAAATTAAACTAGCCAGAGTCATTTCGTTATTATTAATTTGTACCCCACTTTTATATACTGATTTGTATACCGCTTCTATGCCCAAATGTTTTCTATTCCTCTCTGGTACCACAGAACAGAGAAACATCTGACCAAAATTGCTGTGGAAATAATATTTTTTGATGATTGCACCAAGGTTTTTTTCCTCTCTAACTTATTAAAGGTAAAGGTAAAGGTACCCCTGCCCGTAGGGGCCAGTCTTGCCAGACTCTGGGGTTGTGCGCCCATCTCACTCAAGAGGCCGGGGGCCAGCGCTGTCCGAAGACACTTCCGGGTCACGTGGCCAGCGTGACATCGCTGCTCTGGCGAGCCAGAGCCGCACACGGAAACGCCGTTTACCTTCCCGCTAGAAAGCGGTCCCTATTTATCTACTTGCATCCGGGGGTGCTTTCGAACTGCTAGGTTGGCAGGCGCTGGGACCGAGCAACGGGAGCGCACCCCGCCGTGGGGATTCAAACCGCCGACCTTTCGATCGGCAAGCCCTAGGCGCTGAGGCTTTTACCCACAGCGCCACCCGTGTCCCTCTCTAACTTATTAACTTATTAACTTCTCTAACTTATTAGTTGTGGCTTTAAACAGTTATTCTATTTTACCTATATTTTGGTGATTTGTTTATATTTTATATATCATGAGCTGCTTTGAGGTTGTCTCCCAGGTCCTAGACCAGTGGTTCTGAAGCTTTTTTCTTCTTTGGGCCACACTTTCAGAAGAAAAATTTGCTCACACCACACCAAATTTCCTCTTGATAAGGAATACATTGGGAGGGGACTATTCCTAAAGGTAAAGGGGGTGGCGGTGTGGGTTAAACCACAAAGCCTAGGACTTGCTGATCAGAAGGTCGGCGGTTCGAATCCCCGCGACGGGGTGAGCTCCCGTTGCTCATTCCCGGCTCCTGCCAACCTAGCAGTTCGAAAGCACGTCAAAGTGCAAGTAGATAAATAGGTACCGCTCTGGCTGGAAGGTAAACGGCGTTTCCGTGCGCTGCTCTGGTTCACCAGAAGCGGCTTAGTCATGCTGGCCACATGACCCAGAAGCTGTACGCCGGCTCCCTCGGCCAATAAAGTGAGATGAGCACCGCAACCCCAGAGGCGGACCTAATGGTCAGTAGCAGCGCTTAATTTATAACATAGAACACAACTATGATCATGAGATGTCCAGAAAGTACAAAACAATGCAACTACATAAGAACATGTAATATTCCCAAAATAATTATAAATGAGCCCCTTACATATGTACCTTAAGTATGTATACAAACTCAGCGAGAGGTGTGTGCTTGCTTTTGCTGGGTAATCTCACTTATATTAGGTCTAATTTGAGGCAAACAAACCAACACAAAGAAGCCTTTCTCTTTTCTGATCTTGAAAATCCCTGATCTCAACAATATGCTGTGCAGAACTATAGCCAATGGGTTGCTGATGCTCTTGCTCTGAGTTTGGAAAGATAACTAGCCGCTATTCTGCAAATAAATAAATAAATATTTTGATACCATACACTGAAATGTTCACATGTTCCTGTGATTGTCCTTGAATCTTCCTGCCACTTGCCATCCTTTCTTGCCACACCCTTTGAGACTCACTGCCCTCGACCAAAACTCTGAACGTTATACCATCTTTTGCAGAAAGTTCCTTGTGACATCCCACTGCCGGCAGGACTCCAGCCTCGCACTTTGTTGACCATTGTCGGGACGGTGAATCAAAGGGCAAGCTGGTAAAGATGGAATATAATAATAATAATAATAATAATAATAATAATAATAATAATAATAATTATTTATACCCGCCCATCTGGCTGAGTTTCCCCAGCCACTCTGGGCGGCTGGAAAAGGGATTGGGGGGGGGTGCGGGGGTGTTCCAGTTTTCTGTAGGAGGGGATTGCATGTTTGGGGCCGAATTGTCTCCCTCTTACCCATGGGTAGGCAAACTAAGGCCTGGGGGCCAGATCCGGCCCAATCGCCTTCTAAATCTGGTCCATGGACGGTCCGGGAATCAGCATGTTTTTACAAGAGTAGAATGTGTCCTTTTATTTAAAATATATCTCTGGATTATTTGTGGGGCCTGCCTGGTGTTTTTACATGAGTAGAATGTGTCCTTTTATTTAAAATATATCTCTGGGTTCTTTCTGCCTGGTGTTTTTACAGGAGTAGAATGTGTGCTTTTATTTAAAATGCATCTCTGGGTTATTTGTGGGGCATAGGAATTCATTCATTTCCTCCCCCCAAAAATATAGTCTGGCCTCCCACAAAGTCTGTGGACAGTGGACCAGCCCCCTGCTGAAAAAGTTTGCTGACCCCTGCTCTTCCCTGTCCCTTCTCCCTAGGCTCACAATTCAGAACTAGGAACCCACAGATAAGGGTGGAGATGTGCTATTTTGAGTCAGCCAGGGGGAAGCGCATGAATGAGCTGGCTAACCATGCTCTAGACCGGGCTGCTATCCCACATATCCTCCAGGCAAATCGTCATCTCTGAGCGGCTTTTCACAAAGCTTACGCAGTCGTTAGGATCAGTGGTTCCCAAATCGTTTTGGGCCCACAGCTGCTTGTTTCCATAAACCCATCCCTGGTGCCTCCCTAGCCGAGCCTATAAAGAGCATTATCCAGAATAGCGGTTTGCACAACCCACTAAGATAAGTAAAGGTAAAGGCAAAGGGACCCCTGACCATTAGGTCCAGTTGTGGCCGACTCTGGAGTTGCGGTGCTCATCTCGCTTTACTGGCTGAGGGAGCCGGAGTACAGCTTCCGGGTCATGTGGCCAGCATGACTAAGCCGCTTCTGGCAAACCAGAGCAGAGCACGGAAATGCTGTTTACCTTCCCACCGGAGTGGTACCTATTTATCTACTTGCACTTTGACGTGCTTTCAAACTGCTAGGTTGGCAGGAGCAGGGACCAAGCAGCAGGAGCACACTCCGTCGTGGAGATTCAAACCGCCGACCTTCTGATCGGCAAGTCCTAGGCACTGTGGTTTAACCCACAGCGCCACCCACGTCCCTAAGGAAGATAATAATACAGTAAAATTCGGAACAGCAACAATTAATGGTGTATTTATTCAAAATCCAGTTAAAAAGTTAATTAAGTCAACACAATTGACGAAATTGATCCCTGTGATACCAACTTTTCAGATAGTCATTTACACCTCTAGTGCCCCCTGCTCCTCCTTCTCTTTGCTCCCCCCCCATGTAATCTGACCCCCCAGGGGGCAGGACCACCCACTTAGTTAGATGTCACCCTGTCTTTATTGAGCTTTCTTTATTGTCTTAATTTGCCGTCTTCACTGAGCTTAATTTGCTTAGGGTGCATATAATTTCCCCCATCCTTCATCTCACACTTTTAAATGCATTTCCTCATCACATTCCTTACTGCAAAACTGTTTATTATTATTATTTGAAAAGCCATCCAGGAACTCTGTGACAGTCAAATTCTCAGCTGAAAAAGAGCTACAAATTGCACACCCATCAGCCAAATTTGCTCTGGCAGCTAAGAAGTTCTGTTCCAGCTCTGTTAATGCTTTCTAATTTTAAATTTTTATGCTGTACATTTTTTATGCTGAAAACGTTTATAGGTTAGGTTGTGCAATTTCAGAGGAAAGCCTTGCTCTTGTCCTCTGCTGTACATTGTAAGGACCTTTGGCTGTATGCAATAAATGGATTGTTCTTTAAGGGGATTTGTTGGAGTCTGGGAGAACACTGTGACTCTGATAACAGCGGTCTTAATTCCTGGCTCCCACTGTGTGATTTATGATCAAATGTTGAGACATTCCTCAGGAGACGGTTACAGTTTGTGTCTCCCTGTTGCAGCATTAAAGTGGATTTGAAGAAGGGCAATGACATCGCCCTCCACTTCAACCCCCGCTTCAATGAAGATGGCAGGAAAGTTATTGTTTGCAACACCATGCTGCATAACACCTGGGGGAAGGAAGACCGGACGGCCCCCAGGTTCCCTTTCGAGGCTGGCAAACCTTTCAAGGTAAAGGGGGGCACAGGGAAATGGGGTTCTCTCTCGCAGAAGTGAGATGAATGAGTTAAACGTTTGTGCTGTACAGTGGACGCTCAGGTTGCAAACGTGATCCATGCGGGATGCACGTTCACAACCTGCAGCGTCGCATGTGCACATGTGCAGGTTGCGCTTCAGCACTTATGCGCATGCACAAAGCGCGATTTAGCGCTTCTGTGCATGCACAACCGCCGAAACCTGGAAGTAACACATTCCAGTACTTCTGTGTTTCGGCGGGTTTACGTAACCCGAAAAAACACAACCTGAAGCATCTGTAACCTGAGGTATGACTGTATAATGAAAGCACTGGCTGAAATTGATGTTTTAATGATGGGCAGCTTATTTTACCATGAAAATTAATTGCCGCATTTCCACAAAGAGCTGTGCCTAAAGCAGTGAACGACAACTTCCATCAGCCCTACAGCGCACAGCCACGGGAGTTGCAGGTCCCCACACCTGATCTAAATCCACAAAAATTACATCTGCTTCTGTACCACTCTGTTTCATTACACTGTAAGCCTGCCACCGTATTTCTGCATCGCCTCTAGTAAACACCCACCATTCAGTTAGCAACATATGCATTTCAGCAGCAGTCTTGCTTAGTGGTTATAGCAGTAAGAACAGAAGATGACCGTAACCTGGATTGGACGAAAGGTTCCAGCCTCCTGACCAGATGTTGTTGGCAAGACCACAAGCATCCAGTATTTAACATTTACACTTTTTTTTTTAAAAAAAGTGTTCATAGAATGCAGGTGTGTGGCCTCTATCAACTCTAGTCTTGCTTTCCATTTATTTGCTGACATAACAATCATCAAATATTAAGGGTAAGGGGTTTGCAAACTCCTGCCGTGTGAGCTGTGTCATCTTCAAAACTACAGCTCGGACTTCAAATTAGGGGTAGTGAGCTGTACATTTAGTAAAACCACCATTTACCCCATCCTGTACCAGAACCAGGATTCCACATGACTTGACTGTACAAAATTGTATCAGCAGCTAACCGTGTGATGACTCTTCCGCACAGGAAAACAGCTTTTTTATATATATAAAAAAGGCATTTATAGACTGCTTAATCAGCATTTCTAAGAGGGGTACATAAAACAAACCATACAAAGGATAGAACAATTAAAAATCACCATAAAATTAATTACCAGCATATAACACCTGCTGGAAGAAGAAAGTCTTTGCTGTGTGCAGCAAGGAGGTTGCCTACCTAATCCCAAGTGGGAGGGAGTTCCACAGGCATAGACCTGCAGCAGTGGTTTACTGACTTGACTGAAGGGTAGAGGCACTGAAATTAATGCAAGTTAAGTTAGTCATGGCCGTTAATTTCAATGAGTTTACTCTTAGTAAACGTTAGTTGAATATAGCCCTAAGCCTTGATTGCCAGAGTGCTAGGAAGCCACACTGTGTTCAAAGAATTTGGAACTTAAGTTAATCTCTGCTCACAGCCTCTGCCAATCTGCTTTCCTGGTTCTTAATGTTTTGAACACCTCTCCTTTTCCAGATTCAGATTCTGTGTGAAGCGGATCACCTGAAGATAGCAGTCAACGATGCTCATTTGATGCAGTATAACCACCGCATCAAGGAGCTAAACCAGATCAACAAGCTGTGCATCAGTGGCGACATCACCCTCACCAGTGTCACACCGACAACCATCTAACCTAAGGCTGCAGCAACCCAATACGCCAACTCTGCGTGCATTAAAACAGCAGCTTTTGTTTTTCTAAAAAGATGTCCGGCTGGCTTCGCTTTGTAGGGCAAAGTTTAATAAAAATATATATACGCAGGACCAGTCAAGGAGAGGCTGAGTGTCATATGTAAGTCCTCACAAGCAGGTTTCTAGTCCTTATGGGCACCAGAGGGTTAGAAAGGGTGTTGGCAATGGACGGAGGGTGGAGTGGGGATGCAGCTGAGCAGGACTGCTAGGAGTGAAGGTTTCTGATTTTTATTAAAGGTAAAGGTAAAGGTACCCCTGCCCGTACGGGCCAGTCTTGACAGACTCTGGGGTTGTGCGCCCATCTCACTTAAGAGGCCAGGGGCCAGCGCTGTCCGCAGACAATTCCGGGTCACGTGGCCAGCGTGACAAAGCTGCATCTGGCGAGCCAGCGCAGCATACGGAAACGCCGTTTACCTTCCCGCCAGTAAGCGGTCCCTATTTATCTACTTGCGCCTGGGGGTGCTTTCGAACTGCTAGGTTGGCAGGCGCTGGGACCGAGCAACGGGAGCGCACCCCGCCGCGGGGATTCGAACCGCCGACCTTTCGATCGGCAAGCCCTAGGCGCTGAGGCTTTTACCCACAGCGCCTTTTTAAAAGCTAAACGTCCGTCAGATATTCAAGCAAAGGGGGAAGGGGGTGGGAGAAACATTTCAAAACTTATCAGTATAGGAGTACTGGCATCTTCAGAAATCCTAAGGTCCAACATTGATGAATAACCGTACCAATTCAATTTGGACTTGTGGGTGACCATACCCAAACAGTTGGGAACCAGGGGCCTTGAAGTGGTGCTCACCAAACTTAACATTATCATGCTTATTCAATTTGTGTTCAGCCTTTCATCTGTAGAATCCCAGGGCAGTTCATAACATATCGTATTTTTTGCTCTACAAGACTCACTTTTTCCCTCCTAAAAAGTAAGGGGAAATGTGTGTGCGTCTTATGGAGCGAATGCAGGCTGCGCAGCTATCCCACAAGCCACAACAGCAAGAGGGATTGCTGCTTTCACTGCGCAGCAATCCCTCTTGCTGTTCTGGCTTCTGAGATTCAGAATATTTTTTTTCTTGTTTTCCTCCTCCAAAAACTAGGTGCGTCTTGTGGTCTGGTGCGTCTTATAGAGCGAAAAATACGGTGATCGCCTCGCCCCAACAGCGTTCAGTCTTTTCGTGGACCCCAGGTGTATGTGTACCAAACTTTGGGAAACTGGCCCGGAGGATGGGCAGGGTTCGTTTTACAACCTCTTGTGGTTCTGTAAGAGGAAGTTATCTTCCTCCCTAGAAGTGGAGGTGAAAGGCAGAGGAAGGCATAATCCTGTGAACAGAATGAATCTGGCAAATTACAGCATAAACTAGGTTAAAAAACAACCCACAGAGCTTTCTTATTGACATGAATGGTGCAGGTCGCAGCACTCACATTTTCCTGGCCCAGATTAGCCAGAGGCATTTTCTGTTATTCTTTTCCCACCGCTGCATACAGCACAGAATACACCCCGCCCAGCTTGTTACAATACAGGACAGGTCTGAGCTGAAACAGAAATTGATCCAGAACTGTTTTGGGGGAAATCTTAGTTGATTTTGGGAGGGAAGAGGGATTATGGATGAGGAAAGATGTTAAAGAACCCACACAGATGATACTGAAAGGCAACTCAGAAGACACAGACCAAACTTTAATAAACATTTAATAGGAGTACTTAAAAACAGAAAAAACCACAGTAAATTTCCTTTTACCCACTCCCCCCACCCACCCCGGTTTGTAAATAAAAATCAATCTTATTCTGCCCCTTCTGATTAAGTAAGTGGAGAGAAAACAATGAGGTCGTTGCTTGGGTTGGCCACAAATTTCTCCGCCTGGTTCCTCGGAGTGACGAAAAGGCTTTCATCCAGGCTGGGCTGTGGGGAACAAATAAGGAAGGTTATATAATATAGACAGGAAAGCAGTAAATAAATCATGTCCATGGAAATCAGGTGCATGTTGTACACTGCTGAAAAATTCAAACTTTTGGAAGGAGGCTAGAAATCTGCTCTCCTGCTTTAGGAAGAAACTTTATGGCAGCAAAAGCAGGTTGACAGCATAATGGACTCTCTCAGAAAGTGATGGGCTCTCCATCATTCAAAGTTTTTAAGCAGAGGCTGGATGGTCACCTGATTCTTTAACTGTGATTCCTGCACTGCAAGGGGTTAACTCCTTTCGGTCCCTTTCCAACTCTACAATTCTATGACCTGCACTTCCCCTCTTATTTCAAGAGAGAATATACATTCATCTGCCTCCTCTCAATAATAGCCAAGTGATAAAAGACTGACAAGTGCTTTCACAAACAGCATCCAAGCTCTTTTCATTGCTGCGTGCCTTACACCCACTTCACACTTGCATGCATGCATGCAATGAACGGCTTCCTTAGCAGAAGTGACTCAGAGGCTTCTGGCTTAACAGCAACTGCCTCCAGGGCTTTCAAAAAAGTGACCTAACCGGTTGGCGCAGCAAACAGCCTAAAAGGGAGATCAAGGATCCTCCCACCAAATTTAGAGATACCATCTGACAGATAGATAGTTATCATAAACGGTGGCGTTACAGTTGCTTGTCATAAGCAGAAGTAGTCCCCTTGTGGATTAGAAGAACGTAATACGCTGAATTGCCTCATTGCCCAGCCTTAAGAGAAGTTAGTTACCCTAACTTTCCCCCTAGGTTTTTGATCTGCCAAAGTAATGAAGGTGACAAATAAGGCTGAGCAATATATCATTGTATTGTCCAAAACTGGTTTGAAGTCCAGATTGTGATATCGGTCTCATAACTTTTGACCTGGCAATATATTGTGAATGGTGTGTGCATGCACGCGCTATGCAAAAATCACAATGCGGGGAAAACTGTGAAACTGCATTTCCTTAACATTCCCCATCCCACCCCTCATCCCCTATTGTTGAATTTAGATTGTAGGCTGCTTTGGGGCAGGGACCTGGCCATTTGTCTTCATGAAGCTGTCAAGTGCTTTTCAAATAAAGAGTCAAGAAGCTGGATAGAATGCCATCCAGAGAAATTTTCACTCTGAGAAAAGGATCCGGTGAGGAGATGTGTTCATGCTCAGTTGCTCTGACAAGCCCACGGCTGCACTTTCCTAATAATCTATGTCCATTTGTTACTGATTTCTAAGGAGTTGGGGGTTTTTTTTGGGGGGGGGGGTGAAAGAGAAAGGGCTTCTTGACATAAGCCTGACTTCATTGCACCAGACAGCTGGAGTCCTTTGCAACTCGATGCAGCCTCCTTATGGCACATCATAATCTGCATTATGCATAATCTCCAAGTATGAGACTAGAGTTTTTTTAACTCTAAAATAATGTTTTAAAATGGGGGTCGTCTTATATGGGGGTCATCTTCCCCCATTTTCATAAATTTAAGTCCCCCAAAATAAGGGGTGTTATACACAGAAAAATATGGTATATATATTTAACAGGAAACCATGGCATCAGATTTGTCGCAGTAATTGGAGAAATGTTAGTTGCTAGTCTTTAGAAGTCCACCCAACCCAATTAGCTCCTTTTCAAACAAACATACCTGGAGTTCAAGCACTGCAGCATCGCTGGAGAAGTCACCGAGAAGAGAACCTGGAAAATAAGGATATATTTCCAGTGGGCTTTTTAACGTAGCTTAGGTCTGGTTCAATAATATGTAGGGAGAGGGTTTCTAGTGGGCTGTGTCAACAAGGTTTGAGGATACACATCTTATTACCAAGTACCTATGGTTCATGAATGACAACAAGGACTCACCGCTGTCCCATCTCAAAACCAGCACAGGCAGTGACTGTTGGGGACATGTCTGATGTGTGCGCAACTGCAGATGTGCACACAGTGCTGAACCCAGAGGTGATGCGAAAACGTCACCAAAGGGGGCAGAACACAGTGTTTGGAGGCTTTTTCAACGGGTGTTCTGATTCTATGCAATTTCATGCAAGCGCATAATGACTCAGAATGCAACCCCTGCACAAATGGGGAGTTGCCTCTAACAAATAGGAAATATCTTCATTTCAAGATATAGTAGTCAAACACAAGGAACTGACAGCAGGGTGAGAATATAGGAGCAACGAGACACCCACCCCCAATGCTTCACATGTGAACTTGGAAGTCTGCCACACTGTTCACAATGAGACTTCCTTTTCCTGAAAAACAAGCCTGAGGTGGCAGACTAAAGGTTCTGGGCCAGATTTGACAAACCCTGTTAGCCCTTGCAAGGTCTAGAGCGACTGGGGTTCCCCCTCGTCTCCCACGGGCCCCCATATTGGCTCAGTGGGGTTAGGAGAGCCTCCAAACAGCATTTGTTACAGCCCTGTGCTGAATTCCTCCTTCCATCTACAGCTTAAAGCAGCTGATCACGCAGGCTGTAACCTCCATAGAAGATTATGCCACAATGCATTTGTTAGTCTTTAAAGTGCACCAAAAACACAATGTGGTGAGTGAGATACAAGCAGCTCCTTGAATTCACATTCCGAACTGTTCATGTAATCACAGAATAATACATGGACCTCAGCCAGATGTTCTTCCCGCTGCCTAAAAAGCCCCATGGAAATCTACCTGTTTGACATTCTGGAGTGGGCAGTTCTTCAGCCTGGGAGCAGGTTCCTTCAGGCTGGGAATCCTCCTTGGGACTCCATGAAAGAACATCCTGTTCGCCCAGATCTGCAATCATCTGTTTCACCTCTTCTGTAGCTTCTGGAACTTCTATTTTATCAATGGAACCTTCCAGGCCCTGAGAATCGGTAGAAATCAAGTCATCTATATCACACAAGGGTGATCGGCAGTCACAAGTGGCTGTTTGTACATCCTAAGAGTTCCGGAAGGAAGAGAGAGAGATTTCAAGGAGCGAAATGAGATGGGGGCCGTTCTGAACTTTCAGGACAGGCACACATTCAACACAGACGATACAACTTACAGCAGCTTCTTTCGCCATGTCTTCTGCTGTAGCACAGGGTTCCTCCACAGCTTGGATGTCACTGGGGGGAGACCACATGTGTTCATCATCAGTCAGAAACTTGCATGTTAAGTTTTTAAAACGTTCATTTTGGGGGAAGGTGGGCATGGGTGTGAATGACAGCTGACAAGGGCGGCCCAAATTCTCCCTCTCAGTTTACATCCAAGATACTGGACGAACAATTACAAGGGCAAAGTTTACAGCGTGAATTAGCACAGAGAAGCACTTGTCTGAAATGAACAGCTGCTTCTCCCAGGCAAATATGCCAGCAGCAGGATCCCACCCCCTGCCCCAGCCGCATCTTTCCTACAGCTGGAAACAAAATATCACGATGCTGTGTTCAGCACTGGAAGAGACCGAGGTGACAGAGCTGTACTTGGGGCCAACAAAAATTGGGTTGTGCATTTTTGCCGGAGGGAACTGAGATGGGAGAGGAAGGCAGCGAGTTTTTAGGTTGTGCTCTCCGCAAGGGCATTTTCAGCACGAGTTAAAATGAACAGCTTCCAATGACAATTCAACTCCAAGCCATACAACCAATCATCTGGCACAGGGAAAAGAAGGCAGAGGTCTTGAGCAGAGCGCTGTGGTGCAGGAAGAGAGCAGGTATTGGTTGTGCCCCAAGAGGTGGCAAAAGCAAATGAGGGTTTCAGCTTTTGAGTTCCAATCCTCTAGCTCAGGGTGGATCCAACCCAGCAGCTGCAACTAACCTGCTCAACAGCACCAGCCTACATAAACCTTGGGGGCTGAATGGAGCCTCTATTCACCAAGACAGAATAACTGTGGTGGGGACAAATATAAAGCGGACCTGTTTCATGCTTTGTGTGTGAACACCCAAAATAATTTTTGCTGTTTACTATGCAAAACACTGTGTTTTCCTTGTGCAGGGAAGGGGGAGGCTGTGGCCAGATGATGCTGGACTACAGTTCCCATCATCCCTGACTGTTGATCACACTGGTGGGAGCTGTAGGCCAGCCATATCTGGAGGTCCACAGATTCCTCACCCCGGAAAAGATGGACTTTCAGTTCGATCTGGAAATAGCCACTGACGAGGCGATTCATCTGGATCTCACTAACACAGACAGTCATTTCTGCACCAGCCAAAAAGGGCTCACATTCAGGCCCACTGCGTACCATTGTTCAGAAATGCAGCAGAGGTCAGTTCTGGCAGGTTCCAACACTGCACTTGGATCCGAAGGAGGAGGAATGGCGTTGGACGCGGTTGGCGTGCCTAGCCTTACAACACAGGTATCTGCACAGCTCTGAAGCAGGGCTCTGTTGGCAGATCTTGGAGTCATCCGCCTGGAAGTCCTGCTTGTAGATTGAGGAGTCCTGCCTGTGCAGTGGAGAGAGGAGGAATAAATCAATGGATATTCTATTAGGATGTCATGCATGTCAATAGAAAATCTGAATTCTTCAGAATTGCCCCATGTCCTGAAACATATAGAAACTGCTTAAATCTGACATAGGGGATGGCGGAAGATTGGCTCCAGTCTCTCTTCCTGTTTGGACTGGTATGCCAGCTGTGTCCACTCAGAAAACTAGGAGATGGCTTCCACCATTCATACCCTGAAAACTTCTCAATGGGATTGCTGAAGAATATCCTTTGTATGTAAATGCCCTGGAAAATGAGCTAGGAACTTGAAAAAGTGAGAGTGAAATCCTCACTGGCTACGAGGCCCAATTAAAGGAGAGGTCTTAAACCAAGGAACTGAGTCTTCTCACTTTTGGAGTTGTTTCAATAAACCTTTGTGCTGTGTGGTGGGTGTGTATGTCTATGGAGAACAGGAAGAACACACACTGCCTCTTAGCTCACAGTATGTATAACCAAAACATTTGGTCTGGGGTAGGGGCTGGGGAGATAAATTCATGGTTCCCCTACCTACTATTCCTTTTCTAAAGAGAGACCTGCTTCACCATCACCTCCAGGCTCCTCATTCCCAGTAACTCAGTAAGGCATGCTCACTAGAAGCGCACTAGACTTCCAGAGGTGCCCCCTGCAGCAAAGAAGCTTCCCCTTCACGCCCAAATTCACTCACAGAAGGAACTGCTCCAACACTGACCTGGGAAGGGCCTGGGTGATTCAATTTTGAAAAACCCTCCATCGAACGTCACTTTCTCCACTTCCTTTGGGGTTTCTTGACCTGCAGCCTCCACCATCAGCCCTTCTGCTTTCATCTTGTTCTTCACGGCTGCCTTTATCGCTGCAAGGCGCTTTCGGGCTGCTCTCCTTTCAACCGAGCCACCCCCTGCTTTGGTTGCCCTTTGAGGGGCTGCCTTCTTCTGAAAGACAAAAGGCAGGACAGCATTTTCTCCCCTCTCTCCGACACCTTCTAAGAGCTCAGACAGAAAACTGGCACAGTGCAGGACCCTTCAGCCTTCTGGATGTTGATAAATTACCAGCATCCCTGCCCATGCTCGCTGGGGCTAGTGGGAGATGAATTTAAGCAACACCTGGAGGACTAAAGGTTCCCCACGCCTCCCACAGCAGCCAGGGAAGCGCTGGAGTGGTACCTATTTATCTACTTGCACTTAGACGTGCTTTTGAACTGCTAGGTTGGCAGGAGCAGGGACCGAGCAATGGGAGCTCACCCCGTCGCGGGGATTTGAACAGCCGACCTTCTGATCGGCTAGTCCTAGGCTCTGTGGTTTAACCCACAGCGCCACCCGTGTCCTACAGTAACTTTAGGGCTAGCCAAATACAGCTTGCCTATTATCCTGTGAGACCAACCTTCACCAACCTGAGGACCTCCAAATGTTTCGGATGACAACTCCCATTAGCCTGTGCCAGCCCAGCTGTGCTGACAGGGGCTGATGGGAGTTGTAGTTCCAAAACATTTGCAGGGCCCCCAGGTTGACAAAAGTTCAGAGTATAGAGCCCTCTAGTGGTGAACTATAGAATGACATGGACTCCACTCACTACGGAAACCGCAAAATCACTGGTTAGATTAACAGAATTATTGGAAGGGACCCCAAGTGTCATCTAGTCCAACCCTCTGCAATGCAGGAATTTCAGCTAAAAGTGTGCAGATGGAACCCTGATTTTTCCTGCTAAAGGCACTCTTTGATTTACTTCTCTAGAACACATTTCAAGCAATCAGTGTACTTCACATTATCTCCGATACCCCTGAAAGGTTGACCGGTGTTATTACCACCACCGCATACTGAGAGCAGGGAGCTTGACCTGGAGGTTGCAAGTCTTACAGCTCACTCTTAGCAAGCATCTCTCTCTGGCACCTTCTATTATTTGAACTGCGTGTTTGCACAAATTCAAAGAACCGCACAGGGCTCCCTCTCCCGACTCTGGTCAGAGTGCCCAGTCTCCCACCCTGCCCTGTCGGTCAGCAAGAGGATGATGGGTGAGGATGGGGGATGGCATGGGCCACTTTTTGGTTGGACGAAACAAAAACATGATCCCCAGTGAGCTTACAAACCAAAATACAGCACAAAGGATACCTGGGTCAGCAATGAAGAAGAAGAAGAAGAAGAGGAGGAGTTTGGATTTGATATCCCGCCTTTCACTCCCCTTCAGGAGTCTCAAAGCGGCTAACAATCTCCTTTCCCTTCCTCCCCCACAACAAACACTCTGTGAGGTGAGTGGGGCTGAGAGACTTCAGAGAAGTGTGACTGGCCCAAGTTCACCCAGAGCTGCATGTGGAGGAGCGGAGACGCGAACCCGGTTCCCCAGATTATGTGACTACCGCTCTTAACCACTACACCACACTGGCTCTCAGTGGTGTGAGTGCAGTCTGTGATTGTTTCAGTCGCAGCTGCTGATGCTAAGTGACAGTTACCCTAGAGAGAAAAGGTTGGTTTCCTGCCTAGAGGCCTACTGAAGATCTACTCCAAAAAGTGAGAGAAGTATTTGTGGGGTTTTTTTTTAAGCAACCTCCTGGAGTTGCTTTGGGAAAGTCTGTCCTGTTAGATTGACAACCCAAGAGCAGAATTACGGAAGCCTCTTATACCTTGAGGGGTCTCTTGGCCTGGACATTGTCTGCCATTTGCCATCCATTCTCCTGGAGTTTCCTCAAGTTCTCAAATTTTTTCTTTACGTCTTCTACCTATATTCAGAAAACCAAAAGCAATGAGAAAGAAACAACGATGGCAGGACTAACCAGCTCAATTAGCCGTATTTATTAAACTGATTAATGTTGCTTGTTACTTAAAAGGTCCCCAAGTGACTTAAATTTAAAGCTTCATTTGGCTGCATTCTTTGAAAAACAAGACAAAGAGCCCTTAATGCTCAAGAAATTTACAGGGTAAAAAGCAAACGGCTAAACCTGCAGAAATCATGAAACAGCTTCCCAAAGCTAATTTGCATACAATGCTAGTGGGAAGGATAAATGTCCTGTATTGAAGTTGTGGGATGACAATGTGCTCTTGAAGAACCACCTGAATATGAGACAAGCTTTAAAATATAGAGATCTTACTTGGAAGTTCACCATATCCCAGAATCCATCCAGATCATCACAGGTTGTTTCCTTTTCTCCGCGTCTGAACTCACAGTTATCTACCAGCCCTTCAAACTGCTTGAATCTCTCGGCTATCAGCAGCCTGGTTTGCCCAACAGTGGTACGGACAAGATCTTTGGCTGTGGAAATGAATATTTCATTATGTATAATAATGTTTTTGATGAGACATTTAAGAAGCCTAATTCGTACAAATCTCGCTTGTGTAGCTTGGGAGTGTCAAAGCCAAAGCCACTCGGGCAACAGACTTGAGCAAACTGTTCCATCCAGGACAGCAATTTTGCAACTCCTCCTTCAGCTTCTTCACTTACCATCCTCTGGAATATCCGCCTCAGCTGCTCCGTCCCACTCAAGGCAATGTGATGCCAGTCTCTCTGCCTCACACCGAAGGAGGTTTCTTTAAAAAAGGACACAGACAGAATGAGTACAGTCATAGGTAAAGGGACCCCTGACCATTAGGTCCAGTTATGACCGACTCTGGGGTTGCGCGCTCATCTCGCTCTATAGGCCGAGGGAGCCGGCGTTTGTCCGCAGACAGCTTCCGGGTTATGTGGCCAGCATGACTAAGCCGCTTCTGGCAAACCAGAGCAGCACAAAGAAATGCCGTTTACCTTCCCGCCGGAGTGGTACCTACTTGCACTTTGACGTGCTTTCGAACTGCTAGGTTGGCAGGAGCAGGGACCAAGCAACGGGAGCTCACCCCGTCACGGGGATTTGAACCGCTGACCTTCTGATCGGCAAATCCTAGGCTCTGTGGTTTAACCCACAGCGCCACCCACGTCCCTGAGTACAGTCATACCTCGGGTTAAATGTGCTTCAGGCTGAGCGTTTTCAAGTTATGCTCCGCGGTGACCAAGTAACGGAGCGCTCAAAATGACGTCATGCGCATGCGCGGAAGCGGCAAAACGTGACCCACCCTCCAGAACGGATCCTATTTGCATCCAGAGGTACCACTGTACTTGGCAATACTGGAGACAGGGTGGGCTTCACACGAACCTTGCTCCAATTCCCAGCCCTTTAAAATAATTTGCATTTGCATTCCAACCTTCAGCAGTAGAGCTTCAGGTGGCATCTCTAAGGGTTCCCCGCTTCTTCCCCACAACGTGCCCTGTTTTGGAGGTTTCACCGAAAGAGGGTGACTGCCTTGAAGTCACCCCGGGAGATGTGTGTCCAGGTAAGGATCTGAGCCCAGTCTTGCCAGGCCCTGGCCCATCCAACCATCCCCTACATCACACATGACCTTGGTCTCTCAGCCTAACCAACCTTACATGGTTGTTGTGAGGATAAAATGGTCCGCAAAAACCTATTTACCATTTGAGGCCCCGTTAGTATGATGATGCATTTAATTCAGTTATAGATATTGCTGCATATATTGAATATTGTACTAACGATCCACAGCATAAAATGGTTTTAGAGAAATGATAATGATAAATCTGGGAGAGAGGTAAACTCCTTGGATGATTAATAAGTTCTCATGCTGTTCTACTAAGTCGCAAGACATCTGTGGAGGGCTTTCCCAGTGCCAACGGAGCCAACCCCTCCATTTAAGAGTTCAGATGTGTTTGAGGTGTCAATGGGCTCTGAGCTGAGTGAGAGGGAAAGTGTGCCAGATGAACGGGCTAAAAAGGAGCTTTAGAGACAGTGCAGCTCAAAGGGAAGAGGGCAGCTAACTAAAGTGCCTTTTACTGGGTCAAGCATTTTGCTCTGCAGTTACTTTGATGGCAAAGTGAATCTCATACAAAGCAGAAGGACTGCCCATCAAGAGAGTGTTCCATCAGCCAGTGTTCTCTTCAGTCACGCTCCCAAGTGTATCAGTCTGGACCCCTCTGCCCTTTTGTACAAACCTGAAATAGGGCACATTGTGTGGTGGCTCTCCTGCTGGGTCAGATGAATCGCTGGCTGGCAGATCCACTTTCTGTGCATTGATCTGCTTTTCAAAGGGAGTCGCATCCATTGTTTCTTCAGTTACACATTCTGAAAGATGAAGGATATTTTTACAGAGAAGACTGTAAAAAGTACAGGAAAAAAATCATGCCACAATATAACTCTGTCAGTCCGCTTGGTTGAATGAATTGCCTGCCTTTTGATGACTTATCAAGTTTAAACTTATACTGTATATCCATAAAACTGTAATACAGTGGTACCTTGGGTTAAGAACTTAATTCATTCCGGAGGTCCGTTCTTAACCTGAAACTGTTCTTAACCTGAGGTACCACTTTAGCTAATGGCAGCTGTTGCGCCGCTGCCACACAATTTCTGTTCTTATCCTGGGGCAAAGTTCTTAACCTGAGGTACTATTTCTGGGTTAGCGGAGTCTATAACCTGAAGTGTCTGTAACCTGAATAGGTGCTATTGGAGGATACAGGAAGTTGCAACAGCTTACAGTTCAAGACTGTATCACTTTCCAGTCTCAGCTGCAATGATAAATCAACTTGAGCTTCAGTCCACTAAATGGCACAATCTTAAAAATAGGTTTAGCATTTTAATTGTGTTTTACAATGTTTGAAGTATTTCGGGTGGACATCACACGAACAGCATGCAATTCCTGTTCCTAAATTTGAAACTTTCATTAGCTGCTATGAAAGCCTTGTGGTGCTATGAAGCAGGATACATATTCCATATGAACAGATCGATAGCTTAGGAAAGCCTTACAACAAAACTATAAGGCAGGTTGGCAATGCAGGTGAAGGGGCTGGGAGAAGGGCAACTTGACTAGGACCTGTTGTGAGTTCAAAGTGGAATATGGGACTTTTGGCTGAAAGTTAGCAACTATGCTACAAAAGCGCTCTCCCCCCTCCGACACACCTCTGTTAGCATCTGGAAATTCAAGTACAGATGGATGTTCCTCAAGATCTGCCTTTGTCATTCCTGGGCTAGAGACCTTCTGTTTAAGCCCACAGTCCTGTGGCAAAGCTTCCAGAGCACCTTCTCCAGGGACTTTGCTAGGAAAAATAATAATTTACTTGGCATTATGTTTTACATGTATGTTTTAATGTATTTTTAATCTTTTGTTGGAAGCCACCTAGAGCGGCTGGGGAAACCCGGCCAGGTGGGCAGGGTAAATAAATTTATTATTATTATTAGGCAAGCATCTGAATAGACAGAACATTAAAGCATTTAGGCAGTTCCATTAAGTTCTATTAATGACATAGCACAGAAACTCTCCTGCAAGGAAAGGAATGGCGGGGGGGGGCTGCTTCTTTTACATGGCATTTTGACTGGGTCAAGGCAGTGCACTCATTTGCCACAGCTACTTCAAAATAAACAGCAGGCAGCTTTCCACTGATATTTTTTAATATCTTGCAAATATTCAGCTCACTCAGGAAATCTGAACACTGGATCTGAGCCTTCAGCTTGCAAATATTCAGCTTGCAAATATTCAGCTCACTCAGGAAATCTGAACACTGGATCTGAGCCTTCATAATATTGGCCTGAGTCAAGGTGTCAACTCTAAAGGACTTCCCAGATCTCATGGGTCTATCAATTGATGCACATCAAGAGTGGCTAAAGTCCACAGCAATTCATAGTAAAACCTTCGGAGCTGGAAGTGCCAATTTTTAATTTCTAAAAAGGACAATTTTTGCAGAAGTCAGAGAGATGTTACAAAAACATTTGGGCAACTCCTTATCTCATCAGAGGACCCTATGGTAGCCCATTACCTGGCGGTCTCTGCAGGGCTCCAGCAAAGATTGGGCGACAGAAATACATCTGCCTTGGAAGGGGACATTGGCTTGACTTTGTAGGCGGTCAAACCCTCCAGAGGCTTGAACACAAAATTCTGAGGGGCAAATGAGCGCTCTCTCCTTTGTGGTGCAGGAGCCAGGATGATAGGGGCTGGAAGGTTTTCTTTCTCCACGTTTTCTTTCTTCAGCTTTGCGGCTGTAGCCAAAGGGATTTGGGTGATCAGAGGCTCCACTGAATGATTCTCTTTCACGCCACTCAACACCTGTAACAGGACATAAAGGTTTTTTTTTCCTTGAATTATATGGACTTTTCTCAGCCAGTAAGGAGCAGACAACATGTCACCCTAAATGCATTATAAGGGTGATACACACACACACACACACACACACACACACACACGTTTCCATCATTCTTACCCTTCTAGAAATATGCATGCAGATAGGACAACTAGAAAAGCAGATAACACTGGAAATGTTGGCTGATGGGAAGCGAAGTCCATTGACGTATGGAGGGCCACCCGGTCCCCGAATCCTGCTCATGATTCTTAATCTTTTCCCCGCTACATGTTGATAACAGCAATCTAATAAACAGGGCTGTAGAGATTATTGATATGAAGGTTGCAGTGTGCGAAACACTAGGAAAAGCCAAGACACTTACTGTTGCCTTTGCATTTCTGACCCCTCTCTGCTGCTGCTTGCTGTTACTTGCTTCCCTTTTCTGCGGCGGAAAACCTAAAACAAGAAAAGCTGCAAGGTTCTGAAAAGCTCATCAAAACAAGGAAGGACAAGTCAAAGAAGTTTCTCAAAAGCTTTCTATGGAGATACACCCCAGATATTTGGGAAGGGCAGTTGTAGTGAAGAAGCAAAGCATTGTGGGGAGACCAAAAAGGCCAAAGGATTTATGGGGAATGCGTTCTTGTTGCTTTAAGTGGAGACTTGCTGTCTCTGGGAGTGAGAATCCTTATCGTGGGCATCTGCAAAAAGAAACTCTCCAAGTGATTAGTGGTATTCTAGCACCTGGTACTTAACAAAGCTGTCTGGGTGTGAATGAGTTATCAACCCTAATCACTCTGAGAATGGGTTTCTGGTGAGTCTCTGAAAATAAGGAGGAACCTTTTGATCCAAGTTCCTGAGAATTAACAAGCTCAGCTGTCCCAAGTTAAGCTATTAGTCAATTAGCTGACCATTGGTGAATTTAAACATCATCAAGAATTTTGATTGGATCGGAGTTCCGTGAGTTTTAGAAATAAAGACTCTGAGAATGTAGCCGGGGTGCCTCTGCAATCCACAATTCGCCCATCTGTCAGCTTACCACCTTGCTGACAGTCGTCCTGCCTGTGAAGATATTTTCTGTCTTTGAGATGCAGATTCCATTGTGGACTTTGAAATTCTACTAACTTTGCCTTTGTTCTCATTTGTAAGTATGTTAGCTAGCTATACTTTACCACGTTATTGTTTTCTGTTTGAAATGTATAAGAGAATGTGCCTACTTTTTAAAGTATGTTTAAACCTGTTTTTTTAAAATAAATTTTAAAAAGAGAACTTTTCTTGTCCTGTGTGCCATTCTGGGGGGAAGTCTGAGTCCAGAAGCCTGACCAATCAGTTACACACTACCTGTGGAATTTCTGCCTGCATTTTTGTGAAAGTAACTTGTAGGGCAGGGCAGCCGGTAACTAGGAAGCATAACTTTCTCCCTTGAGTTACGTTTTCTGGTGCCCTGGCACAAGGGAGTGGTGGCAGCAACTACCCTTTTGATGCATTTTGTCCTATAAAAAGTATATGCTGCTGGCCGCCATTTCTCTGAACCTGACCCAGCTGGATGGTAAGGACAGATGAGGGAGGGGCGCGTGGCCGGAGCATTACTACAGCAGTAATATTTGAGAAGGACTCAGTGGTAGAGCATCTGCTTTGAACGCCGAAAGTCTAAGGTTTAATCCCTGGCATTTCCAGTTAGGACTGGGATAGAACCTTGTCTAAAGAAAGCTTAGAGCGCTGCTTCCAGTCAGTGTACAGAATATTGAGCTAGATGGACCAATGGCTGACTCAGTATGAGGCAGCTTCCTATGTGTGATAGGAATTTTATGGTCTTAGATATATGGTAATGCTCATAACCGCACATACATAGATCAGCACAGGAAGACCAACCTGGAACCATTTTGATTTCTGTGATGTATCTGAGGGGTGGTCTTAGGTTACACCCCTTCTGTGATGTATGGATAATGTTTCTGGGGGTGGTCTGGATCTAGAGGATGGGAATTTCAAAAGTCTTTATAAGTCCTTGCACAGCATTTTTGGGGGTCCTCCTCCTCCTTTCCGGCGAGTGAGGGGAGCACCATGTTGCAACAGATCAATAAAGATCAAGCTTACTAGCTGCTTTGCTTCTCAATATTCTCTGGTTGGCCTCTGTTATTCTCTCCTACCAATAGGGAACCTACGTAAGGACTCTATATGGGCTCTTGGATACCCCATAAGGGAAAAGGGCATATTTTTATTTACAAAAATGGTAAGGACAGGTGAGGGAGGGGCGCGTGGCCGGAGCATTAAAGGTACCCCTGCCCGTGCGGGCCAGTCTTGACAGACTCTAGGGTTGTGCGCTCATCTCACTCTATAGGCCGGGAGCCAGCGCTGTCCGCAGACACTTCCGGGTCACGTGGCCAGCGTGACGGAGCTACCCTGGCGAGGCAGAGCCGCACACGGAAACACCGTTTACCTTCCCGCTAGTAAGCGGTCCCTATTTATCTACTTGCACCCGGGGGTGCTTTCGAACTGCTAGGTTGGCAGGTGCTGGGACCGAGCAACGGGAGCGCACCCCGCCGCGGGGATTCGAACCGCCGACCATGCGATCGGCAAGTCCTAGGAGCTGAGGTTTTACCCACAGCGCCACCTGCGTCCCGGCCGGAGCATTACTACAGCATTAATATTTGAGAAGGGCTCAGTGGTAGAGCATCTGCTTTGCACACCGAAAGTCCAAGGTTTAATCCCTGGCATTTCCAGTTAGGGCTGGGATAGAACCTTGTCTAAAGAAATCTTAGAGTGCTGCTTCCAGTCAGTGTACAGAATATTGAGCTAGATGGACCAATGGCTGACTCAGTATGAGGCAGCTCAATTTGGGCCAAGAAGAAAATGCAGAGTTGTCGCTATATGCATTGCTTGACATTTCACTCCCCAATCCACAGCTATTTACTACCTCACTCACCTGCACTCACAGCGGGCCGAGATATCTGTGGTATTTTTGTCACGGCAGCAGCGGTGGCCCTTGTAGCTCTTCTAGCAGCAGTTGCGGAAGTTGAAGGCTGTATCCCTGAAGGTGGGGGAGAGAGAGAGAGAGAGGATGATGTGTACTCCTTAAAACATTTCACATTCTGGGTGCAAGACGTCGACAGCACAACCTACTCAGAATCAAGTCCTACTGCGTTTTAGCAGAGGCTGTACGTGGCATTAATTCACAGAAGACCTGATAACTGGACAGGACCTGCCGTGGGAGCCAATAGATTTCTGTACGTGGCTGTTGGGAGTCACACTCATACGATTAACAAATGCAACCAATTCCAACTGCAGCCACATTGCTTTGCATGCCCAGTAGTTCAATGGAAGACTTGAACTCAGAGCTCCAGGAGCAGTGCTTTAGCACTACGCTATCCAGAAACTCACGCGTATAGTAGCCCCAAAAGGTTTGGGGCAATCCTGCAGTGTTTGGATGACGATGCTTACCTTTCCTCTCTTTGGGGGGTTTGTCGACGTAGATCTGCCTCTGGTTATGCTGAGCTGTTTGCAGAGTGGAACCCTTGCTAGGTACCATCTATAGAGAGAAATAGAGTCAGGGTTTCATAAATACATAACTGTTACTGTGAGACACACACAGTTTACCAATAGACAATTGCCTCAGTTATATGAACCTTACATCTATTCTTGCAAATAAGCCCACTTGCAAATATTCTGGCCGAACATATATAGGTAGGTTAGGATTTACTTTGCTACGGACTTCCGGAGGCGGCGCAAAACCGTGATGGCGGACCTCTTCGAGCTCTGAAGAGGGGCACCGCAGAAAAGGGTTGCTCGCGACGGCGCAGCGGCAACCCATTAAGATAAACCACGGGCAGAGTGAGTCCGTGGCCGTGGGACCCGGCGGGCACCTGGAGCGACCCCGAAATCACAAAAGGAACCCCGTAAGGGGCTCCGGAGTGAAGGAGGGGGAGCGGTGCTGTGGGTTCATCGCTCTTTCTGCGGAGGCGAAGCCGCGCGGCTGTCACGGATGAGCGCTGACCTTTCTTCCAAGAAACATCGGGCTGAAACATCAAACCCGTGAGTAAGGACCTAAGATTTTACAAATTAAATCGGAAAATTTGGCTAAAAACGGGAGACGAGAAAGAGGAAGTCCGTCTTCCGACACTGCTTTCAAGATCAAAGCAGACGGTCTAAAGAGCGGAAAGCGCTGTGAACAGGGAAGCTTTGAAGCTTTAAATCGGGACTTTCGTGCACATTTGAATTTTACTGTTAAAGAATAAATACAGCATAAAATTGACCTGGAGCGGACACCCCAAGGGCAAGGGAAGACTCTAACCCCAAATTCCCGGGTGGCCGGGTAAAGTTGTTTAAACTGCGGAACTGTTGCAAGCTTCCAGATACTTTTGCAACTTTTGAGCTCATCTAGCTGAAGTGGATACAATTGCAGGCACCTTGCTGGAACTTTGTTATATATTGAAAAGGGCTCTGCAGGACTTTTCTTTTAGCATGCTGGAACTAATTTGCTTTTAAAATTGTTTTTAAAGTTGGAACAAAGAGACTTTAATTGTGGAAAGTTACCTTCTTCTTACTAAAACTTTGGTGGCACTCCCCCTAGAGGACATTGGGAATACAGAGGCCTGGGAAAGTTTTTTTTTGTTTACCTTCTCTCAATAGACTGTTTTTAATTCTGGACTTGCCTTTCCCATGGGATTACAACACTTGACCTTGAACGTTGACTGATGAGTGGCACAGGAAAGACAAGAGCAGCCAAAGCTAAGGAAGCTAAGGAGAAAGAGAAAGCAAAAAAGCAAGCACAGCTTTTGCAAACAACTTTAACTCAGGGACGTAGATTATCAGTTTCAGCTGTGCTTGCGACACAAAAAGTAGAAACCGAAAAGCCTGAAAAATCTGAAGAGGAAGATATGGCAGCAGGAGGAGCTGAGGCAGTACTGAAACAAGTTTTGGAACAACTGTCAGCAATAAATCAAAAAATTGATAACCAATCAACAAAAATTGACCAAGCAACATCCTCGATTCAGAAATTGACAGATCAGGTTTCCCAACATACTCAAGCAATTGAAAAATTGCAAGGAGCAACAGAAGAGAATCGTAAATTGGCAGGGGAAGCCGTTCAAATTGCAACATCAGCTAAAAAAGAAGTCGAGGAAGTTAAAGCGGAAGTCAAGCCTCTTCATAAACAGATAGGGGACCAACAAACCTATCTCTCGTTGGTGGAATTGAAAAATCGCGAGACCAACCTTAGACTAAGGGCAGTCCCAGAAATTGAACAAGAAGATTTGAAAGGACTTTTGACAACAGAGTTTACAAAGTTCTGGGACTTAAAAGAAGAAATTGATTTTAAAATTGTATCGGCTTTTCGGTTGGGAAGATTAGTAAGAAAAGATAGATCCAGAGACTGCTTAATAGCTTTGAGATCAAGGGAGGAGAGAGACAAAATACTAGGCCTACACTTCAAAAACTCAATTGTGATACAAGAGAAAAGGGTGGAAATTTATCGAGATATTCCTAAACAGTTATTGGACTTGAGAGCCACCTACTCAGATTTGGCTAAGTTACTGAGACTCAACACAATTCCTTATAGGTGGGAGTTCCCACAAGGGCTATCATTCACTTACAAACAGAAGAAGGTTAAAATAAGATCACCAGAGGACTTACAAAAGTTCCAGCACGACCACGGAGAAGACCTCCAAAAAGAAGCAGCAGCTAATTGGCCTATACCCAACCCAGGTGGAGCAATACCTGCACCTTCGGAACCAGAGGAGAAAGAAGATACACCGCTCTAGGTGTAGCAGAATAGTTCAGGATGTCTCTGCGGCTATTCAGTTGGAATATAAATGGCGGAAATTCCCCGGAGAAAAGAAGGAGGTTATTTCACATATTGAAGAAAGAACAATTGGATATTATTTGCCTACAAGAAACCCATGTGACCAGGCTCCACAGGAAGGTTTTGGTAAATAAAAGATTAGGCCAAGAATTTATTTCGTCTGACAAAGTAAAGAAAAGAGGAGTGGTGATCTATGCTAAGGAGAGCCTGATACCCAAATTTCTATTTAAGGATGAACAAGGAAGAATTTTGGCAATTGAAATTCAAACCCAAGGAGAAAAAATATTGATATTAGGAATTTATGCCCCAAATGACGGGAAATCAGAATTTTTCAAGAAGCTGCATGAGACGTTGCTGGACTATCTGGACTATGCTAACATCATAATGATGGGAGATATGAATGGAGTGGTGTCTACACATATGGATAAGTCTCACAACCAAAACTTAACATCTGATGGCAGACTGCCCAAAACTTTTTTCGAACTGACTGACAATCTGGATTTGATCGACATATGGAGGACAAAGAACCCCCTAGGTAAAGAAGGAACTTTTTTCTCTGAGGCCCACCTGTCTTGGTCAAGGATCGACCAAATCTGGACCTCCAGGGGGCTGGCACCCAAGACTAAAAAGGTGGAAATCTGCCCAAAAACATGCTCCGACCACAACGCCTTGAAAATAGAACTTAGATTAACTCAACCCGGTTCCTTCAGATGGAGAATGAATGACACACTACTAAGAGATCAAGAGATTGTGAAAAAGGCCCAAAAAACATTAAAGGACTATTTTGAGATAAATCTGAATACTACAGTTGAAAAAAGAACGATCTGGGACGCAAGTAAAGCTGTTATGAGAGGGTTTCTGATACAACAGAATTCAATCAAGAAAAAACTCTGGAACGGAAAGAAGGACAAAATATTGGAGAAAATACACCAAGGAGAAAAAAAACTGAGAACCAAACCAAAGTCCAAGGAGGTGCTGAGAGAAATTAAATTCCACCAAGCAGAATACTCAAAATTGATCAATCAGGAGATTGAATGGAAAATAAAACAGATGAAGCAAAGATCTTTTGAATCAGCAAATAAATGTGGAAAGCTGCTAGCTTGGCAGCTGAAAAAAAGACAAAAGCTAAACACGATAACAAATTTAGAGATTGATGGAAGGACCGTACAGAAACCAGAAGAAATTAGGAGGTGCTTCCACAGATACTTCAAAGAACTGTATGCACAGGGGCCCCAGAAAGAATCAGAGATAGATCAATTTTTAAAGACAAATGGACTATCAAAAATAACTCAAGATAAAAGATCAATCTTGAACTCTATAATAACCACACAGGAAATTGAAGGTGCCATTCAGAATATGCAACTAGGCAAATCCCCAGGCCCGGATGGACTTACCTCCAAATATTACAAGGTTCTGAAGGACTATTTGATACAACCTTTGTTGGAGGTATGTAACCAGATTATGGATGGGAAGAGGGCACCAGAAACGTGGAAAGAAGCCTTCATCACATTGATACCTAAGTCAGAATCTGAAAAGACTCAGCTTAAAAACTACCGTCCCATCTCACTCCTAAATGTGGATTACAAAATATTTGCAGACATTTTGGCAAATAGACTTAAAAAAGTCTTAAATGAAGTAATTCATAAAGACCAAGCTGGCTTTCTCCCTGGTAGACATTTATATGAGAACACTAGAAACATCATTGACATTTTAGAACTTTTGCAGATTAACAGGAACACAAGGGCGGTGTTAATCTTTATTGATGCGGAGAAAGCATTTGACAATATATCTTGGATGTTTATGAAGAAGAACTTGGAGGGGATGGGAGTGGGACGGGGGTTTGAGAATGGATTACATGCAATCTATTCAGAACAAAAAGCTAAATTAATAGTGAACAATGTGGTGACGGAGGAATTTAAAATTGAAAAAGGGACACGACAAGGGTGCCCTCTATCCCCTCTGTTATTTATTTCAGTCCTGGAGGTGCTATTGAATATGATCAGAGAGGACCGGTTGGTACAAGGGATAGAGGTCGGAGTGAAACAATATAAACTGAAAGCTTTTGCAGATGACCTAGTTTTGACACTGCAGGAGCCAGAATCCAGTACAAAAAGAGTTCTCGAACTTATATCTGAATTTGGTCGGGTGGCGGGATTTAGGTTGAATAAACAAAAAACTAAGGTTCTGACCAAAAATTTAACAATTACAGAAACAGAGGGGTTTCAGAGAGAAACAGAACTGAATGTGGTTAAAAAAGTGAAATACCTTGGGATCTATTTGTCCTCCAAGAATTTGAATTTATTTAAGGATAATTATGAGAAATGTTGGTTGGAAGTTAAAAAGGATTTAGAAATTTGGTCAAGATTGAAACTTTCCTTGTTGGGAAGAATTGCAGCTATAAAAATGAATGTGTTGCCGAAAATGTTATTTTTGTTTCAAACCTTACAGATCGTGGACAGAGTGGATTGCTTTGGAAAATGGCAGAAGGATATATCTAGATTTATCTGGCAGGGCAAAAAGCCCCGAATAAAGTTTAAAATATTAACAGATTCGAAAGAAAGAGGGGGGTTTGCCCTGCCGGACTTGAGGTTGTATTATGAAGCTGCAGCCTTCTGCTGGCTGAAAGATTGGTTTTTGTTGGAAAACACCGATGTCCTAGATCTGGAAGGTTTTAATAATGCTTTTGGATGGCACGCATACCTATGGTACGACAAGGTTAAAGCACATAAATTGTTTAAAAGCCACATTGTCAGAAAAGCAATTTTTGCAGTCTGGATGAAATATAAAGACTTACTAGAGAGTAAAACTCCGAGGTGGCTATCACCAGTGGAGGCCAAGGCCCGAAAAAGACCCAATATGGAGGCCTATTGGCCGAAATATTGGGAATTGACTGAAAAAATTGGAGACAATTGGAAGTTGCAGAGCCAGGACAAACTAAAAAATAAGGTGCGAGACTGGCTACATTATGCTCAAATTCAAGAGGTTTTCAAAATGGACAAAAAAGTTGGTTTCCAGGTGGAAAAGTCGAAACTAGAGACAGAATTGTTAGAACCAAAGACAAAGCTGCTATCTAGAATGTATAACTTGCTGCTTATGTGGAATTTACAGGATGAGACAGTTAAATCTGCTATGATTAAATGGGCACAGGATGTTGGACACAACATTATGTTTGAAGACTGGGAAAGGTTATGGAACACCGGAATGAAATTCACGGCCAGTACGGCCTTGAAGGAAAACATTATGAAAATGATATACCGGTGGTACATGACCCCAGTCAAGTTAGCTAAGATACATCACCTGTCTGACAATAAATGTTGGAAGTGTAAGGAAGCAGAGGGGACTTTCTTTCACCTCTGGTGGACATGCCCAAAGGTTAAGGCTTTCTGGGAAATGATTTACAATGAGTTGAAAAAGGTATTTAGGTATACCTTTCCCAAGAAACCAGAGGCCTTCCTGTTGGGCATGGTAGACCAGAAAGTGTTAAAGAAGGACAGAACTTTGTTTATGTATGCTAGTACAGCAGCAAGAATACTCATCGCAAAGAACTGGAAGACACAAGATTTACCCACGCTGGAGGAATGGCAGACGCAGTTGATGGACTACATGGAGATAGCTGAACTGACCGGCAGAATCCGAGATTTGGATGTAGAAACAATTGAGGTGGACTGGAAAAAGTTTAAAGACTACTTGCAAAAGTATTACAAACTGTATGAATTTTAAGACGGTGCATGATTTGAAAATGATACGCTTTAGCAATTATGATTAAGTAAATAGTAAACTAAGTGATAAAAGAGAAAAGGAGATAATATGAAATTGAACATGTTACGTTTATTTTAAAGGTATAAAAATTCTGATATAATACATTGAATATAGATACATAACATGCAAAAGTTACAATAAGGTATGACATAAGGTAACAAATTGCTGACATTGTTAATATAAAGAACGCAGAATCGGAAGGGGTGGGGAAGTCCAATTTGGGATTTTTGTTAAAAAAAAAAAATGGTTTCTTGTAAACTCCTTGTTTGTAATGTATAAAATTTGGAAAGAAACGTAATAAAAAATATTATAAAAAAAAAAAAAAGGATTTACTTTGCTACTATTAAATTTTTATAAGGGCTCAAATTAACATAAAACATTTGCAAAGCTACAAACTTTTTGAGTTGGCTATAACCCTTAATTTCAAGCTGCAAACACATAACACACAAACCTAACCCCATATGCAGAAATAAATAAATAACAGCAACAATAAAGACTACCTACCCCTGGTTTATTACCAAGCTGCGATAGTTCTAGCAGCTCATTTTTCTGTACAAACCACATGTAAAAGAATAAAAATGTAAGACAAACCACGGATTGCGGTGGTCTAGCTGGTGGTCTGATTGATTCTTGCAGTTGGTTCTTCACCTTTGACCTTGTTAACCGCGTTTCCTAGGAATACCCAACAGAAAGAGTTAGCACACATCACCCCCAGAAACACACATTTCCTATTAAATTTTTAACCAATAAACAATTTTTTTTAAAAAAGAACACCCCTGTATTTGCACCTCCTAACCAGAGTAGCCAACCATATGAAAGGATGGCCAGGCTGTCCAAAATCCGTGACCATAATCAGGTATCCTGACAGACATGAAAAAAGCAACACTCTCAAATTTTTGTGACAGACCACCGCCTTCTATGATGTATGCATGATGCTTTTAGGGTGGTCTCTACTGAAGGGGTTGGACAATTTCAAATGTCTTTAAAGGTTCCTGCACACTTTATTCTTGGTCTCTCTTACCTCCTTACCAGGAGGGGTGGGAACTTTGTTGGAACAGAAAAATAAAGACTTGCCTTGCTTTCACTGCATCTTGCCTCCATCCATTTGTCTCTGATGGATTATGGACTTAGGGGACTCAGCACCTTGGGGAGTTGGGCAGCAAAAGTCACCCCCCCCCCATTTTTCTATAACATACCTATCAGCATACCTCTGTGACCAGCAAACCCCAGGGCAAACCCCATGCTCAAATTTGTTCTTACAAGGTACATTTATCTACTTTGAGGTGAAAACCTGTGTACATAGTACCGTTTACCCTACACCCAGTGCGCTCAAACTGCCGGTTTGGGAAGTGGTATACACACAATGTTAGCTACACTCCAGATCTATCCTGTCATTTCCTTTGAAATATTGTGCTTTGATGCATTCCCCCTCCCCCTAAAAAAACACCAGTTTTCAAACTGAAAGAATGGCCTAGTTGTGCTTAAAGCCAGTAATGTGTGCACAGCCTAGTTGTGCTTAAAGCCAGTAATGTGTGCACAAGTAACATTAGAAGGTTGCATGCATATCTTATTCTTCCCCTGATGGAAGTGCTTGAGTGGTTGAAATGAGAACTTATGTACTTCCCTTATCCTGCTTCAGGGGACAATCTTATTCAAAACAAGCTACCCTGCTCTGAAGGCCCTTGACTTTAATAATGGAATTGTCAGCACCACAATTACACATAAAAAGGTAAAGGTACCCCTGCCCGTACGGGCTAGTCTTGCCAGACTCTAGGGTTGTGCACTCATCTCACTCTATAGGCCGGGAGCCAGCGCTGTCCACAGACACTTCCAGGTCACGTGGCCAGCGTGACAAGCTGCATCTGGCGAGCCAGCGCAGCACACGGAACGCCGTTTACCTTCCCGCTGGTAAGCAGTCCCTATTTATCTACTTGCACTTAGGGGTGCTTTCGAACTGCTAGGTTGGCAGGCGCTGGGACCAAACGACGGGAGCGCACCCCGCCGCGGGGATTCGAACCGCCGACCATGTGATCGGCAAGTCCTAGGCGCTGAGGTTTTACCCACAGCGCCACCCGCGTCAACAATTACACATAACAGACATCAATTATTGGAGTGCCCATTGTGAATCAAGCTGATTCCTTCCTTCCTTAACCACTACCCACCAATCCTGTTTTTCTGGTCCACATAAGGCATACCGCCCCTCCAAAATCAGAACCTATTTCAAACCATAATATTCAACTCTGGTTTGGACAAACTAGGACAACCCAACAACATGGAAAAGAAAGACAGGAGAGTTAAGTACACGTACCACACTTGCTGCTTTTGTTACAGTCTCCCTTGGCTTGCTGAGCACCGGTATACTTGATGGTTTTGAAAGGAAGCCAGGTGCCTCTGGTTTGAATTGCCCACATTTAAATATGGGCTTTCTCTGCTCTTTTAACTTCCGTAGTTCTTTCTCAGCTTTGTAACGCTGTAGCATTTCCAAACGCTCCTGTTCGCGAGACTTAGCTGAAACACTTGATTTCTGGCCTACATGGGAAGCAAAAATAACTTTAGATCCCATCAGAATAACTTCAGAGGAATTAACAGTCTAATCACATCTGTGTTTACATCAAAACATCTCACAGATTTCAATATGATTTACTTCCAAAAGGGACCTAAATTGGAGACAGCCATACTCATCTACCTATCCACTATTACCCCGAGGTCTCATTCCTGGTCATTCGTTGTCATTTCAGTCCAGAGGATTAAATATGCAAAATTATCTGCCACTACATGAATCACTTTACACTTGTTTACATTGAATTGCACCTGCCATTTTACTGCCTGTTCGCCCACTTTCAAGAGATCTTTTTGGAGCTCTTCACAATCTTTTTCTTTTAACCACTCTGATAAATAATCTACTATCATCAGCAAATGAGCCTCTCCCACTTCACCTCAACATCTTAACATTTGGGTGCCTTAGGAATTCTGGGGTGGGTGACGTCTGAACTTGGTCATTTATCAGTTTTTTGTTTTGTTAATAAGGCCTCTGTAGCACATTAACTTTGTAGACAGAGTCTAAAAATGTCAAACACGAGTTGCAAGTCTTTACTTACTTGGCTTTGTGCTGCTCCTTAGGAAGTATCCTTCACCTGACTCCTCCAGCAGTGAAGGCTCACCATTTCTTGATGCCTGTGTGTTGACATCAATGAGTCCAAACTGCCTGCCTTTATTAAATTCCTTGTGTCTGCTCTCCTTTTGGGAAATGGACTTTCGGTGGGCAAGTTTTGTCTTCAAGGCCTCCGTACTTAGGTCCTTTTTGTACCGAGCAGCAAAAGTGGCAGCCATCTTGCTGTTTTCTAGATGCAAAGTGAGAAAGATTATAGGCTATGGATGCCTGCCCTTTTGTGGCACCCTACTTGCACAACAGTAGTGATGTATGGAAGTGAGAGGGCTGAAGAAGGCTGATCGCCGAAGAATTGATACTTTTGAATTCTGGTGCTGGAGGAGACTCATGAGAGTCCCATGGACTGCAAGAAGATCAAACCTCTCCATTCTGAAGGAAATCAGCCCTGAGTGCTCACTGGAAGGACAGATCCTGAAGCTGAGGCTCCAAGACTTTGGCCACCTCATGAGAAGAGAAGACTCCCTGGAAAAGACCCTGACATTGGGAAAGATGGAGGGCACAAGGAGAAGGGGATGACAGAGGACGAGATGGTTGGACAGTGTTCTTGAACCTACCAGCATGAGTTTGACCAAACTGCGGAAGGCAGGGGAAGACAGGAGTGCCTGGCGTGCTCTGGTCCATGGGGTCACAAAGAGTCGGACACGACTAAACAACAACAACATATATAGGGTGCCTACATTCTGCATGGTTGCATGGCGATTACTTTGATAAAATACATATTTTGTTATGTGCAAATGGCTTGAGACACCTATTAGGTCCATAAGTTACCATATAGCATATATTCAACACAAAAACAGGGATAATTTGTTGTTGACAAAGGACAGCTGGAGATATAAAGGGCCCCATTACCTTCAGTAGCTTAGGGCCCTAATCCAGCCCTGCCCCAGACATCCCATTAACAGTGGGGTTTTTAATTTTTACTAATTTAAAAGCTGATATCATCAAGTAAAGATTCCAAGTAATATCAGGAATAACTTGAAGATAGTAGGAGCTGTTTGACTGGAAAAGAGGTGGTGGACTCCCCTTCTTTGGAGGTTTTTAAGCAGAGGTTGGGTGGCCACACTTGCACAACAGACTTCTGCCTATGCAAACAGGACCTCCCATGTGCAGATACACACTTCCCAGGTGTCTCCAAGATCTGCTTGGCAGGCAGAGTTGGAAGACCCTCTGGAGAAGTTTGGGGTGGGATGCTCATGGGGCTGGCAGGGAGAAGACAGGAAAGCAAAGTCTGTCACATCTGCTGCCAGGACAAAGATCTTGCCCTAGAGGTTTTTTGGACTGCCTTCCAGTTCACTTACATTGACAAGCTACTTGCTTTGATGCGAACATAGGTAAATGGTATTGCAACAAAACACTGTTTAAAAGTACTATAGGACCTACCCACATGAGGCTGACCCAAACGTACACTAACACTATGCAGTAGAACCAAAGAACATTAGCCCATCTCTCTCCCCTCCCTTTTCCTCCAACTACATGATGTCTATGACAACAGTGCCTCATACTGAACGAACTGTGAAAAAGACCACAGATTGAAAATGAACACGCAAAGTGTACATGTTTGTTACTTTCCATGAAAGATTTTCTTCTGTTACAAAGGAAACTTCAAAAAATGAAGCTGAGTCAGACATTTCCCCCCCCCCCCCGCCCTGTTAGTTTAATGTACTGCCTGCTTTAGGATATCAGCCCTGAGTGCTCACTGGAAGGACAGATCCTGAAGCTGAGGCTCCAAGACTTTGGCCACCTCATGAGAAGAGAAGACTCCCTGGAAAAGACCCTGATGTTGGGAAAGATGGAGGGCACAAGGAGAAGGGGACGACAGAGGACAAGATGGTTGGACAGTGTTCTCGAAGCTACCAGCATGAGTTTGACCTCGAAGCTGCGGGAGGCAGTGGAAGAGAGGAGTGCCCGGCGTGCTCTGGTCCATGGGGTCACGAAGAGTCGGACATGACTAAACAACAACAACAACTGCCTGCTTTGCCTGCAATAGGAGTCTTGTATAGCTCAATATACAAGAAGAGCCTAGTCCAGCATCCAGTTCTCACAGGGGACAATGAGGTGCCCCAATGGAGAACCCTTAAGCAGGATTTGAGCGCAACAGCACCTTTCCCCACTTGCAATTCCTTGTAAATCGACCAGACAGAAAAAACTACAACATCCCTGCACGCAGAGGAAGTGGCTACTTGAGGATGTGCAATCAGGAAGAATGTAATGCTACGAAACAGCATCTTGATGCAGGGGTCAGCAAACTTTTCCAGCAGGGGGCTGGTCCACTGTCCCTCAGACCTTGTGGGGTGCCAGAGTATAGTTTGAAAAAAAGATGAACGAATTCCTATGCCCCACAAATAACCCAGAGATACATTTTAAATAAAAGGACACATTCTACTCATGTAAAAACACGCTGATTCCTGGACTGTCCGCGGGCCGGATTTAGAAGGCGACTGGGCCAGATCTGGCCCCTAGTTTGTCTAACCATTTCCTGAGATATCTGGATGAGGGGTGGTTTGCAAATTTAACACATAGTAGTACGTTCCCTATGTATGAAGCTGGACCATAAAGAAGGCTGATCGCCAAAGAATGGATGCTTTTGAATTCTGGTGCTGGAGGAGACCCTTGAGAGTCCCACGGACTGCAAGAAGATCAAACCTCTCCATTCTGAAGGAAATCAGCCCTGAGTGCTCACTGGAAGGACAGATCCTGAAGCTGAGGCTCCAAGACTTTGGCCACCTCATGAGAAGAGAAGACTCCCTGGAAAAGACCCTGATGTTGGGAAAGATGGAGGGCACAAGGAGAAGGGGACGACAGAGGACGAGATGGTTGGACAGTGTTCTTGAAGATACCAACATGAGTCTGACCAAACTGCGGGAGGCAGTGGAAGACAGGAGGGCCTGGCGTGCTCTGGTCCAGGGGGTCACGAAGAGTTGGACACGACTAAACAACAACAAGTTCCCTGCTGCAGGATCAGGCCAAAGGGGGCCCAGCATCCAGGTCTCACAGTGGCCGACCAGGTACCCCAGCTGGGAATCCCATTTGTGGTTCCCAGCAACCGGCACCCAGAAGCATTTGCTGCCTCCCAGCTGCGGAGGCAGAGCAGAACCCTTCATGGCCATTGACTCCAATGGGTCTACTCCGAGAAGGACTGGCATCGCAGGCCACCTAATATCCCGGAATTATTCAGAGGACAGCGCGCTCGTTGGAGAGCAGCCGCGATTGATGCCTCCGCGAATCTTCCCAATCCTCACTGTGAAAGCCGTCCACAAGCGGCTATCTTGTGGCAGGGAGTTCCGCAGACCCGCTCCGCGAAGGAGGACTAGCGTTCGGCCGAAGTTTCCCCCACTCATAAGACGACGAACGAACCGCCGAGCGACCGGTCCTCCACCCCCTCAGCCCCTTCTTTCACCCGCACCCCCCCCCCAATTTATGGGGCCTTCTCCTTCCCCACGGCCGCCCGCTCAACTCACCAAACGCGGCCTCCCCGCTCCAGCGTCGACCCCCCAACCGCCTCTCGGCTCTCCTCAGATTCAAATATTATAGTCCCCGCCGCTGATTGGTCGTCGGCGTCGGAATGCAGGTTGCCCATTGGCTGCTTTGCTCACCAATTGGAGGCTCGCTTGCTCAAGCGCGCTTTGGTGGGGGTGGAAACAACAGCGTCGGCCCCGCCTTCTTCTTTCGGGCCGCGTCTCTCTTTTCCACGCCCTCCGCCGCACTTCAAGGCCACTGATTGGCCCGAAGTGGAGAATTCCGTCACTCGCTCTTTCATTGGCTCCGAAGCGGATAATTCAGTCACTCGTTCTTTCATTGGCTGGCTTCTTCCTTTCAGAGAGCCGCTGGCATAGAGGTAGGTAAATTACAGAGGCGCACGCCTATTAGGTACTGGCGGGACTCGATGCTCCTCTTGGAAACTACAGGAATTCGATTTTTTATTTTTTTAAACGTAGCTTTTACTGCAACCGGCAAGCAAGCAACAGAATTTCTGTTATGTGTTGTTGTTTTTTCCAAACCAGGTCTTATTTATTTAATGTGAAAAGAGACAAACATTGGTTCTATTTTTTAAAGAATTTTAAATTGTAGAATAATAGAACTGTAGAACCGGAATGGGCACCAAGGGTCATCTAGTCCAACCCCGTGCAATAAGAACCCATGCAGGAATCAGATGTGACAAATGGCCACCCAACCTCTGCTTAAAAACCTCCAAGGAAGGAGAGTCCACCACCTCTTTTCCAGCTCTTACTATAATCAAGTTATTCCTGATATTACTTGGAATCTTTACTTGATATCAGCTTTTAAATTATTCAGTAAAAATTAAAAACCCCACTGTAAATGGGATGTCTGGGGCAGGGCCAGATTTAGGCCCTAAGCTACTGAAGGTAATGGGGCCCTTTATATCTCCAGCTGTCCTTTGTCAACAACAAATTGTCATCATTTTCTGTGTTGAATATATGCTATATGGTAATTTATCGACCTAATAGGTATCTCAAGCCATTTGCACATGTTGCCAGGCAACCAGTCCATGCAGAATGTGGGCACCCTATACAGTCATACCTTGAGTTACAGCTGCTTCAGGTTGTGTTTTTTCGGGTTGCGGACTGCCGAAATCTAGAAGTACCGGAACAGGTTACTTCTGAGTTTCGGCAGTTGCGCATGCGCAGAAGTGCTAAATCACAGTTTGCGCATGCGCAGAAGCGCCGAATCGCAACCCGCGTCTGCACAGACACGGGTTGCAAACACTGCGGGTTGCGAAAGTGCATCCCGCACGGATCGCGTTCGCAACCCGAGCGTCCACTGTATATAGAAATGAGCAAACCAGTGATAGTTCAGGGAGCAGGCTAGCAGGCGGGGCCCATGACTTACATCATAGGAGCCTGCACAACACTAAACACCCTTGCTGTATGTAGGTTTTATTTTATTGGTTTTTTATCTTATATTTTGGAAATGTACATCCGGTTTTGTTTTCCTTTAAATTTTTTGAGGGCTCCCAAGAGAGTGGGGCCCTAAGCTATATCTTGTTTAGTTTATACGTAAATCCGGCACTGGCCTGGGTGTTAGTGGAAGGCTGGGGGGGCACATCACATTCCTGCTGGGACAGTTTGTGCACCCTTGATCCCCTGCACCCTGAACTCAGCTGTCACCTAGTAGCTGTCCACATGAAACAGCAGCTACATTTCGTTTGGGCTTCCCTTTTGCAACCCCTTCCCTGAGACTGCACCCAACCCAAATAAATATGTCTAGGATACATTGCTTTTAAAATCTACTGCTTTCATTGGGGGGGGGGACTATTCTCTATTTGCTACTGTCGGAGAGTGAAATAGAGTCGCAAAGTGATTTCATGCTCTTTATTCAGCTCATAGTGGTGAGGAGGAATGAATGAATGTCCCCTCAAAGTATCTGCTTTATATACATTATTTACACAATGGGCTGCACATGATTGGCTAATTCCGGAATTCTACTGTAAGCCAATCAGGTTGTGGATTCACTTCTATCTGGAGCATGATTGGGTAGTTCCTGCCAACCAATCATACTGCTGCATTGTTCTAGGACCAATCAGACTGCTGCCTTTTGGATCCTATTGTTCTAGGACCAATCAGACTGCTGCCTTTTGGATCCTATTCAACTCAGTACATAACAGAGAGGAATGTTCCAAGGGAACCGGGAAGATGTGCAGTGCACATCTATATATTTATTATGTCTATGTTCAACAAGAAGAGGAAGTGGGCGGAGCTCAGGGACCGGAAAAGGAAGTTCCGCTGCCCTTTCTCCACGTTGTTGATTCTGGGGCTGGTTTCCCCAGGACTTTTGCAGAGCTTCGTTTTTGCTGCCTGTGAAGCCGCTGCAGGTCAGTTGATGGTTGGGGTGTTTCTTTGGGGGGCAAATATTTCTTTCCTCTGGCTTTCCTGTCTCCTTTGGTTATATTTGTTAGATCCAGCCCCCACTTAAAAAAAATAAAAAATTATTGAGTTTTCCACTTAAATCATATTCACATTTTGTTACATAATTCTATGACTTAATATATTACTCTGTAAGAGCACCGACCTCCTTCCCTCCCTCTTTCTGACTTCCACATAACTTTCCATATTCTTCGCATTTCTATAAGCACTTATTTGTTGTTGTTTAGTCGTGCCCGACTCTTTGTGACCCCCTGGACCAGAGCAGTTTGGTCAAACTCATGCTGGTAGCTTCAAGAACACTGTCCCACCATCTCGTCCTCTGTCGTCCCCTTCTCCTTGTGCCCTCCATCTTTCCCAACATCAGGGTCTTTTCCAGGGAGTCTTCTCTTCTCATGAGGTGGCCAAAGTCTTGGAGCCTCAGCTTCAGGATCTGTCCTTCCAGTGAGCACTCAGGGCTGATTTCCTTCAGAATGGAGAGGTTTGATCTTCTTGCAGTCCATGGGACTCTCCAGAGTCTCCTCCAGCACCATAATTCAAAAACATCAATTCTTCGGCGATCAGCCTTCTTGATGGTCCAGCTCTCACTTCCATACATCACTACTGGGAAAACCATAGCTTTTACTATACGGACCTTTGTTGGCAAGGTGATGTCTCTGCTTTTTAAGATGCTGTCCAGGTTTGTCATTGCTTTTCTCCCAAGAAGCAGGGGTCTTTTAATTTCGTGGCTGCTGTCACCATCTGCAGTGAGAGCACTTATTTACCCTTTGTCAAATTATAATACTTCACCTTATTATCGGTAAATCAGTTCCTTATATTTACCTTATAAACATTTCAATTCAAGCCTACAAACGTTTTCAAATGTTTACAGTTTTCTTTCATATAAAATATAAATTGGTTCCAGTCCTTTTGAAACAGTTCGTCGCGCTGATTCCGAGATCCAGCCCCCACTTTTCACATTGAAGAAATGCACGTAGTTTTGTTGCAAGGCGGTCAGCCTGTGGAACTCGCTGCCACAAGGCATAGTGACAACCGCGAAGTTGGATGGCTTTGAAAGGGGATTGGGCAAATACATGGAGGAGGGGGCTGTCGATGGTTGGAAGGCACGAGGGCTATATATTAGTTCCAAGGAATCGCATGTGGGGATAATGTTGACCTACTCTGTTCCTACTTGTATACATTGGCCTTTGGTCGGCCAATGTAAGACGAGGAAGCTGGCGTCTTTGCTTGATCCAGCTGGGCTCTTCTTCCTTGATCACATACCAAAGAGCTGTCTGTACTTTTCAATGAAATCAAGATATTTCGCTGAGCCTAGTTAATAATAATAATAATAATAATAATAATAATAATAATAATTTGTACCCCACCCCGTCCATCTGGCTGGGTTTCCCCAGCCACTCTGGGCGGCTTCCAACAGAGATTAAAAATACATTAAAACATCAATCATTAAAAATTGGCTGCCTTCAGATGTCTTCTGAAGTCAGATAGTTGTTTATCTCTTTGACATCTGGTGGGAGAGCGTTCCACAGGGTGGGCACCACTACTGAGAAGGCCCTCTGCCTGGTTCCCTGCAACTTCGCTTCTTGCAGGGAGGGAACTGCCAGAAGACCCTCAGAGCTGGACCCCAGTGCCCGGGCTGAATGATGGGGGTGGAGACACTCCTTCAGGTATAATGCTTATAATATTTGTAGTGGTAATACCCCATGAAAACTTTTTATGATCTTCCTTTGTGTGTCAGGTATAGAGATAGGGATATATAGCAAGAGCTAAAGAGACACGGTAAACAGTTTTAAAAAATACCTATTTTTGTTGCATCATATGGTATTACAGTGGTGCCTCGCAAGACGAACGCCTCGCAAAACGAAAAACTCACAAGACGAAAGAGTTTTCCGTTTTTGAGTCGTTCCGCAAGACGAATTTCCCTATGGGCTTGCTTCGCAAGAAGAAAGCCCATAGGGAAATCTCCGGGGACCTCTTTTAAATGCTGGCGGTGGGGAGCAAAGCCTTTCGCCCCCCTCCGGCCTTCAGAAGAGGTCCAGGAAGGCCGGCGGGGGCCGAAAGGCTTTGCTCCCCACCGCCAGCATTTTAAAAGCGGTCCGGGATAGCAGGGAAGCGCACTGCGCTTTCCCGCTATCCCGGACCGCTTTTAAAATGCTGGCCATCGGGAGCAAAGACTTTCGCCCACCGCCGGCCTTCAGAAGAGGTCCTGGACCTCTTCTGAAGGCCGGCGGGGGGCAAAAGTCTTTGCTCCCCCCCCCGCCTGCCTTCCCGGGACAGCGGAGACTTCTCCGCTGTCCCGGGGGCTTTTAAAATGCTGGCGGTCGGCAGCGAAGCCCTCCTGTCCCCGGAGCTTGCGGGGTGGGAGGTGGGGAGAAGGGCTTTTCTTCCCACCGCCAGCCTTCAGAACAGCCTTCTGAAGGCTGGCGGTGGAAAGAAAAGCCCTTGTCGTCCCCCCCCACCAGTCTTCAGAAGAGATCGGGGGACAGACTGTCCCCGGACCTGGTCTGAAGGCGGTTTCCATAGGAACGCATTGTTTGCTTTTCAGTGCATTCCTATGGGAAACCGTGCTTCGCAAGACGAAAAACTTGCAAGAAGAAAAAACTTGCGGAACGAATTAATTTCGTCTTGCGAGGCACCACTGTATATTAAAAGCCAGGTTTATGCCAGGGCGAGGTGTATGACCTCAGTTAATACTGTCAATATTTTCTGTGCAGTAGATTTCCAGCAGATGTTTGTGTCCCCTTACCTAATCCTTCTAAGTAGAGCAGCAATTGCAGCTGGGGTGTTTTCCATGGGCCCAGCCTTTACACTCCCATAAACTGACATAATGCTAATGATAATAATTTTATTATTTTTACCCCACCCGTGTGGGTTGCAGCAGCCACTCTGGCCAGTTGCCAACACTCCTAAAAACATAATAAAACATTCAACATTTAAAAACTTCCCTGAAAAGGGCTGCCTTCAGATGTCTTCTGAAGGTTGTATAGTTACTTATCTCCTTGTCATCTGATGGAAGGGTGTTCCACAACTTGCACACCTTGGCAGAAAGTATGCTATATATCCATTTAACTCTTCTATCCTGCCAATTAGCTGCATAGGATTATCTTCTCATCCGTTTCCCCCTTATTGCTAGTGGTGTTGTCAAATATTGGGCAGGGCACAATGCATGGTTTGGCAGGGTCTGCATTTTCCTTCTTGGGTCACAAGTTGTCTGGACCACATATTCTGCAAAGTCACTGGCTGAACTGCTTACTCCTCCTCCCCAACTTTCCCCCCCAACCTGGCCACAGTGATCCATGTGATGGTCACTTCCAGGCTTGACTACTGTAATTCACTCTACGTGGGGCTGCCCTTGAAGCTGTCCCAGAAACTCCAGCGGGTACAGAATGCTGCAGCAAGGCTCCTCACGGGGTCTCTGCCATGGGAGCATATTCACCCAGTGCTTTTCAAGCTGCACTGGCTCCCGGTGGAGTACAGGGTCAGATTTAAGGTGCTGGTTTTGACCTTTAAAGCCCTTCACGGCCTAGGACCCTCATACCTACGGGACCGCCTCTCCTGGTATGCCCCACGGAGGACCTTAAGGTCCATAAATAGCAACATCCTAGTGGTCCCGGGCCCTAAGGAAGTTAGATTAGCTTCAACCAGAGCCAGGGCCTTTTCAACACTGGCCCCGGCCTGGTGGAACGCTCTGCCTCATGAGACCAGGCCCTGCGGGATCTGATTTCTTTCCGCAGGGCCTGTAAGACAGAGTTGTTCCGCCTGGCCTTTGGCGTGGAGCCAATTTGATTCCCTCCCCCTCTTTCTTTCTCCTTTTTCCTTTCTCCTCCTGTGATGAGGCTGCATTTTAATGTTTCAATATTTTAATGTTGTATTTTAATCTTGTTTTTAAGTTGTATTCATTCAACTTGTATTTATTATTGCTTGTTAGCCACCCTGAGCCCAGCCTTGGTGGGGGAGGGCGGGGTATAAATAAAAATTATTATTATTATTATTATTATTTGAAACGAAGACTGCAGTCTTGGGGTATATCTGCTGACATTAATCCTGCATTCAGCCAGCTTCTTCTCTTCCCCCTTCTTGCCTTCTCCGTGGTCTCTTTTTGCTTATAGGATTTCACTGCCTTATACTTAGTACTCAGATAGATGGACCAATGGTATGACTGCCTGTACTGGGAGTCGCTCTCGAAGCAGGAATCTGCTGCTGTCAGAGATTGAACCTGGGATGCTCTGCATGCAAGACAGATTCTCTACCACTGAACCACACCTCTTCAGAACTACCTTATATTTTTAGTATCTGCATTGTGCGTGGGAAGCTTGCGATGCTTCCTAAGCGTTTAAGGACAATCGTGATGCTGATTATTTATTAAATTGTATACTGCCCTTTACCCGCAGGTCTCAGGGGGGTTACGACCTGTAATCACAATACAGTGGTACCTCGGGTTACATACGCTTCAGGTTACAGACTCTGCTAAGCCAGAAATAGTGCTTCAGGTTAAGAACTTTGCTTCAGGATAAGAACAGAAATCGTGCTCCAGCGGCGCGGCGGCAGCAGGAGGCCCCATTGGCTAAAGTGGTGCTTCAGGTTAAGAACAGTTTCAGGTTAAGTATGGACCTCTGGAACGAATTAAGTACTTAACCCGAGGTACCACTGTATAAAAACACAAGACACATAATAAAAATAAAAGCAAAAACAACCCAATAACCACCACCCCACCCCATTTTAAAAGGGCAGCCTGTGAAGAAATGGCCCGTTCTCGTGTTGCTAACCTCCGGACCTCTCGTGGAGGAGGCACATGAAGAAGGGCCTCAGAAGATGATCCTAGGGTTTGGGGAGGTTCATTTGGGAAGAGGTATTGTGGTCCTGGACGTGGGTGGCGCTGTGGGTTAAACCACAGAGCCTAGGACTTGCCGATCAGAAGGTCGGTGGTTCGACTCCCCGCGACGGGGTGAGCTCCCGTTGCTCAGTCCCTGCTCCTGCCAACCTATCAGTTCGAAAGCACGCCAAAGTGCAAGTAGATAAATAGGTACCGCTCCAGCGGGAAGGTAAACGGTGTTTTGGTGCCCTGCTCTGGTTCGCCAGAAGTGGCTTAGTCATGCTGGCCACATGACCCGGAAGCTGTACGCCGGCTCCCTCGGCCAATAAAGCAAGATGAGCGCTGCAACCCCAGAGTCGTACGTGACTGGACCTAATGGTCAGGGGTCCCTTTACCTTTACTATTGTGGTCCTGAGCCGTGTAAGGTTTTATTGGTCTAAATCAGCACTTTGAATTGGGCCCGGAACCTAACTGGTTTATAATTGATTATCATGTGTTTAACTAAGCCTCTCTCTGACCTGTCAGGAGTAAGCATGGACCAATGGTACCAAATAGTATTGAAGGCTGAAGCCTTATCCTTGCCAGGGAATCGTTTGCCTGCGTCCCCAGGGCCGAAGAGAGAGCAAAAAGCACCAGGAAAGATTCTTCTTTGGAGAAAAAAGTTTTATTGAAATCTGTGCACAGAGGTGGCCAGTGGGATCGTTCCCAAAAGACTGGCCCATAGATACAAATAAACAAGCATCTTTATACCTGAGAGTCTGCCCATCTCTTCCCACCTCTTCAAATTCTCCAATCAGCTGGCAAGGTTAAGCTTATTTCCTTATATGGCATATGGCTACTCTGCTAGCTAAGCCCCCCTCCTTCCCTTGTTTGTGTGTTCCTCTCTTGCGTTACTGCAGCAAAGAGCATGCGCAGAGAGCAGTTCCTGGTGTGCAGAGCTCAAGCAATTGCAAAGAGGAAGTAGCTCCCAGCTTGCAATTGCGGTTTTTTGCTAGCTGCTTAACCACAACTGCAGAAGTTAGCTTAGGTGCAGATAGTATTGAGATTAACCCTTTCAATTCCCTCCTCTTCTTTTGGACAACCTATCTCCTAGGTTCGTCCTGGTCTCTTGGGTTTATAATCCTGGGGGAGAACAATAAGGGCCATGATATTTTATTTTTTTGCATCACACCTTGTAAGCATTGCACCAAGCAGGGTATACAGAGGCAAAGAAGCAAAAGGATTAATAGCGGCCCTGCTAATAATACCACAATATGCCTGAGCCAACTGCCATGAGGCAGCCAGAAATATAACCAACCCCATAGATCACCTCCTGTAGTTTTCAGCAGGTTCCTGGCTATCATTGTTTCCATGTGATCAATGGTGGCTGAAATGCTGACATTATTATCTGGGACATATCTATTTTATTGCTGAAGGGCCCACTGATACTCGTGCTCTATCAGCTGCCTTGCTTCTTGGGAGGTTGTGTCCCACCTCTCTGAGGAGGAGCCTATTATCTTAACCAATTTTCCCACCTGTCCTTGTGGATGCTTAATACTCTCATGATTTCTTCCCAACACACTGTATCCGAAAGGGGCTTCTCCCTCTACATATATTAACATATACCCACAGGAATATATATCCACCCTTGCAGAGGCCTGACACACGGCTGGCCCCAATATCAAAAGTCCTGGCGGTGCCTTAAAATTTGCTGGGAAAAAAGTCTCTACGTTGGGGACGCTGCCCGCGGGCGTCCCTCCCATCCACTTGTCCAGCAGGGCGCTCTTCTGGAGATGGTTAGCTTCAGAGGATCATCAGGATTTGGTGTAACTGTCCAATCTAAAATAGCCTTCTTCACTTAAGTGTGGTGGACCCAAGGGGTGAGGTCAGGAACTTTAACAGCAGTGGGCCTGGGTCCACCTGTTAAGAAAGAGAAAAAATCTCGGGAGAATTACTGCACATAATTATCAAACTGCACATTTTGACTAGCATGGGGGGTTATTGCAAAACTGAGTGGACAAAGGCTGGTCCATTGTCAGATCCTATTGACCTAGGTAGTCCATAGCGGGGAATGATCTTCTATAACAGGCACCTGGTTACCTCGGACGCCCCCTCAGTTCTGGTAGGCCAAGCTTCAACCCATCCTGTATACGTGCAGACCACCACAAGCAGGTAGCGGTATAGTCCACAGCGGGGCAATTCAGTGAAATCCACAACAAGGTCTTCCATGGGTGCAGTTCCACTATGCTGAATCCCCGGGGGAGCCAAGGGTCCGGTTCTGGGATTATTCTTTTGACATAGCGGGCACTTCCTGGAAATCTGGGCTGCCAGTTGATAAAGGTGGGCTATGTAGAAGCACTGCTTCAGCTGTCTGGTTGTGGCATCTGGTCCCATGTGGGTGGACTCATGGTATCTCTGAGTAATCTGCCGAGAAAGGGACTCTGGAATCCATATTCTGTCATCATGAGTAAGGTACCATCCTTCTTTGGACATGGTCAGCCCCTGGGCATCTGCAGTGTCCCTCTCCTTTTGGTGTATATTGGCTTATCAGCGGTGTTCAAGATCCTTCCAGGGACCAGTGCTCCAATAACTGACGCGGGAGCTGGTTCCCGGGCTGCTTCCTTGGCCACTCTGTCTGCTAGTCGGTTTCCTCTGGCCACTTCTCCTAGTCCAGTTTTGTGTCCATAACAATGGATAACTGCCACTGCCTTGGGCTCCCATACAGCATCCAGAAGGTTCAATAAGGCTTGTGGGTGGGCCACCTGGTTTCCTCTGGAGGTAAGCAAACCTCTTTCCTTCCATAAGGCTCCATGGGCATGTAAAGTCAGAAAGGCATACTTAGAGTATAAATGTTTATCTTCTGTCCCTTTGCTAGGGTCAGGGCTCTGGTGAGCGCTGTTATTTATGCCAGCCGGGCCGACGTTCCAGGCGGGAGTGGCTGCACTTCGATCACTTGGTCTTCCAAGGCTACCACTGCATAGCCTGCTTTTCGTTGTCCAGCCTCAACAAAGCTGCTTCCATCCACAAACCATGAAGGCCAGTGGGGGTTTGCTTCATCTTTGAGGTCAGGCCTGCTAAAATATTCTTCATCCATTACTTCAATGCAATCGTGCATCTGCTCCTCACCTTCTCCTACTGGCAACAGGGTAGCTGGGTTGAGGGCGGTGGTAACCTGAAACTTCAAACGCGGATGCAGCAGTAACATCTGGCACTTTCTCATCTTCGCTTGGGAGAGAAAATAGGTACCCTTCATGTCAAGCAGAGCTGGGACTGCATGCGGGGTCACACAAACAGTGTCTTGGCCAAAAATAAATTTGTCTGCTTTGTTCAGTAGGGTGGCTACTGCCACAACTGCTCTCATGCATGGCGGTAAGCCTTGTTCTGTAGGCGTCAGGCGCTCAGATAGGTATGCCACTGGCTGTTGCCAGCTTCCCAATTTTTGGCACAAAACCCCTTTCGCTGTCCCTTGGTCCTCATCCACGAATAGAGTAAAGGGTTTCTCAGGGTTTGGGATGCCAAGCGCTGGGGCTTGCTGTAGTGCCCTCTTCAAATCCACGAAGGCTTGCTGTTGTTCTGTGCCTCAAACAAAGGGGTCTCTCTCAGTTCCTCTGGTTGACTCATGTAGAGGCTTGGCAATGATGCTGTAATTAAATATCCATATCCTACAAAATCCTGCAGACCCCAGAAAGCCACGGAGTTCTTTGGTTCTGGTATCAGGATAATAGCCTGCTTCCTTTCTTCACTGGTAACAAAAGGGTGTTCCACTATGATTGGCATTGCCTCAAGATCCTATGTTGGAGCAGTCGCTCTAGATGCACCCACACTCCTTCAGTCACCCTTCGTGGGATGGGATACTTATTTACTGCAACAGGATTGACAAATGGCTTGGGCTTCACGATTATTGGTGGGATATTCTTTGCCATTCCTAGGGGGTTCACTTGTTCCAGAATACTGGCGGGGATGGGTCCCTCCTCTTCTTTTACCATCATGAGGCGCCAGTACTCCCTCAGGGGTGCCTCCACAACCAGTTCCCCAAGTGACATAATGGACATTGTGGCTTCTCCCGATGGCTTTAAAAATAATTTGGGCTTGCAACTTTACCAACAAATCTCTTCCTAATAATAGAATAGGGCATTCTCTCTTCCAGTGCCCTTCCTGTCGGCAGATGGCGCACTGATTCCTCCCCAGACGGCTTCGCCCTCCTCCCCGGGCACTTCCTCTTTCCTGAGGGGTGGGTGTGGTAGCCTGTAATGCCGTCAACTTCCTTGTTTGATACTTCTCCTTTTTTCTCTGGGCCTCCTCATCTCTCTAATTGTAAGTGGTTTGAGCTATTTCCAACATCTATTCCAGCCCATGGCCGATGAACCTCTTATGCTTCTGGATTTTTTTCTTTTGGCGAATATTGGACGCTGCCTGAGCTACAAAGGCAGCCTTTATAATGGGGCGTTGGCAATATCATCTGGGTTCTCCTCAAAGGTAGGGTTCTAATTTCTCCAATTGCACACATCAGCACTTGAAAAAGGCACATGTTGGACTGTATAAGTGCATGGTGGTGCTTCCCCACCCTGTCCTGGGGGGCTGGTGGGTCATACACTCTGCATAGAGGCATCATTGCAGTCCCACCCTTTTTCTGTGCCTTATGGGACTTATGGAGGGACGCCCTGGTTGCTGCTTCTATCCATTCCTTCTGCCATTTCTTCCCTTGTGTTGGGGAACCTCCTGCTGCTGCCAACAAATGGGAACTAACATCCACTTCTTTCGCATAGGGTTGTACATACTGTTGCAATCTCAATGTCTGATACTGTGTCCACATTTTTCCTTTCTTTGCTAACTCAATTAGTCCCTTCATAAACTCCTCATCATCCTCTTCCTCTTTGCTCTCTAATTCATCAACCTTGGAGGGTTCAGGCTGAGGGCCGGCTCCTCCCTGGTCCTGGGGCCCTGGGCCTCGGGGATTCGCTAGAGGGGCAGTTGGTGGAGCATAGGGTGGCGGCGGTTTAATGACTTCCCCCTCTTCTCCTTCCGGTTCTGGTATCACCGGGGGGGCCTTTCTGACTTCCCTGCCGGTCGGACTGCACATATTGTATTTTGTGGGGCGTCGCCTCGGCAGGCTTTCAGCCACGGTGGATTCTTTTCTACATTGGTTTTCCAGGTAGAAATATAAGGGATCTGGTCTGGGTGGACGTTCAAGATATTTTGATATAGTGGGTTGATTAGTTGCAAATTAAATCTGCCCTCCGAGGGCCAATTAGTTCCTTGGGTGGGCCAATCAACCTCACATAATGTCCTCATCCTCTCTCTTCTCAATTTGAACCCAATCATCATGCTTCGTAGCTGCTTTCCAGTTGGTTAAAAAGCATTTCAGAGGACTACGTTAGCTTGCCCCAGACCCCTTTTTTTTTTTCAGATACTCCGCTCCTAACCGGGCTTAAGATCCTTTCACACACCAACCACTACAGGCTGTGACTTGGCGAACTCTCGTTGCCAAGAAATGCACAGCCCTGCAATCGCTCGGCCAAGGGGACGCTAAGCCCCGGCCCACACTTGACAATTCAGCCACTGGAGTATCTGACATGCAACATACAAAACACACCCCAATATAATTCCAACATGCAACACACAAAACACACCAAAATAATTCCAACATGCAACACACAAAACACACCAAAATAATTTTCCCTCTGTTTCCCCTTTCCCCAACCTTACTGGCGGCACTCTACTGCCACCTCTGTTTCCCCTTTTCCCTTTTCCCGTCCCTGTCTGGCGGGGCGGCACCTTATTGCCACGGCCAGTTCCCTTGTTCCTTTTCTGGCGGCACTCTACTGCTCACAGCCAGACCCTTTATCCCTTTTCTGGCGGCACTCCACTGCTCACAGCCAGGTGAAGCTGTCCAGGCTTCCTACCACGCCCTTTCCCTTAGGGTTACCTGTTCCGCTGCGGACCCCTCCTTCGGCCGTCCTCTTTTCTCCCTCGACCAGGTGTCTCACTCCGGAGCGGTGTGGCCGGCTCCCCCCACGAACAGGCAGGGGTGCGCACTTGGAGCCGCGAACGCCGGTCCGGGGCTGTTCACCGAGGTCGGGCCTGGCCCTCCCCGGCCCCCTGGGGTGGGGCGTTTCCCGGCCAACGCACCAAAATGAAGGCTGAAGCCTTATCCTTGCCAGGGAATCGTTTGCCTGCGTCCCCAGGGCCGAAGAGAGAGCAAAAAGCACCAGGAAAGATTCTTCTTTGGAGAAAAAAGTTTTATTGAAATCTGTGCACAGAGGTGGCCAGTGGGATCGTTCCCAAAAGACTGGCCCATAGATACAAATAAACAAGCATCTTTATACCTGAGAGTCTGCCCATCTCTTCCCACCTCTTCAAATTCTCCAATCAGCTGGCAAGGTTAAGCTTATTTCCTTATATGGCATATGGCTACTCTGCTAGCTAAGCCCCCCTCCTTCCCTTGTTTGTGTGTTCCTCTCTTGCGTTACTGCAGCAAAGAGCATGCGCAGAGAGCAGTTCCTGGTTTGCAGAGCTCAAGCAATTGCAAAGAGGAAGTAGCTCCCAGCTTGCAATTGCGGTTTTTTGCTAGCTGCTTAACCACAACTGCAGAAGTTAGCTTAGGTGCAGATAGTATTGAGATTAACCCTTTCAGTATGGGAAACAGCCCTACTAGAAAAATTAACCAATAAACTGAAACTGACACGGGGACAAACAGAAGAAGACACCTTTACCCCGGTATGGCTCCCCTTTATCAAGTACACAGCCCAACAAGACAACGACAATAATCCACCAACAGCATACGGATCAATATGGTTAACCTGATCCAAAACACACACACACACCCCACTCACGCATGAAAACGAAGACCACCACAGCCAACCACAAATGAATAACCTCACCCTAGGCCAACCCCAACCTCTCTCACCACCAAAGGAACACAAGTGAACAGCAAAGAACCTGCACAAGCAACATTGACACCAAACCCTACATATCGTAAGTAAAATAGAAACATCGCCACCTGACTCCCCCCATCTTCCCCACCCCACCTCTTTCCCCCTTTTCTTCCTAATGTCCCAAATGAAACTGATTTGTAAAAATGTTACATGGGGAAAATAATAATAATAATAATAATAATAATAATAATAATAATTTTATTTATACCCCGCCCTCCCCAGCCAAGACCGGGCTCAGGGCGGCTAACAAGCAATAATAAAAACAAGTTGATTAAAATACAATTTAAAAGATTAAGGTACAACATTAAAAGATTAGGGTGCAATCTCTTCATAGGAGGAGAAAGGAGAAAGAAAGAGAGGGAGGGAATCAAATTGGCTCCAAGCCAAAGGCCAGGCGGAACAACTCTGTCTTACAGGCCCTGCGGAAAGAAATCAGATCCTGCAGGGCCCTGGTCTCATGAGACAGAGCATTCCACCAGGCGGGAGCCAGTGTTGAAAAGGCCCTGGCTCTGGTTGAGGCTAATCTGACTTCCTTAGGGCCCGGGACCTCTAGGGTGTTGCTATTTATGGACCTTAAGGCTCTCCGTGGGGCATACCAGGAGAGGCGGTCCCATAGGTACGAGGGTCCTAGGCCGTGAAGGGCTTTAAAGGTCAAAACCAGCACCTTAAATCTGACCCTGTACTCCACCGGGAGCCAGTGCAGCTGGAAAAGCACTGGGTGAATGTGCTCCCATGGCAGAGACCCCGTGAGGAGCCTCGCTGCAGCATTCTGCACCCGCTGGAGTTTCTGGGACAGCTTCAAGGGCAGCCCCGCGTAGAGCGAATTACAGTAGTCAAGATATACAAGAGAGAGACATTGCACACACTTTTGTAAATCAAGAAAACCTTTAATAATAATAATATATAAAACTAAGCTTCTATCTCTGGCTGTTTACGTCTAGGAGGAAAGATGGTGCGCAAGTTGAAGTTCCACGAGCAGAAGCTCCTCAAAAAGCTGGACCTGGTGAACTGGGAGGCTGCCTCCGGGAACCTTGCTGAGCTGCGAGTGCTCCGTCGCTTCCGCTTGCAGCGCAGGGAGGACTACACCCGCTACAACCAGCTGAGCCGCGCGGTTCGGGAGCTGGCCCGCCGCATCCGGGACCTCGGCGAAGCGCCGGAGTCGGCAGCTTTCCGGGCTCGGAGCACTGCCGCTCTACTAGAGAAGCTGTATGCCATGGGTTTGGTGGCCTCCAAAAGCTCCCTGGAGCTGTGCGACCGCGTCTCGGCCTCCTCCTTCTGCCGCCGCCGCCTGCCTTGCCTGCTCCTGAAGCTCCGTATGGCCCAGAACCTGAAATCAGCTGTCACCTTTGTGGAGCAGGGCCACGTGAGGGTTGGGCCCGAGGTCGTGACGGACCCAGCCTTCTTGGTGACTCGGGCGATGGAGGACTTCATCACCTGGACCGACTCCTCGCGCATCCGCCAGCATGTACTCAACTACAACCAGGAACGGGATGATTTTGATTTGGCTTGCTAATTATATATATATATATTTTAAAGTGGGGGCACCTTTTCCCAATTTGTTAACCTGACTTACCGTATTTTTCGCTCTGTAAAACGCACCCGACCATAAGATGCTACTAGTTTTTAGAGGAGGAAAACAGGAAAAAAATATTCTGAATCAAATGTTGTATGAACTACCGTATTTAATAAACAACCGGTATATCAGAATCATATTACAGCCATATAAAGTGAACAGCAGTCAACAGTGGCATTAAGAACCATCATCACTGTCATTAACAAATGAAGAGAGACTTTAAGGTTTGAGTACTCTTCTAGTCTTCTGTGATCCCCAAGAACTCATCACTGCTAGAGTCAGAATTTATGAAGCTCAGTTGCTCACGATCACTGACATCACTTTCTTCGCTATCTTGATGTAAAATACCATCTTCGCGTGCAAGCCTCCTTTTCCAGCCTCCTCCTCTCCATCCCTTTCACCCAAACTCCTCAGGTGACGTCTGCAATTTCTCCCCTTCACAGAGCCAGTGTGGTGTAGTGGTTAAGAGCAGTAGTCTCGTAATCTGGGGAACCGGGTTCGCGTCTCCGCTCCTCCACATACAGCTGCTGGGTGACCTTGGGCCAGTCACACTTCTCTGAAGTCTCTCAGCCCCACTCACCTCACAGAGTGTTTGTTGTGGGGGAGGAAGGGAAAGGAGAATGTTAGCCGCTTTGAGACTCCTGAAGGGGAGTGAAAGGCGGGATATGAAATCCAAACTCTTCTTCTTCTTCCTCCCTCTCCTTTGCCCTCTACCATGACTCTCTACTCACGGCAACCTACGGTACCTCCTCTCCCTTCACCCAGCTTCTTGGTCCCCCTCCTCTCCATCCTCTTCCTGCCCTCTCTCAGTGAACAGCCTGCCCGCTGCTCCAAAGCTTGGGGGGAAAGGGCAGGCTGCTGGCAGAGCAGCACCCCCACCCCCATTCAGCAGCCCAGCAGCGCAGGGCATGGGCACACAGCCTGCCCACTGCTCCAAAGCTTCCCAGGGCCGCAGGGGGAAGCCAAGGCTGCCGGCAGAGCAACGCGGCTCCCCACCACCACCAAAGAGCAGCCCAAGAGCGTGCCGCACTCCGGCAATTTGGCTCCAGGGACCACACATTCGCTCCATAAGATGCACAGACATTTCCCCTTACTTTTTAAGAGGAAAAAAATGCGTCTTATGGAGCGAAAAATACAGTACTTATTAAATTTGTTTTTTAAAAAAATATATATTTATTGAAATTTTCAAAAAATAAAAAAGAAAGACAAAGAAGAGAGAGAAAAAAGAAAAAGAAAAAACAACAATTGAAAAAGTTTACATTACTTACTTTCCATAACCAATTTCCTTGACTTCCCCACACCTGCCCTTCTTGTATTCCAATTCCAATTTTTAGCTCAGCAAATTCTTGTCCCCACACTTTACCTTATTTTCTCTAATTCATTTTAATTAACCAATTTTAACTTATAAACCTCAATCTTTATATATCAGTACTTATTCTTAAAATACTTTTCCTAAATTCGCCCTATCAATTTAATTAACCCATTTTAACTTAAAAACCTCAATCTTTATACGTCAACACCTATTCTTAACAATCTTATTCTAAGGTCGGCCCCAGATCCCTTCCCCAAAATCCCCATTTTTATGTTAGTGGCTAAAAATACGGTACTTATTAAATTTGTACGCTGCCCTTCATCCGAAGATCACAGGGCGGTCTATAACATAAGAATGCCAAATTCATACAGAATAAAACAAAAGCATCCATCTCTTGTGCGATCCTTGTGGACCACACGGGTAGGTAGGCCTGGAATGCTTAGCCCAGATAATCTCCAAGGGCCCCAACATTTCCCCCACTTGGCAGTTAATGTCCTGATTAATGTGGATACTCTTGATATTTTGGAGGGTAACTGTTTAACCGCTGCTTACAATAGTGACTCTGCTGTCTGGGTTGTGTGTGTAGATCCTAACGATGCCTGTATCTTATATTCATTTTTTTAAATAATATCATTTTGTCCAACATTAATCTAAGTAAGATAAAAACATGACATAAACAAAAAAAAAAAAGAAAGGGAGGTAAGTAAAAAGAGACAGAAAAGCGTTTCAAGAGGAAATAAAAAAGATAGTGTTCAGAGATTAAAGAACTTCCAATTCTTCATCTGTCTGCTATATATAAACAATGTGGCTGGGGAAGCCCAGCCAGATGGGCGGGGTATAAATAATAAATTCTTATTAATCACTTCATACATGCCAATGTAACACCTAACAAAGCCACTTTCTATAAACATTATCTTCCATCCCCAAATCCAAATGTCATTATTTCATTTTTTCATCACTTCATTTTCTTATATTCTTTTATATTCCGATGGCAAAGGCTGAACTGCAATGGCACCTTCTCTTTACTTTAGGAAAAAACAAAATGACAGGCTTGGGACTTGGATAACACAGAGAGAGAGAGACAGTCTCCACCAGAGGGAGGTGGTGGACTAAAAGTTGTCGGCGGATGCTTGGGAAAGCAAATGCACTGGCTGGCAAAACAACACTCCATAAAAATACTCTATATCAAACATTCTCTGTGTCATAGATGTCTTACAGGAGCACACCAGAAGTTAAATAACGGATTTTATTTGACTGCTCCCTAGCAAACAACCCCAAATCTTGATCCATCTTTAATTAAAAAGCCAACAACCAGTATCATTCACTTCTGATCGCGGACTGGATGGCTGCCCACAAGTAATCCACACAGCTATTCTTTTCAAGAAGCTCCCCCCTCCCCTGGCACCTCGGCAAAATAATTTCCTCTCTGTCTCTATGGTAACACGTTCCTTGATAGTACAGCAGAAGTCATTCTGCCGCTGAATTTCTTGGCTGGTACCTCAGTCTTTGAATCAATGCTTAGTGTTTTTTGCATTTCTCTCTCACTGCTCTGCTCTGCTGGCCCCAGTTGCGAGGAAGAAAACTCCCCCCCCCCTCAATATTTCTCACTTTGACAGTAGCTTTGCCACCATAATGTGTTTTGAGATGACTTGGGGGGAGCGAGATTAGCGTTCTGTGTGTTTCACTGTCACTTAATATGTTTAGAACTTTTACCGTCTTTTTGTAAAATTGACCTTGGCTTTTGCCAGGTTGAAAACAGAACCATGCACCTATCAATTGCTTCTGAAAACAACAACAACAACAATTTTATTTATACCCTGCCCTTCCCGGTTCAGAAAACTGGGCTCAGGGCGGCTCACAACAAATTTAAAACACTTAATTGATGCAACAAAAAACAGCATAAAATACAGTATAAAACGTGAATAGCAATAAATTCTGAATTCAAAAATCAATTTAGGATGAAAATCCATCTAATAAACGTTAGATGATCACCAGGTCTAGCTGGCTAAGTTAGTCCAATTTGGGCCAGCGAGGAGACCAGGGGGCAATTAACTGTGGGATCCCAGAGCGGGTAATCTTCATAAAAAGGGGAGGGGGAGGGAAGGAAGGGGAATAAAAGATCAGGCTAAGTTCAAATTGAAAGCCAGGTGGAATAGCTCTGTCTTACAGGCCCTGCGGAAGGAAGTTAAATCCTGCAGGGCCCTGGTCTCATGGGACAGAGCATTCCACCAGGTCGGAGCCATCACTGAGAAGGCCCTGGCCCTACATAACAACATGTAGCCACGGAATATGATTCTTTGGCTACCCATTATTTCCTTACTGCATTTATATGCCACCACTCCTCCAGGGAGCTCAAGGTGGTGTATTTAGTACTCATTTTTCCCATTTTATCCTTGCTGCAACCCTGCAAGGTAAGAGGCTGAGAGTGGGTGACTGAACCAAGGTCACTTGGGGAGCTATGTGGCCGAGTGGGGAATCGAACCCTGGTCTCCCAGGGCCTAGTCAGATGCTAACAACTATGCCATACCAGGCAAGGCAATTTATGATCCATTCCGTGGCGTTCTAAAACGCTTGTTAACTTTCAATGGGTTTTGAGCGTGTTTGAATGCTTAGACTGAAGTTCTGTATACAATTTAGGGTTGAATCCAGTGCGGAATACACCCCTTGAAGTTAATATACATGACTAACCTAAATTTTGGGACGCGGGTGGCGCTGTGGGTTAAACCACAGAGCCTAGGACTTGCCGATCAGAAGGTCGGCAGTTCGAATCCCTGCGACGGGGTGAGCTCCCGTTGCTCAGTCCCTGCTCCTGCCAACCTAGCAGTTCAAAAGCATGTCAAAGTGCAAGTAGATAAATAGGTACCACTCCGGCGGGAAGGTAAACGGCGTTTCTGTGCGCTGCTCTGGTTCACCAGAAGTGGTTTAGTCATGCTAGCCACATGACCCGGAAGCTGTACGCCGGCCCCCTCGACCAGTAAAGTGAGATGAGCGCCGCAACCCCAGAGTCGGCCATGACTGGACCTAATGGTCAGGGGTCCCTTTACCTTTCACCTAAATTTCAGTGGGTCTGCTCTGAATTGGTTGCAATCCCTATTAACAAAATTGTGTTGGGCAAGCTTGGAATTTATTCTGAATAAGCATGGAGTGGGCTATAAGAGGTTTTTGAACAGGTCGCTTGCTACTGCTTGCAGCAAGTAAAATAAAATTGCTTTGCACCTGACACACACATGCGCAAATGTGCAAGGGTTAAGTTACCTTTCTGTCAGCTGTTGTAGAAATGGGAAACCTGAGATATGCCCTTCAGGTGGTTATCGGGCTCTAACCCCCATCAGCCTCTGCCACTATGACAAGTGATCAGGGCTGGTAAGAGCTGTAGTTCAGAAACATCTGGAGGGCCACAGCCTCTGCATTCCTGTCATTTGTTGTTGTTGTTTAGTCGTTTAGTCGTGTCCGACTCTTCGTGACCCCCTGGGCCAGAGCACGCCAGGCACTCCTGTCTTCCGCTGCCTCCCACAGTTTGGTCAAACTCATGCTGGTAGCTTCGAGAACACTGTCCCACCATCTCGTCCTCTGTCGTCCCCTTCTCCTTGTGCCCTCCATCTTTCCCAACATCAGGGTCTTTTCCAGGGAGTCTTCTCTTCTCATGAGGTGGCCAAAGACTTGGAGCCTCAGCTTCAGGATCTGTCCTTCCAGTGAGCACTCAGGGCTGATTTCCTTCAGAATGGAGAGGTTGGATCTTCTTGCAGTCCATGGGACTCTCAAGAGTCTCCTCCAGCACCAGAATTCAAAAGTGTCAATTCTTCGGCGATCAGCCTTCTTTATGGTCCAGCTCTCACTTCCATACATCACTACTGGGAAAACCATGGCTTTAACTAGACGGACCTTTGTCGGCAAGGTGAGGTCTCTGCTTTTTAAGATGCTGTCTAGGTTTGTCACTGCTTTTCTCCCAAGAAGCAGGGTTTAGTCTGTAAACGAAAAATGAAAAACAAACGTGGCACTTGTAGACAAAAATATCTGTGTGACGCAGGCATTGTTGATACTTCATCAGAAGAATGAAGCAAGCTATCATTTGTGACCGTAGGAACAGCCAAACTCCAATTCCCATCGGCCCCAGTTGGCATCGCCGATGGTCAGGGAGTTGGTAGTCCCCCAAAGCACTGTGCGGGCACAAAGTTGCCTCGCCTTGATTTATAGCCTAATGAACCTGTTATTTTACACCCTACTGCGTCCCTAAGAAAATGTTCAGAATGTTTGTCCTTTCCTAGCCTGAAACATTTGCATCTGCAACCAACTTCACCCAAAGTGCACCCAAATCACAGCTCATACTTTTATGGGCAAGAGGCTGTATCGTCTTTAATGACTGCCTACGAGACAGAAGCGGGACGCGGGTGGTGCTATGGGTTAAACCACAGAGCCTCAGACTTGCCGATCAGAAGGTCGGCGGTTCGAATCCCCGCGACGGGGTGAGCTCCCGTTGTTCAGTCCCTGCTCCTGCCAACCTAGCAGTTCGAAAGCACGTCAAAGTGCAAGTAGATAAATAGGTACCGCTCTGGCGGGAAGGTAAACTGCATTTCCGTGCGCTGCTCTGGTTCGCCAGAAGCGGCTTAGTCATGCTGGCCACATGACCTGGAAGCTGTATACCAGCTCCCTCGACCAATAAAGCGAGATGAACGCCGCAACCCCAGAGTCGGCCACAACTGGACCTCATGGTCAGGGGTCCCTTTACCTTTACGAGACAGAAACCAGCGGGTACAATGTTTTCCTGGCCTGCAGATACACAGAGGAAGAAAACGGCACCTACTGATACCTGCCTGTCGTGGAGCTCTGCAAAAGTCGCACCTGTTCAGTGCGCAGGTGCTAGGCAAGTTGCTGCTGCCTTTTTGCAATCTCTTTCCAAGGCTTTGTGTTCACTGCGTAATTGGCACTCTGAATCTGTGGCTGCGCATAGCTGCAACCGGTGCATAATGAAGGTGGCTTTCTCTGACACGACGCAGCAGCAGCAGCAGCAGCCGCCCACGTGAGGCAAGCCCTTTCTGCAACGCTGCCTGGCAACTGAGAGCTCCTTATGCTAGTCATTTGCTATCATGTTCCGAGTGCAGAGGCTTATGCCAACATTCCCGTTTCTGTGGTGGCTAAAGTACAAGTGGGATAGTACATGTGAACCTTGCTCGGTCCAGCTTTCTCCAACTCCACTAACTGATCACCTTTCACCTGTGTAAGCCTTTCCATATCAGTACAGTGGACACTCAGGTTGTGAACGTGATCCGTGCGGGATGCACGTTCACAACCCGCAGTGTTCGCAACCCGCGTCTGTGCATGCGCGGGTTGTGATTAGGTGCTTATGCGCAAAGCACGATTTAGCACTTCTGCGCATGAGCAACTGCCAAAACCCGGAAGTAACCCGTTCTGGTACTTCCGTGTTTCAGTGGTCCGCAACCTGAAAAAATGCAACCTGAAGCGTCTGTAACCTGAGGTATGACTCTAATGGACTGTGTCAGGAGGAGGTCGCCTTTGGCAATCACTTCTAGCCGAGTAATATTGTCTTCCATGAACACGGTCTTAACAGTGAGTCCATAAGTGACTGTGGAGGCCAGTTCTGGATCCACACGTCCTTCCACAGTGGGGACAGATGTTTCCAGGTGGGAGTTGATCATGGTGAAGTTTTGCCAAAGTGCCTTCCTCTTAGCACTTTTCGCCCTGAGTTTGAATATCTTCAAAGTCCATGTTACAGGTAAGTAGCCGTGTTGTTCTGTCGTAGTCAAAACAAACTAAAAAAATTTCTTCCAGTAGCACCTTAGAGACCTTAGGTATCTGAAGAAGTGTGCATGCACACGAAAGCTCATACCAATAACAAACTTACTTGGTCTCTAAGGTGCTACTGGAAGGAATTTTATTTTGTTTCAAAGTCTACGACACCTTTGGTAAAGGCTGTTCTCCAACCGGAGCTCTTGCAGGCCAGCGTTTACCAACTGTTGGTGTTTATACTTGGGTTTTTTTTAATATTTGCCTTGAGAGAGACTTATAAACGTCACCTCCAACTCCTCAAAAGATTCCATCAATGGTGTCTCCCAAAATTTTTATACACATCACTTGGGAAGACAGGCAAACTAATGCCAGTGTACTGGAAGAAGCAAAGGTCACCAGTGTCAAAGCAATGATTCTTCAACATCAACTTCATTGGACTGGTCATGTTGTGCAGATGCACGATTATCGTCTTCCAATGCAACTACTCTATTCCGAACATAAGAATGGAAAGTGTAATGCTGGTGGTCAACAAAAGAGGCAGAAGTTAAGGTCCTTTAACAGTTTTTATAGGGTGGCCAGGAAACGAGAATAAAGTTGGTGCATCTTGTATACCTTCTTCATCTGTTTTTCTTTGCCTTGCGGTTGTCACATTCTCACGGCTGCCTCCTGTTGCCGCTATCACACCTCCTTTGCTTCCTCCCAGCTCTTCCACCTGTTTTTCTCTAGTATACAATAATATGAATATACTTTGGCCTGCTAAAGTTGCCCGTGTTCTTATATTAGAACCATACCTTGGTTAAGCCTCCCCCCCCAGCTCCAAAAAAATGCATGCACGCTCTCACACACACAGAGTTCTTAGCATTAGATCAGATCAAAAACATTCTGCAGGATGGCTCAGCTCTTCAGCAAGGCTTGAAAGGCATCGACATTTTGCCACATTCATCGCAATAATGATTCCAACCTGATGTGGTAGAAAACGAATGGTCTTCATTCACAGAGGTTGGACTGTAAACATTCCGATAGCTTTTTGCTCCCCGAGTGGTTGGAATGTTGTTGAACGTTCTGTGCCATCCCACTAGCCCAGGTGATAGATATCATAGGCTGTACCACCACAGGAACAATACAATACGGACTAGGGTGCAAGACACCTTTCCATTTCCAGAATGGTTCAGGAGTCACAGGTCCCCTGAATAGCCAACGATTTATTTTATCTACTTCTTAATTAAATTAATAAACTTAATAATTTATCTGTGATCATAATATGAGACTCTTCTTCATCTGCCTCCGTCATGAGAGGTCTGGAGGGTGGCAACACGAGAAAGGGCCTATTCTGCAGTGGCTCCCTGTCTGTGGAATGCTGTCCCCAGGGAGGCTTGCCTGGTACCTTCATCATACACCTTTAAAGGTAAAGGTAAAGGGACCCCTGACCATTAGGTCCAGTCGTGGCTGACTCTGTGGTTGTGGCGCTCATCTCGCTTTACTGGCCGAGGGAGCCGGTGTACAGCTTCCGGGTCATGTGGCCAGCATGACTAAGCCGCTTTTGGCGAACCAGAGCAGCACATGGAAACGCCGTTTACCTTTCCACCGGAGCGGTACCTATTTATCTACTTGCACTGGCATGCTTTCGAACTGCTAGGCTGCCAGGAGCAGGGACTGAACAACGGGAGCTCGCCCCGTCACGGCGATTCGAACCGCCGACCTTCTGATCGGCAAGTCCTAGGCTCTGTGGTTTAACCCACAGCGCCACCCGTGTCCCTACTCATACACCTTTAGGAGCCAGGTAAAAACATTTCTTTTCAACCAGGCCTTGGGCTGATTAATATTCAGTGGCCTGTTAAATTTGTTAGGGGGTTATTTTTATTTTTAAAAACAAAAACCTTTTTTTTTATTACTTCTATCATGCATTTTTATCTTGTGAACCATCCTGAGATCTTTGAAGGGAGGCATATCAATTTTTAAAATAATAATAATATACATTTTTGTACCACCCTTCATCCGAGGATCACAGGGCAGTTTACAATATAGCAACACAGAAGCACATAACGTAGTAACAAAAACAGTCACACACATACAGAGTTTAAAAAGCCATAGATTGTTTAATTAGCCAAAGGCCTGGGAGAGGAGGAACGCTTTTCCTGGCGCCTAAAGATATGTAATGAAGGGGCCAGGCGAGTCTCCTTGAAGAGAGCATCCCATAAGCGGGAGAATTCCACAAACTTCCCTGTGGACCTCTGTGGATAAAGCCTTGAGGTATTGTAGCCCTGAGCTGTTTAAGGCTTTGTAAGTCAGAACGCAGGTGGGACGCGGGTGGCGCTGTGGGTAAAACCTCAGCGCCTAGGACTTGCTGATCGCATGGTCAGCGGTTTGAATCCCCGCAGCGGGGTGCGCTCCCGCTGCTCGGTCCCAGCGCCTGCCAACCTAGCAGTTCGAAAGCACCCCGGGTGCAAGTAGATAAATAGGGACCGCTTACTAGCGGGAAGGTAAACGGCGTTTCCGTGTGTGCTGCGCTGGCTCGCCAGAGCAGCTTTGTCACGCTGGCCACGTGACCTGGAAGTGTCTGCGGACAGCGCTGGCTCCCGGCCTCTAGAGTGAGATGAGCGCACAACCCTAGAGTCTGTCAAGACTGGCCCGTACGGGCAGGGGTACGTTTACCTTTACCTTTAAGTCAAAACCAGCACTTTGAATTGGGCTCGAAAACTAACTGGCAGCCAGTGCAGTCAGGTCAGAATTGGTGTAATATGCTCAAACTGTCAGGCACATCCATTGCCTTGCCTGCAGATGTAAAGGAGAAGGGCTGTGTATTAGCCATGACAATGGAACAGTATACCACGATACCAGCTACTGGGGAAGACTGCAGCCTTCATGTCCTGCTTTCAGACCCTCCAAGTGTCCCTATTTCCCAGGGACGTCCCTGATTTAGAGAAGCCGTCCCGGTTTCTGATTTGATCCTGAAATGTCCCACTTTTCCTTAGGATATCCCTATTTTCATTGGAGAAATGTTGGAGGGTATGGAGTTATCTGCCCCTATCTCCAAGCCGTCTGAAGGCAATCCTGTAGAGGGAAGTTTTTTAAATGTTTTATTGTGTTTTTACATATGTTGGAAGCTGCCCAAAGTGGCTGGGGCAACTCAGTAAGATGTGTGTGTGTGGGGGGGGTATAAATAGTAAAATTATCATTATGGAATGGGACGTCCCTATTTTCATCAGAGAAATGTTGGAGGGCATGTGCTTTTCTGGGTGGCCGCTGTTGACGACAGAGTGCGGGATGAGACATATTTTGGGTCCCGCTCAGTCTCCTTAAGGTTTCCTTTAACCATTGTCAAAACGGGACCACACGGGAGCAGCTGCAAAGGCATCTAAGCCCAGAGGTCAGCAAACTTTTTCAGCCGTGGGTCGGTCGACCGTCCCTCAGACCTTGTGGGGGGCAGGACTATATTTTTTTTGGGGGGGGGAAATAAAATGAAGAAATTCCTATGCTCCACAAATAACCCAGAGATGCAATTGAAATAAAAGCACACACTCTACTCATGTAAAAACACCAGGCAGGCCCCACAAATAACCCAGAGATGCATTTTAAATAAGAGGACACATTCTACTCATGTAAAAACATGGATTCCTGGACCGTCTGCGAGCCGGATTTAGGTGATTGGGTCGGATCCAGCCCCTAGGCCTTAGTTTTACCTACCCATGTGCAAAGGCATCTAAGCACCTTTCCACCCCTTGAGGAAAATGTCTCCACTGACATGCAGCTCTCAGCCTATCTTGAGCAAAAAATGGGGAGCTGTGCACAGTGTCTGCAGGCAATTGTTTTCACGGTTAAAGCAAACAGCAGTGATAAGGTGGTATACGCCCATGAAAAGCCCTGATAAGTGCAATAATTAAATAATCCACTGCCCACACACCAGAGCTGCGGAGGTTTGGCTGATCCCCTAATTACTCTGACAGAATCCCAACTTCTTCCTTTGACCATGATAAGATAGGGCTGTAATTTTATCTCTTGTTTTCTTCATGCCTGGGAAAGGCTGTAATGCCGAGAGGCTAAGTGTCTCGGGGAAAGTTATACAATATGCAGACCATCCTTTAGCAGAAGATTGTCAGAGCTTTGCATTGTGGGGGTGGCTGGTATCAGGCTGCCTGTAAGATTAGCACCACATGTTAAAAACAAAAAGCCCACCAAACCAAATAAACTTTAAAAAACTGGCACCAGGCCACGTTAAGGTTAGCACTTTCCGGGGGAGGGGGGCGGGGGAGAGAGAAAAGTTGGTATTAAACTAAGGTTACCAGATTATTTTTTTCAATGAATCCGGGGGCACTTTTCAACTTCAGTAGGAATGGTAGGATTTGTTCAGGGGACTGATTTGTAGATCCAGGGACCACCCCCAGGAAACAGGAACACCTGGTAACCTTATATTAAACTGTGTTTAACAGTTAGTAACAGGCTTTTTGGGACGCGGGTAAAACCACAGAGCCTAGGACTTGCTGATCAGAAGGTTGGCGGTTCGAATCCCCGCGATGGGCTGAGCTCCCGTTGCTCAGTCCCTGCTCCTGCCAACCTAGCAGTTCGAAAGCACATCAAAAGTGCAAGTAGATCAATAGGTACCGCCCCGGCGGGAAGGTAAACGGCGTTTCCGTGCGCTGCTCTGGTTCGCCAGAAGCGGCTTAGTCATGCTGGCTACATGACCTGGAAGCTGTACGCCGGCTCCCTCGGCCAGTAAAGCGAGATGAGCGCCGCAACCCCAGAGGTGGCCACAACTGGACCTAATGGTCAGGGGTCCCTTTACCTTTAACCTGAAAAGAAAAAAAACAACCAGAAGCATCTGTAACCTGAGGTATGACTGTATAGAAATGTAAATAATAAATAATATTAATAATAAAGCTAGCCCCGCAACCTGGCACTACTAAAGCGGCCACCCTCTTACGTTTGAGCATTTAACACATAGATTTTTGTGCTTTTATACTACAAAACGTTCTGTGATCTTCGGAGGAAGGTACAGTGGACGCTTGGGTTGCGAACGTGATCCATGCGGGATGCACATTCGCAACCCGCAGCTGCACATGTGCGGGTTGCGATTTGGCACTTCTGTGCATGCGCAAAGAGCAATTTAGCGCTTCTGTGCATGCGCTACTGCTGAAACCCAGAAGTAACCTGTTCCGGTACTTCTGGGTTTCGGTGGTCCGTAACCCAAAAAAACCACAACCTGAAGCTTCTGTAACCTGAAGTATGACTGTATAGAAATATTATTATTATTATTATTATTAATAATAATAATAATAATAGAGCCATCCCCGCAACCTGGCACTACTAAAGCGGCTGCCCTCTTCCCTTTTGTATATTTTTGTGTTCTTCCACCGCCCTGTGATCCTCGGAGGAAGGGCGGCATAGGAAATGAACCAATACTAATAATAACCACCATAAGCGTGGCGCTGGGCCCCAGGGCCTTGCCCGCGCCGGGGCTTGTGTGGGTGTCGCGGGGGCTGAGCTTGGCCCTGGGCCCTAAATCCACTCAGCCCCGCGGCGGCGGCGGAGGCCTGCCCGCCTGTCCCTGCTGAGGCGGCGGGGAGCCGGCGAGGCCCGCCGCTCGGAGCGGGCGCCTGGTCGGCCCAGCCCTGCCTGCCTCCCCCGGCGGGCGGCGCCCCACTCGGCGCCGCTGCTCCGCCCCGGGCCTTGGATTGGCGGGAGGCCGCGGCTCCTCCCAGCGCGGGTCGGGGGCCGAGCGAGGGAAGCGGGACGGAGGAGACGTCGGCGAAGGTAGCGCCGGAGGAGGAGGAAGGAGGAGGAGGAGAAGCGCCGCCGCCGCCGCCAGCAGAAGGAGCTTCGGAGGCCCCAGAGCCGCCCCCTCGCCAGGTGAGGCGAGGCCGCTCGCGGGAGGGCCCGCGCCGGGGGCTCGCGTAGAACCCGTCGCGGGCCTCGGGTACCACAACGGGGGGCTTCCTTCACCCCCTCACCGAAACAACCCCCGAGGGCGCCCTTGGGAGCCCCACACCCCCAATTCCCGCTTTTCAGCGCTATAATAGGACCTGCCCCCTATATTGGGGGTTTCTCCCCCCTTGAAGGATTGTAGGGGAATTCTCCTTCCCTTTTTTGGGGGGGGTGATATTTGAGGCGGGGTCGTTCGGGTTTCAGCCCCATTCTGGGAAGAGGAATCCCTCCCCCCCCGCACATATTTTGGGGTGTCTGTGGGGTCGAGGCGTGGACTCGAGGTGTCTCCATCCTTTTTGGTGGGGGTCTGGAGCTCCTCCTCTTTAGCTTTGGGGGGTGTGGGGGCTTCTCTGTATTCAGGGGGCCCTGCAGGATTTGGGCTGCCTTTGCATTTCAGGGTTGTTGTTTTTTTGTGTGGGGCGGAGGCTTCTTGTCCCCATTCCCCCCACCCCTTCCTTGAGGGCCCCTATATTTAGGATTTTGTCGTGCTTGGGGAATATGGAGTTGGAGTCCCTGCTGCTTCCAGGGTTTGGGATGATGGAGAGATTTTCTGTTTCCAGGAGGCAGGGATTTGGGGTGAGTTCTCCTTTCTCCACACTCATATTCTTCCCCCCCTTTCCCCCCTACTCTTTGGGATTTGATCCTGTGCCTTTTGAAGGCTTCCCTTAAGCCAAACGGTTCCCTTAAATTCGAGAAAGGAGGCTTGACCCTGCTGCTTGAATTGCAAAGACTTCCTTGTTCCATCTCCAGGGATCTCGGAGGAGCTTCACATCTCAGCGCCTTTTTTTGCTTAGGGGATTTAGGAAACTGGAGCAATTGCCAGCCCAGGTCCCAAAGGCCCCTTATGACACGATGAATTTGCGACACAGAAGGAGCATGCAGCTTGTGGATCTTGGCCTCCCACACCTGGGAGCAAGCCCTGTTGAATTCAGCAGGATTTACTTCTGAGTAGACACGATTGCGATTATTTTGCTGTTGCATTTGTTAATCTCTTTTCTTACAAAGGTAGCTCTTTTGCATTGAAGCCAGTTAAAAGGCAGTAAAAACCTAAAACAGGCAATTTGGTGCAGTTAGCAAAAGGAAAAAGGCAGGACTACAAGTCATGCTGGTTATTGTGCCGTCCGTTAATTTAAATGGGACTTTATTTGTTTCTGTCTTTGTCTGTATATAGTTAACTGGACACGGTTCCAAAGATTTCAATGAGTTAGCATATATTTTGCCCTTTAGTTTACTCACTTATTTTTGTAATTTTAAACTTGTTTTAAACTGGATTTAATAATGTGCTTTAATTGTTGCTTCCCGCCCTGGGATCTTAGTGTGAAGAGCAGGCAATAAATTGTAAGGGGAAACCCTGTATGCCTGCGTACACAATTTTTCTCTTACCTGCGCAGGTAATTGGCTTGTGTGACGTGTCATGTGCTTCTTTCCAAAGGGAAGGTTTGAGAAGGGACTGTGGACTCTCAGTGCTGGAGTCCTCAGTTTTTATTCCTTGGCTGTAAAAATATACGGTATGTTAGGGCATCTCTGTTTGGTTTGAGCTATGAGGAATCCATGATGACTGTTTACTTTGAGTTGGTGGCGTGGTATTCCTGTGGTAGAATAAGTGACTTTTCACCAGTGCACACTTGTGGATATGAAGAATGAGTCCCATGGTGTTGACTCCTTACAGGATTTGTTAATGCACATGTTTTGGGGTGCTCCCAGAGAATAAAAATGAATGGTGTTTTTGCTAATGCTATGCAAATACTAGCATTCTTCTAAGCTAGTTATGCAATATGTGATCTTGTAAAATGTACTGACTACTGTACCTTAGAAGATCTAGTTCTTTGGGGGGAAAACTACATCTTCCCACTGCTACCCCTTTAACAGAGGTTCCCATGTCTGCTTCTGCCACAGGAATTCCAGCCATTCATCCCTTTCCCTTTAAAGAACACCTGCCATTGCTATTGATGTTTCTGGGGGAAAGCAATTACCCCATAACTAGGGTTCTTGCCAGCCAGCTTAATTTAGGAGAGCATTACCTGTCCATGCTCCTTTTTCCACAAGGGCTCTCACACCAGTGTAGCTGCTGCTCCGCGGAGGGAACAGATGAAAAAGAAGGTGATGCTGATCATAGGGTTGCCATATCTTGAACAAAAAAAGAGGACAGCCCAAGCCAGGGAAAGAGGGGCACTGGTGTATGGGGCCGCCGCTGCGCCAGTGTGCCTCTTTTCCCAACTTGGGCTTGAGCTGGCTGCGGCTACAGTGTGCAGAGCCGCCTGAGCCAACCCCCAAATAAATAAATACCCCCCCCCCAAAAAAATCACAGACATTTCCTTTAAAATCTAAAAATCCCCCTGGATGGGCCAGTTGGTCCCCCCAAAAGAGGACATGTCTGGTATTTCCCAGACATATGGCAACCCTAGCTGATAAGGAATTTGCTAATGGTGCCTCATTCCCTTGAATCTGTATGGGGTCCAGCTGTAGAGGGGATCTGTCAGTTTCGCCTTTTGCTGCTGCATTAGAGCCAAGCTGTGCAGGCCTCATATTTTAGCTTTGAAAATATTAAGTTGGCAAGCTTTGTTCCCTTCCTCTCTGCTGTCTTGCTATAGTTTTCAGGTAAAATGGTGCAAAATTGAGAGACCCCTTGGGAACTCCATACATGGGTACATGGGTGAGGTTGCACACTCTCCCTGACTGACTCCAGCTACAAAAGCTGAGGCTGCTGAACAGGCTCTTGAGCTGCGGTGTTGTTTGCGGGGGTTTTTAGTTGGGTTGGGTTGTTGTCGCTGTTGGGTTTTTGTGATTTATGTGGAAATTCTTCAGTTTGCTTGTTTATATTTTGATGTTTTATTTGTTGCTTATGACTACTTCTGCTATGTTGCAGTTACGTATTTTTTCATGTTATAAGCCGCCTGGATCATGATTCGAATTGTGGAAAGGTGGCAGACAAATAAATATACAGTGGTACCTCGGGTTACATACACTTCAGGTTACGTACGCTTCAGGTTACATCTGCTAACCCAGAAGTAGTGCTTCAGGTTAAGAACTTTGCTTCAGGATGAGAACAGAAATCGTGCTCCAACGGCGTGGCAGCAGCAGGAGGCCCCATTAGCTAAAGTGGTGCTTCAGGTTAAGAACAGTTTCAGGTTAAGAATGGACCTCCGGAATGAATTAAGTACTTAACCTGAGGTACCACTGTATATGCCTGTATGTATCCAGTGTTTGAAATTAGCGAGCTACATTTTGCACCTGGCTTCTGATCACTTGCGACCAAGTGAAGATGTTGGGGCACCAGGATGGCGCATGACGTCTCCACCATTTGCAGGTGCATGCCTGGGGATCTTGGATCTGGACTGTTTTCACACACTAATACCCCATCCTGTAGAATTCTATCAGTTATATTTTATCTGCACAACATGCAGATTCAAGAATGAATTTCTTGAACCGAAATGCTTTTTCTTTGCCGCCTGAGCAGGAGCAGTCTCCATTAAGAAGAAGAAGTTGGAATATAGTCCACTATATATGTGGACTGTCCCTGGATCAATGGACTTTTCTTCTTTAAGTTATCAAAGCTCTTAACCTAGCTCAGGGTTGCCATCTGAACTAGCCAGATGTTTAGCTGATAATCAATCACAGTCAGTCCATCATTTGAAAAATAAGACATTAGAGCCATCTTGCCCCCAAATGGCAAACTGGACATTCTGTTTTGGCGCCTGTAACCTTGGTTTCAGGAGCCATTTGGCTCCTAGATTATATATCTGAGTTCCGAACACCAAATGTATTATAAGCCATATATCTGAAACAAGGGAGGCCAGAGTGCTACCTTGGACCACACTTGAAAATCATATAATTATGGCAAAAGCTCCAAAGATAATGACTGGGAGAAATCGAGACTGAACCTTTCTCCCTAACATGCTAGATAACTTGCATAGCTGAGTGCTGAAATATTCCATTCCCACCTGCGGCAGCCTGAAGTGGATCAATCCAGGAGAAGCTTTTCTATTTGATTTTACTGAGAGTATAAACTGGTTCTTGCCAGTTTCTGTGTCCACAGTACCAAATTGCCTATCTAGAGTTGCCTGATGTTAGGAATGAAATCCATGCCATACAAACTGGCAGTACAGTGTCTTAGTGGTAGCTGTGTTTTTCTAGGTGGGGTCTGCAAATGCAGTCTGTTAAAATGCAGTGGACATTTTTTAAAATAAAAAGTGATGCGTATCTTTTCATCCCTGTTTTCGTGCTTGTGTGATCAGTTCTGTTCCCTTCCCTTTCTTGGTCTCATTGCTGTGTGGCAGTTACATAAAGAGCGTATTGTGGAACTGGATTGGACAGAGTGTCGTCAGATGCGCAGTAACACTTCAGGATTCACTGACGACGCTCTGCGATGGGCTCAACACAGCGTGCACCGAGTGAGCTGGCACCAGGCTTTAAATGCTCAGCACATTAGTGTCTCTTTAAAAATTCCTTTTCTTGAAGCCTCGGCATTGCGCTCATACTAATTGCATGGTTTTGGGTAGGTTAAATATGCTTATGCCATTTTTAAACAAAGGGCATAATGACAGTAGCTTTGGTGTTTGAGGCTTAAAGAATGTTTACGATGTGCGTTTTGAGCCGCGGTTCCGAATATGTTATTAGGATGCCAGCCTGAATCTTTTATTAACAAACGGAAGAATGTGACCCCAGGTTGCTGGGGTGGTGTGTTCGTGTGTGCTCGCGTCTGTGCTGTAGGATTTTTTAAAAAAGTTTTTTTAAGCCTTCCTCAAGTGGTTCTACCAATTAATAAGCCAACATGTTCCCATGAATAGAGTGATGGGAATTCACAGCAAATGCAAACTTGAGAGCCATATCAAAATGTGTTGCATCTTTTTTTCTATAGAAGGCCCTTGCTCTTTATTTCCACCCTGCCTTGCTTCTCCACCCTCCCACCCAAATGTTCTTCTTTTAACAAATGGACCAAATGGACTTCAGGACTCTTCCCCAGATGATGCCTCTCACCAGCCCTGCTCCCCATCCTCCAAAGTGCCTTCACCTGGCTGGAATGTGTCTTTTACCTGTGAATAATTACTCCATATTTCCTGGATGGAGAATTGTGTGGGGGTGTCGGGAACCTCTGACAAAAGCCAGAAGCCTTTGACTTCTGTGTTGCTGGAATACAGTGGACTGTACAAAAATAAGGCATGCATCTGTTTCTCTGCCTACTTTTGCCTCTGGTCCCACCCATGATTTGCATGTGGCCCCTGGAAGATTGGCCATGGCGGAATGTGGCCCTTGGGCTGAAAAGTTTCTCTGTCACAGCTTTGACCCATCACATGGTGGTTTGCGAGGTGGGCCCCTTCCTGCCTGCCTCCTAGTGAGCAGTCCTTCATTAAATACATTTTCATTCCCTCCTGTATACCCTGATAAGGGGAATAATAGAGCTGCTCTCCACATGTCTGCTCAAAGAGCTTGGCTTCCCTACAAGCTGGAAAAGAAAACTGCTGTGTCTCTACAAGGAGAGCAGATGCAGACACACACACACACACACACACACACACACACACACACTCACACTCCATTATGTAGGTGTTGGTTGATTGAGAATGCAACTATTCAATGCATCCTCTCTGTCTTGAGAGCCCTGAGCTTTTGCTCTTGCTTTTGACCCAATAAATATTCCTGGTGTTCTTGTTGTTTTCTGGATGGCTGGGGTGATGGGCACTTCAGAGATCTCATTTCAAACCTCAGCTTGGCTATGAGCATGCTTGTTGGTCTTCTGAAATGTCTCAAAGATGGAAGTAATAATGGCTCAAGCCAATAAGACAGTGTTAGAAACTCAATTATACAAACTAGGTGCCAAATGGCTCCTTAAAGCAGGGTGGTTGTTGTTCTTTAGTCGTTTAGTTGTGTCCAACTCTTTGTGACCCCATGGACCAAAGCATGCCAGGCACTCCTGTCTTCCACTGCCTCCTGCAGTTTGGTCAAACTCATGCTGGTAGCTTCAAGAACACTGTCCAACTATCTCGTCCTCTGTCGTCCCCTTCTCCTTGTGCCCTCAATCTTTCCTAACATCAGGGTCTTTTCCAGGGAGTCTTCTCTTCTCATGAGGTGGCCAAAGTCTTGGAGCCTCAGCTTCAGGATCTGTCCTTCCAGTGAGCACTCAGGGCTGATTTCCTTCAGAATGGAGAGGTTTGATCTTCTTGCAGTCCATGGGACTCTCCGGAGTCTCCTCCAGCACCATAAACAGGGTTACAGTCGCCAAAATGGAATGCCTAGTTGCTGTTTTTGGACCAGATGGTTCGAAAGTCATATTTTTCAGTATGATGTTTTGGTTCCTGAAATACATTCTGATTGTGCAGATACAATATAATGAATAGAATTCTACAGAATGTGTTGCCAGTGTGTGAAAACAGTCAAGATTCAAGGATCCTCAGGCATGCACCTCCAGATGGTGGAGACACCAGGCGCCATCCTGGTGCCCTGGCACTGATAGCCAGGTGGAAAATGCCCCTCGCGCCTGACAAATTTTGAATGCTGCAATAAGGATAATGTAAAGTCGAAATAAAAGAGTGGTGCAAAGCGCCTTACAGGCTAAAAGCACATTTGAACTTTAGGGGCAGGGGCTGCCGGTAGTTTGGTGCTTAACTGAGCTCCCTAATGAATGAATGGTCTGGAGTGCATCGTTAGCCAAACCTGCATTTCCTATCTTCTCTTTTCCAGGGTTTGTTATGCTTACAGGATTATGTGTGACTGTGCAATGTTTGCTCTTTACAGAAGAGGGGAAAGCATGGTGTGGCTTACTTATACATAGAGATGAGCTGTATTTTTTGTGAATTAGGTTGGCTAGACATTTGAACTCATAAAGAGTAGCTGTGCCTCTGACTGTCTGAATCTGCTTGGAAACCAGCTGGGTGGCCTGGAGGGGATCTTGCACACAGAGAAGCCCAATACTCTGGCTGCCTTTCCTGTTGCTCCTGCACCACAGATCCCTACTAAATGAGACTTAAGATAAGCGGGGAGAAGGCTTGGTCAGGCCCTGACCTCCTTAGCTTCAGAGATGGAGACTACACCTCCAGGTGCCTTCAGAGCATCTGATAGCAGCTTGCAAGCTAATGATGGGGGATAATAAAACCCCCTCTTCAGATGCTAATCCGAAGTGTTGGTCCCAAGGCTGACATAAACTGGGAGTGGAACATCTGGCGTAATTCGTGAGCAGCGCCTTCTTAAGAGAGTAGGCAATACACTGCAGCCTTTCTCTTACGGTTTATAGCTTCCTCAAGTCTACCATTGACTCTTCTCTCCCCAGTCATAACATGTAAATGCACTTGTTCCGATCATAAACGTCGCTTCCCCTCTGGACTTTCGCTTGTGATGAGTTTGGCCTTTGAAACCATAGCTGGCAAGTTCTCTGCTGTGCATTTCCTCTTTAATAAATGGATAATCTTTTGCTTCGGGGACTGGGTGTGTTTGGGATACTGAGTGCAAAGGAGGGAAGGAGTGTCCAGACATCTAGGGAGTGAAAGAGTCTCATTCACTAGCTGTGCTGGCACTGCATCCAGCTTGTGCCTGCTGTTGCATGGCACTGCCTATCAGCGGTTTTTATTGGGTTTTCAGTAAACGCACGGCAGCAGCTGAAATAAAAACTTGTGTGATGAACAGTCATTAAACAATCAACGCCACTCCCTTACGCTCACCCTGTTTCTTCCTAGTCTTGTGTGAGTCGCTCCCTTCTAGAAAATATGTATTAAAAAAACCTGGGCTCAGATCTCTTTGCACACTTTTCATAGTATATGGGCCGTTGTTTTTGTTGGCATCCGTCTGACTTGATAGACAATGGAGTGCTCCTCCAGGGCTGAAGTCAAACCGCTGCATTTGCAGTACTGAAGTGACCCCCGGGGTGCAAGCCTGGCCAGTGTGCCTGGAGGCCCTGGGCTGCCCAGACAAAAGACCCCCCTCTTGGACTCCAAAGGAAAGCAGAGCAATATATTTAGCTGGAAGAGTCTTCTGTCTAAAACCCTGTCACATGGAAGATGGAACAAGCTTGTTTTTTCCTGCTCCAAAGGGCTCGAAGCGATGGCTTCAAGTTACAAGAAAGGAGATTCTGACTAAACCTCAAGAATAACTTTCTGATAAGAGCTGTTCAGCAGTGGAACAGACTCCCCCAGAATGCGGTGGGCTCTTCTTCCTTGGAGGTTTCCAAGCAGAGTTTGGATGGCCACCTGTCATTGATGCTTTTAGTTGAGGTTACTGCATTGTGGGGGGTTGGCCAAGATGACCGTTGGGGTCCCAACTCTACAATTCCATGATCCTGGAGGGCTGCTGCCATGAGTGTAGACAATGCTGATCTTTGATGGACCAATGGCCTTGACCTCCATGTAAGGTAGCTTCTTATGTTCCTGTTGCAATAGGACTTCACACGGTTATAGAACAAGATACTGGGTCACCATGAGAACCTACTGATCTAGACACTGTCTGTTTCCATTGTCAGGAGGGCTGGAGCTTGGGGGAGACCTGCTGTTTCAGCAGTGAAGTGGTTCAAACTGATAGCTTGTGATCCTTGCCATATCCACACTGGCTTCTGAATGTTGCATGCAGAATACCCCGTTAGCTGGGGGAAATCTTTTGTAGGAACAAGACTGGCCAAGTTTCTCCAGCTGTGCCAGTCTGCAGGTGGCTAAAGAAGTGTCTCGTAAAAATCTGATGGTTGACCTAAAACTCACACTTGGGGGCTTAGAGTTTTGTGTGGTGGAAGAGTAGATAGTGTATTTGACCCTGAAGGCATAGAGGGAGCGCACACAGGGGTAGCTGCAGATCATTTCCTGAAGTGAGGAGGGTAGGAGTGTAGTAAACTGCCTTACCCCGAGTCACACCATTGATCCATCCAGCCCCATATTGTCCACTGAGTTGGGGCAGCTCTCCAAGATGCCAAGGACTGAAACTTGGAAAGTTGTGCTGTACCACTGAACTACAGTCCTTGAAAACAAGGGGAACTTCACACCTGTTTGCCCTTTTTGTGTTTCTACTGCCCTCCTGCTTGTTTCTGGATACAATTCAGAGTGCTGTTTTTAACTTTCAGGCACCCGTTATGGCTATGGCTCGGGGCACAGGTATCTAAAGGACTGCCCACTCCCATATAAACCAGCACAGGCATTTGGGGGGGGTCTCTATTGGTGGCTGTTCTCTGGGTGTCTCCAACAGCGGAGGGGCAGCGGGTGGCAAGTGTGTTGCGTCACACCCTTTCAGAGGGCAGCACCCAACTGCAGCATATCCTCTCCACAGAGAACAGGTGCAGGGTTAAGTTTTAGGTGCTTGGGTGATGACTTCACCAGCCTGCGCTTTTAATGAATGGTGGTTTTGATCTCGTCTGCTGAGAACTTCAGCATGTTGTTATTTTCGCTGCTTGATGGCTGCTTTTCCAGCACACCATTTTGATCTGACGCTTTTGAACTTGAAAAACTCGTATGTTGTTTCTATTCCACAACTGCTTTTGTTTTCAGTTATTCCCCACTCCCCCAAATGATTTCCAAAGCACGGTTCAAACAAATTAAAAGCGAGAGAGACAGATATCTTTGAAATGGACTGGAAAAATCTCAAAATGTCATGTTTGTGCCTAGGATCTTAAAGCATTTCTCCAGCTGACATAGACCTAGCGGTTGTGTGTAGTTTAGACTTAAAACCTCATGGTGCTGTTTTCTTGTTTGGTGTCTGTGCACAAGGGAAGGGTAGCCTGGGAGCCTGCATAGATGTAGCTTTTTGCCATCAAAATGCTATGTGTCTTTCGACCTTCTGATATATATATATTTTTAAACATAAGCTGGGGAGACATGGTTGATGATTCCCCCTCCCTGTTTCTTATTGGAGCTTAGTGGCCCATGAAAATCCAAATACGCTTTCAGTTTAGAGAAATGCACAATTGCAAACAATAAGTGACTTTTTCAAAATGCCCTCCAGCGGCGGCAATTTCTCCTTGCGCACAAAGCAGTCCTGTTTACAACTTGGGAGAGTTATGTTAAGTGGTTTTTCCAGCAGATATTTTGAATCCTTTGAAGCTGCCTCCTAGCCATACAAGCCTAGAACATAGGTGCGAAAACCACAGGGGTACCATTTGCTGCTCAAAAGACCTGTTCTTTCCTTCAGGGCAGTTTATTTTGCTAGTTGTTTTCAAGAAAACCCACATTATGCCCCCCTCCCTTGTGAGCAGTTTGTGGGTTCAAAGGTCACAGTAACTTAAACGTGTGCTTTTCTGTGCATTTGTCTGTCTGAAGACCGTAGGAACTGAGCTGCGTGATTGGGCTGAATTAACTGTGTCTGTTGCGTTTCTTGTACTGCATTACAGTGGTACCTCGGGTTAAGTACTTAATTCATTCCGGAGGTCCATACTTAACCTGAAACTGTTCTTAACCTGAAGCACCACTTTAGCTAATGGGGCCTCCTGCTGCTGCCACGCCGCCGGAGCACGATTTCTGTTCTCATCCTGAAGCAAAGTTTTTAACCTGAAGCACTATTTCGGGTTAGCGGAGTCTGTAACCTGAAGCGTATGTAACCTGAGGTACCACTGTATTTTCCAAAAAGAAAATAAAAATGTGTTAACGTAATCTGATTCCTATTTGGAATTTTCCCAACCTTGTGTCCAAAGCCATGGGTTGTACCCAATGGAGTTGTCTATTTAGTGCAAGGACTTCCCCCCTTCTCTCCCCCCCCCCATGTCCCCTTTTCCAGCCCAGATCTGCTCCAGGGGGTTGGTGGAAGGTCCAGAACAGACTGGGGCAGGGAGATGACACGTCCTCTGCTTCTTTCGATACAGATCCATGGACTTTCAGAGGTGATATTCCACTCAATAGGAGTTGGTAGGAATCGCAAGTGGGGAGAGGGGCTGTTGCACTCAGCTCCTTTGTTCAGGCTTCCCATTGAGGCATCTGGTTGACCACTCTGAGAGCAGGATGCCGGACCAGATGAACTATCCCTTTACCCAGAAGCCAGGCGCTTTTGATGTTCTTAACGGGTGGATTTCTGCCCTTTGCTGCAGCTTCCTACATAGGAATCTACCTTGTGCCGAGTCAGACAATTGGTCCGTCTAGATCAGTCTTATCTACACAAATGTTTCTTGGGTCCTCTGCTGTTGTGGGACTACAACTCCCATTGTCCCTGGCTAGCAGGACTAGTGGTCAAGGTCAGGGATGATGGGAGTTGTAGTCCAATAACAGCTGGGGACCTGAGGAACACTGGTCTACACTGATTAGCAGTGGTTCTCCAGGGTTTCAGACCAGGAGACTTTCCCAGTCCTACCTGGGATTTAACCAGGGACCTGTTGCATACGAAAGCAGATCCACAAGCAGCCCCAGGACTCTCCAGACTGCAGTTTGGAAACCAATGGTCTGGCGGGATGCTTAGTTTCGTCTTATCTCCCCTTCTTTCCTTTGCCTTTTTTCATCTCCACAGCCAGGATTTTACCCTAGCAGTCTTTGTGCTTTGGTCTTGCTGATTTTTCCGGGTGTGCGCGCTCGTTTGCTTCTATCTGCTTGCAGTTCTCTCTTTAAGTTTGTGATTTTGAGCAGTAACGTCAAATGACACTCTGCTGCAGGAGAAGGTCTTGCTGATTAGAACCAGCTAACTTGTGGGGGAAAGTGAACATAATGCTGCTGAGGTCATGAGGGTTTTCAAAACAGCAGAATGCGGTGAGTGTAACAGCTGCAAAGCGCGACATGTTTAGATGATGCCTGGAGTTGGGCTCTTGCCAGTTTTGAAAAGATAATTGGTTGTAATTCGACAAGCAGTGCGCTGGTTTTGCGGTGCTTGGATGCAAACCTGCGTCTGTCCTGATGGGAGCCAGAGAGGACACTCGTGATTCAGAATTCAACAGATGACAGGGTTGGCTCACTCACATGCTTCGTTCATGTGCGTCTGTGGCTTGTTTCAGCCCTTTTACCGAATAAAGAGAGACTGATGAATGACCACGTAAGCTGCTGTTGTGATTGCTCATGCATTCCAGCGGAGTCCACACACCGCTGCTCTTGGTATTAGATCAGAAGGGCTGCTTTGCTGTGTCAAAGCAGTGTCAACCTATCCTGGCACCTTGTCTGCTACCGTGACCAGCCAGCGGCCTCCAGAAGCTTACTAGCAGAATTTGAAAAAGATGGTCACCCTTTATACCAGCCTTCCCCAACCCTGGCACCCTCCAGATGTATGGGGCTGTGATTCCCATCAGCTGTGTTGGCTAGGGTTGATGAGTAGCGCAAATCCAAAATGGGTGGCACAGAATAAGCAATGATGTATAAATATGAAATATATAAGGCAAAACTGGTTTTTTTTTAAAAAAAGAACTAAATATAAAAAGGTTTAAAAATAGGGATAAGAGCTTGTTGAACCAACAATCTGACCTGGAATACAAGAGGGAGAGGTGTGGGGAAGTCAGGGAAATATGTTATAGAAAATAAGGATTGTGAACCGTATGTGTTTTTAAACTTTTTTCTTTCTTTCTTTTTTGATTTTTTATTGTATTACGGTGGAAAATCTTAATAAATATCATTTTAAAAAAAACAAAAAATAAAAATAAATGGGTGGCACAGGACCTGTAAATTGTACCTCTGCGTAGCCAGACCTCCAGTGAGTGACAGGCGCAACAACACTCATCCATGAGCAGTCCCTGCTTTCGTTTGTTTATTAAATTTGTATACCGCCTTATACAAACAGGGCAGTTCACAACACAAAGTTACAGCAGCACAAAATACTTAATAAAAAGAATTACAGCAATTAACAATACTAATGTATATAAACTACAGTGGACACTCAAGTTGCGAACGTGATCCATGCGGGAGGCACGTTCGCAACCCGCAGCGTCGCGTCTGCGCATGTGTGGCTCATGATTTGGTGCTTCTGCGCATGCGCAAAGCGCCGGAACCCAGGAGTTACCAGTTCTGGTACTTCCGGGTTCAGCACGGTGCGCAACCCGAAAACGCGCAACCTGCAGCGTCTGTAACCCGAGTTATGACTGTAATAAAAAATATGCTCCCCAACAAAAGCCTCTAAAACAATCCCCCAGCCCACCGATACCAATACAAAAATCCAAATTAGCACATAACATTTAAAAACAACCCCACCCTCCAGATAAAACAACACCCACCCAAGTCAAAACCCCACCCTTGGTTAAAATAACCTAGCAATTTCCTGCCGGTCTGCTCATTTGCCCTCCACCAATGCCTGCCTAACTCTAGTAGTAAAAACGGGGGTGGGGAAGCTACACAAAAAAAGCAGAGTTTCTCTATTCCCCCCCCCAAAAAACCCCTTTTTGTAGCTGAAGCTCTGTTTGAGCTTTATCCTGCCCATCCTTTCCTTTCCAAAGGCGGGCAGTCTGCCTCTTAAGGAAGAGTTTAGGCTTAACTTGCAGCAACAATGGCGGTGAAATCAAAAGCCACGCGTGCCGAACAGCCTTGTAGTGGCTCTGCTGCTTTTAGTGCATAGGGAAGCCCCTTGCCCGTTATAAGGGGATGTGCTTTGCTCTGACGTGCGATCCCTTAAGGTGTTGCCCATCTTGGCATATACTGAAAGAATGTCGGAAATGGCACATGTATTCCAATGGAGTCTTGCATTTGCAGCTCCCATTATTTCCTCTGGCCATTGTCTCCGGTGTGTCATCCTTGTCATTCGTTTCAGTCCATCCCATCAGTTTTTGCCTATTGCTTCTCAGAACCTTCGTTTCCGGCGATGGGCGGGGCCAGAGGCCAAAGTGGGTGGAGCAATGTATGTAGCTTTTACCTTTGCTTTGCAGGCTACTCTCTGCACACACTTGCACGTGCCTGTAGCCTTCCCCCAAGCAAGGAGTATTATTGGAGTTCAACTCGAAAGAGGGTGCAAAGCAGTGCCATGTAGGGGTGTGGTCTAGGGAAAGGGGATGTGGCTTGGGAGAGTCCCAGGGGCCAGATAGAGGAAGACGGAAGGGCGGCCTTTGGCTTCTGAAAAGAGGCAATTGAAATTCAGCAAGTTCAGATCTCTCATGTTTGAAGCTGCATTGGGTTTAGCCACACTTTCAAGTCTCAGAGGAGAAAATAAGGATAAGGTTAATCAAATACATATATTTATTTGCTTTTTTAAAGTTCTTGATGGTGGCAAGTCCTATCTTTCCAGTTTACCTCTTTCAGAGACGTGTGGAGGCCAAGAAAAATAAACTGGTACTTGCTCATTCGCTTTGACGTGAGGCACAAATAAGCTTGACAGCTTCGGAACAACTGATGCTATCAATAGTGGGGATTGTTGTCACTCTTGTGGTTTGTGGTGATCTCTTTATTATGATTTTGGAGATAATAAGGGCTTATTCATACATGGTAAGGTATGAAGGGTTTTCTCTGTCGTACTGAAATTAACGCCCTGGAATTCCTTTGATAGTCAGGCACACCTCGTTTTGGACCATTCTGGCTCATACACAGAGACAGTACTGTGGTGCAGTGGTTGAAGTGTTAGACTAGGACCTGGGAGAGCAAGGTTCAAATCCCTGCCCAGGAATGAAGCTCCCTGGGTGAGTCTCTCCGCCGAACCCATCTCACAAGGTTGCTCTGTGAGCATAAAATGGGGAGAGGGAGAACCATGTGTGCTCCCTTCAGCTCCTGTTTATAGGTCTGGAAACTCCGTATTTTGGAGATGATAACCTTGATATTTCTATATTCAGCAATCTGGTCCCTTCTCAGTGTTTTTGACAGGTCCAGCCAGTGCTGGGGAGGGCTCCAGATTGCTGAAGGACTGGCTTACATGGTCAGGGATGGAAGAGCTACTGTTTTCCATTTTCTTTGACCAGATTCAGCCTTAGAACGATCTATGGGTAGGCTGTTCAGTCTCATGAGAGCCAGTGTGGTGTAGTGGTTCAGAGCGGTAGTCTCGTAATCTGGAGAACTGGGTTCGCGTCTCCGCTCCTCCACCTGCAGCTGCTGGGTGACCTTGGGCCAGTCACACTTCTCTGAAGTCTCTCAGCCCCACTCACCTCACAGAGTGTTTGTTGTGGGGGAGGAAGGGAAAGGAGAATGTTAGCTGCTTTGAGACTCCTTTGGGTAGTGATAAAGCGGGATATCAAATCCAAACTCCTCTTCTTCTTCATGTGAAAGTGAATGCCAAGATGTTCATACCTATCGTACTCAAATGTAAGTTTCCATGTGTCCTGAGACTTGGGGTGTGTGCGCTGATGACAATAAGTGGGGTGACTGTTTCAGCTTCCCCATTCATATGGAGGATGATAGATCTACCCTCCAAAATTCCTAGAAGTTCACCTTATCAGTGCCTCTTAGTCATGGTGGCCGTATTCTATGGCCAGTGTGCTCATTGAGGAACAGAAATGGGCTGTGGCCTTGCTGCCTTCCTGGTGGGCTTCCAAGAGGTGTCTCAATGGCCACTGCAAGAAGCAGGATGCTGGACTAGGCAGACCTTTTGTCTCATCCTGCCAGGTTCTTTCGTGTTTTTCTGATGACTCCAAAGTAATCTGCATTAATGCTTTTATGTCACCTTTAAATGCCCGCAGAATCCACATTCGATGGCAGCATTTTCTGTTACCTCTTAAATGAACCAGGATGAAACATTTGCAGAGGATATTCAATACCCCCTTCATTGTTGGTATCATGTGTAGAGGGACGTTGTTCTTTCGTCTGTGCTTCTTAACATTTAACAACCTGGGGAATTTGTGTAACCTTTCCAGCAGCATTAAATCTCTCTGACGGAGGGCTTCTCCGATTTGTCTTGTTGCGGCTGTTTCAGTGTTCCCAGCATTTCTGAACTATTTTTAGCTTGGCTTGTCATTTGGTACTAGGTGTTCTTGAGAACTATTAATTATTAAGTTCAGTGGAATTCTTTTGTTGTGCCACTGCCGGTGTTGCTATACACACACACACAGATCAGTACATAGATTTTTCACTAGAAGCTTTATTGCTCTTGGTCGTCGTGCCCCCCCCCCCCGTCTTTAGCAGGCAAATTAACTTAAAACCTGTGATGTGGCCTTAAAGCAAGGCTTTCCCATAATTTTCATAAGAACATAGGATGTTGCCTTATACCTAGCCAGACCCTTGTTCCATCTAGTTCAGGACTGGCTACACCAGGCATGTCCAAAGTCCGTTTCAGGGACCTGCTGGTCGATTTAATCTGGCCCCTGTGGCAGTATATGTCCTGGGGTAATTCAATCCTAAGAAAAGCTCAACAACTTTGGGGTAAAATTGTAGAAAAAGCTCAACAACGTGTTCACTTCTTTAAATCGGGCCCTCTTTGAAAAAAGTTTGGGCGCCCCTGGTCTACACTGACTAGCTGCCAGGGTTTCAGATAGGGAACGTTTTTAACCCTACCTGCAGGTTCTGGGGATTGAATCGGAACCTTCTGCACACAGATCAGGTGCTGCTATTCCCCCTTCACTAATACTAGTATGTATAAAAGGTAAAGGTAAAGGTACCCCTGCCCGTCAGGGCCAGTTGTGACTGACTCTGGGGTTGCGCGCTCATCTCGCTTAAGAGGCCGGGAGCCGGCGCTGTCCGAAGACACTTCCGGGTCACGTGGCCAGCGTGACGAAGCTGCTTTGGCGAGCCAGCACCAGCGCCGCACACGGAAACGCCGTTTACCTTCCCGCTATAAAGCGGTCCCTATTTATCTACTTGCACTTAGGGGTGCTTTCGAACTGCTAGGTTGGCAGGAGCTGGGACCGAGCAACGGGAGCTCACCCCGTCATCGCGGGGATTCGAACCGCCGACCTTACGATCAGCAAGTCCTAGGCGCTGAGGTTTTGCCCACAGCGCCACCCGCGTCCCACTAATATGTAATAGCATTGCCTTTAAGTAGGTGTTCATGTTCTCTCTCTCTCACTCTCTCAGACACACACACCCCAACACACCTTTTGGTCTTTATTAGCATCTTGCATAAACTAAATTGGTTCCTTTCTGGAACGTGTACACCATTACCTTTACATACATTTAATACTCCGCCTTTTTTTGTTTCTGGTGTCTTTTCTCACCTTTTCAATAAGGAGAAAATGGTGAAGCATGACTTTTTATTACATCAAATAATACTGAACATGCTGGCAATGGCAGCTCTCGACGCTCTAAGAACTTCTTCAGGCATGTCCAAGGAATTCCTTTCTTTTCTAAAAAAAAATTGAATGTATTGCTTAACTTAAAGTCCCAGTTAAAACATGGAGACAATAATGGCTCGGTCCTTGGAGACAAAAGTGGTGATGGGTAAAATCGACCTGTGCCAGTTTTATTTACTTACCTGAGAGCAGGCAGTGTTTTTGCTTGCCTGAACTTTGATCTGATTTTACACTCTCTGCCAGGTTGGTTGTTCACAAACGCCACCACAAACCCAGTCTGAAAAAAACCGAGGTGTTAGTTTCTTTTGCAGAGCAAACCTCTAACCTTTTTGGTGCTCAACATCTGATTGGTTCCTTGCTGCTTCTGCTCTTTAAGCCAGGGGTGGGGATCTTGCGTCCCTCCAGCTGTTTGCTTGACTCCAAATCCCATCTTCCCCAGCCAGCATGACCAATGGCGAGGCATGATGGGAGTTGCAGTGCAGCTGCGTCTGGAGGGTCTACATCCCTCCACTACTCTAGGTAAAACACTGAAGCCCGCTCTCTCTGGCTGATTATTATTAAACTTGGATGTTAGAGGCTATTTTTTATTTACCGTATTTTTCGCTCTATAAGATGCACTAGATCATAAGATGCACCTAGTTTTTGGAGGAGGAAAACAAGAAAATTTTTTTCCTGAATTTCAGAAGCCAGAACAACAAGAGGGATCTCTACGCAGCGAAAGCAGCAATCCCTCTTGCTGTTCTGGCTTCTGGGATAGCTGCGCAGCCTGCATTCGCTCCATAAGATGCACACACACATTTCCCCTTACTTTTTAGGAGGGGAAAAGTGAGTCTTATAGAGCAAGATATACGGTAATTGGCCACTGGGAGCAGCCTTCCTGAGATCCCAGCTGCCTAGAGAGCTTGGGATAGGAGACACTGCACAGTAGCCCTGTGGATCTCTGTGGGAGAAGAGGATTTTGGGTTGGGGAATGAAATCTGGAGTACGAGGAGTGGTAGAGAAGGAACCTTGCTCTCTGGCTCTTGTGTTTTATGTAAAGCAAAACACAGAAAAGGACGCCAAACCCAAATAGGCCTCTGCTCCAAAGCAACAGCTTCTGAGCCAAGTATCTGCTGAGGTTAGATGGGCTTTTAACCGGGGAAACTATTAGAGTCTTGTTTAGGACTTCCTAGGCTTCCAAGATGTCCTTTCTTTGCTTGACATATTTATTGCAGCGCTGTGGTTTTAATAAGATGCTGAACGCCAGCATCCCAAGGATTTTCGTACGCCGGGAATTTTCCTCCCTTGCACGTCCAGCTGTCCTTCCCTTGCGGAGCCGGTAGTGCGGGAAGCCATAATGCAGACCTGCAAGCTGCTGACCGTGTTTCAAGAGAGGCAACGAGGCCAATTTTATAATAAACGGCATGGGATTATCTGTCATTCTGTGCCTGCTGCAGAGCAATATTTAATTGCATTCTGCACGTCTAAGCAGACTTCAAAGGAAGGTTTCACTTTTTCAAAAATCATTCCACCACACCCACTGGTGCTGTAATAACCTGCACACAGCTCCCAGTGAACTTGGCCTATTAAACTTGCTGGATTTGTTATCCCACCCCGGGGTTAGAATAAATAGGCCTCCCGTGCTTCATAGATGCTCTCCATTTCATAATCCACTTCCTACAAAAGCATGACGCTTAATGCAGTGGTAGACCCGTTGACAAATCCCTTTTCCCTTTGGCGGCTGCTGGCGGGTAGGGAGGTAATTTTCAAATTTTACACAGAATCGCAACTTTCCCTGCTTTATTTGCCCAGTCTTATTTTCATTGTGTTAGTGGGCATTTGAATAACGTCTGTGATGTGGAATTAGTGGAGGCAAACAAGGAAACTCAGATTACAGCAGGTAGATCATTAACAACTTGTGTTTTCCTTACCACTTAAAACTTCCTTGTTCCGAGGGAAACTGTTCTGTGGCATTCATCCCCATAGATGCTTAATTCTCTAATAAGGAAGTGGATTTGGTGGGCGCCAGCTGCTGGGAATTGGCAGGTGGGGAGAATACCATTGCTCTCAGCTCCTGCTTGTGGGCTTCCCATCACGGTGACCGCTTTGCGGATAGCATGATGGACTAGATGAGTGTTTTGCCTGATCAGTGGTTTTGGTAGTGGTACAATGAGATTCATAGCTGTTTTAAGACCAACATGGATGCTATCTTGTTCCGCCTGTCTTTATTTATTTTATTTTTTAAATTTTTTTTGAGGCATGGGACATGTTATGTTTTGCAGCCCGCATAAAGGAGAAAATATCTGTTGCGCTCAGCTGGCTGTTTTAATCACTGTTTGCACAGTAATTTGAGCCTCCGAGAGGCTGGGAGCCAAATTTGCCGGTCTCTCCCCCTTTTATTCCGGCTGGGAATGCAGGTCACTGGGCAGCGGATGGAATTTTTTTCGGCTGGGTTTTTTTATTTTTTTATTTTTGAGCCAGCACTTTTTGCTTTTCAGCGAAACAACAAAGGAACTCTCTCACTCGCTTAACAGGGTGGCTTTTCCCGTGGTCTTGCCAATAATGCCCCTTTGGGTCCTGTTCCAGTTCCTAAAAGACTGTGAGACTCTCCAGGCAAGGACCAAACGGTTCCTGGGATCTGTTGCTTCAGACTGCTTTTGCATGCTTGAATGTTGCCCCTGTGGGGGTGGGAGGAATTTTTAAACACATGGAATTCAAGTGTTATTGGGGAGAAGAGCCTTCATTATACAGCTTTAGGCGCCAGGCAATAAGTTCCTTTTTAACCAGGCCTTTGGTTGATTTGATTGACATCCTGTTCCCTTTTAAAATGTGTTTTTTTTTTTAGAGTGGGGTTATTGGTTTGTTGTAGTTTATATTTTGATTATGTATTTTGTGGTTTTGTATTTTGATTTTATTCCGAACTGAGACCTGCAGGTATAGGGCGGCAAATAAAGTAAAATAAAATAAAACTTTTGCAACACCTGCTTTTTGAACCAAGTGGAATACAGTCCAAACCTCAGTTCTCAAACAGCTCTGTTTTGGAACGTTTCGACTCCTGAACACCAAAAAACCAGAAGTAATTGCTCCAGTTTTTGAACTATTTTCAGTAGCCGAACATACTACACAGCTTCCGTTTTGAGTTCCCCCATTGTAGTGAGGCTTCCGCTTTCAATTTTTGGTTGTTGAACATTTTGGAAGTCGAACGGTCTTCTGGAATGGATTACATTCGACAACCGAGGTTTGACTGTAGTTATGTGATCTCCCCCCTCACCTGTAGTCGGAAGTGGTACAGTCCAGGAACGTTTTACCCTATGGTGAGCAGTCCCTCTGGCTCAGTATTGTCCACACTGACTGGCAGCATCTCTGCAGTGTTTCAGGAAGGAGTCTTTTTCCAGGCCAGCTAGGGATTGAGCTGGGGACATTTTTCATGCAAAGCAGGTGGTCGCCCACTGAGTATGACTGTTCCAGTATATATCTACATCTTTCTCTCTATACGTATGTGTGTACCCCACCAAACATATCACATGGAATCCTGAGTGATCCTAACACTACAATATAAAAACAGCATTAAGCAATAAACCATTTACCGTATTTTTCACTCCACAAGACACTCTTTTTTCCTCCTAAAAAGTAAGGGGAAATGTGTGTGCGTCTTATGGAGCGAATGGCACTGCACAGCATCCCTTCAGCGAAGCGGGAGGAGAAACGGAAGGGGCTCCATTTCTCTTCCCGCTTCACTGGAGAGGCGCTGCGCAGAGAGGGCCACCTTAACCTCACTGGGTTGTTGTGAAGTTGTTGTGTGATAGCCCTTGTTTAGCCCCCTGACTTGTTTAGCCCCTAACTTAACAAACAGACAGGAGAACATTATTCTTGTTTTCCCTCTTCAGCCAGTCTTGGATTCCATCACTGCCCAAACCATGTGCCTCTGTCTCTCCAAACGGCCAGATGATCCCATTTTTTTTTTCTGTGAGAGAATGAAATCCAAGCACTAATGCCTGTTAAAATGCTTCTACTGTTCACTCGCAAAATCAAGCTTTTGAAAAGAGGCTCTACAGAAATAAAAGATTCAGAATTTTTTTTGTTGTTTTCCTCCTCTAAAAACTAGCTGCGTCTTATGGTCGGGTGCGTCTTATAGAGCGAAAAATACGGTAAATACAGTCGTGCCTCGGGTTAAGTACTTAATTCGTTCTGGAGGTCCGTTCTTAACCTGAAACTGTTCTTAACCTGAAGCACCACTTTAGCTAATGGGGCCTCCTGCTGCCGCCGCACCGCCGGAGCACGATTTCTGTTCTCATCCTGAAGCAAAGTTCTTAACCTGAGGCACTATTTCTGGGTTAGCGGAGTTTGTAACCTGAAGCGTATGTAACCCGAGGTACCACTGTAGTCTTGAATCAAAAGCAGTACAGCAGTGAGTGGAACCAAATGGAAAAACCTGCCCAGCAGATCTTAAAAGCACAAATGCCAGTGTCAGCTCATGGTGTTCTGAGATGCCACTCGCTTCTCTGTGCTGGCACCCAAGTATTGCATGCATGCGCAGCCCGATGGAAGCACAGCACACTCGTTCCCGTTGCAGAAATGGACCTCCCTGGGATCTACGGATGAACGGCACTGTGCAAAATAAACAAATAAACCAGTAGCCTTATGCTGGCCTTGAGCTGCTTAGCTGGTTCTTCCTGAGTGGAGGTGAGCTGTTACATTCAGGTCCCACTTACAGGCTCTCCATAGGCACCACGTGGGGCTTTGTGAGAGCAGAGTGCTGGGCCAGAAGTGCCCTTATTAAGAATTACATGTGCTTTTCAACTAGAAGGATCCGAAACGATTTTTCCTACAGGCATAAATGTCTCTGCAGAGGCCCACTAAGCCTCTGTGCCCTTCATACCAAAAACAAAACTGCCGTTAGATGATGAAAAGCCGTACGCCCAAGAGAAAATATGTGAGCTCTGCACAGCGCGGCTTTCCCGTGGCGGAAAGCACTAACCCCAGAAGCCTGGCAATTAATAGCACTGAGAGCGGCGTGGGCTTTTTCAGTGCAGTGGACTCAAAATCTTCAACAGGCAATGTTCAAAAAAGGGTGTTCTCCCCCTCAACCCCCTACATGCACACTTAATGAATTTTGGAAGCAAACCAGCCGCGATCTGAATAAAGAGCAACAAAGCAGCATGCTGGTTTTTTAGCCGGCCACAGTTACGTTTCACTTCTGGTTTGCTGCCATCTGCTCTCTTGCTGTGGAGTTAGCACTTTCCTGCTGCTGGTGGAGTGTAAAAATCCAAATTAGTTTCCTCTGGGAGATCTAGCAAGTAGTTCTGAGGCTCTTGGGAGGTGGGTGGTGGGTGGTGGGGAATGACATTAGCGGTATAATGCAGGCAGGACTAGTAATTTGGAGCCGGCTGCTTCTGTCGCTGTAGAAAGTGAATAACCTCATCTTGTTAGCTCTCAACTTCAAAGAGGATTTCTATTTCCAGGATAAAGTGTGGGAAGGGAGAAACTGGTGCAAAATGAGAGCAATTTTGTCAGAGTAACTGAAGCTGGAATAGAAGGCCAGTAGTTGCGGGAAGTGAGCCTGTAAAACGGCTCAGAGCTTGTTCAGTAGCTGGCAAGTGGCTAGAAACAGCTCTTCTCTTTCTAGAGGCATCTTCAGATGCCCTGTTTCTGGAGCCCTCGTCCTGATTTGCTTACAAGCCCTAAATGGCCTCGGTCCAGTATACCTGAAGGAGCATCTCCACCCCCATCATTCAGCCCAGACACTGAGATCCAGCGCCGAAGGCCTTCTGGCGGTTCCCTCATTGTGAGAAGTAAGGTTACAGGGAACCAGAGGGCCTTCTCAGTAGTGGCGCCTGCCCTGTGGAACGCCCTCCCATCAGATGTCAAGGAAATAAGCAGCTATCCTATTTTTAAAAGACATTTGAAGGCAGCTCTGTTTAGGGAAGTTTTTAATGTTTGATGTTTTATCGTGTTTTTAATATTCTGTTGGGAGCTGCCCAGAGTGGCTGGGGAAACTCAGCCAGATGGGCAGGGTATAAATAATAAATTATTATTATTATATTATATTACACAAAGCTTATGCAGGGGTTAGATCAGGGGCCAGCAAACTTTTTATTCAAGGGGCCAGTCCACTGTCCCTCATACCTTGTGGGGGGCCGGACTATATTTTGAAACTCCCCCCCAACTCCCCCATCCCTTCTCCACAGCACCGGACGAACCCCGGTAGCTGCTTACCTGTGCCTTGCCAGTGGCAGTGGCTGGCAGCAGAAGGACAATGAGCGGCACGAAAGGGCTGGCTCCGGAGAGGGGCTGCTTAAAATGGCGCTCAGCCAACTACAGCTCAACAAAGCCCAGCCTCCTTCCTCCTCTAGGCAGGGCGGGGAGAAGCCAGGAGGAGGGAGGGAGGAGACGCCGTCGCGGTGTGTGTTTGGGGGGAAATGGCGCAGCCCGAACGATCAGAATCGCCACACCGATCCACGCGGCGATTCCCGGGCCATCCGCGGGCCAGATTCAAAAGGCATTTGGGCCGGATCCGGCCCCAGGGCCTTAGTTTGCCGACCCATGGGTTAGATCAGGGGTCAGCAAACTTTTTCAGCAGGGGGCTGATCCACTGTTCCTCAGACCTTGTTGATGGTCGAACTATATTTTTTTTTGGGGGGGGGGTGAACGAATTCCTATGCCCCACAAATAACCCAGAGATGCATTTTAAATAAAAGCACACATTCTGCTTATGTAAAAACACACTGATTCCCGGAGCATCCACGGGCTGGATTTAGAAAGTGATTGGGCCGGATCTGGCCTCCAGGCCTTAGTTTGCCTACTCATGGGTTAGATCAGGGGTCAGCAACCTTTTTCAGCCGTGGGCCAGTCCACCATCCCTCAAACCATGTGGTGGGCCAGACTGTATTTTTTGGGGGGGGGGAATGAATGAATTCCTATGCCTCACAAATAACCCAGAGATGCATTTTAAATAAAAACACACATTCTACTCATGTAAAAACACGTTGATTCCCGGACTGTCAGTGGGCCAGATTGAGAAGGCGATTGGGCCGCATCTGGCCCACGGGCCTTAGTTTGCCTTCCCCTGGGTTAGATGATGCCCAGTCTTTATTCAGCATTTGTTCCAATTTGTTTATGGGGTGGTTAGATGACAATGACTATTCATTCTGATTTGTTTGGGCTTTGCTTACAAGTCCTCCTGTTAACAATTCAGTCACCCCACGCTCTTCCTTTTTTTCAAAGAGTTATGCTACGGCGACAGAACGTTTAACCCATTTTAATGGTGCAAACCTAAATTTCTGGTATGCGTTTGAATCCCTTCTGGAAAGGAGTGACTGTCTGCGGGCCCCATAAAAATGCCTTGTACCTCCTGTTTTCTCATTTAATGCTCAAAGGAGCAAAGTAGGTCGTAGCCAGTATAAAAGCTTTTTAGAAATGAAATTAATAATGCTATTACTAGTAATAACAACAACAATAATAATAACAAATCTCATTGTAAAAAAAGGCACCTAGACATTCAGTTGTGGTGACTGTAACCTAGGTTTAAGGTGCTATTTGATGATTAGGTTAAATATCTGAGTTTCTAACACTGCTTGGAGGGTCTCTCTTTCGCCCGCTCTCTCCCTCTTTCTCTTGTAGCCCTAAGTTTATTTAAAAGGCTTGCAGTCGAATCATGTGCGCATTTACCTTGAAGGAGGCCCCTCTGCGACACTTAGGAAGAGAAGCAGCTAATCAGCAGGGACAGACTTCTGATTCAAAGAGGTGCAGCTTTGGGTGCTTGGTCTGCAGTAAGCAGTCATGATTCAGTAAGGGTGGCATTTTCCCCTTTCCTATTTTTGATGGTGTCCCCTTTTGCTAACCCTGGATTTCGTCGTTCCTCCCTAGATGAGCTTAAAAGAGAGGGAGGGAAGCATATTCCTGAGAATGTGAAACGCCAAACAAGGACCCCAGCTTCTTGAATGCAAAACTGTTTTTGTTTGGGTCGAGGAAGTGTCGTGTGGCGTTGTCTTCCTTACGGGCTCCTACATCTTGGTCTATTAATAAGCTGCAGGTCTATACTTAGCCGAGCAGCAAGGGGTGCGTGTACCGCTGCTTCTGCCTGGCAGGGCCTGGCGTTCCTGGCCTACTTCTGTTCAGCAGAGTGTGTTTGATGGTATCGTGCCTGCAGCTTCACAGCCTGCCATTGTGGGGAGTGAATGGAACGGTGCATCGCATGCTTTGCTGCACCCAGGGCACTTGAGGTATTAGATCGGATCGCGCCATCCGTTGTTTTCCTGGTATCGTTCTGTACAGACGTCACACGTCAGACGCTTCAGCTGCCCAGGCAAGTTCAGAATCCGGAATAAAGGCTTCCGCACAAAATGTGTAGACGTAACAGGATCGGGATGAACTGTGCTCATGTTGAGGACGCAGGGCGGTTAGAATAAAGGACTTTTTCGCACCGTGCGTGGCTAAACTGTGGAATTCTCTCCCTCAAGAGGCAGTGATGGCCACCAACTTTGGATGGCTTCAAAAGACAAATTCATGGAGGATAAAGCAATTGTTGGGTAGGAGCCACAATGGTTGTGTTCCTCCACACGGTTGCAGGCAGTAAATGTCTCTTGAATGCCAGTCGCTGTGAGTAATCCCAAGTGAGGAGGAGAGTGATCTTGTTCTTGGGTCGTGCTTGTGAGTTTCCCATTGGGGCATCTGGTTGTCCACTGTGAAAACAGGATGCTAGATGGGCCATTGGCCTGATCCAGAAGGACTCAACTTTCGTCATTACTTTTAGAAATATGTAAGTTTCTGGTCCTCAGCATGGTAAAAGTGGGAGGAGATCTATATTTGTCTGTCTTTCTGTCTGTCTATCTGTCAAGTGGGAGGAGATCTCTCTCTCTCTCTCTCTCTCTCTCTCTCTCTCTCTCTCTCATCTATAGCGTTTTGTTGCCTTCATCAGAGGAGCTCAGAAGTGGCACATCAGCCACTGGTTGAGAGCCAGTGATTTGCCACAGGTCATCTAGCTAAACTAAGGAGGAACATCAGTCTGGGTTCAAGACTTTTGGCGATAAAGCCCAAGGGAAAGCTGTACTGCTGATACATTCCCTTCCAGTGCTTTGCATTTTTACATTTTTTGCCGAGGGTTTTTATTGGGCTCCATTGTATTTTAAGTTTCCTTTGGTTGAACGTCTTACGATGCATGTCGCTATTTAAATTTAAAATAAACACAGACTTTGTTTCATTGTTGAACTGACTCCTGACCGTTGGGAAGGTCAGGACTTTAAATGATGAAATGAACAATGAATGTTAACCTTTTTGCTTATGGAGCTTCTGAATTTGCATAACAGGCTCTTGTCCGAGAATGTTTTTATTCCAGGTTCTGAAATACCCTGATGGGAGGGACTTGGCGGTGAGAGCTTATAGAGCCATGGGGCAGGAATGGGAATGGGGAGCACGCTGCTACTGTGGCTCCAGTCCTCACTATGGGACCGAGTCCAGAGGGTAGCAGTGGGAGAGTGCTTTTTGGCCCCCTGGTGGTTATGCTATTTTATTTTATCCCCGGTGCTATTTAGTCATAGAACTGTAGAGTTAAAAAGGACCACGAGGGTCACCCAGTCCAACCCACTGCAATGCAGGAATCTTTTGCCCAACGTGGGGCTTGAACCCACGACCCAGAGATTAAGAGTCTCACACTCTACCAACTGAGATATCCCATCTTCACAAGGCAGTATGTATATGAAGTTGTTGGGAGAGGTCATAAGGATTTTGGGGACAAGGTGCTTTAGTTGCACTGATGACACCTGGCTGGATTTCTCCATAACATCTCAGTTGGGAGAGACTGTAAGCCCTGGGCTGGTACCCTTTGTGGCCTCCTACTTTCTCTACCGGCCACCACTGGCCAGGGTCCTTGAAAAATGGAAGTGCCCTGAGCAGCCTCTGAAAGGGGCTGGTGATGTCAGAACCTGGACTCCCTCCAGGCAAATCACACACTCAAGGTTTTGGGGTGAGGTTGTCGGCATGCAGAGGGCCGGGAGGTCAGCTGGCTAGCCCTGGCTGGGCCGTCTCCTTCCAGCCGTCCCGCTGCGAAGACCATCACCTCTGCTCCAACGTAAATCAGTGACCTGGGCTTCTGAGCCAGGGCACACTATCCGCAGATCGAACTGCGCACACAGAATAGGCGTGAGGCTTGTGGAAGCATACTACAACTACAGATTTATTAATCATAAATCAGGACAAAGAAACATGTTGTCTCTCTCCCTCGTTGTCTCAGAGAGAATGGGAAAAGCAAAAGCTATACACAAGTTCCCAGCAAGCTGGTCTGGAATGTAAACAGACATGTGACACGCAACAATTCCACATATCTGGTCCTTAAGGTGGAATGGAAATGTCAACAGAGCTTCTGCTGCTCTGTCCCAGCTCCTGCCAACCTAGCAGTTCGAAAGCATGCCAGTGCAAGTAGATAAATAGTTACCGCTGCGGCAGGAAGGTAAACAGCATTTTCGTGCATTCTGGTTTCCATCACGGTGTTCCATTGCACCAGAAGCGGTTTAGTCCTGCTGGCCGCATGCCCTGGAAAGCTGTCTGTGGACAAACGCTGGCTCCCTTGGCCTGAAAGCGAGATGAGCGCCGCAACCCCATAGTCACCTTTGCCTGGACTTAACCATCCAGGTGTCCTTTACCTTTACCTTTTTACTCAAGGTTTGTTCTTTTTTTTTTTTTAATAAATTTTTATTGATTTTCCAACACATATTAAATAACAATACAAGACAATACAAAAACAAACACACATATAAACATGTATAGTTTCTTAACCTTCTTTTCCTTAAACTTTCTTTCAGCGACTTCCCCATACCTCCTTTTTCTGCATCCTTGTTTTAAAATTTTTCCAGCAACCTCTAATTTTATTTACTTATGGCACTTCCTTTAAATCCTTATTCCCATGTCCAATTGTTTATCGCTGCAATTCTATTTTACATTACTCAAAACATTTTAGCACTCATTAATTTTACAATAGTTCTTAAGATAAACTTTGAGTTTCTTCCAGTCTTCTTCCACCGTCTCTTTCCCTTGGTCTCGGATTCTGCCAGTCATCTCAGCCAATCCCATGTAGTCAATCACCTTCGTCTGCCATTCTTCCAGTGTGGGTAGTTCTTGTGTCTTCCAGTACTTTGCTAAAAGTACTCTTGCTGCTGTTGTCGCATACATAAAAAACATCCTATCTTTCTTTGACACCAATTGGCCTACCATGCCCAAGAGAAAGGCCTCTGGTTTCTTCGCAAAAGTGCATTTAAGCACCTTTTTCATTTCATTGTAGATCCTTTCCCAGAAAGCCTTAATCTTAGGGCATGTCCACCAAAGGTGATAAAAAGTACCTTCAGTTTCATTACATTTCCAGCATTTGTTATTGGGCAAATGGTAAATTTTAGCAAGCTTGACTGGGGTCATGTACCACCTATAAATCATTTTCATAATATTCTCTCTTAAGGCATTGCATGCCGTAAACTTTATACCAGTGGTCCATAACTGTTCCCAGTCTGCAAACATAATGTCATGTCCAATGTCCTGTGCCCATTTAATCATAGCTGATTTAACCATCTCATCCTGTGTATTCCATTTCAACAGCAAGTTATACATTCTTGACAGATTCTTAGTACTGGATTCCAAAAGCTCTGTTTCTAATTTCGACCTTTCCACCTGAAAGCCGATTTTCCTGTCCTGTTTAAAAACTTCGTTTATCTGGTAATAATGGAGCCAATCTCTTACTTTGAACTTCAATTTCTCATAACTTTGCAATTTAACTTTTCCCTCCTCATACTCTATAATTTCCCAATATTTCGGCCATTTAGATTCCATGTTTAATTTTTTCACTTCCTTAGCTTCCATCGGTGACAACCACCTGGGTGTTTTATTTTCCAACAAGTCTTTATATCTAATCCATACATTATATAGGGCTTTTCTAACAATGTGATTTTTGAAACCTTGGTGAATCTTAACCTTGTCATACCATATATATGCATGCCAACCAAACCCATTATTAAACCCTTCCAAGTCCAAAATGTCTGTGTTCTCAAGAAGTAGCCAGTCTTTCAGCCAGCAAAAAGCCGCTGATTCATAATACAGTTTTAAGTCTGGCAGGGCAAACCCCCCTCTTTCTTTTGCGTCAGTTAGTATCTTAAATTTTATTCTGGGCTTTTTGCCCTGCCAGACAAATCTAGATATATCTTTTTGCCACCTCTTGAAACAATCCATTTTATCCACAATATGCAGTGTTTGAAACAAAAATAACATTCTCGGCAAGACATTCATCTTAATAACAGCAATTCGGCCTAACAAGGAAAGTCTCAAACTTGACCATATTTCTAAATCCTTTTTCACTTCTGCCCAGCATTTCTCATAGTTATCTTTAAATAAGTTCACATTCTTAGATGTCAAATTTATCCCCAGGTATTTCACCTTCTTTGCTATCAATAAACCAGTGTCATTCTGGAATTTCTCTCTTTCTGCACTTGTTAAATTTTTATCCAATACTTTCGTTTTCTGTTTATTCAGCTTAAAGCCTGCTACTTGACCAAATACTTGTATTAACTCTAAAACTCTTCTCGTACTAGTGTCTGGCTCTTGTAAAGTTAAAACTAGATCATCTGCAAATGCTCTCAGTTTGTACTGTTTAGCTCCGACCTGAACCCCTTTAACCAGCTGGTCCCCTCTAATCATGTTTAATAAAACCTCCAGGACTGATATAAAAAGCAATGGGGATATTGGGCACCCCTGTCGTGTCCCTTTTTCAATAGCAAATTCTTCTGTAACCACATTATTTACAATCAATTTTGCTTTTTGTTCAGAATAAATTGCACTTATACCGTTCTCAAAACCTTGGCCTACCCCCATCCCTTGGAGATTCTTTTTCATAAAACTCCAAGAAATATTGTCAAAGGCTTTCTCTGCGTCCACAAATATTAGTACTGCCTTAGTGTTAATATTAACTTCCAGTAACTCCATAATGTCTATTATGTTTCTCACATTCTCTGATAAATGTCTTCCTGGAAGAAAGCCCGCTTGGTCTTTATGAATCTCCCCCACCAAAACTCTTTTCAGTCTTTTTGCTAAAATGTCTGCAAAAATTTTGTAATCCACATTAAGTAATGATATAGGGCGGTAGTTCTTGACCTGGTTCTTCTCAGTCTCTGACTTTGGTATAAGTGTAATATAAGCTTCTTTCCACGATTCAGGTGCCTTTTTCCCCTCTAAAATTTCATTACAGACCTCCTTCAACGGTTGTATAAGCCATTCTTTCAAAGCTTTGTAATATCTGGAGGTCAGTCCATCGGGTCCCGGAGATTTTCCCAATTGCATACTTTGAATGGCTCCCTCAATTTCTTACTCAAGGTTTGTTCTTGACTTGCTGCTTGTTCTTTTTCTCTAGGGCAGACAATCTGTGTAAACGGCAAAGAGCCTCCCTCCCCTTTGAAACTTGAGGAAGGGGAAGAAATCCTCACGTTTTCCTGAATCACTGGAAGGCTATTGTTCTAGGGCTGCCCCTGTAGGGTTGTGGAATAAGCTGGCAGGACTGGGAAGGGCTATCGCCATGCTTTGCTTGTGGACTGTCCCTGGTACCATCTCAAGCATCTGCAGTCAGAAGGCTCTGATCACAGGTGACCAGGGGGAGGGGACCTCTGCCTGAGACCCTGAAGAGGTGTTTCTAGATAAACCGATCATGTGAGTTGCATGAATAACGCTGAATTTGCCAAAACAATGGCAGCTTCCTAGCATCTGGGGGCATTTCTGTTGTGTGCAGTGATTTTGCCCATACACTGGGTGTAGTATGATGATGATGATGATGAGTCCATCTGACTGGGTTGCCCCAGCCATACACTGCATATTTTGCAGTGGTGTTTTGTGGCTGTCCTTGAGCTTTCTGTGTCGAGGGGAGCTATAAATATCCAGGAGACGAGAGGTTGTGGCTGCTCTTGCCTACCGTAGCTTTTGGAAATTCATTGCCCTCTCTTTCCACTTTGAGTTGTCATTCCCAACACCCTCCAGAGGGAAGAGGCCTGTGATGTTCTGGGCGGCAGTGCTTTTAATACATCTGGTTGATTGTGTCCTCTGGTAATTTTTATGATGTGTCCTTTTTATAAAGATGGAATGTTTGCTGCCTGCTAATTGCTTGCTGCCCTCTAACCTCCCCTTCCTTTTCCTTTTCAGAAATGCCCTTCAAAGGATTGTGCCGAACACCGAGGGTGCTGTGATGTCTGAAACTGCGCAGAGGGGCTTCTCCCTGAAGGTACTGCTCTCAGTTTGCCCCAGCGAGGTGCCTATGCGCAGCTCTACGTATTTGTTTTTGGCATTTTGGGGGTGGTGTGCAGAAAATCTCTTCCTGTTTATGGAGTTTGGATGCTGACTTTTTTTTTACAGTTGGGGAAGGGATCTTTCATTGTAGCAAGACTTTACATGCTCCAGTCAAGACATATACAGTGGTACCTCGGATTACAGACGCTTCAGGTTACAGACGCTTCAGGTTAGGAGACTCCGCTAACCCAGAAATAGTACCTCGGGTTAAGAACTTTGCTTCAGGATGAGAACAGAAATTGCGCAGCAGCAGCACGGCAGTAGCGGGAGGCCCCATTAGTTAAAGTGGTGCTTCAGGTTAAGAACAGTGTCAGGTTAAGAATGGACCTCCAGAACGAATTAAATTCTTAACCCGAGGTACCACTATACCCAGATCAGGTATTTTTAAAATATTAATTGATTGATTGAATTTATAAACCGGCCTATACCTGGAGGTCTTAGGGCAGTTCACAGAACAAAATCAACAACCCAATAACCTCCCCCCGCAACAAACCCACATTTTAAAAGGGCATAAAGGTAAAGGTACCCCTGCCCGTACGGGCCAGTCTTGACAGACTCTGGGGTTGTGCGCCCATCTCTGTCCGGACAGCCAGCGCTGTCCGGAAACACTTCTGGGTCACGTGGCCAGCGTGACAAAGCTGCATCTGGCGAGCCAGCGCAGCACACGGAAACGCCGTTTACCTTCCCGCCAGTAAGCGGTCCCTATTTATCTACTTGCACCTGGGGGTGCTTTCGAACTGCTAGGTTGGCAGGCGCTGGGACCGAGCAACAGGAGCGCACTCCGCCGCAGGGATTCGAACCGCCGACCTTTCGATCGGCAAGCCCTAGGCGCTGAGGCTTTTACCCACAGCGCCACCCGCGCATAGGATGTCAATAAAATCAACCAAAGGCCTGGTTAAAAAGGAACATATTTGCATGGCGCCTAAAGGTGTATAATGAAGGTGCCAGGCGAACTTCGCTTGGCAGAGCTTTCCACAGACGGGGAGCCACTGCAGAGAAGGCACCTTGTCTACATCCTTGAGCCTTACCAACTAGAACTCATCCAACACAACAGGACTAGACTGTGCTCCGGACAAAAGGCCCTGTACAACCTGGAAAAAGCTCTGCTGGATGGCATAATGAGGATGCAATGGAGGCAGCAATGTATGCCTTCTTTGCTGCCTTCACTGCTACTAGGTAGGCTCGATAATGAGCCATTACCAGTGTTTGGTTGCATTCATTTGGATCTCTCCTCCACTTGCGTTCAAACCGTCTCCCAGCTCGTTTCCTCGCCCTAAGCTCTGGAGTATACCATGGGGCCAAACAGGCTCCATGAAGTGAGAGAGGACGCTCAGTGGAGATCGTGTTAATAGCCTGAGCTGTTTGGGTGTTCCAGAGGTCAGCCAGGGCTTTGACAGGGCTGCCAGTCATATCAGTCAGAAAACCCCCCAGAGCTGTTTGGAATCCCACTGGATCCATCAGCCTCTGAGGACAGACCTTCCTAATAGGCCCCCTGCCTCTGCGGAGGGGGAAAGTTGCCGACAGCCTAAATCTCAGCAGGAAGTGATCTGACCATGACAAGGGACTGATGTCAATGTCTCCCACTTTCAAATTAACCTCTGCCCAGTTGAGAAAACAAGGTTCAGAGTGTGGCCTGCCAGTGACATGTTGGGCCAGTGACATGTTGAGACAGCCCCATGGTTGTCATGGCGGCCATGAAGTCCTGAGCCACCCCAGAGCCAGCTGCCTTGGCATGGATGTTGAACTCTCCCAGAACCAGCATTCTGGGAGTCCTCAACACCGCCTCCGAGACCAGCCCTGCCAGCTCAGGCAGGGAGACTGCTGGGCAGTGAGGTGGGTGGTAAACCAGCAGAATCCCTAATCTGTCCCAATTGCCCAGTTCCAGGAACACCCTCCCAACTGGACAGAGAGCATGGAGATACGAGAATTTCTATAGACCACAGCAACTCCCCCTCCCCGACCCTTGAGTCTGGCCTGATGCTGCAGTGAGTACCCAGGTGGGCACAGCTTGGTGAGACCAACTCCACCCTGTTCACCCACCCAAGTTTCAGTGAGACATGCCAGATCAGCCTCTTCACCCATAATCAGATCATGGATGAGGGAGATTGTTTCCTGGGTTGACCTGGCATTCAACAGCAGCAGTCGCAGACCCGAGGGCTGGCTGATATGACAACCACAATTCCCCAGGTTGGGGGAGGGACTGGCACATGGCACAGTCACTAACTGCCTGTGCTGTGTGCCCCTTACCCGGCCTGCCCCTCCTCCCACGCCATACCTCCCCCTACACAGAACCACTGAAATTGGGTCTCCCCCACTCCTCTCCTCGTAGGAACATCCCACAAAATGCCCTTAAAACCCAGTTAAAAACAGTTAAAACACTAAAAAAAAAAATTTAAAAGGATACAGTAGTACCTCGGGTTAAGAACTTAATTCGTTCTGGAGGTTCGTTCTTAACCTGAAACTGTTCTTAACCTGAGGTACCACTTTAGCTAATGGGGCCTCCTGCTGCCGCCACGCTGCTGCTGCACGATTTCTGTTCTCATCCTGAAGCAAAGTTCTTAACCTGAGGTACTATTTCTGGGTTAGTGGAGTCTGTAACCTGAAGCATCTGTAACCTGAAGCGTCTGTAACCAGAGGTACCACTGTATAAAAATCAATTTAAAAGCAATTTAAAAGAAAAAGCCCTCTCTGCTCAGCAGCAGTAGCAGCACCAGAAGTGCTTATAAAACCTGTCAGGCCCTGCCCTGGGCCGGGTGGAGAGAGGCAGGAGCAGGGCCCTCAGGCTCTCATTTATTTATGACTTTTTCTTCCAAGGAGCTGTCCAAGGTGATGTATGTGGTTCTCCTCTCTTTCACCCTTACAACAACCCTGTGAGGTAGTCAAAACAAAAAAAATTTTTCCTTCCAGTAGCACCTTAAAGACCAACTAAGTTAGTTCTTGGTATGAGCTTTCGTGTGCATGCACACTTCTTCAGATACACTGAAACAGAAGTTGCCAGATCCTTCTATATAGTGAGAAGGTGGGGAGGGGTATTACTCAGAAGGGTGGTGGGAATGGGTGATTGGCAGATAGCTGTGATGAGCCTGTTGACGACTCTTAACGACTGCAATAGGTCTTACAGGAAAAAGCAAGGGGTGAGAAGGTGAAAAATGGCTTTGTCATGTATAATGAGATAAGAATCCAATGTCTTTGTTCAGACCAGGTCTCTCCATGGTTTTAAGTTTGGTAATGAGTTGCAATTCAGCAGCTTCTCTTTCCAGTCTATTTCTGAAATTCCTTTGTAGTAAAACAGCTACTTTGAGATATTGTATAGAATGTCCTGGGAGATTGAAGTGTTCTCCTACTGGTTTCTCTGTCTTGTGATTCTTGATATCCGATTTATGTCCGTTTATTCTTTGGCGTAAGGTTTGGCCTGTGAGGTAGGTTAGACTAAGAGATGGTGACTGGCCCAAGGTCACCCAGTGAGCTTCATGGCTAAATGCGGATTTGAACTCTTCTCTCCAAGGTCATGGTCCAACACTCTGAACCATTATGCCACACTGGCTTTCATGCAGAAGATAGCTGGACACAAGCAAATATTACAAGTTCAAAAAGGCAAATACTTTCTAGAACGGAATAGTAAGATGCATGTCCCCAGTTTTAATTCAGGAGAAAATTGGACCTTGGCTGTCTGAAATCTGGGGAAACTGTTGTTGTTGTTTAGACGTTTAGTCGTGTCCGCCTCTTCGTGACCCCATGGACCAGAGCATGCCAGGCACTCCTGTCTTCCACTGCCTCCCGCAGTTTGGTCAAACTCATGCTGGTAGCTTCGAGAACACTGTCCAACCATCTCGTCCTCTGTCGTCCCCTTCTCCTTGTGCCCTCCATCTTTCCCAACATCAGGGTCTTTTCCAGGGAGTCTTCTCTTCTCATGAGGTGGCCAAAGTCTTGGAGCCTCAGCTTCAGGATCTGTCCTTCCAGGGAGCACTCAGGGCTGATTTCCTTCAGAATGGATCGATTGGATCTTCTTGCAGTCCATGGGACTCTCAAGAGTCTCCTCCAGCACCATAATTAAAAAACCAATGCTGCTACGTGAGCAAAAAGAGACAGTCTTCAAGCCACCCATTCAAGCTGCTTCATTTGGAGAGGTCACATGAGAAGCTTGTTGTGCAAGCTGTTGAATCTGCCTTACGTTGGCGGGATGAGTCCTGGATAGATCTGAGAGCTGGCTGGCTGAGCTTTGTAGTTTGCAATCAGCTCAGACTTCTGTTAACCACTTCTGTAGTTGCCTGAGGTGAGCAAGACTCTCCTCCAGGTGACCAGACGGAGCTTTGTAAAACTGGAAGTGCATTTGGGTTTGTGGTGTTGGTGTCATGTTGTTGTTGGACCTTCGATGTGCTACAAAGTTCTGTTGGCAGCTGGGCGAGTACCGTATTTTTCGCTCTATAGGACGCACTTTTTCCCCTTCAAAAATGAAGGGGAAATGTGTGTGCGTCCTATGGAGCGAAGACACCATAGCCCCGCGGCCCTCTCCCGGCTGGAGAGGTAACGCACGGCTATGGCAGGAGCCTCCATAGCCGCGCGTCAGCTCTCCAGCCGGGAGAGCACGCGCGGAGCTAAAGCAGCCCCCCGCGACCCTCTCCCGGCTGGAGAGGTGATGCGCGGCTATGGCAGGAGCCTCCATAGCCGCGCATCACCTCTCCAGCCGGGAGAGCGCGTGCGGGGCTAAAGAAGCCATAGCCCCGCGACCCTCTCCCAGCTGGAGAAGTGACGCGTGACTATGGCAGCAGCCTCTCCGCTGCGCCTTTCCGCTGCTCCCTGACCTGCTCTTTGGGGCTGGTGGTGGGCTTCCCCCCGCCAGCCCCAAAGAGCAGGTCGAAAGGAACCTGAAGCCTGGAGAGCGAGAGGGGTCGGTGCGCACTGACCCCTCTAGCTCTCCAGGCTTCCAAGGTAGCCGCCTGAATGCACCTTAAACGGCACCTTGTTTTAGAGCAGGAAAACAAGAGGGGGGAAATTCTCCCACTCTCTGCGCAGCGCTTCCTGCCGCTTCGCTGAAGGGGCGCTGGGCAGAGAGCGGAAGAATTTTTTTCCACTGTTCTCCCCCCTCTAAAACAAGGTGCGTCCTATTGTCCGGTGTGGTGTGAAAAATACGGTAAGTTTTGTGGATCTGTTTGCAAGGCTAGCTCAGTTTCTTAAGTTGTGTGATGTCTTGGCTCAGCCCTACTCAGATCCGTGACTCAGAAGTCATGCTCTAAAATCCCAGGTGTGTAAGAGACGTCTACAGTTCCTCAGTCATGAGGAGAAGGAGTACTTCGTTCATACAGAATTGTAGGCCTTGTTTCTAGAGTTTTTGGGGTACAGTTCCCATCATCCCTTACCACTGGTCCTGCTAGCTAGAGATAATAGAAGTTGTAGTCCAAAAGCAGCTGGAGACCCAATTTTGGGAAACCCTGATCTAGATTCCAGCTCTGTGATTCTGTGAGCTGTTCCCAAAAGCAAGTGAGAGAGAGTATCTGGAAAGTAAGGTAAAGGTAAAGGATCCCTGGACAGTTAAGTGCAGTCAAAGGCAACCAAGGGGTTACGGCGCTCATCTCAGGTCGAGGGAGCCGGCGTTTGTCCACAGATAGCTTTCCAGGTCATGTGGCCAGCAGGACTAAACTGCTTTTGGCGCAACGGAACACTGTGATGGAAGCCAGACCGCACGGAAACGCTGTTTACCTTCCCACCGCAGCGGTACCTATTTATCTACTTGCACTAGTGTGCTTTCAAACTGCTAGGTTGGCAGGAGCAGGGACAGAGCAATGGGAGCTCACCTTGTCGCAGGCATTCAAACCGCCGACCTTTCCGATCCACAAGCCCAAGAGGCTCAGTGCCGCCCGCGTCCCTAAATCTGGAAAGTAAACCTGGATTTAAATGGCAGGTAGACCTTGGATTCTGGCCCCTCATCTTGGATCCATAAAGCTTTCTATGTTCTTGTCTTCTTGTCTACACGAAGGACACCAGCAATTTTTGTTTGCAGCTGTGCAGAATTACATAGTGCTCTCTCTTTCCCTGACTCTCCCTCTGACATCCCATGTCTTTCTCACCCATGTTCACTCACACATAGAGTCTTGAGTCTGGAGGGTCTATAAAAGTAGACAGGACCCTACAAGTTCCCCAGTTGGGCTTTACCTGGAGATGCTGATGTTTGAACCTGGGGCCTTCTGTGTGCAAAGCTTGGGCGTGCTCTGCCAGGGAGCGACTGTCCCTTTCTGCACAGGAGGCATTTTAATTCCCCAGCCTGCCACTGTGCAACAGGTTGCTTTCTGTCTGGAGAAGCCTTGCCCAATTGGGTGTAAGGAGGGGGCTCTGAACCCGTCTGTGCCTCACTCAGGCAGAGGCCGGCTCTACTGCCTGAAGCTGCTGTGGTTCCAGAACACGGGGTTCTCCGCAGCCCCCATCATTCCCATGGTAACAGGCTGATGTCACATCTGGTGAAGGACGTGGTTTCAATGGCTGGGTGACGCAGGGCCCGCGCGTGGCTCAGGTGGAGGAGCAGATGGACTTTTTGCCGGGCTGAGAGTCCCCTGAGAAGGGCGGGAGGCAAGCAGGGCCGTTTCCTGCACTGAGGACTGAAATATGGGCTTGCAAAGAGGAGAAGGTGAATGTGTGAATCGGCTGCGTTTGCTTTCCTGCCTGTTGCTGACCGACCTGGTAGAGAGGATGGCATGGTGCAGGTAAAACCTTTGAAAACAAGCCTTTATTCAGAGCTGGGCATGGGTGGAGAGGACCTTTTCTTGGTCATCTCCCAAGTTTCTGTTTGCTTCCGGGGGGGGGGGGACTTTCCAATGTCGTCTTGTTTTAATTCTGTTCCAATTGTCTCATTTGTTCTCTGAGCCACACTCTTCCCCGCCCTGCCTCCTCCATTCTCTCCCCCCTCTCCTTTTATACTTACTAGGAAAGGGAACTCTCCCCTGCCCTCGTTGCATGATGGTCACATTTTCCTATATCCTATGAGCAGATTCCAAGATTGCAGAGTGGGGTCCCCACCCATTTGATTTAGCGGCAACCTTTCGCTCCCATGAAAGCAGGGGCCGATTGTTCCGATTCCCTGTGTATATGTGCTTTGGCAAGGCTTGAAGGCACTTCCAATCACAGCTGCCCATTGTTGGCTTGCAGAAGTGGCTGCAAATGAAAAGGGTGCAGCCCCAGGGCAGTAAAGATTATGGGATTGTTCTCCTCCCCGCCCGCCCGCCTCCCTTGCCCTACTACTACTTGTTTCCATGACATACAACTTTCCCTCCAGCACTTCCCTGCTGGGATTTCAGTCCAAAGACCACTGCTTGGTGGACAGGAATCTTTGCATCTCTCTGCCCCCCCACCCCCCAAAAAATATTTTTTATTTTGCTCTCTTTCTTTTGTGACCAAGTTGGGGATTTCGCAGGTGCTGCCCTTGGCCTCGTTTTGGAAGTTTTTTATGCCAAGACTGCTTCTTGGTTTAAAAATAACAGCAGATATCAAGGAATTGAAATAGCGCACAGCTGGGTCCCGTTTTCACACAGCGCATTGTTGAAACAAGGGGACTTGCTCCTATGGGAGGTAGTGAGGCAGCCACCAACTTGGATGGCTTTAAAGAGGGATTAGACAAATTGCTGTTGTTGTTGAGTTGTTTAGTCTTGTCCGACCCTTCGTGACCCCATGGACCACAGCACGCCAGGCGAATTAACGGAGGATAAATTGGTAGAGCATAAGACTCTTAGTCTCAGGGTTGTGGGTTCAAGTCCTAGGTTGGGCCAAAGGTTCCTTCACTTCAGGGGGTTGGACTAGATGATCCTCGTGGGCCCTTCCAACTCTACCGTTCTATAATTTCCCTGATTCTAAGGGCTACTAGATGGCATGGCTATGCACTGTCCGAGGAAGTAAATGCCTCCGGATACCAGTTGCTTGAAACTGGAGAATGGGAGATGTTCTGTTGTGCTCAGGTCCTGTTTGTGGGACAGGCCACTGTGAGAACAGGTTGCTGAAATAGACAGGCCTTTGGCCTGATCCTGCAAAGTTCTTATTCACTGGAGTTGCTGAACTCAGACCAGAATATTGGCCTGAGTTTAGAGCAGGGGTCAGCAACCTTTTACAGTAGGGGGCCGGTCCACCGTCCCTCAGAGCATGTGGTGGGCTGGACTATATTTTTTTGGGGGGGGCGGGGAAATGAACGAATTCCTAGGCCCCATAAATAACCCAGAGATGCATTTTAAATAAAAGCACACATTCTATTCATTGAAAAACACGCTGATTCTCGGACTGTCTGCAGGCTGGATTGAGAAGGCGATTGGGCCCACGGGCCTAAGGTTGCCTAGCCCTGGTTTAGAGCATGTACTCTACCAGTGAGTATGTGGCCCTTAAGAGCTTGCTAAAAAGCTCCAGAGCTGGATGGGCAGCGGAACAAAATCCCTGGCATTTGGGCTTCCCTTTTTCGTCATGCAAAACCTCTATTTTAGAGCAAAGTCTAACCAGTCCTGGCTGGATTGAGCAGTCTGCTTGTTTTCTGGGATTCCTTTGAGTGAAATGTACTTCATTTAAAAAGGAAAACAAAGGAGAAGCTGAGTCATGATTTGTGAGCATGGTGTTACATGATGAGTGATCTTTGCAGTCCTGTCAACAAAAACTATGTAATTACTAAGAAAAAGGGCTGCAGGTTCAGCAGTAGATCACCTGTGAGATTGCAAAGAGTTTGCAGGATGTTTACCTCCAGGTTTGTGTGTTATTCCTCCTTTCTTCCTTGTTCCTGGTCTGGTGCCATGAACCGATATTCTAGTGGTTTGATTCTCTGCGTTTTGGGATGGGACGGCGTGTTATAAGGAATCTTTTAAACCCCAGACTTTAAAGGCAGTTATTTCCAGACTTAAGGAGAGGCTTTCATACTCTGAAACGCATTTTGTGCTGTACTCTGTGTGTATGTGTATGTGAGATTACTTCATTTCAGGGGGTTGGACTAGATGACTCTTGGGAGTACCTACTCCTGTCCCTTGCTAATTCTGTGCCTCTGTGGCTAAACGTATTCTTGGGCAGAGTAAAGTCCACTTTGCTCCTTCCCCAGGTCCTGCAGATGCTGTACTGTCTAGAGTTAAGCCATGGCTTGACATAGCACTGTGTCCAAAGCTGGGATCGTGGTCCATCTCCAGCTACAGCTCGTGGTTTGTTTGGACTGAAGCAGGAGAAACCATAGCCCTGGGTTTGCACGCAATGCCAAGCCAAACCATGGCTTAGCTGAGGGTAGCCGAGCAGCAGCAGAATCGAGAGAGGGTCAAAGCAGCCAGGATTTTCCCTTTGAGTACTAACCCGCTCACTCATTCACACTTAGCCATGTGCTTCCATGTGAAGCAGGTCATTGTATGAAACCGATTTAGTGATTTTTACCGTGTTTTAAGAACTTTGCTTATACACCACTTTTGAACATGGGGAAGAAGTTTTAAATCAATGTCCAGTCTGGTGTTGGACTACAACTCCCATCAGCCCCAGTGAGTGTGGTCAATAATCAGGGATGATGGCAGTTGTAGTCTGACAGCACATTGGCTACTGCACATACTAGAGTAAGTCTGGGTCTACACACACAAACACACACTGAATCTTTCCAGGGATCCACAGCTGGTTCTTGGTTTCTCTGCAGTTAAAAGGAAACAGTTCTTTAAAAAGTGGAATGCATGTGTCTTGTCTTTTAAAGAAAACAATCCTGAATGGGGCAATTTTTTGTAGCCATTAGTTTCCCTGAGTGTGTGTGTGTGTGTGTGTGTGTGTGTGTGTGTGTGTTTGCAGCGCAACTCCTCTCACAGCCATGGGCTTTTTGCTGGTGGTCCAGCACATCGTTTCATTTCTCTGTGGACTTTCCCCCCCTCCATTCTTCAGGGTGTGAGGCTCTTCCAGCGACTTTCCAGATACTTGTCAGTGTGAGTTGGGAGGGTGTGTGTTTTAGTAGCGGTGATGAAAACAGCAACCCCCAGCTGGAAAACTGTCAGCTCTCCAGTATCGGTGCTGTAAAACAATGCTGGGATCACCCAGAATGGAAAAAGCAAGCGGCTTGGATTTCTACACACACACTCCTTGGAAGAAGTGATTTGCACAAAGTCTTGCAGAATATTTCTTAGGGGCAGTGAAGACGCTTGGAGGCTTCCCTGGGCCTCTTCCTCTCTCTCCAGCTAAGAGGCTTGGCCAGTCCCAGCTGGGAATCATAGAATTGTAGCGTTGTGAGGGACCCCGAGGAATATGCAGCTGTCCCATACAGGGATCAGACCTGCAGCCTTGATGTTAGTAGCACCATGCTCCAACCGAGCTATCCAAAAGCTCCCACAGCTGTGGGGAACATGTGATCCTCCGGATGCTGTCAGACTCCCATTATGCCAGCCAGTATGGCCAGTGGTCCTGGGGATGATGGGAGTTGTAGTCCAACAACCTCTGGAGGGTCCGTGGTTCCCCATGCCTGGTGCACGACAAAAGGAAGAGGCTACGTGTGTACAACAAATGCACACGACACTCAGATGGAAGTGGCCTCCTTGCTGCAATGAGTGAGTGAGAGAGAAGGATACCACAGTGATTTATTGCGTTTTCCTTTTTAGAGGTGGGGGTTAAACTAGGGTTACCAGACGTCCCCGGTTCCTGGGGACAGTCCCTGGATTTGCAAATCTGTCCCTGGACAAATTCCGTCTCTGGAATGCCCCCATATTTACAAATCTGTCCTGGGAAACGTGGCCGCGGCAGCCTCAGCAGCCCGGAGCCAGCCTGGTAGCGCAGTTGGCTCTGGCTAGCTTCAGGAGCTGCTTGCTGCGTTGGCGCCCCCCATTTTTCCTCGCCGGAAGTCCCCATTTGAAGGGCTTTGCACCTTTATACAATATGCATGTGTGCTTGGGCCCAGGATCTTTTGCCTCACCATCCTCGCTACTGACTCCCTGTTGCTACTCAGCTTCAAAAGAAGGGGGGAGGGAGGGGTCCCCGGATTCATTGAAAAAAATCTGGTAACCATAGGTTAAACATTCACAAACAGCCACTCTTGATGTAGTTCTGAAACAACCTCAGATAGCCGATAGTGTAACTTGCCCAAATTCTCCCTGTCGTTACCTGAAAGTTTGGTGGACGCAGAGTCTGGGGTTGGTGATGGGCATGGGCTGAGTGCTTCCTGGTCCTATTTTCCAGCTCTTTTGTATGCTCTTCCAGACATCAGGGGGAAACCAAGATCCCCCTGAACCTGCTAAGTTTCACAGCGGGGCGTAGGAAACACCTGGCGACGAGGCAAAGCAACAGATGAGAGATTCTTGCTTGTCCTTTGGCTTCCCTGAATTGTGAGTGCACTGTTCACAAGGATCTGTTCAAAGGCAACCTTGGAGCATCAGTTTGCACGGTCCACCTGCAAGCCATCCTGTGTAACGTAATTTACGTGGCAGTGTGTGGATGTGCAAACCAGCCATAAGGTTCTCAGAATTCATACAAGAGTCTGAGGCCATAGGAGGATGGCAAGCTGCCTCACATTGAGTCTAGCCATTGGTCCATCTAGCTCAGTATTGCCCACACTGATTGGCAGCAGTTCTTGTAAGGTTTCAGGCAGGGAATCTTTTCCAGCCCTACCCAAATATGCTGGAGACTGAACCCTGGAGTCTTTTGCATGCAGCTCTGCCTCTGAGCTGCTTTTGACCTTCCTCACAGTGTTTCCTGGGCATATGTTGCCTCCCAAATATCTGAATGGTTCCCAGTTCCTTTTTCAGCTCTTAAATCTTCCTCTCTTCTTGCTGCATCAACAGCTTGGCTGCAGCAGAATCCAAATCCTGCCAGACTGGAAATGTGTGTAGATTCAGTGTTTGCAGTGGCAAGTGCTTTGCCAGCTCTTTGAATCAAGGCTTGAGGTGTTCCCCATTTTGCCTTAAAAACAGGTTATTCAGGAGGACGCGAGAGAGCAAGTGGGAAATAAAACCTCAGTTATCAACATTCCTTCAGCTGTAAGTCACTTTCTGCTTTCGATGGAAAGTTAGCAATGTGGAGAGTGGCTGCTTATTTTCCTCCCAAAGCCCCTGATCTGCCTGGAGGTGGGCACTGCTGCTGTTCTTGTACAGTCCTCCTGGGCATCTCCTAAGCTTTGGCCCTAGTTAGATCTGAATCTCAAAAGAACCTAGTGACTTTTTGAAAGGCCCATCTGGTTGAGATGCTTTGATTACCAGAACAGATAGAACATTTAATTGAATATCCTGGTTGAATGTCTTTCATCTACCACATCAGGCCACCCTGAAGCCTAATTGGGTGCATACAAATGGCACGCTCTATCAGCCATGAAGCGGTGCTTTTGAAGACATAAGGTATCAGAAGACTCCTTGTTTCTGCAGTCACAGATTTCAAAGACTGACCGCCTAGAACAGGCATGTCCAAAGTCCGTTTTGGGGGCCTAAACTGGCCCGCCGGTTGGTTTATTACCTGGGGTTGTTGTTGTTTAGTCGTTTAGTCGTGTCCGACTCTTCATGACCCCATGGACCAGAGCACGCCAGGCACTCCTGTCTTTCACTGCCTCCCGCAGTTTGGTCAGACTCATGTTTGTAGCTTCGAGAACACCGTCCAACCATCTCGTCCTCTGTCGTCCCCTTCTCCTTGTGCCCTCCATCTTTCCCAACATCAGGGTCTTTTCCAGGGAGTCTTCTCTTCTCATGAGGTGACCAAAGTATTGGAGCCTCAGCTTCACAATCTGTCCTTCCAATGAGCACTCAGGGCTAATTTCCTTAAGAATGGATGTGTTTGATCTTCTTGCAGTCCATGGGACTCTCAAGAGTCTCCTCCAGCACCATTACCTGGGGTAAAATCTTTAAAAAAACCCCTCAACAACTTCAACCCTAAAAAACAACAACTTTGGTCGGCCCTCCCGGCCCTTCACATCATCAAATCTGGCCCTCTTTGAAAAAAGTTTGGACACCACTGGCCTAGAAATTCTTACTGAGACTGAGGGACCCTTACAAATGACCTGCAGCAGTGAAATGGTTGTAAGGAGCCTCCAAATTCTGTCACAGGTGATGTTTATACATGCTTGCATGCGGGGCTTCAGGCATGTGGGATTGGAGAGCCTTGGCCAAACCTTGTGGCCAGTTGTAGTTGTGTGTGTTTGTGCAGGTGCAATGTTTCTGTATGGCAGGGGTAGCTAATGTGGTGCCCTCCAGATTTTGCTGGACTGCAGCGCCCATCATCCTTGATCATTGGTGTCCTGAACCCCGGCGTACTTGGCGACCAGTCCTGCTGGTGTATACAGTCCCAAGGGCAAATGCTGGCAAGTGGTTCAGAAATATGGTCCAGGTTCAATGCAGCAAGCCAAGTCCAAAGTGCGACAGTCAGGAAACGCAGTCGAGGTTCAGTTCAGTGTCACAAACCGGCAGGACAATGGGGAAGAGGAAGGGGATCCCAGCGAGGGGTGCAGCCATGATTGGGGCAAGCTGGGGATGGAGAAGGAGAGGTTGGGGGCTTGGAAAGTACTCACAGGGCAACAGAGAAGGGCAAGGGGATCGGGGTCAGTGCACATGGACCAGGGGCCTCCGTCTCTGTGAACACGCAAGCAGGAATACAAAGAAGGAGGAAGACAATGTGTAGAAAGAAAACTCCCATAAGAACCCGTGATTAAAAATACTGATGCCTTCCCCTGAGCTTTTAATATTGGATAATTTAAACATGCTCATAAATCAAAAGTTTTGTGTCTCTTTTGCAAAAAAAAAAGTGTACTTTTGTGTGTGTTCTGCTCTTTCCTTTGCGTAGGGAGCAGTGGCAGGTACGCTCTAGGACAGTGTTCCTCAAACCTGGGTCTCTGTCTGTTTTTGGATTACAGTTCATCCATCATCCCTGACCACTGATCCTGCTAGCTGAAGTCCCAAGATTGGATAAACCCTGCTCTGGGAGGCTGAGGCAGGCAAAGGCCCACAACCCAGCTCCCTAGCTGGCCAGGTGGGGCTCATTAGCTCTGGGAGGAGGGTTGTGATTCCTCAGCTGGATTAGGCTCAGGACAGGTGAGGTTGCCATGGCCTCATCAAGCCCAGATGCTGCAGACCCAGCACCTCAGCTCTGCTCCCCTTTTAAGCCTTGACTCCGAGGCTGATCCCTTCCGAGTTTGTGGAAACGGGGCTCCCTCTGGTTCCTGTGCACTGACCCCCATTTCCTCACCATCCTCTGTCGCCCCATGAGTACCACCTACACTCCCAACTGCTCTCATGGGGACCTGAAGGGTTTTTTTCTTTCCCATGCTGAATTCCCATTGCCTGCTGGAGTGGAAGAGTCCAGGATGCAGAGCAACCTTCTGCAAAATTGGGACCAGTTTGAGGATGGTCTTGGGCTGCTTCTTACGGGAGTAACCATGATGGAACAATCAGACTGGGGACTCAAGCCCATTTCATCAGGTACACGAAGGTGGCATTTTAGTTGGCAGGTATAGGAAGAAGAAAACTTTAAGGTGGGAGTTGGATGAGATGCAAAAATTACAGCCGGTGATAATTGGAACTTAATATATATGTTAAATAGGCACACCTTTAAGCCTTCATAGTGGCAGATTAGCGATTGCTACTGAGACGATTGTATTAACACCTGCACCTTTGCAAGAAACAGTCCAAGATAACACAGATATTGCTATCTGTGCAAGCAGTTAACACATGTGGCGTGATTAAAAAAAATGTTTGTCTCCAGTTAATCCGCAAGTGATGGCATTAAACGTCTTGATGAATTCGGCAGTTTCATGTTGTCCTTCACTTGTTCCAGAGCAGCCACCTACAGTGTGTCCTGGGAGGTTGAGATGTTCTCCCACTAGCCTTTATGGATATTGCCGTTCCTGATGTCCAATTTGCGCCCACTCTTCAGCAGGCAAGATGCTAAACAAAGTAGTGAGTGAGGGGCAAGAGGGTGAAGATTGCACAAAAATTAGGCTGCCCTCATGGCTACAACATCAACCTAATTTTTGTGTCCCCCCCCCTCTTTTTTATAAAGTCTCTCCTTTACTCCCCTGCTTTGAGTAACATTTTTTCCTGATGAAGGGTCCTGGAGAATCCAAAAGCTTTGCCACTCTTTGGTGATAGCTTGGTTAGTCCCATAAAGTTATTGCTGAACTGTTGGTTTTCTTCTCCTTATGGACCTTATGGACCTCCGTATGGACTCCTTATAGTACCTTTATTTTTTACCCCAAATCCCAGTATATATATAAATAGTAACACAGGGGTGTAGCTAATCAGAAAAATTAAATAAGGGTGACTTTCCAGGAAGAAGAGAAGGTGGCAGGGCTTCATTTTGGTGCTGAGTTCAGTTGCTTTTCACAGGGTGAGATACGCTAACCACCTGCTCACATTTGATTGAAAACACACACACACATATGGGCTGTGGCTTAAAAGAGTTTATTTCCAGAAAAACACTGCAGATAAGAGGCAACACAAAGGACAAGATAGTACACTATTTTTTAGAACTGGCCTTCCCCTGCACAAAGGAGGTGTGAGTGAATTTCTGTCGGCAAGAATGCCATTCAGCATCTCATCTGTTCCACAAAGATAACGCACGTGAATTTGCCCCTTATCATCATCCCTCAAATGGAGAGTCATTTTCCATATAGCCAGGCAGGGTACAATAACACAGATTCTATCACTTCTGGTGGTATTCTGCAAACATCCCAGCGCCTCCTGTTGGGGATTTGCTTGTGCCTGCATGTTGGGGGAGGGCTGGGTTAGGGCTGAGAAAGGTCCGGAGGCAGCAATATCTTGGAGCCCCCTCTGATGCTGCTGCATTTGTCCTTTCCCACCGAATCTTTTATCAGTATTCAGCTATGATCTCAAAGCCCTGTTGGTGCCCAGTACTTCTCTCATGCTTTTATAAAGTGCCTTCTGGTGAACCGTATGAAGGGGACAGCAGTGCTGGGTCTGGAAGGCATACAGTGCACAGATATTGAGCTGAGATGGGTAGTACAGGCAGTGGGAACAGGAGCAATGTGAGGAGGGCAAAGAGCGGAACAGGGCACTGGTGACGCCCCCTCCCATCCATTGCAAGAACCCTTCTTGGGTTCTCCATCATCATGAGGCACCGTAAAAGCATTTCAGAGCTTTTCAGTTTGATCATGAGGACTAGGCACACTCTGTTTTCTTGCTAGATAATAAAACTGTAAGTCTGTCATCTGACTGCAGTTCCCATAATAATAATAATAATAATAATTTATTATTTATACCCCGCCCATCTGGCTGGGCCTCCCCAGCCACTCTGGGCGGCTTCCATAAAAACCAAAAATACAGTAAAATATCACACGTTAAAAACTTCCCTGAACAGGGCTGCCTTAAGATGTTTTCTGAATGTCAGGTAGTTGTTTATCTCTTTGACATCTGCTGGAAGGGCATTCCACAGGGCGGGTGCCACTACCGAGAAGGCCCTCTGCCTGGTTCCCTGTAGCTTTGCTTCTCGCAATGAGGGAACCGCCAGAAGGCCCTCGGCGCTGGACCTCAGCGTCCGGGCTGAACGATGGGGGTGGAGACGCTCCTTCAGGTATACTGGACCGAGGCCGTTTAGGGCTTTAAAGGTCAGCACCAACACTTTGAATTGTGCTCGGAAACGTACTGGGAGCCAATGTAGGTCTTTCAAGACCGGTGTTATATGGTCTCGGCGGCCGCCCCCAGTCACCAGTCTAGCTGCTGCATTCTGGATTAGTTGTAGTTTCCGAGTCACCTTCAAAGGTAGCCCCACGTAGAGCGCATTGCAGTAATCCAAGCGGGAGATAACCAGAGCATGCACCACTCTGGCGAGACAGTCCGCAGGCAGATAGGGTCTCAGCCTACGTACCAGATGGAGCTGGTAAACAGCTGCCCTGGACACAGATTTGACCTGTGCCTCCATGGACAGCTGTGAGTCCAAAATGACTCCCAGGCTGCGCACCTGGTCCTTCAGGGGCACAGTTACCCCATTCAGGACCAGGGAATCCTCCACACCTGCCCGCCTCCTGTCCCCCAAAAACAGTACTTCTGTCTTGTCAGGATTCAACCTCAATCTGTTAGCCGCCATCCATCCTCCAACCGCCTCCAGACACTCACACAGGACCTTCACCGCCCTCACTGGTTCTGATTTAAAAGAGAGGTAGAGCTGGGTATCATCCGCATACTGATGAACACCCAGCCCAAACCTCCTGATGATCTCTCCCAGCGGCTGCATGTAAATGTTGAAAAGCATGGGGGAGAGGACAGAACCCTGAGGCACCCCACAAGTGAGAGCCCAGGGGTCCGAACACTCATCCCCCACCACCACTTTCTGAACACGGCCCAGGAGGAAGGAGCGGAACCACTGTATGACAGTGCCCCCAGCTCCCAGCCCCTCAAGACGGTCCAGAAGGATGTTATGGTCGATGGTGTCAAACGCCGCTGAGAGATCCAGCAGAACTAGGAAACAACTCTCACCTTTGTCTCTAGCCCGCCGGAGATCATCAACCAGTGCGACCAAGGCAGTTTCAGTCCCATGATGAGGCCTGAATCCCGACTGGAAGGGATCCAAATGGTCCGCTTCTTCCAGGCGTGCCTGGAGTTGTTCGGCAACCGCTCGCTCAATCACCTTGCCCAAGAATGGAAGATTTGAGACTGGGCGATAGTTGGCCATCGTGGCCGCATCTAAAGATGGTTTTTTAAGAAGCGGTTTAATAACCGCCTCTTTCAGCGGGTCTGGGAAGGCTCCCTCACGGAGGGAAGCATTCACTACCCCACGAAGCCCATCGCCCAGTCCTTCCCGGCTAGCTTTTATAAGCCAGGATGGGCAAGGATCCAGGAGACAGGTGGTTGGTTTCACTCGTCCAAGCAGCCTGTCCACATCCTCGGAGGTAACAGATTGGAATTGATCCCACTCAACTTGACTAGACAGAACTCTAGCACTCTCCCGCCCCGGCCCTGCTCCCACGGTGGAGTCTACTTCTTCCCGAATCTGAGCGATTTTATCTGCAAAAAACTTTGCAAAATCATTGCAGGAGAACATGTGGCCCATACTGGGCCCCGATGTTGCAGGTGGTTCCGCTAAATTGTGAACCACCTGAAAAAGTCTCCTGCTGCTGTTTTCTGCAGATGCAATAGAGGCGGTGAAGAAATTCTTCTTCGCCGTCGCTATCGCCACTTGGTAGGCTCGACGTTGAGCTCTAACCTGTGTCCGGTCAGATTCGGAATGAGTTATCCGCCACCGGCGCTCTAGCCGTCTCAACGATTGTTTCATTGCCCTCAGATCCGTGGAAAACCACGGGGCTGTCCGGGCTCCATGCAATCGGAGAGGGCGCTTCGGAGCCAAACAGTCAATAGCCCTGGTTAACTCCACATTCCAGCGGGCCACCAGGGAATCAGCTGAAAGGCCATCAACATGGGATAAAGCATCCCCTACCACTCTCTGGAAACCATTTGGATCCATTAAGTGGTGGGGGCGGACCATCCGAATTGGTCCCACCTCCCTGCAGAGGGGATGGGTCGCAGAGAAGTCCAGTTGCACCAGGAAGTGATCTGACCATGGCACTTCTTTCGTTTCGCTTTTACTTAGTGTCAGATCACCAACATCCATGGAGGTAAACACCAGGTCCAAGGCATGTCCGCGGCTATGGGTTGGGCCAGACTTATTCAGGGACAGCCCCATGGAGGCCATGCTTTCCACGAAGTCCCGAGCGGCCCCTTGTAAGGTCGTGTCGGCATGGATGTTAAAATCCCCTAGGACGACCAAGCTAGGTGTCTCCAGGAGAACATCCGCCACGACCTGAAGCAGCTCGGGCAGGGAATCCTTGGTGCAGCGGGGAGGTCGGTACACCAAAAGGAATCCTGTACTGCCCCTATTGCCCAACTTCCAGAACATGCACTCGGAAAACTGGGTCTTCCCAATAGGACGCCTGGTGCAAACTAATGACTCCCTAAAAATCACTGCAACCCCCCCTCCCCGCCCACATGACCTGGGTTGCTGTGCGTAAGAGAAACCTGGTGGACAAGCAGCGGCAAGGACAGGCCCATCTGCTTCATCCAACCAAGTCTCTGTTACACATGCCAGGTCAAGTCCTCCATCCATGATCAAGTCATGGATGGCAGTGGTCTTATGAATCATTGACCTGGCATTGCACAGCAGCACCTTCAGGTCATGTGGGTATCATGTGGGTGGCCATGGCAGTTCCAATGTGATGACAGACCAGCAGGAAAACAAGCAGGCAGCACAGCTGGCAGGCACCAGAAAAGAGCTGTATAAAGGCATGTGGGAGGCACACCAGAGACTAGTTTGGCAAACCGCTCTCTGAAGGAGCACAGTCTGCGCTTGGGCAGACGCCTCTCGGAAGGGCCTTCTACCCTCCTTTAAAAGATGCTGGCGGTTTGGACAAACCATGAGGGGTGGTGGCTTCAGACAGGCTGTGAGAGAGAAGAAGAGGGGTGGTCAAGGTATAAAGGGAGAGGCTTTGGCCAGGTGGGGGGGGGAAGGGCTTGGCAAACCGGTGGCAGCCCCTTGTTTAAAAGGGAGATCTTGTAGTAGTAGGACTGCCTTCAGATATATTGGAAAATCGTGTAGTTACTCATCTCCTTGACATCTGGTGGGAGGGCGTTCCATAGGGTGGGCGCCACCACCGAGAAGGCCCTCTGCCTGCTTCCCTGTAACTTGGCTTCTTGCAGTGAGGGAACCGCCAGAAGGCCCTCAGAGCTGGACCTCAGTGTCCGGGCAGAACGATGGGGGTGGAGACGCTCCTTCAGATATACTGGACCGAGGCCGTTTAGGGCTTTAAAGGTCAGCACCAACACGGGCATTAGCTGTCAGAGTGTACTTTGGAATTTTTGCATTGAGGTGGGAGCGGGGAACGGGTCTTTGTATGCAACTTTTTGTAAGCCAATACATCAAACCACTGAATACAGTCCAAAGTTTTATCACTGCTTTCTACTAGCAGTCGGGAAGAAAAGGAAACCAAAGTGTTACTTTGTATGAAAGATGGAAGATGTTTTGTTACATGACATTTGGGGGGGGGGTTAAAGCAAAACTTAAAAACCTAAAACTAAATTTGCATTACATGTATAAAAATCGAGAGTTGGTTTTTAAAGAAAAATCTGGCCTGCATAACAAAACTTCAGGGTATGTACTCAAATAAAACATTGTCAGAGCTAAGGGGGGGGGGGAAGGTTAGCACCCACCAACACTTTGAATTGTGCTCGGAAATGTATTACAGTTTCCTAGTAGTAGTATGGTGGCAGACCTACGCCTGTGTCTGCTTAGTCAGGGATTTTAGATCTGCAGAAATTTGGACCGAGTGCAGGAAGAGAGTCTAAACAAGGCTGTCGTTCTGAAGCGCTTGACAAGATTCCGGATGCAGCGCTGCACAGATGAAGGCTTACAAAGCCACATGCTGCCACCTAATTGCCAGTACGGCCTGTTTAGCAACTCGGTGGCACGATTTCCTAGATACCAACCAGTATTTAACCAGATGACATTCCACTGCCTTGGCACTGACTAATCCATATATTTTTTTCCAGCTCAGGGCTTGTTTTCCACCCTGGGCTCTGCCTGCAGGTCACGTGTTTGTGTCTGACGTTTTCCAGGCTTCCCTCCAGGTTCTCTCCAGTGGGGAGGCAAACGCTCTTGTGTGGAAAAACAACAATCCTACACTCAAGTGAATTGGGGGGCGGGGAGGTGCATGGAAGAGGGAGAGGCACACATGCTGCAAGGAGCAGATTGGGAAAAAGTCCCCTAGCAGCTGTGCTTGTGCTCATTCTTCAGTCTCCTTGGCCCAAGGGGCTACCAAGGGCAGTCACTCCTGCTGTGTGTCAGCCTCTACTCCCCTGAAATCCAATATGTTGCCTGGATTTTGAAAGCCAGCAGCATAAGCAGTTCTGCTGCTCCTACTTTCCACTTCCCTATAATGTGAGGGGTCCAAGGACCAGAAAAAGGGTGAAACATCATATTATGGGACCAACCCATCCTTTGCCAAAAGACAATGGCAAGCTGTTCGATGCCACAGCACCCTTCTTCCCAAGGTGCAGTTGTTGAGAACGTGTGTGGCTGTCACAGGAGATGGGGGGGGGGGAGGATGGGACATAAGACTGCAGCTCAGGGGCAGAGTATATACACTGTGTGGGCAGGAGGTCCCAGGTTGTTGCCCTCCCTCTGTCCTGAGAGACAAGGAAGCGTGCCTCTGGGGGCAAAGTCAGTCTGCTGGAGAATCACAGCGCCTGCTGCGGCTGCAGAGACCAGCAACTCGTAACTGCTGCCTCCCGCGTTGTTTTTGCTGTGTTAGCAGCACCTAAGTGACATCCAGGGGTCTCAAGCCTATGGAGGTCCTGGGCTGCCCGGATGACAAGACCCCCCCCCCCATCTTAGACTGGCTGATGTGGTCCAAAGGAAAGCAGAGCAATGCGTTTGGCACCAGCTTGGCTGCAGGAGTTGCTGCAAGGAGGTGTACAAGGCACCATCCGACAGGCTGTGTGTCAGGTTTCCTCCTTAGCCTTTTAACTCACCGAGGGTTTGACACCCATCAGCTCCCCTCCCCTGGTTTATAATAATAATAATAATTTATTATTTATACCCCGCCCATCTGGCTGGGCCTCCCCAGCCACTCTGGGCGGCTTCCATAAAAACCAAAAATACAGTAAAATATCACATGTTAAAAACTTCCCTGAACAGGGCTGCCTTAAGATGTCTTCTGAATGTCAGGTAGTTGTTTATCTCTTTGACATCTGCTGGAAGGGCGTTCCACAGGGCGGGCGCCACTACCGAGAAGGCCCTCTGCCTGGTTCCCTGTAGCTTTGCTTCTCGCAATGAGGGAACCACCAGAAGGCCCTCAGCGCTGGACCTCAGCATCCGGGCAGAATGATGGGGGTGGAGACGCTCCTTCAGGTATACTGGACCGAGGCCGTTTAGGGCTTTAAAGGTCAGCACCAACACTTTGAATTGTGCTCGGAAACGTACTGGGAGCCAATGTAGGTCTTTCAAGACCAGTGTTATATGGTCTCGGCGGCCGCCCCCAGTCACCAGTCTAGCTGCCGCATTCTGGATTAGTTGTAGTTTCCGAGTCACCTTCAAAGGTAGCCCCACGTAGAGCGCATTGCAGTAGTCCAAGCGGGAGATAACCAGAGCATGCACCACTCTGGCGAGACAGTCCGCAGGCAGATAGGGTCTCAGCCTACGTACCAGATGGAGCTGGTAAACAGCTGAAGCTGTTTCCCGGGGTGTGGCCACTGCCGCACGCTGACAGCTTCTAGGAGCTGCAGGCGAGAGCTGAGTGCAGGGGACCAAAGGTGGACAAAGTGTCCCAGAAAGAGCACGATGTGTCTCCCAGCAGAGATACTACCCCCTCCCCTTAACACCCCATAAACCGCCATACATTACTAGGGAGACAAAACTCCTATCTGAAACCCTGGAGATTTGCTACCAGTTGTTGTAGACCAAGGGTGGCATTGGGATGATCTCCCATCATCCTTGACCACTGGCCATCCTGCCTGGGTGCTGGAAGGCATCAGGGCAAGGCAGGCTGGTGGGTGTCAACTCTGTACGCTGCGCCCAAAGTCATCTGTGAGCAGGGGTGCCCTCTGGGTATTACTCGACTGCAGCTCCCATCATCCTGGACCACCGGGGAGTTGCAGTCCAACAACGGTGTGGTGCAGTGGTTAGAGTGTCAAGACTAGGATTTGCAACAGCAGGGTTCAAATCCCAACTTGGCCCAGAAGCTCCCTGGGTGACCTTGGAGTCAGTCACTGCCTCTCAGCCCAAGCTGCCTCACAGGTTTGTTGTGGTGGTTAAACGAGGAGGGGGAGAACCACCTTGTATTCAGCCTTCACTGGAGAGCCAGTGTGGTGTAGTGGTTAAGAGCAGTAGTCTCGTAATCTGGGGAACCAGGTTCGTGTCTCCGCTCCTCCACATGCAGCTGCTGGGTGACCTTGGGCCAGTCACACTTCTTTGAAGTCTCTCAGCCCCACTCACCTCACAGAGTGTTTGTTGTGGGGGAGGGAGGAAAGGGAGAATGTTAGCTGCTTTGAGACTCCTTAGGGTAGTGATAAAGTGGGATATCAAATCCAAACTACTACTACTACTACTACTACTACTACTCTTCTTCTTCTTCTTCTTCTTCTTCTTCTTCTTCTTCTTCTTCTTCTTCTTCTTCTTCTTCTTCTTCAGCTCCTTGGAGTAAAAAGTGAGGCATAAATGTGATAAATAATAATAAATAGACATTGCTGCATGAGGTGAGCCAGTTGCCTGACCCCCTATAAGGCACCTTCCTGTATTTTTATGTTTAAACATGCAGTTCCCTTAATAGCAGCCTCAGTGCTGCTGGTGTGCATAATGCACAATGGTTTGTGTATCTTTGATGCGTTCTAACAACGCCCGTTTTCATTTCCCCCCAGCGTTTTTTAGGTGCCAAAGACCCAGTTGACCGCCGTGTGGAGCGAGATAAGTTCAGGCAGGAGCCCCGCCAGAGGACCGGGATGGATTGGCTGTGACAACCTGCCGCAGGTGGAGGTGGAGGGGAGAGTTATGATGAAGAGTTCCTGCCGAGCTGGCCTCCACCGGGAACTGCTGAATTCCACATCCTCCGCGTTACACCCGGTCAAACGGTATGGTTAGATGCAGAGCCCCCATTTCTCCTGGGCAAACACATTCTATCTCAGCTGCCTTCCGATAGGCTCTTGGTGGCTGAAAAACCCATTTTTAAGCAAGGATCCCAAGGAAACGAGGAGGAACACTGGATTCCTGGCTATTTATAGACTTATTTTGGGTCCCAGGTGACTCTGATGTCTCCTACGATGAAGGCAGTTTGTGTCAGAATTGCAAAGGGAAAGGCTGTGGTCTTTTATAGACAGAGTGGCTGACTAGAAAACAAGAAGCAGAGGATAGGAATAAGTCAGCTATTTTCCCAGTGTGTACAGTCGGACCTTGGAAGTCGAATGGAATCTGTTCTGGAAGTCCGTTCGACTTCCAAAATGTTCGAAAACCAAACCACTTCTTCTGATTGACTGCAGGAAGCTCCTGCAGCCTATCAGAAGCCATGGAAGCTCCGTCAGACGTTTGGGTTCCACAATGACATTTGCAGACCAGAACAATCACTTCCAGGTTTGCAGCGTTCAGGAACCAAAACTTCCAAGTTCCATGGTTTTTCAGGATCCAAGTTACCACTGTTCTTCATTATAAATATTTGTGTCCCTTGCCTGCCAAAGTGGGACCCTCGAAACAGCTTATGACAACAATGATCGGTTAAAAAAACACCAACACCCTAGGAAGGAAATGCCACCCTCCTAAGATGTGTCTGGGCCTTCATTTCTAACTCCCTCGTGCTAAGACAGAAGATGCCAGACTCCTCCAAAAATTCATGGGTGCTTGAGAAATCATGCTAAGGTCATGGCTTAGGTAATTGTGGGTCAGCATCCTCTGCTCTGAAGTCCTGACAGGATGACGGGTCTTCCGCTCAGCCTTAGAAATAAAATCCAAACAAATAATCAATTTGAAAAATGAACTGAGTCTTGAGAGGCCGAAAATGAGTTTGTTCACTGTTACTGAAGTTCCTTCTTCCTGTAGCTTTAGGGTCCAATTTATATCAGAGCCTTCCCCAAGCTAATACCTCCCTCCCCCTGGTATTTTGGACTAGAACTTCCATCAGCCCCAACCAACATTGACTTTAGCCAGGGGTGTCGTCCTCTCTCAGTTTCTCTCTCACACACGTGTGTTTGTGTGTGCGCACACATGTGCATGTATGAACACACAACTCCCTACCTACTCTATAAAAAAGGTATCCCATCTCCCTGATCTCTCAGCTCCTGGCTCCTTGTGTACAAAAGCAAGCACACTTCAAAAATCAGCAATGGTATCGGTTTTTAATCCGTGCATTTCTCTCTCTCCTAGAATATCTGGCATGCACTTAAAGCCCTATCTCAAGTTACAGAAGAAAGAACGGCCTCTGGAAATAAGTCTGGACTCTCCCCGAAGCCCACCAATGAGCCAGCCGAGGTTGGCAGAAGAGGAGAAGCCCAGCAGCCCCGAGCCAAGCCTCTTTCCTGCCCCCTCTCTCCGGAAGCCATTGGGGACCCTCTCCCCCAACACCATCGCTAGCAGCAGGAGCCACGCGGAAGGGCCCGGCGGGAAGGAGAGGAGAGCCGCCCTCCTGGCCACCATCCACCAGGGGGACGACGGAGAGGGGCCACTGGACATCTGGGCCATCGTGAAGCCGGGGAACACCAAGGAGAAGGTCGCCTTCTTTGCGGCCCAGCAATGCGGCGACCGCAGCCGGGTGCTCTCCGTGAAGAACAAGAGCACCTGGGACATCGACGGGAGGTCCACTAAGCGCAGGAAAAAGTCGCTGGATATCAAGAAGGCAAAGGTCCACCTGGAAAGGATGAGGGAGGCCAGTGGGAGGTGCTACCAGCCTGAGCCATTTGCCTGCGGCATCGAGCACTGCTCTGTCCATAATGTGAATGACGGCCTGGAGGGGGGCTTCCCGGGGCGGCCCCTGTCGGTCGTCGAGATGGTTGCTTTCTTGGAGCAAAGAGCCAGCGTCTTGCTGGCCGACTGCTCCAAAAACTGCCCTAGTGCCTCTGCTGTGACCAAGTTCCCTGGCCAGCCCAAAGCCGCTCCCCTAGCCTCTCCCGGACCTTTCCCCACCTCGGGAGTCTGCGAAGCTCCCTCTGAAAAGGCAGCCTGTGGGGCGAGCAGCAGCAGTGGCAGCAGCAGCGATGGGGAGCAGCAGGCAGAGCCCCTTCGAGTGCTGGACATGGTGGCCAAGCTGGAGTCGGAGTGTCTCCGGCGCCAGAACGAACGCGAAGCAGGGTCGCTCTCGAGGAACAACAGCTTCCGGCGGAACGTGGGGCGGATGCTGCTGGCGAGCGGGGCGCCCCCGGAGAACGACGCCAGCAAGGCGCCCCCAGAAGCTCCCAGCCAGGAAGAGCCCTGTCCGCCGCTGGAAGGCCAGCTATCTTCGATCGTAGACGCCCGTGCTGGGAAGGGCCTTCTCGTTCTCGAGCAGGGAGGGTCGGTCTCCTCCAGCCGCGGCTGGCTCGGTTCTGAGAAGGCGAGCAAACCCACATATCCTGAAGCTGCCCAGGCGCCCCCACATTCCTTGCACAGCAGAAAAGCGACGGTTGATTGTACGCCGAAGGAGCCGGCCCCTCTTCCCAGCCTGGCTCCCAACGCGCGAGTGAGAGAGTCTGTGAGCATTAGTATCTCTGTCACCAAGAGGGACGCCGGCTGCAGAGCTGCCCAGCCTTCTGACGCCGCCTTGGGCGAAGACCCTCTTCCGGGCAGACTCTTCTTGCTCCTGTCCAGGTGCGAGGCCCCCCAGGAGTGCCTGCGCTCGGAGGAGACCCTCCCCGAAGAGTGCCGTGTGGGTCCTCAAGGGAAGGAAACCTCCCTGGGCGATGAAGCCCTGCGCCTGCCCGCCCCTGCTGCCGGGGAGCCCCAGGAGGCGCCCTCAGAAAGCACCCCGCAGGCCCTCGCCTCCTCGCGCCTGAAGCGGCAGAGATCTCACGACTTCCTGGAGACCAGGTTCAAAATCCAGCAGCTCCTGGAGCCGCAGCAGTACCTGCTCTTCCTTCCGCACCACATCATCGTCAAGATTTTTGGGCTGCTACCCACCCGCAGCCTGGTGGCGCTCAAGTGCACCTGTGGGTACTTCAAGTTCCTCATCGGGTACTACAACATCCGGCCGGCCGACTCCCGCTGGGTCCGCGACCCCCGCTACCGGGAAGACCCCTGCAAGCAGTGCAAGAAGAAGTACACCAAGGGCGACGTCTCGCTGTGCCGCTGGCATCCCAAGCCCTATTGCCAGGCGCTGCCCTACGGACCCGGCTACTGGATGTGCTGCCACAGGTCCCAGAGGAGCGTCCCCGGCTGCAGGCTCGGCCTTCACGACAATCACTGGGTGCCTGCCTGCCACAGCTTTAACCGTGCTCTGCACAAGAAGCCCAGGGAGGCGGAAGAGGACTGTTAGCATGCCCTCCCTGGCGCAGTCTTTGTGGAGCCTCACTTCCTAGGTGGGGAGGGGAAAAGATGTTTTATGCCTTGTGATGTTTACACTGTATATAATTTTGTGGGTGGTTTTTTTGTTTGGTCCCCCTCCCCCTTTCTATTTCCCGCTTCCACAGGGCTATGAAGAAACTGCACATGACTTCTAAATCACAAGAGCCTTTTTTAACCTTTTAGAGAAAGAGAGAGAGAGAGAAATAGCCCTTCCGTGTACATAATATTCCCAGAATCTCCTTGTCCATCAGAGTGACTTGACAGCTGGTTGACCAACGTTGAAGATCACTACAACGCAGCTACGAGAGTGTTGCGGCTACAAGTCCCGTGTTGTCGTCGTTGTAAAAAGCAACAACTGTGTCTCATTTTCAAATCTGTATATCCTGTACAAAAATATACATATATAAATATATATAAATATAAATATATATTGAAAATGTTTCTGGAAGGAAACTCTAAATAGGTAAAAGAGGAATCTTCGAAAAGATGGTTTAACTGGACAACCTTAAAAAAATAGGCTAGAACAAATATTTGTTATATCTTAGGGTGGCAGCAAGTGAAAGAGGGGTGTTTTTCTTAGAGCAAAGTGTGTTGAGAAAAAGCTCTGTCTTCCCATGCCCACCTCACCTGGTTTTTGTTTCATTTTTTTTTTTACCTTAAAATAAAATGTGCATTCTGAATCTTGCTCTTGCTCACCTCTGTTTTCCTCTCAAGATTTTTCCTCGTTAATGCTCTCTCTCTTAAAAAGGGGTGGTATTGCAAGCATTCCGGCTATGTGAAAGTGTTCTGCATTATGGTCAGAGAAGCAGGGCCAGCCCAGGACACTTTGCTGTCTGGGGCAGGATGATGTGCCCTCCCTTTTCTGCATACCCAAGCCCATGGACTGGTAGTTGGGTCTTGCCATGCAGCCACCAGCACGGAAGAATCTTCCACTACACCAGAAGGCAGCAGGTTGGTTTAGGGCATCCAGGACAAGGCCACACAGCCCTTGTGCATAGGAGGGCCATACAAGAAGATGTATCTGCCACCTGGGGCAGTTGCCTTGTTTTGCCTAATGAAGACAGCTTACCGTATTTTTCGCTCTATAGGACGCACCGGACCATAGGAGGGGGAGAACAGGGGAAAAAAATCTTTTTCTTGTTCTCCCCCTCTAAAACAAGGTGTGTTGCATTCACCCAAAGCCTTCACAGCGCAGCGGGAGTTACCGCTGCGCTCTGGAGGCTTCAGGCGGCTACCTTGGAAGCCTGGAGAGCGAGAGGGGTCGGTGCGCACTGACCCCTCTCGCTCTTCAGGCTTCAGTGAAGGCAACTCGGAGGCTTCAGGTTCCTTTCGACCTGCTCTTTGGGGCTGGCAGGGGGAAGCGCTGCTTTCCCCCACTGCCAGCCCCAAAGAGCAGGTCGGGGAACAGCCTTGCCGCTGCCCCCTGAGCTTGTGGGGGCTGGCGGTGGGGGGAAGCGCTGCTTTCCACCACTGCCAGCCTCAAAGATCCCTGAAGCCTTTGGAGCGCAGCGGGACCTCGCGCTGCGCTCCAAAGGCTTTGGGTTCCTTTCGCTGACCCAAAGCCTTTGAAGCGCAGCACGAGTTCCCGCTGCACTCCAAAGGCTTGAGGCTTCGGGGACAGCCTTTGTAGCCTCCACAGGGCAGCCTTCACCCCGCTGCCCTGCAGAGGCTTTGTGCAGCTAACCCCAAGCTAGAACAGCGAGGCGGAGCGCTGTGCAGCGCTCTGTCTCCCTGTTCTGGCTTTGGGCTTAGCCACGAAGCCTGCATTCGCTCTATAGGACGCACACACAATTCCCCTTAATTTTTGGAGGGGGAAAAGTGTGTCCTATAGAGCGAAAAATACGGTATGTAATTGAGGGATCTTGCACCTGATTTTGAATGACAGTTCCCCTATCCTGAGGTTATGTGTGACTCGGCCCACACAGTTCAGGAGGAACCCCAGGGAGCTTCAGGGAGAGGAGGGAAAGGACAAGATTGGTTGCATGACCTTCCGCTCATGCAGCCATTGGATACAATCCCTCTGTATTTAGCCAGGGGATGTGTATTTAGGCTGGTGGGGGTGTTGAAAAACTAACTGGATTTTGAAATTTAAATGTGAATCTTTGCCATTTCCGATTTAATTTTGCAAATGTCAAAAAACAGATGTGCACCCATGCTATGGAATGCACACTCGATTTTCAGACATTTACGAGGTTTTCCGGAATGCTCAAAATCAACATGGGCATGCTGATGTTTTCCAAATTTAGGCATTCAGAGTTACATAACCTTCATAGAGTTTACTCCCACTTTGCACACTTTGATCAGAGGCAGGTTGCAGCTGCCTCAAGCGCAGTCGCTTCTCATCACACACATGGATTTGACTGTTGGAACAACCTTTTGTTTTGAGAAGCAACTTCCCTCCAGCTCTGGAAGCTAACTTTGATTAATGGAAAAGTGTGTATTTTATTCGTAGAATCAAGTAGTAGATTAAATTATGTAGTAGACGGTATATGGTTCCAGGTTGCAGAGGACACCAAGTCAAGATGAGCAGCAAACGTTTTAGAAAACATGGGAGTGTTTCATAGATAGCAATTAATTTGAAAATCAACAAGAAGCATGGTTGTGTTTCATGGAGGAGCAAAAGTGCCAACCATCTCTATAGCCAGGTTGAGGCAGTTTAACTGGTAGCAAAGTCTTCTGAGAAAATATCTAACTTAGCATGAGTCACCATGACTGTAAGTCATGCAAGGCCAGTGTTTTAGGTTCACCTTGATAGGCCTAGTTCAGGGGTCTGCAACCCGCGGCTCCAGAGCTGCATGTGGCTCTTTTACACCTTTGCCACGGCTCCGGGGCGGATACTAGCGAGGGGAGGAGGCGCATTGTGCGCCCCGACACTCCCCACTGTGGCGGGCGCTGTACTGGCTGTGACGTCGCATGGGGGCGGTGCGTGCGTTAGTCACGCACCGTCCCGACGTCACCTTCCCGCCCGCCCGCTACATTGTAAGAGACATGTACGCTGGTCACTGCATTGAAAGGGGGCATGTACGCTGGTCACTGTTTTGAAGGGGAGTGAAGAACACACACACACACACAAAAAGGTAACTTGTTAATTTAACGTTTATTTCTATGAGGAGGAGTAATTCTGAGGGGTCAAACAAAGAAATAATAAAAAAGTGACAAAAAAGTTATTTTTATAATGACGAGTTTTGCGACTCCCAGTTTTTTTTTCTTCGGAAACAGGTCCAAGTGACTCTTTTTGTCTTAAAGGTTGCAGACCCCTGGCCTAGTTTCTGAGATAGAGGAAGCACTATTACTTTGTTCTCTGTGAGGAATACATTTTCACACTGGAAAAGAGGATGTTGATAAGGTGGGGGGGGGGGAATTGAGAAGAGCTGAAAAAAAGGGCAAAAAGGCTCGTAGCTCAGGAGCAAAGCATCTGCTTTGCATGCAGAATGTCCCAGGTGCAACGCTCAGCATCTCCAGGCAGGGCTGGGAAAGGTTCCCTGCCTAAAATTCTGCAGAGCTGCTGCCAGCCTGTGTAGACAGCTCTGAGGTAGATGGAACACTGGTATATGGCAGCTTCCTATGGCATGACCAGTCACAAGTACAGTGGTACCTCGGGTTAAGTACTTAATTCGTTCTGGAGGTCTGTTCTTAACCTGAAACTGTTCTTAACCTGAAGCACCACTTTAGCTAATGGGGCCTCCTGCTGCCGCTGCACAATTTCTGTTCTCATCCTGATGCAAAGTTCTTAACCTGAGGTAGTACCGTATTTTTCGCTCTAAAAAGTTTTCCCCTCCTAAAATTTTTCCCCTCCTAAAAAGTAAGGGGGAATGTGTGTGTGTCTTATGGAGCGAATGCAGGTGGCTTTGCTCAGCGCTCCCTTTAAAGAGCTGCGTGGAGCGTGTGTGCGGCTCTTCGGGGCTTTTCCCCGAGGGAGAAGGGCTTAGCCGCACGCAGTCTGTCCCGGGCAAGGGGAGCCTTCATCCCGCTGCCCGGCAGACGCTGCGTGCAGCTATCCCATAAGCCAAGACAGCTTGCGGGATTGCTGCGCAGCGATCCTGCTGGCTGTTCTGGCTTCTGGGATTCAGAATATTCTTTTTCTTGTTTTCCTCTTCCAAAAACTAGGTGCGTCTTATGGTCTGGTGCGTCTTATGCGGTATTTCTGGGTTAGCGGAGTCTGTAACCTGAAGCGTATGTAACCTGAGGTACCACTGTATTAGGAAGAGAAGGGTAAACATGTTTTTTTAGATTACTAGGACTCTTGAGAACGAACAAAAGTTAACAATCTGTTTTGCCAGTTGAAAAGCACCTCAGGCAGCAGATGACCCTATCCTGGCTGGGGTTGATGGGAGTTGTAGCTCAAAAATCTGGGAAAATCTATTCTGCATAGGCAGCCCCTGCAGGAGAGCACCTGTTTTCTTTGTACCCAGAGACCAGTACCATCATTCCGTCTTTGAATTAGTGAATTTCATAGCTTAACCACGTGCCGTGTGAAGAAGTCCCTTTTCCCCTTGTCCTGAAACTTCCAGCGTCTGGGGATGCTTCCCTGGAAGGGAGACCCAGATGTGAAACAGCAGAAACTACCTCCAGGCTCCGAGGCAACAGTTCTCTGGGACCTCAGCTGAAGATACCAGGGATTAACCCCAGGACCTTCTGCTTGCAGAGCTATAGCCAGTCCGATTGGTGGAAGAATCGCATACACCTGCCCTTGCAGGTGAGAGCAGAATAAAACCATGAGATCAATAAATGGGTGGGGCTGCTTGACAACAGTAGTGACAAGAAAATTTTCCCTCTACACTGCAGGCTTTAGGGAAAAGGTGTGATTTGCCATTGACTTGGGAGAGCAGACAGAATTCCTGTGCGCTTGAGAGGGGCACATTCCACAAGCAGGCAGATCTTTCGCCATTTTGCTGCATTGCATAAAGATAAAGGGACCCCTGACCATTAGGTCCAGTCGTGGCCGACTCTGGGGTTGCGGCGCTCATCTCACTTTACTGGCTGAGGGAACCGGCGTACAGCTTCCGGGTCATGTGGCCAGCATGACTAAGCCGCTTCTGGCAAACCAGAGCAGCACACGGAAACGCCGTTTACCTTCCCGCCGGAGTGGTACCTATTTATCTACTTGCACTTTGACGTGCTTTCGAACTGCTAGGTTGGCAGGAGCTGGGACCAAACAACGGGAGCTCACCCCGTCAGTGGGATTCGAATCGCCGACCTTCTGATCGGCAAGTCCTAGGCTCTGTGGTTTAACCCACAGCGCCACCCTTGTCCCATTGAGTTGCATATGGTCTCCCAAGTTAGCCACAGAGGCATAAGGAGCTCTGATGGGACTTTACTTGGGTTATCAGAGCATAGATTTTCAACCTTTTTGAGACCACAGCTCCCTTGACCCAACTACATTCTTTCTGTGGCAACCCTGTGGGGCTCATGAGCCCAGTTACGTCACCCCTTGCCGGCAGAGCTGGCAGCCTCTCACCCTTCTTCAGATACCTTGTGGAGCATCCCCTCAGCTTCTCCCCTCCGGGCAGCTGCTGCTACCCCAAAGAGAGGTGCCTCCTCATACTGCCCCATAGCAGCCTGGGAAGAGAAGGCGCCCAGCCTTAGTGGCCCAACAGAGACTGGCCGAAGGTGGGAGGCAGCAGTGACAGCAGCAGGGCTGCTGCAACAAACAGCTCTGCAAGCCTTAAGCATTGAGAGGAGGGAGGGAAGCAAAGAGGGATGATAATAATAATTTATTATTTATACTCTGCCCATCTGGCTGGGTTTCCCCAGCCACTCTGGGCGGCTTCCAACACAATATTAAAATACAGTGGTCTGTTAAACATTAAAAGCTTCCCTAAACAGGGCTGCCTTCAGATGTCTTCTAAAAGTCTGGTAGTTGTTTTTCTCTTTGACATCTGATGGGAGGGCGTTCCACAGGGTGGGTGCCACTACCAAGAAGGCCCTCTGCCTGGTTCAGTGTACCTTGGCTTCTCCCAGTGAGGGAATCGCCAGAAGGCCCTCAGAGCTGGACCTCAGTGTCCGGGCAGAACAATGGGGTTGGAGATGCTTCTACTGGACTGAGGCCGTTCAGGGCTTTAAAGGTCAGCATCAACACTTTCAATTGTGCTCAGAAATGTACTGGGAGCCAGTGGAGGTCTTTCAAGACTGGTGTTATGTGGTCTTGGCGGCTGCTCCCAGTCACCAGTCTAGCTGCCGCATTCTGAATTAGTTGCAGTTCCCGGGTCACCTTCAAAAGTAGCCCCACATAGATGCCAGTGTTGCCCGAAGCACCCCTGACCATCATTCAAGGCACCCCAGAGTGCCACAGCACCCTGGCTGAAAACTACTGTATTAGGGGTCACTTTTGTGTTCATAGCAGACACCCAGATGTATACAACACACAATACTGTCATCTTCGTAGTGTTCCTTACAATTTTAGAAAACCTACGAGGATTCACACAACTAGCCTCTCCCAAGTCAGAATGAATGGAATAATAAAAACCAAACCAGCCAACCTTAGGAAAACTCCTGTTAAAAGATTTATTGCAATAATACAATAAATTTTTAGAAAAACACACGCATCTGTTAGGTTACAACCCTACCTAGTGGGGCAAGTGGCGCAAGGTTTGCTGAAAAGGCAGCCAGGGGTTGGGGACCCTCAAACATAAATCCCGCTCAGAGGGTGGAGAGCACTCCTCATTTCAGAAGCTTAGCTCGTATCTTTTGAGGCCACTGACCCTAAATGCGCAGCCTTGCCTCTGTGGCGCCACAACTATGACCCGCAAGATTCTCAGCCGGCCGTCTTCAGCCACAACAGTCCGCTAATGGGGAGCCTCTCTGCTCCTCGCCATTCAAGCAGAACACAATCACACCTCAATTGCACTAAAGTTTTGGGCACACACTCCCGGTTTCTCCACATAGCTATATATGTGTAAAAACATTTTTTATATATGTGTGTGTATCTATTTATATATACATATAAAACAAAAACCAACCGGAAAAAAACCATTGTTACCCAAAAAAAAAGTGTTTCTGGAAAGGATTTGACACCCTAACATATTACAATCCTTGGGGCGCACCTTTGTGAATTCCGAGTGGATGCTACACTACGGCGCTAGAGAGGCATCGTTTTAAGACAAAGAAATCAGGACTGACAAAAGGTTTGTGGTTTACTGGCATTTCCTATTAAGAGGGTTTCCCCTCTCTTCTTTTTTAAACAAACCATAAATAAGCAGCAGAATGGATGATGGGGCAGGGAAGGGAACATACGAGTTATATTTACAAGGGGGAAAGGGCCCAGGGCCAGCTGGGAGAACCCAGCAGCTACGAGCCCAGCACTGAGCAGCCTATCTCCTTTGCAACTAATAAAGTGCCTTCTTTCACAGGACCTCCTTCCACACATATCGTTTCGAACACAGGAGAGACTCGCAGGGCAGTGTCCCATGTTGAGCATCCTTTGAGGCAAAGACAAGTGAGCCCTGCACCACCCGGTTTCCCTCCAGTCTCTCATAGCTGGACAAAACCTCACCGGGAGCCTGCGATGATGGAGCAGGCTGGATTACATTGCTGCTGTTCTTCTGCATTAAGTCTTCGCGGGCTGGGAAATCCCGCCCGACCGGTTTAAAACTGAAAACACTGAACCGGTGGGATCTTTGGTTTATTAACAGAAATGTGCAGAACCCCATCTCCCGCAAGTACGTCTGCCACGCAAGGTTCCCCACGCCACCAACTTCCACCCAACTCCAGGCCAAAGTGGGACAGGCAGAGAATCAGAGCAGAAACACATCACAGAATCGAAACAGCCAAGAGCCAAATATTCAGCACCAGCGGCTGGAACCCTCTCCTGAAGACTGCAGAAATGCCCACCAGCCCAGGCCCGTTATCTGTGAGGAGGAAGCCTTTGGCCTGGCATGATTTTGGTCTCTGCATGTGTGCTACTCCACAGAAGTGGATGCCCGCAGGACTGCACCACGTGACTCTGAATCATGGCAGCAAAGCATCCTTGGGCTCACACTGCTGGGAGTGGCATGGGCAGGGAGGCTGCCTGACTGGCACCTCTCCCCCAAGGTGCACACTTGGCACATTAGGCCGCAGTGGGGTTGCAAGAGAGCAAGGGCAGAAACAGAAACCCAACTTCTCTATTGTTCTGTAACGCATTGGGGGTTGCTACATCGTGCCACTGGATGCTGGACTTCAGTGTTCTCTATCTGCGGTGGAACTCTGGCCCAAATTTCCCCACCTGCCCTGCCTGACTTGCACCTTTTGATCACTCATTCCTTGCCAAGGCCTGGCCTCCATGCACACAGGGCCTACGCTGTCTCTTATACACGGAGAGATGGACTTGCATGCTCAGAATCCCCACCCACTAAGTGCCTGAACCAGGACTGGTTTTCTCTAGGGGGCTGAACAAGGAAAGGGTGCATTGCCAAAAGCCTAATTCGCCCCCCCCAATTGCCAAAAGCCTGCCTAGTCAGAAGCCAGGCTGAGGTCCGAGGGGCACCGTGCTACATCCAACCAGAAGCTGAACTGGATGCAAGAACCAGGAGGATTTCATGGGGTTTTTGACCAAGGAGGAACACAAGCCTCATTGCTCTCCACAAGGAGCACAGGATTTCTTTAAAAAAAACCAAAAAACCCCCCACATGGAACGTGGACCAAACGTCAAAACAAAAGTGCGGCTCCTTTGCACACAAAGAGGATTTGTGACGAGACAAACCTTATTGTAGCAGTAGAATTGCTCTGTATTGGCAAGTTATTACAGTCCAGGCTTTCTTTGGTGTCGGGCAGCCAGAGCAAGAAGCCAGGGAACTCTTGAGTGACTCAGCATAAAAAACGTTCTGCAACTGGATCCATAAGAGTGTGCGCACACACATGCACACTCACACAATGAAGGCATGACCTAACATCTAATTTCTCCCCTTTAAAAATAAATAACCTATTGATATTGAAGAAACATGATGTATTAAAATTATGGCAACGGAGATCAGAGACCACACAGAAATGCAGCAATCTGCACATCTTGCCAGAAGGCTCTACAAATGTGCATTTTGTGCTGCAAATTTTCTCCCCTGTGCACACTTTTAGAATAAACACACACAAACAAACGTAACCCAAGAACCCTGCTGGGAACTAATCACAGGGGATGTGGTGGCCTCATGCACTGGGCAGAACTGCCACGATAGTTTTCTCTTTCAGTCTTCATGCTTCAAGATGATTTGCCAGGCCACATAACCCCAGATCTATTTCCTTGTTTTTGTTTTTTTGTTTAAGGGACTAAACTAAAAAAGAAACTGAAGTTAACAGACAGGATCCTCCTCCTTTCACCCTCAGCAGAACACGTGGGACTCGGAAGAGGCACAGAGTTCCATTTTCAGGTCTCCAAAATGTGTGTCGAGAGAAAACGAGATGCAAGGTGACTGCTGCGCAGTCAAGCTTGGGCAAATTGAAAGCATCTTCCAGAGGGGAGTGCGTGTTACGCAATCAGATGTCTGACCCTTGATGTTCCAGGCACTACTTAGCAGAATTGGGAAGGTTTACTACAGTGATGGTGGGCGGGATGTGGGACAGGAATTCCCCCCCGCCCCACAGAGGTCCGAGTGTCACCCTAGCGATGTCCAGTGTACGCTTTGAACCAGGAGGTAACGGAGGCCGCGGCCGAGGAGATCATGCCCCCTGCGCTGCTGCTGGCGATGGGCTCTCGCGAGGCCAGCGTGCTCTGGCTCTGAAGCATCTCCACCGTCTGCGAGGGGATGTCGCAGAACCGGGGGCTGGGCAGGTTCTCCCAGTCCGTCCCCAGGTCCGTCTCTTCGTCGCTGACACGTTCGTCGCCGCTCTCGTCCGTTTCGCCGGCGCCACTGGGGTCCACGAACTCCATCGAGTCCTCCAGGTCGGCGCTGATCTCGAACGGCCCAGACCTGGGGTCGGAAAAACTGACTCGGCTTACGGGGAAAACGACTCGCAAATCGGGACCGGCAAGAGGAACTAAGATACCTTTTGCAGGAGAATGACAGAGCTTTGCTCCACTTACAAACTCCCCAGAAAAACAAGGTTTAAACTGGGCACCCCCAAACCCAGGCCTCCAATGGGACTACAATTCCCATCATCCCTGACCACTGGTCCTGTTAGCTAGGGATGATGGGAGTTGTAGTCCCAAAACAGCTGGAGGGCCGAGTTCAGGGGTGCCTGGTTTCAACTGGCTGGTGGATCACTTAATAATAATGCTGTAAGCTGTGGTGTAGGGACAGGAATCCAGGTTCTCATAATATTTGGGAAGGTCTCCAGCGAAATTTGAAGAACACAAGTAAGGGAAAGGGTGCCACGGTCTAACCCTTTTGAGGCCAGGATTGGAGCTGAAGGGAAACCAAAGGAACTAAGCTTGCTGGGAAAAGGACCTAACCCCTCTCTACCATGGTGAACCACAGACACACTCTCCCATATTAAGGATACATTGCAGTCTGGCCCAAGAGGGCTGGGGAGCAGGGCTGCAGAGAAGGCCTGGCCGGGGAAGAGCCGCCGGGTGAGAGAGACAGACTTGGATGGCTACATTCAGCCCCCAGGCCTGAAATTCCTCTCCCCTTCAGGTAGAAGATCCAGCTCAGCTTGTGGATGCCAATTTCCCTCCAAGCCACAGAGGGTTGCTGCCAGCCAGAGCTGAGTCTCCTAGGCTATGTGGACCGCTGCTCCAGTTCAGTATAAGGCAGTTTCAGTTGCTGAATTTGGCTCTCTGTTCGGTTGTCATGGTCCCATTTCATAGCTCAGGGAAAGCTGAATTAGGAAAGGAGGCCCTGAGGGAGCAGAGGGAGGGGGGAGGTATCCTGGTGGCACAGGGATGGGGAATAATAATAATAATAATAATAATAATAATTATTATTATTATTATTATTATTATTATTATTATTATTTATTATTTATACCTCGCCCATCTGGCTGGGCCTCCCCAGCCACTCTGGGCAGCTTCCAAAAATATATATATTAAAATACTGTACATCAAACATTAAAAGAACAATGGGGGCGGAGACGCTCCTTCAGATATACTGGACTGAGGCCGTTTAGGGCTTTAAAGGTCAGCACCAACACTTTGAATTGTGCTTGGAAACGTCCTGAGAGCCAATGTAGGTCTTTCAGGACCGGTGTTAAAAGGTTTCAGCAGCCGCTCCCAGTCACCAGTCTAGCTGCCGCATTCTGGATTAGTTGTAGTTTCCGGGTCACCTTCAAAGGTAGCCCCACATGGAGCGCATTGCAGTAGTCCAAGCAGGAGATAACCAGAGCATGGACTACTCTGGCGAGACAGTCTGTGGGCAGGTAGGGTCTCAGCCTGCGTACCAGATGGAGCTGGTAAACAGCTGCCCTGGACACAGATTTGACCTGTGCCTCCATGGACAGCTGTGAGTCCAAAATAACTCCCAGGCTGCGCACCTGGTCCTTCAGGGGCACAGTTACCCCATTCAGGACCAGGGAGTCCTCCACACTTGCCCGCCTCCTGTCCCCCAAAAATAGTACTTCTGTCTTGTCAGGATTCAACCACAAGGGGAAGGCTGTGCCAGGCTTAGAAGTGGCACAGAAAGGGGACAAGGAGGGAGAGGTGGTGATGGCAGGGCGCAAAAGAGGCTGGAAGCTGCTTCTTACCTTCCCAAATGTTCTGTCTCGGGGCTGACCAGGTACATCAGGTTCCTGAGTGTATGCAGAGGATGCAGGAGGTCTAAGTTTACGTGCTGGAAGAGGAAGAAAGCAGAACATCCATCAGGCAAAATGTGCTGAGACGAGGAAGGGAAGTGTGAAGCCACCCAAGAGTCAAAACCCAAAAATTTTTTTCCTTCCAGTAGCACCTTAAAGACCAGCTAAGTTAGTTCTTGGTATGAGCTTTCGTGTGCATGGCAGACCAACACGGCTAACTATCTGTAACTGCCACCCAAGAGGTTAAAGAAAAAGAAAAACTGCATTCACTGTACCTGAGAAAAGCAAAGGTAAAGGATATTGGCGTTCAGCTTTTTCACTGCCCACGTGAACTTCCTCCTGCTGAGGTTTTCCCCGCAGAACTCACTGCAAGACACGTTAAAAACACATGCACAAACTGAAGAGAGAGCTCTCAATGAAAGGATCCTCTCCCCTCCGCTTTTTGCAATGCTAGCAAATCAACCAAATCTTGGCAAAACGATGGCTTTTATTTGGCCAGTTGGCAGGAAAGGGAAAAGCGTGCATCTTGCCCACCTCCATTTGTGGAAGGAGGCAAAGCTAACTGTTTGGGGTTTGGGCACTTATTCCATGCAGAAATAATAATAATAATAATAATAATAATAATAATAATAATAATAATAATAATAATAATTTATTATTTATTCCCCACCCATCTGGCTGGGTTTCTCCAGCCACTCTGGGAGGCTTCCAACAGAATATTAAAATACAATAACCTATTAAACGTTAAAAGCTTCCCTAAACAGGGCTGCCTTCAGATGTCTTCTAAAAGTCTGGTAGTTGTTTTTCTCTTTGACATCTGGTGGGAGGGCGTTCCACAGGGAGGGCGCCACTACAGAGAAGGCCCTCTGCCTGGTTCCCTGTAACTTGGCTTCTCGCAGTGAGGGAACCGCCAGAAGGGCCTCGGCGCTGGACCTCAGTGTCCGGGCTTAGTGATGGGGGTGGAGATGCTAATTCAGGTATACTGGACAGAGGCTGTTTAGGGCTTTAAAGGTCAGCACTAACACTTTGAATTGTGCTCGGAAACGTACTAGGAGCCAATGTAGGTCTTTCAAGACTGGTGTTATATGGTCTTGGCGGCCGCTCCCAGTCACCAGTCTAGCTGCTGCATTCTGGAAGGAATCCCTTCGAGAGTGGAAGGGTTAAGTCAAAGCTGCAGGCCCTGTCACCCAACCTGTTTGCATTCACACACACATCTCTCTCTCTCTCTCTCTCTCTCTCTCTCTCTCTCTCTCTCTCTCTCTCTGTGTGTGTGTGTGTGTGTGCAGGTCCTGTTCAGTAAGCAGAGACCCATGACCAGGGTTTCCCAAACCCAGCCCTCCAGCTGTTTTTTTGGACTACAACTCCCATCATCCCTAGCTAACAGGAGCAGTGGTCAGGGATGATGGGAGTTGTAGTCCAAAAACGGCTGGAAACCCAAATTTGGAAAATGCTGCACAAGAGGTCCCTCCCTATACCTAGAGAACGAACCCGGGAGCAGCTATTGGGGCTTCCTGTTTTCTGCGGGAGACTTATCAAATGCACAAGGTGAAAAGGTGAAATCCACGCTGCTCTCAAATATCTCCATTTTTTGCTTCCTCTCCAGTGCTACCACACGGGCCTTGGGGAACTCAAAGTGCTTCACGTATAAAGGTAAAGGGACCCCTGACCATTAGGTCCAGTCGTGGCCGACTCTGGGGTTGCGGCGCTCATCTCACTTTATTGGCCGAGGGAGCTGGCATTTGTCCACAGACAGTTTTTCCTGGTCATGTGGCCAGCATGACTAAGCCGCTTCTGGCGAACCAGAGCAGCGCACGGAAACGCCGTTTACCTTCCCGCCGGAGCGGTACCTATTTATCTACTTGCACTTTCACATGCTTTCAAACTGCTAGGTTGGCAGGAGCAGGGACCGAGCAACGGGAGCTCACCCCGTCGCGGGGATCCGAACTGCCAACCTTCTGATCAGCAAGTCCTAGGCTCTGTGGTTTAACCCACAGCGCCACCCGTGTCCCTTGCTTCACATATACTCCCTTGCAATTGTTACAACGTGCAATTGTACAGCGAGTCCAGCTGTTCAGCATCTACCCTGCGGGAAAGGGGGTCTTTCCGAAACGTTGCACGCGGAAGAAAATCCCAGAGTGTAAACTGGGGTTCATGCACTTATAGACCTGGTGCTCAAAACACACGGCGCTCCCCTCGCGCCACCCGCCGGGTTATTCCAAGACAACTTGCCTGTTGTACAGCTTCTTGGGAAGGTTAACGTCAAGTATATGCGACAAAATGTTGACAAGCTGAGTTGTATAGCACAGGGCAGCACTGATGGTGTAAGCAGGGTTGTTATGTTCCATGTCTGGAAGGGAAACAACAACAACAGACCCCCCCCCATCAGTAGGTTGTAAAAGGGCTCCCCCCCCCCCAGGAGTATCAACTATATACGTCTCCCCAGGAAACAGCCCTATCAAGAAGGGAGCCTTAGATCCCAGTGTAGCATAATAGTTAGGGTGCCGAACTAGGAGCTGGGAGATCAGGGTTCAAATCACTGCTTGGCCATGAAGCTCAATTTTGGGCCAATAACTGCCTCTCAGCTCAGCCTGCCTCGTAGGTTGTTGGGGTTAGAGAGGAAGGAGAGAACCCCGTAGGCTGCCTTGAGCTCCTTGGGAGAAAAGGGTAGCGTAGGGAGCTGGGCATGTTTAGCCTGGAGAAGAGGAGGCTAAGGGGTGATATGATAGCCATGTTCAAATATATAAAAGGATGTCACATAGAGGAGGGAGAAAGGTTGTTTTCTGCTGCTCCAGAGAAGCGGACACGGAGCAATGGATCCAAACTACAAGAAAGAAGATTCCACCTAAACATTAGGAAGAACTTCCTGACAGTAAGAGCTGTTCGACAGTGGAATTTGCTGCCAAGGAGTGTGGTGGAGTCTCCTTCTTTGGAGGTCTTTAAGCAGAGGCTTGACAACCATATGTCAGGAGTGCTCTGATGGTGTTTCCTGCTTGGCAGGGGGTTGGACTCGATGGCCCTTGTGGTCTCTTCCAACTCTATGATTCTATGATTCCAGGAATGCAATAAACAAATACATTGGTATCTTGGTTCTCAAATGCCTTGGAACCCAAACACTGTGTCAGGGGGCTGCCATCAAGGGAGGGGAGAGAGGTAGGACTGTACAGAGAGCCTCCCCGTTTGTTGAGCAGCTGCACCTTGTCAAGAGTCTGGTGAAGGCGGGCCCTCAGGAGAAACGGAGGAAGAAGGAAAAGGGGGGGCGTGTTGCAAAGGCTCATCCAGCCTGAGATGAGCCACAACACCACTCCCAAGAGGTTTGAAATGCCACTTCCGTCGCAGAGTTGTTGCCAGGGAAATAAACATAAGGAAATGAGGCCGAGACGGGGTTTCCCTGGGCTTTTGTGCTGGAAGTCAATTCGGAAGAAACCACTTCCAGAATCTGCTAGTAATTGAGGCAGACCTGGATTTTGAACTTCTGCACTGTACATAGTTTGCACTCAATAAAACCTGTGAAAGACAGGTCGGATTCCTGGCTGTTATCCTCGTGAGAAACCACACACATTCCTCACACACTGCAAACCCAGAAGTAAGTGTTCTGGTTTGCGAACTTTTTTCGGAAGCCGAATGTGCTCTGTTTTGAGTGCCATGCTTCTGTTTTCAGTGTTACGCTGAGATCTGTCTGTTTTTGCTATTTATTTTGCATTTTTGTGGCTTTTTTGAGACTGTGTGGAACCCAATTCAGCTACTGATTTATTGTGTGACTGCAGTACATTGTTTATTGCTTTCATTTTATGGATCAATGGTCTCATCAGATAGTAAAAATCATGTTAAATTGCATTTTTAGGGGTTGTTTTTAAAAGTCTGGAACGGATTAATCCATTTTGCATTACTTTCGATGGGAAAGTGTGTCTTGGGTTTTGGACCGCTTTGGTTTTGGAATGGACTTCTGGAACGGATTAAGTTTGAGAACCAAGGTACCACTGTATGGAGGGGTAGAGATGTCAGGGAAGCACATAACCTGCACATAACTTCAACTCACTTTGTCCATGGCTGTGATGTGAACCCTCAATTCTGCCCAGCTCTATCCCCTAGTACTTTTGCTTCCACACACCCACGGACAGGACACAAACAAAAATTAAAACCGTGTTGCGAAACAGTGTATGAATTATACAAGTTATTTATCTTCTCTGAACCGTGAGTCACAAATCCCAAAGCCCAGCTGAAATTTTTGCTGCTGTTCCGGCTTCTGAGAGTTCTGCAGGCGAGGGATTTGCCGGCATGTTGTCACAACCAGGAAAAAAAGGAAAGGAAGCCACGGAGTTGAATTTTGTGCCTGGACCTGTGCTCCACAGCTTTGTGGGGCTGCAGAATCGCAAACGACGGGGGAGCCCTGCTGACAAACTTCCAGGCTTCCCTTAATTCAGTCTAAGCTAAGGATGAGACGGTTAAATCTGCAATGATTAAATGGGCACAAGACGTTGGACATAATATCATGTTTGCTGACTGGGAACAGTTGTGGACCACCGGGATTAAATTCACGGCATGTAATGCCTTAAGAGAGAATATTATGAAAATGATATACAGGTGGTACATGACCCCAGTCAAGCTTGCAAAAATCTATCATTTGCCCGACAATAAATGTTGGAAATGTAAGGAAAATGAAGGTACATTCTTTCACCTTTGGTGGACGTGTCCCAGGATTAAGGCGTTCTGGGAAATGATATATAATGAATTGAAAAAGGTATTTAAATATACCTTCTTGAAGAAACCAGAGGCCTTTCTCTTGGGCATGGCTGGCCAAGTGGTGCCAAAGAAGGACAGAAGTTTTTTTATGTATGCTACAACAGCAGCAAGAATACTCATCGCAAAGTATTGGAAGACGCAAGATCTACCCACTCTGGAAGAATGGCAGATGAAACTGATTGACTGTATGGGACTGGCAGAATTGACGAGCAGAATCCGTGACCAGGGAGAAGAGTCGGCTGAAGAAGATTGGAAAAAATTTAAGGACTATTTACAGAAATACTGTAAAATTAAGGAAAGTTAAATGGTGTTGGATTGAAATTGAGAGGTTTCTAGCTGCAATGATATATAAGAACATAGATGGGGGGGGAAAGGGTTTGAAAAATAAGGTAATGTTATAAGCTGTAATGCTTTAAATGAAGGATTTGCTGAACAAATAACTTTAATTGGGATACAAGGAGGAGAAGTATGAGGAGGTCTGAGAAATTTGTTATTTAAGAGTATGGTTTATGAACTTTATGTCTTTTTTAATATGTTTGTTTGTTCTGTTTCTGTTTGTTTGTTTAAAAAATTGGAAAATTTAATAAATATCTTTTAAAAAAAATAATAATTCAGTCTAAGCTACATGCTCTGCATTGATGTTAACCACATAATGTAGGTGAATGAATGAGCAGAGGCTTACTCCCAGTGAGCTTAACTTCAGCCCAGCCAGAGGCTCTGTGGAATTTTTTTTTACCTGGCCCTTGAGTGGTTTTCTTCTCTTCCACCCAGTTGTAGTAAGCAGAATAATCTCCGTTGTTGGGAAGGGTGATCCAAGGCCCCGCGATGCCTATGCTGGTGTCTCCGTTATGGTCGTCACACACCCATCGCCCGGACAGGTAGGTGGTCCTCCTGGCTTCCGCAAGCTTGCTCACAGTGCTAGAAGTCATGGCGTTGTCGCTCTCGGACGACATGTCTGCGGGGTCCCTGGAATAAAGGCAAGAGGCTGAATGGCGGTCTCTAAGGAAGGATATAGGGACGTGGGTGGCGCTGTGGGTTAAACCACAGAGCCTAGGGCTTGCCGATCAGAAGGTTGGCGGTTCGAATCCCCGCGACTGGGTGAGCTCCCGTTGCTCGGTCCCTGCTCCTGCCAACCTAGCAGTTCGAAAGCACGTCAAAGTGCAAGTAGATACCGTATTTTTTGCACCATAACACTCACTTTTTTTCTCCTAAAAAGTAAGAGGAAATGTCTGTGCGTGTTATGGAGCGAATGCCTACGGATGTGCTGCAGTCGTGAGCAGAGGATCCATGGTTCCCCTTCCTTCCCTCCTCAGTGGCTCGCTTTGAAACAGCAAAGCGGGAGAAGAGCCACTGAGTGGGGAGGAGAGAGGGACAGAGAGCCTGCTTGCTTTAAAGGAGCAAAGCGGGAGAGGAAAGGAGCCACTTACACAAGTCCGGAGCTGTTTTTTTCAGCGAGCCGAGGAGGAGGGAGAGAACAGCTAGCTAAATAGCAGCAAAGTTTTTCGCAAGCAGGCTCTCTGTCGCTCTCTCCTCCCCACTCAGCTGGCTAAATAGCAGCAAAGTTTTTCAGCGAGCCGGGGAGGAGGGAGAGAAGCAGAGACTTTAAAGGAGCAAAGCAGGAGAGGAGAGGAGCCTTCTCCTCTTATACCCTTCTTCTGCATTATTAACAGCATCCTCCTCCACCCACCCCACGCGTGCTCCTTGTCCCTTGACTGCTTTTCCTTCCCTCCCCACTTAAAACGTGGTTACAAAGCATGGATCCACATAGATTCTCAGGAATTTTGCACTGGGTCACCCCAAATTCACCATCAGATCACATAGCATGTCCATGGCTACAGCTTGCACCAAAAAAATCACGCACCCACTGTTGCCTGGGGCTGCAGTGGTACAAAAACGTGGTTACAAAGCACGGATCCACATGGATCCTCAGGATTTTTGCATTGGGCTACCCCAAACTCACCGTCAGATCACATGTCTGTGGCCACAGCATGAACCACAAAAATCATACATCCACTTTTTCGTTTAGAATATTTTTTTTCTTGTTTTCCTCCTCTAAAAACTATGTGTGTGTTATGGTCGGGTGCGTGTTACAGAGCGAAAAATACGGTAAATAGGTACTGCTCCAGCGGGAAGGTAAACGGTGTTTCTGTGTGCTGCTCTGGTTCGCCAGAAGCGGCTTAGTCATGCTGGCCACATGACCTGGAAGCTGTACGCCGGCTCCCTCGGCCAATAAAGCGAGATGAGCACTGCAACCCCAGAGTCGGCCACGACTGGACCTAATGGTCAGGGGTCCCTTTACCTTTTAAGGAAGGATATAGCCACCCCCACTAGCGGCTGCTACTGGTGTCCCCTCCGTGAACTGGGCAACCTGTGCTCAAGGGGCTCAGAAACTGGGCAGAAAATACAGAAATAAATAAACTCCTTGGGACATTGTCCCAGGAGTCCAGCTTTTCCTCTAAAAAGCGGGAAAAGTTAAAATTAAGCACATTGCTTTCAGTGGAAGAAATAAACCCATGCTAACATCATCTCCCTTAGGCAGAAAGTGCTTAAAATCGAACATTTAAAGAATTAGCTTCTGTCAAAGAAAAGCTGAAAACAGGCGTAAGACAAAACAGGTGTTGAGGCTGCAACCCCAAGCAAACTAATTATCCCCACCCACCCAGCCACCTAGAAACCACCCTTTAGACCACGCAGGGTAAAACAGAGGAAAATTAAGAACCAGGCATGTCCCCTTGAGCAGGATAAGCCTATATGGGATAGCTCAGTCGGCAGAGCATGGGACTCAAGCCCCGCATTGAACAAACAGATTCTTGCACTGCAGGGAGTTAGACTAGAAAGCTCTTGTGGTCCTTTCCAACTCTACAATTCTTTATTATTATAATACAGTCGTAACTCAGAAGTCGAATGGAATCCGTTCCGGAAGCCCGTTTGACTTCCAAAATGTTCGGAAATCAAGGCGTAGCTTCCATTTGGTTTATGATTGTGCAGGCGTGCCGGAAACAATAGACGTTCGGCTTCCAAAAAGACGTTCGAAAACTGGAACACTCACTTCTGGTTTTTGATCGTTTGGGAGCTGGAACGTTCTGTTGGGACATTGCCTACGTGCTTCTGTGCAGCTTGGCAGAGTGAACAATTAGTAAGTTGGCTGAAGGCCAGGGAGACTGAGCAGGGGGAGTTTCTGCCTGGAGACATGGGAGCCTTGGCTACAGCTCTACTCTTGGAGGAGGTCGCCCATATAGGCAGAATGACCCATGACTTCTCTGTGTGTAGGAGAGTCTTGGAGTGAGTTGAAGTTTTGTTGAGAGAGAGTTAAGATCCATATCTGCAACTTGTATATAGTAACTTGTGAGTCTGCTGTTGTACATAATAGATCTCTAAGAAACCAAGTTACTAGTAGGCAGCATTTTGTTCCTGATCATCCTGCCAGCTTGCAAACAAACGTTTCCAGAAAGTCTGTGTACACTCTGCAATTTTCAACACATTCAACTCCCAAGGCGTTTGGGAGCTGGGGTATGACTGTAATAATATTATTGCCTGTATGCAGCCCATCTATCTGGGTTGCCCCAGTCAGAATTCTTTGATCCTAAGATAGAAAGTAGTGATGTATGGAAGTGAGAGCTGGACCATAAAGAAGGCTGATCGCCGAAGAATTGATGCTTTTGAATTCTGCTGCTGGAGGAAACTCTTGAGAGTCCCATGCACTGCAAGAAGATCAAACGCATCCATTCTTAAGGAAATTAGCCCTGAGTGCTCACTGGAAGGACAGATCCTGAAGCTGAGGCTCCAAGACTTTGGCCACCTCATGAGAAGAGAAGACTCCCTGGAAAAGCCCCTGATGTTGGGAAAGATGGAGGGCACGAGGAGAAGGGGACGACAGAGGACGAGATGGTTGGACAGTGTTTTCGAAGCTACCAGCATGAGTCTGACCAAACTGCGGGAGGCAGTGGAAGACAGGTGTGCCTGGTGTGCTCTGGTCCAGGGGGTCACAAAGAGTTGGACACGACTAAACGACTAAACAACAACAACAACAAAGATAGAAATGTAGTAACTTTCAAAAAATGAAGCTGTAACTCCCACTGCGGCTCAAAGGGACTTTCACCCAAGTAAACGTGATTCTGGTTTGGGTACAAACTGGGTGACCATTTCAACACAACCCCTTGTTCCCATATTCCCATGGCCTTCCAGTTGCCACCAGGTTTCCTGCCCACAGCTGTGCAGCCAGATGAGCATGGATGTAAGTAACAAAATTATTATTACTACTAAACCCCACAAAAGAGCATATGTATGCCTCTCGCCTGCTGCATCTTGCAGACCAAGGAAGTGAGCACTGCCACCCAAGCGGGCAGCTCACCCCACTGGCTCGGCATCTTCCCCTTCCTTCCCTACCTCATGCCAATCTTCACCTCCTCGATAGGGAAGATGACGGAGGTGAGTTCCAGGACATGCGAGCGCCGGAGGCCTGCAAGGTGCTCGTGCTGGCTCCTCAGGTCGTAGTTCCTTTTCTCCACCAGCTCTCCCAGCTTGCGGTTGTGCCTCTGGATCTTCTCCTTCTTCTCCTGATGCCGCTGGGCCCTGCGGTACAGCTTCTGGTTCTCGTCCTTAATTCGGAGAAGCCACTCGGAGTCTGGGGCAGAGCAAAGGCAACGGTTAGCTTTCGGGGTGGAACTGTAGTTTCTTCAAACTGGTGCTGCAACCGGCTCATTCTTTCGATCAGAGATGGCCAGTCCTAGGCAATAGCTTTAATTTTTAGCTTCAACTTGATTTTCCCCCCAGCTGTTAACTTGTGATTAATGAAAAAGGGTTAGTTACATTGCTCTAGCAGGAGGGACGCGGGTGGCGCTGTGGGTTAAACCACAAAGCCTAGGACTTGCCGATCAGAAGGTCGGCAGCTTGAATCCCCACGACGGGGTGAGCTCCCGTTGTTCAGTCCCTGCTTCTGCCAACCTAGCAGTTCGAAAGCACAACAGTGCAAGTAGATAAATAGGAACCGCTCTGATTGGAAGGTAAACGGCGTTTCCGTGCGCTGCTCTGGTTCGCCAGAAGCGGCTTAGTCATGCTGGCCACATGACCCGGAAGCTGTACGCCGGCTCCCTCGGCCAATAAAGCGAGATGAGTGCTGCAACCCCAGAGTCGGCCACGACTGGACCTAATGGTCAGGGGTCCCTTTACCTTTACATTGCTCTAGCAGTTGTTTCCCCAACTTGCTTCCCCAGCTGTTGTTGGACTACAACTCCCATCATCCCTGACCACTGGTCCTGCTAGCTAGGGATGATGGGAGTTGCAGTTCAACAACTGCTGGGGACCCACCGCTCTCATGGTTATAACTGGTTGCTTGAACCACTTTATGCCAACTGAAAGGGCCCCCTCAAACATGCCCAATGCTATTCCGCTACTGAGGATTGCAGGGGAAGACTGACAAACGAAGGCCAAACTTTCTTTCGGTGAAGTTGCCCGCCATTACTGATCTTATCATCAAAGAAGCCCAGATCAGCTTCTGGGAAATGCTAAGGTCACATAGCATGCTTTGCAAAGCCGCTCAGCTATGGGAACAGGACTGCCCCAGATAGAGTCTGCCAACGCTTCTACTGAGGAAGAAGAGGAGGAGGAGGGGAGGAGTTTGGACTTGATATCCCGCCTTTCACTCCCCTTAAGGAGTCTCAAAGCGGCCAGCAATTTCCTTTCCCTTCCTCCCCCACAAACATTCTGTGAGATGAGTGAGGCTGAGAGACTTCAGAGAAGTGTGACTGGCCCAAGGTCACCCAGCAGCTGCATGTGGAGGAGCGGGGAATTGAACCCAGTTCACCAGATTACGAGTCCGCCGCTCCTAACAACTACACCACGTTGGCTCCCAGCACGAGCATCACTTACTTCGTGCCATTTCTTCGTTTTCCTTGCAGATCGTTTGCTTCAGCTGCTCAACCCTCATTTTGCAGGACATTATTTTCCACCTCTGTAAGAAACAGAGCGAGTAGAGGAGCTGCCCCAAAACCCACCACCTCAACAGCCTTAATCAACCAATCAGTATTGTCTCAGGGTCCAAAGGAGCAGCACCTATGATAGGGCTATTTATTATCCCCTGAACTGCACACTGCAATGTTTTCAATCAAGAAGCTTCTTGCGCCCCTCACTAGGTATAAACATTAAATTACTGTGACCCAGAGTAATCCTGGGGCTGGCAGAGTGTGGTAATTCAGTGCAAGAACAGCACTTTTTGCTTTCCCCAAAGGTGTTATTATTTTAGGGGCAAGTGAGACAACAGATACATCTATTCTCTCAACCAAATTTGCCTTCAGCAAAAAAGTTATATGTCTTGCTTATTTGCCAGCTATTTGGACATTGCCTTAGAAACAGAAAGAGTGGATGGAGGCTAGACCAGACAGATACTTTTACACCTTCAGAATAATAAAGAAATTCCAGCCAAAGTAGCTGTAATTAAGTTCTGTCTTTCTTCCAATGAACTCAAACCATTGCACATGGTCCTCTTCCAGTTCCTGCTTTCTCCTTGAATCAGCCCTGAGAGGTAGGTTAAGCTGGGAACGAGTTTGACTGGCCCAAGGTCACCCAATTGGGCTTCTTGGCCGAGTAGGGATTTGAACTCAGGTCCCTCGGGTCCTGGTCCTACACTTTAAACGCTACACTGCACTGGTGGAAACATAGGATAAAAGCAACTCTCCTTTGCTAAACTCAACAAGTACAAGACATCCAACAAATTTAAGGGTATCCGATCACCCCTTTTAAAATGTAGGTTTACTTTGGCAACTGGTAGAGTATCGGCCTCTTAATCTCAGGGCCATGGGTTCAAGCCCCAAGTTGGGCAGAAAGATTCCTGGACTGCAAGGGGTAGGACTAAATGACCCTCGTGGTTCCTTTCAACTCTACAATTACAGGACACTGTGCTCTGTAATAGGTTTGTGTTTATCCTTCTCTGAAATCATCACTAAATGTCCAAAAGGGAGCTGAGGTTTAGGGATCAACCTTACAAAGTTGTTGCATGGCTTACCAAGATAATGTGGATGTTGTGCTTCGAACACTTGGGAGGGGGGTGTTATATAAATGCAAAATATTACTACTGGACTGAAGCTGGTGCCCCACAGTACAACCCCACACGCCCCTGGGTATGCATGCACAAGAAACCCACAAGCGCAGGGCTGATATGCGGTTCCTTCTCATGTGAAGAAAACAGCGCGGGTCTACACTGAAAAGTGGCCACTGCGCTTCAATGTGAACTGGAAGACTTCCACAGGACTCACCAGCTGGTCAGTTATCCATTTCCCCTCCATAGCTTTTAACAACCTACAAGAAGAGGGGAGCGGAAGGAGCAGAAGATTAGCTGGCAACCAGAACCACGCTTTCAGCAAACATCAGAGGATCGAAAGACGATCTGCCTGTGCTTTAAGCCAACCAAAGCAGGTAAAAGAAACTGAACTGGGACTTACTGGGACTGGAATTCGTGCTGCTTGTTTCTAAGGTGCTTCAATCTCTCCTTCTTTTCAGAAAACCTGGAAAAGAAAGAGGTTCAAAGTTGTGGAAGGTGAAGGAGGTCTGCTGTTTGATGGCCCAGCCTATGTGTTTGTTTTTTAAATCTCCATACAGCACTTTGAAATTTAGGTGCTTTATATACCTAAGGGACGTGTGTCACTGTGGGTTAAACCACAGAGCAGAGCCTAGAACTTGCCGATCAGAAGGTTGGCGATTCGAATCCCCACAACGGGGTGAGCGCCCGTTGTTCGGTCCCAGCTCCTGTCAACCCAGCAGTTCGAAAGCACATCAAAGTGCAAGTAGATAAATAGGTACCACTCCGGCAGGAAGGTAAACGGCGTTTCCGTGCGCTGCTCTGATTTGCCAGAAGCGGCTTGGTCATGCTGGCCACATGACCCGGAAGCTGTACGCCGGCTCCCTCGGCCAATAAAGCGAGATGAGCGCCGCAACCCCAGAGTCGGTCACGACTGGACCCAATGCTCAGGGGTCCCTTTACCTTTGCCATATACCTTAGCAACAGCAGAGCACCAACCTCATCAACTGAAGGAGTAAAAAGATGGATGCAACAATGTCAGACTTTTTAATCAGTGTTAGGAAACCCCCAGGTGCCAGGCACATTTTGTGACTGGCACGGGTCCACTTGCGACCACGCGGAGATCTCTGGATGGCACGTTCTGCGACTGACATCTCCATCTGGCTGAACACTCCAGCTTTCTTAAGCAGGTAAGCAAAAGAGCTTATTTGATGTGCTGGTCTCCCACCTTTTTCTCCAAGGAGTACATAGTTCACCCTCCTCCTCAGTTAACCCCAACAACGACCCTGCGAGGTAGGTTAGGAGGTTGCGACTGGCTCCAAGGTCACCCAGTGAGCTTCATGGCCGAGTGGGGATTTGAACCCTGACCTCCGAGGTCCTAGTCCAACCACTATACCACCCTGGTTTCCTACAGTACTTCCACTATGCAACAGCTATATATATTAAGTAGGTAAATAAATATGAGGAAAGCAAAATGTCACTTAGAGAAGGATCTGAAATATTTTCCTTGATGCTTGAATTTGTTTTATTCTGAATTGTTTTATTAGATGTTTTAATGTGTTGTAAGAAGAAGAAGAGGAGTTTGGATTTGATATCCCGCCTTTTCACTCCCTTTAAGGAGTCTCAAAGCGGCTAACATTCTCCTTTCCCTTCCTCCCCCTGGTATAGAAATGAAAAGAATAATAGTAGTAGTAGTAGTAGTACAGTGGTACCTCAGGTTACATACGCTTCATGTTACAGACGCTTCAGGTTACAGACTCCGCTAACCCAGAAATAGTGCTTCAGGTTAAGAACTTTGCTTCAGGATGAGAACAGAAATTGGGCTCCGGCGGCGCGGTAGCAGCGGGAGGCCCCATTAGCTAAAGTGGTACCTCAGGTTAAGAACAGTTTCAGGTTTAGTACGGACCTCCGGAACGAATTAAGTACTTAACCTGAGGTACCACTATAGTAGTAGTAATAATAATAATAATAAGAAGGGCACCTAGATATTCTGTTGTGGCAACCATAGCCATGGTTTAAGGTGCCATTCGGTGATTAGCTTATATATCTGAGTTTCTAACACTGTTTAGTGTGTTTTGGGTACAGCTGTTTGGCTTAACTTAGACCAGGAGTTTGATGAGGGGCAGCTTATGTTTCACTAGAAGACTGCCAGCCAACTTCTGATAGGTCACCTCAAGGCTGACCGTGGCCTGAACCTGCCTGAACCTCATGTTCTTGAGCAGGAGCAGGATAAGAGATTGGGAATATGCAACCACGTGCTGTATCATTCAATGCACCACCCATGGGATTCTGGCAAAAATAGTAACACCACAAGACTGTGGTCAGGCCACACGTGACCTAAAGAAGCGATGAGCTGTTAAAAGCCAGCCACATATAATCATTTGGAAAGAGATGTGCACTCGAAGGTATACTGATGACAACTATTGGTTAAACGATTTTGAACCCTTCTTCCCTTCTGTTTCTTTATAACATTGGTATACTGTATTTAAATTTATTGAGTGGTACTGTGTTTTCATCAACAGTAATTTCGGCTCATTCTTGGGAAGGAGGTCCCAAATTCCTACAATTTCCCCATTATACTGCACCACCTCAGGTCTCCCCAGTCCACAGGAACAGAAGGGGAGCACAGAGGGGAAAATGAGAGAGGAAGGGTAGCCTGAGAATTGAGCCGCACACCTTGACAAAAGCAGAAAAACAAACATAGCAAACATAGCCAAAGAAGAAAAATACAAAAAGCAGTAACCAATCTAAAATGTAAAACTGACAGAACTAAAGGAGCCAGGTATAAATTAGAGGAAAAGCCTATGCAAGTTTACGCAGAAACAAGCTTCACTATGTTCAGATTGCACAATCCTATACAGTGTAGTAATGCCCAATGAACCTATCAGGGCTTACTTTGGAGTACACTTGCATAGGAGCACATTTAAACATTTTTCTGGTTTCCAAAAGATGCTGAACATTTTCCAGTACAGTGGTACCTCGGGTTAAGAACTTAATTCGTTCTGGAGGCCCGTTCTTAACCTGAAACTGTTCTTAACCTGAGGTACCACTTTAGCTAATGGGGCCTCCAGCTGCCGCCGCACCGCCGCGGCGCGATTTCTGTTCTCATCCTGAAACCAAGTTCTTAACCCGAGGTACTATTTCTGGGTTAGCGGAGTCTGTAACCTGAAGCATCTGTAACCTGAAGCATCTGTAACCCGAGGTGTCACTGTAAATGCAAAGTAAGACACACAAAAGACTTATTGAAATTCATTTCTTTTTTTAAAAAAGAAATCTTCCACTACTAACAGCCCATTCTGCTGCTTCTCATGCCAGGCAGAAACAAGTCACAATCCCTGGCTTAATTTTAAATCTGAAATTGAAACAGGAAATGTGATTTGTTTGATCCTCAAGGAAACCACAATCTGTAACCAAAATCTGTTCTGAAGGGCACCAGATTGGCAAAGACTGCTTTAGCAATTATGTTACGCTATTTTTGCTATCTCCTGGAAATAAGTATTTCCACCCCCCACAATGTACAGTGGTGCCTCGGGTTACAGACGCTTCAGGTTACAGACTCCGCTAACCCTGAAATAGTACCTTGGGTTAAGAACTTTGCTTCAGGATGAGAACAGAAATTGTGCGGCAGTGGCAGTGGGAGGCCCCATTAGCTAAAGTGGCACCTCAGGTTAAGAACAGTTTCAGGTTAAGAACGGACCTCCAGAACGACATTAAGTTCTTAACCCGAGGTACCACTGTACTTCTCAAAACTATGACACAATACTCAAAACACCCTGCACAAAACAAGGGGAGCAGGTTGCCTTTGTTTTTACTAACGGCAGGACTTCCTGCCAAACCGTGACTCATCACCGACAATTAAATGTTAACCAAGCTCTAGCTTCTTAACAAACAAAGTGTTGGAAGAACGTTTCCTGAAACAAACACTGCATTTCAGCATGAAGCATAATTCAGGAGCAGACTAACAATGAGGAAATATAAATCCTATTGAGATCCAAGTGACTCAAACTTCTGTGAAGTTAAGAGTTGAGAAGCGGGAGTTACGACAGCTATGCTATGTAATATTTCGCTCTTGTGACTTCTTCCTGTTTACAAAAACTGTAATTCACCCAAGACATATGTGAAATCATAAATATGATTTATTTTAATCATAAACACACTCTCTCTCTCTAAAGGAACAGGCACGTAGCTTGGGGTGCTCCTGGATCCACTGCTGTCGCTTGAAACCCAGGTGGTTTCAGTGGCAGAGAGTGCTTTCTGTCACACTTGGCTGCTGGCCCAGCTAGACCCCTATCGGGACACAGATAGCCTAACTTCTGTGGCCTATGCTCTGGTTACCTCTAGGTTAGATTACTGCAATGTGTTAAATGTGGGGCTGCGTCTGAAGACGGTTCAGAAACTTCAGCTGGTGCAAAATTCACCGGCCAGGTTGCTCACCAGAGCGAGAGGAGTTGAGCATATTACACCGATCCTGGCCGGACTGCACTGGCTGCCACTTAGTTTCTGAGTCCTAATCAAAGTGCTGGTGCTGACCTATAAAGCCTTAAATGGCTCAGGACCTCATCCAGGGCCCTTCTCTATGTCCCCCGCCCCCTTCTCAAGAGGTTCAGAGGGCAACAACATGAGAACAGGTCTTTTCTGTGGTGTCCCTGTTTGTGGAATACTCTCCCAGAGAAGCTCACCTGGTGCCATCATTACATGTCTTTAGGTATGATTCTTTCCCAGCCCTACCTGAAAATGCCAGGGACTGATCCTGGGACCTTCTGCATGCAAAGCAGATGCTCTTCCACTGATCTACTATGGCCTATCAAGGAGGGTGTTGGGACTACAGAGCTAACAAAAAACCCTCGAATTCTGCGATACAACATCTGCCCTTGCGCCTTGCTTAAGATGCAAGGCAGAAAGTCAGCTACAGTTCCTACCATTTAGAAGAGAAAGGTTCGATACTCAACCTGACAGCTTGCTTAAATTAACAAATGTGTATGGTCACCCACGGTCATGTAAAGAGCACTGGAGGAATCAAACACCGGGGCAAGTACTGCCAGAAGAATCGGGAAACAATACCACCACCCTGAAGAGGACTTTATGCTGCCAGACCAGGCTGGGTTTCCTTCAGTGCTAGCAACGTAAGAACAGTACCACTGGACCTGACTGAGTGCATCCTGTTTCACACCGGGGCAAGCCAGATCCATTTCAGAAGCTGGCCGTGAAGATCACGGACCACTCCCCCAATGTTTGCCCCCGCTCCCACCAACAGATGCCCACAGGTACACTGACCCACCACAGGTAAGCTGTAAGTTGCCCTGGGCACGAGAAAGCAACTAACAAAATTTAATACACAATGACAAGTTTACAAGACAGGAGTCTTGGACTCATAAATCACGGAGCTGGAAGGGACCCTAAGGGTCGACAAGTCCAACCAACTGCAATGTCAGTATCCTGCCCACCAGTATCCCTGGGTGGGCTGGAACCAGCAGCCTCCTGGTTAACAGCCAGACACGCCAACCCCTGAGTGGCTGGCGAGGTCTATTACCTTGACCTCAAGGGGCAGTGTCCACCTGTCGGCACCGAGCCGCAAGAGTGCCTTTGAGCATGTGCAGAGAGCCAAAGCCACTTATATACAGTGGTACCTCGGGTTAAGTACTTAATTCATTCCAGAGGTCTGTTCTTAACCTGAAGCTGTCCTTATCCTGAAGCACTTTAGCTAATGGGGCCTTCCACTGCTGCCGGAGCAGGATTTCTGTTCTCATCCTGAAGCAAAGTTCTTAACCCGAGGTATTATTTCTGGGTAGCTATACTTTTCCCAGTAGTGATGTATGGAAGTGAGAGCTGGACCATAGAGAAGGCTGATCACCGAAGAATGGATGCTTTTGAATTCTGGTGCTGGAGGAGACTCTTGAGAGTCCCATGGACTGCAAGAAGATCCAACTTATCCATTCTGAAGGAAATCAGCCCTGAGTGCTCCCTGGAAGGACAGATCCTGAAGCTGAGGCTCCAAGACTTTGGCGGCCTCATGAGAAGAGAAGACTCCCTGGAAAAGACCCTGATGTTGGGAAAGGTGGAGGGCACAAGGAGAAGGGGACGACAGAGGACGAGGTGGTTGGAGAGTGTTCTCGGAGCTACCAGCATGAGTTTGACCAAACTGTGGGAGGCAGCGGAAGACAGGAGTGCCTGGCGTGCTCTGGCCCAGCGGTTCACGAAGAGTCGGACACAACTAAACGACTAAACAACACTATTTCTGGGTTAGCGGAGTCTGTAACCTGAAGCGTCTGTAACCAGAGGTACCACTGTACAGTGGTACCTCAGGTTAAGTATTTAATTCGTTCTGGAGATCTGTTCTTAACCTGAAACTGTTCTTAACCTGAAGCACCACTTTAGCTAATGGGGCCTCCTGCTGCTGCCGTGCCGCCGGAGCCCAATTTCTGTTCTCATCCTGAAGCAAAGTTCTTAACCCGAGGTACTATTTCTGGGTTTGCGGAGTCTGCAACCTGAAACGTCTGTAACCTGAAGCGTCTGTAACCCGAGGTACCACTGTATACACTTTCTTTATCCGGGGTAAAGCCTTAACTGCAACCGCCCCCCCCCCGGGAGGCTGAGGTGAAAGTGGGGCTGCCGAATTTCCCGCTTGAGGAGCCCCCTCCGGAGAAGCGCAGCCAAGGGGCCCAGAGACCCCGGAGAAGGGGGGAGGGAAGGGGAAGAGGAGGGAGGGGAAGGGCCTGTCCGCCCTCCTCCTCCGAGGCACCCACCGCTCCGAGTCCCGGCCGTCGAAGAAGACGAAGTCCCCCCCGCGGACGCACTTGGCGCAGGTGAGGCGGCGCCGCGTGGTGTTGCAGAGGGGGCAGCGCTCCACCGCCACGTACAGGCCCTCGGCCCGGGACTCCGCCTCGGCCCCGGCCTCCGCTCCCTCGGCACTGGCGGCGGGGGCGGCGGGGGCCACGACCCCGGAGGGCGGCGGCGGGGGCGGCGGGCGCTGCTGTTGCCGCCGCGGGCGCTGCGCCGGGCCCGTCCAGCCGCCGCCCCTGGGAGACGCCATGTTTGCCGACGGGCTCGCGGCGCCCGGCGGTCACGTGGGACTTTGTTTTCAATCCGGGGCATGATGGGAAACAAAACAACCAGCGGAGGGAGGGGGGGACGCGCGCGGCGGGGCTTCGCGGGGGCGGGGCTTCAAGGGGAAAGGAGCGGCGATGACGCATTACGCACAGGCGGGGTGTCACGGGGGAAGTGGCTCTCATTGGCTAATCCCAGACGGGCCTACGGGCGGAGTTTAAAGGGGAAGGAAAGGTGGTGACGCAATACGCAGAGGCGGGGTGTGATGGAGGAAGCGGCTCCCCTATTGGCTAATCCCAGAAGGGCCTACGGGCGGAGCTAAAGGGGAAGGAAAGGTGGTGACGCTCTGAGGAGGAGGCGGGGGTTGATGCGGGGGGGCGGTTCCTATTGGCTGCCTCGCATCCCAATCCCAGGCAGGTGTGGGAGCGCAGCTAAAAGAGGAAGGAATGGAGGTGACGTATTTTAAGGGGCGGGGAATGAATGGGGGCGGTGTTTGATGGGGAAGCGGTTCCTATTGGCTGCCTCCCTGCCCAATCCAAGGCCGACTCCGTTTCCGCTGGATTTCATTCTTGCTCTCCTATAATTTGGGAGTATTTTCACTTTTACTTACTGGGTTATTATTATTATTACTATTATTATTTTTTGTATTTTAGTGTTTTGTTGGAAGCCGCCCAGAGTGGCTGGGGAAACCCAGCCAGATGAGCGGGGTATAAATAAATAAATTATTATTATTATTATTATTATTATTATTATTATTATTATTATTTCTCTGCAAAAAATTTTTGCATAGCGTTTTAAGGTTGCCAGCTGCCGAAAGGAGAAGCTGCCTTTGGAACCGCAGAAAATTAAATTTATGAGATTATGAAAGTGAAATATAAACTCAACGGCAGGCAGGGAGTTAAAAGGTTTGCGTTGGTTCGCCTTTGAAGCCAAATTTGTGAAATTTGCACTTACAGGAACAATAGGAAAACCAAAAGGCAGACATTCCATAGACAAAGGAGATGGTGTTGGACTTTCGGAGGAAGAGAGGAGAACTAGCCCCGCTGTAGAAAAAGGAGGGCTGTGTGGAGAGTCTCTTCCTTTAAATTCCTAGGAGTTTATCTCAGTGAAGACCTTACTTGGAAAATCAATACACCCCAGGTGGTTAAGAAAGCCCAGCAGAGACTCCATCACCTCACAGTATTGCGGAAGAACGATGGCAATCAACATTTGATGATCTCCTTCTACCGGTCACCAATAAAAAGTGTCCTTTCACGGTGCGGTACGCTGGTTTGACATCAACTGATAGGAAGTGCCTACAGAGGGTAGTGAATACAGCGCAAGATATTATGGGCTGTCCCGTGAATACGCTGGATGAAATAGCAGAAGAACGTTGCCTCAGAAGAGTGAGGAAAATTCTCAGGGATGATTCACACCCTGGCCAGCACTTTCTTGATCTCCTGCCCTCGGGCAGAAGATATAGAAGCATGATTAGTCGCACCAACAGGGTAAAGAACAGCTTCTATCCGTGGGCTGTTAGGCTGCTAAATGAAAAGATAACAACAGGGCAACTGACTTTCGGGCTTGGTGGGTTTGCGTCAGTAAACGAGGGGAATGAAGACTAAGAGAGCTGAGTGGGGGGTGCTCGTGTAATCTCACTGTATACAAGTTGTACAAATGACAATAAAGTATTTCAATTCTCTAACATCTGCAGTCATCTGGATTTTACCATGTAGTTTCCCAGCCAACGTTGTCAGCAATATGCTAATGACACACACCTCTGCTTCTTCTTTACAGGAGTAAATGCTCCGTTTTCTCTTTCCCTGCCTCTTTCCTTGCAACAGTGGTGTGGACAGACATATTTAAGACCGTATTCACAGAAGACAAACATACTCAGCTATGAGTGATCGCCAAAGAAAAAGACGACCTACTGAACTGCTGATGCGCTAGAACCAGGCCAGTCAAATGGGTCTCCTCTAAGACTAACATAACGAATAATTAAAAAACAACAACAACCAGTACTTTAATAGTGTGATTTATCTTTATTTTAGACAAAAACACATTTAAAAAATGGGGAACATTTCGATTTCAACAGTATTCCAAGATGCTAACCTGTTCCCTAAAGCATTCTTACAGAACTAGTTTTTGTATTTCATATCTCTTTTATCACATTTCACACTGTTCAAAGTTCATAGCCTTTTTTTCTGTAAGGAATTCACAACAAGAAGAATACGATGAAACAGACTAACAGTGTCAAACTGTAACAGAGGATTAGAGGTATTTGACTGTCAACAGTCAATTTGTGTGTTTGAGAATTTTGTACTTGATGCTAAAACTCGCCTAAATGATACAATTTATCAGAAAAAAATTAAGAAGCTTTCTTAAAGCCCTTCAGGATTGGATAGATGTTTTCAAATGCTTCATAGATTTCAGAACGGTATTTGGCACCTAGGAAAAATGGTTTTGAAATGAGCATTAACAACACTCATAAGAAATGAAATGAAGTTAGGAGCAATGCCCTAAAAATGTTCTCTGCCAGGAGAGTAAAGTTGAAGTGGGAAATGGGGGAAAATTTTCCATAGCGCAGCCCTTTTGAACTCCATTATCAGAGTGGGATGGTTTTCGATCATCTCCACTAGACTGGTTGAAAAGCCTACCCTAGTAGATGACACCTTCCTTCCTTATCAGTTCCTGGCTTATAATGTTAATTACCATCTCAGTTTGGACATACTGTTTTTCTAGCTCAGCTTGCACCTGACCTGAACAGAGACAAATCTATCTCACATTAATTTTCCCTAGTTGCCACCACAGCATTCCGATTGGGTTCGTTTTTCTTAAATCTGCCAGCTATCCATTTCAATGAGAAATCAATAGTTTTTTATTAAGAATTTACAATGTTCACTTTCCCCCTAAAATAGCTATCCTGTTTCCCGCTTCTCACATGTGTGTGTACACGCACACACACTTATCCTATCACTATTATGTATCTTGTAATGTACGCCAGGGTGCCTGGCGTGCTCTGGTCCATGGGGTCACGAAGAGTCAGACATGACTAAATGACTAAACAACAACAACAATGTACATATTATATATTATGTAAAATTGCATAATTTTACTTAATATATAATAAAATATTACAGTGGTACCTCGGGTTAAGTACTTAATTCGCTCCGGAGGTCCATTCTTAAACTGAAACTGTTCTTAACCTGAAGCACCACTTTAGCTAATGGGACCTCCTGCTGCTGCTGCGCCGCCGGATCCTGATTTCTGTTCTTATCCTGAAGCAAAGTTCTTAACCTGAAGCACTATTTCTGGGTTAATGGAGTGTGTAACCTGGAGCGTATGTAACCTGAGGTACCACTGTACATAATAAAATAAAATTACGTAATATATATTATGTAAAATACATAATATTATGTATTTAGACACAGCGGGTGGCGCTGTGGTCTAAACCACTGAGTCTTGGGCTTGCCGATCGGAAGGTCAGCAGTTCGAATCCCCACGACGGGGTGAGCTCCCGTTGCTCGGTCCCTGATCCTGCCAACCTAGCAGTTGGAAAGCACATCAAAGTGCAAGTAGATAAATAGGTCATTAAATAGACAAACATTGGCTCCCTTGGTCAGTATAGTGAGATGAGCGCCACAACCCCAGAGTTGTTTGCGACTGGACTTAACTGTCAGGGGTCCTTTACCTTTACCTTTAATATTTTTGCAGGCTTCAGAAAGGGCCTTAAATTCTTTTCTTTCTTATAGTTTTAGGGTAGAAGTGATGCTTAAAATGCTTTTCGCATTTCACACATCAGTAAACCGAGATAATCACACTACACTGATCTGGGTGTAATAAAACGAAACTGTTCTTAGGCTGCAGTCCAATACGACTAACCTATGCATAAGCCCTGCTGAATTCAATGGGACTTCTGAATAGATAGGTATAGGATTGCACCGATTGTCACACGGTGCAATTTTAGTAGAACAAATGTAAGGTGTCCGATTTTACAGCTTCCATATGTTTCAACAGGGCTCACACTGGAGATGTTTCCGACAGATTGTGCCTATAGCCTTTCTCCCCCCCTTCACATGCAAACTCCTAGGTCAATAGTTTGTGCTGTATGCATCACTTACCAGTTAATACAACTTTTCCAGACACAAAGATAAGCAATACAATCCGTGGTTTGACCATTCGATAAATGAGGCCAGGAAACAGTTCTGGTTCATAGCTGTTTAAGAAAGAATTAAAATGCATGAAGTTAGAAAGTCATTTGGCATTGTATGTGACTACTGGGAGGGTTTTATGTGACTTTGGGGTTTAATGCATCAGAAAGGGGGGCGTGAGATATCAAAAGAGTGTCTACCCTCTTCGAAAGGAAAAGGGAGGAAGCAGCTTCTGAAAAGGTCATGAGGAACACAGGTAGACCAGGTTAGCAGAGCCAGCAAGCATCAGTGTGGAATTATGTGAGAGGATACAATATCAACACCAGGCTATGTTCATATGACCGCTTACTCCAAATCCATTGCACACCACAATGATGCAAGCCCTCCATTCACAAGCCGTGTAAATGGGGCTATGTGGGGCTACCTTTGAAGGTGACCCGGAAACTACAACTAATCCAGAATGCGGCAGCTAGAGTGGTGACTGGGAGTGGCCGCCAAGACCACATAACACCAGTTTTGAAAGACCTACATTGGCTCCCAGTACGTTTCTGAGCACAATTCAAAGTGTTGGTGCTGACCTTTAAAGCCCTAAACGGCCTCGGCCCAGTAGACCTGAATGAGCGTCTCCACCCCCATTGTTCTGCCCAGACGCTGAGGTCCAGCACCAAGGGCCTCCTGGCGGTTCCCTCGCTGCGAGAAGCCAAGTTACAGGGAACCAGGCAGAGGGCCTTCTCAGTGGTGGCACCCGCCCTGTGGAACGCCCTCCCACCAGATCTCAAAGAGATAAACAACTACCTGACATTCAGAAGACATCTTAAGGCAGCCCTGTTCAGGGAAGTTTTTAATGTGTGACATCTTAGTGTATTTTTTGGCCTTTGTGGAAGCTGCCCAGAGTGGCTGGGGAAACCCAGCCAGATGGGCGGGGTACAAATAATAAATTATTATTATTATTATTATTATTATAAAGCAGCAGAGGACTAGAACGTGATCTTGCCCCGAGGGCAAAGTGCTCCCTGGTTTGCAACACCCACAAGCTATTTCCAGCATCTCCCCCAAAACAGGAAGAGGAAATGTTCTGTTTTCCTTTCCAACAGCGGCATGGATGGACGTACCTACTGAACTGCTGATGCGTGAGAACCAGGCCTTCGAGCCGGATGGGAAATCTCACATCGCAGCTGCCCACCATGTTCTGTATTTTGAAATCCAGGAACTTAGCAGGGAACCCAAGCTTCTGCACCACACGGGCGTACTTCCTGGCCGCCAGCCGCGACTGTTCTTCGCTGCAGGTTCACACACACACACACACACAAAAAGGGGGGTGGGGCAGAAATCCAGCCAGCAATGGTTTGGGGCATAGGGATCAGCAGCCAAAATAAGGGATTTTAGTCAACCAGCAGCCAAACGAAGCCTCAAGTGGTGGTTCCCATAGCGCAGCAACCCGGCAAAGGGGATGCAGCAAGGAAAACCACCATCACCTCTCCGCTGGGAAGCGCTGAGCAAAGGCGAGTCCCCAGGCAATGCAGTCGATTTAATTGGCACAAGGCATGCAAGCTCCACCCCCCAGTCGTTCTTAGACGCCTTATTGGGTGAGCAACACAGCCAAGCAACACAGTTGGAGCCTCCCTCCTCCCTGGCCGGCAGGGAGGGAGGGAGAGGAGCTGCTTCCTTTGAAACCCGGGAAATTTAAGGGACATCATCAATAAGGGACAGCAGCGGGACACGGCGCTGGGAAAAGGGACTGTCCCGCCAAATAAGGGACGGTTGACAGCTATGGTTTGAGGAGGGCTATGGGTTGGTCTGTGCTTGGCAATGGTTCCATCAGGTTACAGCAGAAGGGAGAGAAGGCAAACAGGAGCATCATCTGCTTGGCTGAGAAGCCAGCTCTATCAGGCTTCCCCTCCAACAGCTGTCATTGGACAGTGCACCTTCCATCAGGCTGCTGCAGAGGGAACCAAGGGAGCAGGGCCGCCCCATTGACTCTGCTGAGAGGCTGCAACTTTTGACTTCTCTCCTTGAGCCATTTCCCATCCCAGCTGGTCTAGTGGCCTGAGTTTGCTCCCCGCTCCCCATTAAGTGGGGTTACCTTTGAAGGTGACCTGGAAACTGCAATTAATCCAGAATGCGGCAGCTAGACTGGTGACTGGGAGCGGCCGGCGGGACCACATAACACCGGTCCTGAGAGATCTCCATTGGCTCCCAACACGTTTCTGAGCACAATTCAAAGTGTTGGTGCTGACCTTTAAAGCCCTAAACGGCCTCGGTTCTGTATACCTGAAGGAGCGTGCCCACCCCCATCGTTCAGCCCGGACACTGAGATCCAGCGCCAAGGGCCTTCTGGCACTTCCCTTACTGTGAGAAGCCAAGTTACAGGGAACCAGACAGAGGGCCTTCTTGGTAGTGGCACCCGCCCTGTGGAACGCCCTCCCACCAGATGTGAAGGAAATAAGCAGCTATCTTCTCTTTAAAAGATATCTGAAGGCAGCCCTGTTTAGGGAAGTTTTTAATACTTAATGCTGTATTGTTTTTAACACTCTATTGGGAGCCGCCCAGAGTGGCTGGGGAAACTCAGCCAGATGGGCGGGGTATAAATAATAAATTATTCTTCTTCTTATTATTATTAGGAATTATTTAATTGTACATCAAAATGAAAAATAACTCTGTATATGTATTGTTGCAGCTGCAACTTTGGAAAATTCCATTGAAGCTAAGCAAGAGGAACAGAGAGCCTAAGAGATGATAATCAACTTAGAATGTCTCTCTGCAAGCTTGCACGTGGAGTGTTAACTTAGATCACATGAGAAAGGTATTGGGTTGCAAATCTCCATTTTGTGTGAGTTGGTCTTTGCTCTCTCCCTGGAAGCAGCTAGAGAGAAAGGTGTGCAATTCATTCTCTCCAGAAATGCAGCTTCAGAGTATAATACAGGCTGTGGGAGAGGCAGAGCTTTGTTTTCAGCTCTGGGTGAAGTAATTTCATGTTTCTAAGATGTTTAACCTTTGCGTGGACAAGCATATGATACTATGCAATAATTTGGGTGTAACATTACTGTTGCAAGTCTGTTTTGCAACCAGTTCTATTAGTAAAGCTTTTGAACCGTATTTTTGGACTGGACAATTCTTATTTCAAGGAGGGTCCATTTTTATTCACCCTACTGCTTCCAAATGCACAATATCAATACCCCCCCTAAATAAATCTCTTTTCCTTTTGGCTCATTTCGTTTATATTGTGGGCCTGAGGGCAGAGACAGGCTTGTTAGTGACATTTGTAAGGTATTCTGGGAGCCTTTTTCAACCACACTGCGGGGTAAAATTGCTTACAAGCAAACAAAATGTTTCCTACATTATTCCAGTTGTTCCTATTTATTTATCTGTCAGGACAGACCCTATTTCTTGGTACTTGTTCAGAGAGCTTGGAAAGTTATAACAGGGGCTTGAGAATTGGGGTGTTGCAATCATATCTCCATTTTCTTCTGTGAATTGTGCAATGTAAACATTATTCAAATCAAACAAATCTGTACGTGCTGACTTTCAACCATTTATTACAGGCTTTCTGCTATCCTTTGAGCGGGGCAGAGAACTATGTGAGCAGTGAAAAGCCCCCCTCTCTAACCATTGTATATCCTACTAATCGCAACCCGGCCAGTATTTCACTTGCATCACCCACAACACTTCCAACCCTTATATTACAGGGTCAGATTTAAGGTGCTGCTTTTGACCTTTAAAGCCCTTCACGGCCTAGGACCCTCGTACCTACGGGACCACCTCTCCCGATATGCCCCACGGAGAGCCTCAAGGTCCATAAATAGCAACACCCTAGTGGTCCCGGGCCCTAAGGAAGTTAGATTAGCTTCAACCAGAGCCAGGGCCTTTTCAGCACTGGCTCCAGCCTGGTGGAACGCTCTGCCTCATGAGACCAGGGCCCTGCAGGATCTGATTTCTTTCCGCAGGGCCTGTAAGACAGAGTTGTTCCGCCTGGCCTTTGGCTTGGAGCCAATTAGATTCCCTCCCCCTCTTTCTTTTTTCTTTCTCCTCCTGTGATGAGGCTGCATTTTAATATTTTAATGTTTCAATATTTTAATGTTGTATTTTAATCTTGTTTTTAAGTTGTATTCATTCAACTTGTTTTTATTATTGCTTGTTAGCTGCCCTGAGCCTGGCCTTGGCTGGGGAGGACGGGGTATAAATAAATAATAATATATAATATAATATAATATATATAATAATATATAATTATAATATAATATTATAATATTATTATTATTATTATTATTATTATTATTATTATTATTATTATTATATTCAGAGTCACATGGCTAGGCAAAACATATTTAAAAGGAAGGAGAGAAAGAAAGCTAAGGTTTGCAGAAAGCTCAATCCTGCCCGCCATGTCAGTCCCCCGTTTATTCTGGGTTCATAGTAAAGCCCTACCTTTTCGCTCCTGTGCAGACCATTTTCCCGGAACTAAATATGAGGGCTGTTGTCCTTGGTTCTCGAATTCTCATGATCACAGCAGCAAACCTCTGAAGTTCAGGAAAAACCAGATTACCACCTTGTGAATCTGTTTTAGACAAGTGCCTCTGGCAGTATCTTATGAAATACAGAGATTTGACCCGACAGGTGCGCTCTGCGCATGCTCATCCTTCTCATTTCTGAGGCTCTTGCAATGGAGGAATCTACACGACCTGTTTTCCACAAGCCCTTTCTATTATTACATTTATATGCCACCTGTTCTAGCAAGGAGTTCAAGGCTGTGTACAAGGTCGTCCTCCTCCCCAGTTCATCCTCACAATAAACCTGTGAGGTAGGCTAGGCTGAGAGATAGTGACTGGCTCAAGGTCACCCAATGAGCTTCATGGCTGGGTGAGGATTCAAACCATGGTCTCTCAAAGTCATAGTTCAACATTGTAGAATTGTATGAGACCACGACGGTCATGTACTCCAACCTTCTGCAATGCAGCAATCTTTTGCCCAATGTGGGGTTCAAACTCATAACCCTGAGCTTAAGAGTCTCATGCTCTACCGACTGAGCTACCCCAGCACCTCCATCTCTAGAGTCCACCAAGTCTGAGCCCAACCAAAATCTCAAAGGGGAACAATTTCTCAGAGGAATGGCACCAAACAGCTTCTCTGGGGCTTACCTTTGGGTTGAATTCTGCATTCCTAGCTTGAAGGGCGATGTTCTTGAGGTCCAGTTTACAAGCCAAGTTTACAGTGGCCACTATATTCCTAGGAGAACAAGGGAGAAACATTGCACATTTAGGATTTCATTTAAAGGGGACGCAACAGATTGACAAAGGTGCCTTTAGTGCTTAGAAGTGGTGTGGATAAGTTCATGGGATGCATAAAAGATAATTAGAAGTCACTTGAAAGTAATAAATAGGCTAAGGATTAGTATAAGAATGTGTTGTAAAACATTAAGGACTAGAATACTAATAAAAGAGAGGAGGATAGTAAATGGAAGAAGTTAATTTCAAAAGAAATATGATTTTAGAGAACTGTTGCAATGAACTGATACAATGAAATTCAGTTAGGGGGGACCTGAGGAAGTCAATTAACAACGTAAGGCAATTTGGGTTTCGGAAGAAATAATTCTTTTTATGTTTTTATTTTGTTCTGTAATGTGTTTTCTTTTGCTGTGTTTTGTAATGTCTTTTTTTTCTTATAAATTTGGAAAAGCAATTAAAAAAATTGGGGGGGGGGAAGTTTATGGTATGCATCACAGCAAATCTGCCATTCCTTTCAGTACTGAGTCATAAATTGAATGTCCATCATACTCCACCCCTCCTCCTCCTCTTATTCTTCTTATTTCTAGATGGAATTGGTTCAGGGAAATCAACCAACATCTGTTGGGATTGCATAAATTTGACCTTGCTAGTTTGGGAACATTCACACGATACAGTGGTACCTCGGTTTAAGAACAGTCTGGTTTAAGAACAATTCGGTTTACAAACTCTGCAAAACCGGAAATAGTGTTTTGATTTGAGAACTTTACCTCAGTCTAAGAACAGAAGCTGAACGGTGGATGGGGAACCGGCGGCGGGAGGCCTCATTAGGGAAAGTGCGCCTCGGTTTAAGAACGGTTTCGGTTTAAGAACGGACCTCCGGAACGGATTAAGTTCGTAAACCGAGGTACCACCGTACATTCAAAGCACGTCCAACGCACATTTTTAACATAGTACCTGAGAGTTAAAGATAAGTAAACAAGAGCGAAGAGAATGTGTTGCCATTGCTTAGCAACCTGGAGGCAGGCTCCCACTTGCTCAGGGAGAATGCCCCTAAGTGGCTAGCAGTAGTAGTAGTAGTAGTAGTAGTAGTAGTAGTAATATTAGTAGTAGTAGTAGTAATACCCTGCCTTTTTCCCTGATGGGGACAAAAGGTGGCTTCAGATAAAAATAAGAACAACCAAAAACATAGAAAAATAACAATTTAAAAAAACAATTAATGATTTGCTGGATAAAAGCAACCATGGTAAAGGTAAAGGTAAAGGTAAAGGGACCCCTGACCATTAGGTCCAGTCATGGCTGACTCTGGGGTTGCGGCGCTCATCTCGCTTTACTGGCCGAGGGAGCCGGCGTACAGCTTCTGGGTCATGTGGCCAGCATGACTAACCCACTTCTGGCGAACCAGAGCAGCGCACGGAAACGCCGTTTACCTTCCCGCCGGAGCAGTACCTATTTATCTACTTGCACTTTGACATGCTTTCGAACTGCTACGTTGGCAGGAGCAGGGACAGAGCAATGGGAGCTCACTCTGTCGCGGGGATTTGAACCGCTGACCTTCTGATCAGCAAGTCCTAGGCTCTGTGGTTTAACCCACAGTGCCACCCGCATCCCAAAAGCAACCATATCTCAATCTATTGCTTTTGTCCTTAATACACATATAAGTTTAACCCACCAGGGGGCACTATTTGTGTAGAAAGCTAACTAGAACTTGTTGAAACAAAATAAAAAAATTCCTTCCAGTAGCACCTTAGAGACCAACTAAGTTTGTTATTGGTATTAGCTTTCCTGTGCTTGTTGGTAAGCCTCTGTGTTTGAGTTAACTCCACCCCTTAAAAGCTGAGCCATTTGTTGTTTGCTGTTCTCTCCAGACGAGATGTCTGCTATTTCTCTCCTATCTCCACTCATCCCGTAAACAGTTCCTGCATAAATAAAGCCTTTGAACTCTACAAATTACACGAGTGACTTTCAATCTAAGTCACCCAAGCTTCAAGGCGTTCTAACAGGAATGAACCTACTGCAACTGTGGGACGATGCCAGAAGAACCTTCTGAAGCAGAGGCCATAGGGGTCATCAGGTTCATGGGAAGACAGGTCCCAGAGGCATCAGGCATCCTAGAAGCATCGGGCGATGGTTGAGTTGCGTTTTCATCCCTCTCTCGGGACAGGCCATTACCATTCAGGAAGATACCACTGTCTTGCGATCCTGACTGAGAGCCGTGCTGCTCTCCCAATGCCATTGCACGGCCCTCATATTTGTTATCCGGGCTTAAATAGTCAGGCAGGAAGCTGAGGTCAATCGAGAAGTTGTGGGTCTGGTCGGGCGGAGAATGGAAAGATGCCCCCTGGTAGGAGGAAGGAGGCAAGTCTGCCACAAAGGGGCTCATGGGAGCAGACACTTGCGGGCTGGACGGTGGAAAGTTATCCTATCACGACATGGGAGAGAGAAAAAACAGTCATCACACTTCTGCGTTAATAGGACATAAGAAGAGGCTGCTGGACCCATCTAGTCCAGCATCCTGTTCTCACAGTGGCTTGCCTGTGGGAAACCAGCAAGCAGGATTCGAACACAAGAGCAGCTCTCCCCTCCTGTGGGTTCCAGCAACTGGGATTTAGAAGCATTGCTGCATCCAACTGTGGAGGCAGAGCCGAGCCATTGTGACTAGCAGTTGCCAAAAGCCCTTCGCTATAGGTAAAGGGTAAAGGGACCCCTGACCATTAGGTCCAGTCGTGGCCGACTCTGGGGTTGCGGCACTCATCTCGCTTTATTGGCCGAGGGAGCCGGCGTACAGCTTCCGGGTCATGTGGCCAGCATGACTAAGCCGCTTCTGGAGAACCAGAGCAGCGCACGGAAACGCCGTTTACCTTCCCGCTGGAGTGGTACCTATTTATCTACTTGCACTTTGACGTGCTTTTGAACTGCTAGGTTGGCAGGAGCAGGGACCAAGCAACGGGAGCTCACCCCGTCGCAGGGATTCGAACCGCCGACCTTCTGATCAGCAAGCCCTAGGCTCTGTGGTGCAACCCACAGCGCCACCCGCGTCCCACCCTTCGCTATAAATTGGTCCAATTCTCTTTCAGGGCCATCTAGATTGGCATCCATCACTGCCTCTTGTGGCAATGAGTTCCATAGTTTAACTGTGCACTGCACGTTTTCTTTGATCTGTCCTGAATTTCCCCACCATTCAGCTTCACTTGAGGTCCATGGGTTCTAGTGTTAGGAGCAGGGGAAACCTTTCCTCTACGCCAGATCCCCCCAAAATAATACGTTCAAAATACTCTGCACCAACAGAGGACCACAATTCTAGCAATGCCATGGCTTTTTCCTCACAGGGCCATGTTTACTGCATAGAACCCACTGTTGGTGGATCTCAACCAAACCTCTCTGCTACCGGCTGCTTAGTCCGTGTAGTCCAGGATGACAACTCAGGAACATAACTTGCCAAACAGTAACTTGATTTGCATTTGCTTTTATTATATACAGAGTATAGCACAGCTTTGTACAAGTTATTGTATGCACAGACTCAATTCTTACTCTACACACCAACCTCTGAACTCTGTAGATATATGGTAATGTTCATAAATGTACCAACCAAGCACGTACATAGATCAGCACAGGAAGACCGACCTGGAACCATTTTGACTCCTAATCTGAGCAAATGTTTTCTCTGCAAGGTCAAAGTGGGAAACCTCCCCATTGTCTCTTTCCTCACAAATCCTGTCTTAAGGGCACATTTAAGATATGAATAGGGTGTGAGCCTGTGACCTGGACCAGGAACTAGGTTAAGTATTTATCATTACAAAAGAATGGCCAGGCTCCCCAGGCAATCCAATCAAGTAAGCAGGGTATCCAATCAAGTAACCTGCCAGACAGGAGATAAACAACGACAGGAGAAAAACAACATTTAAATTTCTGTTTAGACCGCCTTTTCTGTGATGTATGTATGATGTTTCTGGGGGTGGTCTTGATCTACAGGGTGGCAATTTCAAAAGTCTTTATAAGGCCTTGCATGCCATTTTTCTAGGTTCCTCCTCTCTCCTGCATGTGAGGGGAGCACCCTGTTGCAACAGATCAATAAAGATCAAGCTTACTAGCTGCTTTGCTTCTCAATATTCTCTGGTTGGCCTCTGTTATTCTCTCCTACCAATAGGGAACCCATGTAAGGACTCTATATGGGCTCTTGGATACCCCATAAGGGAAAAGGGCAATTTTTGTTTACAGCAACTCCCACACCAAACTACTGTGTCATGCTGCTTATAATGGAAAACTTTTAGCCAATCACCACCTGTTGCTAGCATAGCTGTCAACGTTTCCCTTTTTTTAAGGGAAATTCCCTTATTCCGAATAGGATTTCCCTTAAAAAAAGGGAAAAGTTGACAGCTATGGTTGCTAGGCTTCCCTGTCTCCAAGCAGACTTCCTCACTTACTCTGGTTTCACTTGGCTTCTTGCCAACTCACTAATTGTCCACTTCAAAGCTGCCGTTTCTCACAAACCTCAACACCCACAGCTACTGGGCATTTATTCATATTCTTGGCATTTATTCCGATTCGATTGCGGGGAGGTTAGATGGTGTTGTGTCAAAGCAAGTGCTATGCCACACATTCCAGCACACTTTCCCTTCTTAGAACGTCCACCAAGACTCAGACTCAGCTCGCTATCTGCAATTTGGGAATACGGCAATTGGATTTGCCCACCTTACTTAGCCATGTTCATGGCTCAGTGGTGTAGCACATAATTTGAATGCCAAAGGTCCCAGGTCCAATCCCTGATGGATGACTGTGGCAAACTCTTTCATCATCATCATCATCATTATTATTTATTGCAAAACATACAACACAAACAGAAAAAAACAGTACCGCAATGTCAACATTAATTGGCTACACATCACCTAACATCACACATATTTTTGACTTCCGAATCACCTCATTGTGCTTTCTGAATATTCTTAACCTATATGCACTTCCTATTATATCTATTACATCTCAGGAACAATTTTTTACATTTATAATTCTCTTTAATATTCAAGACTCAATCTATACCTGTCAGGAGAATTGCATTTTCACAGTATTGTTTTAAATATTCTTTCAATATTGTCCATTCTTTGCTCACATTTGAGTGTCCTCTTATTCTCCCAGGTATTTTCGCAAGTTCCAGGTGTTCTATCATCTTCACCTGCCAGTCAAGCTTTGTAGGAATTAAGTCACCTTTCCAATTTTTTGCTACCAGAGTTCTGGCCGCCGTGGTTGCATACATAAAGATTGTTCTAAAGTTTTTTTGTATTTCAGTGGACATAATGCCTAACAGAAAGCCTTCTGGGTTTGTTTGTTTGTTTGTTTGTTTGTTTGTTGTTTTTTGAAAGGATAATTTAAAGATCTTTTTACGTTCGTTGTATATTGTGTCCCAAAATTCTCGTATCCTCACAGATTCCACCTGGGACTGGGACAAACTCCTGCCTTAAACCCTGCTACCTTCTGGGCCACATGAACCAATAGGCTGAATCAATATAAGGTATATTCCTATGTTCCTAAATGCTAAGCAATAGGAGCAGAACAGAAATAATATGATCAGAATCAATCAAAATAAATGTGGAAACAGCACACTTGCTCTACTTGTTCCAATAGCGTGACTGGGAGTTTTGCTAGTTCCACAGTAAAAAGCGGATAGCCACCTTTTACTAAGGCCTGCAGGTATTCTTTGACTCGGATTAAGCCCCAATATCCTTCATTTTACCTGGCCTGTACACTGATCCAGGTAGTTTTCCAGGGATAAATCCTCATCCATGCTTGGTTTCCCTATTCCACAAAAGAGCAGGTCAACAGTTTCCAGTTATATTATCGATGGAGAAAGAAGCTGGAAACTGCTGTAGCAACCTAGAGATCATCTCTCCAGCTGGTGATGTTGGGAGTAAATGACTACAGGTGAGTTGAATTAAGAAACCCCCTTAATTGGAGAAAAGGGAATCAGGTGTTCTGAGGAAACCTGAGCAGCTATTCACTGGGAGATTTCTCCTAACTGCTCTGTAGATCTGTTGGTATATACAGGAAAATCTCACAGGCTTACCCAAGCAAAGCTTGGGTTATCATACTATAACACCTGACTTCCATTTGATGGTGTGCAACAGAACTTGAGTCATACAAAGGCTTCGAAATTAAACTGGCTTCAAAAGGCGCAACTTTCCCCAGTGTAGCCTGGGAATTGTAGTTCAATGAGCCCCTTTACATCACTGCAACAACCTCCAGCGTTTCTCCACGGGGAGCCAAATAGTTAAAACAGGCCTGAAAATAGCTTGTCTGTGAAAAAACGTGTCTGCTCAGAGGCTGGTTCATGGGCATTTGCTAATGCGGTTGTGTATAAAAGCATGCATCTCAGCACATGCATGTTCATGTACGCTACTACAGCAGCAAAAATGTTAATTGCCTCCAAAGTGGAAAAAAGCAGAAGTCCCAGCAAAGGAAGAATGGATACAAAAACTTATGGAATATGCAGAAATAGCGAAATTTGCTGGAAGAGTAAGAAATCAAGATATGCATTTTTTAAATAAAATAATGGAAATGGTTGGTTGAATATTTCCAGAGAAAATGATTGTAAAATTGGTGAAATGTATAAAATCAGTGAAATGTATTAAGTCCAAAAGTATAAATAAAAAAATATTTTAAAAAAGCATGCATCTCAGCGGCAGGATCATTTTGGACATGGCTTCCTGGAGAACAAGGAGAGGCTTTGTCTTGAGTCACATCCACACCAGAAACAGGCAGCCCTGTTTAGGGAAAGTTTTTAGTATTTGATGAATTACTGTATTTTAATCTTTTGTTGGAAGCCGCCCAGAGTGGGCGGGGTATAAAAAAAGCCAGATGGGCGGGGTATAAAAAATAATTTTATTATTATTATTATTATTATTATTATTATTATTATTATTATTATTATTTATTATTTTCAAGAACATGGCTCCCCCCCCAAGTGCTGGGAGCTGTAGTTCACACCCCTCACTGAGCTACAATTCCCAGCACCCTTCACAAACTAGTTCCCAGCCCTGTGCTTTGGGTGTATGGTACGGATTGCCTGCTTTTCCTCTGTTCCCCTGGAGATCTTTGAAGGCGATGAAGATAGCCAGCTAAAGCTGCGGTACCGGTTGGAAGACTGATCGTCTCCCAGAGCACTTCAACAGAAGGAAAAGAGCTTAGGAAGACACCCACAAAGCATTAAACATGTGGCATGTCAGGTTAGCAGAACCCAAGCGCAGAGGTCAAGTTTCCTTTTCAGCACAGTGCAGGCTGAATAGAGACGTCTTGGGATTTGTTGAGGTTAAACGTGTTCAAAAGTAACAGACCATCAAGCTGGGCTTCCATTTTAATCTGTGGTGGAGAACGTAGGAAGGTACCTTCCACCGAGTTACACCATTGGCACATTGTCACCTTTTCACCAAGCTGCGTGGCAATAGTCTTGTAGCCCAGTCCAGCCTTGTGCAGGTCTACAATCTTGTCCCTGACACCCTTGGACAGCTCTTTGGTCTTGGTCATGGTGGCTACTTTGGAATCTGCTTGATTGATTGCTTCTGTTGACAGGTGTCTTTTGTACAGGTACTGTTAACGAGCTGGGATTACAGGTAAGACCTCTCCCTTACAGCAGGTGCTTCTAATCTCAGCTCGTTACATACAGTGAAGATACCAGGTAGCCTGACATCTGGCTGGTTGATAGGGGATCAAATATTTATTTCACTCATTATAATGCACATCAATCTCTGACTTTTTGTCTTCTGGGTTTTTTTCTGTTGTTATTCCGTCTCTTTTGTGTGCATGCACACTTCTTCAGAACAAACTTAGTTGGTCACTAAGGTGCTACTGGACAATTTTTAAATTATTTTTATTTATTCAAACTCTTGGACTACACCGAAAAGGCAAAACTGACCAGAAAGCTCAGGAACCAAGAAGACAGAAACTTCAAAAAAGAATGGGAAAAAATTATAATTTATCTTGGAGACCACTGTAAGCAGATGAAAACAGTAGTAGAATTGAATCATAGAATCATAGAGTTGGAGGAGACCACAAGGGCCATCGAGTCCAACCCCCTGCCAAGCAGGAAACACCATCAGAGCACTCCTGACATATGGTTGTCAAGCCTCTGCTTAAAGACCTCCAAAGAAGGAGACTCCACCACACTCCTTGGCAGCAAATTCCACTGTCAAACAGCTCTTACTGTCAGGAAGTTCTTCCTAATGTTTAGGTGGAATCTTCTTTCCTGCAGTTTGGATCCATTGCTCCGTGTCCGCTTCTCTGGAGCAGCAGAAAAACAACCTTTCTCCCTCCTCTATGTGACATCCTTTTATATATTTGAACATGGCTATCATATCACCCCTTAACTTCCTCTTCTCCAGGCTAAACATGCCCAGCTCCCTTAGCCGTTCCTCATAAGGCATCGTTTCCAGGCCTTTGACCATTTTGGTTGCCCTCCTTTGGACACGTTCCAGTTTGTCAGTGTCCTTCTTGAACTGTGGTGCCCAGAACTGGACACAGTACTCCAGGTGAGGTCTGACCAGAGCAGAATACAGTGGCACTATTACTTCCCTTGATCTAGATGCTATACTCCTATTGATGCAGCCCAGAATTGCATTGGCTTTTTTAGCTGCCGCATCACACTGTTGGCTCATGTCAAGTTTGTGGTCAACCAAGACTCCTAGATCCTTTTCACATGTACTGCTCTCAAGCCAGGTGTTACCCATCTTGTATTTGTGCCTCTCATTTTTTTTGCCCAAGTGCAATACTTTACATTTCTCCCTGTTAAAATTCATCTTGTTTGTTTTGGCCCAGTTCTCCAATCTGTCAAGGTCGTTTTGAAGTGTGATCCTGTCCTCTGGGGTGTTAGCCACCCCTCCCAGTTTGGTGTCATCTGCAAATTTGATCAGGATGCCCTTGAGTCCATCATCCAAGTCGTTGATAAAGATGTTGAATAAGACGGGGCCCAAGACAGAACCCTGTGGCACCCCCCTAGTCACTCTTCTCCAGGATGAAGAGGAACCATTGATGAGCACCCTTTGGGTTCGGTCAGTCAGCCAGTTACAAATCCACTGAGTGGTAGCATAGTCAAGACCGCATTTTACCAGCTTCTTTACAAGAATATCATGGGGCACCTTGTCAAATGCCTTGCTGAAATCAAGGTAGGCTACATCCACTGCGTTCCCTTCATCTACCAGGCTTGTAATTCTGTCAAAAAACGAGATCAGGTTAGTCTGACATGACTTATTTTTCAGAAATCCATGCTGACTATTGGTGATCACAGCATTCCTTTCTAGGTGCTCACAGACTGTTTGCTTAATGATCTGCTCCAGAATTGCAGGAACACTTGTAATGTAGCAAGTAGTATGGAGATAATGGAGTTATATAAAATATGGTCTATTGAAAAAATATGCAGTAGAAAAGGTTAAAAATATGACCCCTGGAGGGGAAGGTGAGAAGCCCAGAGATTTGGAGAAATCTTTAAATGTGGGTGTACTGTATATGGTTGTATTGTTATAATTTTATACTTGTAAAATCAAATAAAAATATTTTTTTAAAGAAAGGGAACACTGATTTGCACATGCTAATTTAAACACAGGAGCATTTATGGAAATAAGTTATATATGCAGAAACACAAAACATCTCACCCTAGCCAGGAAGACTGTGTCTGCTCAATCTGTTGTCTAGGTGTTCACTGTTGATGGGCAATTTCCAAGGTCCCTCCCCTATTCCCTTATTCTTTATATTTAAACTATTCTTTATCTTTGAACTGGACTTTGACCAGAGCGTCCTTTGAGCAGAGGATGCCTTCAAATCAAGGATTTCCATGGCCACCCAACTTAGCAAGAAAAGGATGGTTACAAGGGCCCTAAGTCAGACTATCCTCCACCAGGGCCAGGGCCTTCTCAGTGATGGCTCCGACCTGGTGGAATGCTCTGTCGCATGAGACTAGGGCCCTGCACGACTTGATCTCCTTCCACAGGGCCTGTAAGACAGAGCTATTCCGCCTGGCCTTCAATTTGAATCCAGCCTGATCTTTTATTTCCCTTCTCTTCCCTCCCCCTCCCCTTTTATGAAGATCACCCGCTGTGAGACCCCACAGCTAATTCTCCCCAGCCTCCTCGCTGGCCCAAGCAGGACCAATTCAGCCAGCGAGCTCTGGGGATTATCTGATTTTTTATTTTTATTGTTATTCATGTTTTTATACTGTATTTTATGCTGCTTTTATAATTATAAAGTGTTTTAAAGTGTTTTAAATTTGTTGTTAGCCGCCCTGAGTGGCTTATTATTATTGTTAATACAACAATGGTTGCCTCAATCCAAAAGATCCCACCTCAGGTAACTCTGAGGCGACTGTCAGCAGGCAGAGATCACTACGAGGGACTTTGGTAGTGAGCAAGTGAAAAAGACAGTACAGTTTGATATAAAGAGAGTGTTTTCTGGTACCTTAATGACTAACAAATGTACTGCGGTGTAAGCTTTTGAGGACTCAAGGCCATTTCATCCGATACAGAGGTGTAAGATTTCACTTCAAGCCTTTGGCAAAGTAGGCCTGAGAACATGAAAAAGACTCAAAAAGGGGGGAAACTTCCAGAGGGGTAGAAGTGTTAATCTGTGCAGGAAAAGCGAAGTCTTGTAGCATCTTTAACCAGTTTATTATGGTGTAAGCTTTGGGACGCCTGCTTCTTGGGAGAAAAGCAATGATGAACCTAGACAGCATCTTAAAAAGTAGAGACATCACCTTGCCAACAAAGGTCCGTATAGTTAAAGCTATGGTTTTCCCAGTAGTGATGTATGGAAGTGAGAGCTGGACCATAAAGAAGGCTGATCGCCGAAGAATTGATGCTTTTGAATTCTGGTGCTGGAGGAGACTCTGGAGAGTCCCATGGACTGCAAGAAGATCCAACCTATCCATTCTTAAGTAAATCAGCCCTGAGTGCTCACTGGAAGGACAGGCCGTGAAGCTGAGGCTCCAAGACTTTGGCCACCTCATGAGAAGAGAAGACTCCCTGGAAACGACCCTGATGCTGGGAAAGATGGAGGGTACAAGGAGAAGGGGACGACAGAGGACGAGATGGTTGGACAGTGTTCTCGAAGCTACCAGCATGAGTTTGACCAAACTGCGGGAGGCAGTGGAAGACAGGAGTGCCTGGTGTGCTCTGGTCCAGGGGGTCACGAAGAGTCGGGCACGACTAAACAACTAAACAACAACAACAAAGCTTTGGGAAACAAGAGTCAGCTGCACAAAAGCTTACTCTAGGAGGATGGGTGGAGAAAACACACACGCACAAATACTGATAAATTACACATTTTAATGAACTACTGTGAAATAAAACGTTACATTGAGTTTGGCCGAGAACACTGGAAGTGTGGTTTCAGGTTCTGACAAGTTTTAGAATGCTTTAAATAACAGCAAAGGTTGAAAGCCAAGGCCCTTGTAGTACTGTACATATAAATAAACATTATCATTGGGGTATCATCTTAAGTTGGGGAAGTGGAAGTGGCTGATAGCTTGTCTACTGCTCCAGAATTGGACCCTTGCTGGCTTGCTTGAATGTGTGCTTCCAGCTCCATCACAGTCCAACCTCAGGAGAAGGGAGGGAGGGAGGGAGGAAGTGCCGCAATGCAAACAAGACCCGTGTCTCAGCCAGACTCCTACTTCTCTGTGGAAAAGGCCCTTTTCATCAGGGGCGGGGGCGTTTTCCCAACATCAAACATCATTTCCAATGGAGGATTATTGAGGCAGCACCAGTCAGGGATGCGGCCTGTCTGGTTGTAGTATTCTTTCGACACAGAACGACTGCCCAGGATGTCTTGGAGGGCTCCAAAGATTGCTCCTGTAACACGGAACAGAAAGCAGGAATTAGAGAGTCTTGGGACAAGAAGTGTTTGTTTCATTGGGCTTCATTTGAACTTGGGCAATGCAGCACCTCTGGAACGATCTTGGTATGGACTCAGGGCTGGAGTTGTTATTGTTATTATTAATTTATTATTATTATTATTAATTGAATTTATATACCGCCCTAAACCCGGTGGTCTCAGGGGTCTCAAATAATAATAATAATAATAATAATAATAATAATAATTTATTATTTATACCCCACCCATCTGGCTGGGTTTCCCAAGCCACTCTGGGCGGCTTTCAACAGAACACTAAAATACAATAACCTATTAAACATTAAAAGCTTCCCTAAACAGGGCTGCTTTCAGATGTCTTCTAAAAGTCTGGTAGTTATTTTTCTCTTTGACATCTGGTGGGAGGGCGTTCCACAGGGCGGGTGCCACTACCGAGAAGGCCCTCTGCCTGGTTCCCTGTAACTTGGCTTCTCGTAGTGAGGGAACCGCCAGAAGGCCCTCGGCGCTGGACCTCAGTGTCCGGGCAGAACGATGAGGGTGGAGACACTCCTTCAGGTATACTGGACTGAGGCAGTTAAAGGTCAGCACCAGCACTTTGAATTGTGCTCAGAAACGTACACACAACGTAAAAGATCACAATGTATAAAATCAAAGTAAAAACAATAACCCAATTGTTGGGATGCAGCCAGGGGCAATTTGCCAGCCCCCAGCTGGCCCCACATCACCGACCGGTAAGCTGGGCGGATCTCCAGTCCTTAGATCAGCATGAAACTGCGACCCACAGCTTCAGAAGCCTTCAGAAGCTGGAGCACCCACACTCAGCAGAGTAAATAACACTGCACAACAGAAGTGGCAGGAGACGGCTGCGTGAGCATATTTACAAGCTGTTTATTCAGCGTACATCACGACAAAAGGAAAAACATGTCTTCTCCCCTTCATGTCCAAGCAATAGCTATACACCAAACGGAAGTTCCCAGCAAGCTGTGCTGGAGTGTAACCAGACATGTGACATACAACAATCCACACATCTGTTCTTAAGGTGGAACAAGATATCCTAAATCCAATAATGCCCTCCCCCCAAAAAACAGAGCCGTATTTTAAAAGGGTACAGGATGTCGATCAGGTCAACCAAAAGCCTGGTTAAAAAGGAACGTTTTTGCCTGGCGCCTAAAGGTGTATAATGAAGGCGCCAGGCAGACTTCCCTGGGGAGAGCATCCCACAGACGGGGAGCCACTGCAGAGAAGGCCCCGTTCTCGAGTTGTGAGCCCCTCAAAGAATCCCAACGTTAACTCGCAGGTGTCTCAGACTTACCTCCTAACCAGGCCACGCAGTTGGGCTTGGCTGGTGGCGTGTGCACTCGGAAGGTCTTGGATGCCAGCGTCTCCTTATACTTGGGCTTCTCCACCAGGTGCCTGATCTCTGCCATTAATCTGTGCAGGAATCCTGGCAACATGGCGGTGCCGCCAATCACCAGCAAGTTCTCAGCCAGCTGCTTCCTGGTGTCTATCGGGCACTGGCAGAGAAAGGGAGGAGAGAAAATGATTCACTCGGGCCACGGGCTCAACAAGGGCTGGTGTGCAGCTTGCAGGTTCACCACAATGTCCCTGTGTGTGTAGCGATATAGTGATCTGGGGCGGGGGGGGGGAGGGAAAGGGGGCAGCAGATGGCAGGGAGTGGAGCAGATCAAACAGAGGATTGGCAGACAACATGACTGATACTGTGTGGCTGCCATGAGGTTCGCTGTAGCTTTGCTAAGGAAGCTTATCTTCTGCTCCTGGACAGAAGGGTCAGCTAGTTTGCAGGGTGAGTGCGCTCTGTATGGTGGGGGTGGGAGATTCATCCCTGGCGGAGTGGGAGAAAGCAGGAGAAGCAAATTGCCAACCACAGTACCTCAACCAGTGAATCCAGGATCAAAGTAGCCACTGATTTTTCTTCGTTGTCCTGCTCAAAGAGTATTTCGACGACAGAATCCCTGTTGGAAAGAAGCAAACGGAGGCTTTGAGTAATCCAGGCTTAGAATAAGGGATCAGAAGACGCCGCCCAACTCCTCCCAGATGAAAAACCAAAGGGACAAAATTGACATTAGGACACCCCCACGGGGCAAAGTTTGTTGCTCCTTCTGTTTGGCTATGTGGGTTTACAAGGCTGCCGGCTGAGCCGTCAGGGAAGACAATTTTTTTTTTTAAATAAATGTTTATTAAAGTTTTACAAAACAAAGAGTTCATCATTTCACATAGATCATTCCATTAATTAAAACCCACAGAAAAATAAAAAAACAAAAATATATAACACAAAAAAAAATAGAAAAAAGAAAAATCCACTTTAAACAGTTACAAAATTCCTTATCCCTCTGTCCTGACCTCCTCACATCTCCCTTTTTTGTGTTCCTCTTTATTCATCTGATTCAGCAAATTCAAACCCATCTTCAAACCATGCTTACAAATTATGTTTTTCTAATTATTATGTCCCAAGTTTTCATTATCTTAGCCCATTCCTCATCTTATATACTAAGACATAATTTTATTCTGTTCATAACCCCCTTCTCCTTTTTGAAAATTTACTTTTCATTCACATTTAACCAAATCCCACATGCCCTGTTACCTTCACTTCCCACATCATGTTAACACTCAAACATTTTGCAATATTTTTGTAAATAGTCCTTAAACTTTTTCCAGTCCTGTTCCATCAATTCTTCTCCCTGGTCCCGGATTCTGCCAGTCATTTCAGCCATCTCCATGTAGTCGATCACTTGCACCTGCCATTCTTCCACGGTGGGTAGATCTTGTATCTTCCACAGGGATGACAATGTTTTGGATAGCGGCCGCCACGTTTGCACAGCAAGTCAAAAGAGAGCAGCGTTTTTCTATCTCTCTCTCGTACTACTAGAACACAGGATAAAACTACCGTATTTTTCACTCCATAAGGCGCACCGGACCATAAGGCGCACCTAGTTTTTAGAGGAGGAAATCAAGAAGAAAAAAATCATTTTTTATCTAACCTAATTGCTCCATTCACGTGCAAAATCTTCTCTCCGTCCAACGGATAGTCCACGTCTGGAGGTGGAGTGGGGCGCTGCAATACAAGAGAGGCTGTCAGAAGGCAAAAAGCGAAAGAGAAGGCAATCAAGTTCATTCTTATTGAATGGGGAAACCCAGCTCCTTCATCACATACCTCAGCGCTGCCGTCGATGTTGAATTTCGCCGCCTGGATTTTCAGCCCCCGCTGGAGGTCGCTCACGAAACAGGTGCGAACTTTGGAGACGAGCAGAAATGGTTTCAGAACTGTTCTCAGCCTAACAGTCTATACCAGTGGCTCTCAACCTGTGGTTCCCCAGTTGTTGGACTACAACTCCCATCATTCCTGAGCTCTGGCCTTGCTAGCTAGGGATGATGGGAGTTGTAGTCCAACAAACATCTGGGGACCCACAGGTTGAGATCCGCTGGTCTATACAGTCCTTTTAATGGGCGCACGGATGGGAGGTTGCCTGCTATTAGCATGTCGCTTGAGGCCCAGGTGGCCTCACTGTTGCAATGTGCCTTCCATCAGCTTTGACGGGTGGCCCAGCTGCACTCCTATCTGGAAAGGGATAGCTGAACTTCTGTTGTCTATGCTTTGTATCCTCTAGGCTGGATTACTGCAATGCATTTATATGTGGGGCTGCCTCTGAAGACTGTTCAGAAACTTCAGCTAGCGCAGAATTCAGCGGTCAGGTTACTCATCGGAGTAGGCCGGTTTGAGCATGGGATTTTTTAAAATTTAAATTGGATTTTTAAAAATTTAAATTGGATTTTTAAAATAAAATGCTTTTGGAGGAAAAATCTTTCTAAAGATAGTTTTCTATTTGAGTTACATTATAGTCCAAAGGCTATTCATCAGAAAATAAGGATTTGTTTTAAGTTTTTCATGTGTGCTAAAACTCAGTTAAGGTGTTTTTTGTTTTAATTATTTAACCACATCAGTTAACAAACATGGATGCATATGCTATAATGTTATTGCTTTAGTTAAATAAATTATTTAAATGGTTATTAAGGAAATGATTACTTTTCTCCTTCCAATAAAGTACAGCAGAAAAGTTGTCCAAATACAGTTAACTTATTAAACCTCACAATAATAATCATGATTATTTGTCTATGCATTTCTAATAGTATAACCAAATCAGTAATTTTTGATATAACTGTAAATACTACTCTGAAAAATTATTATTCCAAAAATGAAACCTTTATCTCGTTGTAAATATTAAGATTATACCAGCAAGAATGAGGCAATCTATTAAAATCAAGGCAATCCATTTTAGGAATGGTTTGCTCCCTCTACCGAAATGGAAGGTGGAAATTGCCTTGCGAAGTTTACGAATCTGCGCTCCCTTTCCTGGGAATAAGTCCCAACCTTTCTCAATACATTTTATAGCTCTAAAGATGGCAATTTCTGGATGAAAGGAAAGCTAAGGTTTGTATAAAGGCAGTCATTTTACCTTTGATGTCTTCTACAATGTCTTCTGGAACAGAACCTAAAATACAGGATGATGATGATTATTATTATTATACCCCCCCTCAAGGTGGCTTACAGATAAAATAGGTTTTGCTCAAACAGCATCAACAGAACTGTAAGCACCCAAAGACAGAATGCACTTAGAATTTACAGTGGTGCCTCGCAAGACGAACGCCTCGCAAAACGAAAAACTCGCAAGACGAAAGAGTTTTCCGTTTTTGAGTCGTTCCGCAAGACGAATTTCCCTATGGGCTTGCTTCGCAAGAAGAAAGCCCATAGGGAAATCTCCGGGGACCTCTTTTAAATGCTGGCGGTGGGGATAGCTATCCCGGACCGCTTTTAAAATGCTGGCCGTCGGGAGCAAAGACTTTCGCCCACCGCTGGCCTTCAGAAGAGGTCCTGGACCTCTTCTGAAGGCCGGTGGGGGGCAAAAGTCTTTGCTCCCCCCCGCCTGCCTTCCCGGGATAGCGGAGAAGTGTAGCGCGTTTCTCCGCTATCCCGGACGGCTTTTGAAGGCAGGCGGGGGGGAGCAAAGACTTTCGCCCACCGCCTGCCTTCAGAAGACCTCCGCTGTCCCGGGGGCTTTTAAAATGCTGGGGGTCGGCAGCGAAGGCTTCGCTGCCGCCCGCCAGCATTTTAAGATCGCCCTGGGACAGCGGAGAAGTCTCCGCTGTCCTGGGGGCTTTTAAAATGCTGGCGGTCGGGAGGAAAGCCCTCCTGTCCCCGGAGCTTGCGGGGTGGGAGGTGGGGAGAAGGGCTTTTCTTCCCACCACCAGCCTTCAGAACAGCCTTCTGAAGGCTGACGGTGGGAAGAAAAGCCCTTGTCGTCGTCCCCCCCCCCAGCCTTCAGAAGAGGTCGGGGGACAGACTGTCCCCGGATCTGGTCTGAAGGCGGTTTCCATAGGAACACATTGATTGATTTTCAATGCATTCCTATGGGAAACTGTGCTTCGCAAGACGAAAAACTCGCAAGAAGAAAAAACTTGCGGAACGAATTAATTTCGTCTTGCGAGGCACCACTGTAGTACAAATGAGCAGAAGAGTCCTTCAGAATAATCCAATTATTAAAAAGATAAGCCTTTGGTCTGATCCAGCAGATGGGCTCTTATGTTTTCAACCAACATGCTCATGGTTGGAAACCAACAGATTCAGTAATGCATGTGGATCACTGCTTCTTAGGGGCAGTAAGAATTCATGAACTGACACTCCCTTGAAAGGGTTACAGAAAGGTAGCCGTGTTGGTCTGCCATAGTCAAAACAACATTCCCAGGACATTCTATACAAGATCTCAAAGTAGCTGTTTTACTACAAAGGAATTTCAGAAATAGACTGGAAAGAGAAGCTGCTGAATTGCAACTCATTACCAAACTTAAAACCATGGAGAGACCTGGTCTGAACAAAGACATTGGATTCTTATCTCATTATACATGACAAAGCCATTTTTCACCTTCTCACCCCTTGCTTTTTCCTGTAAGACCTATTGCAGTCGTTAAGAGTCGTCAACAGGCTCATCACAGCTATCTGCCAATCACCCATTCCCACCACCCTTCTGAGTAATACCCCTCCCCACCTTCTCACTATATAGAAGGATCTGGCAACTTCTGTTTCAGTGTATCTGAAGAAGTGTGCATGCACACGAAAGCTCATACCAAGAACTAACTTAGTTGGTCTTTAAGGTGCTACTGGAAGGAAAAAAAATTTTGTTTCCCTTGAAAGGGTTTACTTTCTACTTTTCTTTTAGTAACAATAATCAGATGGGAGGTGGAAAATGAGCAAGGTCCCAACTAAAGAAGAATGGCAATTTAAGCTGATGGAATATGCACAGATTGCAGACTTAACATATACAGGGGAAACTCAAAAAATTAGAATATTGTGGAAAAGTTCATTTATTTCAGTAATTCAACTTAAAAGGTGAAACTAATATACGAGATGGACTCATGACATGCAAAGCAAGATATGCTTCTACTTCTCAGAGGTCCAATATTGCTCTATTTGCAATCCTGGTTTTGCTGATTTCAATTAATATTCTAATTCTCTGAGATAGTTAATTTGGGGTTTTCATCTGCTGTACGCCATGATCATCACAATTATAACAAATAAAGGCTTGACATATCTCACTTTGCATGTCATGAGTCTATCTCATATATTAGTCTCACCTTTTAAGCTGAATTACTGAAATAAATGAACTTTTCCATGATATTCTAATTTTTTGAGTTTCACCTGTAGAATAAGAGAACAAGAAGAACACACGTTTAAAGAAGATTGGAAAACGTTTACTGTATATATGGAAAATAATTGTGTACAGATGAAAACGCTGGCAGCATTAAGATTAATTCAACAGTGTAAATAATTTTTGATGGACGTAATAATGGAAAATTGGTATGGTTTTTGTAAAATATGCAGGGATATAAGATATGCAATCTGAACCATGGAAAGAGACGGGAAGTCATTGATATTTCAAGTATGTAAAATGTTTATCTGAAATTGTAAAACAGAAAATTTAATAAAAACTATATTTTTAAAAAATCGAATGGGAGGAGAGGGGATTTAGCTCATTCTCCTCTGAACAGTTCCAATATGCAACACCCGCCTCTCATTAATTGTAATAATAGTTACCCATCACCGAGGGAAGGCTCTGTCCTTTGGTGGTTCCTGTATCCACAGTGCTTTGCTCCAGCAGCTGGTACTCCAGTTCTCTAAAGGATTGCAAAAAAAGTGATTTAGCAAAAAATAGCATTCAGGCAACACGATACATACGCACAACAAGCCATTTCCAACTTTCTGCTCCTAGTATTTATGAGACGGACAGTGGCTCACCGCCAGCCAGTGTTAACTATTCCACAAAGGCCTGCAAGGCAACTGGAGGATGCTGACACGTTTCAGATGTCATGCTTGGAGGACTGGTGGAAAATCTTTCTCCTTATGAGCAGCAAAAAAAAGCTAATGCTATTCTAGGCTGCATCAACAGAAGTCTAGCGTCCAGATCAAGGGAAGGAATAGTACTGCTCTGTTCTGCCTTGGTCAGACCACACCTGGAATACAGTGTTCAGTTCTGGGCGCCACAATTTAAGAAGGATATTGACAAGCTGGAATGAGTGCAGAGGAGGGCAACCAAAATGCTAAAGGGTCTGGAAACCAAGCCTTATGAAGAACGGAAGGAGGAGTTGGGCAAGAGGAGACTGAGAGGAGATATGAGAGCCACCTACAAATATCTAAAGGGACGTCACGTGGAAGATGGAGAAAGCTTGTTTTCTCCTGTTCCAGTGGATTCAAATTACAAGAAAGGAGACTAAACATCAGGCAGAACTTTCTGACAGTAAGAGCTGCTTGGCAGTGGAATGGAAGGTTGTGGACTTTCTTTGGAGGTTTTTAAGCAGAGGTTGGCTGACTATCTGTCATGGATGCTTTAGTTCAGATTCCTGCATTGCAGGGGGTTGGACTAGATGACCCACAAGGTCCCATCCAACTTTGCAAAAATATTTGCTGTCAACTTACTTGTGAATGGCTTTTCCTCCCAATGGTAGCGCCCCCCAGCAGTTCAGAACTGGAATTCCTTCATAGATCTGCAAGCAGCTAAGGATGTTTCATGAATAGTATTTAGGATATACCAGGTGCAAGAACCACACAAGCACCATCTTTCTAACAGCTGCTTCCTTCTCCATTCAATCAAATGACAAGTCAAATGGGCCAAAGAGGCAAGAAGACAAACTTATATTGTTTGGCTCCAAATACCGCAGCCCTGAGCTCTCCAAAAGCTTGAGAAATGTCTTTTGGAGGGCTGGATGCAGTCCAGTGACACACTATCTTTTTGTTTTAGTTACAGGTAGGTAGCCGTGTTCGAATCCCCGCGGCGGGGTGCGCTCCCGTCGCTCAGTCCCAGCGCCTGCCAACCTAGCAGTTCGAAAGCACCTTCGGGTGCAAGTAGATAAATAGGGACCGCTTACCAGCGGGAAGGTAAACGGCGTTCCGTGTGCTGCGCTGGCTCGCCAGATGCAGCTTTGTCACGCTGGCCACGTGACCCGGAAGTGTCTTCGGACAGCGCTGGCCCCCGGCCTCTTAAGTGAGATGGGCGCACAACCCTAGAGTCTGTCAAGACTGGCCCATATGGGCAGGGGTACCTTTACCTTTAGGTAGCCGTGTTAGTCTGCCGTAGTCGAAACAAAATAAAAAAATTCCTTCCAGTAGCACCTTAGAGACCAGCTAAGTTTGTTATTGGTATGAGCTTTCGTGGTCTTACAGGAAAAAGCAAGGGGTGAGATGGCCGAGATGGCTTTATCATGTATAATGAGATAAGAATCCAATGTCTCTATTCAGACCAGGTCTCTCCATGGTTTTAAGTTTGGTAATTAGTTGCAATTCAGCAACTTCTCTTTCCAGTCTATTTCTGAAATTCTTTTGTAATAAGACAGTTACTTTGAGATCTTGTATAGAATGTTCTCCTATTTTTAGCCATCTCACACATTGCTTTTTAATGTAAGCCCAACTGCAGTCGTTAACAGTCGTCAACAGGTTTACCACACCTATCAGCCACTCCCACCACCCTTCTGAGTAATACCCCTCCCCACCCTCTTCCTATATATAAGTGTCTGGTGACTTCTGTTTCAGTGTATCTGAAGAAGTGTGCATGCACACGAAAGCTCATTCCAATAACAAACTTAGTTGGTCTCTAAGGTGCTACTGGAAGGAATTTTTTTATTTTGTTTCGACTATCTTTTTGTATTCACGATATGGAAAGAGGGAGAATGTGAGACAGAAAGGAATGGAATTGTGATGAAAGCATGTTGCAGAAGCAGGTGTGACCTCATAAGGCCAGCATGGGTAAGAATCAAGGGTCTTCCGAAAGTTTGGCAAAGACAGACATGAGACAAACAGGCCTCCCGTTCAGGAGGTTGACTGTGTGAGTTAAATGTCTTGATTAATGTTTTCCTCCTTAAGTAGTCACACCGGAGGGTAAAAAAAAAGATACAGGGAGCACCATGCTTTCTGTATAGCCACAATCCAAGACCATAGCAGAATTGATTCCAAGGGTCAGGAGAGACATCAGGTGGCCTGGGGCAAAGAGCACCGAAGGAACCTGGAAGGAACACAGAGGTGGCAGGCTGAACACATTGCAAGAGAATTTAGAAGGTCTGGAAGCATCAATTACCTGCTTTTCTGAGGCAACTGGTAGCTAAGGTTCAAAAGGATATGGGCTTATAAAACTCTAGAAATTTCTATACAGTGGATGCGCGGGTTGCGAACGTGATCCGTGTGGGAAGCACGTTTGCAAACTACAGTGTTCGTAACCTGCCGCGCCGCGTGTGCGCACGCACGGGTTGCGATTTGGTGCTTCTGCGCATGTGCAAGCACCAAAACCAGAAGTAACCAGTTCCGGTACTTCCGGGTTTGGCATAGTGCACAACCTGAAATCGTGTGTAACCTGAGGTATGACTATAGTACCATATTTTACCATCTTGAGCTCTCATATTCAAATAACCATCATGCAGCGAGACAGGCTACTGCTCTTCCCTTTAGATGTATTTGAAAGAGAGAGCTAAGTCCCATCTGCATGATACATTTAAAGCAGCACCACTTTAGAAAGCCATGGTTTCCCCCAAAGAATCCTGGGAGCTGTAGTTTTCTATGGGAGCTGGGAGTTGTTAAGAGACCCCCAGGTCCCACACAGAGCTACAATTCCCAGAATTCCCTGGGAAGAGTGATTGTTAAATCACTATGGGAACTGCACCCATAGAAAACTACAGCTCCCAGGATTCTCTGGGGGAAGCGGCCAACATGTTTACAGTGGTAGGACACTGGGTTGGGCATATAGTGCAGATGGGACCTTAAGAGTGTTTGTAGCCTGGGGCGCCCAGGACACCAGATTGGAGAAAGCTGCCCTTGTGATAAGCTGGCCTTTTGGACTGGTGGCGCCAGTGTTGTGGAATGCCCTCCCTGCCGAAATATGAGTGGCCCTCATCGGTATTGGCATTCCGCCGGCTCTTGGAAGACACAGCTGTTTAGACAAGCATTCTCCTGCTCTCTTGATCTGAAGATCCTGTTTTAACCACCGTGCTGTTTCAATGGGCTTGCTGCATATTTTAACTATGGATATTCATTTTAATGTTTCGGTGAAATTGTGTCTTTTAATTACGTAGATGCTTTTATATTTATAAACAATCATAATAATTCAGCACTCCTCTGCAGGTGCATGGGCTCTGATGTACACACAAATCTCCCCGTTGCTCACTAGAGCTTCCTCTTGCCTTTGACTAGCTCTGCGAATACCTGTCTGCCCTGCCTATTCAGGTCAGTATGGAAAACTTTGCGAGTGAGGATGCTCCATAAGGACCACTGGGGCAGATACAGGGTTCTAGGCTGCACCACCCAGCAGGTTCATGTTGGAACTGCAAAGGCAGGTGTCCAGCACCTGGCCATCCTGCTAAACTCCATTTTTAAGGGGATTGCTTTGCAGGTGCTGCCGTGGAACTGAACCAAGACCCAGGCTTTGGCCATTATTCAACGGTTAATACAGCAGCTACTGAAAAGCCCAGGTGAGCTCAGCAGCTGCTTTCCCCACAAACAAGCCAAGAAACCTAGACAAGTAGACAGGCAGCTGCAGCAGACGTCTGGAATGTATTACCTCAAAGTATTTGAACAAAACCCTTGTAAGCGTCTCTCTGAAATGGGAAGGGCACAGTACAGACTCCACAATCACAACACGGCGGTCTCGGGGGTTTACCAGCAAGTGCCTGAAAAGTGAATGGATGAGACCAGAAAGCAGAATCAACAGCTGGAACCTCTTCTTGTAAAATAAATCACCCCCTGTCAAGACTTTGGTGATTTCCACAGTCACTCAACATAAGCTGCAATCCATTGTATGGGATTCAATCCCTTCAAACACAGTGGGACTTACTTCATTGCAGACAGGACTGCACAGCTAATTAAGAAAACAACAGGAGCCAGAAATAATGTTGTATGGATGGGACTGGAATGGGAGAATGGGCAGAGCCACATGTTGGAACACTGCCTCTTGGCACAGAAAAATATGAGGAAGGAGACCCAGTCTTCCCTTACTTACAGGCAGGAAAACAGATTTTGTTGCTCTTTAAAGTTGCTATGACCTTTCTGAGACAGAACATTTTCCTCATTGTATATGAAGAGCTTAATTCCAAAAGGGGCTTAAGTCAATTTTGACAAAAAAACCAATTTTGACCTGTAGATGTTTCCGTGAGTCCTACCAATACAAAGTAAAAAATCTTGTATAAATTTTGGGCCTATGTCATTGTTAGCAAGCCTTGAAAATCGTGTTTGCATTTAAAAAAGGCCCTAACCAGTAATAATTTTCTTCCAAATGGAATGTTAGTCAAAACTGACTCAAGCCCCTTTTGGAATTAAGCTCTTTGTAAGGCATGGGCGGAGAAACTTTGGCTTGTGGGCCGAATAAGACCCAGTACTGGTCCCAATATGGCTTGCGAGGCAGTCGCCCCTACCCAAATCATGCCCACCTGCCCCACACCTTATATCATATGCAGTAATGCACAGATTTTGCCACGAAGGAACAATCAGGACTTCCAAATGAACTCCTGAAAGCTAGTTTACTAGCAGGGCTTGCTGACTGATCGACTCTTGAGTGAGCCAGATTTAGATTAGCTGCACTATGGAGTTTCTAGTGGGAAACTCCCTAGTGCTGTCGAGGTGGTTTGCTGCCTGCAGGAGTCTGTTATTTTGTCTTCAGACACATTTTGGGTTCAAGTTGCATTGCAGATGGACATTTTTCTTCTAGAAACACTGTCGTTGTGATATCAGGTGACTTGGCAGGTGACTGGCTTGCAGGGGACGGGTGGGTCCAATATTATCCAGTTTCCAATTCCTGATACAAGGTTCCAGCCCATCCTGGCTTAGTTTAACGTACAAGCCAAAGCACAGAATTCCTGTGTCTTAGGCTACGTATGATTCAAAGAGTCCTGAAGGTCAGAATGGTCTTTGAGGTGCCTCTTACCTGTTTTACACAGACAATCTGAGCTCAACACTAAGAGCAGCCACCTCCCAATTCTGGGATCCTCTTCACAGACGCAACACCAAATTATGTACAATTCAAATGCGGATGTAGACTTTATAATGCTTGATACAACCATTATGGTACTGTATTGCAACAGGATACCTAAGCAATCCATTTCCTAGTCAATCACTTGTTAGAGGAAAAGTCATTACAGCGGCATATCCTACCTGAAGTATAGCATGTGGATGAACTCCTTCAGGTACGAATATAACTCCTCTGTATTGATGTTGTATTGAACAACTTTGACAGGCTGTGAAAGAAGTCCATTTGAAACAGTTTTAACATCGTCATCACGCACACTGATTTGGCTTCAAAAATAAGAACAGGTTTCTTTCTCAATAGTTGTAATCTAGTGGGAACCTAGTGAACTTTTTCCTGTGCAAGACCCCTATGCAGGCAGCCCAATACTGGTCTAGCTAACAAAGTGCCTCCTCCTCAGTCTCTCTCTCATCTCCTAGTCCAGTCCGCCTTGCTTAGGGTAAGATGCCATCCAATGTCACTACTGCCACCTGACAACTGGTGTTTAGCTAGGAAGATTATTCGCAAGACCCCAGAGAGCTTAAGCACATCCTTCAACCCCTTGTATTTATGGCTACACCAGTTTAAGGGCACATGACTTGTCATCCTATCCTATGAGGAGGTCTCAGCAACTTACACAGAAATGCAGCATCACTTGTCCCAGTAATTATACAGATATTGATAGAGAAGGTATTACATCTGATAAATCTGTCGAACACAGGACTTATTTCAACTTATTTCAAAAATAAGGCCCAGCCATTTTTTATGTTTTATTTATTGTAGATGGATGATGGCGGGATGTTTTCGTTCCTGAACTCAAGCAACCAAAACAACTAAATCTTGCTTCCCTGTCTTTCCTCCATTTCCTTCCCAGCGTTGAACTTCAGATTATAATCTTCTCAGGACACAATAACAATAATACTAAAGAAAAATTAACGTTAGCGTTATAGAAGTTACCACAGATAAAATACCTTAAATGGATTTGCATTCAATAAGCTTTTAATATACAGCAAAAGTCAGCCGTTTAAACAAAAAAAAGGGGGCCTACCTTTGAAATTCCAGGTTTCTTTATTTCGCTAGGGATAACACATCTTGGCCCTGTTTCGCCTGCAAAGCCACACCTGGAATTTTAAGATTGAATAGTAAATGTGTGTATTTCTATAAATATTCCAACCTATTCCAAAGAACTTTGTCTGGATTGGCAACAGAAGAAAATGTTTTTAGCCAGCAACCCACAGTGTCTTTAGTAAAGGCAGCAGCACTGGGGTTTTTTTAATTTTGGAGAAAAGGCGAGTGAGAGGCAGCGTGATAGAAGTTCGTAAAATCACATTATGGCGTTTTGGAGAGCGAGCATGCGAGCATGCATCAATTTATTTGTTGCTGTTTTTTAATAATAATAATTGAATTTATATACCGCCCTATACCTGGAGGTTTCACAGAATAGAATCAAAAATATAAAACCACAAAATACATATCATCTCAGGATGATACTACTACTACTGCTAATAATAATAACAGGTATTAATATACCACCTTATACCCGGAGGTCTCAGGGTGGTTCACAGAATAAAATCAAAATATAAAACCACAAAATACATAATCCAAATAAAAGCAACAGCCCAATAACCCCCCTCCTTTACTTAGTGCCCTTTTTGATTCATTTGAATGAAAAGAGGCCTAGAAATAAACCAAAACCAAACCAAAACCAAATTTCCAGGTCTGCGACATCCCTCCTGGGAGTAAATAGGAGTGAAAGGCAAAAATATGACATCATCTTGCAAAAGGAGAGACGTCAACACATCACGTAGTTTTGTGTTTATATCTTGTATTTTTATGCTGTGATCTGCCCTGAGATCTATGGATCAAGGGCGGTAGAAAATATTATTATTATTACAGTGATACCTTGGGTGAAGTATTTAATTCATTCCGGAGGTCCGTTCTTAACCTGAAGCACCACTTTAGCTAATGGGGCCTCCCACTGACGCTGCGCCGTCGGAGCACGATTTCTGTTCTCATCCTGAAGCAAAGTTCTTAACCTGAGGTACTATTTCTGGGTTAGCGGAGTCTGTAACCTGAAGCGTCTGTAACCCGAGGTACCACTGTACTGGGCCGAGGCCGTTTAGGGCTTTAAAGGGCTTTAAATATGACATATGTTCTCCATTCCCCAATACAGTGGTATTTCGGGTTAAGTACTTAATTCGTTCTGGAGGTCCGTACTTAACCTGAAACTGTTCTTAACCTGAAGCACCACTTTAGCTAATGGGGCCTCCTGCTGCTGCCGTGCCGCCGGAGCACGATTTCTGTTCTCATCCTGAAGCAAAGTTCTTAACCCAAGGTACTATTTCTGGTTTAGAGGAGTCTGTAACCTGAAGCGTCTGTAACCCGAGGTACCACTGTGTTGTTATTATTATTAACGAGAGGGGGCGGAGAGGGCAATAACAACAACAACAACAACAAATAAGCGAGAGGGGGGCGGGGAGGGTCGGCGACGCCCAGAGGAAGAAGGAGGCGGGGGGGGATAAATCGAGGGACGCCTCTCACTTGGTGAAGGCCGCGCCCAGGTCGATCACCACCGCGGTCTTCTCGCCGCCGCTCCCGAGGCCCTCGTAAAGCGGCATCGCGGCGGCTGCTCTCGGGACGACGACGAGGAGGAAGAAGAGGAGGCAAAACCCCAATAAATGCCAGTATGGGAAAAGAGGAGGGGGCTTTCTTCACCGGGTGGCGCGCTGAGCTGAATGGCTGGCGGGGCGGGGGCCTTTCGCCTCAGCAGGCGCGTTTCAGGCTGCCCAACATGCCGCCTGATCCCGGGGGTTATTTATAACGCCCTCGTTTCTTTCCGCACGTCTTCTCCTTAACTCCACAGAGTTGTTGTTGCTCGTCTGAAGAGTCACAAGCGCCCCTCGTTTCTCCTCGCCGCCCTTAGGTTCGGCAGGCAATGCGGAAGACACCCCACCGCCGTCGCTGGGCGAAGAGTTGAGGCTGGCGGCGGAAAGGGGAGAGTAAAGGGGGCGCAGTCTAACGAAGTGGAAGCCACATTTCCGGGTGTCGTTGGGATGCTCGATAGGAAATCTCCCACTTGGGTGTCAAGGCTGGTGGTGCATTCACACAAGGATGAAGAGTGGTCATGAAATATACTTTTGATGATAAATGATTGAAACTGCAAAAGAATAACAAGCTAACCATTCCCTGACGTGTTTTTAGGGATGCTAATTACAACTGATTGGTTCAAAATTGGGAAAGGAGTACGGCAAGGCTGTATATTGTCTCCCTGCTTATTTAACTTATATGCAGAATTCATCATGCGAAAGGCTGGGCTGGATGAATCCCAAGCTGGAATTAAGATTGCCGGAAGAAATATCAACAACCTCAGATATGCAGATGACACAACCTTGATGGCAGAAAGTGAGGAGGAATTAAAGAACCTTTTAATGAGGGTGAAAGAGGAGAGCGCAAAATATGGTCTGAGGCTCAACATCAAAAAAACGAAGATCATGGCCACTGGTCCCATCACCTCCTGGCAAATAGAAGGGGAAGAAATGGAGGCAGCGAGAGATTTTACTTTCTTGGGCTCCATGATCACTGCAGATGGTGACAGCAGCACGAAATTAAAAGACGCCTGCTCCTTGGGAGAAAGGCGATGGCAAACCTAGAGAGCATCTTAAAAAGGAGAGACATCACCTTGCCAACAAAGGTCCGTATAGTAAAAGCTATGGTTTCCCCAGTAGCGATGTATGGAAGTGAGAGCTGGACCTTAAAGAAGGCTGATCGCCAAAGAATTGATGCTTTTGAATTATGGTGCTGGAGGAGACTCTTGAGAGTCCCATGGACTGCAAGAAGATCAAATCTATCCATTCTGAAGGAAATCGGCCCTGAGTGCTCACTGGAAGGACAGATTGTGAAGCTGAGGCTCCAGTACTTTGGCCACCTCATGAGAAGAGAAGACTCCCTGGAGAAGACCCTGATGTTGGGAAAGATGGAGGGCACAAGGAGAAGGGGACGACAGAGGACGAGATGGTTGGACAGTGTTCTCGAAGCTACCAGCATGAGTTTGACCAAACTGCAGGAGGCAGTGGAGGACAGAGGTGCCTGGCGTGCTCTGGTCCAGGGGGTCACGAAGAGTCGGACACGACTAAACGACTAAACAACAACAACAACAACAACAACTAATACGCCCAGTCGCCTAATACGCCGGAATCTATGGTATTTACCATTTCAAAGGAATAATTAGGCTACCCAGAAAAGGCAATCAGATAAGGCATTTTCAGGTATCCTGGCAGACAGGAGAGAAGCAACACACTCAAATTTCTGCTGGGGACCATCTCTTTCTGTGATGTATGTATGGTGTTTTGGGGGGTGGTCTTGAGCTACAGGGGAGGCAATTTCAAAAGTCTATATAAAAGCTTGCGCACCATGAGTTTGACCAAATTGCTGGAGGCAGTGGAAGACAGGAGTGCCTGGCGTGCTCTGGTCCAGGGGGTGATGAAGAGTCGGACACGACTAAACGACTAAACAAACTTCATAAATCCTTTGTCAAGTCCTGCATCTTTTGCGTTGAACCCCAGACTTCCCGCCCCTTCTTTACACACACACACACACACACACACACACACACTTTTAAAAAGGAAAAAGTTGCTTACAGGACAACTAGGCATGATCTCCCTTAATTACCGTATTTTTTGCACCATAACACTCACTTTTTTCCTCCTAGAAAGTAAGGGGAAATGTCTGTGCGTGTTATGGAGGGAATGCCTACGGGTGGCATGCCTACAGATTTTCCTCCTCTAAAAACTACGTGCGTGTTATGGTCGGGTGCGTGTTATAGAGCGAAAAATACGGTAAGCGTCATCGAATTATCTCTTAAGTTCTAGTATTGGAGAGAGGGAGAAAAACATCTCGTCCACTCCCAGAAAAACACATTATTTTATATACCTCTGTCATGTCTCTTCTTTCTTGCCTTTTCTCTAAACCAGGAGTCAGCAAGCTTTTTCAGCAGGGGGCCAGTCCACTGTCCCCCAGACCTTGTGTGGGGGGCCCAGACTATATATCTTTTTTTTTGGGGGGGGAATGAACGAATTCCTATGCCCCACAAAGAACCCAGAGATGTGTTTTAAATAAAAGGACACATTCTACTCATGTAAAAACATGCTGATTCCCGGACCGTCTGCAGGCAGATTTAGAAGGCGATTGGGCCGGATCCAGCCCCCGGGCCTTAGTTTGCCTACCTATGCTCTAAACCAAAAAGTCCCAAATGATGTAAGTTTTCCTCATAGGGCAGTTGTTGCATCCCTTTAGTCATCTTTTGTTCTGTGAACCGTCTTGAGACCTCCGGGTATAGGGTGGTTTATAAATTCAATTAATCATCATCATCATTATTGAAGTATACTTGGAGTTGAGAGTGGATTTCATGCTCTTTATTCAGCTCATAGTGGTGAGGAGGAATGGAAGTTCCCCCAGAATGTCTGCTTTATATACATTATTTAAACAATGGGCCCCAGGTGATTGGCTAATTCTGGGATTCTCCTGTAGGCCAATCAGGTTGCGGATTCACTTCCACTTGGAGCTGGATTAGGTGGCTCCTGTGGACCAATCAGACTGCTGCATTCTGGAGCCTATTGTTTTAGGACCAATCAGACTGCTGCATTCTGGAGCCTATTGTTTTAGGACCAATCAGACTGCTGCATTCTGAATCCTATTGTTCTAGGACCAATCAGACTGCTGCCTTTTGGATCCTATTCAACTCAGTACATAACAATCATCACCATCTTGGTTGCCCTTTTCTTACTATTTTCTAGCTCTAAAGATATTTCCTTTGTACAATGGCATTACGATATTGGAAATTTTATTTTCAATCATTTTCCTAATGATCCCTAACGATTGAATTTGCCTTTTTCACAGCTGCTAACTTCTGGGTCTGCATCGCCATTGGGCTGTCCACTACAACCCCAAGTTCTTGTTCCTGGTCAGTTCACCTCCAGTTCAGACCTCAGGAGTATGTATGTGAAATTAGGATTTTTTGCCCTGATGTGCACCCCTTTGCACTTGCTTATAATGAATTGCCTTTGCTATTTTACTGTCTATTCATGCAGTTTAGAGATATCATTTTGGAACTCCTTGCATTCCTGTTTTGTTTTAACCACCTTGAATAATTATGTTGCTGGCATCCGTCTGTCTGGAGAGACAATGGAAGAGTGTGTTCTTGTGGGTTGAGGTCAAACTGAATGGTTATGTACCATGAGGAAAACTGAAAATTTTGAGAAATTGTGCTTGGCAGATCGAGTATTTGAAGAATAGGTTGGGATAAGGAAGAAGAGAATTAAGAATACGGCTGGAGGTTATTGAAGAAACTCTGGGGATTATTAGACTCTCTTTCCAATGGAAGGATGGGCAGATACAAAATTTCATTTTTCATTTTCCCCCCATTTCACTTTTAATTTGTACACTGGCTTTCTATATTACTATACGCAAGGCGGTTTACAAGCTGAAGAAACAACAAAATAGACAGCAAAGATCACACACCTAATAATCTGATCCAAAACAGAAAAGTCAGAATAAAAACATAACTTTAAAAGAAACAACTTGTATAAAACAAAGCAATATTCAGTCATCCATTAGAATATAATAGTAAACAGTAAGATTAAATATCAGCAAATAATAATTAAATAGTTTATACTTAACAATTACAATAAATAATTATTAAACTATAATCAATAAAAATAAGGCAAAATTTGTACAATGGCACTTCATGGGACTTATCCAATAAAGCTGAATAGTGGAAGATTCAAGGTGGTCAAAACGAAGCACAGTAAACTTGAGACTTAACACTCATTTACACACTTGGCAAAAACATTTTTTAAAAAAATTAAAGGGGGCAGAATACAGGTGGGGATCCGGGGGGGGGGGGAATGATAGATAGATAGATAGATAGATGATTGATAGATAGATAGATAGATAGATAGATAGATAGTTTATTACGGCCATAGGCCCATATTCAATACATCATACAGCAAAACAAATATAACAAGATAAAATTAATAAATTAAAATACATTTAAATCAAGTACATCTCAAACCGTATATTTCTAAATTCCATTAAATAAGAACAATATAGCGCTTAAGGTATCAAATTATCAATATATATCAATATTATTTAAGCAAAATCAATAGTCATAGAGTAATCCATTTTTCCTCTTATATGCTAATACTGTTATCAGAAATCTGGCAACAGAAAGGGACCTACTCGGATCAGAATCTTGCAATAAATGTATTAGCTGTGTTTCCAAGGAGTCACCTGAGATTTCCAATAATAAAGGGGACAAAAATCTGATCCGAGAAACTGAATGTAGTGAACAACAGAATAGTATATGTTGTAAAGATTCAATAGATCTGTTATCACATACGCACACCGCTGAGATCTGCCCATTGGAAAATCTATTATTCAAGACATTGGAAGGAAAGGCATTAAATCTTGCCTTAATAAAGGCATATCTGTGGGCCGCTACAGACAAAGAAGTCAGATAAGATGGTATCTGCTGTGAGGACACTATGCCAAGATTTAATAGTGAGCAAGTGCCACTACCCAAAATGATGTTTTGTTGCAGGTCAATCTCCTCGAGTTTTTGAGTGAGGGTTTTTTTTTGCTGTGGCTAGGTCCAATTCCAATAATTCTGATGGAGACAATCCATAGGTCACTATTTTAGAATGGATCTCTTTTGCCCCTAGGACGGGAAAATCATCTCTCCAGAGGCATTGGATCAGATACAGATTCGGGAGCCTATGCCTTAAGGACAACCAGTAGCAAATGCTGCGCCTCCAAAGAGTATTTTCTAAAGATGTAGTTTTTAATTCTAAGCGAATAGCTGCGTTACTAACGCACTGAGGAAGTTTTAGCAGTCGTCTTAGAAATTGATTTTGAATTACCTCCAAGGGCATCAAATTTACTGCGGTCCCCCATAATGGAAAAACATATGCCAATGTTGCAATTACTTTAGCTTTGAATACTTTCAAGGCAGATGGAACGGGGGGGGGGGGGATGACTTCGGCAACCACCTGCCACTGACCGCCAGGTGTTTTGACTATATGGCTTTCGGCACGATCCCTTGAACGTAATGCCTGCATAAGTTACGGACTCCCTGTGCATTTTCACACAGCACATAGTTAAACTAGGCAATTTGCTCTCTCCAGGGGATTTGACAAATGCAGGGAAGAAAAGGCAATTGGTGGTTACTACTTGCCATTTTGGCCATGTGCATCCTACATATAAGCTTCAGTATCAAGTAGAGGAAATACCGTATTTTTTTGCTCTATAAGACGCACTTTCCCCCTCCAAAAAAGTAAGGGGAAATGTGTGTACGTCTTATGGAGCGAATGCAGGTGGGAGGCTCTGCTCATCGCTCCCTTTAAAGAGCCGTGTGGAGCGTGTGTGCGGCTCTTGGGGGCTTTTCCCCGAGGAGGGAGAAGGGCTGCCCTTCTCGCTCCTCGGGGAAAAGCCCCCAAGAGCTGCACACATGCTCCACACGCTCTTTAAAGAGAGCACGGCGCCTGGGGGAGCCTTCATCTCCCTGGCCAGGGGAGAGGTTGTGCACGGCTATCCCATTAGCCAGAACAGCAAGAGGCTATCCCAGAAGCCAGATCCCTGTTGCTGTTCTGGCTTCTGGGATTCAGAATACAGTGGTGCCACACAAGACGAAAAGAATCCATTCCGCAAGTCTCTTCGTCTTGCGGTTTTTTCGTCTTGCGAAGCAAGCCCATTAGCGGATTAGCGCTATTAGCGGGTTAGCAGGCTTAGCGGATCAGCTGATAAGCGGCTTAGCGGATCAGCTGTTAAGCGGCTTAGCGGATCAGCTGATAAGCGGCTTAACGGATCAGCTGATAAGCGGCTTAGCGATCAGCTGTTAAGCGGCTTAGCGGCTTGGGAAAAAGGGGGGGGGGAAGGAAAAAAAACCCCGCAGGAACTCGCAAGACATTTTCGTCTTGCGAAGCAAGCCCATAGGAAATTCGTTTTGCGAAGCACCTCCAAAACGGAAAACCCTTTCGTCTAGCGGGTTTTTCGTCTTGCGAGGCATTCGTCTTGCGGGGCACCACTGTATTTTTTTTCTTGTTTTCCTCCTCCGAAAACTGGGTGCGTCTTATGGTCTGGTGCATCTTATAGAGCGAAAAATACGGTAAATGTAGTAGTCGCTGGGAAACAATGCGTGAGAAATATTGCACTCGTTTCCCCCTTGTGAGCTTTTCGAGAGGGCTCTGTCTGCCCTGCTGCGGTAAAGGAGATGCTGAACAAGATGGACCACTTTTGATCTCATCCCACGGCAGGGCTCTCCTTAGGCACAGTCTGATATTGTTTCCATTAGCATTAATTAATAGGCTGGCCTCTTGAGGTGCCCTTGAGAACATCTCCTTCGGTCGGTTTCCCTTCTCCCTCCCTTCCCCTTCCTTATTTCTTTCTTTGCTGTGCTTGTCTAATTTTGCAACTCGCTATGTAGGACAGGGAGAGGAAGGAAATAGCTCAGTACTGCAGGGAACCGACAGATGGTGGTTTAAATTTAAGTTGAGACGCTACCGTGCGGTGTGACTTTTTCAGTGGGTTCCCTCTACCCCCAAGATTTATTCTCTTTACTTCCGGGCACTTATTTGCTCCATTGATTTATGTACACTCTTAACAGACTCTCTGACCCTGGTTAGCCCTGGAATGCGTAAGGGTATTTCTCTTCCGGGCTTCCTTCCCAGAATTGCAACTTCCTCGTGTGACCTTGGCTAGTTCAGCGAGAATATCTGGGTATTTCTTTTTACTCAGCAGTTCTGCCTCCCAGGTTGTAACTGCTGACTTGATTCACACCAAGTAAAATATTTTCTACTTCCATCAGCGCTGGAGAGATCAGGAGCGGAGCTGGACTCTGTTCTTTTGGGGTCAAACAAAAATGGAAATCTCAAGAACACCCACCTGCCGTGCCACAAGGGGGTGGCCTGGGCAGAGCAGGTATAAACTGGCTTGCAGGTTCTGCTTTGCCGCTTGTGATGTTCTTGTGGAAATCATTAAGAGAGAAAATCCAGGTGAGCTAAAGGAAAATTATATGCGTATTGTTATGGATGGAAGGGGAAGGGAAACACAAGTTGAGGAGTTGAGTGAGGGCTGTAGCTCACTGTAAGGTAAAGGTAAAGGGACCCTTGACCATGAGGTCCAGTCGTGGCCGACTCTGGGGTTGTGGCGCTCATCTCGCTTTATTGGCCGAGGGAGCCGGCGTACAGCTTCCGGGTCATGTGGCCAGCATGACTAAGCCGCTTCTGGCGAACCAGAGCAGCGCACGGAAACGCCATTTACCTTCCCACCAGAGCGGTACCTATTTATCTACTTGCACTTTGATGTGCTTTTGAACTGCTAGGTTGGCAGGAGCAGGGACTGAGCAACGGGAGCTCACCCCGTCACGGGGATTCGAACCGCTGACCTGATCGGCAAGCCCTAGGCTCTGTGGTTTAACCCACAGCGCCACCCGTGTCCCTTGTAGCTCACTGTAAGGAGGCAGCAATTTCTGTTCTGACCTGCATTCATCACAATCAGCGCCGTTTTCCTGCTGCAGTTTGGTTTCCATCAAATACTGTGTTATATGTATTGCCATCCCCTACCTAAAGTTAAGTGATGCAGATTACATAACTATTTATGTAACCGATGTAACTTACATTCATTACAGTGTAATGGAAACTTCTAAACAGTAAAAGAAAGTAATTGCATATATTCTGCACACTTAAATGGCTCAGGGCTGCAATACCTCAAGGACCAACTCTCCCCATATAAACTGACCCAGACCTTGTGATCATCATCTGAGGCCCTTCTTCTACAGCCTTTTAAATGTGTGTGTGCGGGGGGAGTTATTATTTCGTTTTACTTTTGTTTTAACTATTTATTTTGAGCTCCTGTCATGTATTTTTATCTTGTGAACCACTCTGAGATCTCCGGATGCAGGGCGGTAAGTAAGTAAGTAAATAAATAAATAAATAAAATAAATAATAATAATAATAATAATAATAATTAGGTGAAAAAACAACAATCTAAGTGAAAACCAATCGCGTTCGCTTATTGAATTCTGTTCCTGACCGCAGACGAACATGTGAACTGCAGCTGTTTCTGCTTCCTTTTCTCTCAGAATTCTCCAGTGGTCCTGCTCACTGGTAGAGCCCATCCTTTGCATCGAGAAACTCTCAAGCTTGATCTCCTGGTAAGCACACCTGGATGGAGGCTGCACACCTGTAATTCATCGTGGGATGCATCAAATCCAGGAGGAAGCCATTGTTTCTGTTATTGTGGTTGTTGATTTGTCCATCATCCTTCTAGGGCAGGAGTCAGCAAACCTTTTCAGCAGGGGGCCAGTCCACTGTCCCTCAGACCTTGTGGGGGGGGCCAGACTATATTTTGAAAAAAAAAATTAACAAATTCCTATGCCCCACAAATAACCCAGAGATGCATTTTAAATAAAAGCACACATTCCTTTTTTTTAATGATATTTATTAAACTTTAACAATTACAGAAAAAAGAATATCAAACAATAAAAAGTTACAATACTTCAAAAATAAAAAATACAATAAAAAACAACAATACAACAAAACAATAAGAAAGAAAAAACAAAAACATTTAAAAACAAAAACATTTAAAAAAGAAAAAAAAACCATCCAGTATTTTCATGTCTTTATCTTTCATTTACTTGTTTCCTTGACTTCCTCACACCTCCCTTTTTTGTATTCTAATTCAATTAGTTGTTTCAGCAAGTCCTTTCCCTCTTTCTCAGATTTTGTTCCATAATTTATCTTAACGCAATTTAACCTTAGATTTTACACCTTGACCCGTTAACAATCTATTCTTACTTAATTCTTTATAACATTTCTGCTAAAGCCTAAAAGCACACATTCTGCTCATGTAAAAACACCAGGCAGGCCCCACAAATAACCCAGAGGTGCATTTTAAATAAAAGGACACATTCTACTCATGTAAAAACACGCTGATTCCCGGACCGTCCGTGGGCCAGATTGAGAAGGCGATTGGGCCAGATCCGGCCCCCGGGCCTTAGTTTGCCTACCCATGTTCTAGGGTCTCAGGTAGGAGTCCTGTCCTTCACCTCTGCTCCTTTAGATTGTTACCGGAAAAATCCGAGGGCTCCCTTGGACAAAAAGTAAAGACACCAACCAGGATAACTTGGAGCAAAACAGCAGCCTGTAGGCTTGGCCTTTATTGAACTGTTGCAACAGGGTGTTCCCCTCACTTGCAAGAGAGAGGAAAGACCCAGAAAAATGGTGTGCCAGGTCTTATAAAAACTTTTGAAATTCCCATCCCCTAGGTCAAGCCCACCCCCAGAAACATCATGCATACATTACAGAAAGGAGGGGTTGAGGGAGGAGTTGTGGTGGTAACCTGAGTGTCTTGTCACCTGGCTGGTTCCCCCTTTCCCCCTCCCCAGGAATTATTCTCTGAAGACAAAATGTAGTCGCAGTTTCCTGCCCCCTGAGGGAAGATCTGATCATTGTCCTTTGTTCCAGTCCAAGCTGAATCCACTTCCATATGCAAGTTCTTTGTGATCTTGATTGTCTTCTGTCTAGGACCATCAGGGTTGGCATAGCAACTGGGCAGGGCTCCTGTGGATGTGCTGGGATGGTGAAGGGATTATGGCTGACCAGGACCAAGCCACCCCCCTTTGATAGTCCTTGTCATATGGAGTAAAATAAAATGGAACAGTGCAAATCCGATGTATGGTTGATTTTTCTATGAATTTATAACAGAAATATGGCGTATGTAGTGTGTGTGTGTGTGTGTGAAGTTTGTACAAACAGAATGATTGGGGTGGGGGGGTTCCTGTTACAAGATGATGAACCTTCTACATGCCAAGCAGGTGCCCTAACTCTGAGCTATATGGACCCTCCCTTTTGCAACCCAAGCGTTTTTTGCTTTTCTTTAAAGACTTGAAAGTGCTGTCCAAGCTCTTGCTATTTATGATTCCACTGGAGGAACCTGCTGGTATGAGGAACAACCCCCCATCCAACTCCTATAAGCACAGCACAGGTCTGCGGCTGGTGGGCAGGGCGAAGGAGGGCCCCCAAGGGTGGGAAGCTTGCTACTGCTGCCTGGCCCAATCCCCGAGCCAGCGAGGAGGAGTGGCTGATGAATATGAACAGCAGCCTCTTCCTTCCCCTCCCTCTTCTCCTTTCCTCCTCCCAGTCTCTCCTGGCCATGAAGGCAGCAGCAGAGCAGCTGAGAGGAGGATGCTGAGGACCAGCCCAGAGAGCATCTTCCTGAAGATGCTGCCTAGCTGAAAGGATGGAGGGCGCTCAGGTAAGGCAAGGATGATACAGAGACTGCCCTGTTTCCTGGCAACGAGGGAGAGAAGTCTAGGTCCGAGGGAGGCCGAGGGGGGGGGGAATAACTTGTCTGCAGAGAGACTTCTCCCAAGTCACTTTGCCCAATCACAGCTAAAAGATCCCTAGACAAGGGATGCTCGCTGTCCTGGGCTTTTTGAGGGCTGGGGATGGAAGGAGGCCTTGATGCACAGTCCTCGCCACTTGCAAGCCTTGCATTCCACAAGAACAGCAGCGAGAGCTTCTTTGTGTACTGTTTCAGCAAATGGAGGCTTGCTGCCTCTGGCTGCCTTTTGTTTGGGGATTTGCTTCCCCCATCCCTCCACCTCTCTCCCTCTCCCCTTTCCTCCCAAGTTTCTTGGGCACAGATCGAATTTCCCCCTCCGATTCATGGCTTTGATTTCATTCATTTCTCTAGCTCCCCAGACTTCGGAGCAAGAGCCTCGTTGTGGAATTCCCAAGGTTTAGACGATTGCAAGAAAGGGATAGAAAAAAAAAAGAGATGAGAATTGCAAGCCTTTCTTTGAACTTTTTGTGCGTCGCAGAAATACCTCTGAAGGTTACCGTCTGCTGCTCCTTTCCTTAGAAAGGAAAATAATAATAAAAATAAGTGTTTGGCATTTAATGTTCAGAACAGCCACAGGGAATTGGTTTATTCGGAGATGGAAGCAAGCTGGTGGGGGAGGAGCGAAACTTCAGACCATTTGCCATTTGTCTGCTGTGCAGAGATGCTACACCCCACTTTAAAAATAACATAAGGCGGCACTCTGGTGCAATGATATATAACAACAGACACATGCGGTGATCTTTGCAGATGGGGTGTTTTGGAGGAAGGGACTGTCATTTTCGTGTGTGTTTTAATTCATAAAAACCAACAGATCTGCGTCCCGGAAATTTAAGGGGCCATCTGATTCCCCACAGAGAAATAGCTAAGTGGATTAGTGCTGTTTGCATGTATCGCTGTAGCAAATGGATTGCCAGATTTTGGAGAAGGTTGGAGGAACAGGGAGGCGAGGCCTGCAAAGCTAGCCACAGATTCACGCTTTTAAAAGAGCAAACAATTTTTTGGGGGCGGGGGCACCTGTGCCCAACCCCAGATCTGATGCCATCAGTGCTGACGTTCTGCCTGGGGCTATGACAGGTTCGGTGAACATAAGCTGCTAGCCATGTGTTGGTCCCAGGCCCATGCAGAAAAGGAAGGTTTTTTTAGCCCCTGGTTTGTGCTCTGTGTTTGGCTTAGCTGTGCAGCCCTGAGATATAGGATTGAGGTTGAATCCTGACAAGACAGAAGTACTGTTTTTGGGGGACAGGGGGTGTGTGTGCGTGGGGGATTCCCTGGTCCTGAATGGGACAACTGTGCCCCTGAAGGACCAGGTGCGCAGCCTGGGAGTCATTTTGGACTCACAGCTGTCCACGGAGGCGCAGGTCAATTCTGTGTCCAGGGCAGCTGTCTACCAGCTCCATCTGGTACGCAGGCTGAGACCCTACCTGCCCGCGGACTGTCTCTCCAGAGTGGTGCATGCTCTGGTTATCTCCTGCTTGGATTACTGCAATGCGCTCTACGTGGGGCTACCTTTGAAAGTGACCCGGAAACTACAACTAATCCAGAATGCGGCAGCTAGACTGGTGACTGGGAGTGGCCGCCGAGACCATATAACACCGGTCCTGAAAGATCTTCATTGGCTCCCAGTACGTTTCCGAGCACAATTCAAAGTGTTGGTGCTGACCTTTAAAGCCCTAAACGGCCTCGGCCCAGGATACCCGAAGGAGCGTCTCCACCCCCATCGTTCTGCCCGGACGCTGAGGTCCAGCACCGAGGGCCTTCTGGCGGTTTCCTTATTGCGAGAAGCAAAGCTACAGGGAATCAGGTAGAGGGCCTTCTCGGTGGTGGCGCCCGCCCTGTGGAATGCCCTTCCACCAGATGTCAAAGAGAAGAACAACTACCAGACTTTTAGAAGACATCTTAAAGCAGTCCTGTTCAGGGAAGTTTTTAATGTATGACATATTAGTGTATTTTTGGTCTTTGTGGACGCCGCCCAGAGTGGCTGGGGAAACTCAGCCAGATGGGTGGGGTACAAATAAATAATAATAATAATATTAATAATAATAATAATCTTCTCTCTCTCTCTCTCTCTCTCTCTCTCTCTCTCTCTCTCTCTCTCTCAAAAGCTGAAATTACATACCCTCCAACATCTTGAGTCCCAAAACTGGGGTGCATATCTTCCCGCCTGGGTCACACGTGGCCCACCCAAGATCACGGAGCCCCAAAGATGCACTTTTTGGAGTTATGCTTTCAAGAGCTCCAAAACATAAGATTGCAGCCCTGAAAGAGAGCTCTTTTCCCTGGGCGAGATCTAGGCACAAAATAACACAAAATCACAGCACCCAAAATGGCCACCTTGTTTTTGTGCGAGAAAACAGGACGCCCTGGTTTTTTCCACAGCACTTGCAGGGTATGAAATTAGTTTCATACTCCATACTTCTTGATCACGCTAATTTCCTGCTTTTTCTCTCTAAGGTGTCCAAATTGTGGAGGTTGAGGCCATATTATCTTCTCAGCAACCCTGCGAAGCGGACTAGGCTGAATAGTAAAGCTACCTAGCAAAGTAGGCCCCATCTTCTCCATACATTTAGAGCAGTGTAACACAACTTTAAACAGCCATGGCTCCCCCCCCAAAGAATCCTGGGAACTGTAGTTTGTTAAGGCTGTTGAGAGTTGTTAGGAAATCCCTTTGTTTCCTTCACACAGCTATGATTCCCAGAGTGGCTTCCCAGGGAACTCTGGGAATTGGAGCTCTGAGAGGGCAATGAAGGGGTCTCCAAACAACCCCCGACATCCTTAATAAACTACAATTCCCAGGATTCTTTGGGGCAAGGGAAAGCCATGACTGTTTAAAGTTGCTTTTAGATGCATAGTGCAGATGGGGCTTAATTCCCCCGATTTCACTCAGGGAAGGTTTGTGTCTGACTGGGGACCTGAGCTGGACTCTCTTTGTTCAAACAGAACATTAATCTGAAGAGGTGAGGAACTTTTGTCAGTCTCAGGATATCACAAGTTGGTAAATACAATACAGTGGTACCCCGCAAGACGAACGCCTCGGAAGATGAAAAACTCGCTAGATGAAGGAGTTTTTCGTTTCCTTAGCCACTTCGCAAGACGCATTTCCCTATGGGCTTGCTTCGCAAAACGAAGCTTGCCCCGCAAGCTCCGGGGATAGCGAGGAAGCGCAGCGCGTCTTCCCCGCTGTCCCCGGACCCCTTTTGAACCAAGGGGTGGCAACGGGGAGAAGCGATTCTCCCCGCTGCCCCGTCCCTTGCTTTAAAACAGGTCCGGGGACAGAGGTGAAGGCGCACGGCGCTTCCCCTCTGTCCCCGGTCTCCATAGGAATGCATTGATTGATTTTCAATGCATTCCTATGGGAAACCGTGCTTCGCAAGACGAAAAACTCGCAAGAAAAAACTTGCGGAACGAATTAATTTCGTCTTGCGAGGCACCACTGTACAGTGCCGTGCAAGAAAAAAAATAGTCTGGTAAGACTGCTGTCTGGAAGGATTAAAGAAAACTTGTAGTTTATTGCTCTTAGCAAAGAAAGACATTTTTATGCATAGTGAAATATACTCGGAGTCGAGAGTGGATTTCATGCTTTTTATTCAGCTCACAGTGGTGAGGAGGAATGAAAGTTCCCTGCTTTATATACATTATATACATTATATATTATCTGCTTTATATACATTATTTACACAATGGGCTGCACGTGATTAGCTAATTCCGGGATTCTCCTGTAGGCCAATTGGGTTGTGGATTCACTTCCACCTGGAGCTGGATTGGGTGGCTCCTGCAGACCAATCAGACTGTTGCATTCTGGATCCTATTGTTCTAGGACCAATCAGACTGCTGCATTCTGAATCCTATTGTTCTAGGGCCAATCAGACTGCTGCATTTTGGATCCTATTGTTCTAGGGCCAATCAGACTGCTGCATTCTGAATCCTATTGTTCTAGGGCCAATAAGACTGCTGCATTCTGAATCCTATTGTTCTAGGGCCAATTAGACTGCTGCATTTTGGATCCTATTGTTCTAGGGCCAATCAGACTGCTGCATTTTGGATCCTATTCAACTCAGTACATAAGTTTTCACATGTGGTCAAGTCAGAGCAAAGAAGTTAACACAAACACATGCTAGCTCAGTGGTGTCCAAACTTTTTTCAAAGAGGGCCAGACTTGATGAAGTGAAGGGCCACGAGGGCCAACCAAAGTTGTTTACTTTTTTTAGGATTGAAGTTGTTGAGCTTTTTTTATGATTTTACCCCAAAGTTGTTGAGGAATAAACTGACACACGGACCAGATTATACAGACCGGCGGGCCGGATTAGGCCCCCAAAACAAACTCTGGACATGCCTGTGACACCGACTGACTTAGAGAAGAAGCAGGAGGAAGCGAAGTAAAGGAAGTGATTTGCTTCACCAACAATTAGTTATGAAGAAAGGAGGAATCTGTGAGGAGCAGCAGGTTTCCTTTCGATCTGTTGCCCCTCCACTGATTCACGTAGCTTATTACAAGTGTTGTTGATTTACTCTCAAAGGAGGCAAAGTCCCCAAACGCTCAGTGTCTCCATGGCCTGAAAAAAAACATAGCATTGTTGTATTGCCTTGCTGTTGCGATGCATTGATTATCCGGGATTCAAAGAACCCCTCTTTTTGTGTGATAAACCTTTTGCTTCCTGTGAGGCCGGGAGCAAAACTTCAAATTGTGTAATGATTCCTTTAAAAAGAAATAAATAGAAAAGCAATCTGGGGAGCCTGCAGTTTTAAAGTGAGAAACAGCGTGTGTGTTTGTCTGTTTGTGTGCATGCGGAGCTGCTAAAATTTTCTCCCCGCCATTCATTTCTGGTCAAATAACTCCCCTCCCAATATCATTCCCTGCTGCTGGGTTTAATAATAATAATAATAATAATAATAATAATAATAATAATAATAATAATTTATCATTTATACCCCGCCCATCTGGCTGGGCTTCCTCAGCCACTCTGGGCAGCTTCCAACAAAATATTAAAATACCAGAATGCATTCTAGCTGCTTATTCAACTTGTAATTGTGCAGGGGGAGTGGATATGTTCCGGGGAGGGAGATTTTGTGTATCAAAATAGCTTACCAGTGTAATAAACGTAAATCTGCCCTTATTCCCTTATGGGGGACACAAGAGCCCTTATAGAGTTCTTTGCAGGTTCTCCATCGGTCGGAGAAAATAACAGAGGCCAACCAGAGAATATTGAGAAGCAAAGCAGCTAGTAAGCCTGATCTTTACTAACTGTTGCAACAGGGTGCTCCCCTCACACGCAGGAAAGGAGGAGGACCCAGAACCAAGGTGTGTCCACCCTTATATAGACATTTTAAATTGCCCGCCCCGGAATCCAAGACCACCCCCCAGACACATCATACCTACATCACAGAAAGGGCGGTCTACAACAGAAATCTGAGTGTGTTGTTTACCTCCTGTCTGGCAGGTTACCTGTTAATGCTTACTTGATTGGATCCCCTGGGGAACCTGGCCAGTCTTTTGTAATGACAAATACTTAGTTCCTGAGCCAGGTCACAGGCTCACCCTATTCATACACAGACATACCCTTAAGACAGGATTTGTGAAGGAAAAGACAATGGGGAGGCTTTTCCATTTTCCTTGACCTTGCAGAGAAAACATTTGGTTATTTCACCAGAAAGGGGTTAAGCACACACAGCTCCTGCTATCAGCTCAGAACAGCAGCTTTCCAAGGCTGCTTCTCAGGTTTAAAATGCCACCCCCTCCTGGAACATCACTATATTGGGTTCCCTCCTTTGTCACCTGAAGTGGGCTGGGCCAGAAAGAGCTATACCAGGTGGTTTGCCACCTGCAGATTTGAATAGACCCCAGATCCCATCACCATGGTTGCAGATTAATCTTGCAGAGGAGCAACGGAGTGGTACAGATTTTCTTCAGAGGGCACTTACAGGCTGTCGCTCTTTTCCGGTGCAGTTTCGATCAGGTTCCACAAATTTGGGTTGCACAATTATGTTGTTGTTTAGTCATTTAGTCGTGTCCGACTCTTCATGACCCCATGGACCAGAGCACGCCAGGCACTCCTGTCTTCCACTGCCTCCCGCAGTTTGGTCAGATCGTTTATAATTGTTTGCACAATTATAGCTGATTGTTATTGCCTTGCATAAGGAATCATTTTGCAATGGATGTGCTTTCCCATAGAAAGTAATGCAAAACGGATTAATCCGTTCCAGACTTTTACAAACAACCCCTAAAACAGCAATTTAACATGAATTTTACTATCTAACGAGACCATTTGTCCATAAAATGAAAGCAATAATCAATGTACTTTACTATAAAATAAATAAGACAGTATTGTAGATGATAAAAATTATTTTTTTTTCTTATCTGCACTGATGATAGTCATTGTTTGGATGGGGGGGGCTTTTATCCATTTCCGCAGTCACACAATCAATCAATCAATCAATCAGGCAGTCAAAGCTGAACTGGGTTCCACACAGTCAGAAAAACAAATTAACCGAAAAAGCCTCAAAAACAAAAACGCTAAATAAATAGCAAAAACAAAAGCGCCAGACTTAAGCTGTTCCGGAAGTGACTTCCAAAATGTTCAAAAACCAAGGCGCAGCTTCTGATCGGTGCAGGCACCCCAGAAACAATAACCGACAGCTGCATTGGATGTTCGGCTTCTGAAAAATATTTGAAAACTGGAACACTTACTTCCGGGTTTTCAGTGTTTGAGAAGCAAGGCATTTGAGTACCAAGGTACCCCTGTACAGATTTAATCTGCTTTCTCCCACTCTTGTTTAAACCCAGAGTTCTGTGGCAAATTCATTTGGGGCATTTCCCCTCATCTGTACTCAGAGTTTGAAATTCGCCAGGTACAATTTGCACCTGGCTATTGGCCACTTGTGACCAAGTGAAGATGCCCAGGTGTCAGGATCCCGCCTGATGTCTCCACCATCTGGAGGAGTATTCCTGGGGATCCTTGGATCTTGACCGTTTTCAAACGCTAGCAACACACCCTGCAGAAATCTGCCCATTATATTTTAGCTGCACAATCAGAATTAATTTCAGGAATGAAAAAGTTGTATAATAATAATAATAATAATAATAACAACAACAACAACAACAACAACAACAACAATACCCCGCCCATCTGGCTGGGTTTCCCCAGCCACTCTGGGCGGCTTCTAACAGAATATTAAACATTAAAAGCTTCCCTAAACAGGGTTGCCTTCAGATGTCTTCTAAACGTCTGGTAGTTGTTTTTCTCTTTGACATCTGGTGGGAGGGTGTTCCACAGGGCGGGTGCCACTACACTACCGAGAAGGCCCTCTGCCTGGTTCCCTGTAACCTCACTTCTCTCAGTGAGGGAACCGCCAGAAGACCCTCGGAGCTGGACCTCAGTGTCTGGGCTGAACGATGGGGGTGGAGACGCTCCTTCAGGTATACTGGCTGTTTACTTCAGGCTGTTTAGGGCTGTAAAGGTCAGCACCAACACTTTGAATTGTGCTCGGAAACGTACTGGGAGCCAATGCAGATCTCTCAGGACCGGTGTTATGTGGTCTCAGGGGCCGCTCCCAGTCACCAGTCTAGCTGCCGCATTCTGGATTAGTTATAGTTTCCGGGTCACCTTCAAAGGTAGCCCCATGTAGAGCGCATTGCAGTAGTCCAAGCGGGAGATAACCAGAGCATGCACCACTCTAGTGAGACAGTCCGCGGGCAGGTGGGGTCTCAGCCTACCTGTATGGGAAAAATATGACTTTTGAGCCGCCTTGGCCGAAAATGGCAACAAGGCATTCCATTTTGGAGACTGTAATCCTGGTTTAAGGAGCCATTTGGCGCCTAGCTTAAAGATGTGAATTGCCTGTTTGTGGCCACTCATGAAAATGCAGCTTCCCTTTGCAACCTGCTTTTCCAGAATCTTAGCACAGCCTCCCCCAACCTGGAGCCCTTGAGATGTTTTGGACCACAACTCCCATCAGCCCAAGCAAGCATAGGCGTCCTTGGCGGAGCTGATGGGATTTTTAGTCCAACAAGATCATTGTCCCAAGTCACTGAAGGCTGTTCTAGGGATTAACCCTGTTCTAGGGTTGAATCCTGACAAGACAGACGTACTGTTTTTGGGGGACAGGGGGCAGGCTGGTGTGGAGGACTCCCTGGTCCTGAATGGGGCAACTGTGCCCCTGAAGGACCAGGTGTGCAGCCTGGGAGTCATTCTGGACTCGCAGCTGTCCATGGAGGCGCAGGTCAATTCTGTGTCCAGGGCAGCTGTTTATCAGCTCCATCTGGTACGCAGGCTGAGACCCTACCTGCCCGCGGACTGTCTTGCTAGAGTGGTACAAGCTCTGGTTATCTCTCGCTTGGACTACTGCAATGAGCTCTACGAGGGGCTACCTTTGAAGGTGACCTGGAAACTGAAATTAATCCAGAATGCGGCAGCTAGACTGGTGACTGGCAGTGGCCGCCGGGACCATATAACACCGATCCTGAGAGATCTGCATTGGCTCCCAGTACGTTTCCGAGCACAATTCAAAGTGTTGGTGTTGACCTTTAAAGCCCTAAACAGCCTCGGCCCGATATTCCTGAAGGAGCGTCTCCACCCCCATCGTTCTGCCCAGACACTGAGGTCCAGCTCCGATGGCCTTCTGGTGGTTCCCTCGCTGCGAGAAGCCAAATTACAGGGAACCAGGCAGAGGGCCTTCTCGGTAGTGGCACCCGCCCTGTGGAACGCCCTCCCACCAGACGTCAAAGAGAAAAATAACTACCAAACTTTTAGAAGACATCTAACATAATAATAATAATTTATTATTTGTACCCCGCCCATCCGGCTGCGTTTCCCCAGCCACTCTGGGCGGCTTCCATAAAAACCAAAAATACACTAAAATATCACACATTAAAAGCTTCCCTGAACAGGGCTGCCTTAAGATGTCTTCTGAATGTCAGGTAGTTGTTTATCGCTTTCACATCTGATTGGAAGACATCTAAAGCAGCCCTGTTTAGGGAAGCTTTTTATGTTTAATAGATTATTGTATTTTAGTGTTTTGTTGGAAGCCGCCCAGAGTGGCTGGGGTATAAATAATAAATTATTATTATTATTATTATTATTATTATTATTATTATTATTAAACTGAGCTTTTTGTTCCACTTATGAAGACCTTTTGCCTTGTCTGCAGTCTCCGAACACCCTTAACTGGGGAGCCCTGAGCAGGAGTGTGGAAATGTTGCACTTTCCTTGAGGGAAGACGGACTTGTGCCGTTGGGTATTATTGATCTGCTGGTTTATACAATATACTCACCTCCATCATTTTCTAATTAGAAATCACTAAGGAAGACGCGGGTGGCGCTGTGGGTAAAAGCCTCAGCGCCTAGGGCTTGCCGATCGAAAGGTCGGCGGTTCGAATCCCCGCAGCGGGGTGCGCTCCCGTCGTTCGGTCCCAGCGCCTGCCAACCTAGCAGTTCGAAAGCACCCCCGGGTGCAAGTAGATAAATAGGGACCGCTCCAGCGGGAAGGTAAACGGCGTTCCGTGTGCTGTGCTGGTGCTGGCTCGCCAGAGCAGCTTCATCACCCTGGCCACGTGACCCGGAAGTGTCTGCGGACAGCGCTGGCCCCCGGCCTCTTGAGTGAGATGGGCGCACAACCCTAGAGTCTGTCAAGACTGGCCCGAACGGGCAGGGGTACCTTTACCTTAAGGAAGACGATTGCCAAACAAGCTGAGCTTCTGATTTTGGAGACCAGAGAGATGTCTTTGTTTTTGTTTTAAATCGTTTCAGAGGCAGTGAAGGCAGAACATGTATAGTTTAAATTTCTATTAATGTTTGATTGGTTTTTTAAAATTATTATTATTATTTCCATGTTTTTAGCTGTTCTGATTTTATCTGTCAGCTGCCTTGAGATGCCGTCGGGGGAAAAATGGGGTATAAATAAATATATGATAATAACATAACATAACGTAACGTAACGAAACATAACACCGTAACATAACATAACATAATGATAATAAACATTCAGCCAGTAACTTAAAGGGCTTGTTTGTATGGTTCAGTCCAAACAGAATAGTACAGTCCTCTTCAGTCTGTAGAAATCTGATATGCAGGAGAAATTATCATTATTAACTTGCCTGTTTATAAGATTACTTACCTGCCATTTGCCATAAGCTACCAGTAAGGGTTGCGAGTTTATAATAATACAACAGAAAACCTAATAAAAGAGTTGATGGATTATTAAAAAAATAAAACAAAACAATTCCCAACAAAAGCAGCACAGGATAGGATAGGTTCAACGAAACAGAAAAGGTAGGTGCCACAAAATTGCCCGTCTAAGGGCACAACTGAGTGTCTTGTGAAGTAGAAAAATCCCTCGCACGTAGAAAGCTAGCCTCTCCTGGAGAAGTGTCTTGGCCTGACCTTCTCCCTGATGTGCTAGTTTTCCACATGCAAGGAGATTTCCTATTTTTCTTTTTATGGAGGAGACGCACCTTCTTAGTATGTTTGCATTTAAATTTCTCCCACCTCTCACCCCTTTGCAAAGCAGCTGCCCCTGGATTAAGGGCGAAAGTATTGTAGCGAAGCACGGTTGGGATGCTTTAATCGCTGCACCTACCAGTGTCCCTGACTGAGCCTGGCACCACAGGGTGGCGCGTTGAGAGATGACAGCTGCCAGCTGCCAGCTGCTTGCAGTTCTCTCCATCAAGCCTGCCAGCAGGCTGTCATGTTCCTTGAACTTCAGGGATGGAGGTGTTTGCTATGAGCAGAGCAAGCATCTGCGATCATCATGGGCACCTAGTTCTGACAAATGGCGGCCAAACCTTTATCCCAGCTTCCAAATCTGCATCCTTTTGGTGGCATATCTGAACTGTATTGGGCCTTAAATATTAGGCCATGCTCAGCAGGGTTAATGGAAGCAGGAGTCTGAAATGTGTGTCAATATATTCTTAGCAGTGGGATTTATTTTATTTCTAAGCGGCATACGAAAACAGTAAAAATATCAGTGTTGTTGTTTAGTCATTTAGTCGTGTCCAACTCTTTGTGACCCCCTGGACCAAAGCACACCACCCACTCCTGTCTTCCACTGCCTCCCGCAGTTTGGTCAAACTCATGCTGGTAGCTTCGAGAACACTGTCCCACCATCTCGTCCTCTGCCGTCCCCTTCTCCTTGTGCCCTCCATCTTTCCCAACATCAGGGTCTTTTCCAGGGAGTCTTCTCTTCTCATGAGGTGGCCAAAGTATTGGAGCCTCAGCTTCAGGATCTGTCCTTCCAGTGAGCACTCAGGGCTGATTTCCTTCAGAATGGAGAGGTTTGATCTTCTTGCAGTCCATGGGACTCTCAAGAGTCTCCTCCAGCACCATAATTCAAAAGCATCAATTCTTCGGCGATCAGCCTTCTTTATGGTCCAGCTCTCACTTCCATACATCACTACTGGGAAAACCATAGCTTTTACTATACGGACCTTTGTTGGCAAGGTGATGTCTCTACTTTTTAAGATGCTGTCTAGGTTTGTCATTGCTTTTCTAAAATATCAGTAAAAGCAGTTAAAAACAAATATCTGAAACATTTGTTTATTTGTATTAAAATCAAGCCAGAAGCTAAAAGCCAGATTAAAAACTCATGGCTGCATTCTTTGTCTGGGAAGGCAGCCTAAACAAAAATGTTTTCAGCAGGTGCCGAACCTGAAAAGGACTCTATAAGGGCTCTTGTGTCCCCTTAAGGGAATAAGGGCAGATTTTTGTTTATTACACTTGTGAATTGGCGGTTTCAAATTAAACTGAGAACTTAAGAACATAGTGCTGATCATGCCAAGGTTGCAGGTTCGATCTCTGTAAGGGACAACTGCATATTCCTGCATTTCAGGGGGTTGGACTAGATGATCCTCAGGGTCCCTGCCAATTCTGATTCAATGAGTCTGTGTGGGCAATCTATCCGGAAGATAAATGGTATTTCTAGGAGCTTGTGATCTAACATGGTTGCCCTTCCTGCCTTGGTTCCTTTCCCTTCTTATCTCTTGTTACCTTCTTTGATGGCATGAGAAAAGCCTTTAATGTCCTAATCAATCGGGAGGTAAATTGATAGTGCTGGGTACCTTCTTTGATGTTGGACATTGTTTTGAGAAAGTAAGGCATTGGGAGGGGGTGGTCAGTTTGGGAGTCAAAATGGTTTCAGGGCTGTTTTCCTGCGCTGCTTCAGACATGTGGTTTACATATTTATGTACGTGTTTGCTTGGTACATTTATGAACATTTATTATATGTATATAGGGACACGGGTGGCGCTGTGGGCTAAACCACAGAGCCTAGGGCTTGCTGATCAGAAGGTCAGCAGTTCGAATCCCCGCGACGGGGTGAGCTCCCATTGCTCGGTCCCTGCTCCTGCCAACCTAACAGTTCGAAAGCACGTCAAAGTGCAAGTAGACAAATACGTACCGCTCCGGCGGGAAGGTAAACGGCGTTTCTGTGCGCTGCTCTGGTTCGCCAGAAGCAGCTTAGTCAGGCTGGCTACATGACCCGGAAGCTGTACGCCAGCTCCCTCGGCCAATACAGCGAGATGAGCGACGCAACCCCAGAGTCGGTCATGACTGGACCTAATGGTCAGGGGTCCCTTTACCTTTACCTTTACCTATTATTATACCTATTGTATAAGACCTTAAATTTTTTATTTTAAGAGCTTAACTGAACTGAGAGCTCTCTTTTGCTTCTCGCTTCCAGGTCTTGCTCCCCGGCACCGTTCGCTCTCCTCGTTCCCCCGCACGGCGCTCCGCCGGGATGGGCCCCCATCCGATGGATTTCCCTGTCTGCCTCTCCCTCTGCCTCATCCTGCTCAGCTCCTGCAGCCCGCAATGCCTCGCTTTCTGGGAGGCGGAGGGGCGGCCCGCGAGACAACTACGCCAGGCCTTTCCGGAAGACCCCGGAAACGTGAGCGTGCCGGGTCCAGAAAGCACCTTCAGCTCACCTGCGCAAGCAGCCGGCAGTGCGGCTTCCGGAAACCTCTACGAAGGCGCCACAGCCGAGCCGGCCGGGGAGCCGTTAAACACCGCCGCCACCATCAAAGCCACGCTGCCAACCAGCCTGGATGCTCAAAGTCCTTCAGGACGCCAGGGTTTGGATGTTGACGCCACTGCCTCAACCCCAGAGGTGGTTGGCAGCGAGCAGCAGTTGGACCCCAGTGTGCCCAGTAAGGAACTGGGGAGCAACGGGCAAAGCGAAGTCCTGCTTGCCCTGGTTGTGACAGCTCCAGACCCGAACGCCAGGGGTGATGGGCTCAGCACCACCGCAGGAGTGCTGGTGGAGGGTGTCGGGGCAGGAGACGGGCTTGCGTCAACGGCGGATGTTTTTGCGCCAGGCGTCTTGGAAGGAGGCAGAAGCGCCACATGGCGACCGGCCACAGAAGAAGCGCCCATTTCCGAAACGATAGCCAGCAGCCGCTCCGTGACTCCTTCCCCTCCAGTGGGTCAATACGTTGATTCTGATCAAGGGCCGGACAGAGACGACCCCTCAGTTTTGAGTGGCACAGAGGGTCCTGTCTTGGCTCCGACTGACGCCGCCTTGGGTTTGCAAAAGGGGATCTCCACGGATCGGGAGCTCTTGGAAGGCGTTCCTGGTGCCGCGGCAACTGTCACGCCGCAAAGCGACGACTGGGATGATACAAAATTCGGGCCCGCCAGTCGGGTGGGTGCTCTGCGACCCGTGGCGGAGCTTTATCCCGCCGTGGGGGGAGAGGAAGAGGAAGACGATGTGAAGAAGGCTCTGTCGCCGAAATTATCGGCAGCCGCGGCGAAAGGAAGCGAGAATGTTCAGACCGGGTTGGGCCTCGCGTCCGCGGCAAGCGGGGAGCCCACCTCGCCCTCTGCTAGCATGGATCCTGCCCATATCGCTGACACGTCAGCGAAAGCTGAAGCCCCCTCTGGGAGCGCAGTGGAAAATGGAGACCTCGTTGCCACTTCCCGTTCCAGATCCGTCGCAGAGACCACCGCTACGACGGACGCGACCAAATCAGATGTCTTCCAAACCCCGAGAGATTCATCAAGAGGTAAATAAATTCCTCATTTTGCTTTCAGTTTATTTGTTATGCGTCCCTATGACCCCGAAACTGTATGCCAGCTCCCTCGGCCAAAAAAGCGAGATGAGCGCTGCAACCCCAGAGTCGGCCACGACTGGACCTAATGGTCAGGGGTCCCTTTATCTTTACCTTTACCCTATCCTGCCTTCCCTTCAAGCTGCTCAACGGGGCATACACAATCCTGCCCCCTCCCCATTTTATCCTCACACCAGTCCATTGGGATGGGTTATGCTGAGCGGCGGTTACTGGCCCGAGGTTGCCCAGTGACCTTCATGGCCAAGGGGGAGGGATTTGAACCCTGGCCTTTCAGGTCCTCATCTAGCACTCTAACCATTACACCACACTCCTCCTCCTCCTTGGCAGTTCCTTTTTTCAAGAAGGGCTTGGAATAAAGAGCCATTGGCGCGAGAGGACTTGGCCTACATTGCCATCAGGCAATGAGATCGCCTCCTTGGGACGCAGGTGGCGCTGTGGTCTAAACCACTGAGCCTCTTGGGCTTGCCGATCAGAAGGTCGGCAGTTTGAATCCCCGTGACGGAGTGAGCTCCCGTTGCTCTGCGCCAGCTCCTGCCAATCTAGCAGTTCAAAAGCACACCAGTGCAAGTAGATAAATAGGTACCGCTCTGGCGGGAAGGTAAACGGTGTTTCCGTGTGCTCTGGTTTCCGTCACGGTGTCCCGTTGCACCAGAAGCGGTTTAGTCCTGCTGGCCACATGACTTGGAAAGCTGTCTGCGGACAAACGCCGGCGAATAGCGAGATGAGCACTGCAACCCCATAGTCGCCTTTGACTGGACTTAACCATCCAGGGGTCCTTTACCTTTTTTTTTAACCTGCACTTTGGAACTCCCTGCCTGTTGATATCAAGGAGGTGTCTTCAGTGTGCCCTTTCCGATGCCTGTTAACAATGTTTTTGTTCAGGAAGCCTGCCTAGATTTTGAGAAAGCTGACACGTGTTTTAATCTGTTTTTAGTCTATTGTAGTTTTTTAAAAATACAAAATTCTGGTTGATTTTATTGTTCTATCTGTTTTGTAAGCCGCTTTGAGGGTTTGTTTGATTTTTTTACAGTCAAGTGGCATATAAATTTTATGAAATGAAAAAATAAATAAACTTTCCTTACTCTGTGTCCCTTATCTGCCCAAAATGATCAGAATAGAATTTATCTTCTTTGAACCTCTTCCTTGATTTCATTCCCTTTTTGCTGGCTGAGGTCTGGCACCAGAGCGAAGACATTTGCTTTGGTGTCCCAGACTTCCTGTGTAGCTGGAGTCTTTGGTATTTGACCTGTATTATAACACTGTTGCTGGCAGCATTTGCTCATTCATTGGCCCAGATTGCTCAATAGAGGGTGTGTTCACATTACTGCCTTCAAGGTGTAAGTTGCTGGGCTCTTTTGTGTGTGTGTGTGTGTGTGTGTGTGTGTTTCACATCTCCTTTCTGCTCACATCAGCACAGCTTCATTAGTGTCGGATTCATTTCTTTCTTTCTTTCTTTCTTTTTTGTATGGAATCTCCTGGCCCTTCAGGAATTTTATTTACAACATAACACAACCCCCCCACCCCCCAATACACAAACCCACCCTCATTAAACGTGAACATAACATGCAGTGAGCATAACACCCAACAATACAAACAACCAAATAAAAGACTTCCTTTATCCTGTATCTGGCCTCCTTATTTACTTCTTATAAGCTGTTTCCTTTATGAATAATTATTAAGATTTTTCTAATTATAACTTAAATATCCACAAAGTCTCCTGCAGACATTAATCGAAACAAGCCCAGGTATGTATTTTAGGGCACTGTTTTGTGAAGTATTTTCTGCATTTTCCCCATGCTTTTTGAAATTCTTGTCTAGTATGATCTCTAATTGCCTCTGTTAATCTAGCCAGTTCAATATACTCTAACAGTTTGTCTTGCCATTCCTTTTTTGTTGGCACAGTTTCTTTTTTTTTTATAGAATCATATTTATTAGTTTTCCAACAAATTGAACACAACACTACAAAAAACCAAAAAAGAAAAAACATACAATAATACAATACAATAATAAAAAAACCCACCGCAAAACACTAACATACAACTAACAAAACAAAACAAAAACCATTTAAAACACAATCCAATTTCAATATTTTATTCTTCTTTCACTAATTTCCACGACCTCCTCACACCTCCCTTTTTGTATTCCACTTCCATTAATTGTTTCAGCAATTCCTTTCCATCTTCCTCTATTTTCTATCCTATAATTGTCTTAACACATTCTGACCTTATTTTTCCCTTTAATGCTCTAATCATCTATTTATACTTAATTCCTTATAACATTTCTACTAAAGCCATATAACTTCATTCCAACATTTTTCTAACATTCATTAATTTTACAGTATTTCTGTAAATAGTCTTTAAACTTTTTCCAGTCTTCTTCCACCGACTCTTCTCCCTGGTCTCGGATTCTGCCAGTCATTTCCGCCAATTCCATGTAGTCCATCAACTTCATCTGCCATTCTTCCCTGGTGGGTAAATCTTGTGTCTTCCAATTTTGTTGGCACAGTTTCTTTTTTCCAGTTTTTAGCAATTAGGATCCTTGCTGCTCCTGTGGCATAGAGGAATATTTTCTGATCTTCTCTTGCTATACCTGTGTCTGTTATCCCTAGTAGATTCATTTCTGTGTGTTCCTGAGAGTGTTGACAGGGCAGGGATGCCGTTTATCCTACTGAAAGGTGTTCACACCTTGGCTTGAGATGAATTAGGTTTAAGGTCTCCAATTGGTGTGAAACTGGTTGGAGAAACAACACATCAACCAACTGAGGTGTATGCATTTTGGATAATGTCATGTTGACACAGACTAATGTTAGTGGAGAAATCTGAGGGTCCCCTTGGACAAAAAACAAGGACACCAGCCAGGAATAGCAGAGCAAAACAACAGCCAGTAGGCTTGGTCTTTATTGAAGACTGTGACTACAGGACTCCCACCTGCCACCAGGTGGAACAAGATGGAAGCCCCGAACAAAAGAGCCCCCAAACTTTTATTAGCTGCTAATCCCCATGTTACACCCCCCCAAACTACAGCACTCATACATCATGGTTACATCATGAAAGGGGAGGTCTGGTGGCAGTAATCTGAGCATCCTGGTTCCCCTTGCCCTCCACCAAACACCCATCAAGTGGAACAAAAAAGATCATAGAATCATAGAATCATAGAGTTGGAAGAGACCACAAGGGCCATCGAGTCCAACCCCCTGCCAAGCAGGAAACACCATCAGAGCACTCCTGACATATGGTTGTCAAGCCTCTGCTTAAAGACCTCCAAAGAAGGAGACTCCACCACACTCCTTGGCAGCAAATTCCACTGTCAAACAGCTCTTACTGTCAGGAAGTTCTTCCTAATGTTTAGGTGGAATCTTCTTTCTTGTAGTTTGGATCCATTGCTCCGTGTCCGCTTCTCTGGAGCAGCAGAAAACAACCTTTCTCCCTCCTCTATATGACATCCTTTTATATATTTGAACATGGCTATCATATCACCCCTTAACCTCCTCTTCTCCAGGCTAAAAATGCCCAGCTCCCTTAGCCGTTCCTCATAAGGCATCGTTTCCAGGCCTTTGACCATTTTGGTTGCCCTCCTCTGGACACGTTCCAGTTTGTCAGTGTCCTTCTTGAACTGTGGTGCCCAGAACTGGACACAGTACTCCAGGTGAGGTCTGACCAGAGCAGAATACAGTGGCACTATTACTTCCCTTGATCTAGATGCTATACTCCTATTGATGCAGCCCAGAATTGCATTGGCTTTTTTAGCTGCTGTGTTACACTGTTGGCTCATGTCAAGTTTGTGGTCAACCAAGACTCCTAGATCCTTTTCACATGTAGTGCTCTCAAGCCAGGTGTCACCCATCTTGTATTTGTGCCTCTCATTTTTTTTGCCCAAGTGCAATACTTTACATTTCTCCCTGTTAAAATTCATCTTTTACATTTCCCTATTTCCCAGCCAAGTAAATCCCACCCTTTTGTCTTCATCTGGGTTTGTTATTTCTGGAATGGCTACCTTTCTGGCACTCAGGTATCAGGATGCCAGGGATTATCACTCAGGCAGAGGGGCTGCTGAGGAGCTGAGCTCACTTGTCAACAGTCACACCTCATGTTACGTTTGCTTCAGGTTGAGTGTTTTCAGGTTACGTCCCGCAGCGAGCCAGAAGTACCGGAAAGGGTTACTTCCGGGTTTCGGCGCTTGCGCTTGCGCTCACAATGACATCACATGCGTGCGCAGAAGCGGCGACCTGCGCACCCGCAGATGTGGGTTGCGTTCCTTTCAGGTTGCGAATGGGCCTCTGGAACGGATCCTGTTTGCAACCAGAGGTACCACTGTATATGAATTTCTGAAGTTTTCCCAGTGAGCCAGTACATAGATACATTTATCAGTGAATTGTTAACATTTGGTATTGTGCAGCAAAGGCCTTTGAATAGATAGGAAGAAACTGTGATGCAGTGTTTTGTGGGGACAAATCACCAAAGTCACAAAAGCGATTGTGATGATTTTGGTAGCGGGATGCATGTGCATGATACCTGCTGGAGGGGCAACGTACCCCAAGCTATACTTAAATTCCTGCAACACTAAAAACCCAGCCCTGAAAATGCAGTGAGTGCTCAGTGAATGGTTGTGGTTTGACTGTCGGACTAACACCTGGGAGACCAGGGTTCAAATCCTCCCCCCTCAGCCATGAAGCTCACTGGGTGACCCAAGGGCCAGTCACTCACTCTTAGCCTGACCTACCTCACAGGGTTGTTGTGAAAATAAAAATGGGGAGGGAGGGAAGAAAATTATGCACAGCACCCTGAGCTACTTGGAGGGAAAGTGGAATATAAATGAAAAACTAAACAAATAAATAAATAACTATTAGCTTACTTATACTGGAAGCCGAACCATACCTACTCAGAAGCCACTCTTGCTGAATTTGTTGAGAGTAGGATAAGTGATGTTTGATGTTTGAAGCTCAACATCAAAAAAACGAAGATCATGGCCACTGGTCCCATCACCTCCTGGCAAATAGAAGGGGAAGAAATGGAGGCAGTGAGAGATTTTACTTTCTTGGGCTCCATGATCACTGCAGATGGTGACAGCAGTCACGAAATTAAAAGACGCCTGCTTCTTGGGAGAAAAGCAATGACAAACCTAGACAGCATCTTAAAAAGCAGAGACATCACCTTGCCAACAACGATCCGTATAGTTAAAGCTATGGGTTTCCCAGTAGTGATGTATGGAAGTGAAAGCTGGACCATAAAGAAGGCTGATCGCCGAAGAACTGATGCTTTTGAATTCTGGTGCTGGAGGAGACTCTTGAGAGTCCCACAGACTGCAAGAAGATCAAACCTATCCATTCTTTAGGAAATCAGCCCTGAGTGCTCACTGGAAGGACAGATCCTGAAACTGAGGCTCCAATACTCTGGCCACCTCATGAGAAGAGAAGACTCCCTGGAAAGATGGAGGGCACAAGGAGAAGGGGACGACAGAGGACGAGATGGTTGGACAGTGTTCTCGAAGCTACCAGCATGAGTTTGACCAAACTGCGGGAGGCAGTGGAAGACAGGAGTGCCTGGCGTGCTCTGGTCCAGGGGGTCACGAAGAGTTGGACACGACTAAATGACTAAACAACAAAGGATAAGCGGTGTTAGGTTTGCATTTTACAGCTCCCAGGATTCCTGATGCCCTTGCAGGAAACAGAGACTGGTAAATTGGATTGCCAGGGCTTCCCCTAAAGTTTCATTCCCCTGATTCCCAAAGAAGAGGCAGGGGAGCTTTCAAAATTCTGGCAAGTTTGCATTTTTAGCCGGCTGCCACAATCAGATGCTGGTCTGGCAGCAGCAGCAGGAGGATATTTTTTTGACCTTCAGGCTCTTCATTCTGGAGCAACTGCTGCCGCTGTGGAATTTTTCCTGCAGGCAGCATAGAACTTCTGCAGCCTTGATCCAGTGTTTTTTGGCTGTTCCTTTGCCACTGCAGTGAGCTAGTTTGGGCAGGCCCAGGTTCTGGCCGCGGCCGGCTGCTTTGACGGAAATGTCCCCAAATGAAAAATGGGAAAAAACCCAGAGAAAGTGTCATTGCAGGAGGGGAGCCTTGGTCACGCTAGGCTCTGACGCAGCTGTAGAGATGGCAATTGCTGCCATCTGTCTAGCTCTCGCTTTCCAGAGGGGAGGCCGGGTGATCAATGGAGACCCTGTGGGTGTGAGGATATTGGAACATATCCGGCTCGTCTCCTGCAATGAACGGCTGTTTCTGTGGCGGGAGGACTAGGTCAGCTGCAAGAAGAAAAAAGGGGGAAATTCCTGCCAACTTCTTGCACACGTTGTCTCCTGTACAATATGCATAGGGGATAAAATTGAACCCGGAAGAACCCCACATTGAAGGCTCCATGCGGCTGAAGAGCACTCCCCAAGCTGCTGCTTCCTTGGCAATCACTTGTAGCCGAGTAAGATTGTCTTCCATAAGCACAGTTTTAGCAGTGAGTCCGTAAGTGACTGTGGAGGCCAATTCTGGAGCCACATGTCCTTCCACAGTGGGGACATTTCTGGTGTGAGTTGATCACAGTGTGGATTTGCCAAGCGTGCCTTCCTCTCAGCACGTTTCTCCCTTGCGTCCTGCGTTCGAGTGTCTTCAAAACCCATGACACCTTTGGTAAAGGCTGTTCTCCAAGTGGAGCGCTCGCAGGCCAGTGTTTCCCAGTTGTCAGTGTTTATACTACATTTTTAAAGATTTGCCTTGAGAGAAGAAGAAGAGTTTGGATTTGATATCCTGCTTTATCACTACTCGAAGGAGTCTCAAAGCGGCTAACATTCTCCTTTCCCTTCCTCCCCCACAACAAACACTCTGTGAGGTGAATGGGGCTGAGAGACTTCACAGAAGTGTGACCAGCCCAAGGTCACCCAGCAGCTGCATGTGGAGGAGCAGGGAATCGAACCCGGTCCACCAGATTACGAGTCCACCGCTCTTAACCACTACACCACACTGGCTCTGTTTAAGCCTCTTTTGTTGACCACTGGCGCTACGCTTTCCATTTTTAAGTTCGGAATAGAGTAGTTGTGCCCCAAGTATCACCTTCTGGAAATGTCTATCCAAGTAGGACTGGAAACCACTGCAAAAAAAACCCTGGTTTGGATGGCCGCTCCAGAAGGATACCATGGTTGATGGTATCAAAAGCCGCTGAGAGGTTGAGGAGAATTAACAGGGACACATCATCCAGTTTCTGTGCCAAAACCGGGCCTAAACCCTGACCGGAATGGACCTAGGAAATCAGTTTCCTCCAAATACATTTTAAAAAGAATAAAAAATGAATGAATGAATGAATAAATAAATAAGGGTGCTCTCAATGCATTCGGCTTTCCCTAAATGGGTCGGTCCAGTAACAGATATTTTATCTTCTTCTGTGTTTCCCGCCCCACACCCACCAGGCGTTACTCCTGGGGCAGCAACATCCTTCCACGAGGCGGGTGCCGTGCTTCTTCCAGCTGCGACGCAAGGCGACTTTAGCACCCAGGAAGCCGCAGGACCAGAGAGGGGGATGGAGGGAGAAACACCAACAGTTTTCAGACTCTCCCAGCTGCCAGAAGACTCCCCCCTTGCCACCGGTTTGCCTGTACTTAAAACACCGGATGCAAAAGGTTGGTAGACTCTTCTTTCTTTCTTCTTGGCCGTGACTCCATAATAATAATATTACTTTTATTATTTATACCCCGCCCATCTGGCTGGGTTGCCCTAACCATTCTGGGCAGCTTCCAATACAGTCATACCTCGGGTTACAGCCACTTCAGGTTGCGTTTTTTCGGGTTGCGGACTGCCGAAACGGTACCGGCACGGGTTACTTCCGGGTTTCGGTGGCTGCGCATGCGCAGAAGTGCTAAATCGCGCTTTGCGCTTGCGCTGAATCGCAACCTGTGCGTGCGCTTGACGCGCCACTGCGGGTTGCGAAAGCTGCGGGTTGCGAACATGCATCCCTCATGGATCACGTTCGCAACCCGAGCGTCCACTATATGCAAAAACATGATAAACCAGCAAACATAAAAAACACACTTCTTGATACATGGTCCAGCCCACAGCTTGTGTTATAAGAAAAATACTGTTCTCTTCCCCTTATGGGGTATCTAAGAGCCCGTATAGAGTCCTTATGTAGGTTTTCTATCGGTAGAAGAAAATAATAGAGGCCAACCAGAGAATATTGAGAAGCAAAGCAGCCTGATCTTTATTAAACTGTTGCAACAGGGTCTCCCATTCCCCCCATGCAGGGGGGAGGAGAGGAACCCAGAACAATGGTGCGCAAGCTTTTATATAGACTTTTGAAATTGCCTCCCCTGTAGCTCAATACTACCCCCCAAAACACCATACATACATCACAGAAAGAGATGGTCCCCAGCAGAAATTTGAGTGTGTTGCTTCTCTCCTGTCTGCCAGGATACCTGAAAATGCCTTATCTGATTGCCTTTTCTGGGTAGCCTAGTTATTCCTTTGAAATGGTAAATAACATAGATTCCAGCGTATTAGGCGACTGGGCGTATTAGACGACCCCCCAAATTGGCAGCTGCAATTTGGGGATTTGCCTTATAAGCCCAGTCGCCTAATATGTTGGGCAGCAACAGGGGGCGGGCTCAGCTCCGCGCCGGGAAAAAACTGCCCGGCGCGGAGCTGAGCCTGCCGCTCGCTGCTGCTTTGGGCGCCACCACCAAGAAGGCCCTCCGCCTGGTTTTCTGTAACCTCACTTCTTGCAGGGAGGGAACTGCCATAAGGCCCTTGGAGCTGGATCTCGGTGTCCGGGCTGAACGACGGGGATGGAGATGCTCCTTCAGATATACTGGGCTAAGGCCGTTCAGGGCTTTCAAGGTCAGCACCAACACTTTGAATTGTGCTTGGAAACATCCTGGGAGCCAATGTAGGTCTTTCAAGACCGGTGTTATACGGTCTTGGCGGCTGCTCCCAGTCACCAGTCTAGCTGCCACATTCTGGATTAGCTGTAGTTTCCAGGTCACCTTCAAATGTAGCCCCACATAGAGCGCATTGCAGTAGTCCAAGCGGTGTAGATAATATTGTATAGCCAGTCACCAGGCCTTCCATCCACGCTGAAAGACTTCAGTTCATTTGGCCTTCCTTCTTTGGTTCTGTATAGCAATTAGTATGCCTCCTTCTATGACTAAACCAACAAACAGCAACAATATTAGGAAGAACTTTCTGGAGTTTTTCGACAGCGGGACAGACTCCCTTGGGAGGAGGACCACGGAGGACCTTGCAGTCTTCAAACAAAAACATCTTGGAGGTCCCAGGCCACAGGGAGGTTAGGCTGGCCTCACCCAGAGCAAGGGCCTTTTCAGTTGTGGCCCCGTCTGGTGGAACGCTCTGTCACAAGAGACTAGGGCCCTGCGGGACTTGACATCTTTTCGCAGGGCCTGCAAGACGGAGCTGTTCCACCAGGCCTTTGGCCAAGGCACAGTCCTTTGGTGATCCTTACAGAACTCTAGCCCAATGGTTGCCCATCAATTTGATTTTGAATTGATTTTAGAGTGAATTGGTTTTAGAATGCATTTCAATCAATTGATTGTGATTTTATTTAAATTGTGTTACTTTTATTGTTGTTAGCAGCTCTGAGCCTGGCTTAGGCTGGGGAGGGCGGGATATAAATAAATAAATAAATAAATATAATAATAATAATAATAATAATAATAATAATAATAATAATAATTTGCCATGGATGCTCTGGTTGAGATTCCTGCATTGCTCAGTTCTTGTCGGGCTGTTTTGAGGGAGTTCCTCCCCTCACTCTTTTAGGGTGTTTCTCCTAAAGATTTTGTGGTACTTCTGCAAGTCTAGAGGTCCCTGCCACCTGCTGATAACTGGCTTCTACCCTGAAATCGCAATGGGAAATGCACACAGATATCTGTAATCATCATGAGAGTGTGTCTGAAAAACAGAAACACCTAAGGATCCAAAATTCAGCCCAAAGTTCTTGTTTGGAATAGATTTGAACCACTGTCATCCCCAAGAAATGACTTAGGAATGATGGTGGCTGAGGTGATGCACTGAAAAGGCTGGCTGGCTAAGAGTGCCATTTTATGCACATTTATTTGGCAGCATTGTGGGATGGACTTCCAATATAATGTACAAAGGAGGGGGGTGGAAGGGAGGCAGGTCGAATAAGGCTAAGCAAGGCAAGCTGAGGTTGGGTGAGCGAAACCTGTGGAAAGGTGTGTTCTCAGCTCTTTGGATGGTCAGACTGGATGTCTGAAGAGAATAATAATAATAATAATAATAATAATAATAATAATAATAATAATAATAATAATAATATCTTTATTGTCATTGCCCCCTCTCGGGGACAATGAAATTACTTGACTGCTCCATAAAAACACTAATTAAAACAATACAGTATAGTACAGCAAGGAAGATTAGATGACTTTCAAAGTCCAGGCTTCCCATTCAGGGCCGAGATCGCTCTGGAGAAGAAGCTGTTCTTAAGACGGCTCGTTCTTGTCTTCATCGTCCTGTATCTCCGTCCTGACGGCAGGAGCTCGAAGAGACAGTGAGCAGGATGCGATGGATCTTTTACTATGTCCAGTGCCTTCCTGTGGCACCTTGTGGCATAAATCTGCTCTAAGGTGGAGAGTGGGCAGCCAACAATGCTCTCTGCTGCCTTAACAACTCTGCACAACCCCATCCTGATACAGGAAGTATATAGCAGGAGGAAAGTCAAGTCATTGGAACTACAGGATATATGACCTAAACAGTCTCCAGAGGCAATGCTGAACTGAATTTTTGCCAATTGCCTTGTCTGGGCAGCTGACATGGTGCCACAGAGAACAGACAGGCAACTGTTGCCTATCCCTCAGTTCAAAATTTGAGACCTACAGTTGAATTTGAGACTTATATTCTGCGCCCCTCGTGCGCTACCCTTGACAGGTGCGCCGGGTCACGCAGCTGCCAATCATCTTAGCATCCCGACATTGTCATGTGAACCGTTTTCCTTCCCGCCCCCACTTAATTTATTTATTATTAATGTCACGATACATATATGAAATCTTTACACATTGGTACATATACATTATATTCCTAAATTCACATTTTCACATTTCATTATGTACCCACATTCATCCATTTCTTATTTCTTGCACTGTGACTTCCCTCCACCCGTGCGTGACTTCCTGGCTATTATTTTGTACCTTTCTTATTGAGATTGTAATTTTGTATCTTAATAATTAAACATTCAATCTTAGTGAACCGTTTTCTTTTCCCTGCGTAGTGTGAGATCCAGTGGTGCGGGCAAAGGCACAGCCTGTTGCAACCGCCAACTGTCAGCTGATTTTATGCGCCGGCAGAAGTTCTGGCCTCTGCAGGAACTGCCCTGCGCACCTGACATCATAGAGGATGTCATAAGTAAAGGTGAAGGGACCCCTGACCATTAGGTCCAGTCACGGCCGACTCTGGGGTTGCGGCGCTCATCTCGCTTTATTGGCCAAGGGAGCCGGCGTACAGCTTCCGGGTCATGTGGCCAGCATGACTATGCCGCTTCTGGCGAACCAGAGCAGCGCACGGAAATGCCGTTTACCTTCCTGCCGGAGCAGTACCTATTTATCTACTTGCACTTTGACATGCTTTCGAACTGCTAGGTTGGCAGGAGCAGGGACTGAGCAACGGGATCTCACCCTGTCGTGGGGATTCGAACCGCCGACCTTCTGATAGGCAAGTCCTAGGCTCTGTGGTTTAACCCACAGCGCCACCCACTGTCATGCAGAGGGCCAAATAGGGAGTCTGGTGCATCGGATTAGGCCCAAGGGCCAGAGTTTCTGCACCACTGATATAGGATGTAGTCCTATTCTCAGCTCCTGCTTCCATTTGCATGTTCCAAGCTATAAAGGCAGAGGATCCAACTGAGATCTGAGCTCGCATTTCAGCCCAGCGCATAGCTGTCAACTTACAGATTTGAAAATAAGAGACCAGCAGCCTTGAAAATAAGGGACCAGCAGCCAAAATAAGGGACCTGCAGCCTCACCTGTTCCAGGCACTCCAGTCTTCCTGTCCTCCTGCAGTCTGGTCAAACTCATGCTGGGTAGCTTTGAGAACACTGTCCAACAAACTTTGTAACCAGAGGTTCAACTGACTAGAATCTGAATCACATGCACCACAAGGCCTATGCAGTCTCAACTTAAGATGGCAACCCGGCCTGGCTTTGCACTGCAAAGTTTGCAGCAGCACGTGCAACAAAATGGCGTCCAGCATTCAAAAACCCCCTCAGCTTGCATTAACTAGCCACACACAAGGCATGCAAGCTTCACCCCCCAGTCATTCTTAGACTTCTTATTGGGTGAGCAACACAGCCAAGCAACACAGTTGGAGCCTCCCTCCTCCCTGGCCGGCAGGGAGGGAGGGAGGGAGAGGAGCTGCTTCCTTTGAAATTTAAGGGACATCATTTAAGGGACATTTAAGGGACATCCATCAATAAGGGACAGCAGTGGGACATGGCGCTGGAATAAGGGACTGTCCCTTCAAATAAGGGACACTTGACAGCTATGGCCCACCGCCTTCCCCGGAGGTTCGGTTCGCTTTGCCTCGCGGTGCACGAAAACGGAACCCTTTGTGTTTTTTTAAAATAATTTTTATTAAGTTTCTTACAGATATAACACATATCACAACAAAAGAAAAACAGAGGGGGGAAAAAAGAAAAAAGACAAGATAAACAAAAAACAAGGTACCTAACTACCTAAACAACCTAATCACCTAAACAACACAAATTAATTATTATTTAGATTTCTAACCCCATAAACATATTTTGGGCTTTCTCTGAGCCCCCCCATCTGAATTTCCTTGTAATTAAAATGTAGCAGTTTTCTGGTATCATTTTTTTTTAAAAAAACCACAGTATTCCAATTAAAATAAAATTTCTTAGCTTTCCTTTAGGTTCTTTGGAGAGGGAAAATTAAAAAACCAAGGGTAGCATCTTTCTTACCACGCTGCTAAAATATTTAATAGGGATGCATTTATAATTAAGCTTGCTGGAAGCAAACTAATTGCGTGGGGACTCTGACGGTAATCTGTTAGCGATGGGCCCTTGGTGTGGCTCAGACCAGCTCCTTGGGATCACCACAGAGAAGACTTTGAATAATAATAATAATAAATAATAATAAATTTTTATTTATACCCCGCCCGTCCCCGTTTAAAAACCGAGTTCTAGGCGGCTAACAGCAAACATAAAACATGGATTAAAATGAGACTTTAAAAAATCATAAAACAGCATAAAGTACAACATAAAATGCAGCATCAATATCAATAAAATTCAAAAATTCAGGGGTCCTTTTGGGGGGAGGGGACTCAATCAGTAGACATCAAATGATCACAAGGGCCAGGGAAGAATTTAAATGTGGGGTCCCAGAAAGGGTTTCTTCATAGAAGAGGAAAGGGGAAAAGGGAATAGAGGATCAGGCTAATTCAAATTGAAGGCCAGGCAGAATAGCTCTGTCTTACAGGCCCTGCGGGAGGAGATCAAGTCCTGCAGGGCCCTAGTCTTGTGGGACAGAGCATTCCACCAGGTCGGAGCCATCAATGAAAAGGCCCTGGCCCTGGGGGAGGATAGTCTGGCTTCCTTAGGGCCCGGGACCTTTAAGCTATTATACAGTATTCATTTGAAGGCATTTACACACACAGACCCTGATGTTGGGAAAGATGGGAGGGTACAAGGAGAAGGGGACGACAGAGGATGAGATGGTGGGACAATGTTCTCGAAGCTACCAGCATGAGTTTGACCAAACTGTGGGAGGCAGTGGAAGACAAGAGTGCCTGGTGTGCTCTGGTCCATGGGGTCACGAAGAGTCGGACACGACTAAACGACTAAACAACAACAACAACAACAACAACACCACCACACACACACACACACACACAGTGTTTACAAGTGAAAATCCCCACAGGGAACTGGGTAATAGCCTCTACCAGGACTCATAGCTGGAGCGTGTGATTCCTGGTGCTTTGACCCCACTTTAGAGATAAACTTTTTGGCTCATTCCATGTTCTTTTGGCAGTTAAACATTGTGTTTCCTGCATATAAAAGCAGATCTGGTGTGTTTTAAAAACTGCGTCCTACACTATCAGCATCTTATCTTTTTGCTTGTCATAGAACAGGCATCCCCAAACTCAGCCCTCCAGATGTTTTGGGACTACAATTCCCATCATCCCTGACCACTGGTCCTGTTAGCTAGGGATGATGGGAGTTGTAGTCCCAAAACATCTGGGGATGGCTGTCATAGAAGCATAGAATGATAGAGTTGGAAGGGATCCCGAGTTTCATCTTGTCCAACTCCCTGCAATGCAGGAATCTCAACTAGATCATCCATGGCAGGTGGACACCCAACCTCTGCTTCGAAACCTTCAAGGAAGGAGACTCCACCTTCTCCTGAGGGAGACAGTTCCCCTGTCGAACAGCTCATACTGTTAGAAATTTCTTAGAGAGATAGATAGATAATTTATTACGGTCAGAGACCAGCTTATAAAACACACTTGGGGGTACAATCCCAGAAAGAGAACAAACAGTTAAAACAATGTACAACAATAAATTTAAAATTTATAAATGCAATAAGCATGTTGTTGAACAGCTCATACTGTTAGAAATTTCTTAGAGAGATAGATAGATAATTTATTACGGTCAGAGACCAGCTTATAAAACACACTTGGGGGTACAATCCCAGAAAGAGAACAAACAGTTAAAACAATGTACAACAATAAATTTAAAATTTATAAATGCAATAAGCATGTTGTTGTTGTTGTTGTTTAGTTGTGTCCGACTCTTCGTGACGCCCTGGACCAGAGCACGCCAGGCACTCCTGTCTTCCACTGCCTCCCACAGTTTGGTCAGACTCATGCTGGAAAAGCCCCCCAAAGCCGCATACACACTCCACGCGGCTCTTTAATGGGAGCGCTGAGCAGAGCCTCCCGCCTGCATTCGCTCCATAAGACGCACACACATTTCCCCTTACTTTTTAGGAGGGGGAAAGTGTGTCTTATAGAGCAAAAAATACGGTATATGTTTATGCCTTTATTTTTGGTGACTCACTGGTCCCAAATTTTTTTGCTCCCTGTTCCAGCCATTTTGGGATGGCAGCCACAGCACTTTTATCAAGATACGCATGCCGGCAGCTCATTCTTTATTCCCCCCCCCCTTGAAAAAAGCACCACTCAAATCACTAAAGGAAATTAAAAGAAGATAAATGACGCAAACAAATAATCTGTCTGGCTGCTCCTCAGAAGAGAATGCCAGACTAGGCAGGACAGCTCAGCCTGAACCAGGACGACTGACTCATAATGATGACAAATCCTTTGGGAGAATACTTTGTTCCTAAACTCTAGTGTGCAATAAAGTTGCCTTAGTTAATAGCATCTGTGGGATGTAATCCACTGAGAGCAGTCAAGTATAACATTCCTTGTAATGCTTGAGAAGACATGCCGGGTAATGTTTGGTCCAGCCAGTCGAAAACTTCCTGTTTTCTCCTGGCTGGAGCATCCTTCCTTTGCATGTGACTAGAGGTGGGCGTGACCTTACCTGTCCAGGTAACAAAAGGACAAGTCACGCAGCACGCTCTCCCTCTTTTTCACTTCCTTCTTCATTTGACCAGCTTCTCAGCTAGGAATGCACTGGGATTATTCTCCCATATGGGGTAGATCCTCATATACATATTTGTAACTTAAACCTGCCTTCAGGAATCCAACTGTGAACTGATGTGAGTAAACTTCTTTTATTGACTTTGAATAAGATTGTTGTGTCTTTATTCTTTTAAGAGCGATTAAAGGGAACTTACCAGGAACATACAATTCAATATTGAATTGTATAATAGTAAGAGGCTTACACAAGCCTGCAACCAGCTATCTGCTGTGCATGTATGAAAGGGGAATGTAAACTCTGCTACATAAAGAAACTTGCTAGCGCAAGTTAGGTAGGATATTAATAAACAACATATCCTCTTCTGCCACCCTGAACATTCTCGCAACATCTTCCCTGGACGTCGCTTGTGAGTGATGCTCTTGGGCTAGTTTGTGCTCATTATCCTTTTTTAAATTTATTTCCAAAACCGAAAAAAAAGAAAAATTACAAACATCAAATTCAACATCCATATTCATTTTCTAACATAAACCTATTACATAATTAACTAAATTGAAATATACCTAATTACTCTAAACTTCTCTTTGCTGTATACAAATACAACGCAGTTCGAAATTTTATATTAAAGCATTTATATTATAAATAATATTTCAAATTCCCCTATACCCCCTGTTCCCCTTGTGCAGGGGTAAGCAAGGAAATAATAAAAGAATCAGCTGAACAATGATTAAATTATAACAACACAACAAGACGGAAGAAGTAAAAATAAAAATGAGATCACACATGGGTTTGCGCTCATTATCCATGTGGGTGTCGGGTACACACCAATCTCCTGTTTTCCCTTCCTCTTGCACAGGGCCCGTCACTGCCCTTAGCGGAGAGGAGAAGGAGGATGTTTCTGTTGCCAGCTCTCCTGCAACTCTGGGGGACCGGAGAACGCAGGACGAAGGGATTCTGGGAGCGACCGAAGCCATGACAGTTCCCCCGACCTTGGCACCCTTGACGAAGAGGACCACTGTCCCAGCCACGCACCGGATCACCACGGCTGCAACCTATGAGCTTGATAGGCTGGAGTCAGAAGGTATCTATATTAAGGCCTTGGATCTCAGCGCCAGACCACCTGCTCTACGTGCAGAAGGTCCCCCGTTTGGTCCCCGTTAGCATCTGCAGGTAGGGCTGGGAGAAACCCTCCTGCCTGGAGAGTCAGTGTTTTGCAAGCTTGGTTCCCCAGCTATGGTTGGACTACAACTCCCATGACCCCTGCTAGCTGGGGATGATGGGAGTTGTAGTCCAACCACAGCTGGGGACCTAAGTTTGAGAAACTTGGTGGACCACTGGTTTGACTTCAGTATAAGGAAGCTTGGGGACGCGGGTGGCGCTGTGGGTAAAACCTCAGCGCCTAGGACTTGCCGATCGCATGGTCGGCAGTTCGAATCCCCGCGGCGGGGTGAGCTCCCGTCGTTCGGTCCCAGCTCCTGCCCACCTAGCAGTTCGAAAGCACCCTTAAGTGCAAGTAGATAAATAGGTACCGCTTTATAGCGGGAAGGTAAACGGCGTTTCCGTGTGCTGCTCTGGTGCTGGTTCGTCAGAGCAGCTTCGTCACGCTGGCCACGTGACCCGGAAGTGTCTGCGGACAGCGCTGGCTCCTGGCCTCTAGAGTGAGATGAGCGCACAAGCCTAGAGTCTGTCAAGACTGCCCCGTACGGGCAGGGGTACCTTTACCTTTACCTTTGTAAGGAAGCTTATCGTGTTCCCAGGTCCAGTACAATCTCAGTTAACTTGTGCGTTTTGACTTTGCACCAGTTGAAATTGTCCAGATTACATGCACATATTTAAGCTCTTTTGGCGCTGAGTTTTCCTGGTGTGGAGCGAGCTTTTGAACTCTCCTCCTTGCTTACTGCGCAAGTCCCGCTTAGCGCAGGGGCACTGGGATGCTCTTGCGAGATCTCACAGGAGCTCGGACAGCCCCCGTGAGATCTCGCGAGAGGAGCATCTCAGAGGTAAGGATGCCCGACCAGGACAGAACAGTAGGGCTTACATTTTGCACACAGAAGGTGCACACAGTCAGATCCTGGTACCTCCAGCCGAACGGATCAGGGAGTAGCTGATGGAAAACACCTCTGTTGGTTAATGTGTGGAGAAGTGATGGAGTGTTGAAGGACCCTGTGTGAGAGGCAGGGAAGAAGAGATCTCCCGGGATGGGAGGATGGGAGAAGAAAGGTGAGAGCTGGTGGGGCCCACCTTCCTCTGCATGGGACAAGTTAAGATTTAGCAAGAGGTGTGGGATATAGCTATTAATGATAAATCAATGTGTGCCATTAAGGTAAGACGGGGAATATGCAGGAGAAATGATTTTGAGGAGATATGGAGGGTGTTTGTAGAATTTGTACTGTTAAAATGGAAAGGGGTCAAACCATCGCAAGAAGTGTTGAAATTTTGGGAGGTTGCATAGTTACAATGGAATGGTCTCAGTGGTGGGGTGCACATTTTTATTCTTCCTTATTCTTATTACTTTGTCAAAATAAAATAATAAATAACAACAACAACAATAATAAAATAAATAATAAAAGTTAAGATTTATCTGCGAAAGAGGATTCCCCCCCTCTTTTTATGTTTTTGTCTAGATTAGTTGCTCTTTTACTGTAATATATTAGGAAAGGTCTTAATAAAAACTTATATTGATAAATGGATTTAACAGGAAATAAAGTAGAAGAAACAGCTGGATGCCTGTGGGAAACCCAAGCACAAGAGAACCTCTCTTGCTCTCCAACAGTAGAGGCATAGGATTGCCATCCTGGCTAGTAGCCATGGTCAGCTTTGTCCTCCCTGATTTTGTCCAGCCCAATTTTAAAGCTATCCAGGTTGGCGGTCATCCCTGTGGGAGGGAGTTCCATAGTTTAACTATGCACAGCATTCCTAGTTTTACTGAACCACCATTCGTCTCTACCCAGTTGAGTCTTCTTCTTCTTCTTGGGGATAGTTTGGAGGGAAGAATGGAAATCTCTCCAATTCATGTATCTTATACAAGTGCATAAATTTGGGTTTCCGGTGCCAAAAGCTGATAGCTCTGCTCAAACCTACACATTCGTCTGTACAGTGGGCTTGCATTTTACATGATGGTTCAGTTCCGGGGGTCCGCGTGCAACGTCAGGAACCTCCGGGAACCCCCAGCCCACCTCGTGCCATGAGACAGAGGGCTGCTTACCAGGGTCTGGGAAGGTCAGGCTAACCGGAGATGCTTCCAAAGTCCTTGGTCCCAGTAAGTGAGTAAAAGCTCCTGAATGAGGTGAGATGGGATTTATTTATTTCCCCCAACCGCCGTATAAACTGTCTTCTCTTTGGCGATACCTCTTAGCCGAGTAAGATTGTCTTCCATAGACACAGTCTTAAAAGTGAATCCGTAAGTCACTGTGGAGGCCAATTCTGGATCCACACGTCCTTCCACAGTGGGGACATTGGTTCCCGGGCGGGAGTTGATCACGGTGTGGATTTGCCAAGCGTGCCTTCCTCTTAGCACGTTTCTCCCTTGCGTCCTGAGTTCGAGCGTCTTCAAAGCCCATGACACCTTTGGCAAAGGCTGTTCTCCAACTGGAGCGCTCGCAGGCCAGTGTTTCCCACTTGTCGGTGTTTATGCTACATTTTTAAAAAGATTTGCCTTGAGAGAGTCTTTAAACCTATTTTGTTGACCACCAGCATTACGCTTTCCATTTTTAAGTTTGGAAAAGAGTAGTTGCTTTGGAAGACGATAACCAGGCATCCGCACAACATGACCAGTCCAACGGAGTTGATGTTGGAGAACCGTTGCTTCGAAACTGGTGATCTTTGCTTCTTCCAGTACACTGGCATTAGTTTGCCTGTTTTCCCAAGTGATGTGGACATTTTTTTTGGAGACACCAGGAATCTTTTGAGGAGTTGGAGATGGCATTTATAAGTAGTCCATGTTTTGCAAGCATACAGTAAGGTTGGTGGTACAATAGCTTTGTAAACAAACAGTTGAGTAGAACTGGGGTGGCCAGGGTGGAAACCTGTTGTGGAGCACGACTCCCACCCCCCCAAAAAATCCTGGCTATGGTGGCTGCAGCGGCAGCCTGAAACATCTGGAGGGCACTGAGTTGGGGAAGGCTGAGCCCAGTTCCTGCTCTTCGCAGCAGTGCTACATCAGCTCTTGTTTACAACATGTTCACCAGAACGGTGTTATGAAAGCTGTTACCTGCCTGGGTCCTAGTGGGACAGATGGACTATGAATCATGGAGAGAGAGAGAGAAATAGGACGTTCCAATTATGATTTTCCTTGCTTGAAGGTAAGACTGGACTTGTTTCCTGCTTGTTCTTCCAATTAGCAATCACTCTTTGGACTGGCTGCAGGCTTGTTCCTTTGATATAATAACCAGCATCCCATTTGGGCTCTTATAATTAATGTGCTAATGGGCTTCTGAGCAGGATTCGTTCCAAGGAGTGGTTTCTCCCAAGCAACTTATTAAGAACCGCTGCAGCCTAATGGGTGGTTTGTGGCTGTGCGTGTGTGCTGGAAGCAGTAATGCTTCTGAAAACATTGGAAAGGGAGCGTGGCTGGGGAAACCCAGCCAGATGGGCGGGGTATAAATAATAAATTATTATTATTATTATTATTATTATTACTACTACTACTACTACTACTACTACTACTATTAGTGTGCTATTATTCAAAAAGATAAGAACCCATAATAAACAAACAACAAATAAAAAGCATCTGGATAGGCTTGTCTAAACAAAAATGTTTTCAGTAGGCACCAAAAAAGAGCACCAAAAAAGGGATGTGGGTGGCGCTGTGGTTCGAGCCTCTTGGGCTTGCCGATCAGAAGGTCGGCGGTTCGAATCCCCGCAACAGGGTGAGCTCCTGTTGCTCGGTCCCTGCTCCTGCCAACCTAGCAGTTCAAAAGCACGCCAGTGCAAGTAGATAAATAGGTACTGCTCCGGCGGGAAGGTAAATGGCGTTTCCGTGTGTTCTGGTTTCCGTCACGGTGTTTTGTTGCATCAGAAGTGGTTTAGTCTATGGAAAAACGCTGGCTCCCTCAGCCTGAAAATGCTCCCATCATCGCCAGCCAACACAGCCAGTGATCATGGATGATGGGTGTTGTAGTCCAACAACATATTGTGAACCGCACTGAGATCTATGGATGAATGGTGGTATATACATTAAACAAACAAACAAACAAACAAACAAACAAATGTGGGGGGAGCACAGGTAATAATAATAATAATAATAATAATAATAATAATAATAATTTATTATTTGTACCCCGCCCATCTGGCTGGGTTTCCCCAGCCACTCTGGGCGGCTTCCAACAAAGATGAAAAATACACTAAAATGTCACATATTAAAAACTTCCCTGAACAGGGCTGCCTTCAGATGTCTTCTGAATGTCAGGTAGATGTTTATCGCTTTGACATCTGATGGGAGGGCGTTCCACAGGGCGGGCGCCACTACCGAAAAGGCCCTCTGCCTGGTTCCCTGTAACTTGGCCTCTCGCAGTGAGGGAACCGCCAGAAGGCCCTCGGAGCTGGACCTCAGTGTCCGGGCAGAATGATGGGGGAGGAGACGCTCCTTCAGATATACTGGACCGAGGCCGTTTAGGGCTTTAAAGGTCAACACCAACACTTTGAATTGTGCCCGGAAACGTACTGGGAGCCAATGTAGGTCTTTCAAGACCGGTGTTATGTGGTCTCAGCGGCCTCTCCCAGTCACCAGTCTAGCTGCCGCATTCTGGATTAGTTGCAGTTTCCGAGTCACCTTCAAAGGTAGCCCCACGTAGAGCGCATTGCAGGAGTCCAAGCGAGAGATAACTAGAGCATGCACCACTCTGGCGAGACAGTCCGCAGGCAGATAGGGTCTCAGCCTGTGTACCAGATGGAGCTGGTAGACAGCTGCCCTATATCTCCCCCTCCCAATTCTACATGAATCTACATATGTCTCTCAACAAAGGCTTTCCTGTGGGGCCTCCCGATTTTCCTTTAAAAAAAAAAAAAGCTGTAAATAGTAAGAATGTTTTTGTTCTGAATGCAAATCATTGGGAGGGAGATGCATGTATACGAAGAGAAAAGAATTAGAAGGCCATCTGAGCCCTAATTACAAACTGTTTTCCAAAAAGCAAACATTCTGCTGATTCTCTGCAGTGCTGTTGAAAATGAAAATGAGTTTGCAAAGAAGGCCGTTTGGCTCAGCAAACTTCTACCTTCTCCCTCTCTCTGCATTTTCAAACAGCACCCAAAGAAACCCAAACTTGCGTGAAAGGCGGGGTCTTGTGTGATATAGGAAAACTGCCTGATGCTGAATCAGACCATTGTCTAATCTTGCTCACGACTGTCTGAACTGACAGCGGCTCTCCAGGGTGTCAGGCAGGGAATATTTCCCAGCCCTACCCAGCTTCATGGCCAAATAGGAATTTAAACCCTGGCCTCCCAGATTCTCCTCTGATGCTCTAACCGCAATACCACACAGCCCCTCCTCTGGCGAATAACCCCTGCATACAAAGCCGAATGAACACACAAGCTTTGTGGTGAGAAAATCAGGAGGAATATTCAGTAAAGGAGGTTGTTTTAAGGAACCTTTGGCTCAGTCGGTAGAGCACAAGACTCTTGATCTCAGGGTTGCAGGTTCGAGACTTGCGTTGGACCAAAAGTTTCCTGCGTTGGACTAGGAAACCCTAGTCCAGCTCTACAATTCTATGGTTCCGATTTTGTTGCATTTCTGCCTGCAGTTACCGTATTTTTTGCTCTATAAGGCTCACTTTTTCCCTCCTAAAAAGTAAGGGGAAATGTGTGTGCGTCTTATGGAGCGAATGCAGGCTGCGCAGCTATCGCTGAAGCCAGAACAGCAAGAGGGATTGCTGCTTTCACTGCGCAGAGCTCCCTTTAAAGAATTTCCCCCCCTTGCATTCCCCCTCTAAAAACCGGGTGCGTCTTATGTTCAGGTGCGTCTTATGGAGCGGAAAAAAAAGGTAAGTGATGACAACCTCTGCGCTGGCGAAACTTTATCTGGAAGACTGCACTGCTTCCCGGTGACCAAGAGATGGCAGTGTTTCCTATTGTTTCTGAGCAATTTAACCAGGAGCAGAGCGTTAGGGCAAAATGTTTTAGGAGAAAACAGAGCCATTCTGCATAGAATCGTAGAATTGTAGGTTTGGAAGGGACCCTGTAAAGGTAAAGGGTAAAGGGTCCCCTGACCATTAGGTCCAGTCGTGACCGACTCTGGGGTTGCGGCGCTCATCTCGCTTTATTGGCCGAGGGAGCCGGCGTACAGCTTCCAGGTCCTGTGGCCAGCAGGACTAAGCCGCTTCTGGCGAACCAGAGCAGCGCACGGAAACGCCGTTTACCTTCCCGCCAGAGCGGTACCTATTTATCTACTTGCACTTTGATGTGCTTTCAAACTGCTAGGTTGGCAGGAGCAGGGACCGAGCAACGGGAGCTCACCCCGTTGCGGGGATTCGGACCGCCGACCTTCTGATCGGCAAGTCTTAGGCTCTGTGGTTTAACCCACAGCACCTCCCGCGTCCCTAAGGGACCCTGAGGGTCATCTAAATCCAACTCCCTGCAGGAATATGCAGCTGCCCCATATGGAGAATCGAACCTGCAACCTTGGCGTTATCGGCACCAAGCTCTAACCAGCTGAGCTATCCACTGGCCCCAAATGCCAGGCAGTATGGGGCTGCAGCAACACACAACTTCCCAATGAGACTTCCCGATGACTGTGGCTCCTGTCTCTTTTTTGTCCTCTTGGGGGATTCCCCAGCTGGAGCTCCACCGCCGACTTGTCGGCACCCAGCCAAGCCAAGCCATGACAGGGGCTAGTTGCCATTGGTAGCACCATGGTGTTAAATGTGTCGTTGCATCAATACGCCTGGTGTTTTGTTCTTAAATGGGAGTAGCCGCGCAGCCCTTCTCGAGCAGAATCAGGACTGCAGTCCTTTAATTCTTTCCCTCCATGTGACCCTGATTAAAATAGTTGCAGGAATTTATGTATAGGTTGAGGGGGGTTGCCCCTCCAGCAGATATCATGCGCATGCAGCCCACTACCAAAATTGGCACAATCGCTTTTGTGACTTTTGTGATTTGTCCCCACAAAACACTTCATCACAGTTTCTTCCTATCTATTCAAAGGGTCTTTGCTGCACGATACCAAATGTTAACAATTCACTGATAAATGTATCTCTGTACTGGCTCTCTGGGAAAACTTCAGAAATTCATGTAGACATGTGAGCTCAGCTCCTCAGCAGCCCCTCTGCCTGAGTGATAATCCCTGGCATCCTGATACCTGAGTGCCAGACAGGTATTTCAGAAATAACAAACCCAGATAAAGACAAAAGGGTGTGATGAACTTGGCTGGGAAACAGGGAAATGTCAGATCTCTTTTGTACCACTTGATGGGTGTTTGGTAGAGGGCAAGGGGAACCATGGGGCAGGGTCCAGGATGCTCAGATTACTGCCACCAGACCTCCCCTTTCGTGATGTAACCGTGATGTATGAGTGATGTAGTTTGGGGGGGGAGTACCATGGGGATTAGCAGCTAATAAAAGCTTGGGGGCTCTTTTGTTCGGGGCTTCCATCTTGTTCCACCTGGTGGCAGGTGGGAGTCCTGTCGTGACCATCTTCAATCAAGACCAAGCCTCCTGGCTGCTGCTTTGCTCTGATATTCCTGGCTGGTGTCCTTGTTTTTTGTCCAAGGGAGCCCTCAGATTTCACCATTAACAAAATAATAATAATAATAATAATAATAATAATAATAATAATAATAATAATAATAATAATAAATCTCCAGGCTGGGCTCCTCCATGGAGGAAATGGCTACTAGCTACTTACGATGGCTTGGCTTGGCTTGGCTTCCACAGTCGGAAGCCCCCAGAGCAGAAATGGTCAGAAATACTGAAAGGGAAGGGAGTTATTAAACTGCTTCTTAAAAAAACATCTTTAGACCCGGCCAATTTGGCCAACTATCACCCAGTCTCAAATCTTCTATTCTTGGGCAAGGTGATTGAGTGGGTGGTTGCTGAACAACTCCAAGCACGCCTGGAGGATGTGGACCATCTGGATCCCTTCCAGTCGGGATTCAGGCCTCACCATGGGACTGAAACCGCCTTTGTCGCGCTGGTCAATGATCTCCGGGGGGCTAGGGACAAAGGTGAGAGCAGTTTCCTAGTTCTGCTGGATCTCTCAGCGGCCTTTGACACCATCGACCATAACATCCTTCTGGACCGTCTAGAGGGGCTGGGATATACTGTTATACAGTGGTTCTGCTCCTTTCTCCTGGGCCATGTCCAGAAAGTGGTGTTGGGGGATGAGTGTTCAGACCCCTGGGCTCTCACTTGTGGGGTGCCTCAGGGTTCCGTCCTCTCCCCCATGCTTTTCAACATCTACATGGAGCTGCTGGGAGAGATCATCAGGGGGTTTGGGCTGGGTGTCTACCAGTACGTGGATGATACCCGGCTCTACCTCTCTTTCAAATTGGAACCAGTGAAGATGGGGTATAAATAATATATTATTATTATTATTATTATTATTATTATTATTATTATTATTATCTGCCCTGGATGCTGTAACTGAGATTCCTGCATGGCCTCTAGCCATGGTCAAAATGGTCACCAACTGTCCAGCCTTTTTGCATAGATGCTGTCCTCTTGTGGACTCCAATTATATCAATGGACCGCTGTGTCTTTCTCAATATTGTGCTTGTTCTTCTCTCTCCTGCCTTTCTAGAGGAAGAGGAGGAGGAGGAGGAGGAAGAAGAGGAGGAGGAGGAAGAAGAAGAAGAGGAGGAGCCGGAGGAGGAAGAAGATGAGGAAGATGATGGCAACGAAGAGGAGAGGGACCCAAATTCCATGGACGAAAGCTTGGACGAAGATGCCAACCTGTCCAGCTTCACTCTTCCTGGGGAGGTGTCTCAGGAACCCCTGGAAGGGCTTGAGGACCCAGCTGGGGAGCTCTCTGGGGTCTCCTACCAAGTGCCAAGCGCCATCGAATGGGAACAACAGAACCAAGGGCTAGGTAAGCAAAATGCATTCTCTGCGGCAGTGGGCAAGTTTTGCGGCAGCGATCCCTCCCAGTCCTTTTCTGAGCACAATTCAAAGTGTTGGTGCTGAGCTTTAAAGCCCTAAACGGCCTCGGTACAGTATACCTGAAGGAGCGTCTCCACCCCCATAGTTCTGCCCGGACATTAAGGTCCAGCTCTGAGGGCCTTCTGGCGGTTCCCTCGCTGTGAGAAGCCAAGTTACAGGGAACCAGGCAGAGGGCCTTTTCGGTAGTGGCACCCACCCTGTGGAACGCCCTCCCACCAGATGTCAAAGAGAAAAATAACTACCAGACTTTTAGAAGACATCTGAAGGCAGCCCTCTTTAGGGAAGCTTTTAATGTTTGATGCATTACTGTATTTTAGTGTTTTGTTGGAAGCCGCCCAGAGTGGCTGGGGAAACCCAGCCAGATGGGTGGGGTATAAATAAATAAATTATTATTATTATTATTATTATTATTATTATTATTATTATTATTGAAAGTTTGCCAGGGGTGGGATTCATTCTCGCAAACTGAACACCCGCACCCCAAAACCCCGTTGTAAATGTTTCAGACAACAGCAGTTCAGAGTTAAGCCAGATGTTTGGCTGTGTAGGCGACCGACACCCTGTTTAGCACCCTGACTGAAACGCTGCTCCAGTTTAGGAATTTGACATACTGCGATGTTTGCCTTGCACTGGGGCCACATTACAGGTGTTTGGAGCGTGTTTTGGGGGGATTCGGATTTGGGAAGACATCTAAATATTGCTAGGCAAACCTGTCCGTTCCAGTCCATCATTTCCCCTCATTTTTAAAAATATTAAACCATGCTTCTAGCCCTCGTGTTGGGTGTTTGTGCACAAGGCAGCAGCTGGGAAGGACTTCCAGTGTTTGGACCACTGTTCTGTTTGTTCTCTTTTCCTCTTTTTCCTCTTGTTTCCTCTTGGTATTTTTAACATTTATAAAAAGCTGGGGGGGGGGCAGCGGCGGTGTGGAGAAAGAATTCCTTTTCATTTGACTGAGGAGGACACAAACAGGAAGGGGAAAGTCAGGGGAGGGGAGTCACTGCAGGAAAGGCAGGATAGAAAGGATCTCCTAGGTGGGAGATGAATCATAGAATCATAGAATCATAGAGTTGGAAGAGACCACAAGGGCCATCGAGTCCAACCCCCTGCCAAGCAGGAAACACCATCAGAGCACTCCTGACATATGGTTGTCAAGCCTCTGCTTAAAGACCTCCAAAGAAGGAGACTCCACCACACTCCTTGGCAGCAAATTCCACTGTCAAACAGCTCTTACTGTCAGGAAGTTCTTCCTAATGTTTAGGTGGAATCTTCTTTCTTGTAGTTTGGATCCATTGCTCCGTGTCCGCTTCTCTGGAGCAGCAGAAAACAACCTTTCTCCCTCCTCTATGTGGCATCCTTTTATATATTTGAACATGGCTATCATATCACCCCTTAACCTCCTTTTCTCCAGGCTAAACATGCCCAGCTCCCTTAGCGGTTCCTCATAAGGCATCGTTTCCAGGCCTTTGACCATTTTGGTTGCCCTCCTCTGGACACGTTCCAGTTTGTCAGTGTCCTTCTTGAACTGTGGTGCCCAGAACTGGACACAGTACTCCAGGTGAGGTCTGACCAGAGCAGAATACAGTGGCACTATTACTTCCCTTGATCTAGATGCTATACTCCTATTGATGCAGCCCAGAATTGCATTGGCTTTTTTAGCTGCCGCGTCACACTGTTGGCTCATGTCAAGTTTGTGGTCAACCAAGACTCCTAGATCCTTTTCACACGTACTGCTCTCAAGCCAGGTGTCACCCATCTTGTATTTGTGCCTCTCATTTTTTTTGCCCAAGTGCAATACTTTACATTTTTCCCTGTTAAAATTCATCTTGTTTGTTTTGGCCCAGTTCTCCAATCTGTCTATACCTCTGTTTGTGGATAAATGACAGGATATATATGATATAAGGGATGCGGGTGGCGCTGTGGGTTGAACCACAGAGCCTAGGACTTGCCGGTCAGAACGTTGGCGGTTCTAATCCCCGCGACGGGGTGAGCTCCCGTTGCTCGGTCCCTGCTCCTGCCAACGTAGCAGTTCGAAAGCACGTCAAAAGTGCAAGTAGATAAATAGGTACCACTCAGGCGGGAAGGTAAACGGCGTTTCCGTGCACTGCTCTGGTTCGCCAGAAGCAGCTTAGTCATGCTGGCCACATGACCCGGAAGCTGTACGCCGACTCCCTCAGCCAATAAAACTAGATGAGCGCCGCAACCCCAGAGTTGGTCACGACTGAACCTAATGGTCAGGGGTCCCTTTACCTTTACCTATATATGATATAAAGAGAATGAAGGGCCTTATAGGTATTTCCCCCCATCTTTTTTCTCTTGCTTTTATATCTTTTGGTTCTTTTTAATATTCTTGTTCTCCAAACTAGTTTGATTCTTATTGTATTTTACATCAAAAATTGCCAATATATATATCTTTAATGGAAAGAGTGAGGTGAAATAATAATAATAATAATAATAATAATAATAATAATAATAATAATATGGGAGGGAGATGGTCCTTGAGTTATTGGGGTCCTGAACTGCACAAGGCTTTGCAGGTCGAAACCAACACTTTTAATTGGAAACTAACTGGTAGCCAGTGCAGTTCTGCCAGGAATGATATTCAAAAAACCAGACCAGAAATAGGAGCATTCTGTGTGATGTAGCTGTCTTGCGAAAAGTCTTCATAGCAGCACAAACATCAACACACCACGTTCCTGTCGTCACGATACCTTCCTTCCGCTTATGATATTTTGCCCTTTTTGTGTGAAAAGCTTGGAAGGGGTGGGTGGGCCATCTTGAGAGGAAGGGATATGAAAACCTCCCACAGAAGCCTTTCTTTTTGGTAAACAAATCAATCACATTTTGTTTGCCCTGAGACCCCGAGAGAGGCTTGCGCTGGAATCCATTAGGAAAAAAAATAATGTACGAAACCGTGTAGTTCTGGGTTTCCAATAACAGGATAATTGCCTCTGACCTCGAGCGGCCGTTGCCTTTCAAAACTTGGAGATCGGCATTAATCAGCAGGGGGAATCGATAGAACGGGTCTTTCCAGAGAGGTCGTTCTGGCATTGGTACCTGATAAATAGAGATCAAAGCGCTTCCAAGCTCCAAACTGTTTCCCATTAGTCTATTAGCAATTTGGAACCACCCGGCATTTTGCTGTCAGCAGCGGCTGGCCAAGAAGGTTAATTGATCTGTGGGGATCGTGGCACAGACTCCTCCAACCTGGTGCCCTCCAGCTGTCAAGAAGGACATTGGAAAGCTGGAAGGTGTGCAGAGGAAGGCGACCAAGATGATCAAGGGTCTGTGAAATATACTCGGAGTCGAGAGTGGATTTCATGCTCTTTATTCAGCTCATAGTGGTGAGGAGGAATGAAAGGTCCCCCAAAGTATCTACTTAATCTACATTATTTACACAATGGGCTGCACGTCATTGGCTAATTCCGGAATTCTCCTGTAGGCCAATCAGGTTGTGGATTCACTTCCATCTGGAGCTGGATTGGATGGCTCCTGCAGACCAGTCATACTGCTGCATTGTTCTAGGACCAATAAGACTGCTGCATTCTGAATCCTATTGTTCTAGGGCCAATCAGACTGCTGCATTCTGAATCCTATTGTTCTAGGGCCAATCAGACTGCTGCATTTTTGATCCTATTGTTCTAGGACCAATGATACTGCTGCATTCTGAATCCTATTGTTCTAGGGCCAATCAGACTGCTGCATTCTGAATCCTATTGTTCTAGGGCCAATCAGACTGCTGCGTTTTGGATCCTGCTGTTTTAGGACCAATCAGACTGCTGCATTTTTGATCCTTTTCAACTCAGTACATAACAGTCTGAAAGCCAAGCCTGATGAGGAACGGTTGAAGGAGCTGGGGATGTTTAGCCTAGAGAAGAGAACACAGAGATGACATGACAGCCATCTTCAGGTATCTAAAGGAGGATGGAGCAAGCTTGCTTTCTGGTGATCCAGAGGGCAGCGGATTCAAATTACGTGAAAGAAGAGTGCAACTAAATTCAGGAGGGAAATTCTAGCAGAAAGACCTGTTCAATAGTGGAATGGACTCCCTCAGGAAGTTGTGGGTTCTCCTTCCTCAGTGGTTTTTAAGCAGAGGCTGGAGGGCCACTCACTGCATATGATTCTATTACTGCAGTATTGCGAAAGAACGATGTCAATCAACATTGGATGATCTCTTTCTACCGGCACGTTCGCAACCCGCAGTGCCGCGTCTGCGCACATGTGTGACACGATTCCTAGGAGTTTATCTCAGTGAAGACCTTACTTGGAAAATCAATACAACCCAGGTGATTAAGAAAGCCCAACAGAGACTCCATCTCCTCAGAGTATTGCGAAAGAATGATGTCAATCAACATTTGATGATCTCCTTCTACCGGTCAACAATAGAAAGTGTCCTTTCCTACTGCATCACGGTGTGGTACGCTGGTTTGACATCAACTGATAGGAAGTGCCTACGGAGGGTGGTGAATGCAGCACAGGATATTATGGGCTGTCCTGTGAATCTGCTGGATGACATCGTGGAAGACCGTTGCCTCAGGAGAGTGAGGAAAATTCTCAGGGGTGATTCACACCCTGGCCGGCACTATAAAAATAACAGGCACACAAAAAAGCAGTGCAGGATATCCGAGAGAGACTTAAGATTAGGTTTGTGGTGTGCTTAAAGACCATTAGGGAAACCAAATTTTACATCGTCCCAGTGCCGGATTTACGTATAAGCTAAACAAGCTATAGCTTAGGGCCCCACTCTCTTAAAAAATTAAAGAAAAAACAACACTGGATGTACATTTCCAAATTGTATTTCAGTTCAACAATTACTTTGATAAAATACATATTTTATATACATAAATCCGGCCCTGAAACCTGTATAGGGAAGTTTTTTAATGTTTAAAGTTTTATTACGTTTTTATATATGTTGGAAGCCTTCTTATTTTCCTATCGACTGAATTTCCCCCTCCCCATCCCTAATTGTTGCCTAAGATTCTTGTCTGCAGGCTAAGGCAACAAGAAAGGAACAACCACTTTTAAGGCTCTAGTCCTCAGCCTCTGATCTCAACGCAGTGCCGGATTTACGCATAAGCTAAACAAGCTATAGCTTAGGGCCCCACTCTCTTGGGGCCCCCCAAAAAATTATAGGAAAAAACCTGGATGCACATTTCCAATCCAAATAAATTAAAACCTACATACAGCAACAGTGTTTGGCGTTGTGTAGGCTCCTATGATGTAAGACAGGAGTGTCAAACGCAAATTCATCGGGGGCCGCATCAGCAGTTTGGTCACCCTCAAAGCGCCGGTTGTATCTATAGGACTCAATATGCGCTCAATATAAAAACAAGTGGAGGTTTCCTGAATGCATGTAAAGTGGAGGTTTCCTGTGTAGAACAGCCGGCGCCCCTAGAGGGCAAACGTTCTCTGGCTTGTAGGCTGCCGCGCATGCGCTGAAGAGGCGGCTTTCTTGTGTCAGAAAAAAAAGGGGGAGAATAAAAGGTGAAGGCTGGCGGCCGGCGGCGGCTACACGGGCCACATGACAAAGTCTGGCGGGCCGGATTCGGCCCGCGGGCCTTGTGTTTGACACCCGTGATGTAAGACATGGGCCCTGCCTGCTAGCCTGCTCCCTAAAATATCACTGGTTTGCTCATTTCTATATATAGGGTGCCTACATTCTGCATGGACTGGTTGTATGGAAACATGTGGCGTGCAGCTGCAGACCGCAGTGCAGCACAGTTGAATGCACGCCAAGCTGTTGCACCTGTTATCTAATATTAAAGAGTGCTTGCAGACTGATGATCAGGCAGCATAGACTAAGGGTATGAGTCTTATGCCTGCTGATTGATTTCATGTAATACATAATTTATTTATTTTGATCCCATTATAAAAATATTAATCTCTATTATTCAGTAGGCCTATACAGTGGTACCTCTAGTTGCGGACTTAATCCGTTTCAGGGTGCCGTCCGCAACTAGGGCGCCTCTTCTGCGCATGTGTGCGTGGCGAACCCGGAAGTAAACACTTCTGGGTTTGCTGCGTTCGTAAGCTGAAAGTCCATAACAAGAGCAGAATGCAACTAGAGGTACCGCTGTATTATTATTTACTAGTACAGTTCCCTATTACCCCGACTTGCTACTATAATACTATATATAAATATTATAATTATATTAAATATTTTACTTACTTATAAAGGCCCCCATTACCTTCAGTAGCTTAGGGCCCTATCAAACCTAAACCCAGCCCTGTATCGTCCTGTGGAGACCAGAGTCCTGCGTGTCTGTACTTGTCGTGTACAGTGGTGCCTCGCAAGACGAAATTAATTCGTTCCACGAGTTTTTTCTTCTTGCGAGTTTTTTGTCTTGCGAAGCACGGTTTCCCATAGGAATGCATTGAAAATCAATCAATGCATTCCTATGGAAACCGCCTTCAGACCAGGTCCGGGGACAGTCTGTCCCCCGACCTCTTCTGAAGGCTGGGGGGGGGGACAAGGGCTTTTCTTCCCACCGCCAGCCTTCAGAAGGCTGTTCTGAAGGCTGGCGGTGGGAAGAAAAGCCCTTCTCCCCACCTCCCGCCCCGCAAGCTCCGGGGACAGGAGGGCTTTGCTGCCGACCGCCAGCATTTTAAAAGCCCCCGGGACAGCGGAGACTTTTCTGCTGTCCCGGGGCGATTTTAAAATGCTGGCGGGCGGCAGCGAAGCCTCCGCTGTCCCAGGGCGATTTTAAAATGCTGGCGGGCGGCAGTGAAGCCTCCGCTGTCCCGGGGCGATTTTAAAATGCTGGCAGGCGGCAGCGAAGCCTCCGCTGTCCCGGGGCGATTTTAAAATGCTGGCGGGCGGCAGCGAAGGCTTCGCTGCCGCCCACCAACATTTTAAAATCGCCCCGGGACAGCGGAGAAGTCTCCGCTGTCCCGGGGGCTTTTAAAATGCTGGGGGTCGGCAGCGAAGGCTTCGCTGCCGCCCGCCAGCATTTTAAGATTGCCCGGGACAGCAGAGAAGTCTCCGCTGTCCCGGGAAGGCAGGCGGGGGGGGGGGAGCAAAGACTTTTGCCCGCCGCCGGCCTTCAGAAGAGGTCCAGGACCTCTTCTGAAGGCGGGTGGTGGGCGAAAGTCTTTGCTCCCGACCGCAAGCATTTTAAAAGAGGTCCCCGGAGATTTCCCTATGGGCTTTCTTCTTGCAAAGTAAGCCCATAGGGAAATTTGTCTGGCGAAGCACCTCGAAAAACGGAAAACTCTTTCTTCTTGCAAGTTTTCCGTCTTGTGAGACATTCGTCTTGCGAGGTACCACTGTATATATATGGTACAAAATGTAGTGAAATAGCTCTGAGCATGCAGATCTGAGCTTGTAGCGAGGGGGTTCAGGCATGTCCTATTTAGGTGAGTTCACATGGCGAAAGAGAACAGGAAAAGGAAGAAACGTAACTTCCTTCCAGGTGAGGGGCGTGGCCTAATTGAGTCTAGGAATACACCTCTGTGGTCTTAACCCTTTCATGCATTAACTAGCTCCGTGCCCTCTGGTTATATTTGACTTCAATTTCCCACACGAGCTTCAGAGCTTCTGAATGACTCATGAGATCTTAGCGACACTTTCACCTTTTTTTTTGAAAACCAAATATTCATTTTCCTCCGCTCAGTTGCACAAACTCTGCTCTGGTTCATTATCCCCCATTATCCCTTTGAATCTTAATGAATAGCTGCGGTTGTAATTGCAGCCTTGGTGGGAAATGTCACATTAACACCACTCTGTGTTTACAAAGCCCCGGCGTTTCTCTAAACGGGGAAAGGTGGAATAATTATTGCTTTCACTCGGTCCCGTGACGGATATGTTAAAAGCCGGCGCTCATGAGAGAGGATCTTCCCTGTGATTAAGGGAACCAGGAAGTGTCTGTCAAAAGTCTGACACAATGCGTTGATAAATTGTTTTGCATGGTGTGCGGCCAGCATCCGATTAGGATGTGCGAGACACGGGTTCGGCTCCCGCACTCAGCTGGGAAATTCATACGATGACCTTGAGCTAGACACCATCTCTCGGTTGCGACAGTAAGAACGAGGAGGGAGGGAACCAGGTATATCGCCTTGAGCTATTAGCAGGAAGAGTGGGATGTTAATGTAGCAAGCAAATAAAAATAATAATATCATAGAATTGTAGAATGCAGGAATGTGCAGCTGTCTCATGCAGGGATCGAACCTGCAACCTTGGTGTTATCAGGACTACGCTCTAACCCACTGAGCTATCCAGACTTCATGTAAAATGTGGGAAGGTTTTCTACCACAGTTTTACTCGGTTGTCTTTGCTATTTAAAATGTATGGTGTGGTGTAAGTGGGCATGATTGTCTTGGAAGATGTTTAGTAAGGCCAGTTCTGGGGTGCTTTCTAATACTTGCTTGGTTATTTTACTTATTTCTCGTATGGTTGTTGTCCAGAATAGTTGGATTCTGGGGCACTCATCTTTCACCCCACTCCACCTCTTTCCCCCTTTTCTCCCTAATGTCTCAACAAATGAAAACGATTTGTAAAAATGTTACATGGGGGAAAAAATACGAGAGAGGGACATTGCACACACTTTTGTAAATCAACAAAATCTTTAATAATAATAAAAAATAAGTATGCAGAATGATTTTTTTAAATTTTTAAAAGTACAATGAACCAATACAGTTACAGTTCTGGAATGCAAGTGAAAGCAATTGTAATTAAAAGTTAATTTGTTTTTTAAAAAATGTGTGGTGTCTCGCCCCCCCCCCCTTTCTCTCTTATCAGAAGGAGATTGCAAACCTAGATGGAGATTTCGTTTTGCTATTAACCCAAAGCTGGGAGGTTAATATTCCCCCTAAACCCTGTTAATCTTTTTAAAAAGTCGTCATTGCAAGTTGCCACGGTTGATGCTGTAAGTTATCGGCTTACGCCGCAGGCATGTCCAAAGTCCGTTTTGGGGACTTAATCCGGCCCTCTGGTCGATTTAATTTGGCCCCTGTGGCAGTATATGTCCCTGGGGTAACCCCCCCCCCAAAAAGCTCAGGAACTTCAATCCTAAAAAAAGTTCAACAGCTTTGGGGTAAAATTGTAAAAAAAGCTCAAGAACTTCAATCCAAAAGAAAGCTCAACAACTCTGATCAGCCGTCAAGCATGTTCACTTCATCAAATCTGGCCCTCTTTGAAAAAAGTTTGGGCATTTTATCTGAGAGAAATAATTGTCTCCCTACAGCCTTATCCCTGTTCCAGGTACCACATAATACCAGTTCTGCATTTGTAAGAAATCGACCCCCACTTCTTCTTCTTTTCCTCCAGAGATTTCCCTGCGAAAGCCTGCTCTTTAAAGCTCAATTGGAGCAAACAGCAATCTACAGAAAACCTGGGCGCTAAATGAATGAATGATAAAGAGCAAGTTTTTATGGGGAAAACATGGGGCACTGAATAACTGTGAATACTGGTCTACCTTAAAAAAAAAATTAAGAAAGTTTGCTAACAGTAAACATCGAGGTAGCTTGTCATGTGGCTTTGTTTGTTCTGCCTCTAGCAAAATTCAGTTTTGTTCACGATCGTGTTGTAAATTAGGACTTTAGCATTCGGGTGTTTTTTAAATCAGCGACTGGCTGGTGCCTAGCCAAGATTTCACACTGTGAAAATCTTGTTGTTATGGCTAATGGCTCAAACAGTAACACTGCACCGAACTGATCAAGGGGAAAGAATAAAAAAGCAGAGAGAAGAGAAAGTAATATTAATAAGGGATCTTTCTGTCTAACAGGGAATGATGGCTTTTGTTGATTAAATCTAAAGTTTTTTCACAATTCCTCTCTTAGAAAGGGCACCTGCTTGGGGTATTGAATAATAAGGAAACTGATTTCAATTAAATTGATTAATTGGAGAAAGGCAGTGACTAATACACTAAAAATGATTTTGTCAGTTGACTGCCCTATTGGAAAATGGATGTTCGAGAGCTGAGTCACATCTAATGAAAGCCGCCAGGGCTCATAGGTGTTTATAGGAATTGCAAATATTTTGTAGCCTGCCTTCTGTTCTTTCATTTGATTTTTTTCCAAAAAAAGAGAAAGCATTATTGGCAATTAATTAAGTTACACAAGAAAAATTATGTGCCGAAGAGGGACTTCCAGTTGAAAAAGACAAAACTTGTTCCTATAGCTACACGTATAATTAAAGACACTCGTCTTCATTGGAAAAAAACCCCTATTAATATTCCGTGTACACAATTCAACAAATTATTAGATTTTGACCTGTGCAATCTCTGGAGCTGGGAGGATAGCTTCATATTTCATTCTCCTTACTTTCTCATGCTTAGAAATATAGAAAATCTATTCCCTGCCCTAGGTACCCAGATCTTTTATTTTGACTTGGCAAGACAGGTCCCTGCCAATTTTCATTTTAGCAGACAAGGAGACCGAAAGCAAGAAAATGAGTCTGAGTTAGAGGAGGGTGTTTAACCTCCGTTGTCAGAATGAGACCCTGTTGTGTTAGCCTTGTGTCCAGGGCAGCTGTTTATCAGCTCCATCTGGTATGAAGGATGAGACCCTGTCTGCCCGCGGACTGTCTTGCCTGAGTGGTGCATGCTCTGGTTATCTCCTGCTTGGACTACTGCAACGCGCTCTACGTGGGGCTACCTTTGAAGGTGACCCGGAAACTGCAATTAATCCAGAATGCGGCAGCTAGACTGGTGACTGGGAGTGGCCACTGGGACCACATAACACCGGTCCTGAAAGATCTGCATTGGCTCCCAGTACGTTTCCGAGCACAATTCAAAGTGTTGGTGCTGACCTTTAAAGCCCTAAACTGTTAGGATATTTCCGTTCCACCTTAAAAGGGAGCAGGCTTTGTGAGTCACAGAGTCTGCGTATTTCCTGTTCACAGGATGTTTATGTTTTCAGTTGCTTTCGTTTCTCTTCTTCTTGCCTGAGCATACCGATGCAGACGGTCATGGTTTTCTTTGTTCTGACCAACGCTAAATAAACTGTAAATATGCTCTCCTGCTGTGCATCTTTTGCTGTGTGAATTCTGCTGATAGAGTGTGCACCAGCCTAAGAATGTGGAATTCTATTCTTGAGGCTTCGTGTCGCTAAGAGCTGATACTGCGTGTCTACGGGAGGTCGATGGATCGTCCGGCAGCCGGCTTGAGGGCTAAGATGGACTTTGTCTCCCTGGCAGTATCCCAACATAAACTGCCTCGGTCCTGTATACCTGAAGGAGAGTCTCCACCCCCATCGTTCAGCCCGGACACTGAGGTCCAGCGCCGAGGGCCTTCTGGCGGTTCCCTCACTGTGAGAAGCCAAGTTACAGATCCTTGGAGCTGGCTCAGTGTCTGGGCTGGACGATGGGGGTGGAGACGCTCCTTCAGGGATACTGGGCCAAGGCCGTTTAGGGCTTTAAAGATGATCCTCCAGGTCCCTTCCAACTACGTGAGTTGATGCCGCCCATCTGACTGGGTTGCCCCCAACCACTCTGGGCAGCTTCCAAGAACGTCAAACACAGTCAAACATCACTGTGTCAGCAGTGGGGTTTGTGTGTGAAGTTTCAGTAGCCAAGGTATATATAATGCCAAGGCCGACTGAGCCTCTTGGGCTTGCTGATCAGGAGGTCGGTGGTTCGAATCCCCATGATGGGGTGAGCTCCCGCTGCTCTGTCCCAGCTCCTGCCAACCTAGCAGTTTGAAAGCACACCAGTGCAAGTATATAAATAGTTACCGCTCTGGCGGGAAGGTGAACGGCGTTTCCGTGCACTCTGGTTTCTGTCACGGTGTCCCGTTGCGCCAGAAGTGGTTTAGTCCTGCTGGCCACATGACCCAGAAAGCGAGATGAGTGCAGCAACCCCATAGTTGCTTTTGACGGGACTTAACATGGGACGCGGGTGGTGCTGTGGGTTAAACCACAGAGCCTAGGACTTGCCGATCAGAAGGTCAGCGGTTCAAATCCCCACGATGGGGTGAGCTCCCGTTGCTCGCTCCCTGCTCCTGCCAACCTAGCAGTTCGAAAGCACAAAGTGCAAGTAGATAAATAGGTAACGCTCTGGCGGGAAGGTAAACGGCGTTTCCGTGCGCTGCTCTGGTTCGCCAGAAGTAGCTTAGTCATGTTGGCCACATGACCCGGAAGCTGTATGCCGGCTCTCTCGGTCAATAAAGCGAGATGAGCGCCACAACCCCAGAGTTGGCCACGACTGGACCTAATGGTCAGGGGTCCTTTTACCTTTAACTGTCCAGGGGTCCTTTACCTTTACCTTTACCTGTAATGTCACCTGACTTCAGGTGAGATGGTTTTCCTGCCCACATCTGTTAAATAAACTTCATAGTAGCACTGTGTGTGTGTGTGTGTGTGTGTGTGTGAATCATCTCTGATATCAGCACCTGCCCCTTGATCAAAGCCTCTTGCCGGATAGAAGCCCATTGATTCTTCCCCGGAAAGGACAGCCTTTCATTTATGTGATCACAGCGTGAGTTCCTAAGGGGAGCCTCGCTTTATCTTCCGTGTAGGCTTAGCGAAAGGAACTCCCTCCGTTCCGTCGCTTTGATCGCTCGGAAAGTAGCACAGATGGTTTGTAAGTGCCACCAGGAAAGACGTTGCTAAGCTGGCAGGTGAGAGAAATCGTGGTTCAAAGCCCCCCACATCTGTTGCTGCTTGGGAGAGAAAATGGTTTTCTCCCTTTTGCACTGGTCTTCGCGATTCGGCGCTTCTGCGCATGCGTGTGACTTCATTTTGCGCTTCTGAGCGGCGAAACCTGGAAGTAACCCTTTCCGGTACTTGCGGGTCGCCGTGGGACGCAACCTAAAAGAACGCAACCTGAAGCAAACGTAACATGAGGTATGACTGTAGAGAAGAAACTTTCATGGAATAAATTAATGCAAGAAGGAACTCTGTGTGCATGCCTATGATGTGCAGGGAGTGTGGCTGCAGGGGGGCTTGGCAGTGAGGGCAGGGGACCCCCTTGACCTCCTCTCCCTGCATTCCCTGAATCTAGATATGTGTAATCCCCAGTATGCAAACTGCAGTAACTTTTAACAAAGCTGCTTTTCGATCTCACACCCTGCTGCTGCTGCTACAGTGCTGTTCTAAGGTTTATGACTGCCATGGCATGCGGCTTCACTCAGTAGGGGAAGCAGTCGACTCTCAGCACCGCACCGCTCTCCGCCCCCCGTTCCGGAGCCTTTAAAAAGGCTCCTTCGTGGGTCGGGGGGCGCAAATGGTGCCCGCCGAGTCACCAGGTCCACAGGCTTCAGCGCCTGTGGTTTCTGAAGGTCCCCGCGTCGCCGCCGCGGCAGGACCCGACCCCTACTAAGCCGATTCCCTCCGGAGCTCGGAGGGAATCCGCCATTAGGCGATGGCGCTAACCCGGAAGTTGAAAATTTCAATAAATATTTATATATATATATATAAAAGGTTTATGACTGCCATAAACGTTTATGTCGTTGTTTTTTTAGTGAGAAGCTGGATGGAAAAGCTGAAAGATAAGGTAGGGAGATCTTCCTTTGTCTCGCTTTGCGTTTGAAGGCAGGTGCTGTCTTTTGCTTTCGCTTCAGGGGTTCCTTCTAGAAGGGCAGTCGGAGAGCAGATCATGAAGAAAGCACACCAAGAACTCAGGCCAGTGTAAGTTTCAATAGTGGGAGTGGTCCCTACTTGCAAATCAATAGTCAATTGTCAAAAACTAATCCATTCAAAAGTAAGTATTCTGCGGCAGCAAGAATATTATTGGCCCAAAAATGGAAGCAAGAAGAATTACCGACGAAAGAAGAATGGAGGATGAAATTAATGGACTATGCAGAATTAGATAAACTAACCGGGGAAGGATACGAAATCTGCGGGACCAGAAATTCACAGAAGACTGGCGTAAATTTACAGACTATTTGAAAAGTAATTGTAATGGTCAGACTACGTTTGTAGGTTTGCCAGATGTTTTGTGAGGTGAATTATTGGAACTATTGCAAAAATGGATGAAGAGGAGGATGGTTAGTTAAAGGCAATATGAATTTAAGAAATGCATAAGAAGTGGTTAAAACGGTGGATCATCAGAGGTGCTAATGGAAGTCCAAAAAATAAAATAAAAAATTGTATAAATGGTGAAGTTTTGTGGTATTATAATTTATATGTTAAAATTAATAAAAATTATTATTAAAAAAACAAAAGTATGTATTCTGACAAGGATTACAAACTCAAACAGAGATTACAACAGAGATTTCAAACTTAAACTCATAGAGATATGTGTAACATCATAATTCATTACAGAATTAGAGATAAGAGTTTATGAGTAGAGATAAGTTCATGTTAGTCCATAGTCAGATTCGACGTGGAGGTCTTAGTTTCAATCATTGAGCAAAGTCAGAAGTCAATTATGGATCAGAAACCAGGACAGGGCCCTGTTTCAATGTAGTCACCTTCATCAGCTATTGAAACTTACAGTACATTGGCCTGAATTCTTGGTGTGCTTTTTTCTTGGAGAACAGATCCTGACATAGGTTTGAAGGATGGTGGTGACAACCTTCTGCTGTTTGCAGAAAATTGGAAGCACTGAACGCTCAGCTGGTCACTGGACCTCCTAGGCCTGTTGACCTCCATCCTGTTGCACCCAAATTGGACCATTTTTGGTCTCCTTCCTGGTTCTCAACACACAGAGCTCACAACCATGCTTCCATAGCAGCTGCTTTCTGAGATTCTCTGGATTTGATCCTCCTCTCTGAGAACCAGAGAATTTTGACCTTGCCGGTCCTCAAGTCAGCTGCTCCCCATGCTGATCACAACTGATCAGAGTAACCCGAAAGACTGATCCCATGAGTAACCCATGCTGATCACCGCTAGCCAAAATGGAGAACGTTTGTGGTCAATCTACTGCTGCTAAGGCCCAAGTCCCATCAGCCACTGCCAACAGCTGGGAATTCTGGGATTTGGAGTCCATCAACACCTGGAGGACCACAGTTTCCCCATCCCCAGGCCAAGGGCTGATTTGCACTTCGTTTTGGCAACACACCATCTGTTGTGTTCGAACCTGTATTGATTGTGGGGTATTTATGGGAGGGCTTCAACATCGTGCTAAGATCTTCAATCTTGGTTGTCCCTCAATTTCCATCCTCTTGGCGTGTTACTCATCTCCTGACTACTCCTGGTTTCACAACCACCACCACCAAAACAGCTACCTAGTCTGAGTAGCATTCCCATGTGCTGACATCCCTTCCTAGACTTGCCATTTTTGTTCTCCATTCTTGCTTGAACATCCACAATCCCATTCATCACTTTCAGAGGCAGCAGCACCTCTGAATAGCGGTTGCTGGAAACAGCAGAAGGGGAGGGTGCTATTGAGCTCACGTTCCGTTTTAGACCTTCCCAGGAGCATCTGTCTGGTTGGCCACTCTGAGAACAGGGTTTTGGACTAGATCAGTAAGCCTGATCTTTCTTAAACTGTTGCAATAGGTTCCTCCATTCCCCCCACGCAGGGAGGGAGGAGAGGAACCTAGAACAATGGTGTCCAAGCTTTTATATAGACATTTGAAATTGCCTCTCCTGTAGCTCAAGACCACCCCCCAAAACACCATACATACATCACAGAAAGAGGTGGCCCACAGCAGAAATTTGAGTGTGTTGCTTCTCTCCTGTCTGCCAGGATACCTGATACAGTGGTGCCTCGCAAGACGAAATTAATTCGTTCCGCAAGTTTTTTCTTCTTGCGAGTTTTTCGTCTTGCGAAGCACGGTTTCCCATAGGAATGCATTGAAAATCAATTAATGCGTTCCTATGGAGACCGCTTGCCAGGCTGGCGGTGCGGACAAGGGCTTTTCTCCCCACCGCAAGCCTTCAGGACAGGTAGGGGAACAGAGGGGAAGGCGCGCAGCGCTTCTCCTCTGTTCCCGGGGCTTGCGGTGGGAGGAGGGTTTTTCCTCCCCACCGCCAACATTCAGAACAGCATTCTGAATGTTGGCGGTGGGAAGGAAAACCCTCCTCCCACCGCAAGTCTTCAGGACAGCCATCCGAAGGCTGGCGCGGGGAGGTCTCTCCGCCCCACCGCCAGCCTTCGGAGCAGCCTTCCTAAGCCTGGCGGCGGGAGGAGGTCTCTCCGCCCCACTGCCAGCCTTCAGAGGAGCCTTCCGAAGGCTGGCGGCAGGAGGAGGTCTCTCCGCCCCACCGCCAGCCTTCGGAGGAGGTCTGAGGACAGTGGGGAAGACGCACTGCGCTTCCACGCTGTCCCGGAGATTTCCCTATGGGCTTTCGTCTTGCGAAGGAAGCCCATAGGGAAATTCGTTTTGCGAAGCGCCTCCAAAACGGAAAACCCTTTCATCTAGCGGGTTTTCCGTCTTGCGAGGCGTTCGTCTTGCGGGGCACCACTGTAATGCCTTATTATCTGGTTGCCTGTTCTGGGTAGCCTGGCCATTCATTTGAGATGGCAAATACTTAGTTCCTGAATCTCTTACGCATATTGATAGTGTGCTCAGCTTAACACAGGACTCTGCAAACTAAGGTCTGCGGGCCGGATCAGGCCCAATTGCCCTCTGGATCCGGCTCACGGACAGTCCTGGAATTGCCGCTTGGATCGTTGTGATCGTTCAGGCTGTGCCATATTTTTTTTTTGCAATTTTTTGGGGGGCGCCATTTCTACCCCCCCCCACCACGGTGGCGCCTCCTCCCTCCCTCCTCCTGCCTTCTCCCCGCCCTACAGAGGAAGGGAGCTGGGCTTGGATTGGGGCTGGCAGCCAGCCAATCCGAAGCCTCGCTGCTCACTTGCCCAGACCTGCCCCCCACCCCCAGCCTCTCCGCCCATGGCCGCGCTGTGGGCATCGTGACGGGTGCATCGTGATGGCAACATTGTGGGGCTTCAGCTGGAGCTGGGCACGCCTGCTGGCCCCACGCCTGGTGCCCGGGAAAGCTGCCACCACCTCCAGTTCCCAACCAGCGGTGGAGGAGGTAGGAAAGGGAAGTGAGGTGAGGGGCTGGGGGAGAGAGAAGCCCCCCTCCGGCGCATGTGCGCTCCTGCGCATGTAGTCTGGCCGCCACATGGTCTTTTTTAAAAAAATAAAAATAAATATTTTTTATTACATTTTCCATAAAAAAATTTTTTTTACAAAATTATACATCCATTTTTAACTTAAACCCTTTTCCCCAGAACTTCCCTCAGCTTGTCTGATAATTTTCCGTTTATTTTTTATCCTCGTCTCACATTTCCCAATATTATATTGCACTCAAATACTCTTAATCACATCGTATTTTTTAAACAATATTTCTAACAGTAATTTCACAGAGCTTCTTGAAAGCCAACGGACATTATTTGCTCATCACAGAAATTTTTGATATACTCTGTAAATTTCTTCCAGTCCTCGGAGAATCTCTGGGGGAGAGAGAAGCCCCCCTCCGGCGCATGTGTGCTCCTGCGCATGCAGTCTGGCCGCCACAAGGTCTGAGGCGCGGTGAACCGGCCCCCTCCTAAAAAGTTTGCTGACCCCTGGCTTAACAGACACTTGCCAGACTGTATTTACAGGGAGGTGTAAGCCCCTACAGTCCAAAGACAATTGGAAAGCTTTTCCCAATTCCTTCCTCCTTGCAGAGAAATATTTGAGGTCAATTTGGGAGAGTCAAAACGGCTTCAGGATTGCTCTCCTGTACTATTTCAGACACGTGGTTTATGTACTTAGGTCTGTGTTTGCCTTGTACATTTGTGAACATTTCTTTTATATATATAAGATCTTAGAATTCCTATAACACTGAAGTGGAATCCAAGTGTCTGCTCTCACTTTCGAGCCATTAAAATCCAAAAGCCTCTTTTTGGGCTGTTTACTGCCTTCACTGGCAGGCAAACTGCACGCTGTTTAAAGTCCTTGCACAGCTGCGTAGATAGCCAAAACATACTTTGACTTCTCATGCTCTCACTGAGCCAGTCAGTAACTTTCCAAGCCTACTGACTGTCGTTGCCTAGCAACTGTGCATACTTTTCTTCAGACAGGAAATCTTATCACCCACAAGAATTCCTGGTATGCATGCCTTTGCTCTTAGAGCTGTTTTTCCAAACGCAGCTCTCGTGAACCAGAGAATAAATCAATCTGCGTTCACACTTTTTAGCCCGAAATTCAGCATACCTTTTGGGGCTCCGTTGCTTGGAAAACACCCCCTTCTCGGTGTCCAGCCGTCTGTACAGCTTCTGGCTGCACGCAGACGTTATCTTCTTTCCTTTGGTGCAGAGGATGGCAAACGATCCATCGACCTCTCACCTCTCATGCTGATTCCCATGGATCAGATAACCATCGGCATTTGCTACCAGTTGTTGATTTCAAGCCAAAAGTCAGAGGAATTGGCCACCCTCCAGGTGCCCGGCTTGAATCCTTGTTGACCTCCCTGTCTGCGACTCCCGGCAAGATCAGGCGAGGCCTCAATCGGTGATCCTTCTCAACGTGAGAAGAACACACCACTCCTCCCCTCTCATCCCCTGCCATCCCAGGGAGGGGAAGGAGACAGACAGAAATGTATTTACATGCCTTTATTTCTGTCCTTCCAGCAGTACAGAGAAAACGTGACTGCACTCTCTCATTACCAACAGCAGAGAGTGAATACTCCTCCCCTGTACTTCCAGTACAGATCATGTGACACTCTGAGCTAACATCCGGTGCTCAGTGCACTGAATAGACTGTCCCTTTGTTCCCACGGTACAGTCCCAAAACATCAACATCCTGTTTGGCTATCCAGCCACCTGGAGCACGCTGCTGCATTGCTCATTTTTCGTAACACTTCCCCCTCCCCTCTTCTGCAGGCTGGTTACATGTCTGGGATGCTGGTGCCGGTCGGCGTTGGCATTGCGGGGGCACTTTTCATCTTGGGCGCTCTCTACAGCATCAAGATCATGAACCGCCGGCGAAGGAACGGCTTCAAGAGGCATAAGCGAAAGGTAGGCTCCCAGTGCCCTCCCTCCCCCAGCTGCTCAGCCTTTGTAATTTCTGTGCCAGGGCCATGCACGCTGCGTGGCACCCAAGACACGGGGCCAAGCTGGGACTTCTGCTTCAGGTTTCATCACAGATCTCCCCAAAGGACCAAAGTCCATCTTCTTTGGCTCCCTAGCAGTCCTGTCCGATCCTAATAACAATAACAATTTATTATTTATACCCCGCCCATCTGGCTGAGTTTCCCCAGCCACTCTGGGCGGCTCCCAATCGAGTGTTAAAACAATACAGCATTAAATACTAAAAACTTCCCTAAACAGGGCTGCCTTCAGATGTCTTTTAAAGATAAGATAGCTGCTTATTTCCTTGACATCTGGTGGGAGGGTGTTCCACAGGGTAGGCGCCACCACCGAGAAGGCCCTCTGTCTGGTTTCCTGTAACGTCAGTTCTCGCAGTGAGGGAACCGCCAGAAGGCCCTCGGAGGTGGACCTCAGTGTCCGGGCTGAACAATGGGGGTGGAGACGCTCCTTCAGATATACTGGACCGAGGCCGTTTAGGGCTTTAAAGGTCAGCACCAACACTTTGAATTGTGCTCAGAAACTGTTTCTGACCTAAAAAAGGTAAAAGGGACCCCTGACTATTAGGTCCAGTCGTGACCGACTCTGGGGTTGCGGCACTCATCTCGCTTTATTGGCCAAGGGAGCCGGTGTACAGCCTCCGGGTCATGTAGCCAGCATGACTAAGCTGCTTCTGGTGAACCAGAGCAGTGCATGGAAACTCTGTTTACCTTCCCGCCGGAGCGGTACCTATTGATCTACTTGCACTTTGACGTGCTTTCGAACTGCTAGGTTGGCAGGAGCTGGGACCAAACAATGGGAGCTCACCCCGTCGCGGGGATTCGAACCGCCGACCTTCTGATCGGCAAGTCCTAGGCTCTGTGGTTTAACCCACGGCGCCACCTGCGTCCCTGTTTCTGACCTACCCACCCCTTTTAAATGTGCCAACGTACCAGGCAGGGAGTTTGGAGGAGGGGAGGGGAACAAGCAAACGAAAGAAGGTTTCATTCCTTGTCACTGATGTCTTCCCCTGCCTCTCTCTCTCTCTCCCCCCAACACAGCAGAGAGAATTCAACAGCATGCAAGACCGAGTGATGCTTCTAGCGGACAGCTCTGAAGATGAATTCTGAACCAGACTGCGGCGCCTCGTTTCCTGCCCTCCCGTGACTTTTATTTCCTTCTCCCCCCCCCCTGTTTCCCTTCTTTCTTGTCGCCGAGGGAGGTGCGCAAGCGTTTCTGCTGCGCCGCCACAGAGGCCAGCCACCTTCCTCTTGCTCACGGGGCAGCAGTGCTTTTACACAACCTGCCCCTATAAGAGGAAAACACACACACACACACCGATAACAGCATGCTGCAGCCCCAGTGTAACACACAAATATTGTTATTTTTAAAATATATGTATCTCTGTACGGTCGCGCACGTTCATTTTCCACACACGGCACGCCGTTCTGAATGCGCAGCAGGCAAAGGCGTGGACCCAAAAGACAAAGGACGTTTGTTGGGTGTTTTTATTCCATCTGCTGGCTGTCGTGCTGCCGTCCTTCTGGTGTGAGTCCCTGGAGAGGGCAAGCTTCAACCCAGATAACTCCTGTTTCTTTCTCTCTCTCTCGCTGGGGAGCAACTTCTGAATACGTTGCGTTACCTGAGCTGGAGTTTGCAGTTTCCAAAATTAGCTGCTCTGTTTAATTGATGAAGTGCTGCCCCAAAGCAGATCCTGCCCCCATTGTCCAGGTAGGAACTAGGTAGAGTACGACACAGTGATATGTAGATTAAGATACACCGAAGGCCCAAACTAGACGTTTATGTGGGAGACACACAGAGGGCCCCCTACTTTTGTAAACTGCAAAGCAGTTTCGGAGGCTGCAGTTAGGAGAAAGGGAAACAGCTGACTCTCCGGGGTTTCAGATGGGCGGCTTTCCCATCCCAGAACCTGGGATCTATTGCAGGCAAAGCAGGTTCTCATCCACATATCCCTTAAAAAATAACGATAAGGTCCTAGTCCTCAAGGATCTGAACAAAGGACCAATTGATGCTGTCTCCACTGGCTGGCAGCAGGTCTTGAACCTGGGACTTGCTGCATACAAAGCAGATTTTCTGCCGCTGAGCTACGCTCCTTCCCCAAATCTGGCAAGCTGGGAGCAGAGAATGGCAGGGGAAAATGCTTAACCCGTTTCCTTTCTGCTGGTTCCACCCCCCCTCCCTCCAGCTGCTTTTTCACCCGTGTTGGAAAAGATACAGGACCCCTGCAGCTTTTTCCTTGACAAGGGAAAAACAGCAGGGTGTGTGTTACGATGATTTTGAGTGGACAAACGGGAGGAAGGGGAAGGGTCAAGCATCCCCTCCGCTGCTTGTGCTCCTACTGACCTCTTGTGCTTCCAACGTATCCTAAGGTTTAGCCTTCTAAGCATGCCAGCCTACATTGCAGAGCGGCTTATTGAAAGACACAGACAACCCATTGCTATGTGGGTTTTTTCTGGGGCTTTTCCCCCAGCAGGAACTCGCCTCTCCCGTGTCGCCATTGCCATTATAATAGAACAAGGGAGGTATTCGCGGTGAGTTCCAGTGGCTCTTTCTCTAGAGAAATAGCGCTGAGATTTTCTTCCCGTTGTGAATAGCAAGACCATGGGGTGCTGATTCTTTTTGGAACCACAGTGTGTGGGGTCCCTTTGCGCCCCCTCCCCCCATGCTCCCAGTGCATCAAGGCCCTCCCCTTGCCAGCTGCTGAGTTTTCTTTAACCATGACAGCACCGTGGTGTCAAAGTGCACGACAAACACCACGTCTCGCTTGGCCCTGAGGTCACAACCCTGATGATGACGGTGCTGGAATCAATGCTGTCATGGGACACCCCCCCTTTCCTGTGCGGCGGATGCTTCTGGCAAGGCAGCCCAATTCGTTACCGGTATGCTGCCCGTTGGCTTGGGAACTGCTGGCCAAAGGCTTCTGCAGCCCGTCACCTGCAGTCGTGTAGTGTCAAATTCGGAAGCGCAGAGTTCCCTTTGTGATAGTCGCAGCCACTCACCTCTTCTGAGATTATGCAACCTTCTAAGAATATACAATAATATTATAATGATACAAGAATAAGAATAAATAGAGATGCATTGCAGCGATCAATGCAGATCTCCGTTGTGTTGCCTTTCAGCCAGATCTGCTATTTTCTGTGCACGTAAATATTTTGGACGGCTCCAATAATATCTTCCGTTGGAGAGACTGACATTGCGTTTTCCGTGAAGTTCCGTTCCACGTAGCAGAACTTCGAAGCACGCGGTGTTGTTGTTTTTCTGAAGCTGGAGCACCTTATGTTTTCAGTGCTCCTAAATGCTTAGTTTTGCAGCATGCAGAATCATTCTTTCTTGGTCCTTCTCCAGATTGACCCCCAGGAGCCCATCCTCAGTGGCCGACTCACGTCCTTTCCCTTTGCTTGACTCCGGTCAGCACAGAGGGTGAGAAGATGTCTTCTCAGTGGATAAAAAGCTCTCCTTTTATGCTGATCGGGCAGCTCTAAGATGCTGGCGACAGGTACCCTTCTGCAGAAATAGCATCAGGTCTTTTCCTACACCTGGAACTTAAATCCACAGCACTTTGCCTGGTGTAAATACACCCCACATGTGTTCACAATCACTTGGAACATTACCAAGACTATGCTCATCTCTGTCCTGTTGTTTCATGGGTCCTCCTTTACGGCTCCATCGAAGTGGACTGGAGGAGGACACCTGCAAATGGCTGATGCCTTCAGCCTTGTGAAAGGTCGCCCAGGGCCCCCGACCACCTGAGAAGCAGCAAGCAAGCGGCTTTTGGGGTGGTAGGGAAAGGGGAATGTGTGTTCTAGGTTGCTTTCTGGAGAGACGCAGGGTCAGCTGAACGAGCGTGAGCCCAAAGAAGGCCCCAGGAAACCATAACGTAGCGGAGGGGAAGTGGTTTCAAAAGCAAGACTGAAGTGGATCGGAGCTGGCTTTCAGGCTTCTAGTCCATAGTGAGTACTTCGTAGCGCTGCGCTAAAAAAAGGTATACAAGGGAGGTGGACTACATATGCCGAGAGCAGCTTCCCAGCCAAGACTGCAGATGGCAAGGCCAAGGTGAAGCCAAGTGGCTACTTTGCAGGGGTGTGGCAGTCGTGCATCAGACGGGATTGGTGGGTGCTGTTGGACTACAACTCCCATCACTCCCAGCCGGCTTAGCTGAGGAGTTGTAGTCCAGCAACATCTCGGCAGGCCGAGGTAAGCGGGGCATTGCCCAGTTTGCCCTAATGGACCAACCTCTGCTGATAGGAAGCTTAGGACCAGTTGTTTACCCCACACAGCTCAGCGTTGTCCATCCCAGCCTGGTGCTCCCTTCCGACTGTTTTGGACTACAATTCCCATCAGCCCCAGTCAGCACAGCTGGAGGAGAGGCTACTAGATTGGGGAGCTCTTGTCTTCCTCAACTGGCAGCTGCTCTTCAGGGTCTCAGGTAGAAGGAAAAAGGTCTTTCCCATCACCGGTTAACTGGTCATTTAGCTGAAGGTGGTTAGAGCAAAATCGGCAGGCTGGCACAGGAATGGCTTAGAAAGCGACCGTATTTTTCGCTGTATAGGACACACTTTCCCCCCTCCAAAAATGAAGGGGAAATGTGTGTGCGTCCTATGGAGCGAATGCAGGCTTTCACTGAAGCCTGGAGAGCGAGAGGGGTCGATGTGCACTGACCCCTCTCGCTCTCCAGGCTTCAGGCAGTTATCCGCAAGCCTTCTGAGCGTGGCGGGAGTTCCCACTGGGCTCCGAAGGCTTGCGGATAGCAGCCTGCAGCCTGAAGCCTGGGGAGCGCAGCACCAACTCCTGCTGCTCCGAAGGCTTGTGGATAGCAGCCTGTTCTGGGGGCTGGGGTCGGGGGAAGCTCGGGCTTCCCCCATCCCCTGCCCCGCAAGCTCCGGGAGCGGCGGCGAGGTTGCACGCAATCTGGCCGTCGCTCCTGGACCTGTTCTGGGGGCTGGGGGGGGGAAATAATTTTTTTTCTTTATTTCCCCCCCCTAAAAACTAGGTGCACCCCATGGTCCAGTGCGCCCTATGGTGCGAAATGACCAGGATGGCCTATCCAGCTTTATAATGCCCACACAGACTGGCAGAGGCTCTTTGGGGTTTCCCTAGCCCTACCTGGGACCTCGTGCACACAAATCAGAAGCGCTACTGCTGAGCTACGGCACTTCCTTTAAAATTAATAGTAAGTGTCTAGTCCTCAAGGTTCTGAGGGAAGGGCTGATTTAAATTGGAACAGAAGCTGCCTCATCCTGAACCAGATCATTGGCTTAGTGTTGTCCACACTGACCTGCCAAAGGAGATGTTCTGCCGTTGAGCGACAGTTTCTCCTGCAGCTCAGACCACCTAGGCTTTCCCAAACTTGGGTCTCCAGCTGGTTTGGGACTACAGTTCCCATCATCCTTGACCCCTGGTCCTGCTAGCTAGGGATGATGGGATTTGTAGTCCAAAACCAGCTGGAGTTTCCCAAATTTGAGAAACCCTGATCTAGGAAATCGCTAATGCCCACTGATATCTGAACCGTCCCCTGGTCTGGAATGGGATGTCTCTGAATATTTTTAATGTGGAAAGGCAAAATAAAAGAAAAGAAAAAAGAAAGTTCATGGCAAATGTATATCCCAACTAGTGTAGACTTTACATTTGAATTATGCAATCCCTATTGCAGTGGAGAAAGGATTGGACCAGCACGGGGGGGGGGGGGGGGCGAGGTCCGAGACCCATCACCATCATGGAACCGCCTCAGGGCCTCGGGATATGTCACTTTTGCCAGTTTCTCCACCTCTGTGGCTGGGATTTTAGTGACCTACCTCACAGGGTTGTTGTGAGGGAAAACAATAAAGCTTGACAAGCACTTGGCAAATGGAAAGGGCTTTCTGAGAGACGCGAAGCAGCGGTGCCACAATAAATGGATTTAGGAATCACGTGTGGAAATGGGTTCCAAAGGGGAACATCAACTTGGAAGGCACGGTTTAAGGGGGCTACGTCAGCTGGTCTGGCTACAGCCAGTTATGTGAACACAAAACAACAAGCAACAATCCACTCCATTGAGCAGGAAGAGGGTGTGGAAGATTAACTAGGTGGTTTCTGTTCCTGGAGAGACGTCCATTCCTCTGACCAGGCCCAAATGCAGGGCTAGGGAACCTGAGGCCCATAAGATCAGTGTTTCCCATACTTGGGTCTCCAACTGTTTTTGGACTACAACTCCCATCATCCCTAGCTAGCAAGACCAGTGGTCAAGGATGATGGGGATTGTGGTCCAAAAGCAGCTGGAGACTCACGTTTGGGAAACACTGCTCTAGAGATGTTGTTGGACTCCAAATCCCATCAACCTCAACTGGCAGGGCCAATAGGCAGCCAGGGATGATGGGAGTTGTAGTCCAACTAACACCTGAAGGGCAAAATGAGATTTCCTCATTTCTGTTGTGAAGGAAACCACCTGCTCCTCCTGAGCGATGTGGAAACGGTGACTCTACAGATGTTCTTGGACTCCTAAGAAGACATCAAGAGCTGGCTGGATCTGTCTAATTCAGCATCCTGTTGTCACAGTGACCAACCAGATTTCTGTGAGAGATCTCCAAGCAGAATCCAAGCAGAAGAGCAACTCTCCCCCCTGTGGTTTCCATATTGAGTTTTCCATATTTAATTACATCTCATTACACAAATCTGTAACATGAAGCATTGCTCAGACACAGCACCGACTTCCTTCCCTCCCTCTTTCTGACTTCCAGACATCTTTTACTAAATTCTCGCATTTCTGTAACCACTTTTTTTACCTTAAATCTTCTTTTTAAAATAAAAATTACCTCCTTATATGTAAATCAGTTCCTTATTTTCACATTACAAAGCATTTCAATTCAAACCTACAAACATTTTCAAATGTTTACAATTTTCTTTCATATAGAATATAAATTTGCTCCAGTCCTTTTGAAACAGTTTGTCTCGCCAATTCCGGATCTTCCCCGTCAGCTTTGCCATCTCCACATATTCTACCATCTTTATCTGCCAATCTTCCAATACAGGAAGTGCCTGTGAATTTGTCTAATCCTTTTTAAAAGCCATCCAAGTTGGTGGCCGTCACTGCAAGTTTCAGTGTGAAGAAGGACTTCCTTTTATCCATTCCTGAATCTTTCCAGACTGTGCTTCGCAGGGTGTCCAGGAGTTCTGGTGTTATGGAAGAGGGAATACCACCCCCTCTGTACATGTTGATGTTGTTGTTGTTCTTGCTGTTTGGTCGTGTCCGACTCTTCGTGACCCCCTGGACCAGAGCACGCCAGGCACTCCTGTCTTCCACTGCCTCCTGCAGTTGCGTCAAACTCATGCTGGTAGCTTCGAGAACACTGTCCAACCATCTCGTTCTCTGTCGTCCCCTTCTCCTTGTGCCCTCCATCTTTCCCAACATCAGGGTCTTTTCCAGGGAGTCTTCTGATGAGGTGGCCAAAGTATTGGAGCCTCAGCTTCAGGATCTGTCCTTCCAGTGAGCACTCAGGGCTGATTTCCTTCAGAATGGATTGGTTTGATCTTCTTGCAGTGGGACTCTCAAGGGTCTCCTCCAGCACCAGAATTCAAAAGCATCAATTCTTCGGTGATCAGCCTTCTTTATGGTCCAGCTCTCACTCCCATACATCACTACTGGGAAAACCATAGCTTTTACTATACGGACCTTTGTTGGCAAGGTGATGTCTCTACTTTTTAAGATGCTGTCTAGGTTTGTCATTGCTTTTCTCCCAAGAAGCAGGCGTCTTTTAATTTCGTGGCTGCTGCCACCATCTGATTTGGTATGGGGCACCCCAAAAGCCAGCGAGGCACAACTGCCAGGTTAGCAAAGGACTGGGAGCCCCTGGGAGCCTTTGCAACAGTGCGGAAGGTGGTTAAGGCAGGTTCCTAGGTTCTTGTTTGAATGGATCTTGGTTTTTTTGATGTTGAGCTTCAGACCATATTTTGCGCTCTCCTCTTTCACCTTCATTAAAAGGTTATTTAATTCCTCCTCACTTTCTGCCATCAAGGTTTTGTCCTCTGCATATCTGAGGATGTTGATATTTCTTCTGGAAATCTTAATTCCGGTTTGGGATTCATCCAGTCCAGCCTTTCGCATGATGAATTCTGCCCTGATTGCGACTATTTCTTCTTCCCTGTGTTTGTAGACTTCACCCAGGTTGGTTGGTTGACCTTTGAAGAAACAGCAGCCTTAAAATATAATACCTAGAGACAAAGCTCATGGCCACTGACTCCTCCTGCCCCTCCTCACAGCTGCCTTTGTTTTTTGTTCCCCTTGAGAATCTGGCAGAAAGCAAGTTGGGCTCTAGTGAGGTTTCGTCCCCTGAGACCTCCTTGCTCCTTCCATTTTGCAAGCCCTTGCCTCTGCCTGAGCAGCAGTTTCCAACCTGTCCGTCATCCTGTGGGACAGAGACAAGGCAGGCATGAAAACCTACTGAGGTGGGGTGGGGAGGAAACAGCCAGGCGGAGGGAACATCTTTCTCTCCAAGCACATTTTAAAAAATATATTTTTTAAAGGGGCCCTTTCAGATGTCCCTCCCCTCAGTGAGGGAACTACACTGGAACCCACAAACCAAAGTGGAATACGTTTTCTAACAAGGATGAGAAAACTGCCCCTCTGAAGGCTGTTCAATTTCAGCTCCCATCATCCCACTGAGGATGGCCACTGGGCAGGGATGATGGGAGCTGGACCGGAATGATCTAGCAGGATGGAACAGCTATCCATCCTTGATCTGGAATTGAAGCCTGATGAGGAACGGCTGAAGGAGCTGGGTATGTTTAGCCTGGAAAAGAGGAGACTGAGAGGAGACAGGAGAAGCACCTTCAAATATTTCAAGGGCTGTCACACGGAAGATGGAGCAAGCTTGTTTTCTCCTGCTCCGGAGGGGAGGACTCGAACCCATGGCTTCAAGCTGCAAGGAAGGAGGTTCCTGTTGTTTTTTTTAAAAAAATATTTTTTATTAAGGATTTTCTTGTTTTACAGAAGTGTAGTGCCTCGTATTTTTTCTTCTTCTTCCATGTAACATTTTTACAAATCCGTTTCATTTGTTGAGGCATTAGGGGGAGAAGAAAAAAGAAAGAAAAAAGAAAGGGGGGGTGGAGAGAGGGAAGATGGATGGGGGTGGGGTCGGGTGGCGGTGTTTCTATTATGTTTAATGTATGTAGAGTTTGGTGTCAGCGTTGCTTGTGTTGTTCACTTGTGTTCCTTTGGTGGTGAGTTTGGGGTTGGCCTAGGGTGTGATTGTTTGCTTGTGATTGGCTGTGGTGATCTTTGTTTTCATGTGTGAGTGAGGTGGGTGTGTGTTTTGGATCAGGTTAGCCATATTGATTTGTATGCTGTTGGTGGATTATTGTCATTGTCCTGTTGGGCTGTGTATGTGATAAAGGGGAGCCATACCGGGGTGAAGGCGTCTTCTTCTGTTTGTCCCCGTGTCAGTTTCAGTTTATTAGTTAATTTTTCTAGTAGGGCTGTTTCCCATACTATTTGGTACCATTGGTCCATGCTTACTCCTGACAGGTCTCTCCAGTGTCTGGTTATGGTGTTTCTGGCTGCTGAGAGCAGGTGGGTTATGAGTTCTTTGTGGTGTAAATGGGCATTGCTGTTAAACTTTCAGAAAAACTTTCGGGCAGCAAGAGCTGTTTGGCAGTGGAACAGACTCCCTCTGGAGGTTGTGGACTCTCCTTCCTTGAAGGTTTTTAAGCAGAGGTTGGATGGCCATCTGTCAGGGATGCTTTAGCCGAGATTCCTGCATTGCAGGGGGCTGGATTAGAGCAGGGGCAGGCAACCTAAGGCCCGGGGGCCAGATACAGCCCAATCGCCTTCTCAGTCCGGCCCGCAGATGGTCCAGGAATCACCATGTTTTTACATGAGTAGAATGTGTGCTTTTATTTAAAATGCATCTCTGGGTTATTTGTGGGGCATAGGAATTTGTTCATATTTTTTTTTCCAAAATATAGTCTGGCCCCCCACAAGGTCTGAGGGACAGTGGACTGGCCCCCTGCTGAAAAAGGTTGCTGATCCCTGGACTAGAGGATCTGTGGGGTCCCTTCCAACTCTACAATTCTATATGATTCCAGCGAGAAAAGGTTGCAGCGTTGCGGCCTTTTTAGTTTAGAGAAAAGGCGAGTGAGAGGCATCGTTATAGAAGTTTATAAAATTATACATGGCACGAATAAAGCAGATACACTAGTGGCCAGACCTGTGGAAACCTTGTGGGAAAAGTGTATTTGTGAGGTTTGATGGCTCATAACACCTGATTGGCTCTCTAAACACTCATGCTCATTGGCTACATTCAAATGAAGGAAAACTACTGCATATCAACCTAAGCAAGTTGTGCTTCCTTTTCCTGGTTATTTGGCTATAACTTTTGACCCTTCAGGCTCCTGCCCCAGCCCCGGCTCAGCTGGTTCTGGAGGCGGGGAATCCTGTGCAGGCTGGGATCCCTCAGGTTCAGCTTCCGAGTCCGAATCCCAGGCCGTCACAACTGCAGGCTTTCAAGCAAGAAAGTAGTTTCTCTCTCTTACAGGGAATCAAGGCAGTCTCCCCCCCCCCCTTAAATACAACTGTTCACTGGCAAGACAGCCTTAATCAAATGAAGTGAGGCTGCTCATTTAGCTACTTAAATCCCTCTGGCTCTGAGGGAGGCAGAAGAGATAAAGGGTTTTGAGAATCCGATCGCGGGAGAGGATTGAATTCTTTGCAAAGGTGAAAAGGGCTGGCTGTTGGCCAAGGAAGGAACGCAGAGGGAGAGAAAGAGACGTAGAAAGAGACTGCAATGCAGGGAATCCAAAACTGAAGAAATCCACCGATCGATGGAAGGCAGATCCTTGCTGTTTTCAAGGTGGCACACCAAGAGCACTGACACCCAGGCGTGTAGGCACACCCCTTATCACTCCCAAAGCTTGCCAAGCCTCATTTGAGCAGTGACTGTTGCGATGCGTCCGAGGGAACGGGGGCAATTGGCAGGCCCCCAGCTGGCTCCAGCCCACCGGCTGATCGAACTCCAGTCCTCGGTTCTGCATCAGTCAGCGACTCAGAGCTTCAGAAGCCTTTCAGAAGCTGAGCACACAAGTCAGCGGAGATAACAAACTCTTCGCGACAGAAGGGCGGACAGAGGCATATTTACAAGCAGTTTATTCAGCATAGATCAGGACAAAGAAAACATGTCTGCTCTCCTTCATGTCCAAGCAAGAAGGCATAAGGCAAAGGCTATACACAAACGGAAGTTCCCAGCAAGCTGTGCTGGAATGTAAACAGACATGTGACATACAACAGCTCCACACATCTGTTCAGGTGGAACGGAACGTCAATATCCTAACAGTGATGGCAGGAAGAGAGGAGAACTGGGCATCCCCCTGGTGCTGTGTTTCTTCAGAAGAAAACACAGTTATACTACGGAACTCCCCACCACAAGAGGCAGTGACAGTCACAAACTTGGATGGTTTTAAAAAAGGATTTGACACATTCATGTAGGAGTCCTTCGGTGCTGATTGCTAGTTTGCCAGAGGCATCTGAATAACCCCTATGAGAACAGAATGTTGGAACGGATGGCTTGATCCAGCAGTCTCTACTTATCATGTTACGTTCTCATCAGTTCGTGGGGTTTTTTTTTAAGTCCACACGAAAAAGTCCTCCTAATGTACATATCTCACTACGTACATTTGCATGGAAACCAAAATGCTTGTTTACAAAGCTATTGTACTACCAACCTTACCGTATGCTTATGAAACATGGACCACTTATACATGCCATTGCCAACCCCCCAAAGATTCCATCAATGGTGTCTCTGAAAATTTTTATACGTCACTTGGGAAGACAGGTGAACTAATGCCAGTGTACTGGAAGAAGCAAAGGTCACCAGTGTCGAAGCAATGGTTCTTCAACATCAACTTTGTTGGACTGGTCATGTTGTGCGGATGCCTTGTGATCGTCTTCCAAAGCAACTACTCTATTCCCAACTTAAAAATGGAAAGTGAAATGCTGGTGGTCAACAAAAGAGGTTTAAAGACTCTCTCAAGGCAAATCTTTTAAAAAATGTAGTATGAATACTGACAACTAGGAAACACTGGCCTGCGAGCGCTCCAGTTGGAGAACAGCCTTTACCAAAGGTGTCATGGGCTTTGAAGACACTCGAACTCATGACACAAGGGAGAAACAAGCTAAGAGGAAGGCATGTTTAGCAAACCACCATGATCAGCTCCCACCCGGAAACCTATGTCCCCACTGTGGAAGGATGCATGGATCCAGAATTGGCCTCCACAGTCACTTATGGACTTACTTTTAAGACCGTGTTTATGGAAGACAATCATACTCGGCTACGAGTGATCGCCAAAGAAGAAGAAGACATACCTCAACACTTTCTTTTAATATACACAATTTTCCTTGGAAATCTCCACTGCGAAGCCTGGAGAAGTGTGAATTTTTGAGGGACAGCTGCATTTTGATGCACAAACTGGTTTGGGAACTGGGAATGAGGTGGGTTCAAATGAAAGCAAACTCTGAACATTAGGTGCAGATAAATCAGTCCCCTTTGCTTAAAATAAAATACTTTTCTATTGTGCAGTTAAAAAAAATGAAAGCAAACTCTCTCACCCCTAGGTGAGGGTGAATAGGGCTCCCTTCCCAAATAATCTCTTGGGAGGGTGGTCTCCTTGCTACTCAGTTGCCGTTGCAGTTGATGATAGAGTCTTCAACCCCAGGAACATTTTCCCTGTGAACCTGCAGATTGGGCTCTTACTGTTGCAAGCTTTCTGAAACTGACGAGAGTGTTGCTGTTGCTGCAGCAGCAGCAATAATCTACTGACTCAGAAAAGGGCCGTCTGTTATTTGTTGACATCTCCACCTGGCATTTCCTTATCTTGTAGAGCCTCGGTTTTTTCTCAGGATGGAAAAAGAAAGCTGGCAAGGTGATGCTTCACCTCCAAAGGGAGAAACAAGCCGACTTTATGTGTCTGGCATTTTGACAACGGAGGCCCTTTGCTTCCGACCAGCTCCTGGCTTTTAGAGATGTCCCAAATGCCCGATGCTCACCTGTGTGTAGATATTTCCTTGGACTGTGATGCTTCCTGCAAACAGCTGCCAGGATGCTTACAATAACAACATCCCCACTGAAGCACCAGGGTTGCACTCCAGATGGCAAAACGCAGACTATCTGTGCTTTCAGATGCATCGCCAGACTTTAGGTTTTTGCAGTTAATGTGGTGCAACCAATCCACTGCAGAAAGACATAGCAGACTTTTTGAAAATAGGGAAGAGAAGGGGAAATGAACTGCAAAGTGTGGGATGAATGAATGATCAGCAGGAAGAGATGTAGACACCATGCAAGCAAATCTCGGTGAATGCTCTTTGCCGTATCAACTCCCCACAAACAAATTAGTAGGAATAATCCGTGTATAATCCATTCTCCATGTAAACTTCGCACAGGAATTCCTCTGGGGAACTACACACAGAGACAATCTAATCTATAACAGGTTATACCCCATAATTTATTGACTGCATTTATTTTAGGGATTTATGCTTTGCCTTTCAACAAGTTCCCAAGGTTGATTTGTTTGCGGGGAGGTTGTAAAACGTTGTGAAAAACAAGTGTCACCCCACACATTTCCAGGACACTTTCCTTATTGCAAAAAGTCTGAATTTTTTGGGGGGGGACGGGGGACATATTTGTTATGCAAAATCAATTTAACATAAGAACATATGGAGAGTTCTGCTGGATCAGGCCAAACTAGCATGAACCTTCTGGCAGAAGGGGAAATCTTTCTTCTTTTAAAGCGTGGGGGGGGAGGTGTTTTTCAGCCTGGGGGCCTTCTTCCCAGTGGGCAGCTTTCTTAGGGCTACATCCCAATGGTGGGTGGGGCAGCTAATAATAATAATAATAATAATAACAACAGTGGTACCTCAGGTTACATACGCTTCAGGTTACATACTGAAATATACTCAGAGTCGCAAAGTGATTTCATGCTCTTTATTCAGCTCATAGTGGTGAGGAGGAATGAATGCAAGTCCCCTCAAAGTATCTGCTTTATATACATTATTTACACAATAGGCTGCACATGATTGGCTAATTCCGGAATTCTACTGTAAGCCAATCAGGTTGTGGATTCACTTCTATCTGGAGCATGATTGGGTAGTTCCTGCCAACCAATCATACTGCTGCATTGTTCTAGGACCAATCAGACTGCTGCCTTTTGGATCCTATTGTTCTAGGACCAATCAGACTGCTGCAGTTTGGATCCTATTCAACTCAGTACATAACACATACGCTTCAGGTTACAGACTCTGCTAACCCAGAAATAGTACCTCGGGTTAAGAACTTTGCTTCAGGACGAGAACAGAAATCACGCGTTGGCGGCATGGCAGCAGCAGGAGGCCCCATTAGCTAAAGTGGTGCTTCAGGTTAAGAACAGTTTCAGGTTAAGAACGGACCTCCAGAATGAATTAAGTACTTAACCCAAGGTACCACTGTAATAACAACAACAACAATAACATACCACTTAAAATAATCTCTAAGCAGTGTAAATGTAAAGGGACCCCTGACCATTAGGTCCAGTCGTGACCGACTCTGGGGTTGCGGCGCTCATCTCGCTTTATTGGCTGAGGGAGCCGGCGTACAGCTTCCGGGTCATGTGGCCAGCATGACTAAACTGCTTCTGGCGAACCAGAGCAGCGCATGGAAACGCCGTTTACCTTCCCGCCGGAGCGGTACCTATTTATCTACTTGCACTTTGACGTGCTTTCGAACTGCTAGGTTGGCAGGAGCAGGGACCGAGCAACAGGAGCTCACCCCGTCACGGGGATTCGAACTGCCGACCTTCTGATCGGCAAGTCCTAGGCTCTGTGGTTTAACCCAGAGTGCCACCCGCGTCCCTCCTAAGCAGTGTACAAGTGGCTTAATACAACAAAAATTCAAACCAGCAGTTAAAACTGTAAAATCAAAATTCGGTTAAAATGCCTGCATGAATTTTTGTTTCAAGTCTTCGGCAGCAACTCTTACCTTTGCATGGTAGGCTACAGTCTAGCCATGCAAAAGTCAGGGGTTTCTATTCTACACCTCTCTCCCTCCAAGCATTCAAGAGGCATCGTTCATAGAATCATGGAACTTTCATCAAGCTGGAAGGTTCAATGCAGGAAACTCATCTAAAACTAAAGCATCCCTGACAGATGGCCATCCAGCTTCTGCTTAAAAACCTCCAAGGAAATGAGAAATTCCAAAAAGAATGGTTCAAATTTATGGCATACTTAGAGAAAACTGTACATCAATAAAGACACTCACAGGACTGAAATAAAACTCATAACATTTATTGTAAACATTTGGTTAGACCACAAGATGCAATGCCGTAAGATAATAAGGAATGTATGTCTAAAGTATAATACAAAAATTTATTAAGGAATTATAGACATTTATAGAATGTATATATAGTAATCACGCTTAAGCAAGAGCAATGTAGAGAAGCCAGAAGAGGGGTGGAGGGAAGTTAATTTGGATAAGATACTGTATAGATTTAAAGGATGATAATTATTATTATTATTATTATTATTATTATTATTATTATTATTATTATTAATACCCTGCCCATCTGGCTGGGCTTCCCCATCCACTCTGGGTGGCTTCCAACCAAATATTAAAATGCAATAATACATCAAACATTAAAAGCTTCCCTAAACAGGGCTGCCTTCTAAAAGTTTGGTAGTCTTTGACATCTGGTGGGAGGGCGTTCCACAGGGTGGGCGCCACCACCGAGAAGGCCCTCTGCCTGGTTCCCTGTAATTTGGCTTCTCTCAGTGAGGGAACCGCCAGAAGGTCCTCAGCGCTGGACCTCAGTGTCCGGGTAGAACAATGCAGGTGGAGACACTCCTTCAAATATACTGGACCGAGGCCATTTAGGGCTTTAAAGGTCAGCACCAACACTTTGAATTGTGCTTGGAAACGTACTGGGAGCCAATGTAGGTCTTTCAAGACCGGTATTATGTGGTCTCGGCGGCCTCTCCCAGTCACCAGTCTAGCTGCCACATTCTGGATTAGTTGTAGTTTCCGGGTCACCTTCAAAGGTAGCCCCACGTAGAGCGCATTGCAGTAGTCCAAGCGAGAGATAACCAGAGCATGCACCACTCTGGCGAGACAGTCTGCGGGCAGGTAGGGTCTCAGCCTGCGTACCAGATGGAACCGGTAAACAGCTGCCCTGGACACAGAATTCCTTTCCAAGGAAGGCAAGCAAAAAACCAGAGGGGTGTGGCTTGGGTGTCCCCCCCCCCGCCCCAGGCAGCCAGGTAAAAAGAGGTCTGGTGGGTTATATTTGTCCTGTGAGACTGAGGCTCCCTGGACATTAAATAATGCCTGATTGATAGATGACTCTCCCAAAGCAAATAAATAACAAGGCATTTCTTGGGGGCAAAAATGACAAATTGCAGCCACAAAACCAACCAGAGTAGCGATGGGCTGTTCATCAACTCCCCCATTTTCCAAGGCAACCTGTCGCACGTTCGGATAGATAGACAGAAGACGACTGATGCTATCGGCCCATTTGCTGAAGCAGAGACACTGAGTTAGTTTCCTGTCAGCTTTGCCGTCTCGTTGTCCTGAGTGAGGAGGACATTGTCTCTAGTCAGCAGGTTTCTTCAGCGGGTACCAAGCTCAGAGATCTGACAATTAGGGGATGCGCTTGGCTCTGTCAAACACGGGCGGACGCCTTAGATTGAGTCCGACCAAATCTAGCGCAGCATCTTCTGCAGATAGGCCTGGCGATAGCCTCTGCCTGAAACTCTGGACAGCTGCTGCCAGTCAGTGCAGGGGATATTGAGCTGGCTGGAAGCAGAAGCAGCTTAGTCATGCTGGCCACATGACCCGAAAGCTGTACGCCAGCTCCCTCAGCCAATAAAGCGAGATGAGCGCCGCAACCCCAGAGTCGGTCACGACTGGACCTCATGGTCAGGGGTCCCTTTACCCTTTACCTTTGCCGAGTCATGTGGCCAGCATGACTAAACTGCTTCTGGTGCAACAGGACACCGTGACAGAAACCAGAGCACATGGAAACGCAGTTCATCTTCCCTCCGGAGTGGTACCTATTTATCTACTTGCACTTTGAGGTGCTTTCGAACTGCTAGGTTGGCAGGAGCAGGGACCGAGCAACGGGAGCTCACCCCGTCGCAGGGATTCAAACTGCCAACCTTCTGATCTGCAAGTCCTAGGCTCTGTGGTTTAACCCACAGCGCCACCTGTGTCCCTACCCTTTACCTTTACCAGGTCATTAATATTGAGAGGCTTAAACAAGCCTGCAACCAGCTGTCTGCTATGTGTTTAAAAGGGGGATGTAAAACTCTGCTAAGTTATAGAACTTGCTAGCACAAGTTAGGAAGGATATTAATAAACAATATATCCTCTCCTGCCTCCCTGAACACTCCCACAGCAGGGATCCCAAGCGTCATCTAGTCCAACCCCCTGAAATGCGGAAGATTCTGACTAAAGTCAGGAAGAGCGGCTTGACACTTGAAAGTGGTGGTCTCTGCTTCCTTGGAGGTTTTTAAGCAGAGATCGGATGGCCATCTGTCATGGATGCTGTTATGTACTGAGTTGAATAGGATCCAAAATGCAGCAGTCTGACTGGTCCTAGAACAATAGGATTCAGAATCAGTGGCGTAGCGTGGGGGGTGCAGGGGGGGCCTGCCGCACCGGGCGCAACATCTGGGGGTTAGGGTTAGGGGGCGCAAATCCACGGGTTAGGGGATGCAAATTACTTGCCTTGCCCCGGGTGCTGACAACCCACGCTACGCCACTGTTCAGAATGCAGCAGTCTGATTGGTCCTAGAACAATGCAGCAGTATGATTGGTCTGCAGGAGCCACCCAATCTGGCTCCAGGTGGAAGTGAATCCACAACCTGATTGGCCTACAGGAGAATTCCGGAATTAGCCAATCACGTGCAGCCCATTGTGTAAATAATGTATATAAAGCAGATACTTTGGGGGAACTTTCATTCCTCCTCACCTCTATGAGCTGAATAAAGAGCATGAAATCCACTCTCGACTCCGAGTATATTTCACTGGCGACGAAGGTGGGATCCCGCTGAGCTGACAGCCACACACAGCACCGCAGCACCGCCACCTGCCGCACCGCTGCCTCGCACTGTGTATCCAGGCTTCGGGACCCAAGGAACTTAGAATGGCAACCGACAGCAGCTTCTCGCCGTTCAACCCAGCATTCGGAGACTGGGAAGCGTAAGCCTCCCGTTTCACCTTCCTCCTAGAAGCCAAAGGGGTCACCGACAAAGAAAACGCCAAGAAGAGGGTGATATTCTTCAGCGTCTGCGGAGAGGAGACATTTGAAATTGCCCGGGCTCTCCTTGCGCCTGAAGACGTCGCTACTGTTCCATACAAAACAATAATGGAACAGCTGAAGGGGCACTTCTTGCCGCAGCCCTCAGTGGTGCTTCTCCACTCTCGACTCCGAGTATATTTCAGATGCTTAGCTGAGATTCCTGCATGGCAGGGGGTTGGACTAGTAGTTAAACCCTGGGGTTCCCTTCCACGATTCTACGATTCTTTGACAAGACGGCCTTGAACCCACTCAAAGCATTTTGAAATCTGCAATTTGTGGGATTCACTGCGGGCTGCAGAAGTTGCTTGACTAGATTCCTATTAAAGGGGGGAATTAGATAAATTCATACGTTTAAAGAAGATTGGAAAATGTTTATTGAATATATGGGGGGAAATTGTGTACACTTGAAAACACTGACAGCATTAATTCAACAGCGTAAAAAAGTTTCGATGGATGTAATAATGGAATACTGAATGGTTTTTAGTTTATGTAAAATATGCAGGGATTTATGTTATCCAAAATGAACCATGGAAAGAGAAAAAAAGGAAGTTGTTGATATTTAATAATAATAATAATAATAATAATAATAATAATAATAATAATAATAATAATAGATTTATACCCCGCTCATCTGGCTGGGTTTCCCCAGCCGCTCTGGGCGGCTTCCAACAAAATATTAAAAATACAATAAAACATCAAACATAAAAAACTTCCCTGAACAGGGCTGCCTTCAGATGTCTTGGAAAAGCCAAGTACTTCTTTATTTCCTTGACATCTGACATTTTAAGGTTGTTTAAATGAATACGCTGTAAAACAAAAAAATTAAGATTTTTTTTTTTGAGTCATAACACTAGGATCAAGGGCAAACGGATCATAGCTCAGTCAATCTCTCTCCTGGCCTAACCTACCTAGCAGGGTTGGTGTGAAGTTGAAAGGATGCACTCATGTACTTCACTGTGTTTGATATATGGCCAAAGCCCAGCTGCCGCTCAGAAACGAGAGCTTTTAATTTTGGGCATTGTTGCTATCCAGAGACTCTTTTCATTAGACTATAGACAATCCATTGTTTGACAGCCTGGGTTACTCTTGTCATATTATTTACTACCTAAATGAAATATTTCTATTGATTGCTCTCCGAGTGGTGCAGTACAGGCACTTCTCCACGCAGAGCCAATGCGCTGGAAGAATTCCCGGAAGGGTTGCTGTTTTAAGTCTGTTGTAGCAAGAAGCAAAACGCAGAGACTCTTGTGGCACCTTAAAGACGAACAAATTTAGGGTGTTGTAAGCCAGGCTTACAGGGATGCGGGTGGCGCTGTGACTTGCCGATCAGAAGGTCGGCGGTTTGAATCCCCGCGACGGGGTGAGCTCCCGTTGCTCAGTCCCTGCTCCTGCCAACCTAGCAGTTCGAAAGCACATCAAAGTGCAAGTAGATCAATTCTCTGGCGGGAAGGTAAACGGCGTTTCCGTGTGCTGCTCTGGTTTGCCAGAAGCGGCTTAGTCATGCTGGCCACATGACCCAGAAGCTGTACGCCGGCTCCCTCGGCCAGTAAAGTGAGATGAGCGCCGCAACCCCAGAGTCGGTCACGACTAGACCTCATGGTCAGGGGTCCCTTTACCTTTACCTTAAGCCAGGCTTTATCAACCTGGTACCCACCAGAGGTTTTGCAGGGTTAACCCTACCTAACCCTAACCTCACGACTGGATTACTGTAATGTTCTCTGTGTGAAGCTTCCCTTAGAGTTGATCTAGAACAGGGGTCAGCAAACTAACTGCGCCTTGGGCTGGTGTCTCCAGCGCCGATCGTGCGGCTGGCTGGAGGGCGGGGGAGCGCGTGCCCATACTTGTGCGCACACGCTATTTTTTGGTTTGGTGGGTGTGCGTCAGTAAACGAGGGGAATTAAGACTAAGAGAGCTGAGTGGGGGGAGCTTCCACAGTGGGGACATCAGCTTCCAGGTGGGAGTTGATCACGGTGAGGGTTTGCCAGGCGTGCCTTCCTCTTAGCACGTTTCTCCCTCTCATCCTGAGTTTGAGCATCTTGAGTTGTTGGTGTTTATACTTGTCAGAGCTGCCCGAGGTCCCAGCTCACAAAGGACCAACGCCGGTTCGTTGTTATGTACGAAAGTCTTTATTGAAGTTCAGTTTCGCTTTCACAGCCGCAGCGTGCAGCTCTACGTCTCAAACTCTAGACCGCTGAAGCTCCGTCTGAATCTCCTCCCCCCAGACACCAGTTTAAGACTCTAGCCTTGCTCCACCTCTTCCTTTGCTCTTTCCTCCTCTGGTTCCGCCTGTCCGTCGGGGTCTCGCCCTTCCTAGACTCTTCTGACGCTGAGTCCCCTGAGTCTTCCCCCTGCCTCCGGCGGGCTTTAGGACCTGGTTCCCAATCCGGGTTTTCTGCTGTCCCGTGCGCCTGTACATTCGAACTTGGCGCGTGCGCCCAGCCGGCAACCCTCCTCCTGACTGTTACACTGCTCCTGTCACTGCTTCCCCCTTCGGGGAGGCTAGCTGGAACTGACCTCCCCTCCGTTTCCCCACTCTCCGATGGAGGCGTGGTCAGCCCTGACTCATCTTCTCTCCCCGCTGGAGGAGACGCTGGTCCTGACACATGAGACTCTTCCCCCCCACTACGCTCTGGTGGGGAAGCTGGTCCTGATCCCCCGCTGCTGCTTTGGGAGTCCCCGCTGGCCCCTTGTTTCTGGTGCGTCCCCCCTGGGACCCCCCTTGCCCTGACCATCGGCGCCCCCTTCTGGGAATCTTCTGATTCACTGGAGAAGCTCATGGAATCTCTCGGGTCACTGTCATACTCCCCTACGCTGCCCTCGGATTCTTCCCCTTCGCTCTCCATTTCCTCTCTCCCCTGTGCTTCTGCTCCTGAGCCCCTGACAATACTACTTAAAGATTAGCCTTGAGAGAGTCTCTAAACCTCTTTTGTTGACCACCAGCATGACGCTTACCATTTTAAAGTTCAGAATAGAGTAGTTGCTTTGGAAGACGATCATCAGGCATCCGCACAACATGACCAGTCCAACGGAGTTGAGCAGGTCTTCCAGGAATCACAGCCAACTTAGATTAGCAGAATCAATTTCTAGGCAAAGCCAAATAATATTCGGTAGGCCAAATAAGCCTGGGAGCCTCTGCTCTAATGGCTTTCTTCCCACTTCTGTCTCATCTCTCCCACTTTAGTTGCACACATTTTAAGCCTGCCTTTTGAAAAAGAAGATTTTGAAATCATTGCACAATCAACAGCACAAGTTCTTCTTCCACTGTCAGAAGCTGTATACTGGGCACCGTAAGGCGGGGAAGAATCCTGTTGCACTGTGGTCTTGCTTGCATGATATACCCATCTGGTTGGCCACTGTGAGAACAGGATATTGGAAGAGATGGTTCTTTGGCCTGATCCAGCCCCAACAACCTCAGATATGCAGATGACACAACCTTGATGGCAGAAAGTGAGGAGGAATTAAAGAACCTTTTATTGAGGGTGAAAGAGGAGAGCGCAAAATATGGTCTGAAGCTCAACATCAAAAAAACGAAGATCATGGCCACTGGTCCCATCACCTCCTGGCAAATAGAAGGGGAAGAAATGGAGGCAGTGAGAGATTTTACTTTCTTGGGCTCCATGATCACTGCAGATGGTGACAGCAGCCACGAAATTAAAAGACACCTGCTTCTTGGGAGAAAAGCAATGACAAGCCTAGACAGCATCTTAAAAAGCAGAGACATCACCTTGCCAACAAAGGTCTGTCTAGTTAAAGCTATGGTTTTCCCAGTAGTGATGTATGGAAGTGAGAGCTGGACCATAAAGAAGGCTGATCGCCGAAGAATTGATGCTTTTGAATTATGGTGCTGGAGGAGAATCTTGAGGGTCCCATGGACTGCAAGAAGATCAAACCAATCCATTCTGAAGGAAATCAGCCCTGAGTGCTCACTGGAAGGACAGATCCTGAAGCTGAGGCTCCAAGACTTTGGCCACCTCATGAGAAGAGAAGACTCCCTGGAGAAGACCCTGATGTTGGGAAAGATGGAGGGCACAAGGAGAAGGGGACGACAGAGGATGAGATGGTTGGACAGTGTTCTCAAAGCTACCAGCATGAGTTTGACCAAATTGCGGGAGGCAGTGGAAGACAGGAGTGCCTGGCATGCTCTGGTCCAGGGGGGCACGAAGAGTCGGACACGACTAAACAACAATTCCCCATTCATTGTGTGTGCTTGTGCACAAGCTTGGAGTCAGTTCTCCCTTGTGAAACTGGGCTGCTGGTGATTTATGCTATAATTAAATCCCTGGCAAGGCAGCAATTTATTACCGGCCCGACAACGTCGGCACTGATATAATTGGGTTATTGCCCAGTGATTTACAATAACGAAGCCGTCCCCTCCAAGATCAGGGGAACACATTTTGCGGAGAGATTATGGTAACAGGAACCTTGATTAAAATGTCTCTGAGGGGGGAAGAAGGCCCGTGGCCACGGAAAGCTTTAAATCACCGCCAGAGATTCCCTCTTGGCCTGGCAGGGAAGGAATCCCAATGAATTTTATTTAATTCCTGTAACGCAGCTGCCTTTTCCGTGAGATGGAGAGAGGTGGGTGCTCTTCCAGAAACCTGGGGACCTGATAAGGAGAAAGGACCCCCAGGAGACCAGGCTGAAGATCGGTTGGATTAAGAAAGGTAAGACACTCCCTTATATCAAGTCCATATCCGTCCATATCAGCCTAGCCTTTGCTAACACGATGCCAGATGCTTTGGATTATAACTCCTAACAGCCCTGACTGGCATGTCATAGAATTACAGAGTTGTAGAGTTGGAAGGGACCTTGAGGATCATCTAGTCCAACCCCCTGCAATGCAGGAATCTCAGCTGAAGCCTCCATGTCAGATTGTAGCAGGAACCCCCCCACCCCAATCATTCTGTTTGTACAAACTTCACACACACACACACACTCACACACTACATACGCCACATTTCTGTTATAAATTCATAGAAAATCAACCATACATCGGATTTGCACTGTTCCATTTTATTTTACTCCATATGACAAGAACTATCAAAGGGGGGTGGCTTGGTCCTGGTCAGCCATAATCCCTTCACCATCCCAGCACATCCACAGGAGCCCTGCCCAGTTGCTATGCCAACCCTGATGGTCCTAGACAGAAGACAATCAAGATCACAAAGAACTTCCATATGGGAGTGGATTCAGCTTGGACTGGAACAAAGGACAATGATCAGATCTTCCCTCAGGGGGCAGGAAACTGCGACTACATTTTGTCTTCAGAGAATAATTCCTGGGGAGGGGGAAAGGGGGAACCAGCCAGGTGACAGGACACTCAGGTTACCACCACAACTCCTCCCTCAACCCCTCCTTTCTGTAATGTATGCATGATGTTTCTGGGGGTGGGCTTGACCTAGGGGATGGGAATTTCAAAAGTTTTTATAAGACCTGGCACACCATTTTTCTGGGTCTTTCCTCTCTCTTGCAAGTGAGGGGAACACCCTGTTGCAACAGTTCAATAAAGGCCAAGCCTACAGGCTGCTGTTTTGCTCCAAGTTATCCTGGTTGGTGTCTTTACTTTTTGTCCAAGGGAGCCCTCGGATTTTTCCGGTAACAAGATGACCATCCAACCTCTGCTTAAAAGGAAGGAGAGTCTACCACCTCCCAGGGGAAGAAGAAGAGGAGTTTGGATTTGATATCCCACTTTATCATGACCCAAAGGAGTCTCAAAGCGACTAACATTCTCCTTTCCCTTCCTGCCCCACAACAAACACTCTGAGGTGAGTGGGGCTGAGAGACTTCAGAAGTGTGACTGGCCCAAGGTCACCCAGCAGCTGCATGTGGAGGAGCGGGGAAGCGAACCCGGTTCACCAGATTACGAGTCCACTGCTCTTAACCAATACACCACACTGGCTCCAGGGGAGGCCGTTCCATTGTTGAACAGCTCTTGTTCTCAGAAAGTTCTTCTTGATCTTTAGTTGGAATCTCCTTCCCTGCAACTTGAAGCCATGGGTTCGAGTCCTACCCTCCAGAGCAGGAGAAAACAAGTTTGCTCCATACCCTTCAGATATTTGAAGATGGCTAGCATATCTCCTCTCAGTCTCCTCTTTTCCAGGCTAAACATGCCCAACTCCCTCAACCGTTCCTCATAAGGCTTGGTTTTGTTGCAGGAATTTTTGTATAGGTTTTTTTTTTGGGGGGGGAGGTTGCACATGCAGCCCACTACCAAAATCAGCACAATCGCTTTTGTGACTTTTGTGATTTGTCTCCACAAAACACTTCATCACAGTTTCTTCCTATCTATTCAAAGGGCCTTTGCTGCTCAATGCCAAATGTAAGAATTCACTGATAAATGTATCTATGTACTGGCTCACTGGGAAAACTTCAGAAATTCATACAGACATGTGAGCTCAGCTACTCAGCAGCCCCTCTGCCTGAGTGATAATTCCTGGCATCCTGATACCTGAGTGCCAGACAGGTATTTCAGAAATAACAAACCCAGATGAAGACAAAAGGGTGTGATTAACTTGGCTGGGAAACAGGGAAATGTAAAGATCTCTTTTGTTCCACTTGATGGGTGTTTGGTAGAGGGCAAGGAGAACCATGGGGCAGGGTCCAGGATGCTCAGATTACTGCCACCAGACCTCCCCTTTCATGATGTAACTGTGATGTATTAGTGATGTAGTTTGGGGGGGGTGTAACATGGGGATCAGCAGCTAATAAAAGTTTGGGGGCTCTTTTGTTTGGGGCTTCCATCTTGTTTCACCTGGTGGCAGGTGGGAGTCCTGTCACGACAGTCTTCAATCAAGACCAAGCCTACTGGCTGCTGCTTTGCTCTGGTATTCCTGGCTGGTGTCCTTGTTTTTTGTCCAAGGGAGCTGTCAGATTTCTCCGTTAACAGTTTCCAGACCCTTGATTATCTTGGTCACCCTCCTCTGCACACCTTCCAGCTTGTCAACATCCTTCTTAAATTGGGGTGCCCAGAGTTGGACACAGGACTTCAGTTATAGTCTGACCGAGGCCACAGTTGTAGTCTTGGACTTTTCAGAAAATAAGGACTCCCTCCTCTTCCTCCATTCTGCTCCCAACTTGCTGCTGCTTCTCTCCTGTAAACACAGGGTCTGTCTCCAGCATCTCCACACAGAGTGTGATGGCCTGGGATTCAGACTCGGAGGCTGAACCTGAGGAATCCCAGCCTGCACAGGAGTCCCCACTTGGCATGAGCCTGAAGGGTCCTCACCTGTGCTGGATCCTCGGGTGCAGGCATCAGCTGAGTCTGCTCTGGCTCCTGAGGGGATGGAGGACCCATTGCCTGCAGGTGCTCCACTCTCAGCCCCGTCAGAGGAAGCTGAGGTTGCCTCTGGGTCCGGTCACCCTCCAGCCTCTCCTGAGCTGCAGAGGCTCAGAGCAGAGAGGCGGAGGGAACTAAGTTCCCGCAGGAGGAGTGCTCACCTCCAGGCCAGGAGAGGCGAGTCACCTGAGGATTGGGGCCGCCCTATGCCTCAGGGCAGATAAAAGCCGGCCAGCCCCAGTCCCAAGTTGCGGGAGCAACATTGTTGGTAGCCTGTTCCTGCCTGCACCCAGTCCTGCTCTCCTGCCAGAGTTCCTGACCTCACCCGACTCCTTGCCTTGGACCCAGCTACAGCACTGATGGACAGCCTTCATACCGCACCATTGACCTCGGACTGGACTCGGACCTCGCTGCACGGTTAACCCTCGGGACCAGCACACAGAGCTTGAAACTGCTGCCAGTCAGTGTAAGCAAGGCTGAGTAAGATGGGCCAAAGGTCAGACTCAGTCTAATGCAGCCACCTGTTTTCCTACATGACCCCCGATGTTGGTTTGTTGTGGTGCCAGGCACGCATCCTGCCTGCTTACAGTTAGCGTCTCCTGTAATTTGGTGCAGGGATCTGAAGCCAAGTGCAGGGCAGGTGAACGTTTCGCCACCAGGAGGAGCAGGATCCCAGTTTTTCTGCTGAGATACAGAGCAGACCAGGGAACCGACAGATCTTGCTCTGTTAAGCTGGCTGCTACACCAGCAAGTTTGGAAACTCAGCAGTGGCCAGAGGATTGGAGAAGATCAGTCTACATCCCAGTCCCAAAGAAGGGCAGTGCCAAAGAATGCTCCAACTACCGCACAATTGCACTCATTTCACATGCTAGCAAGGTTATGCTTAAAATTCTACAAGGCAGGCTCAAGCAGTATGTGGACCGAGAACTCCCAGAAGTGCAAGCTGGATTTCGAAGGGGCAGAGGAACCAGAGACCAAATTGCAAACATGCACTGGATTATGGAGAAAGCTAGAGAGTTCCAGAAAGACATCTACTTCTGCTTCATTGACTATGCAAAAGCCTTTGACTGTGTCGACCACAGCAAACTATGGCAAGTTCTTAAAGAAATGGGAGTGCCTGATCACCTCATCTGTCTCCTGAGAAATCTCTACGTGGGACAAGAAGCTACAGTTAGAACTGGATATGGAACAACTGATTGGTTCAAAATTGGGAAAGGAGTATGACAAGGCTGTATATTGTCTCCCTGCTTATTTAACTTATATGCAGAATTCATCATGCGAAAGGCTGGGCTGGATGAATCCCTAGCCGGAATTAAGATTGCCGGAAGAAATATCAACAACCTCAGATATGCAGATGACACAACCTTGATGGCAGAAAGTGAGGAGGAATTAAATAACCTTTGACTGAGGGTGAAAGAGGAGAGTGCAAAATACGGTCTGAAGCTCAACATCAAAAAAACGAAGATCATGGCCACTAGTCCCATCACCTCTTGGCAAATAGAAGGGGAAGAAATGGAGGCAGTGAGAGATTTTACTTTCTTGGGCTCCATGATCACTGCAGATGGTGACAGCAGCCACAAAATTAAAAGACGCCTGTTTCTTGGGAGAAAAGCAATGACAAACCTAGACAGCATCTTAAAAAGCAGAGACATCACCTTGCCAACAAAGGTCCGTCTAGTTAAAGCTATGGTTTTCCCAGTAGTGATGTATGGAAGTGAGAGCTGGACCATAAAGAAGGCTGATCTCCGAAGAATTGATGCTTTTGAATTATGGTGCTGGAGGAGACTCTTGAGAGTCCCATGGACTGCAAGAAGATCAAACCTATCCATTCTGAAGGAAATCAGCCCTGAGTGCTCACTGGAAGGACAGATGGTGAAGCCGAGGCTCCAAGACTTTGGCCACCTCATGAGAAGAGAAGACTCCCTGGAAAAGACCCTGATGTTGGGAAAGATGGAGGGCACAAGGAGAAGGGGACGACAGAGGACGAGATGGTTGGACAGTGTTCTCGAAGCTACAAACATGAGTCTGACCAAACTGCGGGAGGCAGTGGAAGACAGGAGTGCCTGGCGTGCTCTGGTCCATGGGGTCATGAAGAGGAGGACACGAGTAAACGACTAAACAACAACAACTGCTTCACCCATTGCAAGTTTGCACAATTGCATGGATGGCAGTTTTGCAACGACAGCAATTCAGAATCAAGGTATCTGCTTTGTCTCTAAGAAAAGAACCTTAGAACCCTGCTGGATCAGGACCATCAAGTCCAGCATCCTGTTCTCATAGTGGCCAACCAGATGCCTGTGGGAAACCCGAAATCAGGATTCGAATACAAGAGCAACTCTCCCCTTCTCTGGTTTCCAGCAACTGGTGTTCAGAAGCATTGCTGCTTCTAACTGTGGAGGCAGAGCACAGCATCCAACGTGGCTAGCGGTACAGTCTGTTCAGTCTGTTAAGCCTGAGTACAGGGACTGTCTGACTGCTGTGCTTGTAAATTGCTCCTTCTTGACTAAAGAGCAAGGTAAACAGGCTCTAAATAAATCAAAAGGTCTCCTATGGGCCCCACCACCCCGGGGAGCAGCTCACGTCCTCTCTTCTCTTGGTTTCCATTGCACACATCGTTAGAGCTGTTCAGCAGAATCCCTGATCTGGACCTTAGCCAAAAAGGTTGCACTCTGGCAAAAGCGTCAGAGAAGGCTGGTATATTCCCATTAAACTTACAACAAATGCACATGTCCTTGGGAGACCCTAGGATCTCTCATCCCTGAACATTTCACCTGGTTGCCCAAGGCCTCAGAATGCTGGACTGCCCTCAGCTCATAAGAAGAGCCCTGTGGGATCAGGCCACATCTAGTTCAGCATCTGAAGAAGAAGAAGAGTTTGGATTTGATATCCTGCTTTATCACTACCCTAAGGAGTCTCAAAGCGGCTCACAATCTCCTTTTCCCTTCCTCCCCCACAACAAACACTCTGTGAGGTGAGTGGGGCTGAGAGACTTCAGAGAAGTGTGACTAGCCCATGGTCACCCAGCAGCTGCATGTGGAGGAGCAAGGAATCAAACCCGGTTCACCAGATTACGAGTCCACTGCTCTTAACCACTACACCACACTGGCTCTCTGGTTTTCACTGTGGTTAATCAGATGCCCAATGGCAATGAGACAGTGCCTGCTTGATGTGTAACCAGAGATAGCTCCAAGGCAGGGGTAGGGGCCACCACACCAAAGGCCCAGCAGAGGGCATGCTGGAGGCCCTCACCTGCAGAGGGTAGTAATCGACTGGGTATATAAGTGGTCCAGAGGTGTATGCTAGAACCAGCATCTTAAGTTTAGCTTGGTAGCAAATCTGCAGCCAGTACAATTCTTTCAGCAGTGGCGTAACATGGAGGTGACAGCCTGTTCTGGTGAGGAGTCGAGCTGGTTTCAGCTTCCAGGCCAACTTCAAGGGCAGCCCCACATAGATCACATTGCAGTAATCCAGCCTGGAGGGTACCAGCCCATGGAAGAGAAAGCTAAACTGGTACAACCTAGGATAAGGAGCTATCTCCCAGGCAAGCTGATGGGGAGATGTTTTATTGGTTGCTGAGAAATGTCATAGCGGCCATTGCTGCAGCTGGTGTTCAGGCATCTTGGCTCTCCTCCTTGTCATCCACATGTGCAAAGCAATCTGTTTCACGAAAGCACAGATCCAGGCCAGACAGGGCATAAAATGTTACAGGCACAGCAGAGAGGATTCAACCACAACAAATGTCTGTGGCGCTCCTTTTGCTGGAAGAGTTACCAGCAGCCCTCGATTAATGGCCTTTGCAAAACACACGCAGGGCTTGCAAGGACAACTGCGTGCAAATCATTCCTTACGAGCAAAGCTAGCGAGAAAAGTTTATTAAAAGCTGTCTCGTTTCTCAGAACGGCAGCAAGGAGGCCTGCTTCCAAACCCCTCTGGATCCATGCATATTTGGGGGACTTTTCAGATTTTGTAGGCTGCAGGATCCAATAGGCTCTGTCTACACATGCACAGAGTAGATTGGATAGGAGCTGGTGCGCCTCTCAAGTACTTAAATCCAGCAAGGCAAATCTTCTCCTTTTTTGGAATAACTTATTATTGGGTTTTATAAACAAGGATCATAGGAATAGTAGATGATACAAACAAATGGACCAGGTCTTCCCATGTCACTTGTCTATCACAAAAATAGCGCAATACATTTGCAGTAATGTCCATGACATATAGGTCCTTATGGATGGTCAATGTGTAAGTTTTTGGTTCGCGAACTGGTTTAAACAAAAACAAAGGGAAGCGTAGTTTATTTGTTAATCTCTCAAGGAAGGCTGTTGTTATGTACTGAAGTTCTCACCCTGGGCCAGCAGGGGAATACTGTAGATAGTTTTCACTCAGGTCCGCATATGCAAATAAGGAATTGAAAGTGACGTTCAGTGATTGGATAGTTACAGAAAGTGGTTACTGCTGCTTTGTAGTGGAGCTCTATATAAGCAGGTTGGCTGAGCCCTTCAGTCAGTTCTGTTCTGGCCTGTGAATAAACAAGAGCTGTTTGAAGAATCGCTGTGTCGTCTGATATGTTCACCCACAACTTAACAGCTGTCTCCCAAACTGCTTTGTACCAGTTGTCTACCATTATGCTGGAAAGGTCTTTCTAGTGTCTGGTTATGTTGCATCTTAACACTTGCAATAAATGGTTTATTAATTCTTTATTATGTAAATCCTGCTTCTTGTTGTGAAATATATTTAGTAAAGCCAATTCTGGTTCAACTTGTTGTTCTGTTATTTTATTAATTCTTGGAATATCGAATTCTAGAAAGGCTGGGTTTTTGTGCATTCCCACCACATGTGGAGATATGTACCAGGTGTGGCCAGGCAAGTTTTCTCAGGCCTTAGGAGGGCTAGCTGGCCCCTCTGAGGAGCTGCTTGCTCTTTTAAAGGACAACTGCCCTGTTCTGTATCTGGCTCTTAAAGTAGAAGGCCAGTAAAGGATGAGTTATGGGATGTCCTCCAAACTGGAGGAGTCCTGTAAGGCCACATATTTGGGCCTGGATGTTCCAAGAGCAAAGGCTCTCATTGAAGCACAGGACCAGTGTAAATGGGCAGTTTTTGCAATGGAGAAAGAAAGAAGTGGACTTTCACCTCCAGAGGTTGGATGGCCACCTGTCATGGATGCTTTAGCTGAGATTCCTGCATTGCTGGACGTTGGACTAGATGACTCTCTGCAATTCTACGATTCCTTGTTCCTAAATGACCTGGAGTCAACAGTGGGCAGTTAGGAGGCCATGTTTGAGGGTGACACCAAGGCGGTGAGCACTGAATCAGGCTGCTGTGAGCTCCAGAAGACCACCTCCAACGTGAAGGAATGGTCAACCTTCTCCACATGAAGCAGGGGCTGTGCCGCTGAGCTGAAGCTCTTTCCCTTGCCTTGCCAAAACTTATGACGTGTGTTTTTTGTGTGTTTTTTTTTTTGGTTTAACTCGTTTTATTTCACTTTGCAAACAAAGTTGTCTTCAGTCCAGCTGGACTTGTGAGGGAGCAGAAATTGAAACCCAATAGAAAAGCAGCCGTAAGTCAGGAGCACAAGGATTACAGGGGACTAACCCCAGCTACAGAAGAAATGGTTGATTGTTAAGACAAAGGAATTTTATGACAGCTGCCCACAGTCAGAGATGGTGATCTTCTTGCTTGTCTTGCCGTTCCTTGACCCAAAGCGCTCCATTGCTTCCACAATATTCATTCCATCTTTGACTTTGCCAAAGACCATGTTTCCCATCCAACCAGTCAGTTTTGGCAGTGCAGATGAAGAACTGAGACCATTTGTATTGGGACCAGCATTTGCCATAGACAAGATGCCAGCACCTGTGTGCTTGAGGACGAAGTTCTCATCAGCAAACTTCTCACCGTAAATTGATTTACCACCTGTTCCATTATGACGAGTAAAGTCACCACCCTGGCACATGAACCCAGGAATGATTCTGTGGAAGCAGGACCCCTTGTAACCAAAACCTTTCTCCCCAGTGCTCAAGGCACGGAAATTCTCTGCTGTCTTTGGAACCGTGTCTGCAAATAGCTCGAAGGTGACGCGCCCCAAGGGCTCACCGTTGGCGCAGACGTCGAAGAACACGACCGGGTTGACCATGATGGCGGGAATGAGTCGAATAAAGGAAGGGGGTAGCTTAAAAAAAAAAGAAAAAAACCGGCGGCAGCGGTATCAGGCAGCACCAGCATCAAGCCCTCTCCACACAGTAAGGAGCACGAAAGAGAGCAGGCAATGATTTGTTCTCAGAATGAGGTTGCATTCATTAGCTCATGGGGAAATGCTCATGTTTCTGGAAATGCGATAAGCACGTTGAGGTCCTTGTAGCATTTCGCTTGGCTATCAAGTGCACCCCGCGCATATTCTTCGGCCACTGTTTCCTGTTAAAAGGCAATGATATCATTCACCTGGGTTGCTTGCTACAGGCGGAATTCGCTGGCCATGCTACTGCGGATATTTCTGCTCCCCTTTGCAACTGAAGGTATCAGAAGAGTCCCTCCCTTCCCTGCGCTTGGCCCTTTGCCCACCCACGGCATGAAAACTGCTTCTGCTAACATTTCTGACTCTCCTGCTTAGTGGAGATGTCAGTCACTTGGATTGGTTCCATTTGCACGACTCCCTCGTTCTGCTTACGCAGAGCTTCTTCGAGGGGAGCAGCCCCAGTATGTTCCTCAACTTGGTTCTTTCAGAGACAAGAGAACGTTCACAGCCCCATTGGTTCACGAATGTAGGAGTCTGTGATGGCCTGGGATTTGGACTCGGATGCTGAACCTGAGGGATCCCAGCCTGCACAGGATTCCCTGCCTCCAGACCCAGCTGAGCTGGGGCTGGGCCATGAGCCTGAAGGGTCCTCACCTGTGCTGGATCCTCAGGTGCTGGCACCAGCTGAGTCTGCTCTGGCTCCTGAGGTGATGGAGGACCCATTGCCTGCAGGTGCTCCACTCTCAGCCCCGTCAGGGGAAGGTGACATTGCCTCTGGGTCCAGTAACCCTCCAGCCTCTCCTGAGCAGAGGTTTAGGGCAGAGAGCCTCTCTCCTGCAGAGGCTCAGGGCAGAGAGGCGGAGGGAACTAAGTTCCCGCAGGAGGAGTGCTCGCCTCCAGGCCAGGAGAGGTGAGTCACCAGAGGATCGGGGCCGCCCTATGCCTTGGGGCAGATAAAAGCCGGCCAACCCCAGTCCCAAGTTGCGGGAGAAACATTGTTGGTTGCTAGTTCCTGCCTGAACCCTGTCCTGCTTTTCGGACAGACCTCCTGACCCGCCCTGGCTCCCTGCTTGCAAGCCTGTTCCTGACTTCACCCGACTCCCTGCCCAGCACCCGGCTTCAGCTACTACGGACAGCCTCCACGTTGCACCTTTGACCACGGACCGGACTTGGACCTCGCCTTTCGGGTAACCCACGGGACCAGCACAGAGTCTTCCATCTACTACAGCATTGACCTCACTGACAGGCAGTAGCTCTACAAAGGTTCAGGCAAGGAACCCTCCTAGTCCCCTATGGACATGCCAGGATTTGAACCCGGGACCTTCTACATGCAAGGCAGATGCTCTGCCACTGAGCTATGGCCCTAGAATGGGAGAAGAGTCCAAAGGCCCACCTAGCCCAGAATCCTGCTCTCACAGTGGCTGAGTTGCCTACGGAAAGCCTGAAAGCAGGACCTGAGTGGAACAGCATTCTCCTGGTTTGTGATTCCCAGGAAGTGGTATTCAAAGGGATACAGCTTCCATCAACTGGAGGCAGGGTGCATTAGTCATAACCAATAGTCGTTAATAGGTTACCCACTGTCAGGAGTCAGACATGGGTCAGCAGTAAGGAAGCAGATCTCCATTGCCAGTTAATGAACATACAACGTGGCCTAGTGGTCTCAGCAACACATTCCCCAGTGGGTCTTGCCCCTATGGAGCAGTTGCCAGGGCTGAAGGTCCCTGTCTTCCACCGTCTCCAAGGCTCTTCCTCTCCCAAGCAGTCAGTATGGTGTAGTGGTTAAGAGCAGTGGACTTGTAATCTGGTGAACTGGGTTCGCTTCCCCGCTCCTCCATATGCAGCTGCTGGGTGACCTTGGGCTTCTCTGAAGTCTCTCAGCCCCACTCACCTCACAGAGTGTTTGTCGTGGGGAGGAAGGGAAAGGAGAATGTTAGCCACTTTGAGACTCCTTAGGGTAGTGATAAAGCAGAATATCAATAATAATAACAACAATAATAATAATAATTTATTATTTATACCCCACCCAACCTTGATGGCAGAAAGTGAGGAGGAATTAAAGAACCTTTTAATGAGGGTGAAAGACGAGAGTGCAAAATATGGTCTGAAGCTCAACATCAAAAAAACGAAGATCATGGCCACTGGTCCCATCACCTCCTGGCAAATAGAAGGGGAAGAAATGGAGGCAGTGAGAGATTTTACTTTCTTGGGCTCCATGATCACTACAGATGGTGAGAGCAGCCACGAAATTAAAAGACGCCTGCTTCTTGGGAGAAGGGCAATGACAGGCCTAGACAGCATCTTGAGAAGTAGAGACATCACCTTGCCAACAAAGGTCCGTATAGTTAAAGCCATGGTCTTCCCAGTAGTGATGTATGGAAGTGAGAGCTGGACCATAAAGAAGGCTGATCGCCGAAGAATTGATGCTTTTGAATTCTGGTGCTGAAGGAGACTCTTGAGAGTCCCATGGACTGCAAGAAGATCAAACCTCTCCATTCTTAAGGAAATCAGCCCTGAGTGCTCACTGGAAGGACAGATCCTGAAGCTGAGGCTCCAGTACTTTGGCCACCTCATGAGAAGAGAAGACTCCCTGGAGAAGACACTGATGCTGGGAAAGATGGAGGGCACAAGGAGAAGGGGACGACAGAGGACGAGATGGTTGGATAGTGTTTTCGAGGTTACCAGCATGAGTTTGACCAAACTGCGGGAGGTAGTGGAGGACAGAGGTGCCTGGCGTGCTCTGGTCCATGGGGTCACGAAGAGTCGGACACGACTAAACGACTAAACAACAACAACCCCACCCATCTGGCTGAGTTTCCCCAGCCACTCTGGGCGGCTCCCAATCGAGTGTTAAAAACAACACAGCATTAAATATTAAAAACTTCCCTAAACAGGGCTGCCTATCAAATCAAACTCCTCCTCCTCCTCCTCCTCCTCCTCCTCCTCCTCCTCCTCCTCCTCCTCCTCCTCTTCTTCTCAAACTGCATCTGCATACCTCTGGGCCTCTGTTCTGCTGTTCTCATGACTCTGCAAGTTCTTGGAGACCAGTGGGGAGGGGAGGGGAGCTTGCCGCAGCAGGAGAGGGAGACCCGCCTGGATTCTTCAGCAGTCTCTCAACCCCCCTCCTCTGCTTCATCCTCAGAGTCGGAACCGCTCCCTGTCACCAGCTCCTCCTGCTCACCAAACCCTGTGGCCCTTTTGGAATCCGGCACCTCTCTCAATCTCCCCGCTCTGACCTCTCCTTGGTGCCCCACCCCCAATCCCCAGCTCTGAGCCCTGTTCCTCTAGGGTTTCCCTTGGGGGTTCCCCGGCTGGTGCTGCCCAGGCACTTCTTGTCATCCAGCTGGTCCATGACACCATCCATTTGTCTAATCCTTCCAGTTTCTCCTGGAGCACAGCTCCCACCATCCCCGGTAATTGGCTGCACTCGCGGAGGCAATAATAATAATAATAATAATAATAATAATAATAATAATAATAATATAATGATAATAATAATAATAATAATAATAATAATAATAATAATAATAATATTTTTTTATTTATACCCCGCCCTTCCCAGTTCAGAAAACCTGGCTCAGGGCGGCTAACAACAAATTTAAAACACTTAATTGATGCAACAAAAAACAGCATAAAATACAGCATAAAACGTGAATAACAATAAATCCTGAATTCAAAAATCAATTTAGGGGGGGAAATCCATCCAATAAACATTAGATGATCACCAGGGCTAGCTGGTTAAATTAGTCTTATTTGGACCAGCGAGGAGACGAGCTGTGGGATCCCAGAGTGGGTAATCTTCATAAAAAGGGGAGGGGGGAAGGAAGGGGAATAAAAGATCAGGCTAAATTCAGATTGAAAGCCAGGCGGAATAGCTCTGTCTTACAGGCCCTGCGGAAAGAAGTTACTGTATTTTTTGCTCTATAAGACTCACTTTTTCCCTCCTAAAAAGTAAAGGGAAATGTGTGTGCGTCTTATGGAGTGAATGCAGGCTGCGCAGCTGTCCCAGAAGCCAGAACAGCAAGAGGGATTGCTGCTTTCACTGTGCAGCGATCCCTCTTGCTATTCTGGCTTCTGAGATTCAGAATATTTTTTTTCTTGTTTTCCTCCTCCAAAAACTAGGTGCGTCTTGTGTCTGGTGCGTCTTATAGAGCGAAAAATACGGTAAATCCTGCAGGGCCCTGGTCTCTTGGGACAGAGCATTCCACCAGGTCGTAGCTGGAATTAACAACACCACCTGGAGACCCAGGGTTTTGTGAATCCTGATGTACAGGGAAAAAATGTTTTGTTAAACTAAATCCTTACACAGTGTTTCAATACAAACAGATAACATTCCAAAAAGGAAGACTAGGTTGACGTCCCCCAAAAGCAGACAGAATGGCAACAGCCAAGAGGCTGTTGACATTCTTAAGGAGTCTCCGAATGTCGCCTCTAAATGGACTGCCATGTTCTGGCTGCGCTTCCTTGTGGCTTGGACAAGAGCCACAGGAGCAATTTTGCAGGATGAGTTTCTTCTACCTTATTATGACCACCAATATTTATATATGCCCAGCATGTCTACGGAAGGAAAAGAAGAGATTCCCCGAACAGGAGGGCTTGGAAATGACTTGAAACTTTGCAGCTTGCTCCTCATCCTGTATCCTTATAACCTTCAGGTGCATCTCCTTCCCTTCCCCTTTGTGCGCCAAAGGGTAGGACTCGAACTCGTGGCTTCAGGTTGCAAGAAAGGAGATTCCAGCTAAACACCAGGAAAAACTTTCTGACAGTAAGAGCTGTTTGACAAGGGAATGGTCTCCCTCGGAAGGTGGTGGACTCTCCTTCCTTTTGAGCAGAGGTTGGATGGACATCTGTCATGGATGCTTCAGCTGAGATTCCTGCATTGCAGGGGGTTGGACTAGATGACCCTCGGGTCCCTTCCAACTCTACAGTTCTACGATTCTATTGTCTACACAGATTGGCAGCAGCACTCCTGGGTTTCATACAGGGGGTATCTCTACGCCATGGGTAGGCAAACTAAGGCCCGGGGGCCGGATGCGGCCCAATCGCCTTCTCAATCCGGCCCGCAGATGGTCCGGGAATCAGCATGTTTTTCCACGAGTAGAATATGTCCTTTTATTTAAAATGCATCTCTGGATTATTTGTGGGGCCTGCCTGGTGTTTTTACATGAGTAGAATGTGTGCTTTTAGGGACGCGGGTCGCGCTGTGGGTAAAAGCCTCAGCGCCTAGGGCTTGCCGATCGAAAGGTCGGTGGTTCGAATTCCCGCGGCGGGGTGCGCTCCCGTTGTTCGGTCCCAGCGCCTGCCAACCTAGCAGTTCGAAAGCACCCTCGGGTGCAAGTAGATAAATAGGGACCGCTTACTAGCGGGAAGGTAAACGGTGTTTCTGTGTGCGGCTCTGGCTCGCCAGAGCAGCGATGTCACGCTGGCCACGTGACCCAGAAGTGTCTCCGGACAGCGCTGGCCCTCGGCCTCTTGAGTGAGATGGGCGCACAACCCTAGAGTCTGTCAAGACTGGCCCGTACGGGCAGGGGTACCTTTACCTTTACCTTTACTTATGTGTGCTTTTATTTAAAATGCATCTCTGGGTTATTTGTGGGGCCTGCCTGGTGTTTTTCCATGAGTGGAATGTGTCCTTTTATTTAAAATGCATCTCTGGGTTATTTCTGGGCATAGGAATTCGTTTATCTTTTCCCCTTCAAAATATAGTCCGGCCCCGTAGAAGGTCTGAGGGACAGTGGACCGGCCCCCTGCTGAAAAAGTTTGCTGACCCCTGCTCTGAGCCTTACCTTCCATACATACCACACCCAGCCTTCTGCTTAACTTAAAGTGAAGCAGAATTAAAACTTTCAGCTGCATATTAAAAGCCATTAAAAGCCACATGGAAAAGAGACGTCTTTACTCATGGAACTTTGAAGTGTCAGGCATAGCTCTAATGGCTTTAGCCCAAACGTAGCAGAGTTTTCCTGCACAGCGAAGAAGCTAGTTGAGGTGGAAATGACTAGTCAGCTAGACTCAGAATAACTATTTACAGGATTTATTAAAAGGAAAAAATAAAACCAGCAGAGTTTCTGCATACAAAACAAAGCAAAATAAATCCTTTCTTTCTCTCTCTCTCTCTCTTAACCACACACAGCACTCCTACTCCTAACACACCCACAACATCACACTGTCCTAGCAATCCCTAGATAACAGAGTTGAGTGCTGGTCGTTAACCAATCAGAGTAAGTAGTTTCTAGGTCAAGCTGACCTTGGCTTTCTGCCAAGAGTAAATTAACACTGCCTTGAGTTAATTGTGTGAAGCCAGAATCTGTAAGTTTCCCATGAGAACCAATTAACAGAAACTCAACACCCCCTCACAGATTCTGCTGGACAATTAACATCAAGTAACACCTATGTAGGAGATTATTTTTCCAGCAAACCTAAACCCTTGCACATTTGCTTGTTCTTTACCTTTGCCAATGGTTTAGTTAACACATCTGCTACATTTTCTTCACTTGATACATAAGTACAGGTGATTACATTGTCTTGTACACAGCAACGCACATTTTGGTATTTTACAGAGATATGTTTGGAACGCGATTTGAAACCCTCTGTTTTACTTAAGGTTATACAAGCTTGATTATCAATGTAAACTTGTACTGGTTCTCCACAATTTACTTTTAAATCTGTTAACAAATGCTTGAAATAAATCACCTCGTTGCACAATTCACTCAATGCGGCGTACTCGGATTCCGTTGATGACACACTTACAACGTCTTGCTTGCGTGACCGCCAGCTGATTAAAGCTCCACCGACCATTATGACCAGTCCTGTGACAGATTTTCTATCCGGCAAATTTCCCCAGTCACTATCACAGTAGCAACTCAACATTTCATCCTCTGAAGAATTTAATTGTAACATATAGCCAATTGTCTGTTTGAGGTATCTCAGAACTTGTTTTACCCCTTTCCAGGCATTTAGTGTGGGTTTTGAGACCAATCTACTTAATATGCCTACTGCATAGCTAATATCAGGTCTGGACCATTGTGCTAGATACAATAAACTTCCAATTACAGAATGATATACATCAGGATGTTCAAATTCAGGACTCTCGTCTGTATGAAGTGTTTTTATGAAACCTGGATCCATAGGCACCACTGCCCCTTTGCAATCCTGCATCCTGTATGTAGTCAGTAGTTGTTTAACTTTGTTCTGCTGACTAATTAGGCAGCTGCCATCTTGGGCCCAGCACACTTCCAACCCTAGATATGTCCTAACCGGGCCTAAGTCTTTCACTTTGAACTTACTGGACAATTGCTTGGCAAACCTTTTAGTTTGTTTATCTGTTTTGCAAGCATACAATACATCATCTACATAAATCAGACAAAACTCTTGATCACTGCCTGTACCACGTACATAAACACAATTGTCAGCTGTACTCTGCTTGAAACCAAATGACACTAAGGCCTCATGGAAACATTTGTTCCAAGATCTTGCAGCCTGTTTGAGACCATATAGAGCTTTGTTTAATTTCAACACTCTATTGGAACCTGTCTCATAACCAGGCGGTTCGGCTAGATACAGGTCTTCTGATATTGATGCATGTAAATATGCAGTCTGGATATCAAAATGGTTTAACAGGAGTTTTCTCTTTGCTCCAAGCGTTAAAATCAGCCTTACACTGTCCCCCTTAGCAGTAGGGGAAAAAGTCTCGTCATAATCTTTTCCAGGCCTCTGAGAGTATCCTTGAGCCACTAAACGAGCTTTGTATTTGTACTCTCCTGTCACCAGAGGTTTAAGTTTGTACACCCACCTGCAGCCTACAATCTTTGCCCCCTCAGGCGCTGCTACTGGTGTAAAAACCTTGTGCTCATTCAGAGAGGACATCTCTTCCTCCATTGCCTCTTTCCAGAGCTCTGCCTCCTCTTTTGGTAACTTTAACACCTCCTGAAAACTCTTGGGCTCTGCAATCACACTAAACACATTTGCAGTATCTGGAGAAAAACGCACTGGAGGCACTCCTTTGTTTTGTCTTTTAGATCTTCTGGGAGAAAATTTTTCTTCTGACCCACTTTCCTCCTCAGAACTATGACCTCTCTTTTGTTGCTTAACAACTGGTCTTTGGGCAACTCCACTTTCTTGAGACCTCTTATCTGAACTTTCCTCCCCCTCAGACTCTGATTCTCTATGTTTACCTTCAGAGTCATGAAGCTCCTGGGAAGGTTCAAACCAAACCTCAGTATTGGCATGTAGTCTCTCCCAGCCACTATGTTCACAAAAACTGGCATTCCTGGAGATCACAATGCCATTTGTCCCTTCAGCAAAGCGGAAACCTTTTCCCAGCTCCTGGTAACCCACAAACACTAACTGTTTGGTCTTAGGATCTCCCTTCTTCCTCATTTGTTTTGGAATTAACACCCAGGCTTTTGATCCAAACACATGCAAATGGTCAATTTTGGGTTTTTTCTGAAACAATTTAAAGTACGGGGTTGTACCTATTGTTTGATGAAAGAGCCTATTTTGGAGATAACACGCGGTGAGCATGCTCTCCCCCCAATAAGACATGGGCAAATCAGCATCATCAAGCATGGCAAACATCATGTCTTGTAAAGATCTGTTTTTTCGCTCTGCAACGCCATTCTCCTCTGGGGAAAAAGCGTTCGTTTTTCTATGCCCAATGCCACGCTTTTGTAACCAATCTCTAAAAGCATTTGACATAAATTCGCCACCTCTGTCCGTCTGAATCCTTCTGAGTTTAGTGGACAGAAATCTTTCCACAGATGCCACCCAGCCTTTAAACTTAGTGAACACGTCACCCTTATTCTTCATGGGAAAAACCCAAGAATAACGTGTGGCGTCATCCACAATTGTTAGTGAAAAACGCGATCCACCCCTGCTTACAGCAAATGGACCAATTACGTCCATGTGAACCAGCTGTAGCGGTGACTCACTAACTCTGTCACTTCTGGGGTAAGAGACTCTGTGGGTTTTAACCTTTTTACAAACGTTACAATCAAGGTACTTGTTACAACTCTTTAAATTACCCCCATCAGCCAATTCAGACATTTTTAGTACACTTTTCCAGCAAGCATGCCCCATTTTCCTATGCAATAAGTGCACACAGTTGTCATGTATAGCTTTGTTATTCACTGCAGGCTGAGATTTACTGACTACTGCTGCAACTTGAGATCCTGCTTTAAGCCAAAACAAGCCTCCCTCTGACTTAGCAGTGCCTAAAATCTCACCAGCCTTCTTAATAATGCAACTGTCTCCTTCAAAATACACTTTAAACCCAGCTTTTAGCAAACAATCTACAGACATCAGATTGCTCCTTAATGATGGCACACAAAGTACATTTTGCAGGCATTCACGAAGACAAGGAACAAAAACTGTACCCCCCGAAATCACTTCGGAAGTACTTCCGTCTGCTAGAGCCACCTGGCTGCGCTGTGCTGAGTTCTTGGAAACAAACAATTCATCTGAATTTACGATGTGCTGAGACGCTCCCGAATCGACCACCCAGACAGCTTGTTTCTCATCAGCAATCTTGACCTCGGCGGTCACCAGTTGAGCCGACTGTTTTCGTTTGAAGAATTTCTTTTTACGCTGCTGCTGCTGCTGCTGATCTCGTCTCTGCTCCTGCACTGGCCACTGAGACTTGACCAACTCAGGACATTGTCGTTTTAGATGCGCTGAAGACCCACATCGGAAACAACGCCTAACAGCAAACGCAGACTCCTCACCGGCACGCTGCTCTTGCTTCACCCCTGGCACGGCATGAGAACTCCTTCCAAACCGCCCGCCTGTAGAAGCCTCTGCAGCAAACGACCTTTCTTGCCTCTTCTGCCATTCTTCAATCAAACGCCCAGTAACGTAACTGATTGATAAATCACGCTCCTGTATGCCTTCTAGAGACAAAACTAAATTATCCCAGCTTTCCGGGAGAGAACTCAAAATAATAGCCACCTTCTCCTGCTGGTCTAACGCACAGTCTCTTTCCTGTAGCGCAGCAAACTTTAACTGTAAACTGTGTAGGTGTTCTTGCATTGTAACCCCAGGCTGTAACATTGCCTTGTACAATGCCTTGCGAATGAACAGCTTGGAAACCGCTGTCTCACGCACATGGAGTTCTTTAAGTGCTTGCCACACACCTCTAGCTGTCTTGACTCCCCTCACATACGGCAACTGGGAATCTTCCAGCCCCAAGACAATTGTGGCCCTTGCTCTTTGGTCTTTATCGAGGTCCTCATCATCAGGCTTCGCAGGAAACTTACTCACCACTTGCCAGAGACGATCCCTCTGCAGCACTGCCTGCATGCGTTCCGACCACAGCAAGTAATTGGAGTCATTCAGACGCTCAAAAGCCATCTGAACTGGTTGTGAGGCCATCTTGAGAGCGATGTCCCTGGAACCCGGAACCAGCTACTCACGACCACCGAGAGAGAAAACAGGAACCACAGCACCCAGCACTCACACGCTGCAGCTGTTGTCCTTGTGTCCGCTGCGTCACCAGCTCACCACAGTCAGGAACCAGCCAGTGTCCATCTGCTGCACCAACAGGAACAACAACTTCTGGAACTACTGGAACCAACGCCGTTGATGCTGACACCACCGCAACTCAGGCTGGCAGCACAATGCCCATAACCTCATGGAACTTTGAAGTGTCAGGCATAGCTCTAATGGCTTTAGCCCAAACGTAGCAGAGTTTTCCTGCACAGCGAAGAAGCTAGTTGAGGTGGAAATGACTAGTCAGCTAGACTCAGAATAACTATTTACAGGATTTATTAAAAGGAAAAAATAAAACCAGCAGAGTTTCTGCATACAAAACAAAGCAAAATAAATCCTTTCTTTCTCTCTCTCTCTCTCTTAACCACACACAGCACTCCTACTCCTAACACACCCACAACATCACACTGTCCTAGCAATCCCTAGATAACAGAGTTGAGTGCTGGTCGTTAACCAATCAGAGTAAGTAGTTTCTAGGTCAAGCTGACCTTGGCTTTCTGCCAAGAGTAAATTAACACTGCCTTGAGTTAATTGTGTGAAGCCAGAATCTGTAAGTTTCCCATGAGAACCAATTAACAGAAACTCAACACCCCCTCACAGATTCTGCTGGACAATTAACATCAAGTAACACCTATGTAGGAGATTATTTTTCCAGCAAACCTAAACCCTTGCACATTTGCTTGTTCTTTACCTTTGCCAATGGTTTAGTTAACACATCTGCTACATTTTCTTCACTTGATACATAAGTACAGGTGATTACATTGTCTTGTACACAGCAACGCACATTTTGGTATTTTACAGAGATATGTTTGGAACGCGATTTGAAACCCTCTGTTTTACTTAAGGTTATACAAGCTTGATTATCAATGTAAACTTGTACTGGTTCTCCACAATTTACTTTTAAATCTGTTAACAAATGCTTGAAATAAATCACCTCGTTGCACAATTCACTCAATGCGGCGTACTCGGATTCCGTTGATGACACACTTACAACGTCTTGCTTGCGTGACCGCCAGCTGATTAAAGCTCCACCGACCATTATGACCAGTCCTGTGACAGATTTTCTATCCGGCAAATTTCCCCAGTCACTATCACAGTAGCAACTCAACATTTCATCCTCTGAAGAATTTAATTGTAACATATAGCCAATTGTCTGTTTGAGGTATCTCAGAACTTGTTTTACCCCTTTCCAGGCATTTAGTGTGGGTTTTGAGACCAATCTACTTAATATGCCTACTGCATAGCTAATATCAGGTCTGGACCATTGTGCTAGATACAATAAACTTCCAATTACAGAATGATATACATCAGGATGTTCAAATTCAGGACTCTCGTCTGTATGAAGTGTTTTTATGAAACCTGGATCCATAGGCACCACTGCCCCTTTGCAATCCTGCATCCTGTATGTAGTCAGTAGTTGTTTAACTTTGTTCTGCTGACTAATTAGGCAGCTGCCATCTTGGGCCCAGCACACTTCCAACCCTAGATATGTCCTAACCGGGCCTAAGTCTTTCACTTTGAACTTACTGGACAATTGCTTGGCAAACCTTTTAGTTTGTTTATCTGTTTTGCAAGCATACAATACATCATCTACATAAATCAGACAAAACTCTTGATCACTGCCTGTACCACGTACATAAACACAATTGTCAGCTGTACTCTGCTTGAAACCAAATGACACTAAGGCCTCATGGAAACATTTGTTCCAAGATCTTGCAGCCTGTTTGAGACCATATAGAGCTTTGTTTAATTTCAACACTCTATTGGAACCTGTCTCATAACCAGGCGGTTCGGCTAGATACAGGTCTTCTGATATTGATGCATGTAAATATGCAGTCTGGATATCAAAATGGTTTAACAGGAGTTTTCTCTTTGCTCCAAGCGTTAAAATCAGCCTTACACTGTCCCCCTTAGCAGTAGGGGAAAAAGTCTCGTCATAATCTTTTCCAGGCCTCTGAGAGTATCCTTGAGCCACTAAACGAGCTTTGTATTTGTACTCTCCTGTCACCAGAGGTTTAAGTTTGTACACCCACCTGCAGCCTACAATCTTTGCCCCCTCAGGCGCTGCTACTGGTGTAAAAACCTTGTGCTCATTCAGAGAGGACATCTCTTCCTCCATTGCCTCTTTCCAGAGCTCTGCCTCCTCTTTTGGTAACTTTAACACCTCCTGAAAACTCTTGGGCTCTGCAATCACACTAAACACATTTGCAGTATCTGGAGAAAAACGCACTGGAGGCACTCCTTTGTTTTGTCTTTTAGATCTTCTGGGAGAAAATTTTTCTTCTGACCCACTTTCCTCCTCAGAACTATGACCTCTCTTTTGTTGCTTAACAACTGGTCTTTGGGCAACTCCACTTTCTTGAGACCTCTTATCTGAACTTTCCTCCCCCTCAGACTCTGATTCTCTATGTTTACCTTCAGAGTCATGAAGCTCCTGGGAAGGTTCAAACCAAACCTCAGTATTGGCATGTAGTCTCTCCCAGCCACTATGTTCACAAAAACTGGCATTCCTGGAGATCACAATGCCATTTGTCCCTTCAGCAAAGCGGAAACCTTTTCCCAGCTCCTGGTAACCCACAAACACTAACTGTTTGGTCTTAGGATCTCCCTTCTTCCTCATTTGTTTTGGAATTAACACCCAGGCTTTTGATCCAAACACATGCAAATGGTCAATTTTGGGTTTTTTCTGAAACAATTTAAAGTACGGGGTTGTACCTATTGTTTGATGAAAGAGCCTATTTTGGAGATAACACGCGGTGAGCATGCTCTCCCCCCAATAAGACATGGGCAAATCAGCATCATCAAGCATGGCAAACATCATGTCTTGTAAAGATCTGTTTTTTCGCTCTGCAACGCCATTCTCCTCTGGGGAAAAAGCGTTCGTTTTTCTATGCCCAATGCCACGCTTTTGTAACCAATCTCTAAAAGCATTTGACATAAATTCGCCACCTCTGTCCGTCTGAATCCTTCTGAGTTTAGTGGACAGAAATCTTTCCACAGATGCCACCCAGCCTTTAAACTTAGTGAACACGTCACCCTTATTCTTCATGGGAAAAACCCAAGAATAACGTGTGGCGTCATCCACAATTGTTAGTGAAAAACGCGATCCACCCCTGCTTACAGCAAATGGACCAATTACGTCCATGTGAACCAGCTGTAGCGGTGACTCACTAACTCTGTCACTTCTGGGGTAAGAGACTCTGTGGGTTTTAACCTTTTTACAAACGTTACAATCAAGGTACTTGTTACAACTCTTTAAATTACCCCCATCAGCCAATTCAGACATTTTTAGTACACTTTTCCAGCAAGCATGCCCCATTTTCCTATGCAATAAGTGCACACAGTTGTCATGTATAGCTTTGTTATTCACTGCAGGCTGAGATTTACTGACTACTGCTGCAACTTGAGATCCTGCTTTAAGCCAAAACAAGCCTCCCTCTGACTTAGCAGTGCCTAAAATCTCACCAGCCTTCTTAATAATGCAACTGTCTCCTTCAAAATACACTTTAAACCCAGCTTTTAGCAAACAATCTACAGACATCAGATTGCTCCTTAATGATGGCACACAAAGTACATTTTGCAGGCATTCACGAAGACAAGGAACAAAAACTGTACCCCCCGAAATCACTTCGGAAGTACTTCCGTCTGCTAGAGCCACCTGGCTGCGCTGTGCTGAGTTCTTGGAAACAAACAATTCATCTGAATTTACGATGTGCTGAGACGCTCCCGAATCGACCACCCAGACAGCTTGTTTCTCATCAGCAATCTTGACCTCGGCGGTCACCAGTTGAGCCGACTGTTTTCGTTTGAAGAATTTCTTTTTACGCTGCTGCTGCTGCTGCTGATCTCGTCTCTGCTCCTGCACTGGCCACTGAGACTTGACCAACTCAGGACATTGTCGTTTTAGATGCGCTGAAGACCCACATCGGAAACAACGCCTAACAGCAAACGCAGACTCCTCACCGGCACGCTGCTCTTGCTTCACCCCTGGCACGGCATGAGAACTCCTTCCAAACCGCCCGCCTGTAGAAGCCTCTGCAGCAAACGACCTTTCTTGCCTCTTCTGCCATTCTTCAATCAAACGCCCAGTAACGTAACTGATTGATAAATCACGCTCCTGTATGCCTTCTAGAGACAAAACTAAATTATCCCAGCTTTCCGGGAGAGAACTCAAAATAATAGCCACCTTCTCCTGCTGGTCTAACGCACAGTCTCTTTCCTGTAGCGCAGCAAACTTTAACTGTAAACTGTGTAGGTGTTCTTGCATTGTAACCCCAGGCTGTAACATTGCCTTGTACAATGCCTTGCGAATGAACAGCTTGGAAACCGCTGTCTCACGCACATGGAGTTCTTTAAGTGCTTGCCACACACCTCTAGCTGTCTTGATTCCCCTCACATACGGCAACTGGGAATCTTCCAGCCCCAAGACAATTGTGGCCCTTGCTCTTTGGTCTTTATCGAGGTCCTCATCATCAGGCTTCGCAGGAAACTTACTCACCACTTGCCAGAGACGATCCCTCTGCAGCACTGCCTGCATGCGTTCCGACCACAGCAAGTAATTGGAGTCATTCAGACGCTCAAAAGCCATCTGAACTGGTTGTGAGGCCATCTTGAGAGCGATGTCCCTGGAACCCGGAACCAGCTACTCACGACCACCGAGAGAGAAAACAGGAACCACAGCACCCAGCACTCACACGCTGCAGCTGTTGTCCTTGTGTCCGCTGCGTCACCAGCTCACCACAGTCAGGAACCAGCCAGTGTCCATCTGCTGCACCAACAGGAACAACAACTTCTGGAACTACTGGAACCAACGCCGTTGATGCTGACACCACCGCAACTCAGGCTGGCAGCACAATGCCCATAACCTCATGGAACTTTGAAGTGTCAGGCATAGCTCTAATGGCTTTAGCCCAAACGTAGCAGAGTTTTCCTGCACAGCGAAGAAGCTAGTTGAGGTGGAAATGACTAGTCAGCTAGACTCAGAATAACTATTTACAGGATTTATTAAAAGGAAAAAATAAAACCAGCAGAGTTTCTGCATACAAAACAAAGCAAAATAAATCCTTTCTTTCTCTCTCTCTCTCTCTTAACCACACACAGCACTCCTACTCCTAACACACCCACAACATCACACTGTCCTAGCAATCCCTAGATAACAGAGTTGAGTGCTGGTCGTTAACCAATCAGAGTAAGTAGTTTCTAGGTCAAGCTGACCTTGGCTTTCTGCCAAGAGTAAATTAACACTGCCTTGAGTTAATTGTGTGAAGCCAGAATCTGTAAGTTTCCCATGAGAACCAATTAACAGAAACTCAACATTTACTGCCTGCCTAAAATCAATCTGGGATGGGGCCTGATGGATGCTGCGGCTGATTGTTTTTAGGGATGCTAATTGTCCCAAACGGGGCGGTGTGAGAAATCAATCAAACCCTCTCACCTATCTCAGCATAAAACCATGAGGTCAGCCGACTCCTTGGGAGACTCCTGGGCCAATGACCAGCTTGTTCAAAGCCCAGCTCAGGGAAAAGGAGTTTTGGCGTTCATTAGCCTGCTAATGCCTGCGAAGTCCTTCGATGCTGTTTGGAGATGCTAAGCCGGCAACAGTCAGTGGGGACGTAATGATTGCACCTTGGGCTGCTAAGTAGCATTTTGATCTTAATTGCTTTTCTTTCCTTCTGCTGAGACGGAAGATCTGATTGTCGGACCATCCAGGGATTCTTTACCTTTAAAATAAAATAAAAAATCTGCCTTGCACCCAGAATAAGAAAATGCAGAAGTATCGGGAAGCCGGTTTCTATCGATTTCATGGGCCAAAAAGCTGGGGTCACACAGCTTAAAATCTGCCCCCACCTCAGTAAAGGCTGTGTGGATGGATGAGAGTTGAAAAAGATCCTGAGGGTTATCCACCCCCATCATCCAGCCATTGCCAAGGGCCTTCTGGCGGTTCCCTCCCTGCGAGAAGTGAGGTTATAGGGAACCAGGCAGAGGGCCTTCTCGGTAGTGGCACCCACCCTGTGGAACGCCCTCCCATCAGACGTCAAGGAAATAAACAACTATTTTACTTTTAAAAGGCAACTGAAGGCGGCCCTGTTTACGGAAGTTTTTAATGTCTGATGCTGTATTGTTTTTAATATTCGGTTGGAAGCCACCCAGAGTGGCTGGGGAAACCCAGCCAGATGGACGGCGTATAAATAAATCATCATCATCATCATCATCATCATCATCATCATCATCATCTAGTCTAGCACCCTGCTATGCAGGAATCCCTACACGTGGTCCCCAACCCAATTTGAAACCAGGAATGTGCCCTTGCTAAAACCCAGGAGATCCACTGCCAATCCGTATGGCCTATTGGTCCAGAATCTCATTTCTACACCGAAAGGAGGCGGGTCGTGCTGTGGTCTAAACCACTGAGCCTCTTGGGCTTGCCGATCAGAAGGTTGGTGGTTCAAATCTGCGCAACGGTGTGAGCTCCCGTTGCTCTGTCCCAGCTCCTGCCAACCTAGCAGTTCGAAAGCAAGCCAGTGCAAGTAGATAAATAGGTACCGCTCCGGCGGGAAGGTAAATGGCGTTTCCATGCAATCTGGTTTCCGTCATGGTGTCCCATTGCGCCAGAAGCGGTTTATTCATGCTGGCCACATGACCCAGAAAGCTGTCTGCGGACAAACGCCGGATCCCTCGGCCTGAAAATGGAGAGGAGTGCTGCTCCCCATGGCCAAATTCAACTGGATTTAGCTGTCCAGGGGTCCTTTACCTTTACCTACAGTGGAAGGTCACAAACAGGACCCTGAGTGCAGCAGCTCCCTCCCCAAAAAGCGATAGTGCCAATGATTCTCTGTGTGAGTCTACGGAATGGCCTAGTATTGCTCTGAGGGGCATTATGGGGGGAAGGAATGGTGCCCTACTGCACGCCATATATATATATACAAGGCACATGCTTTCCTTTCCGAAGAATTATGGGATCCGTAGTTTTTTGGAGCGTCTCCACCCCCATCGTTCAGCCTGGACACTGAGGTCCAGCGCCGAGGGCCTTCTGGCGGTTCCCTCGTGGCAAGAAGCCAAGTTACAGGGAACCAGGCAGAGGGCCTTCTCGGTGGTGGCGCCCGCCCTGTGGAACGCCCTCCCACCAGATGTCAAAGAGAAAAATAACTACCAAACTTTTAGAAGACATGTAAAGGCAGCCCTGTTTAGGGAAGCTTCTAATGTTTAACACGTTGTTGTATTTTAGTGTTTTGTTGGAAACTGCCCAGAGTGGCTGGGGGGACCCAGCCAGATGGGCGGGGTAATAATAAAAAATTATTATTATTAATATTATTATTGTTGTTGTTGTTGTTGTTGTTAAAGGTGCTAGGAATTGCAGTTCTGTGAGGGGTGGACTTCAGATTGAGGAGAAGCCATGTGGACTTGGGCTCCCCCAGTTTGACCATCCCCAGTGGTGCTGAAGAATTGATGCTTTTGAATTATGGTGCTGGAGGAGACTCTTGAGAGTCCCATGGACTGCAAGAAGATCAAACGCATCCATTCTTAAGGAAATCAGCCCTGAGTGCTCACTGGAAGGACAGATCATGAAGCTGAGGCTCCAGTACTTTGGCCACCTCATGAGAAGAGAAGACTCCCTGGAGAAGACACTGATGCTGGGAAAGATGGAGGGCACAAGGAGAAGGGGGCGACAGAGGACGAGATGGTTGGATAGTGTTTTCGAGGTTACCAGCATGAGTTTGACCAAACTGCGGGAGGTAGTGGAGGACAGAGGTGCCTGGCGTGCTCTGGTCCATGGGGTCACGAAGAATCGGACACGACTAAACGACTAAACAACAACAACAACAAGTGGTGCTACAAAAAAGGTTCATCCCTCGCCCTGGCTGCCCCCTTGAAAATTCTGGGGATGCCAAATTTGTCACCTGGCAGCCTGGGCACCCATCCTTTGCTTCTTCCCACTACAAATACCCCGTTCATTTTGCCCACAAGATATAATGTTGTAACTCTTGGAAGATAACCTCTGAACAAAGAGAGGCTTGTCCAAACGCCCTTGGCAATTTTTACTCAAGTGACAGAATTGAGATATTATTGGATGGACTATGCATTGCCCTGAAGGACTTGGCGTCTCACTTTACCGCTCGATTTTTCTCAGGTATTTGACAGGTGCCTGTGTGCTTCAAAATGTAGGGAGGACCCTGCCTTTTAAAGACAGTGCATGATGTTAATTACATGCCTTGTGGGCTGCTGTAGGTTAGTCCAGGGTTAGACTTTGGTAACGGGGCGCTCTGTGTGGGGAGAAATTTTGGCGCTCCCCTAAATATTTCTGATTTTGTATGCCCTCTTCCCTTCTGTGCATGCTCTCAAGTGTGCTACGCCATAGCTGCGGAAACTCAATTGCCCATCTCAACTGGGCCTGAGTAAAGGTAAAGGTAAAGGGACCCTTGACCATTAGGTCCAGTCGTGACCGACTCTGGGGTTGCGGCGCTCATCTCGCTTTACTGGCCGAGGGAACCGGTGTACAGCTTCCGGGTCATGTGTCCAGCATGACTAAGCCGCTTCTGGCAAACCAGAGCAGCGCACAGAAACGCCATTTATCTTCCCGCTGGAGCGGTACCTATTTATCTACTTGCACACTGACGTGCTTTCGAACTGCTAGGTTGGCAGGAGCTGGGACTGAGCAATGGGAGCTCACTCTGTCGTGGGGATTCGAACCTGAGTAGGTACCCGTATAAATATAGGGTTTTAAAAATATTATTATTATTATTATTATTATTATTATTATTATTATTATCATTTTGAGCTTCCTTAGCTCGGCACCCTGTGCAGGATAACTGCCTGCACCACCCTAAATCTGGCACTGTCTAGCCTTTCCACTTACAACAATGGTGAGTATTTTTTTTCTAACCCGAGGGCCACATTTTCTACTGTGCAACCTTCCAGGGGCCACATGCAGTTGATGGGTGTGGCAATGAATATGCGTTTTACCTCTGCACAGTAGACTAGTATTTTGTGCACAGTTATCTATATCTTCCATCCAGCCAAGCAGGAGCAGTTGGGGAAACCCTGCCAGATGGCGGGGTATAAATAATAAATTATTAGTATTATTATCAGAGGCAATACCAGAGTTCAAGGCATGGGCGCCAGCTCCATAGGGCTGAGCCCTTTTGGTCCCCCTTATATTTTGGGGGCTGGTGCTGGGACCCCCCCCCAAAGTCCAAAAAGCACGACGTCTCCTTTTCATCCTGCTGCTGCTACAGCAGAGGTTTGAAGCACCCTCCTGCCAGTGATGGCACGAAGGGGAGGAGATGCCAGCCATTGAGGCTGCACGGCCACCGCATTTGGCTCCTCCAGATGTCCTGGCATCACATGCACGGCGTCCCCCCAAAAAAATCACCCTCGCAAGCTGGCACCTCTGGTTCAAGGGCACATTCCAGTTAGGTAATATCGTGGATTGGTTGGATGCAGAGGACTGGTGGGGAGGAACCAGCTGGGGAACCCCCAGGGGAAGAAGGCTCAGAGCCCAGGCGGTGGTGGTACAAAGAAGAGAGGTCGGAGGGAGAAGATGGGGAGGAGGTGTCAGTAGCTTGAGAGCTAACAGGCCTTAGTGAGCTGGAGGAGTCTGTGGCAGAGAGCAGTCCAGAATCAGAGGTAGAAGCTGAAGCAGGAGAAGAGGGAGGCCAAGAGGCAGAGATGAGTCAGGCTGGGGAAGAAGCCAAGGGCGTCCCCCTCTTGCTGCTATAAGTTATGGTTACCAGATTTTTTTCAGTTAATCCAGGGACACTTTTTTTTTTTGCGCTGAGTAGCAACAGGGAGTCAGTAGTGGGGATGGTGAGGCAAAAGACCCTGGGCCCAAGCACACATGCATATTGTATAAAGGTGCAAAGCCCTTCTTTCGCACCCTGTGAAACATAAATGCACAGTTTTTTACAAAACTGGGCAATGGCACACTGCCTGCCCATGACTCCCGAGCCTTCCCCAATCTCCTTCCCCCTTTGTTTTGATAGATCAGGAGAGGCTCGGGAGTCACGGGCGGGCGGCTGTTGCCCAGGAGGGGCCAGCCTGGTAGTGCAGTTGGCTCTGGCTGGCTTCAGGAGCTGCTTGCTGCCTGCTGCCATGGCGCAGGAAAAATGGCAGGTGCCACGGCAGTGAGCAGCTCCTGAAGCCAGCCAGAGCCAACTGCGCTAACAGGCCGGCTCCGGGCTGCTGAGGCTGCCGCGGTCACATTTCCCGGAGACCGACTTGCAAATCTGGGGACATTCCGGGGACGGAATTTGTCCGGGGACAGATCTGCATATCCGGGGACTGTCCATGGGAACCGGGGACGTCTGGTAACCCTACTACAAGCTCCCTTCACGCATGTCTCCCAGAACCAGAAGAGGTGTGAAAAGGGCAGAGGAGAGGTTGGCTTCATGCAGGCACAGTCTCTGATTGCTTGGAAGAAACCCGGGAAAGGAGGAGACATGGACAGCTCTGGGGAAGCACGGGCCTTTAGCCTTGGCAAGTGATTCATGGGGCAAGACCTACCGGGGTGAGCTGCTGCGCTCATTTGCCAAGTCTGTGCCGATCCCGTTCTCACTGACAAAGAATTAACTCCAATGTGCCTGGTGGCGCTGTGGGTTAAGCCACAGAGCCTAGGACTTGCTGATCAGAAGGTTGCGGTTCGAATCCCCGCGACCGGGTGAGCTCCCGTTGCTCAGTCCCTGCTCCTGCCAACTTAGCAGTTCGAAAGCACGAAGTGCAAGTAGATAAATAGGTACCGCTCCGGTGGGAAGGTAAACGGCATTTCCATGCGCTGCTCTGGTTTGCCAGAAGCGGCTTAGTCATGCTGGCCACATGACCCAGAAGCTGTACGCCGGCTCCCTCGGCCAATAAAGCGAGATGAGCGCCGCAACCCCAGAGTTGATTGGACCTAACGGTCAGGGGTCCCTTTACCTTTACCTTACACTCCTGTCAGGTAAGAACACTCAAGGATGGGGAGCAGAGGCAGTGAGAGGCGTGGCCTGGGGAAAGAGGGTGTGGCTAGGCAGAGGGTGTGGCCTGGGGACAGTCAAGAGAGCCAGAGAAAGAGGGCTGGAGAGTTCCCCGCCCCCCCGGCTTACAAAAATGTTGGTGCTTCAGGGGGCTGCGTGCCTCTGAGCTCAACTGGAGTTCCTTGACGGAGGGAATTTTCCTCACCAGACCAGCTATGAGGCGGAATCTTGTGCGCTGACTCTCCATCTGCCAGCCCCACAAAGAAAGCACAGACAACTGGGGAAGGAATTGAAAATAGAACTGTCAACATCACAATGCCATTGTACCAATCCATTACCTGACCGCAGATGGAACACCGTGTGCCGTTCTGGTCGCCTCACCTCAAAAAGGATATTGCAGAGTTGGAAAAGGTTCAGAAAAGGACAACCAAAATTATCAAGGGGACGGAACGACTCTCCGATGAAGGAAGGTTGCAGTGTTTGGGACTTTTGTCACTTAGAGAAAGTGAGAGGGGGAAGAGACATGAAATTTATGAAATTATGCCTGGCACAGAGGAAGTGAATAGAGAAAAGTTGTTCTCCCTCTATTGTAACACTGGAACTCATGGGCAAAGAAGAGGAATATTAGAAGATTCAAAGGAGATTAAAGAAAGAACTTCTTCACACAGCACATAGTTAAAACTTTGGAACTCACTGCCACTGGAGACAGTGATGGCCATCAACTTGTTTTTTTTTTTTTATAATGATTTTTTTTTACAGATTTTTATAACAACACAAACATATAACAAATACATAAACAAACAAAAAACAAAAACAGAACAAAAAAAACATGTACCATTTCGTATCTTAGTTTCTTATACCTTTCTTCCCCGACTTCCTCATGCCTCCCTTTTCTGTATTCCAAGTTCTTATCAATTACTCAGCAAATCTTCCCTTATTTTAATTAAAATTTAAACTAATCTTCCTTATTCTCCTTGTCTTAACCATTGCTAATAGTAACCATTTACTTTCCAGTCCAACATCATTCTAGCTTTCATTAATTTTATAATATTTCTTTAAATAGTCCTTGAACTTTTTCCATTCTTCTTGCGCTGCTTCTCTTCCCTGGTTTCGGATTCTGCTCGTCATTTCTGCCAAGCCCATGTAGTCTATCACCTTCATCTGCCATTCTTCCAGTGTGGGTAAATCTTGCGTCTTCCAGTACTTCGCAATGAGTATTCTAGCTGCTGTTGTAGCGTACATAAAGAAAGTTATATCTATCTTTAACACCCCCTGGCCGACAATACCCAAGAGAAAGGCCTCTGGTTTCTTGGGGAAAGTATATTTAAATACCTTTTTCAGTTCATTATAGATCATTTCCCAGAATGCCTTAATCTTCGGGCACGTCCACCAGAGGTGAAAGAATGTACCTTCCTTTTCCTTACATTTCCAACATTTATTGTCAGGCAAATGGTAAATCTTTGCAAGCTTGACTGGGGTTATGTACCACCTATAGATCATTTTCATAATATTCTCTCTTAAGGCATTACATGCCGTAAATTTCATCCCGGTGGTCCACAACTTTTCCCAATCAGCAAACAAAATATTATGACCAATGTCCTGAGCCCATTTAATCATAGCTGATTTAACCGTTTCATCTTGTGTATTCCATTTCAGCAGAAGATTATACATTTTTGACAAATTCTTGGTACTGGGTTCTAACAATTCTGTCTCCAATTTTGATTTTTCCACCTGGAAGCCAATTTTACTGTCCAAAGTGATGGCCATCAACTTGGATGCCTTTAACGATTGGACAAATTCGTGGAGGGGAAAAAGGCTATTAAGCTCTACAATGTTCTATCAGAGCCATGTTCAAAATTCCCCTGGTGTCAGGCTTGTTTTGCTACTGGCGTGGGTCCAGTTGTAACTGTGTGGAGATTTCTGGGCACCAGGTTGGCAACCACAGTTTAAAAACCTCTGCCTTAGTCCATTTCCGCTGTGTGTGTTCCTCCTTCTTGCATACTGGGACGAGTGAAATGTTGTAAGAGCAAACTGCAGTCAAGCAATGCAGTTCAGATCATAGAAGTCCTTTGTGGCTTAGGGCCCTCATATCTATGGGACCCTCTCCTGGTATGCCCCACAGAGGACCTTAAGGTCCATGAAGAACCATAGTTTAGAGGTTTCTCCCTTTTGTCCTGAGTTCGAGTGTCTTCAAAGCCCATGACACCTTTGGTCAAGGCTGTTCTCCAACTGGAGCGCTCGCAGGCCAGTGTTTCCCAGTTGTCAGTGTTTATACTACATTTTTTTAGATTTGCCTTGAGAGAGTCTTTAAACCTCTTTTGTTGACCACCAGCAATACGCTTTCCATTTTTAAGTTTGGAATAGAGTAGTTGCTTTGGAAGACGATAATCAGGCATCCGCACAACATGAGCAGTCCAACAAAGTAGATGTTGGAGAACCATTGCTTTGACACTGGTAGATATGTGAGCATTTAGAGGGTAGCTACAATCAGACATACACATACGGAGTATCTGTTGAGGGGGCTCAGAACTTACAGGGTTAAGAGTTCTGAGTGATGACGTCTCACATTCTGAGGGCGGGCATAGAACACGGAAGGGGTGTGGATTTCTCTGTGTGTTTTCAGTCTGCGTGTTTGCTTCAAGGAGAGAGCAAGCGAGATGTCGGCTCTCTCGCCAGGCAGGAAATTTATAGCTGTTGTGTTTTGCTAAGGAATAAAGTCTTTAAAGATAAGGACACTGCCTGTCAGCCTGAGTTATTGCTACCACACGACGGAACGTTCAAGCTTCTACTTCCGCTGTGTTTTACGCTCTGCTGAGTCAAAGGTCCCGGGGGAAGACCAGAGCTGCGAGAGGGAAGTGTGCCGGACCCCGGTCGAACTTGACCCCGAATAGGTTATGGCGATCAGCAATTAAGATAAGCAACGTTCGTGCGTGTGAGGAAACTGCAGGCAGAATCGGCAGAGGCCAGCTAAGGAGTAGCTGGAGCCAGCCGGGAGGAGCTCGCTGGGAAGGATCTGCCGGACCGGGAGGTGCTACTGTATCGTGAGTAAGCTGGGCCCCCGGGGAGAGATGGCAGACAGCCATGAATCACGTGCAGTCCCTTTTGAAGAGGCAGACGGGAGCAAGCCCTGGGCCGAGAGAAGGCAGGCACTGAAGAAAGCAGTGGGAGCCAGGCCAGAGGGGGCTGAGAATTGCTCTGAGGAAGCACCATGCCCAGGAGGGGCTGGTGGATGCCCAAGAAGCCCAGAGGGACGCCCAGAGGGGGCCAAGAGCTGCACAGAAGCTGGGGAACGCCCAGAGAGTCAAGGAGGGGCTGTGGGACGCCCTGGAAGCCCAAAGTGGGCTGGAGCCGTGTCTAAAAGCTGCTGCGATGCTTTGACACGCCAGAGAGACAGGCAGCCGTGTGCTGGAAAGCTGCTGGAAGCTGGGAAGAGGAAAGCAGAGGCAAGCTGTTCCTCTGGAGGCTGTGCACCAAAGTTTGGGGGTGCAGGCCAGAAAGGCCAGTCCAAGAGTCTTGAGAGTGCCCAGGCTGTTTGGCAGGAGCTGGAGGGGGTTTGCAGAGAAACCACAGCAGAAGCCAAAAGCCATTTTCCCAACGGCAGAAAAGCCTCAAGGAGGAGGGCTGCTGGAAAGGTTGGGGGGGCACTGACGTCCAAAGGCAAGTTTGAAAAGTTTTCCATTCGTTGCTGTTTTGTTTGCGGTTCTCCGGAGCACCTGCGCCGAAGCTGTCCACAGCGAGACAAAGGGCAGGAAAGTCCCAAGGACATTTCCCATGGGAACCAGTCGGGTTTCCATGGCAACAGCGCAGGCAGGCGTGTGAAAGTTTTTCAACTGTCTGCTTCGATGGCGGTTTTGGACAACACCACCTGCAGCGAGAGCTCCAAGGTCGGGGGGAGCAGGAAGTCAGTTGCTAAGGCAACAAAGAAGGACAACTCCGGTGGGGGGAGAGTGCTACGTTGGGTTGTTGACTCAGCTGCGAATGCCCATTTGGTAACAGCGCCACCTGATGGACAAATGTGGAACTGCAAAGCTGTTTCAACTGAGAAAACTGTTAGATTTGCTACAGGTGCACAGGGGCGTGTAACCCATGTTTCTAACATGTTCGTCTCTTTTTTACAGGCTGAATTGAAGGTTTATGTTCTCCCTGAGATAAAACATTGCTTGCTGTCTGTACCTTCTCTTTTACAGGAGGGATATTCTGTGAGTTTTGAAAAAAATGTTTGTACAATTTCCAGAGGTGGAGAGCAACTGGTACGTGTTGAAAAAAATCAGAACAACCTCTTTGTTCTGGAATCACCTCTCGAGGGTGAGGGGAAAGCCACTGACCACACTCATGTGTCGTGTGCTTGCGTGTGGCACAAGAGAATGTCACATGGGTCCTGTGAGGACGTCCAGATGTTATCAGAGTGCACCAAAGGTTGCAAGGTAAAAGAATGTGGTAAACCTTTGAATTGCAAGGCTTGCAGGAAAGCCAGAAACAAGGGATTTAATGATCCCAGGGTGGAGAGGGTCACCACAAAGCCTTTTGAGCTTGTGCATGCAGACCTTTTAGGTATGCCACAGCCAAGTCTGGGCAAGGCCAAGTGGCTGATGGTGCTGACAGATGATTTTACTAGGAACTCCTGGGCTTTCACGCTGAAAACGAAGGAGGAGGCAACGCAACTGATCAAAGATTGGGTTGCAGAGGTGGAACTGAGGTTCTCCACCAAGGTGCAAGGGTTCAAATGTGACCGAGGTTCAGAGGTCACTGGGTCTGCTCTAAAGGGTTTCTTTCGCCAGAGGGGGATACGTCACAAGGTGACTTCTCCTCAGGAGAGTGGCGTGGCAGAGCTGAGGAGTAAAGCCCTGGTTCGAGCATCCGAAATTCTACTGGATGACTCTGGTTTGCCTCACAGTTTTTGGGGGGAGGCGGTAAAAACGGCCAATTTCTCGATGAACAGGTGCTACAATGCAGTGGTAGGTGACACCCCATATTTCTTGCTCAACGGACAGAAGCCACAAGTGCATTTCTTCCGTTCGTTTGGTTGCAGGGCCATGGTGCCTGTACCAAAGTGGTTGCAGCAAGAAGGTGGTCCAAAGTACCAGGAAATGATCTTCTGTGGATATGAGCCTGCGACAAAAGGGTGGAGATTCGCATACCCAGAAGGTGATCAGACCAAGCTTCTGGTCAGTAAACAGGCTGAGTTCTTTGAGCAGGATGGTTGGGCAAGGCGCAAAGTGCGCTCTGACGTTCACTCAGATTGTCTGTCTGACTCTGAGGAGGAGGGAGAGCCAGAGCCTGAACCTGCTGGTTCAGGCTCTGAACAGAGCCTGAACAGAGCCTGAACAGAGTAGGGCGTCTCCACAGGTTGTTAAGGGAGTGTCCAAGAGTGAGCCCTCATCTCCTGTGTGCATAATGGAGAAAGCTCACAGACGTGTCAAGTCAGAGGGGGAGTCTTCTGATGAGGAAGACGCACAAGCTGGCCCCAGTGGGTCAGGAGGAGCACCCCAGTTTGTGCCCAGGCGGTCATCGCGGGCTACAAAGGGAATTCCACCTGAGAGGTTTCAGGTCACAAATGCGTGGGTTGGTTTCGCACAGTGCGAACCTGAGGTTTGTGAGGTTCAACAGGTGCCTAACAACGATGCCAGGAAGGGGCGGAAGGCAATGGGGAAGGTGTTGAACACTCAGAAGTCCTCTCAGAATGTGATTCGAGAGGGGGTGTTGAGGGGGCTCAGAACTTACAGGGTTAAGAGTTCTGAGTGATGACGTCTCACATTCTGAGGGCGGGCATAGAACACGGAAGGGGTGTGGATTTCTCTGTGTGTTTTCAGTCTGCGTGTTTGCTTCAAGGAGAGAGCAAGCGAGATGTCGGCTCTCTCGCCAGGCAGGAAATTTATAGCTGTTGTGTTTTGCTAAGGAATAAAGTCTTTAAAGATAAGGACACTGCCTGTCAGCCTGAGTTATTGCTACCACACGACGGAACGTTCAAGCTTCTACTTCCGCTGTGTTTTACGCTCTGCTGAGTCAAAGGTCCCGGGGGAAGACCAGAGCTGCGAGAGGGAAGTGTGCCGGACCCCGGTCGAACTTGACCCCGAATAGTATCTTCCTCAGGGGTTGGCAAAGTTGTTGGGGCTTGGGCCAGTTCACGGTCCCGCAGACGCCGCAGTTGGCCGGTGTGTGTGTGTGTGAGCCAAGCATGCGCAAAAGCTATTTCTGGCGCTTCTTCTGGCGTGGAGGAGGCGTGCTCAGCTTCCCATTGGCTGCAGGAGTTTCCTGCAGCCAATGGGAAGCCGGCCAGCGTCACAGAAGGCGGTCCCCTCTCCGCTCTGTGCTGATTTAGAGTGGTGCATGGGAGCCAACCGAGTGGGCAGCAGGGGTCCATGGGCCGGTTAAACAACCCCCCCATGGGCCGCTTGTGGCCCATGGGCCTAAGGTTGCTGATCCCTCATCTAACTGTTCCTTTTTTTTGCCCATGAAACCTTGAGTGCCTGCTCAAATTCTAAGCCATACAAAATGTTTACTGCATATTTACAAAAGCAATGCACACAAGTTAATAGATTAGCAGGATTTTAAAAAAAAAACCACTTGTAATATTATACACAATGTACAAAAATTGGAAGTAATCAGAGATAAAGACTTTATTGACGTGCATGAATGAAAATAATATAAAGTAACCAGGGGAAGGGATGGAGTGAACTCAGCGGATTCAAGTCATCCCATACTGTGGATTCAATACTGATTGTGTATATAGTTGCTTTAAATGTTTTATTTCATGCTTTTTAATGCAATGTTTCACAAGAAATTCTAAGCCATGCTGTCCGCAGTTTCAAATAATGTGTATATATTTGTTAAAAAAATGTGATCCTGCAAAAAGCAAAGACCAGAAGGAAGTCTCCTTAAAATAAATAATAAAAGTAGGCAGTGCACTGTAGGAATATAATGCCTAGTGTTGCTATTTTTACCGCACCTGCTCAGAGCTGAGATGGGTTAAAATAGAGGGCTTTAATGACCATTTGGCAACAGTGACCTGCTTTCCAATGGACTAATTATACTCACGGTTGTACCTGGCTGGCCCACTGGGATTGTGAATGCTTGGGCTGACAGGTGTTTAGAGTCAGTGGGGCTGATCAGGGATGCCAACTTGAATGAAATATAGTGGGGGCCCAGATAAGCCCTGCCGCACACAACTGATCATATGATGCAGGTGGCGCTGTGGTCTAAACCACTGAGCCTAGGGCTTGCCGATCGGAAGGTCGGGGGTTCGAATTCCTGCGACAGGGTGAGCTCCCCTTGTTCGGTCCCAGCTCCTGCCCACCTAGCAGTTCGAAAGCACACCAGTGCAAGTAGATAAATAGGTACCACTCTGGCGGGAAGGTAAACGGCGTTTCCGTGCGCTGCTCTGGTTCTCCAGAAGCGGCTTAGTCATGCTGGCCACATGACCCGGAAGCTGTACACTGGCTCCCTCGGCCAATAAAGCGAGATGAGTGCCGCAACCCCAGAGTCATTCGCAACTGGTCCTAACGGTCAGGGGTCCCTTTACCTTTATCTATAACACTTCAGAGTGTTCAGTGTGCTTCTTGCTGATCGGAAGGACAGCAGTTCGAATCCCGGCGACGGGGTGAGCTCCAGTGGTTCGGTCCCTGCTCCTGCCAACCTAGCAGTTTGAAAGCACACCAATGCAAGTAGATAATAGGTACCGTTCCAGCGGGAAGGTAAACAGCGTTTCTGTGTGCTGCTCTGGTTCACCAGAAGCGGCTTAGACATGCCAGCCACATGACCCGGAAGCTGTCTGCGGACAAACGCCGGCTCCCTTGGCTTATAGAGTGAGATGAGTGCCGCAACCCCAGAGTCGTCCGCGACTGGACCTAACGGTCAGGGGTACCTTTACCTTCAGGTAAGCCCCGCCCCACAGAATTGATCACATGATGCAGTGCCCACACACCATTTGAGTGGGAGCACCCATCAACTTTGTGGGGCCCCTCAAATATTTTATTGTGGGGGCTGGAGCCCCCATGCCCCCTAGGAGTCGGTTCCTTTGGTACGGATAATGTCAAAGGTTGCAGGTTTGATCCCCATACGGGACAGCTGCATATTCTCTGCATTGCAGGAGTTTGGACTGGATGATCGTTAACCCTCCCCCAAACCTCTTGAGCTCACGTCAACCCTCTCCTGTCTTTCCAAACTTTTGCTCCTTTCATGCTCTGGGCTTCAGTGAGGAGGCAGGATGCTAACGCCCCCCCCCAAAGACGACACAGCACCCCGGCCCATTTGCCCCCCCAATCCCCACCTCTAAAACCCACGTTTCTCTTCCCGCCCCCCTTACCCAAAACTTGGCTCTCCTGATGCTCTTAAGGGGTCTTCAACGAGGAGGCAAAACACGACCCACAACACGCCTGGTCCATTCCCCACCCCCACCCCATCCTACCAAACTTTTGCTCGCTGCCGGTGCTTTGCAGCTGCGTTGTGGCTGTGTCCCACCCCCCCCCACCCCCAAAAGGGAGCAGGAATAGGAAGGGGGACTGGATAGCCCTGGGGGAAAGTGCGCAAAAACTTCTCGGTGGCCGGCGTGGGTGCGTATTGGGGGGGGGCGCATTTGGACGGAGGAGGTTGGCTCAGCTGGCGAGAGGGAAGGAGGGAGGGAGGGGAGGGAGAAGTGGAGGGGGGAGAAGAGAGAGAGGCTGCAGCCTCCGCGATCATGCGGAGGAGCCGCTCTTTGCACGGTGGAGAAGCAGCGATAGCAGCAGCAGCAGCAGCAGCGCAGGCATCCCCGAGCGCAGACGGATCGCGCTCCCCCCGGGTCGTGTCCGCCTCCACCGCCGCCCCCCCGGCTCCCCCCTGCGCCGTCCCGGGCTGGCTCCGCCGCCGCTGTCCCCGGCCGAGCTGCCCCCGCAGCCGCTCTGCATGGACGTCAAGGCGGCGCCCAACGGGGTGGCCACCATCGAGGACCGGATCCTGCGCATCACCGGCTACTATGGATACTACCCGGGCTATTCCAGCCAGAAAAGTGAGCACGAGCGCCGCGGTCCGGGGAGGGGGGGGGCAAAGGATCTTGGCAGGGGGGGTGTATTTCGAATTATTATTTTTTTGGAGAGGGGGGGTCTGTTTCTCCGGCGCGGGGGGGGGGGAGAAAACTGCAGAGAAGTACCGTAAGTGACTCCTTTGTGGGGGTGTCGGGATGCGGGGGGGGGAGAACAAGCCAGGATCCCTCCATCTCTTACGTTGACTCGCTCCCCCCACCCCTTTTGCAGCTGGAAAGTGGGAGGGGGGAGAGGAGAAAGTGCGATGGATTCTGGGGAGGGGGCGGTGGAGAGGGGAAAGTGGGGGGGGGGCTGGTCTGTGTCTTCCTTGCTGGGGGGGGTATCCTCTCCAGACCCCTTTTGCATTTTAAGCCGCTTGGTGATGCGTTGTGGAGGGTGGTTGTTGCAAAATTGTGCACAGTTTTTTTTTTAAAAAAAGGTTGTATTTGGAGTGTGTGTGTGTGTGTGTGTGCGTAAAAGCACGAAGGAGCCTGCAGTGCGTGTGTGTTTGTGCACGTGTGAAAGAGGTTTGCTGCTGCTGCTGCTGGCTAGCGTCCGCGCGGCAGCTCTTGAGGACTTGCCGCATCAAGTGTCGAGGGGCACGTGGGAACGGGCTGCCCGCGGGATGGGGCTGCAGTAATCCTGCGGGGAGGTCGACCCTGCTGCACGTGTGAAGCAGGAGGCACAGATTGCGGCTGTGGAGGTTCTCCTGAGAGGTGGCGGACACGACAGAGGTGCTTAAAGTGGTGCCTTCGGTGGAGAAACCAGGGGGGGCACTTCTTTGCACATAAGGAGCTTGTGGGACTCACCGCCACATGATCCGCGGACAGGTTATCAGCCCAGAGGGATTTTGAAAGGGTTTTGGCCCCAGCCATGGCTGGTGTTCGGGATGGTGAAATTCAGAGGTAGAAAGTGCTCTGAAAGCCCCATTCTTTGCACTGATTTTAGCATACTTAAGCCTGCAGTCTTTTGTCGGCTTACCTGGGAGTAAGCCCCATTGCAGCCAAGCAGATATGTGCAGAATTGCATTGTGAAGATGGTCTTGGATTACGGCCAAGCTATTTGGAAGAAACACCCCGCAATTCCACATTCTGCAGCGGTGCAACTTTCCTGGAAAAGTTTCAAGATTTTTATTTATTTTAAACATGTATAAACCTCTTTAGTAGAAAGCCAAAAGTGCCTAAGCTTGTGTATTAATAACAGGGCCCATGATTATTATTATTGTTTGATGGAATAACAGCAATAATAATTTGCCACCTACAAATAAACATGAGCAACATTATCTTTTATCATCTGAAGCTACTGGAGATCTGTCACCGCTTTGATTCGCAGTCCAGAAAGGGACCGCTTGCATTTATTAGAGCTCAACATGATCCGTAGAGGAGGCCAATATTCAAGTTTTTAACGGGCAACTTTTATAACCTTTCATCTACCTGCAGTGAGGAGTGCGGCTTGTTTTGTGCAGAATGGAAAGGATTTTGTCTCTGCTAAGAAAACCACATGCCAGCGCTTTGCCACTGGAACGATAAGATGAACGTTCATTTGTCTAATCTGTCTTGGCTTCTCTGTCTTAATTCACTGTAGTGGAAATTCAGATGCAGTTCTTTGGCTTTTTGCTGCTTCTTCTTTTTTGCAATTCTGGCAGAAAGCATGAAATGGCACACTATGGGTGTTAAAAAGGCATTTTAAGGGTGGCTGTGCAACCTGAAGTTCTTAAATCACACGTGGAACCACGGCAGTGGTGAAAGTGAGCAGAAAGACTGCTACAGTTTGTGGGGTCCTGGGAATAGCATCACAACCTTATCTCTCTCGCCCTGACCTAGCCACTGTGATCCATGCGACGGTCACCTCCAGACTGGATTATTGTAACTCGCTCTACGTGGGGCTGCCCTTGAGACTGACCCAGAAACTCCAGCGGGTGCAGAATGCCGCGGCGAGACTCCTTATGGGGTCTTCGCTGCGAGATCACATTCATCCGGTGCTATATCAGCTGCACTGGCTCCCGGTGGAGTACAGGATCAGGTTTAAGGTGCTGGTTTTAACCTTTAAAGCCCTATACGGCCTAGGACCCTCGTACCTACGGGACCGCCTCTCCTGGTATGCCCCACAAAGAAACCTACGGTCTGCAAATAAAAACATCCTGAAGGTCCCAGGCCTCAGAGAGGTTAGGCTGGCCTCAACTAGAGCCAGGGCCTTCTCGGCTGCGGCTCCAATCTGGTGGAACGCTCTGTCACAAGAGACTAGGGCCCTGCGGGACCTGACATCTTTCCGCAGGGCCTGCAAGACAGAGTTGTTCCACCAGGCCTTTGGTCAGGGCGCAGCCTGACTCCCTCCTCTGGCAACCTGCACAGAGTTTTGCTTAATGGTTGCCATCAACTTGATTTTAATTAATTTTTATAATGAAATATTTTTAGAATGTTGGTTTATTTGATTGTTTGATTATTTGATTGTTGTTAGCCGCCCTGAGCCCGGCTTCGGCTGGGGAGGGCGGGATATAAATAAAATTTATTATTATTATTATTATTATTATTATTATTATTATTATTATTATTATAAGATATTGGATGTTTCCATTACAGTGGTACCTTGGGTTAAGTACTTAATTCATTCCGGAGGTCCGTACTTAACCTGAAACTGTTCTTAACATGAAGCACCACTTTAGCTAATGGGGTCTCCTGCTGCCGCCGCACCGCTGGAGCACGATTTCTGTTCTCTTCCTAAAGCAAAGTTCTTAACCCAAGGTACTATTTCTGGGTTAGTGGAGTCTGTAACCTGAAGCGTATGTAACCTGAAGCATATGTAACCCGAGGTACCACTAGTTTTGGACCAGGCTTCCCAAAACACTACTTGGGCAGTGATTCATTTTTTTAAAAAGGAGGGGGTGCTGGAATGATTCACAACTGGAGTCCTTAATTGTGCAATCATAGAGTCATAGATTCTATGATGAGGGACCCTGAGGGTCATCTAGTTCAACCTCTTGCAGGACATGAATCTCAAGGGTTCAGTGGTAGAGCATCTACAATCCCAGGTTCAGTCCCAAGCATCTCCTTGTAGGGCGCAAGGAGATGCCTGTCTGAAATGGCAGAGAGCTGCTGCCAGCCCGTGTAGACAATATGGAGCTAGATGGACCAGTGGTCTGAATCAGGAAGTATAAGCCAGTGCCCTCTGTTCCTAAGGAGTGCAGAAGGTAAAGGTAAAGGGACCCCTGACCATTAGGTCCAGTCGTGGCCGACTCTGGGGTTGCGGTGCTCATCTCGCTTTATTGGCCGAGGGAGCTGGTGTACAGCTTCCGGGTCATGTGGCCAGTATGACTAGGCTGCCTCTGGCGAACCAGAGCAGCGCACAGAAACACCGTTTACCTTCCCACCGGAGCGGTGCCTATTTATCTACTTGCAGGGACCGAGGAGGGGGGAGCTCACTCCGTCGCAGGGATTCGAACCACCGACCTTCTGATCGGCAAGCCCTAGGCTCTGTGGTTTAACCCACAGCGCCACCCGTGTCCCAAGGAGCGCAGAAGAGGAACAGTTAAATAATCCAATCTGGGGGACTGGATTTCCTCGGCCAAGCTCTTCCTGCCGATGATGACGTTTCAGCTAGGAAGTGATCCAAAATGTGCTCCTTCTTCCTGATTTGGTATTGTTGTTGTTGTTTAGTCGTTTAGTCATGTCTGACTCTTTGTGACCCCATGGACCAGAGCATGCCAGGCAATCCTGTCTTTCACCGCCTCCTGCAGTTTGGTCAAACTTGTTTGATCTTCTTGCAGTCCATGGGACTCTCAAGAGTCTCCTCCAGCACCATAATTCATAATTTTAAGATGCTGTCCAGGTTTGTCATTGTTTTTATCCCAAGAAGCAGGCGTCCTTTAATTTCGTGACTGCTGCCACCATCTGATTTGGTATGGGGCACCCCAAAAGCCAGCGAGGCACAACCGCCAGGTTAGCAAAGGACTGGGAGCCCCTGGGAGCCTTTGCAACGGTGCGGTGCGGAAGGTGGTTAAGGCAGGTTCCTAGGTTCTTGTTTGAATGGACAATGAGGACTGGAAACTTGCTGCTGTTTTTAAAGCAAATGCCATAGCTCTGTGTTAGGGCACCTGCCTTGCATGCAGAAGGCCCCAAGTTCAGTCCTCGGCACCTCCGTGTGGACCCAGGAGAGACTTCTTGCCTGAAACCCTGGAGACTCTGACAGTATAGCCAGCTGCCTCAATTCAGGTCAAACTATTTGCCCATCTTAGCCAAGGACTCTGCATTCTGACTTCATCGACTCTCTCTTTAGCTCAGTCGGTAGAGCATCAGACTCTTAATTTCAAGGTCGTGGGTTCGAGCCCTGGGTTGGGGCAAAGTTTTCCTGCGTTGCAAGGGGGTTGGGCTAGATGACCCTCGTGGCCCATTCCAATTATACAATTAGCTATGATACCAGATCTTTGCAGGGCTTGACCCTGGAACCTTCCACATGCAAAGCATATCCTCTGCCGCTACAGTCCCATTCCCATAGGTCAGTGGCGGGGGGGGGGGCATTATTACAGAGGCCTGCAGGGTGTCCTGCCTCTTCCAGTGTGGCACCCACTGGGTCAGAAATGGTAGCTCATTGGTAGAGCCTCTGCTTTGCCACACAGAAGGTGCTGGGTTCGATTCCTGGCATCTGCAGAGACTCCTTCCTTGAAACCCCCAGAGAGCTCAGTCAGTGTGTGCGAGACTGAGCTGGATGGAGTGATTTGTATGAGCTTTGTGGGGTTTTTTAAAATAATAATAATATTTATTTGATTTTTCAAATTACAGCTTTACAATCACATATCCAACATACAACCTAAAGACAAAATTACATAGAATCTCCAGGGCTCCCCTCCTCCCCTTTGTGTGTCCTGTTGTTAATCATTTCCTCCTGCATCTTTTATAACAATCCAAATCTTTTACCTCTCCATTATTCCCAAAATTCAACATTGAACTACAGTTATTCCTATCCTACTAACCATTTTAACTGTTTCCAATGGTTTTTAAGGTCAATTATAAACTTCTCCCGTTCTTTATTAAAAAGTTGTTGTTGTTGTTTAGTCGTTTAGTCGTGTCCGACTCTTCGTGACCCCCTGGACCAGAGCACGCCAGGCACTCCTGTCTTCCACTGCCTCCCACAGTTTGGTCAAATTCATGCTGGTAGCTTCGAGAACACTGTCCAACCATCTCGTCCTCTGTCGTCCCCTTCTCCTTGTGCCCTCCATCTTTCCCAGCATCAGGGTCTTTTCCAGGGAGTCTTCTCTTCTCATGAGGTGGCCAATGTCTTGGAGCCTCAGCTTCAGGATCTGTCCTTCCAGTGAGCACTCAGGGCTGATTTCCTTCAGAATGGAGAGGTTTGATCTTTTTGCAGTCCATGGGACTCTCAAGAGTCTCCTCCAGCACCATAATTCAAAAGCATCAATTCTTTGAGAGCCAGTGTGGTGTAGTGGTTAAGAGCGGTAGTCTCATAATCTGGGGAACCGGGTTCGCATCTCCGCTCCTCCACATGCAGCTGCTGGGTGACCTTGGGCCAGTCACACTTCTGTGAAGTCTCTCAGCCCCACTCACCTCACAGAGTGTTTGTTGTGGGGGAGGAAGGGAAAGAAGAATGTTAGCCGCTTTGAGACTCCTTAAGGGGAGTGAAAGGCGGGATATCAAATCCAAACTCTTCTTCTTCTTCTTCTTCTTCTTTGGCGATCAGCCTTCTTTAAGGTCCAGCTCTCACTTCCATACATCACTACTGGGAAAACCATGGCTTTAACTATATGGACCTTCGTTGGCAAGGTGATGTCTCTGCTTTTTAAGATATTAAAATGTTGGTTTCCCTGATTTCCGATTCTTCCCGTAATTTTTGCCATTTTGGCATAATCCGCCAACTTAAATCTGCCATTCGTCTCTGGTGGCCAAGAGGTCTACAGATAGCTTCAAGTCCTGGTGGCTCATATCTCCCTACTCAGTTGGAGACAGAGATGCTTTTGGGTACCAGTTGCTGGAAACCACAGGAGGAGAGAGTTGCTCTTGGGCTTGGATCCTGCATCTGGTTATCCACTGTGAGAAGAGGATCCTGGGCTCGGTGGGCCACCGGCCTGATCCTGCAGCTGCTTCAAGGTAGCAAGGCCCTGCATTACCTTGGAGTTATCTGTGTTGTTTTCTTTTGGCTTAGGCCCCTCATATCTATGGGACTGCCTCTCCTGGTCTGCCCCGCAGAGGACCTTAAGGTCCATGAATAATCATAGTTTAGAGGTCCCGGGCCCTAAGGAAGTCAGACCTTCCTCCACCAGGGCCAGGGCCTTCTCAGTGATGGCTCCGACCTGGTGGAATGCTCTATCCCATGAGACCAGGGCCCTGCAGGATTTAACCTCCTTCCGCAGGGCCTGTAAGACAGAGCTTTTCCACCTGGCTTTCAATTTGAACTTAGCCTGATCTTTTATTCCCCTTCCTTCCCTCCCTCTCCCCTTTTTATGAAGATTACCCGCTCTGGGTTCCCACAGCTAATTCTCCCCTGGTCTCCTCGCTGGCCCAAATAGGACTAATTTAGCCAGCCAGCCCTGGTGATCATCTAATGCTTATTGGATGGATTCCTCGCTAAATTGATTTTTGATTTTATTGTTATTCACGTTTTATACCGTATTTTATGCTGGGTTTTTTTGTAGCATTAATTAAGTGTTTTAAATTTGTTGTTAGCAGCCCTGAACCTGGTTTTCTGAACCGGGAAGGGCGGGGTATAAATCAAAAATTATTATTATTATTTTGCATGGGGTCTGGGGGAAGTCTGGGGGAAGTGACTTCTCATTACTGCAAGCTCTGAGCAGGGTGTGGGTGCGGGTGTGATCCATCTGGGGCCCCCTACATGATTACAGCATTTGAGACCTGGCACCTTTGAGCAGAGCAGAGCCGAGCCCCCCCCCCATAAAATATATATGGGTGGGAGTTGGATATGGCTCCTGAACAGGTCTCGGATCACCTTTACAGCCCATGGCTTCCCTTGAATCATTCTGGGAACCTTAGTTTGTTAAGGATTCTGGCAATCGTACCTTTGCCGGGCGTGGTGAACTACAATTCCCAGGATTCCTTAGGGGGAAGCTTAAAACATCTTGCAATTGTATCGCGTGGATGTGGCCAGCAGTCTCTTTACATGTTCTTAACTACCCTTTATTCATCACTGTGTTATAATGTCAAAAGGTTGCGCGTATTTGTGGGGGTTGGACTAAATGTCCTCCCGGGGTCCCGTTCCAAGTTGGTGGCTCTCTGGATTCTGGAAGAAAGAGAAAGATTCTGGAAAAGTGAAAGAGAATCTTCCTCAGTGGATCTGGCCTGGCATATTCCCTTGGTTGGTAAATTAGAGGTGATGGGTTGCCATGGGAACCAAATAATAGGCCGATGGCCCTTAATGGTTGGCCTTATAAATGGGCAACTGAGATGCTTCTACCCCTTGCTAAGGAATGTGGTAACCCAAATGTCTGTGAGGAAAGGGCAGCCTTCAGTTGGTAACAGGCTGAGGGCAGAGGCGTCGCAGGCTTAAGCTAGATGTGCCCTCGAATGCATAGCAACTGGGGATGGATCCTGCTTTTCCTCCTGATTCTCACTGCCAGATGTCAACCTGCTTGCACTGTTGAAGGAATGGGTTTCCCAAACCCAAAACTGACTGTGCAGGCAGTTTGAAAAGGGCACCAAAATCCTTATTTTTCCTTAGCTAAAATCCATTAACTTGAGCTCTGAGTCAATGTATAAACAAAAACCCGGCTGTATAAACAAGTGCTCAGAGCCCTCTCCGTTATCAGTTTGTGACGGCAAGGATGACCTTGGCTGTTTCAGTGGAGTAGGGGTGACATGTCTAGGTCTTATCTTACGTCCTGACGCACAGACCTAGTCTGGGAACAACGCCAGAGTGTGTTCTTGGTGACCTCTTGCTCCAAGATAAGAGTAGGAAGGAATACCCTTTTATGGTCAGAAGTACAGGAAGGAATACCCTTTTATGGTCAGAAGTACAGGAAGGAATACCCTTTTATGGTTAAGAATACCGGCGCAGGAACATATGTGATGTCAGCCTGCGTGTATAGGCTGGATTCCTGGGGAAGGGGGGAGAGGGTGCCTGGAGGATATATATACTGCATGAAATTTCTCATTTCTTTGGACTTGCTGTGGACACACCACACAGGTGCCTTTCTGCTGTTCCGGAGAGCAGAAATAAAGAACTCTTTCTCTGAACCAACCCTCGGTGTCATTTGACTTCCTTCCTCCTGTCCGGGAGCAATGCAGACCCAATCGGTGAACTCCAATAAGGCTACACTGTGACCTCATAGGAAAGCCCCTTACGCAGACCCTTGGTCCATCTAGTTCAGTATTGTCTGCTCTGACTGGCAGAAGCTCTCCAGGGTTTCAGATGGAGAGCGTTTCCAGCCCTAACTGCTGACATTTGAACCCAGGACCCGCTGCATGCAAAGCTGACAGCTCATTCCCTTAACCAGGAGCCTTGAGGGGCAGCCATGGGATCTCTCCCCTGAATCTCTTCTCTCTATGGGGCGGGCAGGGTATCCATATTGTAGCCTTATTGGAGTTCACCGATTGGGTCTGCGTTGCTCCCGGACAGGAGGAAGGAAGTCAAATGACACCGAGGGTTGGTTCAGAGAAAGAGCTCTTTATTTCTGCTCTAACCACTGTGCCACCCTGTTACCCATCGGGAAGGTCTTGGATTCCCATCTCCAGCCTCTCCTGATGATGCCTTATGAGGAACGGCTAAGGGAGCTGGGCATGTTTAGCCTGGAGAAGAGGAGGTTAAGGGGTGATATGATAACCATGTTCAAATATATAAAAGGATGTCACATAGAGGAGGGAGAAAGGTTGTTTTCTGCTGCTCCAGAGAAGCGGACACGGAGCAATGGATCCAAACTACAAGAAAGAAGATTCCACCTAAACATTAGGAAGAACTTCCTGACAGTGAGAGCTGTTTGACAGTGGAATTTGCTGCCAAGGAGTGTGGTGGAGTCTCCTTCTTTGGAGGTCTTTAAGCAGAGGCTTGACAACCATATGTCAGGAGTGCTCTGATGGTGTTTCCTGCTTGGCAGGGGGTTGGACTCGATGGCCCTTGTGGTCTCTTCCAACTCTATGATTCTATGATTCTATGACAGGGCTAGGAAAGACTCCTGTCTAAAACCTTTGAAAGTTGCCACCTGTCCATGTATGGATGGTACTGAACTCTGGAGACAATGGCCTGGCTTTCTCCTATAATGGACCTTTCCTGTGGTCCTGTGTGCGAAAAAGATTATTTCCTGGACACCCTATGATCCTCAGGTGTGCCGTTTACATTTTTCCTTCCAGTGTGTAACCTAGGCAATGTGGGATCTGTGCTGCCTTAACGGAGAACTTCTCCGGCGAAAGAAATTTCACTTTTAAGAGCTGAGCTGCAAGCGAGCTGTCCTTGCTGGAATAGAACATTTCTGCGTTGGACGTTTTCAATTAGAAACTCTTTGTTTCTTTAAGCTGTAAGACAACCTTTTTGCCCTAAGCAGAAGTGATTCATGTTTATACACGGATGGGAAATGACCCATCACGGTTTTTACTGTTTTTGGCATAATTTCTTTATTTGGCATACCCTGAGGTGGCTGTGGACAAGGCACTTTTAAAAGGCAGTGATTTAAGGAATGTCCGAGGCGAAAATTCAGACGGAGCTGCACTGGGGAATGCAAAAGATACCGTATTTTTTGCTCTATAAGACTCACTTTTTCCCTCCTAAAAAGTAAGGGGAAATGTGTGTGCGTCTTATGGAGCGAATGCAGGCTGCGCAGCTATCCCAGAAGCCAGAACAGCAAGAGGGATTGCTGCTTTCACTGCGCAGCGATCCCTCTTGCTGTTCTGGCTTCTGAGATTCAGAATATTTTTTTTCTTGTTTTCCGCCTCCAAAAACTAGGTGTGTCTTATGGTCTGATGTGTCTTATAGAGCAAAAAATACGGTAATCCATAGGTTTTTGGGGACAGGGAAGCTGTGTATCTATAGGTTGGGAGACGGGGGAATGGTGGCTCCCCTGTTGCTTGGGGACTGGGGAACTGCAAAAAGACCAGTTCCAGCATCCCTAATTTTCAGAAAGCGGGTGTCTAGAAAGAAGGGGAGAGAGGGGGGGATGCTGAAATCCACTTTCCAAATGAGCAATGCAGCTAGCAGTAAATTAAAAAAAGGACGATGCACGATACTCCCTCCTAAGCCTTTTGCTCGTGATGAAAGTAAAGAGAATCTGGCATCAAACAACTGTGCTCTTATTGCAGCAAACTGGCAAAGACGATTATGTAAGACAATTGTTTGTAGGGCGCGTCTGACGGCCTTCGCTGATTTGTCTCCTGCCAGCTGTGAGCTTTTGAAGAGGATACTTGAGGCAAAGAGAGGGGATAATTCTTCGGAACGGATGTGCACAAAAGGAGCACAATGTTTCTGTCGTGCGACGAGCCGCGTTCGGAAATGGGCAGAACCTCCCTCTCTCTGTGGCTCCCCCCCCCCGTTACCTGCCCACCACCAGGATTTTTGTTTGTCTATTGCTTGTTGTTGTTCTTGCTGTTTGGTCGTGTCCGACTCTTCGTGACCCCATGGACCAGAGCACGCCAGGCACTCCTGTCTTCCACTGCCTCCCGCAGTTGGGTCAAACTCATGTCCAACCATCTCATCCTCTGTTGTCCCCTTCTTCTTGTGCCCTCCATCTTTCCCAACATCAGGGTCTTTTCCAGGGAGTCTTCTCTTCTCATGAGGTGGCCAAAGTCTTGGAGCCTCAGCTTCACGATCTGTCCTTCCAGTCAGCGCTCAGGGCTGATTTCCTTAAGAATGGATAGGTTTGATCTTGTCTGTCGCTAAACTTCTTTAAAAATGTAAAGGGACCCCTGACCATTAGGTCCAGTCGTGACCAACTCTGGGGTTGCGGCGCTCATCTCGCTTTATTGGCCGAGGGAGCCGGCGTACAGCTTCCGGGTCATGTGGCCAGCATGACTAAGCTGCTTCTGGCGAACCAGAGCAGCGCACGGAAAAGCCATTTACCTTCCCGCTGGAGCAGTACCTATTTATCTACTTGCGCTTTGATGTGCTTTCGAACTGCTAGGTTGGCAGGAGCAGGGACCGAGCAACGGGAGCTCACCGCGTCACGGGGATTCAAACCGCCGACCTTCTGATCGGCAAGTCCTAGGCTCTGTGGTTTAACCCACAGCGCCACCCACGTCCCATAAATAAATATAGGGAGAGCCAAATGTCACTTAGAGAAGGATCTGAACTATTTCCCTTGAAGCTGGAATCTGTTTTATTCTGGATTGTTTTATTGGATGTTTAATGTGTTGTGAACTGTTTTGAGGTTTCCCCCCCTTTAAAACATAAAGCAGTATAGAAATGAAATGGATAAGAATAAGAATAAATTATAATAATAATAAATTCCATTGCAAGAAAAGGGGCCCAGATATTGCATTGTGGGGACCACAACCTAGGTTCAAGGTGCCATTAGGCAATTATAGCTTAAATATCTGTATTTCTGTCCCTGCTCAGAGGCACCTCAGAGGCATTTGTTTCCTTCATAGGCTTTGGTAAGAAGGTTTTTGGAGGCCCAGACACCCCCTTGAACCTGCACATTTCTGTAATGCTGTCAAGATTTACAGACCTGCCAGAGTGCTTTATCCAAAGATCCATCGCGGAGAAATAAGCAATGAATAATCTGAAACGTCTTTTGGCACCAGCTAGCATCCTGTTTTTAGATACCGCAAGTCAGATTTCAGGTTACATATTGAAATGGCAGAGAAGAGGTCACAAAGAGCAAACAATAATCTCGGAGAACAAACACAAATAAAAAGCGTCTGCTTTGAGCCGGGAGATCTGGGAAGTCTACGTCCCAATTTGTCGCATTGAAAATGTCAGCTTCTCCATTCCTGTGTGACACGCTAATCTTTTTTCTCAGCCTGTCATTCCGGGAGGTAGGGGAATCTGTCAGTTCTAGAGCATCCACTTTAGAGGCAGAAAGACCCCGCCTCAAATCCTAGAGAGCTGAGCTGCTGCCAGTCCGTGTTGGGCAGTAAAGAGTTAGATGGACCAGTGATTTGACTTGGTGTGAATCCATTTCTGATGTTCTTCTGCTAAACAGTTTCCTGTGTTCAAAAGCATCACAATCCTGGAATAAGAGGAAGGGGCCTTCTTATGGATCCGGAATTGGTTAAATAATAATAATAATAATAATAATAATAATAATAATAATAATAATAATAATTTATTACAGTGGTACCTCAGGTTAAGTACTTAATTCATTCCGGAGGTGCGTTCTTAACCTGAAACTGTTCTTAACCTGAAGCACCACTTTAGCTAATGGGGCCTCCTGCTGCTGCCGCGCCGCCATAGCACGATTTCTGTTCTCTCTTTTTTTTTGTAATAATATTTATTAAAATTTCAGAGGAGATACAAAAATATGAAAAAGAAAAAAGGGAAAAAAAGAAAAAAAAGAAGAAGAGAAAAAGAGGACAAAAAGATACAAAATACAGAAAAATAAAAATAGTTAAAAACAAATCAGTCATTCCATATCCTATCTTTCATCTGCCTATTTCCCTGACTTCCTCACACCTCCCTCTTCTTGTATCCTGATTCAGTCATTGCTTCAGCAAATCCTTTCTATACTTTAGCTTATAACCAATTAATTAACTCTATACATCCTATCCATCTTTTACCATATTCTGTTATTCTATTTACCTTACTTTATTTGACCTTATCTTACCATAAAATACATTAACCTTATCTTACCACAAAATACCATAAAATACCTTAAGACTTAAAAACTTAATACTTATTTATCCACGGAGCCAGTTCCTCTGGTTGGAGGAACTCTGCCATTTCGCCGATGGCGCTAACCCGGAAGTCCCTCTGTTCTCATCCTGAAGCAAAGTTCTTAACCCGAGGTACTATTTCTGAGTTAGCAGAGTCTGTAACCTGAAGCGTCTGTAACCCGAGGTATCACTGTATTTATACCCCGCCCATCTGGCTGGGTTTCCCCAGCCACTCTGGGTGGCTTCCAACACAATATTAAAATACAGTAATGCATCAAACATTAAAAGCTTCCCTAATCAGGGCTGCCTTCAGATGTCATCTAAAAGTCTGGTAGTTTTTGTTCTCTTTGACATCTGGTGGCAGGGTGTTCCACAGGGCGGGTGCCACTGCCGGAAAGGCCCTCTACCTGGTTCCCTGTAACTTGGCTTCTTGCAGTGAGGGAACCGCCAGAAGGCCCTCAGCACTGGACCTCAGTGTCTGGGCAGAACGATGGGGGTGGAGACGCTCCTTCAGGCATACTGGACTGAGGCCGTTAGCAGAGAGTAGGCAGAAAACGGATAGTTCTCCCAATGGAGGGAAGCAGAAAGTGGAAATTCCCCAAGGATCAGTATTGGGACCTGTGCTTTATAGCTCTTTCACAAAGTATCTAGACTCTGAGGCAAGGTGTGAGATAGCAAAGTTTGCTGATGCTACTAAATGGTCCAGGGTCATTCAAACAAAAGGATGGCGAAGAGGTTCAAAAGGAACTCTCCAAACTGAGTGAATTGGCAGGGAAGTGCCGAATGCGAGTCAATGTAAATGGGTCTGTAGTGTTACGGCTAAAATCTGGGTGCGGGGCTACTCTGCCACCCAGCTCATCGGACTAAGTCCGTGGGTCCCTGCGGAAGAAAATGAGCTCAGCCGGAGACAGGAGCAAGATGCGGAGATCCAAGGTTTATTGCGCAACAGGTTCAAGGCGAGATTGAACAGCGAGAAAGGGGTGACATGAACTTTTGAAACTCCCTCCATGTCCCAGAATACAGTGCAAAATACATCCCAGTTACATCATGAATACATTAAGGAGAGGTTGGGTTACACCGGATTAACATATGGAGGAGGGAGGGGGGAATATGCAGAGCTGGAGATATGCGCAGATAAGCGCTTCCTGAGTGCCGGTGATGGGAAGACAATGGTCCATGTATGCATAGTCTGCCACCTGGCATTGCCCGGAGGAAAGGCTTGGCAGAGCACCTTACTTGAGGGATTATGGAGGACAGGGGAGGTGTCATAGAGTCCTAGAGAAATTGAGCAAATTGGCACGTTGATTTTCTATGGATTTTATAGATTTTAGTCCCTTTTGACATTGACAATTGGGAATAAATGGATATATTGTAGCGAAGAAGAAGGTGAAGAAGACATGCCCCCCCCCTTCCGTAACAGTAGGGATGGAAGGTGGAGCAAGTTGCTCCGGAAGGTAGGACCCGAATCAATGGCCTCAAGTTACAAGAAAGGAGATTCCGGATGAAACACCAGGACAAACTTTCTGACTGTAAGAGCTGTTTGACTGTGGGACGGAAGGTGACTGGTTCTCCTTCCTTGGAGATGTTTAAGCAGAGTTTAGATGGCCACCTGTCATGGATGCTTTAGTTGAGATTCCTACATTGAAGGGGGTTGGGCTAGATGACCCTTGGGGTCCCTTCCAACTCTGTGGTTCTATGCTTTTGGGCTTCCCTGAAGAGGCATCTGTGTGCTGGGCCCGGGGATAACCTGTGAAACGCGATCCAGGTCCAGTCCCGAATTCAAGGATTCCGTGAGGAGTCAGTCCGACAGGGCCAAGGCAGGACACGAGGCAGGAAACCAGGCAAGGGCAGGTGCAGGATCTGGCATACAGCAATGTTGCTCCCGCAACCTGGGACAGGGTCCAACAGCCTTTTATCTTTGTCGGGGTAATGGCCGGTCCTGATCCCCCGGTGACTCACCTCCCTGTTTCGCCCAAAGGTGAGCACTCCTCCTGTGAGTACTCAGGTCTCTCCTTCTCTCAGACCTCAGTCTCTGCAGCTCGGGAGCTGTCGGTGGGTTACTAGACCCAGAGGCCGCCTCAGCCTCCCCTGACCCAACCGGTAGTGGAGCAGCTGTAAGTGATGGCCCAGCTGGAGGCAACGAGGGAATACCCGCATCTGGAGCCAGGGCAGGCTCAGGCCCCTGACTCGGCCCAGCTGGTGTTTGTTGCAGGGGAACCTGTGCAGACTGGGACTCTTCAGGATCAGGCCCCAGGCTTGGTTCAGATGATGCCTGAGGCAAAGGATCCGGTGCAGACTGAGTCTCCTCTGGTTCCGAGTCCGAGTCCCAGGCCATCACAATCTGGTTGGCCACCACGAAAGCAGGAAACCACCTCAGATGGCCCCTTTGCCAGATCTAGCAGGGCTTTGCTTACCTTCTCAGTGGGATGTTGTCTTTTCGGCATGGACGGAAAACGTTTATGTTTCTTTGGGTTGTGGACAGCATTTTAATGTGGTGATTTTCTCCTGTTTTTCTCCTCTGCGACATCTATTCTCCGTCAGGGAAAAAAAAACCCCAAATGCATCTGAAAGGCTGTTTGGTTAGAAAAAGAAACTAGCAAATCATTTTATGAGGAAGCGTGGACTTTCTTATTCCAACAGACTGGTTGCTTTTGATTTCGGGGCTGGTGCTATGTTGTTTTTATTGTTAATTAGGTGTGTGTTTTTAATAGAACTTACAGTTTTTAGTTCTATTGATGTTTCACTGTTTTTTAATGATTGAAAAAACAGTAAGTTTCTAACTGTTCTCATTTTATCTGTAAGCCGCCTGGAGTCCCTGTCAGGAAAAATGGCGGAATATAAATAAATAGATGAAGAAGGAATCTAGTTTCAAGGATCTGCAAACTGAACATTAACTGTGAGCAGGAACACACAAGTCTTTCCGTTGCATCCCTTGGTGCAATGGGACTTTGCCCTCGTCTCGCCTCTCTGCCCCCCCAACCTGCTCCCGAGGGTCCATCAATCCTCAGAAGCAGATTTCAGGGTGCACACATGGGGGGGTGGGCTGCGTAGAAGAGGAGACGGGAAGAGGTGCAGTTCTACTGTGCAGGCAAAAGGCTTTGGTGGAAGCTGTTACGGGAAAATCTAGGCGCGAGGTTGCTCAGTCACCCAGCTCATTGGGCAGAGCTCGCGGGTCCCTGTGTAAAAAGGAAGGAGTCCAGCCACCAACCGGAGCAAATAGCTGTGTTGTTGTTTAGTCGTTTAGTCGTGTCCGACTCTTCGTGACCCCATGGACCAGAGCACGCCAGGCACCTCTGTCCTCCACTACCTCCCGCAGTTTGGTCAGACTCATGCTGGTAACCTCGAAAACACTATCCAACCATCTCGTCCTCTGTCGCCCCCTTCTCCTTGTGCCCTCCATCTTTCGCAGCATCAGTGTCTTCTCCAGGGAGTCTTCTCTTCTCATGAGGTGGCCAAAGTACTGGAGCCTCAGCTTCATGAGCTGTCCTTCCAGTGAGCACTCAGGGCTGATTTCCTTCAGAATGGAGAGGTTTGATCTTCTTGCAGTCCATGGGACTCTCAAGAGTCTCCTACAGCACCAAAATTCAAAAGCATCAATTCTTCGGCGATCAGCCTTCTTTATGGTCCAGCTCTCACTTCCATACATCACTACTGGGAAAACCATGGCTTTAACTATACAGACCTTTATTGGCAAGGTGACGTCTCTACTTCTCAAGATAGCTGTAGACCAAAGTTTATTGCGCAACAGGTTCAAAGAGGAATTTTGCACCCCGAGGATGGGGTGACAAGGACTTTTAAAACTTTCCCACCATATCCCAGAATACAGTTTGTACAGCATCATTGCTACATCATTGCTTCATCATTGCTACATCACTGACATGGCACAAAAGGGGAGGGGTAGACAGGGGTTAGGGATGTGGATGGCGCTGTGGGTTAAACCACAGAGCTTAGGACTTGCCGATCAAAAGTTCGGCGGTTCGAATCCTCGCGATGGGGTGAGCTCCCGTTGTTCGGTCCCTGTGCGCGTGCACAGATGTGGCGCTGTGGGTTGTGGACACTGGAGGTTGCGAATGTGCCTCCCGCACGGATCATGTTCGCAACCTGAGCGTCCACTGTATTTGTTAATTGCTGAACCTAGACATTTTGAACGGGGAGGGGAAATAGTTCATTTACGCAGTCGTCATTTCTCGCTGTGCATTATGCATTCTGTTCCAGCTCCTTTGAGTCAGAGGAGGGAAGATTGAGAGGAGGCAAAAAAAAGAAAAAAAAAAAAGGGTATGTAGGCTTTTAAGTCATTTGGGTAATTTAGAAAATGTTACACTTAATCTTTTGTAAAAAGTACAGGCCTCTGGTTCTCTTAGCGACACTCCTGCTGGTTCTCTCCCCACCCCCAGTAAGGAAAAAAGGACAAGCTGCTGTTTCAGGAGGTTTCTAAAGCAAACACCCACATATCGTACTCAGGACTAAAAGTGTGTGGGACCCTCAAGGACCCTTTGCTTTCAATAACACTTGCACAAGTTGTTTTTTTTGGGGGGGAGGTGGGTAGGAGGGTGAAAATCCTGCTTCATTTCCAATCAGTGCTTGCCGTGTAAGTTGCTGCTGAAATCCTGCATTTTTTTTAACACCACAAATTGGTGTTTTAAGAAAAATACTGCTTCCTTTTCCTTATGGGGTATCTAAGAGCCAATATAGAGTCCTTATGTAGGTTCTCTATCAGTAGGAGAAAATAACAGAGGCCAACCAGAGAATATTGAGGAGCAAAGCAGCTAGTAAGCCTGATCTTTATTAAACTGTTGCAACCGTCCATCTGTGGCTTCCCTAATAATAATAATAATAATAATAATAATAATAATAATGAAACCTTCCCTATACAGGGCTGCCTTCAGATGGCTCTGGGGTCGGATAACTCCATACTCTCCAGCATTTCTGCAAAGAAAATAGGAACGTCCCAAGAAAAGCGGGACATTCTGGGATCAAATCAGAAACGGTAAAACCAGGACTGTCCCTGGAAAACAGGGACACTTGGAGGGTTTGGAAGTTCCATAGCTTTGATGATGCAAAGCGTGGAGATAGACTTTCTTCTCTCTGTCTTAAATCTTCCCACATTTGGCAGTCCGCAAATTCTAGTGTTGTGAGAGAGGGAGAAAAGCTAAGCAAGCTATAGCTTATCGGCCTCCCTCTCTTGGGGCCCCCCAAAAAACGTAAAGGGAAAAAACAACTGAATGTACATTTCCAAAATATAAGGGATAAAAAACAAATAAATTAAAACCTACATACAGCAGCCGTGTTTTGTGTTGTGCAGGCTCCTCTGATGTAAGTCATGGGCCCTGCCTGCTAGCCTTCTCCCTAAAATATCACTGGTTTGCTCCTTTCTATATACAGTGGTACCTCGGGTTACATATGCTTCAGGTTACATACGCTTCAAGTTACACACTCCACTAACCCAGAAATAGTTCTTCAGGTTAAGAACTTTGCTTCAGGATAAGAACAGAAATCGGTCTCCGTCGGCGCAGCAGCAGCAGGAGGCCCCCATTAGCTAAAGTGGTGCTTCAGGTTAAGAACAGTTTCAGGTTAAGACCTCAGGAATGAATTAAGTACTTAACCCGAGGTACCACTGTATAGGGTGCCTACATTCTGCATGGACTGGTTGCATAGCAACATGTGCAAATGGCTTGAGATACCTATTAGGTCCATAAATTACCATATAGCTTATATTCAACACAAAAGACAGTGACAATTTGTTGTTGACAAAGGACAGCTGGACATATAAAGGGCCCCATTACCTCCAGTAGCTTAGGGCCTCATCAAACCTAAATCCGGCCCTGTATGCCTGGCATTTTATAAGCTTCTCTGTCATGTCTCCTCTTACCGTACTTGCCTTTTCTCGAAACCAAAAGATCCTGAATGCTGCAACCTTTCCTCGTGGGGGAGTCATTCCATCCCTTTGATCATTGGGGTGGTCTAAACCACTGAGCCTCTTGGGCTTGCCGATCATAAGGTCAGGGGCTCGAATCCCCTTGACGGGATGAGCTCCCGTTGCTCCTGCCAACCTAGCAGTTCGAAAGCACACCAGTGCAAGTAGATAAATAGGTATCACTGTGGCGGGAAGGTAAAGGGCATTTCTGTGCACTCTGGCACTTGTCACAGTCCTCCGTGCGCCAGTAGCGGTTTAGTCCTGCTGGCCACATGACCCGGAAAGCTGTCTGTGGACAAACGCCGGCTCCCTTGGCCTGAAAGCGAGATGAGCGCTGTAACCCCATACAGTGGTACCTCGGGTTACAGACGCTTCGGGTTACGCATTTTCAGGTAACGGACGTGCCAAAACCCGGAAGTACCGGAACGGGTTACTTCCGGGTTTTGGTGCTCGTGTATGTGCAGAAAAGCTAAATCGCGCTTTGCGCATGCGCAGAAATTTTGAATTTCGAAATTTTGAAATACTTTATTGTCACTTGTACAACTTGTATACAGTGAGATTACACGAGCACCCCCCACTCAGCTCTTTTAGTCTTAATTCCGCTTGTTTTCTGACGCAAACCCACCAAACCCAAAAGTCAGTTGCCCTGTTGTTATCTTTTCATTCAGCAGCCTAACAGCCCAAGGATAGAAGCTGTTCTCTACCCTGTTGGTGCGACTAATCCTGCTTCTATATCTTCTGCCCGAGGGCAGGAGATCAAGTAAGTGCCGGGGTGTGAATCATCCCTGAGAATTGTCCTCACTCTCCTGAGGCAACGTTCTTCCGCGATGTCATCCAGCGGATTCATGGGATAGCCCATAATATCTTGTGCTGCATTCACCACCCTCTGTGGGCACTTCCTATCAGTTGATGTCAAACCAGTGTACCACACCGTGATGCAGTATGAAAGGACACTTTCTATTGTGGACCGGTAGAAGAAGATCATCCAACATTGATTGACATCGTTCTTTCACAGTACTCTGAGGAGATGGAGTCTCTGTTGGGCTTTCTTAGCCACCTTGGTTGTATTTATTTTCCATGTAAGGTCTTCACTGAGATAAACTCCTAGGAATTGTATCACACATGCGCGCAGATGCGGCACTGTGGGTTGCGAATGTGCCTCCCGCACGGATCATGTTCACAACCCGAGGTTCCACTGTACAGTGGTACCTCGGGTTAAGTACTTAATTCGTTCCGGAGGTCTGTTCTTAACCTGAATCTGTTCTTAACCTGCAGCACCACTTTAGCTAATGGGGCCTCCTGCTGCTGCCGCGCCGCCGGAGCACAATTTCTGTTCTCATCCTGAAGCAAAGTTCTTAACCCGAGGTACTATTTCTGGCTTAGCGGAGTTTGTAAGCTGAAGGGTATGTAATCCGAGGTTCCACTGTAGTCGCCTTTGACTGGACTTAACCGTCCAGGGGCCCTTAACCTTACACCTTTCTGAACCTTTTCCCAACTCTGCAATATCCTTTTTGGACTGTGCACAGGACTTCAAATGTGGTCGCACTGTAGGTTTGTGCAACAGCATTATAATATTGTCCGTTTCATTTCTAGTTCCTTTACTCATGATCCCTAGAAAGGGATTTGCCTTTTTCCACGGCTGCCACTCACAGGGCTGACCCTCGTTTGTCCTCTGCCATGGATGGCACAGTTAGTCCTACTCGCTATATAAGTTTCCCCTCTTGTAAAATTCCCTTGCAGCTTTTAGCCCAAGGTGCCTTCCCTCGCAAGGAACAAACAAACAAATCTGCAAGCTGTTAAGAGTTTGCCTCTGTTTAGCCCAACTTGCTTCTCTTTGATCGTCTGCATAAGCCGGAGGCTCAAATGGACCCCATCTTTTATTTATACAAATCCTTTGTTCTTAAAGATGTATGAATTACTTCAGTTTGCTAAGCTGCTGTTATTGCTTTGAGAAAAAGCCCATTCCACCTCCCCTTTCCACCCCTCCCCCTTCTTCTGAGTTCTTCAATATGAATGCTGGAGGAAGCCTGCCCATAAAAGGATGTCACATAGAGGAGGGAGAAAGGTTGTTTTCTGCTGCTCCAGAGAAGCGGACACGGAGCAATGGATCCAAACTGCAGGAAAGAAGATTCCACCTAAACATTAGGAAGAACTTCCTGACAGTAAGAGCTGTTTGACAGTGGAATTTGCTGCCAAGGAGTGTGGTGGAGTCTCCTTCTTTGGAGGTCTTTAAGCAGAGGCTTGACAACCATATGTCAGGAGTGCTCTGATGGTGTTTCCTGCTTGGCAGGGGGTTGGACTTGATGGCCCTTGTGGTCTCTTCCAACTCTATGATTCTATGATTCTATGAAATTTCCATTCGTCATGTCATATATATGCGCTTGCTATATGGAAGTGGATTTTGGAAGTTTAAAATTAGGGTGCCCTTTAAGGGATCATAGAATCGGAGTGCTGGAAGGGACTCCAAGGGTCATCTAGTCCAACCCCCTGCAATGCAGGAATCTCAGCTAAAGCATCCATGACAGATGACCATCCAACCTCTGCTTAAAAACCTCCAAGGAAGGAGAGCCCACAATTTCCTGTGAGAGGCGGTTCCACTGTCAAACAGCTCTTACTGTCAGAAAGTTCTTCCTGGTGTTTAGTTGGAATCTCCTTTCTTGCAACTTGAAGCCATGGGTTCGAGTCCTCCCCTCCAGAGCAGGAGAAAACAAACATGTGCCATCTTCCAAGTGACAGCCCTTGAGATATTTCGCTAACAGAAGGGGAATCCGGCAACAACAACAACAACAACTTCTTCTTCTTCTTCTTCTTCTTCTTCTTCTTCTCCTCCTCCTCCTCCTCCTCCTCCTCCTCCTCCTCATTTCTATACCACTTTTTCTCCTTTTCCATGATCCTCTTTCTGCAAGGAGGTTCAGTTATTGTTGTGTTCAGAGGCTTCTCATAGGCATCTGTGAGAAAAGGATCCTGGGCTGCACGGGACTTTGGTCTGACCCTGCAGGCTGGCTCTTACATTCAGAGGTAAATTACTTAGGTATCTGGTGAGACATAGTGTGTTTCAGACGGCAGCCTTGGCGCAATCCGTTTTCAGTTCTGGCAGGAAGAGATATGTAAAGATCAGGCACCGACTCGCTCAGAACAAACCAAAATCAGGCACTGTGCACTGGATTTGAGCGGAAAGATGTCAAGAGAGAGAGAGAGAAAGAGCAGGGCTCCAGTACCTTTGTGTAGAAAAGCGAATTTCAACAGGTGCCGTTTGTGATGCAAGCTGCACCTGCTGAAACCCCCTCTCCTGCACAGGTGGAATCTGTAGTCCAAAACATTGGAGGGCACCAGGTTGCAGAAGACTGTCATGTTTCTTGGTTCTGACTCCCTTGCTTTTGCTGGCTGGAGAGATGTGCTCCATTACAGAGGAGACGCACGGACTTCTGCATTTGTACGCAGAGCAAAGCCAGATCGGGAGAAACACGCTATTCTAACCAGAAGCTGCTGTTTGGAGAGTCAGAGGAATGGCCCTTCGTAGTGCTGAAGGAATGGGTTTCCCAAATCTAAAGCCTGACTGTGCAGTCAGTCTGAAACGGGCCCCAAAATCCCCATTTTTCCTTTTCCATTAGCTAAAATCCATTAACTTGAGCACTTGAGCCAATGTATAACAAGAACCCAGCTGTATAAACAAAGCCCTCTCCTTTATCAGTACGTGACGCTTAATGGATGGCCTTGTCAGTTCCGAAGTGGAGACGGACGGCAGAGCTGGGGCTTATCTTATCTTGTGGGTTGTAAATATCCTGACACACTGACGCACAGACCTTGCAAGACACCCTCACGCTCAGGGATGGTGCCAGGAGTGCTTTTAGAGTTGGTGACCTTCTTACCCCAAGATAAGGAATACAGGAACAGGAACATCTGTTTATGGTCATGGATGTCAACTTACGTGTATAAGCTGACGTGGCTGGATTCCTGGGGAGGGGGCAAGGGGACCAGAAAGGGTATATAAGCTGTGTGTAACTGCTCTTTAGGTGCTCTTGCTGTGAACTGACCACGCAAGTGCCTTTCTGCTGCTTCAGAGAGCAGAAATAAAGAACTCTTTCTCTGAATCCAACTCGGTGTCCTTTTGACTCCTTCCCTCTCTGGGAGCAACACTCACCCAAGCAATCGGTAAAGTCTAATAAGGCTACAGTGGGACTTCAAACCCGGGTGCAAAGCTTTTGGATCGACTCTCCTTGAGATCCTGAACCGAAGCAAGCGATGCATTTGGTTAGGAATGCAAGAATCAGACCGTAGGTGGATTTAGTCCAGCGATGCTTCCAGCAAACTCACAAATGGGGAAGGGTAGCTACAGTCCTCTCCTCTGTGGTTGTCCCACAAGCAACTAGCATCTGGAGATCTGCATCCTCCAGACAACTGGTTTCTTGAGGATTCATCCTGGTTTGCTTGCACTAAGTTCACAGGGAGGTTAGGCTCACGTCAGGGGAACACCATATGTTTAAAGCGCCTTTGGCGCTGTGGTCTAAACCACTGAGCCTCTTGGGCTTGCTGATCAGAAGGTCAGCGGTTCGAATCCCCGTGATGGGGTGAGCTCCCGTTGCTCTGTCCCAGCTCCTGCCAACCTAGCAGTTTGAAAGCATGCCAGTGTGAGTAGATAAATAGGTACCACTGTGGCAGGAAGGTAAATGGCATTTCCGTGTGCTCTGGTTTCTGTCACGGTGTCCCGTTGTGCCAGAAGCGGTTAAGTGCTGCTGGCCACATGACCTGGAAAGCTGTCTGTGGACAAACACCGGCTCTCTCGGCCTGAAAGTGGAGATGAGTGCCGCAAGCCCATAGCCCATAGTTGCCTTTGACTGGGCATAACCGTCCAGGGGTCCTTTACCTTTACCTAAAGCACCTTTATACCATTTTAACAGTCATGGTTCCCCCCAAAGAATGCTGGGAGCTGTTGTCTACCCACTCACAGAAGTACGGTTGAAAGCAGCCTTAACAAACTACAATTCCCAGGATTCTCTGGGGGATAAGTCACGTGTGCTAAACATGTGTTCATCCTACATCTTCCTGAGAATTTTCAAGTCCAGCTCGTTGCAATGCAGGAAATTGCAGTTGTCCTATATGGGGATCAAACCTGCAACCTTGGCGTTATCAGCTCCACACTGTAGCCAACTGAGCTATCCAGCTGTTTAACTGGTAATCAGTCACAGCCAGTCCATCATTTGGAATAATAATAATAATAATAATAATAATAATAATAATAATAATAATAATATATTATTTATACCCCACCCATCTGGCTGAGTTTCCCCAGCCACTCTGGGCGGCTTCCAACCAAGTGTTAAAAACAACACAGCATTAAACATTAAAAACTTCCCTAAACAGGGCTGCCTTCAGATGTCTTTTAAAAAGAAGATAGCTGCTTATTTCCTTTATATCTGAAGGGAGGGCGTTTCACAGGGCGGGCGCCACTACCGAGAAGGCCCTCTGCCTGGTTCCCTGTAACTTGGCTTCTCGCAGTGAGGGAACCGCCAGAAGGCCCTTGGTGCTGGGTCTCAGTGTCCAGGCTGAACAATGGCGGTGAAGACGCTCCTTCAGATATACTGGACCGAGGCCGTTTAGGGCTTTAAAGGTCAGCACCAACACTTTGAATTGTGCTCAGAAACGTACTGGGAGCCAATGCAGACCTCTCAGGACCAGTGTTATGTGGTCCTGGCGGCCGCTCCCAGTCACCAGTCTAGCTGTCGCATTCTGGATTAATTGCAGTTTCCGGGTCACCTTCAAAGGTAGCTCCACGTAGAGCGCATTGCAGTAGTCCAAGCGGGAGATAACTAGAGAATAAGACTTTAGAGCCGCCTCAATCTCAAATGGCAACTAGATATTTTGTTTTGGTGATTGTAACCTTGGTTTAAGGAGCCATCTGGTGCCTAGCTTATCTGTCTGAGTTTCTAACACTGCTTGTTTAACCATCTCCCATCGAAAACTGGGGGGCTGAAATCTGATTAACTGTAGCCAGATTTGGCTCCCTATATATGAACTTGCTTTTTAAAGAGATGGGACTTGTTGCAACCGTTTCATTCCTTTGATTATATTGAGACAAATGCTGGAGTCGGCTGTGCGCACATTAGATGAGATTTATGTTGAACCGTCTTGGGGTGGCTGCTGATCGATGGAAAGCACAGAAATTGCTTTATTGCGACCCGAGAAGCTGCTTTTTCTCGAGCTTGAGCATATTTGTGCGGTTATAGGTCTTGACAGTCAAAGTGCTTGCACTTATCGCGACATTTTGTAACTGCTCCTTTGCTTCGGCTGAGAATGGCCCCCTGAGAAAAGTTTGGTGTGCGTGAATAAAAATATAGAGAAAAACATCTGGGTCACACCAACCCAGCACAAACAACGAAAGTCTCTTGTAGCTCCTTAAAGACTAAAAACTAGTTTATTGCGGCAGAACCTTTGTGTCAACCAGATCACACTTCACAGGAAGCATGAAACTGTCTTCCCTTAGCAGACATATTTGTACATTGGCTTGGGAGTAGATGGGAGGGGAAACTGGTAATCTTTCCAAGATGAAAGGCCATAAGATTATAAGAAGAGATTGTTGGATCAGGCCCATGTGTGGTCCAGCATCTTGTTCTAACAGTGGCCTGAGGGACGGGCGGTGCTGTGGTCTAAACCACTGAGCCTCTTGGGCTTGCCGATCGGAAGGTTGGCAGTTCGAAGCCCCACTACGGGGTGAGCTCCCGTTGCTCTGTCCCAGCTCCTGCCAACCTAGCAGTTCGAAAGCACACCAGTGCTAGCAGATAAATAGGTACCCCTCTGGGGGGAATGTAAACGGCATTTCCGTGCGCTCTGGTTTCCGTCACGGTGTCTGTTGCGCCAGAAGCGGTTTAGTCCTGATGGCCACATCACCCGGAAAGCTGTCTGTGGACAAATGCTGGCTCCTTTGGACTGAAAGCGAGATGAGCTCTGCAACCCCATACAGTGGTACCTCGGGTTACAGACGCTTCAGGTTACAGACTCCGCTAACCCAGAAATAGTACCTTGGGTTAAGAACTTTGCTTCAGGTTCAGTTTCAGGTTAAGAACGGACCTCCAGAATGAATTAAGTTCTTAACCCGAGGTACCACTGTAGTCACCTTTGACATAAGAAGAAGAAGAGTTTGGATTTGATATCCTGCTTTATCACTACCCTAAGGAGTCTCAAAGCGGCTAACATTCTCCTTTCCCTTCCTCCCCCTCAACAAACACTCTGTGAGGTGAGTGAGGCTGAGAGACTTCAGAGAAGCGTAACTAGCCCAAGGTCACCCAGCCATAGCTGTCAACCTTCCCTTTTTTTGCGGGAAATTCCCTTATTCCAGTGCCATTTCCCGCTGCTATCCCAGATTGTTAGATATCCCGTAGACTGTCCCCGGGACAGGTGAGGCTGCTGATCCCTTATTTTCGAGGCTGCTGATCCCTTATTTTCAAATCTGAAAGTTGACAGCTATGCACCCAGCAGCTGCATGTGGAGGAGCGGGGAAGCGAACCCGGTTCACCAGATTACGAGTCCACTGCTCTTAACCACTACACCATACTGGCTCTGTACCTTCATCCTTACCTTCTAACAGGGGCCAATCTGCAGGAACCCCACAAGCAAGATCCAGCCGCAAGAACCCTCTCCCTTCCTGTGGTTGCTGGCAACTAGTATTTAGAAACATTACCGCCTCTACGTTAGAAATTAGCCAGGCGCGTTTTTCATTCTGCCACCTATTTCTCCAAGAAGTCCACGATTCACCCTCTTCCTCCGTTGATCCATACAACGACCCTGCGAGGTAGACTGCGAGGCAGGGACTGACTCCAAGGTCACCCGGTGAGCTTCATGGCTGAGCGGGGATTTGAACCCTGATCTCCCGGGTTCCAGTCTGATACTCTAACCACTCCACCACACTGCCGGTGTGCAGCACTAGTGGGGAGAGTGCTGCTGCACTTGGTTTTGCATCTGGGCTTCCGTTGTTGCTGCCTTGATCCTGTTTTGGAGTCTCGCCTTCAACAATAAGTGCATTTTCTGTGTTTCCGTCCTGCATTTACGGAGTTCATCATCAGGACTCGAGATTTGTCTGGTTGGAGACCTTGATTCTTTGAGATGCATGTGTTAAGGTCTTTTATTCTTCTGTTTTTAGAAGCAGGCATTTAACCTCTGAGTTGACCTTTGCTTCCTTTTTCTTCCTCTTGAGATAATGCTGCTGATTTCAGTTGGATTTCGCCCTCCCCGCCTTGTGTTTAATGCTGTTCTGTGCTTTGATAACTCATTTGAGTTGGTGATCCGATTATAAATCCCCAGAGAAATAAATAACTGTACACTGACGGGGCTTATAAAAGCACTACTAATAACTTAGATCCCCAAACTTTTGCTTGGGTTTACTGCTGTGTGCCGCTTGATTTCCCCCAAGCCTCTGAGCATGTGCTGTGTGCTATTCCTCTGCCCAAGACCCTCCAGTGGGCTCTGTTCCTTTTAGAGGAAGGGGGGCAGGTTGCCTGCGGTCACAGGGATCAGCTTCAGATAAGCCGAAGCCTCAGGAAATCTCCTTTTGCAAACAAATCCCCATTCCACTCCCTCTGCCTACGTTGGAGTGTGTGGCTTAGGGTATCTTCAATCTCACCGGAAACATATTTTGAGCCTTGGCAATCCTTGGGGACTTTGTCCCTCTCCACTATTCTGTTGCAGACTGCAAAGCAAAAGTTGTTTCTGCTGGTTCAATGGAAAAAGCCACGGCACCCCTGTCTGCAGCTTCTGAACATCACACACTTTCTCAAAGACACTTGGCTGCAAGCTGCTTCTGGGTACCAGTTGCTGGAAGCTGCATGTTAAATAGTGGGTAGACCAGACCCTCAGTCTCTGCAGTTGATGCCGGTGACTTCCAGGCCGAGGGCATCAAACCAGTCTAGCCCTAGGAGGCTTGGCCGCTGACCTTCGACCACCACCAACCGGAGCAGGCCCGAAAAATCCTTGAAGGCGATCCAGAACCAGCCAACGCCTACCACGGGAATGTCGTTTCCCTGGTAGTCTCTCAGGTGTACGCAGTGAGAGTCGAGTTGCCTTTTGGACACTCTGGGTACCAGTCTTTTGATGGTGCTCCAAGACACGATGGACAGGGCAGACCCGGTGTCAATCTCCATGTCACATGGAGCTCCTTCAATGAGCACCGTGACGTTTAGCTTGCGTCACGTAGGCGAGTCGGTTTGGCCAATCGTGGTTCCAGACGGGCAGCGGCAGTTGGTGAGAGCGAAACAGCTTTCCTTGGCAGACTGGAGTGAAGACTTGGACCTGCGAGTCGGTGAAGGGGGGGTGTCAGACGGAGCCGATCAGCAGACCTTAGCGATGTGGCCCCTTCTGGAACACTTCCTACAGATGGCGTCTCTGAATCAACACTTGGCACGGGAATGGTTGCCTCCGCAGCCGGCACATTCCGGTTGACCCTTGGACTTCTGTTGGAACTTCCTGCGCTCCCGCTTTGTCTGGTGCACGTCATCGTCTTCACTGGAGGATGCCTCATCACTGCTGGCCTCTTCATGATGCACTGGAACTGGCTTCCTAGCAAGACACGGGCTGCTGGACTTGTGGATGTCCTGGGTGGAGCGTTCAGCAGCTTCTGAGGCCACAGCCTCCTCAATGGCTTTCTGTAGCGTGAGGTCTGGCTTGGCGAGGAGACGCCGTTGCAGATGGATGTCCCGGACCCCGCAGACGATTCGATCCATCAGGGCATTGTCTAAGTATCGGAACTCGCAGTGCATTGCAGCCTGTCGCAGGGCGGTGGTGTAGTTGTTGATTGATTCCCCATCTGCCTGGTTCCAGTGGTAAAACGCATGGCAGGCAGCAATCTTGGGTGGCTTTGGGGCGTAGTGGTTGCGGTGCTTCTCTTGGATCGTGTCCCATGGTGTTGCCTGGACTGCTTCAGGCACAACCAATGCTCGGGCCGTCTCAAACACCTCAGGCCCACAGAGGCTGAGGAATAGGCCCCGCTTCCGTTCCTTTGATACTGCTGTCAGCTCGTTGGCTTGGAGGTAGCAGTCAAACCGAGCGAGGTAGGAGTCCCATGATTCAGAGGCTGGCGCAAACGGCGGTAGAGGCACAAGTGAAGCCATGATTCTGATGCCGGAGAGAAGGGCGATGGATGGAACACAGTGCTCTAGCCAGAACGGTCAGCTCTGAATTGGTTCTGTCCAGTGATTTCGCTCAGTGATTTCGCTCTGTGATTCAGCTCAGTTCAGAGGATGGCCGCATCTGGCTGTGCTCTGATGTCCACTAATCCCACCTTCGTCGCCAGTGTTAAATAATGGGTAGACATGGCAGACGACACAGCGATTTCTCCAAAATAGCTCTTTATTTTGTAAGCTGGAATAGAAACTGAACAGCAAACAGCTCAGCCGGCCTGCTTTTATAGGCCGCTAGCTGTCAACATTGTAGCAACAACAACCCAGGGTTTCCCGCCTAAAATAACTGACGTGGACCTGAGTGAAAACTATCTACAGTATCCCCCTGCTGGCCCAGGGTGAGAACTTCTGTACATAACACTGCAGGACTTGTGTCCGAATCCTGATTGTGGGATTTCAAGTGGGGCATCTGGTTGGTGGGATGCTGGACTAGAAGGGCCGCTGGCTTGACCCAACAGAGTCTCTTCTGATGTTCTTGTGCCCTTATGCAAAGGTCAAGAGTTGCAGACTTCATTTCAGAGCTCTGTATGTCTGCATTGTAAATTGTATCTTAACCTGTACTTTAAATTGGTCGTCCCTCCCCATTATGTTTTACTGTAATTATACTGATGTTAGCTGCCCTGAGCCCAGCTCTGGCCAGGGAGGGTGGGGTATAAATAAATAATAATAATAATAATAATAATAATAATTATTATTATTATTATTATTATTATCATCATTATTATAATTATTGTTATCATTATTACTATTATTATAGCAGGGGGCAGCAAACTTTTTCAGCAGGGGGCCAGTCCACTGTCCCTCAGACCTTGTGGGGGGCCGGACTATATTTTGAAAAGAAAAGAAAAATGAACAAATTCCTATGCCCCACAAATAACCCAGAAATGCATTTTAAATAAAAACGCACATTCTACTCATGTAAAAACACCAGGCAGGCCCCACAAATAACCCAGAGATGCATTTTAAATAAAAGGACACATTCTACTCATGTAAAAACATGCTGATTCCTGGACCGTCTGTGGGCCGGATTGAGAAGGCGATTGGGCCGGATCCGGCCTGTGGGCCTTAGTTTGCCTACCCGTGTTTTATAGGATGGCATCAGCTCTCCTGAGTTTCTAAGGGTTTATAAAAGAGACGAAGTGTCTTGAGCCTTGGTGTAAAGAGCTTGGGAGCGCCATGATCAAATATTCATGATGAACATTGGTGCTTATTTGAAACTATAAATCCCGCAACAGTTTCTTGCACATTCAACAGTTTGCTGATTAGCATTCTTCTGTCTGGGCTTTACGAAGACAATAATAGCGAATGCTTATGAGCTTTGCAGAGCCGTCGTTAGATACACAAATATGTTGGCGCCACTTGAGAATGAAAAGGAAATTTTCAAGCCTTCCTAAAATGAGAATAAGTGAGAATTTGGTAACCCTGGGCACTTTCAGTCCAAGATTATTGTGGCCTCCTCCTTGTAGGAATAGAAGATTTTTTTTTTATTATGGTCACAGACCAAAAACATGGAACGTACAATTAGAAACATGCAACTAGTTTAATACAACTAAAGATAAACATGTTTTTCTCAAAGAGCCAACAAGACAATTCTCCTGAAAAAGAATGTTTCAGCTGCTTTGGTAATATGGAAGGAATGTCCCTTTAAGCGAAACTGTACAAAATCTACTTAAAGTCTTCCCAGAAGGGTTCTTAATGGCGGGAGAGAATTGTCCTCTCTGAACAATTTACAGTGCAGAATAACATCTGTTACTCCAGCTCCACACAGGCAGAAACGTTAGTTAACCAGGACCTTGTTTAAATCTTGATACCTTTTTTAAAAAATTACATTTGTAATTAATATTTACATATTGTAATATTTACATATTGTACATACTGTAAAGGGACCCCTGACCATTAGTTCCAGTTGTGGCCAACTCTGGGGTTGCGGTGCTCATCTCGCTTTATTGGCTGAGGGAGCTGGTGTACAGCTTCCAGGTCATGTGGCCAGCAGGACTAAGCCGCTTCTGGCAAACCAGAGCAGCACACGGAAACACTGTTTACCATTCCGCTGGAGTGGTACCTATTTATCTACTTGCACTTTGACGTGCTTTCGAACTGCTAGGTTGGCAGGAGCAAGGACCAAGCAACGGGAGCTCACCCCGTCATGGGGATTCGAACCGTCAACCTTCCGATCGGCAAGCCCTAGGCTGAGTGGTTTAGACCACAGCTTTTATATCATTAATATCGTTGCATTTTTTTACGTTTTCCAATTCTAATTACACTCATTACAAAACGGCTCAAAATTTAAATAAATGTAGAAAGGTAGAAAATTTCTCATTACAAGTCTTCAGACAACCCTGCTAGGGATGTTAATTGCTTACAATAATCTTTCAGATAGCGTATTAATTTACTCCAGTCCTTTTTGGAATACTTGATAGTGCTGGTTTCAGATTTTTCCTGTCAGCCTCACCAGTTCTGCAAAGCCCATCACCTTCATCTGCTACTCTTCCTCTCGGCTAACACTCTCACTGGGTTGGGCCACGACCTCCGTAATCCTAAAGCAGCAAAACAGATGTGGCTGAGCCATTGATGCAGACCCAACAGGAGGAAATGCAAAACGAAAATGCTGCTCAGCATTGTGGCCGCCTTCAACCCTACACGGTGGGGCGGTGTCTCATTTCTGCGCAAAGCAGCGTTAGAAGTTCAGATATCTAAGGTAAAGGTAAAGGGACCCCTGGCCATTAGGTCTAGTCGTGACTGATTCTGGGGTTGTGGCACTCATCTCGCTTTATTGGCCGAGGGAGCCGGCGTACAGCTTCCGGGTCATGTGGCCAGCAGGACTAAGTCGCTTCTGGCGAACCAGAGCAGTGCATGGAAACGCCGTTTACCTTCCCACTGGAGTGGTACCTATTTATCTACTTGCAGTTTGACGTGCTTTCGAACTGCTAGGTTGGCAGGAGCAGGGACTGAGCAGCAGGAGCTCATCCCGTCGCAGGGATTCGAACCACCGACCTTCTGATCGGCAAGTCCTAGGCTGTGTGGTTTAACCCACAGCGCCACCCGCGTCCCTCAGATATCTAAGCTATGTGCCAAATGGCTCCTTAAAACGGAACACTTGGTTGCTATTCTGGGGCTGGACGGCTCGAAAGTCGTATTTTTCAATACAGGTTTTTGTCCCTGTGAATCCAGATAAAATATAACGGATAGATTTCTACAGGATGTGTTACTCGGGGGTGAAAACAGTCCAGATTCAAGGATCCCCAAGCATGCACCTCCAGATGGTGGAGGTGTCGGGTGACATTCTGGCACCCGGTCGTCTTCACTTGGTCACAAGTGGCTGATTTTGTTGTTGTTTAGTTGTTTAGTCGTGTCCGACTCTTCGTGACCCCATGGATCAGAGCACGCCAGGCACCCCTGTCTTCCACTGCTTCCCACAGTTTGGTCAAACTCATGTTGGTAGCTTCGAGAACATTGTACAACCATCTCGTCCTCTGTCGTCCCCTTCTCCTTGTACCCTCCATCATTCCCAGCATCAGGGTCTTTTAACAACAACAACAACAACAACAACAATTTATTTATACCCCACCAATCTGGCTGGGTTTCCCCAGCCACTCTGGACGGCTTCCAACAGAATATTAAAATATAATAGCCTATTAAACATTAAAAGCTTCCCTAAACAGGGCTGCCTTCAGATGTCTTCTAAAAGTTTGGTATTTGTTGTTTTCTTTGACATCTGGTGGGAGGGTGTTCCACAGGGCGGGTGCCACTACCGAGAAGGCCCTCTGCCTGGTTTCCTGTAACTTGGCTTCTTGCAGCGAGGGAACCGCCAGAAGGCCCTCGGAGCTGGACCTCAGTGTCCGGGCAGAACGATGGGGGCGGAGACGCTCCTTTTCCAGGGAGTCTTCTCTTCTCATGAGGTGGCCAAAGTCTTGGAGCCTCCGCTTCAGGATCCGTCCTTCCAGTGAGCACTCAGGGCTGGTTTCCTTCAGAATGGAGATGTTTGATCTTCTTGCAGCCCATGGGACTCTCAGGTGGCCGATAGCCAGGTGCCAAATGCGCCTGGCGAATTTCAATCACTAAGGATGCTACAACCCCCTTGGAAGTTTTGGGGTGGCAGTTATTTTATAGTGTTACTCTTCGTGTCTCTCCCTCTTCTCTCAAACAAAGCCACCCGCCGCCACCCCACCCACCCCCGCGATGATTTCTGCACTGCCACAAAACAACAGCGGGATGCCTTTCTAGTTGTAGACGTCATGTAAAATCTGACATCTCTTTGAAGAGCGCTGCTATTTTGGTTCAAGAGGGCTTTGTCCCCCTGTCTCCCCCTCCTAGGTTTGTTTTTCCACTTTACTTTGTCCTCGCCCAGCTGCTATTTTGCCGAAATGCTTTTCAGATCAGATTACGGCAAATCAATTGAGCTCTTTGCTGAAGACTTTGCTGTCGGTGGGCGCTGCGTCCGAACGGTCCCAAACTTTGTTGGTATACCATTCCCAAAATGGCTGGTACCACCCTACCCTGGGGGGTCAGCAGGATTATTTTGGGGTGAGGCCAAGAGGCAAGGGGGGGCAGAGTGGCCGTGGCCGGAGGGGTAAAGGACTACAGACTTCGAATAGCTTCTCTCGCTGGATCGTCAATTTTGTTGAGTTAACTAATGAAACTAATAGCTCAGTTGGTAGAGTGTAAGATGCTTAGGGTCATGGGTTCGAATCCCGTGTTGGTGGAAAGACTTCTGCTTTGGGCCAGATGACCGTCAGGGTCCCTTCCAACTCGTTCTAGGATTTTATGAATGGGTTTTGTGCAGCAAAGGTGCAATTAAGGGTTACTGTTTTGAATTCTATTGTGCTATCATCTTCCTTAGTGGGTTATGCCAACAACGGTTCTGAATAATGCTTTTTTATAGGGCAAGGTAGGGGTCCCTGAGGGCTAGTTTATGGAACCGGGGGGGGTGACCCCCCAAAATTGGGGAGCCACTGGGGCATAGTTCTAGATGTGGTCATTACTGGGCCATGTTTGTTGCTGAGTTGAGTTCACTCAAATGCACGAAGCCATCATACCTGACAGCTGTAACTCCATTAATTGTCTGCATGATGTCCTCCTCTGAATCACTTCCTTTAAAAAAAGAATCCCCCCCCCCCAGATATATACATTTCACTGATTTCACAATCATTTTGACATTTTAAAACTTGTCTTCCTCCCCCCTCTTTCTTTGGTTCCTTAAATTTATTTTTATTATCTTCTGCATATCCAAATTAACTTAACTTACTCATTTATTTATCTTCTTTAAATATATGCTCTTAAGTAGCTGCAGGTTATTACAATAACCCTGCCAGTGTTTTTATCTGTTTACAATTTATCTGTAAATATTCAAGAAACCATTTCCATTTCTTATTCTTCTGGGAATTTTTTTGCCATTTCTGCATATTCCATAAGTTTCATACGTTGCTGGGGCTTCTTCTTTCCATTTTTGGGCAGGTCAGATTCTTGTCTCCTCTGAATCACTTGCTTCCCACATTTCTGGCTCCCTCGATATGGTTTTTCCTCCTCCTTTTCCCTTTTTGGAGTATTCCTTTCATGAGAAAATCTGGATTCAGGGGAGGGGAAAAGTGTCAGAAGGTGACGACTCAGAGGAGACCTTCATGGGACAACGCAGAATTAATGGAGGCACAGGGAGTTTCCTCTCTGCAAAACAAGACGGTATGGAAGAGGCTTTCAAAGGGTGCGTGGAGACACAGCTGCCATTGCTACAATTCCCAGAGTTCCCTGAGAAGAGGGATTGATTTTTAAGCCACTCTGGGAACTCTGGTTTGTGAAGGGAAATGGGGGCCGCCTAACAATTCTCAGCACCCTTGACAAACTGCGGTTCCCAGGTTACTCTCTGAGAAGCTGTGGCTGTTTAAAGTGGTATCAGATGTGGCCTTCAGTATTCCTGAAGGAGCGTCTCCACCCCCATTGTTCTGCCTGGACGCTGAGGTCCACCTCTGAGGACCTTCTGGCAGTTCCCTCACTGCGAGAAGGGAGGTTATAGGAAGCCAGGTAGAGGGTCTTCTTGGTGGTGGCACCCACCCTGTGGAATGCCCTCCCATCAGATGTCAAGGAAATAAATGGCCTCGGCCCAGTATAGATGAAGGAACGTCTCCACCCCCATCGTTCTGCCTGGACACTGAGATCCAGCTCCGAGGGACCTTCTGGCGGTTCCCTCCCTACGAGATGTGAGGTTACAGGGAAGCAGGCAGAGGGCCTTCTTGGTGGTGGCACCCTCCCATCAGATGTCAATCAAATAAACAACTACAGTGGTACCTCGGGTTATGAACTTAATTCGTTCTGGAGGTCCATTCTTAAGCTGAAACCATTCTCAACCTGAGGTACCACCTTAGCTAATGGGGCCTCCCGCTGCCGCCACGCCGACGGTGTGGCATTTCATCCTGGGGCAAAGTTCTCAACCTGAGGTACTACTTCCGAGTTAGCGGAGTTTGAAATCCGAAGTGTTTGTAACCCAAAGTTCCACTGTATCTGGCTTTTAGGAGACATTGGAAGGCAGCCCTGTATCGAGAACATTTTAATTTCTGATGTTTTACAATGTTTTATATGTGCTGTAAGCTGCCCAGAGTGGCTGAGCAAACCCAGGCAGATGGGCGGGGTATTATTATTATTATTATTATTATTATTATTAGACCAGGCAGCCCATAAAGGATGCTTTAAAACAGATAACTGCCACCTGACATTCCGTCAAGCCAGAGACTGTGCTGTACAGGGATGGGGAATCTTTTCAAAGCTGAGGGCCACATTATTTCCTGGGGAACCTTTTGAGGGCCACATGGTCGTGGTAGGCAGAGCAATTGATATAAATTATACCCTTGAACAGTAGCCTAGTTTCTGCACACAGCCCTCTGAATTCTCCATTCGGTCAAGCAATGAACATAGGTAGAATCTACACACGTATAAAAACTGTTCTGAAAAAGTTTTTTTTAAAAAAAGCGTTTTTAAAAAGACATTGAATTTTCCATAAGGCTTGCCATCGCCATCTAGTGTCACATTGTATATTGCACTTAAAACATGCTTAAAGTGTTTTATTTGCAGCTATATAGCTGAGTCCCTAATCAAAGTTCAGAGAGAGTGAGAGAGGCAAGGTGTGTGGCTGGGAAGGGTTTCAGGGGCTAGGTGGAATATATTGAGCAGATGATAGTCTTAATGGGAGATACAAATGTGGTAGTTTCTCTAGAGATGGATAGAACTATAAGACAAACAGAAACTAAGGAAGGGAGACTACCTGTAACTTTTTTCAAACTGGTAGAGAATTTTGATTTGATAGATATTTGGAAATTTAAATACCCCCTGGACAGGGAATACACATTTCTCTCAGAACCGCATCAGTCCAGTGGAAGAATCGACCCAGTATGGCTTTCGAGAGAGTTAGTGACACAGGCCAAAAGTAGAGGTACAACCCAAAACACTTTCGGATCATAATTCAATTTTATTAGAATTAAAAGGAGAAAAAAATATATTGACTAGATGGAAATTAAATGAGGAGCTTTTAGACGATCAGAATATTTTACAAAAAAGCAGAAAAAGCCCCGCGGGATTATTTTGAATTAAATTTAAACCCAGAAATATCCAAAAAGGTGGTTTGGGATGCCGGCAAAGTGGTAATGAGAGTGTTTTTTCATCCAACAAAATGCTTATCAGAAGAAAATTAGGGAAGGAAAAAAGAAGTACAATGGTACCTTGGGTTAAGAACTTAATTCGTTCTGTTAAAGAAAGTGAAATCAGGGGTTGCTGGAAAATTTTAAAACAGGGATGCAGAAAAGGGAGGCATGGGGAAGTCGGTGAAATAAGGTTTAAGAAAAAGAGGTTATGAAATTATACGTGTTTACATGTTTGTTTGTCTATGTATTGTGAGTTGTAATGTGTTTAATTCATGTTGGAAAACTAATAAAAAATTCATTAAAAAAAAAAGAACTTAATTCGTTCTGGAGGTCTGTTCTTAACCTGAAGCACCACTTTAGCTAATGGGGCCTCCCACCGCTGCGCCGCTGCGATTTCTGTTCTCATTCTGAAGCAAAGTTCTTAACCCGAGGTATTATTTCTGGGTTAGCGGAGCCTGTAACCTGAAGCGTCTGTAACCTGAGGTACCACTGTATTGAATGAATTGATTGAAAAAGAAAAGGAACTGGTCATAAAACCAAGGAACGAGGTAATAAAACAAACAATAAAACTGCTGGAGAGCCGCGTTCAAATCCTGGGGCTCTCTTTTCCCCCTCTGGCACAGAAGGAGGCACACCTATAGAGCAGGGCAGCTGGGGCACAGTACCTTTTGCCTGGCATACCGAGCGAATCTAAAAATAATTCTAAATGGGACTAAACATGGAACGCAAAAGAAAAAAGGCGGTGGCAGTGCAATGTTAATTGCTGAGCAAACCACCTCTCCACAAACTGTTTGTTCAGCTCCAATTAAACTTTCAGATTTCCGTCCTGGCACCAGCAAAACCGAAATCGATGGAAACCATCGCCTGACTCAGGGCTTGCTGGGCTGAATTGCAAGATCCTCCCTCCTTTGCAGTTGTTTGATTTGAGGCTGCTTCCAAACAGACCGTCCCCGCCGGTGCATAAAGGGAGTTAATTTTGAACTTGGCTGGGCGCTTGTTTGCAGGTATCTGTCTATCAGTATTCTGGGTAGAATTGATTTTCCTTTCCTGGTTCGGTAATTACTTCTGCAAAGCCTAATTTGCAAAATTGAAAGCAGCGGAGGGGAACCAGGTCGTTCATAATGTGTTTAGGCATTGTTTAGCTTCAGTCGCCTGCTTTTTCTATCTTACTTCCCCCCCATGGAAGATGGAAAAATGATAACCAGAAGTTCACAAGTGTTTGCTGGTAAAGCAATATAGGGACCTCCTACACAGAAACAGGAACTCGGATGGCATGTCACCAAGAGGGCAACCCTAAAAGAAGCACATAGATCATTGAAAACATTTATATTCTGCCTTTCCTGACAGTTCATGGTGTCTATAACAGTGAAATGGAATAAAGCATAGTTATGAATTGGGAGTGGGGTCAGTCTGGATGATTCCCCGAGTCCCTTTCAATTTTGAGGATCCTGTATTTGTGGGGTAAAATGCCAAACCATTTCTTTTATTGAGGTAATTATTTTGGGTAGCTAATTAAGCACCCCAATTAGCATAAGCAAGGGATAGCTCAGTCAATATCACATAAGACTCTTTTTTGTAATAATAATATTTTATTGAAAGGTTTTCGATTATAAAGAAATAAAGTGATACACAGAAAAAAGAAGAAAATAAAAATAAAAAGGTAAAGGTACCCATGCCCGTACGGGCCAGTCTTGACAGACTCTAGGGTTGTGCGCCCATCTCACTTAAGAGGCCGGGGGCCAGCGCTGTCCGCAGACACTTCCGGATCACGTGGCCAGCGTGACGAAGCTGCTCTGGCGAGCCAGAGCCACACACGGAAACGCCGCTTACCTTCCCGCTGGTAAGCGGTCCCTATTTATCTACTTGCACCCGGGGGTGCTTTCGAACTGCTAGGTTGGCAGGCGCTGGGACCGAACAATGGGAGCGCACCCCGCCGCGGGGATTCGAACCGCCGACCTTTCGATTGGCAAGCCCTAGGCGCTGAGGCTTTTACCCACAGCACCACCCGCTTCCCCTAAAATAAAAATAGAAAGGCACAAAATGTGTAGAGACTATCCCCCCAAAATACCTTAAGCCATTCTTTTATAAATTTGATATTGTTATCCTAATACATATCTAAATATTAATAGCCTAATACATTTTGTATAAGCTCATTCCAAACATTGTCATATTTGTCCAAACAAAGTCTATGTCTGTAAGCAACCTGTTCATAAGTTGCGAGTGTTATCGTATATCGATCCATTTATTGAAGGCAACCATATCTTTATTCTTCCGGTTCATCAATATAAGTCTCTTGGCTACCATTCGAGCACGAAGAATCCATTTTGTTGTCCCGTTACTAACGAATAGAGCATGAGACTCTTAATCTCAGGGCTGTGGGTTTGAGTCCCACGTTGTGCAAAAGATGCCTGTATTGCAGGGGGTTGGACTGGATGTCGCTTGTGGTCCCTTCCAACTCTATAAGATTCTTGTGGAAATGTTCAGGGAGGCAGGAGAGGATATATTGTTTATTAAAACACGATAAAACAACAAACATTAAAAACTTCCCTTCAGATGTCTTCTAAAAGTCAGACAGTTGTTTATCTCCTTGACATTTGATGGGAGGGCATTCCACAAGGCAGGCACCACTACTGAGAAGGCTCTGGTTCCCTGTAACCTCACTTCTCACAATGAGGGAACTGCCAAAAGGCCCTCGGCACTGACACCCACTGTAAACGGCCTCGGTCCTGTATACCTGAAGCAGCGTCTCCACCCCCATTGTTCAGCCTGGACACTGAGATCCAGCGCCGAGGGCCTTCTGGCAGTTCCCTCATTGCGAGAAGTGAGGTTACAGGGAACCAGACAGAGGGCCTTCTCGGTGGTGGCGCCCGCCCTGTGGAACGCCCTCCCTTCAGATGTGAAGGAAATAAGCAGCTATCTTTTCTTTAAAAGACATTTTAGGGACATTCTGTTTAGGGAAGTTTTTAATATTTAATGCTGTATTTGACTGTGTCGACCACAGCAAACTATGGCAAGTTCTTAAAGAAATGGGAGTGCCTGATCACCTCATCTGTCTCCTGAGAAATCTCTATGTGGGACAAGAAGCTACAGTTAGAACTGGATATGGAACAACTGATTGGTTCAAAATTGGGAAAGGCGTACGACAAGGCTGTATTTTATCTCCCTGCTTATTTAACTTATATGCAGAATACATCATGCGAAAGGCTGGGCTGGATGAATCCCAAGCTGGAATTAAGATTGCCGGAAGAAATATCAACAACCTCAGATATGCAGATGACACAACCTTGATGGCAGAAAGTGAGGAGGAATTAAAGAACCTTTTAATGAGGGTGAAAGAGGAGAGCGCAAAATATGGTCTGAGGCTCAACATCAAAAAAACGAAGATCATGGCCACTGGTCCCATCACCTCCTGGCAAATAGAAGGGGAAGAAATGGAGGCAGTGAGAGATTTTACTTTCTTGGGCTCCATGATCACTGCAGATGGTGACAGCAGCCACGAAATTAAAAGACGCCTGCTTCTTGGGAGAAGGGCAATGACAGGCCTAGACAGCATCTTGAGAAGTAGAGACGTCACCTTACCAACAAAGGTCCGTATAGTTAAAGCCATGGTTTTCCCAGTAGTGATGTATGGAAGTGAGAGCTGGACCATAAAGAAGGCTGATCGCCGAAGAATTGATGCTTTTGAATTATGGTGCTGGAGAAGACTCTTGAGAGTCCCATGGACTGCAAGAAGATCAAACGCATCCATTCTTAATGAAATCAGCCCTGAGTGCTCACTGGAAGGACAGATCGTGAAGCTGAGGCTCCAGTACTTTGGCCACCTCATGAGAAGAGAAGACTCCCTGGAGAAGACACTGATGCTGGGAAAGATGGAGGGCACAAGGAGAAGGGGGCGACAGAGGATGAGATGGTTGGATAGTGTTTTCGAGGTTACCAGCATGAGTTTGACCAACCTGCGGGAGGTAGTGGAGGACGGGGGTGCCTGGCGTTCTCTGGTCCATGGGGTCACGAAGAGTCGGACACGACTAAACGACTAAACAACAACAACAATGCTGTATTGTTTTTAACACTTGATTGGAAGCTGCCCAGAGTGGCTGGGGTAACTCAGCCAGATGGGCGGGGTATAAATAATAAATTATTATTATTATTATTATTATTATTATTATTATTATTATTATTTGCCCCCGGGGATGGCATCCTACGTTTTGGGGACCCCAGATGTGGACAATCTCGAGGCATTTGGCCCAGTGTTGTGACTCTGTATAACTGAGTCGTACATCTGATTCACACTCCGGATACTCCTTTTCGGCCCTATTTGATTCCTTATTCTGATTCTATATAATATGGACTCCTTTTGACTGCCATTGAGACTTGTATAAAATAATTGTTGTGTACTGGTATTTTATGTACCTTTATACTATATCACTGTATATTTGAAACTACATTATTTCTGTACTTAAACGTTTTACCTTAAAACTATTGCACTTACACGTTGTGTTTAAATTTACTATTAGCTTCAAACTGTTATTCTTAGCAGAATATACACGTTTTTCTTTTCAACTCTCGAGTAGGAATTATTCCTTATATTGAAACTTGTGGCCTGAGCTCTTGGTATATTCTTTTTAGTGTATTTCCGACAAGAACTCCAATTTCTTTAATAGTGACTCTGTATAAGGCAGAGGCTTCTTTAAGCCTCACCCAAACCTCAAATAGGCGGCGGGGGCGGGGGGGGGGGGGAGAATCATGCAACGATGCCAGAGGAAGACCAGCCAGGCTTCGATGAAGCTGACCGAGACCAAAAGGCTTCCTAATGAGGTTGCAGCAGAACACTATCAGGGGCTGAAGGAGTTCTGGCTCCTTTTAATTGCAGCCCAGAGATCTGAAGCTCCTTCTTTGCAGAGCGACCTGAATGGGGTAAGGCGACCGTTTGCAAACACACAGAGGGGGGAAAAAGAGAACAGTGATTTGCATAGAGTGGTTGGAATACGGGGATGGACATTCAGCGGCATAGCATGCACTGCTGGTGCCTGGGGCGAGGGCACATGCTGCCCCTTGCGGTGGTGTGCGCTCTGGGGAAGGAGGATGCAGAGAGTGAATGGAGCCTCGCCGCTGATGCCGCTGGAACGACCACCCGCCAGAGCCAAGCAGGGTTGCACTGAGGGTGCAGCAGGCATGCACACAAACAGCACGCTCACGCTGCCCTGCCAGCGCTGCGCCGCTCTGTGATGCTGCAGGGCTGCGTGAGGAGGATGCAACAGGCATGCGCCCTTCCTGTTCAGCCTGCAACATCGCTCAATATCCTTGTTGCAGTCACCAAGGGCTGTGGGCAGGCAGGGCGGCGAGGAGCCAAATACCCCCCCAAATGCGCCCAGGGCCACAATCCCTCTGGTCCTCCCCTTGATCAGCATTGGATAGCTCAGTGTCAGGAGTCCAGGTTTCCAGCATGATAACACAGTAAGCGTAGGTAATCAAATAATAATAATAATAATAATAATAATAATAATAATAATTTATTATTTATACCCCACCCATCTGGCTGGGTTTCCCCAGCCACTCTGGGCGGCTTCCAACAGAATATTAAAATACAATAACCTATTAAACATTAAAAGCTTCCCTAAACAGGGCTGCCTTCGGATGTCTTCTAAAAGTCTGGTAGTTGTTGTTCTCTTTGACATCTGAGGGGAGGGCAGGTGCCGCTACCGAGAAGGCCCTCTGCCTGGTTCCCTGTAACTTGGCTTCTCACAGCGGGGGAACCGCCGGAAGGCCCTCAGTGCTGGACCTCAGTGTCCGGGCAGAACGATGGGGATGGAGACGCTCCTTCAGCTATACTGGACCGAGGATTTATTGCAAAAACAAATAGATACCTCCGGATGGCTCTAACAAAGCCTCTGGCATCATCACTCAAGATGACCCTTCTGAAGGTTTCTTTCGCTGTCAACAGCTCTTACGGCTCTTATTTTGCTTCTCGTCTAGTAGCCCTCCCATTCACCGACTCCTAGGACTTATTGGATTAGCTCTTCTTTTCTAATATGCTATCTGTGTGTTTGTTCGCTCCTGTTTGAGCTTCCGGTGAGCTTTGACTGTGTTCTGGCCTGCTCTCAGCTACTGCCTTATCAGCCTGCCCTTCAAGGTCAGGAATAGCCAAAGTTTCCAGCTGCCGGCTCTCCCCTGCCTAACATCTAAGCCTCTCTGTTCTTGGCTGCTTTCTACAGTTGGCTGCAAACCTTTGCTAGGAGCTGGCTCATTCCTGACACTCAGTTGCTTAGAGCTTGGTGCTTAGAGCTTGATAATGCCAAGGTTGCAGGTTCAATCCCCGTATGGGACAGCTGCATATGTCTGCATTGCAAGGGGTTGGGCCAGATGACCCTAAGGGTCCCAACCCTGCAATTCTGTGATTCTATGTGACGCCACTGTGCACATCCAGAAACATTGCAGGCTCAACAGAAACACAATGCATCTCTCCAGAGTAGGAGAGACAGTGACCAGATGGCTGGATGTCTGCTCTGTCTGCTGTCCGGGTGCTCACAGTTGACTGGAAACTTCAAGGCCTCTCCTGCTCTACCTTCTTTTGGGTCGTCTTCTTCTTTTCTATATACAGTGGTACCTTGGTTCTCAAACTTAATCCATTCCGGAAGTCCATTCCAAAACCAAAGCGTTCCAAAACCAAGGCACACTTTCCCATAGAAAGTAATGCAAAATGGATTAATCCGTTCCAGACTTTTAAAAACAACCCCTAAAACAGCAATTTAACATGAATTTTACTATCTAACGAGACCATTGATCCATAAAATGAAAGCAATAAACAATGTACTGCAGTCACACAATCAATCAATCAGTAGCTGAACTGGGTTCCACACAGCCACAAAAACAAAACAAAAAAGCCACAAAAACGCAAAATAAATAGCAAAAGCAGACAGACATCAGTGTTAACACTCAAATCGGAAGCGTAACACTCAAAACGGAGCACGTTTAGCTTCCGAAAAAAGTTTGCAAACTGAAACACTTACTCCTGGGTTTGCAGTGTTCGGGTTCCAAGTTGTTTGAGTAGCAAGGCATTTGTACAGGTACCACTGTATTTTTTTTGCTAATTGCCCCCCCCAAACATTTTGTGTCTTATCCTCATGTCCGGCTTGTGGGTTCCCCATAGGCATCTGTTATCAAGGACTGGGCAGCCTTTCCTTCCAGAGAAGATGAAGACAGTTCAGAATTACCACAGGGGTTTGAGGGAGGTCACAGCTCAGAGGCAGGTCAGAGGAAAAGCTGGGAAACAATGGGAGAGGGGAAGGAGGAATAAGAACCACTAGGGGAGTGACAGCTGACGGACTCAGTGTCTTTAGAAAGCATTCCAGACCCCACCATCTCCCAGAACCCGGCAGGCCTTGAAAGGAGGAGAGCAAAGAGCTCCAAGGCAGAGGGCACTTTTCAGCTCCCATAACGAGGGCTCATGAGGAAGTGGCTCCCAGTACATTTCCGAGCACAATTCAAAGTGTTGGTGCTGATCTTGAAAGCCCAAGACGGCCTCGGTCCAGTATACCTGAAGGAGCGTCTCCACCCCCATCGTTCTGCCCGGACACTGAGGTCCAGCTCCGAAGGCCTTCTGGTGGTTCCCTCACTATGAGAAGCCAAGTTACAGGGAACCAGGCAGAGGGCCTTTTCGGTAGTGGCACCCACCCTGTGGAACGCCCTCCCACCAGGTGTCAAAGAGAACAACAACTACCAGACTTTTAGAAGACATCTGAAGGCAGCCCTGTTTAGGGAAGCTTTTAATGTTTAATAGGTTATTGAATTTTAGTGTTTTGTTGGAAGCCACCCAGAGTGGCTGGGGAAACCCAGCCAGATGGGCGGGGTAATAATAATAAATTATTATTATTATTATTATTATTATTATTATTATTATTAGTGAGAGAGACAGAGCGTGTGAAGATTCACCTGGGACAACGCTGTTATCCAGAGAGGCTGCATTCCCGAGCCTCTGTCTGTGAATATTGAATAAAAGCAGATGTTAAGGACTTTTTCCTGGTCTTGTCCATTCTTGGCAGCTTGGTTTCTTTGCCGCCTGACCTCTGGCTGGCCAGTGCGCGAACAGGATCCTGGACTAGATGGGCCCTTGGCCTGATCCTGCAGGCTCTTGTCAGGTTCTTATGCATGGTGTGCAGTCCAGCGGATCGAGCGGTCCCAGGGGACTGTGGCCAGAGCTCCACCTCTCAGCCCCTGCTTGTCCCTGGGAGAGAACAGAAGTTCCCTGACCGTGTCTGCGGTTTTGCTCAGCTGCGGCCGGTTCCTGATTAAAAGCATCCGGGAAGCCTTGCATCCTTCCGGCCTTGCCTGCTTTGCCAGGCGCTCCTATTGCTTCAATCAATTTTAAATTTGTGATACTGATGATGGCAACAGAAGCCGCTGCTTGGTCACGTGGCCACGGGGAGCTAAAAATACCACTCTCCGCGGAGCTTTACTTATTTCATGCTCCGAAGCCCCAGAAGTGTTTGTTTGAGGGGGAAAACATATTATGAAGATAGCACTTAATGCTATTCAGACACACTTCACAAATAATTTACCAGGGGAGGGGAGGGGAAATAATATCCACTGGAAATCGTGAGCTCCTAGAGTGCCTGGCAATATTTATCCTAATTACGGCGCTAGTAAGCTCTGCTTGCCCTCTTCAGATTTGCGTCTTCTCTTTATCGTTTCTTTACTTTCCCTCTTTATACCACCCTTCACCAAAAATGGCCATAGAAGCCTAGGGTTGTAGTGTTGGGTTGTTGTTGTTGTTGTTTAGTCATTTAGTCGTGTCCGACTCTTTGTGACCCCCTGGACCAGAGCACGCCAGGCACTCCTGTCTGCCACTGCCTCCCGCAGTTTGGTCAAACTCATGTTAGTAGCTTCGAGAACACTGTCCCACCATCTCATCCTCTGTCGTCCCCTTCTCCTTGTGCCCTCCATCTTTCCCAACATCAGGGTCTTTTCCAGGGAGTCTTCTCTTCTCATGAGGTGGCCAAAGTATTGGAGCCTCAGCTTCAGGATCTGTCCTTCCAGTGAGCCCTCAGGGCTGATTTCCTTAAGAATGGATGCATTTGATCTTCTTGCAGTCCATGGGACTCTCAAGAGTCTCCTCCAGCACCAGAATTCAAAAGCATCAATTCTTCGGCGACCAGCCTTCTTTATACTACCCTTCACCAAAAATGGCCATAGAATCCTAGGGTTGTAGTGTTGGGAGGGAACCCCAAATGTCATCTAGCCTGACCCCCTGCAAGGAGGGGGTCACACCTTAAGGATCGTTGGCAGAGGTGATGCATAGAAGTGAGAGCTGGACCATAAAGAAGGCTGATTGCCGGAGAATCGATGCTTTTGAATTGATGCTTTGGAAGACAGGAGTGCCTGGTGTGCTCTGGTCCATGGGGTCACAAAGAATCGGACACGACTAAACAACTAAACAACAACAAAGTATTTGAAACCATGATTTTCACCTTTTATCATTTGCCACTGGACGTTCATGGTTCAGGACAGCCTTCCCCAACTTGGTGCCCTCCATATTTTTTTGGACTATGCTTCCCATGAGCTTGGTAGCAGTTGTAGCACAAAGTATCTGGCGGACATGCAGCTGGGGAACGGTGTTCCGAACCCTGAACACAGGCGACAAATGGTGGGGGAACAAGAGAAGGTTTCCAGCCATTAGATAAAGGTAAAGGTACCCCTGCCTGTACGGGCCAGTCTTGACAGACTCTAGGGTTGTGCGCCCATCTCACTTAAGAGGCTGGGGGCCAGCGCTGTCCGGAGACACTTCTGGGTCACGTGGCCAGCGTGACATTGTTGCTCTGGCGAGCCAGAGCCGCACACGGAAACGCTGTTTACCTTCCCGCTGGTAAGCGGTCCCTATTTATCTACTTGCACCCGGGGGTGCTTTCGAACTGCTAGGTTGGCAGGCGCTGGGACCGAACAACGGGAGCGCACCCCGCTGCGGGGATTTGAACCGCCGACCTTTCGATCGGCAAGCCCTAGGCGCTGAGGCTTTTACCCACAGCGCCACCTGTGTCCCAGTTCCAGCCATTAGAGGGAGGGAATATATCCATGATTTTGAAACATTTCGGATGGGAGCGAGTCAAAGCCAGTTGACTGGAGAAAGACGCTTCTGTGCTGCTGCTTGGCTACTTACCCTTCAACTCACACAAAGCTGCTTCCATCTGGCTGTTGACACAATAAATACATGAATCAAAGAAGCCAGCAAGCTGTTGCAAGGTGCCCTCCTTTATTTGTTCTTTCTTTTCCTCCCCTCTCTCTCCTTTTTTCCTCTTTAGCCTTGTTTTGTTTTGACAACAGAGAAGCTCAGGAATCCCTTGATAACAATTATTTAGATAATCATTCCATCTGAGTAATAAAGAGGCATTTCCAGCTCGCTACAGAGAGCTATCATTATTGTTAATTGTTCACGTAGCCCTTTTTCGCAGGCAAAACGCTCCTTCCTTGGCTGCACACGGGCTGTTATTTCTGCGGCGCAAATGAGGAGATGCCACAAGCGAAATTGCGCAAGTAAAACATCGGTGGATCGGGCAGCTGACAGAATTAAAGGGAAGGCGCCAGGATTGGGACCGAGCTTGCGTTTTAAACTAATGACTCAAATCCATCCTGCAGTGTTTGCGTACGTAGACTAAAATGTGCATATTAGATAGCTTGAAAATGGTTGCGTTTTTTTTTAAGCCATAAAATTGCAGAGTTGGCAGGGACCCCCAAGAGGTCATCTAGTCGAACCCGCTGCAAGGCAGGGATCACACCATAAGAATCCCTGGCAGATGACCATCCAACTTCTAATTAAAAACCTCCAGCAAAGGAGAGCCCACCACTTCCTGAGGGAGTCTGTTCCACTGTCAAATGGCTCCTGCCATCAGAAAGTTATTTCTATTGTTTAGCTGGAATTTGTCCTTTTTGCCACTTGAATCCATCAGTCCTGTCCTATTTTCCAGAGTCTTATCCTCCAGAGCATCAGGAAACAAGCTGTTTTCTGTCACGGGGAGGCACAATTAAAAATAGGACAATAATTCCCATAAGTCACACAATTAACATAAGTACAGTCGTACCTTCTTTTCTCAAATTTAATCCGTTCTGGGAGCCCATTTGACTCCTAAAATGGTTCAAAAAACTAAGGTGTAGCTTCTGATTGGCTGCAGGAGGTTCCTGCAGCCAATCGGAAGACGTGGTGGACATTCGACTTCCAAAAAACGTTTGCAAACCGGGACACACACTTCCAGCTTCCAGACATTTGTTCAGTGTCTCTGGGGCTGACTCAGGATGGCCGCCCATCAACAGACAGAGTTTGAGTCAATCAACCTAGCAGTTCGAAACCCACCAGTGCAAGTAGATGAATAGGTACCGCTGCGGCAGGAAGGTAAACAGTGTTTCCATGCGCTCTGGCTTCCATCACTGTATCCCCTTGCGCCAGAAGCAGTTTAGTGCTGCTGGCCACATGACATGGAAAGCTGTCTGTGGACAAACACCGGCTCCCTTGGCCTGAAAGCGAGATGAGCGCCACAACCCTATAGTCGCCTTTGACTGGACTTAACCATCCAGGGCTCCTTTACCTTTTACCTTTTTTACCTGAGCTGCCCAAAGGACAAGACCACACCCTCCCGCAACTTTGCTGATGTGGTCCAAAGGAAAGCAGAGCAAGATGTTTGGCACCAGCTTGGCTGCAGGAGTTGCCAGAAGGAGGCGTAGAAGGCGCCATCCAACCGTCTTAGGGACTCCACTCTGGATTTGTGTAGAGTTTACTCCTTAGGTCTTTCTTCTCCCAAAGATGTCCTGCTAGGCAGCGGAGGTTTAGGACCAGAGTCTTCCTTTTCCGAGATGGGCTGCCTTCCCAGGTTGATGAGCCCCACTTACCCCTCACTTCCATCTACAGCACGTGCAGAAACCGCCATCTTGACCATTGGACCCACTCTTAGTCTCGTCTGTTGCATCTACCAGAGCCTGTCTTCTCATACAAAGGAAGTCCCTAACTTACCGAAGGTTTGAGATCCATCAGCTACTCTCACCTGGTTTAGCTGCCCAGTCGAAGCCATTGCCGGGGTGTGGCTGCTGTTGCCTGCTGACAGCTTCTAGGAGTCACAAATGAGAACCACCCCGATCTTGAAGCAGAGCAGTTTCTCGCTGGTGGTGGCAGCTGCTGGGAGTTGTTCTCCAAAGCCCCCGTAGGGAATGAAGGTAGCAGATATTTCTCCTCCCTCTGGGTTTGATCCCAAAGTCTTTCTCACGAAGATGCAAGATGCAAGGCAACGGTGAATCTGTCAAGAGTTCAGCCTACACTCGAGTAGGACCCTGGCAGAGACACATGCCCGACTGGCATGTTCTCTCCTTCCTGGTTGATCGTTTGGGAGTTTCATAAGCTTTCTTCAGCCCGAACGTCACAGCGACCGATGCCAACCGACACCGGCACACTTAGGGATCTGCAGAGTTTGTGCAGTTGCGTAACAGACCTCAGCAACTCAGCATTTTGGCTAATCTACTTTATTTACATATAAACACACACGGAGCACTGCAACATGGCTCCCTCTCTCTCTAGCATCAGACAGCAAAGAGAAAAAGAACAAAGGACAACCGTCCCACTTCACGGGACACAGGAACACAAACATCCTGTCTCCATCACTTCCCACTCTGTGGAGTCAAAACGTGTACCGTCATGTGATAGACAACAATCCCATGACTGCAATCACAGAGCAGGAATTCTAACAGAATCAGCTATTCTTCAAGGTGCCATGGGTCTCTGTGTCATCCTTCACCAACTTGGCACCCTCCAAATGTTTGGGGCTAAAACTCCTGTGTGCTGGTCCTGGGGGGGGGTTACCATGCGGCGTGGTCCGTGTCCAGTCCGAGGCTGAAGCGGGGTCCAAGGCAGTGAGTCGGGCGTGGTCAGGAACTCTGGCAGAAAGCAGGACAGGGTGCAGGCAGGAACAGGTAACCAACGATGTTGCTCCCGCAGACCTGGGCCTGGGTGGACTGGCCTTTATCTCCTCTGAGGCATAGGGTGGCCCTGGTCCACAGCTGACTCGCCTCTCCTGGCCTGGAGGCAAGCACTCCTCCTGCGAGAACTTAGTTCCCTCCACCTCTCTGCCCTGAGCCTCTGCAGCTCAGGAGAGGCTGGAGGGTTACTAGACCCAGAGGCAACCTCACCTTCCCCTGACAGGGCTGGGAGAGGAGCACCTGCAGGCAATGGGTCCTCCATCACCTCCGGAGCCAGAGCGGATTCAGCTGGTGTCTGCTCCTGAGGATCCGGCACAGGTGAGGGCCCTTCAGGTTCAAGCCCCTGCCCCAGCTCAGCCGGCCCTGGAGGTGGGGACTCCTGTGCAGGCTGGGATTCCTCAGGTTCAGCCTCTGAATCAGATTCCCAGGCCATCACATCCTGTCAGCTCCAGACTGCACAGAGGGCACCAGGTTGACGAAGAATGGCCTCAGTTGTTTTTGCTGCAACATGCTAAAACAGCCTCACCCGAACCAGATACTTCAAACTACAGTCCCCACCACCTCTGAACAATAGCGGGACTGATGGGACTTGTGGTCCGGAAGATCTGGAAAGCGCCCAGCTGGGGAGAGCTAGGCTAAGCCCATCCCCACAGAGCCAACTGCTCCATTTTCAGCACAAAACCCATCCCGTGCAAAGAGGCAACCTGGGCCCAGGAAGTGTATCTACTGCTCTAGAAAGATGACATTTAATATTATTGAAATATGCCAGCTTTGCAGGTGCTTGTTTACATGCAATGTAGGTCACTAACCTAAATTTAAACGGTACCTTTCCTTAGGGACGCGGCAGGGTTCGTTCCCTCGGGGAATACTCCCAGGAAGGCACGGCTGGCGATCCGAGGGGCAGATGGATGACCTGCTTCCTAATTGCGCTGCGCATGATGTTTGCATAATGGGCGGAATTTGCAGCTGGAGTCAAAAGAGGGCAAGCCCGTGGCACTGGGAGGCAATGGGAGGCTGTAAATTATATGCTGCTGCTGCTGCTGAGCCCTTTCGTTGAGGCTCTTCCCCCAGTGTTGCTGAAGGAAGGCAGGTGAACATTATGAGAGCCACTGTGGTGTAGCGACAGAAAGGTAGCCGTGTTGGTCTGCCATAGTCAAAACAAAAAATTTTTTTCCCTTCCAGTAGCACCTTAAAGACCAACTAAGTTAGTTCTTGGTATGAGCTTTCGTGTGCATGCACACTTCTGAAGTTCCCTCCACCTCTCTGCCCTGAGCCTCTGCAGCTCAGGAGAGGCTGGAGGGTTACTAGACCCAGAGGCAACCTCACCTTCCCCTGAAAGAGCTGGGAGAGGAGCACCTGCAGGCAATGGGTCCTTGATCACCTCCGAAGTCTTCTGAAGAAGTGTGCATGCACACGAAAGCTCATACCAAGAACTAACTTAGTTGGTCTTTAAGGTGCTACTGGAAGGGAATTTTTTTTTTTTTGTGGTGTAGCGGTTAGAGTGTTGGACTAGGAGTGTTGGCCGGGAGACCAGGGTTCGAATCCCCGCTCAGCCATGAAGCTTGCTGGATGGCCTTCACTTTCAAAGAATATGAGACAGATTCATGGAGGAGTGGGCTATCGATGGTTACTAGCCACAGTGGTTGCACCCAGTGCTTTTTTCCTAAAAAATGTTTAGGGGTACTCTCATTTTGACTCAAGAAAACCACCGTTTTATAGTTCAAATCGGGGAAAATAAGTAACAGCAAATGGAGAGAGCTCTTGTGGTCAAATCCTGCTCCCTGGTTTCCCATAGGCATCCGGTTTTCCACTTTGGGAACACGATGCCATGCCCTCCAACATTTCTCCGATGAAAATAGGGATGTCCTATTCCATCAACAACATTATTATTAATAATAAAACATTAAACCATTAAAAACCCTTCCCTACACAGGGCTGCCCTCAGATGTCTTCTAAAAGTTATATACTGTAGTTCATGGGTAGGCAAACTAAGGCCCAGGGGCCGGATCTGGCCCAATTGCCTTCTAAATCCGGCCCGCGGACGGTCTGGGAATCAGTGGGTTTTTACATGAGTAGAATGTGTGCTTTTATTTAAAATGCATCTCTGGGTTATTTGTAAAAGGTAAAGGTAAATGTACCCCTGCCCGTACGGGCCAGTCTTGCCAGACTCTAGGGTTGTGCGCTCATCTCACTCTATAGGCCGGGAGCCAGCGCTGTCCGCAGACACTTCCGGGTCACGTGGCCAGCGTGACAAGCTGCATCTGGCGAGCCAGCGCAGCACACGGAACGCCGTTTACCTTCCCGCTAGTAAGCGGTCCCTATTTATCTACTTGCACCCGAGGGTGCTTTCGAACTGCTAGGTTGGCAGGCGCTGGGACCGAGCGACGGGAGCGCACCCCGCCGCGGGGATTCGAACCCCCGACCTTTCAGTCGGCAAGTCCTAGGCGCTGAGGCTTTAACCCACAGCGCCACCCGGGTCCCGGGTTATTTGTGGGGCATAGGAATTCATTCACCCCCCCAATATAGTCCGGCCCCCCACAAGGTCTGAGGGACAGTGGACCGGTCCGCTGCTGAAAACGTTTGCTGACCCCTAGTGTCTTATCTCCTTGGCTCGGGGGTCGCATAACTCCATACCCTCCAACATTTCTCCAATGAAAATAGGGATGTCCGAAGGAAAAGCGGGACATTCTGGGATCAAATCAGAAACCAGTCTCTGTAAATCCAGTCTTTGGAAAATAGGGACACTTGGAGGGTCTGGGATGCTGGACTAGATGCGTCACAGGCCGAATCCAGCAAACTCTTCTTATGTTTGTAGGGGTTTATACACTAGCACCTTGATCACAGCCTGGGAGCTAATGGCCAGCCAGTGCAAATCTCTTTCTTCTTCTTCTTCCTTTTGGCTGCTGCTGCTGGAGCCCAGTGGCCTCTGAGCCCACAAGAATGCTGCATCTCTCCATCCTTGAGGCCTGGGGTCAGCGGCAGACTTGGGTACTGTGGAATCCTGTGCAAAGCCGACATCTAGCACCCTCCCAGGCCTCCCTCTGCCTTCCCAAAGTTGGGTAAGGAGGTGCCCAGCCTTGGGAGGGAGGCGCAGGGCTCTGGTGTGGTCCTAGAGCCCTCTCATCTCCTTTCCAAAGCTGGGAAAGTGCTAGGCTTTGCGAAGGAGGCTTTGTGAGTGTCTGGAGGCAGTTGGAGGATGGATGGCGGCTAACAGATTGAGGTTGAATCCTGACAAGACAGAAGTACTGTTTTGGGAGGACAGGAGGCGGGCAGGTGTGGAGGATTCCCTGGTCCTGAATGGGGTAACTGTGCCCCTAAAGGACCAGGTGCGCAGCCTGGGAGTCATTTTGGACTCACAGCTGTCCATGGAGGCACAGGTCAATTCTGTTCCAGGGCAGCTGTTTACCAGCTCCATCTGGTACGCAGGCTGAGACCCTCCCTGCCCGCGGACTGTCTTGCCAGAGTGGTGCATGCTCTGGTTATCTCTCGTTTGGACTACTGCAATGCGCTCTCTATGTGGGGCTACCTTGAAGGTGACCCGGAAACTACAACTAATCCAGAATGCGGCAGCTAGACTGGTGACTGGGGGCGGCCGCCGAGACCATATAACACCGGTCTTGAAAGACCTACATTGGCTCCCAGTACGTTTCTGGAATTCAAAATGCTGGTGCTGACCTTGAAAGCCCTAAAGCCTTGAAAGCCTCGGTCCAGTATACCTGAAGGAGCGTCTCCACCCCCATCGTACTGCCCGGACACTAAGGTCCAGCTGTGAGGGCCTTCTGGCAGTTCCCTCCCTGCGAGAAGCCAAGTTACAGGGAATCAAGCAGAGGGCCTTCTCGGTAGTGGCACCCTCCCTGTGGAACACCCTCCCACCAGATGTCAAAGAGAACAAGAACTACCTGACTTTTTGAAGACATCTGAAGGCAGCCCTGTTTAGGGAGGCTTTTAATGTTTGATGTATTACAGTATTTTAATGTTTTTTTGGAAGCTGCCCAGAGTGGCTGGGGAAGCCCAGCCAGATGGGCGGGGTATAAATAAATAAATAAATAAATAATAATTATAGCAGGACCCTGCCAGAGCCTCACACCTCCTTGTCAAAGGCCAACACCTTGCTTATCAGGCTTTGAGATGGCGCCCCCTTGGCTCAGCACCAGGTGCCACTCATACAGCCCTAAATTGGACCCTGCTGGGGTGCTGACTCTTGGAGGGGAGGGGACCTATCCAGTCCAAATGTTCTCAGATGTTTTCCCCTTCCCCCATGTCACAACCCCAACCCCAGCTCTCACAAGGCATCCAGTGCTCCACTTCAAAGAGGCTTCAAATCAAAATGATGCATTTTGCTGGGTTTTGGGCTTTGGCATTTTCTGGCTCTCTCGTCCAGTACATTTCTGAAGCAAAGCAAGAAGGTTAAGACTTGGTCCCTGGAGTCTTCCCCGTAATGGTCTGAAAAAAACTGACAGAAGAGTTCCCTGCAGAAGCAAAAGGTGAATGTGTGTTGGAAGGAATAAGCTTTTATGCCTTGTTTTGATAATCAAGGCATTCAAATGCTTTTCTTTTTTAAAGAAAAGTTTGTCTAGGTCAGCTCAGGCTGATGGGAGTTGTAGTTCACAACATCTGGAGGGCACCAGGTAGGGAAAGCCAGGTGAGGAGCACAACTCCTTAGAAATCTCCGATGGAGGAGAGCTCACCATTTTCTGGGGGAGCCCATTCCCCCGGTCAAACAGCTCCCACTTTTGCATGATATACAGATTCTTAACAAACAGAAGATGCCCATTTAGGTTAGAGCCAATTCCATATCAGGGCAGGATGAATGAAGAGATCTTGAACCTGTTTGGTTGTTGGCATCCATCTGTCTTGGGAGACAAGAGAGCAGTGCCCCTTCGGGGGTGAAGTCAAACCATTGGAGAGATACAGCTGTGACTGTAGAGACCAATAAGGGACCACAGTTTAAGGCAGGCAGTAGGAGACCAGGGAGACATGATGATCTCTCCCACCAAGGAAGGCAGCTCATCCCTTACGCCAATCAAGTTGAGCTTATAACTTGTAACTGCTGCCTCCCATGTTGTTTTTTTGCTGTGCATGGAGGTCTTGGGCTGCCCAGACGACAAGACCCCCCCTCTCAACCTCGCTGATGTGATCCAAAGGAAAGCAGAGTGTAGGAATAACGGAGGACAACCGGAGGTTGGATGCAGTTGAGCTGTGCAGAAGCACGCTGGCAAGCATGCTCTAAGACAAGCTGCCGGCTAGCTCTGTAGAGGCTCCTTTTATTAGCACACTATGCAAAACCAGTCAGATAGATTTGGACTGTGACCTTTACACATCTTCCAACCCCGAGATCGTGGGGTGGTACAAAGTTATTTTGGCACCTGTTTCCACCGCATCATTTCCCCCTTGAACAATGTATGATGCAGGAGACAAAGGTCACAGACAGGGCGCGGCAGAGAGCAAAGGTTAGATAGAGGGCATGATGTCCAGACAGCTGTGGCTTTGTCTGCAGATGGAAGTGTGCTCCACACCAGACGAGTGGAAGTGTGCTCCACACCCGGCGATCATTCCTTCAGCAGAGCAAGACATTTGGCGCCAGCTTGGCTGCAGCAGTTGCTGGAAGGAGGCACCATCCAACCATATTAGCAACTCCACTGCAGATTTGTGTAGGGTTTACTCCAGAGGTCGGCAAGGTTTTACCTGCCTGGGCCGGTCAAGTCCCATGGAGATCTCTCCATGGACTGGATCGCACGCACACAAATTCTGGCGTCTGGGCATGTGCAGACGTGATTCCCGGCACCACAGAAGCAAGTCCCTGCACCGTGCTGTGCCGGTTTAGTGCAGCGTGCGAGGACTCGCTCAGCGGGTGGCTTGGTTCGGGGGTGGCTCGTGGGCCAGTTAAACTGCCGCTGTGAGATGCTTGTGGCCTATGGGCCACACGTTGCCGACCCCTGATTTACTCTTTAGCTTTTTCTTTTGCTGGAGGTGTCCTGCAAGGCAGCGAGTATGGATTACTCCTCAGGGTTTACCCTCAAAGCCTTTCTCTTGGATGGGTATGTAATAATAATAATAATAATAATAATAATAATAATAATAATAATAATATATTATTTATACCCCGCCCATCTGGCTGAGTTTCCCCAGCCACTCTGGGCGGCTCCCAATCAGTGTTAAAAACAGTACAGCGTTACATATTAAAAACTTCCCTGAACAGGGCTGCCTTAAGATGTCTTCTGAATGTCAGGTAATTATTTATCTCTTTGACATCTGATGGGAGGGCGTTCCACAGGGCGGGCGCCAGTACCGAGAAGGCCCTCTGTCTGGTTCCCTGTAGCCTCACTTCTCGCAATGAGGGAACCGCCAGAAGGCCCTCGGCACTGGATCTCAGTGTCCGGGCAGAACGATGGGGGTGGAGACGCTCCTTCAGGTATACAGGACCGAGGCCGTTTAGGGCTTTAAAGGTCAGCACCAACACTTTGAATCGTGCTCGGAAACGTACTGGGAGCCAATGCAGATCTCTCAGAACCGGTGTTATGTACCGGCTTCTTGACCATCGGACCCCCTATTGGTCTTGTCTGCTCCATCCCCCAGAGTCTGTCTTCACATGCAGGGGAAGCCCCTAACTCAATGAGGGTTTGAGCCCCACCAGCTCCCCTCACCTGGTTTAGCCAGCCAGTCAAAGCCATTCCCGGGTTGTAACCGCTGTTGCCTGTTGACAGCTTCTAGGAGCCACAGGTGAGGGCTTAGTGCTGGGTGGGGACCAAAGCTGGAGGACAAACCACCGCAGAAGGAGCATGATGCGTCCCCCACCAGAGGTACTTCCCCAATCTTGAAACAGAGCAGTTTTTATTCTGCAAGCCTTTCTTCCTCGCTGGCTTCTGGAAGCTGTAGTCCAAAGCCTCTTGAGAGAACCAACCAGGCTGGGAAGAGGCTGTTGTATAAACTGCTAGTATAAAAGCCTTCCTTCCCGTTTACTGCAAGATAAGAAGAAATCATGTTTCCAAGATGCCTTGGTCAGACACGCTCACGGGAGCTTGACAGCCGGCGTGGGGGGGTGGTTGTTGTTATTGTGAGAGACAGAGACTTAGAGCCGTTCTGCTTCAGGTCCCCGGACCACCAGAGCCGGAATTCTTCCAGTTATCTTCCATTTATCCTCACTTCTCTGTGCAGTTTACCCGGCTGGCATGGGCAAGGCTTGCAATGTGGCATGAAACGCCCGTCCTTCCAAGAGGCGGCAGCTGCTCAAATCGTTTATCTCTTGCTTTCTAACTGCCCCAAGGGAGATTGCAAGAAGAGTCTGGCTGGATCAGGCCAATGGCCCTTCCTGCCAGTACAGTGGTACTTCAGGTTAAGTACTTAATTCATTCCGGAGGTCCGTACTTAACCTGCAACTGTTCTTAACCTGAAGCCCCACTTTAGCTAATGGGGCCTCCTGCTGCCGTCACGCCGCCGCAGCACGATTTCTGTTCTCATCCTGAAGCAAAGTTCTTAACCTAAAGCACTATTTCTGGGTTAGCAGAGTCTGTAACCTGAAGCGTATGTAACCTGAAGCGTATGTAACCCGAGGTACCACTGTACTCTGCTGCTAACAGTAGCCGGCAAAATGTTTCTGGAAAGAGAAACGTCACAGAATTTAGTTTCGGCTGACATTTTGTTTGGAAACCCGCTTAGTTCAAACTTGATGGACTGATATGCAGCGGTGTACTGGCACATTCAGTTGTGCAGGGTCTCTTCAAGCTAGCCACAGCCATGTCCCTTTCTAAGATGGTGCACTAATATTATAATTATGCGATGATGACAATTAGGGATGTCTTGCAACAATCAGTGCAAATCTCAGTGTGTTGCTTTTCAGCCAGATATACTATTTTTTGTGCACGGGCCACGGATTTGGAGTGCTCAAACATCTTTTGGACTGATTTAAGTCGTGTTTTTACCAACAAAGGTCCGTATAGTTAAAGCCATGGTTTTCCCAGTAGTGATGTATGGAAGTGAGAGCTGGACCATAAAGAAGACTGATCGCTGGAGAATTGATGCTTTTGAATTATGGTGCTGGAGGAGACTCTTGAGAGTCCCATGGACTGCAAGAAGATCCAACCTATCCGTTCTGAAGGAAATCAGCCCTGAGTGCTCACTGGAAGGACAGATCCTGAAGCTGAGGCTCCAAGACTTTGGCCACCTCATGAGAAGAGAAGACTCCCTGGAAAAGACCCTGATGTTGGGAAAGATGGAGGGCACAAGGAGAAGGGGATGACAGAGGACGAGATGGTGGGACAGTGTTCTCGAAGCGACCAGCATGAGTTTGACCAAACTGTGGGAGGCAGTGGAAGACAGGAGTGCCTGGCGTGCTCTGGTCCAGGGGGTCACGAAGAGTTGGACACGACTAAACGACTAAACAACAACAACTATTTTTTTTGCATGGGCCACTGATTTGGAGTTCTCCAACATCTTCTGGAATGACTTAAGTCGTGTTTTCCTCAAACTTCACCTTTTCCTTGAAACTGAAGCACCCTGAGTTTCCAGTGCCTCTTCTGGGAATGAATTACTTGCACCGTGTGAAGAATAGGGAGGGTGAATACGCCAGTTTTGCCTCCTTTCCGTTTCTCATTTTTCCAGTCCTCAGTTCAGAGCTTCATATTTCCACATCAGACGGCTTTCAAAATAAATCCATATGAAAATTCATTGATGTTTTAGTGGAAGTTTATCCCAACATACACAATCTTACCCTAGTGTGCACTCTTTCATACATGTTAACTGCTTGGAGAACTCACTGCAAAATTCAAGGAAGTACAGATTTTGAAAAGTAGGCGTGTTTCGCTTCACTTACTGCTCTGGAAAGTGCCAATGAGATCTGTTTGCCTTTCAGTGCAAACTGAATCTAATTCCAGCCAGCCATCCCTGGCCATCCCCAGTGAATAAGTCCTCTCTTCTGTCTCTCCTGAATCTTCCAGCTTCGTTAAAGGTAAAGGTAACGACTCTGGGGTTGCGGCCGACTCTGGGATTGTGGCGCTCATCTCGCTTTACTGGCCGAGGGAGCCGGTGTACAGCTTCATGCGGCCAACATGACTAAGCTGCTTCTGGCGAACCAGAGCAATGCACAGAAACGCCATTTACCTTCCCGCCGGAGTGGTACCTATTTATCTACTTGCACTTTGACATGCTTTCGAACTGCTAGCTTGGCAGGAGCAGGGACCGAGCAACGGGAGCTCACCCTGTCACGGGGATTCGAACCACCAGACTTCTGATTGGCAAGCCCTAGGCTCAGTGGTTTAGACCACAGCGCCACCCACGTCCCCTTCCAGTTCGAAGCCCCCAAATTCTAATATTGCAAGAGAACAAAGTGTCATGATGAACAAAGGGCACTCTGCCAGTGTTCAGCCGTGGCAAAGACATTCAGGAGTGGTTCTGCAATTCTGCAATTGCAAGGAAAGCAATTAGCGCCGGGTGCACTTTCCCCAACTTTTGAGACATGTCAGCATTCAGCATCTGACTTTGCCAGCAGAATTCTCCTGAGGCCAGTGGACCTCCCTGGGGGGGCCAAAATAACACTGGAGGTGGGGTGGGGTGGGGAAAGTGGACTTTCTGAGAAGCTGTAATAATAGTTTTTAAGATGAGTGAGCCAGCAAAAAGTTAATGGCATTGCAGTCCCTTCTGCTATTCAACGGGGTCCCCCCCCGCTCCACCTTTCATTCCTCAGCCATTTGGGACTTAAATAGGGAACAGCTCACAGACCTCACAAATGAGCGCATTAGAATTCCAAGCAGTTTCATAATTCAGATTTTCAGAAATCTTGGGTGAGCTGCTGGCACAAAGGACCGGCTTTATTGAGGTGAAACGGTTCACAGCCGCTCACTGGGGGAATTGTAATTTGAAAGGCATGGATATTTTCTCTGTGTTTGGATCCTGCATTGAGTTCCTGGGGAAAAATGAAGATCTCATTCCTCTTGTACTTATGTTAAGCTGTATTATATCATTGCAGGAGAGCTTAGAGCTGTCTTTCCCAACCAGGTGCTGCCAGATGTTTTGGCCCATGGCCCATGGGAATTGTAGTACAAAACATCTGGTGGGTGCCAGGATCCCCAAGTGGGCCATACCATGCCCTGTGGGGGAGGGATTGTTACGAGGCAAGGGGACGGCAGGGGGCACTGAGGTAAATGGCAGTAAGACTTTGAAAAGCTGATTTCGCTGGATGAACTTCATCAGTTTTCCTGAATTAATTAAACTAAATAATTTTAATTGGATCCTGAATACGTGCACCATTAATTGTTACTGTTTTGAATGTTACTGTGTTATTATCTTCCTTAGTAGGCCATGGAAACTACTATTCTGAATAATCCTTTTTCTAGAATAGGGGGCACTGGGAATGAGTTTTTGGAAGCAAGGGAGATGTCGCCCCCAAAAAGTTTGGAAACTACTGCTTTGGAGTTATGATAGAACCTGAGGTAAAGGTAAAGGGACCCCTGACCATTAGGTACAGTCGTGGCCGACTCTGGGGTTGCGGCGCTCATCTCGCTTTACTGGCCGGGGGAGCCGGCATACAGCTTCTGGGTCATGTGGCCAGCATGACTAAGCCACTTCTGGCGAAGCAGAGCAGCGCACGGAAACGCCGTTTACCTTACCGCCAGAGCGGTACCTATTTATCTACTTGCACTTTGATGTGCTTTTGAACTGCTAGGTTGACAGGAGCAGGGACCGAGCAACGGGAGCTCACCCCATCGCGGGGATTCGAACCGCCAACCTTCTGATAAGCAAGTCCTAGGCTCTGTGGTTTAACCCACAGCGCCACCCCCTTGCCCTCAGAGCCTGAGAGTTCATCCTAAAATATAGGTCACTTGCTTTAAACTCTGCAAACTCATCACAGCCAAAGTCTGCTGTTTCCTAGAAATTCTCACAGCGCGATTAGCCTTGTTGCCACCTGCCCTCGGCTTGACTGCATGGAACTCTTCCCACTTGCTAGAGTTGCCATATTTTGAAGAGCAAAAAAGAGGACACATTTGCCGACTTCTGCTTTTAACTATAAATCTCTATGACGACTCTCATCGTGAAAAAGAGGACGTGTCCTGGAAAAAGAGGACATATGGCAACTCTTCCTGGACATCTTGTGGACCCGCTGGACGTATTTTCACACTTGGGAGAAAAAATGCTCACTGGAGCGAGTGTGTGTTTGTGTAAAATTCCTCTTGGGAGTTCAAGTGCTTTCACCAAATCCCCAATCTGACAGACTTTATTCAGCACAGACCAAAGGTAAAGGGACGTGGGTGGTGCTGTGGTCTAAACCACAGAGCCTCTTGGGCTTGCCGATTGGAAGGTCAGCGGTTCGAATCCCCACGACGGGGTGAGCTCCCGTTGTTCGGTCCCAGCTCCTGCCAACCTAGCAGTTGAAAAGCACACCAGTGCAAGTAGATAAGTAGGTACCACTGCGGCGGGAAGGTAAATGGCATTTCCGTGCACTCTGGTTTCTGTCGTGGTGTCCTATTGTGCCAGAAGCGGTTTAGTCCTGCTGGCCACATGACCTGGAAAGCTGTCTGTGGACAAACGCCGGCTCCCTCGGCCTGAAAGCAAGATGAGTGCCGCAACCCCAGAGTCGGCTGCAACTTAGTTGGTCTTTAAGGTGCTACTGGAAGAAAAAAATTTTTTTGTTTTGCCTATGGCAGACCAACACGGCTACCTTTCTGTAATTCAAAACCCATGACACCTTTGGGAAAGGCTGTTCTCCAATTAGAGCGCTCACAGGCCAGTGATTCCCAGTTGTTGGTGTTTATACTATATTTTTAAAGATTTGTCTTAATGAGAGTCTTTAAACCTCTTTTGTTGACCACCAACATCATGCTATCCATTCTTAAGTTCGGAATAGAGTAGTTGCTTTGGAAGACGATCATCAGGCATCCGCACAACATGACCTGGCTGGTGTATGGAAGGGCTGGGGGATGAATCCCGAGGGCTGCATCTGAACCCAAGGCGTGAAGTTCTCCACTCCCTTGTCTAAATGCCTCCCTTTATTTTGTTGCATAATATCTATTCTAATCGGAATTGTCTTCTTCCCAATGCTACGGAAAGGAGCTGAACCATGTCACTGCAAAATATTTACATAATGCATAATCTCATAGACTTGTGTTCTAGAAAATATTCAAAGAAGACCCAGGTCTTCATTTGCATAATGCATACATTTTGCAAAATTCAGCTTTTCTTGCTGCAGATTTTTTTTATATAAATAGTGTGCATACAACTCTGATTATAATCTCCCAGCTTTCATTAACTCTCTGGTTGCTTGTCCCCACCAGCCACAAATAAGAGCTTTCTCTCTTTTTCTGCAGCAAGAGCCTTGCTTATAAAAAAGAACATGATTTGGAGATTTGAAATGCAATATTCCAGTCACAGGCTGACGGGAAGGACCAGATCTCAGGGGGCCAGAGAGAAGATTTGTCCTTAGCTTCTTTTAATCATTCAGTAAGACTTGCCGATCAGAAGGTCAGCGGTTCGAATCCCGCCGACGGGGTGAGCTCCCGTTGCTCGGTCCTTGCTCCTGCCAACCTAGCAGACAAAAGCATGTCAAAGTGCAAGTAGATAAATAGGTACTGCTCCGGCGGGAAGGTAAACGGTGTTTCCGTGCACTGCTCTGGTTCACCAGAAGCGGCTTAGTCATGCTGGCCACATGACCTGGAAGCTGTATGCCGGCTCCCTCGGCCAATAAAGCGAGATGAGCGCCGCAACCCCAGAGTCGGTCACGACTGGACCTAATGGTCAGGGGTCCCTTTACCTTTACCTTAAGGTGGCTGTTCCCATCTATTGCAGGGAAGTGGGCAAAGCAGCGATGCCGGCAACGTAACAGTCTATTTCTCCTCTCAGGAAATATCAGCTGTCCTGTGTTGTCTTAACTGTCCTGAATGGGTTGTAGGTTCAAGAGCAATTTGGAGGTAGGAAAGATTTTTCTTTTAAGTTCTGAGATCGGTCAAAGGTGAGGCTCGATTAGGATAACTCCTCAGGGGAGATTGAGGTTGAATCCTGATAAGACGGAAGTACTGTTTTGGGGGGACAGGGGGTGGGTGGGTATGGAGGATATCCTAGTCCTGAATGGGGTAACTGTGCCCCTGAAGGACCAGGTGCGCAGCCTGGGAGTCATTTTGGACCCACAGCTGTCCATGGAGGCGCAGGTTAACTCTGTGTCCAGGGCAGCTGTCTACCAGCTCCACCTGGTACGCAGGCTAAGACCCTACCTGCCCGCGAACTGTCTCGCCAGAGTGGTGCATGCTCTAGTTATCTCACGCTTGGACTACTGCAATGCGCTCTACGTGGGGCTACCTTTGAAGGTGACCCAGAAACTGCAACTAATCCAGAATGCAGCAGCTAGACTGGTGACTGGGAGTGGCCACCGAGACCACATAACACCGGTCCTGAAAGACCCACATTGACTCCCAGTATGTTTCTGAGCACAGTTCAAAGTGTTGGTGCTGACCTTTAAAGCCTTAAACGGCCTCGGCCCAGTGTACCTGAAGGAGCGTCTCCAGCCCCATTGTCCAGCATGGACACTGAGATCCAGCTCCGAGGGCCTTCTGGCAGTTCCCTCCCTGCGAGGTTACAGGGAACCAGGCAGAGGGCCCTCTCGGTAGTGGCACCCGCCCTGTGGAACGCCCTCCCATCAGATGTCAAAGAGGTAAACAACTACCTGACTTTTCGAAGACACCTGAAGGCAGCCCTGTTTAGGGAAGTTTTTAATGTTTGATGTTTTATTGTGTTTTTAATATTCGCGGGTGGCGCTGTGGGTAAAGCCACAGTGCCTAGGACTTGCCGATCGTATGGTCGGCAGTTCGAATCCCCGCGGCGGGGTGAGCTCCCGTCCTTCAGTCCCAGCTCCTGCCCCCCTAGCAGTTCGAAAGCACCCTTAAAAAAGAAGTGCAAGTAGATAAATAGGTACCGCTTTATAGCGGGAAGGTAAACGGCGTTCCGTGTGCTGCGCTGGTGCAGGCTCGCCAGAGCAGCTTCGTCACACTGGCCATGTGACCCGGAAGTGTCTGCGGACGGCGCCGGCTCCCGGCCTCTTGAGTGAGATGAGCGCACAACCCTAGAGTCTGTCAAGACTGGCCCGTACGGGCAGGGGTACCTTTACCTTTAATATTCTGTTGGAAGCCACCGAACATTGGCATCAGCTGGTGCAGATTTTGGAGATCTCAGCGGCAAACCGTGAGCGTGTTGCACATATGCACGCAAAATTCCCCCGACGTTTAAAAATTCAATTTACTCTCCTTTTAAAAGAGAAGCATGGCAAGCCCATTAGCGGGGAAAGGGAACATATGTTTCCCCGTGCTGAGCAGCTTGGACATGCTGCAGGCGGCAGATCGCAAGAGACGCTCTTGGCACATAGATTTTTAAAAAGTAACATTCCCCCCCCCCTCCGCACCTCCAAGCAGCCATCGAGATAATTAATCATAAGGCAAATTAAAGTTCTGAGCCTGGAATGCCTGTGTGGTACCTAGGCCACAGTTTGAGAAGGATGCTGAATAGGGCCTGCTGCTGATGCTCACCTGTCTGACCTCACCTGGGGAGGAGTCCCAGGTGAACCTTGGATGTCAAACAGAGTGGATTGGCAAGGCATCCTTTGCAGAAGGAGGTCCTTTATGTACTTGAAGATACTTCAAAGGTCTGGGCCTAATTGCTCCCAAATGTAGCAGAGATTCATACAGAAATCTTTTCAACTTTTTTTTCCCTTAAAGGCCCTTCACTTTTTTGTTTTGAAGCGCAGGAAAATCACAGGGGAAGGTGACGCAGCTCCTGCAGATGGAAATTATCCCTGTTGTCAGTCATTAGGATGGTTATGAACACCTGTGATTTCAAGCACGATAATAATTGCAAACGTATTAGCTTGCATGGAACGTATGAAATTGTGTGGAACAGGTGGATGTAGCACATTCGTCAGGGATTGCTGGATAAGTTAAGCAAAAGGTCCCGAGTTCAGTTCCCAGAACATCCAGGTAGGACTGGGGAAAGATTCCCTAGCTGAAATCCCGGAGAGCTGCTGCGTTGGCCATACTGAGCTGGATGGACTGGGGGTCTGGCCCAGTAGAAGGCAGCTTCCTATGTACCCATGTTTGCATGGCAGAGAGAAAGTGTGTGTAGTCAGCCCACCACTGTCCCACGTGGGGAGAAAGATGTTGGAGGGAGGAATGATCAAATACTGTTGGCCCCCAAACTGGGGGAGATTAGCAGCCAAACCTAACGCGTGCATATGCTTACTAGTAAGCCTGAGAAGGGGTTAATACCATAGTGCTGAATTGCTGATAGGCAGATACTCAGACCATAGACGTTCAGTTGGTAGAGAGGGCTCTCTGTGATGTCATTTCCTCTCCTCTCCTAGAGAGCATAGAGTACTTCCTGTTCCCCTGCTTTGACCAGCATTGAATGCAGACATGTCTCTGTTTGCCCCAGCTTTAGGCACATTCCTGAGGCTGGTTATACTGTAAATATAAGTATTTTGCCTGCCTAGTTTTTACTGCTGCCATTGCTGCAAACTAACACAAGATTACAAGTAAGTAAATTATAATTTTAAGCTTTCCTCCCTGGTTGATTCTTTATTAAGCAGGGTAAGAAAGAGGAACCATTTTCCTTCATAGCGTGAGTTGCTCAGAACAAGGTTTTGCAGATGAATTTATTTTAATTTTGCTGCCAAGGATGGGATTTTGAAACTCTGTTCAACCCACACATGTGAGTGCTTGGTGGATAAATTGCAATTAATATATCCTCTCCTACCTTTTAAAACCCATTCCACACAAACTCCCAGTGGCTTCATTTATACTTTCAATAGCAGTGAGAATAATACAGTGGTACCTTGGTTCTCAAATGCCCCAAACCCGAAAGTAAGTGTTCCGGTTTTCGAACGTTTTTCGGAAGCTGAACGTCCGATGCGGTTGTCAGCTATTGTTTCCGGGGCGCCTGCACCAATCAGAAGCTGCACCCTGGTTTTTGAACATTTCAGAAGTCAAATGGACTTCCAGAATGAATTAAGTTTCGTGCTTTTGCTATTTATTTTGCGTTTTAGTTTTTGAGACTTTTTCGGTTAATTTGTTTTTGTGACTATATGTGGAACCCAGTTCGGCTACTGATTGATTTTGATTGTGTGACTGCGGAAATGGATAAAAGCCCCGCACCCAAACAATGACATCAGTGCAGGTAAGAAAAAATAATAATTTTTATTTTTATCCTCTACAATACTGTCTTAGTTATTTTATAGTACAGTACATTGATTATTGCTTTCATTTTATGGATCAATGGTCTCAGTAGATAGTAAAATTCATGTTAAATTGCTGTTTTAGGTTTTTTTTGAAAAGTCTGGAACGGATTAATCCATTTTGCATTACTTCCTGAGGGAAAGCACGCCTTGGTTTTGGAACGCTTTGGTTTTGGAACAGACTTCCAGAACGGAGAACCAAGGTACTACTGTATTGAAGCTGCCAAAGGACTCTCCCAGTGCCACTCTCTGTAGGACTGGAGCCACCACAGAACAGTCCCCCTATTCCTCTCCCAGAGCTACGATTCCCAGAGTTCCCCTTGAAGAGAAATTGTCTGTTAAACCTCTTTGGGAATTGTAGCTCTGGGAGGGGTATAGAGGCGTCTCCTAACAGCTCTCAGCACCCACAACAAACTACAGCTCCCAGAATTCTTTGGCGAAGCCACGACTGTCCACAGCAAAGTCGTACTGCGTCAAATCCACCGTCTAATGTGGTCCTAACTGCACGCAGCATTGTCATGGGAACCGCACGCAGGATTATAACACGAGAGTTTGACTTTTTAAGCGGCTTTCCGTGAAGGTTATCGCAGCAGCGCTAGCAAAGGAGAGACAAGCTTCTCCTCTTCGGAACACTCTCTTGACTTAACATTCCTAGGCAATTTATAATTCATGGGGACACTAGGAAAGGTTTGAATTTCCCCCTGACCTACTTAGAGCAAGAATGGCTACATCTGTGCAACATGCACAAGATCACAAATTCATGGGTTTGCAAATTTATTCTGCGGTGGCCAAGACCTTCCCACGACATCTCTCCACCCAAAGTCTCCCGCAGTATAATGCAGAATTATCTAAACCTGCGGTATCCTGAGTTTTGAATGGAGAGTGCAATTAGTGAAAGTGATGGGGCAGTTTCTGAGGGAATTACCTCTCTTAAACAGTTGTCATTTGGGGTAATTACCCGGCTGTAGCAGGGGCAAAATTGGAGCAAGCTTACCCACCGGTTAACAGTTTATGAAAGTTTAGGGAAATTTTTAATGTTTTATCGTGTTTTAAATTTTCTGTTGGGAGCCGCCCAGAGTGGCTGGGGAGGCCCTGCCAGATGGGCGGGGTATAAATAATTAATAAATAATAATAATAATAATAATAATAATAATAATAAAAAATTATTATAGCGGGTCTTTTTCAGGACAGTGGAGAAGATTTCTCCAGAAAAGTGGACTAGAAAAAGTATTAAGAATTTCTCAGATCTTGGGGGAGGGGGAGAATTCAGACTATGAGCTGGACATTTTGATTTTCAAAGTCGGCATTCTCTGAGGGATACTTGCAAAGAAAATGACTTTTTAGGTTTTGTTAGCTGTTGTTGTTTGGTCGTTTAGTCGTGTCCGACTCTTCGTGACCCCCTGGACCAGAGCACGCCAGGCACTCCTGTCTTCCACTGCCTCCCGCAGTTTGGTCAAACTCATGCTGGTAGCTTTGAGAACACTGTCCCACCATCTCGTCCTCTGTCGTCCCCTTCTCCTTGTGCCCTCCATCTTTCCCAACATCAGGGTCTTTTCCAGGGAGTCTTCTCTTCTCATGAGGTGGCCAAAGTCTTGGAACCTCAGCTTCAGGATCTGTCCTTCCAGTGAGCACTCAGGGCTGATTTCCTTCAGAATGGAGAGGTTTGATCTTCTTGCAGTCCATGGGACTCTCAAGAGTCTCCTCCAGCACCATAATTCAAAAGCATCCATTCTTTGGCGATCAGCCTTCTTTATGGTCCAGCTCTCACTTCCATACATCACTACTGGGAAAACCATAGCTTGAACTATATGGACCTTTGTTGGCAAGGTGATGTCTCTGCTTTGTTAGCTATTCAGTACCTTACCCCGTGGCTTGCAGGACATCTTAGGAGAAGGAACGGCTGCCTCAATCCACCTTTCCTCCACGTAAGGCTTCCCGTTTTATCCTCACAACCTTGTGAGGTAAGCTATGCTGTGAAACTGTGACCAGCCCAAGGTCACCTGGTGAGCTCCGTGCTGAGTGGGGAGATTCGAACCCAGCTCTCCCCGCTTGCGGTCCCTAAACACTTTCTAACTGCTACTCCACGCTGCCCCAGATCTTTGGCACTTTTGTATCTTGAAACAAACCAGGTTCCTTCGTTTGGTGCAACGTTAATTCCAGCCATGGGACTTTGTGGTTTTCTCGGCCCATAATTTGGATAGTTATTGTTGCTGCAGACTCATAAACTTCCCTAATATTCCCTCTCTTTTCTCCCAGCCTCAGCAATAAAGCCTTGGCTGCCCCTGCAGCAATTTCAGCTGATTAATCGATGGAGTACTTGACGTCTGCCATATGTTATGCTTGAAACTCCTGCACTTTTTTTTTTATTAAAAGAAATTTATTATAAGAAATCTGAGCGGTTGGTAGAATATATATTTTTTTGCTTTACGAGCAAAAAGTGCTCCTAGCGCAGCTTTGGCCGAATGGGGCGGCCATTAAATCACAGGGATGTTTGTTTCGCTGTCAAGCTCAGGTTTGGACCACGTGGAGCCTAAAAATAAGAGAGGGCTTTCAATTTTGCATGTTCAGGCGATCCGTCACCATAAGCTAAATGGATGGGTTAAATGTGCTATTTAAATGTGCTCAGCAAAGCGGTGGATCGTTTTCCTCCGCTGAAATATACTTTCCGGTGCCGGAGCCAGCGCTGCAAATCCGCGGTGGTTAAATTATTTACGGGCAGAAATGTCAATGTTTGGAGACGCCGAATGATCTTATTGATAGAAGCAACTTCGGCGTTTTGATGCTCTGTGATCTTTTAGAATTTATTCTGTTGGCTGTGGGTGGTTGTTGTGCTTATCCTCTTTTGTTTTGGTGGCATCCATGCAGCATTTTGCCACCCAACCGAGTCTGCAAAAAGCAATGAGCAGCACAGAATTGGGAGGGGTCCCGGCGGTCATCTAGACCAACCCCAGCTAATGAAGGAAGTCTGCTCCCACAACAGCCCTGACAGGTGGGCATGCAGCCTCAGCTTGGATACTAGTGTCAAAACCTATTTGCAAATTCAGTAGGCAGGATTTGATTAATGAGAGTTCATTAAAGGATCTCATCCAGTCCATTACCGAGGCAAGACAATGGTCCGGCACATTCACTGTAGAGGTAAAGGAGAAGCAGAGCTGTGTGTCATCAGCATATTGCTGACAGTGTATTCCAAAACTCCAGATAACCCCAATCAGCGGTTTCATGTACTGTATTTTTTCGTGTATATGACGCTCCCCTCCTCCTCATTCACTACCTGTGTATAAGACAACCGCCAATTTTTGCCTATAATAATTTAGCAAAAAAGCATTGTCTTATACATGGAAAAATACGGTAGATGTTAAACACAATGCGAGATAAAATCAGACCCTGAAGAGCCCCACACTGAAGACTTCCATGGGGCTGAAGAGCGCTCCTCAAGCAATAAAAGGTAAATGTAAACGACCCCTGCACGGTTAAGTCCAGCCAAAGGTGACTATGGGGTTGCGGTGCTCATCTCGCTTTCAGGCTGAGGGAGCCGGCATTTGTCCAGCGACAGCTTTCTGGGTCATGTGGCCAGCAGGACTAAACCGCTTCTGGCGAAACGGGACTGTTGGATAAAAATCTCCCTTCTCTTCCACTGCGCTTCTGGCAACATACATCATAATGATATACAGTCAGACCGCGGGTTAAATATGCTTCAGGTTGAGCGTTTTCAGGTTACACTCCGTAGCAACCCGGAAGTAACGGAATGCGTTTTTTCCGGGTTTTGCCGCTCGTGCATGTGCAGACACTCAAAATGACATCATGTGCATGCGCGGAAGCGGCAAAACACGACCAGCGCATGCGCAGACATGCAGTCGCATGTTACGTTCTACTCAAGATGCGAACGGGGCTCCGGAATGGATCACGTTCGCACCCAGAGGTACCACTGTATGCACGCTAAGCTTCTGGCAAAACACAGCTAGAACAGTAAGATGTCGTAGAGCTAATCTACTATTTATTTACACACTAGGTACAGACAAAAGCATAATGGTGTCCATTCTCTCCAGCTTTGAGAGAACAAACAGAACAAGTGAAAGTGAAAGTACATTACAGCAGAAGAAATAAGACTGTCTTCTGTTTCCAACAGTCTTCTCAGACAGGCATGTGATTTACAACAATCTTATCTGCAGCATCAGAGTATTGAAATTGCTAACACTGTGACGGAAACCAGAGCGCACGGAACAGTGCTTACCTTCCCGCCGCAGCAGTACCTATTTATCTACTTGTACCGGTGTGATTTTGAACTGATAAAACAAAAACAAAACAAAACAAAAAAATTCCTTCCAGTAGCACCTTAGAGACCAACTAAGTTAGCTATTGGTATGAGCTTTCGTGTGCATGCACACTTCTTCAGATACACTGAAAAAGAAGTCACCAGACCCTTATATATAGTGAGAGGGTGGGGAGGGGTATTACTCAGAAGGGTGGTGGGAATTGGTGATTGGCTGATAGGTGTGGTAAGCCTGTTGATGACTGTTAACGGCTGCAATTGGTCTTACAGGAAAAAGCAAGGGGTGAGATGGCTTTATCATGTATAATGAGATAAGAATCCAATGTCTCTATTCAGACCAGGTCTCTCCATGGTTTTAAGTTTGGTAATAAGTTGCAATTCAGCAATTTCTCTTTCCAGTCTATTTCTGAAATTCTTTTGTAATAAGACAGCTACTCTGAGATCTTGTATAGAATGTCCTGGGAGACTGAAGTGTTCTCCTTCTGGTTTCTCTGTTGTGATTCCTGATGTCAGATTTATGTCCATTTATCCTTTGGTGTAGGGTTTGGCCTGTTTGTCCAATATAGAGAGCTGAAGGGCACTGTTGCCAAATAGCCAGCACGTGTAGACACAAAGTCAGAAAAGCTAAAGCACAGAATGAACTCAGGCTTGCTAGAGAGGTTAAAAGCAACAAAAAAGGCTTTTATGAGTATGTTCGTAGCAAAAGGAAGAACAAAGAAACAGTGGGGTCACTCAGAGGAGAAGATGGTGAAATGCAAACAGGGGACACAGAAAGGGCTGAACTCCTCAATGCCTTCTTTGCATCAGTCTTCTCTGATAAAGAAAACAATGCCCGACCTGAAGAATTTGGAGCAAATGATTCAGCAGAGGAAACACAGCCCAGAATAACTAAGGAGATAGTACAAGAATACTTGGCTAGTCTAGATGTATTCAAGTCTCCAGGGCCAGATGAACTGCATCCAAGAGTATTAAGAGAACTGGCAGATGTGATTTCAGAACCACTGGCAGTCATCTTTGAGAATTCCTGGAGAACAGGCGAAGTCCCGGCAGACTGGAGGAGGGCAAATGTTGTCCCTATTTTCAAAAAGGGGAAAAGAGAGGACCCAAATAATTACCGCCCAGTCAGTCTGACATCAATACCAGGGAAGATTCTGGAGCAGATCATTAAGCAAACAGTCTGTGAGCACCTAGAAAGGAATGCTGTGATCACAATGTTAGAAGATGAGCAATTAAATAGTCCTGAGATGCTAAGTTGGCAGGAGCTGGGTCAGAGCAACAGGAGCTCACCCCGTCGTGGGGATTCGAACCGTCAACCTTCTGATCGGCAAGCCCAAGAGGCTCAGTGGTTTAGACCACAGCACCACCTGTGTCCCCCCCCCACTCCTCAAGCATCACCCTCTGGAAATGAGCATCCAAATTGGACCAGAACCACTGCAAAGTGGTGCCACCGATCCCTAACTCAGACAGCCACTCCAGAAGTGAATTAACACTTAACAGGGACACATTTCCCCTGCCTGTCTCCCGACAAAGGTCATTTTGTTCACACTTGTGAGTGCAAATATGTTGGGAAACTGTGTATGTGCAGCTACTCACACAGAGTCAATTAAGACAAAAAATTTTTTTCCTTCCAGTAGCACCTTAAAGACCAACTAAGTTAGTTCTTGGTATGAGCTTTCGTGTGCATGCACACTTCTTCAGATGCATGCACACGAAAGCTCATACCAAGAACTAACTTAGTTGGTCTTTAAGGTGCTACTGGAAGGAAAAAATTTTTTTGTTTTGACTATGGCAGACCAACACGGCTACCTTTCTGTAACTAGAGTCAATTAGGGTTTGGCAGACAGCCAAAAGGTCATCTGAAAGAGTAAGTCTGCCTGGTGATACAGAAGGCATGGAGACAGCTCCATGATTGGTCAAGCTCTCTCAAGGGAGTGATAATTAATGGCCTACTAACTGGAATGTGTTAGTTCAGAGTTCTGTGTGTCAGTGTAGGAGTTCTGAGTCGTAGAGAGCTAGCAAAAGATCTGTGTCCTGTTCCTGTAAATAGTCCACTGTATATAATAAACACCTAGCTACAAGATCCTGGTTCCTGCTTTGTCTATCCTGTCTGCAGCCAAGTTGCCAATTGCTTCCATGGATTCTGCGTGTACTCTGCTAGGTCTGGCTAAGGTCCTGCAACTAGTCTGAAAGTTGCGAAACACCAATAAGTTTCGCCAATAAAATATTGCACCTGCTGCATGCAAACCTGCAGCGTGGGCCCTCCTTGTGCAGCCGGTGTGTTGGTAGGCAGCTACAGTGGTACCTCGGGTGACATACGCTTCAGGTTACATACGCTTCAGGTTACAGACTCCACTAAGCCAGAAATAGTACCTCGGGTTCAGAACTTTGCTTCAGGATGAGAACAGATATCGTGCTCCGGCGGCGCAACAGCAGCAGGAGGCCCCATTAGCTAAGGTGGTGCTTCAGGTTCAGAACAGTTTCAGGTTAAGAACAGACCTCCGGAACGAATTAAGTACGTAACCAGAGCTACCACTGTAATGCACATTGCAGAGACCCTCAGTTGCTCCACTCAAAAAACCTGTTCTGCCGCTTGTCTTATCAGTCTGATTTTGCTGTGTCAGACCACACGAGGTTTGCGCAGGTAGTGGAACACTTTTCTCTTCCTCGTAGGATCTTGTGCTTATAGTCCAGGTGGGGAGGAGAGAGAGAGAGAGAGAGAGAGAGAGAGAGAGAGAGAGAGGAGCCATTTGCTGCATTATTCACTCGCCCAGAAATAGATTATGTTCCAAGAGTCATCTTTGGGGAACAGATGGCCTCAGGTAACAGCAAAACTCCCAGTTCGTTTGTGACGTCCTTTCCCAGGTAGGCTTTTGTGGCGACCACACAGGGTCCCCGGACGTTTGACGGTCTATCGATCCCTGTGCCACCACTGTGATTGCCTCTTCGCTGCCACCAACCCGTTTCCCTCGGGTACACACAGAGTCCAGACAGTTGTTAACATTAACAAATAATCAAGTTTATTTTTATAAGCATGAACAAGTTTAAGGTTTCAGTTAATTTTTCTTGTCAGTTTCTTAATCTTAGTTTCTACACTGGCCTAACTGTTACGAAAAAGGAGCAATGCAGAAGCGAGCTCCAGGTGGCTGGAATGCCAAACAGGATGTTGATGTTATGGGACTGTACCGTGGGAACGAGGGACGGTCTATTCAGTGCACTGAGCACCGGATGTTAGCTCAGAGTGGCACATGACCCTGTACTGGTAGTACATGGGAGGAGTTATTTCTCTCTCTGCAGTTGGTAATGAGAGAGAGCAGTCACGATTTCTCTGTACTGCTGGAACGACAGAAATAAAGGCATGTAAATACATTTCTGTCTGTCTTTCTCCCCTCCCTGGGAATGGGAGGGGTGAAGTGGTGTGTTCTTCTTCACGTTGAGAAGAATCGCCGATTGAGACCTCGCCTTTGTCTTGCCGGGAGTCGCTGACAGGGAGGTCAACAAGGTTTCAAGCCGGGCACCTGGAGGGTGGCCAATTCCTCTGACTTTTGGCTTGAATAACCTACAAATAACTTCAAACTGATTATCCCAACTATCTATGTGACTCCACCTAATAGTTTCTCTCACTCTCTCACCACACAACTTGACCAACCCACAGACTTATCCTCCCTCTTCCTTCTCCAACTCCCAACTCTCAACTGACTTCCACACAACTCCAACTCTAACTCCTCCCCTCGGGTTCCCACTGGCCAAACATCTTCACACACATTTAACCCTTCCCTTATGACCCACCTAGGAGGCAAACGCCACAGCTGCTTCGAGGGAAGGGCACAACTCGAACCTTTATTTTGGGGGTGGGGTAGGGTGAAACTCTGGTCCAGGGACTGAATGTGGCCCCCAAGGTGTTAGGATATTTCCGTTCCACCTTAAAAGGGAGCAGGATGTTTGTATAACAGCCTGCGTAAGTTCCTGTCTCACAGGATGTTTATGTTGTAAGTTCGTTTCGTTTTTGTCTGTTTTGCCTGAGCAGTCGGAGGAGACGGTCATGATTTCTTTGTTCTGACCAATGCCTAATAAACTGTAAATATGCATGTTCTGCTCTCTGCTTGTGCAACTTCCTGCTGTGTGAATTCTGCTGATATAGTGTGCACTAAGCCTGAGGCTTAGTGTCGCTGAATTGCTGATATTGCCTGACTACGGGAGGTCGATGGATCGTCCGGCACCGAGCTTGGGGGCCAAGATGGACTTTATCTCCCTGGCAGTATCCCAACAACAGGTTATGGGCCCAGATTCACGGCACTTGCAGGAGAGTAAGACTGCGACAGACTGCTGAGGTATGTGTGGGAAAAGCGAAAGCAGAGGCTTTTCTGTTGCCGCGGCAGCCTCTTTGATGTCCGGCTGGCCTAATTGGCCTGGGAGCCGAGCCAGAGGCATCGTGATTTATGGGCTGCCGAGATAAGAAGTCTTAGAACGCATAAAGGCTCACGGCTAAAGTAAAAAGCTGGAATGGAGTTTTTCCAGGCCTCTGAAGCTGCTGAGTGTCCTAAATTAAATCGGGACAATTATGAGACCTGGGCAAGATGGTGTGAGAGTTTGCTGCGTCAGTTTGGAGTCTGGCATACTGTATTTGAGGCCACTCCAGTTCCTCGGACAGAGAAATGGCAGGGCCAGGATTCGAAGGCCATGGATATTATTGTCTTATCCGTCTCTCTAGAGGAAATAAAGACGCTTGCTGGAAATCTCACGGCACGTGACATGTGGGATGCTTTGAAAAAAGCCCATCTGCCAGTCATCCCAGCCCAGAGTTTGACTGCATCGGAGGTCCTGGCTGTTTCCCAGAATGCTAGTGAATGCAGGGATGCTGAGGGCACCGGTTGCAAGCTGCAGGCGGAGCTGACTGTGACGTCATCCCAGGCAGCATTCCAGCCTCCAGGGGGAGCCAAGGAGTCGGCAGCTGAGAGCTCTGTTTCTCGTGAGAACCAAGGTCAGAGCCTTTGCAGAGGCCGGAAGACCAGATGTAAACAGAGCAAGAAGCCTGCAGGTGGCCCGAAGCAGAAGGGGAGTGGAACGCCAGTGGAAAACAAAGCTATGTTTGCTGGCACAGCTCCACCAAAGGCTAAAGGCACGTCTGATGGCCAGGAGCAGGGGGGCAAGTTGCTGTTGAGGGGGCTCAGAACTTACAGGGTTAAGAGTTCTGAGTGATGACGCCTCACATTCTGAGGGCGGGCATAGAACACGGAAGGGGTGTGGATTTCTCTGTGTGCTTTCAGTGAGTCTGCGTTGCGGCTTGGGGAAGCAAGCAAGATGTCCGCTCGGTCTCCAGGCAGGAGATTTATAGATGTTGTGTTTTGCTAAGGAATAAAGACTTTAAGATAAGGAGAGCTGCGTGTCAGCCTGAGTTATTGCCACCACACGACAGAACGTTCCTGCTTCTGCTTCTGCTGTGTTTACTCTGCTGGAGTCAAAGGTTCCAGGGGGGAAGACCAGAGCTGCGCAGAGAAGTGTGCCGGACCCCCGGTCGAACTTGACCCCCCCGAACAGGTTATGGGAGATCAGCAATAAGGATAAGCAACGTTCGTGCGTGTGAGGAGACTGCAGGCAAAGAGGCCAGCAGCCAAAGGCCAGCTAAGGAGTAGCTGGAGCCAGCCGGGAGGAGCTCGCTGGGAAGGATCTGCCGGACCGGGAGGTGCTACTGTATCGTGAGTAGGCCGGGCCCCGGGGAGAGATGGCAGACAGCCATGAATCGCGTGCAGTCCCTTTTGAAGAGGCAGACGGGAAGGAGCCCTGGGTCGGTTGGCAGGCACTGAAGAGAGTGGGAGCCACACCACTGGAGGGGGCTGAGAATTGCTTTGAGGAAGCACCATGCTCAAGAAGCCCAGAGGGGGCTGGAGGCCCAGAGGGGGCCAGATGCTGCACAGAAGCTGGGGAACGCCCAGAGAGTCAAGGAGGGGCTGTGGGACGCCCTAGAAGCCCAAAGTGGGCTGGAGCCGTGTCTAAAAGCTGCTGCGATGCTTTGACACGCCAGAGAGACAGGCAGCCGTGTGCTGGAAAGCTGCTGGAAGCTGGGAAGAGGAAAGCAGTGGCAAGCTGTTCCTCTGGGGGCTGTGCACCCAAGTTTGGTGGTGCAGGCCAGGAAGGCCAGTCCAAGAGTCTTGAGAGTGCCCAGGCTGTTTGGCAGGAGCTGGAGGGGGTTTGCAGAGAAACCACAGCAGAAGCCAAAAGCCATTTTCCCAACAGCAGAAAAGCCTCAAGGAGGATTGCTGCTGGAGAGGTTGGGGGGGCAGTGAAGACCAAAGGCACGTTTGAGAAGTTTTCCATTCGTTGCTGTTTTGTTTGCGGTTCTCCGGAGCACCTGCGCCGAAGCTGTCCACAGCGAGACAAAGGGCAGGAATGTCCCAAGGACACTTCCCATGGGAACCAGCCGGGTTTCCATGGCAACACAGGGAGCAGACGTGGGAGCGTTTTTCAACTGTCTGCTTCGATGGCGGTTTTGGACAACACCACCTGCAGCGAGAGCTCCAAGGTCGGGGGCAGGAGGAAGTCAGTTGCCAAGGCAACAAAGAAGGACAACTCCGGTGGGGGGAGCGTGCTACGTTGGGTTGTTGACTCAGCTGCGAATGCCCATCTGGTCACAGCGCCACCTGATGGACAAATGTGGAACTGCAAAGCTGTTTCAACTGAGAAAACTGTTAGATTTGCTACAGGTGCACAAGGCCGTGTAACCCATATTTCTAACTTGTTTGTCTCTTTTTTACAGGCTGAATTGAAGGTTTATGTTCTCCCTGAGATAAAACATTGCCTGCTGTCTGTACCTTCTCTTTTACAGGAGGGATATTCTGTGAGTTTTGAAAAAGATGTTTGTACAATTTCCAGAGATGGGAAGGAGCTCGTAAGTGTTGAAAGAAATCAGAACAACCTCTTTGTTCTGGAATCACCTCTCGAGGGTGAGGGGAAAGCCACTGACCAAACTCATGTGTCGTGTGCTTGCGTGTGGCACAAGAGAATGTCACATGGGTCCTGTGAGGACGTCCAGATGTTATCAGAGTGCACCAAAGGTTGCAAGGTAAAAGAATGTGGTAAACCTTTGAATTGCAAGGCTTGCAGGAAAGCCAGAAAGAAGGGGTTTAATGATCCCAGTGTAGAGAGAGTCACCACAAAGCCTTTTGCGCTTGTGCATGCAGACCTTTTAGGTATGCCACAGCCTAGTCTGGGCAAGGCCAAGTGGCTGTTGGTGCTGACAGATGATTTTACTAGGAACGCATGGGCTTTCACGCTGAAAGCTAAGGAGGAAGCAGCGCAACTGATCAAAGATTGGGTTGCGGAGGTGGAACAGAGGTTCTCCACCAAGGTGCAAGGTTTCCAGTTTGACCGTGGTTCTGAGGTCACTGGGTCTGCTCTAAAGGGTTTCTTTCGCCAGAGGGGGATACGTCACAAGGTGACTTCTCCTCAGGAGAGTGGCGTGGCAGAGCTGAGGAGTAAAGCTCTGGTTCGAGCATCCGAAATTCTACTGGATGACTCTGGTTTGCCTCACAGTTTTTGGGGGGAGGCGGTAAAAACGGCCAATTTCTCGATGAACAGGTGCTACAATGCAGTGGTAGGTGATACCCCGTATTTCCTGCTTCATCAGCAGAAGCCGCTTGTGCATTTCTTTCGCACTTTTGGTTGCAGGGCCATGGTGCCTGTACCAAAGTGGTTGCAGCAAGAAGGTGGTCCAAAGTACCAGGAAATGATCTTCTGTGGGTACGAACCCGCGACCAAGGGGTGGAGATTCGCATACCCAGAAGGTGATCAGACCAAGCTTCTGGTCAGTAAACAGGCTGAGTTCTTTGAGCAGGATGGTTGGGCAAGGCGCAAAGCGCGCTCTGACGTTCACTCAGATTGTCTGTCTGACTCTGAGGAGGAAAGAGAGCCAGAGCCTGAACCTGCTGGTGGAGACCAGGTCCCTGAACAGAGTAGGGCGTCTCCACAGGTTGTGAAGGGAGTGTCCAAGAGTGAGCCCTCATCTCCTGTGCGCATAATGGAGAAAGCTCACAGACGTGTCAAGTCAGAGGGGGAGTCTTCTGATGAGGAAGACGCACATGCTGGCCCCAGTGGGTCAGGAGGAGCACCCCAGTTTGTGCCCAGGCGGTCTTCAAGGGCTACAAAGGGAATTCCACCTGAGAGGTTTCAGGTCACAAATGCGTGGGTTGGTTTCGCACAGTGCGAACCTGAGGTTTGTGAGGTTCAACAGGTGCCTAACAACGTTGCCAGGAAGGGGCGGAAGGCAATGGGGAAGGTGTTGAACACTCAGAAGTCCCCTCAGAACGTGATTCGAGAGGGGGTGTTGAGGGGGCTCAGAACTTACAGGGTTAAGAGTTCTGAGTGATGACGCCTCACATTCTGAGGGCGGGCATAGAACACGGAAGGGGTGTGGATTTCTCTGTGTGCTTTCAGTGAGTCTGCGTTGCGGCTTGGGGTAGCAAGCAAGATGTCCGCTCGGTCTCCAGGCAGGAGATTTATAGATGTTGTGTTTTGCTAAGGAATAAAGACTTTAAGATAAGGAGAGCTGCGTGTCAGCCTGAGTTATTGCCACCACACGACAGAACGTTCCTGCTTCTGCTTCTGCTGTGTTTACTCTGCTGGAGTCAAAGGTTCCAGGGGGGAAGACCAGAGCTGCGCAGAGAAGTGTGCCGGACCCCCGGTCGAACTTGACCCCCCCGAACAGTTGCAAAAGCCCTCGCCAGTGGAAAACACGGCTATGTTTGCTGGCACAGCTTCACCAAAGGCTAAAGGCAAGCTGCAAAAGCCCACGCTGGTGGAAAACAAGGTTTTGTTTGCCAGCAAATCTGCTTCGAAGGGGAAGGCCAGGTTTATTGTGGACTCTGCGGCCACGCGCCATCTCACCAAAGACCGCCATCTGTTCATCTCCTTCACACCTCAAGATGGAGAGGTCCAGCTGGCTGATGGAAGGACTTTGCAAGCTACAGGAGTTGGGACTGTGAAACTTGAAAGTCTGCATACTACGATTAGTAATGTTCTTTTTGTTCCAGGAGCTGTGGACAATTTGATAAGTGTACCACAGCTGACTGGGCGTGGTTTTGAGGTATCCTTCAAGAAGACTATCTGTGTCATCAGAAAAGGCAAAGAGGACATGTGGCATGCAAAGTTGATGGATGGTTTGTTCTGTCTAACTTATGATGACAATGGTGTTGCTATGTCTAATGCTGATACTTGTTGTGTTGCACAAACTAACAAGGTTCTTCATGCAGGATGCATTCATGATGCACATCGCAGATTTTGTCACCTCTCTTGGCAAGCGCTAACCAAGATGCCTGAGTTGGTTGAAGGTTTGGACATCAAACCTTGTAAATTTCACATGAAATGTGTATCTTGTGCAGAGAACAAGGTGAAGGTTGCTCCAAAAGGCAAGGAGTCTAGCAGGCAGGCTTCCAAACCCTACCAGCTAGTTCACGCAGACCTGGTAGGTCCTCTAGCGCCCTCTTTGGGTAGAGCAAGGTACTTCATGGTTCTAATTGATTCTTTTTCCAGGTACATTCATGTGTTTATGCTCGAGCAGAAATCGCAAGCATTTCCTAAGTTCAAGGCATTCTGTGCTTGGTTGGAGAATGCTCATGGTAAACGTATTGGCTGTCTGTTTACTGATCGGGGCGGGGAGTTCACTTCTCAGCAGTTTGAAGCTTTCCTGACTGAGAAGGGAATCCAGCATGACTTGTCAACGCCTAGATCGCCATGGATGAATGGGCTTGCGGAGAGAGCAAATCAAACGTTGCTGCAAGGAATAAAAACCTTGTTGCATGATGCCAATCTCCCTGAGAAGTTTTGGGGGGAGGCTCTGGCGAATTTTGTTTATTCTTTTAACAGGAGACTGTCATCACCTATTGGCTGCACTCCCTATGAGAAGATGTTTGGTAAGAAACCTAACACCAAGCACTTGAGAATCTTTGGTTCTGACATGTGGGTACACACCCCACAAAGCAACAAGCTTGGGAAGCGTGGGGCACATGGTTTGTTCATGGGGTACGAAAAAGGTGCATACAGGGTATGGATGACTAACTCTAAATCTATAAAGTTCACAAGGAGTGTTGAGTACAATCCTAAGTGGGGGGGAAATGTGGGAATTTTCCAGAGTTACCCAGAGGAGGATGAAGGTGATGTGAAGAAACCAGATCATGCTGAGAAAGCTGAGGAAACTGAGGATGAGGATGATGATGATGATGATCAGAGTTCGGATTCCAGTTCAGTGGGCGGCGCTGCTGCTGCTGTCAGTGACAGTGATGACACAGCAGACTACAAGAGCGCAAAGGCCTCAGTCAGACCATCTGATGAGTCTGACAATGAACTGGAAGAACCACTGTTCACCATTGGTCACTTTTCTCCTAAGAAAGAGGAGATGAGTCCAGAAGACTTGCGTCTGGTTCGCAGGTCTGAAAGGGCGACCAAAGGCAAACCTCCAAAGAGATTTGCTGATGAGTTTGCTAAGATGGCAACTGCTGTTCTTAGTAGCTCGGAGAAGGTGTGGGAACCTTCTAGCTTCAAAGAGGTCCAGGAGTTAACCTCTAAAGATGCTGAGCCTTGGCTTAATGCCATGAAGGCTGAAGTTGATTCCTTAAACAGGAACCAGACTTGGGAACTGGTACCGGTAGTCCCAGGAATGAGACTGGTTGGCAGCAAATGGGTCTTCAAGGCCAAAACAGACCAGAATGGCAAGGTTGTCAGACACAAAGCCAGATTGGTTGCCAGAGGTTTTTCACAGGTACCAGGGCAGGATTACCACGAGACCTACTCACCCACGGTCAAATATGAGAGCATTCGGCTGATGCTCAAGATTGCTGCGGAGGAGAAACTGCGTGTTTCCCATCATGACATTAATACAGCTTTTTTGTACGGGATTCTGGGGGAAGAGCTGTACATGCTTCCACCTGACGGGATGCAGATACAGAAGGGAATGGTCTGTAAACTGCGGAAATCCTTGTATGGTCTCAAGCAGAGTGCCAGGTGTTGGAACACAAAACTCACTGAAACGTTGCTTTCTCTAGGTTTTCACCAGGGCAAAGCAGATCCATGTGTGTTTGTCAAGGAGGAGGGGCAAAACAAACTGTATTGTTTATGTTTTGTTGATGATCTTCTGATGTTTTGGAAGAATCAGGCTTTCTACCAAAGCACCCTAGCTCAGCTGAAGGAGCACTTTGACATGAAGGATCTTGGTGAGGTATCCAACTATCTTTCTCTGCAGGTGGAGAGGGACCAAGCAGGTAATTTTCTGGTACACCAAACACAGAAAATTGCTGATGTTTTAACCAGGTTGAATTTGGTTGATGCAAACCCAGCAGACACACCGATGGTGACAGGTTACCAGGTAGACAGTACTGCTGAAGCGTTTTCTGACACAACGCTGTACAGATGCATTCTAGGCAAGTTGAATTTCATTGCTAGATGTTCGAGACCTGACATTGCTGTAAGCACTAACCTGCTTAGCAGACATGCTAACAATCCTACTGTTCAGGATTGGAAAGCTCTGAAGCGCATAGCCCGGTATTTGAAAGGGACTATGCGCTACAGGCTGAGGTTCACCAGTCAGAAGACTGGAGGTCTTGAAATCTTTGCAGATGCAAGTTTTGGAAGTGACACCACGGATGGTACAAGCACTTCTGGAGTATGCTACATGTACAACCACTGCCTGTTTGACTGGTTGTGCAAAAAGCAGACGACAGTTAGCCTAAGTTCCTGTGAAGCAGAACTCAATGCTCTGTCATTTTCACTCATGGATTGTGAATGGTTGATGCAACTGTTTAAGGACATTGGGGTTTCTGTGAAATGTCCTATACAAGTGTATCAAGACAATAGATCTTGTTTGGCTTTGCTGAACTCGGAGAGTTGCAAGCAAAGAACCAAGTACTTGCAGATTAAGCTACATCGTGCAAGAGAGTGTATTCAGAAAGGACTCATTCAGGTGTCCTACATGCCAGGAAATGAAATTCCTGCTGATCTGTTGTCTAAGGTTGTTAACAGAGAACAACTTAAGGTTTACGCACAAAGGTTGCAATTGGGTTGAACCACAGGTACTACAGGTTACACGGAAAGGGGGAGGATGTTAGGATATTTCCGTTCCACCTTAAAAGGGAGCAGGATGTTTGTATAACAGCCTGCGTAAGTTCCTGTCTCACAGGATGTTTATGTTGTAAGTTCGTTTCGTTTTTGTCTGTTTTGCCTGAGCAGTCGGAGGAGACGGTCATGATTTCTTTGTTCTGACCAATGCCTAATAAACTGTAAATATGCATGTTCTGCTCTCTGCTTGTGCAACTTCCTGCTGTGTGAATTCTGCTGATATAGTGTGCACTAAGCCTGAGGCTTAGTGTCGCTGAATTGCTGATATTGCCTGACTACGGGAGGTCGATGGATCGTCCGGCACCGAGCTTGGGGGCCAAGATGGACTTTATCTCCCTGGCAGTATCCCAACACAAGGCCCCTCTATCTGGCCCTTGGAAGTCTCACCAGATCACGCACCTCGCTGGCCTTGAGTGTCTTGGCTTTGCCGGAATGTGCCCTTAAAATGCCTGCAGCAATCTGGAAAACGCTTTAGCAGGTGCCAGGTGTACATGAAAATGGCTCAAAGTGAAAGCAAAGAGTCACAGCATTTCACAGTGTCCGTCCCCCCCCCTCATTTTAAATCTGCAAAGCACGGGTTGATCGCCCAAAGACATAAAAAGCCACCATCATTTTGGAATTAAAACTGATTTAGCATGGGAGTCACTTGAAGCGCAAGTTTTTTGCCACACTCTCATAATGGGCATGTGGCTTTTAACTTGTTTGCAAATGATCGAGAGTTAGGGGTTAGTAGGAAGGTTGCAAAGTTTGCTGACGGTATTAATTATAAACACATACAATAAATAATGGGTGCAGACAGTGTTGACAGCTGGCCTGCTATCAGGGCAATCGGTATTTTAACGCTGGTTCTAAATAGGTTTTCTTTTAAGTATTGTCTTTAGCTAATTTGTTTTTTTTTTTTTTACATGGTATTTTAAATTTGAGGTTTTAAAAATAGCGTAAGCCGCCTTGAATCCCAGCTTGGGAGAAAGGTGCAATATAAATAGAATCAGAGAATCATAGAATTGTAGAATTGGAAGGGACCGCGAGGGTCATCTAGTCCAACCCCCTGCAGTGCTGGAATCTTTTGCCCAATGTGGGGCTCAAATCCACAACCCTGAGATTAAAGAGTCTCATTCTCTGCCGAGTGCAGGTCTACCACTGCCTTGGAGATTTTGAACCATCTCTAGATGACATCCCTCTAAAGGAAGAATTATGGTCCTGGGCTGTACTGACAGATGAATAATGAGAGTGGCTTCTGCAAGCCCTTATGGTTTCAAAGAGATGGCTAGAATGGTAAAGGTAAAGGACCCCTGGACAGTTAAATCCAATCAAAGGCGACTATGGGGTTGCAGCACTCATCTCGCTTTCAGGCCGAGGGAGCCAGCGTTTGTCCACAGACAGCTTTCCGGGTCATGTGGCCAGCATGACTAAACCGCTTCTGGTGCAACGGGACACCGTGACGGAAACCAGAGTCTACGGAAACGCTGTTTACCTTCCCGTCGCAGTGGTACCTATTTATCTACTTGCACTGGCATGCTTAGAAGTGCTAGGTTGGCAGGAGCTGGGACAGCAACGGGAGCTCACTCCGTCGTGGGGATTCAAACAACCGACTTTCTGATCGGCAAGCCGAAGAGGCTCCGTGGTTTAGACCACAGCGCCACCCGCGTCCCCAGAACAACCACTACTCCGTGATCTCAAGGGCTCGGTGCCCTTTCTATGTTGGAATGCAAGGCTTATAGTCCTAGAACTGTGTAGTTAGAAGGGACCCTGAGAGGCATCTTGCAGTGCAGAAATGACAGGTAAAGAATCCCTGATAGACAGCCATCAAATCCCAGCCTGAAGCCTCTATTGAAGTTTTTAGTCATCAATCTAGATTAGATACCTATTTGGATGTGTGGGCTGCCTATATAAGATACAGAAAATAAATAAATAGAAAATAAACTCGGTTTTCAGTGTGGGGACATTCCCTGTTCTACTTGGAGATGCCTGGAATTGAACCTGTGACCTTCTGCATGCAAGGCAGGGGCTGTAGCGCTGAGCCATAGCACTTTCTTCAAAAGGGCCTTTTACTCCTCTTTTGACCAAATCAAACTAGACTTTTTTCAGAGAGTTCTTTGGGTTTTTGAAAGCATCCTATACACACGTGTGTGTGATTTTTATTTCTTTCTCCTGCTTCTTTCATTCCTACAAAAGATCTCGGAGCGATTTTAAAGAAATTAACAGTAAAAATCAGTTACAACAATTTCAGATGCAAAAGAGATGGAAAGGATTTTAGATAAGAAACCATTAAAAATAAGTTCAGATATAAAAACAGTTTCACATCCAGTGCAGTGCAGAGCAGAAGCAGATTCAAGAAACAGCAACACCTTCCCCCTAAAAGGTTTACTTACCTCTTGCCTTTTCTGTCATTAAGGCAGCTAACATCAAAAATCAGTAGAAACGACACATTTATGCAACAGGTCAAAAGGACAGTAAAATTAATCTGAGTGTCGCATGCAGTCCATGGCCAAAGGATCAGAGGTCAGCAATCAAATCTCAGGCTCAGTTAAGAAGTCTGCTGAAGTTACGAAACGAGAAAAGGTTTGCTGCTTGCCAAGAGGCAAACAGTTATGTGTCCAGGCATAAGATCTGCACATTGCTGCATTGAGTATATATCTTTCTATATAAATAAAAATGCAAGGCTGTCATCACGCAGCCCCACTGGAGGATTCTGCATTTGCATTAAGGCAGGGGAGGGAAGGGGAGCAAAAGAGAAGGCAGGTTTTAGAATGGCAATCTTAAACAATATCAGATGCATTAATAAAGCAGGTATCTGAGGAGCTCCGAGGATATGGAAGGGCTAGAAGGAGCTGTGAAGGAATGGGAGTTTGGGTGAGTTGTAAAGGGAGTGAGGGGTAAGCTGGCAAGGCAAGAATAGGGGTTTGGTGTGGGTAGGGGGTAGGTGGGGTTGGTAAGCAATCTGAGCAGGGGCAACAGCCCCTAGTGTATATTATATAACTGATGATGATGATGATGATAAAATGTGGTTTTCCTGGAACAAAAGGTTGCTCTCTTTCTTCTCTCCCTCTCATAAAACTGCTGCAGGTTTCCTAATAGCCCTCCCTTCCTCTCTCTCTCCACACATGAAGAATCAATGAGGACTTTACCTTTTGCACAGCTCCCCTGCAGTTTTTATTTAGTGTCATGGCCACAGGTCACTTTGCAACGTAGCCTGGGGATTTGTAGTGTAGCGGTGCTTCTTATTGCTTGAGTAATACCATTAGAACAAGCGTTCCCACCTCACCGCAAGCACGTTAAAACCCCCCTCTGACTTGTCTGCCAGCTCTGAGCTAATGTTAAGCATAAATTCTCCTCCTTAACCGAAGCCGAGAATAGAAAACAAGCCGGTTTGAAAACGAACCCTTTGAGAAGCTGAGCATTCTCTGCTCATGCGAGGCATCCTTATTTCAACTGCAAAGACGAAGCGGTGGGTTGGGCACGTGCCAGAGGTCGGCAACAGGATCAGGCCAATTTGCTCATCTAGTCCAGCATCCCATTCCCAGATGCCCTGGTGGAAAACCCACAAGCAAGATCTGAGCACAAGATCGCCTCCTGCGGTTTCTAGCAGCTGATATTCAGAAACTTTACTGCCACTGACCCTGGAGTCACAGCATAACTGTTGTGGCTACTCACAAATTCCCGATTTCTCCCAACTGAAGTGCAGGGAAACCAAAATGCTTGTTTGCAAAGCTATGGTACTACCAACCATACTGTATGCTTGTGAAACGTGGACCACTTATAAACACCATCTCCAACTCCTCAAAAGATTCCATCAACGGTGTCTCCAAAAAATTTTACACACTACTTAGGAAGGCAGACAGACTAACACCAGTGTACTGGAAGAAGCAAAGATCACCAGTGTTGAAGCGATGATTCGTCAACATCAACTTCGTTGGACTGGTCATGTTGTGCGGATGCCTGATTATTGTCTTCCAAAGCAACTACAGTGGTACCTCGGGTTAAGTACTTAATTTGTTCCGGAGGTCCGTTCTTAACCTGAAACTGTTATTAACCTGAAGCACCACTTTAGCTAATGGGGCCTCCTGCTGCTGCCATGCCACCAGAGCATGATTTCTGTTCTAATCCTGAAGCAAAGTTCTTAACCTGAGGTACTATTTCCGGGTTAACGGAGTCTGTAACCTGAAGCGTCTATAACCTGAAGCGTCTGTAACCCGAGGTACCACTGTACTCTATTCCGAACTTAAAAATGGAACGCGTAATGTTGGTGGTCAACAAAAGAGTTTTAAAGACTCTCTCAAGGCAAATCTTTAAAAAAATGTAGTATGAACACCGACAACTGGGAATCACTGGCCTGCGAGCGCTCCAGTTGGGGAACAGCCTCTACCAAAGGTGTCATGGGCCTTGAAGACGCTCGAATTCAGGACATCAATAGCTTTCCTCTTCAAAATCAACCTTACCTTGAGCAGGAATGCCACCCATTCTGGAGTCCAGGGGAGTCTTAGCAGGTTGAATATATCCCACTGGTTTTATTGTTCATAGGGCTAACCAGGCAGACTCTTCCTCTTTTCTCAGGGCTACAACTATCTGTGTTTACCATGGACAGCTCCTGTTTTCTGGCTTCTCTCCCCCAGGATACCTGGGACCTCTCCCTTCCTTCGGCATGGAGACCTTTGGCATAGGGATATTGATGAGTCCACCAATGTCTTGTGCTGGTGGGAGGCACCAGTTGGGGAACCCTCAAGGGAACCCCTGGGGGAGCAGCTGGGGAACCCCCCAGGGAAAGAAGGCTCAGAGCCAGGGGATTGGTGGTGGGACGATGCTATGTGGTCAGAGGGAGAAGAGAGTGAAGACAGGGAGGAGGTATTGGAAGCTGAAGAGGCAACAGGGTTTAGTGAGCAGGAGGAGTCTGTGGCAGAGAGCAGTCCAGAATCAGAGGCAGGAGAGGAGAGGGGCCAGGAGGCAGAGATGAGTAAGGCTGCTGAAGACGCCTTGGAGTCTCCCCCTCCTGCTACAACCAACTGCCCTCGGCTCTTGTCTCCCAGGACCAGAAGAGGTATGAAGAGGAAGGAGCAAAGCTATGGTTTTCCCAGGAGTGATGTATGGAAGTGAGAGCTGGACCATAAAGAAGGTTGATCGCTGAAGAACTGATGCTTTTGAATTCAGGTGCTGGAGGAGACTCTTGAGAGTCCCATGGAGTGCAAGAAGATCAAACCTCTCCATTCTGAAGGAAATCAGCCCTGAGTGCTCACTGGAAGGACAGATCCTGAAGCTGAGGCTCCAAGACTTTGGCCACCGCATGAGAAGAGAAGACTCCCTGGAAAAGACCCTGATGTGGGGAAAGATGGAGGGCCCAAGGAGAAGGGGACGACAGAGGACGAGATGGTGGGACAGTCTTCTCGAAGCTACCAGCATGAGTTTGACCAAACTGCGGGAGGCAGTGGAAGACAGGAGTTCCTGGCGTGCTCTGGCCCAGGGGGGTCACAAAGAGTCTGACATGACTAAACGACTAAACAACAACAACAACAATAACACATTAGTAAAGAAAAAGCGTTTTATACGTGTTATAACACTGTGACACCAGACGGTGCTGTGGAGTTCCGTCTTTTGCCAACGTAGTTTCCCAATTTGAGGCTCACAACGCGCTTTTCTGAAACGCTTCTTTGACCCAGCCGGGAAGAGCTGTCTGCCAGTGGAACGATCTTCCTTGGGAGGTGATAGGCTCTCCTTCCTTGGAGGCTTTTAAGCAGAGGTTGGGCAGCCATCTCTCATCTATGATCTAGTTGAGATTCCTGCATTGCAAGGGGTTGGGCTAGATGACCTTTGGGGGTCCCTTCTGGCTTTACAGTTCTATGATTCTATGCTATATCTATGGGTGGGCACAGAGGTCTCATGCAGCAGCATTTTTATCGGATATTTGGTGCCCATCTGCTTCCAGGGGGTGGGTGTGTAGGTCAGAACGTTGCTCTTTAAGCTCTTCTTCCAAAGAGGTAAAAAGAACATAAATAATTACTTCAGCTCTGGAGAGTTCTCCAAGAACCGCAGCTTTCATTAAAAGGGAAGATTTCTCCCCACCCCCCAGCCCTGGCCTGCTAAATCCCAAATGTTATGTTAATTCAAAACCTAAAGCATAGATTTTAATTGCAGGCAAGTCAAGCAACGCTCTTCCCAGAACAGCTTTTAACTCTGTGCCTGGGTACAGATCTCCTCCTCCTTCCCCACCCTGCTACCCATAATTACACATTGTAGCTGTGCTGGTTTTAAAATGTTCCCATGTTTGCATGTTAGGGCGCTTAAAGGGTGTGTGTGTGTGTGATGGCCTGGGATTCGGACTCAGAGGCTGAACCTGAGGAATCCCAGCCTGCACAGGAGTCCCCGCCTCCAGAACCAGCTGAGCCGGGGCCTGAGCCTGAAGGGTCCTCACCTGTGCTGGATCCTCAGGTGCAGGCACCAGCTGAGTCTTCTCTGGCCCCAGAGGTGATGGAGGACCCATTGCCTGCAGGTGCTCCACTCTCAGCCCCGTCAGGGGAAGGTGAGGTTGCCTCTGGGTCCGGTAACCCTCCAGCCTCTCCTGAGCTGCAGAGGCTCAGGGCAGAGAGGCGGAGGGAACTAAGTTCCCGCAGGAGGAGTGCTCGCCTCCAGGCCAGGAGAGGCGAGTCACCTGTGGACCAGGGCCGGCCTATGCCTCAGGGCAGATAAAAGCCAGCCAGCCCCAGGTTGCGGGAGCAACGTTGTTGCTAGCCTGTTCCTGCCTGCACCCTGACCTGCTCTTCTGCCAGAGTTCCTGACCCCACTTGACTCCCTGCCTTGGACCCAGCTTCAGCTTTGATGGACAGCCTCCATACCACACCCTTGACCTCGGACTGGACTCGGACCTCGCCTCTCGGTAGCCCCCAGGACCAGCACAGGGGGGCATGTTTTGGTTTGAAGCAGGCCGGAGTTAAGTGATGCTCAGCGCTAGTGGAATTGGCACGTCGTTCACAAATCTGCTGTCAGGAGTGTCAGGGACAGGTCTGCGATAACTCAAAAGGTGTCCACGAAGTTAACTCTGCATTCAAAGAAAGTAACATCTTGGGCCTAGTGAGCAAAGCAACTAGGACTGAAAGTTCCTGCCTTCCCACTGCTCTCTAAGGCTCCTCCCTAAGCAATCTGAGGCGGTCTCTCTTTGCTCCTCCCTCTTCATCCCTCTTTTGGTCCTGGGAGATCAGGGGGCAAAGGAGCTGGTTGCAGCAGTAGGAGCCGGAGACTCCCTGGATTATTCATAACCTGACTCATCTTTGCCTCTTGGCGCTCCCCTCTCCACCCTCCGCTTCTGCCTCTGAGTCTAGACTGCTCTCTGCCACAGACTCTTCCTGCTCACTAAACCCTGTTGTCTCTTCAGCTTCTGACACCTCCTCTGGATTTGGGTGCTGGCAAGCATTGTATTCTTAGGCAGGACTCCCAAACCTTTGGGGGCCACTGTCCCCTCGGTTCCATAAACTTGCCCCCTTACCCTACCCTATAAAAAGCACCATTCAGAACAGCGGTTTGCACGACCCACCAAGAAAGAAAGCAACGCAATGAGATTCAAAACAATTAATTGCATAGAATCATAGAATCATAGAGTTGGAAGAGACCACAAGGGCCATCGAGTCCAACCCCCTGCCAAGCAGGAAACACCATCAGAGCACTCCTGACATATGGTTGTCAAGCCTCTGCTTAAAGACCTCCAAAGAAGGAGACTCCACCACACTCCTTGGCAGCAAATTCCACTGTCAAACAGCTCTTACTGTCAGGAAGTTCTTCCTAATGTTTAGGTGGAATCTTCTTTCCTGCAGTTTGGATCTATTGCTCCGTGTCCGCTTCTCTGGAGCAGCAGAAAACAACCTTTCTCCCTCCTCTATGTGACATCCTTTTATATATTTGAACATGGCTATCATGCATACTTATTCATGGTCTGGTTAGCGCTATTTAGTTTAATTGATTCAACGAAGCTGATGACCTTGATCCAGCCATGCCAGCTTTTCAAAGTTGGATGGTCATTTGCACCTCCAGCTTCCTCCTAGAACTGTCGCCTCCCAGGTCCAACACTGTAACCACTACACCATACCATCCTGCTTGGAAGCTTCCCGTAGCACTGGGACGGGGAAACCTGTTGCCCTCTAATTGGACTCCAACTCCCATCATCTCTGACTATTGGGCATCTTGGCTGCGGGTGATGGGAGTTGGAGTCCAATTGGAGGGCAACAGGTTTCCGCTGCCCCAAATTATCAGTCCTTTGAATTGTTGGAGAAGGGGTTTTTCAATACAGTAGTACCTTGGGTTAAGTACTTAATTCATTCTGGAGGTCCGTACTTAACCTGAAACTGTTCTTAACCTGAAGCACCACTTTAGCTAATGGGGCCTTCTGCTGCTGCCGTGCCGCCGGAGCACGATTTCTGTTCTCATCCCAAAGCAAAGTTCTTAACCCGCGGTACTATTTCTGGGTTAGAGGAGTCTGTAACCTGAAGCGAATGTAACCTGAAGCGTATGTAACCTGAGGTACCACTGTATGTATATATTCCCCCCCCCCCGCGTGTGTGTATTTTTCCTCTCTGCTTGTGTTTGTGTGCCATTTGCTACTTCACGTCCTAAAACGTTTTGGACTAACGGTGGCATCAAATTGCATTAAGTCGCTACTCTGAAATATCTGTGTGTGTGTGTGTGTGTGTGTTTAAGAGGTTGAGTGTTAAAAGCATCACCCTGGGGAGGGTGTCACTGTCTTGAAGTAATTCCTGCTGAGGCCACTGACAGCTCTCTGAAATTCAGGTGCTGAAATTCAGGAATTGTAAAAAACCTTTTTTTCAAAGCGCTGCTTCGACTCAGACAGACCTACCTTTGCTGTTGGATGGGGAGAATCATTCCATGCCTGATCCGCCCCCCAAACCCTAAATATTCCCCCCCCCTTGTGACCTGGATGGGAATAATTTAGCAGTCTGTCTGTCTTGTCTGTCTGTCTGTCTGTGTCTCAGGTGATACTTCCTAACTCACTCTGAGCACTAAAGCCTTGTCAACTGTGGAGATTGTGGTCTTCCATCAGGACCTTCTCTTTATGGAAATTTATTCCAGTATAAAATATGCACACGCCAGAGAATTCTTCACAAAACTGTTTTTTTCCACCCTTAGTTTGCTGCCAGCTTATTACCACCGTGGGCGATGAAGGCAGCCCTGAGGCGTCGGATTTTTAACCTTGCCGGCAGATTAAAAAACAACGTTGCATTTGAACAGGAGAAAGTTTGTGGTGCTTCCCCGCCCCACAACCCCCTGCCCCCGATAAAGTAGTTCTGGTGTCTTGTGCTTCCTTCCTGAGGTGAGGGGTGGATTGTATGCTTTGCATTGCAGGTTTAATGTGCAGTTTTAAATGTCTGAGTGATGGAAGGAAGGGTGAATCTCTGGAACGCAGCCAGGCATTGAGAGGAAAAATGGAAAAGTTGTAGAAGCTGTATTGTTTGTGGCAGCCTGACGCCTCAGGCACCGACTGGCTGAACTGAGCGTCCCAGCAATAAAGCGGGTAGAGAATGTTGGCAGTTCGGCTTATTTGAGGGAAGGGGAAATTGTCAGTTTGGCTGGGATGAAAATCTCACAGAGGCTACAAGAGGACTGTGGCGATCACACAGGGCCCCTGGACATTTGACGGTCTATTGATCCCTGCGCCACCTCTATGATTGCTTTCCCGCTGCCACCAACCCGTTTCTCTCCGGTTAGGGTTAGGGTTACAACAACAACAAAACATTGACTTCCACCAATCCCACAGTACCTCCTTTATCTCTCATTGTGTCTTCCTGTTTTCCTTATCATCTCTATCCCAACATCTAGATATAAATCCCCCTTTCACTTCACAACTCTACATTTCTATGTTCCTGTGATTGTAGGATTTGCTCCCCGGGCTTCAGGCTCTTCATGCCTTCCAAATGGGCTTGCTCTGAGCCGTTTCTCTGCCCAAATTGAATGCTGTGGAATTTCAGGCTTTAAAAAAATGCCCCACAGGCTTCTTCTTCTTCTTCTTTGGCGATACCTCGTAGCCGAGTAAGATTGTCTTTCATAAACACGGTCTTAACAGTAAGTCTGTAAATGACTGCGGAGGCCAATTCTGGACCCACATGTCCTTCCACAGTGGGGACATAGGTTTGCAGGCAGGAGTTGATCATGGTGAGGGTTTGCCAAGCGTGCCTTCCTCTTAGCACGTTTCTCCCTTGCGTCCTGAGTTCGAGTGTCTTCAAAACCCTTTGGTAAAGGCCATTCTCCACTTGGAGCACTCGCATTTGTTGGTGTTTATACTACATTTTAAAAAAGATTTGCCTAGAGAGAATCTTTGAACGTCTTATGTAGACCACCAACATTACGCTTTCCATTTTTAAGTTCGGAATAGAGTAGTAGCTTCGGAAGATGATAATCGGGCATCCGCACAACATGACCATTCCAACAAAGTTGATGTTGAAGGATCATTGCTTTGACATTGGTGATCTTTGCTTCTTCCAAAGTTCACCTGTCTTCTCAGATGATGTGTAAAATTTTTCGGATACAATTGGAGTTGGAGATGGTGTTTATAAGTGGTCCACGTTTCACAAGCATACAATAAGGTTGGTAGTACCATAGCTTTGTAAACGAGGTTCATAGTACCATAGCTTTGTAAACAAGAAATTTGGTTTCCCTGTGAATGTCCTGGTCCTCAAAAACTCTGCACTTCAATCAGGAGAAAGCTGCACTCATAGAGCCCAGATGATGTTGGATTTCAGCATCAATGTCTGCCCTTGTGGAAAGATAACTGCCCAAGGACTTGTTTTCATTTCCCTCCTCCAAAAGGCCATTTTTCAGGGACCTCCCCGCCCCCCCAATTCTCCCCTTCCTCCCTCACAAAGTTATTCATGTTGCTGGTAAGATCGTCTACTCGTGAGTCGCGCTTCCACGAGCAAGCCCTTCCTCGCTTTGTAAAATGTGCCTCCCTCTGATCTTGCAGCCTTATTCCTTGGCACTGCTCCAGAAGGGTCTAAAATCCATTTGCTTTCCCTGAAAATAGCTGCCTATCGATTGACCGGCGTCCAGTGCTACAGGAGGGTGCTAAAATGCTTCCCCTTCTACAAACGGGAGGCTGGGAAGCTGTGTCCCAAAGTGGCTTGGCTTTCAAATGAGAAGGCATTTAAACAAATCTCTGCAAGTAGCTTCCAAGTTTTGGGTTGGGTGTTTTGTTTTGTTTTTATATGTGGGGCTTGGGATGCCCCTAATGGGATGCAATCTCTGGGTTCCCCCTCTCTGCCTTGCCACTGTTGCTGGTGCCCGTTGGTTTATCCATCACCATCACAGAATCATAAAATTATGGAACTGGAAGAGACCCCCCCCCCAAGGCTCACCAGCCCCCTGCAATGCAGGAATCTCATTCATTTCATTTCTACATCACTTTATATTTTAAAGAAAAAGTCTAAAAGTGACTTGCATCACATTAAGATATCCAATAAAGCAGAAGAAAGTAAAAAAACCCCCAAAGTATACGTTGAGCACAACATAATTAACAGGAAAACAAAGTATTAAAGATTTCAAAATAAAACATTACAAAGAAGCCCAACGACAGAGTGCACATTTGACACAGCAAAGCTAACCCCCCAAAATTACCGGTATCTTAAACATTTCGCAAGAAAACAGTACTAAAGGGAGACAACAAATAGAAAGTGCACATTTAAAACAGCATAATTGACAAGGGATCAAGTTTTATCATAAGTAAAGAATCTGCTGCTGTGGCTGCCAATCCTACCAATAGTTGTTTGTTGTTTAGTCGTTTAGTCGTGTCCGACTCTTCGTGACCCCATGACCAGAGCACGCCAGGCACTCCTGTCTTCCACTGCCTCCCGCAGTTTGGTCAAACTCATGCTGGTCGCTTCGAGAACACTGTCCCACCATCTCGTCCTCTGTCGTCCCCTTCTCCTTGTGCCCTCCATCTTTCCCAACATCAGGGTCATTTCCAGGGAGTCTTCTCTTCTCATGAGGTGGCCAAAGTATTGGAGCCTCAGCTTCAGGATCTGTCCTTTCAGTGAGCACTCAGGGCTGATTTCCTTCAGAATGGATACGTTTGATCTTCTTGCAGTCCATGGGACTCTCAAGAGTCTCCTCCAGCACCATAATTCAAAAGCATCAATTCTTCGGCGATCAGCCTTCTTTATCATCCAGCTCTCACTTCCATACATCACTACTGGGAAAACCATAGCTTGAACTAGACGGACCTTTGTTGGCAAGGTGATGTCTCTGCTTTTTAGGATGCTGTCTAGATTTGTCATTGCTTTTCTCCCAAGAAACAGGCGTCTTTTAATTTCGTGACTGCTGTCACCATCTGCAGTGACCTACCAATGGTGGTTCGTGGCAAATAGTGGCTGTGGAAGCTCAGGCTCCGTGACCCGGGTTTGTACCAAGAGGCAGCCAAGATGGTTTCCAGCCTCTCCTCCAGCCTCTGCTTTTGTAGCTGGAGTCAGTCCAGGCCCTGCCCTCCCAGGCCAGGTGGGGAAAGGCCTGCGAGGCAGGGAGGAGGTCTTTCAGGACTCACAGCCAAGGTGGTTTGTTCACCCTCTGAAGGCCCGATCTGAGAGAGAGCAGGTGAACAGGTAGTGACAGCAAGGAGGAAGCCGTGTCGGCCCCCACCCACTGTAACAATTTGGTCTCCCTGGCCTGGAATGGAGAATTTGGGGGTGCATTTCCATGCAACACCCAATATGATGGCACTGTAGAGGGTTGAACTAGGTTACCCCCTGGGTCTCTTCCAACTCTGCAATTCTGTGATTTTATAGTCTGCCTTTCTGGGGAGGCTTTGTTGAGCTCTGGCGTGGTGTAGCGCAGCGATGGGGAATCTCAGCCTCAGGAGGGGCAAATGTGCCCCCCCAGACCTCTCTACCTGCCTTCTTTTCACTCCCCTCCGCTGCCATGCGCACTTGGGACCCTCTATTTGTGTGGGGTCAGTTTGCACGCATCCCTTGCTTCCTGCAGAGATTACCGTAACAGCACTCCAGCCATTGCAGAACCTGCTTTTGTCTCAAGCTGCAAACTGCCGTCACATCAGCAGTCCGGTCACAAGCACACCTGCCTGACTTCATTCCTCAGGCAGGCTCTGCTGCCCGTCTGCCTTCTTAGCTGGAGGCGATGCGCGCTCAGGAAGGCAGGCGAGACGTGCGGAAGGAGCATCAAATGCTGCCAGCTAGTGGTGCTCGCTTTCCTCTCTTTTGAAATCCAAGGCAAGGCTGGGTTATCAACTCAGGCAGCTGTCTTGCAAGAACATAGGCACTGGCGAGAGGGCTGGAGATTCTCTTCTGCTCTGCCGGTTGCAAAATGGTTTTTCTGTCCTCTGGCCTGGTTCTGGGTGTGGGTTCTCAGCCCTGGAATTGCCTCTGAAGCCCCAGAAGCAGAGGAACAGCCTTCCCTTCACTCACAGAGGGAACCAGATCTTGCCCAAAATACCTCTGGCAGTAGAGTCTGGCTGGATGAGAAAAGGGGACGGAGACAAGGCTGGAGCCAACTTTTCTGCAGCCTCTCCTTCAGCTTAGTGGTGGAGCATCTCCTTTGCATGCAAAAGTTCCCAGGTTTGCTCCCTGGCATCTCATAGAATTGTAGAGTCGTAAGGGATACCCAGGGGTCATCTAGCCCAGCCCCCTGCAATGCAGGAATCTCAGCTCAAGCATCCATGGCTGATAGCCATCCAACCTCTGCTAAGAAAGATTTGCGAGGAATCTGCTCCACTTTCGAACCACTCTTACTTTCAGAAAGTTCTTCCTGATGTTTAGTCGGAATCTCCTTTCTTGCAGCTTGAAGCCATGGGTTCGAGTCATACCCCCCAGAGCAGGAGAAAACAAGCATGCTCCCTCCTCCATGTGGCAGCCCTTGAGATATTTGAAGATGGCTCTCCTATCTCCTCTCAGTCTCCTCTTTTCCAGGCTAAACCTACCCAGCTCCTTCAAGAGCTCCTCATAAGGCTTCGTTTCCAGACCTCTCATCATCTTGGTCGCCCTCCTCTGTACACCTTCCTACTTGTCAACATCCTTCTTAAATTGTGGTGCCCAGAACTGGATACAGTATTCCAGATGTGTTCTGACCAAGGCAGAATAGAGTGGTACCCTTAATTCCCTTGATCTGGACACTATGCTGTCCAGTATATGAAAGCGTAATGCTGGTGGTCAACAAAAGAGGTTTAAAGACTGTCTCAAGGCAAATCTAAAAAAATGTAGTATAAGCACTGACAACTGGGAAACACTGGCCTGCGAGCGCTCCAGTTGGAGAACAGCCTTGACCAAAGGGCTTTGAAGACACTCGAATGCAGGATGCAAGGGAGAAACGTGCTAAGAGGAAGGCACACTTGGCAAATCCACACCGTGATCAACTCCCACCTGGAAACCTCTGTCCCCACTGCGGAAGGACGTGTGGATCCAGAACTGGCCTCCACAGTCACTTACGGACTCATAGTTAAAACTATGTCTATGGATGACAATATTACTTGGCTGCAAGGGGTCGCCAAAGAAGAAGAAGAAGACGACTGTACTTCTGTTGTTGTAGCCTAGAATAGCATTAGCTTTTTTTGCTGCTGCATCACATGGTGGACTCACGTTCAGCTTGTGGTCCACCAAGACCCCTAGATCCTTTTCGCATGTACTACTAGCAGATGTCCCCATCTCCAGGTACAGCTGCGAGTTTTGCTGCCTATCTGTGTAGACAAATCCTCAGATAGATGGACCACTGCTCTGACTTGGAATAAGACAGCTTCCAATGTCCCTGCAATTCTGCATTCAGCGACTTTCTCAGGAAAATTTACAGTATTACATTCTCTGTTCTGGATCACTGCCATTGCCAACTGACATCAGTTTTTAAAAACTGCTTTTTTAAAAAAAAACCTGATTAAAAAAAAAATCTCAGCTTACTCAACATTTCCATTCCTCAAACAGAAATGGTCACATCACAATTAAAATGCCTCTTTTAATCTCATAATTTATTTTTCACTTTAATCTTATTTTTGTGTGATTTCTCCAAAACTGCTATAGTCTGTACATGTAAATTGAAATGTTTGGATATTCTATTTTCTTTTCTTTCATTTGTTTTTAAGTTATTTACTGAAGTAGCTTGGGGCAAATGATTGTTCTGTGTGGAGTAACGATACACAACTTCAGCTGCATCTTGGCTGAAGTTTTGGGCTAGCTTAGCAGGGCTTTAGGACCCGGCGGAAGAAGCTGGTGAACATGCTGTTCTTTCCACCACCATAAAAAGGACTGAAATAGGTTCGCTCATGTTCTTTGGAAGAGGAAATATTGCTCTGCAAAGTGTTAATCACTTGGAGGAGGTTGGACCCAGAATGTTCAGACAGGAAAATTCATTTCTCTGGGACACAGGGCTGTTAATACAGGCTGTTCCCTTAACGAGATGGGCTTCTCCGATTTAATTGAATAAATCCCTGCGACTGAACACCTCTGATTTGTAGCTGCCAAGCTGAAGTGCCATCTGATCAATATTGTGCCCTGTCCGATAAAATGATCCTCATTTGAGAACTGACCACCATGTCCTCAAGGTGAAAGGCTCATCTTTCAATGAGTACAGAAGCTGCCTCATCAACTCTCTCTGAACTTTTCGGAAATTGCGAGGGAGATGGAGAGGCAGCACTGATGATGGGGTGCAGAGAAAATATGTGTGTGGCCATTTTCATTTCAAACCCCCCCCCCGAGGAAATTCATCACACACACGAAAGGACACTGGTTTGCATAACATTTGCATATAATTGAGAGGGGCAGTAGTGATGTATGGAAGTGAGAGCTGGACCATAAAGAAGGCTGATCGCCGAAGAACTGATGCTTTTGAATTATGGTGCTGGAGGAGATTCTGGAGAGTCCCATGGACTGCAAGAAGATCCAACCTATCCATTCTGAAGGAAATCAGCCTTGAGTGCTCACTGGAAGGACAGATCCTGAAGCTGAGGCTCCAAGACTTTGGCCACCTCATGAGAAGAGAAGACTCCCTGGAAAAGACCCTGATGTTGGGAAAGACGGAGGGCACAAGGAGAAGGGGACGACAGAGGACGAGATGGTTGGACAGTGTTCTCGAAGCTACTAGCATGAGTTTCACCAAACTGCGGGAGGCAGTGGAAGACAGGAGGGCCTGCTGTGCTCCAGTCCATGGGGTTACGAAGAGTCAGACATGACTAAACAACAACAACAATTGAGAGGGCAAGATGCCTTCAGCTTGTGGGCCAAATGAGGTCCAGCTGGAAGTCAGCAGTGCAAAAGATCTTCCTCTGTAGGCTCAACCTGGGATATACTAAAAAAAAGTTAAATTGCAAAAGAAAGAAAGAAAGAAAGAAAGAAAGAAAGAAAAAGAAAAGGGTGGGGGTGAATCCAGAGTTGCACCCAAAATTCATGGTTTGGCTCCCAGTACGTTTCCAAGCACAATTCAAAGTGTTGGTGCTGACCTTTAAAGCCCTAAACAGCCTCAAAGGTCCAGTATACCTGAAGGAGCGTCTCCACCCCCATCGTTCTGCCCGGACACTGAGGTCCAGCTCCGAGGGCCTTCTGGCGGTTCCCTCCCTGCGAGAAGGGAGGTTACAGGGAACCAGGCAGAGGACCTTCTCGGTAGCGGCACCCGCCCTGTGGAACACCCTCCCACCAGATGTCAAAGAGAACAACAACTACCAGACTTTTAGAAGACATCTGAAGGCAGCCCTGTGCAGGGAAGCTTTTAATGTTTGATGGTATTTTAATATTTTGTTGGAAGCCGCCCAGAGTGGCTGGAGAAACCCAGCCAGATGGGCGGGGTATAAATAATAAATTATTATTATTATTATTATTATTATTATTATTAGCCCAGCTGGTGGCCAGTCACTGGTGTCTCTCCCTCCTGCTCTGCTCCCCGCTTGTCTCTTAGACCCAGAAGGGCAGAGGGGAGATTGGGGATGAACAAACGCAGTCTCCAATTGCTTGGGAGAGGAGGAGACAGAGACGGCTGTGGGAAAGTGGGGACCTTTAGTCTTGGCAACTGATTTCACAGAGTAAGACCTACAGGAGATGAGCCGCTGTGCTCATCTGGCCTCACACTCAGCCAAGTCTGTGGAGATCCAACTTTGAGCTGTGTGATTCACAGGCCGGCTCGCTCTGTAGCACCCAACTCCTTGGTGAGGCCAGTCAGGTCTCTGTAACATGGGGACAACTAACAGCACTCCTCTGGATGACTCCAGGGTTTGAGCAGGCACATAAGGCAGTTCTTCAGGTAAAGTCCATATCTCCTGCCCAGGCCCTGAGACAAGCACCTCAGCCTCTTCTCTTCATGTTCCCTAGCTCAAGGTAGATCTGGACGGTGGCGACAAGAGACGGGGTCTTCTCTGTAGTAGCCCCAGTTCCTGCAATGCTTTCCCCAAGGCAACCTTCCTGGTGCCAACCTTGTCACTGTTTCAGCACAAGGCAAATATGTTCTTGTTTTGGGCAGCACCAACGGTACATTTTTGGAGTGTCAAATGTGGTCCGTCTCCCCAATGTTTATGTGATTTTATTACTTTGTAAATCACCCTGGGGTTTCTTATCATTTAGGGGGACACGATGCATAAGGTTATGTTGGCATCTGTTTGTTGGCTGCATTTTAACATTTTAACATTTTACTGTTTCAATATTTCAGTGTTGTATTTTAATCTTGTTTTTAAGTTGTATTCATTCAACTTGTTTTATTATTGCTTGTTAGCCGCCCTGAGCCTGGCCTTGGCTGGGGAGGGCGGGTTATAAATAAAAATCATCACCATCATTATTATTATCTCGGGAGACAATGGAGGAGTGCGCCTTTGGGGGTGAAGTCAAAACTGTTGAGAGGTTACAGCAGTACAGGATACAGGAGAGACATGTTTTGTTGCAGCTGGGGCAGATGGAGGTGTCCAGTTGTGCTGTTGCAGATGCACCACGGCGTTTTTCTGTCTCCTCTAGTCACTGCCAGCCTCCATGTCACGTTTGCAAACTTTCCCTAAAACCTCACTTTCCTTAAACAGCAACAGCCCAATTTGCAAATTTATTTATTATTTCCTTCCTTGGTTGAAAGCCAAGCCCTCACCCGGAAGACTTCAGATTCACTTGAAGACTCTTCTTTCTCTCTTCAACAACACAAGACCCAGACCTAGCACTTCTTTGATCCCTGGGGGCGCCCCTCAGAGAGTTGAGTGCTAATTCATTGTAAGTACGGCTAATCCAACTCCTGCCGCCCAGACTGATTACAGTGACTTTCCTTTCCTCTCTTTCTTTCTGATTTTATATCGTAGTTAGCACCTAATCCTCCTTCAGTCCTGCAGGCTTTGCTATGTTATCTGCTGCGCTACAATATGGTGAGAGAAAGCAAGATTTCCAGGGGAAAGTATTAAGGAGGATTATATGGAGATTAGACCAGAATTAGAATGAGAGACAGACAGACAGACAGACAGACAAGGGGAAAATACCCTCACAATGCTACAAGTCATTTGCAAAAGGAATTTTAAAATTTCAGCTTTTGGAAGGCATTGTTTTGCGATGGAGGGGCATTTGAGACTCCTTCTGTTCACTTGGAATGGAGAGGGCTGGGTGGACAACAATATCTTTCTCCCACCCTGACATCTTTGCTCCAGACGGACCATTTATTAAATCTGTATCCTGATTTGCTTGCAAAAGCTTCCTCGGTCTCCTTCTGATTTGTTTGCGAGGCGCTTATCTGGCAATGAGCATTCAGCCTGATTTGCTTGCGGGGTGTTTGCATGTCTTCCCAATTAACCTTCCATTCATCCCACGCTTCTCAAAATTCTGGAGATCAGGCAGATCCCGAATCCAAGACGTATTAGCAATTTATGTTTGTGTGTCTCATTTCTCAAACGGATCGCCCCTGTGCCACCCGATTAAAATTCACAGGGCATCCTGTATCGGTTTCAAGCTTACCTTCCTCAAAGGGTGTTTCTGGGGCTGCTGGCATCCTTGCAAGGTTCTTCTTGGCTTTTGAAGTGAGTGTGTATCAAGAAGTCTGAAGTTCAGGGCAGGGGCAAAGTCACATATTAAAGGTAAAGGGACCCCTGACCATTAGGTCCAGTCGTGGCCGACTCTGGGGTTGCGGCGCTCATCTCGCTTTATTGGCTAAGGGAGCTGGCGTACAGCTTCCGGGTCATGTGGCCAGCATGACTAAGCCGCTTCTGGCGAACCAGAGCAGTGCACAGAAATGCCGTTTACCTTCCCGCCAGAGCGGTACCTATTTATCTACTTGCACTTTGACGTGCTTTCAAACTGCTAGGTTGGCAGGAGCAGGGACCGAGCAACAGGAGCTCACCCCGTCACAGGGATTCGAACTGCTGACCTTCTGATCAGCAAGTCCTAGGCTCTGTGGTTTAACCCACAGCGAGTCACATATTACGGAGGCACAAACTCAGCTCTCCCTCTCAAGGTGCACAACTCAGTTGGTGAGAGCGGGGTGCTGATTGTTGCCATGCGTCCAAGAGAACAGGGGCAATTGGCAGGCCCCCAGCTGGCTCCAGCCCACCGACCAGTAGCCGGTCGAACTCCAGTCCTCGGTTCTGCATCAAAACTGCGACTCAGAGCTTCAGAAGCCTCTCAGAAGCTGAACATGCAAACCAGCAGAGATAACAAACGCTTCGCGACGGAAGGGCAGACAGAGGTATATGTAAAGCATATTTACAAGCAGTTTATTCAGTATAGATCAGGACAAAGGAAAAACATGTCTTCTCCCCTTCGTGTCCAAGCAAGAAGCATAAGGCAAAAGCTATACACAAACGGAAGTTCCCAGCAAGCTGTGCTGGAATGTAAACAGACATGTGACATACAACAGCTCCACATATCTGTTTAGGTGGAACGGAACATCAATATGCTAACATTGAGAGCGGGGTGCTGATAACACCAAGTTTGCAGGTTTGATTCCCCTTATGGGACACCTTCAAATTCCTGCATTGCAGGGGGTTGGACTAGATGATCTCCAGGGGTCCCTTCCAACTCTAAAAAAATACTGTGATTCTAAATTCTAAGTGTCACCTGTTTGACACACGTGCTTGCCAACAAGTACCTGTTGAATTTGCATTTTACAACAGTACATTGCTACTGTAAAAGAAGATCAATACCCCATCCAAATGTTATATGCAAAGCAGCCTTCTGTCGTTTCCATAGCTGAGCCTTCTGCGCCAGATCTTGTGACTCCATCAGAAACCTGGGGCAAGGTCTAAACAAGCTTTCCCCAATCTGGTCCCCTCCAAATGGTGTGAACTAAAACATCCTTGTCCACGGGTCACGTGATCTTCTGGAGAGTTTGATGAAGAATGCAGTGCGACTCAAAGGCTTGCTCACTGAATTGCTTGTAGGCAAGGTGTAATACTTCCCATTTTCTCCCCCCTTCTTCCTTTTTCTCAGCTTTTTGTCGGGCACAAAAGGGAAAGCACATATTTGTCTAATTAAGTGTGGAGTGTCTAAAATGTAAAAGGAGATATAAGGCCGGGATGCTCACCACACCGGCACTCTGATTAGTGGCTTCTTTGCAGATGCCCTGCGATAAAGACAAAACACATCGTAAGTCCAGAATTGGAAGATGTAAGCGGCTTTCCCCCCCTCCGCCCCAGATTTGTTCGTATATAATTATTTGACATCCAATTACAACCAAATTATTCTTGCTCCAACTCATAAAATAAATAGAAATCTATTACTGCGCCCGACAATGTCGTGCAGCACGCTTCAAATTAATAATACAGATTTCTTTCTCTATTGCTGCTGCAGACAGTCTCTGCCCACCCGCCCGCCCGCCCCCAATGGTAGTTTATTCTCACCATGTTCCGCTGTCAGTGAACAGCTAAATTACTATGTTGAAAGATTAAGGAGCCCATCATCTCTCTTTAGGCAGGAGAATCCTTTGAGACAGCCCTCTGCTGAGAACGAAAGGCTTGCAAGATGCCTGCTTCGTGAAACTGTGTCTCAGATACATTGGGTGCTCTGATGTCTGATTTTGCATCCTTGGGGGCTGTTCTAGCCTAGCGAAGCTTGCTCGGGGGGCTAAATGTTGGGATACTGCCAGGGAGATAGAATCCATCTGAGCCCCCAGCTCGGTGCCGGACAATCCATCGACCTCCCTTAGTCACGCAGTATCTAGCAGTTATAGCGACACGAAGCCTCAAGAAAAGATAGCCACATTCTTGGACTTGTGCACACTCTATCAGCAGAATTCACACAACAGAAGTTGCACAGCACGAGAGCAGAACATGCATATTTACAGTTTATTAGGCGTTGGTCAGAACAAAGAAATCATGACCGTCTGCTCCGACTGCTCAGGCAAGACAGGCAAAAACGAAACGAACTTACAACTTAAACATCCTGTGAGACAGGAACTTACGCAGGCTGTTATACAAACATCCTGCTCCCTTTTAAGGTGGAACGGAAATATCCTAACATCCTCCCCCTTTCCGTGTAACCTGTAGTACCTGTGGTTCAACCCAATTGCAACCTTTGTGCGTAAACCTTCAGTTGTTCTCTGTTAACAACCTTAGACAACAGATCAGCAGGAATTTCATTTCCTGGCATGTAGGACACCTGAATGAGTCCTTTCTGAATACACTCTCTTGCACGATGTAGCTTAATCTGCAAGTACTTGGTTCTTTGCTTGCAACTCTTCGAGTTCAGCAAAGCCAAACAAGATCTATTGTCTTGATACACTTGTATAGGACATTTCACAGAAACCCCAATGTCCTTAAACAGTTGCATCAACCATTCACAATCCATGAGTGAAAATGACAGAGCATTGAGTTCTGCTTCACAGGAACTTAGGCTAACTGTTGTCTGCTTTTTGCACAACCAGTCAAACAGGCAGTGGTTGTACATGTAGCATACTCCAGAAGTGCTTGTACCATCCGTGGTGTCACTTCCAAAACTTGCATCTGCAAAGATTTCAAGACCTCCAGTCTTCTGACTGGTGAACCTCAGCCTGTAGTGCATAGTCCCTTTCAAATACCGGGCTATGCGCTTCAGAGCTTTCCAATCCTGAACAGTAGGATTGTTAGCATGTCTGCTAAGCAGGTTAGTGCTTACAGCAATGTCAGGTCTCGAACATCTAGCAATGAAATTCATCTTGCCTAGAATGCATCTGTACAGCGTTGTGTCAGAAAACGCTTCAGCAGTACTGTCTACCTGGTAACCTGTCACCATCGGTGTGTCTGCTGGGTTTGCATCAACCAAATTCAACCTGGTTAATACATCAGTAATTTTCTGTGTTTGGTGTACCAGAAAATTACCTGCTTGGTCCCTCTCCACCTGCAGAGAAAGATAGTTGGATACCTCACCAAGATCCTTCATGTCAAAGTGCTCCTTCAGCTGAGCTAGGGTGCTTTGGTAAAAAGCCTGATTCTTCCAAAACATCAGAAGATCATCAACAAAACATAAACAATACAGTTTGTTTTGCCCCTCCTCCTTGACAAACACACATGGATCAGCTTTGCCCTGGTGAAAACCTAGAGAAAGCAACGTTTCAGTGAGTTTTGTGTTCCAACACCTGGCACTCTGCTTGAGACCATATAAGGATTTCCGCAGTTTACAGACCATTCCCTTCTGTATCTGCATCCCGTCAGGTGGAAGCATGTACAGCTCCTCCCCCAAAATCCCGTACAAAAAAGCTGTATTTATGTCATGATGGGAAACACGCAGTTTCTCCTCCGCAGCGATCTTGAGCATCAGCCGAATGCTCTCATATTTGACCGTGGGTGAGTAGGTCTCGTGGTAATCCTGCCCTGGTACCTGTGAAAAACCTCTGGCAACCAATCTGGCTTTGTGTCTGACAACCTTGCCATTCTGGTCTGTCTTGGCCTTGAAGACCCATTTGCTGCCAACCAGTCTCATTCCTGGGACTACCGGTACCAGTTCCCAAGTCTGGTTCCTGTTTAAGGAATCAACTTCAGCCTTCATGGCTTTAAGCCAAGGCTCAGCATCTTTAGAGGTTAACTCCTGGACCTCTTTGAAGCTTGAAGGTTCCCACACCTTCTCTGAGCTACTAAGAACAGCAGTTGCCATCTTAGCAAACTCATCAGCAAATCTCTTTGGAGGTTTGCCTTTGGTCGCCCTTTCAGACCTGTGAACCAGACGCAAGTCTTCTGGACTCATCTCCTCCTTCTTAGGAGAATAGTGACCAATGGTGAACAGTGGTTCCTCCAGTTCATTGTCAGACTCATCAGATGGTCTGACTGAGGCCTTTGCGCTCTTGTAGTCTGCTGTGTCATCACTGTCACTGACAGCAGCAGCAGCGCCGCCCACTGAACTGGAATCCGAACTCTGATCATCATCATCCTCATCATCATCATCCTCAGTTTCCTCAGCTTTCTCAGCATGATCTGCTTTCTTCACATCACCTTCATCCTCCTCTGGGTAACTCTGGAAAATTCCCACATTTTCCCCCCACTTAGGATTGTACTCAACACTCCTTGTGAACTTTATGGATTTAGAGTTAGTCATCCATACTCTGTATGCACCTTTTTCGTACCCCATGAACAAACCATGTGCCCCACGCTTCCCAAGCTTGTTGCTTTGTGGGGTGTGTACCCACATGTCAGAACCAAAGATTTTCATGTGCTTGACGTTAGGTTTCTTACCAAACATTTTCTCATAGGGAGTGCAGCCAATAGGTGATGACAGTCTCCTGTTAAAAGAATAAACAAAATTCGCCAGAGCCTCCCCCCAAAACTTCTCAGGGAGGTTGGCATCATGCAACAAGGTTTTTATCCCTTGCAGCAACGTTTGATTTGCTCTCTCCGCAAGCCCATTCATCCATGGCGATCTAGGCGTTGACAAGTCATGCTGGATTCCCTTCTCAGTCAGGAAAGCTTCAAACTGCTGAGAAGTGAACTCCCCGCCCCGATCAGTAAACAGACAGCCAATACGTTTACCATGAGCATTCTCCAACCAAGCACAGAATGCCTTGAACTTAGGAAATGCTTGCGATTTCTGCTCGAGCATAAACACATGAATGTACCTGGAAAAAGAATCAATTAGAACCATGAAGTACCTTGCTCCTCCTAAAGAGGGCGCTAGTGGACCAACCAGGTCTGCGTGAACTAGCTGGTAGGGTTTGGAAGCCTGCCTGCTAGACTCCTTGCCTTTTGGAGCAACCTTCACCTTGTTCTCTGCACAAGATACACATTTCATGTGAAATTTGCAAGGTTTGATGTCCAAACCTTCAACCAACCCAGGCATCTTGGCTAGCGCTTGCCAAGAGAGGTGACAAAATCTTCGATGTGCATCATGAATGCAACCTGCATGAAGAACCTTGTTAGTTTGTGCAACACAACAAGTATCAGCATTAGACACAGCAACATCATCATAAGTTAGACTGAACAAACCATCCACCAACTTTGCATGCCACATGTCCTCTTTGCCTTTTCTGATGACACAGACAGTCCTCTTGAAGGAAATTTCAAAACCACGCCCAGTCAGCTGTGGTACACTAATCAAATTGTCTGCAGCTCCTGGAACAAAAAGTACATTGCTAATGGTCGTATTCAGACTTGCAAGTTTCACAGTTCCAACTCCTGTAGCTTGCAAAGTCCTTCCATCAGCCAGCTGGACCTCTCCATCTTGAGGTGTGAAGGAGATAAACAGATGGCGGTCTCTGCTGAGATGGCGCGTGCAACCTGAGTCAATTACAAACCTGGCCTTGGCCTTGTTTCCCACCGGCGTGGGCTTTTGCAGCTTGCCTTTAGCCTTTGGTGAAGCTGTGCCAGCAAACATAGCCTTGTTTTCCACTGGCGTGGGCTTTTGCAACTTGCCCCCCTGCTCCTGGCCATCAGACGTGCCTTTAGCCTTTGGTGGAGCTGTGCCAGCAAACATAGCCTCGTTTTCCACTGGCGTGGGCTTTCGCAACTTGCCCCCCCGCTCCTGGCCACCTGCAAGCATCTTCCTCTGTTTACATCTGGTCTTCCGGCCTCTGCAAAGGCTCTGACCTTGGTTCTCACGAGAAACAGAGCTCTCAGCTGCCGACTCCTTGGCTCCCCCTGGAGGCTGGAATGCTGCCTGGGATGACGTTATAGTCTGCTCCCCCTGCAGCTTGCAACCGGTGCCCTCGGCATCTCTGCATTCACTCGCATTCTGGGAAACAGCCAGGACCTCCGACGCAGTCACACTCTGGGCTGGGATGACTGGCAGATGGGCTATCTTCAAAGCATTCCACATCTGACGTGCAGTCGTGTTGCCAGCTAGCGTAGCAATTTCCTCCAGAGAGACGGACAAGACTATTACGTCTATGGCTCTCGAATTCTGAGCCTGCCATTTCTCTGTCTGAGGATCTGGAGTGGCTTCAGAGACAGTATGCCAGACTCCAAACTGACGCAGCAAACTCTCACACCATTTTGCCCAGCTCTCATAATTGTCCCGATTTAACTTTGGACACTCAGCAGCTTCAGAGGCTTGGAAAAACTCCATTCCAGCTCTTAACGCCAGCCGTGAGTCTTCTTCACTTCAGAGACTCCTTATCTTGGCACCCATAAATCACGAAGCCTGCTTGGCTCGGTTCCCAGGCCAATTAGGCCAGCCGGACATCAAAGAGGCTGCCGCGGCAACAGAAAAGCCTCTGCTTTCGCCTTTCCCACACATACCTCAGCAGTCTGTCGCAGTCTTACTCTCCTGCAAGTGCCGTGAATCTGGGCCCGAAACCTGTTGTTGGGATACTGCCAGGGAGATAGAATCCATCTGAGCCCCCAGCTCGGTGCCGGACGATCCATCGACCTCCCTTAGTCACGCAGTATCTAGCAGTTATAGCGACACGAAGCCTCAAGAAAAGATAGCCACATTCTTGGACTTGTGCACACTCTATCAGCAGAATTCACACAACAGAAGTTGCACAGCACGAGAGCAGAACATGCATATTTACAGTTTATTAGGCGTTGGTCAGAACAAAGAAATCATGACCGTCTGCTCCGACTGCTCAGGCAAGACAGGCAAAAACGAAACGAACTTACAACTTAAACATCCTGTGAGACAGGAACTTACGCAGGCTGTTATACAAACATCCTGCTCCCTTTTAAGGTGGAACGGAAATATCCTAACACTAAAACCATCTAACTCCTTCCTGGGATGTTCAAAGTCATAGCAGGAAGTTGCGTTATACAGTGGTGCCTTGGTTCTCAAATGCCTTGGTACTCAAACAACTTGGAACCCAAACACTGCAAACCTAGAAGTGTGTGTTCTGGTTTGTGAACTTTTTTCAGAAGCCAAACGTGTTCCTAATTGAGTGCTACGCTTCCAATTTGAGTACCAGCCTTCCGTTTTGAGTGTTATGCTGAGGTCTGTCTGTTTTTGCTATTTATTTTGCAATTTTTGCGGCTCTTTTTTTCCTTCTGACTGTGTGGAACCCAGTTCAGCTACTGATTGTTGATTGTATGACTGCAGTACATGGTTTATTGCTTTCATTTTACGGATCAACGGTCTCGTTAGATAGTAAAATTCATGCAAAGTTGCTGTTTTAGGTGTTGTTTTTAAAAGCCTGGAGCGGATTAATCTGTTTTGCATTACTTTCTATGGGAAAGCACGCCTTGGTTTTGGAACAGCTTTGGTTTTGGAACGGACATCCAGAATGGATTAAGTTTGAGAACCAAGGTACCACTGTACTGAGTCAGCCTATTGGCCCATCTAGCTCAGTACTGTGCGTTTCTGCATACAAAACAAAGCAAAATAAATCCTTTCTTTCTCTCTCTCTCTCAACCATACACAGCACTCCTACTCCTAACACACACCACACACAAACTGTGCTAGCATTCCTAGATAACAGAGTTGAGTGCTGGTCGTTAACCAATCAGAGTAAGTAGTTTCTAGGTCAAGCTGACCTTGGCTTTCTGCCAAGAGTAAATTGACACGGCCTTGAGTTAATTGTGTGAAGCCAGAATCTGTAAGTTTCCCATGAGAACCAATTAACAGAAACTCAACACCCCCTCACAGATTCTGCTGGACAATTAACATCAAATACACCTATGTAGGAGATTATTTTTCCAGCAAACCTAAACCCTTGCACATTCGCTCAATGCGGCGTACTCTGATTCCGTTGATGACACACTTACAACGTCTTGCTTGCGTGACCGCCAGCTGATTAAAGCTCCACCGACCATTATGACCAGTCCTGTGACAGATTTTCTATCCGGCAAATTTCCCCAGTCACTATCACAGTAGCAACTCAACATTTCATCCTCTGAAGAATTTAATTGTAACATATAGCCAATTGTCTGTTTGAGGTATCTCAGAACTTGTTTTACCCCTTTCCAGGCATTTAGTGTGGGTTTTGAGACCAATCTACTTAATATGCCTACTGCATAGCTAATATCAGGTCTGGACCACTGTGCTAGATACAATAAACTTCCAATTACAGAATGATATATATCAGGATGTTCAAATTCAGGACTCTCGTCTGTATGAAGTGTTTTTATGAAACCTGGATCCATAGGCACCACTGCCCCTTTGCAATCCTGCATCCTGTATGTAGTCAGTAGTTGTTTAACTTTGTTCTGCTGACTAATTAGGCAGCTGCCATCTTGGGCCCAGCACACTTCCAACCCTAGATATGTCCTAACCGGGCCTAAGTCTTTCATTTTGAACTTACTGGACAATTGCTTGGCAAACCTTTTAGTTTGTTTATCTGTTTTGCAAGCATACAATACATCATCTACATAAATCAGACAAAACTCTTGATCACTGCCTGTACCACGTACATAAACACAATTGTCAGCTGTACTCTGCTTGAAACCAAATGACACTAAGGCCTCATGGAAGCATTTGTTCCAAGATCTTGCAGCCTGTTTAAGACCATATAGAGCTTTGTTTAATTTCAACACTCTATTGGAACCTGTCTTATAACCAGGCGGTTCGGCTAGATACAGGTCTTCTGATATTGATGCATGTAAATATGCAGTCTGGATATCAAAATGGTTTAACAGGAGTTTTCTCTTTGCTCCAAGCGTTAAAATCAGCCTTACACTGTCCCCCTTAGCAGTAGGGGAAAAAGTCTCGTCATAATCTTTTCCAGGCCTCTGAGAGTATCCTTGAGCCACTAAACGAGCTTTGTATTTGTACTCTCCTGTCACCAGAGGTTTAAGTTTGTACACCCACCTGCAGCCTACAATCTTTGCCCCCTCAGGCGCTGCTACTGGTGTAAAAACCTTGTGCTCATTCAGAGAGGACATCTCTTCCTCCATTGCCAGTTTCCAGAGCTCTGCCTCCTCTTTTGGTAACTTTAACACCTCCTGAAAACTCTTGGGCTCTGCAATTACACTAAACACATTTGCAGTATCTGGAGAAAAACGCACTGGAGGCACTCCTTTGTTTTGTCTTTTAGATCTTCTGGGAGAAAATTTTTCTTCTGACCCACTTTCCTCCTCAGAACTATGACCTCTCTTTTGTTGCTTAACAACTGGTCTTTGGCTAATTCCACTTTCTTGAGACCTCTTATCTGAACTTTCCTCCCCCTCAGACTCTGATTCTCTATGTTTACCTTCAGAGTCATGAAGCTCCTGGGAAGGTTCAAACCAAACCTCAGTATTGGCATGTAGTCTCTCCCAGCCACTATGTTCACAAAAACTGGCATTCCTGGAGATCACAATGCCATTTGTCCCTTCAGCAAAGCGGAAACCTTTTCCCAGCTCCTGGTAACCCACAAACACTAACTGTTTGGTCTTAGGATCTCCCTTCTTCCTCATTTGTTTTGGAATTAACACCCAGGCTTTTGATCCAAACACATGCAAATGGTCAATTTTGGGTTTTTTCTGAAACAATTTAAAGTACGGGGTTGTACCTATTGTTTGATGAAAGAGCCTATTTTGGAGATAACACGCGGTGAGCATGCTCTCCCCCCAATAAGACATGGGCAAATCAGCATCATCAAGCATGGCAAACATCATGTCTTGTAAAGATCTGTTTTTTCGCTCTGCAACGCCATTCTCCTCTGGGGAAAAAGCGTTCGTTTTTCTATGCCCAATGCCACGCTTTTGTAACCAATCTCTAAAAGCATTTGACATAAATTCGCCACCTCTGTCCGTCTGAATCCTTCTGAGTTTAGTGGACAGAAATCTTTCCACAGATGCCACCCAGCCTTTAAACTTAGTGAACACGTCACCCTTATTCTTCATGGGAAAAACCCAAGAATAACGTGTGGCGTCATCCACAATTGTTAATGAAAAACGCGATCCACCCCTGCTTACAGCAAATGGACCAATTACGTCCATGTGAACCAGCTGTAGCGGTGACTCACTAACTCTGTCACTTCTGGGGTAAGAGACTCTGTGGGTTTTAACCTTTTTACAAATATTGCAATCAAGGTACTTGTTACAACTCTTCAAATCACCCCCATCAGCCAATTCTGACATTTTTAGTACACTTTTCCAGCAAGCATGCCCCATTTTCCTATGCAATAAGTGCACACAGTTGTCATGTATAGCTTTGTTATTCACTGCAGGCTGAGATTTACTGACTACTGCTGCAACTTGAGATCCTGCTTTAAGCCAAAACAAGCCTCCCTCTGACTTAGCAGTGCCTAAAATCTCACCAGCCTTCTTAATAATGCAACTGTCTCCTTCAAAATACACTTTAAACCCAGCTTTTAGCAAACAATCTACAGACATCAGATTGCTCCTTAATGATGGCACACAAAGTACATTTTGCAGGCATTCACGAAGACAAGGAACAAAAACTGCACCCCCCGAAATCACTTCGGAAGTACTTCCGTCTGCTAGAGCCACCTGGCTGCGTTGTGCTGAGTTCTTGGAAACAAACAATTCATCTGAATTTACGATGTGCCGAGATGCTCCCGAATCGACCACCCAGACAGCTTGTTTCTCATCAGCAATCTTGACCTCGGCGGTCACCAGTTGAGCCGACTGTTTTTGTTTGAAGAATTTCTTTTTACGCTGCTGCTGCTGCTGATCTCGTCTCTGCTCCTGCACCGGAAGCTGAGACTTGACCAACTCAGGACATTGTCGTTTTAGATGCGCTGAAGACCCACATCGAAAACAACGCCTAACAGCAAACGCAGACTCCTCACCGGCACGCTGCTCTTGCTTCACCCCTGGCACGGCATGAGAACTCCTTCCAAACCGCCCGCCTGTAGAAGCCTCTGCAGCAAACGACCTTTCTTGCCTCTTCTGCCATTCTTCAATCAAACGCCCAGTAACGTAACTGATTGATAAATCACGCTCCTGTATGCCTTCTAGAGACAAAACTAAATTATCCCAGCTTTCCGGGAGAGAACTCAAAATAATAGCCACCTTCTCCTGCTGGTCTAACGCACAGTCTCTTTCCTGTAGCGCAGCAAACTTTAACTGTAAACTGTGTAGGTGTTCCTGCATTGTAACCCCAGGCTGTAACATTGCCTTGTACAATGCCTTGCGAATGAACAGCTTGGAAACCGCTGTCTCACGCACATGGAGTTCTTTAAGTGCTTGCCACACACCTCTAGCTGTCTTGATTCCCCTCACATACGGCAACTGGGAATCTTCCAGCCCCAAGACAATTGTGGCCCTTGCTCTTTGGTCTTTATCGAGGTCCTCATCATCAGGCTTCGCAGGAAACTTACTCACCACTTGCCAGAGACGATCCCTCTGCAGCACTGCCTGCATGCGTTCCGACCACAGCAAGTAATTGGAGTCATTCAGACGCTCAAAAGCCATCTGAACTGGTTGTGAGGCCATCTTGAGAGCGATGTCCCTGGAACCCGGAACCAGCTACTCACGACCACCGAGAGAGAAAACAGGAACCACAGCACCCAGCACTCGCACGCTGCAGCTGTTGTCCTTGTGTCCGCTGCGTCACCAGCTCACCACAGTCAGGAACCAGCCAGTGTCCATCTGCTGCACCAACAGAAACAACAACTTCTGGAACTACTGGAACCAACGCCGTTGATGCTGACACCACCGCAACTCAGGCTGGCAGCACAATACCCATAACCTCATGGAACTTTGAAGTGTCAGGCATAGCTCTAATGGCTTTAGCCCAAACGTAGCAGAGTTTTCCTGCACAGCGAAGAAGCTAGTTGAGGTGGAAATGACTAGTCAGCTAGACTCAGAATAACTATTTACAGGATTTATTAAAAGGAAAAATAAAACCAGCAGAGTTTCTGCATACAAAACAAAGCAAAATAAATCCTTTCTTTCTCTCTCTCTCTCAACCATACACAGCACTCCTACTCCTAACACACACCACACACAAACTGTGCTAGCATTCCTAGATAACAGAGTTGAGTGCTGGTCGTTAACCAATCAGAGTAAGTAGTTTCTAGGTCAAGCTGACCTTGGCTTTCTGCCAAGAGTAAATTGACACGGCCTTGAGTTAATTGTGTGAAGCCAGAATCTGTAAGTTTCCCATGAGAACCAATTAACAGAAACTCAACAAGTACTGCCCACACTGACTGGCAGCAGCTCTCTGGCATTTCAGGCAGGAGTCTCTCCCAGCCCTACATGGCAATGCCGGGGGTTGAACCTGGGACCTTTGGCATGCAAGGCAGACGCTCTACCACTGAACTACAGGCCTCCGTCGAGGGCTCAGAACATAAGAGCCCTGCTTATCATTGTTGTTGTTGTTTAGTCGTTTAGTCGTGTCCGACTCTTCATGACCCCATGGACCAGAGCATGCCAGGCACTCCTGTCTTCCACTGCCTCCCGCAGTTTGGTCAAACTCATGCTGGTAGCTTCGAGAACACTGTCCCACCATCTCGTCCTCTGCCGTCTCCTTCTCCTTGTGCCCTCCATCTTTCCCAGCATCGGGGTCTTTTCCAGGGAGTCATCTCTTCTCATGAGGTGGCCAAAGTCTTGGAGCCTCAGCTTCAGGATCTGTCCTTCCAGTGAGCACTCAGGGCTGATTTCCTTCAGAATGGAGAGGTTTGATCTTCTTGCAGTCCATGGGACTCTCAAGAGTCTCCTCCAGCACCAGAATTCAAAAGCACCAATTCTTCGGCGATCAGCCTTCTTGATGGTCCAGCTTTCACTTCCATACTTATCATAGAATCGCAGAATTGGACAGGACCCCAGGGGTCATCTAGTCCAACCCCCTGCGATGCAGGAATCTCAGCTAAAGCATCCCTGAGAGATGGCCATCCAACCTCTGCTCAGAAACCTCCAAGGAAGGAGAGTCCACAACCTCCAGAGGGAGCCCATTCCACTGTCAAACGACTTTTACTGCCAGAAAGTTATTCATGGTATTTAGTCGGACCCTCCTTTCATGTAACCTGATGTCAGGTGTGTGCGTTCAGGAGCCAGGCCCTGTGACCAGTAGGACTCTGCAGGACTGGGGCCTTCCTAAGTTTGTTCTGAAGAGGCAAGGTGTGGCCACACAGGTAAGGCCGATTGGTAACTCACAGCACCTGGTGGCAAGAATCGGGAAGGGATATAATGTTAGCATTTCCCTTTGGTTCTTTGCCACAGCAACACGTTCCCTGCCTTGATTCTTGATCCTCGGACCCCTGACTTCGTGACTCCTTGCTTCTTGATCCTCAGACCCCTGACTTCATGACTCCTTGCTTCTTGATCCTCAGACCCCTGACTTCACGACTCCTTGCTTCTTGATCCTCAGACCCCTGACTTCGTGACTCCTTGCTTCTTGATCCTCGGACCCCTGACTTCGTGACTCCTTGCTTCTTGATCCTCGGACCCCTGACTTCGTGACTCCTTGCTTCTTGATCCTCGGACCCCTGACTTCGTGACTCCTTGCTTCTTGATCCTCAGACCCCTGACTTCACGACTCCTTGCTTCTTGATCCTCAGACCCCTGACTTCATGACTCCTTGCTTCTTGATCCTCGGACCCCTGACTTCGTGACTCCTTGCTTCTTGATCCTCGGACCCCTGACTTCGTGACTCCTTGCTTCTTGATCCTCGGACCCCTGACTTCGTGACTCCTTGCTTCTTGATCCTCGGACCCCTGACTTCGTGACTCCTTGCTTCTTGATCCTCGGACCCCTGACTTCGTGACTCCTTGCTTCTTGATCCTCGGACCCCTGACTTCGTGACTCCTTGCTTCTTGATCCTCGGACCCCTGACTTCGTGACTCCTTGCTTCTTCATCCTCGGACCCCTGATTTCGTGACTCCTTGCTTCTTGATCCTCAGACCCCTGACTTCATGACTCCTTGCTTCTTGATCCTCAGACCCCTGACTTCGTGATTCCTTGCTTCTTGATCCTCAGACCCCTGACTTCATGACTCTTTGCTTCTTGATCCTCAGACCCTTAACTTCTTGCTTCTTGATCCTCAGACCCCTGACTTCACGACTCCTTGCTTCTTGATCCTCAGACCCCTGACTTCATGACTCCTGGCTTCTTGATCCTCAGACCCCTGACTTCGTGACTCCTTGCTTCTTGATCCTCAGACCCCTGACTTCGTGATTCCTTGCTTCTTGATCCTCAGACCCCTGACTTCGTGACTCCTTGCTTCTTGATCCTCAGACCCCTGACTTTGTGACTCCTGGCTTCTTGATCCTCAGACCCCTGACTTTGTGACTCCTGGCTTCTTGATCCTCAGACCCCTGACTTCGTGACTCCTTGCTTCTTGATCCTCAGACCCCTGACTTCGTGATTCCTTGCTTCTTGATCCTCAGACCCCTGACTTCGTGACTCCTTGCTTCTTGATCCTCAGACCCCTGACTTTGTGACTCCTTGCTTCTTGATCCTCAGACCCCTGACTTTGTGACTCCTGGCTTCTTGATCCTCAGACCCCTGACTTTGTGACTCCTGGCTTCTTGATCCTCAGACCCCTGACTTCGTGACTCCTTGCTTCTTGATCCTCAGACCCCTGACTTCGTGACTCCTTGCTTCTTGATCCTCAGACCCCTGACTTCATGACTCTTTGCTTCTTGATCCTCAGACCCTTAACTTCTTGCTTCTTGATCCTCGGACCCCTGACTTCTTGACTCCTTGCTTCTTGATCCTCAGACCCCTGACTTCATGACTCCTGGCTTCTTGATCCTCAGACCCCTGACTTCATGACTCCTTGCTTCTTGTTCCTCAGACCCCTGACTTTGTGACCCCTTGCTTCTTGATCCTCAGACCCCTGACTTCATGACTCCTTGCTTCTTGTTCCTCAGACCCCTGACTTCATGACTCCTTGCTTCTTGATCCTCAGACCCCTGACTTCGTGACTCCTTGCTTCTTGATCCTCAGACCCCTGACTTCATGACTCCTTGCTTCTTGATCCTCAGACCCCTGACTTCGTGACTCCTTGCTTCTTGATCCTCAGACCCCTGACTTCATGACTCCTTGCTTCTTGATCCTCAGACCCCTGACTTCATGACTCCTTGCTTCTTGTTCCTCAGACCCCTGACTTTGTGACCCCTTGCTTCTTGCTCTTCGGACCCCTGACTTCTTGACTCCTTGCTTCCTGACCCTCAGACCCTTGGCTTCTTGACTCCCGGCTCTCTGACCCTCGGACTCTTGGCTTCCTGACTCCTGGCTCCTGGACTCCCGTTCCTGCCCACACCCCGCCATCTTGCCCCCGGTCCTGACGTCCCCGGCCGGGACTTTGATCGCCCATGAACCGGACCGTGACACCTGAAGCTAGGAACAGGAGAAAACAAGCTTGGTCCCTCTTCTGTATGACATCCCTTGAGATATTTGAAGATTGCTATCATCTCTCCTCTCGGTCTCCTCTTTCCCAGGCTAAACATACCCAGCTCCTTCGACCATTCCTCAAAAGGCTTGGTTTCCAGACCCTTGATCATCTTGGTTGCCCTCCTCTGCACATGTTCCAGCTTGTCAACATCCTTCTTAAACTGTGACGCCCAGAACTGGACACAGTATTCCAGGTGTGGTCTGACCAAGGCAGAATAGAGTGGTACAGTGGTGCCTCGCAAGACGAAAAGAATCCGTTCCGCGATTCTCTTCGTCTAGCGGTTTTTTCGTCTTGCGAAGCAACCCTATTAGCGGCTAAGCGGCTTAGCACTATTAGTGGTTTAGCGGCTTAGCGGCTATTAAAGGATTAGCGGCTTAGCGGCTAAAAGGCTATTAGCGGCTTAGCGGCTTAGAAAAAGGGGGGAAAGCGGGGGGGGGGACGCAAGACTAGCAAGACGTTTCGTCTTGCGAAGCAAGCCCATAGGGAAAATCGTCTTGCGAAGTGCATCGAAAAACGGAAAACCCTTTTGTCTAGCGGGTTTTCCGTCTTGCGAGGCATTTGTCTTGCGGGGCACCACTGTACTATGACTTCCCTTGATCTGGGCACTAGACTTCTGTTGATGCAGCCTAGAATAGCATTCAGTTTTTTTGCTGCTGCATCACCCTGTTGACTCGTGTTCAGCTTGTGGTCCACCAAAATCCCTAGGTCCTTTTCACATGTAAAACCAGGTGTCCCACATCTTAAATTTGTGCATCCGGTTCTTCCTGCCTAAGCGCAGAACCTGCCCTATTGAAATTCATTTTGTTAGCTTGCGCCCAGTTCTACAATCTGTTAAGGTCACATTGAAATCTGAGTCTTCTGCGGCATTAGCTACCCCTCCCAGTTTGGTCTCACCTGCAAATTGGATGGGCACCCCCTCAATTCCTTCATCCAAGTCGTTTATAGAGATGTTGAACAACAACAGTCTCAAGACAGAACCCTGCGTTACCCTGCTAGGCCAGTGGCTCACCCAGTCCAGCATCCTGTTCGCACAGTGACCAACCAGATGCCACAATGGGAAACACACAAGTAGGACCGGAGTGTCAGGCTTCAGGGAATCAGCTTCCTCCTCCCTGGCAGTAGAGATTTTTCGCTGCATAAGACGCACCTAGTTTTTAGAGGAGGAAAACAAGAAGAAAAAAATTCTGAACGAAACAGTGGATGTATGATTTTTGTGGTTCGTGCTGTGGCCACAGACAGAGTTTGGGGTAGCCCAATATGTAGGAGTGCAAATATCCAGAGATGTAGTGATCAGGTGGGATTGCTATGAGGAAGACCTCCTTCTTTGGAGGTCTTTAAGCAGAGGCTTGACAACCATATGTCAGGAGTGCTCTGATAGTGTTTCCTGCTTGGCAGGGGGTTGGACTCGATGGCCCTTGAGGTCTCTTCCAACTCTATGATTCTATTCTATGATTCTATGAGAAGTAGAGACGTCACCTTGCCAACAAAGGTCCGTATAGTTAAAGCCATGGTTTTCCCAGTAGTGATGTATGGAAGTGAGAGCTGGACCATAAAGAAGGCTGATCGCCCAAGAATTGATGCTTTTGAATTATGGTGCTGGAGGAGACTCTTGAGAGTCCCATGGGCTGCAAGAAGATCAAACCGATCCATTCTTAAGGAAATCAGCCCTGAGTGCTCACTGGAAGGACAGATCATGAAGCTGAGGCTTCAGTACTTTGGCCACCTCATGAGAAGAGAAGACTCCCTGGAGAAGACACTGATGCTGGGAAAGATGGAGGGCACAAGGAGAAGGGGGCGACAGAGGACGAGATGGTTGGATAGTGTTTTCGAGGTTACCAGCATGAGTTTGACCAAACTGCGGGAGGCAGTGGAGGACAGGAGTGCCTGGCGTGCTCTGGTCCATGGGGTCACGAAGAGTCGGACACGACTAAACGACTAAACAACAACAACAACATGAATTATAACAGATATAGAGTAAGCCATCTGTGTCAGCAATGAAAGCATGGCGTTGACTGGGTTTAAACTATTTTGATATGATTCTTTATCAATCTACACCTCTGCATCTCTGGCCATTTTCTCTACTGCACATCTCTCTTGCCTGAAAAGTCACGTACACAGCCTAGTTGCTTAGCTAGGCAGGCATCCTGGGCCATAAAGATAGTGGACAAGCTTCTTTGAAGTAGCTTTCTAATATGTTAATCTTAGGATGTTAATCTTAGGGTCAGGAAACAGATCTCACATGAAGGTGATAATGATTGCTGTCCTCCTGGCCATCCTCCTTATCATGTGTATTGCTTGCTTATCACCTCTGGGGTTGCCAAATGCTCTTGTTTGTAGTTCTGTTCTTTGTTTACCCTGTGCTTAATTAGTTTTAGTAGTTTAACTTGTCCCCACATGGGTTTGTGGAAATGCTCAGAAGAAATCTGATTGGTTCTTATGAACACTCTGTAAAAAGTTCTTTTGTGAATAAAACTACCTGGGCCAGGGGCTGCAGACAGACAGGCACAGAGGGACACGATTATACGCACCCTTCCCAGAGTCTTGCTGGTTCAAGCCTCTGTGTGTATTCTTATTAATCAGAGTTCAATCCTTCCTTTACTTTATGAACGCAACACCAATGCAAAAATCCTGAGAATCCATGTGGATCCGTGCTTTGTAACCACGTTTTTGCGCCATTGCAGCCCCATGAAACAGTGGATGCATGGGGTTTTTTTGGTGCAGGCTGTAGCCATGGACATGCTATGTGATCTGATGGTGAGTTTGGGGTGACCCAATGCAAAATCCTGAGGATCCATGGGCTTTTACCTTCCCCCTCCCAGGCAGCCTCCTTTATCTCTATTGTCCCTTATCTCTCTTCCGATCACTTACCAATCAGCTGCTTCCTTTCAACACCTCCTTCCCTTTTGTTTGCCTTAGTGTCTTTTCCTTAGCTGGAGCAGTTTTTTGCTCCTCCTTTTCTTCTAATTTCTCTCATTGCCTTAGTCTTCCTGTCTCCTCTCCTTGCAAGTTCTTTACCTCCCCCTTCCCAGGAAGCCTCCTTTATTGCTAGTGTCCCTTATCTCCCTCCCTGATCACTTGCCAATTAGCGACTTTGTTTCAACACCCACTTCCCTCTTTAAAAAAAAAAAAAAAGCACGATCTGCTTTTTGCCTCTGGGCAATTCGGCTCCAGAGACCATGCATTCGCTCCATAATAAGCACATACATTTCCCCCTACTTTTTAGGAAGAAAAAAGTGTGTCTTATGGAGCGAAAAATACGGTAAGTAGAACAAAGGAAAAGGAGTCGTCTTATCAGTTAGAAACTTTAATAATCACAGCAAGAAGCAAGAGAACAAAGAACACCTCTCCTAGAAATGACGGTGCTCCCAATTAAGGATTCCACCCCTTACGTCTCTATTAATCTACATCACGCCTACGTCTTGTAATCTGAGCTTGTACCCTCTGTGCTTTCTGTTCTGACACTTTCTGAGCTCTTCTTGACCTTGGGGAGAGCGGAAGAATGCTTTCCAGAGACAGTGAATCTGTTAACCCTCTCTCTCTCCCAGTGTTTCTTCTCCTAACTGCTCCCCATCCGGTATTTCCCAGCTACTGCCTTCCGAACTATGTCCCTTTGCAAACCACTGTTCCAAATCTATACTGTCCCCCTACTCTTGGGAAGATTCAAACGCAGGGGGAGGGGGTAGCTCCCACCATTCCTCTTCAGTGCAGCCTTCCTCAGCACAGTCCTTGACACTGAGCACAAGAACATCTCTCCCTACTTGTGATTGTCAACCACTAGAAAACTAATAAATTTGTCTTCGTCTGGCAGTAAGGCAGGGGTGGGAGATTGTGAGTTTCCAGGTGTGGCTGGACTACAAGTCTCAGCTTGGCTGATCATTGGCCACTCTTGGCGGGGTTGATGGGAGTTGTAGTCCAAGAACATCTAGCGGGCAAGGTTCAATGTGTTAATATTAATATATAAAGCCCTTAACAAACTTGGGACCAGTTTACCTACGAGATCGCCTTGCCCCCACTTGAGCGCCCCAGTTGGAAGAGTGGAATTGGCACTCTTACAGGTGTCACGCAGCGTATTTTTCGCTCTATAAGACGCACCCGACCATAAGACGCACCTAGTTTTTAGAGGAGGAAAACAGAGAAAAATATATTCTGAATCAAATGTTGTTGAAGAGGCTTTGCGCGACAATCCCTCTTGCTGTTCTGGCTTCAGTGAGAGCAACGCAGCCTGCATTCACTCCATAAGATGCACACACATTTCCCCTTACATTTTAGGAGGGAAAAAGTGCGTCTTATAGAGCGAAAAATACGGCAATACCCGTTCTACATTTGGAAGAGATCAATCTTTTAGTGTGGAAGCAGTTACACTTTGGAACTCCCTGTCGATTGACACCAGGCAGGCTCCTTCGCTGTACTATTTTTGGCGCCTGCTAAAAGCGTTTCTCTTGAACAAGCCTACGCGAGTGCTCAGAAAGCGGAGGTCAATCTGTTTCAGTATTTTAAAGTTTTAAAATAGGGCTGTGATTCCCCCCCCCCCCGATTTTTACCTTTTGGAAACCGTTCTTTTACAGTCTGGAGGTGTGTAAATTGCATGAAACAAACAAACAAACAAACAAACAAAGGAAATAAATAATAGTGGACCACAAGTTTCAAGGTGGAGCTTGAAGTCAGGTACCCACAGGTTGTGAAGGCCGTGTTTGGAGTTGGTACGACATCCCTGACAAGTGGTGATGAGGAATTCTTTCAAATTCTGGGCCTCTTCCGCAATGTGTGGGGAGTAAAAGTGGGGTTAGGGGGCTGCATTCTCCAACCAGGGAGATTTCTGGGGCAGGGAGGTGAAATTTGGGCAAAGCTCAACGCTGCCACCCAGAGCTTCTCCAGAAGACTTTTTGTTGCTAGGTGACCAGGGATGATGGAATCTATAGACCATGGGTAGGCAAACTAAGGCCCAGGGGCCGGATCCGGCCCAGTCGCCTTCTAAATCCGGCCCATGGACAGTCCAGGAATCAGCATGTTTTTACATGAGTAGAATGTGTCCTTTTATTTAAAATGCATCTCTGGGTTATTTGTGGGGCACAGGAATTGGTTCATATTTTTTTTCAAAATATAGTCCGGCCCCCCACAAGGTCCGAGGGACAGTGGACCGGCCCCCTGCTGAAAAAGTTTGCTGACCCCTGCTATAGCTCCCCAGATGGGGTCCGCTGGTTCCCTTGCACAGCTGAGACCTCCCCACTGCCTTTCCCTCTCTCCCCAGAAGCAGCAGAGCCCAAGAAGCTAGTGGGGGGGGGCGCTCCACCTCATTGTGAGAGCCGCTTCCCCCCCACATTATTTTTTGGTTGGCCCAAGTCTGTCTCGAGAAAAAATGGAGTGTGCGTCTGGGGGAGGGGGGGAGTCATACTGCTGGTACCCCATTTAAGCACTCATTCAGGGTAGTTACCCTGCTTAAACAGTGGTAAAGTTGGAGCAGGCTTACCCATCGGTTGACAGTTTATGACGGCACAAATTTTTGCAGGAGAGTGGAGAAGATTTCTCCAAAATAGAGGGCAAGAAAAATGTATCAAACGTTTCTCAGATCTGGGGGGAAGTGTCAGAATATGAGTTTGACATTTGGAGCTTGGTTATTTTCACATTTTTAAAGTTTGCATTCTTGGAGGGGTAGTTACAAAGAAAATGACTTTTTAAGATTTATTGGTTAAGGTTTACTCCTGAGACTTTTCTTCTCCTGAGTAGCTTTGTTGTTGTTGTTGTTGTTGTTGTTTAGTCGTTAAGTCGTATCCGACTCTTTGTGACCCCCTGGACCAGAGCACGCCAGGCACTTCTGTCTTCCACTGCCTCCCACAATTTGGTCAAACTCATGCTGGTAGCTTCGAGAACACTGTCCAACCATCTCGTCCTCTGTCGTCCCCTTCTCCTTGTGCCCTCCATCTTTCCCAGCATCAGGGTCTTTTCCAGGGAGTCTTCTCTTCTCATGAGGTGGCCAAAGTCTTGGAGCCTCAGCTTCAGGATCTGTCCTTCCAGTGAGCACTCAGGGCTGATTTCCTTCAGAATGGATCGGGTTGATCTTCTTGCAGTCCATGGGACCCTCAAGATTCTCCTCCAGCACCATAATTCAAAAGCATCAATTCTTCGGTGATCAGCCTTCTTTATGGTCCAGCTCTCACTTCCATACATCACTACTGGGAAAACCATAGCTAACCCTACACAAATCCAGAGTGGAGTCTCTAAGGCGGTTGGAATTATTATTACAATTACAATTATAATTACAATTACAATTATTTATTTAAATTTCTATACTGCCCTGCATCTGAGGATCACAGGGTGCGGTTTACAATATAAAAACACAAAAATACATACCATAGTAACAAACAATACCCCTCCCCCCACCGTTTAAAAGGCCATAATTTGTTTAATTAGACAAATGCCTGGTAGAGGAGCAATGTTTGCTCTAAAAGGACGACTTGCAATGAACCAACCTGTTTAAAATCAAATCAAACCTGACAGCACTGTCAGTTTAATGCGTGATCAGTCCTCACCGGCACACTCTCAGCTTTGCGAAGATTGCTGCTGTTATTGCTTTAAAGTGTTTACCTGGGTTGGGAAGGAAATTTAAAATCGCACACCGCCTTTTCCCCCTTGAGTGGCACTTAAAGTGCGGAGCCTGAAGTTCCCTTCGTATCTCTTCCCCGCCCAGCTTTGCATTGTTTCCTTGTTTGCTTCCATAAATCACATTAATATTCCAGCCCTGTGAAATGAGCTGATAATGGCCCTGTCACTTGTCATCCAGTGTCTTAAAAGCACGGAAGATATGACAGCAGATGGTGAGGTTTTCTCATCCTGCTGGCTGGCTGGCCTCCCTCCCGGCGAGCATTTGCAAAGGTTATTTGGTGAAAAGCCAACTTGAACCTGGAAGGCTAAGGATGCCAGGGTCTAGGATCGCCGCAAACCTAGACAGCATCTTAAAAAGTAAAGACATCAGCTTGCCAACAAAGGTCTGTCTAGTTCAATCTATGGTTTTCCCAGTAGTGATGTATGGAAGTGAGAGCTGGACCATAAAGAAGGCTGATCGCCAAAGAATTGATGCTTTTGAATTCTGGTGCTGGAGGAGACTCTTGAGAGTCCCATGGACTGCAAGAAGATCAAACCTCTCCATTCTGAAGGAAATCAGCCCTGAGTGCTCACTGGAAGGACAGATCCTGAAACTGTGGCTCCAATACTCCGGCCACCTCATGAGAAGAGAAGACTCCCTGGAAAAGACCCTGATGTTGGGAAAGATGGAGGGCACAAGGAGAAGGGGACGACAGAGGACAAGATGGTTGGATAGTGTTCTCGAAGCTACCAGCATGAGTTTGACCAAACTGCGGGAGGCAGTGGAAGACAGGAGTGCCTGGCGTGCTCTGGTCCAGGGGGTCACGAAGAGTCGGACACGACTAAACGACTAAACAACAACAACATGAATTATAACAGATATAGAGCTGAGGCTCCAAGACTTTGGCCACAAGGTGGAGGGCACAAGGAGAAGGGGACGACAGAGGATGAGATGGTGGGACAGTGTTCTTGAAGAGACCAACATGAGTTTGACTAAACTGCGGGAGGCAGTGGAAGACAGGAGTGCCTGGCGTGCTCTGGTCCATGGGGTCATGAAGAGTCGGACACGACTAAACAACTAAACAACAACAACAGGATCGCCGCGGATCTCCAGCACTAGAGGCAAGTGGCTCAGGTTCCTTGGTTTGGTATTTTGCAAATGAGAGATGGCAGTGGTGCATTGGTCGGAGTGTCAGGTTAGGACCTGGGACAGACCAGGGTTCGAATCTCCACTTGGCCATGAGGCTCAGTGGTTGACCTTGGTTCTGCCCTTGCCTCTCAGGCTAGCCTACCTTGCAGGTTGTTGAGGAGATCAAAGGAAGAGAGGAAGAAACATGCACGCTCCTTACAGGATTGTGGTATACCAATGCAACAAGCAAGCAAACAAATCATATCCAACGAACACTTGGGATTGTGCACTCTGCCTGCTCCCCTCCATGCAAATGGTAGTTTCTATGCACCTAGGCAGGGATGTGGGTGGCGCTGTGGATTAAACCACAGAGCCTAGGACTTGCCGATCAGAAGGTTGGCAGCTTGAATCCCCGTGACGGGCGGAGCTCCCGTTGCTCGGTCCCTGCTCCTGCCCACCTAGCAGTTCGAAAGCACGTCAAAGTGCAAGTAGATAAATAGGTACCGCTCCAGCGGGAAGGTAAACGGCATTTCCGTGCGCTGCTCTAGTTCACCAGAAGTGGCATAGTCATGCTGGCCACATGACCCGGAAGCTGTACACCGGCTCCCTCGGCCAATAAAGCGAGATGAGTTCTGCAACCCCAGAGTCGGTCACGACTGGACCTAATGGTCAGGGGTCCCTTTACCTTTACCTCTATGCACCTTGGCACTGCCAGCATGACACAGCAGCCATATGCCAGGTAATGAAAAAATGAACCTATGCTGCTAATTCTTGTAGTAGACCAGTAAAGTGGTACCTCTTGTTAAGTACTTAATTTGTTCCGGAGGTCCATTCTTAACCTGAAACTGAAGCACCACTTTAGCTAATGGGCTCTCCTGCTGCTGCTGCGCCACCAGAGCACGATTTCTGTTCTCATCATGAAGCAAAGTTCTTAGCCCAAGGTACTATTTCTGGGTTAGTGGAGTCTGTAACCTGAAGCGAATGTAACCCAAGGTACCACTGTATAAAGTAAGCAGCACATAAGCGGCACACAAAACACTACCAAACCATTCTACGTTCTAAATCTTATATTAATAATTGAGACTGAATCTTTATTTTGGACACAATTTGAATGAGTTTTCTGTTTGTGGCTTCTGTAGTAGATCTTGTACATTGCTCTCTCAATTTTTGGATTATTAATATAAGATTTAGAACGTAGGTCGCTTCGGTGCTGCTAACACAGCAAAAACAACTTGGGGGGGCAGCAGTTACAAGTTATAAGCTCAACCTGATGGTGTAAGATATGAGGGCTACAGGTTGCCTTCATCGGTGGGAGAGATCTACTGCCTGCCGTAAGCTATGCTTCACGAATAGCTGCCCCAGCTGCAACAAAGGATGTCTTTCCCCTATCAGTCTCTTCAACCAAAGCAGGTGCAGTAACTCTCCAACGATTTGACTTCACCCCCAAAGGCGCACTCCTCTGTTGTCTCCCGAGACAAATGAATTCGAAGAACCAAACAGGAAGTGCTGGAGGAACAGGAACCTGGTCAGATATCAACTCCCCCTATCTCCCTGGTGACCTTGGGCCAAGCGCTCTCAGCCTAAACTACCTCAGAGGGTTGTTGTGAGAATAAATTTGGGCGCGAATGGTGACTACAAGCCCTGTGAGCATCTTGAAGGAAGCACATTATTATTATTTTTAATGCAATCATTGGAAACATTTGTCAATTAACTTCCTTTCTCCGCAACCTAAATTTCCTTTTCTCCTGCAACCTAAAATGGGAGTCTATAATGCTTCTTGATCTTGCCGTTTAAGTGTACAGTGGTACCTCTGGTTAAGAAATTAATTTGTTCTGGAGGTCCGTTTCTAACCTGAAACCGTTCTTAACCTGAGGTACCACTTTAGCTAATGGGGCCTCCCGCTGCTGCTGCGCGATTTCTGTTCTCATCCTGAAGCAAAGTTCTTAACCCGAGGTACTATTTCTGGGGTAGCGGAGTCTGTAACCTGAAGCGTCTGTAACCCGAGGTACCACTGTATTGGATTTTGATTTCTCCTGCTAAAGATGCTATTTGCTCCAGTGATTCCGGGATGAGCTCTGCAGCCGTGTGTTTTTCTATCGTCTCCCCCGAAACACTGCTTTTGTCTGCCGTGTTGATTTCCAGGACTTCCCCCTCGCTCTGTGATATTTAACTAAGCGAGCTGAGAGCACCGGTTCCCCTGTCTAATATTAGACCTCACTGGCAGAGAAGTGCTTTCTATTCTGGTGAGATGCAGCCGACCTAAGCTCATGAATTTTCATGGCACGAAGGGCTCGCAAAACAGCGCTGCATCTTTCCTTTCGCTGTGCCGTTGCCGAAAGATAATATGCCTCCTTTGTGGGCTTTCGGGGGGGGGTCGTTTCATTGCGAACGGGGTGCCTTGATTCAGAAGGGGCTTGCTGTCTCTTGGAAGTGGAAAGAGGGATTTTTTTGGGGGGGTAGGGGTAAAATATTAAGAGGGGCACTAAGATCTCTGGCCATGCCCAAGAACTGTGCAAAGTGCTGGCTCTGAGGTCAAGCCTTGTCTGAATGTGTTGCAAATGGTTTCTCTGGGAAACAGCAGATCTGACGGCAGCGTCTTCTGAACAGCATCTCCAGACACAGCAGAGAGGTACCTTGTGGCATAGGGCAGGGAGGGGGGCAGCCCTCTCCCCCCAAAAAATGTGCGGGCAAAAGGCGGCGAAGAGGACGTAACGTCTCAGTGGAGGGCGATTTCCACAGAATGAAGAAACATACCGCGAGAGTGGCACCTTTGCAGCCCTTCAGTATTTCCACATTAAATTCAGCTAGATCAGACGGTAAATGCCATTTTATTTCCTCCTACGTACCTTCCAACCTATTCCCCCCCGCCAAAGAAACCAGTAATTTTTCATTTAGATTTTTGTGTGTGCATGTGTGACGGAAAGGCCATTTGTTGGAATGTTGATGGAATACTTTTATTTCTTAGTTTTGGTCATGCGGTCCCCATAATGTCTAGTTTTTTCACTGTATTGAGATCCATTTCTGGCAATTGGGGGGGGGGGAGAGGGAGACCAAACAGGGGCAAAAAAAGGGGTTGTTGTTAATCTTTCATATTTAGTTTGTGAAGTCCTCACAAACCAGCTCTCTCAGATTGCCTCTGTCTCCCAATACTATTTCAGTGGGGGAATCTTTCATTTCTCTCTCTCTGTGTTAGAAGTATTTTATTATGTTGCAGCAGGTTGTGAAGATCGTCTACTTATCCTGAGTTTCAAATAGTAGAAAATGGGGGGGGGGACAGGAGAGAGAAAAGGACAAGAATCAGTTTTCTCATGAATAGCTTTAATCCAGGAATGTGAAGAGAATGCACTTTGCACACCTGTCCACAGGTGTGCCCTGTTGATGGAAGAGATGGAGGCGGAATCCACAGAACTTCCAGAGTGGGCTCACCTGATCTGGGTGGACCAGGACTCTCAAGGGCTACTAGCCAGGATGGCTGTGCTCTGCACATAAAGTTGGGGGGCAGAATGCTTCTGAATACCAATTTCTGGAAACCGCAGGAGGGACGAGGGCTCCTGTCTTAATGGCCTTCCTACAGGCATCAGGCTTGACCACTATGAGAGCAAGATACTGGACTTGATGGGCCATTGGGTTCTTATGACCCAGACCAGATCATGAACCAGCTTTAGTCCACTGTGGGCTCCTCAGCCTTGAGGTGGTCCAAGAACTCCAGCCATACCTCCATCCATTGCACAGTGGTACCTCGGGTTAAGTACTTAATTCGTTCCGGAGGTCCTTTCTTAACCTGTAACTGTTCTTAACCTGAAGCACCACTTTAGCTAATGGGGCCTCCCGCTGCTGCCGCGCTGCCGGAACACAATTTCTGTTCTCATCCGGAAGCAAAGTTCTTAACCTGAAGCACTATTTCTGGGTTAGCGGAGTCTGTAACCTGAAGTGTCTGTAACCTGAAGCGTATGTAACCCGAGGTACCACTGTATGTGTGTGTGCGTATGTGTGTGTGTGTGTGTATCTATCTATAGATAGATAGATAGATAGATAGATAGATAGATAGATAGATAGATATGTATATAGGGATGCGGGTGGCACTGTGGGTTAAACCACAGAGCTTAGGACTTGCCGATCAGAAGGTCGGCGGTTCGAATCCCCACAATGGGGTGAGCTCCCGTTGCTCGGTCCCTGCTCCGGCCAACCTAGCAGTTTGAAAGCACGTCAAAGTGCAAGTAGATAAATAGGTATCGCTCCGGCGGGAAGGTAAATGGCGTTTCCGTGCGCTGCTCTGGTTCGCCAGAAGTGGCTTAGCCATGCTGGCCACATGACCCGGAAGCTGTACGCCGGCTCCCTCGGCCAATAAAGCAAGATGAGCGCCGCAACCCCAGAGTCGGCCACGACTGGACCTAATGGTCAGGGGTCACCTTTACCTATCTATATATCTATATATCTATATATCTATATATATAGATATAGATATATCACCTAGCTTTCCCTTTGCAAAGCTCCAGAAGAGGTCATCCGACTGCCCACGGTCTGAAGGACCTAATGTGTGGGTTTTCTTCCGACCATGCACTTTGTATAGAATACAGCAAGTCCCCCATGGGAAATCAGATACGTAAGCTAATCGTCATATGGCACCTTAAGGGGACGCGGGTGGCGCTGTGGTCTAAACCACTGAGCCTCTTGGGCGTGCTGATCGGAAGGTTGGTTGTTCAAATCCCCATGACGGAGTGAACTCTCGTTGTTCTGTCCCAGCTCCTGCCAACCTAGCAGTTCGAAAGCACACCAGTGCAAGTAGATAAATAGGTACCACTGCGGCGGGAAGGGAAATGACGTTTTCATGCGCTCTGGTTTCCGTCATGGTGTCCTGTTGCTCCAGAAGCAGTTGAGTCCTGCTGGCCACATGACTCGGAAGGCTGTCTGCAGACAAACGCCTCGGCCTGAAAGCAAGATGAGCGCCGCAACCCCATAGTCGCCTTTACTGGACTTGACCATCCAGGAGTCCTTTACCTTAAACCCACGTTACGTTCCCCACAATGCGATGTCTAGGCACTTTTTGTTTTTAACAAGATTACAAAGCTGAAAATGAATTGCGCCTATCGTCAGCACAACAGAGATGTTAGTCGCCTTCCTGGCATCCAGAGATCTCTACATGGTTGCAGCTGGACCCTCACCAGGTGCAAAATGCACCTGCCACCTGGGGAATTTCTAGCACTGGTTCCGTCGTCCTTGGACAAAGCTACAGGAAGGCAGCTTGGCTTCCTCCCCTGCAAAAAATGCCTGTTGTGATAAATGGATGAGGGTCTAGTTGGAGGAAGGTCTTATCTGTGCCAGCTGGAGGGTTTATTACGGCAAGGAGAAGCTTGATTTGTGACTAGGATCCAATTGGAGAGGTGGTGGCAGCAGTGGTGGGCTGTTCAAAATGGATCTGGTTCCATGGATGGTCAAGTAGCATCCTTAGGATCTGGTGGGGCCAGCTGGTTCCAGGATCAATTTGCTGAGAAGTCCCAAGTGTGCGTCTGCATTTTTGGATTCCCACAAGCACCACACAAGTCAGGGAATCCATGCCAAGATCAATTCATAAGCTGGAGTGACTTGCCAGCGCAGGCGCCATCTTGTAGGTAGGCCAGGAGGTTCTAATTTCAAGCCAGGATAAAAACCAGGTTTGCAATCCCGTTTTGGGGAGGTGAGGTGGCTTAAAGTGCAAACCGTTGTTTCCTAGTTTAGGTGGAACGACAAACAGTGGTTTGCAAAAACACCGTGAAGCAACTGAGCGCTCTGACCGTACAAGGGGAGGCGAGTGTGGAAGTCCAAAGTTCCTTCTGAGATCGTTCTTACGGTTCCATATATTGGTTTGGAATTACGTCCAAAATGAGCAATCGAACAATATATGCACATACATGATGTAGACAGAGCCTCTCAGTTAAAAAATAAATAAATCTGTGTTTTTAATTTGGGTTGGTGGAGAGCTATGTCTGTTGCATTCATATAGTGTTTCATTTGATAGTTGTCTTTCTTATTTGGTATTTACATCCCTTGAAACTTGCAATTCGCCTGGACCAGGAAGTAGAGTGGGAAGATTCGGCTGATCAAAGGGAGCAATTGCTGATGGGACACAGTTCATATCTAACTTAAGAAGAACTCAGACTATTGCCCCTTTCTTACACTACAGAAAACCAGTTTGTCTTGCTTCTCTCTCTCTCCTCACCCTTTATAAGGGGCTATTCATTCATGACTCGTGCTGATGACAGATGCATTGTAAATCCCACCCCCCTCAGAAAACGTCATTTTCAGATGGGCTAAAGGGACTGATTGGGATATCCTGTTATGGTTGGTCTTTAAAAAGGGTGAGGACACAGAACGTTTTGAAGAGCCTTCCATGAACTACGTGTGCTGGTTTTCCCCCCTCGCTGTCCACACGACATCCTCCGTAATCCAAACAGATCCTGACGCTTTGGGTAAATTAATGCCCTCATTTTTCTTCCCCGTGTAAATCCGCATTGTCTCCTCGTGTGGAAGACCAGAAATTCTCCTTTAAAAAAAAAAAAGAATTAAAATCTGGTGCTCTAAGCCGATGACAGGATAAGAGAGCAAAGTTGCATTTTTATATTTGAAGGAAGCTCTGGCAGCCTAAAATCCCAGCACAACACCTTCTTGGTTTACAAATCAAGCTGCTGCTTCTTATTTATTTTTTTATATGGTGCTGGGTTGATTCACAAAGCAGGTTTGCTTCACTGGTGCGTGACGGCTGTAAAGAAAGAGAACGCATCGCATTTTTGTTTTAAAGCTGACACGTAGAAAAATCACAGGAGAGGGAGAAGGAGCTCCAGCTGATGGAAATTATCCCTGCTGCTGATCATTGGGATGGTTAATAACCCTGGTGATTGCAAACACCGTAATGATTGCAAGCGTATTAAATTGCATGGAGCAAGTGGATGAAACACATTCGTCAGGTCCTGCTGGATAAGTTAAGCAAAAGGTCCCGAGTTCAGTTCCCAGAATATCCAGGTAGGACTGAGGAAAGACTCCCTGGCTGAAATCCTGGAGAGCTGCTGCCAGCCAGTGTTGGCCATACTGAGCTGGATGGACTGGAGGTCTGGCTCAGTAGAAGGCAGCTTCCTATGCACCCATGTTTGCATGGCGAGGAGAAAGTGTGTGCAGTCAGCTCACCCCCATCCCACATGGGAGGAAAGATATCAGAGGGAGGAATGATCAAATACTGATGGCCCCCAAACTGAGGGAGATTAGCAGCCAAACCTAGCACATGCATATTCTTGCTAGATAGCCTGAGAAGGGGTTAATACCATAGTGCTGAATTGCTGATAGGCAGCTACTCAGACTATAGAAGTTCAATTGGTAGAGAGGGCCCTGCGTGATGTCATTTCCCCTCCTCTCTTGGAGAGGAAGGAGCATAGAGTACTTCCTGTTCCCCTCTCTCTTCCTTTGACCAGCATTGGATACAGACATGCCTCTGTTTGTCCCAGCTTCAGCCACATGCCTGAGGCTGGTTGTACTGTAAATACAAGTGTTTTGCTTGAATAGTTTTTACTTCTGCCATTGCTAATCAATGTGAGGTTATAAGTGAGTAAATTATATTTTTAAACTTACTTCCCGTGTTGTGGTAAGAAAGAGGAGCTGGACTTGCTCAAATATCTCAAGGGCTGTCGTGTGGAAGATGGAACAAACTTGGTTTTTTCTTCCTGCTCCTGAGACTAGGACCCAAACCAATGGATTCACGTTTAAAGAAAGTAAATTCCGACTAAACATCTGGTAGAACTTTCTGAGGGTTTGACACGATTCTGCGATCCTCTGTTGTTGGCACTGGAGGTGTGTGCCTTTGGGGATGAAGTCAAGCTGTTGCAGAGTTACAGCGCCTGCTGTGGCTGTAGAGTCTGATACAGGAGAGACATGTTTTGTTGCAGCTGGGGCAGGTGAAGGCATCCGGTTGCACTGCTGCAGATGCACCAGGGCTTTTTCTTCTCTCTCTGCTCACCCAGAGTTCATTCCTCCTCTGGTCACTGCTTATTCTAACCTCACAACGCAGTGTTGATCGAAACTCTGCAAACCTGTAAGGTAAATGGCCTGGGTGGGGACGGTCCAGCGCTCTGTTGGATACCACACACTTTGCTTGCAGAAGGTCCAATTTGTGGCGTCTCCAGAACCAGCAGCAGTCTTAATAATAATAATAATAATAATAATAATAATAATAATAATAATTTATTATTTGTACCCCGCCCATCTGGCTGGGTTTCCCCAGCCACTTTGGGCGGCTTCCAACAAAGATGAAAGATACACTAAAATGTCGCATATTAAAAACTTCCCTGAACAGGGCTGCCTTCAGATGTCTTCTGAATGTCAGGTAGATGTTTATCGCTTTGACATCTGATGGGAGGGCGTTCCACAGGGCGGGCGCCACCACTGAGAAGGCCCTCTGCCTGGTTCCCTGTAACTTGGCCTCTCGCAGTGAGGGAAGCGCCAGAAGGCCCTCGGAGCTGGACCTCAGTGTCTGGGCAGAATGATGGGGGAACGATCTTCAAGGAAAGATCTCTGTTAGAGCAGAAAATACTGGGGTGGGCAGACAAAACAGCTTCCAATTTTCCTGCTACCAGACCAAGACGTTCTCATAAGAACATAAAATGAGCCTGCTGCATCAGACCGATGGCCCATCTAAGCCCAGCACCCTCTTCTCATGGTGGCCAACCGGATGCCCATGGGAAGCCCGCAAGCAGGACATAAAGGCAGCAGCTTCCTGCCCACCTGCGATGCCCAGAAATTTGGTTTCAGAGGCATTTTCCGCATCCTGGACTCTCCTCTCCCTTGGCTGCCTTCTCGTTTGTCTATACAAACCGCCAAGCGACTTCAGGAACTTCTGGACCAGGCTGAGCTTCTGTTTGGGGAGAAATAAATAAATGAAGCCCTCGGAACATTTGCAGTGGTACCTCGCAAGACGAATGCCTCGCAAGACGGAAAACTCGCTAGACGAAAGGGTTTTTTGTTTTTTGAGCTGCTTCGCAAGACGATTTTCCCTATGGTCTTGCTTCGCAAGACGGAAACGTCTTGCAAGTTTGTTTCCTTTTTCTTAACACCGTTAATACAGTTGCGACTTGACTTTGAGGAGCAACTCATAGAACGCGGTGTGGTAGCCTTTTTTGAGGTTTTTGAAGACTTTGGTGATTTTTGAAGCTTTTCCAAAACTTTCCCGACACCGTGCTTCGCAAGACGAAAAAAATCGCAAGATGACAAAACTCGCGGAACGAATTAATTTCGTCTTGCGAGGCACCACTGTACCAGAATGCATCGGTTCACCTTGAGGGTCAAAGTACATCCTTGCAGCACACTTAGCTGTGTCAGTCTGAAAGAAGGCAGTTTGGAGCTTCGCAGCTGCTGTTGGATGAAATATTGATAAGCTGTCGCTCCTCAAACATCTGGGAAGAATAGTTTCCCCGATCGAGCAGTGTCACCGAATTAAAGACGATAAAGAGCTGGTCAGAGCTCCCCATTCTTTGGGGGGCAGGGGATTAAGAAAACAGGTTGCCACAAACTTCGACGTTGGATTTTTAAAATATTGAAGACACCTTTGGTTGTGAAAGGGGCAAAATAAATAAATCAGCTGCGACTCCGGCAGCCAGGTAGCCTAACCTTTCTGCCAAGTCCTTTGTGGGCTGAATTCTGAGGCTGCCCGTTTCACCGCCTCTGCAATTTTCGAGGTAAATGCCGGCCATCTCTTTCAATTATGCAAAGAGCCTTCGCAGACCAAGTCTAGATTTGGCCTTTTAGAAAGGGAGGGAGGAAAAGAAAGCATAGATTTGATTTGGAGCACTCCCTGGCCACTGGTCCCATCACCTCCTGGCAAATAGAAGGGGAAGAAATGGAGGCAGTGAGAGATTTTACTTTCTTGGGCTCCATGATCACTGCAGATGGTGACAGCAGCCACAAAATTAAAAGACGCCTGCTTCTTGGGAGAAAAGCAATGACAAACCTGGACAGCATCTTCAAAAGCAGAGACATCACCTTGCCAACAAAGGTCGTATAGTTCAAGCTATGGTTTTCCCAGTAGTGATGTATGGAAGTGAGAGCTGGACCATAAAGAAGGCTGATCGCCGAAGAACTGATGCTTTTGAATTATGGCGCTGGAGGAGACTCTTGAGAGTCCCATGGACTGCAAGAAGATCAAACCTATCCATTCTGAAGGAAATCAGCCCTGAGTGCTCACTGGAAGGACAGATCCTGAAACTGAGGCTCCAAGACTGTGGCCACCTCATGAGAACAGAAGACTCCCTGGAAAAGACCCTGATGTTGGGAAAGATGGAGGGCACAAGGAGAAGGGGACGACAGAGGATGAGATGGTTGGATACTGTTCTCGAAGCTACCAGCATGAGTTTGACCAAACTGCTGGAGGCAGTGGAGGACAGAGGTGCCTGGCGTGCTCTGGTCCAGGGGGGTCACGAAGAGTCGGACACGACTAAACGACTAAACAACAGCAACAACATTCCTGCCCAATCAGGGCGGAGCTGGATGTTACAGGGATGCGAGACTGCCGAGTGGCGGCAACAGCTCTGATGATTAATAGTGCTGATAAATAATACCTGATAATGTAGGGAAAGCTTTGGAAAGCCACCTCCTTGCAGAGACACGAGAAGCTTATGGATTGGACAGAGGTGGCTACCTGTTAATACCCTGTATTGTTAACTGTTCCTGTCTTTCTTTTTTTTTTATTTTTTTTTTTATTAAACAATTTTTATATTAATGCAAACAAAACATACATAAATAAACAACAAACAATAACAGAACAAAAAACAAGTACCATTTCATATCCTAATTTCTTTAACCTTTCTTCCTCGACTTCCTCTTGCCTCCCGTTTCTGTATTCCAAATTCTTATAATTAATCAGCGAATCTTTCCCTTATTTTACTATAAATTTATGTTAATCATCCTTATTCTCTTTGTCTTAACCAATACTAATAGTAACCATTTATTTTAATCCAACATCATTTTAACTGTCATTAATTTTGTAATATTTCTTTAAATAGTCCTTGAACTTTTTCCATTCTTCTTCCGCCGCTTCTCTTCCCTGGTTTCGGATTCTGCTTGTCATTTCTGCCAAGCCCATGTAGTCCATCACCTTCATCTGCCATTCTTCCAGTGTGGGTAAATCCTGTGTCTTCCAGTACTTTGCAATAAGTATTCTAGCTGCTGTTGTAGCATACATAAAAAAAGTTGTATCTGTCTTTAACACCCCCTGGCCGACAATACCCAAGAGAAAGGCCTCTGGTTTCTTGGGGAAAGTATATTTAAATACCTTTTTCAGTTCATTGTAAATCATTTCCCAGAATGCCTTAATCTTCGGGCACGTCCACCAGAGGTGAAAGAATGTACCTTCCTTTTCTTTACATTTCCAACATTTATTGTCAGGCAAGTGGTAGATCTTTGCAAGCTTGACTGGGGTTATGTACCACCTATAAATCATTTTCATTATATTTTCTCTTAAGGCATTACACGCCGTAAACTTCAACCCGGTGGTCCACAACTTTTCCCAATCAGCAAACATGATGTTATGACCAATGTCCTGAGCCCATTTAATCATACTTGATTTTACCATTTCATCTTGTGTATTCCATTTCAGCAGCAGATCATACATTTTTGACAAATTCTTAGTACTGGATTCTAACAGTTCAGTCTCTAATTTTGATTTTTCCACCTGGAAGCCTATTTTACTGTCTAATTTAAACACTTCATTTATTTGATGATAATGTAACCAATCTCTCACCTTCCCTTTTAGTTTTTCAAAACTCTGCAATCTCAATTTGTCCCCTTCCTTTTCCAAAATTTCCCAATATCTTGGCCATTTCGACTCCATATTTAGCTTTTTAACTGCCTTAGCTTCCATTGGTGATAGCCATCTTGGAGTCTTATTTTCCAGCAAGTCCTTATATCTAACCCAGACATTTAATAGTGCTTTCCTGACAATATGATTTTTGAAACTTTTATGCGCTTTAACCTTGTCATACCACAAATATGCATGCCACCCAAAAATATTGTTAAATCCTTCCAAATCCAAAATGTCTGTGTTTTCAAGAAGCAGCCATTCTTTTAGCCAGCAGAAAGCTGCCGCTTCATAGTACAATTTAAAGTCTGGCAGGGCAAACTCCCCTCTTTCCTTTGAATCCGTTAATATCTTAAATTTTATTCTGGGCTTCTTGCCCTGCCAGACAAATTTAGATATATCTTTCTGCCACTTCTTGAAACAATCCATTTTATCCATTATTTGTAATGCTTGAAACAAAAACAACATTCTTGGCAATACATTCATTTTTATAACTGCAATTCGACCTAACAAGGAAAGCTTCAGATTTGACCAGATCTCCAGATCTTTTTTCACTTCTGTCCATGTTTTTTCATAATTGTCTTTAAATAGGTTCACATTCTTAGCTGTCATATTCACACCCAGATATTTCACTTTTTTGACCACAGTCAACCCCGTCTCATTCTGAAACCTTTCTTTTTCAATCTGTGTTAAATTTTTCTCCAATACCTTAGTCTTTGACTTATTCAGTTTAAATCCTGCCAATTGGCCAAACTCTTGAATTATCTCTAAAACTCTTTTCGTACTAGCTTCTGGCTCCTGTAAAGTAAGTACTAGATCATCTGCAAATGCTCTCAGTTTATATTGTTTAACTCCGACCTGAACCCCTTTCACCGACTGGTCCTTCCTAATCATATTAAGCAAAACCTCCAGGACCGAAATAAAAAGTAATGGGGAGATAGGGCACCCCTGACGTGTCCCTTTTTCAATCTTAAACTCTTCTGTTACCACATTATTTACAATTAATTTTGCTTTCTGTTCAGAATATATTGCACCTATACCATTTTCAAACCCTTGGCCTACCCCCATCCCCCGGAGGTTCTTCAACATGAAGCTCCAAGAAATATTGTCAAAGGCTTTCTCGGCGTCCACAAATATCAAAACAGCCTTAGTGTTTATATTCACTTCCAACTTCTCCAAAATGTCAATTATATTCCTTACATTGTCCGACAAATGCCTTTTCGGGAGAAAGCCCGCCTGGTCCCCATGAATCTCCTCCATCAAAACTCTTTTCAGTCTCTTTGCTAAAACATCAGCAAAGATTTTGTAATCCACATTTAGTAAGGAGATGGGTCGGTAGTTCTTAAGTTGGGTCTTTTCAGTCTCTGTCTTTGGTATAAGTGTAATGTAGGCCTCTCTCCACGTATCGGGTGCCCTTCTCCCCTCCATGATCTCGTTGCAGACTTCCTTCAAAGGTTGTATAAGCCCTTCCTTCAAAACTTTGTAGTATTTGGAAGTCAATCCATCCGGTCCAGGTGATTTGCCCAACGTCATGTTTTGAATGGCATCTTCTATTTCCTGTGCTGATATCTCCTGGTTCAAAATTGTCTTACTTTCCTGAGAAATCTTTTTCAGCCCATTTTTCTCGAGGAATTGTTGTATGTCTTTATCTTTCTGCGGCCCTTGTGTATACAATTGTCTAAAGTAGCTCTGGAAACAGTTCCTAATTTCCACTGGGTTGCATATGTTCTTTCCCTCCACTTCTAAATTTGTTACCGTGTTGAGTTTTTGTCTCTTCTTTATTTGCCAAGCCAGTAACTTGCCACATTTATCTGCAGATTCAAAGGTCTTTTGTCTCATTTGTTTGATTTTCCATTCTATTTCTTGATTCATCAGTTCCATATATTGTGTTTGGTACAGTTTAATTTCTCTTAAAACCACTTGCGATTTTGGCTTCAATCTTAGTTTCCTTTCCCCTTCCTTTATCTTTTCCAGAATTTTCTCTTTCCTCTCATTTTGCTTTCTTTTCTTTAATGTATTTTGTTGTATCAAAAACCCTCTCATCACGGCTTTACTTGCGTCCCATATTATTCTTTTTTCTACTTTAGATCTTAGATTAATTTCAAAATAATCCTTCAAAGTTTTTTGGGCCTTTTTACAGATCTCCTCGTCTCTGAATAAGGTGTCATTCATTCTCCATCTGAAGGAACCAGTTGTTGTTTGCTTCATCACCATCTTTACTGCGTTATGGTCGGAGAGAGTTTTTGGGCAGATTTCCACTTTCTTTATGTTCGACGCCATGTTGCTAGTCACCCAAATTTGGTCAATCCGAGTCCATGTCATTTTGGCTTCAGAAAAGAAGGTTCCCTCTCTCTCTAATGGGTGTTTTGTTCTCCAGATGTCTATCAAATCCATATTGTCAGTCATTTCAAAAAAAGTTTTTGGTAGTCTTCCATCTTTTGTAACTACCTGTCTTTGTGCTTTATCCATATTTGTTGAAACTACTCCATTCATGTCTCCCATCATAATTAGTTTATAATCCATATAGTCCATTAAAGTCTCATGCAACTTCTTAAAAAATTCTGCTTTCCCTTCATTTGGTGCGTATATCCCCACTATCAAAAGTTTTTCTCCTTGAAATTGAATTTCAATTGCCAGATATCTTCCTTGATCATCTTTAAAAATTTGTTTCGGCTGCAGATTTTCCTTTGCGTAGATCACCACTCCTCTTTTTTTTACTTTGTCTGAAGATATAAATTCTTGTCCCAATCTCTTATTTATTAATAGTTTTCTGTGTGCTCTTGTTACGTGGGTCTCTTGTAGACAAATCAAGTCCAATTGGTCTTTCTTTAAAGCATGAAATATATTTTTCCTTTTTCGGGGATTGTTTAGACCATTACAATTCCAGGTTAGAAGTTGCAAAGCCATGATGAGGTTATTTAATTCCTCCTACAGCTCCCAGTTGTTGTTCGTCCTTTGTCGGTGGTTCTGTGTCCGTGTCTAGTCTTGAAGGATGTCCTTCTCCTGGATAGGTCTCTTTCTGTAGGTCTTCTTCGTGTTCTCCCAGGAACTTGTCTTTATCACTCACTGTTTTTATTCTTCTTTTCTTCCCCTTGTATTTAAAAGACAGGCCTTGGGGAAACTCCCACCTGAATAGTATGTAGTTCCTCTTCAGTAGTGTCACCAAATCCTTATAAGGACCTCTTGCATCCAAAATACTTTTGGGAATATCTTTAAAGATCTCAATATGAAAATCTTCAATTCGAAGGGTTGTTTGGTAGTGCAGGTTCAATATTTTATCTCTCTCTTCTTTGGATCTTAGAGTTATCAAGCAATCTCTGGGTCTATTCTTCCTCTGCCTTATTCCCAACCTAAATGCACTCTCTATTTTGAACTCTTCTTCTTTCAAATCTTGCTTCCAGAAGTCAGAAAACTCTTTTGTCAAGTAATCCACCAAGTTGTCTCCTTCCTTTTCCGGCACAAGTCTAATCCTTAAGTTTTTCTCCTTGCGTTGCATATCCTGCATAGAAAGTGTCAGTTCATACTCATCCAGTTTCCTGTACACCGGTGGAAGTTTCCCTTCAACAGCAGTAGCAATTTCCTTGGCTTCCTCAGCTATCTTTCGTGTTGTAGATGAATCTTCCAATAGTTTCCCAATTGCTTCTGCATTAGAGTTCACTTTATTCCCGAGGTCAGTTATGCTTTTAGTATTTAAGTCAATTTTCCCAGAGATTTCTTCAATTTTCTTATTTGTTTCAGCGCCTTGCTTCTTTAATTCCTCCAAAGAATCATTTATTTTTCCCAATGCCTTTGCAAACGCTTCTTCAGAAGACATTGTTTTCACTTTTGCCTTTGTGACAGCTGCAGTTCCCGAGGCCCCTGATACAGAGGCCCTTCTTTGCATAGAAAGATCAACTTTGTATTGTCTACCAGATCTCAAAGTCGTTTCTTGTGAATCTTCTTTCTGTTTACCATCTGCCATAACAAAGTCTTTCACTCAAGGTCATTCCCACACTCTTAAGCTGTCAAAATATAAAAGTTCTCAGGTTTTAAATTCCACTTGTTGCTGAAACTGTCCAAATCCTCTAGAGGGCGTAAAGTCGGTTCTTAAACTTTAAATTGTTCCCACACTTCCAAAAGGCAAAAGCCCTCCAAGTCCCTTTCTTTGTAAAAGATCCAAATCAATAGTGTCCTGCAAGTAACTTACTATATAGCAAAATACGATGTTTCAAGTTGAGAGTAGCCAGAGTCTATATTACAGTTACTTTCTAACCTTTTTTGTAACGACCGTCCTTGGCCGGTTCCTTTCCTCCGGCAGTCCGACCCCCAGGTAGATAAGCAGCGGTAAACAGTTCAATCTCCTTTAAAAACAGGCAGGGAATCCCTTTAAAATCTTCTCCCCCCCCCCTCCTGCCTTCTGGGGGGGGGGGTTCTTTACTTGGTGTTGGGTTTCTTGGCTCATAAACTCTCCTGTCAAAAGTTACAGCTTAAATGCCTTTCGCTTTAATCTTGCTGCAGGACGGAAAGCAGACTTCCTTTTTAATGCTTATCCGTCTCGGTGCCCAATTTCTTTAGTTTTAGTGTCCAATTATTAATGCAAGCTCAATCCTACTCACGGAAAGTTGCTCTTTTTTAATCCAAAATCTTCGGAAGAAGTCAGCGCTCTCCGCTAATGGCGACGCGGCTTCGCTTCGCAGGCTGGGTGAAAGCGACTCTCAGCACCGCTCCACGCACCCTCCGCTGATCTATAGCCTTTAAAAAGGCTATTTCACAACGTCGGGGGGGGGCAAAGGTGCCCGCCGAGTCTCCGGTTCACAGGCTACGCGCCTGTGACTTTTGAGGGTCCTTGCTCCGCCGTGAGCTACGGGACCCGAACCCGCGAAGCAGATCTCTCCCGGAGCTCCGGGAGAAATCCGCCATTCAGCGCTGGCGCTAACCCGGAAGACTGTTCCTGTCTTTCAGGACAGGAGAGCATGTGCAGAGTACAGTGGTACCTTGGGTTAAGTACTAAATTCGTTTTGGAGGTCCGTACTTAACCTGAAACTGTTCTTAACCTGAAGCACCACTTTAGATAATGGCGCCTCCTGCTGCTGCCGCGCCGCCAGAGCACGATTTCTGTTCTCATCCTGAACCAAAGTTCTTAACCTGAAGCACGATTTCTGGGTTAGCGGAGTCTGTAACCTGAAGCGTATGTAGCCCGAGGTACCACTGTATGTTGATGGCTGGAAAAAAACTGGTGGCACAAAATGGGTGTCACCTCTATCCTTAAGGGTTGGTAAATCGAGTGGCAGAGGTGATAAAATTGACTGAGAGGGTTGTTGTTGTTTAGTCATTTAGTCGTGTCCGACTCTTCGTGATCCCATGGACCAGAGCACGCCAGGCACTTCTGTCTTCCACTGCCTCCAGCAGTTTGGTCAAACTCATGTTAGTAGCTTCGAGAACACCATCCCACCATCTCATCCTCTGTCGTCCCCTTCTCCTTGTGCCCTCCATCTTTCCCAACATCAGGGTCTTTTCCAGGGAGTCTTCTCTTCTTATGAGGTGGCCAAAGTCTTGGAACCTCAGCTTCAGGATCTGTCCTTCCAGTGAGCACTCAGGGCTCATTTCCTTCAGAATGGAGAGGTTGGATCTTCTTGCAGTCCATGGGACTCTCAAGAGTCTCCTCCAGCACCAGAATTCAAAAGCATCAATTCTTTGGTGTTCAGCCTTCTTTAAGGTCCAGCTTTCACTTCCATACATCACTACTAGGAAAACCATAGCTTTAACTATATGGACTTTTGTTGGCAAGGTGATGTCTCTGCTTTTTAAGATGCTGTCTAGGTTTGCCATCGCCTTTCTCCCAAGAAGCAGGCGTCTTTTAATTTCGTGGCTGCTGTCACCATCTGCAGTGATCATGGAGCCCAAGAAAGTAAAATCTCTCACTGGTTAAGAAAAGCATCAAGGGACCTTTTGTCTGAAGCGGTTTTCTTGTGCCGAATTTACGAGGACCGGCTATAATTTAGTTTGGAGGTGGGAAGCATTTGGCGCTCGGGGGCCGCATTCCGTTCTGGATATCCTTTCAGGGGCCACAAGATGTGGGCGGGGCCAGTGGCAAAAGTGGGTGGAGCAGTGAGTGTGAACAGATTATTAGTTTGTCTTTGTTCTGATTTTTAATTATGTATTTTGTGGTTTTGGTATTGTAATTTTAGGTGGTGAACCGCCCTGAGATCTACAGGTATAGGGCAGTATACAAATACAGTGGTACCTCAGGTTACAAACGCTTCAACTTAGGTTTTTTCAGGTTACGAATGATTGTAACCCGGAAGTAAGTTGTCCAAGCTCTCGGAGGCCTCGCCGCTGCCTGGAGGCAAACCCGGACATTGGTGGGGCCTATGGAGCTCTCGGAGGCCTCCGCGAATGCAGGGAACCAAGCCCCGACATCCACGGTGCCTGGAGCGGCTCTGCGTATGCCGGGATCCAAACCTGACATCTGCGGTACCTGCAGGGCTCCGCGGATGTCGGGAGCCAAGCCCCAGCATCCACGGGGCCTACAGAGGCTCTGCGACTGGGCTTCAGCCGCAGGAGCTCTCTGAGGCCTCCACGAATGCCGGGAGCCAAGCCGATTGTGATTCTGGAAGAGGACCCTGAGCCCCCTCCAAACAGTGAGTTTGGAAATAAATTTTTTCATCTAAAATACTGTCTTATTTATTTTATAGTACAGTACATGGATTATTGCCTTCATTTTATGGATCAATGGTCTCGTGAAACAGTAAAATTTGTGTTAAATTGCTGTTTTAGGGGGTGTTTTTTCGTCATCTGGAACGAATCAGTCCACTTTCCATTACTTTCAATGGGAAAGTCCACTTCAGGTTAAGAACGCTTCGGGTTAAGTACAGACTTCCGGAACCAATTAAGTACTTAACCTGAGGTACCACTGTAATAATAATAATAATAATAATAATAATAATAATAATAATAATAATAATTGTACAGAAGTAAGGCCCACTGTGTTCAGTGGGACATTTTCTCTGAAGGGTGGAGAGGTCCTAGGAAATCTGAGTTGGATCCTGTGTTTCAGTTTTCTTTCTGTTTCAGAATGTGTGAATTATTAGGTAGGTTCGTGTCATTGAGAACTGAATCTACTGAGCAGGTTAAATCATTAGCAGGATTTTAACCACACTTGTGAATTAATGGAAAGTATGGATAATTTGGAAGGATAAAACTTGGATAGTATTGGTATGCAGTTGTAAATATTATCACCAGGACCCATGGAAGAGATGGGGGAAGTCAGGAGATTAAGAGTAATCTCGATATTTGGATTTTGAATTTGTTGTTGTTGTATGTTTATATTGGCTAAAATCATATATATATATATATATATATATTATATCTCACAACTGAATCTACTGAATCTACTGCCCTCCCTAGTCACAACACTCTTTGGCTTTTGCTGGAAGAGACTGACTCATCTATAACTTTGGAAAACATATATTTTGCTCTCCGCTATATACAGTACCAGGGACACGGATGGCGCTGTGGGTTAAACCACAGAGCCTAGGGCTTGCCGATCAGAAGGTCGGTGGTTTGAATCCCCACGACGGGGTGAGCTCCCGTTGCTCGGTCCCTGCTCCTGCCAACCTAGCAGTTCGAAAGCACACCAGTGCAAGTAGATAAATAGGTACTGCTCTGGCGTAAACGGCGTTTCTGTGCGCTGCTCTGGTTCACCAGAAGCGGCTTAGTCATGCTGGCCACATGACCCAGAAGCTGTACGCTGGCTCCCTCAGCCAATAAAGCGAGATGAGCGCCGCAACCCCAGAGTCAGCCATGACTGGACCTAATGGTCAGGGGTCCCTTTACCTTTACCTTTATATACAGTACCAACCTTTCCTTCTTCTTCTGCAACTCATAGGCTTTTATAGCAATAGGTGCTGCAAATGTTCAGTCTGAGTAAGAAAGGGGACTGGAGTAGTTGGGTTGGGTTCTGAGCTTCCGTCCTCCCTCTCTGCTGTAACCTCAAAATGCATCTGCCAAAATGAGAAGAGGCAACGGCCGTGGATGATGCCGTCATTCCCCACCTAACCTGTCAGATGCATCTAGCAAGGACTCCCTGGACCAGTTTGAGCAAATGGCATCAACTTCAGCAAAGATACTTGAGATACTTCCCAGCAAGGGAAAACGGGAAATTCCGCCTGGGTCAAAGTTGCCATCACCAGAAGACTGTGAGAAGGTGCTTTCTAGCTAAACCACCATGGGATGGTGGCTCCCAGCTCTTGCTTCCCAGGGGCTCAGAGTGGAATATGTTTCATGTAAATAATAATTCTGTAGCTGAGACTACATCTTTGGATATTGAAGTCCTCAAGCAAGTCTGGCCAAGGTTGTCCACCATGAGGAAAAGGTCTCCTGAAAGTGCTGAGAAGACCTCTCTTCTTTATGATTGCATTGCCTGCCCCATTACAAACATGGCCATTGGGGCACCCCCAAAACCTGACTTGAACATCCACAGTGTGACTTATCTGCCTTGTTGAGAAGGCTGGTGGAAAGGACTCAAGTGAGCTAGCATGAGGCTCACTGTTGTCTTTGTCATCCGCACATGAGCAGAGACTGTCCTGCGCATGCACAATCACATACATACATAATTGCATGCCTTTGTAGAAACGTTCTTCTGATTTGTTTTGGTTCTAGATGATGCAATAACAGTGTTTTCTGGTCCGTGAGTTACCATATCGTGGCACTTCAATTGATGGCTGTTTGTTTTCAGGTGGACAGTTTTCTTACACATACAAAATTGATTTGATAGAGGACAATATTAGCCAAGTAGCTGGTGCCCATTGTACTGGTAGAGTGGAAGGCAGACATACCAACTGACAGGGTTGAGGCCACAGCCAACAACAGGCCAGAGCCAACTAATTTTAGTTTTGCTCCCACCTTCCTCCCCACTGAGTTCTACAAGGGCAACACTAAGGACACATGCGCAGCATACATTTAAAGCGTGTTGCCCACCATGGCGTCCCTCAAAGAATTATGGGAGCTGTAGTTTGTTGAGGGTCCCATCCCAGAGCCACAGTTCCCAGACAGGTTAATCAACCAGCCCCTCTTCCCACTGTAGCTCTGCGAGGGGAATAGAGACCACATTCCCCCAACAATCTACGTTTCCCAGAATTCTTTGAGGGGAAGCCATGACTGTTTAAGGTGGTATCACAGTGCTTTAAATATAATGTGTGCAAGTGCCCTGAGATGGAGGAGGAGGAGGAGGAGGAGGAGGAGGAGGAAGAGGCTGACAGGCCAGCTCCCTGGGCTGGTTGTAAGTAAACAGGTAGGTAGGTAGGTAGGTAGGTTGGGGGGCTGGCTGAGGGTTGGTGGAGTGGATTCCCATTTGCCCAAACAGGCCAGCTTGCACCGGCCAAGTCCTTTGCCCTCCCAATTTTGGGGAGCTTATCCGCCAAACTGATGCACGCCTCTTTCTCCCCAGGTGCCTCACGATCCTCTGTCGTCCGATGCAAGCCGGGAGCCAACTGCCCCAACACGCAGAGTGGCCTCCGCAGGCAACATTCCCCCTTGTCTGCCGCTGAAGATTCTGCTGCTCCCATTCTAGAGCTGCAGAGTCGAAGTCCCTCCGGATTTTGCCGGCACGGCAGAGGAGAGAGGCAGAACAGATCAGGTAGGCACCCCGTAGCCTGAGCGTCACGGCTTCCTGTTGTGCCTTGGGTACCAAAATAAACTTTTTAAAAAGCCTTCCCTGTCCCAACAAGGCATGAATAGTTTATTGATGATGATGATATTATTATTATTATTATTATTAATAATAATAATAATAATAATAATAAAGGTAAAGGGGCCTCTGACCATTAGGTCCAGTCGTGGCCGACTCTGGGGTTGTGGCACTCATCTCACTTTATTGGCCAAGGGAGCCAGTGTACAGCTTCTGGGTCATGTGGCCAGCATGACTAAGCCCCTTCTGGCGAATCAGAGCAGCACACGGAAACGCCATTTACCTTCCCGCCGGAGCGGTACCTATTTATCTACTTGCACTGGTGTGCTTTCGAACTGCTAGGTTGGCAGGAGCAGGGACCGAGCAACGGGAGCTCACCCCGTCGCGGGGATTCGAACCGCCGACGTTTTGATCGGCAAGCCCTAGGCTCTGTGGTTTAACCCACAGTGCCACCCACGTCTAATAATAATAATAATAATAATAGCATTTATATCCCACCTTTTTCTCTAAGGAGCTCGAGGTGGCCTCCTCATTTAATCCCCCACAACAACCTTGTGAGGTAGGTTAGGCTGAGAGAAGGCAGTGACAATCTCAAGGTCAGCCAGTGAGCTTCATGGCCGAGTAGGGACTCGAACCCTGACCTCTCAGGTCCTGGTCCGAAACTCTAACCACTAGCTCTCACTGACCCCTACACTGGACCTACATATTTTGGGAGTGGCACAGCAAGGGAAGGAAGGTTGTGTGAAGAAAGACACTCCGCTCTCTGTCCTCCATCCAGGCCCAGTTCAGAGGCAAATTCCAGCCAGGCAAAGACCCCTGCGGAGGGTGCAGAGAACGCCGAGGGGTGTGGCTTGGGGAGGGGTGTGGCCTGCAAAGAGTCCCAAGGGCAAGAGGCCTGGAGGGCTGCATTTGAATTATAGACCTGAGATCTACTACCCCTGAGTAAAGAAACTAACCCAAAATATGGTGGACTCGTAGCCCAGTGGTAGAGTTCCTGTTTCTTGTGCAGAATGTCCCAGGTTGATTCGTACCCCTCTCATGCGGATGGGTGTTTTTTTTTTGGTGGGTACAAAGGATGGCTGGTCAAAATGAGATGTGTCGTGTCACGTTGCAAGTTTGCAGCGAGCAAGTTGCATCGCAGAAGACTTCTCAAGTAGGACATATGAGCCCTGGGGACAGAGGTTCTTGGGGCCTCTGAAAGGCAGTTCAGTTCTGCCACCGAAGCAGCGATGCTTTTTCTTTCATTCATAGGCAGAGAGAAGAGAACGAAGAGAGAAAACCAGAGGAAGGACCTATTTTTGAGATTGTTAAAAATTGAGAGTTGGACTGGGGGGGGGGTCTTTTTGTTTGCTTTTTTGGAGGATATTTTGAGTGACTGTCTGTGGTTTTTTTGGGGGAGCGGTAGTGGGCTTTGATTCCTATGTTTTGTTTGTTTTTTGGGGGTGCCGATGTTTTATCTATTGTTTAGGGCGAGGAGGTTCGGAGCACAGTGGTACCTTGGTCTTCGAACGTAGTCCGTTCTGGATGACTGTTCAACTTCCAAAACGTTTGAAAACTGAGGCGCAAAGGGAACTGAAAAAAATAACATCATTTACTTCCTGGTTTTCGGTGTTCAAAAACCAAAACATTTGGCTTCCGAGACTCTTGAAAACTGAGGTACCACTTTATTGCCAGCTTTCATGCTGTGAAATGGGCGCTTTGTGGTGCCCGTGGGAGTTTCTTAGATTTCCAAATGTGCCCTCGGCACGTTTTCAACGCCCCAGAAGGCTGGGGACCTCTGGCCTACTCCGACTGGGAGCAGTTTTCCAGGGCCTCCGGGGAGAGAAGGGTTGTTCTTGCCCTCCCTGCTGGAGACTTTTTCAAGTGGAGGTAGCATCAGGGATTGAAGCTGGGAGCACCACGCAAAGCATGAAGTACACCCATGTCCCGAACGGAAAGGAGCCTCAGTGGGTAGTCACCTTTTGTTGTTGCTGTTGCTTTTGATCTGCAGGTGACACGTAGTTGGCTGTCTCTCCACTCACGTGTGCTGCGTTACCTTTGCATTGAAAAGAATATGGTGGAATAAGCGAAGTGACAACATAATTTTACGTAACGAATTGCGCAGATTGCTTAAGTTGTGTAATTTCACCTGCAGCAGACGGCAATACGAATAACATCATTTTGGGCAAACTGTTGAATCTGACCTTGGGCCTCTCCAGGCTGGTGGTTTTGTGTGGCAACATGTCTCTGAAGCGATGGTGATAACGCGTTAGTGCTGGATTTATACTGGACTGCCAACACACAATATTCTGCTTTATTAGTTGTTCGACACAAGATAGTATCACCAAGGCAACTGCAGTCATACCTTGGTTGATGTACGCCTTGGGACTCGAACGTTTTGGCTCCTGAACCTCACAAACCTGGAAGGGTTTGCGAACGTTCTTTGGAACCCGAATGTCTGTTCTGGCTGTTGGCAGAGGGCCTTCTCGGTAGTGGCGCCCGCCCTGTGGAACGCCCTCCCACCAGATGTCAAGGAAATACAGTGGAACCTTGGTTTTCGAACGTAATCTGTTCCGGAAGACCATTCGACTTCTGAAATGTTTGAAAACCAAAAACTGAAAGCAGAAGCCTCAGATCAATAGGGAAACTCTAAATGGAAGCCGAGTAGCACATTTGGCTTCTGAAAATCATTTCAAAACAGGAGCAGTTACTTCCAGGTTTTCGGTGCTTGAGTTCCGAAATGTCCGTTGATGGAGACGTCCGAGAACCGAGGTTCCACTATAAACAACTACCTGACTTTTAGAAGGCAGTCCTTTTTAGGGAAGTTCTTAGTGTTTGATATTTTATTGTATTTTAAATATCGGATGGGGTATAAAATATAAATTATTGTTGTTGATGTTGTTGTTGTTAAAAGTTGCAGTATTTTGGCAGGAAGTTATGGGGCACACACTGATTGCAAGCAAAGCGGTATGTCCAACTGGATGGTCAGTGGTCACATGCTAGCAGTGGGCAGGGCCAAGGGGAAAGTGGGCAGAGCAAGCAATGTGAATTTTGCTTTTCTACAGTAGAATGCGGACTCACTCAGACCCTTATCTATGCGCTGTCCAAGCAAGTAGGACGCACCACAATCAGAGTTCACTGACTTATGCCACTCAAAGAGAGCACAAAGCAGGGTGGGTAAGGGGTGTGGCCAAGGAGGGGTGTGGCCTAGGGAAAGTTCTGGGGGCCAGGCAGACAGACCTGGGGGGCCACATTCCATTTCAGATTGCTCTTTGTCAACCACTTGGAGGCTTCTGGGGGAAGGAGCTTGGGGGAAGACTGCCTTGTCTCCTTGCCCTGAGGTCTCCTTTGGGATGGTGCTGTGAATTGGGCTCAAAGGGAGAAGGTGAGGAAATGGTGTCCGGGACAAAGGAGATGGGTTTGGTCAGGGAGGGAGGGGTCCATTGAGGCCATTTTGACTGCACCCGACACCCCCCTCCGAAAGCACACAACAAGAACCCTGGAATCAGCACTATGTACAAGCAAAGCAGCGGAGGGGGAAACAGCTGCCGCAGGCAGAGACGTATGAAAAACATACAGTGAGAGTGTTTGCCCCACCCAGGAACCATTCTGGGCCCAGGCATAGCACAAAAAGCCTTCTCTAGAGGCTTCAGACATTGGGGGCAGTCACACATAATGCTAAACCATGGTTTGTTCAGCAAACCTCAAGTCATCTCACAAAGAATCCTGCAGCTTGGGTTGCTTTTGCCTTGTGCCTCCATCGCAAGGCTGTCAGGCTCAGACGTAACAGCAAACCATCGCTAAAGTGATCCATGGTTTGCAGGTCATCAACAAACCATTGTTCCAGGTCATGGTTTGTTGCCAGAAAACACACAATCGTTCATCTACTGGGCTGGGTTCAGATGTCCAAACAAACAGCGTTTGGGCTAAACAACCATGGTTTCGCTTTGTGCATGAACCAGGTTACTAGTGTGAACCAAATTCCCAGAATTCTCTGGCCTGGTGATGCTCACTTTCAGTCAACAAATGCATCTGATTTCATGCCCTCTTTTCAATACCAGCTGTGTGGCCTGGGCTTCCTCCTTTCAGATATTAGAGGTGGTCTCGATCCCCCTTTAACAGTCACCGCTGCCTCTTTTTGCAGGGGAAGACGGGGCCCAGGGCCACGGGGAGAATGGCAGCCAGGAGAGCCACGTGCAGACGCGGTGCGAGTCCTGCACGTCCACGTTCCTTAAGATTGTCTGGGGATTTCTGATCATCCTCTCCGTCTCCTCCTCCTGGGTCGGAACAACGCAGATTGTGAAAATCACATACAAGAACTTTGATTACCCGTTTTTCATGACTTGGTTTTCCACAAACTGGAACATTATGTTTTTCCCAGTGTATTACTCCGGGCATCTTGCAACGGCGCAGGAAAAGCAATCTCCAATCAAAAAATTCAGGTAGGCCTATCATTTATTTCATTCCCATCCCACCATTTTCTCCAGGGAGCCCAAAGTGACTGACATGGTTCTCCCCCTCCTCATTTAATCCCAACAATGACCCTGTGAGGTAGGTTAGGCTCAGTATACCTGAAGGAGCGTCTCCACCCCCATCGTTCTGCCCGGACATGGAGGTCCAGCTCCGAGGGCCTTCTGGCAGTTCCCTCACTGCGAGAAGTGAGGTTGCAGGGAACCAGGCAGAGGGCCTTCTCGGTGGTGGCACCCACCCTGTGGAACACCCTCCCGTCAGATGTCAAGGAAATAAACAACTATCTGACTTTTAGAAGACATCTGTTTAGGGAAGTTTTTAATGTTTGATGTTTTATTGTGTTTTTAAATATTATGTTGGGAGCAGCCCAGAGTGGCTGGGGCAACCCAGCCAGATGGGCGGGGTATAAATAAAAATTATTATTATTATTATTATTATTATTGAGGCACTGGCTGGCCCAAGGTCACATCCAGTGAAGGTTTCATGACCGAGTCGGGATTTGAACCCTGGCTTCCCAAGTCCTAATCCAGCACTCTAAACCACTACGCCATTCTGGTTCCATTACGATGGTGAGGAGTCTTCCTGGGTAGAATTGATCGAAGGCAAACGCAAAGCTGGGAAGATGCTGGACTCAGGTCACACTTTGACATTTATTTTTTGTGTTTGTCCACACCCTGGGTTTTAAGACTCCTGTTTTCTTTTCCTTGTGTGTGCAGGGAATGCAGTCGGATCTTCGGGGAGGATGGTCTGACGCTGAAACTCTTTCTTAAAAGGACAGCTCCCTTTTCTATTCTCTGGACTTTGACTAATTACCTTTACTTGCTGGCTTTGAAGAAGCTGACGGCCACGGACGTCTCGGCCCTATTCTGTTGCAACAAAGCCTTTGTCTTCCTGCTCTCGTGGATTGTACTGAAGGACAGGTTCATGGGTGTAAGGGTAATGAACTCTGCCATTCCCTCTCGTTCTCGCTCCCCATTGTGGGCAGGCCATGCGCCATGGTGGCTTTGCAGTGAATATAACCAGAAGGGGCATCAACTTTGGTAGAAACGGTTTTGGCGACCTGAGTGATTTAACAGCCCCCAGGCGATTCTGAAAACCTTGGGTTGCGTTCACGGGAGTCATTTTTATGGAGAAATCTCACCGTCAGGTCGCTTTTCCTTGTGATTCTTCCACAAGGAAGGTCTCATAAATGTTGCCCTCTGGTGAGGAAACTGAGATACAACAATGGGAAAACGAATCCACTAAAAATATATATACCGTATTTTTCGCTCCATAGGACGCACCGGACCATAGGGCGCTCCTAGTTTTTTGGGGGGGAAATAAAGAAAAAAAATTATCCCCCCCCGCCGCCCCAAAGAGCAAAGAAGCCAAGACAGCGGGCAGGATCCATCCCGCTGGCTGTCTTGGCTTCCTCTTTAGCTGAACGCAACCTCTCCAGCCAGGAGAGGCTGTGCGTGGCTTTGGCAGGATGGATCCCGCTCGCTGTGCGTGGCTTCGGTTTTAGCTGCAGGGCTAAACCCCAGCCCCCAAAACAGGTCCAGGAGTGGCGGCAAGATTGCGCGCAACCTTCGCCGCCGCTCCCGGAGCTTTCGGGTAGCTGCCTGAAGCCTGGGGAGCGCAGCGGGAGTTGGTGCTGTGCTCCCCGGGCTTCAGGCTGCAGGTTGCTATCCGCAAGCCTTCAGAGCCCGGTGGGAACTCCCGCTGGGCTCAGAAGGCTTGCGTTTATCTGCCTGAAGCTCGGGGAGCCCAGTGGGAATTGGCGCTGTGCTCCCCGGGCTTCAGGCTGCAGGCTGCTATCCACAAGCCTTCGGAGCGCTCCGAAGGCTTGCAGATAGCTGCCTGAAGCCTGCATTTGCTCCATAGGACGCACACACATTTCCCCCTCATTTTTGGAGGGGAAAAAGTGCGTCCTATAGAGCGAAAAATACGGTATACAGTGGTACCTTGGTTCTCGAATGGCTTAGTTGTCAAACAAATCGGCTCCCAAACGTCAAAAACCCGGAAGTAAGTGTTTCGGTTTTGGAACGTTTTTCGGAAGCCAAACGGCCAAGTGCAGGAAGCTCCCGCAGCCAATCGGAAGCCGCGCCTCGGTTTTCGAACGGTTTCAGGAGTCGAACGGACATCCAGAACGGATTACGTACGAGAACCAAGGTTCCACTGTAATGCAAACTTATTTGCATACAACCAGGGTTGTATCTTTCTTTAACTCCTCAGGAACACATTTTTAAGGAAAACTAACTGGAAGAATGACTGGTAAATGTTGGATTGTAGACATTGCTAGTAGAATTTCACCCTTATTGTGGGGGGGGGGGGGAGAGGCACTCACCTGACCTCCCAAGAACTGGGTCCCTTTTGCTTCTCTGTAAAGACCGGGGTGGGTGTTGGTATTCTTGAGAGTGTATGGATCAGGGCCATTGTGCAAAATGAAGAAATACAGCTAATCAGCCACCTGCCTTTTATCTAGCATCACCGATGCCAATAAGTACATGGTGGGAGATATTTCCCTTAGAATTAATGATAGTGGAACAATTATGCACATTAAATAATCATAATCACAATCATAATCATAATATTTATATCTGGCCGGGTTTCCCCAGCCACTCTGAGTGGCTCCCAACAGAATTAATGGTATTAATATTTTTTTAAAAACCGATAAAACATCATGCATTAAAAACTTCCCTTAACAGGGCTGCCTTCAGATGTCTTCTAAAAGTCAGGTTGTTGTTTATTTCCTTGACATCTGATGGGAGGGCATTCCACAGGGCAGGTGCCACCACCGAGAAGGCACCCTTTCGGAAAGATTGAAAGATGTGTGCTGTAAGGCAACTGCTACCCATCAGTATTAAAAGGAAAGGCTTTCTTTAACGCCCCCGTTCCTGATTTCTATTTCTGTAGCACAACAAAGCCCCAAATGCGCTCCCAAAATAACCCGTGCATCTTTACAACTCGCGGCACCATCAATGAATGTTTGCCCTCGCCAGTTAAAATTGTCCTCCCGACGGCAAATTAACTGAAGGAAAGCTTTCATGGGTTAATCCGTTGATTAAACCGATTTGAGCTTCCTGCTCCAGTGTTTATTCCATGGTTCTCTCTGTCCAATTTACTCTGCCCCTTAATGAACACACGTATAAACAAGAGGAGGCAGATAAGCAAACCGGTGGGATGAGCCGATGGAGGATGATGCCTTCTTGTGCCGCAATGAAGAATGAAGGAGCCGGGAGATCTTTGCGGGGAATTGCAAGGAGAGAGGGGCTGTTGTACTCAAGATCAGCTTGTGGACTTCCCAAGGGCATCTAAGATGCTGGAGTGGAGAGTGTGGAGGGAGAAATTTGGTTCTGTTTGTATTTTAATATCTGCACTTCTCTGAATTTTGCGGTGCAGTTCTGCAGCCAAGGAATGTACAGTGATACCTCGGGTTACAGACGCTTCAGGTTACAGACTCTGCTAACCCAGAAATAGTACCACAGATTAAGAACTTTGCTTCAGTATAAGAACAGAAATTGCACGATGGTGATGCGGCGGCAGCAGGAGGCCCCATTAGCTAAAGTGGTGCTTCAAGTTAAGAACAGTTTCAGGTTAAGAACGGACCTCCAGAACAAATTAAGTACTTAACCTGAGGTACCACTGTAATAAATTTGTGGTGGTTCTGGTCCAATTTGGATGCTCATTTCCAGAGGGTGATGCTTGAGGAGTGGGGGGACGCGGGTGGCGCTGTTGGTTAAACCACAGAGCCTCGGACTGGCGGTTCAAATCCCTGCGACGGAGTAAGCTCCCGTTGCTCAGTCCCTGCTCCTGCCAACCTAGCAGTTCGAAAGCATGCCAGTGCAAGTAGATAAATAGGTACCGCTCCGGCGGGAAGGTAAACGGCGTTTCAGTGCGCAGCTCTGGTTCACCAGAAGCAGCTTAGTCATGCTGTACGCCGGCTCCCTCGGCCAATAAAGCGAGATGAGCGCCGCAACCCCAGAGTTGGTCATGACTGGACCTAATGGTCAGGGGTCCCTTTACCTTTACCACTGTATACAGAAATGCATGTGTGTTTTTTTTGTGAAAACACCATGCAAGCGTCTCCCCACAAACCCAGGGGTTTTGTTCCTGGGAACCATGCGTATATGTGAAATCATATATGGTGGGGAACACCACCTAAAAAGCCTCTAAACCTCTGGAAACCCTTGAAAAACTCTTTTAAAAATCTGCCAAACTCCACCACAATCGCTCCCTCCAAACCTCCTTTCTCAAACTCCAACTCTCCCCAATTCTCAAAGGTCGGTGCACCAGGCTCCTGGAATTGCAGTTGCAGAGGCCCCTGCGATAGCTAGCTGCTTCCCCACAGTTATTGCACAATTCTTGCAGTTTCCCCGCTCTTTCTGGGCCATTCTAGCCCTTTACGCAGCTTTCTGCAGCTTTAAATCAATTTATTTGATTATTTTGCAGTGCCACACATTATGCACTAGCTTAAGTGGAGAGACGCCTGCACAAAAGGGCATTCTAGTAAGGGAAACTGCTTAGCAGAAATGTGTGTGTTTGGAGAATGAATTTGTGGTGAAATGCTTTTGAAGATTAGAAAAATTCACGGAGGCTAAAGCTATATCGTGGCTGCTTCTGCTCTGCTTGGAGGCAGTAAAGCGGCTGAACATCAGTTGGTGCAAACCACAGGATGGGAGAGAGCTCTCACACTCGGGTCCTGCCTGCAGGCTTCCTATGGTGATCTGGTTGGCCACTGTAAGAAAAGGATGCTAGATTAGATGGACCATGGGCCTGATCCAACAGGAAGGCTCTTAGGTTCTCATGGCTCCAAGGCTCTTCCTCAAGAAGCAGTCTCCTTCTCAGAGTGTAGCCCAAGTTGGCTCATGTCTTCTTCGTCTTCTTCTTCTTCTTCTTCTTCTTCTTCTTCTTCTTCTTCTTCGATCCCTCATAGCTGAGTAAGATTGTCTTCCATAAGCACGGTTTTAAGAATGAGTCCGTAAGTGACTGTGGAGGCCAATTCTGGATCCACACATCCTTCCACAGTGGGGACATTGGTTTCCGGGTGGGAGCTGATCACGGTGTGGTTTTGCCAAGCGTGCCTTCCTCTTAGTACGTTTCTCCCTTTTATCCTGAGTTTGAGCCTCTTCAAAGCCCATGATATCTTTGGTCAAGGCTGTTCTCCAATTGGAGCGCTCGCAGGCCAGTGTTCCCAGTTGTCAGTGTTTATACTACATTTTTTAAGATTTGCCTTGAGAGAGTCTTTAAACCCCTTTTGTTGACCACCAACATTATGCTTTCCATTTTTAAGTTGGAAATAGAGCAGTTGCTTTGGAAGATGACAATCAGGCATCCGCACAACATGACCAATCCAACAAAGTTGATGTTGAAGAATCGTTGCTTCGACACTGGTGATCTTTGCTTCTTCCAGTACACTGGCATTAGTTCGCCTGTCTTCCCAAGTGATGTGTAACATTTTTCGGAGACACAGTTGATGGAGTTTTTCGATTTCTCACCCAAATGACAGTGTGCTATCTTAAATAGGCAAGTGACAAAGATGTAGCAAGATCTCAGAGGCTGCCTGCACAGTCGAGAAACACACACCAGCAATGTAAGGTTCCCCATTCACACTGTGTACCTTACGAAGTCCTTGATGAGTACTCCTCTTGCCCTGTTAGCCCCCAAAACCATCATTCCTTCGTCCATTTTAAAAGACCGATAAGAGAAACAAATCTGGTTTGGGAGCAGCCTTGCCCAAATTGCTTTTAAATCTAAAATATCCTTTGAAATCATAGAATCAAAGAATCATAGGGTTGGAAAGCTACACCAAAGAGTTATCTAGTCCAGCCCAGCAAGGCAGGAATCTCAGCTAAAGCACCCATGACAGATGGCCTTTCAACCTCTGCTGTCAAACAGCTCTTACTGTCAGAGAGTTCTTCCTGAAAAAGTCCCTCCACCAAATTTTATGAAAAGAGGGGATGCGCTGTAATAATAATAATAATAATAATAATAATAATAATAATAATAATAATAATAATTTATTGTTTATACCCCGCCCATCTGGCTGGGCTTCCCCAGCCACTCTGGGCGGCTTCCAACAAAACACTAAAATACAGTAATGCATCAAACATTAAAAGCTTCCCTAAACAGGGCTGCCTTCAGATGTCTTCTGAAAGTCTGGTAGTTGTTGTTCTCTTTGACATCTGGTGGGAGGGTGTTCCACAGGGCGGGTGCCACCACCGAGAAGGCCCTCTGCCTGGTTCCCTGTAACTTGGCTTCTCGCAGTGAGGGAACCTCCAGAAGGCCCTCGGAGCTGGACCTCAGTGTCCGGGCAGAACGATGGGGGTGGAGACGCTCCTTCAGATATACTGTTACCAAGACAACCCCCTTGTTGTCCCCATAGTCTACACTGGGGGTGTGGGGGGGTGTCCCAAAATGGGCAGTGGGGTTACGGGGGTGGGGAGCGCTAAGGGATATAAATGACTACCAGACTTTGCAAAGCTGGTATCGCAGGACGAAGTTCGTCCATTTCGCTGAATGAATGAAGCTGAATAGTTTCAACTGGATTTTGAGTAAACGTGCAATTAATTGTTACTGTTCTGAATTTTCTTTTGCCCTTACCTTCCTTAGGGAGTCCTGCAAAGCACTATTCTGAATAAGAATGCTTTTAAAAGAATAGGGTAAGGGGCACTGGGGAGGGGTTGTGGAACAGGGGCAGAATCAGTGTCCCCAAAAAGTCTGGGAACCACTGGCCTGTGCTTCCATTATGGTGGTCTGTCTCCACTAAGAGCCCCCTGTTCAGAGGGAAAATATGAGAGAGAGAGAGAGAGAGAGAGAGAGAGAGAGAGAGAGAGAGAGAGAAATTAGTTTCCGGGCCCAAGTCAATGTGCTGGTTTTGATCTATAAAGCCTTAAACAGCTCAGGACCCCAATACCTCAAGGACCACCTCTCGCCATAGGAACCTACCCGGATCCTAAAATCATCTTCTGAGGCCCTTCTTCATGTGCCTCGTCTCCAAGAGGTCCGGGGGTGGCAACACAAGAACAGGCCTTTTCTGTGGTGGCTCCCCATTTTGAGAATTCCCTCCCCAGGGCGGTTTGCCTGGCGCCTTCATTATATATTTTTAGATGCCAGGTGAAAACCTTCATCTTCCACCAGGCGTTTGGCTAATTAACATTATATGTCCTTTTAAATGTGGGGTTTTTTTGAGGGGGGAGGTGATTGCTGTGTTCATTTTCTTATTTTTATTATGTTGTGTTTTTTACGTTGTGAACTGCCCTAAGATCTACGGATGAAGGCCGGTACGCAAATTTAATGAACAAACCAACCGACAAACCTCACGGCATCTCTTTACGAGTGACACAATTGCTCTAAATTTCTTTCTTTGTGGATTACGCAGATAGTTGCTGCAATCATGGCCATCACTGGAATCGTCATGATGGCGTATGCAGATGGTTTTCAAGGCGATTCGATTATTGGGGTCGCGTATGCCGTTGGGTCTGCATCGATGTCAGCGCTGTATAAGGCAAGTCTTTGCACACTTCCTTGCTATCTTAATGCTTTGAAGGAGGAGAGGAACAAAATTCGACCTGCAGGAGAGCAAAGCAAGCTCTCCATGCTGTGAAGGCCCCTTCCTTCCTTCCTTCCTTCCTTCCTTCCTTCCTTCCTTCCTTCCTTCCTTCCTTCCTTCCCTCCCTCCCTCCTTCCTTCCTTCCCTCCTTCTCTTCTCCTTCCTTCCTTCCTTCCTTCCTTCCTTCCTTCCTTCTCTTCCCTCACCTGATTTACATTCTGTGCCAGGTGCGTCAGGGGAAAGTTACGAGGGAGATAATTACTTTTGTGGCCCACCAAGGAATCAGCTTGGCTTCCCTTTATCGAGTCTTAATGAAAACTCTATTATTCCGCCGCGGTGAGATTAGCATCTGTGAGTCCCTCATTTTCTGCGCCAGTGTTTTTATCGACGCTCGCTGTGCATGAGTGGGAGAGCATGCTGAAATGTCGAAGGAGGACCCCTCCAGTGAGAGGAGGAAGGTCTCGCTCATGACCCCCCTCTTTTTTCGAAAGTCCAGCCTTACAAGGACACAAGGGATTCTTGCCAGGGCGCTAACAGTCAAGAAACAGTGAGGAATCAACTCTTATCAAAAGTACCCTTACAAAGCTAGGAGAAGGCTTGTCTGCCAGTCCTACTGGGTGGCGCTGTAGTCTAAACCACTGGGCCTCTTGGGCTTGCCAATCGGAAGGTCAGCGGTTCGAATCACCGTGATGGAGTGAGCTCCCGTTGCTCTGTCCCAGCTCCTGCCAACCTAGCAGTTCGAAAGAACATCAGTGCAAGTAGATAAATAGGTACCACAGTGGCGGGAAGGTAAACGGTGTTTCCGTGCACTCTGGTTTCCATCACGGTGTCCCTTTGCGCCAGGAGTGGTTTAGTCCTGCTGGCCACATGACACGGAAAGTTGTCTGTGCACAAACGCCGGCTTCCTTGGCCTGAAACCGAGATGAGCGCTGCAACCCCACAGTTGCCTTTCACTGGACTCAAACGTCCAGGAGTTCTTTAAAGGTAAAGGTAAAGGGGCTCCTGACCATTAGGTCCAGTCGTGGCCGGCTCTGGGGTTGCGGCACTCATCTCGCTTTATTGGCCGAGGGAGCCGGCGTACAGCTTCCGGGTCATGTGGCCAGCGTGACTAAGCTGCTTCTGGCGAACAAGAGCAGCGCACGGAAACGCCATTTACCATCCCGCTAGAGTGGTACCTATTTATCTACTTGCACTTTGACGTGCTTTCGAACTGCTAGGTTGGCAGGAGCAGGGACCGAGCAACGGGAGCTCACCCCGTCACGGGGATTCGAACCGCCGACCTTCTGATCGGCAAGTCCTAGGCTCTGTGGATTATCCCACAGCGACACCTGTGTCCTTTACCTTTTACCTAAGGTTCTCAGCTACTCCTAGGTGTACACCCAATGAAGAAGTTGCTGCAACAGAGAGGCCCCTCCCCCAAACTAGGCTTATGTATCTCCCCCACCCAAGCTGCGCACAAGCAGGCGAAGACTATGCCCCTGTGCATCCTGCTTCTGCTCCTCTCTCTTCAGTCCTCTCCTGGTCCTGGGAGACAATGGGGGCAGGAGGAGTAGGTGTGGAAGTCCTTGACTCTACCCCAGCCTGACCTCTCCCTCCCTCCTCCTGCACCCATTCTTCCCTCTTCAGTCCTGCAGCTCCTCCTGCTTCTTTCTCTTATCTCCCAGCTGTTTCTCCTGGTTCACTGATCCCTCCTTCCATGTCAGTCTCCAACCCCTCTTCTCCCAGTGCCCACTCCTCAGTCCCAGCCAGTCCCTGACCATGCCTCCCCACTTCAAGAGCTCTCTGCTATCTTCTGCAATGGGCATGACAAACTTCCAGCCTATGAACTCAAAGCAGCACCCAAGAGCTGGCTGGTCGCCCCCCCCCGGACTCTCCCAGGCCATGCCCCTCCACCCAGACCACGCCCCTCCACCCAGGCCACACTCCTCACAGGCCACGCCCCTCACCAGCCCTGTCCTTGTTGAGCAGAGTGAGGTGGCCACTTCAGGTCGGAGCTTTTGCGCATCCCAAAAGGACAACAAATTGCTATTTCAATGGGTAGATAGTCGTAGAATTGTTGGGTTGGAAAGGGGTTCCAAGGGTCATCTAGTCCAACCCCCTTAAATTTAATAGGGTCGTCTTCTTGCTCCCAGGATTCCGTGCCTCAGGTGTCGAAATAACTTGAGCAACTTTGGGGAAGTTGCACCATGGCTTTGGGAGGGAGGCTGACCCTTTGCTGCGCTGCCTCAGGCACCAAAATATCTTGAGTTACTCTGTGCCCCAGCAACTGGGGAGGTTGCACTCAGCCTGAACTGTTTCCCCCTCCCCCCCCTTTAGGTTCTGTTCAAGATGTTCCTGGGGAGCGCAAACTTTGGAGAAGCAGCCCATTTCATTTCTACACTTGGCTTTTTCAACTTGGTCTTCCTTTCCTTTACACCGATCATCCTGTATTTCACCAAGGTGGAGTATTGGTCTCCCTTCTCGGCCGTTCCCTGGGGCTACCTGTGCGGAATAGCCGGCCTCTGGCTAGGTATTTATCCCTATTTTATTTCTTTACCTGAATGTTTACGATTTGCACAACCGTCTCAAGGTGGCTGTGTGGTAGGTGGAGCGAGCTTGCTTTCCCTGCTCCGGAGAGCAGGACCCGAACCAATGGATTCGAATGACGAGAAAGGAGACTCTGACCAAACATCAGGAAGAACTTTCTGACGGGAAGAGCTGTTCAACAGTGGAACAGACTCAGTGCCAATTGTCAGGGGTGATGAGAGGTCCAACAATATCTGACTGGTCACAGGTTTCCCATCCCTGACCTATATTATTATTATTATTATTATTATTATTATTATTATTATTATTAGCTAAACGTATTGGTTGCTTTTTTTCTTGCCGAAGGCAACTGAAAGCAACAAACAAACCACTGACCGCCCACCCACAGATCCGTTAAAATGAAGAAACAAACAGAAAAAATAATATATTTATTTCCTTGATGGATTACATGTTGCATAGTTCTTACCGGAGGGCTTTCAAGAGGGAGGGGCGGTAAGATGAAGGTGACACATTTTTTATGTTTATTAGCTGCGAGCTGGGAAAGGGTTGTAGCTCAATAGTGGAGCAACTGCTTTGAGTGCAGAAGGTCCCATTATGGCAGAGTGAGGCATGTGCCTAACTTTCAAGTCCTGCTCCTTTTGACGAAGGGCTGCAACCTTATTTCATTTTGTTGGGGGATATGCCCTATAAAACCCGGTGGGACTTTAGGGAAAGACCACAGCTCAGCAAGAGAACATCTAGTTGTATGCAGAAGGTCTCAAACTGTCAGAGACGTTCCCCTTCTGACATACAAGAGAGGAGTCCAGAAGGGAAGGGGAAGAGTACCTCCGGTTTTGGATAGGATCCGTTCCGGAGCTCCGGTCGGATCCCGAGGTTTTCGCAAGTGGAGCTGCCTGTTCTGTGCATGCACGCGGGGCAAAACCCGGAAAAATACTGTATTTTTTCCTCTATAAGACTCACTTTTTCCCTCCTAAAAAGTAAGGGGAAATGTGTGTGCGTCTTATGGAGCGAATGCAGGCTGCGCAGCTATCCCAGAAGCCAGAACAGCAAGAGGGATTGCTGCTTTCGCTGCGCAGCGATCCCTCTTGCTGTTCTGGCTTCTGGGATTCAGAATATTTTTTTTCTTGTTTTCCTCCTCCAAAAACTAGGTGCGTCTTGTGGTCTGGTGCGTCTTATAGAGCGAAAAATACGGTACTTCCGGGTTTGCCGTGAGCATATCCCGAAGGATACGTAACCAGAGGTGCTCGTAAGTAGAGGTACCTGATTCCTTCACACAGTGAAAGCGAGATAAACTTATCTCACTCAGGAATGCAGCCTGGCAGTTCTGAAAGTAACACAGAGCGGAGAAAAGAAGATGCAACAGAAAGAGGGGAAAGGGATATTAGGACCAGAGTCCCCAAAAAGCCGGAGATTGAGTTGTTTGGCAGAAAAGCGCATGACAGGAAAGAGGTGGGGGGGAAGGTGGAGAGTATCTTGCTTCAACCGGAAAAATAAGCTAGATCCGTCAACTGACTCCAAAGGTGACGAATGAGTGAATGAAGCTCAGACTGCTGAGCCCTGTAATTGCTGAATAAATCTGAAGTAATAAAGCTGTCAGAGGCTGCGTCTTGTGTGGGAGAGACTATCAAACCTGACACACACACACCCCACAGCTTTTTAGACTTTCAACTGGGTGACATTCCAAACCGAATCTCGAGGTGCTAGGTAATCCGTTTGTATCCTCCGTGAATTTGTTTAATCTTCTCTTCATGCCATCCAAGGAGGCAGCCGTCACTGTCTCCAGTGGGAGGGAGTTCCACAATCTTTCTTGACTTTTCCCAAAATTCAAAGTCCCAAACTCTATAAACCTTCCTCATACGGGAGTTGCTCCATCCGATTCATCATTTTGGTTGTCCTTTCCTGAACAGGTGGGATTTGTCATCCAGGGGTCAGCAAACTTTTTCAGCAGGGGGCCGGTCCACTGTCCCTCAGACCTTGTGGGGGGCCGGACTATTTTTTTTTGGGGGGGGAATGAACGAATTCCTATGCCCCACGAATAACCGAGAGATGCATTTTAAATAAAAGGACACATTCTGCTCATGTAAAAACACGCTAATTCCCGGACCATCTGCGGACTGGATTGAGAAGGCGATTGGGCCAGATCCAGCCCCTGGGCCTTTGTTTGCCTACCCATGATCTAGAACCTAGGAGGACAAGGCTCTCTGGAAGAAAGATTTATTTATTTGCCGGTTCTGATCCTGGTGGTGCAGAAGATCTCTTTTTCTTCTTCTTTTTCTTCACAACCTCACACTTTGCTGTTTTTCTCCGCAGCTTTCAACATCCTGGTGAACGTCGGAGTTGTGCTTACGTACCCAATCTTAATATCTATCGGGACGTTGCTCAGTGTTCCTGGCAATGCAGGTATGTTGTTGTTGTTGTTTAGTCGTTTACTCGTGTCCTCCTCTTCGTGACCCCCTGGACCAGAGCACGCCAGGCACTCCTGTCTTCCACTGCCTCCCGCAGTTTGGTCAAACTCATGTTAGCAGCTCCGAGAACACTGTCCAACCATCTCGTTCTCTGTCGTCCCCTTCTCCTTGTGCCCTCCATCTTTCCCAACATCAGGGTCTTTTCCAGGGAGTCTTCTCTTCTCATGAGCTGGAGTCTCAGCTTCAGGATCTGTCCTTCCAGTGAGCACTCAGGGCTGATTTCATTAAGAATGGATGTGTTTGATCTTCTTGCAGTCCATGGGACTCTCAAGAGTCTCCTCCAGCACCATAATTCAAAAGCATCAATTCTTTGGCGATCAGCCTTCTTTATGGTCCAGCTCTCACTTCCATACATCACTACTGGGAAAACCATAGCTTTAACTAGACGGACCTTTGTTGGCAAGGTGATGTCTCTGCTTTTTAAGATGCTGTCTAAGATGCAGGTATAAATAATGCCTTTTGATCAATGCAGTGGCTCTGTGTGTGGCCCAGGTTACTTGCTTATTTATTTACATAAAATTCCTAAGCCACACCCCCTAATAAATTGAAATAAATGTTTAAAAGCACCTTTCCAAAACAAAAACAAAAACCCAGAGTCCTTTTTGTTGGGGATAATTCAGATGGAAATTCCCAGGTGTCAAAAAAGGTTATTTATGTATGCCACTACTGTGGTCCGTGTATTGTAAGCCCAAAAATGGAAAATGAGCGAGGTCCCAGCCAAAGAAGAATGGCAACTTAAACTGATGGAATATGCGCAGTTTGTGGATCTAACGTATAGAATAAGAGAACAAGAACAACATCTGTTTAAAGAAGATTGGGAAATGTTTATTGACTGTATGGGGCGAAATTGTGTACACTTGAAATTGCTGGCAGCATTCAGATAAATTCAACAGTGCAAATAAGTTTCCATGGGTGTAATAATGAAATATATTGAATGATTTAGTTTATGTAAAATGTGCAGGGATTTATGCTATGTAAAATGACCATGGAAAGATAAGAAGGGAAGTCATTTTATTTTTTAAGGTTGTTTAATAAATATTCTTAATTGTAAAACAGAAAATTTAATTAAAAATTATACATAAATTCTAATAATAATAATCATGGGGTAGGAGCAGGGCTGGATTTAGGTTTGATGAGGCTCTAAGCTACTGAAAGTAACGGGGACCTTTATTTGTCCAGCTGTCCTTTGTCAACAACAAATTGTCGCTGCTTTTTGTGTTGAATATATGCTATATAGACCTAATAAGTATCTAAAGCCATTTGCACATGCAGAATTTAGGCACCCTATATATAGAAATGAGCAAACCAGTGATATTTGAGGGAGCAGGCTAGCAGGCTTACATCAGAGGAGCCTTCCCAACACAAAACACTGTTGCTGTATGTAGGTTTTATTTTATTTGTTTTTCATCTCATATTTTGGAAAGGTACATCCAGTTTTTTTCCCCTTTAAATTTTTTTGGGGTCCCCAAGAGAGGGGCCCCCTAAGCTATAACTTGTTTAGCTTATACGTAAATCCAGCACTGGTAGGAGGTGGAAAGGTGGAACATATATGTAAATAATAATAATACAAGAACCTCTGTCTTTCGCTGTACAAAGACAGAAGCTGCAAGAGTCCACCCACTTTCCCCTCTGCCCACCCAGGGCATGAGGCCCTCAGGATGAGACTGCTCCCCTGACCATAGCTGTCAACCTTCCTGTTATGTACTGAAGTTCTCACCCTGGGCCAGCAGGGGGATACTGTAGATAGTTTTCACTCAGGTCCACGTCAGTTATTTTAGGCGGGGAAACCCTGGGTTGTTGTTGCTACAATGTTAACAGCTGGCTGCCTATAAAAGCAGGCTGGCTGAGCTGTTTGCAGTTCAGTTTTCTGTTCCAGCTTACAAAATAAAGAGCTGCTTTGGAGAAATCGCTGTGTCGTCTGCCATGTCTACCCACTATTTAACACTTCCCCTTTTTTGTGGGAAATTCCCTTATTCCACCGCCATTTCCCGCTGCTTCCCACTGCTATCCCAGATTGTTAGATATCCTGTAGACTGTCCCTGGGACAGGTGAGGCTGCTGATCCCTTATTTTCAAATCTGAAAGTTGACAGCTATGTCCCTGACCCCATTTCTCGCTAATCTCCTCGCTCCCCTTTTCTCCCCAGCTGTCGATCTTCTCAAACGCGAGGTGATCTTCAGCGTGGTCCGTTTGGGGGCCACAACCATCATCTGCCTCGGGTTCCTGCTTATGCTCCTTCCTGAGGAATGGGACGAGATCACGCTGCGATTCATCAACAGCCTGAAAGAGAAGAAGGGCGAAGACCACCCTGAGGACGTCACGGACTCGAGCGTCCACTTCCGGAGCAGAAGTCGAGTCAACGGGACTGTGTCTATACCGCTGGCTTAGAGCCGGCCGGGCTTCAAGTTGTGTGCACGCCAATGTATATTCTGTGAATATGATTTATTAATTCCTTCCCCTCGCCCACTTGTATGCTTTAAAAAGAGACAGCTTTATTTTAAACAGGAATGGAATTCAACGCTAAACACATCAGATACCTAAGCTGTTTACATTTGTACACTTTATCCAGGAGTAGGTGCAAATAAGGACAATAAATTCTTTTTTATACAGAAACGCAAATAAAAGAAAGCTATATATGTCTGTGTTTGGTTCTAGAGGTTGGCGGGGGGTTGGCGTTTGGAATTTGCGAAAAGCGCCGCGGGCACCAGCTACAAAATGGCTGCCGTGGGAGTGTTGGGGGACACAAAATGGCTGCCACGGGGGACGGACGTGGTGGGACACAAAATGGCTGCCACATCTAAAAGAGCGGAAGAAGGGGCCGGTCCACAAAAAGTAGCCTGAAGATGGGAAAAGGCACCTACAGCACCCACCGCTGAGATTGCAGTCAGAGGGGGCCCTTGGCGCCTCTCCTCCGTTCAGAAGGGAAGGGATGGAGGGAATCCAGTTGTGGCATCTAATGAAATTTTGGGGTTTTTCCTGAGGGGGGAAAAGTGTAGAAAGTGGCAAGCCAGTGCAAATGGGAACTGAGTGGGAAGAGCAGTGTGGATTTCTGGGGAGATAATGGGATATTTTGTGGGAGCTACTGGAGGGTGCATTGTGATATAATAATAATAATAATATAATTTATTTATACCTCGCCCATCTGGCCGGGTCTCCCCATCCACTCTGGGCAGCTTCCAACGAAATATTCTTCTTTCTTCTTTGACAATCACTCCTAGCCGAATAAGATTGTCTTTCATAAACACGGTTTTAACAATGAGTCCGTAAGTGACTGTGGAGGCCAATTCTGGACCTACATGTCCTTCCACAGTGGGGACATTGGTTTCCACAGTGGGGACATTGGGCGTTGATCATGGTGCCAAGTGTGCCTTCCTCTTAGCACATTTCTCCTTTGCGTCCTGAGTTTGAGCATCTTCAAAATCCCAACGGAATATTAAAAACACGCTAAAACATCAGTCATTAAAAACTTCCCTAAATGGGGCTGCCTTCAGATGTCTTCTAAAAGTCAGATAGTTGTTTATTTCCTTGACATCTGATGGGAGGGTGTTCCACAGGGCAGGTGCCACCACCGAGAAGGCCCTCTGTCTGGTTTCCTGCAACCTCAGTTCTCGCAGGGAGGGAACTGCCAGAAGTTCTTTGGAGTCCAAAATGACTCCCAGGCTGCGCACCTGCTCCCTCAGGGGCACAGTTGTCCCATTCAGGACCAGGGAGTCCCTCACACCAACCCTCCCCCTGTCCCCCCGAAACAGTACTTCTGTCTTGTCAGGATTCAACCTCAATCTGTTAGCCGCCATCCATCCTCCCAACTGCCTCCAGGCACTCACACAGGACCTTCACCGCCTTCACTGGTTCCGATTTGAAAGAGAGGTAGAGCTGGGTATCATCTGCATATTGATGGACACCCAGCCCAAACCCCCTGATGATCTCCCAGTGGCTGCATGTAGATGTTGAAAAGCATGGGGGAGAGGACAGAACCCCGAGGCACCCCACAAGTGAGAGCCCAGGGGTCTGAACACTCATCCCCCAACACCGCTTTCTGGACACGGCCCTGAAGAAAGGAGCAAAACCACTGCATAACAGTGCCCCTATAACAGTGCCCATAACTGCCACAAGGTTAATAAAAGCTTTGGAGAGTTTATCCTGATCAGGGAAACAGCACCAGCAGAGTGTTCATTAAAGGTAAAGGTAAAGGGACCCCTGACCATTAGGTCCAGTCATGACCGACTCTGGGGTTGCGGCGCTCATCTCGCTTTATTGGCCGAGGGAGCCGGCGTACAGCTGGTCATGTGGCCAGCATGACTAAGCCGCTTCTGGCGAACCAGAGCAGCGCACAGAAACACCGTTTACCTTCCCGCTGGAGCGGTCCCTATTTATCTACTTGCACTTTGACGTGCTTTCGAACTGCTAGGTTGGCAGGAGCAGGGACCGAGCAATGGGAGCTCACCCCGTCATGGGGATTCGAATGGCCAGCCTTCTCATCGGCATGTCCTAGGCTCTGTGGTTTAACCCACAGTGCCACCCGCGTCCCTAGAGTGTTCATTGCTACAGCCCAAATCCTCTTCACAGACACACTTTTATAGGTGCTTTAATGTTGGAAAAACCAATCTTAGATCTTTGGTGGTGTGTTGAGTTTCACACCAGTGTGCATTTTCCAGAATGGTAAAGGTAAAGCACTCCTGACAGTTAAGTCTAGTCGTGGACAACTCTGGTGTTGCGGCGCTCATCTGGCTTTACAGGCCAAGGGAGCCGGTGTTTGTCTGCAGACAGTTTTTCTGGGTCATGTGGCCAGCATGACTAAGCCGCTTTTGGCGCAACTGAATACCGAAACCAGAGCAGCGCACAGAAATACTGTTTACCTTCCTGCTGCAGTGGTACCTATTTATCTACTTGCACTTTTGGGTGTGCTTTCGAACTGCTAGGTTGGCAGGAGCTGGGACAGAGCAATGGGAGTTCACCCCGTCTTGGGGATTCAAACCGCCGACCTTCTGATCGGCAAGCCCAAGAGGCTCAGTGGTTTTAAACAAGACTCGACTGGGGATTTAGGGATGAGACTTCATATTTAAGTGAACTGAGCTGGTTCACACCCCTTGGACTAATACACAGACTGGAACATTATTATTATTGTGATTTCAGACTTTTCTCCATTTGAATTCAGTCTCTGGCACCACAAAAGTACCAAAATGTGTCAGAACAGCAATAGGCATTTTGGGATGGGATATGGTAAGACCTATGTACATTGGGATAAGATATATATTTAAATACATGCTTTGTGGTTAAAAAAATGTATTTAAATATGAATTTTCATGTGGGGTTTTTTTTTTAAATGCAGAATAGGACAGGGCAGACCTTTGAATAAACCCATGTGGAACTGATAAGGATTTGAAACTGACTGATCCATTCATTTCTAGAACAACCCAGGCTAGGGGTGGGGAGAAATTTGATTCAGATTGCATATAAAGGTGAACCTACCTACGCCACATATTCCGAAACACTATATGAACTGAAACGCAGCCATCTTTTGAAATCTGCACTTTCTCAAATTTTGCAGTGCAGTCCTCCAGCCAAATAATGTGTATTTAAAAAATAAAACAAAATGCATCTGTTGGATTGGAAGTGCACACACTAGTGAAAATAATATAAATTAATTGTGTTGGGTATAATTGCATACAGGTATGTGTATATCAGAAATTCACACTAAAATGCTGGTGAAGAACTGATGCAGAATTGTAGAGAACCGAAGACTGGAACAATGAGAAAGTGAAACTGACCGATTTCCCTGTCCTTAACCCAGACAGATTCTTACTCTCGCCACCTATGAAAACAAGGGCGTAGATATCCTATTTTTGCAGACGAGCTTCAATGATCCGGAAGCAAAGCAATCCGCTAACTTAATTTTTTGCCGGGCGAAAACTGCCTTGGCGCTCCGAGCAAAGAAAAATACAATTTGACAAATGAGGCAGCTGTGAGATTGCATTCCTCGGCTCGTAAGGGCAATCAAGCCTCTCTCTGTCTCTGACGGGGAAAACAAAACGTGTGGCGAATAATGTCAGCTTGAGAACCTTCCCAGAAACACAATAATGCATTTCCAAAAAGCTCTGGAAGGAAGCGGTGACAGCAGCGATGGCCTCTCATCGCAGTTCATATGCAACAGTTTATTGCTCTTCAAATTCATCTCTGCTGCAGACATGCTGCCGATGGTACTTGAGTTCACAGGCAAGACCTAATGAAATCTAGGACACAGAGCAATGTGCTGTAATCTCTGGACTATCACATTATACCACAATATTTCTCGGTGTTATTTGATCAGTTTCATGGTGTGACACGGGGCTTGACTGCCGTGCTTTGCTGCCACAGGGTCTCAGAATTGAAATCAGGGCCAGGTTTAGGTTTGATGAGGCCCTAAGCTCCTGAAGGTAATGGGGCCCTTGATATGTCCAGCTATCCTTTGTCAACAACAAATTGTCACTGTTTTTTTGTGTTGAATATATGCTATATGGTAGTTGATGGACCTAGGTAAAGGTAAAGAGACCCCTGACCCTTAGGTCCAGTCGTGACCGACTCTGGGGTTGTGGCGCTCATCTCGCTTTATTGGCCGAGGGAGCCGGCATACAGCTTCTGGGTCATGTGGCCAGCATGACTAAGCCGCTTCTGGCAAACCAGAGCAGCGCACGGAAACGCCGTTTACCTTCCCGCCGGAGCGGTACCTATTTATCTACTTGCACTTTGATGTGCTTTCAAACTGCTAGGTTGACAGGAGCAGGGACTGAGCAACGGGAGCTCACCCCGTCGCAAGGATACGAACCGCCAACCTTCTGATCGGCAAGTCCTAGGCTCTGTGGTTTAACCCACAGTGCCACCTGCGTCCCTAATAGGTATCTAAAGCCATTTGAACATGTGGCCATGCAATCAGTCCATGCAGAATGTAGGCACCCTATATATAGAAAGGAGCAAACCAGTGATATTTGAGGGAGCAGGCTAGCAGGCGGGGCCCATTACTTACATCAGAGGAGCCGACACAACACAAAACACTGTTTCTGTATGTAGGTTTTATTTTATTTGTTTTTTATCTTATATTTTGGAAATGTACATCCAGTTTTGTTTTCCTTTAAAAAAAATTTTTGGGGGGGCCAAGAGAGTGGGGCCCTAAGCTATAGCTTGTTTATCTTATGCGTAAATCCGGCACTGATTTAAATGAATATTGGAGGCCATGATCCGAAGTCAAATGGCTCTCCTTTGGATGTTTCAAAAAATAATAAAATCAAAGGTATACAGGGAAGGACCAAAGCTCAGTGTTAGAGCATCTGAAGAATGTCCCGGGTTCAAACCCCAGCATCTCCAGGCAAGGCCGGGAAAGGTCTTTGTCTGAAACTCTAGTGAACTGCTGCCAGCTGGTGAGCTGGGTGGCCTGTCACTCGGTATAAGGCAGGATAAAACTCTCTCTGGGCATCAGGAGTCCAGTCCTCGGCTTGATTAAAAAGGGTGATTTATTGTCAAAACAACAGATCGCTCCGGATGGCTCGTAATACAGCCTCCCGGTATAATCACTCATGATGACCCTTCTGAAGACTTCTTCCGGTTACAGAAGGTATTGAACTTTCTCACTTTGCGCCTCTTGCTTTGTTTCTGGTTCAACAGCCCTCCCCTTAGGAGGGATTGGCTCTGCTCCAATCTCTTCCCATTCTGACAAACTGCTCTGTTTGTGCCAGTTTGCACTCCTTGAGTTTGCCCACTCTCAGCTATTTCCTTATCAACCGGCATTCCAAGGGACGGGGGAGTTAGCACTAGCCAATGCTCATCCTGCCCGGCAGTTAACCCACTCTGTTCCTGGTTGCTTCCTTCAGCTGGTTGCAAACCTTCACTGGGAGCTGACTCATTCATGACGCTGAATCACTTTTGTCTCTCCTTCCTCAGTCCAAGCAAGCATCAGGCACCAGAGGCACCAACTTGAATAAAAAAAATTTGGGGGGAGGGGACACACACACAGAGATAAGTCCTGCCCCCGATCCTAGAAATGGTGATACCTACTGCTGGTGAAATGGATTATTCCCACTGCACCCCGTTTTTTACCCCCTGAACAGTCCTGTGAGGTTGACTGATCTCAGAAACAGCAACTGGTTCAGGGCTACTCTGAATTCTTAAAGCTAAAAAGGGACTTGAACCCAACTCTTCCGTGAGCTCAAGTTTCTAGATACAGTGGTGCCTTGGTTCTCAAACTTAATCCATTCCGGAAGTCTGTTCCAAAACCAAGGCGCGCTTTCCCATAGAAAACAATGCAAAATGGATTAATCCGTTCCAGGCTTTTAAAAACAATCCCTAAAACAGCAATTTAACATGAATTTTACTAATTAACGAGACCAATGATCCGTAAAATGAAAGCAATAAACAATGTACTACACTCACACAATCAATCAGTAGCTGAACTGGGTTCCACGCAGTCACAAAAACAAAACAAAAAAGAGCCGCAAAAACAAAAGCGCAAAATAAATAGCAAAAACAGACAGACCTCAGCGTAACACTCGAAAAGGAAGTGTGGCACTCAAATCGGAAGCGCAACACTCAAAACGGAGCATGTTCAGCTTCCGAAAAGAGTTCACAAACTGGAACACTTCCGGGTTGGCAGTGTTTGGGTTCCAAGTTATTTGAGTACCAAGGCGTTTGAGAACCAAGGTACCACTGTATCTGGTTGAGTCCCCACTGCCACCCAAAATCAGCAAGGGCTGGCTGCAAAATTGCTTGGGCATATTTTTAGAACCCACCTTATTTCCGTGACAGTAAGTTGTCTTTGAAACCCTTTTGGAGGGTTTTTGTGAGACTCTCTCTAATTTGTTTGTTTGTAGTTAGGATGGGACTGAAGGACCATGATGGGGTGGTTTGTGTTCCTTCTCCTATTTTAACGATGACTTCTACTGGGGCGTGATCTGTGATTTTAATGTTACCTATGTTTGTTGATTCCACTGAGGGGATCAGACCCTGTGTGAGTAGAATGCTGTCCAGTCTGGACACTGTATCATGGCGTCCCAATTGGAATGTATGGCTGATGTCTCCCGGGTTTTGCTCACCCCAGATGTCGTAGAGACCCCTGTTTTTTTAGCAATTTTAGTAATTTGTAAGAGTTCCTAGTTGTTGGAGGTTTCCTTCGGAGGAAGGTTGCCCATGGGGTTGTAGGGTAGATATCTTTCAGGGATATACCTTTCATATTTAGATTGAGGTCCCCTCCTAGGATTGCTTCCCCTTCAGAGAAGGAGAGGAATTTGTTTAGTGTCTTCTGGAAGAATTCTAATTGTTTCGCGTTTGGGGCATATATGGAGCCGATTGTCAGTTTGATTTTTCCGTCTAGTGTCCCTTTAGCGAAAATGAATCTGCCTTTTTTGTCCTTGAGGACTGTTGTGGCAGTGAAGTTCAGGTCTCTACTGAGTATTATGGCTACACCACGTGCTTTCCCTGAGCCTCGTGCGACCCACTGTTGACTGAAGCGGGGGTCGCTCAGGAGTTTGCTGCCTTTGGGTGGGTTGTGTATTTCTTGTAGGAAGGTGATGTGTGGTTTCATGGTGTTTATGTATGAGGTGATGCGCTTTCTTTTGATGGGGTTTCCCAGCCCCCTCACATTTAATGTAATTGCTTTTAGGTTAGCCATCTTGCTTATATATTATGTGGGGCGATTCCCTGCCAACCCGTTCGGGTTGTCTTGTGTCTCTCTCTTCGTGTTGTTTAAAGAACCAGTGGGGTTGCGCTGACCTAGGGTGTGGTGGGTGGGGGGCTAGTGGGATTAGAGTAAGATTTGGGTTAAAGAGTAGGGGGTAAGTTGTGGAGAGTTTCCTATATGTAGTCATATAGGTGTTTGTTTGGGGTATTTTGGGCCATCTGGCATTTAGCCGGTTGGTCCTAGGTCTCAGCTGGTGTGGAGGGCCGTGTTCAAGGGCAGGCCATCCCCCCTTTTGTTTGCGATGGGGGGTGATCAGCGAGACAGTGTGAAGTGACTTTGTAACGTCGCTGTCAAGTATAAGGTTCATAAGCAATGTTGCCAATGTTTTGAGCAACATTGTTGGTGTGTTAGGGTGGGGATGTGGGTGCTGGTACACTCTGGTGCCACCATAGTGCTGGTTGGGTATCAGATTTTTCTTCCTCTCTCCCCCTTTCTTTCTCCCTCTTTGCTTTAGCTCCACTGTTCTCCTGGTTTTGGAGCTCCTCTGGGCTGTTGGGGGGGGTCGGGTGCCTTTCCGGCTCAATCTCAGTCCTGGGGGGGTGTTTTGGCTCCTTTGATAGACTCCTGGGCACCCCCGATTCCTCTCCGCTGGCGGTGCTGGCGGCAGCAGTCTTGGGAGCCCGGGAATCGGCCAGACAGCCTTTTACTCTGGCTGGCTTCAGGAGCTCTTTTCTGCTGTTGCAGCCGCCATGCTGCCTCGCCGGAAGTCCTTGGCCCCAGGTTTCTGAGTGTGCGTTCTTATGCACACACGGAAGTAAACCCCATCAAACTCAGCAGGACTTAATTCTAATTAAGGATGCACCAAACTGGATTGTCAGTGTCAATATTCAGCAGTTTCCCAACTCTCTGGGGGGAAGAATACCTCCTTTGCATCTACACTGCAAGTGTGTGTTGGGGGATTATTTCCTTGCAAAATGCATAACAAGTGCGCAAGGAGGTCTAGTAACTGGCGCACAATGCGTAAAACAAATGGCAAGTTCCTGGTAATTTATCTGCAAACTGACTTTGAGGTTCAGGGGTCTCGGTTGCAATGCTATTCCATCGCAAAACAGTATCTGAACATGACTTTCCTTCCCCATTGCCAGCTCTTCGTCCTCTCCTTCCCCTCTTGTTTTCCCCCCTCCCTGCGAAAATGCATTTCCTACCCAGCTGGTAAGGAAAACCACCCGCAACTGCAGAGCAAAGACTTTGCGGTAGAGACATAAAGCTGGTGGAGCATGAAGACGGTTTTCGTGTGGGTGAGTAACCTGCGCTGGGGAATGTGGCTCGGAGTCATGAATTTCATTACTGCATTATTCAGCAGCGCCGCTAAAATGATCGTTCCCCTGCTTGCGGGGTGCCCTAGTCTAACAATTGCTAATGTTGGGAGTGGGGTGGGTGGATGCGCTGCAGAGCAAGTGTTGTGGGATGTTGGAGGCAGGGATCTGCAGAGGAAGCTGCCTTCGAGCAGAACAGGCTATCTATCCAGCCCAATATTGTCTGCACTGACTTGCAACAGCTTGCAGCCTCGGCCCAGTAGACCTGAAGGAGCATCTCCACCCCCATTATTCAGCCCGGACACTGAGGTCCAGCGCTGAGGGCCTTCTGGCGGTTCCCTCCCTGCGAGAAGTGAAGTAACAGGAAACCAGGCAGAGGGCCTTCTCGGTGGTGGCACCCTCCCTGTGGAACACCCTCCCACCAGATGTCAAAGAGAACAACAACTACCAGACTTTTAGAAGACAGCTTTTAATGTTTGATGTATTACAGTATTTTAATAATTTTTTTGGAAGCCACCCAGAGTGGCTGGGGCAGCCCAGCCAGATGGGCGTGGTATAAATAATAAATTATGATGATGATTATGATGATTATTATTGCCACCTCTTTCCCATATGTGCGCAAGCGATCCTTTTAACTGGAGAGGCCGGCGGTGAACGACTTCTGCTCTGCCACTGAACTATGGCAGTTTTCTTGGGGGGGGGGAGCAGGAATGATGTGGTCCACTGGCAAACTTCTGGAAGATCCCCACATGCCTGCTGGATACTGGCAATCTTGCGCAGACTGTTGGGCAAGGTTTGCAAAGTAAGGTAAAGGTAAAGGGACCCCTGACCATTAGGTCCAGTTGTGGCCGACTCTGGGGTTGCGGCGCTCATCTCGCTTTACTGGCCGAGGGAGCCGGTGTACAGCTTCTGGGTCATGTGGCCAGCATGACTAAGCCGCTTCTGGCGAACCAGAGCAGCGCACGGAAATGCCATTTACCTTCCCACTGGAGTGGTACCTATTTATCTACTTGCACTTTGACGTGCTTTTGAACTGCTAGGTTGGCAGGAGCAGGGACCGAGCAATGGGAGCTCACCCCGTCGCGGGGATTCGAACCACCGACCTTCTGATCGGCAAGTCCTAGGCTCAAACAATAACCCATTCAGGAAAATAGCCAGCAGTGTGTGTATTGGTTATAGTGCCACCAAGCCACATGGGGAAATATCCAGGTTCAAATTGTTGAATAGTGGGTAGACATAGCGCATAGTGGTTGTGGAGCTTCTCTTGAATCATGTCCCATGGCGCTGCCTGGACTGCTAGAGGCACAACCGTGCTCGGGCCGTCGCAAACACTTCAGAGCCACAAAGGCTGAAGGAAGAGGCCCCGCTTCTGCTCTACAGACCCTCTGTAGAGCATTTGCTTTGGGGTAGCAGTCGAACTGAGCGAGGTAGGAGTCCCATGATTCAGAGGCTGGCGCAAACGGCGGTAGAGGCATGAGTGAAGCCATGGTTGCGTGGCGAATCCCGCCCCCTCCCACAGATGGAGTAAATAAAGACACCGGACACCAGAATTAAGGTTAATGGGCGAAAATGGCCACAACTTTATTGATTACAGGTAAGAGTGGTATTGGCTTTAGGCATTGGCCCTAACATACTATCCGGTCTAACCGGGAAGGGTTAAGCACCAGCAGGGGGAGCCCCCCGAGATGCAGATCCCTAGGCGCTCCCCAAGGGGTTACCGCTCGGGAGCGCGTTTTAGGCCCTAGCCTCCGTAGGTTTCGGACGAGGCGATAGCCATGTTCAAATATATAAAAGGATGTCACATAGAGGAGGGAGAAAGGTTGTTTTCTGCTGCTCCAGAGAAGCAGACACGGAGCAATGGATCCAAACTGCAGGAAAGAAGATTCCACCTAAACATTAGGAAGAACTTCCTGACAGTAAGAGCTGTTCGACAGTGGAATTTGCTGCCAAGGAGTGTGGTGGAGTCTCCTTCTTTGGAGGTCTTTAAGCAGAGGCTTGACAACCATATGTCAGGAGTGCTCTGATGGTGTTTCCTGCTTGGCAGGGGGTTGGACTCGATGGCCCTTGTGGTCTCTTCCAACTCTATGATTCTATGATTCTATGACACCCCCCGGAGTCCTTTAACGAACTACCCTTCAAGATGTGGGGGAGGTGATGGCGTTCCTCCCCCCGACTTCATTTGCATGACAATACCCCCTGCCAATGCCTAACCGCCAAAACCAAGGAGTTGTGACGTTTTGCTACGAGGTAGGTGAAAAAACCAAGTGGCTTCAAATCACAGCCAATCAGCCAATGGAAAAACTCCTACCAGGCCCCTTGCGGCGACCAGCCGAAGCCCATAGCAAAGTCCGGATGCAACCTAGAGGGAGGGTGGGTGGGAAACCGCTGCTGCTGTAGAGAAGAAAAGGGGCGAACCAGGGCTGCCCCGACCTTAAGAGCACCTAGGTAAGCCCACCCCTACCGCCAGCTGATTGGCTGGCCCGAGGGTGATGAATATTAATGAGACTGGGGAATCCCTGAGTCCCGCGGGGCTGCCGCCAGCCCCACGAGAATGTAGACAGGGGCGTGAGCCCGCAACCCCCCCTCTTTAGGTCGGGAGTGGCTTTCCGATGCCAACATGGAGACGATTGATGGAACACCGTGCTCTAGCCAGAACGGTCAGCTCTGAATTGGTTCTGCTCCGTTATTTCGCTCAGTCTTTCAGCTCCGTGATTCAGCTCATCTCAGAGGGTGGCCGCGTCTGGCTGTGCTCTGATGTCCATTGATCCCATCCTCATCGCCAGTGTTAAGTTGTGGATGAACATATCAGACGACGCAGCGATTCTTCAAACGGCTCTTGTTTATTCACAGGCCAGAACAGAACTGAACAGCAAACAGCTCAGCCGGCCTGCTTTTATAGGCAGCCGGCTGTCAACAATGTAGCAACAACAACCCAGGGTTTCCCACCTAAAGTAACTGACGTGGACCTGAGTGAAAACTATATACATGATACTCCTGGTGGCCAGGGTAAGGACTTCAATACATAACACAAATCTTAGCCATTAAGCTCACTAGGTGACCCGAGGCCAGTTACTGCTTCATGAGTTGCTGCTTTCCTTCAGCTGCATGATCTGGGGCACTTTCTGGAGCTTGGACGAGATGTTGCTGAAAAGTAACAGGAGATAGAGACTCCACAAGATACTGCCAATTCCTTCGCAGGCTTCTCCAACATAGGGTGTCTCACCAGGGTTTTGCTGTTGGATAGTTTTAAAAGACGATTAGACACATTCATGGTTGACTATCTGTGGCTCATAGCCATGGTGGCAATGTTCTGCCTCCATTGTTGTCGTTGGTTGTTGTCTGTCTCGAGTGACAATGGAGTGTGCCTCCAAGGGTAAAGTCAAACCGCTGCATTAGCAGCAAGGAAGTAACCTCTTTGGGGCACAATTATATCCTTTCCAACTTGTGTTAACAAGTTCTACAATTTAGCAGAGTAACATTCCCCTTTTTAAACTTGCACAGCCGATGCGTTTGCTCAGGCTCTCTAAAGCCTCTAAAATATGTTTTCCTTTTGGTAATTCCCCATTTAGTCCCTCATAAAAAGATAGACACGACACAGTCTTCTATAAAAGTATAAAAATAATTTACTCACTCACATTCTGTTCACAGTTGGATCCCAGAAGGCAGACTTAAGTTAGAAAAGCAATATATACCTGGAAACTATCCCATAAGGAGAGCATCTTAGGCTAAGCAGATGTTGCTTCTTCGACGAATGTGGTCAGAGAGAGAGAGAGAGAGATGGCTGACGAGTCCTGCTCTTTTGTTACCTGGGCAGGTGAGGTCACGCCCACCTCTAGTCACATGCAGAGGAAGTCTGTCCCAGCCTAGGAGAAACAGGAAGTTCCGACTGGCTGGTCCAGACATCCCCTTTTATGTCCACTCTAGGGATGTTGTACTTGACTGCTCTGTGATTTTTACACCCCACAAAACTGTCTTAGAGACTGCACTCTGGATTTGTGTAGGGTTTACTCCTTAGATTTTTCTTCTCCCAAAGATGTTGTGATGGCCTGCGACTCAGGCTCGGAGCTGGAGGACTCTCAGACTGCACTGGATCCTTTGCCTCAGGTGTCATGTGAACCGAGTATTGGTCCTGATTCTGAAGAGCCCCAGTCTGCACAGGTTCCCCTGCAACAAGCACCAACTGGGCCGAGTCGGGGGCCTGAGCCTGCCCTGGCTCCAGATGCGGGGATGACCTCGTTGCCTTCAGCTGGGCCATCACTTACAGCTGCTCCACTACTGGTTGGGTCAGGGGAGGCTGAGGCGGCCCCTGGGTCTAGTAACCCACCAACGTCTCCTGAGCTGCAGAGACTAAGGTATGAGAGAAGGAGAGACCTGAGTACTTGCAGGAGGAGTGCTCACCTTCGGGCGAGACAGGGAGGTGAGTAACCGGGGGACCAGGACCGGCTGTTATCCTGTCAGAGACAAAAGGCTGCCAGACCCTGCCCCAGGTTGCAGGAGCAACATTGCTGCTTGCTGGAACCTGCCTGAGACCTTGTGCCTGACCTAGCCCGGTTTTCTGCCTTGGCCCTGTTAGACTCCTCACAGAATCCTTGGATTCGGGACCAGACCTGGACTGTGTGGCTCAGGTTAACCCCCAGGCCCAGCACAGATATCCCACAAGGTAGCAGAGTTTTAGGATCAGAGTCTTCCTTCTCCTGGATGGTCTCCCTTCCCAGGTGGACAAGCCTCACTTGCCCCTCACTTCCCTCTACAGTGTGTGCAGAAACCTCCTTCTTGATCATTGGACTCATTCTTGGTCTCGTCTGCTCAATCCACTGGAATGCTCCAGGCTGGCTTAATGTTCAGTCCCCATGAGACGGCTCATTCTTTCATAACAGGAAGTTACCAGACCAGGTCAATGTTTAACTGGACTTACCAAAGTGTGGAGATGGGAAGAGTCTGTGAGGGAGTTGCCATGGGAATGGGTGCACTTTTGGCTCTCCCGTGCGTCAGGGAGCGTCCTGAGGGGAAAATTCCACTGGGAGACCATCGGTAGGTTGCGTTAGAAATCCAGTTTCATCTCAAAAGGTGGTCGGTCGAACGAGTGGCTCTGAAAACCTGCTGATTTTTTCCCTTCTTGGGCTTCACCCTTCCGGGTGGACATTGAACTCTGCGTTTTGAACCCGTCTTCAGCTTCAAACCTGGAAATGTCACCCCACTGCACGGAGGAATTCTCAGTCTGCGGGTTTTGTCCTTTTGGATCTTGCCCCCATTTTGACGACTCCGCGCTTATGGACCTGGGGAATGGAATGTAGGGCAGTTTTGGGAGTTGGGGCCTTTGGCTGTTACTTCTTTTCCAGAGCGACTCACCGCTGTCTGGAAAGATGGGCTCGAATTCCTCAAAGGCCCGTCGGAAGGTGACTAAAGTAGCTCCCATGCCAATGAAAGAGGACTGGCTGCAGGTCCCGGGCAGGGTGGCCGTCTACACGTTCCAGAGCCCTCAGAGGGAGACAAGTCGAAACACATTTGCCTCCTGGGTGGAAAGGAATCCAGCATCAGACAGGCACCTTCCGCCCCTGAGAGAAATGGGACAAGGGGCATATCCCACAGGTAATTCTTCGTTCCTTTTTAGGGTGAAATGAAAAGGACAGAGGTGTCATTTTTACTGTGCCTTCCTGATGATGATCAGTGATATCATACGTTGTTGTTGTTTAGTCATGACCCCCTGGACCAGAGCACGCCAGGCACTTCTGTCTTCCACTGCCTCCCGCAGTTTGGTCAAACTCATGCTGGTACCTTCGAGAACACTGTCCCACCATCTCGTCCTCTGTCGTCCCCTTCTCCTTGTGCCCTCCATCTTTCCCAACATCAGGGTCTTTTCCAGAGAGTCTTCTCTTCTCATGAGGTGGCCAAAGTCTTGGAGTCTCAGCTTCAGGATCTGTCCTCCCAGTGAGCACTCAGGGTTGATTTCCTTCAGAATGGAGAGGTTTTACCTTTTTGCAGTCCATGGGACTCTCAAAAGTCTCCTCCAGCACCATAATTCAAAAGCATACCCTCCAATATTTCTCCGATGAGAATAGGGACATCCCATTCCATAATGATAATTTTACTGTTTATATATCCCACACATCTGACTGGGTTGCCCCAGCCAGTCTGGGCAGCTTCCAACATATATATAAAACACAATAAAACATTAAGCATTTTTAAAAAAACTTTCCCTATTCAGGATTGCCTTCAGATGGCTCAGGGGTAGGATAACTCCATCCCCTCCAACATTTCTCCAATCACTGGAAGGACAGATCCTGAGGCTGAGGCTCCAAGACTTTGGCCACCTCATGAGAAGAGAAGACTCCCTGGAAAAGACCCTGATGTTGGGAAAGATGGAGGGCACAAGGAGAAGGGGGCGACAGAGGACAAGATGGTTGGATAGTGTTTTCGAGGTTACCAACATGAGTTTGACCAAACTGTGGGAGGTAGTGGAGGACAGAGGTGCCTGGCGTGCTCTGGTCCATGGGGTCACGAAGAGTCGGACACGACTAAACGACTAAACAACAACAACAATAAAAAGGGGGCATTCCGGGATCAAATCAGAAATCGGGGTGGCTTCTCTAAATCAGGGATGTCCCTGGAAAATAGGGACGCTTGGCAGGTCTGGGATATTTTTTCTAGAAAAAGAGACACCAGAACTCACCATGAACACCTCCATCTTAGCATGGCAATATCTCCCACCTGGGAAGGGCCAGAACTGAGTTCTGGCTGAAAACAAGTCCTGATGTTGATAGTTGTTATTTATTCCTTTCCCCAGACCTGGACTCATGGCGGGTTATGCAAATTAAAACAACACGGATAAAGCACAAAAAGCCGAAAAGATATACAGTGGTACCTATGGATGCGAACGGGATCCATTCTGGAGCTCCGTTTGCATCCTGAAGCGAACGCAACCTGTGTCTGCGCATGCCGCAATTTGCCGCTTCTGCGCATGCACGTGACATCATTTTGAGCGTATGTGCATGCGCAAGCGGCGAAACCCGGAAGTAACGTGCTCTGTTACTTCTGGGTCGCCGCGGAGCATAACCTGAAAACACTCAACCTGAAGCACATTTAACCCGAGGTATCACTGTAAAGGGTAATCATTAAATGGTTTAAAATTGAAATTAGAATGATTTTCTAAAAGCCAGACCTGTTAAAATACAGGTAATCCATAAAATACATAATAATCATGGGAGATATTATATCACCTATTCAACAGATATGGGGCAGGGTTTTCTGAATACCGCAGGTGTGAACGTGAGAACGTCAGAATAGAGACCTGAGGCTGGATCTAGTCCTGTTCTCACAGCCACCGGCGAGATGCTTAAATGGGAAACCTGCAAGCAGGATTTGAGCACCAGACCCCTCTCCCCTTCTGCGGTTTCCAGCAGCTGATATTCAGAAACATTGCCATCGATAGCCCTCTCCATGGATTATTTGCCTAATCCTCTTTCAAAGCCATCCAAGTTTGTGGTCATCACTGCCTCCTGTGGCAATGAGTTCCACAGGTTCACTACATGAAGAGGTACTTTCTTTTCTCTGTCCTGAATCCTCCAACGTTTAACTATCGACATCACAAAGGTATCTGTCGTGTACTCTTCTTGGTGCCTGCTAATAACATTGTTGTTGTTTAAGACTAGCCTAGCCAGAGGAATTTTTTTAGTTCATTAGTAGGTTGTTAGGTTTTTTGAATTTTTGAATTCTTTTTACTAATAATCAGTCCCCGAAAACCTGTTGGAGTGGAACAGTCTCCACCTGCCAGCAGGAGGACAGCAAGGAGCGAGCCGGTACAAATTCTGGGGGCAGCCACCAAGAAGGCCCTCTCCTGCATCCCCACCAAATATCCCTGTGAGGGTGATGAGACCGAGAGAGGGGCCTTCCCCGAAGATCTCAGAGCTGGGGGGGCTCATGACTTGCACTCATGGTGGTATCAGGGCAGTTATACACTCCCCCCTTTCAATAGTGTTTGTGCCTGCAAAAGTTTTGGGACAGAGCAATCTGTGGAACACCCTCCCACCAGATGTCAAAGAGAACAACAACTACCAGACTTTTAGAAGACATCTGAAGGCAGCCCTGTTTAGGGAAGCTTTTAATGTTTGATGTACTACTGTATTTTAATATTTGGTTGGAAGCTGCCTAGAGTGGCTGGGGAAGCCCAGACAGATGGGCTGGGTATAAATAATGTTGCCTGTTGTCTTTGTCCATGGAGTTTTCTTGGCAAGGATACTGGAGTGGCTTGCCGGTTCCTCCTCCAGGTGGATCACGTTTGGTCAAAACTCTCCACTATGACCTGTTCATCTTGGGTGCCCTGCTCGGCGTAGTTCATAGCTTCTCTGAGTTCTTCAAGCCCCTTCGCCACGGCAAGGCAGTGATCCATGAAGGGGGGTATAAATAAATAATAATAATAATAATAATAATAATTATTATTATTATTATTATTATTATTATTCCCAGATGGGCCTTGGAATGAGGATGGTTGATTTGACAGGCTTCTGGTATGATCTTATGCAGGGCCATCTTAAGCACATTCGGCGCTGTGGTGCAAAGATCCCTCCGGCGCCCCCCCCCTTTCCCAGAGTTGTCGAACTTTTTTTAGGGCTGGAGGAGGTGGGCAGTGGCTGGAGGGAGGCTGGACTCCCGGCTCAGCTGGCTGCTTCGTGCCGCAGTGGACACGGCAGGCAGCACACCAAGCGAGCGTGCGTCGTTCCCACTGAGCGCCGGCTGGGTTTTCCCCCTTTTAGCCTTCTGGCGCCCCGTTCAGTGTTCTCCAGACTCTTGCCTGGCGCCCTCCAGAACTTGGCGCCCTGGCGCCCCGCGCCACTAGCCTCTATGGGTAAGAGTGGCCTGATCTTATGCATTTCCATGAAAAAGGTTTGTTTCCAGCAATTCATTTCACCGAAAACAAGGATGCGAGCCTTTCTTTGAGAAATAATAATCTTGCATGGAGCACCATGGATGTCTCTCTCCCCGACCCCCCCGGATGATCTCATGGTAGAGGCTGCCTTGCGCACGTGAAAGGGAATGTCCCCCCCCCCCCGAAGAAGACGTGGAGGTGAATACAAATGAGTCCTGGGCATTTGGCAAACGACCCAAAACGGTTTATGACAGCAAGTACGCTCACATAAAAACACCTGGCAGAAAGGTATAAGAAAGCAGATTCTGTCGGGTATTATGAAAATGTTGTTTCCTTCTCTCTTTTTTGCACAGACGTTTTAACGCACTCATTATGCCAGAGTAGAAAATCTGTGAAGCTGCTGGGGGGGGGTGGGCTCTCCTGTGCTTTTCCTCCATCCCCTCAGTTAAAAAGAAAAAGGAAAGTGAAATGGATCTGTGTGCGAGAGAGAGAGCTCTGTTCCGCACACAAGGGGATCTGCATCTTCTAGAGCTAATTGACTGTTTGGGGTTGCCAGTTTCCCCAGAAAGCACTCTCCCTCTCCAAGTTCTAATTTCTGGGTATTATGAATAATTTGCAAATTAGACGCCGTCCTTATTAAGTCGTGCGAAGATCCTGCAGGTGGCATAAAACGAAGCAAAAAAACAAAAAACCAAGCCAATTTATAAAAGCAAAGACAAACTGCCCAAAGGGTCAGGACGATGTTGGTGGTGGATCATAGAACTGTAGAGACGGAAGGGACCCAGGGGTCATCTAGTTCAACCCCCTGCAATGCAGGAGACATGGCCTCCCATGTCCTCTCCCCCATGCTTTTCAACATCAACATGCAGCCGCTGGGAGAGGTCATCAGGGGGTTTGGGTTGGGTGTCCATCAATATACAGGTGATACCCAGCTTTACCTCTCCATTAAATCAGAACCAGTGAAGGCGGTGAAGGTCCTGTGTGAGTGTCTGTAGGCAGTTGGAGGATGGATTGCAGCTAACAGATTGAGGTTGAATCCTGACAAGACAGAAGTACTGTTTTGGGGAGACAGGAGGCGTGCAGGTGTGGAGGAATCCCTGGCCCTGAATGGGGCAACTGTGCCCCTGAAGGACCAGGTGCGCAGCCTGGGAGTCATTCTGGACTCACAGCTGTCCATGGAGGCGCAGGTCAATTCTGTGTCCAGGGCAGCTGTCTACCAGCTCCATCTGGTACACAGGCTGAGACCCTACCTGTCTGCAGACTGTCTCTCCAGAGTGGTGCATGCTCTAGTTATCTCTCGCTTGGACTACTGCAATGCGCTCTATGTGGGGCTACTTTTGAAGGTGACCCGGAAACTGCAACTAATCCAGAATGCGGCAGCTAGACTGGTGACTGGGAGCGGCCGCCGAGACCACATAACACCGGTCTTGAAAGATCTACATTGGCTCTCAGTACGTTTTCAAGCACAATTCAAAGTGTTGGTGCTGACCTTTAAAGCCCTTAAACGGCTTCGGTCCAGTATATCTGAAGGAGCATCTCCACCCCTATCGTTTTGCCCGGACACTGAGGTCCAGCGCCGAGGGCCTTCTGGCGTTTCCCTCACTGCAAGAAGCCAAGTTACAGGGAACCAGGCAGAGGGCCTTCTCGGTGGTGGCGCCCGCCCTGTGGAACGCCCTCCCTTCAGATGTCAAAGAGAACAACAACTATCTGACGTTTAGAAGACATATGAAGGCAGCCCTGTTTAGGGAAGCTTTTAATGTTTAACAGACCACTGTATTTTAATACTTTGTTGGGGAGACCCAGCCAGATGGGTGGGATATAAATAATAAATTATTATTATTATTATTATTATTATTATTATTATTATTAAAATTGTAAAAATTATATGTTGATGCAAACACAGGATGGGCAGCCCCCCCGATGCCTTTAGCTTCTGCAGCGAAATGTTGAAGGATATTGAGTAGTTGGGTTCCTCAGCCCTCGCTTCAGGAAAAAAGCATGTTAAAAATATTATTATTTATTTATTCAAAAGCCTTTCGCAGAAACTCCCATGACAAAGATGCTCCTCTTTCCTCCCTCTTTCTAAGTGCCGAGGTCCATTGCGCTAGACCTGAAGATGGAAGCGGGAGGACAAAGCATCATCAAACAGCATCCTCCCCGAAGACCCCAGGTAAGAGGGGGCAGAGCAGGCCAGTGACGTCAGGGGTGGGTGCCAGGAACAGGTCAGCAATAACTCACACGATGTCTGTGACATTAACTCTTTATTCAAAGAAACAAACAGCTCAGGAGGCCAGGCCTACGAAGCACAGCAACTCATCCCGGTAGATCTTGCCCCTATGAGGAAGTTGTGGGGCTTTCCCACAGTATACCTGAAGGAGAGTCTCCACCCCCATCGTTCAGCCCAAACACTGAGGTCCAGCTCCGAGGGCCTTCTGGTGGTTCCCTCCCTGCGAGAAGCCAAGTTACAGGGAACCAGGCAGAGGGCCTTCTCGGTAGTGGCACCCGCCTGTGGAACACCCTCCCATCAAATGTCAAGGAAATACAGTCATACCTCTGGTGACAGCTGCTTCAGGTTGCATTTTTTCAGGTTGCTGACCGCCAAAACCCAGAAATACTGGAACGGGTTACTTTGCACATGCACAGAAGCACCAAATCACAACCCGCACGCGCACAGATGTGCAGACGCAGGTTACGAACACTGTGGGTTGTGAACGTGCATCCCGCACGGATCACGTTCGCAACACGAGCGTCCACTGTAAACAACTATCTGACTTTTAGAAGACATCTGTAGGCAGCCCTGTTTAGGGAAGTTTTTAAAGACTGATGTTTTAATGTATTTTTAACCTTTGTTGGAAGCCACCCAAAGTGGCTGGGGAAACCCAGCCAGATGGGCGGGGTATAAGTAATAAATCATCACCACCACCACCACCATCATCATCTAAGTCTCCTCCTCTCCTGGGTCCTTCCCAAGCAATCTAAGACTTGGTTGAGGCATCTGTCTCTGCTCTGCCCTCTTCATACCTCTTCTGGTCCTGGGAGCCCAGGGGAGAAGGGAGCTGGTTGCAGCAGGAGAGGGAGACCCCATGACTTCTTCAGCAGCCTGCCTCATCTCTGTCTCCTGGCCCCTCTCTTCTCCTCCTGTCAGGCTTCAGGGAATCATGTCCCTCCCACTGTGGCAGCCAAGACGCAGAGAAATGATAAAAGTTCTTCTTGTTGTTGTTGTTTAGTCATTTAGTTGTGTCTGACTCTTCATGACCCCATGGGCCAGAGCACGCCAGGCACTCCTGTCTTCCACTGCCTCCCACAATTTGGTCAAACTCATGCTGGTAGCTTCGAGAACACTGTCCAACCAGCTCGTCCTCTGTCGTCCCCTTCTCCTTGGGCCCTCCATCTTTCCCAACATCAGGGTCTTTTCCAGGGAGTCCTCTCTTCTCATGAGGTGGCCAAAGTACTGGAGCCTCAGCTTCAGGATCTGTCCTTCCAGTGAGCACTCAGGGCTGATTTCCTTAAGAATGGATAGGTTTGATCTTCTTGCAGTCCATGGGACTCTCAAGAGTCTCCTCCAGCACCATAATTCAAAAGCATCAATTCTTCGGCGATCAGCCTTCTTTATGGTCCAGCTCTCACTTCCATACATCACTACTGGGAAAACCATAGATTTATATGTCTATTCATTAGAAGCCACCAATGGGCTTCTCCTCGATGAATTTGCCGAATCCTCTTTCAAAGCCTAGAAGAAAATGTGACTCTCATGCTTTCAAGTTTCCCCGTACGCTATCCGGTTTAGCACTCGCGCCGAAGTTAATTTGGCAACATGGTTAGCGCAGCAGCTAACAGGAAGCTTTCGTGATGACAGGTCCCCCGAAGGCAATAATTGCACCACCGGTCCCTTAAAACAGCCGTTGCGTAGTTGAGATTGAAATTCATAGGCCCGCGTCCCGGCAAACATCCCTGAAAGCCAAATCGAATGATGCGGAAGCCCGTGGGAATCTTCTCCCCGGAGAGATCCCCGTTACCGTTCTTTGACTTGACAAGATCCCTTTGAAGGGCTGTCTCTCTTCCGCTCCTTTGCCTTTTCTTCCAGGCAGCGTGGCGCTCGTCCCTTTTCATGTGAGATCCCACCAGATGCTTTTAGCTGGCTTGCTGGTTCCTTTTGCTCGGCCTACTTCCTCAGGCTTTGAAAGTCTCGGCGGTGAGAAGGCTGAAAGAAGACCGCAAAAGGCGTTCCCAGGTGGACTTCTGGCCCTGAATCCCATGCAGATTCCTCACAGCTGTGCGTGAGGATCTCTGATGCAGTCTGGAGCAGAATCAGAAGCCGTTCTTATTCACACACACTGATCAAGCAGCTAGAAAGTTATATATCATCACCAGCACCGTCCAGTTTAAATGCCACCCATCTGACTGGGTTGGCCAGCCACTCTGGGTGGCTGCCACAAACAACAGTAAAAGCACAGGGATAAATGTTTGAGATCCTAGTGTTACAAACCAATTGGCCAAAGCAAAACCAAAGTAGGTTGTTTTTTTTCCAGCTGGGAAAGTTACAAAGGAAATGAGTGTGGGATTGCCCAGGGCTCCTCCCTGCAGAGGGTTCACTCTTTAAAAAAAAAAAAAAAAATTATTAAATTTTCCACCGTGATAACACAAACCACAAAGCAAGATGATACACAAAAACGGGGGGGGAGAGAAGGGGGGGAAGGGGGAACAATAAACAGATAAACAATAACAACAAACTTAATTCTTCACAAATCCAACCTTTTAACCATCTTGGTTGACTTCCTCAAATCCCTCCCTTTTCCTTGTTTCCTTGTAAGTAAAAGTAACAGCTTTCCAATATCATTATTAAACTAAAACAATTTCCAATTATAGTCCATCTTACTCACTTTTCTTAACATTCTAAATCCCATTTATTTAATCATGACTTAATTTAATCCTAGGCCGATTTGTTTCTTTCAAGTAATTTCTAATTTTTTTATATTACAATATTCAAATAGTCCTTGAATTTCCTCCAGTCCTCTTGAAACTCCTCTTCTTTCTGGTCACGGATTCTTCCAGTCAGGTCAGCTAGCTCCGAAAAGTCCATCATCTTCATCTGCCAATCTTCCACTGTTGGTAGTTATTGTGTTTTCCAATTTTTAGCAAGTAATATTCGGGCAGCCGTTGTGGCATACAAAAATAATTTAACATTTTTCTTGGGCAATTCTAAACCTGTAATTCCAAGAAGAAAGGCCTCTGGGTTGACTCTTTATTGTAATTGATCACATTTACAGCTCCGGAAATCACTTCTGCACAGCTGCGATTTTCGGTGTCTGGGCATGCGCAGAAGCGATTTCCAGTGCCACGAGCATGCGCAGACACAATTTCCAGCGTCGCGCTGCACTGGCCCGGCCCACGGAGGATGTCCGCGGGAGTGATCCGGCCCATGCCCGGTAAGCCTTGCCAACCTCTGGTCTAGCCCTTTTATGTTTTTGCATGTGCCTAAAAAGAAGGGTTGCCTCTGAGCGGCAGAGCATGCAGGAGGTGCTGGGTTCAATTCCTGCCATCTCCCGGTAGGGCTGGGAGAGATCCTTGCCTGGAACCCTGGAGTGCCACTGCCCATCAGTGCACTGTAGCATCCTATGTTCTTATGTGTACTGAAAAGTTATGATTTGTGAAGAGCGTTCCAGCTGAACTGAGCAGCTGGCAGATTTTCCTCCCTGGGTTCCTGGGCAAAATGGTTTGAAGAAGAGTTAGCTTTGCAGTGTTAGGTGCTGCCACCTAGTGTCCACACTCAGAAGGCAGTTTCTGCAGAGGAACAGATGGGGCTCGTCCAACTGGGAAGGAAAACTCTGATCCTAAACCTCCAAGGGTTTGCAAGGCACCGTATTTTTCGCTCCATAAGACGCACCTAGTTTTTAGAGGAGGAAAACAAGAAAAATATATATTCTGAATGAAACAGTGGATGTATTATATCTGATGGTGAATTTAACAAAGACATCACCTTGCCGACAAAGGTCCGTATAGTAAAAGCTATGGTTTTCCCAGTCGTGCTGTATGGAAGTGAGGTCTGGACCATAAAGAAGACTGATTGCTGAAGAATGGATGCTTTTGAATTATGGTGCTGGAGGAGACTCTGGAGAGTCCCATGGACTGCAAGAAGATCATACCTTTCCATTCTGAAGGAAATGAGCCCTGAGTGCTCACTGGAAGGACAGATCCTGAAGCTGAGGCTCCAAGACTTTGGCCACCTCCTGAGAAGAGAAGACTCCCTGGAAAAGACCCTGATGTTGGGAAAGATGGAGGGCACAAGGAGAAGGGGACGGCAGAGGATGAGATGGTGGGACAGTGTTCTCCAAGCTACGAACATGAGGGAGGCAGTGGAAGACAGGAGTGCCTGGCATGCTCTGGTCCATGGGGTCACGAAGAGTCGGACATGACTAAACGACTAAACAACAACAACAACAAATGCAAAAATCCTGAGAATCCATGTGGATCTGTGCTTTGTAACCACATTTTTGCGCCATTGCGGCTCCACACAACAGTGGGTGCGTGATTTTTTGGGTGCAGGCTGTAGCCGTGGACATGCTATGTCATCTGACGGTGAATTTGGGATGACTTTGGGGTGACCCAGTGTAAAAATCCTGAGGATCCATGGGCTTTTACCTCCCCCCTCCCAGTCAGCCTCCGCTAGCATCCCTTATCTCTCTTCCGATCCCACTGATTAGCTGTTTCCTTTCAACACTGTATACAAATATTGAAAAGCACTCCTCTCCTGAAAGATGCCTGCTCTGGCGGGCGCCCGAGGTCTCAGGAGCTCAGAAGGGCTCCAGAAAGGTCTTGCCGCCTCTCACTACCCTCCATTCTGGGTCCCATCCCCCGGTCACCTCACAGCCATTTCAGTGCTGGGCGGATGGCATAGATGCTTTTCTGAAGAGACATCTGGTTGAAACAACCTGAGAGCAGAATTTGCCACGTTTGGGAGACAGTGACAGCTGACAGGTTCCTGCTTCCCTTCAACATACAGAACCAACACACAAAACAACACTGATTAAGAAGGGAGTTCTAGTTGTCCTGTTTATTATACATACATACATACATACATACATACATACATACCCCACCCATCTGGCCGGGTTTCCCCAGCCACTCTGGGTGGCTTCCAACAAAAGATTAAAAATACATGAAATACATGAAAACACCAGTGATTAAAAACTTCCCTAAACAGGGCTGCCTTCATATGTCTTCTAAACGTCAGATAGTTGTTTATTTCCTTCACATCTGATGGGAGGGCATTCCACAGGGCGGGTGCCACCACTGAGAAGGCCCTCTGCCTGGTTCCCTGTAACCTCACTTCTCGCAGGGAGGGAACTGCCAGAAGGCCCTCGGCGCTGGACCTCAGTGTCCGGGCAGAACGATGGGGGAGGGGACGCTCCTTCAGGTATACTGGGCCAAGGCTGTTCAGGGCTTTAAAGGTCAGCACCAACACTTTGAATTGTGCTCAGAAACGTACTGGGAGCCAATGCTGCAGCAGTACATATACTAAAATTGGAACGATACAGAGAAGATTAGCATGGCTCCTAGTAAGGGAGCCAGTGTGGTGTAGTGGTTAAGAGCGGTGGACTCGTAATCTGGTGAACCGGGTTCGCTTCCCCGCTCCTCCACATGCAGCTGCTGGGTGACCTTGGGCCAGTCACACTTCTCTGAAGTCTCTCAGCCTCACTCACCTCACAGAGTGTTTGTTGTGGGGGAGGAAGGGAAAGGAGATTGTTAGCCGCTTTGAGACTCCTTCGGGTAGTGATAAAGCGGGATATCAAATCCAAACTCTTCTTCTTCTTTCAAGACTAGTGTTATGTGGCCTCAGCGGCCGCTATTTCATTTATATACTGATTGGTTGCAAACAAAACAAAACAAAAACCCTCAAATATCTCAAAGCAAAACAGTGTTGAACAGTCCAAATCTCTCTTCTTGGCTTTGCAGAAGTTGGAGCCTTTCATTCTTGCAAAGGACATCCCTGCAGACAAGTTCTTAAGCCTGCCGTGTGGTGGAGCAACATACAGAGCAAAGGTTGGTAGAAGTTCGTGAAGGAAGGAAGGAAGGATGGAGGGAAACGTTTATGCCGTAAGTACAGGGTAATCTTAGTGTCCAACCGCATGCTGCAGTTAGCAGTTTTTCAGGAGGTGCGGTTAACGTTCTGGCCATGGAAGTATCGTATCAAACACATGCACTGCTCTGCTTGGGCAAGAACTCCCATCATCCCTGACCATTGGCCATGCTGGCCAGGGGTGCTGGGAGTCCAGCAACACCTGGAAGGCTAGATGTCCCCTTTTCCAGATAGATCAGGGTTTTCCAAACTTGGGTCTCCAGCTGTTTTTGGACCACAGCTCCCATCATCCCTAGCTAGCAGGAGCAGTGGTCAGGGATGATGGGGATTGTAGTCCAAAAACAGCTGGAGACTCAAGTTTGGGAAGCCCTGAGACAGAGAATGGTCTGCCCATCCAATAGGGCCGTTTAATTTCCGTGCCCTCTTCTTGGGGAGGGGATTAAACTATCCTAATTTAGGCTAATGCTTCAATCTTTTTCAGTTTAATAATCCTCAACACATACTTCCTCCAGAGATATAATATGTAGAACTTTAGCATGGGAGTCTGCTTCTATGTCCCATGGTTGCAAATACTCACTAGTTGGACCAGGTTTTGCTTCAGCAAACCAATTCCTATGTCCATTGCTTACCCATTCCAAGGAAGAACTCTGTTTATACTCACACTAGGGATGAATGGACATTTTTTTTGCATTTTAAAGCAAATTGGTCTCGTTTGCACTTCCTGGCCCTAAGTCACAGATTGGAACATAATGATCCTTTGGTTTTTACATTTCTCTGAATTTTGCAATACATTTCTCACCCCCCCCCCCAAATACATTTAAAGAGTGTGCATTTTAGGATAAAACACATTTAGGAATGAATGTATTTGGAGATTAGATGCATGGATTTAAGTAAATACATATGTAAGTATGAATTTAAATAAGAATTTTCTTGTGGGCTTTTTTTTTTACAAAAAGAAAGATAAAAACCCACAGATTAATGCAGAAACCAGATGGATCAGATTTATGAATGTACGCATGCAAACCTGCAACAGACCAGAAACAGAGTGATCCATCATCCTTATATCACCGCGTAAGAATCTTTGATTTTAGAGAGCATAAGAATAGAACACCAGTTGAGCGTGTTTTTTGCGTCAGCTACAAATACCCTTGTTCACCTTGCCCAACGAGTGATGGATAGGATTGTGATGGAATCATGAGTTTGTTTTGCGAAATACGGGTCTTCTCCCCCTCCTTTTCCCTTGAAGGAGCAAGATAAAGGAGGGAAGACTGTTCTGCACCCCGCTGGAAGACGGCAGTATCTACTGAAGATGAAGATGCTAGAACAAAGGAAAGAGGTAATGGCCACGGGATGCCCTTGGTGGATTCAAGAGGGAAACGTGGATAATTAAGTAAAACGATGGAACTTCCCTTTTGTGCATTAGAGAACACCACTGCAGGAGGGACTATGATAAGAGATGGTATCATTCTGAATGGATTCACTGCCATAACCATAGGCTTATGACATTCAGTTGTTTATCAATTCCATTAATTGTAGAGAAGTCAATCCAATTAAACAGATTTTAATCGATTTGTTTTATTTGACCGATTTAAGGGTTGTTTTTTTTATAGCGCGACTGTATGCAGGTCCAAATCAGAAGTGGGTTTGGTGGGATTTACTCCCAGGTAACCTCCATAGGAGGGACATGGGTGGCGCTGTGGGTTTAACCACAGAGCCTAGGACTTGCTGATCAGAAGGTCGGCGGTTCGAATCCCCGCGACGGGGTGAGCTCCCGTTGCTCGGTCCCTGCTTCTGCCAACCTAGAAGTTCCAAAGTAGATAAATAGGTACCGCTCCGGCGGGAAGGTAAACGGCGTTTCTGTGCGCTGCTCTGGTTCGCCAGAAGCGGCTTAGTCATGCTGGCCACATGACCCGGAAGCTGTACGCTGGCTCCCTCAGCCAATAAAGCGAGATGAGCGCCGCAACCCCAGAGTCGGCCACGACTGGACCTAACGGTCAGGGGTCCCTTTACCTTTACCTTTTATACAGGTCCAAATCAGAAGTGGGTTTGGTGGGATTTACTCCCAGGTAACCTCCGTAGGACTGCATCCTTAGGGCCAGATCCAGCTACATAGTTGTGCTAGCGGCAGCCAATGCAACAATGTGTGCGAGTGTAATAGAGCTGTCTCCTCTCTCCTCCCCGCACTGCACCCCGCCCCCCAATTGGCTCCAGGAAGTTGAGATAACACCCAGAATAGCACACATGGGGAAGGAGAGGTGTGATCGTTTCACCAGGCAAGCAGAAATCTTTGTGCCAATGAAGCACTACTTTGTATTCCACCCAAAGTCAAATAATCTACCAATTAAATGCACATGTGGGTTAAAACAGCATTGCAATCTGTTTTTAAGTGTGACTTGTGTTCCTTGTGACTTGCCCCGAGACCTTAGGGTGAAGGGAATAAAATCAAAATAATAATTATTCCTATTCTTATTATTTCTGAAGAAGGAAGTCTATTTTCTTTTCAAAACTGCAATAATGCTTGCAGTTCAAACACTGCGCCACCCTTTAGTTAGAGCAAGCGACCTGCTGCATTCTTTGGAGTATCTCTCTGATGCAAAAACTAAGGTCAAATTTATTCCTACTGAATTGGCGTGGCACCCTCAAAGGATCATGGGAACTGTAGTTTGGGGAGGATTCCGATCACAACCCTCTGGCAGCTGCACTACAGCTCCCAGGTTCCCCTGGGGAGAGCAAAAGACTGCTAGATCTGTTTAAGGCCCTTCTGTGCATATAACTAGCTATTTATAAACCCAGGCAGAACTGAAAAGATGCTTGCAGCAGGAGGCAAGACTTAACAAGCCAAAAGCGAGGGACCTCAGCATCAGCGAAACTCTTGGGTGTGTGCCGGGAAATAATAGCTCCGAAGATGAGGAGCTTCTTGCCCTTGAGCGTGACCAGACATTTGACGGAGACCACGGTAAGTGATACTGGGGAGCTGAGCAGGTTTTCCGGTTTAAGCAACCTGCTGTGGTTCACACAGCTGCAACTGCCATATAATTAAGACACCACTTCCCGCACGGATCACGTTCGCAACCCGAGCGTCCACTGTAGTTTAGTGTAACAATGCGCCAGATCCTTCCAATAGCTTGTTACTATGAGCCTGGCTGCTAGTCAAAGAGAACTCCTTAAGAGATTTGAACTGTTAAGTTAGCATCACCTCCCACAAAAAGACTGAGAAGTGCCAGCTCTGGACATGTAAGGACGTTTCGTCCGGTAATTGCATTTGCATATGCTGATCAGACAGCAAGTCCCAGAGCTGCAAGATATATCGGCATTCAGGTCAAATGTCCACAAGTCACCAAGTGCCATTTTGTGACTTTCCTGATTGCCATCGGGCAACAAGGCAGAAGGTGAGAAAATATTTTCCACTCCGATGTCAGAGGTCCAGTCCCTGGCTTGATAACACAGTAAGCGTAGTTAATTAAAAAGGATGATTTATTGTCAAATCAAACAGATAGCTCCGGACGACTTAACACGGCTGCCACCATCATCAGTCAAGATGACCCTTCTGAAGACTGCCTCCCACATGGCCAGAAGCAACTGAACTTTCGCTTCTTATGTCTTGTGTTTTACTTCCTATCTTGCAACCCTCCCATTCACCGAGACCTCGGACCTCAGCTCCCGCCTCTTCCCCATTATCTGAGAGGCTGTCTCATAACTCTTTCCTGCCTGTTTCTGCTTCTGGCGAGCTTTGACTGTGTTCTAGCCTGTTCTCTGTTACTATCTTATCAGCTTGTATGTCAAGGTCAGGAGGAGCCAGAGTATGCAGCTTTCCTCTGTCTGACTAACATCAAAGCAACCTCTCTGATCCTGGCTATTTTCTGCAGTTAGCTGCAACTTTTGCTTGGTGCTGGCTCATTCCTGACACCCGAGGACCACATTTGTTTCTGGGCATCATTCCAGGGTCATGCACCAGGGGCAGGTGGGGCCAGAGGCGAAAGGGGGCGGATCAATGGATGCAAATTTGTACTGAAGGCTAGTTTCTGCCCACACATCCAAACATCCCTGGTCCTGCTTCAACCGAGGCAAGGAAGAGGCATTCTCAGAGTTCCAGGACACATTCCAAGCAAGCAAACACATTTCAGGTACAAAACAGCACCAGTGGGGCCTGGGGGCACTTCCAAGGGCCTGGTAGAGAGCCCTGGAGGGCCACATTGAGCCCACTCTTCCTCTAGGCAAAACTATTGAAATTGATGGGCCACTCCAAGGTAGCCAAACCCATTGTTGTTGTTGTTGTTGTTGTTTAGTCGTTTAGTTGTGTCCGACTCTTCATGACCCCATGGACCAGAGCACGCCAGGCACTCCTGTCTTCCACTGCCTCCCTCAGTTTGGTCAAACTCATGCTGGTAGCTTCGAGAACACTATCCAACCATCTCGTCCTCTGTTGTCCCCTTCTCCTTGTGCCCTCCATCTTTCCCAGCATCAGGGAGTCTTCTCTTCTCATGAGGTGGCCAAAGTCTTGGAGCCTCAGCTTCAGGATCTGTCCTTCCAGTGAGCACTCAGGGCTGATTTCCTTCAGAATGGAGAGGTTTGATCTTCTTGCAGTCCATGGGACTCTCCAGAGTCTCCTCCAGCACCAGAATTCAAAAGCATCAATTCTTCGGTGATCCGCCTTCTTTATGGTCCAGCTCTCACTTTCATACGTCACTACTGGGAAAACCATAGCTTTTACTATACAGACCTTTGTTGGCAAAGTGATGTCTCTGCTTTTTAAGATGCTGTCTAGATTTGCCATCGCCTTTCTCCCAAGGAGCAGGCGTCTTTTAATTTCGTGGCTGCTGTCACCATCTGCAGTGATCATGGAGCCCAAGAAAGTAAAATCTCTCACTGCCTCCATTTCTTCCCCTTCTATTTGCCAGGAGGTGATGGGACCAGTGGCCATGATCTTCGTTTTTTTGATGTTGAGCTTCAGACCATATTTTGCGCTCTCCTCTTTCACCCTCATTAAAAGATTCTTTAATTCCTCCTCACTTTCTGCCATCAAGGTTGTGTCATCTGCATATCTGAGACAGTGTTGTTATTAAGCTTCCTGTGGCGACCAGATACCCAATGCAGTTTTTTCTGTTTCTTTTTATTAGGCGATCGGTGGAGCGGCGAATTTCCAAAAGAGCTTGGACCTTCTGAACCCCACCAAGGACAGAGGGGTAAAGTGGAGACATGGTTGCTAAAGCAGCAGGCAAGAAGGGAATCTTTTTGGGATGCATCAAGCACGGACTCCGAGAACTGGGAAGGCGACTTGGGGAAACCTCGCCGGAAACCAGCCTTAGTGAGGACTAAGACGGAGAGGATCGCTCTGTTCGACGAGTTTTTTGATAGAGAGTTCTGAGCCAGAGAGTCCCCAGAAGGAAGGTCAGGTTGGCGAGGAAGACGGAGCGAGCCTTCAAGCCAACAAGGGAGATGTCATGGCGGCTAAGAGACCGACACCCTCCCATCTCACTTCTGCCACGGACTTGGAAGCTTCTCTTTTGCTCTGCAAAATGGGGGGGGGGGGAGTTTCAACAGCCTACCTTACAGGGTAGGTGTGTGAAGCATTGGGCATACCAATGCTAAGTATTATTACAAAGCCCTCAATGGCTCGAGACCAAAGGACCTGCAGGAGTGATTATATCACCAGGGGAAGCCCTGTTCTTGATGCTTCCTGATTGGCACTGACCCAATGACAGGGCCTTCTTTGTGGTGGTCTCTTTGTGGAATGCCTTCCCTGATCAACTGAGTCTCTTTCCCTCCCTCCCCGACTTTCAGGAGAAATTTAAAGGTATCCCTGTTTACCCAGGACTTTGAGGGCCAAGAGACCTTGAAATTAGGAGCTGCGAGGGAAATGCGATTGCTTTTCAATGTTGTTATATGTTCTCAACGGTTTAAAATGGTTTCTAAATGTTTTAAACATGTGTTTTGTTTTATTTTAAACTGAATTGTTTCAACATTTGCTATGTTTGTCACCTTGGGCTCCTTTGGGCAGACGGGCAAGATACAAATTTAATAATAAAATAAAATTATAAAACCCTGGTTCAGCTGTTGGCATGGCTTGGTCAAGTGGCATGGGAACTGCAGGTTTTGCTGCAGTGCTCTGCTGAGATAAGCACATTTAACAGCCTTTATTCAAGCTCAGCCGAGTATAGTCTGCTGTCGCAGCGACTCTCCACGATTTCTGGTGGAGACTTTTCCCATCCCAGCTACCTGAGATAATTACCTGTTGAGTGGAGAGTTACCATTTTAGCAGAGCTGCTAAAAGCTACAGCAACCTAGCTGGTTTGGGGGTCACTACTGGTTCTGGTGCAGTTCAAATAAACGAGCCCCCGCCTTCCTCATTTTCTTTGATTTAGGTGGATGTCTAGGGCAGCTCGGAAGGGTCCTCGTGCAAATGCGCATGCGTGCAACGGTAAAGGCCTGGCTGGAAAGCTTAAATCCTGCCGCCACTACACTGGAGAGGGATTGAAAAAAAAGGAAATATGAATTGGCCCCACCCTGTAGCTTGACCAATCGTAGCTAGGAGCAGCTAGGAGCCAAGCAGAGTCACAGAGCCACATAACACCGGTCTTAAAAGACCTCCGTTGGCTCCCAGTACATTTCTGAGCACAATTCAAAGTGTTGGTGCTGACCTTTAAAGACCTAAATGGCCTCGGTCCAGTATACCTGAAGGAGCGTCTCCACCCACATCGTTCTGCCCGGACACTGAGGTCCAGCGCCGAGGGCCTTCTGGCGGTTCCCTCATTGCAAGAAGTGAGGTTACAGGGAACCAGGCAGAGGGCCTTCTCGGTGGTGGCGCCCACCCTGTGGAACGCCCTCCCATCAGATGTCAAGGAAATAAGCAGCTATCTTATTTTTAAAGGACATCTGAAGGCAGCCCTGTTCAGGGAAGTTTTTAATGTGTGACATTTTAGTGTATTTTTGGTCTTTGTGGAAGCCGCCCAGAGTGGCTGGGGAAACCCAGCCAGATGGGCGGGGTACAAATAATAAATTATTATTATATTATTATTATTATTATAGATCTAAAAAGAGAAAAGGTGTAGACTCGCACACACTGGCCAGCTTCCATTTTGACTTGAAATGTTCATGTTGGGCTTCTCTGAAGTATGTAAAGGCAAGAAGCGGGCTGGGGGAGCGCCGGCTCACAATGGCACCCACCTGAGAGGTGCAAGAACTGCTCTCCGGCCCATTCCAAGCTGAAAAAAAGCAGTGTAAATCACTATCAGTCTTTGAAAAGCTGGCATCACTGGTCAAGCACTTTGGTTGAATGAAACGAAATCATTTTATGTGTGTTTTGAATAAATGTGCAATTAATTGTTACTGTTTTGAATTTTATGGTGCTATTTGTCATGTGACAAAGAGACATGAGAGCAGAAGCAGCAAAGCAGGCTGGGAAGTGCTGGGACTACATAATCATTTGGGCCTACTAAAGTTAGTCAGGTTATGGGCCCAGCGTTTTATTGAAGGCGAATTGCTAAAGCTGGAGAATCAGGGTGTTGTTGGTGAGGACCTTGAAGGGACTGAAGGTCCAGTGGTGAGGTCGCGTACCGAAGAAGCAGACCCGGTGCAGCAAGGAGGAGAAGCCATGTCAGCTCAGCAACCCACACAGTTTATTAATCTTGGCAACACTGCCCAGATGGAACGTCTGAATGGGAAGAACTACCTGACTTGGGCTCTCAAGCTTGAACTGGTTCTAAAACGTGGTAAGACTTTGGCACTGTGTGGAAACTGGTTTGAATCATGTTGTTTATGAAGAAGTTTATTTTAACTCAGTAAAGCTTTTATTCTTTAAAACTCTGCATCATTAATTTACGCTGCGTGTCACTATTATCTTCCTTAGTAGGTTGTGCAAACTGCTGTTCTGGACCATGCTTTTTATAGGGTAGATTAGGGGGCACTGGGGGTGAGTTTATGGAACCAGGGGAGCAGTGACCTTCAAAGGTTTGGGAACCACTGGTGTAATTCAGCTTTGTGCTGTGACGTACATCCTGTCTGTGCTTGCCACATGGTATTAATCACCGTATGATTCCCCACTCAGGTCCCCCTGTGTGCTGTTCTGGGGGTTCTCCTGAGCACCCGAGCCAATTTTCAGTGCAGGGGTGGCGGGGGAGAAAAGCTAGGGGAAGCCCCACTGCACATATAACTCTGGAATATTTGCAGATACCTCGAGCCACCTTGGTTGTTTTCATGATTTCCTGTTCTGTTCCCTTCACCCCCCCCCCAGGTCAGGGTTATGGCACTCCTAGGATAGGCTGGAGCGGGATGCCTCTGTATGTTTTGACCTGGCTCAAATAAAGGAAATTAATGGGCTTTTCAAACAAAGGAATAAGCAACTGTCCAAAAGTGAAAAACAGTATTTATTTCTGTATAAGGGCTGGGAAGGGAACTGGCATGTGTTTTGAAAAGGAGAGAGAGAGGTCCGGCTTCATTTCAGTGAATCAATAAGTAAGTACCTGACATATAACCTTGAAGGAATGTTTCCTTTCCTCGCAAGCAGTTTAAGTAACCCAACGCCAGGTGAAGAAAGCCAAGAACCAGCTCTCTTTTCAGATAAGAAACGTCAGGCTAAATGCTTTAGATGAAGATAACTCACCACGCTGAAACTGCGAGCTACCCTCACACTGCCTTCCTCTGTTAAGACCAACTGCCGTGATTTGGTTGATGGCCTGGGTGGGTGTGTGTGTGTGTGTGTGTGTGTGTCTAATCCGATCCTTGTCGTTTATCTTTCATCAGCAATTCTCCTTCTTCCTGAAGTTGGCATTGGCAGAAGTCTCATAGGAATGTGAGAAGAGCCTGCTGGATCGGGTCCATGGCCCATCTCAGTCCAGCATCCTGCCCTCAACCATGGTCAATGAGATGCCTCCATGGAAAGAGCACAAGCAGGGCACAACAGCCCTCTCTTCTCCTGTGGTTTCTAGCTACTGGTACAGTGGTACCTCGGGTTACATAGGCTTCAGGTTACACACTGCGCTAACCAAGAAATAGTGCTTCAGGTTAAGAACTTTGCTTCAGGATAAGAACAGAAATCGGGCTCTGGCGGCGCAGCAGCAGCAGGAGGCCCCATTAGCTAAAGTGGTGCTTCAGGTTAAGAACAGTTTCAGGTTAAGAACGGACCTCTGGAACAAATTAAGTACTTAACCAGAGGTACCACTGTACAGGGGACGCGGGTGGCGCTGTGGGTTAAACCACAGAGCCTAGGACTTGCTGATCAGAAGGTCGGCGGTTCGAATCCCCACGACGGGGTGAGCTCCCGTTGCTCGGTCCCTGCTCCTGCCAACCTAGCAGTCGTCAAAGTGCAAGTAGATAAATAGGTCCCGCTCCAGCGGGAAGGTAAACGACGTTTCCATGCGCTGCTCTGGTTCGCCAGAAGCAGCTTGGTCATGCTGGCCACATGACCCGGAAGCTGTACGCCGGCTCTCTCGGCCAATAAAGTGAGATGAGCACCGCAACCATAGAGTCGGTCATGACTGGACCTAATGGTCAGGGATCCCTTTACCTTTTTTACCACTGTATTCTGAAACATCACTGCCTCTGACTGTGGAGGCAGACCATAGTAATTGTGGCTAGTGGCCATTGACAGCCTTCCCCTCCATGAATTCGTCCAGTCCTTGTTCAAAGCCATCCAAGCTGGTTGCCATCACTGCCTCCTGAAGAATGAGTTCCATTGTTTAAAATGTGGCACGTGAAGTTTTTTTCTGTCCTATATCTTCCAACCTTCAGTTTCATTGGATGCCCAATTCAATATAGCGCTATGACAATTCAGCGCTGTGTTATTCCGTCTGTGCTAACATTCCAGCTGGCCACATGTGCAGCTACCCGCTCTATTCCCCACCCCCATGTGCTGTTCCAGGGGTTCTCCTGATCCTGAGCCAATTTTGGGGGGAACGGGATATTATCTGGGTTTTTCTATCCACTTCCTCCACGCCACGTATAACTTGATGGGCTTTGATCATGTCACCTCTGGCTCAGTTTTCTCTATAAGATTTTGATTCCCCAGAGGTCCTCTTCTAAAGACCAAATGGGATGCATGGAAACCAGATGTGCTTCTTAAGAGTTTCTTACACGAGTCAGTAGGGACGCAGGAAGACACAGAGTTTTCTGTTCTGCGCTCGACTTGTCACAAGCCGCGCTGCTTCCATTCCTCTGCAGTCCGACTTCAGCCAAAAACTATATTATTCATTTCACTGGCAGCTGTAGCCAAATTACGTAATTGACCTAATTATGTAAGTTACGTTGTCATTACATTATTCCACCCCATTCATTTCAATGCATTAGGTAGCTAGCAGGATCAGTGGTCAGGAATCATAGTCCAAAAACAGCTTGAGACCCAAGTTTGGGAATCCCTGGTCAAGACCAACATCCTATTTCCAATGTTGACCAACCAGATGACTTTGAGAACCTAACAAGCAGAGAAAGTATGGATCTTTAACAAAGAATACAGTGGTGCCTCGCAAGACGAAATTAATTCGTTCCGCGAGTTTTGTCGTCTTGCGATTTTTGTCGTCTTGCGAAGCATGGTGTCGGGAAAGTTTTGGAAAAGCTTCAAAAATCACCAGTCTTTAAAAACCTCAAAAAAGGCTACCACACCGTGTTCTATGAGTTGCTCCTCGAAGTCAAGTCGCAACTGTATTAACGATGTTAAGAAAAAGGAAACAAACTTGCAAGACATTTCCGTCTTGCGAAGCAAGCCCATAGGGAAAATCGTCTTGCGAAGCAGCTCAAAAAACAAAAAACCCTTTCGTCTAGCGAGTTTTTTGTCTTGCGAGGCATTCGTCTTGCGAGGTACCACTGTAGTGTGATCTGGAAAAATAAACCATCTTTATTCTAGAGGTCACGGACTCAGCATTTTCGGGGAACTTGGAAGCGATTCACTTTGCTTTAATGGCAAAAGGCAGTGTGCACTGAAAATTCAACATACTAAATCTAGCCTTGGCCAATCTGGTGCCTTCCATGAGACTTGGGACTATAGCCCTCCATCAGTCTGTTGCTTGTTGGGGCTGTAGTCCAAGATATTCGGATATTCAGAGGGTATGCTAAGCAGCTGCAGAAAGGGGCAGATTACCATTTGGGGATTACTAGGATACAGAACGGTAGGCAAAACCACAGATGACAGAGGTAAGCACTACATATTATGGCAGATAATCCTTACAGCCATGGCTAAAGGTAAAGGGACCCCTGACCATTAGGTTCAGTCGTGACCGACTCTGGGGTTGCGGCGCTCATCTCACTTTATTGGCCGAGGGAGCCAGTGGCCAGCATGACTAAGCCGCTTCTGGCAAACCAGAGCAGCGCACAGAAACGGTGTTTACCTTCCCGCCGGAGCGGTACCTATTTATCTACTTGCGCTGGTGTGCTTTCGAACTGCTAGGTTGGCAGGAACAGGGGCAGAGCAACGGGAGCTCACCCCATCGCGGGGATTAGAACTGGTGACCTTCTGATTGGCAAGCCCTAGGCTCTGTGGTTTAGACCACAGCGCCACCCACGTCCCTTACAGCCAGTGGCTACTTCAAATTAAATACAGAAATGCAGCATTGTCATCCAGCAACAGGAGAAAAACCAAGGCAAAATCAGCTGTATTTTTTGTTTTGATATCTGCTTGAAGTTTTCAACTAATTAACACTATCTGAATCAAGTTTTTCCCCCCTCACGGTGATTTGATGCAATGCAATTGTCAGGACTGCAAAGAATGTTTTTGTACTTGAAGACAAATCTCTTTTGGAGAGAACATTAGAAACTGATTGGTTAGTTGAAACTTCTTCTTTTTAAACCCTCGTCTTACTGCTGCAACAGCCCTTCAGAACACGCCTTTTGCCTTCCGAAATTGGGAATAGATGAGTACCTCAAACATGGTCCCAGTACTGTTTTGCCACAGTTACTAATACTTCAAGCAGCATTCTTCCAACACAGGAAAAATGTACACAGCATGCTGTGTACACACAAAGATTGTATTTGAAGTGGACTCAATAGTGGCGTTCTGGAGGAATTCAGCCAGCTGGGAAGAAAAAATACAATCTACAGATTAAATATTCCTAAAATGCACTGGGGACAGATCGTTCAGGATTATGGCACTTTGGATTTTAGATGAGAGGTTAACACGTGGGAGCAGTTAAATATGCAAGCACAAAAATGAGAAACTTTCTGTATGTAGAGAGCTAGCATATTGAGAAGTAATTGAAGTTAAAATGTTTCATGATTTTCATATTGCAGTGGGTTCCCCCCCGCAAAAAAACCCCCAGTTTATTCAAACATGCAATGCACACCTACAGTTGAAAAGTTATATAGTCCAGGAAGATTTATCCTTTGTTTTTAAAAAGAATTATTTCTAATTTGTCACTGAAAGCCTCAATAATTAAATAAGAGCGTTACCAGCACTTTAAAGAAAATCTCATGGTTTTATACCAGAAAACTCACGTCAATTACTCTTACGGTGCTAGACGCAGACCTCCAATCCTCCTGGCTTACTTTCTGTAGTGTCAAACAGAATTACGGTATATACTGGGGTGGGAAGCAGTAACAAAAAGATGCTTCCATTATTATGTCTTCGTAGCATTTACTTAGGCACCCCATTGCCCAAACTCTTGGCTTTATTAGCGGCAAAGATGGACTTGCACGATTGTTCGATAGCTAGACCCTGGTAGGAAACAGATGCCTGGTGGATGCTCAACAGGACATTATCTGCTGCTGCAAACATGGTGAATCCTGCTAGCAGGGCACTCATTCGAATTGATAAAGAGCTACAACTAAGGCCTGATTCAGATTGGGGGGCCACGGTGGAGGGAGAGGTGAACCACACAAATTGTGTCCAGAGAGAAGTGCCAGTTTTAAATTAAAATCCTTTATTTTTCCCAAATACAATTCACAACTTATACATAGTGGGGAAGATGCTCCGTCTGTGCAAAATAAGGATGGCCTTCCTTTAAACTTACTAAGCTGTCCAGAATGGGTTGTCCTTCTCCAAAGGGTGACTGGAAATCAGGTACTCTCAAATGTACAGTTAACTCAAACCATTGCTGTTGTTGTTGTTTAAGACAGGTTGAATCCTTAACAAACAACATAGTAAGGCAAAGTTGAATTCTGAAGATTTTCCTTCCGATATAAGGAAACGATTTATCTTTCCACGAGTCATCTAGGGTCATTTTAATGTTTTACTTATATATATTGTATATAATATATATACCAACGCTGTCATTGCTGAACTGCCAAAAAGAAATGATTTGCTTTACATATTGCACTGACAGACAGAAGTACACACTGTGGAGCTGCTGAAAAAGGATATTGGTTTTAACAAGCTGATGTAGCCCATTCTGAAAAGGGGGTCAGGGTTTGTATCAAACCTTCGAACACCTCTCTGCCAAATTAATCCCAAGAAAATTAAAACTGCACGAGTTTTGGCTTTCGTTAAAAAAGGAAGAAGAGAGAAAGCGAATGCAGCTTAAAGATGGGTACGGTGCAACTTGAAATTTATTTCCAAGACCAAGAACTGGAAACTGAAACATTTTTAAGAACACGGAAGCAAAGCAATGTGAATCCAAATCAAAATTACGCTCTTCCAACTGCTTTAAAATAATGCCTCTTTAGCTATTCTAGTGATAATTTTGATTAAATTAAACAAAAATCGATCCAATCTACATTAATTTACTGCTTTGTGGTTTTGTTTTTTTATATATAAAAAAAGATCCCTCGCTCTCTTTAAAGGAAAAAGTGCATCAGACTCCCTTTTAGCAGCCACTCAAAAAAATAAAATAAAAATAGCTTACACTTCTTGCTGTAAGAGACGGGCTTTTTAAGCCCTCGCCTGGGAGAAGTTTCCAAATCATAAATGAAATAATTTATTATCAAATCCAGAGTTTAAATAAAATCTGTTCTTGCAAAGACCAAAAAAAAGGGGGGGGGGGAATCAAGAAAAGAAAAGCATGCACTCAAAAGTCAGCGGTGGAGACAAATATACTATCTATACAGGCACTGGCAGACGCAATTTTATTGTCACCGTTACTCGATGTAACACACACCCCACCCTACAATACATTTTTTCATCCACTAATCACTGAGGTACCAATATTTAAGAATGAAAAGTTCAATATTGAAAAATAAAACCTAAAGTTGAAGCAGTTTTTATTTTCCCCAGAGAAAAAAAAACCTATGGTGAGTTTTGTATGAAATGTTAGTATACTTATAGTATTTTTTTTCTTTTTTTCTTTTTACAATCTACATTGGCTTATCTTTTTCTCTCTCTCTGGAACCGGGGAAAAAAAAGTTGTGTTCCACATTACACAGGTTCTTGGATAAAATGTTCACCATCTTATATATCAGGAGTCAGTAGACTTGCAAATGAACAGGGATCTTGGCTACCTACTGGCACATCTTCCTGGTTACCAAGAGGATCTGAAGTCTGAAACAACCTGTTGCAAATTCAGAACAAGACGTGCCATGCCACACAGTGCAACGATTTAGGTGCGACGTTCGATGAGACACTCACAGAGAAGAGCTGCATGGAAGTTATTATGTCCACCTGCAAAGCAATTTCACACAAATTGCATTGCATGCAAAGGACGCCGCTGCCCGGCTGGTTGGGGAGAGGAGTCCTGGGCGCAAGGATGGCCTCCTATCAACGCAGCCACAGTTTAAGACGCAGTGCATCAACTCCATTTAAATAGTATCTGAACAGCCTCTTGTCTCGAACAAAGCCAAGGTTTTCATAAAGTTTCAACGCGGACTTGTTTGTGATCTCGGTCTCCAAGACAACCTGCAAAAGAAGATGACAAAATTTTCAAGCGATACTGCATTTTTCTGAAACTCCGAGGTTCATCAGATTGATATATATTTAAGCACCAGTCAGATTCTTGTATTTCAGCTTCAAATTATCTGTAGTCCCGTAGAATATCACTATAGAAACCCCCAGAACTGGCCAAGGAATCAATTTGCTGAATCAAATGTGCATGTTTAAATCACCTGTCCAGCATGTGGGTGGTTTATTTTTTGAAAAAACAACTAATGCATTTACAAAGGAGGACCAAGGTTTGCAACTACAACAATTCAGAGTATTGACTGACTAGAAAGATGTGGGTTCATATCTCCCCTCGGTCATGAAGCACTTCAGGGGATCTTGGCTGAGTCATATCCTCAGCCTAACAATTCCCTCACAGTTTTGCAAGAAGACGGAAAAAGGGGGGGGGGCACATTTCATCTCTTGAGCTCCTGTGGCATAAGGATGGACCAAGATGTTATTTTAAAACAAACCAAAAACAACAATTTCAAATGGTGATACATTCTTACTGATAACCTGTTCTTCCATTGACAGAATGTAAACATAGCAAGCTAAATCTGGGATTGTTGATCTGAGAAAAGGCGTTTCATAGAGCCAAGATATGCAACAAATAACTTATGTGTGTACATGAATCCATACAACCGGTTCTCTAAAATGCAGAAGGACATATTCTGTGTTCTCCTAATGGCAGCCTGGTGCCAGGACAATCTAACCATCTCTCAGATGGTCAGACATTATATAGTTAAGCTGGCGTTACCTAGATGAGGGGCTGCCCAAGACCATAGAGGGTAACGGAAAACGCTGATTGAATATGCCTCTGAAAGATCCTCTCAAGAAGGGAAATTGGCTGTAGCCCTCACAGTAAAAATACATAAGGCAGCAATACGCTTTAACTTTCTGTGCACACACTGTGTATGTAAGTAGGTAAGTCTCTCTCTGTGTAATACAAACATTTGTTTTATGTATGACATTTGTCATATCATTACTTTAAAACGTACAATACACTTGAGACATGTTTTTTCTTATAAGAGGAACAGAAAGCTAAAGTTACACCACATCTTGATTGAAGTTTGTTAAGAGACACTAGAGCCCTGATTTAGCCTGCCAACAGTCAACTGGCCATCCCAGTTCTATACTACTGCTCACCTTTACCAGATCTTAGAGGCAGCTGTAATAATAGTAGTAATAATAATAATAATAATAATAATAATAATAATAATAATAATAATAATTAATTATTTGTACCCTGCCCATCTGGCTGGGTTTCCCCAGCCACTCTGGGTGGCTTCCAACAAAGATTTAAAATACATCAAAATGTCACACATTAAAAACTTCCCTGAACAGGGCTGCCTTCAGATGTCTTCTAAAAGTCAGGTAGTTGTTTATCTCTTTGACATCTGATGGGAGGGCATTCCACAGGGCAGGCGCCACCACCAAGAAGGCCCTCTGCCTGGTTCCCTGTAGCTTTGCTTCTCGCAGCGAGGGAACCGCCAGAAGGCCCTCGGCATTGGACCTCAGCGTCCGGGCAGAACGATGGGGGTGGAGATGCTGTTATTCCTGGTTACCTCCGAAGTGGAGACTGATCTGCAGAGGCAGTCTGAAGCTGGGAGTCGTTTTGCTCTTTTTCGGACACTCTGAAGCCTAGTGCAATTCAGAGACGGTCCTCTAGGCCACTTTGTACAGGGGCAGGTGGTTTGGCTGATTAAAGTTTTATGGTTTCCTCTGACAGCTGCATTTGCAGACTCTTGCCTATGAAGCATGCACATAATGATGATAATCAGCATCAACGAGAGCATAATGCTTCTTGTATGCACCTCTGCCCCTTCTTGCTATCCGCTGCCGCATGGGTAGTTCACAGCCCTACCGCTTCACTGCCCCACCTAGGAAGTTTCCTATTTCCCCAATACCCTAATTCAATGCCTCCTCTTCCTCCAAATGTAAGCAGCCATCACGACATATCCACAAATGAAGCTGCTTCACGTCCATCAGCACCGTCACGAGTGGAAAACCACAGATCACAGTTGCCTCCCAAAATATCCATAAAGCCAATTTATATACGTTGAGTTGGGGTGGCCAGGAATGAGGGAGCTGAAGTTTCAAGTTGCAACAGATTTTGTGATTAACAACACTATGTCCACCCTGAACTCTAAGGATGGAATGAGCCATAAACCAAACAAACTCCACTAACGTTATCTCTAGAAGTATTTGCTTTTCTAACTACACAGGCAGCATTCACTTCCACCAGTGCTATTTTAAGACACTGGCTGTGCTCAGACATTCAAAACGCCACAGAAGCCTGGGCTCTGCCATACCACTGTGATAGTCCAACACTGCATTGCCCACAAGTATGTATTAATTACTCTGTAACTGCATTACAGAGGACGCGGAGGGCGCTGTGGGTAAAACCTCAGCGCCTAGGACTTGCCGATCGTATGGTCGGCGGTTTCGAATCCCCGCGGCAGGGTGAGCTCCCGTCTTTCGGTCCCAGCTCCTGGCCACCTAGCAGTTCGAAAGCACCCCTAAGTGCAAGTAGATAAATAGGTACCGCTTTATAGCAGGAAGGTAAACGGCGTTTCCGTGTGCTGCGCTGGTGCTGGCTCGCCAGAGCAGCTTCGTCACACTGGCCACGTGACCTGAAAGTGTCTCCGGACAGCGCTGGCCCCCGGCCTCTTAAGTGAGATGGGCGCACAACCCCAGAGTTGGTCACAACTGGCCCGTACGGGCAGGGGTTCCTTTACCTTTTTAACTGCATTAGATTATAATATTATGGTTATGATTTGATAGTGAGAAGATAGGGTGCAGAAGGGGAGAACAACTCCTCCGTGGAAAAAGGAGTGGCAAACCAACCAAAATGAGAAAAGACGAAATTATGTTTTGAATATATGTGTTAAATGCTGAAACTCTCTCTCTCTCTCTCTCTCTTTTGTGTGTGTGTGAATTATTCAGTAACTGCTACGTAAAGTGACCATACGCATGCATGAAATAGTAATACAGTGGTACCTTGGATTAAGTACATAATTCATTCCGAAGGTCCGTTCTTAACCTGAAACTGTTCTTAACCTGAAGCACCACTTTAGCTAATGGGGCCTCCCGCTGCCGCACGATTTCTGTTCTCATCCTGAAGCAAAGTTCTTAACCTGAAGCACTATTTCTGGGTTAGCGGAGTCTGTAACCTGAAGCGTATGTAACCTGAAGCATATGTAACCCAAGGTACCACTGTAGATCCATCACCGCAGAGAGAACTTTTACTACTTGCGACATCAAAATACAATACTTTTCAGCACACATTGTTTAGTTCAGACTAAAGCTGCTGAGTAGTGAGAAATGTACACACATGAATGGGTCAGGCCCAAATGCATCAGAATTAAATATATGGCAAGGTAAGAGGACGCATCGTCATAATCAGTTTATTACGGTCAATAGACCTGAAACAAAGGGGATTCACACTGAATGCTCCTGTTTCAGCCTTCTAATTTACTGCATCAGGAGAGAGAAAATCTACTATAAATGCAAACTGGAATTTATAAATCCGAATAATCCAATTGTTCGGGAACTTCAAGCTCTTCAAGGAATAGTTCAATTCAAAACAGCTCCAGAGAAATGCAGTTTAAAATATATCTAGGGTTCCAGGTTTGGGAAAGGATGCTGCAGACTAATTAATAAGGATGTTGCCAAGCTGGGATGTGTGCAGAAGACAGCAACTAAGATGAACAAGCCTTATGAGGAACGGCGGAGGGAGTTGGGTGTGTTTAGCTTGGGTAAGAGGAGACAGGATAGCCATCTTCAAATATGTAAAAGGCTGTTACATGGAAGAAGGAACAAGCTTGTTTTCTCTTGTTCTGGATGGCAGGACCTGAACCCATGGATTCAAGAGGAGATTCCGACTAAACATCAGGAAGAACTTTCTGGCAGTAAGTGCTGTTCAATAGTGGAACAGATTTCCGCGAGATGTGGTGGACTCTCCTTCCTTGGAGATTTTTAAGCAGATGTTGGATGGCCATATATAATATATGATTTAGTTGAGATTTCTGCATTGCAGGGGGTTTGGCTTCAGAGAAGAAAAGAGATATGGGGCAACAACTAGGACAAAATTGACCCCCTCAGTAACACGTAGCAAGGCTATCATTTTAAAGCTGAAGATCACGGGTAGGCAAACTAAGGCCCGGGGGCCGAATCCGGCCCAATCGCCTTCTCAATCGAGCTCACGGACGGTCCGGGAATCAGCGTGGTTTTACATAAGTAGAATGTGTCCTTTTATTTAAAATGCATCTCTGGGTTATTTGTGGGGCTTAGGAATTCATTCATTTCCCCTCCCCCCCCCAAATATAGTCTGGCCCCCCACATGGTCTGAGGGACAATGGACCGGCCTCCTGCTGAAAAAGTTTGCTGACCCCTGCTGAAGATGTATCTCATTGGTTTTCACTTTAATTAGAATTGTCTGTGTTTCTTTTTTCTTTTCCTTTTTTGGCTAAGCAATGGTCATTTCCACAATGAAATTTTTGCTATTTTTCTGCCTGAGTGGGCTTATTTGTACTGTTCTGTTAAAATGAAATAAACACCTCAGTCTTTGATAGCTACCATTATTTTCCTGGCCTTTTACAGGTAAGGGGAGATATTTATTAACTTCCACTGTGTTTTTTTCAAAAATGAATTTTGTGCATTTATGAAGCAAATGAATCTTTAGCTGTCATATGCAACACCTTTGTTTTCAAGGCAGGGCAATAAATTATCATTGCAAGTAGTCAGCACAACCAGCAGCATTCATTCCATTGTTTACTCTGTTGGTTCAGCAGGTGTGAGTTAATGTTGAAATTCTTGTTTATTGGCGCTCTAAGTACTTCAAGGTTCTCTTTTGTGGTTGTTCAGAAAGCCTTTCTACCAGTTTGCCCTTTCAAAAACAAGCTGCTTCCATGTCAAGATTTCAACATTAGTTCTGATCGGTTGATTTTATTAGGTCCCTATTCAGAGCTCCTAAAAAGCAGTAACTGTTTTAAGATGACTGAGGGTGTTTGGCTCAATGTCCTATTTGATAAGCCATGGTTTGCAATTTGGCAGCGAGTTGGAATTAGAAACCATGGCTTGTGATGCGATGTGAGTTTGCAAACTATAGTTTGTATTAGTTATGGTTTGGTGTGATGCCAAAGCTGAGTAAGTTACAGCTGCTGCTGTGTGCCTGGAAGCCACTAAATCCTGAGATAGGAGCGCTGAGCAAAGAAGGAGGAAATGGGAAAGAAACTCTAAACCATAGGTGGGACATTTGAATGCTCTGAGCAGTGGTTAGCATAAACCATAGATTTGGTACGGTGTCTGAACCAAGCCATAATTTCAGATTTTTCACCCATCGAAAAACACAAATCAGTTTTAAGAGAGTTCAAGCAGATCAAGGGGAAGAGGCAGGGAAGGCTGCAGGGCAGAGCACCAAACCAGGAAGATTAGCAATAAATAAGAGGGACTGTAAACTCTTTCAGTATGCAATAACAGCAGCGAGAATATTGATGGCCCAAAAATGGAAACAAGAAGAATTACCGACTTTGGAAGAATGGAGAACAAAACTAACAGACTATGCAGAACTGGACAAACTAACTGGAAAAATCAGACTTCAAAGAGACCTTAAGTTCCTAGAGGACTGGGGAAAATTCAGAGAATATTTGAAGACTGTATGTGAGGAACAAACAACGCTAGTGTGTTTTAAAGAAGCTTTGTGAAAAAAATAAGGAATATTGCAAGAATGTAAATGAGGACTGAAAAATTTTACTTAAAGGCGATATTATAATTAAGGAATGTGAAGATAGAAATTTAACTACGGATAATTGTCAGAGGAGTTGAGGGAGGTTCAATAAGTCAAAATATGTGATTTGGAAAATTGCATGATTGGAGATATTATGGAAAAATTTAATAAAAAAATCTATTAATTAAAATCAAACCAGGAAGATTAGCAAAACAGATCAACAAAAGGATAGCCCACTGATCAACAAAAGGAATGGTATCCTGTATTGCGCTTTTAAGGGTGGGTGTCTCCCTCTGGGCCACATGTAGTTCCTCCAGCAAAGGCCCAACATTATTGTAATCAAAGTGTGCCACAAAAAATTCCCAAAACTTTGCTCGTAAACAAAAGGGGGGGGGGAATTGCTTTCAGATGATGTGTGCGAGAGAGATTTCATGCTTTTACATGGTAAATTTCACTGCCAGGTTTTTAAATGCAACACATCAGCTATGCACAAGGGATCCCCTTCATTGGTTCTTCTTGCTAGGTGGCACCAACTTCATAATAAAGCCTCGTGGCTGCTAAGAGGGATGTTTGGGTGGAAAACCACTTCTGGGCCCAGACTATTGTGAAGAGAACGCATTAGCCCCAGAGAATACTGAAGCTGCTGATACCCAAGATGTGTTTTCATGTAATAAAGCCTTGTTAGTCATGTGGTTTTTTTAAAGAGTAAAAACTGTCACAGTTTTGCATAGTCTACAACACCTTAAACTTTTAGTACACAAGCCAGAAATGCCACTTTAAGGTGCCCTTACTCCGGACAACTGTTAATTTCTCCAACTGTTTTTGGATGTTTGTAAAAACAGTCTTTATAGACATCACTGCCCTGTCTAAAACAGCCAAACAGATACTAACTCATTTCCTGGAGTCACAGAAAGCTCTCAGAATAATGTATCTTTCTGAATGTGTTCTATATTCTGCTCTAACAGAAGAGTTGCTTACATAGCAAATGGCATTTGAAATGATGGCCTTCTAGCGAAGTGAGGAATGAAAACATACTTCCTTCAAATGAAGAAAAGACTCACCTCATCGCAATCTCCTTCTACCATGGCATAAATAGCTTTCTTAACCAAGTTTGTACCTGGAAAAGAGATTAAAAGCAACAAATTTAAACCACTGGCACAAATTATTTCAGCACCAATTAGCTCCTAGAGTTCAGGCTATGGCATAAAAGCAAATGTACATAATTAATGATTACTATGGCTATTCTGTACAACCAAGATAAAATACCTTCTCTAATTCAAAATAAAAAGGTCTCTTAGCCCTCTGCATCAAATTGGGCTGGGCATTTCCTGTCTCCTAATTCAAACTGAAGCACTGGCCTTATTGAGGTCTTTTTTATTTTGTTTTTACTGAAGCAGAAGCACAAAGCAGCTTCCAGGAAAACAACCACCGAACAATAAATCAGATTTAAAATAACGAAGGTGTTACAACAGCCAGGGCCACTTAGCCTGCAATGGTATAATGAACTGTATGGCCAGGGAAGATTCTGGGGTACAGGGTAGGGGGCTAAAAGTGTGAGGCATCATGGGTTGTGCAACTAAGGCCTTGGCATTAAAAAAACAACAACCTTCAATTGCCTGCATTGTCAGAGTTTTGCTTCTCACAAAATGTCATGCTTTGGACCCTCCCCTCCCCCAAGTTTTGTATTTGTTCCCTTAGTGTAGTTCAGATTTCCGTCTAGACGTGTTTTAACTGAAGAAGTCTACCATCTGAAGATGTCTTACAAGGCAAGGCAGCCACCTCGAAGAGCATGCACTGCACATAAAAGAGGCATGCCAATCTTCAACAGGATGCAACTAGAATGAACGCTGGGGGGAAGATAATAAATGAGTTTCTATGTCAGTGAATAAGCAGGGAACCAAGCTGTGTCCAATAAGTTGCTGCTGTGGACAGAGAAAACCAAAGCACCCTGGTGTGTCTGCACAAGGACTCTTTAGATCCCTGCCAGTCAACAGTGTGCTGTACCAGCGATCTGAAGCAATGGCCTGTGAATTCACTTACTCCCAACTGCCAAGGCAAGCTTTCCTCTCCCAGTTCCCGCAAAGCAAGCCTTCAGAGCTCAGAGGGCCAAGGAAGAGCACAAGTGTGGGAGCTAGTCCCATCTCCTTGTGGAACCCTGGTCTGAACAAGGTGGCTGGGATTAAATTGGAAACCGCCAATTTCTGTAACCAAGCCTAAAGCCGAAGTGTATTTGGGGAGGAACGCCCAACAAATTCCTTCTAAAATGGGAGTGGGAGAGTAGTTTGTGCTTCATATCCAATTTACCATTCATTCATGGAGCCTACATTTGCATTAAGGAAACAAAAAAGGGTTCTCCCCTGGCTTTTGGTTCATTTAAGGCATACATAAAACGGCTGGCAACTGGTAGTTGTCAGGCTACATCTGGCCACCTGAGGGATGCCATCTGTTCACAACAAATGTAGGTAGATAGATTAGGGGGTTTATCGTGTAGCAGCCACGAGGCCCCGTAGTGCCCAACACTGGCAATTTCCTTCAAAATGCAGCCATGACACACTTCAATGAATTCATGATGGCTCAATTTAACAAACACAGCAAACTTGCTGAGAAGGTGAAGTTATCACCTGGTGGTGGGCAAGCTGGTGAACTCACAGAGGCCCGGTTTCAGCTTTTTATTTAATTTTTGTTTGCTGTTCCCTCAACACAGACACACATATACTGGAGGGCTTTTGCTGATTTGCATGATTAAGTGTATGTTCTTAAGACATGATTTTCATAACATGGCTTAAATATTATTTTTATGAACATGGGATGCACCACACAGCTGTAGGTATTCCACAACACAACGGTGCAACTATGCTAAATAAAAAAAGATCAACTCTCTTTCTCCCCATAATGGAACTCTAAACAGGACCCAGACGGGTGCATGTCTGGTGCATCTTATGTTTTTAGGTCATGCCCAGTTTGTGTACATTCTGATTATTTAAAAATGAACTATAGTCATATGGAATTGTTAATGAACAAGCAAAAGTGGATTATTATCAGGAGTCTATTATGGACTTCAAAAACTGTAGAGACGGGCTGGAGAACTGAAAATTTTCTCTCCTAGAAACAATAACGTTCAAAAATAACTTGTAACACAAGAAGGGTGTAATCAAGATTTCATCCCAAAGCAGCAACTTATCAGCAACTTTTAGATATATTTTTATTTATTTTAAAAAGGACACAAATGCTATTCTTACCTATGCCTTTTCTTCTGTATTTGGAATCCACTGCTAACATGGCTATATAACCTCTGCGAAACATCTTTTTGTGCATATCCAACTTGCAGACGATGGCACCTACACACTCGTCTCCTACCATTGCCTTGAAAAAAACAACAACCCAAGAAGATTTTTGTAGATTAAGAGGGCAATATGCAGTGCCAGAAAACTCACCATTCTATAGGTACATTTACAGCAAGATTGCTTTCTGGAAGTTATTTGCTTTACAAATCAAGGCAGATGCATCTCCGAGTAACTAAAGCGTACACTACACATTTTGTAGTAAGGCAAATTTCGAGGAGGATTTCTCAAATTGTTACATTGACTGGCTTGGATTCTAAGTAGCACAAATTTAAGAAAGCTCACTTTCCTGTTCCCTCGAAGCCCCAGCACCCTGAGAAGTCCCTCTCTCTCTGAGGTGTGGAGGACCCTCTCCACTGTGTAAGACAGGGCAAAGAGAGCTGCTGGGGGAGTTGCCCCCAACTGGACCGAGGGACTGTCTGCGAATTTCATCTGCAGAAGGCATCTCTGCTGAAAAGCGTGTGTCTCCCCCATGCCTTTTAGGAACACCCTCCTGCCTGGCCTCTCCTCAGGAGCTTTTGGGTGGATGCAGAAGAGACAGGAAAGTCCCCTTGTGCAAGCTTGTTTCTGCTTGTCATTTAGGATACACACTACTGATTTCAGCCTAGTTACTATTCTACACAGAACTCCTAAAAGATTATGTAAAGGAAGGCCTCATGCAATTCAAACAATGCATCGATACCAGTACAGGTGGTACCTCTAGTTGCGAACACCTCTGGATACGTATCCTTCGGGCTATACACGTGGCAAACCCATAAGTAATGGAAAGGTTTCCACTGCGTGCGCATGCGCAGAAGCAGGCTATCGCCCCGTGCGCATGCGCAGAAGCAGCGCCTCTGGATGCAAATGTTTCGGGGTAAGAATGGACCCCCTATTACTCGCCGGAGGAAAATAATTTTGAAATCCCGAGAAGGAAATACACAATCTAAGCATTATTTAAGTTAGCAAGCTGTTCCAATGATATACAGCCACTGTCCTCTAACCATGAACTAAACTGGAAGTCACAAACAAAGCTGCAGTCAGAGAGAACTCCAGAAGCTATTCTGGAATAACTGGTTTGAGGACTGCAAATAAGGACTGCGAAGAAGGGAAAGAAAAATCTACACTCCCCAAACTACCTCTTTCACAAAATATACACAAAGGTTTTCGATATATACGTAGATCACTTGCCATAGCTAAATTTGTTTCAGAATTCTTATCCTTTCAACAAAATACTAATTACTGATAACTTAAGCACTGGTGGAAGTTAACTGTACACTTCCTAATCCATTTACGACACACCTGCACACGTAAATAAACTCTTGAGTGAGGAAAAGAAGCTGCAAAATCATTTCATTTGAAAAGATTCATAAACCTATGTGTTAAAAGATACTGAATGTGTAAAATTTAACACCAAGGAATACCTTAAGGGGAGATTCCATGCTAAATCTGCACCTCTCTCCTCTCAGATCCAAGTCTCTACCCACAAAACCTGTGCAACAGGACAATGCAGAGACCAACCCAAGCACTCTGACTCAGAAGGAAAAGTTGCTGGATTTAAAATTCAATCCATCACATCAAAATGTTTTCTTAATAAAATCTGGCATAGAAGGGCCCCATAAGTTTTTTAAGATATAAAACATTAAGCAGCAACAGCGAGTTGCAGAGGAGCTCAACTACCTTCTCAAGTTCTCAAACATAGGGGAGGGGGAAATCCCCAACCTATGCTAAATTTTTGCCTTAGGCTGAAACCTTGCACACATTTTATATGTACCAGCCAGATCCTGAGAAGTGTCACTGAATATGCTAAGAGAACACCAATTTTTGCGCAAAGAAGCTCAAATGTATTACGTGGCTGTTCATGCCATATCTTCTTTTGTTAAAGAGACACCAAGGGTAATACTGCATTATAGGCCTAACCACTTAGAATCAGGCAGCATTATAGGCTAGCAGCACAAACCAATTACAGTTAAGCATCCTAAATTCTGATCAAGTTCAACAGGAGGGATTTAAGCAGGTACTTAACTCTCCCGTTGTGATCAATGGGGGCACGGTTTTTCTTCCTAACAAACCTCTTGGAACAAGTGTGCATTCATGTAGTGAGTTCAAGGGCACACACACACACACACACACACACACACACACACACACAGTATACAATAGGCTTACTCGCCTCTTGCCAGGGAACCGCGTTTGCATAGCAGGATGAACAGAGCCAGCTGCTTGAACTTAGAAATGCTTACGCTGGCATACAACATAAGCATTTTGTGCCCTCATGCTGGCACAGCTGTTCTCTTACATTCTGTCCTTAGAGGTTACATGGAGTCTTAGATTCGGTAGGTAGGCAGGCAAGAGTAGATTTCATTGTGCAGCAGCAGCAGAAGCACCCAGGCTATGCTATGACATACAGAAGATGACATTTCAAGCAGCTTTCTCTTAAGATTTCACTCAAGTCATGAATAAAAGCAGGTCCCACTTAGTTCCTAATGTCTTAAAAAGGGCACCCAGCCAATTATTGCTAGAAGCATGGAGAAAGTATGCAAGTTAGAATCCACTTTGAAGTGGAGCTGGGGTCACACACATGAAGATAACAAGACCTGCAGAAAACTTTGGGAGTATTTTAAGAAGTGGGCACAAAAAGAGCCCTGCCTTAAACTTCAGCCGCAAATCACTTCTCACTGACATACTGATGGCCTTGCAATAGTGAAGACAAAAAATTCTAGAGATAAGCAGCTATAAGCTAACGTCTTTCATCTTTGAGGCCAATGAGCAATACCTGAATTCCTGTTGTCACTTTATTATCCGGAAACAATAACTCTAGTTCCAGCAACACAGCTAAATGAACAGTGTTTCACTCGGAGCTCAGAATTTAACCAAAGCTGCTTAGAATTTACTTCTCCAGCTTTTATTCACGGGCCTCATTCAGTCACCACACTAGTTCAATCTACAAAGCATATTTTAGAGATCAGGAACATGTGACAGGTTTCCATTCTCTTTCTGCCTCTCTTCCTCTCTCATGTGTGCATATACTTCCTTTCTTCCATGGTTTGTTTTGAGGTAGCGCTAGTTAGCATTTATCATTGTTTGCACCTGAATCAAGCAAATCATGGAAAGAAGAGAGAATCTTTGAGAGGACAGGGCTGCAGTTCAGTGACAGAGGATCTAGAAAGTCACAGCTTCAATTCATGACATCTCCAGCTTGGGTGGGAGAAACCTCAGTCTGAAACCCTAGAGCCACTACTGGTCAGTGTAGACAAAACTGAATTAGACGGACCAACAGCCCCATTCAGTATACGGCAGTTTCCTATGTATGTCTCTATGACAGACAGAAGGGAGCAAGCATTACTGAATGCTAGGTTTAGACTAGGCCACTGGACAATAATCTATAAAACACAAACTGCAACCAAACCAGAAGTTTACCATCAAGTAGCACCATTTAGAAACTTGGCCTAGTAAAAATTTGGCCCTTATGAGGCCACCTTTAAATTTCTCGTTTTATGTTCTGTTACCATTCATGTTCAACATTCACAAGGGTCCAAGCTCACCAGACTTCTAAACACACAAGCAGGGAGAGACTATGGCATATCACCAGCATTAAAACTTTAAGCAAGGAAAGTCCCATTACTATAGGAAGCTTAGTGCTTCACTCCAACACTACAGCTTAAAAAAAAAAATCAAACCTGACTTCAGGGATGCTGAAAGTATCAAGCACAGACTACAGACAGATTAATTTTGTTAGTGGCTAATCAATCTGGCAGGACTAAGCATCTTGCAGCATTATTAGTTTTAATATGTTCAGAGAAGAGAGGCCATAAAGCTTCAGGAAGAACATTTTGTATTTGATAATTAGAACGTCCACAGATCTATTAGCCGCTGAAACCCATAAATGCAATGTTTGCTTGCTAGAAGGCCTTCCAAAATTCAGTTTTGTTGGGTGCTCTTGTTCAGCTTTCTGGAACATCAACCCTGCAAATGAGTGTTTAGAAACCAGCCTCACAACTGCCAGAACAAAGGTATTGGCTGACTCAAGTTGAAATGCTTAATCACTTTTCTTAAAAGCAGATGCTTGTGAACACCCTCAGTCCCTTTACCAAATGCAGCATGTAGGCAGCATTATACCAAAACAACATGGTGTTCAGTTTTGTTACTGGGGCCCAGCCAGTGGCTTCTGAGGTCACATAACCAATCTGCTGCAGCAATACACAATGCCTGTGTGATTCACAGACCTAACAAGAAGTGTGATGAGCATTTGGACTGATGCTGCCAGTATGAAGAACCACCCCTTAAGATTTTCCCCGCAAACCATTTTTGTTCTCTACCTAGCCAATTGATGCTTGCCCATGAATGTTCTCTTCTCCACATCACAAGCCCTTAAAAAGCTGTCTAACTAGCAGTTCATAAACGTTTTAAAATCAACTGATATAAAATTCCATAGGTGGCATTTCCTTGTAAAAAATAAGGAGACATCTTATTACATTCTCATGAAATAAATTCCAAGGATTATAATATTAAAAGGCTCAACAAAATACCTGTACAATGTTCGCAAAGTCTATTTTATGTCCACTTATAATTGTCTTTAGAGATATAATATTTGCCTTGTAGTTTACCTCTACTCTCATCATCCGGTAACAGCACAGCTTTGACCCTGAAATTATTTACTACTTCTGCATGTGCATCCATAAAAATAAACATAAGAGGGGCTGACAAGTCTGAGCTCTGACCATATAAGTCTGCAGTCCAGTCTGATTGTTATTTTGCTATAAGGTGGGACACTAATATTTCCCTTTAGCACTGACAAGTTCTTTAACATATATAATGCAGTAGGAGCACTTGATTAGGTGCTTCCCCATTCTCTCGAACATATCAAAAGCAACAGTTACCCTTCAATAGAAAATTCCCCAAAGCTTCCACACACAGTCCCTCATCTATATGGGTGGACCAGCTGCTGTTTCTGTAACTAAAATGTATACTTCAGACATGCATTTTTATGAGACTTTTGGTGATACGAAAAAGTAAACTTTCTATTTGAAATTGGCATGCCACAGAAAAAAGGAGAAACCATCATGTTTCTAGCTCTGTGATCACCTCTTTCAGCATTCTGAAATCTCTACAGGCCTCAGTACTCTACCATCACAGAATAATATCTCAAAGAAGGTGAGGCAGCCAAATGAATAATAAAAATAGCATCATTTGGTAGAGACTAAGAAGGAACACAATTTTCAATGTATGACAGATGACAGCTGTGTTCCAATTTCATTAGGGAGAATAAGAACTGAATACAATGGAAAAGAGATTTTCAGTACAGCACAGTTCCACAGTTCCAAGTGGAAATGTATTACTATGTAATGACACATAAGATCCATTTTAGAGGCTTTTAAAAGGTGTTGAATTGCTTTTCAGAAGTAATGTGGGCTTAAATCAATGCCAGTCTGAAGGAAGATGGGACTAGACAATATCCAGGCTAAAATGTTTCTAAAAACTTCTCTACAGATATGAAGGCTGCCAGCTGTCAATTGATACCATTAATATGGCTATTTCTCATTTTTACTGGGCTGAAGTTGAGAGAGGGAATGCTAAAAAGAAATCAAATGGGAAAGTAATGTCAATGACAACTAATGCACACAAAAAGTTTAGGGTCTTATTTGTACACGCACACCCCAAATTTGAAGTTACAGAAAAATCTCCATAAACCGAAGACTTACACATTCCTATGCCAAATCAGCTGAGCCACAGAGGTCACCAAGCTGGTTCTGTGTATCTTTTATTTCAAAAACAAAGTGACCAAATGTGGACTAGCTTCCCCTGTGACCACCGCCTCCCCAACCCTGCACCAGCCACCCTTCCTCTACACCCCTCAACGCCAACTTCCTTCACCATGCCTCCTTCCTCGCCCCCTCCCCCAACTTACCAAAAAGCAAAGCTGAGGCCAGTTGTGGATAAAATACCTATATGTGTAAATGGAGTAGGGTTCAGACAGATCTTTGGTGATCAGTCTCATGATATCGGGCATCTGCAGCTCGGACTCATAGCGGACGTATCGTATCGTCAGGTCCCCTTCCTCCTCCTCCGCCTGCTGGGGGCCCCAGGAAGAGTCCGTGGTGGGGGCCCCCGGGGGGGAGCATTTCTGCAAGCTGCAGTTGGAGGCCAAGGACCTGGACAGGAGCAGCAGGGACTCCTCCTCCTCCTGGTGGCCTCCCCCTCCTTCCTCTTCCTCCTCCTCCACCCCTCCCGCTCCAGCCAGCCCATTCCTGTCCCCTTCAGAGGGGGCAGAAGCAGCGTCGTGGCGGCGCTTCTGCTGCTCTGGGGGCTGCGCAGTCCTTGCTTGGGAGCGGGGGACCCGGTGGTGGTGATGGTGGTGGTTGCTGAGCGAGGAGGGAGGCTGCTGCTGGGGGGGCAGCTCCGGACCCTCTTCCTGCTGCTGCTGCTGCTGCTGGCCGTGTCCCATTGTCTTGCCAGCGGAGCCGGGGCTGCTCCTGCCGCCGCCGCCGCTGCCGCCTCTCTTGCTGCCCGGCGGGCGCTGCTTCTCTCCGCCGCCGCCGCTCAGGACCTTGCCCTTGAGGGGGCCGCGCAAGTGCCGCAGGTCCGGCCCGGAGATGAGCCCGTTGAGCTGGTGGTTGCGCCGGTGCGGCGGGCAAGGCCGGCGGCGGTCCCGGGCGCCTTCATCCCCGGCCTCCTCTTCTTCTTCCTCGCGGGGCCTCCTTCCTCCTTCCTCCTCTTCTTCCTCCTCCTCCTCCTCTTCCTCGGCGGCTCCCGGAAAGGGCAGGAGGAGCGAGGCGGCGTCTCCCGGCGGCGAAGCGAGGAGGCTGCTAGGCCCGGGCGGAACCTCGGCCATGTCCTGAGGCGGGAAGAGACCGGCAAGGGGAAGGGGGAGAAGCGTGAGAAAGAGAGGCGACCCCCGCCCAAGACGCTCCCCTCGCCCACACGCCCCCCCCCGGCCGCCCCTTCCCCACCGCCGCCCCGTCTCCGCCTCACCCCAAAATCCCCTCAGCAGCAGCAGCAGCAGCCGCGGCGCCTCCCGCTCCCCTCCTCCGCTCCTCCTCATCCAGCGGCCGTAAAGCGAGGGCAGGTTTCCCGTCAGGCCAGGCCGCCGCTCTCGCGCGAGGGCGGACGAAGGAAGAGCGCGACACTTCGCGCCGGCGCCTCGCTTTACGGCCGGGCCCCCTCAGGAAAGGGCTGCGAGGGAAAAGGGAAGGAGAAACGGCGTAAGGAGGGGCGGGGCCTCGCCGAGAGGGCGGGGCGCGGCTTCTGCGCGCGCCGTCGCGGCCCCTCCCACCCTGCGGGGCGACGCTTCCGCTCGCGCGCTCGCTTTGTGCTAACGGTCCCCGTCCTCCTTTTCTTATCTCTATGGTCCTAACAAGTCGCGGAGACTCTATGGTCAGCGAGAGAAAGAGAGGCCGATACAGTATATGCTGGTTCTATTTCTCTTTTAAAAAGCTGTCCCTTCACGGATAGGCCCTCGCGACGGTGGGAGAGCTGCGCAAGCGCAGATCGTGCTTTGGCTGAGGGCTAGGCGGGAACGAGCTTGGGGGCGGGGCTAGCGGGGGAAAGCGATCCTGTACACGTTTCTCACGTCAAGGGGGGAAAGACACGTGTACAGATGCATGTGAGTATGGGCGTACACGTGTGCGGTTTTCGTGAACTATATTTCTCGGGTGACTACTTTGACTAAAGCTCTTCATTACATCCCCCTCAAATTAAGATGATGGATCATCACCATCCGTTAATTAAATCACCCTTTATCTCCATGGAAGCAAAGGTGGAACGTAGTAAGAACAATTATAATTATTAACTTCATTTGTATACTGCCCTCCTTCACAACGTAAAAATGCAAAATGAGAGCACAAAATACATAATAAGACAGAATCAAACCTATAACCCCCCTCCCACAAGCACAGGCCATAGAATATTAGTCAGCCCACAGCCTGGTTATAGAGATTGTTGTTGCTGTTGTTGCTGCCCAGCTGGTTTCCCCCAGAGTGGTTTCCGCAGCCACTCTGAGCCGTTTACAGTGTACATATAAAAACATGGTTTTTTCCTGGTCCAGAAAGATATAAAGGGGATGCGGGTAGCGCTGTGGGTTAAACCACAGAGCCTAGGACTTGCTGATCAGAAGGTCAGTGGTTTGAATCCCCGCGATGGGGTGAGCTCCCGTTGTTCAGTTCCGGCTCCTGCCAACCTAGCACATGACCCGGAAGCTGTACGCCCGCTCCCTCGGGCAATAAAGCGAAATGAGCGCCGCAACCCCAGAGTCGGCCACGACTGGACCTAGTGGTCAGGGGTCCAGGGGTCCTAAAGGTCAGATGGTGGCCCACCTCTGGCAACTCCCCTCCACCCCTGGTAGGGGCTGGTGGGAGTTGTAGTGCAGGACATCTGGGCAGCACCAGGTTGCAGAAGCCTTTCCTTTCCATCCCCTTGGAGCCCCAGACCCTCCCATTCTTTGAGGCCACCTGTTTGCTACTCAATGGACAGTTGCCTCCATGAATCCCGCCGTCTCTCCTGCCATGTGCAAAGTGGCCGTTGTGCCATGGAGATCAAGCAGGACCACCTGTCCAGGTTTCACGTGAAAATGTCCCCTGAAAGGAACTTGGGTCATTTGCTTCAGATAGCAAAGGCCGTGTTCTCTCGGCCTGAAGTCACAAAGCTTGCAGTGATGTCAGAACCGGCTGCAGGGTGGATGTCTGTGATCGATACTTCAACATCAATTTTGTGTCTTTTCCTTAGCTGAAGCAGTTTTTTGCTCCTCCTTTTCTTCTAATTTCTCTCCTCATTGATTTTGTCTTCCTGCCTCCTCGCCTTGCAAGTTTGCTGTCTTTACCTCCCCTCCTCCCAGGCAGCCTCCTTTATTGCTAGCGTCCCTTATCTCCCTCCCCGATCGCTTGCCATCAGCGGCTTTGTTTCAGCACCCCCTTCCCTCTTTTTTTTTAAAAAAAGGATGATCTGCTTTTTTCCCCTGGGCAATTGGGCTCCAGGGACCACACATTCACTCCATAAGACACACAGACATTTCCCCTTACTTTTTAGGAAGAAAAAAGTGTGTCTTGTGGAGCGAAAAATACGGTACATAAAATAAAAACAACAACCCAACAACCTCCCATGTGGAAAAAAAATCACATTTTAAAAGGGCATAGGATCCTGGCAACTTTTAAAGTAAGACAATTAAAAAACTGCTCATTGGAAAGATCATGATCTCAGAAATGTCTGCAGCAATATTTGTTGGCAACCCAATTGGCTGAGTGTATGGTTTACTCCTGTGGCCTTTCTTCTCCCAAAGATGTCCTGCAAGGCAGCAGGTATGGGTTTTTCCCGGGGTTTACTCCCGAAGCCTTTCTCACGAATGCATATAGCCAGAAGGCAGCAGAGGTTTAGGACCAGAGTTTTCCTTCTCCTAGATGGGCTACCTTCCCAGTGGACAAGCCCTACCTGCCCCTAAGGGCGGTGTAGAAATGTAATAAGCAAGCAAGCAAAGCCATCTCCATCTTTCACCTAAGATGCACTCCTCTCCTGTCTTTCACCTGGCTGGGATGAAAAGGGGCAGGCAAGTTTCACCACAGGAAGAGAAGAAGAGTCTGTTAGATCCAGCATCTTTTTCACCCAGTGGCCAAACGCCCTCAAGGGAAACCCATAAGTTTCCTCTGCCTGAGAGCTATGAATTGCTGCTGGCAGCCTGTGATGGTTCTAGGGGTTGCTCGTGCGTAAGCCGGTGCGAACACCTGGCTGGGTTGCCTGAGTGAACCTTTTCTGTCCGGACAGCCACTCTCCTGTGGCTGTCTCAATCGCTGGCAGAATCCGTCAGTGGGCGTTTCTTAAACTTCTTCCAGCAAAGAAGCTCTTTGACGCCTAGTCTCCTCCTACTCTCTCTGCGCGGAAGCCTTCTATAGCATCTAGATCAAGGGAAGTAATAGTGCCACTGTATTCTGCTCTGGTCAGACCTCACCTGGAGTACTGTGTCCAGTTCTGGGCACCACAGTTCAAGAAGGACACTGACAAACTGGAACGTGTCCAGAGGAGGGCAACCAAAATGGTCAAAGGCCTGGAAACGATGCCTTATGAGGAACGGCTAAGGGAGCTGGGCATGTTTAGCCTGGAGAAGAGGAGGCTAAGGGGTGATATGATAGCCATGTTCAAATATATAAAAGGATGTCACATAGAGGAGGGAGAAAGGTTGTTTTCTGCTGCTCCAGAGAAGCGGACACGGAGCAATGGATCCAAACTGCAGGAAAGAAGATTCCACCTAAACATTAGGAAGAACTTCCTGACAGTAAGAGCTGTTTGACAGTGGAATTTGCTGCCAAGGAGTGTGGTGGAGTCTCCTTCTTTGGAGGTCTTTAAGCAGAGGCTTGACAACCATATGTCAGGAGTGCTCTGATGGTGTTTCCTGCTTGGCAGGGGGTTGGACTCGATGGCCCTTGTGGTCTCTTCCAACTCTATGATTCTATGATTCTGCGCAAGGAGGGGGTAGGCAGCGGAGGACCTCTACTCTCTCCGCTGGTCCCCGGCAAGGAGTCATGGGACCGCCTCGCCGCTTCCCCCATCTGTCCCCCTTCTCCACTGGTGCTACGCTGATTCTCTTCCCCAGAAGATGGGCTGCCTCTCCCAATCCCGGGGCGCTCTCTGGAATCCCTCTGGATTTTGCTCTCTCCCTCCGGCACTGATGGCAGTTCCCTGACACAGCCAAAGCAGACGATACTGAGTTAGGTGGCTGAAAAACATTATATATCGCTTGGGAAGACAGGTGAACCAATGCCAGTGTACTGGAAGAAGCAAAGTGTTGAAGCAATGATTCTTCAACTTTGTTGGACTGGTCATCTGGTGCGGATGGCCTGATGATTGTCTTCCAATGCAACTACTCTATTTCCAACTTAAAAATGGAAAGCGTCATGCTGGTGGTCAACCAAAGAGCTTTAAAGACTCTCTCAAGGCAAATCTTTAAAAATGTAGTATATAAAGAGAAATTTCCTGGAAGTAAAAATTAGGCTTAGGGGTAAAATAAGATTATGTTGTCAATAAATATTAAGGATTGGAGTATTAATAAAGGTGAAGAAGTTAATAAATGAAAGAAGTTAATATTATTAGAACTGTGAATTTGGAGAACTGCTAAACAGGTGATAGACTGAAATTCAGTTAGAGGGGATTCGAGGAAGTCAGTTATCAGTGTAATGAAATTAGGATTGGGAAGTTAAAATCTTTCTTTTTTTAATGTGTTTTTCTTTATTTTTATGTATTGTAATGTTTTTGTTTTTTCCTTGTTTATTTCTTATGTGATAAATGTGAAAATCAATTAAAAAAATTGAAAAAAATAAAAATGTAGTATAAACACCAACAACTGGGAAACACCGGCCTGCGAGCGCTCCAGCTGGAGAACAGCCTTGACCAAAGGTGTCATGGGCTTTGAAGACACTCGAACTCAGGATGCAAGGGAGAAACTTGCTAAGAGAAAGGCAAATCCACACTGTGATCAACTCCCGCCCGGAAACCAAAGTTCCCCCTGTGGAAGGACGTGTGGATCCAGAACTGGCCTCCACAGTCACTTACGGACTCATCGTTAAAACCATGTTTATGGAATACAATCTTACTCAGCTACCAGGGATTGCCAAAGAAGAAGGTAGCCCAAGATCACATAGAAGATGGAGCAAGATTGTTTTCTCCTGCTTTGGAAAGTAGAACTCGAACCCATGGCTTCAAGTTACAAGAATGGAAATTCCGACTAAACATCAGGAAGAACTTTCTGACAGCAAGAGCTGTCTACATTTTATATGTGCCTTTTTCAGATGTTGTGAGTTTGTACTTATCGTCTGTCCATTGGTTGGAGGGAACCCCTTTAAATTTTTCCAGTTCTTTAATACCTGTCTGCCATGCTGGTGTTGGTGCAAAAAAATGGAAAACAGATAACGAAAGAAAAGAGGCGTCTCGAACTGCTAGAATATGTGGAGTTAGCAGGCATGGCCACCAGAATACGAAACCAAAATGATGATCCCAGGAGTAAAAAAAGGTTTTATTTAAATATGCAACGACAGCAGCATGAATATTATTAGCTAAGTACTGGAAAGAAGCAGGTGTTCCAGCGAAAGAAGATTGGCAAGTCAAATTAATGGAATATGCTGAAATGGCTAAATTGACGTTAAAACTAAGAAGAATAGACAACAACGGATTTAAAGAAGAATGGAAGGACTTTATTGCATATATACAAAAGCATTGTTCACAGGTCAATTCATTGGCAGGATTTTGAAGTACTTGTAATGTGATTATGAATAAGATAATAAGTAAAAACAATGACTTTTCAGGCTACAGAGGATGTGAAGAAATACAATGTAACCAAGGAAGGGTTCAGGGGGAAGTCAATTTTTTAAATATTTGGACCTGAGTATATATTGTTATTGTATAAGTTTGTTATTTTTGGAAAATTAATAAAAGGTTATATAAAAAAGGAAAGAAACCAAAATGATAAAAGATATAAGGAAGACTGGGTATTATTTATTGATTATATGAACAAAAATTATAAGCAGGCAATTAGCCTAGCAGGATGGTAATATTTTCAGCAGCGTAAGTTAGAACTAGAATTAATGGGCTGAGCAGAGAAAGATTGGGGAAACTAAGAAGACGCGAAAGGAAGTGGAAGTCCGTCAGTTACCGTATTGTTTTTAAAAATGTAATAGAATATCTAACATGTAATTTTATTTTTCCTATTTCCTATTACTTTCGGGGGTGTTTCTTGTGTTGAAATGTATCAGAAATGCAAATTTAAAAAATAAATACCTGTCTTTTTGCAGTAGTAAGGGAGTTCATTCTTATTGTCCCCTTGTTAGGTTCCATGTATTGGGGATATAATTCAGAAGGGTATTTTCCTCTGCAAATTTAAGATTTTTCCATACAGTTACATTAATTGTCTCTGTTACCCTATGCTAAAAATTTGTGAATACATTGGTAAGAACATATGTTTTAAAAAAGTATTGACCCTGTTCAGGGTGGATTTGATTAAATCAAATTGCTTTAAGTCATGATTTAAATAACGATTTAAATCACTAGTCAATAAGACTTGATTTAAATCACTAGCCAGCAAGACTTGATTTAAATCATTATTTTTTTACAGAAAGACTCATTCTTGCTGGTATAATCTTAATATTTACAACCAGATGAAGGTTTCATTTTTGGAATAACAAATTTTCAGAGTAGTTTTTACAGTTATATCAAAAATTACTGATTTGGTTATACTATTAGAAATACATTGACAGATAATTATGAAATTATTGTGAGGTTTAGTAAGTTAACTGTTTATATTTGGACAACTTTTCTGCTGTACTTTATTGGAAGGAGAAAAACGATCATTTCCTTAATAACAATTTAAACAATTTATTTAACTAAAACAATAGCATTATAGCATATGTTTGTTAACTGATGTGGTTAAACAATTTTTTAAAAAAGAAACCTTAGACTGAGTTTTAGCACACATGAAAAACTAAAAACCAATCCTTATTTCCTGATGAATAGCCTTTGGACTACAATGTAACTTAAATAGAAAACTATCTTTAGAAATATTTTCCCTCCAAAAGCGTTTCACTTTAAAAATCCAATTTAAATTTTAAAAAAATCAGATTTAAATAAAAAAAATCAGATTTAAATAAAAAAAATCAATTTTTTAATATTTAATTTTTAAAAAAGTCATCCATTTTTATCCACTCTGACCGTGTTACATCTCCAGCAGCTAATGTTTTTTGCCTCTTGCACCGCTTAGATCTGGAATATGAAAGGCAGTTTGCATTAACAAACATAATATCGCTAGAGGGCAATGTTGCATAGCTTTCTCTGCCAGCGCTGAAAAGCACCGGGATAAATTCCCTTTCAGTTGCTCTGGGCACCTCTCCCCTCATTAAGTTTTGATATGCATACCTCTAAAAAGCGTGAATGCGGTGTACAAGTTTGCAAAGATAGGGTCTCATTGTGGGTAGGGATGGCCAAGGAATTCAATTCAGTTTACTTTGAGAGGTGAACTTACTCGATCCACACTCACGGAAGCAAAATGTAAACCAGAACCAAAACAAAATTTGCACTTCTCTGGATTTTGCAATGCAGTCACCCAGCTAAGCCTTATGAACGAAAATGGGATGAAGAGGGTTGGAAAAATGCACTTGTGTGAAAATAACATCCAAAATGCATTATATTGCGGGTGGGGATCCTTTGAGAGCGCAAAATATGGTCTGAAGCTCAACATCAAAAAAACGAAGATCATGGCCACTGGGCCCATCACCTCCTGGCAAATAGAAGGGGAAGAAATGGAGGCAGTGAGAGATTTTACTTTCTTGGGCTCCATGATCACTGCAGATGGTGACAGCAGCCACGAAATTAAAAGATGCCTGCTTCTTGGGAGAAAAGCAATGACAAAGCTAGACAGCATCTTAAAAAGCAGAGACATCACCTTGCCAACAAAGGTCCATATAGTTAAAGCCATGGCTTTCCCAGTAGTGATGTATGGGAGTGAGAACTGGACCATGAAGGCTGATCGCCAAAGAATGGATGCTTTTGAATTCTGGTGCTGGAGGAGACCCTTGAGAGTCCCACGGACTGCAAGAAGATCAAACCTCTCCATTCTGAAGGAAATCAGCCCTGAGTGCTCACTGGAAGGACAGATCCTGAAGCTGAGGCTCCAAGACTTTGGCCACCTCATGAGAAGAGAAGACTCCCTGGAAAAGACCCTGATGTTGGGAAAGATGGAGGGCACAAGGAGAAGGGGACAACAGAGGACGAGATGGTGGGACAGTGTTCTCGAAGCTACCAGCATGAGTTTGACCAAACTGCGGGAGGCAGTGGAAGACAGGAGTGCCTGGTGTGCTCTGGTCTATGGGGTCACGAAGAGTCGGACACAACTAAACGACTAAACAACAATCCTTTGAAAATGTGTATATCAGGCAAAATTGACTTCAGGCAGATGCCTTCACTGTACTTTTTCGGGCACCTGCTAAACACATTTTTGTTTATGCAAGACGTTTAGAAAGTTGATGTGTGTTTTAAATATGTTCTTGGTTTATTGCTGACCATTCTTCCTTAGTCTTGGTTTCCAGACCAGTTATTCTCCTGGCCGCCCTCCTCTGAAGCTTGCTTCTTTTGTCTGACTGACGAAGAATTCTGCATAACCTGTAAGCCTGCATGCTCTTATATTGGCAGATAAAGAGACACACATCTCAAACCTTTCTTTTTCTTTTTCTTCTTCTTAACTTACATCTCAGATTCTCCCCCTGCCCCACACCCAGCCATTCGACTTTTGGATATCACATTGCAAAAAATGAATTGAGAAGTCAGAAGGGACCCATTTGTTTTATTTCTATGGCATGGGTAGGCAAACTAAGTCCTGGGGGCCGGATCCAGCCCAACCGCCTTCTTAATCCGGCCCACAGGAGTCAGCATGTTTTTACACGAGTAGAATGTGTCCTTTTATTTAAAATGCATCTCTGGGTTATTTGTGGGGCCTGCCTGGTGTTTTTACATGTGTAGAATGTGTGCTTTTATGTAAAATGCATCTCTGGGTTATTTGTGGGGCAGAGGAATCCATTCATTTTTATTTCCCCCCCAAAATATAGTCTGGCCCCCCACAAGGTTTGAGGGACAGTGGACCGCCCCCCTGCTGAAAAATCTGCTGACCCCTGTTCTATGGTAATGCAGCGCAAGGACCCAGGATCTACTGCTCCTTTTAAAAAAAAAGCTATTTATTTACTTTTGAATGAAATCCAGACTTATTCTGTGCATAAGTGATTGTGCTTTCTGTAAGCAAGAGAAACAGTGAGCCCAGGTTCCTGTTCTGTCTAGAACCACACTGGGCTGAGTTATCACGGGGGTTCCTCTCCTCTTCTTTTGGATATCATACACCATCTGGCTCTCTGGCAAAGCTTAGCAAAGCACCATCTTGAGTGGGGCAAATTGCTGGCGGTGAATCAGCTGCACCTGTTGGGTTTTAACCTGCTCTTGACTGTGAAAGAGCAGCAACAGTTGCAGACCATTCAGAGCAGAGGTCAGCAACCTTTTTCAGCCGTGGGCCGGCCCACAGTCCCTCAGACCTTGTGGGGGGCCGGACTATATTTTTTTGGGGGAAATGAACGAATTCCTATGCCCCACAAATAACCCAGAGATGCATTTTAAATAAAAGGACACATTCTACTCCTGTAAAAACACGCTGATTCCCGGACTGTCCAGGGGCCAGATTTAGAAGGTGATTGGGCCGGATCCAGCCACCCGGGCCTTAGTTTGCCTACCCCTGATCCAGAGCATCTCCGGACGTACAAAAACCCCTCTGTTTAGGCTTCCCCACTTTGGATTGCAGGATACGGAGTGCAAATCATCACCATCACTACAGACTTAGAATTGTAGATTCGGAAGGGACCCAGGGGTCATCTAGTTCAACCCCCTGCAATGCAGGAATCGCAGCAAATGAATCCTTGACAGATGGCCATCCAAGCTCTGCTTAAAAACCTCCAAGGAAGGAGAGTCTACCACCTTTCCATGTAGTCTGTCCCACTGCCAAGTGGCTCTAACCATTGTTCTTCCTAATGTTTACTTGGCCTCTCCTTTCCTGCAATTGACTCCATTGTTTTGGGTGCTGCCCTCTGTAGCAGAAAACAAACTTGCTCCATCTTCCATGCAACAGCCCCTCATATCACCTATCAATCTTCTCCAGGTGAAACATACCCACTAGGTTAATAATAATAATAATAGGGATGTGGGTGGTGCTATCAGTGTTTGTAAAAAACAAAAAGGTTCTGACCTCCTTTTTACTCCTTTGCCTAATCCTTGGACCTTAGTTGGCACAAAAGAGTCTTTGAGAAAGAGTATTCTTGCAGAGAAGGGACGCGGGTGGCGCTGTGGGTTAAACCACAGAGCCTAGGACGTGCCGATCAGAAGGTCGGCGGTTCGAATCCCCTTGACGGGTTGAGCTCCCGTTGCTCGGTCCCTGCTCCTGCCAACCTAGCAGTTTGAAAGCACGTCAAAGTGCAAGTAGATAAATAGGTACCGCTCCAGCGGGAAGGTAAACGGTGTTTCCGTGAGCTGCTCTGGTTTGCCAGAAGCGGCTTAGTCATGCTGGCCACATGACCCAGAAGCTGTACACTGGCTCCCTCAGCCAATAAAGTGAGATGAGCGCTGTAACCCCAGAGTCGGCCACGACTGGACCTAATGGTCAGGAGTCCCTTTACCTTTACGTTTTTATTCTTTCAATCCAAATTTCCAGAAAGGAATCGGCGCTCTCCGACAATGGCTTGCGGCTTCACCCCGCGAAGATGGTAGAAGATGGTAGACGACTCTCAGCTCCGCGCCGCTCACCCCCACTCCGTTCAGAAGCCTTTAAAAAGGCTCCCTTGCAGTCGGGGGGGCGCAAATGGAGCCCGCCGAGTCTCCGAGTTCACAGGCTTCACCGCCTGCGATTTCTTCGGGTCTCCACTTCGCCTCAGCGGCCAGACCCACGCTTCACGGAGCCGGTTCCCTCCGGAGCTCAGAGGGAACCCGCCATTAATCGCTGGCGCCGACCGGAAGTCTCTACCTTTACGTTTTTATTCTTTCAGAGTATTGCTGCTTTTATTCTTAAAAAGTCGTCTTCTCCAACCACAACCAACAGCTTTTACACACATCAAACGCAACGAGCTTTCTACCATCCAACCAACCCAACCCAACACTAACAATGACCGCTCTATATATACAGGTATAATTTGGTGAAAGGTTGCATGAGTCATTGTAGGCCACTGACTTAGTTCTTTTAGCATTAAAGAAACAGCAGCCAATTTTTAGCCATGACAGGTTCTGTGGTCTAAACCACTGATCCCCTTGGGCTTGCCAATCAGAAGGTCGGCGGTTCAAATCCCCGTAATGGGGTGAGCTCCCGTTGCTCGGTCCCTGCTCCTGTCAACCTAGCAGTTCGAAAGCACGTCAAAGTGCAAGTAGATAAATAGGTACCGCTGCAACGGGAAGGTAAATGGCATTTCCGTGCACTCTGGTTTCCATCATGGTGTCCCGTTGCGCCAGAAGTGGTTTAGTCCTACTGGCCACATGAACCAGAAAGCTGTCTACAGACAAACACCAGCTCCCTCGGCCTGAAAGCGAGATGAGCGCCACAACCCCATAGTTGACTTTGACTGGACTTAACCGTCCAGGGGTCCTTTACCTTTTACCAATAATAATAATAAGACATAAACCTTGCATGTAGAAAGCAAGCATATAAAGGAAGTTGATTTTAGCCTTCATACTCACATGCTAGGTTTCTTTGTGAAGGATTTTTCATTTCCATTTTCTATTAAGGAACATTCAGTCAACACCATGGCTGCTATGATGTTTTTTAATTTATTTTTTAATGGAAAGAACCATGGTCTCCTAATCATACGTGGGTGCCCCCTGAGACCCCAAAGCACAGATGGTGTTAAATATGTATTCCGTCTTTCAGTTACTTACTGTTTAAAAGAAGAAGAAAGGCATCACCAAAAACGGACACAGATTTGCACAATTTGCGTGCACTGCTGTTTATGTATAGATGCAAATTTGCACTGAAACACAGAAGAATTTTCACGAGTATTCTTTTATTGTGAAAACTGATTTTTTGTAGAAACATGGAGAACTGAATTTGCAACTGGGAAATTGAGAAGTTGAGACAGATTCATTGCCCTTACAACTTAAGGGAAAGCAATGGCTTTTTCCATTCTCTGGCCCTGGGAGCCTTTCCCAGACCATGATTTTGGGAACAGCACAAGCAGCTGGGAAAAGGAGTTCAGGGAGATATATATAGATATATATATATCCTAAGTTATGTGTCCTTGTTTCTCAGTGTGATCCTTTTACATGGATTTGTATGTTTTGTGATATTTTATGCATTGTGTCTTGCCGTTATTTTGATTATAGTTTAGTAATTTTTTATCGTAACTGATAAGTGTAAACTGTTTAATTATTATTTGCTGATATTTAATTTCACTGTTTACTATTTTATTCTAATAGATCATTGAATATTGCTTTATTTGCTATAAGTTGCTAATTTTAAAGTTATTGTGGCTTATTGCATTGGATCAGATGGTGTGATCTTCGCTGGCTATTTTGTCACTTCTTCAGCTTTTAAACCGCCTTGTGTATAGTAATATAGAAAGGCAGTATACAAATTAACAGTGAAATGCAATGAAATGCAACTGGCTGGGCTTGTCGGGGCTTTTTGTTCCTTGCGAACACCTTCAGCTGAATCAGAAATCACGCAGCGTTCAGAAGCATCTCTGCCTGGAAGTGGTCCAGTACTTAAGAGTTACGTTTATGTTGCAGTTGGGGATTAAATGGAAAGGGAGCAGATGGCAGCAGTGACCCCTGATGAAGAATCTTTTTCTTTTTTTGCTCAAGAAGGATCCTCCGCTAAAATTGCTACTGTTCTCCCATGTCGTGCAAGCACCCTCTGGTGGAGAAAGATAGCTAGTTCAGCCATCGCGCCTTGAAAACGTGATTGCAACAAGGAAAACTCACTGTAAACCATGGGTAGGCAAACTTGGGGCCGGATCCAGCCCACGGACGGTTCGGGAATCAGCGTGTTTTTACATGAGTAGAATGTGTCCTTTTATTTAAAATGCATCTCTGAGTTATTTGGGGGCCTGTCTGGTGTTTTTACATGAATAGAATGTGTGCTTTTATTTTAAATGCATCTCTGGGTTATTTGTGGGGCATAGGAATTCATTCATTACTTTTTTTCAAAATATATTCCAGCCCCCCACAAGGTCTGAGGGACAGTGGACCGGTCCCCTGCTGAAAAAGTTTGCTGACGCCTGGACCATCTCGTACCTACGAGACTGCCTCTCCTGGTATGTCCCACGGAGGACCTTACGGTCTTCAAATAAAAACATCTTGGAGATCCCGGGCCACAGGAGGTTAGGCTGGCCTCAACCAGAGCCAGGGCTTTTTCGGCTGTGGCTCCAATCTGGTGGAACGCTCTGTCACAAGAGACTAGGGCCCTGTGGGACTTGACATCTTTCCGCAGGGCCTGCAAGACAGAGCTGTTCCACCAGGCCTTTGGCCGAGGCACAGTCTGACTCCCTCCTTTGGCAATCTTCACAGAACTCTAGCTCAATGGTTGCCATCAATTTGACTCTGAATTGATTTTAGAATGAATTAATTTTAGAATGTATTTCAACTAATTGATTGTGATTTTATGTAAACTGTGTTATTTTTACTGTGGTTAGCCGCTCTGAGCCTGGCTTCAGCTGGGGAGGGCGGGATATAAATAAAATTATTATTATTATTATTATTATTATTATTATTATTATTATTATTATTATTTTGATCCAGTGAGCAACCTGGCCTCTGTATTCTGCACCAGCTGAAGTTTCCAAACCGTCTTCAGAGACAGCCCTACGTATAATTCATTGCAGTAATCTAACCTTGAGGTTTACCAGAGTACAGGGGCGTGGCTGGGCCACCAGCCGAAGCTGATAGAAGGCACTCTGCGCCACTGAGACCACCTGAGCCTCAAGAATCCAGGACCTGCTCCTTTAGAGCGAATGTAGCCCATCAACAGCAGGCGACCTCCCACCCATCTGGTCTAAGGGGCGACCCACAAATAGTGCCTCTGTCTTAATCCAGATTGAGCTGCGGTTTGTAGCCTGCGGAGACCAGAGAGCAAAATGAAAGCCAAAGACTGCAATCAGCTGGCGATTGGAGCAGATGTATTTGTCATGCATGGCATGTGTTTTTGTGAGAATGTGGGAGTGCAAGACCAGCCCTGCAAGATCAGGCCAGTGACTCATCTAATCCTGAATCCTGTTCTCACAGTTGACAAGAAGGAGTTGAGCAGGGCTGGGCGATATATCTATATATTGCCCCAAACCCGTTCAAAGTCCATATCGTGATACCAGTTTTGTAATTTTCGACCTGGCAATATATCACAAATCATGGTGTTGGTGTGTGTGTGTGCTTGCATGCTATGCAAAAATCACAATGCGGGGAAAACCATGAAGCCAGCCAATGTCTCTACACAGCACCATCCTTGTTTCAGACATTGTGATATATCGGTATATCATGATGTTTAGCTGGTGATATAGCACAGGGTTGAAAACCAGATATCCCCCAGCCTCTACATGTTGTTGTTTAGTCGTTTAGTCGTGTCCGACTCTTCATGACCCCCTGGACCAGAGCACGCCAGGCACTCCTGTCTTCCACTGCCTCCCACAGTTTGGTCAAACTCATGCTGGTAGCTTCGAGAACACTATCCAACCATCTCATCCTCTGTCGTCCCCTTCTGCTTGTGCCCTCCATCTTTCCCAACATCAGGGTCTTTTCCAGGGAGTCTTCTCTTCTCATGAGGTGGCCAGAGTATTGGAGCCTCAGCTTCAGGATCTGTCCTTCCAGTGAGCACTCAGGGCTGATTTCCTTCAGAATGGATTTCAGAATGGAGAGGTTTGATCTTGCAGTCCATGGGACTCTCCAGAGTCTCCTCCAAAAGCATCAGTTCTTCGGCGATCAGCCTTCTTTATGGTCCAGCTCTCACAGTTCCATCCTTATTTCAGACATCATGATATATCAATGTATCGTGATGTTTAGCGATATGGATATGTTGAAGTATCACCCGAAGTATCACTTTTCTCTAAACCCAAAGGTCCCAAATGCTGCAGCTTCTCATAGGGGAGTCGCTTGACCTCCACAATCATTTTGGTTACCCTTTTGGGAACCGTTACCAGCTCTACAATATCCCTTGCACACAGCTAAACATTCAGGTGGATGGATCGCACCCTACAAAACAGCTGGACGACATTGTCAGCTAACAGTAAGGCTGGCTTTGCTAGAAACACATATTTAAGTTCTCCGATTCCAGAAGTCCCAGCCGCTCACAAAGGACGCCGTTTCAAGGAAAATACAAGAACAACGGCATCACCTGATGCATGTTATCATTTTATTTTGCTGCTGGTGGGAAACTTGCCATATTTGCATTTTTGAGCCTGAATAGTTCTAATTTCCCATTTTTTAATTGCAGAAGCTCAAGAGGAACATTTACTTTGTTTTCACTGAGCAGTTATACAATTATTCCTTTTCAGATACTATGTGAACCATGAACCCTAATAGGCTAGGCTTTGTTAATGCAATTTGGCAGAGGTATTTACATGAAAACAGAAATCTAATGAATTTTTCAAATGAGTACATTGGTAACACAAAGTAATTACTTTTTGGGAGGTGGAGGAACCCAAAATTCATTAAACTTTTTTTTTTCTCAATTAGCAAAGTGACTTGCTAAATAAGCTGGGGATGGATGGAGAAGTGTTTTATTATAAACATGTTACACATATACCGCTCCCCAGCCAAACCAAGCAAATTTGCTTAGAGAGGGCAAGCTTGCCTTGGTGTTTCAAGGCCAAGTGAGGGCTGGAAGTTTTTGGAAGAATTTGCATAGAGCTGGGAAGGGGAAAGGCTGTGGCGTTTGTAAATAGCAGCAGCCGCAGCAGATGGTGCCCATTGGGTCTGATAGGATGAAATGCAGGGAGGCCAACAGTAGGTGGCGGCAGAACTTAAGACTAGCCTGCTGGATCTGACCAGTGGCCCATCTAGTCCAGCATCCTGTTCTTACAGTGGCCTGTGGGGAACCAGCAAGCAGGATTCTAGCACAAGAGCCCTTTCTCGTCGTTTTTAATGATGATGATGGAGGCTATCCTCCAAACCATGTGGAGAGGATTTTTTTCTAAACTCCCTCCCTTGTTTCTCTGGGCCTCTTCATCTCTTTACTACAGGGTCATCCTCCCAGATATATCAAGAGTGTTGACTTTCAAGAACCGACAACACTGTACCTTCATTCTCGAACTTAATCTGTTCCGGGAGTCTGTTCGACTCCTGAAACGCGATTCCGTTTGGCTGGAGGAGCTTCCTGTACTCAACCGGAAGCCGTGTCAGTCATTCGGCTTCTGAAAAACGTTCACAAACCGGCACACTCGCTTCCGGGATTGCGGCGTTCGGGTGCCGATTTGTTCAGGGTCCAAGCCGTTCGAGTACCAAGGTACCACTGTATCATTGAGTCCCACTCTCTTACTCTCCGCAAGATCTAGACTCAATCGAGACTGGAAGCAGCCCGTTGAGGGCAAGCATGGATGAGGGAGAGGGGATGCACCTCCATTTGTGTGCTATGAACAGGTCGGTATGTACGCAGCCCAGAGTTTCGCTTGCGTGAAAACCTTGCCAGTCTGTTTCTTTTAAACGTTCAGCCTTTGTTGTTGTTGTTTAGTCGCTTAGTCGTGTCCGACTCTTCGTGACCCCCTGGACCAGAGCACGCCAGGCACTTCTGTCTTCCACTGCCTCCTGCAGTTGGGTCAAACTCATGCTGGTAGCTTCGAGAACACTGTCCCACCATCTCGTCCTCTGTCGTCCCCTTCTCCTTGTGCCCTCCATCTTTCCCAACATCAGGGTCTTTTCCAGGGAGTCTTCTCTTCTCATGACGTGGCCAAAGTATTGGAGTCTCAGCTTCAGGATCTTTCCTTCCAGTGAGCACTCAGGGCTGATTTCCTTCAGAATGGAGAGGTTGGATCTTCTTGCAGTCCATGGGACTCTCAAGAATCTCCTCCAGCACCATAATTCAAAAGCATCAATTCTTCGGCGATCAGCCTTCTTTATGGTCCAGCTTTCACTTCCATACATCACTACTGGGAAAACCATAGCTTTTACTATACGGACCTTTGTTCAGCCTTTGGGAAGTGGTAAATCTGCAAGCAACACAAAAACCTTTGATTTCTTTCAGTTCAACAGAGAATACCCGAAGCCTTTACGATGGCTCTTGATGCACAGTGTTAAATACATTGGTTGGTGGGGGTCCCCTTTGTCTCTTCCCCCAGTGACCCACTATACTTTCCATAAGCAAGGCCGGCGAGGGGGGGCGAGGTAGCTCTTTCCTTTTCTGAATATTCTCTCATTAGGCTGGAGGGGTGCACACCAGAAGGGCTAATTGTTGGAATCTTTAATTGTTCCCCTATGACCCCGGCTTCCCTCGGGTGATAGTGGGCCACCACTGGATCTAATAGAGAGAAAATCTGACTGCCGCTCCGACTAATGGAACACTTTCCCCTCATTTTCTCCGTAGGGGGGGCTGTGGGAGTGCAGCGTTCTAATTGTTGCTCTTACGGTAATTGGAGGTAGTAGGTGTACGAATAATTTCATTGTCTTTCCTGCAAGGGGGTAGGTTTATTTACGACCTCTTTGACGCCTCTTAGACCCCGGCAGCAGCGCGGCGAAGATTGCATTAGCTTTCCTTGCTGATTGAGCAAGGGCGACCCGAAAGCTGTCATTAACTCGGGGAGAAGCCGGGAACCCGGCTGGAGAGGCAGGGTCTGGAGCAAATCGTGGCAGCGCGAGGTGCTAGAGAAGGTGCCATCCTGCCACAAATCTTGGGGGTTTTCTTGGAGCCCCCAAGCCCTCTCTGCTCTGGGGTGAAAAGCAGGCTGGTTTCAGGCTCTTTCCTGAAAGGAAGCTAAATTGCAAAAGCCGCCCACCTCCTCGGAAAAAATCCCAATTTCCTGCCACTTTTGCCACTTTTCTCTTCGCCCTAATAACGTTTGGATCATCTTCTTTCTGCAAATGCAAGAGGGAATCCCAGGATGGTGTCGCAGCACCATGCGGCCAATCAGAGGTGGCCATGTGACTAAAGGACAAAGAAAGCCAATTGAGAGAGAGGAGAACGTGCCCAGGATCTCGCAGTGATATTGCTGTGGCTAACCTACGGGAGGCTGGCAAGCAGGACCTGAGTGCGAGAACACCCCAACTGTGAATCCCAGCATACTGTCTCCGATATTGAAGAATATAGCCTTATTATAAAAATATAGCGGGTGGCGCTGTGGTCTAAAACACTGAGCCTTGGGCTTGCCGATCGGAAGGTCGGCAGTTCGAATCCCCACGACGGGGGGGGGGCTCCCGTTGCTCTGTCCCAGCTCCTGCCAACCTAGCAGTTCAAAAGCACACCAGTGCAAGTAGATCAATAGGTACCACTCCAGCGGGAAGGTAAACGGCATTTCCGTGCACTGCTCTGATTCGCCAGAAGTGGCTTAGTCATGCCGGCCACATGACCCGGAAGCTGTCTGCAGACAAACGGCAGCTCCCTCGGCCTATAGAGTGAGATGAGCACGCAGCCCCAGAGTCGTCTGCAACTGGACCTAACAGTCAGGGGTACCTTTACCTTTAGAGTTGGAAGGGACCATGAAGGCCATACTGTCTAGGCCTCTGTGATGCAGGAATACTTTTTGCCCAACGTGGGGCTTGAACCGATGATCTTGACATGAAGAGTCTCATGCTCTACCAACTGAGCTATTGGATGAGGCTCATGATAAGGCTCAGGGAGCTTCATTATGCTCAGGAGGCTGCTAGTATAATGATGATGATGAGCTGCCATGGATGCTTTAGCTGAGATTCCTGCATTGCGGGGGGTTGGACTAGAGGACCCAGCTCTATGCTTCTATGATGATGATGATGATGATGATGATGATGAAGAAGAAGAATTTGGATTTGATATCCCGCTTTATCACTACCCGAAGGAGTCTCAAAGTGGCTAACATTCTCCTTTCCCTTCCTCTCCCACAACAAACACTCTGTGAGGTGAGTGAGGCTGAGAGACTTCAGAGAAGTGTGACTGGCCCAAGGTCACCCAGCAGCTGCATGTGGAGGAGCGGGGAAGCGAACCCGGTTCCCCAGATTACGAGTCCACTGCTCTTAACCACTACACCACAAAGGCTATGGGATTCCCTTCTTCACACACACTATGTATGTATGTATGTATGTATGTACGTACGTATGTATGTGTTAGGATATTTCTGTTCCACCTTAAAAGGGAGCAGGCTTTGTGAGTCACAGAGTCTGCGTATTTCCTGTTCACAGGATGTTTATGTTTTCAGTTGCTTTCGTTTCTTCTTCGTGCCTGAACGCCGATGCAGGCGGTCATGTTTTTCTTTGTTCTGACCAACGCTGAATAAACTGTAAATATGCTCTCCTGCTGTGCATCTTTCGCTGTGTGAATTCTGCTGATAGAGTGTGCACCAGCCTAAGAATGTGGCAATCTATTTCTGAGGCTTCGTGCCGCTAATTGCTGATACTGCGTGTCTACGGGAGATCGATGGATCGTCCGGCAGCCGGCTTGGGGGCTAGGATGGACTTTTTCTCCCTGGCAGTATCCCAACAGTATGTGTGTACAGTTTGGTTACCAGATTTTTTTCAATGAATCTGGGAACACTTTTTTTTTTTTTTTTGCTGAGTAGCAACAGGGAGTCAGTAGTGGGGATGGTGAGGCAAAAGACCCTGGGCCCAAGCCCACATGCATATTGAATAAAGGTGCAAAGCCCTTCTTTCGCACCCTGTGAAACATAAATGCACAGTTTTTTACAAAACAGGGCAATGGCACACTGCCTGCCCATGACTCCCAAGCCTTTCCTGATCTCCTTCCCCCTTTGTTTTGACAGATCAGGGGAGGCTCGGGAGTCACGGGCGGGCGGCTGTTGCCCAGGAGGGGCCAGCCTGTTAGCGCAGTTGGCTCTGGCTGGCTTCAGGAGCTGCTTGCTGCCTGCTGCCATGGCGCAGGTAAAGCGGCGCGTGCCACGGCAGCAAGCAGCTCCTGAAGCTAGCCAGAGCCAACTGCACTATCAGGCTGGCTCTGGGCTGCTGAGGCTGCCGCTGCCACATTTCCTGGGGACAGATTTGCAAATCCGGGGACTGTCCCCGGGAACGTCTGGTAACCCTAACGTACAGTATGTATGTATGTATGTATGTATGTATGTATGTATGTGTGTGTATGTATGTATGTATTAAATTTATATACCACCCTCCATCGAAAGCCCATAGGGCAGTCTACAGTGTAAAAATACAAAATGTAAACACGAAATAATATCTTCATAACAAGAAACAACAACAACCAATAACCCCCTCGCACAAACAAATTTATAAGACTATAAAGGTAAAGGTACCCCTGCCCGTACGGGCCAGTAGTGTCCGACTCTAGGGTTCTGTGCCCATCTCACTTAAGAGGCCGGGGGCCAGCGCTGTCCGGAGACACTTCCGGGTCACGTGGCCAGCGTGACGAAGCTGCTCTGGTGAGCCAGCACCAGTGCAGCACATGGAAACGCCGTTTACCTTCCCGCTATAAAGCGGTACCTATTTATCTACTTGCACTTAGGGGTGCTTTCAAACTGCTAGGTGGGCAGGAGCTGGGACCGAAAGACGGGAGCTCACCCCGCCGCGGGGATTCGAACCGCCGACCATGCGATCGGCAAGCCCTAGGTGCTGAGGTTTTACCCACAGCGCCACCCACGTCCCGTTTATAAGACTATAAAATGGTTTTAATCAGCTAAATGCCTGGTTATAGAGGAACGTTTTCTCCTGGCAACTTTAACCTTCTCATCACGGCGTATTTGGGGCAATGTGTGCTGGAGCAGCCAGCAGTACCTGTGTGTGTGCAAAACTTACCTGCATACCTTTATAAACCTTTCCTATTCCCACTCCTTCCGTCGCAATTGCCTTCCTGTCCCCCTTACACCAGAGCCCTGTGCCAGGAGAGCTAATCCAGACATGAAGGCGATTAACAGGGACAATAACATAATGCTGTGAACCGGTGGTGCCCTTTTTATGGTTGAGATGCTTATTTGTAGAGTGGTACCGAGGGTTAGGGATGCAGGTGGCGCTGTGGGTTAAACCACAGAGCCTAGGACATGCTGATCAGAAGGTCGGCGGTTCGAATCTCCGCGACGGGGTGAGCTCCCATTGCTCGGTCCCTGCTCCTGCCAACCTAGCAGTTTGAAAGCACGTCAAAGTGCAAGTAGATAAATAGGTACCACTCCTGCGGGAAGGTAAACGGTGTTTCCGTGCGCTGCTCTGGTTCACCAGAAGTGGCTTAATCATGCTGGCCACATGACCCGGAAGCTGTATGCCGGCTCCCTCGGCCAATAAAGCGAGATGAGCGCCGCAACCCCAGAGTCAGCCATGACTGGACAGGGGTCCCTTTACTTTACTGCGGGTTACAGATGCTTCAGGTTACAGGCTCCGCTAATCCAGAAATATTACCTCAAGTTAAGAACTTTGCTTCAGGATGAGAACAGAAATCGTGCTCCGGCGGCATGGCAGCAGTGGGAGGCCCTATTAGCTAAAGTGGTGCTTCAGGTTAAGAACGGACCTCCAGAACGAATTAAGTTCTTAACCCGAGGTACCACTGTATAGCATTTTCCTAAGTGCTCAAAAGCCCTTAGTTCACACAGAAAGTGAAGTCACAGCATCCCTTGGACCTGTCCAGGATATTCCCCCCAACATTATTCCAGGTTTCCAACATTACTTTGGAATAATTTTGGGATGGGGAACCAGAGACCCTCCACCTGTCCTCAACTACAACTCCCATCATGCTTTGTTCATTGGCCATGCTGGGGGGGGGGAGTGTCTGATGGGAACTGGGTTCCCCTTTGAGATGCCCATTTGTTTTTCCTGGGTGATGACAGACAGGCGGTTGCTTTGTTCCAGGTTGAAGGTGCTCCTAACAGGTTTAGACTGGTGAAGCTGTTTTGGAAGCCTCTTTGCTGCATTCATTCCAAATATATTCTGGGCTGAACTACAAAACGACAAACTCTCTAAGTGCAAGTTCAAAGCTTCAGCATGTTATGGAAAAATCTAGGTGCGAGGCTGCTCAGTCACCCAACTCGTTGGGCAGAGCCCGCGGGTCCCTGCGAAATAAAGGAAGGATTCCAGCCAACCGGAGCAAATAGCTGTAGACCAAAGTTTATTGCTCAACAGGTTCAAATAGGAATTTTGAACCCCGAGGATGGGGTGACAATAACTTTTAAAACTTTCCCACCATATCCCAGAATACAGTTTGTACAGCATCATTGCTACATCACTGACATGTCACAAAAGGGGAGGTGTTAACCTTGGCAAACATGTCCAGACAAGTCCTTGGTACCAGATTAGCATAAGCAGACATGGAAGGCAAGACTCAGGTATAAGATTAGCATAGACAAATATGTCTTAAGTACCCACCACCCAAAAGTACAATAGAAGTTCCTTTGCATGTCTGGAGCCTGAGGCGAGTCAGGTGATGAGATTTGGCTTCCTTTGGCTAACAATGAGCCCAGCAATTGTCACCTCTGGGAACTTCCTGGAGTCCTTTTTCAAGGGGAAAATAGCTTTGGAATGGAGGAAACTGTGAAAGGAGATGATTTTATATTATTTCTAAAGCTAGGTAACTTCCCTGAGCTGTCAAGTTGAAAGGATACATTCAGGCATAATATTTGTAATATTTAACTTTAAAGATGTGCCCCCCCCCGTAATTTCTGTAACAAGCATTTACTGGCTATCACCTATAATGGCATGGGAGAGGGTGGAAATCTCCCAGTTACCAGAGCAGTTGTAGACTTTTTTCTCCAAAAAAAGGTGTTTGCTTAATTGAGTGTTAAGTAAACAGATATATGTTCATGCAATACTTTAAAATTAAAAAGGACAGATAACTTTAAATGAAGCACGGGGGAGAGGTAGCTCAGTCGGTAGAGCACGAGACTCTTATCTCAAGGTTGTGGGTTCGAGTCCCAGGTTGGGCAAAATATTCTTGCATTGCAGAGGGCCGAATTCCTTCCAACTCTACAATTCTACAATATGACCAGTGATCTATCCACCTCTGTATTTGTTACTTTGCATGTCCGTCATTTTGGTTGCAAAATGGCCCAGTTGCCTTTTCGATTCGCCTCTGGTCACGCAGGATTCTGAAACAATTTGGAAAGGAAGTCTGCAAAGGGTGGAAGCCGAGTGTGTGAGCTCCGATTCCTCTTTCAAGCTATTTCAGCTCTCCGGAACGGATGGGAAGATCACATTTCTCTGGCTGTTTTGAAGACGAAATGGTTGTGCTGAATACAGATTTATTTTAATCTATTTATTTGCAAAAAAATACTAATGTCTGCCTCACCAACCTTAAGAAAAAAAGGTGTCATGGCGGCGAGCAGAATACGATCCACAATAAAACTGCATTCATGGAGCGAGTGCAAAATGCATCGCTAATCAGTAGAGCAGCTTAATACACCAAACTTAGCAGGATCACCCCTCGGGGGAAGCCTGGATGAGCAGATGAGCTTTAAGCAGGCACTGAAATGCCAATACTGTAGGTGGCTGGCTGGGGTTCATGGCATCTACCTTGCAAAGCACACAGCGAAGCAAATCCAGCCCCTGTCAGTTGGCAAAGAATACTGCATCGGAATGCCGTCTTCTTGGCTCGCTGTAAATCTTTGGACAACTCCCCCCCCCTTCCAAATCACACACACTCCAGCCCCTTTCCCAACATCTCCTTCTCAAGGTGAAGCGAAATCAAGACAATCCGCCAGCCTCCAAAATAGAAAGCATAAAATGGGGAGTATATAGAAAGTCAATCTTTCACTGCTCTTCTCCGCCCTCTCTGAGGATTTAGAAGCAAACAAGAGAACGAAGGAAGGGGGGGGGGGGGAGAACAAGCTGACCCAATTTTTCCAGCTAGCAGAAAAACTCCGGAGATAAAACAGGAGAATGGATCTTTGCATTTCACAAACATCAGTGGTGGGGGGACGGGACGGGACGACCACTTCTGCATTTTGAGATGCAAAGCTTGCGGCTTGACCAGGGGTCGGCAACGTGCGGTCCACGGGCCGGATGCGGCCCACAAAGACCATTTATTATTTTATAAATAATTTAAAATTATTATTTTACTGGCCCACAAGCCGCCCCCGAACCGAGCAGCCCACTCGGTGAGTCCCCCGGTACGCTGTATTAACCGGTGCAGCACGACACAGGGACTCACTGAGTGGCGCTGGAAATCGTGTCTGCGCATGTGCAGATACCGGAAATCGCTTCTGCGCATGCCGAGACGCCGGAAATCTGAGCAGGCGGGATGTTTGGTGTCTGGGCATGTGCAGAAGAGAAGAAGAAGAAAAGTTTGTATTTGATACCCCGCTTTATCACTCCTCTAAGGAGTCTCAAAGCGGCTAACAATCTCCTTTCCCTTCCTCCCCCACATCATCTCGCTTTACTGGCCGAGGGAGCTGGCGTTAGTCTGCAGCCAGCTTCCGGGTCATGTGGCCAGCATGACTAAGCCGTTTCTGGCGAACCAGAGTAGCGCACGGAAAGCGATGTGCAAATCTAACAAACCTCAACCTAGGGAGCTGGGCTAAATATTACAAAGCAGGCTTCAGCACTGGCAATGGGACAGCGCCCTCTGCAGCAGGGGAGGAGAAAAGACTAGTCTAGGGGAAAGCTGCTCCCCAGCACGGGTTGCCTCACTCTGTCTAATGGTAGTGCCGGCCCTGATATCCATTTCTGGCTATGGCTGATGGATCGGGAGCATCCTAAGCACTGAGATTTGGGAGCCCAAATCTGAGACCTACAGGCAGCCCCTGGGGGTGTCAAGGAGGAAAGCCACTGGTGGTTCGCCCTCTGGGCTTCCTCCCACTGCTGAGCCTGGAAGATGGAAGTTAAAGGGGAGAGAGGTTTAAGGAGCTTAGGAGGACAGACCCCACCGCAGAGAAGCTTATGCAATAATTTGCAGCGTGCTCCTGCCAGCCTGAAGCTTTCTTTTTCTTTTTCAATTTTTTTTTTACTGATTTTCACAAAATTAAAAACAGACTAACAAATAAACAAACAAACAAAAACCATAACCTTATTAAAACTAATCTTCTTAACATTGTTAGGTGACTTCCTCGTATCCCCGTAGTTGAATTTCAGTGCTTATCATTTTAACGGTTTCCCAAATCAAAGTTCTTATAATTTTAACTTTATCACTTAACATCACTCTTTCTTCCCAATTCAGCATTAAACATAATAATTCATCACATTACTTATTTAAGTCCTAAGCCTAACTGGTAATTGCAAGCTTTTCCCAATTAATTTAACTTAACGTATTTAACTAAATAATCATTAAATTTCACCCATTCTTCCTGGTACTCCACCTCATTCTGGTCGCGGACTCTTCCGGTCATGTCGGCTAGCTCCGAAAAGTCCATCATCTCCATCTACCATTCTTCCACAGTAGGTAGTTCTTGCGTTTTCCATTTCTTAGCTAGTAAAATTCGAGCAGCAGTTGTGGCATACAAAAATACTGTATTTTTTGCCCTAGAAGACTCACTTTTTCCCTCCTAAAAAGTAAGGGGAAATGTGTGTGCGTCTTATGGAGCGAATGCAGGCTGCGCAGCTATCCCAGAAGCCAGAACAGCAAGAGGGATCGCTGCTTTCAGTGCGCAGCGATCCCTCTTGCTGTTCTGGCTTCTGAGATTCAGAATATTTTTTTTCTTGTTTTCCTCCTCCAAAAACTAGGTGTGTCTTGTGGTCTGGTGCGTCTTAAAGAGCGAAAAATACAGTAATTTAACATCTTTCTTGGGCAATTCCAAACCTGTTATTCCAAGAAGAAAGGCCTCTGGTTTCTTTATAAATGTATATTTCAACGTTTTTTTCAATTCGTTATAAATCTTTTCCCAGAAGTCTTTCACCTTGGGGCAGGTCCACCACATGTGATAAAAAGTTCTGCCAGGCTGAAGCTTTCAAGCTGCATGCATGCCCTTATAAATAAAAATAAAAATAAAAATAAGAATTTTAAGGCACTCTTGCCCACTTGGAGATTCAAGCCTTCCTGCTGCCAACTGGAGACATCAGGTCAATCCTGGAGATCTGGCAACCCTGGATGTAACTCTGTGTTAGAAAATCTGCTTTGCCCACAGAAGGTCTCCAGTTCAGTCCCCAATAGCATTCAAGACGATACACTTGTATGGGCAGTCTATCCAGAAGATAATTGTATTTCGAGGAGATAGTGATCAATCTAGCATGGTTATCCTTCCTGCCTCTGTTTGCTTCCCCTTCCCTATCTCTTGTTAAACTCTTGGAAGGCTGAGAACAGCTTTAATGTCCTAATCTATTGGAAGGAAGCGATGGTACTGTTATGTACTGAGCTGAATCCTAGAACAATAGGATCCAGAATGCAGCAGTCTGATTGGTCCACAGGAGCCACCCACTCCAGCTCCAGGTGGAGGTGAATCAGCAACCTGATTGGCCTGCAGGAGCAGCCAATCAGGCTTTTGGAGGAGGCGAATCTGCAACCTGATTGGTCTACAGGAGCAGCCCGGAATTAACCAATCACGCGGGGCCCATTGTGTAAATAATCTATATATAGCTAGACGTTTTGGGGAAAGTTTCATTCATTGCTACTATGAGCTGAATAAAGGGCATGAAATTCACACTCGACTCCGAGTATATTTCAGGTACCTTCTGACCTTTGATGTAGAACATTGTTTGGAGAAAGTGAGGCATTGGGAAGAGGGTGGCTAATGACTCATCTGGACATAGCCAGTAGCAGGTAGCCAGTTGGCAAGCCACACAGGCTAACAAGCTAGTTATCTATAAATCAGATGTTGTTGGGCAGGAGTTTTGAGAAGCTCATCTACTTTGCCACTTCTTGAGGGCTTCCCAGTGGCAGATCGAAGTGCTTGCTTGGTAATGTATATAATGCTTGCTGTTTAGAATAAAATCTTTAATCCTCTCACTCGTGTTTTGTATTGCCTCTGAATCTCTTTTTTTAATTGTGTATTTTAAGTTCATTTTGCATCACACACACTCAAACTAAACAACAACAACAAAGTAATACAAATAAGATGAAGGTATGTACAAAAATTTATACAGAACAAATAACAAATACAGAACAAATAATACCATACCATATTTCGGTTCTTCTTTTCTTCCAAATGACTTCCTTCATCCTCAACACAGTTTACTTTTCATTTTTGGTCAACTGTCTCCTTATTTCGCTATTACCGCCTTTTTCTTTCTGTGTTTTTAAAAAAACCTTAAATACTGCAAAATAATTTATTTTGCAGAAGTTAATCGAAACAAGTCCAAGTATTTATTTGAGGGCACTGCTTTTTAAGGTATTCTCTATATTTTTCCCTTTCTTTTTGAAACTTTTGTTTGGACTGACCCCTAATCGCCTCTGTCAATCTGGCCAATTCAATATAATCAAATAGTTGTATTGCCTCTGAATCTCATTTTAAAAGAACCACCTTGCCTGGGTAAGACAACACTGCGTCTGAAATCCTGGAGAGCCTTTGCCAGTTGGTGGAGACCAGTGGCTCTCATTCCCCCCCCCCCTCTTGGCCACACATTCAGAATAAAAATTTGCTCATGCCAGACTGACTTTTAATTGATAACAAGTACAGTGGAAAACAGGGACGCGGGTGGTGCTGTGGGTTAAACCACAGAGCCTAGGACTTGCCAATCAGAAGGTCGGCAGTTCGAATCCCCGCAATGGGGTGAGCTCCCATTGCTCGGTCCCTGCTCCTGCCAACCTAGCAGTTCGAAAGCACGTCAAAGTGCAAGTAGATAAATAGGTACCGCTCTGGCGGGAAGATAAACGGTGTTTCCGTGCGCTACTCTGGTTGGCCAGAAGCGGCTTAGTCATGCTGGCCACATGACCCGGAAGCTGTACACTGGCTCCCTCGGCCAGTAAAGCGACATGAGTGCCACAACCCCAGAGTTGGTCACGACTGGACCTAATGGTCAGGGGTCCCTTTACCTTTACCTTACAGTGGAAAACAAAAAGAAACAGCACCTTGCCATGCTTGCTTTATAAAACAGAACACAACCACTTTATAATATGACTTCTAAAAGACATCTGAAGGCAGCCCTGTTTAGGGAAGCTTTTAATGTTTAATAGAGTATTGTATTTTAATATTCTGTAGCAAGCCGCCCAGAGTGGCTGGGGAAACCCAGCCAGATGGGCGGGGTATAAATAATAAATTATTATTATTAATCACAGAACATCCAGAAAGTATAAAACTGTCTTAAGTATGTTTGTATGTATACAAACTCAATGAGAGCTGTGAGTTTGCTTTTGTCAGTTAACCTCATTTATGTCAAGTCTAATTTGAGACAAGCTCTCATATCCATTTTTAATAACAATTTTTATTAAGAGTTTCCAACATAAAGTACAAGAAGAGCCAAATTAATCTGAAGAAGAGAAATGGGAGAAGAAGCACGAATAAGCAAAAGAAGAAACTAGACAAGTAGAAAAAGGAGAGAAGAAAAAGAATAAAAGAAGGTCCTCTATCATAATTTTTATTCACACAGAAGAGTGAACCCTCCCAGCTCTCACTTGGCAGCTTCCCCTTCTTGTCCCAGCTTCAAACTCTCATCTCCACATCAACCCAAAGAAGCTTTTCTCTTTTCTGATTTTTCATTTTTGTCAGAGCTGGAAATCCTTGCTCACGACAATATGTCACGGAGAACTGTTGAAGAATAGCCAGTGCTCGTGAAGAGAGGCATGGATACTATTCCTTGTTGTTGTTGGGTGTTCATCAGTATGCGGATGACACCCAGCTCTACCTCTCTTTCAAATCAGAACCAGTGAAGGTGGTGAAGGTCCTGTGTGAGTGTCTGGAGGCGGTTGGAGGATGGATGGCAGCTAACAGATTGAGGTTGAATCCTGACTAGACAGAAGTACTGTTTCTGGGGGACAGAAGGCTGGCGGGTGTGGAGGACTCCCTGGTCCTGAATGGGGTAACTGTTTCCCTGAAGGACCAGGTGCGCAGCCTGGGAGTCATTCTGGACTCACAGCTGTCCATGGAGGCGCAGGTCAATTCTGTGTCCAGGGCAGCTGTTTACCAGCTGCATCTGGTACACAGGATGAGACCCTCCCTGCCCGCAGACTGTCTCACCAGACTGGTGCATGCTCTGGTTATCTCCAGCTTGGACTACTGCAATGCGCTCTATGTGGAGCTACCTTTCAAGGTGACCTGGAAACTACAACTAATCCAGAATGTGGCAGCTAGACTGATGACTGGAAGTGGCCACCGAGACCACAGAACACCGGTCCTGAAAGACCTACACTGGCTCCCAGTACATTTCTGAGCACAATTCAAAGTGCTGGTGCTGACCTTGAAAGCCCTAAATGGCCTCAGTCCGGTATACCTGAAGGAGCGTCTCCACCCTCATCGTTCTGTCCAGTGTTCGGCACTGGACACTGAGGTCCAGTGCCGAAGGCCTTCTGGCGGTTCCCTCGCTGCGAGAAGCCAAGTTACAGGGAACCAGGCAGAGGGCCTTCTCGGTAGTGGCGCCCGCCCTGTGGAACGCCCTCCCACCAGATGTCAAAGAGAACAACAACTACCAGACTTTTAGAAGACATCTGAAGGCAGCCCTGTTTAGGGAAGTTTTTAAAGTTTAATAGGTTATTGTATTTTAGTGTTTTGTTGGAAGCCACCCAGAGTGGCTGGGGAAACCCAGCCAGATGGGCGGGATATAAATAATATATTATTATTATTATTATTATTATTATTATTATTATTATTATTGTGTGTTATGGAACTTGCCATAATTGAGTTCTGGCACCTCTCTGGTGGGTGCCATTGCCATTCTAAGAGAACAAGGGAGTTCATGGAGGGTTCCGGCGCCTCTTTTTCTAGAAAAATAGCTCTCCCTGTGTGTGTATTTTGATACTATACTACCCTAAAATGTTCAAATGTTTCTTGGATTGCCTTGACTCTTCCTGCCACACTTGCCATCCTCTCCTGCCACACCCTTTGAGAACCATGAGTGTAGACCGGGGGTTGGCAACCTAAGGCCCGGGGGCCAGATTTGGCCCAATCGCCTTCTCAATCCGGCTCGCGGACGGTCTGGGAATCAGTGTGTTTTTACCTGAGTAGAATGTGTGCTTTTATTTAAAATGCATCTCTGGGTTATTTGTGGGGCATAGGAATTTGTTCTTTTTTCTCTCTCTTCAAAATATAGTCCGGCCCCCCACAAGGTCTGAGGGACGGTGGACCGGCCCCCTGCTGAAAAAGGTTGCTGATGTAGACAGTACTGAGCTACATGGACCATTGGTCAAATTCGGTATACTGTCGTACCTTGGTTGCCGAATGCCTTGGTACTCCGGCCATAGCTGTCAACTTTTCCCTTCTTGCGAGGATTCCTATTCGGAATAAGGGAATTTCCCTTTAAAAAAGGGAAACGTTGACAGCTATGACTCTGGCTCTTGAATGATCGAAACCTGGAAGTGAGTGTTCCAGTTTCCGAACGTTTTTTGGGAAGCCAAAAACGTCCGATGCGGCTTCTGCTATTGTTTCCAGCGCACCTGCGCAATCGGAAGCCGCGCTTTGCTTTCCGAACATTTCGGAAGTCAAACGGACTTCTGGAACGCATTCTGTTTGAAAACCAAGGCGCCTTCCTATGTTCCTATGCTTTCTGACCCAGGTTTTGTGTGTGTGTGTGTGTGTGTGTGTGTGCGCGCGCGCTTGTGTGGGTAGGTCTTCTGCTTAATGGAGAAATCCATGGAGGGCTTTATTTTTTCAGGGTAACTCTGGGTGGTTTGCTGTGATGCTTAGTGGGTGCAAACGAAACATGGAGGGAGTTGGGTGAGTTGAGAGAGGGAGGAGGAGTAATGCATTTTTGCATTAGCAAGCCGCAGCCAAGTTACAGGACTGCCTCTTTCCAGTGACTCACGAAGCAATTTCTGAGCCGGTGAGCGCTACAGGGTAAATCTGACTTTTACTTTTAACCCCGTTAAGAGATAAGAAATGATTATTCTCCTAATTGCCGTGCCGTTACTTTATTGGTTAAATTAACATTCAATTGCAGGGGGTTTGCTGTGCAATATACAATATTATTTTGCCTACTGCGCGTTCAAAGTCTCCTTGTCACAGCAACAGCAGGCCAGCAGGAGAAATCCTTTTAACAAATAGGTAAATATAAGCCTTGGGGGGAGAGGCGAGGGAGGGGGAAGGGGGTAATTATTTCAGCTATGTTAGTGGGTGAAGGGGGGAAAGGGGGCTAAAAATAAGTCAAAAACGCTGGAAATTATATTAAACGGTCCACAGGGGAAAGCGGCTGCGATTCGAGAAGCGCCGGCGATGTTGGAGCAAATGGAAAGCCTTGCCAGATCATCTGAATCGCCGTAGAATTATAGAATTGGAAGGGACCCTAAGGGCCACCCCCCCCCCCGCAATGCAGGAATTGTATAAAATAACCTTTTCTAAGAAACCAGAAGCTTTTCTTTTAGGAATTGTAGGTGCTGGAATTCCAGGTGACCTGAAGAGACTATTTATGTACATGACTACTGCTGACCGGACACTATTAGCCCAGAGGTGGAAAGAAGGCACAGTTTCTACCAGGGAAGAACGGCAGATTAAACTGATGGACTATGCAGAAATGGCAAAACTTACTGGAAGAATTTGGAATCAGGAAAACCAAAATTTCAACAAGGAATGGGGAAAATATATAATTTATTTTTTTTAAAAAATGAGAAGAATCTTTCTTTGCATCAGCCACTAGCCATAGCAATAAAAAATAATATGTAATGTAAACAGAGATAAAAAATTATACAAACTACATTCCAGAGGTTTACATCAATAATCAAATAATCAAACAATTAAAATTATTAGTAGGATTGGAATGATAATTGTAGTTAAAAGTTGACTGTGGCTTTATTGAAGATTTAATAGAATTGGATTAACGGAGAAGATGCAGGAGAAAAAGTTAACATAAGGACCCAAAAAAGGAGAGAAGTGAAGTCCAAGGGGATTTATGGATATTGTCTTATTTGTTCTCTTTGCGATGGTTTGTAAATCTGAAAACCCCCAAAATAAACATATTAAAAAAAGAGAGAATGCAAATTCCATCACTGACTCTTTTTTCCTCCACCGTGAATTTGTCCAATCCCACTTTTAAAGCCATGTAAGGCATGTAAATGAGAGCTGGACCATAAAGAAGGCTGTTCGCCGAAGAATTGATGCTTTTGAATTATGGTGCTGGAGGAGACTCTTGAGAGTCCCATGGACTGCAAGAAGATCAAACCTCTCCATTCTGAAGGAAATCAGCCCTGAGTGCTCACTGGAAGGACAGATCCTGAAGCTGAGGCTCCAAGACTTTGGCCACCTCATGAGAAGAGAAAACTCCCTTGAAAAGACCCTGATGTTGGGAAAGATGGAGGGCACAAGGAGAAGGGGACGACAGAGGACGAGATGGTTGGACAGTCTTCTTGGAGCTACCAGCATGAGTTTGACCAAACTGCGGGAGGCAGTGGAAGACAGGAGTGCCTGGCGTGCTCTGGTCCATGGGGTCACGAAGAGTCGGACACGAGTAAACGACTAAACAACAACAACAAGTCATGTCTTGTGACAGCAAATTCCACAAGTTGCTTGTGCGCCGTGTGCAAAAGTTATTCCGTCAGTCTGCTCCGAACCTACACTGATCAGTTTCCATGGGCCTTGCTTTGTGGGGGTTTGTCATTCAGGAAAATTAGGCACGGTGGCTTGGATCATCTCCTCCTAGGCCTGGTCGCCAATCTCTTTTAGGTTTGTGGGATCTTTGAACCATTTATATGGCAAATTCATGGATCGGACAAATTCATGGAGGGGAAGGTCATTCGTGGCTACTAGCCATGATGGCTATGCTCTGCTTTCCACAGTCAGAGGCAATTGGAAACCGCAGGAGAGTTGCTATTGTGCTCAGATCCTGCTTGCAGGTTTCCCACTGGCTGTGGCCACTGTGAGAACAGGACTCTGGACTAGATGGGTCTTTGGTCTGATCCAACAGGGTACGGGATGCGAGTGGCGCTGTGGTCTAAACCACTGAGCCTCTTGGGCTTGCCGATCAGAAGGTCGACAGTTCAAATCCCCACGACAGAGTGAGCTCCCATTGCTCTGTCCCAGCTTCTGCCAACCTAGCAGTTCAAAAGCACACCAGTGGAAGTAGATAAATAGGTAGCACTGTGGCAGGAAGGTAAATGGCATTTCCATGCGCTCTGGTTTCCGTCACGGTGTCCCGTTGCGCCAGAAGTGGTTTAGTCCTGCTGGCCACATGACCTGGAAAGCCGTCTGTGGAGAAACGCTGGCTCCCTTGGCCTGAAAGCAAGATGAGTGCCGCAACCCCATAGTCACCTTTGACGGGGCTTAACCATCCAGGGGTCCTTTACCTTTACCTTTGTCATTCTTATTTTATTTATTAGATTTATAGTGGTACCTCGGGATGTGAACGGGATCCGTTCCGGAGCCCCGATCACATCCTGAAGTGACCGCAACTGGCGTCTGCCGGTTGCGTTTCGCCACTTCCGCGCATGCGCGTGACGTCATTTTGACCGTCTGCACATGTGTGCGTGGCGAAGCATGGAAGTAATGCACTCTGTTACTTCCGGGTCGCCGTGGAGCACAACCCGAAAATACTTAACTTGAAGCACATTTATCCCGAGTTATGACTGTATATACGGCCCATCATAAGATTTCAGGGCAGTGCACAGAATAAAATATGGGGGGGGGGGGGACACAAGTAAATAAGTAAAACAAAGCAGCAAAACAATACCCCCCCCACTTATGTTCTTATGTTCAATAAATCAGTCAACCAACTAATCAATCAATCAATCTATTGAAGTCAAAGACCATTCAGCAGAATGAACAACAGCAACATATACAATATCAGTACCAAGGGCAGACTTAGTAGACGAAATTGAAAATTCCCTATAAACTTCATCGCATTAAAAATAGCACTTCTTCTGCTAAAAGCTATATTCCAGAGTTTAAAATCAGCACTCGTTCATCACGTTCACATGATATTCTCATAAACTGATCGCAGTTGCATTTTTGGTTCAAGACGTGCTCCATTTCCCACTGCCCAAAATGAAACACTATGAAAAGCTGAATTCTCTTCTTTTTTTTACACTCAAAATCGACACCCGTTGCTATCGGCTGCTTTTCAACCTGAAAACACGAAGATGCATTTCCTTCTGCCATCGTAGTTCAAAACCAAGAATTGATGCACACACACCCCTTGCTCTGAGAATGCTCCCTTTGTTCAGCCCCAGCCCTGAAGTTTCTCTCTCCCCTCAACCTCTGACTCCCAGCAATGAGTCGCTCGGAGCTGGTGGTGAAAGATTTTTTCAACAGCAATTTGCTTGTTCCAATTTGCTTTTCAAGGTCTGTGATCAGGATTGTGAAGGAAGCCTGTAAAAGGATCTAGTTCTATTAATTTGGCCTGGTAGTTTCTCTTGTTTGACTCGTATTCAGTTTCGCTGGCAGTTCCACTCGGTGAGCTAATTGAATCCAGAGGGCCAGCGCTCGGTCCCACGCGCGGGGCTAGAGTTTCACGTCCAGACCTGAGCTGGGCTCCGGTGCAGTAACAAGATATACTACACCTGTTGAAAAGGTGAGGAGAGGTGGAAAGAGAGAGGTTTGAGGGGAGCTTCTCGGTCCTGCTTCGTAGCTTTAGGTTTTTAACAGAAATTCTCCCGGAGAATTCAGCTAAGACATTTATTTACAGCATAAGATTTGGGCGCAACTCGAGTGCAAAAGACGCACACTCACAAAGCGGTTTGCAAAGAAAGAAAAGCAATGACAAACCTAGACAGCATCTTAAAAAGCAGAGACATCACCTTGCCAACAAAGGTCCGTATAGTTAAAGCTATGGTTTTCCCAGTAGTGATGTATGGAAGTGAGAGCTGGACCATAAAGAAGGCTGATCGCTGAAGAATGGATGCTTTTGACTTATAGTGCTGGAGGAGACTCTTGAGAGTCCCATGGACTGCAAGAAGATCAAACCTCTCCATTCTGAAGGAAATCAGACCTGAGTGCTCACTGGAAGGACAGATCCTGAAGCTGAGGTGCCAATACTTTGGCCACCTCATGAGAAGAGAAGACTCCCTGGAAAAGACCCTGATGTTGGGAATGATGGAGCGCACAAGGAGAAGGGGACGACAGAGGACGAGATGGTGGGACAGTGTTCTGGAAGCTACCAGCATGAGTTTGACCGAACTGCGGGAGGCAGTGGAAGACAGGAGTGCCTGGTGTGCTCTGATCCATGGGGTCACGAAGAGTCGGACACGACTAAACGACTAAACAACAACAACAGTAAAATTATCCATAAGAAAAATTAACAGCAATGATTTAAGACACTCAAAAAGTTAAAATAGCCATAGACCAAAAAGAAGGTTTTAACATGCACCAACTTTCTAAACATCTGGGTAGTCTTAGCAAAAATGCAGCTGCTGAGAAGGCGAAAGTGAAGGTGCCTGCTTTATATCAATAGGCAAGGAGTTCCACAGTGTAAGAACAGCCATAATAAAAGATCGAATTCTTACAAAAGTGGAATGGGTGTTTTGTGGCTCCTGTAGTGGTGCTGATTCTGCTGATAGACGGGGTTGACTGGGTGCATATGAAGTGTGACAATCTTATAGGTAAACCGGCCCCAAGTTATTAAGGGCTTTATGTACTAATAGTAAAAGAAAAGAAAAGGTAAAGGACCCCTGGACGGTTAAGTCCAGTCAAAGGCAACTATGGGGTTGCAGTGATTATTTCGCTTTTCAGGCCAAGGGAGCCGGCGTTTGTCTCCAGACAGCTTTTGCGGGTCATGTGGCCAGCAGGACTAAACCGCTTCTGGCACAACAGAACACCGTGACAGAAACCAGAGTGCACAGACACTCAGTTTACCTTCCCGCTGGAGCGGTACCTATTTATCTACTTGCACTGGTGTGCTTTCAAACTGCTAGGTTGGCAGGAGCTGGGACAGAGAAACAGGAGCTCACCCTGTCACGGGGATTCAAACTGCCGACCTTCCGATCGGCAAGCCCAAAAGGCTCGGTGGTTTAGACCACAGCGCCACCTGCATGTTAATAGTAACACCCTGAACTTGGCCCAGTAGCAAATTGGCAATGCAGTGCAGATCTCTGAGCACAGATGTTAGATGCTGGCAGGGTCAAAAATCATAGAATCATAGAATTGCAGAGTTGGAAGGGACCGAAGCATCATCTAAACCCCTGCAATGCAGGAATCCTGTGCATAGCTGTCAACTTTCCCCTTTTTTAAAGGGAAATTCCCTTATTCCGAATAGGATTCCTCGCAAGAAAAGGGAATAGTTGACAGCTATGATCCTGTGTGGGCTCAAACCACCAACCATTCTGGTTAATGGCAAGACACTCTAATCCATTGCGCCACTGGGGGTTTGTGGTGTATCGTTCTGCACGAACAGCAGCTTCTGGATCAAGCTCAATAAATAATAATAATAATAATAATAATAATAATAATAATAATAGCCCCACACAGAGCACATTGCAGTAAGATATAGAGCTGTGGTCAATTCCTGATGATCCGTTGACTGAGCAGAGGTCCTTTGGCTGGGTCGGGACGATATGGGATGGGGGGCAACTCCCATCTCTTGCAGGGGCGCAATTAGTGCCAGCACCGTCTGTTAAGTGTTTGGGTCTAATCTTCGACACCTCCCTTTCCATGGAGGCGCAGATTGCAGCTTTAACAAAGGCGGCATTTTTTCATCTCCGCCAAGCTAAGCAGTTGGCTCCTTACCTCTCTCGCCACTGTGATCCATGCGACGGTCACCTCCAGACTGGATTATTGTAACTCACTCTACGTGGGGTTGCCCTTGAGACTAACCCAGAAACTCCAGCGGGTGCAGAATGCAGCGGTAGACTCCTTACGAGGTCCTTGCCACAGGATCACATTCACCCGGTGCTATACCAGCTGCACTGGCTCCCGGTGGAGGACAGGATCAGGTTTAAGGTGCTGGTTTTAACCTTTAGAGCCCTATACGGCCTAGGACCCTCGTACCTACGGGACCGCCTCTCCTGATATGTCCTACAGAGGACCTTACGGTCTTCAAACAAAAACATCTTGGAGGTCCCAGGCCACAGGGAGGTTAGGCTGGCCTCAACTAGAGCCAGGGCAAGACAGAGCTGTTCCACCTGGCCTTTGATTTGGATTTGGTCTGACCCTTCTGTTTCCCTCCCCTGATGGTTTTGATCTATGGGCTACTTTTAAAATGAGACTGCATTTTAAATTACATTTTAACCTGTATTTTAAATTTTTTTCCCTTATTATGTTTTTAGTGAAATTTTATTGGTGTTAGCCACCCTGAGCTCGGCTCTGGCCAGGGAGGGTGGAGTATTAATAAAATGTATTATTATTATTATTATTATTATTATTATTATTATTATTATTATTGGAGTCAAAAGGTAAAGGGACCCCGACCATTAGGTCCAGCCGTGACCAACTCTGGGGTTGCAGCGCTCATCTCGCTTTATTGTCCAAGGGAGCCGGTGTACAGCTTCTGGGTCATGTGGCCAGCATGACTAAGCCGCTTCTGGCGAACCAGAGCAGTGCACGGAAACGCCGTTTACCTTCCTGCTGGAGTGGTACCTATTTATCTACTTGCACTTTGACGTGCTTTTGAACTGCTAGGTTGGCAGGAGCAGGGACCGAGCAATGGGAGCTCACCCCATGGCGGGGATTCGAACCGCTGACCTTCTGATCGGCAAGTCCTAGGCACTGTGTTTTAACCCACAGCGCCACCCGCGTCCCTATTAATTGAGTAGGACATCCCTATTTTCATCAGGGAAATGTTGGAGGGTATACAGTCAGTATTATGTGATTGATGAGCCTACACATGAGGCTTTTTGGGGTGTTCCCTTCTGCAAACTCAGAGACTTCTCTCCCCGCAAGCCTGCTGATATCTCACCCTTATATAGTGGTCCTGTTTCCCTTCCATAAAGACCTGCACTTCTGTCTGAACTTCGGAAGCAGAGAGAACGATTTGGGGCATTTTTAAACCACCAGGGGGCAGACGTGGCCTTTGAACGGGATGCTCATTCCTTTGAAATGCTTCCTTCTCTAATGCTGCCCCCCCCCAAATCATTAACCTATTCTGGTCTGTAGAGCAGGCTGTGCGAGGGAATGGGAGCTGACTACCTGACAGGCTTTGGAGCAAGGCTACATCTTACAGGCTTCTGAAGACATCCCAGTACGATTCCAAGCACAATTCAAAGTGTTGGTGTTGACTTTTAAAGCCCTAAATGGCCTCATTCCAGGATACCTGAAGGAGCTTCTCCACCCCCATCGTTCTGCCCAGACACTGAGGTCCAGCGCTGAGGACCTTCTGGCGGTTCCCTCATTGCAAGAAGTGAGGTTACAGGGAACCAGGCAGAGGGCCTTCTCGGTAGTGGCACCAGCCCTGTGGAATGCCCTCCCATCAGATGTCAAAGAGATAAACAACGACCTGACACTTAGAAGACATCTGAAGGCAGCCCTGTTCAGGGAAGTTTTTAATGTGTGACATTTTAAGGTATTTTAAATTTCTGCTGGAAGCCGCCCAGAGTGGCTGGGGAAACCCAGCCAGATGGGCGGGGTATAAATAATACATTATTATTATCCATCACATGACAAGCTGGTCTGCTCCCTCACAATCTGGGGGACGGAGGACGTTGTGCATCAGAGACAGTAGGGCAGTTGGTGTGTGATGACCAGGGCAAGTACTTAATTCGTTCCGGAGGTCCGTTCTTAACCTGAAACTGTTCTTAACCTGAAGCACCACTTTAGCTAATGGGGTCTCCTGCTGCCGCCGCGCCGCTACCACGCGATTTCTGTCCTCATCCTGAAGCAAAGTTCTTAACCTGAAGCACTATTTCTGGGTTAGCGGAGTCTGTAACCTGAAGCATCTGTAACCTGAAGCGTATGTAACCCGAGGTACCACTGAAGTGATGTATGGAAGTGAGAGCTGGACCATCAAGAAGGCTGATCGCCGAAGAATTGATGGTTTTGAATTATGGTGCTGGAGGAGACTCTTGAGAGTCCCATGGACTGCAAGAAGACCAAACCTATCCATTAACTTCTTTCCATCTCTGGGCCAATAGCATATGTGCGGCTGATGTTGCAACCCGCCCCCCCCATATATATATTAGAAATATTCAGGGGCGGGTGCCAAATTTTGTCCTCACTCAGGCCACCATATGACCCAAGACTGTCCCTGCAGCGGTCAACCAAATCCCTGTGGGAAATCAGGGAGCAGGATTTGAGCATGAGAGCAGCTCTCCCCTCTTGTGGTTTTCGCAACTGGTATTCAGAAGCGTCGCTGCCTCTGATCGTGGAGGCAAAGCATCGCCATCGTGTTCAGCTTGATGTACACCACTGAGAGACAGGTGTAAGGTAAAGGGACCCCTGACCATTAGGTCCAGTCATGGCTGACTCTGGGGTTGCGGCGCTCATCTCGCTTTATTGGCCGAGGGAGCCAGCGTACAGCTTCTGGGTCATGTGCCCAGCATGACTAAGCCGCTTCTGGCGAAACAGACCAGCGCATGGAAACACCATTTACCTTCCCACTGGAGTGGTACCTATTTATCTACTTGCACTTTGATGTGCTTTAGTGCTAGGTTGGCAGGAGCAGGGACCGAGCAGTGGGAGCTCACCCCGTCGCGGGGATTCGAACCACCAACTTTCTGATCGGCAAGTCCTCTGTGGTTTAACCCACAGCGCCACCCGCATCCCTTCGCCAAGAGTTATAGAAAACAAACAAATAAACAAGGAAATCTGCAGAGGAAGATAGCCTTTGGAACCTTTAAATACCTCCTCTCATAGGTGCAGCTTGAGATCAAAAGCCAAGGAAGGGAGAATCAGGACCAGGCTAAGGTGGGCTTCCAATTCCTTTGAAGCTGAATCTCCTGGCTTCAAGGTGATGTCGGGTGATGGACAGGAGGGTTGCTCCGCCCACCTGTCAAAGTGGCACTTTGGAACTCAGGATCTGTTTCCCCCCCCCCCGCCGGGTGGATCCAGTTCATCACCTCTGCTTTCGGAGATGTGATGCTTTCTTTGACTCGCGGACTAAGAAGCCCGGAATAAATATCAAAAGGTCGATGGATTGATGTTTAAAGCATTTAATGAATTAAAAGCATTTCTAAACCGCTTAGAAAACCTCTGAGCGGTATTCGGGGGGGGGGGGGGAGAGAAGCAACATAAAAGCCAATTATATGGCACCATAAAAGCAGAGATGGAAATGTAAAAAAACAGTATTATGAAATGAGATAAAAGGAATTCAGCAATCACAGGATCCAATCTTAGCAGTAGGGGGAAACCTGAGCAAAAATACACAAGGTACCTGAAGCAACCAATAGATGCTTCTTCACATGAGCCATCGGGAAGGGCATTCCACAGGGCAGGGGCAATGGGGGGGGGAAATGCCCATGGGGGGGATGCACTGCCCTGTAATATTCCATAGGGTCTGGTGCCATGAGTAGAATCCAGATGTGATCAAGGTGATCCTACCGGTCTCTGCAGAGTCAGGCATTTTATAAGCTGCTGGGATGTTGATTTGAAAACAACACAAAATAAAATTACCGTATTTTTTGCTCTATAAGACTCACTTTTTCCCTCCTAAAAAGTAAGGGGAAATGTGTGTGCGTCTTATGGAGCAAATGCAGGCTGTGCAGCTATCCCAGAAGCCAGAACAGCAAGAGGGATTGCTGCTTTCACTGCACAGCGATCCCTCTTGCTGTTCTGGCTTCTGAGATTCAGAATATTTCTTTTCTTGTTTTCCTCCTCCAAAAACTAGGTGCGTCTTGTGGTCTGGTGCATCTTATAAAGCAAAAAATACGGTATTCTCAATCATCTTGCATTGGCAGACCTTGACGCCACAAATTTCAAAGTGCACCACGTGATGCCAAAATCCAGTACCTCTCACCTTCTGCCGAATGTCATAGTGGCAGCACCTGCTGTGGCACCCCAAAAGCTGTGCGCCCAGTGCTCCAAAACTGGGCCAAACTGGGACCAGTGCAACCAAACTGGTCGCACCTCCCTAGGTCTGCCTTTGTATCTAGTTGGGGCCCCTCACTGCCTCCTGGGGGAGCTTGCAAGTGAGCACACCACTGGGGGGGCATGTTACTCTGCTCCCATCTGCTAAGATGACACCTGATTCTTGTTGACAAGGCTGCATCCTCCATATAATAAAATGATTATTGGCTCCCCCCCCCCCGCCAAGGCTTTCCACTCTGCAGGAGGGTCACAGAAGAGAGCCAGTATCCCAGCTTCCCCTTCCCAAACAGCCCCCCCCAAAACAACCCAGATTCCCACCATTCAGTCACCATGTTCAGCTGAGACCATATAACACCGGTCCTGAGGGACTTCCGGGTTAGCGCCATCGACTAATGGCAGATTCCCTCTGAGCTCCGGAGGGAATTGGCTCCGCAGGATCGGGTCTTGCCGCTGCGGCGACGCGGGGACCCTCAAAAATCACAGGCGGTGAAGCCTGTGAACCTGGTGACTCGGCGGGCACCATTTGCGCCCCCCGACCTGCGAAGGAGCCTTTTTAAAGGCTTCGGAACGGGGGACGGAGTGAGCGGCGCAGTGCTGAGGGTCGACTGCTTCTCCTGCGGAGTGAAGCCGCATTGCCATGGTTGGAGAGCGCTGACTTCTTCTTGTGAACAATTGGATTCTAAAAGTAACAACCCGTGAGTACTACGGAAATTGGAACTGTAAAGAATTTTTTTTTTAAGAATTAGGCACGATCGGGGAAGGTGTAAAAAGGAAGTCTGCCTCCCCATCTTGTAAACAAGTTAAAGCAAGGACCTGCTAACTAAGGTCGAGAGAACCTCCTTTTTCCATCTTTGGTAAAAGACTTTAATTTCACGGTTTGGCAGTATAAGAAATCTTGCTGGAGGATAAAGAGCTAATTTTGGGAGCTGAAGTGCCACCCTCCCGGACCCGGGAGTGTTCCGCGAGAGAGCCTGTTGATGAGGTACTAAAGAGTTTGACAGCTGTCAAATTAGCTGTCAAGACGGAAAAAGAGAACTTTGTTTCTGTTGCTTCTGCTGGTCATATCTGTTACAATTTTGTTACAATTTGTTGAAAACAAGGAAGAACTGATACAAACTAACTGGATTTTTGGATTTGAACTGGAATGAATATTAAGAAACCAAAATCCCTCTAGAGGGGGTTTTGGGACATTACAAGAATGGCTGGAGGAGGGAGAGTTCAGGCTGAATTGGACAGGGTCTTTGTTCTCTTGGGAAAGTTACAAGGCCAAATTGATGTTTTGGCTATAAATGTTACAACTCTGGACTCAACTGTAAACAATATCATGGAACCTGATAAGGATTTGAATCAGGAAGTTTATCCAACTGAACAGAAAGAGAAACTTGACAACATTGAGAACTTGGAGAAGGAGACATATGTTGTCCCTGAAGAAAAGGAAGGAGGAACTGTAATTCTGCAGATGATGAAAGAGGACTTGAGGTTTGACATGATGGCAATGAAGGAAAATAAGAACTTGATGTGGAAAATCTGGCCTGAATTGGAGATGGAAAAAAGGAGAGATCTCCTTATGTGGAGATCTGAAGACCTAAGGATTACAAATTTGCTTAAGGTGGAGGTTGGAGCCTTGGGGACATTTGGTTTTGAAAGGAGTAAGAAACAAGATTTGGGCCCCACCTTTAAGTATGGAGGACTGGTTGGAAGAAATATGGATCCTGAAGGGCCAGAGCTTCTCCGAGATTTGGTGTTTAATTTTAAGGACTATCAAAAAAACCGGCAGAGAGGAATTGAGAGAGAATTAAGAGCCTCGGATGTGAGATCTCCAGGCTAATACTAGATTAAGACTGATGGACATTTGTTGGGGACTGAAACCGGGAAAGGGTGGGGTGGGGTTTGGGAATCCAAAGGGTACATAATTATAATGTGTTTTGTTTTTATTTTGTTTTTGTAATGTGTATGAAAATTGGGAAATTCGTGGAAGGGAATTTGGGTCGACTTTAGAAAGAATGTTTTAAGAATGTGTATTGATGTATAAGTATTGATGTTTAAGTTTGGATAAGGTAAAATTGGTTTTTTAAAATGAACTAAATTAAATGAAAATAAGGTTAGCAAAAATAAATTGAGGAAATGGATGAAAGAGAAAAAGTAAAATAATAATATGTTAAATTAAGTATAGAAATAGGTTAAAAATTATGGATAAGGATTTGCTGAATTAACAATTTGAATTGGAATACAAGAAAGGGAGGTATGAGGAGGTCAGGGAAATATGTTATTGAAAAATAGGTATTGTGAAATTTATGTGTTTTAAATCTTTTTTGCTTTTTTCTTTTTGTTTCTTTTTTATTGTATTAAATTTGAAAATCTTAATAAATATATATTTTTAAAAAAATATATAACACCGGTCCTGAAAGACCTGCATTTGCTCCCAGTACGTTTCCAGGCACAATTCAAAGTGTTGGTGCTGACCTTGAAAGCCCTAAATGGCCTTGACCCAGTACACCTGAAGGAGTGTCTCCACCCCCATCATCCAGCCCGGACACTGAGGTCCAGCACTGAGGGCCTTCTGGTGGTTCCCTCACTGCGAGAAGCGAAGTTACAGGGAACCAGGCAGAGGGCCTTCTCAGTGGTGGTGCCCTCCCTGTAGAACGCCCTCCCATCAGATGTCAAGGAAATAAACAACTATCTGACTTTTAGAAGACATCTGAAGGCAGCCCTGTTTAGGGAAATTTTTAATGTCTGGTATTTTATTGTGTTTTTAATATTCTGTTGGGAGCTGCCCGGAGTGGCTGGGGAAACCCAGCCAGATGAGCGGGGTATAAATAATAACAATAACAATAATAATAACTTCCTCTGCCATCTGATCCTGTCTACCAAATCCCAGTCCTGATGGCTCGTCGGGGCTCATGACATGTTGTTGCACTACGATTCCCAGCCAGCATAACCAACAGTCAGGGATACTGGGAGTTGCAGCCCACAACATCTGTCAGAGAGCATGTTAACCACCCCTGAGACTCTCCGTTCTAAGTGGCATTTATTTGTACACTGCAACGTCCAAGATCTCCTACCAGCCTTCGCCTGCGAGCTGTCACATAACTCTAGATTTGGACATTTCTTAAAAGGGATTTATTTGCAAAGCCCACTACACTGTAATAGGCCTTAAGCTGTTTCTGTCTAGGCTTTAAATCCTCCGTAGTTTATGCATTATTGACCCAATCGACGGCAATGGGGGCCGCGGACCCTCAACAACCCGCCATGTCAATCCAGCCGCTAGGAAGCCTGCAATTCTCCTCTGCTGCAACACGAAATGAGAGAGGAGTCTTGGAGATTTGCGTAGAGAGAAACCATGCAGATGTATCAAGCTGGCTTGTGCTGTGTCCCATCGCTGCTCCACCTTCTCCTTCTCCTTCTTTGGCAATCACTCGTAGCCGTGTAAGATTGTCTTCCATAAACATGGTTTTAACAATGAGTCCATGAGTGACTGTGCAGGTCAATTCTGGATCCACACATCCTTCCACAATGGGAACATTGGTTTCCAGGAGGGAGTTGATTACAGAGAGGGTTTGCCAAGCATGCCTTCCTCTTAGCACGTTTCTCCCTTGGGTCCTGAGTTCGAGTGTCTTCAAAGCCCATGACACCTTTGGTAAAGGCTGCTCTCCAACTGGAGTGCTCGCAGGCCAGTGTTTCCCAATTGTTGGTGTTTATACTACATTTTTAAAGATTTGCCTTGAGAGAGTCTTTAAACCTCTTTAGTTGACTACCAGCACGACGCTTTCCATTTTTAAGTTGGGAATAGAGTAGTTGCTTTGGAAGACGATCATCAGGCATCCGCACAACATGACCAGTCCAACGAAGTTGATGATGAAGAATCATTGCTTCAACACTTTGCTTCTTCCAGTACACTGGCATTAGTTCACCTGTCTTTCCAAGTGATATGTAATGTTTTTTCAGCCACCTAACTCAATATCGTCTGCTTTGGCCGCCAGTAGCAATTCATAGCTCTCAGGCAGACGAAACTTACAGGTTTCCCTTGAGGGCATTTGGCCACTGGGTGAAAAAGATGCTGGATCTAACAGACTCTTCTTCTCTTCCTGTGGTGAAACTTGCCTGCCCCTCTTCATCCCAGCCAGGTAAAAGACAGGAGAGGAGTGCATCTTAGCTGGAAGATGGAGATGGCTTTGCTTGCTTGTTTATTACATTTCTACACCGCTCTTAGGGGCAGGTAGGGCTTGTCCACTGGGAAGGTAGCCCATCTGGGAGAAGGAAAACTCTGGTCCTAAACCTCTGCTGCCTTCTGGCTATATGCATTCGTGAGAAAGGCTTCAGGAGTAAACCCCAAGGAAAAGTCCGTACCTGCTGCCTTGCAGGACATCTTTGGGAGAAGAAAGGGCACAGGAGTAAACCATACACTCAGCCAATTGGGTTGCCAACAAATATTGCTGCAGGCATTTCTGAGATCATGATCTTTCCAATGAGCGTTTTGTTAATTGCCTTACTTTAATAGTTGCCAGGATCCTATGCCCTTTTAAAATGTGATTTTTTTCAGGTGGGAGGTTGCTGGGTTGTTTTTATTTCATGTACCGTATTTTTCGCTCCACAAGACACACTTTTTTCTTCCTAAAAAGTAAGGGGAAATGTCTGTGTGTCTTATGGAGTGAATGCATGATCCCTGGAGCCGAATTGCCCAGGGGAAAAAAGCAGATCATGCTTTTTTTTTTTTTGTAGAAAGAGGGAAGGGGGTGTTGAAACAAAGCCGCTGAGCAGCTGATCGGCAAGCGATCGGGGAGGGAAATAAGGGACTCTAGCGATAAAGGAGGCTGTCTGGGAGGAGGGGAGGTAAAAACAGGGAACTTGCAAGGAGAGGAGACAGGAAGACAAAATCAATGAGGAAATTAGAAGAAAAGGAGGAGCAAAAAACTGCTCCAGCTAAGGAAAAGACACCAAGGCAAACAAGAGGGGAGGGAGTGCTGAAAGGAAGCAGCTGATTGGTGGGATCGGGAGAGAGATAAGGGACTCTAGAGATAAAGGAGGCTGCCTGGGAAGGGGGGAGGTAAAAGCCCATGGATCCTCAGGATTTTTACATTGGGTCACCCCAAATTCACCATCAGATCACACAGCATGTCCATGGCCACAGCCTGCACCAAAAAAAATCAAGCATCCACTGTTTCCTGGGGCCGCAATGGTGCAAAAATGTGGTTACAAAGCACGGATCCACATGGATTCTCAGGATTTTTGCATTGGGCTACCCCAAACTCACCATCAAATCACATGTCTGTGGCCACAGCATGAACCACAAAAATCATACATCCACTGTTTCGTTCAGAATATTTTTTTTTCTTGTTTTCCTCCTCTAAAACTAGGTGCGTCTTATGGTGGGTGTGTCTTATGGAGTGAAAAATACTGTATTTTGCGTGCAAAGACCCCCAAAACCACCCCCAAATGAAGACACAATAGACACAGATTTTAGTTTAAGGTTTTTGGCATTAAATTTTGGCTACCACTTTATTGATTACAGTATGTACGGCAACCTTACAAAGTTGTGACGATTTGCTACACGGTAGGCAAAAACCAGGTGGCACCAGCCAGTCAGCCAAATGACAAAATTCCTACTCAGTCCCTGCTACAAAACAGACGACCCCTAGACAGGCATAGCAAGGCCAAAAGAAAAACCCTAAAACCAGGAGGGCTGGTTATCCGCTGCACGTCGCAAGAAAGTGAAACACTCCAGCGACACGCAGCAGCTTAAGTAGCCCCTCAGCAGCCAATGGCCAATGCAACTGACCAAATTTCTGCCCCAGCAAGAGAGGGGCAATCAATGGGGCATTGTGGCCATCCAAACGGTCCCGCCCCACAACAGGGAGGCAGTTTCTGATTATCTCACCGCAACACGTGCCTTCCATGATGGAGGACTTGACTTGTGGTTTTATATTTTGATTTTATTCTGTGAACCACCCTCTGGGTATAGGGCGGTAAAAAAGGTAAAGGACCCCTGACAGTTAAGTCTAGTTAAGACTCTAGGGTTGCAGCGTTAATCTCGCTTTACTGGCCGAGGGAGCCAAAGTTTGTCCGCAGACCGTTTTTCTGGGTCATGTGGCCAGCATGACTAAGCCGCTTCTGGCGAACCAGAGCAGTGCCGTTTACCTTCCCGCTGGAGCGTTACCTATTTATCTACTTGCACTTTGAGGTGCTTTCGAACTGCTAGGTTGGCAGGAGCAGGGACCGAGGAACGGGAGCTCTCCCTGTCGCGGGGATTCGAACCGCCGACCTTCTGATTGGCAAGCCCTAGGCTCAGTGGTTTAGACCACAGCACCACCATAATAATAATAATAATAATAATAATAATAATAATAATAATTTATTTAAACCCCACCCATCTGGCTGGGCCTCCCCAGCCACTCTGGGTGGCTTCCAACAAAACACTAAAATGCAATAACCTATTAAACATTAAAAGCTTCCCTAAACAGGGCTGCCTTCAGATGTCTTCTAAAATAATAATAATAATACACAAATCCAGAGTGGAGTCCCTAAGGCGGTTGGATGGCGCCTTGTACGCCTCCTTCCAGCAACTCCTGCAGCCAAGCTGGGGTCAAACACATTGCTCTGCTTTCCTTTGGACCACATCAGTGAGGCTCGGGGTGTGTGTCTTGTCTGGGCAGCCCAGGACCTCCAGACGTGCTGCCCAGGCTTGTGTCCTGGGGAGATCACTTCCATTATGAGTTACCCATCTTTGCAGCCACAGCAGGCGCTGTGATTCTCAAGGGGTTTGACTTCACCCCAGAGGCACAGTCCATTGTCTCTTGTTAACAGACAGGTTACAACAACAACAACAGCAGCAGCAGCAGCAGCATACCTTCCTCAAGCAGGGGACTCTCCTCTGACAACCCTTCAAATGGTCCTCTTAAAACCCTAAATACTGACTTTAATTTGTAGTCCTACATGACTGGATTCTTCCTTATGTCCACTGCCAGATTTACGTATAAGCTAAACAAGCTATAGCTTAGGGCTCCACTCTCTTGGGGGCCCCCAAGAAAATTAAAGGGGGAAAAACCTGTACATGCCCCAAAATATAAAATATAAATAAAATAAATTAAAACCTACTTACAGCAACAGTGTTTTGTGCTGTGTAGGCTCCTATGATGTAAGACATGGGCCCCGCCTGCTAGCCTGCTCCCTAAAATATCACTGGTTTGCTCATTTCTATGTATAGGTAAAGGTAAAGGGACCCCTGACCATTAGGTCCAGTCATGACCGACTCTGGGGTTGCGGCGCTCATCTCGCTTTATTGGCCAAGGGAGCCGGCGTACAGCTTCCGGGTCATGTGGCCAGCATGACTAAGCTGCTTCTGGCGAACCAGAACAGCACATGAAACGCTGTTTACCTTCCCGCCGGAGCGGTACCTATTTATCTACTTGCACTTTGATGTGCTTCCGAACTGCTAGGTTGGCAGGAGCAGGGACCGAGCAATGGGAGCTCTCCCTGTCGCGGGGATTCGAACCACCGACCTTCCGATCGGCAAGTCCTAGGCTCTGTGGTTTAACCCACAGCGCCACCCGCGTCCCCATTTCTATATATAGGATGCCCATAAATTACCATATAGTATATATTCAAGACACGCACACAAAAAAAACAACCAGCGACAATTTGTTGTTAGCAAAGGACAGCTGGACATATCAAGGGCCCCATTACCTTCAGTAGCTTAGGGCCTCATCAAACCTAAATCTGACCCTGCTTATGTCCCATAAGAAAAGGAACGAAAAGATATCAACCTGGGCATCATGAGGACTCGCACCTTCTTTGTAATGCAATCCCATCTATAGAGACTCAAGACCTAGGAAAGCTGATCTGGCCTCTCCTTTTTAGAAAACCAGGAGAAACCAATCCTTTCGCGGACGGCTTCCTCCCATATGTGGATGTCCAGATGCGGTGAAAACTGGCCTGCCGCTTCTTGCGTGGTTGGTGGGTGGTTCTGTGATGCATTTTTGGTTCTCCTTGCTAAAACAAATGGATGGATTTTATGTTGGGTTTTTTTTTTTTGTTGCGTTGCATTTTCGGCCGGCTGCTTTGAGGGCACCATGGGGAAATTTTAATTAATAGCCATAATACCCAGCCTGGCAGGGGACGAGCCGGGGGAGGAGGAGATCATTGTCTTGCCTGGGCTGCTAACTCGCCGTGCCGAAGGGAGAAGATGCCTATTCATTTGACGGGCCGATTGATGCTCCGCGTCGGATAAAACGGGGCAAAACCCGTGTTGGAATCCGTTCTGCTTCGGACATCCTTGTTGGGCCTGGGCTTTCAGGGCGTGCCGTTTGGTTTCTCGGTTGTCATCCCTGGATGAGGCCGGTTTCCCTGAGCAAATAACCCCCCCAATGCAAGCCAGGATGCCGGCCATTCCCTTGTGTGAGGACCAAATGCCACCTGCCATTCCGTTGACTTTCTAACTCAAGATTTGCCTTCAAATACCGCAAGTGGACGGCATTCCAAACTCCTTTCTTGTCGCAGTTGGGGGTGCCGTGGTTTCATCCCCCTTTTTTCCCTTTTCTTTTTTTTGGGGGGGGGGAGAGAAAAAGGTTCAGGAGAATGAAAGCAACCCCTGGCTGCGTCCTCCTGCCCTGCTCCCCCCTCCCCAAAATCTCGGTTGCACTTTGTCAAAACGAGGTAACTGCTAGTTAAGTAAAATTCCCTAGATCAAAGGGGGATTAATCACCAACTGAATCCTCGCTGAATAAACCTGTCATTCAAGAAAATTATTTCCAGTGAACTTAGCAGAGGATTGGGGGGTATTTGCATAACAGGGACCATACAGGCTTCAGCCAGGTTAAAAGGTTCCGAATTCTGCTGGCCTCCCCAAGGTCTCTGCCCCCCCAACCTTTCACTAGCCCTGAACAATAGGTCCCCCTCCTAATCTGATAATACAGCTCACTATCTAAATGATGTCAGGACAGCCAAGTATTGCAAAGTTTGGATGAGGGATGGATCAATTTCAGTAACTCCCAAATCTGATTTGTTGGAATTTAAGATGTAATCCTTAAAAAAAGACGGAGAAAACCCTTTAAACCCCCCCCCCAAAGGCTGTTTATTAACATTCCCCTCCTTTCTCTTCTCTTTCTTTTCCACCTCCTTTTTGACCTTTCCCCCCTTAGAAAAGTCTGTTCTGAACGTCTGCTGTCTCCCTTCTGTTCCGCCACGGTCATATTCAAAACCACATATATATATATTTAGTGGTTATCCATTCAAGGCAGGAAGTTAAGCCTAATTATTCTTTGTGGAGGTAAAGGGGGGGGAGCTGTGAGCCAGTGTTATAGCCCTCCTCAGAGTAGACTCATAGAAGTTAATGGGCATGACTGACTCAGGTTAGCTATGAGCAGGACTTGCAAAACTGAATATAATGCATCATTTTACATTCTTTTAATCTTTTTCTTGCTAGGTCTTATTTCCTTACATGTCAGCATTTAAAGTTTCTGACCAATTTTTTTTTTAAAGATTGATTTCATGATATAGCCAATTTCCATAGTTTTAAATCCCCCAAAACTGAAAAACAAGTCTGCACTTTTGAAAACGGCCCTGTAATAATCAATATTATTTTAGATTTTAAGATGAACAACTTTGTTTCATTAATTTTTTCTATTATAGCTATGGATTGTAGGAAAGTTGTACCCAGTAGCCATTTTTTCCCCACGATGTCCAAAAAACGTAAAATTTTGTTACAAGACATAAGAGACCCATAAATTTTTATTCTTTATTGAGAAAGAGCATGCCTTTGCAATAATTTTCATAATCAAAAACTTTTGATTCCATCGTGCCCTCACGCTGAAAATTTAGATTTTCTAAACCTAGTTTTTCCACCAAAAAAACTACATTTATACATTTTTTAACGCATTTATAAAATCTTTTGAGTGCTGGTGTATTTTTTCCTGAAATCTTCATCATGTTATTGAGCTCTGTGTAAAATTTCAAAGAGATCTGATCATTGGTTATGGAGGGGGAAAAATAAAATGCACACAAGACCGAGGATCTCAAGAGGGACAGAAACACAGATTTCACGAAACTTTGAAGTGCTATAAAATCAAAACCGTTTGAGATAGAGGGGGAAAATTTAAGGGGGTTTCTTTCAACCATAAGGGAAGGGTGTACACCAAGTTTCATCAAAATCCGAGACGGTGGGTGGCGAAACCCTTGTTTTTTTGCGCTGATCTGTTGTGGAATGGAGAAACAACTTTAAAGTGGATGACTTCAGTTCAGCCCAGTGAGGACTGAATATGCTCAGTGGGCAGAGAATATGGACCAGCTGTTGGGGTGGGGAGTTCGGTAGAGGAGTCAACAGAAGGAACAGGTAGGAAGAGAAATGTGTTGTGGAGCAGGGCTTGACTGACTAATTGGGAAAGTGAACAGGGACACCTTGCCCTGCAGTGTTCTATTTCAAGTCCGACTGACCTATCTGTAAACTATATTTTCACAGAAGCACGGAAATGTAGAGTTGGAATGTACCCCAGGGGTCATCTGGTCAGTCGGTCAGAGTCAGTTTTACTGCACATAGCCAAAGGCTGAGGGACAGTGGACCAGCCCCCTGCTGAAAAAATTTGCTGACCCCTGATATATAATGTCTGTGGCAGGAACTCTGTTCTGAAGCCTCCTAGGACTGGCATTTTATAATATATAACATGGGTAGGCAAACTAAGGCCCAGGGGCCGGATTCAACCCAATCGGCTTCTAAATCCGGCCCGCAGATGGTTTGGGAATCAGCATGTTTTTACATGAGTAGAATGTGTCCTTTTATTTTAAAGGCATATCTGGGTTATTTGTGGGGCCTGCCTGGTGTTTTTACATGAGTAGAATGTGTGCTTTTATTTAAAATGCATCTCTGGGTTATTTGTGGGGCATAGGAATTCGTTCATTTTATTTCCCCCCCCCCAAAAAAAAATATAGTCCGACTCCCCACAAGGTCTGAGGGACAGTGGACCGGCCCCCTGCTGAAAAAGTTTGCTGATCCCTCTTTCCCTTGCCCCATTTTATCCTTGCAGCAAGCGAATGACGTGGTTTAGGCGGAGAGAAAGAGAGTGACTGGGTCGAGTTCTCCCACTGAACTTCATGGACGTGTAGGGATACATTATCTAGGGCCGTAGCTCAGCAGCAGAGCATCGTTCGAATGCAGAAATTCCCTGGTCCAGTCCATAGCTGTCAACCGTCTCTTATTTGGCGGGAAACTCCCTTATCCCAGTGCTGCTGTCCCGGATTGATGATGTCCCTTAAATTTCCCGGGTTTCAAAGGAAGTAGCTCCTCTCCCTCCCTGCCTCCCTGCCAGCCAGCCAGGGAGGAGGGAGGCTCCAACTGTGTTGCTTGGCTGCCCAGCTCGCCCCCCTTCCGGTCTCCTCTCACCAGCCTCGGCCCCCGGGAGCCCCTCCCCGCCGGGACTGGCGGGAGCCTCGGGCCCTTCCGCCGCCATCCTCCTCGTGGCCGCCGAACTGAGCTTCTCTGCCTGGGGCTTCCCCTCTGCCCGCCGCTGCCGCTCCCAGTAGGCCGTACTGTGTGGCTGTGCTGCTGAAGGACCCGGATGAGATGGGCAGCCTGGCGTGGCCTGTGAATTGCTGAGGAGCCTTGAGAGGAGAGCGAGGGCAACCATAGAGAAAGCAGTTCAGAGGGGGGAGGAGGAGGCGGAGGCGCGGGCAGGCGTTCCAAGGGCTACAAGGGAAGGACCGCAAGCGCTTCTCCCATAGATTTGTAGTGGTAGACTAGCATAGATGGTCTGATCTGCGGGTTGACTTCGGGCGCTATTCCCCCCCTCTCTCTTCCTCCCGCCCCGCCTGATGGAACTGAGAGCTGCAGATGGAGCACGAGAGGAAAGATACAGAACTGCAGCAGCATCTTCGTAGCTTGGACTTCGTTTTGCTCGAAAAGTGGTTGCTGCTTGTAGTTATTTAATTGCAGCGTTTCATCGGCTGGTGTCTTGAGCAGCAACCTCTGGAAACGAAGGGCTAAAAACCGGCGCTGCTCTCCCAAATTATCTGGTCCATTTTAACTTTGTATTTCAGCTGGTTGACTCAAATCCCCTATTTTGGCTGCTGGTCCCTTATTCTCGAGGCTGCTGGTCCCTTATTTTCAAAACTGTAAGTTGACAGCTATGGCCCAGTCCCTGGAATTTCAAGAGAGAATTAGGAGGTGGATGCAGCAGAGCTTCTAAAGGAGGGGAGAGAGAGCTCTTGCGCTCAAATCTTGCATCTGCAGGTTTGGCTGACCGCTCTGGGAACAAGGATGCTGGACTAGATGAGCCATTGGCCTGATCCAGGAGCCTCTTCTGATGTTCAGGAATATCCCCTGCCTGGAACACGGGAGAGCAGCTGCCAGTCAGAGAAGGCAACCCTGAGTCAAATGAGGTTTGGCCTGGTATGAGGCAGCTATTTAAACTCCTATTGGGAAAGGTCTGTTATTCAGGGGTAGAGCCAGGAAGGAGTCGTGACACCCAGGGCGGGCGTTGCTATGTAGGGCGCATGTGTGGCGTCGCTACGTACGATGCATGCGCTGTATGTAGCGACGCCGCACATGCGCTGTATAGCAGTTTGCCACTAGCGCTGGTCTAGAGATGTACGGACGGTGCTGGGATCCCTCCGTGGCCCTACAGCCACGAATGGATGATCTTCCATTCGCGGCTTCAGCCGCAAGCAGAGGATCCCGGCACCATCTGTACGGTGCTGGAGCGGCGCTGGAGGCAAACCGCTATACAGCGCATGTGCGGTGTCGCTACGTACAGTGCATGCATGCAACATCACACATGCGCTGTACTTAGCGGTTTGCCGCCGACACCAGTGTGGTGTAGTGGTTAAGAGCAGTAGTCTCGTAATCTGGTGAACCGGGTTCGCTTCCCCGCTCCTCCACATGCAGCTGCTGGGTGACCTTGGGCCAGTCACACTTCTCTGAAGTCTTTCAGCCTCACTTACCTTACAGAATGTTTGTTGTGGGGGAAGAAGGGAAAGGAGAATGTTAGCCGCTTTGAGACTCCTTAGGGATGTGATAAAGCGGGATATCAAATCTAAACTCCTCCTCCTCCTCCTCCTCTTCTTCTTCTTCTTCATCCTGCCCATCCCCCTGCAGTGCAAGAAACTCTTCTTCTTTGGCGATCCCTCATAGCCAAGTAAGATTGTCTTCCATAAACACGGTTTTAACAATGAGTCCATAAGTGACTGTGGAGGCCAATTCCGGATCCACATGTCCTTCCACAGTGGGGACATTGGTTTCCGGACGGGAGTTGATCCCGGTGAGGGTTTTCCAAGCGTGCCTTCCTCTTCGCACGTTTCTCCCTTGAGTCCTGAGTTCGAGTGTCTTCAAAGCCCATGACACCTTTGGTAAAGGCTGTTCTCCAACTGGAGCACTCGCAGGCCAGTGTTTCCCAGTTCTCAGTGTTTATACTACATTTTTAAAGATTTGCCTCGAGAGAGTCTTTAAACCTCCTTTGTCGACCACCAGCATGACACTTTCCATTTTTAAGTTTGTAATAGTTTCTTTGGAAGATGATCATCAGGCATCCGCACAACATGACCAGTCCAACGAAGTTGATGTTGAAGAATCATTGCTTCAACACTGGTGATCTTTGCTTCTTCCAGTACACTGGCATTAGTTCGCCTGTCTTCCCAAGTGATGTGTAAAATTTTTCGGAGATACCGTTGATGCAATCTTTCGAGGAGTTGGAGATGGCGTTTATAAATGGTCTATGTTTCACAAGCATGTAGTAAGGTTGGTAGTTCCATAGCTTTGTAAACAAGCATTTTGGTTTCGCTGCGAATGTCCTGGTCCTCAAACACTCTGCACTTCAACTGGGAGAAAGCTGCACTTGCAGAGCTCAGGCGATGCTGGATTTTGGCATCAATGTTGGCCCTTGTGGAAAGATAACTGCCTAGATCATACATGACAGATGGACACCCAACCTCTGCTTAAGAACCTCCCAGGCTGATCACCCAATCTTAACATAGACTTGCTATTTTCTGGGGTTGAGGTCCCTTCCAACTCTACAATTCTATGAATATATGACCAACTGGTTCTTAAATTTGAAATCAAGATTTATTAAGAATCATCTGTCTGCCTGCACACACACACACGATTGTGCTCCAAACTCAACAAACCCGATGCACCCTGTTCTGCCCATCAAAGGTTATCCTGGGCTTAGGAGGGGCAGATTTGCCCAGATCATAATCCAACCCAGTGCAATCCTATGCATGCCTACTCTGAAGTGAGCCCCACTGATAACCATAGGACTTACTCACTGCGAAGGGTGAGCAAGATCCTGCTTAAGTGATTCTGGGCATTGATTTATTTCACTCCTTAGCTACGGAGTGTTGGTGAGGAGACTTAGAGAGGGTATGTAGTGGACTGTATTGTCAAAGCTATGGTTTTCCCAGTAGTGATGTATGGAAGTGAGAGCTGGACCATAAAGAAGGCTGATCGCCAAAGAATGGATGCTTTTGAATTCTGGTGCTGGAGGAGACTCTGGAGGGTCCCATGGACTGCAAGAAGATCCAACCTATCCATTCTGAAGGAAATCAGCCCTGAGTGCTCACTGGAAGGACAGATCGTGAAGCTGAGGCTCCAAGACTTTGGCCACCTTGTGAGAAGAGAAGACTCCCTGGAAAAGACCCTGATGTTGGGAAAGATGGAGGGCACAAGGAGAAGGGGACGACAGAGGACGAGATGGTGGGACAGTGTTCTTGAAGCTACCAGCATGAGTTTGACCAAACTGCGGGAGGCAGTGGAAGACAGAAGTGCCTGGCATGCTCTGGTCCATGGGGTCACGAAGAGTCGGAAACGTCTGAACAACAAAAATGGACTGTAGTTTATGAGAGCTTACCCCAGAATAACGGGGTTTGCATTTAAGGTGCTGCAGGATTCCTTCTCGTTGTAAATATTTACATCTGGAAGGTATGAAGAGGCCAAAAGCTTCTGAAACTAGCAAGTCTAGTCCAGTATGTGCATTAAATGGTAACAGTTCATGGTTGCTGCCCGTAGGCATCGGGGTTTCCCAAAGGCTTTCTAGAGATTTGTGTTGACCCCTTGGCTTCTCCTGGTAGAGCTGGGAATGCTCCCTAGCTGGACTCTGCCTGGAGAGCCTCTGCCAGCCAGTGTGGACTGAGCTTGGTGGACCAATTGGTCTTAGGATAAAGTAGCTTCCTTCAAGGGGAAAGCTGTGGTTGGGTGGTTGGGCATCTGCCCAGCATGCAAACATCCCAGGTGCAATCGTGGGGATCTCCAGGTAGGGCTAGAAGTGCTGCTGCCAGTCAGTGTAGTGAATGCTGAGCTAGATGGAACAATGGTCTGAATCAGGGTAAGGGTAGCATCCTGGCTTCTTTATCATCTTTCCCTTCTCATGGGTTTCATTCTTCCAAATGTATCTGGGGGAGATCATAAAAGGTGGGTCTATTGCGGCCATAGAAAGGCATTCTTATTTTTTTAATCGGGTCCCCCCCTGCAATGTATTAGATAAGTGTTTCAGATTGTAAATGTTTGGTGCATTCTGCATTTTTTTCAAAATTTCCTGTAAGTCGCTTAGAGATGCTCTGTAAAAAGCGGTGAACAAATGTACTCATCATTGATATAACGATGACAGAATACCTAGAAATTCTATTTCTGATCCTTTTTAAAGGAGGGGACCCCCCCGCCCTTTTTAGGGAATTCTGCAAAGTTCTGCAACCAGCAAAAGAATCTTCTGGCTGCACTTGATCTCATTGTGATGGCAGGTGATTGACAGGTGCCCAATGATAAAACTTGGGCCTGCGAGGCTGATCCTGACCAGGATCCGGCCTGCGGGCCTAAAAATGTTCCCTATCGCTGCTTCTCACAGACGTCTCGAAGCAGTTGGGACTTGACCTGCAGCCTAATGGAGAAGTGGAACTTTGCTGGGTCTCGACATAGATGAATTTACTGCAGAAGCAACTCAAGAGAAACCTATTGCAGGCGAGACTGTACAAAAGAAATTGTAATTATAGACCTAGTGTGGTGCAGTGGTTAGAGTGCTGGAATAAGACCTGGGAGATACCAGGGTTCAGATTTCTATTCACTGGGTGACCTTGGGCCAGTCACTATCTCTCAGCCTAGCCAGCCTCGCAGGGTTCTTGTGAGGGTACAATAGAGAGGGCAGGGGAGAACCATGTATGCTCTTTGCAGGAAGGGCGGGATATAAATGCGATACTAAAATTAAAAGCGAACGGTGCAGTTCTATACACGTCTACACAGTAAGCCCTGCTGAAGGCGAGTATAGGATTGCAGGCTAGTTAATTTTCTCCCTTCGGCAAGCTCCTTTTGAGACACTGCAAGCCGAAAGCAGAACAGCAGCATGTGGACAGCTACCTCCCAGCCCCCAATCTTAAATAAGCATCTGCATTGCCCAAAACAAATCTGGAAATTGAACTCAAGTGAATTTTATGCATTTGGATTCTGGCTGCACATTCTGTAAAAGGTTGTTTTTTTAGTAAACCCAGAGCATCCATTTAAGGAGTCTGGCTACTGTATTTCCACAATTCCTTACTTCCAGCCGTTCAGTTTGGCCACCTGTGTTGCTTCCAGTTCCAGAAACGGCTGCCAGCGTTATCTCAAAACCTTATGTATTTTGCTAGCCGTTTCAAAGCAGACATTCAGATATTTTTTGGGGAGGGGGGAATTAATGACTAATAATTTGCATTTTTGCAAAACTACTGCTCTTTGGGTTAAGGAAGCGAAAGAAGTTATGCTAAACTGGAATAAGAGACTATACATTCCTAAAATGGTAAAAATGTGAATTCCGATTGGCGGCTTTCACTGTTGGGTTGATGACAAGCCTTCACCGTTGGTGTCCGACTTCAAGAATGTCCCACTTCCTTCATCTTTTGGCTGTCTGGAACCATGCTAGGCTATGTGGCAGGTGTCTGATTCCCTAATCGTAATTTTTGACACTAAACGGAATTTGCCCATTGCTGTCTCCAGAAGATGGCTAAGACTCCCTTATGCTAGCAGTTCATATTTGCCACCAACGCAGTGTGTGTGTGTATCTGTGCAAAGAATGGCTATCAAAGAAAATGAATAAAATCCATATTGAGATAATTTTTTAGAAAATGATTGAAGTTTTAACCCAAGAAAGGACTCTTACGAGTTTCTTATAGCTTAGAATAAGAACGTGTCAATCACGATTTAGCTTCTGGAATTGGAATCTCTTTGAAATGCAGCTGTTTCTTCTTTAATTGTGGCAGCAGACTCGGAAGAAAAGAAAGGTCCAGCCTTCAAGATGAGTCAGGAATACAAAATAGCTCCGGATTAGTTGGGGAGTTCAAAGGTCCCTAATTACACTAAGGAGTTCCCAGACACAGAGAAAACATTAAACAGGTCACCTACCAAATGGGAAACAGACTTTTGTCTTCCACCCCAACCCCCCCTTCCTTTTTTTTGTTTTGTGAAAGAAATTATCTTGAAAAGATAGGTTTCTAGACAGAATCAAAAGCAGCGCTGGGATGTCCAGCTGATCTCCTTGGAATGCACACAGGGGTGCTGCCTTTGTCCTGCGACGGGAGGAGAGTTTACCGCAGAGAGCAATGGACTTTCCCCTCCCAACAGGCGTCTCAGTCTGCTTGGCGCCGACCGACGGGGAGTCTCCTTCTTCCTCCTGCGCACCCCTGATTTCTTCTCCCGGGGAATCAGCTGCTCATACCCAGACTTCTTTTGCCTCTGCGTTACTTTGGCCAATTGCTTTCGAAGCCAGTGCGGCAAAGTGGAGGAAGGGCGTCGGAGCCAAGAGACAGGGAAGATTTGTAGCTTGGTGGCCGGTCACCTGCTTGGCTTGCAGAAGGTCCAAGGTTCAGTCTCTGGGTAGGGCTGCCTTGCATCTGGGATAGCCACTGCCAGCCAGGCAATATTGCGCTAGGTGGACAAAGGGTTTGACTCAGTAGAAGGCAGCTTCTGGTGTTCCTATGGCAGCACCTGGAACGGAATGATACATCGGCCACCTGCAGTGGCCCAGTCCAGGAGCCATTTTGCAACTGATCTGCACCTTGTACAGTGGAAACTTGGTTTTCGAGCGTCTCGGAAGCCAAACAATTCAGAACCCGAATGCTGGAAACCCAGAAGTAATTACTTCCGTTTTCAAATGTGCCTCAGAAGTCAAACAGCTTTTGAGGTGCGTTTTTCTCCCCCCCCCCGACTTTGCAGCCACCTCATTGATCCTTAGTTTTCGAACATTGAACGGTCTTCCGGAATGGAATACGTTCGAAAACTTGGTTCCACTGTATGTGGAGAAAGTAGGTCAGGTTTTTCTCCCTCTCGTAACACTAGGGACATCCGATGGAGTTGAATGATGGATGATTCAGGACAGATAACAGAAGTCCTTCTTCACAGAACTCTCTCCCCCAGAAGGCAGGGAGGCCAGGCTCTTCTGTCCGCATGTGCGTACACAGTGTTATACACACATATTCTAACTACCAAGAAGCAAACTAATGTCTGCATACAGGTGGTATCTCCTAGATGGTATCTTTGAGAAACAGGGGGTTTTAATTTCAGCACACCCTGGCTGTCCTTTCAGAAGTTTTGCCAGGCAGTCTTTTTTTGGCCGAGCATCATGGCTTGCACTAATCAATCTCCTCTTTATGATGCTGAACCAGCCGTCAGATTGGTATCTCAACCTGAGCAGTTTTTCAAATTATAGTTTTTGAAACTTCTCCCCATACACAATCACTGATCTTATTTATCACACAGCAACACAGTTAAACAAAAGTCAGGCCATTGTGCCTGGTGATGAAAGGTGCTGTTTGTCTCTCCTTTTGTGCTACTCTCCAGGGTCCCAAAGTTCCCCCCCACCTTTTGCAATTTTGCCCATTTATCCCAACAGCCTGCTGAAACCGTTTCCTGTATTCCTGAAGATACCAGTGAATAATTTTTTAAAATGCAGAATTAGCATGCAGCTTTTGTGACTTCTCTGTTCCACTAAATTTGGAATAGTTTGTTCTTCTGCTTGCTGGGTTTACAGTCATACCTCAGGTTATAGACGCTTCAGGTTGAATTTTTTTGGGTTGCGGACTGCTGAAACCCGGAAGTACAGAAACGGGTTACTTCCGGGTATCGGCGGTCGCACATGCACAGAAGTGCTAAATTGTGCTTTGCGGGTGCGCAGACACGCCGAATCACAACCTGCATCCCGCATGCATCATGTTCACAACCCGAGCGTCCACTGTATATGGAAAAGGAGCTTGGAAGCTGTTAAAGGTGGTCAGAATGTTTTGCAGCAGCATCTGACAATCTACAGCCTTTTAAATGGGGGAGCGGGGGCAACCGTTTCTCATTATGTTATGCATTTTGTGTTTTTATGCTGTAAGCTGCACTGTGACCTTTGGAAAAGGATTTCACCCCTTGTCAACTTGCACCGACTAATGTAATAGGCTTGTAGTGTTACCTTTAGGCTTGCAGGATTTAAAGATCCATTTCAAGAAGCACGAATTGAGTCGTGAATCAAATACTTTGCTCTGCCTTTCCCAATGGATGAACAGCCCTGGAAGGAAGGCCAGCTCTAGAATTCCAGTGGTACAGCGCCAGACTACAGTTGCTCAGTGGTGAGTGAAAGGCACTCTGCACACGCACGGAGTTACTTTAAAAAAAGTATTACTTCATACAGGTTGCTTTACAAATGGGCTTGGCCAAAGAGGATAGATGGTTGTGCTCAACAGGAGGTTAAAAAGGCTATGACACTAAGGTCCACAGCACCTGCAAAAGCTTGCCCCCCCTAATAAAGATCCCACTCCACAGCACTCCTATATTTGGATTTCTAGAAAGGCAGGAGGACCAGTTGCAGACCATTGATGATGTGTTGGTGGTGAAAGAAAGCCTACAATGTCGTTGGCTACAGGTAGCTACAAAAGGGGTGTGTGGGCTCACAAAACAATAAACAACGTTTAAGCGAAATAAGGATGTTTGTTGTTTCCCCCCCTCAAACATGGTCTTAAATAATGAACAGATCAGTTAAAACATTTCAGTACTTTTTTCCCATTTCAAGTACAAAATTGAGGGAAAATTAGAAAAGTAAAGTTCTATACACTACAGGTGCCGGGGCTTTGGAATTCCAGATGTAGTAATCTGAAGAAAGCAATTCTCGAGCTGAATTTAAAATAAACACACACAGACACACAGAGAGAGGGAGGGAGGGAGAGAGAGAGAGAGAGAGAAATAAGCTACTATACAATATCTCAAAACACACAAATGATTAAAATACATTTGAGCTTGTAATGTCATAATTTAAAAAAAACATGTTTATACTAGACATAATAAATAAATCATATAGTTGAAAGCTACATTTTGGAGCATGTTGGCAGCAATATGCTGATGGCACACAGCTCTATTTCTCCTTTACATCTGCAGGTGAGGCAGTGGAAGCGCTGGACTGATGTCTATCCTCGGTAACGGACTGGATGAGAGCCAACAAACTGAAGCTCAATCCAGGTAAGACCGTGACTCTGTTGGTGAGCAGTTCCCTAGACCAGATGGGTGGCAGGTGCCCAATTCAAAGTGCTGGCTTTGTCCTATAAAGCCTTAAATGGCTCAGGACCACAATACCTAAGGACTGCCTCTCCCCATATGAACTAACCCAGACCCTGCAATCAGCATCTGAGGCCCTTCTTCGTGTGGCGCTCCTCGAGAGGTCCAGAGGGTTGAAACACAAGAACGGGGCCTTCTCTGCAGTGGCTCCCTGCTTGTGGAATGCTCTCCCCAGGGAGGATGCGCCTGGCACCTTCATTATATATCTTTAAGCGATGGGCAAAATCCTTCCTTTTCTCCCAGGCTTTTGGCTAATTAAATCTATGGCCCTTTAAACTGTGTGTGTGTTATTATTTCTGTTGCATTTTTGTGTTTTTATACGGCAAACTGCACCGTGATCATCGCACGACGGGTGGTGTAGAAATTTAATTAATAACAATAATGATAAATTCTGCAGAAGGTAATTTTGAAATGGAGGCCCCAAGGCAAGTTCACCTATTTACACCTTGCTAAAGGTGTCCTTCTGTTTTAACGTAAAACCAGCGGCAGATGTGACCCCGCTCACCTGTACTGATCTTTGGTTTTCCTGAGGAAAAGACCTGGATGGAATGCGGGTCTGTGTAACATCCGGTAAGCGTGAAATCCAGGATTCTAAAATAAAGCTAAGCGCAGCAAAGCAGAAAACAGTAAGATGTACAGATCCTCTGCTCAAACACCTCCCTGTCCCCATCGACTAGGTAGAATATACCGTATTTTTCCGTCTATACGACGCCCCCATGTATAAGACCCCCCCCTATTTTTGGGGACTCAATTTTAAGAAAATGAGAGGAGATGGCCCAAAGTTGTTGAGCTTCTCCCCCCACGCAGCTGCGGGCAGGAAACACTCCTTAGATCATTTCCCGCGTACAGCGACATCGGAGAAAGTTGCGCTCCCAACCGGCTGGTGTGCCGCTTCTCCCCCGCCCCCAATGCCACTATCTGTGTATTGGACGACCCTAGTTTTTTGACATGATTTTTGAGTCAAAAAACCTCGTCTAATACACGGGAAAATATGGTGTATCTAATCTTTGCACGGGGACGCAGGTGGCGCTGTGGGTTAAACCACAGAGCCTAGGATTTGCCGATCAGAAGGTCGACGGTTCGAATCCCCGCGACGGGGTGAGCTCCCGTTGCTTGGTCCCTGCTCCTGCCAACCTAGCAGTTTGAAAGCATGTCAAAGTGCAAGTAGATAAATAGGGACCGCTCTGGCGGGAAGGTAAACGGCATTTCCGTGCGCTGCTCTGGTTCGCCAGAAGCGGCCTAGTCATGCTGGCCACATGACCCGGAAGCTGTACGCTGGCTCCCTCGGCCAATAAAGGGAGATGAGCGCGCAACCCCAGAGTCGGTCACGACTGGACCCAATGGTCAGGGGTCCCTTTACCTTTACTTAATCTTTGCACAAGGAGGTTACTTCCTACAGCTAGTGAAGGCTCTCACACCCCTTGAACTGTTTCGGTATTCCTGCACATAAGTGAGTAGAATTGGATGACAGGAACAGAAAATGCCCTCTTGTTTCCTAACATCCACCCATATCCAGGTTGAAGGCCCTTACAAAGTTTCTTGATGAAAACAGTGCCCAAGTCCATCAATTTTTTTTGGGGGGGGGGCGACGACAACACACAACTGCACAATTATGACCCAGCTTCTCTTGAAGCTGACAACTTACTTTGATGTAAGTGGTGTTTCCAGTACACACAGGGTCAATCTGCTGCTCCTGATTCAAGGCGCCAAAAGCGACAGTCCCAGAAAGGGATATTTCCAATGACTTGGGGAATTTTTGTCCTTTGAAGGAAAAAGAAAGGTTTCAGAGTTGTAACAATAGCAATAGCATTTATGTAAGACTTGTAAGAAGGGACGCGGGTGGCGCTGTGGGTTAAACCACAGAGCCTAGGGCTTGCCAATCAGAAGGTTGGAGGTTCGAATCCCCGCAACGGGGTGAGCTCCTGTTGCTCGGTCCCAGCTCCTGCCAACCTAGCACTTTGAAAGCACGTCAAAGTGCAAGTAGATAAATAGGCACCGCTCCGGTGGGAGGAAAAACAGCGTTTCCATGCACTGCTCTGGTTCGCCAGAAGCAGCTTAGTCATGCTGGCCACATGACCCAGAAGCTGTACGCCGGCTCCCTCGGCCAATGAAACGAGATGAGCGCCGCAACCCCAGAGTCGGTCATGACTGGACTTAATGGTCAGGGGTGTTGGGATACTGCCAGGGAGATAAAGTCCATCTTGGCCCCCAAGCTCGGTGCTGGACGATCCATCGACCTCCCGTAGTCAGGCAATATCAGCAATTCAGCGACACTAAGCCTCAGGCTTAGTGCACACTATATCAGCAGAATTCACACAGCAGGAAGTTGCACAAGCAGAGAGCAGAACATGCATATTTACAGTTTATTAGGCATTGGTCAGAACAAAGAAAAGCATGACCGTCTGTTCCGACTGCTCAGGCAAAAAAACCAAAAACGAAACGAACTTACAACATAAACATCCTGTGAGACAGGAACTTACGCAGGCTGTTATGCAAACATCCTGCTCCCTTTTAAGGTGGAACGGAAATATCCTAACATCCTCCCCCTTTCCGTGTAACCTGTAGTACCTGTGGTTCAACCCAATTGCAACCTTTGTGCGTAAACCTTCAGTTGTTCTCTGTTAACAACCTTAGACAACAGATCAGCAGGAATTTCATTTCCTGGCATGTAGGACACCTGAATGAGTCCTTTCTGAATACACTCTCTTGCACGATGTAGTTTAATCTGCAAGTACTTGGTCCTTTGCTTGCAACTCTCCGAGTTCAGCAAAGCCAAACAAGATCTATTGTCTTGATACACTTGTATAGGACATTTCACAGAAACCCCAATGTCCTTAAACAGTTGCATCAACCATTCACAATCCATGAGTGAAAATGACAGAGCATTGAGTTCTGCTTCACAGGAACTTAGGCTAACTGTCGTCTGCTTTTTGCACAACCAGTCAAACAGGCAGTGGTTGTACATGTAGCATACTCCAGAAGTGCTTGTACCATCCGTGGTGTCACTTCCAAAACTTGCATCTGCAAAGATTTCAAGACCTCCAGTCTTCTGACTGGTGAACCTCAGCCTGTAGTGCATAGTCCCTTTCAAATACCGGGCTATGCGCTTCAGAGCTTTCCAATCCTGAACAGTAGGATTGTTAGCATGTCTGCTAAGCAGGTTAGTGCTTACAGCAATGTCAGGTCTCGAACATCTAGCAATGAAATTCAACTTGCCTAGAATGCATCTGTACAGCGTTGTGTCAGAAAACGCTTCAGCAGTACTGTCTACCTGGTAACCTGTGACCATCGGTGTGTCTGCTGGGTTTGCATCAACCAAATTTAACCTGGTTAATACGTCAGCAATTTTCTGTGTTTGGTGTACCAGAAAATTACCTGCTTGGTCCCTCTCCACCTGCAGAGAAAGATAGTTGGATACCTCACCAAGATCCTTCATGTCAAAGTGCTCCTTCAGCTGAGCTAGGGTGCTTTGGTAAAAAGCCTGATTCTTCCAAAACATCAGAAGATCATCAACAAAACATAAACAATACAGTTTGTTTTGCCCCTCCTCCTTGACAAACACACACGGATCAGCTTTGCCCTGGTGAAAACCTAGAGAAAGCAACGTTTCAGTGAGTTTTGTGTTCCAACACCTGGCACTCTGTTTGAGACCATATAAGGATTTCCGCAGTTTACAGACCATTCCCTTCTGTATCTGCATCCCGTCAGGTGGAAGCATGTACAGCTGCTCGTTCAAAATCCCGTACAAAAAAGCTGTATTAATGTCATGATGGGAAACATGCAGTTTCTCCTCCGCAGCGATCTTGAGCATCAGCCGAATGCTCTCATATTTGACCGTGGGTGAGTAGGTCTCGTGGTAATCCTGCCCTGGTACCTGTGAAAAACCTCTGGCAACCAATCTGGCTTTGTGTCTGACAACCTTGCCATTCTGGTCTGTCTTGGCCTTGAAGACCCATTTGCTGCCAACCAGTCTCATTCCTGGGACTACCGGTACGAGCTCCCAAGTTTGGTTCCTGTTCAAGGAATCAACTTCAGCCTTCATGGCTTTAAGCCAAGGCTCAGCATCTTTAGAGGTTAACTCCTGGACCTCTTTGAAGCTTGAAGGTTCCCACACCTTCTCTGAGCTACTAAGAACAGCAGTTGCCATCTTAGCAAACTCATCAGCAAATCTCTTTGGAGGTTTGCCTTTGGTCGCCCTTTCAGACCTGCGAACCAGACGCAAGTCTTCTGGACTCATCTCCTCTTTCTTAGGAGAAAAGTGACCAATGGTGAACAGTGGTTCTTCCAGTTCATTGTCAGACTCATCAGATGGTCTGACTGAGGCCTTTGCGCTCTTGTAGTCTGCTGTGTCATCACTGTCACTGACAGCAGCAGCAGCGCCGCCCACTGAACTGGAATCCGAACTCTGATCATCATCATCATCATCATCATCATCATCCTCCGTTTCCTCAGCTTTCTCAGCATGATCTGCTTTCTTCACATCACCTTCATCCTCCTCTGGGTAACTCTGGAAAATTCCCACATTTTCCCCCCACTTAGGATTGTACTCAACACTCCTTGTGAACTTTATGGATTTAGAGTTAGTCATCCATACCCTGTATGCACCTTTTTCGTACCCCATGAACAAACCATGTGCCCCACGCTTCCCAAGCTTGTTGCTTTGTGGGGTGTGTACCCACATGTCAGAACCAAAGATTCTCAAGTGCTTGACATTAGGTTTCTTACCAAACATTTTCTCATAGGGAGTGCAGCCAATAGGTGATGACAGTCTGCGATTAAAAGTGTAAACCAAATTCGAGAGAGCCTCCCCCCAAAACTTCTCAGGGAGGTTGGCATCATGCAACAAGGTTTTTATTCCTTGCAGCAACGTTTGATTTGCTCTCTCCGCAAGCCCATTCATCCATGGCGATCTAGGCGTTGACAAGTCATGCTGGATTCCCTTCTCAGTCAGGAAAGCTTCAAACTGCTGAGAAGTGAATTCCCCGCCTCGATCAGTAAACAGACAACCAATACGTTTACCGTGAGCATTCTCCAACCAAGCACAGAATGCCTTGAACTTAGGAAATGCTTGCGATTTCTGCTCGAGCATAAACACATGAATGTACCTGGAAAAAGAATCAATTAGAACCATGAAGTACCTTGCTCTACCCAAAGAGGGCGCTAGAGGACCTACCAGGTCTGCGTGAACTAGCTGGTAGGGTTTGGAAGCCTGCCTGCTAGACTCCTTGCCTTTCGGAGCAACCTTCACCTTGTTCTCTGCACAAGATACACATTTCATGTGATATTTGCAAGGTTTGATGTCCAAACCTTCAACCAACCCAGGCATCTTGGCTAGCGCTTGCCAAGAGAGGTGACAAAATCTGCGATGTGCATCGTGAATGCAACCTGCATGAAGAACCTTGTTAGTTTGTGCAACACAACAAGTATCAGCATTAGACATAGCAACACCATTGTCATCATAAGTTAGACAGAACAAACCATCCATCAACTTTGCATGCCACATGTCCTCTTTGCCTTTTCTGATGACACAGATAGTCTTCTTGAAGGATACTTCAAAACCACGCCCAGTCAGCTGTGGTACACTTATCAAATTGTCCACAGCTCCTGGAACAAAAAGAACATTACTAATGGTCGTATTCAGACTTTCAAGTTTCACAGTCCCAACTCCTGTAGCTTGCAAAGTCCTTCCATCAGCCAGCTGGACCTCTCCATCTTGAGGTGTGAAGGAGACAAACAGATGGCGGTCTTTGGTGAGATGGCGCGTGGCCGCAGAGTCAACAATAAACCTGGCCTTCCCCTTCGAAGCAGATTTGCTGGCAAACAAAACCTTGTTTTCCACCAGCGTGGGCTTTTGCAGCTTGCCTTTAGCCTTTGGTGAAGCTGTGCCAGCAAACATAGCCGTGTTTTCCACTGGCGAGGGCTTTTGCAACTTGCCCCCCTGCTCCTGGCCATCAGACGTGCCTTTAGCCTTTGGTGGAGCTGTGCCAGCAAACATAGCCTTGTTTTCCACTGGCGTGGGCTGTTGCAACTTGCCCCCCTGCTCCTGGCCACCTGCAAGCATCTTGCTCTGTTTACATCTGGTCTTCCGGCCTCTGCAAAGGCTCTGACCTTGGTTCTCACGAGAAACAGAGCTCTCAGCTGCCGACTCCTTGGCTCCCCCTGGAGGCTGGAATGCTGCCTGGGATGACGTGGCAGTCTTCTCCCCCTGCAGCTTGCAATCGGTGCCCTCAGCATCCCTGCATTCACTAGCATTCTGGGAAACAGCCAGGACCTCCGATGCATTCAAACACTGGGCTGGGATTATTGGCTGGTGGGCCTTTTTCAAAGCATCCCACATGTCACGTGCCGTGAGATTTCCAGCAAGCGTCTTTATTTCCTCCAGAGAGACGGATAAGACTATAACATCCACGGCCCTCGAATCCTGGGCCTGCCATTTCTCTGTCCGAGGAACTGGAGTGGGTTCAAATACAGTATGCCAGACTCCAAACTGACGCAGCAAACTCTCACACCATTTAGCCCAGGTCTGATAATTGTCCCGATTTAACTTAGGACACTCAGCAGCTTCAGAGGATTGTAAAAGATCCATCTCAGCTATTTGCTTCAGCCGTGAGCCTTTTAAGACTTCTTATCTCGGCAGCCCATAAATCACGATGCCTCTGGCTCGGCTCCCAGGCCAATTAGGCTTTGCCGGACATCAAAGGCCTTTCCGCGGCATCCAGAATAGCCTCTACTTTCACTTTTCCAGCACATACCTTAGCAGTCTGTCGCAGTCTTACTCTCCTGCAAGTGCCGTGAATCTGGGCCCGAAACCTGTTGTTGGGATACTGCCAGGGAGATAAAGTCCATCTTGGCCCCCAAGCTCGGTGCTGGACGATCCATCGACCTCCCGTAGTCAGGCAATATCAGCAATTCAGCGACACTAAGCCTCAGGCTTAGTGCACACTATATCAGCAGAATTCACACAGCAGGAAGTTGCACAAGCAGAGAGCAGAACATGCATATTTACAGTTTATTAGGCATTGGTCAGAACAAAGAAAAGCATGACCGTCTGTTCCGACTGCTCAGGCAAAAAAACCAAAAACGAAACGAACTTACAACATAAACATCCTGTGAGACAGGAACTTACGCAGGCTGTTATGCAAACATCCTGCTCCCTTTTAAGGTGGAACGGAAATATCCTAACAAGGGGTCCCTTTACCTTTACAACTTCTAAGAAAGGGGGGGGGGTGAAGCCCAAGATTTGGAGCCCATGAGAACCAGTTCCTAAAGGGACCACTCGTAACATGAAAGAACTGTTGGGGCAGCCCCACCTGGGGTACTTTAAGTCCTGAGCGAAGGCTGAAAGAAGCCCGGCCCATCGATCTTTAAATCAGTCACCCTCCCCACTTCCTGTCTGGTTTAAACACATGGATCTGGCCACACCTGCACCTCTGCTTTGGACCTAAATCCAGTTTACAGGCAAATATTGCCCCAATGCTGTGAAGAAGAAGAAGAAGAAGAAGAAGAAGAAGAAGAAGAAGAAGAAGAAGAAGGAGGAGGAGGAGGAGGAGGAGGAGGAGGAGGAGGAGGAGGAGGAATTTTAGGAATAACTGTTAGTGGTTCCCCATGGCTTGAATGCACAGCTCATAACCAGCAGGAGCTCTGTGGAACCCCCTTCCAGTTGAGGTCAGACGGAACCCCCTCCCTGTTTGTTTATTTTATTTCGTAAAATTTATACACTGCTTGATTGTAAAAAAGAACCACACACACACAACATTAAAGTGGTTTCAAAAAGAGAAAACAATAAAACCAAGAAAAATGTGCAGCCATACTTTAAAACGTACAAAAATTAAAATACTGAAACAGATTAAAATTTCCTCAACTTTCCAAGCTTGTTTCTAATAATGTTTTTAGCAGGTGCCTGGGCAGGTCTCTCCAGGCAGGGAGTTCCAAAGTTTAGGCACCTTACAAATGCGGCACCTTCAAAACTTACTTTAAAAAAAAAATTTTGGGCAGGCATTTTAACTGAATTCTGATTTTAAGACATTTTTGTCTTATTGTATTGGCTCACCAGCACGCTACTCCGAGACAACTGTGTGTAAGTGGTATACAAATTGCTGAAATAAATACATTGCATCATTTAGAATTGACACCTGACATTGGAATATTCCAGGCGCTTCACATTGTTAAGGTTTATTTCAGTCCCCCTTACAGCAAGCTTCATAATGTAGGTCAGTATTTTTTATCCCCATACTGCAGATGGAGGCAAGAAGGACTGAGGCGGATAGAATTGTTTGTGGTTTGCATAAAGGCAACCTAGGAAGGGACTGCAGGGCATAGAGGGAATTCGACAACCAAGAGGAAAATATCCTCAGGTGCCATTTAAGATTTTCCGAGGCTGAGCCAAGGTTTTAAATTTTGGCTAACCCAATTATCAGAATAAGCAGTTCCAAGAATTAAGTGTCCCGTATCTGACAAATGCAGCTTGGGAAATTGTTCACAAAGTGAGACATCAGGGACGCTAATAAAGCACAATCCAGCTCTTTTTGTGGGAATCAGAGTAAATGGGAACCATAATAGGCCTGTGAAATAAATCAGACCGAGTGCTGAGAATTATTTGCTCAAGTCTATTCAAGGAGTTGCTGGCCGCACATGACATCATGGGCTGTCCTCGGAGTTCGCTAGATGACATCGCGGGAGACCGCGGCCTCAGGAGAGCGAGGAAAATTCTTAGGGACGACTCACACCCTGGCCGGCACTTCTTTAATCTCCTACCTTCGGGCAGGAGATACAGAAGTATAGTCAGCCGCACCAACAGGTTAAAGAACAGTTTTTATCCATGGGCTGTTGGGCTGCCGAATGGGAAAAAATAGTGGTGTAATTGACTTCCGACAAGCACACAGAGCGCGAACAAGACTGAGTGTATATGTGGTGGGGAGGGGGGCTCGTTTAATTTCACTGCACACAGGTGGTGTAGTGACAATAAAGGTTTGTTATTATTATTATTATCATCATACCTCGGGTTACAGACGCTTCAGGTTGTGTTTTTTTGGGTTACGGACCGCCAAAACCCGTAAGTACCGGAATGGGTTACTTCCAGGTTTAAGCAGTTGTGCATGCGCAGAAGCGCTAAATCACTCTTTGTGCATGCGCAGAAGCGCCGAATCGCAACCTGCGCATGCGCAGACGCTGTGAGTTTTTGCCTGAGATGAGAGCATGCCTGGCCTGAGTTCAGAGCTCACACTCTTGACCACCAACTCTATGCTAGAGAAGTAAAAGAAGTCGTGGTTGGCAAAGCCCACCGGGAGGGAAAAGGCTTTAATGAGGACTTGGCTGATCTTCCCATGGCCCAAGAGTGGATGGAGCAGCCAGCAAGGTGGCTGTGATGCCTTTTCAAACAAGTTCAGTAAGCAGCCATCCTTCAGTAGGAAAGGGGGGGGGGAATAGGTTTTATCTTACCTATGACCCAAACCAGCAAGCTTTTCTCTTTCGCCACCTCCAGCTGGCCGTAGCTAACTTTGTATTCCAGGTGTGTAATGGGTCCCCTGTCGCCAACAGAAGAACAAACCCCGTTACAGCAACCTGGGGCTTACCTGGAACCCCTTCATTAAATAACCGGTAACAGTGCACACTTTCTGTACGAGGTGAATTTGGTGCAAATTAAACATTTGCACCAGCAGACGATGTAAGCAGTAGCCTTCGACACTCCTCCGTTATAAATTGTTCCAGCTGTAGGGCGAGTGGAGACACCTCTCCCATTTCCATCATATTGGTAAAAGGTGAACTGCTGGTCCAGTCCTTACTCATTGCCCATTGTGATGAGCAGCACTGAGCAACATCTGGAAGGTCAGTGGTTTCCCAACACTGGGCTGGATATGATCTGTCCTATGCTCTGTTTCGGGACGCGGGTGGCGCTGTGGGTTAAACCACAGAGCCTAGGACTTGCCGATCAGAAGGCCGGCGGTTCGAATCCCCGCGACGGGGTGAGCTCCCGTTGCTCGGTCCCTGCTCCTGTCAACCTAGCAGTTTGAAAGCATGTCAAAGTGCAAGTAGATAAATAGGTACCGCTCCAGCGGGAAGGTAAACGGCGTTTCCGTGAGCTGCTCTGGTTCGCCAGAAGCGGCTTAGTCATGCTGGCCACATGACCCGGAAGCTGTACGCCGGCTCCCTTGGCCAGTGAAGCGAGATGAGTGCCGCAACCCCAGAGTCGGTCACGACTGGACCTAATGGTCAGGGGTCCCTTTACATTTATGCTCTATTTCAAGCCTCGTTCCAACGACAACTTTTACCTGCACCCAAGGAGGGAAACATGTTGGTTCTTGAAAATCCCACTCCCAGAAAAGAGGGGACAATTGTATGATTCTCACCTGTTGAGAAAGGGAATACGGGCCTCACAGTACTCAAAAGTGTTTTTCACACTTTCATGAAGCTTCAGGTGAACGGTGAACTTCCACTGTGACTCTTCCTCTTTTAGCTGATAAAACCCCAAAATTGGTGGAACAGGCACCTGAGCGGGAGGAAAGAGAGTTGAATTCCTTATATTCATACAGTGGTACCTTGCAAGACGAATGCCTCGTAAGACGAAAAACTCGCAAGACGAAAGAGTTTTTCGTTTTTTGAGTTGCTTCGCAAGACGAATTTCCCTATGGGCTTGCTTCGCAAGACGAAAACGTCTTGCGAGTTTGTTTCCTTTTTCTTAAAACCGTTAATACCCAGGGAATCCGTGCTTCGCAAGACGAAAAATTCGCAAGACGAAAAAACTCGCAGAACGAATTAATTTCTTCTTGCGAGGTACCACTGTATTTTAAAACCATTCTTATGCGTTTTATCAATTGATGGTTGTGGGCTTTTTTATGGTTGCAGGTTTTCAAGTTGCCCAGAGGCCTCTTTGAAGGCATGATAGAGTGCAAATTCTAGAATAAAGTAAAATAAATAAAATTAAAATGGGTTGACAGCGTCCAGATGTCAGATATAAACTCTCTGATTGCTAAACAGTAAGATAATTAGGCAGAAAGTGCTTAATTCTGATGGAAAACAGGAATTAACAACTCATTTGCAAGCTAGATTCTCTAAACCACTGATCAACAGGGTGCTGGAAAGATTTCTAGGATGGAGGCCAAAAACTTGCCCAGTGCCACACTCAAAGCATGTAATGAGATGGAGGGCCATTGCTAACTTGCAGATTCCTTTCAGAGAGAGACAGAGATGAGAAGAGACCAGGCTTTGTTATGAGAGACCATGTTATTATACAGGAAGGTGTGATTGTAACTTTGCCTTCCATAGATGTAAATCTCTGTACGTGCGGCTGCATTTAAAAACAGTCCGGAAACCACAGTTGGTCCGGGAAAGGGGCGCAAGATTATTAACCGGGACTGATAATTTGATGATATTGCACCTGTGATGTGTCAGTCTGACAGCGCCCAGCTTAAAAGTGTTGCTTTTAACCCTTAAACTTCACATTGTGTGGTGCCATGCTGTAAATACCGTATTTTTTGCACCACAACACTCACTTTTTCCTCCTAGAAAGTAAGGGGAAATGTCTGTGCGTGTTATGGAGGCAATGCCTACGGGTGGCATGCCTACGGATTTTCCTCCTCTAAAAACTACGTGCGTGTTATGGTCGGGTGCGTGTTATAGAGCGAAAAATACGGTAAATGAACCAGGCCAAGACGGGCACATATGATAAGTATTTTTAAATGGATAACTGATCAGGCAGGCAGGCAGGTCTCTTGCTTCTGCAGCCTTCATAAATCTGGTAAGTGTGCCAGCCCAGATTCTTTCCTGTTCATAGAATCTTAGACTTGCAAAGGATCCCAAGAGTCACCCAGTTCACCCCTTGTAATGTAGAAATTACAGCTAAAGCATCCATGACAGATGGCCACCATCCTCCCTCTCCCCCCCCCCCCCGCTTTCCTTCTCCGGATCAGGTCCCGATCACCACCACTTCATCACCAGTGCTGCCAGCTGCTCCTTATCCTCACTGCTGTTGCTGCTCACTTGGTCATCCTCACCAGGCCAGAGGGTGGGAGAAGAGCGAGGAGGAGGGCCAGGGGATCTTGGCGCCTCTTGCTGGGGACCGACTCTGGCAAGTGCCTGACCCCCGCTGCCAGATTAATATTGCAAATCGTGCAGCCTTACCTGGGAAGTATAAAAGCACAGGTCGAAGGGGTCTGCAGGAGGTATTAAAGGGAATTTGTAAGGCCCGCTGAAGGCAGAGTCGTCCATTACGTCAACGCTGCTGGAAGTCAGAACGGCGGAGTCGAGGGACGTAACGCAAGGGTGGGCCAAAATGTCCTGGAGAGGAGAGCCGTTGGCAGGGAGGTTCAAGCTGATGGTCACGTTGGGAGCCGTGCCTTCGATGTCGCACTTCAAAGACAAAGAAAGAGAAGTCTTCAAAGCATCCCTAGTTATCCATGAAAATGGAACAGACCTCCTTAGAGAACGGCCCACTTCACAACCTCCTGGAAAGGCTTCCCTTTAAATAGTTAATAGCCAAAATAGCGGGGACGCGGGTGGCGCTGTAGGTTAAACCACAGAGCCTAGGACTTGCCGATCAGGTCGGCGGTTTGAACCCCCGCGACAGGGTGAGCTCCCGTTGCTCAGTCCCTGCTCCTGCCAACCTAGCAGTTCGAAAGCACATCAAAGTGCAAGTAGATAAATAGGTACCGCTCCTACGGGAAGGTAAACGGCGTTTCCGTGCGCTGCTCTGGTTTGCCAGAAGCGGCTTAGTCATGCTGGCCACATGACCCGGAAGCTGTATGCTGGCTCCCTCGGCCAATAAAGCGAGATGAGCGCCGCAACCCCAGAGTCAGTCACAACTGGAGCTAATGGTAGGGGTCCCTTTACCCTTTAAGAGGAACCTCCGACCTTCCAGATGTTGCTGACTATAACTAGAATTGTATTATCGTTTTCATTACTATTCTTACTATTATAATTTATTACAAGTACAACCTACAATGTCTGAACTGAGACAGTGTCTCTCAGCTCGCAGGGCTATTATGAGGATGAATAATGCAAGCGCTGCAGGATGAAATCTAAACACTGAAAAATGATATCGAAATTAGCAGTGGCATCTTTTAACTCTTTATTCAGCTAGCAAAACTAGGAGGGAGATACGCAAGAGCATATCTGTAAAGCGGGATTTTCAGTTTGGTATAGTTCACAAATCTAAAAAAAGAAGCGTTTCCTCTGCGGCATGCTGAAGCATTAAAAATATTAGGTTCAGCTTCCCCATATGCCAAGATAAAAATGAGCTGAATTTTTGCTTTTCCAGGGGCATTCATGTGTCAAATAGGTTAGAGAGATTTGCGCCAGAAAGTGTCTCACCTTGCAAGTTACAGTTCCATAAACCTGCCACATGTCTGACACATCCCTTTTGTCATACTGCACAGACTTGACTTTTTCAGTAATGCAGACATTAACTTGAGGCTTTCCCTTGTACGTGCTGGTCCTCCAAGCTGGTGGCTTCTGAGGATGGCTACTTGGAGCAACGTGATTGCTTTCCAATGACGAGCCGTTCAAGTTCATATCCAGCGGGGTGCCAAGAGGACAGCTCTGCATGAGCAAGCCTGGGAGCTGGCCAATTTTGGAAGTCCTCTCTGCTTTGCTCTTCTGGCTGGAGTTCATGAAAGCCAGCAGCCCCGACAAGACCGCAAAAGCCTGAGAGACCCCGCTGATGCTGATGAGAGGTGGGCGTGGTGCTAAGGGCTGCTCTACCAACGGGAGGCCGACGTAAACCAACCCGCTCTTCTGGAAGGCCACCACAGGCCAAAGTTCGCCGCTTTCGGTCTGAAGGGCATAGACCGAAGTCTTGTTGATTCGGGAGCAGCCATCCCTACGCTCTATGAAGCTCTGGTCTTCATCGGCCAGTCTCAGTTCGAAAAGCAGCGCTTTAAGGAAAGGGCCGTCTTCAGGCACGGCCACATAACTTGCTCCGTTGAGGCATTTTGCTCGCTTTTCAACCGTGGGGTAACGCCTGCAATGTGGAAGCACACAGGTTGCAGGAAAGTTAACATTATGTTGCTTGAGACATTCAGCCCAAACACTGAGGCCCAGCTCCGAGGGCCTTCTGGCAGTTCCCCCACTGTGAAGTTATAGGGAACCAGGCAGAGGGCCTTCTCGGTGGTGGCACCCTCCCTGTGGAACGCCCTCCCAGCAGATGTCAAAGAGATAAATAACTATACAGCTTTTAGAAGACACCTGAAAGCAGCCCTGTATATGGAAGTTTTTAATGTTTGATGATTTATTGTGTTTCTTTATCTGCTGGAAGCCAGCCAGAGTGGCTGTGGCAACCCAGTCAGATGGGTGGGGTACAAATAATAAAATTGTTGTTGCTGTTGTTGCATGCTCCAAATAGGTCTGAGCTGCATGGCACCAAACTGACCCAACTCCTAAGGGGTTGGTTCACCAAGCTGCTTTTACAATTCATAAGCGAGGTGGAGGCTTCATGAAGACACCTATCCGCACAATGGCTGTTTTGGCACAATCCTTTTCTGGGGAGAAATCACAGCATGAATCAGGCCATTGTACACACAGGCCTTCATCTGAAGTTCCGCTTCACACAAGATGTTATCTATACCCAGGGGAATGAGGCTTTGCAAGCACTCCAAGGCTTGAGTTGTGACCCAATACTTTGGTAAACCTGGAGCCCTGCCTGTTTACAGTTCTATTACCAATAAAACAGACAATTCATTTGTTTCTGTGCTCATGTCCGTTTCCAGCCCCCTAAATTTGAGAAACCTTTACTGCTGTTTGTAGGCTCTGATTTGTCAACTGATTGTCAACTGCTTCTGTATCTTCCTTTATTAACTACAGCTCCATAGTTAATTCTCCCCTTATTCAGAGGAGTAAAAGAAATATCAAACCCTTGTAATATCCACGGGAGAACAGAAAAACCTTTTTTTTATATATTAAACAATTGGATTTAACTACTACGTTGTACAGCAATTATTTTTAAAAGACGCCACTGTCAGAAGCTCAATTTCCCCCCATCAAAATTAATTTAATTCCAAATATCAAGTTGACAGTGTCACTTTAAAGTACAGTAGGAATGAACAAAAGGGGATAATTGGCATTATGTGGAATCGGTGTTTGAACCTGGCATGGTGGAAGGTTTTTATTTGTTGTCTCTAATTCCCATTTTGGCTGAAGGATGGCTGAAGTATTCCTGAGTCTACAATGCAGACTACAATTACTGCTGAACCTCAACAATCACAAGCACAGTTTGTGTAGAGATTTTACAGAACTGGCATATGCTCTTTATGTTTCTCTTTTTAAGTCTCCCAATGCTCATGCGAAAGTAACAGAGAACTGCGAGTGAAAGTGCGTGCAATGTTCACATGCTCATCACGACTTTGTATACTGGGACAGACCCGTCTTCTCCCCACATCCATAACATGGGCGCTCCAGGCAAACTCTTCCCCTCCTTTCTGAGGAAGCAAAATTGGGTACAGTCATACCTCGGGTTGAAGTTGCTTCAAGTTGAGCGTTTTCGGGTTGCGCTCCACGGCAATCCGGAAGTAATGGAATGCGTTACTTCTGGGTTTCACCGCTCGCGCATGCGCAGACGGTCAAAATGACGTCATGCACATGTGCAGAAGCGGCAAATTGTGACCCATGCAGACGTGGGTTGAGTTCGCTTCAGGATGCGAACGGGGCTCTGGAACGGATCCCGTTCGTATCCAGAGGTACCACTGTACCTGCATGACTACACAACCATGTGCCACATACATATTTTATGGAATGTCACATGCCTAGCGATTGGAGAGGCACTCGCACTCCTCCACCATGCAAAAGCATGCCTGAAACCCTAGACAGCTGCTGCCAAACAGTGTTGACAATACTGAGCTATGTGAACTAATGGTCTGACTCAGACTAAGGCATTTGTTCCTATGTAAATGCAGGACCCAGGGACGCGGGTGGCGCTGTGGGTAAAAGCCTCAGTGCCTAGGGCTTGCCGATCGAAAGGTCGGCGGTTCGAATCCCCGCGGCGGGGTGCGCTCCCGCTGCTCGGTCCCAGCGCCTGCCAACCTAGCAGTTCGAAAGCACCCCCGGGTGCAAGTAGATAAATAGGGACCGCTTACCGGCGGGAAGGTAAACGGCGTTCCGTGTGCTGCGCTGGCTCGCCAGATGCAGCTTGTCACGCTGGCCACGTGACCCGGAAGTGTCTGCGGACAGCGCTGGCCCCCGGCCTCTTGAGTGAGATGGGCGCACAACCCCAGAGTCTGTCAAGACTGGCCCGTACGGGCAGGGGTACCTTTACCTTTACCTTAAATGCAGGACCCAGGGCAAGTAGCCCACCCAAGGTTGCCAAGAATTTGGTCCCCGTGGGGAAACAGGAGGAAAATGGTATAATATTGGAGGCAGAGTACACATTATGTTTAGGACACTTGATGTGGTTTCTGAGGTCTTTCTCTGCAATATGGAGGAACACGTCACCAACCAGTTTTATGCATTGTTCGGAGTGTTGCTATTCTCGATAGCCACTCCGGAAAAGCGGGGAAGGGCTCCATGATTCTGCTTGCAACTGAGTGTGTTCCACTGTTTTCTGCTAAGCTCCATGAGCTCCAATCTCTTTTTTCCCAGCCATGAAGCTGGAGAGGAGGCAGAGCTCATAGTCAAATACACTGGCCTTTGGAGCAGCTGAGACACAAACACACAGAGCAAGCTGCCACTAGGGTTTTGTGATTGCAGCCTTGAACTGGTGACAACCACATTCTTGGTCCTGTTCAGGAAGACAATGCTGTACTAGAGAGCTAGGAATCCCCTGGTTATTCCCTCCATGCTTGCGCAACGCAAACTCCCAAGCATAGACCTGGAACAAAAACATTGGTGATAATAAATAATCGCCTCCTGTGGGCCCCACCAATGTACCTCACCACCCAAAATACAATGTTACTGTACTGTGTATCCGTCACACAGAGGAGCCACTATCAATGCAGTGCGCCCGCAACGTATGCACATTTAACTTATGCACATTCACCTTTACGTGCAAATAATAAAAAGAGGGTGGATGTCCAGGAAAAAAAGTCTCTGGCAATCCTACCCACCATTGCACCCAATGTCTTTTGACTATATGCGATTTTGGCTTTAGGCGCAGTCCCCAGAATGCAAAATGTGCATGCGTTGCAGGCTTACTGTATAGGAAGAATTTTAACTGCCATGACTTTTGAAAAGGATCTTGGTAATTGTAGCTCGGGCTTGTTAGAGCGCTATCCCATGCAGACGCTCCAAACTACCTGAGATCTTTGGGGAGAGGGAATGTAGTGTAAATACGCCCTTTGTTTTCAGATGCCTTGGCTCGCATGCTAGGAAACCAAAATGACAGTAAGTCACAATGTCATTGGTGGGCTGGTTCCTCTAAGGGAGATCATCCTCAGTCTTTATCTCAAGCTGGCAACCCCCGGGGGAAACTGGGCAGGAGAACGGCTACGCAGGAACAGCAACCACAGAGGTTGTTTTGCATCAGTTCAGACTATTCGCCCATCCAGCCCAATGATGTCTACTCTGACTGGCAACAGCTTTTCAAAGTTTCAGGCGGCGGAGGAGGAGGGTCTTTCTCATCGAATCTGCCCAATCTACCGTATTTTTCGCTCTATAAGACGCAACAGACCACAAGGCGCACCTAGTTTTTGGAGGACGAAAACAAGAAAAAAAATATTCTGAATCTCAGGAGCCAGAACAGCAAGAGGGATCGCTGCGCAGTGAAAGCAGCAATCCCTCTTGCTGTTCTGGCTTCTGGGATAGCTGCGCAGCCTGTATTCGCTCCATAAGACACACACACATTTCCCCTTACTTTTTAGGAGGGAAAAAGTGAGTCTTATAGAGCAAAAAATACGGTATTTTGACTGCAGATGCCCAGGGTTGAACCTGGAAACTTCTGAATGCAAAGCATGGCATTCTGTCATCGAGATATGACCCATCGCTTACAGAGATGCTCCTTACACGATGGCTCAACTCACAAGAGGCCGTTCTGCTTCACAGTGGCAGAGAGAGGGCAGGGAAACCCAGTCACTGGGTGGTGAAAGGAACATACTGACCAGCTCTTATGTAGGTTCACTACAGCGTATTACCTGGAAAACAGCACGGTGCCGCAGGACCCTTGTTCGTGGCCAACGAGCCAGAGTCCCCTCAAGGCCATTGTGGGTGGCTTAATGGATCACAAAAGATCGCAAAGGATCACCACGTCTAGGAACTTCTTCTTGCAGGCATCATTCGGGTGCCAAGGGAAATTTCTGATCCGGAACCACCCAGTTCCTCAACCCAAGAGCAACTGCTAGCTTCTCCCCTGGATGAGCACCGGTTCCTCTGTTCCTCAACCAGAATTTGGCCCACAGGTTAGGGCACCCCTCTCACCAACCGTGCCCCAACCCCAAATCTACTTAAAAAACAACACCCACCCTCCGAAGATTCGCTTCCCCGGGGTAGCAGGCCTTCAAAAAGTCGCAGGCGCCCCAAACAACGCCCTAGCTTTGCAAATCAGCAAAGGCAACGCTCCAAAAGCGGAGACCCCTACCAGTTCCAGGCTGAGGACCCCCAACCCCACTATCCCCTTGCAATGGGGAGCATGCACCCTAATTGCACCCTTGCAATCAGGAAAAAAAGCAGACAGAAGGAACCAGATCTCTCTCTCTCCCTTTTTCTGTCCCAGAAGCTCTTGCACAAACCACAAGATCTTGCAGTAGGGGGTCAGGGCACCCCTTCCCCTACTCACAGCTCCCCTATTTAGAGGGTCTTCCGACCCCTGGAGCAGATTCCTCCCCCCAAGCCCTGCCTTAAACTCCCCAACAGTCTTTCAATATATATATATATATGGACTATAAATATATATATATTCTCACCTTCCTACCCTTGTTACCAGAAGGAGACCCTCCCTCCCCACTTCGCTCCGTGGGACACCCCCCCTTTTCAAAAGCCCCCCACCGACGCTGCTGACAGGCCTGCGCCCCTCTCCTCAGGAGCGGCCTCCGCCTCCTCAGCCCCCTTTCCTCCGCCGGGCCTTCCCGCTTCCTCCGAGGCGCGGCTTTGGGGCCTAGCCGGCGGCCACAGCGCCGGCAGCAGCAGCAGCAGCAGCAGCTGACTGGGGCGCCTGTGCCTGGGCGGAGCCGCCTCGCAGGCCCCGAGGAGCCGGGGAAGCGCCCAGCCGCGGCCTGGTGAGGGACGGTTTCCGGCGGCGGAGGAGGAGCAGCAGCAGCGGGAGGAGGAGGGCTCGGGACTCGGCCGCCGCCTCCGCCGAGAGAGGCCATGGAGGAGGCCTGGTCCGGGCGGCGGGCGGCGGGCCTGCGGGGGCGGCTGAGGGACGGCGACGGAGCAGGGAGCGGCGCCATGGCGGCCGTCACGCCCGAGCTCTTCGAGGTGAGGGGTTGGGGGGCGACCCGGGGGGAGGGAGGTGGGAGAGAGGGAGCTGTCACTGAGCCAAGATTGGGGCGGGGAGAGAATGGGGTGTGTGTGGGGGGGTGATGCCCGCTTCCCTCTCCTCCTCATGGGGTGGGGAATGTCTCCCTCTCATGTGGGGGGATATTCCTCTCATCGTGGGGGTATCCCTCTTCTTATGTGGGGGGCACCCCCTCTCCTCATGTGGGGTGGCACCCCCGCTCCTCATGTGGGGGGATATCCATCTTCTCATGTGGGGTGGCACCCCCTATAATGGGAGGATACCTCTCGTCATGTGGGGGGATACCCATCTTCTCATGTGGGGTGGCACCCCCTATAATGGGAGGATACCTCTCGTCATGTGGGGGGATACCCATCTTCTCATGTGGGGTGGCACCCCCTATAATGGGAGGATACCTCTTGCCATGTGGGGGGATACCCATCTTCTCATGTGGGGTGGCACCCCTTCTCCTCATGTGTGTGGGGATATCCATCTTCTCATGTGGGGTGGCACCTCCTATCATGTGGGGGGCATCCCTCTTCTCATGTGGGGGGCACACCCTTTCCTCATGTGGGGTGGCACCCCCGCTCCTCATGTGGGGGGGGATATCCATCTTCTCAGTGGGGTGGCACACCCTATCATGGGGGGGATACCTCCTCTTGTCATGTGGGGGGATATCCCTCTTATGTGGGGTGGCACCACATCTCCTCATGTGTGGGGGATATCCCTCTTCTCGTGTGGGGTGGCACCCCCTCTCCTTATTTGGGATGATACCATGTGGGGTGATACCCCCTCTCCTGCAGTGGGGCACCCCCTAGGGAGGGAGTGTTTTCTTTGAGGTGAGGAAATAGGCAGAGTGTTTCTTTGGGGGGTGGGGTGGGGTGGTCTTGTCCCTCCAGGAGTGAAGTATTGAAGGCAAGCAGAGTGACAAGGGGTGGTTTCATTGATTTAGTTATTGCATTTTCTCTACTGCTTTTCGTTCACATGAATCCCGGAGCGGCTTACGGACAATGAGCAATAGCAGCGTAGAATGTCACAAACGCAGCATAAATCATATAGAATAGTTAACAAATCACCGGAGAAGCAGTCACAACCTGCAAAAAACACTGTTGACAAAGCAACAGCTAAGAAATAAACAAAACACCAGAATTAAAGCAAATGTCATATGATTAACAAATCATATGATCTGTCTATAATCTATTAACAAGCATTTATAATCTATACAATATTAACAACATAGCAAGAATAGCAAGCAAATAATAATAATAATAATAGTAGCAAGCAAAAAATAAGCAAAACCCTATTAAGTTCATACATGGAGATGAGGGGAGAAGAAGATGGGTGGGCAAAGTCGCAGCCTCAGGCGGCAAAGGGGTGCAAATGGCATGCTCCTTTGTCTATAAACTTGCCTTTTTCTATGTCTGCTAAGGGAGGAAGAGGGTTTAGGTTGAGCTGATTTTGGGGAGGGGGGAGTGTCACTGAAGGGGAGAGGGAAGGAAAGGCAAGCGGTGGTGGAAGGGAGCTGTCAGTGGGGCAGCGAGGGTTTCCGGGGAGAGCAAAATGGGTGTGTGTTTTGCAGGGAAAGGTGGGGAGGGGCAGTTGTCAGTGATGTAGTGGGGTAACATCTTGTGTTTGTTAGGTCAGAAATAGGGAGGCATAAGGTTGGTCTTAGAGGGGAAAGGATTTTTTTGGGGGGGGGTAAAAGTGTCTAGTACTGGGACTTTCCCCTCACCTCTTACTTTGACAGCCACGTGAAATGGAGAAATGACCCCCCCCCTCCCTGAGATGGAGATGCAGCGACAGGCAAAAGATTCTCCTGCTGGGTTATTTGCTTGTCATGCAGCTGTTAGTGTTGATGCTCTACTAGGGTTAAATAATAATAACAAATTGGGAAGCCTCATGTGTGGCACAGGGTGAATGAGATGGGGAGCAAGAGATTGTGAACGGTGGGTGGAAATTGGGGAGCCATTGTTTTGAAGGTGCAGTAGGGTGGGTGAGATGCTTCATTGAGTTGTGTCTGCGAAGATGATGAAGTTTAGCCAGAGAGACAAATTCAGAACAACAACAACAACAGTAGTAGTAGTAGTAGTAGTAATAATAATAATAATAATAATAATAATAATACAGTAAAAGGCAATTTCCCCCCTGGAACTGGTGGCATTGCTGCTGTTCCCCCCAAAATACTGTAGAAGAACTTCTAAGGTTATTTTTATTGGAGGGGAAAGGTCTTAAGAGTTTGTTTGATAAATGATGTCTTAGCCCACTTTCCTCCAATATTGAGGTAATCAGGGCATTGAACTATCCCTGGTCCAGTGCTGATGGGACTGAAAGGGCGGAAAGCAAGGAGGCCAGGGTCAGAAAGAACCCAACAAATTCCAGTTTCATCTCCATCCTCTTCCCTGATGAGTTCCCCAAAGGCAGCAGACTAAGGAGGAGGAGGCTGACAGCCAGTGCTTGTAAGTAAGAAGGTTGGCAGGTGGGGGCTGGTGGGGCAGCTCCCCATCTGCCCTGTTGGAACAGCCTCCACTGCTCTGGCCTTGAGTATTCTTTGCAGCCCTAAGCTGCTGAAGAAGTCATGTACTGATTTGTATTAAGAGATGGTCTATGGTTGCCACTCTTTCTTTTCTTGGCATGTCTTCCCCTTGGGCCCATAACAGCTGCATTTCAGGCAGAAGTGCAGCCGGCATGGAGATGGGATTTCATTTGCTGCATTGCCTCTACTTCTGTAGCTGTTCAAGGACAGGATCCCTGCTAGGAAAGATACTGGCTAAACGAAGTGACCAATCACACCTTAGGCCGGACACGTTTCTTTGAAATACCCTGCAAATGGATGTGTGTGTGTGTGTTTATGTTGACAGGCTACAAGAAGCAGCTGCCATATTTTATTAATTTCTGTAAACATTTCTCCTCCACCTTTCAGCCCATGAAGTGGCCCCAATCATCTTCCAACTTAAAGATAATATATACGATAAAAGCAAGGCATGTTAAATAGCCTCACTTGGTCTGTTAAATTTATATCCCTGTGTTTCAGGTTGTACCAGAACCTGTGAGGTGGTTTTCGTTGTGAACAAGTGTGAAGATGCACAGGGGTATTTTTTCTTTGAAACAACCCCCAATTCCAGAGCCTGACTGTAACTGTGTCTGTAACTTGGCCTAAGCACGTGGAACCAAAAAAACATTGAATTCATTCCTTGTTTTACCCTGCCTCTATTTCCTTCCACTTCCTCTGTAGTTGCCTCTGAATTGATTCCTGAGTAGCACAGGGTTGGAATAGATGACCCTCGGGATCCCTTCCAACTCTACAATTCTATGATGCTGTGAACGCTGCAATATTTATCTGTAAATGGGAGGCATGCTAAGGAAGCATAATCCCCATAGGTAGCAGCAGTGAAAGGAAGATTGCATTCATTGTGTGATGGTTCAAATGGCAGTTCAAATGCCTAGGGACTGGCCTGCCAGGCAGTTTGAGTAACCCAGACATAATGTAACACTGGCATGCACTCATCGTACTGTAACATGACCTATGTGATTAGTGGAAGAGAGGGGAAAACAGATGAGTTCATCCGTGCAGTTCTATCAGCCATCCTTAAATACAAAGAGGTTTCCAGAGAATGTGAACCTTGGATCTCTAGGTCTGTGGTGCTCTACGTACTTAGCTGGAGAGTGTGTCTTCTGAATTCAGTTGGGCTTAATTTCTGAGTAATGGTTAGGGTTGCACTGTAAATGTACCACTGTGGTAGACAATATGCCACTTGCCAAAAGTTTTAAAGAACTTTTGGCATGATTACTGGCTTTACAATTAAGTGTAGGCCATACAGAGTCTTTTGGCATGATTACTGGCTTTACAATTAAGTGTAGGCCATACAGAGTCTTGGATGCGGGTGGCGCTGTGGGTAAAACCTCAGTGCCTAGGGCTTGCCGATCGCATGGTCGGCGGTTCGAATCCCTGCGGCGGGGTGAGCTCCCGTCTTTCGGTCCCAGCTCCTGCCCACCTAGCAGTTCGAAAGCACCCTTAAGTGCAAGTAGATAAATAGGTACCGCTTTATAGCGGGAAGGTAAACGGCGTTTCCGTGTGCTGCGCTGGTGCTGGCTCGCCAGAGCAGCTTCGTCACGCTGGCCACGTGACCTGGAAGTGTCTCCGGACAGCGCTGGCCCCCGGCCTCTTAAGTGAGATGGGCGTACAACCCTAGAGTCGGACACGACTGGCCCATATGGGCAGGGGTACCTTTGCCTTTACCTTTATACAGAGTCTTCCAGTTTTGCAGGCAGCCCCATTAGCTAGCAATGCAATATGTATTGTTGTTAGATTACAGAAAAAGTGGGGAGTGTGGAATGTTCTCACAGTTGGCAGGTGTACAGAAGAAATTGACCTTCCATTGGAATAAACATTCCTCCTCTGCATTATATCATAAATGTTCCAGGTGGTGTTCAGTTTGGGCATACCTTGCCCAAACTGAACACTACCTGGAACATTTATGATTCCTTTTGTGCTATGTTTCCATCCATTTTAAAAAGTAGTTCATGATTACAGTGGACCTTGGCCAGCACATTGACTATCATTTGGTGGCCTGTTTCCCACTTTATTGTGCCTCATTTGTGTTCTACCCCACCCAGAATATTTATTTATGAAACATATAGACATCCCTTCAGTGTAAGGCCATAATCCTAGGCACACTTACCTGGGAATAAGTCCTGGTCACTCAGTAAGGCTTTGGGTACTTCCGGAGGGGGACTTAATATTGTAAATGGGTATTTGGATATTGCAGATGGGTTGCTGGCAACAGGACATTTTTTAGCATGTTGGGTTTTCTTCAGAAAGGGTAAATCTGGCTTAATTTGGGGGTGGAGGGAAGTTCAGGCTGGCTTTTATGCTAATAATGTTGTTTGGATACTGTGAGCTTGCACACTTGAGGAGCACCAATCTTAACAATAAACCCAGGTCTGGAAGCAACCTTTTTGCTTTGTCAACTCACATGTGATTGTGGTACATGTCTCCCAGGGTGGCATGCTATGCAAACAATAAAGCACTATGTTAAATCTGTTCGCATCCTAGAAGCAATAGCCAGGGACCAGTGAAATCAGTAAATCCATAAAACTAAAACTGACGGATATAAAACATGCCGGATTGCCCCTAGGAATCAAAAAAGCATTTGCCTGCTGCTGAAAATACATCAAGGTTGGCACCAGGCAAGTGTCTCTGGGGCGGGCATTCTATTGACAGAGCTTCACAGCCAAGAGCACCCTCTCCCCAGTCACCACCTGCCTAATGTCACATAGCACATGGACCAAGAGGAGGGTCTCAGAAGATGAACAAAGGCTCATGCTGAAATGGACTGACAGGTAGTGTTGTCTGTTTAAGAGACCTGCTGAGCTACCTTCCCTAAAGATGTTCCCAGTTAGCAGCATGGCAGCTGCACTTTGTGTTAACCGAGGTTTCCAAGAAGTCTTCAGAGGCAGTCCCATATAACAACACATTGTGGGAGTCCAGTCCATAGGTTAGTAGAGTATTAATAATACAGCGGTACCTCGGGTTACATACGCTTCAGGTTACATATGCTTCAGGTTACAGACTCCGCTAACCCAGAAATAGTACCTTGGGTTAAGAACTTTGCTTCAGGATGAGAACAGAAATTGTGCGGTGATGGCGTGGCAGCAGCGGGAGGCCCCATTAGCTAAAGTGGTGCTTCAGGTTAAGAACAGTTTCAGGTTAAGAACGGACCTCCGGAACAAATTAAGTACGTAACCAGAGGTACCACTGTAGTGATCAGACAATCTCTGTTGAGGAGGGAACTGCACATCACACTTGCCTGGTGAAAGACTCTATAGGGTGCAGATGCCACTTAGGGAATACACATTGTTCAATCAAGAGGCACGTTGCAACACTTTGCTTGTGGGCGTCTGGTTGGGAAACAGGATATAGGACTAGGTAGGCCTGTTGTCTGATCTAGGGAGTTTTTTAAAACGGGGGTCCAACAGGTACTTGAACTATAAACAGAAAAAAGTTTTGTAAATGTGATCAAAGACCCTTGAGGCTCCTTAGAGACTAATAAATTTATTGTGACGTAATTTTTACGGTGCTGCAAGACTCTCTGATTGTTTTTGCTGCAAGAACCTAACATGGTTATTCCTCTTGGAAATGTTTGCAAATGTCCATACGAAATTTCACAGTGGTCTCATGATCTGTATTGTCCCTTTGAATCAGATACGAAATTCATAATGGGTTTCTGAACTTGTGATTTAAAACTGTGTGGTGAGCATGTCTACCATTTTTTTAAAAAAATCTCTATGCCGCATGGAACAATCGCATTATAAACAAATGTAGCAATGGAATGCTAAAAAGACAAGTTAAACCGAAGGAGAGGCTTGGCTTTGCCACTAAACAGAACAAACTTGTGGTATAACTTCAGTGCACTGTAGGTGTGGAATAACTTGTCTATCTAGTCAGGTATTGTTTTTCAAGGTGCTAACGCTTGGCACTGATATTAAAAATGCCTGGAATAAAAAACTGCTTGTGGCCTCTGAGCACTTTGAATTTGGAAAAAAATGGCTTATTGCTATTGCCCTCAATATCATGTTTTTAAAACCTCCTATCACTTTCCAGCAATCTAGGTTTTTAAATTAGCTCAAAGACATAAGATTACATTTTCTTTGCTTTTTTTCATTTTATTCCTTTTTTGAAAAAATATATTGCAATTAATTTTTTAAAAAACCCATAAGATCTATTCTTGATGAGCTTCTACAACTCTGTGTAGGACTGATCTGTAATTTATTTTAAGCTGTTTTTAATACTAACTTTTGAATTGCTGTAACCTGCCCTTGGACCTTGTGGTGAAGGGTGGATTAGAAACCTATAATAATAATAATAATAATAATAATAATAATAATAATAATAATAATGTTGTAAATGTAAAAACCCTCTAAAAGTAAACAGAGTGTGCCATACAGAAGGGATACAGTCTTCCTATGAAGTCTACAATCCACATGAAGATAGGAATGTGCTCAGGGTTTGGGACAGAGAAATGAATAATGTGGGGTGGCAGGTGAGATTCACAGCAGTGAAGGAACAGGCAAGGAAAGAGGCTTCCTGCTTCCTGAGATCTTTGAAAATGGAAATGGTGGCACTGAGCCTGGCCCTTTGCGCATTCAGAGCGTGTTCCCCTACAGCTGAGATACTGCCTCTCTACCCATAAGGAGCTGCATGGCAGAAAGGCACACGATTAGAGTGTGGGAAGTTGATAGCGGAGGCTGACAAACTTAAGGGAACAGCTTGCGACTTTCCTTGTCTAATCCAGCCTCTCTCTGAGCTGTTGGATTGGAAGGTCCCTGTGTGCAAATCGCTAACGTCACCACTGAGTGAGCACACTCTTGAATGCATTGGGCCTAGATCCTGATTGGGCTTTGAAGTGAATGACAGGTCCTGGAGTGTAAAAGGCTGGGAGCCGCTGCTTATAGCGGGCCAGTTCTGCAAGCGCTGAACGAGATGTTCACTATATTCAAAATGCCTAATTTTTAGATTACGTGCACAAATGTGTAAAGTGCCACTGACCCTATTATCTATGGTTTGTAAAGCATTCACTGCAGAAAAAGCTTTTAGCCGCTTTCACTCAGCGAGGTGTAAACAATATGTATCTTGCACTTCCTGCTGTGGCTTGCTGTAAAAAAGTGATTCTTTTCTTGTGTGGTTAGGAGCCCTTTGTGGCAGATGAGTACATTGAACGCCTGGCGTGGAGGACTCCTGGCGGAGGTTCCCGAAGTAGCGTGGAAGCTTTTGATCCCAAAAGGTAAAATCCAGCCGCATAATCCAGCTGCACAATGAACACTTTTAACCATCCCTTAACAAAGAGCAAGCACTATGCGAATCATATAAGTACCCAATAAACACCTGCTGTGGAAGCCGCTGGATCGCTATGACACCCCCTCCTCCATGCCCCCCGTGCAAGCTCCTTAGGTGGTTTTCATAATAGCGTGTTGAGGGTAGAAAGGGGGTTGAGGAAGTATAACGTAGAAAGAAAGAAGTAAACAAGGGAGAAAGGGGGAAGTTTTCTTCTGAAAGCCCATATTGGAGAAGGAACGGGTCTTACGTGGCTTATTGACATGGCCATATTGGCTTCTACAAGTAACATTAAGAGCATGGTTAAGGAACTTGGAGGATTAATCCCTAAACTGCTATACTTGACCAATTCTTGCAAGTTGCTAGTTTAGTATAGAATTCAATATGACATAATTGCTAGGTGTTGGTGCAATGGAGTGAATAGGGGTATTTTGATAAGGTTAAGTGCCATTTCACAACATTCTTTTAATCCATTTTAATAAGCAGATCAATTTTCTCATGGCTGTCTTATTTCCCCAAGTCCTCTAGAGTTTGTTTTTGCTGTTTTTAAGGTTGGCAGGGTAGCTTATTCAGGTGCATAGCTGGACATAAAGGCTGACAGGCTTTAATGGCTTTGGACCTTGAACCTAGTTCTTCACTAGGTCCAGAGGCCTTTCTAAATTCTTTTGAAATCCTTTAACTGGGACGTGGGACTCTGGGTGTCTTTTGCCCAGTTTGGGATTCCTGTTTTATACAACTGTGCACCCACATGTTTGCATGAAAGGTGTCCCAAGGTTGTTCTTGGTCTATGTACTTGCTAGACTTACGGTGTGGGGATGACCAGCTATGTGAAGCCCAGATTTGTTTTTTTAATGGGGTAAACTTGTATGGTTGTCCTTATCTAAAGTCATCCACGGCCAGAAGTGTGCTGTGAAAGTATCACGTTATGGGACAAATTAGGATCCTGCAAGAAGACTTCAATTAGACTAGGGACTGAAGTTTTTGGAATACAGGGGGAGGGTAGGACAGAAATGATGATAATAATAATAATAATAATAATAATAATAATAATAATAATAATAATTTATTATTTATACCCCGCCCGTCTGGCTGGGCCTCCCCAGCCACTCTGGGCGGCTTCCATAGAAACCAAAAATACAGTAAAATATCATACGTTAAAAACTTCCCTGAACAGGGCTGCCTTAAGATGCCTTCTGAATGTCAGGTAGTTGTTTATTGCTTTGACATCTGGTGGGAGGGCGTTCCACAGGGTGGGCGCCACTACCGAGAAGGCCCTCTGCCTGTTTCCCTGTAACCTCACTTCTTGCAGCGAGGGAACTGCCAGAAGGCCCTCAGAGCTGGATCTCAGTGTCCGGGCTGAATGATGGGGGTGGAGACGCTCCTTCAGGTATACTGTACCGAGGCCGTTTAGGGCTTTAATGGTCAGCACCAACACTTTGAATTGTGCTCGGAAATGTACTGGGCGCCAATGTAGGTCTTTCAAGACCGGTGTTATATGGTCCCAGCGGCCGCTCCCAGTCACCAGTCTAGCTGCCGCATTCTGGATTAGTTGTAGTTTCCGGGTCACCTTCAAAGGTAGCCCCACGTAGAGCGCATTGCAGTAGTCCAAGCGAGAGATAACTAGAGCATGCACCACTCTGGTGAGACAGTCCGCAGGCAGGTAGGGTCTCAGCCTGCGTACCAGATGGAGCTGGTAAACAGCCGCCCTGGACACAGAATTGACCTGTGACTCCATGGACAGCTGTGAGTCCAAAATGACTCCCAGGCTGCGCACCTGGTCCTTCAGGGGCACAGTTATCCCATTCAGGACCAGGGAATCCTCCACACCTGCCCGCCCCCTGTCCCACCAAAACAGTACTTCTGTACTAAAATGAAGATATGCTGCAGAAGTTAGGTTGTGTGGTGTGTATTTTTAAGCATTTCAGTCTTAGTACTGATGTACCTTCACCAGTGCCTTCAGAACTATTTGGTAACACCAATCACACAATTGGTAACACCAATCACACAGTGTCATCACGATACTGCAATTTGCTTTCTCAAACCCTTTATAAAAAAAACCTTTCAGGTTACAAGAAGAATTTGTGAATCATATCAATGAACTCAAGTTGCTAGATGAAAGAATCCAGAGAAGAGTGGAGAAGCTAGAGCAGCAAGTCCAGAGAGAAGCCAAGGAATTTGCCAAGAAGGTTCAAGAGTTGCAGAAAAGCAACCAGGTAAGAAGTCAGGGCTCAGTTCACATCCTTGAAGTACTCTCTCATCGTTTCAATTTATTTTGCATGGGAGAACTTGTGCTAGATTGTGTCCTAAGCTTATACATCAGGTTTTGATGTACCGTATTTTTCGCCCTATAGGGCACACCAGCCCATAGGGTGCACTTATTTTTTTTGGGGGGGGGGGAAATAAAGAAAAAAAAATATTCCCCCCCCCCGGCCCCAAAGAGCAAAGAAGCCATGACAGCGAGTAGGATGGATGTCCTGGCTTCGTTTTTAGCCTCGGGACTGGGGGTCCAGGAGCGAAGGCGAGGTTGCGCTCAACCTCACCATCGCTCCCGGAGCTTGCTTGCGGGGCTGGGGGCGGGGGAAGCCTGAGAGCGATGGCGAGGTTGTGCGCCACATGCTTCGGGCTGCAGGCTGCTGCCCGCAAGCCTTGGGAGCCCGGCGGGCACTCCCGCTGGGCTCCCAAGGCTTGCGGATAGCTTCCTGAAGCCTGGAGAGCGAGAGGGGTCGGTGCTCACCGACGCCTCTCGCTCTCCAGGCTTCAGCGAAAGCCTGCATTCGCCCCATAGGACGCACACAGATTTCCCCTTCATTTTTGGAGGGGAAAAAGTGCGTCCTATAGGGTGAAAAATACGGTAATTTTTGTCCTTTGAATGTCCAACCTAGGAGTGGTAGAGGCACACACTAACAGTCTCTCTGCAATTGCCACTGCCTTCCCACACACCTAACTGCAAACAAAATTTGAAGGGGTGGTATCTGTTATTTATTGTAAGGGAAGGTGTGTGTTCAAGACATATTGTTTTATTTATTTGGACAATTTATATAGCATTTATATTTAATAAAATCTCTTAAGTGGCTTACAATGCAGTTGGAGACATCTTAAAATTAAAAAAGCAAATGCAAAAAATTCTAGAAAATATCCATATTCTACAAAACACCATTAACCTCTTTAGCATCAGAATAAACATTGAGCATAAAAATTAGTTATAGATGTACAAGGATATTTCACGTTATAAAACATTAGTAAATACATAGATATAATATGCTTTAAGGATCAGTGTTACAAATGGAAATTAACTAAAACAGTTATATTTGACATTCTTCAATAACAAAAATTGGCAACTAGGCAAAAGAGGGCATCTTCACTGTTCTGGATAGGTAGTTACAATGATAGTGGGATCAACTTCTTGCCTAGTCAGCCACCATTGGGGAGGAATGGAAGGTGAGAGAATGGCAACTCAGCTTACCTTAATATCTAAGTGTACAAGCGACTTTTGTACAAGCGATCTATACAAGCGACTTTTCTCCAGTTGCTTTGAGTACATTAGCCTCTATATCTGCAACCATTACCTATTCCTGCTGGTTATGCAGCAATCTGCAAATGGGGAACTCCAAATTCTAGCGCTCAATAGTGTGTGTGATTTAGCCAGATATAGCTGCTTCTATATAACACAAATTTAATCTTAAGAGGAATAATATGAATTATTCCGGATACTTCACCAAATGGTTGGAACCAGTCTGTGTGAGCAACTAGGCAGTCAGTCATTCACTAACCATACTGAATCTTAAGATCCGCACTGGATACCAATGGAATTAGCTCAGTTAATGCAACTTGATGCACTTTCATCAACTTGATTTATGTGGATGCTTCTCTGTTTTACTGGAGAGGGAACGAGTACTGAACCTTTCCCTTTGTTGGCTTCTGTTCTTCTGCTCTTTAGAATGTTATTGAATAGCTTGACTTTCCTTAATTACAGTAAACACAACCGCTATTACTTTGTCTGCCCTCTTCTCCCAGGTTGCCTTCCAACACTTCCAAGAGCTAGATGAGCATGTCAGCTACGTGGCAACTAAAGTCTGTCACCTTGGCGACCTGCTGGAGGGGGTAAACACGCCGCGGCAACGGCTAGTGGAGGCTCACAAACTGATGAAATACTTTAATGAGTTTCTAGATGGAGAGCTGAAGTCTGACGTTTTCACCAACCCTGAAAAGGTAAGGCCCGTCAGCAGAATTGAAAGAAGTTGCACGCCATAAGCTGAGTTGCCCTAATTACAACCCCTTGCTGCAACTTTTCCACGCTCTGACTCCCTAGCGAGCAACTTGTCCAAGCGCCATTGTTCTGGAGTACAGATTAACTTCATTTGCCTGCAGATTCAGCCGTTCTCAATGTGGCAAGGCTGTCACTTTTTCATTTTGCAAAAATCATAAGCGACTTGGAAGAATGCTGAGAGAGTAACTTTTTAGAATACCTTGGAAATCTCTTGTGTTTTCTTCTTCCTCCTCTCCTTCTTCCGAAACTCTTGCCCTAATTCTTCTCACTTGTGAATGAACATTTCCCTGTTATATGTCTCTTGGGTAATCCTTCTTTGTAGCTAGAAGTATTATCAGGATGCGTCTTTTGGCTCTACAGAATGGTTAATGTACTCCTCCTCTTCCTGGGGACATACAGAGAAAACTGAGGTGTGTTAAAATAAATTTTGCAGATAAGTATGTGTGTGTCCTTTTCTGCAAATCTGACTTCCCTGTTTTGCACCAGGATGTTGCTTTGACCAGGCCTGGTTTAAGTGTTGCCATCTTGTTTGATAAACTATTTTTTGCCGGATCGAGAGTGAGCTTTGTGCCTGAGCACCTACTCTTCCCCTCGCATCCCTGGCTTAGGGACAGATAACTGAGGTTTTGTCAAACCACAGTTTCCCATGACGTTCAATCAGATCCTAGTTTGATACCCTGGTTTGCAAACCACTCTTATGCCAGTTTCTCAGTACAGACATCAAATACCATTGAGCTAACATTTTGTAGCAATTTTCTTTAAGGGCTAAACATACAGAGTTACTCTCTTCCATGTATATTTCCCAAGTCTTTTCCTCCAGCATTATCACCAACTTTCCCTCTCATTTTAATACATAGATTACTTTTTATTGTCCTTTTGTATTAACAGTTTATATATCTGTAACAGTACTTGAGTGTCTTTTTTTATATCCTTCTTTTATGTTATGCAAGGTCTTTCAGCATCTTATATTTTCAATTAAGAAGTTTCTGATATGAAATAATTCAAACAAAGGTGGCTTATTTTCTCCTACTGCTTCCTTAATCTGATTGTATGTTCTCATGCAGTTCATACATTTCCATTTGGGTTCATGTACTTATTTATTCCAAAACATTCTCACTTTTTAAAGCATCCACTACTCCCAAATTCATTGAAATGTAGATTGAGTGTCAGTGAACAGATTTGGAGATAGCTGTTACCTAAACTTATCCCAAATGCTCTATATGGAAACTAGAAATGTATTTTTCCTAAGTTCTAAGGGGCTTTTAATTAGTTTTTAATCATAACAAGGTTGGGAATAGCATCCTCCTAAAAGTATACTCTGATATTTTGAACACAGTGTTTTCTCCTTTTCTGCATCATTCCAAAAATTAATGTTCATCATAGTTCTTGTTATCCTCCCATCAAAAACAAGTTTCAGCAGAGTTGAGCTATCTAAATCTGATTTTAGTTTTCTTTTCAAGCTTCCCTAGTTGTTGCTATAAAAAACACCAGGTTTTTGCTCTTTCTAAAGCCTTAAATGAGTTATTTCCAGTATGTTACCATCTTCCTCTTTTAGTTAAATGTAAGCATGATACCTCGGACCTTCTGTTGTTCATTTTTAAACTTGATTGGTGTTATCTTTTAATGACTGTTCTGGTTGAGTAGGAAATAACAGCAACGCTGTCAGCATATGTGCACACTTTAAATTCTTTCCTGCTGATTTCTAAACCTTTGATCTTTAGAATGGTTTCTTATCATAACAGCAAGGAGCTCTGAATTTCAACAGAAGTGAGGACAAGGGGCCGCCTTGTCTAGTCCCACAAATAAATTGTCACTGTTAAATTAGCATTTATGACTGTACATATGTGGAAGAGGGCAGTTGATAAGCCAGTTGATAAATGTTCCAGTGCTAGCAGCTTTTAATCCATGAAAGTCATGCTCCCATTCCATGCAGTCAAAAGCCTTTTCCCCATTAGTAAATGCAGTAACCCCCTGCCTTTACATTATGTATATATACGTGTGTGTGTGTATAAAAATAAAACAAACTTGCTTCTCTGTTTGCTGGTCCTTTAGCAGCTAGAACAGCCTGATGCATCCACAAGAGGGAGGTCAGTGGTGGACCTTGGGGTCTCAAATTTCAGCAGTGCCCTGTGTGATGCCAAATTCGGCGCTTCTTGCCTTCCATTTTACGTCATAGTTGTGGTGCCCCCTGCAGCATCCCAAAGGCTCCATGCCCAGTGTGATCAAACTGGTTACATTCCCCTAAATCTGCCTGTGAGGAGGTATGAATAAGTGTAGGTTTGCAGAAGTGGAAAAACAGCTAGTAAACAACTCCGGGGGTTACAAGTTCTACATGTAATCTATAAGACACTGATAGAAGACTGGTAGGGTAGTGGAGAGCCTTCCTCCTGGTGGATCAGGGTTGGGGAGCCTGGTGCCTTCTAGATGTTGCTGGACTACATTGGCTCCAGTGGTCAGGGATGATTGGAGTTGTAGTGCAGCAACATCTGGAGAGTCACAGGTTTCCACTCTTGTAATAGATTATGATACTGCCTTCAAGTCCCATCAGCCAGTGCATCTAGAGTGCACTAGGCTGTGGAAGACTGCCCTAGGAGGTGGCCTATGCTAGCAGGTGCTCTTTAATTGTATAATCCAGAAATCCCTTTCCACCCATAGCTATATAATTTACTAATTTCTTTTGCTTACAATGCACCTACAACGTGACCTGTTTGTACTGCTCCCACAGCATCCTCAGAGCTCGATAGAACTGCATTGATCTCTTCCCCTCTACTCACATGTTTGAATGGGTGTGTGAGAGAGTTTTGTGTACTTCACCCGATTATCTTAATGCACCTCTGCCTGATTCAAGATGCTTTTGCTCCGAGACCAAGGGAGAATGGCTCTCCCGCCACATCTCCCCAGCTTGTTTCCCACCCTTGCGAGATCAAGCCCTTCTGAGATCTTGGCAATATGTTTCCATCACTTCCCACAGGATGCCCTTTGGGGTTTTGTCCACAACAAATCTCCAATCGTCTCTGTGTTCGCAGGGCCACTTTATACTTCAAAGGGTTTTGATTGCCTACTAAGCAGTTTTCAGAACCGTAATTTTTGCCTATTTTTAGCGCAGCTTTAGAAATCTCACTGAAGTTTACTAGCCTGAGTGATAAAACCTGCTCAGCTACCCTTGCCTGTCATGACAAGCAGTCATGAAGAGATGAATCACGGGCTTCACCTTGTCAGGCAAGGCCATCTTGCTCTGCGCCACACAGACTAGAATTTTGCATAAACTGCTTTATATACATAGTATGTTTTTAGCGCTGGAGTTCTTGGTTCAGCCTTAGTGAATGTTTCCTTCATACAGGCCCAGGGTTAGCTCTTTGCTTTTAAAAATTGGAGCTCTGGGGTTACTCTTATTTTGACAACTTCTCCTTATCAAAGATTAAACATTTGGACATTTGAATCACGTTCTTCTTCCATGAAGCCCAGGGTGGCTTACAGTGTTCTTCCTCCTCCCATATTTTATCTTCACGACAAACCTGTGTGGTAAGTTAGACAGGGGGAGGTGACTGGCCCATGGTCAGCCAGTTACGAACATAGGAAGTCACCTTCTACCGAGTGAGACCATTGTCCACATCACTCAATTTTGTATAGCAATAATAATAATAATTTATTATTTAGACCCTCCCCATCTGGCTGAGTTTCCCCAGCCACTCTGGGTGGCTCCCAATCGAGTGTTGAAAACAATGCAGCATTAAATAGTAAAAACTTCACTAAACAGAGCTGCCTTCAGATGTCTTTTAAAAATAGAATAGCTGCTTATTTCCCTGACATCTGATGGGAGGGCGTTCCACAGGGCGGGCACCACTACCAAGAAGGCCCTCTGCCTGGTTCCCTGTAACTTGGCTTCTCGCAGGGAGGGAACCGCCAGAAGGCCCTTGGTGCTGAATCTCAGTGTCCGGGCTGAATGATGGGGGTGGAGACGCTCCTTCAGGCATACTGGGCTGAGGCCGTTTAGGGCTTTAAAGGTCAGCACCAACACTTTGAATTGTACTCGGAAACGTACTGGGAGCCAATGCAGATCTCTCAGGACCAGTGTTATGTGGTCCTGGTGGCCACTCCCAGTCACCAGTCTAGCTGCCACATTCTGGATTAATTGCAGTTTCTGGGTCACCTTCAAAGGTAGCCCCACGTAGAGCGCATTGTGGTAGTCCAAGCGGGAGATAACTAGAACATGCACCACTCTCACTTTAGATTGGGAGAAGGCATACAGAGGAAAGGATAGCATGACCCAAGGTCTGTCTGCAATGCGTACAGAAAAATTTACCTCCTGACTTATCAGAGAACCATTATACTCCACTTTAGCCTGTCCTGGCAGCAGCTGTGCCAAAAGGAGCAACAGATATAAGAACTAGGGGAATGTCCCAAAAATTATTAGTTTGGTCCATTTCCATAAAGGAGATGATTGCAAGTTTCATGAATAAAGGCAAGAAACTAAAGCTTGAAATAAACTCTTAGGAAGTCATTTTAGGAAGAGGATTCAGAATATTGGAGTGGGGGAGCCAGGCGGGGGGGGGGGGGGAGTTCCAGGCTACTCTTTCTGTCGATTGTGGGAATCTTCAGAAATAAGTGGTGGCTATCACTTCCGTGCATTAAGAAGGGCATTAGGAAATGATTTTGGTTTGAGGGAGCAAGTGATCTGCTTGCATGGTTTATCTCTTGTGGTAAATTGTACGTCTTCTCCCAATAGATTGAAGAGGCAGCTGATATTATCCAGAAACTGCACCTGATAGCACAGGAGTTACCTTTTGACAGGTGAAGTATGACTGACAGCTGTAAAATGGTCTTTGTGATTTCTACTGGATTTCAACTGACTCTTGCTATCATTTTAAAGGGGGGAAAAGTGGGGTAGGGGAGTAGTCATGAGCTGAAATCAAAACAGTACATTTCAAGTGAAAAAAAAATCATTAAAATACAACTAACTAGTTCTGCTAGCAGAAGGCCACATAAGGATTTCTGCCCACATGGGGGGTGGGGGTAGGAGAGGGGGATAATTCTTTCTGGCCAGCTGAAAAGCTTGTGCTGACAGGACAATTGCCATAGTGTCATATTGATTTCCTGCCAAAATATTTTGAGGGCTGCACCTAAAAATAATTACAACTGTAACTCTGCTCTAATTTTTCCATTGCATTTTCTTCTTGTATGTTGATGTTTCAATATGTATTTTAATATATTGTATATGAGATTCTCTGATAATATTTTAAGATACTGCTGCGTACCACCTTGAAACTTGGGGAGGTGGTGTAGAAATCATAAATAAATGTAAAAATGTGATGTGTGAAGCTAGCTCTTTGCTAGAAGGTTGAAGTGCAAGCCTTTAATTTTAATGTTATTTTGTCAATAGGTTTTCAGAAGTAAAATCCAAAATAGCAAGTAAGTTCCCCTCTCTGCTGCCCCGAATTTCTTAAATTGACTTGAAAACGTCCTTAATGCTCCCTTTTCACTAACTTGTGGAATGTTATTTTATACCCCCACCTCCTTTCCTCTTGCATTCAGGTAAGTATCACGATTTAGAGTGCCAACTGATCCAGGAGTTTACCAGTGCACAAAGAAGGGGGCAAATCTACAGGATGAGAGAAGTAGCTGCAGTCCTGCTTCACTTTAAGGTAAGAGGCGAGAGTCTCTTTCTAAGGTTTGAATCCTGTGCACACTTACCTGGGAGTAAGCCCCATCTTAAAAAGTAGAGACATCACCTTGCTAACAAAAATCCGTATAGTTAAAGCTATGGTCTTCCCAGTAGTGATGTATGGAAGTGAGAGCTGGACCATAAAGAAGGCTGATCGCCGAAGAATGAGTGCTTTTGAATTATGGTGCTGGAGGAGACTCTTGAGAGTCCCATGGACTGCAAGAAGATCAAACCTCTCCATTCTGAAGGAAATCAGCCCTGAGTGCTCACTGGAAGGACAGATCCCGAAGCTGAGGCTCCAGTACTTTGGCCACCTCATGAGAAGAGAAGACTCTCTGGAAAAGACCCTGATGTTGGGAAAGATGGAGGGCACAAGGAGAAGGGGACGACAGAGGATGAGATGGTTGGATAGTGTTCTCGAAGCTACCAGCATGAGTTTGACCAAACTGCGGAGGCAGTGGAAGACAGGAGTGCCTGGCGTGCTCTGGCCCATGGGATCACGAAGAGTCGGACACGACTAAACGACTAAACAACAATAACAAGCCCCATTGAACTCAGGAAGACTTACCTCTAACTAGCATGCATAGTGCTGCAGCCTCAGCCAGTCAGCAAGGGTTTTGAAGAATAAGTATCCGAATGATTAGGCTCAAAACAGGGCATTCCAGATTGCAGCCATTACTTAATCCATCCAGATGATGTGGCTACAGCAAAGCGATTCCCAGCACATAGAACATTGTGCCATTGGAAAAAGCAGTTTGTTTTGCCCCCTGTATGTTTGACTTTTGTACCGTTTACCTGCATGGATGGCAGTTGCTCTCAAGTTTATGGGTAGCAGGGAATGTCCATTGCAAAGCACGTCACAAGGCTCTCCCTTCCTACTCTCCCTTTGAAAGCACGGGCCATTTTATTTTCTTAGCTTCTCTTCCAGCAGCCTCTCCATGAAAACTACACTCTTTCCTTGTTTCTTTACATACACGCGCAAATGTTCAACGGCCATTGCTAAGAGCTTCTGCTGCTTCATTGTGATTTCTACAGTTGGCAGAGAACTCCGTTATTTGAGTCAAACTTATGTGTGCAAGTTCAGACCACTGGGACCTATAGAAAGGAATTGTCAATGACCACCCCACAACTGCAGGCTTCTTTTCCTCTATAAAAGGGCTCAAAACTGTGTATGTTTTGGGAAGTGCATTGTATGATCACCTGCATGAGCTTCAGTGGGTGGCCAAGACTACACCTGGTTGGAAGCAGAATGGGCACGTATATCTCAAGGCATGTGTTAATTCCTCTCTTGCCTGTCTCAAGGCAAGTTTGGATATTTTGTATTAAAGGCCCCACTCTGAATGGGTAGTGCCAGGTCTGTTGCTTCCAATTTTGTTAAGCAAATAATGTATCTGAGAGGCTGTTGAGTTCGACAGATTAAATAGCCATTAGCATGTGCAGTGAAGTGCCACTTTTTGGGGAGAAACCAATGGTCCATCCAGCAGACCCATCTGTTCTCCTGGTTATTTTGTACTCCTGGTAGTATGTTGCTGGCAAAGTGGAGCTCCCCAGGGGCCAAGCAAAGAAAGAGAGCTGGGAGGCAGAGAGTTCCTCCCCCAGTGCCCTTGTCAAAATAGGATGTGAAACAGTCATTAATGGTAGTCGCAATGTGCCTAAATTTCGATTTTTTTTTCTGTTTTCAATAGGGCTATTCCCACTGTGTCGATGTGTATATAAAACAGTGCCAAGAGGTAAGGTTTTGCTTATGAAGGATCTATCTAAATAACATTGTTTTACAACTATGGATATTTTAATGGTGGCAACTCTCTCCTAACTTACTCAGGGTGCCTACTTGAGGAACGATATATTTGAAGATACTACTGTCCTCTGCCAGAACGTGAACAAGCAGGTTGGCGATATATTTAGCAGCCCTGAGACTGTGATGGCCAAACTTATCCAGAACATCTTCGAAATCAGGCTTCAGGTGACTTGAACTTTTAAAAGAACATTATAAGTATTCTTCAAATACAAACAAGTTACTGTTGTTTCATTGTGTTCTTTGTGTGGTACATTCCTTTTCAAAATGGTTATCTGTAGCAACCTTAATTACTACAAACCTTGAAGTGTTTTGGTGCAAGAATGCATTGTTTGATATATGCTGTGCAGTTATGGCTCTGTGCTGTGCTTGCTCCCCCAATGCTATAGAAGTTGTGTGGGAGAATCTTTTTGTGGTACAAGGCTTTGAACTCCACAGCTTGGTTCTAATCATTATAATAATATATAATAATAATTTATTATTTATACCCTGCCCATCTGGCTGGGTTTCCTCAGCCACTCTGGGCAGCTCCCAATTGGATATTAAAAAAACAATACAGCATTAAACATTAAAAACTTCCCTAAACAGGGCTGCCTTCAGATGTCTTTTAAAAGTAAGATAGTTGCTTATTTCCCTGGCATTTGATGGGAGGGCGTTCCACAGGGCAGGCGCCACAGCCGAGAAGGCCCTCTGCCTGGTTCCCTGTAACTTGGCTTCTCACTGTGAGGGAACTGCCAGAAGGCCCTCGGAGCTGGACCTCCATGTCCGGGCTGGACGATAGGTGTGGAGACACTCCTTCAGGTACACTGAGCCGAGGGCGTTTAGGGCTTTCAAGGTCAGCACCAACACTATGAATTGTGCTTGGAAATGCACTGGGAGCCAATGCAGGTCTCTCAGGACCGGTGTTATATGGTCGGTGTTATGGGCCTTAATCGGCAAGTCACAAAAACATAGCTTCAGATTCCCCTATGTACAGTGAAAATAGTAATAGCCAACTGCACAGAATCTTTGTGGGCATAAGCAAGGAAAGGATTGTGGGACGTTTTGCTGCTGAGAATGGGATGGCACCTCAAGCAACCGCCAAGTGAGCATCATATTCCACAAAGCGGCTGCTTCTGTCCCTTGCCTGTCGCTCATCCTACGCTCTTTATGAACTGTGTTGTTTCCCCTCTGGGACCAGGGATTTTCCACCTGACTGCATCCCTGAGTGTGGTGAACAATCTGTGAGTAGGCAGGGCCCCTGGTGCCTGTGCTGGCAGTGTGTATATCTATGCTTAATACCTCATCCAGGTACTTTGGCACCCCTTCTGTAATGGGGAGGTGGGTGGTTCAAGGGGAAGTTCATACAGCACATTAGTGGAAATGATAAAAAGGGGATCGGGATAGCCACATCTCCACTCCCACTCTCCCCATCATGTAGAAAAAGAGGCAGAATAGTGGTAGTTAGGTTACAGTGAAAAGGCAAGATCTGAACAACACAGAAATGGCAGTGTGTGTTGTTTTGAAATGACAGAGGGGTAAATGGAGGCAGTGTGATGTTGCCGTTGATCATGCTGGAAACTTTGCTTTTCTTAGAACTTCCATTATATTTTAATATTTTGTTGGAAGCCTCCCAAAGTGGCTGTGGAAACCCAGTCAGATGGGCAGGGTATAAATAATGAATTATTATTATTATCATCATTATCCATTGACAGGTGGGAAGTTTTTCAAAACTGGATTATTATATATGAATGTGTTTGAGAACTAGCGGTGCTGGTCTTCATTTCACAGAGTTATATAAAAGATCAGTTGGAAGAGCACAAGAAGTCTGACGCAGAGCAGTATCTTCAGAGCCTCTATGAACTGTATACAAGGTTGGTGCTGTACGTCACAAATTTTAAAACTGGGCACTGGCAAGGTCTGCTGGTGTCCCCCTCCCTGCCACTCCCCCTTTTTTGTCCTTCTCCAGCACTTTGTGGACATTCTGTCCATAGATGCTATTTCCTCCCAGAACTGTGGGTTGTTTCTTCTTTTTAAAAAATAATGTCTGCTCATAATGTGTGCCTGCTGACCTCTGTGCCTTCCTACATGTGCACCCATGCCTAAATTTGCTGTAATACGAAAGGAGAAATTCAGGGCTGGGGGCAGGCTAGACACCTCTGCTTCCGTGGTGTTCAGAAAGTGCCAATAGCCAGGGCTTTCTGCCATCACAAGAAATGCCTCAAAGAACAGTGACTGTTACTGGTGGCCCCAGGTGAATATTTGATCCAAGTACATTCAGTACTGTTTGTACTCAGGGCAGCAGGAGCTTTGATTGGTGGTGAAGGAGGAGTGGCAGGAGGGTGACTGGGATGAGAGGATTGCACTGTGTGAAGGTGGATGCCTTCACGCTAAATAAACAGGGAGAGTAGCACTAGTTTCTGCATTGCAGGAGGTTGGGCTAGATGGCCCTTGAGTTTCTTCCAGCTCTACATTTCTATGATTCTATGATAACAGGGTATGGGGAGCCAAGTTAGTAGACTAAGTAAGCTATCCCTCTTCCAGTAAAGTGAAAATCACCCGGGAAGGGTTGGGGTTGACATTCTCAAACTGAACTGTAATAAAATGAATTTAAAAAGTCCAGTAGCACCATAGAGACCAACTAAGTTTGTACTGGGTATAAGCTTTCATGTGCACACTTCTTCAGATACACTGGAACAGAAGTCACTAGTCCCTTATACAGTGGTACCTAAGGAGGTCCGTTCTTAACCTGAAACCGTTCTTTACCTGAGGCGCACTTTCGCTAATGGGTCTTCCTGCTGCTGCCGTGCCGCTGGCGCACGATTTCCATTCTCATCCTGGAGCAAAGTTTGTAACCCGAGGTACTACTTCCGGGTTAGCAGAGTTTGTAACCGGAAGTGTTTGTAACCCAAGGTACCACTGTATATAGTAGGAGGGTGGGGTAGGGTTTTTCTCAGAAGGGTAGTAGGAGATGGGTGATTGACTCAATGGGTATGGTAAACCTGTTGATGACTGTTAAGGACTGCAATTAGTCCTACAGGAAAAAGCAAGGGATTGTATGCAGATGACCAAAAATAGCTTTAGCATATGTAATGAGACAAGTTGTTAACAGTCGTCAACAGGTTTACCATACCCATTGAGTCAATCACCCATCTCCTACTACCCTCCTGAGAAAAACCCCACCCCACCCTCCCACTATATATATGGGTCTGGTGGCTTCTGCTTCAGTGTATCTGAAGAAGTGTGCATGCACACGAAAACTTATACCCAGAACAAACTTAGTTGGTCTTTAAGGTGCTACTGGATTTTTTTAAAATTTATTTTGACTGTGTCAGACCAACACGGCTACCTACCTGAATCTGTAGACCAGGTCCACACTTGCTTAGCCTTGGCAGTGCTGTAGTGTTTGCTGTGCCCAGACCCCTCACTCCAATCCCTTAGTGAACACTGGAAATACTTTATACCTGATTGTTACCTCCTGCTAATGCATTCCTTCTTTCCTTCTTGCTCCCTCCCCTCTCTCCCTTCCTTAACATAAAGGACTACTAATCTTTCGAGCAAATTGATGGAGTTTAACTTGGGCACTGATAAGCAGACTTTCTTGTCTAAGCTTATCAAATCCATCTTCGTGTCCTACTTGGAGAATTACATCGAGGTGGAAATTGGTTATTTGAGAAGCAGGAGCTCCATGATTTTGCAGCGCTATTATGAGTCGAAAAACCACCAAAAGAGAGCCATTGGAAGTGGAGGGTAAGGTTTGGCTTCCAGTCTTGTTTACTGTTCTTCTTTCTTTCTTTCTTTCTTTCTTTCTTTCTTTCTTTCTTTCTTGATTTTAAGTTTGCAGTATTCTCAAATCCGCATTAAAGACAAGTCTTTTGTTTAAGATACTGGGTATGCACACATTCAGGGATGCGGGTGGTGCTGTGGGTTAAACCACAGAGCCTAGGACTTGCCGATCAGAAGGTCAGCGGTTCGAATCCCCGCGACGGGGTGAGCTCCCATTGCTCAGTCCCTGCTCCTGCCAACCTAGCAGTTTGAAAGCACCTCAAAGTGCAAGTAGATAAATAGGTACCGCTCCGGCGGGAAGGTAAACAGCATTTCTGTGCACTGCTCTGGTTCGCCAGAAGTGGCTGAGTCATGCTGGCCACATGACTCGGAAGCTGTACGCTGGCTCCCTCGGCCAGTAAAGCGAGATGAGCGCCGCAACCCCAGAGTTGGTCACGACTAGACCTAATGGTCAGGGGTCCCTTTACCTTTTATGCACACATTTATAATTTTGTTTGCCATCTGCTGCAATGGTTGCTTGCATGTCTTAATGATGCAGTCACAAAACCAAGCGAAAAACTCTGCAGGGATGTTTGTTGTGTGAAATAAACGGAACACCGTGACCGAAACCAGAGCACACAGCAACACAGTTTACCTTCCTGCTGCAGCGGTACCTATTTATCTACTCGCACTGGTGTGCTTTTGAACTGCTAGGTTGGCAGGAGAAATTGCCAGCTGTATACCATGTATACCCCATAGGTTTACAATATATGCGTTGCCTGTGGATGCCTGAAGGATTTTGTCCAGCCCATAGTGATACTCCAGCAGAAGGTTTTTTCCTTGCTGTAGCTAATAGCCACCAATACCACCTCTCTGTTTCCTGGCTGTGCTAACCTGGCATAAGCAGTAGCTTTTAAGAGAGTGTTGGAGGCAGCACGAGGGAGAAGACATTCCCTGTGGTGGACACATGCATACCTTTTGCCCTATTATTATTCCTGGTCTAACGGACTTTGCTGGTTTTGAAACACTGCAAAACTTCTTGTGCCAGAGACGATAGCAGGACAAAATAAATGGTTCTGCACCCCACAGGCAGGCTTGCCTCTGCTGTACCAGCTTTAACTTTCTTCATATGAGTTGCCTGTCTCCAATTCTTTTGTATTGATGGTGTGGCATTTGTTGTTCTTTCTTCAAAAATCTGAGGAATTTGCATTCTGTATTTAAAATGTCTAGCATTGTTCTTCATGTGGCTGAAAAGTTAACCCCGGTTTGCATAACCAGACTTCACTGGGATTAATGGCTCCTGCTTGGTGCATCTCTTTCTAGCATTCAAGAATTCAAAGAGCGAATACGGCAGCGGACAAACCTGCCATTGGGCCCCAGTATTGACACCCACGGCGAAACTTTCCTGTCCCAGGATGTGGTGGTTAATCTTTTGCAAGAAACTAAGCAAGCCTTTGAAAGGTGCCACAGGGTGTGTACACTTATTAATAGAATTATTTTAGGCTATCTCTAATGGTTTATCAGTATACACTGTGAATGTTGCTGTGTTGACACAAACATTTTCTGAGTGTGTGCTCCCATTTTGCTGTTTTTACATCTACTAATAGTTTTTTTAAAATTATCTTAATTCTTATGCTGTTTTTGAAAACTTTTTTTAGTAGAAAAGTGGCATATAGATGCATGAAATAAGTGTTTCTTCCTGAGCTCCTATATCCCAGCTCAGTCCCTGAGATAATCTGGAGGAGTTTCAACAAGTAGCTGGGCATTTACCTATGGGTATAGGGTGGTATTTAAATGTAATAATAATAATAATAATAATAATAATAATAATTATTATTATTATTATTATTATTATTATTATTATTATTAAATGCTGCTGGTGACATGCTTCAGAATGCTGTTCCAGCAGAGATTCAACAACACCCTCTCTCTTGACTTTCAGGCATCTCTAAGTATATTCATTAATAAAGTTTTGTTGTTGGGACTAGAGTGAAATTGACGGGAGCTGCAAGACCGCAGTTCCCCCTTCTGGATTCCCTTTTGCAGTACGATAGTGCGTTTCCCACCCCACCTTCCCTTGGTATTATAGATGTGCCTTCAGTCCAGATTGCCAAACTCACTTCCGTGTTTGGTTGCTCTCCTCCATTTCACCCAGCTTCCAATAGCATTTTCAGAAGTTGTTGGGGGGAAAGGACAATAGCACTGGAGTCTGGAGAGAGGGCGAGAAGGGCAAGAGGAGCAGTAGGAAGGGTTGTTTCGTGAAAGATGCAAGGAGCCGCGAGGGGCCCAGAAGGCGGATGCGCAGGAGTGGGGAACCCTGGGCCCAGGGCAGAATGCACCTCCCAGCCCTCTCTATCCGGCCCAGGGAGCTCTCCCCTCACCCAGACTTCCTTCACACCTTCTGTGGCGATCACACAGGGCCCCCGGACGTTTGATGGTCTATTGACCCTGTGCCACCACTGCGATTGCTTTTTCCGCTGCCACCACCCCGTATCTCACGGGGACACACGGAGTCCAGTCAGTAGTTAACATTAACAAATAATCAAGTTTATTTTTAAATGCAGGAACAAGCTTATGGTTACAGTTAATTTTTCTTGGCAGTTTCTTATTCTTAGTTCCTAAAACCTTCAAACTGATTATTCCCAACTATCTATCTGACTCCACCTAACAATTCCCCTCACTCTCTCACAACGCAACTCGACCAACCCGCTGCCTATTTCTCCCTCTTCCTTCTCCAACTCTCAAACCTCAACTGACTTTCAAAACCTCCCACTCTAACTTTTACTCCTCCCTTGCATTCCCACTGGCCAATCACATCACACTCATTTTAACCCTTTCCTTATGACCCACCTAGGAGGCAAACGCCACACCTTCCTTCAGTGTTTTCACCTGACTGGAATGTGTCCTTGAACTCTGATCACTCCTCCTGCTTGTCTGAAAGGGGAACCGAGAGAGACCTGTTCAAAAAACCTATTGCACTATACAAGGGCAACGTTTTCCACTCATTGCTCTGCCTGCTACTGGCCCCACCCACAATTGGCATGTTGCTTAGAAGGGAGTGGCCCTCACTACCCCACCCCTTCATTTTCAGAACTTCCTTTTCAGGAAATAAAGGTAGGGGTCCTTTGTAGGGTTGGGCGATATATCGTCCAAAACCGGTTTGAAGTCCATATCATACCATAATTTATATCATACCATATCATACCATAATTTTTGACCTGGCAGTATATCACAAATCATGATGTGTGTGTACGCTCTGCAAAAATCACAGTGTGGGGAAAGACATGGAGCCGGCCAATGCTTCTCTCGATTCCCGCAGTCCCTGTTAACTCTGCTGTCTCGGCTCTCCCTGCCGCCTGCAGGAGGCAGCAGATCACAAGAGCAGGCGCCGGCAAAAATCACGATGCGGGAAAAACCATGAAGTCAGCCTGTGCCTCTGCATAGCTCCATCCTTATTTCACACATAGTGATGCTTAGCTGGTGATATATCAGGATGTTGAAAACCAGATATTGCCCAGCCCTAGTCCTTAGGATGGCCAACAAAAACTTGTCACTCGCAAGTTGCTCCAACTCTTCATAATTACGTGGTTTTGCTTGGTCTTTGCATGAATCCGTGCAAAGTGGTCTGTGTTTAAAATAGTTTGCATATAATTCTTCACATCTTAGTGCCACAAAGGTCCTAACAAGCTCTTTCCACTTTTAAAGCTTTCTGACCCTTCAGATCTGCCGAAAAATGCCTTCAGAATTTTCTCTTTGCTCGTGGAGTTCTTATGCATCGAGCACATTGATTATGCTCTGGAAATTGGGTTGGCTGGTAAGTGCAATACTGCCTTTATTCCCGTTAAATATTGCACTGGAATGGAGCTAAAATATGTGACCCTTCTTTGAAACCATACATTTATGGAAAGTTCGAGGCTGCAGTATTCTGATGTAACTTGCCCTAGCGGTTTAGGCTCCAAACAAAACAGCATCGTAAACAAAGAAACAAAATGTAATGTAATCACCATTCTTAAAATTGCTGAAATGTATATAATTTAGAAGCAACTCTGATGAAATAGATTGGAGTAGTCCCATTTTCAGCTTTTAAAGAAATGAAAATATCAAACACTTAACCTTCATACAGCTTAAAGTCAGTGTCCTTGTTATCGCTGGCGATTCTGCTAACTGGTTCTCAGGATTCCTGATGCTTGTTGGATGGGTTGTTTCCTTAGACTCATTCAAAAGTTTTTACTGGTTTCATTATTTGCTTGCCTCTAGGAATTCCTTCTCCAGATGCCAAGACTGCAAATCTTTACTTCCTGGATGTCGTGAACCAGGCTAATACCATTTTTCACCTCTTTGACAAGCAGTTCAATGATCACCTGATGCCGTTGGTTAGGTAGGTTACCTGTTGTGTCTTCAGGCCAAGAAGCCATGTCGAGTTTACATTCTGACTCATAAATGTTCCTTCGTAGGGGCAAAAAGTGTTATGCTAGAGTCATCTCCTGTCTGGGGCCACATAAAAGCTCCAGAATAAGCAGGACATGGAGGCAGACACTGTGGGATTTCTTGCACCCTGACCTACTGGAAGCCCCCATACTGACTTCTGAGAGATCACATATTTCCATGTAATCCTCTGGAGGTTTAAAAACCTTATTTTGCATTTTTTCCAAATTAAGTTAGTTAACTTGCAAACTGAGATTTTCAGTATTCTGTTGGCTACCGAAGTCCAAGAATGGCATTACATGAGTGATAAAAGGCATCAGTGGCTATTAGACACGGTGGCTGTGGGCTAACTCTGAATGACAGTCACTGGGGAACAGCAATAGGAGAGGCCTTTGGCACTCAGGTCTTCTGCTGGGCTTCCCATAGACACCTGCTTGGTCACTGCAAGAAGGAGGTGGGCTCCCTTTTATCTGATCCAGCTGGGCTCTTTGGATAGTCTTCTGCATATGTAATACTTTTCCATACTTGCCTCCACACTGCATCCCCAACAGTTGCACAGCCAGGTTCTCCCACGTAGCTTGTTCCACACATAACTGCGACTAGGAGGCCTCTTTCACGAGAAGCGAAAATGACAGGGTGGACGAACTGGGAAACCCTTGCAGATTCAAGTGCCCTGGGATCGAGGGTGCTTGTGTAGCCTTATTGGAGTTCACCGATTGGGTCTGCGTTGCTCCCGGACAGGAGGAAGGAAGTCAAATGACACCGAGGGTTGGTTCAGAGAAATAGTTCTTTATTTCTGCTCTCCAGAACAGCAGAAAGGCACTTGCGTGGTCAGTCCACAGCAAGTCCAAAGAAATGAGAGATTACATGCAGTATATATATTCTCCAGGCACCCTCTCCCCCCTTCCCCAGGAATCCAGCCACGTCAGCTTGTACACGCAGGTTGACATCACAGATGTTCCTGCTCTGGCACTCTTAACCATAAAAGGGAATTCCTTCCTATACTTCTGACCATAAAAGGATATTCCTTCCTGTACTTCTGACCATAAAAGGATCTTCCTGTTCCTACTCTTATCTTGGAGCAAGAGGTCACCATCTCCAAGAACACCCTCTGGCGCTATTCCCAGACTAGGTCTGTGTGTCTTTTGTGGTCAGGATATAAGATAAGGCACAGACGTGTCTTCCCTGTTCTACTGGTACAGTCAAGGCCATACTTGCCATCACAAACTGGTAAAGGAGAGGGTTCTGAGCACTTGTTTATACAGCTGGGTTTCGGCTCAAGAGCTCAAGTTAAAGCATGTTAGCTAAGGAAAAATAGGGATTTTGGTGCAGTTTCAAACTGCCTGCACAGTCAGTTTTGGGCTTGGGAAACCCATTCCCTCACTTGGAGTCGATGTGTGTGTGGCAGAGAATGGTAGCTAACAACTTCCCCTCCCTCCTTTTATTACAGCTCTTCCCCCAAGCTCTCCGAATGTCTTCAGAAGAAAAAGGACGTCACAGAACAAATGGAGGTGAAGCTGGACATGGGCATTGACAGGCAAGTGAAGGCTCCATCACCTTGCTGAACCATCACTCAGTTTCCCCTTTTGCATCGACTGTTCATGGTTTGGGACACTTCATTATTCCGGCAAACAATGAAAATTTAGGGGTGGGGAGAATTGTGGACCTGTGTCTAGCCATCCCTCCATCCCAGTGCCTAGTTCTGATTGCAAGTCCCTTGGAGGAAGGGACTTTGTGAAGTGCAGAGTATCGAGATGGTGTTATATAAATAATGTGCGTGTTAATCTCTAATTTTAAGAGCGAAGTTTTAAATTGCCTCTGCTGCTCCTTAGCGGCCCACCATTTCTGGAAGCCCAGGGGAGTAGGCCTGCGACGGCACACTTCACCGCAAGTTAGCGGTCGCTTTGAGAAGAGGATCGTGTTGGCTTGGGCTTTGTGGGGCTCAAAACGCTAACTTTAAAACAGCCACCTGGTATTTTAACTTTGAAGGACGCTGAATTGCATGATTGGGCAGATGAAGCACATCTTGGCGGCGGAACAAAGGAAGACCGATTTCAAACCAGAAGATGAGAACAATGTTCTGATTCAGTACACTAATGTGAGTAACTATATATAGATTAGTCAATGACAAGTGACACGGCAAGTAATTGGACTGCCGCTGGCGTTCTTCCCTGCTGACTCCGCTCAGCATATGCATTTTATCACACATGCGCCTCCCGTAATAGTCAAGTTTTCTTCACTCTTCTAGGAATTCTGATGCATTTCCATTGTGCGATTTCAGCCTGGGCGAGAACAATAGCGGTTCCTAAATGCTCAGCGTTTTTAGTCATTGGTGTCCTGTTGTGCTGTATAGAAATCATAAGAATGTGGAAGCATAGAGTGGGGTGAGGCTTGCAGATAGTTTAGCCCAGCCCCCTGCAAAAAGGCTGTATCCTCTTATGTACTAAGCTACGCTGTATTGACGACTGCAATTTAGCATTTATACCGCACCAGCAGCCAAACCCACCCTCCCACCCTGCGGAGTAGCTCCCACCACCCCAGCTGAAGTGTGCCGCGTTCAAAAAGCACAGAGTAAAAATGAATACATTCCTCACTTCAGGGTCCTAGATATTCGTGGTTGCCACCAACAGAGCCACAGTGTATGAAGAAATCCAAATGTTGCACATGGAGCAAAATGCTCAGAATGAATGATGCCTAAATTACCAGGGAACTTATTTTAATAGCGGTGCACCTTTTGCGACCACATTTGAAGGCATTACATAATACAGTGGTACCTTGGGTTACATACGCTTCAGGTTACATACGCTTCAGGCTACAGACTCCGCTAACTCAGAAATATTACCTCGGGTTAAGAACTTTGCTTCAGGATGAGAACAGAAATCACGCAGCGGCGGCCCAGCAGCAGCAGCGGGAGGCCCCATTAGCTAAAGTGGTGCTTCAGGTTAAGAACATTTTCAGGTTAAGAACCGACCTGTGGAACGAATTAAGTACTTAACCCAAGATTCCACTGTATAAGGACAGTATAACTCCAGAACCTTGACTGACTTTGGTAGCAGCCAAAGTATTGGGATAATTGTAGCACATGGATTCAAATTACGAGAGATACTGACTAGACATCAGGACGAACTCTCTTCCAATCGGGATTCAGGCCTCATCATGGAACTGAAACTGCCTTGGTCGCGCTGGTTGATGATCTCCAGCGAGCTAGGGACAAAGGTGAGAGTTGTTTCCTAGTTCCGCTGGATCTCTCAGCGGCCTTTGATACAATCGACCATAACATCCTTCTGGACCGTCTAGAGGGGCTGGGAGCTGGGGGCACTGTTATACAGTGGTTTCGCTCCTTCCTCCTGGGCCGTGTTCAGAAAGTGGTGGGGGGGGATGAGTGTTCAGACCCCTGGGCCCTCACTTGTGGGGTGCCTCAGGGTTCCGTCCTCTCCCCCATGCTTTTTAACATCTATATGAAGCTGCTGGGAGAGATCATCAGGGGGTTTTGACTGGGTGTCCATCAATATGCAGATGATACCCAGCTCTACCTCTCTTTCAAATCAGAACCAGTGAAGGCGGTGAAGGTCCTGTGTGGGTGCCTGGAGGCTGTTGGAGGATGGATGGCGGCTAATGGATTGAAGTTGAATCCTGACAAGACAGAAGTACTGATTTTGGGGGACAGGGGGCGGGCTAGTGTAGAGGACTCCCTGGTCCTGAATAGGGTAACTGTGCCCCTGAAGGACCAGGTGCGCAGCCTGGGAGTCATTTTGGACTCACAGCTGTCCATGGAGGCGCAGGTCAATTCTGTATCCAGGGCAGCTGTCTACCAACTCCACCTGGTACGCAGGCTGAGACCCTACCTGCCCGCGGACTGTCTCGCCAGAGTGGTGCATGCTCTAGTTATCTCCCGCTTGGACAACTGCAATGCGCTCTACGTGGGGCTACCTTTGAAGGTGACTCGGAAACTACAACTAATCCAGAATGCGGCAGCTAGACTGGTGACTGGGGGCGGCCGCCGAGACCACATCACACTGGTCTTGAAAGACCTACATTGGCTCCCAGTACATTTCCGAGCACAGTTCAAAGTGCTGGTGTTGACCTTTAAAGCCCTAAACGGCCTTGGCCCAGTATACCTGAAGGAGCGTCTCCACCCCCATCGTTCTGCCCAGACGCTGAGGTCCAGCGCCGAGGGCCTTCTGGTGGTTCCCTCATTGCGAGAAGCAAAGCTACAGGGAACCAGGCAGAGGGCCTTCTCGGAAGTGGCGCCCGCCCTGTGGAACGCCCTCCCATCATATGTCAAAGCGATAAATAACTACCTGACATTCAGAAGACATCTCAAGGCAGCCCTGTTCAGGGAAGTTTTTAATCTGTGATATTTTAGTGTATTTTTGGTTTCTATGGAAGCCGCCCAGAGTGGCTGGGGAAACCCAGCCAGATGGGCGGGGTACAAATAAATTATTATTATTATTATTATTATTATTATTATTATTATTATTATTATCAGCATCTCTCTCTGCATGCAAACTTCTGGGTTACACAGAACTACTTGTCAGACAGACTGGAAAAAATGATTAAATCACAAGTATGATTCTTGTACATTAGTCACTTCAAATAACTGCCACATCAGTATTTTTTTCACTTTAAACAAGCGTAATATAGTGATAAGCAGGGATTACAAGCCAATTCTAGAAACTTTTCCTTATGAGTGAATCCCATTGAGTTAAATAGGGCTTACTCTCAGATAAGTGGGCACAAGAATGCAACCTGTATTTTGTTGCAGTTTTGGGGAGTTTCACATCCCAGGAATGCCATCTAAAAGTATTGGACTCATTTTCTTCCAAGAGGGCAGCTGAGAGGTTTGCGAAAGAGTGAAGTGTCCGTTCTTTATTCAGTTGAAAAATGTTGTATGACCACAATATGTGAGGTGTCCCCTTTCGCCAGTCGTCAGTTCAGAAACCCAACACACGCCCCACAATTTCCACCCCCAGTGGCTGTCAAGACTGACAGAGACCTTTTCTTTTTCTCCTCCTAACTTTCCTACTTACTTTCCAGGCCTGTGCCAAAGTCTGCATCTATGTCAGAAAGCAAGTGGAAAAGATCAGGCATTCTATGGATGGCAAGAACGTGGACGGTGTTCTGACGGAGTTTGGAGTTCGCTTCCACCGACTCACCTATGAGCACCTGCAACAATATTCCTACAGCTGCATGGGGGGCATGTTGGCAATCTGCGATGTGGCTGAATACCGGAAATGTGCCAAAGAGTTCAAGGTATGTGGCCAGTAGGCATGCCCAATGCAATTTGAGATGCAGCACCTTGTCCTTGTCTTTGACTGGGTGGCCTAATGTTAAAACGGGATTTACCGTAAAATGGGAATAGTCAAACTGTCAGCCTCAAAAGGTTTCTTGCATTCATGAACAAAGGTGAGAAAAATATCTGTGCATTGGGTGCATTACGTAAATAATGTTTTGCTAATACAGTGGTACCTCAGTTTTCGAATGTAATCGGTTCCGGAAGTCCGTTCGAGTTCCGAAACGTTCAAAAACTGAAAGCGGAAGCCTCAAAACGGAAGCCTCAAAACCAGGCATAGGCAAACTCGGCCCTCCAGATGTTTTGAGACTACAACTCCCACCATCCCTGACCACTGGTCCTGTTAGCTAGGGATGATGGGAGTTGTAGTCCCAAAACATCTGGAGTGCTTAGTTTGCCTATGCCTGCTCAATACGGAAAACTCAAATCGGAAGCCGTGTTTCCTGTTTGACTTCTGAGATGCGTTCAAAAACCAAGGCATTTACTTCCGGGTTTTCGATGTCCGAGTTCCAAGACGTTCGATTACGGAGGCGTTTGAAAACTGAGGTACCACTATAATCTCAAGGCCTGCGGTATATTTAAATTGATCGTGCTTTGCTTCCCCCCCATTGCTACAGATTGCACTGGTACTGCAGCTTTTTGACACGCTCCACTCCCTTTGCAACCTCCTTGTCGTCGCTCCGGATAACTTGAAGCAGGTCTGCTCAGGAGAGCAGCTTGCTATTCTGGACAAGAACATCCTCCATTCCTTTGTACAGCTCCGCCTTGACTACAGATCCGCTCGCCTCGGCCGCCACTTCAGCTGAGAGCGCGGAAGAAGCAAAACCCAAGTGTTTGCTGGGACTTGGCCTCCTAGAGAGCATAGTGGTGGCTTTTTCTGAGGGTGGGGTGGGGGCCGGATTGGGGAGGGGGCTAGAGAGAGAGAGAGAGAGCTCTTGGTAGAAAAATGTCCAGGTGTAACTTAAAACTGGTCCTTTCCATTTGTCCTCTTTTCTTCTTCCGTGTAAAATAAACAGCCTCCAGAAATTTAGATTCTGCAAAAGCACTTCCTATTGCCTGTTCATCGGAACGCCACGTGGCCAGTCTTTCTGACTCGCTGTCTTCTGAATCAATTAAATAAATAAAAGCAAATAAATACGTTTTCAGCACTGGTTCAAAAATAATGACTTGTATTTCAGAACATCCGAAATGGATTCCTTTGCCCGCGCTGCAACCTGACACCTTACGGTTACCCAGTGGAGAGAAGGGAACAGAGGCTTTTTGTAGATGGGCGTTCCTTAAAACCGCTTTGTGCTCTCTCAAAATGACAACCGCCACAGATGTAAAGTTTTGCTTGAGGAAACTTGGGAAAGCATCAGGAATCGTCTGCCCCTGATGTTCCTGAGGCAGAGCTCTCATTCTATGGCTGGCATCTCTGTTCAGCTGAACAAGTCTCCTTGCTCTTCCTTTCTCTTTTCCATTTCCTTTCTCGCCGTTCCTTTCCTTGCTCCCAGTAGCCTCCAGCGGCCCCCGTCTCGCTGCCTCCTTTTCCTTCCGCTGATAGGCTTGTGCACATCTCTGCAGCATGATCCTGATGAAACATAGTGATGAGGCTTAGTGTACCTGTGGGACAGGTGACAGCTTGCAGGGTTGCCCCACTCCCTTTCCCCCCTGGAAGAGTGTGGGAATGTTAAAGACAGTAGGAAAGGATATATTGGATAAGTATCCGTCCTTCACTCACACTAGTAAGTGATGTAGCAGAGCAGATTCCCTGCTATATAGCTGGAAGCTGGTTTGCAGATTCGTTTGAATCTCTTAGTTAAGATTATTTCCTGGTGTCCCCTTTAATCCCCCTCAAAAGAATAAAGACACAAGAGTTTCTGAGTAAAGTAACAAAACGTTTACTCACATTTCAGTTCACGGTTTGATCCCTGAAAGGCAGGCTTTAATTAATACCGTATTTTTCGCTCCATAGGGCGCACCGGACCATAGGGCGCACCTAGTTTTTAGGGGGGGGAGGAAACAAAGAAAAAAAATTATTCCCCCCCCCCCCAGGCCCAAAGAGCAAAGAAGCTAAGACAGCCAGCGGGATCCAGCTGTCTTGGCTTTGTTTTTAGCCGTGGGGCTGGGGTGGGGGAAGGCCGAGCTTCCCCTGACCCCAGCCCCCAGAACATGTCCGGGAGCGGCGGCAAGGTTGTGCACAGCTCCCGGAGCTCTTCGGGCTGCAGGCTGCTACCCACAAGCCTTTGGAGCCTGGCGGGAACTCCCGCCGCACTCCGAAGGCTTGCAGATAGCTTCCTGAAGCCTGGAGAGCGAGAGGGGTCGGTGCGCACCGACCCCTCTCGCTCTCCAGGCTTCAGCGAAAGCCTGCATTCCCTCCATAGGACGCACACACATTTCCCCTTCATTTTTGGAGGGGGGAAAGTGCGTCCTATAGAGCGAAAAATACGGTAATTACATAACAAAGTCTGAGTTTGTCTCAAATGGAGACTGAACTCGTGTGTTGCTGGCTGAGAGCCAGCAGACAGCAAGACTACATTAAGATAACAAAATGGCTGCAGGAGAGCAGTATGGCAGCAAAATATCAGCAACCCACTCTAGGGAAGTAAGGAGTGTTGAATTTGACTGTATCAATGAATTACATCCCACAAAGAGTTCCTGAAGCTTTGACAGCGGTTTGATGCACTGAACTTCAGCAGCTGAACCTTTTCCCTTCCTTGCGGATGCCATGATGGGGAAAGCTTTGCACAGACGACTTGTGCTTGTTACATGGACGTTAAAAGAATTGTGACACACACGTTAGCAGTGTGTATAGATGGAGAGCGGTGCTGAACCCTCCAGTAACTGACTTAAATCTGTGTAGTATCTCCTCACAATTTTCACAATGCTCCTAAGGGAATACACCTGACTACACTTTGACTTAGTTCTGGTGAGATCTAAAAGCCCCATGAAACTGTTAACAGAGCCTCTTTCCCCCATTCATAAGACCATGTTCAGAACGTAGCAAGACAACATGCGGTCTTCATTTTATTAACTCTAGAACCATGTATACACAAACTCTGAGCCAAATCCAATGTGCTTAATACAACCTTCACAGGCAAAGTTTTAACTCCTTCCCTTTCTCAGAAGTGGCATGGAACTTTTCTGTTTCTGTTTTAAGCAGAAAACATCTGTCGGAAATACCATAACGCACCTGACCATAAGATGCACCTAGTTTTTAGAGGAGGAAAACAAGAAAAAAAATTCTAAATGAAACAGTGGATGTATGATTTTTGTGGTTCATGCTGTTGCCATAGACATGTGATTTGACGGTGAGTTTGGGGTATCCCAATGTAAAAATCCTGAGAATCCATGTGGATCCGTGCTTTGTAACCACGTTTTTGCGCCACTGCAGCCCCACAAAACTGGATGCATTATTTTATTTTTTTGGTGCAGGCTGTAGCCATGGACACGCTATGTGATCTGATGGTGAATTTGGGGTGACTCAGTACAAAAATCTTGAGGATCCATGGGCTTTTACCTCCCCCTTCCCAGGCAGCCTCCTTTATCGCTAGCATCCCTTATCTCCGTCCCCGATCGCTTGCCATCAGCGGCTTTGTTTCAACACCCACGTCCCTCTTTCAAAAAAAAAGGGGGGGGAGCATGATCTGCTTTTGGCCCCTGGGCAATTCGGCTCCAGGGACCACACATTCGCTCCATAAGATGCACAGACAATTCCCCTTTTTAGGAAGAAAAAAATGTCTCTTACGGAGCGAAAAATACGGTACTTTAGGGAAGTTTCCTAAAATTTTTTGGTACATGTGCATCTTTATAAAGAGTTGCCAGCAGGGCAAATTTAGTATGACAAGGAGCATCTCTTGATCACCTCTCGCTCCCTCTGGTTTAGAACTGGATCCCTTCTCCATTCTGTAGGGCAAATGAGATGATGGGGGGGGCACCTGGGGCTGGGCATACCTGTGATGTCATGCATGCCCTGAGGCTGGGTAAAATACAAATGAAACATTTTTTAAGAGAGAATATTATGAAAATGATATACAGGTGGTACATGACCCCAGTCAAGCTTGCAAAAATCTATCATTTGCCCGATAATAAATGTTGGAAATGTAAGGAAAATGAAGGTACGTTCTTTCACCTTTGGTGGACGTGCCCCAGGATTAAGGCTTTCTGGGAAATGATATATAACTAATTGAAAAAGGTATTTAAATATACCCTACTGAAGAAACCAGAGGCCTTTCTCTTGGGCATGGCCGGCCAAGTGGTGCCAAAGAAGGACAGAACTTTTTTCATGTATGCTACAACAGCAGCAAGAATACTCATCGCAAAGTATTGGAAGACGCAAGATCTACCCACTCTGGAAGAATGGCAGATGAAATTGATTGACTGTATGGGATTGGCAGAGATGACGAGCAGAATCCGTGACCAGGGAGAAGAGTCGGCAGAAGAAGATTGGAAAAAATTTAAGGACTATTTACAGAAACATTGTAAAATTAAGGAAAGTTGAATGGTGTTGGATTGAAATTGAGGGGTTTCTAGCTGTAATGATATAAAGGAACATAGATGGGAAAAAAGGGTTTGGAAATTAAGGTGATATTATAAGCTGTAATGCTTTAAGTTAAGGATTTGCTGAACAAATAATTTTAAATGGAATACAAGAAGGGGAGGTATGAGGAGGTCTGAGAAATTGGTTATTGAAAAGTATGTTATATGAACTATATGTTTTTTTTTGTTTTTTTTGTTTGTTCTTTTTTGTTTGTTTAAAAAATTGGAAAATTTAATAAATATCTTTTTTAAAAAAATACAAATGAAACATTTTGAGTCACAGCGTATGCACGTGAGGGCAGTTTGTCATGGCAAAGACGCACACCGGTCGTACTATTGGGACCAAACAATCCCTCCTGGCTCGCCCCCAAGGAGATAACTGGCCTGTGGTTTTTAGTGCATCTTACAAAAGGTCTTTTCTCTCAGGCCTGCACTTAGCACTTCAAGCTGCAAGGATCTTCCTGCAAACCTTTTTGAAGGTCTCCAGGCCCAATAAGTATGCCTGATTTATAGCGCTGTAGTTTTTTATGGGGTTTTTTTTGGGGGGGTGGTGAATACATACAAGCTCAGTATTATTGTGATAAAGGAGCGAGGGAGAGCCATGCCAAGCTTTCCCAAAGCATTCTGGGAAAACGCCTGCTTTGTTCCCTTGCATTGCTCTCTTCGCTGGCCATGGCAGAGGCACAAAGCGTTCGGTGGACACCGGAGAAGGAAGGCGCTAGCTGTACAGCTGCCATTTTTGCGAGCTGTGATGTGGATTCCAAGCATACCTCTCTGATACCTCTGGATCTTAAGTGCCAGCATTGCTGGTGTGTTGTTTTTTTAAAGCAGTGGTTCTGCTCACCAGTATTACAAATCATTCTGTAAAAAAAGGAGGGGATTTAGTCCATTTGTGAAAGATTTCAGAATGGCAAGCAAGAAGCGTTTGGCATCATCGTATGTCTGCAAATCGCATCAGAAGAGTACTTCAAAACTTCCTATGGTTGTACACACACATACACACACTTTTAAAATACAGTTCTAATGCTGTTATAGATGTCCCTTTTCTCGGCTTGGCCACGAACATCAATACTAATGGAGGAAGTTGTGGATGGTTCCTTTAAACTCAGTCATACAACCATCGCTGCACCAGCCTTCTCCATTCTGGGGTTCTGTGCTATTCACATGTTTTTGTTCAATATCCCCATCTGCAGTCATTCCTGCCTGCGGAAAGCCGACGATTTCCGGGTTCAAAACTGAGAGAAGCCAGAACTTGCTGCCACCAGAACTTACTCTTCAAAGCCGTTTGCTGCGGTACCATTTTGGGGTGTTATTGTGAGCAGCGCTGAAACTTGGAGGTGCATCACGTCAGGTCCTGCAAAGATGGAGTGGGGTCCTTTCCCCTTTGCACTGCCTCCTTTTGAACCAGTTTACTCCAGTCTGAAAGAGGAAAACACAAAATATGGTTTGAAGCTCAACATCAAGAAAACGAAGATCATGGCCACTGGTCCCATCACCTCCTGGCAAATAGAAGTGGAAGAAATGGAGGCAGTGAAAGATTTTACTTTCTTGGGCTCCATGATCACTGCAGATGGTGACAGCAGCCACGAAATTAAAAGACGCCTGCTTCTTGGGAGAAAAGCGATGACAAACCTAGACAGCATCTTAAAAAGCAGAGACATCACCTTGCTGACAAAGGCCCGTATAGTTAAAGCTATGGTTTTCCCAGTAGTGATGTATGGAAGTGAGAGCTGGACCATAAAGAAGGCTGATCGCTGGAGAATTGATGCTTTTGAATTATGGTGCTGGAGGAGACTCTGGAGAGTCCCATGGACTGCAAGAAGATCAAACCTACCCATTCTGAAGGAAATCAGCCCTGAGTGCTCACTGGAAGGACAGATCCTGAAGCTGAGGCTCCAATACTTTGGCCACCTCATGAGAAGAGAAGACTCCCTGGAAAAGACCCTGATGTTGGGAAAGAGGGAGGGCACAAGGAGAAGGGGACGACAGAGGACGAGATGGTGGGACAGTGTTCTCGAGGCTATCAGCATGAGTTTGACCAAACTGCGGGAGGCAGTGGAAGACAGGAGTGCCTGGCGTGCTCTGGTCCATGGGGTCACGAAGATTCAGACACGACTAAACGACTAAACAACAACACTCCAATCTGACCCCCTCCAGATATCTTGGGCTTCAGCTCCCCTCTGCTGAAGCCAACACAGCTGCACCAGTTTGGACTGACGGGAACGGTAGTCGGGCAATGTCTGGAGGGCATCAGATGAGGAAAGGCTACCTTACACCAAATCGGACCAATGAGCTATTGAACTCAATTGCCTGTTCTGACTGGCAGCAGCTCATCAGGGTTTCAGACTGGGAGTCTTTCCTGGTCCTACCAGCAGATGCTCAGGACTGAGCCTGCGGTTTTCTGTATGCAAACCCGTTGCTCTGTCCCTGAGCAATGAGGGAAAGTGCTTTTTGCCTGCAAAATGCCCAGGTCCAAACTCTAGCTTGCAAATCCAGCAACTCAGGCAGGGCTAAAGAAACTTCCCATTTAAATTTTGGAGAACCACTATAAATCAGTGCATCCAGCACTGGGTTAGATGGAGCAATTATTACTATTGCAACTGTACCTCTACTTACGGAGGTGATCCATTCCAGGGTGCCGTTCGCACCCCGGAATGTCCGTAAGTAGAGTGCCGCTTCTGCGCGTAACGTGATAGAGCACTCCTGAGCATGTGTGAAGCCCACAGATCGCTCCTGTGCATGCGCAAAGCGGCGAACCCGAAAGTAAACCCTTCTGGGTTTGCCTCGTTCGTAACCTGAAAAAATGCAATGTGAAGCAAACGCAACTCGAGGTATGACTGTACTATTACTATTACTATCAAAGGTAAAGGTACCCCTGCCCATACGGGCCAGTCTTGACAGACTCTAGGGTTGTAACCCCATTTCACTTAAGAGGCCGGGGGCCAGCGCTGTCCGGAGACACTTCCGGGTCACGTGGCCAGCGTGACAAAGCTGCATCTGGCGAGCCAGCGCAGCACGCGGAAACGCCGTTTACCTTCCCGCCAGTAAGCGGTCCCTATTTATCTACTTGCACCCAGGGGTGCTTTCGAACTGCTAGGTTGGCAGGCGCTGGGACCGAGCAGCGGGAACGCACCCCGCCGCGGGGATTCGAACCACCGACCTTTCGATCGGCAAGCCCTAGGCGCTGAGGCTTTTACCCACAGCGCCACCCGCGTCCCAGTTACTATTACTATTATTACTATTACTAGCTATTGCTATTACTATTACTATTACCATCTCAGGGCATCAAGTTATAAAACCACAAAATACCTAATAGAAATAAAAACAACAACCCAATACCCCCCCCCAACAAAACCCCACATTTTAAAAGGGCATAGGATGTAAATAGGATAAGCCAAAGGCCTGGTTTGAAAAAACACATTTTTGCCTGGTGCCTAAAGGTGTATACTGCAAGGACTGTAGGAAGATCAAACCTATCCATTCTGAAGGAAATCAGCCCTGAGTGCTCACTGGAAGGACAGATCCTGAAGCTGAGGCTCCAAGACTTTGGCCATCTCATGAGAAGAGGAGACTCCCTGGAAAAGATGCTGGGAAAGATTGAGGGCACAAGGAAAAGGGGATGATAGAGGACGAGATGGTTGGACAGTGTTCTCGAAGCTACCAGCATGAGTTTGACCAAACTGCGGAAGGCAGTGGAAGACAGGAGTGCCTGGTGTGCTCTGGTCCATGGGGTCACGAAGAGTCGGACACAACTAAACGACTAAACAAAGGTGTATAATGAAGGTGCCAGGTGAACTTCACTGGAGAGAGCATTCCACAGACAGGGAGCCACTGCAGAGAAGGCCCCGTTCTTGTGTTGCCACCCTCCTGACCTCTTGAGGAGGAGGCACATGAAGAAGGGCCTCAGAAGATGATCTCATGCTCCAGGTAGGTTCATATGGAAAGAGGTTGTCCTTGAGGTATTGGGGTCCTGAGCCGTTTAATGCTTTATAGGTCAAAGCCAGCACTTTGAATTGGGCCGGAAACTAACTGGTAGCCAGTGCAGTCGGACCAGGTTTGGTGTAATGTGCTCAAACCATCTTGCTCCAGTGAGCAATCCGGCCGCTGAATTCTGCACCAGCTGAAGTTTCCGAACCATCTTCAGAGGCAACTGTCTGATTTGGTGTGATACGTTGCACTCTGGAAAGAACAAATGGTTGGCATCCGTCTGTCTCAGGAAACAATGGAGAAGTACGCCTTTGGGGGTGAAGTCAAACGGCTGGAAGGTTGCAGCGCCTGCTGTGGCTGTAGAGACTGATACGGGAGAAACATGTTTTGTTGCAGCTGGGGCAGAGGAACGCGTCTGGTTGTGGTGTGCAGATACACCATGGCGTTTCTTCTCTCTGCGCTCCTCCCAGCGGTCATTCCTCCTCTGGTCACTGGTATAGATGCACCACCTGACTATCTGTCTCCAGGCACTGCGGTCGTCTGCAAGGGATTCCTACACAGCAGGGTTCATGTTGCCAGCCTTCATGTCCCATTTGCAGACATCTTTGTAGCTCAGCATTGCTCTGGGGAGAGGCCTGGTGCCTCCGTAGAGCACATTCTTGGAGATCCTTCCATCTTCCACTCTGCGGCCATGACCAAGTCAGTGTAGATGTCGTTGAAGGGACGCGGATGGCGCTGTGGTCTAAACCACTGAGCCTCTTGAGCTTGCCGATCAGAAGGTCGGCGGTTTGAATGCCCGCGATGGAGTGAGCTCCTGTTGCTCTGTCCCAGCTCCTGCCAGCCTAGCACGCTAGCACAAGTAGATAAATAGGTATCACTGCAGCGGGAAAGTAAACGGTGTTTCCGTGTGCTCTGGCTTCCGTCACAGTGTCCTGTTCCACCAGAAGCGGCTTAGTCCTACTGGCCATATGACCCTCGGCCTGAAAGTGAGATGAGCGCCGCAACCCCATATTCGCCTTTGACTGGACTTAACTGTCCAGGGGTCCTTTACCTTTTTACCTTTTACCTAGATGTCACTGAGGAGTGAGAACATGCTGGGAAGGTGCGCTTGGAAGAGCACATCTTTGCTTGAAACTCTGGAAAGAACAAGCTGGCCAATAATCCTACAAAGCAAACTTCGGCTAATGTCAAGGTGGGAGTGCCAGAGTTGAGATTCTCAGAACCAAGATGACCAAACTGGGCACCTTTGGCTATTCCTTGTTGTTGTTTAGTCGTTTAGTCGTGTCCGACTCTTCGTGACCCCCTGGACCAGAGCACGCCAGGCACTCCTGTCTTCCACTGTCTCCCCCAGTTTGGTCAAACTGATGCTGGTAGCTTTGAGAACACTGTCCCACCATCTCGTCCTCTGTCGTCCCCTTCTCCTTGTGCCCTCCATCTTTCCCAACATCAGGGTCTTTTCCAGGGAGTCTTCTCTTCTCATGAGGTGGCCAAAGTCTTGGAGCCTCAGCTTCAGTATCTGTCCTTCTAGTGAGAACTCAGAGCTGATTTCCTTCAGAATGGAGAGGTTTGATCTTCTTGCAGTCCATGGGACTCTTAAGAGTCTCCTCCAGCACCAGAATTCATAGCCTTCCTTAACCTGCTGCCTCCGCAGTCAGAGGTGGTCATGCTTTTGAATCCCAGTTGCTGGAGGCCACAGGAGGGAAGATGGTGCTCTCATGCTCAAGTCCTGCTTGTCGGTTTCCCACAGGCATGTGGGCAGCAACTGCAAGAACAGGCTGCCGGACAAAACGGGCCATTAATCCAGAAGGCCCTTCTTATGCGCTTATGCGTTTTCATGTACAGTCTATATTTTCCCACCAGTGGGGCCCAAGAGAGCTCGCTGGTGGAATATCCCCTCCCCACTCAAGCAAAACACAAAAGTAATTTGAAGAACAAAATTTGCACTGGGGAGGGGGGGAATTTAAACTCGCTGTGCGTTTCAAAGTATTATAGCTATTACGGCGTGCAATTTGGGAAAATATTTTCCAGTCGCACCTCAATATAATTTTAAGTACTATCCACAACTAAATTTCAAAAATGCCTTTTTTATTTTCAGGTAATGAGTTAAAAGTGCTGCCTTTCCACGGCTCCCTCTTCTAACATTGGCATTTAATGAGCGGCAATCAAGCGAGGTCTTGAGAGGGGGGCGGGTGTAATTATACGCCCTCCAATTGGTTAAAATAGGAAATTGCCAATGGGGCAGAAAATAACAGATGTGTTTTCCCCCTCCCCACCCAATTTACAAGTCCTATAATTTTTTAACACAACTTGGCGTTTTGTATTCCGTTTTGCTTTCCAGCCGAAGGGGTGACGATAATGAAAGGGGTGAAAGCAGAGTAGTTACAACTCCATCCGCGCAACTTGGGAGGGGGGAAAGAAGAAGAAGAAGTATGCATATTGTGAAAAGGGAACCTGGAGGAGGATTGTAGAAAAGAAAGATATTTAAATGCTTAGAAACAAGCTGATGGGGAGTCATAAATGGTGAAGGCAGCCGTAACATTTTAAGAGCAGCGGAAACACTTGGAAAGCCTTTTTGAAGCCCTGAAAACACAAACATACAAATTTCCACAGTCCTGGGGTGAGCTCAGAATCTGGAGGGCGGGGGGAGCACACAAATTGCTTTGCGAGTTTCAGCATTGCTCAAGCTTCAACCAAACATAAGAAGCCGCCTCATCCCATAATGTAAGAATATAAAAAGAGCATTCTCTCCAACGTTTCTCCAATGAAAATAGGGACATCCTATTCTATTATTATTATTATTATTATTATTATTATTCTATTTATACCCCACCCATCTGCCTGGGTTCCTCCACCCACTCTGGGTGGCTTCCAACATATATAAAAACATAATAAAACATTAAACTTTTAAAATTTTCATTTCACTTTTAATTTGTATTCCGCCTTCTTATATTAGTATACCAAGGTGGTTTTTACAAGCTGAAGAAACAACGAAATAGACAGCAAAGATCACACACCTAAAAATCAATCTGACCCAGTACAGAAAACGTCACAATAACTTTAACAATAAAGCAACATTCAACAATCCATTAGAATATAATACAGTGGTACCTCTGAATGCGAACGGGATCCGTTCCGGAGCCCCGTTTGCATCCAGAGCAGAACGCAACCCGATTCATCGCTTCTCCGCATGCGCGTGAAGTCATTGTGAGCATCTGCGCATGTGCAAGTGGCGAAACCCGGAAGTAACCTGAAAATGCTCAACCTGAAGCAACTTTAACCCGAGGTATGACTGTACTAAACAGTAAACGGCCTCGGCCCAAGATACCTGAAGGAGCATTTCCACCCCCATCGCCCAGCCTCCTGAGGTCCAGCTCCAAGGGCCTTCTGGCGGTTCCCTCACTGCGAAAAGTGAGGTTGCAGGGAACCAGGCAGAGGGCCTTCTCGGTGGTGGCACCCGCCCTGTGGAACGCCCTCCCATCAGATGTCAAGGGGATAAACAACTATCTGACTTTTAGAAGACATCTGAAGGCAGCCCTGTTTAGGGAAGTTTTTAATGTTTGATGTTTTCTTGTATTTTTAATATTTTGTTGTAAGCTGTTGTTGTAATTATTCTTGTTCTTATTCTTATTCCCTTAAGTTATGGGTAGGCAAACTAAGGCCTGGGGGCCGGATCCGGCCCAATCGCCTTCTCAGTCCAGCCTGCAGATGGTCCAGGAATCAGCATGTTTTTACATGAGTAGAATGTGTCCTTTTATTTAAAATGCATCTCTGGGTTATTTGTGGGGCCTGCCTGGCGTTTTCACATGAGTAGAAGGTGTGCTTTTATTTAAAATGCACCTCTGGGTTATTTGTGGGGCATAGGAATTCGTTCATTTTTTTTCCCTTCCCAAAATATAGTCCGGCCCCCACACAGGGTCTGAGGGACAGTGGACTGGCCCCCTGCTGAAAATGTTTGCTGACCCCTGCCTCATTCACCCTGCACTTCTCAGACCATTTCCCTCTCACTTTCCAAACTGCAAAAAGTCTGTTTTTTTTAAAAAAAAGTAAAGAGAGGCAGAGCACTTTAATCCATTCTAAATGTGCAGACCTAACATTCTGCAGACTTTTCTGCGCAAGTATTGCTGGACTTTGAACCCTGGTCATCATTCGCAAGGCCCCTGTTGAGTATTTTGAGAGAAGCCATCACATTTGGCTGTCCATATGAAAGGTGACATTTTTTTCTCTCCATTTTGTGTGTGGTGGTAACATTCATCTGACTGTAAACAATTCATTAAAATAACTAGCTAAGTCTCAGACAAGTGGGCTTTTTGAAGGTTGCTCCATCTCCTTACTTATCTATCCAAAGTCAATTTGAGTGTGAATATGGTGCATTGTCCCCATGATGGCAAACAGCGTCTCCAAAGAGACGTTTATTCCGCAGGCATGGATTCCAACTAGACAGCAATGATGCATTACAAATATATAATTATTTGCACTAATATTTGAGCAGGTGGAATGGATTAGTAGACAGTCAACAGTACAGTGCTGATAACATGTATTTTTCTATATTAATATGTACTGTGCAACATGTATTAAAATTGTCAATAATTCATTTCTACAGCGTTAGCAGTATTTATATTGCTGTGTTCTGCCGAGGGGGGGGGGGCAGCGAGGGGAGGGAGCAGAAACAAAGCAAATTGGGGGGGGGGGGCGGAATGCATGACGAAGACGAACTTTTCAAAAACATTTAATGAGTGGAAGTTTTCCTACAGGGAGGGAGGGAGGGCAGGGAGGAAAGAAGCAGATGATGCTCATCTTCCGTTTAGGTTGAAACAACAGTTTCCTAAACCCTGGGTAGGCAAACTAAGGCTCGGGGACCGGATCCGGCCCAATTACCTTCTCAATCCTGCGCGCAGACGGTCCAGGAATCAGCGTGTTTTTACATGAGTAGAATGTGTGCTTTTATTTAAAATGCATCTCTGGGTTATTTGTGGGGCATAGGAATTTGTTCATTTTTTCTTCAAAATATAGTCCGGCCCCCCACAAGGTCTGAGGGACAGTGGACCGGCCCCCTGCTGAAAAAGTTTGCTGACCCCTCAATAAAAGCACTCTTTTAACTACAGTGGTACCTCTGGTTACAAACACTTCAGGTTACGACAGGCATCCCTAAACTTGGCCCTCCAGCTGTTTTGGGATTACAATTCCCATCATCTCTGACCACTGGTCCTGTCAGCTAGGGATGATGGGAGTTGTAGTCCCCAAACAGCTGGAGGGCCTGGTTGGGGATGCCTGGGTTATGAGCTCCGCTAACCCGGAAGTAGCTGCCCCTTGTTGCAAACTTTGCCCCAGGATGCGAATGGAAAGCGCGCGCCTCTGGCGGCCCCACTGGCGAAAGCACGCCTCATGATAAGAACGGTTTCAGCTTAAGAACGGACCTCCAGAACGAATTAAGTTCGTAACCAGAGGCAGCACTGTAATGGCAGTATACCTGAAGGAGCGTCTCCACCCCCATCGTTCAGCCCGGACACTGAGGTCCAGCGCTGAGGGCCTTCTGGCGGTTCCCTCACTAAGAGAAGGGAGGTTACAGGGAACCAGGCAGAGGGCCTTTTCGGTGGTGGCACCCATCCTGTGGAACACCCTCCCATCAGATGTCAAAGAAATAAACAACTATCTGACGTTTAGAACACATCTGAAGGCAGCCCTGTTTAGGGATGTTTTTAATGACTGATGTTTTAATGCATTTTTTATCTTTTGTTGGAAGCCGCCCAGAGTGGCTGGGGAAACCCAGCTAGATGGGTGGGATATTAATAATAATAATAGTAATAATAATAATAATTTATTTACTATGCTATTGTCTGAAAGAAAAGAGGAGGACCAGCCCTACCATTCGGCAAGGGGAAGCAACTGCCTCGGGCGGCACATGCTGTGGGAAGTGGTGTCCCCCTAAACCAGGTACAGTGGTACCTCGGGTTAAAAACTTAATTCGTTCTGGAGGTCCATTCTTAACCTGAAACTGTTCTTAACCTGCGCTACCACTTTAGCTAATGGGGCCTCTCACTGCCGCCGCGCCTCTGGCTCGCAATTTCTGTTCTCATCCTGAGGTAAAATTCTTAACCCGAGGTACTACTTTCGAGTTAGCAGAGTCTGTAACCTGAAGTGTTTGTAACCCGAGGCACCACTGTATGGGGAATCTTCAGCCTTCCAGATGTTACTGAACTACAGCAGGCATGAATGAAGGGAGTCATATAGAGGCTCCCCCCCCACGTTGGCCATGCACTGATCATATTTATTATGTGGAAATTTGGAGTCTCCCCTTCTTTCTCCTTTTTTTTGCCTTTTCCCCTTCTTGTCTTTTTCTTTTTCACCTTCCTTTTCCTGGTGAGCCTGTCTTTTCTCCTACTTAGTTCCTTGGCTGGGAGCTATTATCATCTATAGTGAGAAAGGGACAGCACGTTTCTTTTAAAAAACATAAATCTGTCAGAAACAATTATACCGCAACACTCCGCTGCAAAATGTTGCGTATGAGGCTGTGTGTGTGTGTGTGAGAGAGAGAATATAGCCATACAAACACAAATCACCAGAGCCTCCTCTAGCCCATTCTTGAAGACTTCATTGGGCAAAAGATAGTGCAATGTGTCTGCAACAATCCTGTGCAAAAAAAGGGGGGGGCAGGAAGCACCCCAGAGAGGAACGGTAGCCTGATATTGCTACCACCTGCTACATCTAGTGTGAAATAAGAACCCCATTGAGACAAAAATTAAAGACTTAGCTTAGCTGAGGCGAATTATCTTTCTGAACCTGCTTGCTTTCTTCTGTTGTGGAAAAGAAAGAATAAATAATATCCCGAATATGGGCCCCTCCGCCTGAATTTAAGGAAACATGCAGTAGATTTAGCTTCTGAGTTTGCCTGAAGTTCAGGCAGGGTGGAAGTTGTGGTGGCCGTGTGGCCTATTTTTACAGGTATCCAGTTTAAAGATGGGGAGCAGAGGCCTGTCTCCACTAAGGTGAGGAGGAGGAGGAGGAGGAGAAGAAGAAGAAGAAGAAGAAGAAGAAGAAGAAGAAGATTTTATTACTTGCACGCTCCCCATTTCACTGTGCTGACCCTGTGTTTGCACTTCTATTTAAATTGTAGCGTTTGTTTCCAAATTTGCCCCCTACATGCCCGATAACAAATGTTGGAAATGTAAGGAAAATGAAGGTACATTCTTTCACCTTTGGTGGACGTGCCCCAGGATTAAGGCTTTCTGGGAAATGATATATAATGAATTGAAAAAGGTATTTAAATATACCTTCTTGAAGAAACCAGAGGCCTTTCTCTTGGGTATGTCCGGCCAAGTGGTGCCAAAGAAGGACAGAACTTTTTTCATGTATGCTACAACAGCAGCAAGAATACTCATCGCAAAGTATTGGAAGACGCAAGATCTACCCACTCTGGAAGAATGGCAGATGAAACTGATTGACTGTATGGGATTGGCAGAAATGATGAGCAGAATCCATGACCAGGGAGAAAAGTCAGCAGAAGAAGATTGGAAAAAATTTAAGGACTATTTACAGAAATATTGTAAAATTAAGGAATGCTGAATGATGTTGGATTGAAACTGAGTGGTTTCTAGCTGTAATGATATAAAGGAACATGGATGAAAAAAAAGGGTTTGGATAGAAAATAAGGTGATATTATAAGCTGTAATGCTTTAAGTTAAGGATTTGCTGAACAAAGAATTTAAAAGGGAATACAAGAAGGGGGGGTATGAGGAGGTCAGAGAAATATGTTACTGAAAAGATTGTATTATGAACTATATGTCTTTTTTAATTTTTTTGTTTGTTTTTTGTTTGTATAAAAAAATTGAAAATCTTAATAAATATCTTTAAAAAAAAATTGCCCCCTACATATGAATTAACACCTGAAAGTTTTATGCAAATCAGAATACCCAATCTTCGTGACACATTTCCTCTGTCTTGGTAAGTAGCTGCCCTCTATTGAGATTTGGGGTCTGTAGCAATACTATTTAGCCTGCAATCAGCGGATCTCTGACCCTACCATTTGTTGTGGTGCTAGCCCCCAAAGGCCCAGAAAGCCATGACTCCCCAGACCCCAGGGCTTGCCAACCTTTTTGGACCAGTGAGCACATATCAAAATTTGAGAGAGTGTTGTGGGCGCCAGTCACAAAATGGTGGCATTGGGGAGGAGGTGTGACATTGGGCAAAACGGATGCCATGGAAGGGCATTTCTGTTCTGGCAACCTCATGCTTCTCAGGGGATTTCAACTATGTCCTGCTGGTCCTGATTGTGGAGATATGGCTATTAACTCTGTCCGAGGGCCTTCTGGTGGTTCCCTCGCTGCGAGAAGCCAAGTTACAGGGAACCAGGCAGAGGGCCTTCTCGGTAGTGGCACCCGCCCTGTGGAACGCCCTCCCACCAGATGTCAAAAAGGAAAAAACTACCAGACTTTTAGAAGACATCTGAAGGCAGCCCTGTTTAGGGAAGCTTTTAATGTTTAATAGGCTATTGTATTTTAATATTCTGTTGGAAGCCACCCAGAGTGGCTGGGGAAACCCAGCCAGATCGGTGGGGTATAAATTATTATTATTATTATTATTATTATTATTATTATTATTATTATTATTATTTTCACCAAATGGTAACCTTAGGCTGCCATTCTTTAGCCACTTACCTGGGAGTGTTGTTGTTTAGTTGTTTAGTCGTTTCCGACTCTTTGTGACCCCATGGACCAAAGCACGCCAGGCAATCCTGTCTTCCACTGCCTCCTGCAGTTTGGCCAAAGTATTGGAGTCTCAGCTTCAGGATCTGTCCTTCCAGTGAGCACTCAGGGCTGATTTCCTTCAGAATGGAGAGGTTGGATCTTCTTGCAGTCCATGGGACTCTCCAGAGTCTCCTCCAGCACCATAATTCAAAAGCATCTGTTCTTCGGCGATCAGCCTTCTTGATGGTCCAGCTCTCACTTCCATACATCACTACTGGGAAAATCATAGCTTTAACTATATGGACCTTTGTTGGCAAGGTGATGTCTCTGCTTTTTAAGATGCTGTCTAGGTTTATCATTGCTTTTCTCCCAAGAAGCAGGCGTCTTTTAATTTCATGATTACCTGAGAGTAAGACCCCTTAATCACAAAATACATGTCTGAGGAGTATTGTACTGTACGTTAACTGCACAGTTCTTAATGAGTGGCCACCTTCTGGCCCCATGGACTCAGCAGGACGCACGGCTGATGCCTGCCCCCCTTTAGATCTGAGTGGTTCAAGCAAGCTGCCATTTTGATTTTCCACAATACGCTGTGGAAAGGCGCTGGCCAGAAGGCACTTTCTTGCTGGTGGCTTCAAACGTGCGCCTGCAAATCCTCTTCTGCATTCAGAAGTTTCTTGGCAGGAAAGCGAATAGTCCCTTGAATCGGAAAGCTTGCAGAGACCCTGGCTGCAGCAAAGAAGCAAGTCAATTGTTATGTATTGAGTTGAATAGGATCCAAAAGGCAGCAGTCTGATTGGTCCTAGAACAATAGGGTCCAGAATGCAGCAGTCTGATTGGTCCTAGAACAATAGGGTCCAGAATGCAGCAGTCTGATTGGTCCACAGGAGCCACCCAATCCAGTTCCAGGTGGAAGTGAATCTGCAACCTGATTGGCCTACAGGTGAATCCCAGAATTAGCCAATCATGTGGGGCCCATTGTGTAAATAATGTATATAAGCAGACATTCTGGGGGAACTTCCATTCCTCCTCACCACTATGAGCTGAATAAAGAGCATGAAATCCACTCTTGACTCCGAGTATATTTCATCAATTATTCTTTCTGGAGAGGAATAACGTAAGCTATCTTGCTGTTTGCATCTCTGGCCTGCCATAAGAGGCAGACAACCGCAGGAAAGTGGGCAGCTTTGGGCGTTGTTTCTGCCAAATGCTATAATTTAGATAACATGATGGGGTGCTCGGTTAAAAGTTGGAAGGGGGCAGTGCATTTTTTCTGGGGGGGGACGCATACCCCTAAACATTTTGTGAATCTAAGTTTGGCCTCATTGAGGGGCAGTATTTCAATATGAGTAGGGAAATGAGAGTATCCCTAAACATTTTTATTTATTTTTTTAGAAAAAAAGCACTGGAAGGGGAAAAACATTTCTAAGAAATGTACATCAACAGCACATAATAATAATAATAAAATAATAAAATTTTATTTATATCCTGCTCTCCCCAGCCAAAGCCGGGCTCAGAGCGGCTGTCAACAGTAAAATAATACAACACTCTAAAATCATTTAATCATAAATCATAATCATAATCATAAAATCCGTAGGGACGCGGGTGGTGCTGTGGGTTAAACCTCAGCGCCTAGGACTTGCCGATCGCATGGTCGGCAGTTCGAATCCCCGCGGCAGGGTGCGCTCCCGCTGCTCGGTCCCAGCGCCTGCCAACCTAGCAGTTCAAAAGCACCCCCGGGTGCAAGTAGATAAATAGGGACCGCTTACTAGTGGGAAGGTAAATGGCGTTTCCATGTGTGCTGCGCTGGCTTGCCAGAGCAGCTTTGTCACGCTGGCCACGTGACCCGGAAGTGTCTGCGGACAGCGCTGGCTCCAGGCCTCTAGAGTGAGATGAGCGTACAACCCTAGAGTCTGTCAAGACTGGCCCGTACGGGCAGGGGTACCTTTACCTTTACCTTAAAATCATTTCATTATAAAATCAGTTCAAATCAAATCAATGGCAACCATTGGGCTAGAGTTCTGTGAGGATTGCCAAAGGAGGGGGTCAGACTGTGCCTTGGCCAAAGGCCAGGCGGAACAGCTCTGTCTTGCAGGCCCTGTGGAAAGATGTCAAGTCCTGCAGGGTCCTAGTCTCTTGTGACAGAGTGTTCCACCAGATCGGGGCCATGACCGAAAAGGCCCTGGCTCTGGTTGAGACCAGCCTAACCTCCCTGTGGCCTGGGATCTCCAAGATGTTTTTGTTTGAAGACTGTAAGGTCCTCCATGGGACATACCAGGAGAGGCGGTCCATAGGTACGAGGGTCCTAGGCCGTATCGGGCTTTAAAGGTTAAAACCAGCACCTTAAACCTGATCCTGTACTCCACCGGGAGCCAGTGCAACTGGTATAGCACCGGGTGAATGTGATCCCGCCGCGAGGACCCCGTAAGGAGTCTTGCCGCGGCATTCTGCACCCGCTGGAGTTTCTGGGTCAGTCTCTAGCACTATCAGCAAAAGGCACAGCCCATCCCAAATGATTATTATGCCGTTTGTTTTACTTTTCACTCAGGAGAAGGTTGAATCAAATCACAGGGTTAAAGCCATCATGTGGCTACTTTGAGTAAGAGACTGGCAGTTTTTTGAGGCAGCCTCGGAGCCCCTCAGGTTTTGATTCTCTCCAGCTCAACCTGCCTGTTCACACGGCTGGCAGCAATTACAGGTTCTCCGCACAGGTGTGCCTGCCCCACCTTGAGACTCTGCTCACCTGTTCATTGCCCGGAGGCAGCCAGGTGCGATTTGGTCCTTCTAACAATCACTGTAGGTCTGAGTGAGGCCTCTTTCTGTGTTGGATTGCATTGGCAGGGCACGAGCTGAAGGTTTATTCTTATTCTCTTTCCCCTGCAGAGGAAAGAGGGAAATCTCAGGGCGAGAGGGGCAGACTCAAGGATGCCATAAGTTTAGACAAGTTGCTGGGACAAGTTGCAAAATGAGCCGGGTTGAGAAGGCGATTGGGCTGCATCTGGCCCACGGGCTTAGGTTGTCTACCCCGATGTAGCTTGTTGAAACCAGGCCTGAATATTCCATTTGCAATGACTTTTTAAAAAGTTTATTCTCTGAAACAACAATGCAGTTTCAGATATGAGGGAAGAAGTGTGCATGTGTGTGTGTGTATCTCTATCATCTATCTATCTATCTATCTATCTATCTATCTATCTATATCATCTATCTATCTATCTATCTATCTATCATCTATCTATCTATCTATCTATCATCTATCTATCATCATCATCTATCTATCATCTATCTATCCATCATCTATCTATCTATCTATCCATCATCTATCTATCTATCATCATCTATCTATCTATCTATCATCTATATCTATCTATCTATCTATCTATCTATCTATCTATCTATCTATCTATCTATCATCTATCTATCTATCATCTATCTATCATCTATCTATCTATCTATCTATCTATCTATCTATCTATCTATCATCTATCTATCTATCATCATCTATCATCTATCTATCATCTATCTATCATCTATCTATCTATCTATCATCTATCTATCATCTATCATCTATCTATCATCTATCATCTATCTATCTATCATCTATCTATCTATCTATCTATCTATCTATCTATCATCTATCTATCTATCATCCTAAACATTAGGAAGAACTAAACATTAGGAAGAACTTCCTGACAGTAAGAGCTGTTCGACAGTGGAATTTGCTGCCAAGGAGTGTGGTGGAGTCTCCTTCTTTGGAGGTCTTTAAGCAGAGGCTTGACAACCATATGTCAGGAGTGCTCTGATGGTGTTTCCTGCTTGGCAGGGGGTTGGACTCGATGGCCCTTGGGGTCTCTTCCAACTCTATGATTCTATGATCTATCTATCATCTATTTATCTTTTTTTCTGGGGGGACGCAGGGGTACACATACCGCTAACCATTTTGTGAATCAAAGTTTGGCCTCATTGAGGGGCAGTATTTCAATATGAGTAGGAAATTAAGAATACCCCTAAACATTTTTTAAAGAAAAAAAAAGCACCACACACACACACACACACACACACACACACGTTTGTGTGTGCGTGCATGCATTTGCATAACACAAGCCAGGAAAGAGTTAAACTGATTAAGCTGGGCAAAGCATAAATAAATAAATAAACCTGTTATTAAAAAAATGATAATCATGAAACCCTACAAAAAAACTTTGCCGCTGCCCCCCTCTCTTTTGAGGGGGGGGTGAGGCAGCAGGGGTGAAACAAAAGATTTGAAGGGGGGGTGGTAAAAGACAGGCTGTTCTAGGTATGCAAAAAATGTTTCCCCTTTTATATATATTGACAGCCAGAGGGGTGTTATTATTGAGAATATGGGCAAAGTTGCTGCCAAGGTTCTGCTGGTACTCGTGTTTAAAAAGAAACTATGGAAACCAGGGCTAGGAATATTAATTAAGTCCAAATTTGGAATTTCTCCGCCAGGAGCGGCTGCAGGCATTCAATGAAGCGACCTGTTGCGTCTGCCATTCACAACGGTGTTAGCAATTTAACCAACTGCCAAACTTCTCCCCCTCCCTCAAAAAATAAATAAATTAACATGTTGTTGCAATAATCAGATTAAAAGGTTAGGTGTTGATAGGATTTCCCCCCCTTTCATTTCTTTGTACCCTTACCTTCTTTTCCCTCTTGTTTTAAAGGATATAGGACTGGGTTTCTCTTTTTAGCTAGGGGCTCCTTTGTTTCAGCGCAGGAGGAGATTCTGGAAAGGTTTTTTTGCTGACAGCTGTAATGCATGGCAAAAACTGTAAAATATATGCTGTACATGCCGGGGTTCATGGACCTCAAGATTTGCCTTGTATCTGTTGTTGTTTTTCGTTTTAGTGTTTTTTTAAAAACCCAATCTGTTTCTGAGTCACTCTGTACTCGCCTTCCACTTTGATCTGTAATTGGGGTTCTGATCTGTAATTTGGGTCCTCTGAGCCACTTTGTATAAAACAAAGTTCTGTATTCCCCATTCACGGTAAAAGGGATTTGAAAAATGGTTATACCTATCCCTGCATTTGGCAAAAGTGGATGAATTTTTCAGGCACACGAGCCCCTCTGGACAGCCAAACTGCAGATAAGCAGAACCAGCGACTTAAAAGGGATACACTTTCTTCCATAGCCCCTCGTAGGGTTGGAGGTAGCGTTTTAGACAGCATCTTAAAAAGCAGAGACATCACCTTGCCAACAAAGGTCCGTCTAGTTAAAGCTATGGTTTTCCCAGTAGTGATGTATGGAAGTGAGAGCTGGACCATCAAGAAGGCTGATCGCCGAAGAATTGATGCTTTTGAATTCTGGTGCTGGAGGAGACTCTTGAGAGTCTCATGGACTGCAAGAAGATCCAACCTCTCCATTCTGAAGGAAATCAGCCCTGAGTACTCACTGGAAGGACAGATCGTGAAGCTGAGTCTCTACTACTTTGGCCACCTCATGAGAAGAGAAGACTCCCTGGAAAAGACCCTGATGTTGGGAAAGATGGAGGGCACAAGGAGAAGGGGACAACAGAGGACGAGATGGCTGGACAGTGTTCTTGAAGCTACCAGCATGAGTTTGACCAAACTGCGGGAGGCAGTGGAAGACAGGAGTGCCTGGTGTGCTCTGGTCCATGGGGTCACAAAGAGTCGGACACGACTAAACGATTAAACAACAACAAGTGTTTCTCTGGACAATTCTTACAACGACCCTGTAAGGTAGACCAGTGTGTTATTACCCCCATACTGCAGAAGGGAGCTGAGATCGAGGGCGGTATGCAGGAGATTCAAATATGGAAACATAGGAAGAGACAAACTGCTTTATGCTGAAGAAGAGTTTGCATTTGATATCCCGCTTTATCACTACCCAAAGGAGTCCCAAAGTGGCTAACAATCTCCTTTCCCTTCCTCCCCCACAACAAATTCTCTGTGAGGTGAGTGGGGCTGAGAGACTTCAGAGAAGTGTGACTGGCCCAAGGTCACCCAGCAGCTGCCTGTGGAGGAGCCGGGAAGCGAACCCGGTTCACCAGATTATGAGTCTACTGCTCTTAACCACTACACCACACTGTCTGAGCTGCCTTATATTGAGTCCAGCCAGCCCTTACGGGAGATGAAAGCAGGTGCTCTACGACTCAACTACATCCTCCCCCATTTTTGTTTCATAAATCAACCTACTAACTATGCTCTTTGAGGAATAACAACCACAACCCACCAACCTTTTTAGACAGGGGCACTCCTGGCTCGTTTACCACTCTCAGTCCTTCTGTTATTGTATTTTACTTGTGTAAACAAGTAAATCCCATGCCCTCCAACATTTCTCTAATGAAAATTGGGATGTCCTATTTAATAATAATAATAATAATTTTATTATTTATTCCTCGCCCATCAGACTGGGTTGCCCCAGTAACTCTGGGTGGCTTCCAACATATATAAAAACATAATAAAACACTAAACATTAAAAAACTTTCCTATACAGGGCTTCCTTCAGGTGTCTTCTAAAAGTTGCATAGTTACTTAGCTCCTTGACTTGGGGGTCGCATAACTCCACCCCCCAACATTTCTCTGATGAAAATAGGGACATCCTAAGGGACGCGGGTGGCGCTGTGGGTTAAACCACAGAGCCTAGGGCTTGCCGATCAGAAGGTCGGCGGTTCGAATCCCCGCGACGGGGTGAGCTCCCGTTGCTCGGTCCCTGCTCCTGCCAACCTAGCAGTTCGAAAGCACGTCAAAGTGCAAGTAGATAAATAGGTACTGCTCTGGCGGGAAGGTAAACGGCGTCTCCGTGCGCTGCTCTGGTTCGCCAGAAGCGGCTTAGTCATGCTGGCCACATGACCCGGAAGCTGTACGCCGGCTCCCTCGGCCAATAAAGCGAGATGAGCGCTGCAACCACAGAGTCGGCCACAACTGGACCTAATGGTCAGGGGTCCCTTTACCTTTACCTTTACCTAAGGAAAAACAGGACATTCCGGGATCAAATCAGTAACTTCTGTCAACCCAGGACTGTCCCTGGAAAATAGGGACACTTGGAGGGTTTGAAACCCAAGAAATATTTTCCCCAAATCTTTGTTTTACAGCTTCTGTTTTGACAGCCCACAGCTGAGACTGCTGACGGAGAGTCACTTTGCTTTGGAAATTGCTACCGCTAGAAAATCTACTCATGTGCTGGGCACAGTTCACTGGGAGAGGGGGGGAAACAGTGCAATTGAACAGCAGCTCAGTCATTCGGGTTGAGATGTAGGAAACCTCTCTATTGCATCCCTCTCTGGCTTGGATTCCAGCTGAAAGTGAGCCGGGCAGATGGCAAAAGAGATGTATTTCCTTCCCGCGGAAGAAGGGAGGCAGCCTTGACTCAAGCAAGGCTATTTCTGGGCGACAATAATCCAAAATGCACAGTAGGCAGAAGTTAAAAGGAAGTGCTCCCTTTTTAGGTTTTTAAACCATATCCCTTAATCCCGGGCAATGATTGACAATCATGATTTAGAGCACGAGGTCCCCTTCTCTAATCCAGCAAGTTTGATGTTATGTGCATCTCTCGTGTGGCATTATTCAACTCCAAATAAACGGAGGCCTGGTGCAATTGATGCTACATTGCTCTGATACTTTCTGGATACTTACAGATTAGTATCCATTCAGAGTATCCATCGCCGGATCCATTAAGGAAAAACAAAAGCAAATAGGCATGGGTGCAATTTAACAACTCTTTCAAAATGCACATGCAATTAAAATGTCCCCTTGCTGGGTGGAAGGATGCCAGTCTGAGGAGGGGTTGCGGGGACAGTAGCCATTTATACAAATTCAGATCAGAGAGAAGAGAAAGGCAATATGCATGGCTATAGTAACCCTGATTTGATGATGATGATAATATCAAGAACCACTAATCATAAACCTCACACATCTTTATATCTGCTGGCAATTAAAAATAATTTGTTTATTGGGCTCATGGTACTTCTGTAAGGCGCAGGTGCTTGCTCTGAGTTCCCACAAAGAAAGAAAAAGCATTAATTTTTATTTTTATTTTGCATTAGTTTACCTAGCACAGATGGCAAACCAGAGGAAGGGAAGGGGTCCAGTGATGTCATTTTAATAGTACAGGTGAGATTAAACCTCCTTATCTCATATGCTCAGAAGCTTTTAAAGGCCTGTTTGGCTCTGAGGAGAAAGACTGTAGGCCACAGTGGTTGCAGCAATGGAACAGAAACACATGGTCCTGATGGAGAAAAAAAAATGGTTGCATACTTGAACACAGCCTGTAGAGCAGTGTTTTGCAAACCTGGGGGTCTCCAGCTTTTTTTTGGACTACAATTCCCATCATCCCTGACCACTGGTCCTGCTGGCTCAGGAATGAAGGGAGCTGTTATCACCCAGCAACATCTAGAGGGGCACAACTTGCCTACCATTGACCTAGAACCATGACATTTGGATGCTGAAGACACTGTAGGGGTTGCAGGTGAGTAGGGACCATAAAGGGAAGAAATGGAGGCAGTGAGAGATTTTACTTTCTTGGGCTCCATGATCACTGCAGATGGTGACAGCAGCCACGAAATTAAAAGACCCCTGCTTCTTGGGAGGAAAGCAATGACAAACCTAGACAGCATCTTAAAAAGCAGAGACATCACCTTGCCAACAAAGGTCCGTATAGTTAAAGCCATGGTTTTCCCAGTAGTGATGTATGGAAGTGAGAGCTGGACCATCAAGAAGGCTGATTGCAGAAGAATCAATGCTTTTGAGTTATGGTGCTGGAGGAGACTCTTGGGAGTCCCATGGACTGCAAGAAGATCCAATTCTGAAGGAAATCAGCCCTGAGTGCTCACTGGAAGGATAGATCCTGAAGCTGAGGCTCCAAGACTTAGGCCACCTCATGAGAAGAGAAGACTCCCTGGAAAAGACCCTGATGTTGGGAAAGATGGAGGGCACAAGGAGAAGGGAACAAAAGGACGAGATGGTAGGACAGTGCTCTTGAAGATACCAACATGAGTTTGCCCAAACTGTGGGAGGCAGTGGAAAACAGAAGTGCCTGGCGTGCTCTGCTCCATGGGGTCTCGAAGAGTCGGACACGACTAAACGACTAAACAACAACAACAGGGACCATAAGAACATAAGAAGTGCCAATGGCCCACCTAGTCCAGCATCCTATTCTTGCAGTGGCTGACCACATGCTTGCAGCGAGCCTTCAAACTGGATCCGAGTACAGGAGCAATCTCTCTCCCTGTGATTTCCAGCGACTCATATTCAGAAGCGTCACTGATTCCAACTGTGGAGGCGGAACAGAGCTGGTAGCCATCAGCAGCCTTGCCCTCTGTGAATTAGTCTAATCCTCTTTTAAAGCCGTTTAATGTGGCGGCCGTCAACAGCTGCTGTGGGAGAGAGTTCCGCAGTTTAACTACCGTATATACTCGAATATAAGCCGACTTTTTCAGCATATTTTTTAATGCTGAAAAAGCCTCCCTCGGCTTATACCCGGGTGAGGCGGGCGGCGGCGGAGGGATGAGTGGTGAGAAAGGAGCCCTTTCTCACCACTTATCCTCTGCCGTCACCCGCCTCTCGCAAGGGCAGGCACAGGAGCCACGGCTGGGAGAAGCACTGCGCTGCACTGTGCGAGCGTCAGAGGCTGCTTGTTCTTCCTCCTCCACTGCCTCCACCACCAGGTTTGTGGTGTGGTGAACCAGCTTATACTCGAGTCAATAAGTTTTCCCTGTTTTTTGTCCTAAAATTAGGTGCCTTGGTGAAATATACTCTGAGTCGAGAGTGGATTTCATGCTCTTTATTCAGCTCATAGTGGTGAGGAGGAAAAAGTCCCCTCAAAGTATCTGCTTTATATACATTATTTACACAATGGGCCGCACGTGATTAGCTAATTCCGGAATTCTCCTGTAGGCCAATCAGGTTGTGGATTCACTTCCATCTGGAGCCGGATTGGGTGGCTCCTGCAGACCAATCATGCTGCTGTATCGTTCTAGGACCAATCAGACTGCTGTATTTTGGATCCTATTCAACTCAGTACATAACACTCGGCTTATATTCGGGTCAGCTTATACTCGAGTATATACGGTATGCGCTGCATGAAAAATGCACTTTCTTTTATCTGTCCTGAAACTTCCAGCATTTTGTCACGAGTTCCTGCATTATGAGAGAAGGAGAAAACCTTTTCTCCATCTACTTTCACCATACTGTTTTATAGACTTCTATTTTGTTACCTCTCGCTTGCCTTTTCTCTAAACTAAAAAGTCCCAAAGGCTGCAAGCTTTCTTTGCAGGGGAGTCGTTCTGTCCCCTCAATAATTCGGGCAAACCTTTTCCAACTCTGCAATATCCTTTCTGAGGTGAGGCGACCAGAGCGGTACACAGAATTCCTAATGCAGCTGCACTACAGAGGATTATAAACTGTAGATTTGCAGTCATTTCCCCCCTCCCTGCCTCATTTACCCACCAGCAAGGCTGTTGTTGCTTTATTTTGCCATCTCGCTAGACTCCTGTCAGATCACCGGAAGCCAAAGCTACAGCAGCAAGCTTGATCTATGATGGATTTCTTACAGCTGGGGCTGAGCAGCTGGCCAGATGGTTGCCAGCCCCTAGAGCAAACGTGGGTCCCCAGCTGTTATTTCTCAAACGTGGGTCCCCAGCTGTTATTGGACAACATCACCACAGCTTGCAGAACCAGGGCTAAATAATAATGGGACTTGTAGTCCAGCAACAGTTGGGGGCTGCTGTGGCTGACCGTGGACTGACCATAATGCTTAGACCCCGAAGAGGACACAGCAAAGGTAATTGTTCCTTTGGAGGGGTGGGATTAGGTCAAAGGCACCCCCCTCACACCGTCAATATTGCCATTATTGCATTGTTATATGAGACTGAGATGCATGGGGGTTGTTGGTTGACCATATCTAGGATTAAATGTATCCCTTAGGGCACACAGTGTGAGGGACTGATAAGACCCTAGTCAGTGGTGTTCAAACTTTTTTCAAAGAGGGGCAGATTTGATGAAGTGAAGGGCCATGAGGACCGACCAAAGGGCCAACCAAAGTTGTTGACCTTTTTTAAGGATTGAAGTTGTTGACTTTTTTTTATAATTTTACCTCAGATTTGTTGAGTTGTTTTTGTTTTAGGATTGAAGTTGTTGAGCTTTTGGGGGGGGTTGGAGTTGTTGAGGTTATTTTAGGATTTTACCCCAGGAAATAAACTGCCACCGGGGCCAGATTAAACTGGATTAGGCCCCCGAAATGGACTTTGGACACACCTGCCAAAGTCAGGTGAGAGCCAGCGTGGTGTAGTGGTTAAGAGCGGTAGTCTCGTAATCTGAGGAACCGGGTTCGCGTCTCCGCTCCTCCACATGCAGCTGCTGGGTGACCTTGGGCCAGTCACACTTCTCTGAAGTCTCTCAGCCCCACTCACCTCACAGAGTGTTTGTTGTGGGGGAGGAAGGGAAAGGAGAATGTTAGCCGCTTTGAGACTCCTTAAAGGGAGTGAAAGGCGGGATATCAAATCCAAACTCTTCTTCTTCTTCTTCTTCTGCCCAAGTGTTAGGTGTTGCAGTGCCCTGGTTTAGGGACCTCTGACGGGTTTAAGAGCTCTGCTGCCACCTTCCCGAAGCCTGGGGAGCTTCTACCCAGTTTAGGGAGGGAGGCAAGATGCTCACACGCATGATGTCAGGACATTGTGATGTCACCCGATGTCAGGGACTGGTCTGAGGAGGAATGGTGGGGACCGCCCCCCTTCCTGAGAAGAGGGGGGACAGTGTAGATTTAGAACAGTGGTTTGCAGAAGGTCATGGTTCAGAGGCTGCAGAGGGGAGAAGCTGGGAAATATTGGGAGAGCAGCAGGAGGAAGCTGGCACTCAGTGTCTTTGGAAAGCATTGCTGACCTCCCTCTCCGAGGACCAGGTGTGCATTGAGAGTAGGAGAACAGAAAGCTCAGAGGCAGGAGGCCCTGATCAGCCAGTGCAGCGTTGATGTAGAATAGGAGGGACTGAGGGGGGTGGGACTTTTCTTGGAGCAACGCCATTGTCTAAGTGAGACCACATCCCTTCGTCTCTCTCTGTGAATATTGAATAAACTACTTCGGTAAGAACTCTTGTTTAGCTGCCTCCTGGCTGCCAGCGTGGGAGGGATAGGACTCCCTGAAGCCACACACACACACACACACTGCCCTCACAAGCTGGCGCCTCTGGCCCTAACTGTTGCCCTACAAAAGAATTTCACCACCTGCCACTGGATGCTCCTTGGCCCTTGTGCTATGGAGTTCCAACTTTGTCTCCAAATGCTGTTTAGCATCTATATGAAGCCAGTGGGAATAGCCATTTGGGTGTCTGGAGCATGGTGTCAATACATTAATGACATACAGAACTACTTCTCCATACCTGGACCACTGCCTGAATATTGCGTTGGTATAATCTTTTACTGTATCCGTATGCATTGTTTTATACCACATTGAAATTTTATACAGGTGAGCAGTATATACATTTTTTATAAAATAAATAAATAAAATACAGATTGGAGTTAAAACACAAAACTTTAGTTTTTCCTCATATAGCAGTTAATAATAATAATAATAATTTATTATTTATTCCCTGCCCATCTGGCTGGGTTTCCCCAGCCACTCTGGGCGGCTTCCAACTGAATATTAAAAACAGTACAGCATCAAACATTAAAAACTTCCCTAAAGAGGGCTGCCTTCAGATGACTTTTAAAAGTAAAATAGTTGTTTATTGCTTTGACATCTGCTGGGAGGGCGTTCCACAGGGCAGGCGCCACTACCGAGAAGGCCCTCTGCCTGTTCCCTGTAACTTGGCTTCTCACAGTGAGGGAACTGCCAGAAGGCCCTCGGAGCTGGATCTCAGTGTCCGGGCTGAACGATGGGGGTGGAGACGCTCCTTCAGGTATACTGGACCGAGGCCATTTAGGGCTTTAAAGGTCAGCACCAACACTTTGAACTGTGCTCGGAAACGTACTGGGAGCCAATGCAGATCTCTCAGAACCAGTGTTATGTGGTCTCGGCGGCCACTCCCAGTCACCAGTCTAGCTGCCGCATTCTGGATTAATTGCAGTTTCCGGGTCACCTTCAAAGGTAGCCCCACGTAAATCTTTTTTTGTAGTCAGGTGAAGAGCAGGGCAAAGTCAAGATTTTGGCATAGCACATCAGGGTCCAGCGAGGCAAGGTGGTAGCATACTGTCACAGTCCGGTCTACAGGTGATCGAAGTCCCGGCTGAGGATGTCGGGACCGGGGGCAAGATGGCAGGGTGGGAGGAGGAATGAGAGTGCAGAAGCCAGGGGTCCAAGGGTCAAGAAGCAGGGAGGCACGAAGTCAAGGGTCCAACGATTGAGAAGCAAGGAGTCAAGAAGCCGAGGTTTGAGGATCAGGAAGCAAGAAACCAAACACAGCAAGGCAGGAAATGTGTTGCTGTGGCAAAGAGCTGAAGGGAAATGCTGACCTTATATCCCTTCCCGGCTCTTGCCACCAGGTGCAGTGAGTTACCAAGCGGCCTCACCTGTGAGGCTGCGCCTTGCCTCTCCAGAACAAACTTAGGAAGGCCCCAGTCCTGCGAAGCCCTACTGGTCACAGGGCCCGGCTCCTGCACGCACTCCTGACACATAAGGCCAGGCAACACAGGAGAACAGGCTGTGAATAGCACCTTGGACAGCTCACGTAGGGCGTTCAAGCTGCCAGAGTCAGAGGCCCCCTGTGCTGGACAGGAACTGATAAAATGGGTTTATTTTGTACTAGACTTGAAACAGTGGAGATAAGAAGAGTCCTGCTGGATCAGGCCAGTGACCCACCTGGTCCAGTATCCTGATCTCACAGTGGTGAACCAGATGCCCTTAGGAAACGTCGGCAGCCATTACTTAGTCAGGTGCGTCTGCTAGATCCTTGCTCTTCTCCCTGAAAGATGGGAGACAGATCCGAGGGTTGTGAGACAAACGTACGGACATGCAAGTGAGCTTGATCACACGCTTCCCCTGTTTGCCCTCCCTTCACCCCTCCTCCTCTGCCCCTCTGGCAAGTATGGGGAAAACCTTTTTCATCCAGAGGCCCACATTCCCTTCTGGGGCTGCATGGCAGGAGGAATGGGGGGCGGGGCGGGGGACAACATCTCCACAAGTGGGCTGGATGATGGATAGGGCTCTTCTCTCTGTTTAGTAGGCCACATTCCAGCTGGATGATCCTTCACTTCCTCCAAAATATCTCTTCATTCTTGCTTTTCACATGAGCGAGACATATTACTTCATAGGACACATCCAAGCCAGCCAAAGGCACTTGAGGAAGACGGATGCAAAGGAGTGGCCTTTTCAGTTGTGGTTCCCCATCTGTCAAATGTGCTCCCCAGCAAGGTCTGCCTGGTGCCTTCACTGACATATTTTGGGCATCAGATAAAGACTTTTCTTCCCTCCCAAGGCTTCCAATGATGTTGTTTGGCTACTAGTGTGCTGCCCAAGTTTCCTGTGGTTGTTACAGAACTTGTGTCCCCCTCCCACCTGTTTTATGGAATAATGTATTTATTTTAAATGTGTTGTAAGACCTTTGAGTAGCAAGCAACTAACAAGCACTGAGCAGGATTCAGCTAAGTTGTTGCAGGCATGGAATGAGGCTTGCTTGTGCAATGGGATTTTTTCCCTCCTCTCCTCCACCTCTGTCTGCCCCCTAAATCTGCTCTGAACCGTTGGCAAAAACCGCAGACCGAGTTTAGGGGATGTGCAGGGGCGCATGGGGAGAGGGGGAAATTTACTGCATGGGCTCACCAGTGTCACATATGCAAGAATGTGACCTGACCGCAAAATGGGTAAGAACCAGTTGAGGAGGAACCTAACGGCCGAATGTTAAAGGGAAAGACAGTTTAAGATAAGGAATAACAACAACAACAACAACAACAACAACAACAACAACAATTTATTTATTTATACCCCACCCATCTGGCTGGGTTTCCTCAGCCACTCTGGGTGGCTTCCAACAAAATATTAAAATACAATAGTCTGTTAAACATTAAAAGCTTCCCTAAAACCCTTCTCATCTTGCAAACATATAAATATGAACAACCTAAAGTAACGGTTGACTCCATTGAGTACAGTAAATATAATAAAATTAAGCATGTGCATTTGAGAACTGCTGAAGGAGAGCAAAAGTGTGTTCTCTTTTTCAACAGCCCTCACCCCACTTCCTTTTCTAATGAATAAAAGTATATTCCAGTTTAGTTAAATAAAACCTTCAGTCAGCACAACAAATACAATTAACATTTATAAATCACACAGGGCATTTCCCCACAAATGTACATGAAAGTGCCTTGGGGAGAGAGGGAAGGGGAAACAATTTTAGAGGATATTGGAGATAGGAACTGTTTCCAGATAAACAGAACAAAGGAATACACAAGTAATACATTAGGTTTTAATCATAGGTACAAAGTAGGTTCTGATACATACAGTAAAAAAATAAATAAATGGGTTGAGTAAGTGTTTTCATGGACTCTGGTTGGGTGAGAGATGGTGGGGTCCTGGGGTGGCAGAAGGTGGTTGGGTGGAGGATGAGCAGCTAAGATGACGTATGTTTTTTGTGGGAATGTTCAGGGTGGCAGGGGAGGATATGTTGTTGATTAATATCCTTCCTATCTTGCATTAGCAAGTTCCTTTACTTAGCAGAGTTTACATTCCCCTGTACACATGCACAGCAGATAGCTGGTTGCAGGCTCGTGTGAGCATCTGACTATTATACAATTCAGTCTGTCTCAGATTGAATTGTACGTTCCTGGTAAGTGCCCTTGAATCCCTCCTAAACAAATGAAGACACCATAGTCCTATTCACAAGTAACAAAAAGAAATTTTACTCATGATCAGGTGTAATGGTTATGGGGTTGCTCATGCGTAAGTTGCCGCCACTCCTGGGTAGGTGGCCTGGTTAAACCTTTCCTGGCTGGACAGCCCCTCACTTCGTGGCTGCTCAGTCGCTGGCAGAATCCGACAGTGGGCGTTTCTTCAACCTTTTCCAACATAAAAGTTGTTTGACGCCCAGTCTCCTCCTAGCCTCCCTGCGCAGAAGCCTTCTGCGCAGGGTGGGCGTGGGTAGCGGAGGACCTGTGCTCTCTCCGCTGGTGTCCAGTGAAGAGTCTCGGAGCCTGCTCTCCGCTTCCCCCATTGGCCCCCCTCCATCCCTGGTGTCGCGCTGAATTTCTTCCCCAACAGGAGACCTGCCTCTCTCCCTACTTGGCCCCTCTCCAGCATCGTCGTGGAGCCTCTCCTCCTCCTCTCGTTCCGATGGCAGTTCCCTGACATCCGGCAAGCACAGTGTGGTCCCTGAAGGCAGGCTTAAGGCTTAAAGTTTCAAACATATACAAACAGGTTTACCCCATATGGGGGAGTAATCCCAGTGGCTGCAGGCTTGCAGTCCTGCAGTTCACACGGCAGAAGGAAGGTGGGAAAAAGAGAGAGGTGTGCTGTGTGACTTGTCCTTTTGTTACCTGGACAGGTGAAGTCACACCCACCTTCTATCACAGGCAAAGGAAGGATGTTCCAGGCCAGGAGGAACAGGAAATTTTGACTGGTTGGACCAAACATTCCCTTGCATGTCCACTCTAGGAAAACAAGGAATGTTGTACTTGACTGCTCCCAGTGGATTACATCCCACATTTTTCTGTATAGCATGTGACCTAATGGAAATGCTCTCTCGCATACTCTGTGGACTCTGTCCAGTAATTTATTACTGAATAAAGTCAGACTAGCTGGGAATTCAGTGTGAATTTCCAAGGGGAATTTCCCCTATAAAATGAACCTTGCATTCCCCACTTACCGCTACCTTGAATTCAGATGATGATTATCATATTGCAAACTCATTGTGAACAGAAACCGGTCGTTTATTGTTACTCCGCAAAAAAATAAAATAGTAAAAATTGTTGAGCAGCAGCAGCAGAATGAAAACATTATCTTCTTACGAGTTGAAAAGGTAACAAGCAAAGGGTGGTTGTCCAAAATCCGGGTAGCTGCTCCTTGCCATTGCTGCTGCACTTGGACTGGACTTCAAATGAGAAATCTGTTTTGCAGCACATTCCATGGCAAATTCCCTCCAGATAAACTCATCCTGTCGACATGAGCCAGAGTGGCGCCAGGAATTTATCCTTGGAACTGAGTTTCAGCAACCTTAATGGCTGGCTAGAGAGAGGTCTCTGTTGGGGGAACAGAATGGTGTCCAAGGCTGGACGCAAGGCTGGTAGCTGTCTTCATTTCACAGATTGAGTGTTCAAGGTTTGCCCAGCAGAGGAAAACATGGGGTCTTCCAGATTCTCTTGAAAGCTTGGAAACAAGCTTACAAGAGGAGCAGGCTGTGCTGATGGCCACTAGCTTAGCTGTTTTGGGTTTTTTTTGTGTGTTTTTCTGAGTCAGACCATTGGTCCATCTAGCCTAGTTTTGCCTGCACCTACTAGGCTAGTTTTGCCTGAGCATCTCCTCAATTCACACTGGAGAGCCAGTGTGGTGTAGTGGTTAAGAGCGGTGGACTCGTAATCTGGGGAACCGGGTTCGTGTCTCCGCTCCTCCTCCTGCAGCTGCTGGGAGACCTTGGGCCAGTCACACTTCTCTGAAGTCTCTCAGCCCCACTCACCTCACAGAGTGTTTGTTGTGGGGGAGGAAGGGAAAGGAGAATGTGAGCCGCTTTGAGACTCCTTAAGGGGAGTGAAAGGTGGGATATCAAATCCAAACTCCTCCTTCTCCTTCTCCTTCTCCTTCTCCTTCTCCTTCTCCTTCTCCTTCTCCTCCTCCTCCTCCTTCTTCTTTCAGCAGAGTTTCAGGCAGGGGACATTCCCACCCAGCTCTGCCTGGAGATTGAACCATAGAGGTTGAACCTGCCTGCAGCCACATGCGCTCTGTCATCAAATTATGACACTTCCCCCCTAGACAGGTTCATGATAAGATTGATGGTTACCAGGTATGATAGCTATATGGAACCTTCATGTTCAGAGGTAGTATACCTGAATGCAACTGCTTGGCCACTTCTGAAAACAGTCTTTCTTATGTTTGTATGGAAGGAATGAAGAAAAATATGGAAGGGAAGGGAGAAAGAAGATCAGTTTAACTACAAAATCAAGCAGAACCAGAGTTGTATGTGTACAGTGGAAGCACAGAATAGCTGTACAATGGAGGTCTTGGTCACTCTAGCTTCCTAAGAATCTCAGTTTTTAAATTTTATTTAAGGCACTAGTCCTTATGACTTGTGAGAGCAATTCCAGGTGTAGTCTCAGAAGCCAGAAAGTGCTGCTGCCCAGAGGGAGTGGCCCCAGTGCCCTGGTTAAGTTCATTGACCCTCTTCATGTTGACGTAAAATAGTAAAGGCTACAGAATGAAATATGACAAAGATATTGTGTTAGGTCACCAAGCACCAACACCAAGGGGTGGCTTTCATGTTCAGTAGAATCCAAAGATAATGCCTTTCCTGGACTGGACTTATTTCCCCTACAGGTGGAAGAATCATGTTTTTGAAGAATCAGCAGACAGATCACTCACTGCATATAGTAATGTAGCACTTCAGGGAGAAAACTAGACTGAAGCCTTTTGACTGACATACTAGTTTTCTATGTGCAGGGAATGCATTCGGAACATGCACTCTTACTCTCACCAGTCCTATACCCTCCAACATTTCTCTGGTGAAAATAGGGAAATTCGACCTGGTAATTCAAATGCCCTTAGGTAGCTATGGCAAAGCTTTTGACCCTATCCCATGGGAACCATATATGGCCTTCTGAAGGATTTGTGGGGGGATTCCTCAAAGCGGCGGGGGAAATTTTTTTGGAGTGTGCTTTGCAGGGCTGCATGGATAAGCCTTTCATTTTGACACAAATTAAGCGTTCCGTTAATTTTGAAAAGTAGGCCCCGTCGAAGAGTTGGTGTCCTTCAAAGCCAACTTAATGTCCTAATCCATGTTGGGCAAAGGTCTCCCAGTTCATCCCGAGAATGTCCCTCCACCCCCCACTCCGGGGCTGTCATAACTGTCCTGTTAATTTGAGCAGAAACCGTAATTAGATGTAAGTGGTCTTGTTTCTCACACAAATGAATGGCAGCATCTGCAGAGAGGCAACTTGTTCCAAAAACTTTTGGCTCCCAGCTCTCCCTGCAAGTTCAACAGCGCAGAGCAAGAGCCAGAACCCAGACTTCTGTCGGCCTAATTTCATATCTGTGAAAAGCACAAGAGCAAATCCCATATTCCAAAAACCTAAAGGAGGGTGTGGTGCAGGCCACATTCCAGGCACCATTCATTCTGCGTTGTTCTGGATTAGCCAAACTAGGAACACATTTTCTCTCTCTGTGTATAAAAGATGCAGATTTAATGTGCCCCACCCTTCTTTTGAGGGGGCACCCTTTCCCCCAAGAAGATGGCATCTAAGCCCCCTCAAAGCCCCCTCATCTGAAGACACCCCATCTCTAGGACACCCGCGGAGATTCCACTAATACAGACCTAACCAACCTGGTGTTGTCCACCAGATATTTTGGACTACAACTCATATCAACCCCAGCCAACATGGCTGCACTGGCTGGAGATTATAGGAATTATGGTCCAAAAAAACTGGGGGTGGGACCAGGTTGGTGCAGGCTGCCCTAAAGAGACTGGCCCCATGGAGACCTCACGCAGAACACATCCCTAGTCTGGAAGCTCTGACTCTTCCAGCTGGTTGGCTGTGGTGGGTCTTGCTCATGAATGGTTTCCATTTTTTGTCTTGGTTCCTCCATGTTTGTTCCAAGGGCAGGCCTTGTCTACATGGAGCCCTCTCTGTTGGATTGTGTTCCCTCTTGAAAGTGCCATGTGGTCAAATTGTGACTTTTTAATCCTTGTGGTCAACTCCTTCCTTGGCCTAACAGTAGGAGGATCGATCCATCCATCTGTGATGGCCTGGGACTCGGGCTCGGACTCGGAACCAGAGGAGTCTCAGTCTGCACCGGATCCTTTGCCTCAGGCATCATCTGAAGCAAGTCTGGGGCCTGATTCTGAAGAGTCCCAGTCTGCACAGGTTCCCCTGCAACAAGCACCAACTGGGCCGAGTCAGGGGCCTGAGCCTGCCCTGGCTCCAGATGCGGGGATGACCTTGTTGCCTTCAGCTGGGCCATCACTTACAGCTGCTCAACTACTGGCTGGGTCAGGGGAGGCTGAGGCGGCCCCTGGGTCCAGTAACCCACCAACGTCTCCTGAGCTGCAGAGACTGAGGTCTGAGAGAAAGAGAGACCTGTGTACTCGCAGGAGGAGTGCTCACCTTCGGGCGAGACAGGGAGATGAGTCGCCGGGGGATCAGGACCGGCCGTTACCCCAACAAAGATAAAAGGCTGATGGACCCTGTCCCAAGTTGTGGGAGCAACATTGCTATATGTCAGACCCTGCCTGAGATCCTGTAGCTGTCCTTGCCTGCTTTCCTGCCTCGTGTACTGCCTTGGCCCTGTCGGACTGACTCCTAGTGGAACCTACAGATTCTAGACCTGACCTGGACCACGTTGCACAGGTTACCCCTGGGCCCAGCACACCATCCATCCATCCATCCAAAGGTCTCTTGTGGAAGGGAGTTCCACAGACTGGGAGCAAGAGGCTCCTTGCCCTTGGTTTTGCAGCAGGGTTTTCCAAACTTGGGTCTCCAGCTGTTGTTGGACTACAACGCCCATCTTCCCTAGCTAGCAGGACCAGTGGTCAGGGATGATGGGGATTGTAGTCCAAAAACAGCTGGAAACCCCAGTTTGGAAAACCCTGACCTAGAACAATAAAACATGGAAAAGGAGTCAGGATGTCTGCAGTTTGTGACCCTGGTGTCCCTTTGCTAGGATATTATTTGGGAAGGAATTAATGTGACAAAGGTTTGGCCCAAGGGATCAATTCTTTGCCTCAAACTCAGAATATCCTATCCCTAAGTGGTCCTGATGTGTGTTTTATTTGCCATGCGTTTCCTTAAATGCTAAGCGCACATTGTGCTCCCAAAGCCCAAGGCATTTTAATTCCCTGTGATTCTGTGGGAAATTTAAACAAGAAAGGCGAGATGTGAGGAATCCTGTAGACTTGAGAGCCATCTTAAGTGGGAAATTCAGGATGGCATTAAGGGTCCTGGGTGGGTGGGCTCCATGTTAAATATTGGAAGAGAAGTTGCCATTTGGATTTTCTGCCTCAGGCGCTGAAATATTGTGGGCCAGCTCTGCTGGAGAGATTACTTTTACCTCAGGTTTTTTCCCAGTGACGTGTTTCATCCCCCGCGCACAAAAATACCCCACAAAGTGTGTGAAATAATACAATACTCCAACTATTCTTACTTTTTATCCTTTGGTTATTGTAATTACAAGTAATTTTGCGAAGGATTTTCTATTTTTAAGAAATCACACTTTTGTACTTGATCCAGCTAACAGGATTTTCCTACATTACTTCATAAAGAGAGCCCATCTTTTTAAACTTCTAATGTTATTTCTTATTCATTAGTACATATGCCTGGAGGGTATGTTCATAAATGGGTTAAAGTTACAAAGTTATGCTTATAAAAGCGCATGGTAATTTGGAATATCTGGGGGATTTATTAATTTTTGAAATCTTAAAAGAGCAAAAAGCTAAAATGAGATTGGATTAAGTATGTTCTTGCAAGCCCGTTATTCTAAACACCCTTAAGGACCACAGAGGAGGGAACAGAGGACATTATGCAAATAGGGATCTATCTCTAAGTGCCCCGTAGGCTTGCTGATGTAATATTTTACATGGTTAGTTAAGTACATCAAGCAAAAAGGTTGACCTTGATAGACTGTAAAAAAAGGTATTTATTCCACAGCCACCAATTGTTTTGCAGCCTCGCCGCATCACTTGCAAACACGCAAGCACTTTTGTGACTCAGTCGCATTTCGGAAACGGGCGAGGAAAACAAAGAACTGCCCACAACAGCCGTTTTTCTCTCTCTCTCTGCGTGCAAAAATGTGTTTTTAAAAGACAATTCTTTATCTTTATCGGAAGGCTGTTTATGGTACCGCTAACCCGGGGCAATGTCTGAATGAGGAAATGTCATTTGTAATGGAAGCCAGGGCTGAAATGAATATTCATAAATCTTTGAAATTCACACAGACACTTGAATTTTATTTATTTCCCCAGTTTCTCAGTTCACAAGTGCAATGTGAAATTTTGAAACACACATTCAGATGCTAGTTTTTTTGTTTTTTTACCTCAGATATTGAATTATTTTACCTCAGATTATTATTTTATATTTTGTTAACCTCAGATATTTCGAGTTGGGCAGGCACAATGCACGAAATCAGATGAGGTATCAACTGATAAATAAAAAAATATCATTGTCAGTCCACTAGCGCATGCAGCCACATATGAAATCGGTGTGAGCCAACTATATCCTACTCAGAGTAGACCCATCAACATCAATGGATGCCAGTAACAAAAGCCCATTGATTTGAATGGTTCTGCTCTGCACAGGACTAACTTTGGATCTCACCCACTGCGTGTCACGTGCCAAATATCGATTACAGAAATGGAATGCCAAAGTCAGGCCCAAATTTTATTTTATTTATTTGTTTCACAAAAATTATACTCTGCTTGATTGTAAAAAAAATAAAATAAAACCTCAAAGCATCATGCAAAAGATAAAACAATAAAATCAAGAAAAATATACGGCGCTGTTTTAAAAACATACAAAAGTTAAAATACTCAAACAGATTAAAATGACCTCAAACTTCCTAAGCATCTGGGTAGGCTTGCTAAACAGGAATGTCCTTAGCAAAGGCTAAGATACAAAGGCCAATATTCATTGACTACCCAGCAAATATATTCTGCAGAGTATCTGGTCAATGGTCAACTTCATAGCTGTCAAAGGAGAATTTTTGCAAGCAAATTAATTTCAATTGTCTAATGTTTTACAACTTTTTATGTGCTGTAGGCTGCCCAGAGTGGCTGGGGAAACTCAGCCAGATGGGTGGGGTATAATAATAATAATAATAATAATAATAATAATAATAATAATATACAAGAATAGTAATAATAATAATAATAAGGCGGCTATGTAAGGTAAAGGTAAAGGACCCCTGGACGGATAAGTCCAGTCGAATTTGACTATTGGGTGCGGCGCTCATCTCGCTTTTCAGGCTGAGGGAGCCAGCATTTGTCCGCAGACAGCTTTTCTGGGTCATATGGCCAGCAGGACTAAACTGCTTCTGGCGCAACGAACACCGTGACGGAAAACCAGAGGGCATGGAAACGCCGTTTACCTTCCCACCGGAGCGGTATCTATTTATCTACTTGCACTGGCGTGCTTTCGAACTGCTAGGTTGGCAGGAGCTGGGACAGAGCAACAGGAGCTCACCCTGTTGCAAGGATTCGTACAGCCAACCTTCTGATCGGCAAGTCTAGACCACACACGGGGGCTGTTGGGAGAGGGCAGTTTGAAATATAACCTTTCAAATGTTCAGGCGTAAATAAAACAGCAGCACCCAAATGTTTCAACGTTTAAAATATTTGTGAATATCTCGTTTCGCTTTAGCCTCTGTTTTTTAAAAAACACGATCGTTTCGTTCAAGCGCTCGTAGAATCATAGAACTGTAGTGTTGGGAGGGACACCAATGGTCATCTACTCCACCCCCCACAATGCAGGAATTTTCCAGGGTTATCACATTCTGCTAAAGATACACCAAAGCAGATTGTCCTCGTCTTCTTTATCACCCACACCAGCTTAAGTCTCTCTGCAGAATTTCTCCAAATCCTTTTAATTTAACTCTGTATTTGTACCGAGGGAACATCTTCACATGTGTTGAACATAAGAAACTTATACCAAGGAAGAGTATCCAACCCAGGAATGTCTAATACAGATGTGGTGCCCCTCATGACTCCAGCTTCCATCAGTCTCATCTAGCATGGCCAATGGAATCAGGCATGATGGGAGTTGTAGTCCAGAAACATCTGCAGGGCTACTCAGGTTTCACAACTGTGTCTAAACCATTTCCAGACGGGTAGCCGTGTTAAGTCCGTTGTAACAAAAACAACGAAGAGCCATGGGACACCCTAAATATCTCCTGTTTTTTCTTTTTTGGACTACAGTACCCAATATCCCTGACCGCTGGGCCTGCTAGCTTGGGATGATGGGAGTTGTAGTCTAGAAACAGCTGACAACCTAGCACTGCCCTAAAGGCTAACTGATCTGCATGACGTTCTGCACTTTATTCCGTTCAGCTGCTGTTTCCTTTCCCGATATTTTCCACGTTCCATGTGATCTTCCACACAGCATAACACCACTTCCGGAAATCTAGTGGAATCCAGAATTTCAACACTCATTTCCATATCAACTGTTTACCCCCTCTCCCCCAAGAAAATTCCATTTACAACCCTGTTAACTTGGAAGATTGTGGATGTTTGCATTGTAATGCTACCTGACAAAATTTGGGCTGGTGTCCTGACACACATTCCTTTCCTACCATTTAAAATGCAGCGTAGCATGTTGGTATAGCAAGAGCCACAGTTTCATAATGCAACAGGCAGCGCAATGCAAAAGGAACATTAGAAATTGGGACCGAAGAACGAGCATTATAACCGGTAAAACAAGCATGATAAACTCCACGTCTGAATGCAGCTGTAAGCTTTTTGGGTGACAGCCGACTTCGTCAAACGTCTAAAGTGGGCTTGTAGTCCATGAAAGTTAATAGCAGGGATAGCCAATGTGAATGCCAGACATTGCTAGAAAGCTTTCTTCCTTGCTCACATGCAAGCGTCTCCTGTTATAGTGTTGAGGATGGGATCCTAAAGGTTTTGCTTCAAGTAGGCACGCTTAGGATTCATGTATAATCTTTCCGCATAGCAGGTCTTTGGCCTACTGGGGACTGAGAAGAGGACCAGCCCAAGACATTTTGGCACCTGAAGCAAACCACAAAAGACACCCCCTCCCCACCAGGGAAGAAGGGATGAATGAAAATCTAAATCAGCAACAAGCAGGTGGTGGTGGGGGATAAAGATCTACATTGGGATCCACTGCCCCTGTGTATCCTGCTGCTCAAGGCGGTTGCCGCATCTTGTCTCATGGGTGGGCCGGCCCTGACTGAGAATACCACTGTTGCCCACAGTCCTAGTCTGTATAGTTCTAACATGTGTGCGATATCCTTAAAGAGCAGAATGAAACCTACTGTGCTGGTCCCAAGGGTTAACCGTGCGGCGAGGTCCGAGTCCAGTCTGAGGTCGAGGGTGCGGTATGGAGGCTGTCTGTCAAAGCTGAAGCTGGGTCCAAGGCAGGGAGTCGGGTGAGGTCAGGAACTCTGGCAGAAGAGCAGGTCAGGGTGCAGGCAGGAACAGGCTACCAACAACGTTGCTCCCACGACCTGGGACTGGGCTGGCTGGCTTTTATCTCCCCCGAGGCATAGGGCGGCCCCAGTCCACAGGTGACTCACCTCTCCTGGCCTGGAGGCGAGCACTCCTCCTGCGGGAACTTAGTTCCCTCCACCTCTCTGCCCTGAACCTCTGCAGCTCAGGAGAGACTGGAGGGTTACCAGACCCAGAGGCAACCTCAGCTTCCCCTGACGGGGTTGAAAGTGGAGCACCTGCAGGCAATGGGTCCTCCATCACCTCAGGAGCCAGAGCAGACTCAGCTGGTGCCTGCACCTGAGGATCCAGCACAGGTGAGGACCCTTCGGGCTCAAGCCCCAGCTCTGGCTCAGCTGGTTCTGGAGGCGGGGACTCCTGTGCAGGCTGGGATTCCTCAGGTTCAGCCTCCGAGTCCAAATCCCAGGCCATCACACCTGTTTTATCCACACACTGCCTGAGATTTTGGAATCTCAGCAGGGATGGGGAACCTCTGGCCCTCCAGCTTTTCGCCAGCTCCCATCATCCCTGACCCAGCACTGGCTGGGACTGATGGGAGTTGGAATACAACAACATCTTGGGTGGGGGCACAGATTCCCTATCCCTAGTGTATAGATTCATCAATATTCTTCCTTGCCTTTGAAAATGCAATTCCCTGCTCGGAGTCTCAGTGGATAAGGTGGGTAAATATTAAACAACCAACCAAACCTGCGTCAGTAACTGACTGTAGAGATTATGATGCTTCTCTCCCATTTCCCCCTTCCCTCCTCCCTCCCAAATGCCCCCACTCCAGTTTTCTACAGAGATGCATATATTTGCGAATTTTAAATTCAGAAGAGAATTGACAAGCTCCTTTGCTGAATATGGTGCGTTATCTTTTCCATGTGGGTGTCTAAAGGGAGAGATGGGTTGATGTGGCACCTACAGATTGCTCCAGGCTACAAAACCTCGCTTGTTCTGTTTAGCATTTTGGTGGTTATCGCCAAACTGAACTGGAGACTTTGCAGACGGACACTGCAATGCACCGGGGCCCCTAGCACTGAAAACAGGTGAAAAGTAGATATTTAGCCAGTCCTGCATGTCAATATATCTGAAAACCTTTTAAAGGCAGCATCACATTCTCTAGATCCTGTGGGGCACAAAAAGTAATGAGTGTTAAGTCCCCCCTCTCCATCACTCTTGCTGCAAAAGCAACTTCTGAGTGTCCCAATCGCTGTTGAAAAAGGCATTGTGAGCTGCTAACCTATGATAATAATAACAATTTCTATTTATACCCCGACAGAGACTCAAGGCGACTTATAGATAAAACAGGAACAGCTGTAACTGTCACCAGATGTGCAGACCCTCCAAGTGCCCCTATTTTCTAGGGACAGCCCCAGATTTACGGAAGCCGTCCTGGTTTCTGATTTGATCCCACAATGTCCTTCTTTTCCCTAAAGGTAAAGGTAAAGGGACCCCTGACCAGTTGTGACTGACTCTGGGTTTGCGGTGCTCATCTCACTTTACTGGCTGAGGGAGCCAGCGTACAGAATCCGGGTCATATGGCCAGCATGACTAAGCCGCTTCTGGTGAACCAGAGCAGCGCACGGAAACACCATTTACCTTCCCGCTGGAGTGGTACCTATTTATCTACTTGCACTTTGATGTGCTTTCGAACTGCTAGGTTGGCAGGAGCAGGGACCGAGCAACAGCAGCTCACCCCGTCATTGTGGGGATTCGAACCTCCGACCTTCTGATCAGCAAGTCCTAGGCTCTGTGGTTTAACCCACAGTGCCACCTGCGTCCCTATTTTCATTGGAGAAATGCTGGAGGGTGTGGATGTGTATAACTGGTCCCCATGACAAGACATTTTGCTGCCCCCTCTCCACCCCACACATAAAAGCAGATCAGAATAGCAGCCAAATCTTATTCAGCACTGATGACAAGGCAATGTCCTTAGGCTGCTCCCAACCCCCAAGCATCTACTGTTGGTGTATTGCCAAAATAAACTTGAAAGGAGCCTTGAAGCACATCCTTGTGAGGCCACACCTAAAGCATCTGCTTAGCAACGAGAATTCTCCCCAGCAACAGGTGCCTTTATCAGGGCATGTTGTGGAGAGATGCAGTTGAGTGTGAGGCAGTCGGTGTTGGTCAGTTTGTCAGCCAGAATATGTGAAAGTCTGTGAGCTTGTCTCTCTGGCCGGATGGCTGAAGGGAGCAGAGATCTGTATATAACTCTAGTTTCTTATTTCATTTGTAGACCAGTAGTGTTAATGTCGGACGCAGGTGGCGCTGTGGGTAAAACCTCAGCGCCTAGGACTTGCCAATCGTCAGGTCGGCGGTTCGAATCCCCGTGGCGGGGTGCACTCCCGTTGCTCGTTCCCAGCGCCTGCCAACCTAGCAGTTCGAAAGCACCCCCGGGTGCAAGTAGATAAATAGGGACCGCTTAATAGCGGGAAGGTAAACGGCATTTCCGTGTGCTGCTCTGGCTCGCCAGATGCAGCTTGTCACGCTGGCCACGTGACCCGGAAGTGTCTGCGGACAGCGCTGGCCCCCGGCCTCTTAAGTGAGATGGGCGCACAACCCTAGAGTCGGACACGACTGGCCCGTACGGGCAGGGGTACCTTTACCTTTTAGTGTTAATGCCACTTGTTAAGCAAATACAGTGGTACCTCGGGTTACAGATGCTTCAGGTTACAGACTCCGCTAACTCAGAAATAGTACCTCAGGTTAAGAACTTTGCTTCAGGATGAGAACAGAAATCGCACGGCGGCGGCAGCGGGAGGCCCCATTAGCGACAGTGGTACCTCAGGTTAAGAACAGTTACAGGATAAGAACGGACCTCTGGAACGAATTAAGTTCTTAACCGAGGTACCACTGTAATAAAGACTTCAGAGAAGAACTGGACGGGTGAGGTGGTTATTCCTGTCATGGGAATTCACCAAGAGAGGGCTGGACTGCTGCTGCCTCCATGAAGACGCAGGAAGACGTTCTGAGTAGCCTTGCTGAGATGGAGAAAGGAACCCCAAGAGTTGGAGCTCATGCACTAACATCTACTGCATGAGACAACTGCTTTTAATCTTCCTTATGGAAGAGCTGGCCCTGCTTGCAACTTTTCATAGCTGAATACTCTGCAAGAAACATTTATGGTGCTCCCGATGGTCTTGAGAATTCCTTCTGTTCACTACCATGGTAAAATCAGGAGGAATATGGTACACTTGATGCTTAGAGACCGTCAAGGTTGGATATTGTTTAGGGGATTGTAGCTGGAGCTCAAAAAGGTTGAAAACCACCGATCTAGTCCAACCCACTGTGATGCAGGAATATGCACCTGTCCCATATGAGGATTGAACCTACTGTCTCATCCTCTTTGTATCAGCTGCTTGAACTGGAGGACAAGATGTCAGGAGAGCATCCCAGCCGAGCCTTGCTGTTCACGCGCATGCATTCTCTGGCACAGCACACACCTGTACACTAAGGCATCACCTGGAGGTTGTTCCTTGCAGGGAAGGTGCTCCAACCTTCCACTCTGTAGGTTCAAACCTGTCGATCCACTTCGACCCCAGTGAAGTCTGCCCTATGATGCGTCATCCTGTGGTCTGGGGCTGTTCTGTCCCATGAAATAGATCCAGTGGGAAAATGCCTTTTTGGTTATGCCTCCAGGACACTAAGTAAATCAGAATGGGTCTATTCTCAGGTGGAAAAGAAAAGTACAGCAATCATATGCCCCAGAGTGGCTGGGACAACCTAGTCAGATGGGCAAGGTACAAATAACTACTACCAATAATAATTTGCCTAAAGACGTTTCACCAGTATCTGTATGGGGGTCCCTTCCCTGTTATAACAGACCACAGATTCTTGGTAAGACTATTAAAAGAGAATAGAAACTCACAATGGCTGCAAGCCAACTATGTAGTTGTGTTAGCCTGTTCATCAATCAACAGCCTCTTCTTATGGGCATAAAAAGTGAGTAACCGTTCTGCCTTAAAGTGAACAAGAACTAGAGTATATCATATCAGCAGCTGCAGCCTCGTATGAGTATCCTTTTGAACATATGGGGATATATTCAATGCTAGTCATAGAGTTAGACCCATTGAAATTAATGGCTTTGTTGACTAATTGAGGTCCATTTCCATGGCATGCCTTTGCAGAACGGTTTGCTCTGTGACAATTCCTGCATATTGCCCTGTGGCTGGACATAAATCTCCCTCACAGTGCCCATCTGCTGCAGACCTCAGAGGTTTGCTTTCTTGCTGTGTATTTTTCTTTCCGTACACGATCTGTGCAATTGTACCCTTGCTTCTCTGTCGTACCACACATTTTGCTTATTGCTGTTGAGCATTTTCACTTGCGCCTTAGATGTTTCATGCACTCTGGCTATTCTTAAGGTGTTTTCTAATGTGACGTCATCCTTCACGAGCGGTTTCTCCTGTATGTCTTTTGCATTTGATCTCATTAGGATCCTGTCCTTTAGCAGGTCATCCCCATCAGTCAAAGATCCGTCTTTGAGGATGAACTGCAGCTGGGATACCCATTGGTCAGTTGTCTCTGTTGGGCCTTGGTTTCTCTCATTGAAAAGGTTCTTCTGTTATGGAGGTGTCCTTTCTCGCCATGTAGTAGGTCTCAAAAAGTTCAGACAGCCTGCTTGGATTTGTCTTTTCTCCTGTAAGCTGGAGATCAAAGCTCTACAGTTGTCTGCGCCCTTTCGTCCAAGGCATCGACAAAAGTGCATGTCGCTGCAATCCGCTTATTTGCCTCTGGTCTTGCAAACAGGAGCTCCACTAACACTTTTCATCTGACACACATTTCTGCTGCGCTTCCAGTTTCAGACTCCGTGGGTGGCACACTTCATGTGTTCTTCTGAGAAGGCCACGGTCCATCCCACTTCTAAAACCATGCATTGTCTTCCACTATTTCTGTATGAACTCACTACACGCTGAGTTAATGAGGGGTAAATCAAACTTCATGTTAACAATATGCAAAGGGATATGCTACTTTGAGTTTTGTTTTGTAATTGATACTGTGGGAGATGCCTCCATTTGGCAAGTGACAAAAGAATAAAATATTGGAAGGGATATAAAAGTTGTTGCAAGCCACAGAGGATTTTTCTTTTTTTAAAAAAGGAAGAAAAATAGGAAACATTGCAGAGACTGAAAACTATAATAACAGGTCCTCGACAGTCTCCATTCAGCGTGCTTTCTCTCTGTTGCTTTTTGAAATATTGCCTCTCTTCTTGAGAAAGATTATATTGTATTTACAGGGCTGCAAAAGGCATCGTCTCCCAAACCCTTCCGCGGTGAAATAAATCTAAAACGAAAACATGCTGCGCAGTCGGCTCACACTGCCTTAAAAATTACACATCAAGAACCTTTTTCTAGTGACAAATACTTTCAAGGCAAACAAACTGAACAGAAATTAAAAAATCTCTGTGGGGCATAAATATGCAATTACACTCACACGGGGAGCATTTTATCAGGTAAACCAATCCTACTTTGTTAATTGAAATGCTGCTGTACAGGATTTCTCTCTTTCTGCCTCCCCCCATCCCTTTTTCTGACAAAAGGCCTTGAACACACACACACTCAGACACACACACACACACACACACATTTTCCTGCTACAGCTGCTGTTCCACACATTGTACATCTTTTACACCCCCGTTTCAGTGACATGGGGTTCTAGCCTTCTCACTAAGGCCACTCTGAGGCATTTTCTTGCTTCAGGCAAAGGGCAAGATAGCATCCCCTTCTTCCATATTACAGAAACCAACTGGACTGGCAGTTGAACCTTCAGTGCTGGCCATGCGATATTATCCCCCAGCACATCTAGTTATGGGGCTATGGTGCCCAGAGCTCTGTTCTCCAACAAAAATGTACACCAGGATTAAAATAATATCCATTCCACTTTTCAGCTGATAAAGGTTCCTGGATTAGGTAATTTATTAACAAACAAACAAACAAACAAACAAACAAACAAACAAACAAACATACTCCTTTCTTGCCAAATGTCAGTAACGGCATCATTCCTTCTCTCTGGCTTACACATCACAAAAGGAAAAGGAATTCTGAGGGGAGGAGGGAAGAGGAAACACAGAAAACCTTGGGCTCAGTTATAGTTTGAAGCTCGTCGCATCAAACATTTGGAATAGAAAGATGTAGAGAGGAATAACCAAATGCCACTGGTCTTTTATTCTTCTGTTGTCGCGGGGCAGCTGCTTTTGTCGTGCAATTCCAGGGCATTCTTGGGAGAAAATTGGTGGCTTCCACAAAACTGGTAGCTCGCACATGTCAATACGCCCAATTTCCCCAGAGTGATAAATTTAGGGTATCCTGGGAAAATAAGGTGGAGGATGCCGAAATTAGCTCTGCTGCCACTGCTATTATAGAGAGGTGTACCTCACCCAATACAAATGTGAGTAACAAAAACATGTCAACTTGTTAGCCAGGTCCAAGTTGTTGTTTATAGTGTATAAAGCTCTTAACAACTTGGGGCCAGTTTACTTATGAGATTGGCTTATTCCATATGCATCCACTGGACCGCTTCAATCTGCAGAAATATCACTGTTACAGATACCACATAGCACCCATTACACATCTGTAAGAAATGGTTATTTTAGTGTGGCAGCACCTACACTTTGGAACTCCCTGCCTATTGATATCAGGCAGATGCCTGCTAAAAAGGTTTTGTTTTTCCTGCAAGCCTACCAAGATGTTTTGAAAGTTGGTACAAGATTTAATCTGCATTTGGCTTATTGTTGTTTTAACTTTTCAAAAGTCTTCAATTCGGATTGCCATATTTCAAAAAGTAAACCAGAACAACCCCAAAAGTTGTCCAGCTTTTTTTTTTTTAGACAAACCACAAAGTTTGGGCAAAAATGCCAAAAAGCAACAACACCAGGGCAAACCACCGGGATAATCTGGACGTATGACAGCCTGCTTAAATTATTGTTTTATCTTAAACCGCTTTGAGCTTTCTTTGCTTTTACAATCCAGAGGTGCATAGATTTCCTGAAATAAGGCAAACAGATGAATTCATGACGCTCGTTTAGGAGGAGCTGAATGGTGTCCCTTGGGGCTCAGGCCTTACCCCCCCCCACCCGGTTTGTTCCAACACGAACACACACCTGAACAGCTTTCAGGAGGCGACATGCGCTGTCCTGTGGGAAGGGGATGTTTCCTGGCCCCTGCATCAGCTTGGTTTTTCGGCCTTTGTGTAGCATCGTCTGCCGTGGGTAACAACATTCTGTTCCTGTTTGTCACATTTTGGGAATGCTCAAGTCCAGAAAAATCACTGCTTGGCAGGCTGGTTAATTGCATCAATGCGAGCAGAAAGACCAGCTGTGCTTTATGCTCATCCATCTGCAAACGTTTGTAAGAGTCCAGTTCTTTTTGACAACTGCTGAACCCAGGCCAGCAAAGTCTTCTGCCGCTCCAGCTTTGCTCAGAGTTAGCACCAACTGCGTGCTGTAGGTGGGGATTTTTTTTTTTGGGGGGGGGAACCTTGGAAAACATGTCCTGCGGAGGTGCCACCTCTTTTTTCAGTCAAACACTTGGTAGTGGCAACAACAGGCAGCCGCCGCTTAAATTTCCCACAATGCCTGGAGCCTTGCCATGTCAGGGGCATTGTGGGAAATTAAAATGGCAGCTCCCAGTTGGATGGCATGCACCTTTGGCATGTTCCAGGGTGCTTTTTATAAAACAACAACAACACATTTTTAAAAAGTGAAAGGGGAACCATTGGTTTGTGTGCAGAATTGTAAGGAATTATATTATGAGGTAGTTTCCATCACACACTAAGAAACTTAGGGCTCATTCACATTTTCATTTGTCCCTTGATTTCTGCATTCTATGATCCTGTGGGTCTGAGAGGTTTTCGTTTTGTCCCGCCTGTTTCCCCAGGAAAACCTGCTCTTTACTGCTGCATTGGAACAAATGTCACTCTGGGTAGAGGCAGAAGGATTGATGGCTGCAAGTTACAGGGTAAGTTACAGAGAGCTCAGGTAGCTGGTGCAGATCTATCCTTATTCCTTAGCCTTACACCAACCTTTTTGTCTATTCTGTTTTGTTTTGTTCTGTCTTCCTCCCCGCTGCTCAGCCTCTGCTTGCTTCAGCCCAGCCTGCAATGTTTGAAGAAGTCTCCTGCTTCTAGGTATCTCTGTTGACTAAGCTGCACTCCTGTTGCGGAGAATGTAAATACAGCCTCTTTGTGGTTTTTGTTAAGGTTCATGGGATGCCCTCAAACACAACCGGCGAGGATTTATGTCCTTGGCGACGGTTTGGTTGTTGCCAGAGAAGAAACGACGAGCCTTGTTTTCCAAAGAGGGAGATGCTGTTGCGAAACATTTCGGATTTAATTTGGTTCGTTTGGCGGATTCAGTTACTCTTATTTCAATTTCACAGTCTTTTGAAATGGTTTAACTGCTGCGCTGTCATGAGAGCTGAGGGCCGGCCCTACCATTAGGAAGATGGGAGCAGCTGGCAGCTGCCCCACTCCCAGTCCCCCCCGTCAAGTGCTCCCTCCATCTATTTCTAGCTTCCTGGTGCTTGTACCCCATTGGTGGCAATGCTTTCATGTTGTCCTGGGCTGGCTCTCTTGCCTGGTTAGTAAGGTAAAGGTACCTCTGACCATTAGGTCCAGTCGCGGACGACTCTGGGGTTGCGGCGCTCATCTCACTTTATTTCAAGGGAGCCAGTGTTTGTCCGCAGACAGCTTCCGGGTCATGTGACCAGCATGACTAAGCCGCTTCTGGTGAACCAGAGCTGCACAACACAGAAATGCAGTTTACCTTCCCGCCGGAGTGGTACCTATTTATCTACTTGCACTTTGATGTGCTTTCGAACTGCTAGGTGGGCAGGAGCAGGGACTGAGCAATGGGAGCTCACCCCGTCGCAGGGATTCGAACCTCCGACCTTCTGATCGGCAAGTCCTAGGCTCTGTGGTTTAACCCACAGCGCCACCCGTGTCTGGTTGCCTTCTCCCAATTCATGACAGACAATGCCACCGGGAAAGGCCCCTGACTGAGCAGGCAAACTGAGAGCCGGTCACAGAATCATAGAATTGTAGAATTGGGACCTCAAGGGTCATCTAGTCCAAACCCTTTTGATGCATCCCAGGCCAGCTGGCTCAGCCATCATGTGATGCACATGGACACTGCCATGACTTTTCAAGTGGTATAAGAGTGCTTTCAACGGAGAGCCAGTGTGGTGTACTGGTTAAGAGCGGTTAACTTGTAATCTGGTGAACCGGGTTCGCTTCCCTGCTCCTCCACATGCAGCTGCTGGGTGACTTTGGGCCAGTCACACTTCTCTGAAGTCTCTCAGCCCCACTCACCTCACAGAATGTTTGTTGTGGGGGAGGAAGGGAAAGGAGAATGTTAGCCGCTTTGAAACTGCATGTGGAGGAGCGGGGAAGCGAACCCAGTTCACTGGATTACGAGACTACTGCTCTTAAACCCTACAGCACGCTGGCTCTCCTGGCATTTCTAGCCTGCTTTTAGCTAGGAAAGTCAGAGTGGTCTTCATTTAATATCACACTTGATTTTATTATTTTTAGTATCCTGGGATTTGACGATGTTAGTCTGGCTGTTACCATGCCATATGCTGTTTTGTTTTCATTTTGCTCTGTTAGCTCATGGCTGTTTTAAATTTCCTATTTGTGAGTGATTGGATTCAGAAGATGTTGTTTTTAATTTTTTGACTTTTGCTTATAATTTCTCCACGACCGTGAGCTGTTTTGGGAGGATCTGTAGGTTGTTGGGTGTTTTTTGTTTAATAAAAAGTGGCATAGAATTAATTAACAATAAGATAAAACACATGTGCGCAGTGCAGAGAGGAGCAGGTGAGTTCTTTTTGCATCCTCCCGAAAACTCAATGAAGCTGCTTAGGAACAGGTTTTGGCCAGACCAAACAAAATACATCTGAACATTGTTGTTTAGTCGTTTAGTCGTGTCCGACTCTTCATGACCCCATGGACCAGAGCACGCCAGGCACTCCTGTCTTCCACTGCCTCCCGCAGTTTGGTCAAACTCATGCTGGTAGCTTCGAGAACACTGTCCAACCATCTCGTCCTCTGTTGTCCCCTTCTCCTTGTGCCCTCCATCTTTCCCAACATCAGGGTCTTTTCCAGGGAGTCTTCTCTTCCCATGCGGTGGCCAGTCTTGGAGCCTCAGCTACAGGATCTGTCCTTCCAGTGAGCACTCAGGGCTGATTTCCTTCAGAATGGAGAGGTTTGATCTTCTTGCAGTCCATGGGACTCTCAAGAGTCTCCTCCAGCACCATACCATATATACTCGAGTATAAGTCTTCTCTTCTCATGAGGTGGCCAAAGTCTTGGAGCCTCAGCTTCAAGATCTGTCCTTCCAGTCAACTTATGAAATTCATGGTGTGGTGTTGATCTGGTGTAGGTGTCTCTTTCAAAGGGATTAGACAATCCCAGTGAGGATAGGTCTAGCAATGGCAATTAGCCATGGATGCGAATCAGAACCTCCTTGTTTAGAGACAGTCTACCCTCAGGTCTAGGTGGTTAACAGGAAATGGTCATCGCTGTCATGCAGGGTCTGCTGGAAAGAGGGCGCCAGGGTGCTTTGACTTCATCCAGGATCATTCTCCTTGCATCCTTTTGATGAAGATCATAACTCCATTATTGCCCATGTGAGGGAGCAGTCGTGGCCTGGAAGCATTCATGTGGGGAACTTTTGGCTTGTTGCTGTTCCAGAGGATTCTTTGCTAGCGCGGCTGCTCATCGTGCAATACCCACCTTTGACCAGAGCTTGTTGGTTGATACACAGATCAAATCCTTGTCTGACATGCTCCAGGAATTTTTATTGGGCATTGAAACATGTCACAGAGTGCGTGCAGAGTGGACCGCACAGATGGAAACATTGAAGAGACGCAAAGATATCTTTGCAAGGTTTAATAACAACTTCCCAAACATACATCTTGCATAGTGTCTATAATTGTCACCCGTCCATCCACCAGGGCAGAGTAAGGTACACACAGCCCATTATATATTATTCACAATTGCTAACACAGCTAATTACAGTGACTTATCAGCACCCGCTGCACTGCTACACAGCTGTAAAAACTAGGTCAGGGTATGCACCCCGCTTTTAAAGTGGTACACAATAATGAACCCTAACATTTAAACAAACTATTCAACTATTTTAAGTTTAACATGAGTCAACAGTGTGGTGCAGCAGCAGCAGCAAAAAAGCTAATGTTATTTTAGGCTGCATCAACAGAGGTATAGGGTCCAGCTCCGAACACTCCTTGCAGACCACACCTGGAATACTGTGTCCAGTTCTGGGAATGACAATTTAAGAAGGGTATTGACAAGCTAGAACGTGTGCAGAGGAGGGCGACCAAGATGATCTGGGGTCTGGAAGCGAAGCCTTATGAGGAATGGTTGAGTGAGCTGGGTGTGTTTAGCCTGGAAGAGGAGACTGAGAGGAGATATGATCAAGTTGATTCCAATCCAAAGGCCAGGTGGGACAACTCTGTCTTACAGGCCCTGTGGAAAGAAATCAGATCCCACAGGGCCCTGGTCTCATGAGACAGAGCGTTCCACCAGGCTGGGGCCAGTGTTAAAAAAGCCCTGGTCTGGTTGAGGCTAATCTGACTTCCTTAGGGCCCGGGACCTCTAGGGTGTTGTATTGCAGGGGGTTGGTCTGAATGACCCATGGGATACCTTCCAACTCTTTGATTCTATGATCTCCTATCATCCATGCCTGATTCTTTCCCATGCTGGCCGGGGCCGATGGGAGTTGAGAGCCCAAGAACATCTTGAGGGCACTAGGCCCTGTCTCAAGACCTTGAAGATACTTTCCCCTGCAACCTGAATTGCCCTGCACAAAAACTCACCGGTCCTGTCCCTTCCCCAGCCTGCGTTCTTAAGTGGCTTTCTTTGAACCTCCTGGGCTATCTGTTTTGACCACACAAGCGTGAGTTCTGGCTTTGATGGTACAAGCAGATACTTGCTTGACAACTCCAAGAGCAGGTGTCTGTTTCAGATGCGGTGAAAAGAGACACGCAGAGAGGAGAACATTTGCCCGAGGATCATGTTTGTAAGAGTCATCTTCCCACAGTGTAACAGCTAAACAAGATGTCAAGGGCTGACAGCTCCTTTTGACAAAGTTAACCTTGAAATGAACCAGAATTTCAGTTATGAGCCGTCCTGTAATTCGATGCTAACTAAATGTACTTTGAATGGAACGGCGTAATTGACATGGGAATTGTTTGAATGATGCTGGAGAGCCAAGTGCGTCGCTGCTGGTCGGCTCCTGCCTAGTGTCAAGCTCCTTTGCTTAGTTACGGCAAACTTTCCGAAGAGGAATGCAAGGCACACCATTTACAACAGCGGCAGCATGCTGTTCCTCTCTCTGGTGGTTTCTTTCTTTGCTTTTTTAGATATATAAAAAGGAAATATTTGGCTTTGGAATAAAATAAGCACATTAACGAACGGATCCTTCCAGTTCTTGGGATCCTGTACCCAGGGAGAGTTCGAACCTAACACAAGATTCTGTTGCTGAACTAGTCTGGCAAGTGAAGTTATAGGGAACCAGGCGGAGGGCCTTCTCAGCAGCCATGTCCTCTCCTCAGATGTCAAAGAGATAAATAATCATATGACCTTCCGTGGACATCTGAAGGCAGCCCTGCTTGAGGGTGCTTTTAATGTGTCATGTTCTGCTGCTGCTGCTGTTGCTGTGTTTCTGTATATTATGTTGGAAGCTGCCCTGAGTGGTTGGGGCAACCCAGTCAGGTGTGTGTGTATATCACTGTAATAATAATAATAATAATAATAATAATAATAATAATAATAATATATTGCTTTTGAATTATGGTGCTGGAGGAGACTCTTGAGAGTCCCATGGACTGCAAGAAGATCAAACCTCTCCATTCTGAAGGAAATCAATCCTGAGTGCTCACTGGAAGGACAGATCCTGAAGCTGAGGCTCCAGTACTTTGGCCACCTCATGAGAAGAGAAGACTCCCTGGAAAAGACCCTGATGTTGGGAAAGATGGAGGGCACAAGGAGAAGGGGACGACAGAGGACAAGATGGTTGGACAGTGTTCTCGAAGCTACAAACATGAGCCTGACCAAACTGCGGGAGGCAGTGGAAGGCAGGAGTGCCTGGCGTGCTCTGGTCCATGGGGTCACAAAGAGTCGGACACGACTAAACGACTAAACAACAACAATTTATTATTTATACCCCACTCATCTGGCTGGGTTTCCCCAGCCACTCTGGGTGGCTTCCAACAGAACACTGAAATAAAATAACCTCTTAAATATTAACAGCTTCCCTAAACAGGGCTGCCTTCAGATGTCTTCTAAAAACATGGTAGTTGTTCTTCTCTTTGACATCTGGTGGGAGGGTGTTCCACAGGGTGGGTGCCACTACTGAGAAGGCCCTCTGCCTGGTTCCCTGTAACTTGGCTTGTCGCAGCGAGGGAACTGCCAGAAGGCCCTCAGCGCTGGACCTCAGTGTCCAGGCAGAACGATGGGGGTGGAGACACTCCTTCAGGTATACTGGGCCTTTGAGGCTATTTAGGGCTTTAAAGGTCAGCACCAACACTTTGAATTGCGCTCAGAAACATACTGGGAGCCAGTGGAAGTCTTTCAAGACTGGTGTTATATGGTCTCTGCCGCTGCTCTTCTGACCTTCATTTCAAGGAAACAGAAGAAGAGAAGAAGAGTTTGGATTTGATATCCCGTTTTATATTATGTTATGATGTTTATAATATATTATATTATATTGTTGGGAAAGATTGAGGGCACAAGGAGAAGGGGACGACAGAGGACGAAATGGTTGGACAGTGTTCTCGAAGCTAACAGCATGAGTTTGACCAAACTGTGGGAGGCAGTGGAAGACAGGAGTGCCTGGCGTGCTCTGGTCCAGGGGGTCACGAAGAGTTGGATATGACTAAATGACTAAACAACAACAACATCCCACTTCATCACTACCCGAAGGAGTCTCAAGGCGGTTAACATTCTCCTTTCCCTTCCTCCCCCACAGCAAACACTCTGTGAGGTGAGTGGGGCTGAGAGACTTCAGAGAAGTGTGACTGGCCCAAGGTCACCCAGCAGCTGCAGGTGGAGGAGCAGGAAGCGAACCCGGTTCACCAGATTACAAGTCTACCTCTCTTAACCACTACACCACACTGGCTCACCGAACCCCAGGTAAGAACCTGGAACCTGCTTGGAGGTTAGGGGTGTGTGTGTGTGTTTCTGGAGTTGAAAGCGCTAGCCACCCTATAGACAAGACAAGGAACTTGAGATGAAGAATGAGCAGTTCCTGTCCCTGTTTGGTTCCCCCAGTGTTGGTGGGCAGAAATAAGAATCTAGAGTCCTTGAGGTCCCTCGTTTAAGCCCCTCTGAAGCAACGAAGATGGAATAAAGCACCCTTTGAAGATGGATGAGCATTAAGCACCTCTCCCAAGCACTTTGTAGAATGGAGTGCTCAGGCGTTCTGAATATAACTTTATGCTATCTAAAGGGCTTCTTAAGCTTAACCAGGAGCGCTGGCTAGAGTTAGCGGAAGATACCCCCCCAAACCAAATGGTTAGCGGAGTAAGATGGATTTCAAAACGATCCTGTCACACAGATCCATCCCTTTGGCCCTGGAGGTTGAGAGCGAGCTTACCACAGAAAGCCGAGATGCTACAGCGCGGCTGATTTAATCGTTCATTAAACATTAGGGAGAGGCCAATTATGCTGTTCAAGAGTGAGATGTTTTACGCGAAAATGACAAAAAGATACATGTAATCATTGAAATGCCAGTTTACAATCAGATAGGATGTGAAATAATCCCTTTAGCAAGCTTAAGCTTTTACATATTAATGGAACGGAATTGGGGGAGAGTTGGGAAGATGGAGGGCCGGCTGGAACGTACTCAGGAAGTTCCTAATCACGAAGTGAGTGCCTGCGATGTTGCAAAGTAAGAATTAGCACATTTATTTTGAAGTCTGCGGCAAAGATAGTTGTGGGAAATCTCTCCCGCCCCCTTAATAAGAAAAAATTGCCTGCTTTATAGCTCAGCGATGGGCACGCACTATTTGAGTGCGCTGTGCGCACACATCCAAAATCTCCCCCCCTCCCACCGGCGTCTCCCTCAAAGTCAAAACACGGGGTGACACCAGACAACTTGTTAACAGAGGAGCCATAGCTTGCTTTCCTTCTGGCAGTGCAAACCTGGCTTTGAAAAGAAGCTGCATTGCAAATTTAGGGTGGAATTCAGCATTGCGCTATGGCAAATATTCAGTCTGCGCAAACATACCAGTTGCTGGAAGCCATGGTATGGGAGAGGGCTCTTGTGCTCGGATCCTGCTTGTGGGCTTCTTACAGGCATCTGGTTTTCCACAGTGAGAACAGGATGCTGGACTAGATGGACCAATTGTCTGATCCAGCAAGGCCCTTCTTATGCTCTTTAATATGGTCCCCCAAAGGCAACCCGAATGATCAAAGGGATGCCAAGACACAAAAGGCCTCGGCAGATGTCCTTTTTAGCATGCATGGATTGATCTGTAAGCCACCTTGGGTCCTGGTCTGAGGAAAAGGTGGGATATAGATGATGATGATGATGATGATGATAATCAGTGCTCTGGAGGGTAGGAGGGTAGATTGAGGTTGAATCCTGACAAGACAGAAGTACTGTTTTGGGGGGACAGGAGGCGTGCAGGTGTGGAGGACTCCCTGGTCCTGAATGGGGCAACTGTGCCCCTGAAGGACCAGGTGCGCAGCCTGGGAGTCATTTTGGACTCACAGCTGTCCATGGAGGTGCAGGTCAATTCTGTGTCCAGGGCAGCTGTTTACCAGCTCCATCTGGTACGCAGGCTGAGACCCTCCCTGCCCACAGACTGTCGCGCCAGAGTGGTGCATGCTCTGGTTATCTCCTGCTTGGACTACTGCAATGCACTCTACGTGGGGCTACCTTTGAAGGTGACTCGGAAACTACAACTAATCCAGAATGCGGCAGCTAGACTGGTGACTGGGGGCGGCTGCCGAGACCATATAACACCGGTCTTGAAAGACCTACATTGGCTCCCAGTACGTTTCCGAGCACAATTCAAAGTGTTGGTGCTGACCTTTAAAGCCCTAAACGGCCTCGGTCCAGTATACCTGAAGGAGCGTCTCCACCCCCATCATTCTGCCCGGACGCTGAGGTCCAGCGCCGAGGGCCTTCTGGCGGTTCCCTCATTGCGAGAAGCAAAGCTACAGGGAACCAGGCAGAGGGCCTTCTCGGTAGTGGCGCCCGCCCTGTGAAACGCCCTTCCAGCAGATGTCAAAGCGATAAACAACTACCTGACATTCAGAAGACATCTTAAGGCAGCCCTGTTCAGGGAAGTTTTTAACGTGTGATCTTTTACTGTATTTTTGGTTTTTATGGAAGCCGCCCAGAGTGGCTGGGGAGGCCCAGCCAGATGGGCGGGGTATAAATAATAAATTATTATTATTATTATTATTATTAGGACCCGAACCCATGGCTTCAAGTTACAAGAATGGAGATTCCGACTCCACATCAGGAAGAACTTTCTGGCAGTAAAGAGCTGTTTGACAGTGGAACGGTCTCTCTCTGGAGCTGGTGGACTCTCCTTCCTTGGAAGTTTTTAAGCAGAGGTTGGATGGACATCTGTCAGGGATGCTTTAGCTGAGATTCCAGCATTGCAGGGTGTTGGCCTGAATAATAATAATAATAATAATAATAATAATAATAATAATAATAATAATAATTTTTATTTATACCCCGCCCTCCCCGGCCAGAGCCGGGCTCAGGGCGGCTAACAACAGTAAAAACTACAGTAAAAACAAAATAGGGGAAAAACCCCCAATTTAAAATACAGGTTAAAATGCAATTTAAAATGCAGCCTCATTTTAAAAGTGGCCCATAGATCAAAACCATAAGGGGAGGGAAACATAAGGGTCAGACTGTGTCCAAACCAAAGGCCAGGCGTAACAGCTCTGTCTTGCAGGCTCTGCAGAAAGATGTCAAGTTCCGCAGGGCCCTGGTCTCCTGTGACAGAGCGTTCCACCAAGTCGGGGCCAGTACTGAAAAGGCCCTGGCCCTAGTTGAGACCAATCGAACCACATTGTGACTTGGGACCTCCAAAATATTGTCATTTGTCCCTTGGTGTCCCTTCTAACTCAACAGTGTTTATTGCCATGTTACTTTATCAAATATTTGCTTCCTGTATGAGCACCCTGAATTATTTTCAAATAATCTTTTGTGGTTCTTGTTGTTGGTTTTTGAATTGCTGTTTTCATCGGCTCTCGACCAGGGAGAGGAACAAATTTTGTAAAGTGTGTTTTGGTCAGGAACCCGTGTCCTCCCTCTTCCCCCCTCTACTCCCCCCCTAAGCAGCGTTTGAACGATGACAGAGGACACCACGGTGCAGCAACGAGCTTTGATGCACGCTTTTTTGCTAACCAAGGTTACTTGCGAAACGGTCATCTCAGCCCCTTCCTCTCGCTCCCTGCCAGAGGGATGCCATGGTTGCTGCTCTCGCCTTGCATTGCTGCTGGGCAACGGACCCAAACGGCACTGGAGGGAAAAATGTATTCCAGAGATAATATTGAGAGGAAAGGAGGAGAAGAAGAAACTGGCAACCAGGAGTGGTGTTTCCTCCCCCCCCCTTTGCGTCTATGGAAACACCTGTTGGAATGGTTGCTGCTTTGGGAAGAGCGGGATGAAGAGAGACAGCTGTAAGGGAGCCAGCGGCAGTGGGAGCCTGCTACCAGGATGGTCCTGTGCCAGCCAAAAGATGTGCCAGGCTATTTGGCACGCTGTCAGATATCTGGGTTTCCACTCTGCTTGCCAGCTTGCAAACACAGGGAATTCTTCAGCATCAACACTGCGGCTAGCCCCATGCCCACAACCCCCATGTTGGGTGTTTATAATCCTTGATGTTGGCTGGGTTTTCCTACCCCCACCCCACCCGCCCCACACTCCTTTGCCCCCCCCCCAGTGAAAAAGCAAAGGTAAGTCCCGAACACCAACCCTATAGCATTGTAGCGGCAATTGGTACAGAAACAAAAGCATCACTCTAAGGTTTTTGGCAAGGGCCCTTGCGAATCTGCTGGGTGCTTTCCCTTCCTTTCCTGCCTCCCTCTCCTCAAAAGCAAACAACGGTCTTTATCTCCTGCAAACACTTTGCTAACCTGCCCGCTTCTTCAGTGTACACGTCTTAAAATTCTGGAAGCAAAAGAGCTCGACTTTGAGAAGTTGTGTGTTTGTTTGTCCCCCCCCCCGCCGACAATGGCACGGAGGTTGTCGTAAGAAAAGTCTGATGGGTGGTGGGCCTTTGGAAGGAGATAGGGGTGGCATCTGCTCAGCACAAAAAGGCATTAGGGAGACTTCAACAAAGGTCTGTATAGTTAAAGCCATGGTTTTCCCAGTAGTGATGTATGGAAGTGAGAGCTGGACCATAAAGAAGGCTGATTGCCGAAGAATTGATGCTTTTGAATTATGGTGCTGGAGGAGACTCTTGAGAGTCCCATGGACTGCAAGAAGATCAAACCTCTCCATTCTGAAGGAAATCAGCCCTGAGTGCTCACTGGAAGGACAGATCGTGAAGCTGAGGCTCCAATATTTTGGCCACCTCATGAGAAGAGAAGACTCCCTGGAAAAGACCCTGATGTTGGGAAAGATGGAGGGCACAAGGAGAAGGGGACAACAGAGGACGAGATGGTGGGACAGTGTTCTCGAAGCTACCAGCATGAGTTTGACTAAACTGTGGGAGGCAGTGGAAGACAGGAGTGCCTGGCGTGCTCTGGTCCAAAGGGTCATGAAGAGTCGGACACGACTAAATGACTAAACAACAACAGGGAGACTTCTTGAATGCTTCTGTCCCAAAGCTCAACAAGGGGAGGTTCTGGGGTTGAAGGGGTCTTATCGGTGAAAAGAAATTCTAGGAAAGAGAGTCTCGAGAATATTTTTTAAAGAAGAAAACCCACTGTAGGCTACATGACCACTTTCCTGCTCTGCTGGGACTTGAGACAAAGGAACTGGAAGCAAGAACGAAGCAGCTCTCTTCAGGCAGGTCAGGACCCTGGACAGCTGCCCGTGACCTTGCTAGCTGAGCTTTGGAAGGCGGTGTTTCAGCAATGAGTTGGGGACATCTGAGGGCTTGTATAGGTTGGAAAGGCAATTGACCTTGTCTCCTTGAGAAGCTGGCTGTGCTGATTTTAAAGGTCCATGTCTGATTTTGCAGGTGCTGACTTGTACTCTATGGAAGGGATGGGGATGTTACTGAGGGATCATCCTCTGAGCCTGCACAATGCAGAAAAGCTACATCCTCAAATCAGAAGTACCCACTGAGCCCCCCACCCATAATAATAATAATAATAATAATAATAATAATAATAATAATAATAATATTTATACCCCACACATCCAGCTGGGTTTCCCCAGCCACTCTGGGTGGCTCCCAATACAGTGGCACCTCGGGTTAAGTACTTAATTCGTTCCGGAGGTCCGTTCTTAACTTGAAACTGTTCTTAACCTGAAGCACCACTTTAGCTAATGGGGCCTCCTGCCGTTGCGCCTTCGGAGCACGATTTCTGTTCTCATCCTGAAGCAAAGTTCTTAACCTGAAGCACTATTTCTGGGTTAGCAGAGTCTGTAACCTGAAGCGTATGTAACCTGAAGTGTATGTAACCCAAGGTACCACTTTAGATTAAAAACAGAATAAAACATCAAGTAACCTGGATTAAGTAAACAGGATTTCTTAATCATCTATATCAGTGGTTCCCAAACTTTTTCCGGTCACTGCTCCTTTGGTTCCATAAACTCACCCCCAGTGGTCCCTACCCTACTGTATTAAAAGCATTATTCAGAATAGTGGCTTGCACTACCTACTAAGGAAGATAATAGCACAATAAAATTCAAAACAGTAACAATTAATTGCTGTCAGGAGTGCATGCAGGAGCCAGGCCCTGTGACTGGTAGGGCCTCGCAGGACTGGGGCTTTCCTGAGTTTGGCCTGGAAGGGCAAGGCGCGGCCACACAGGTGAGGCTTGACAGAAGACTTGTAGCACCTGGTGGCAAGGGCCAGGAGGGGTATATAAGACCAACATTTCCCTCTTGCTCTTTGCCACAGCAACACACTACCCACCTAGCTGTGCTTCGGTTTCCTGACTCTTGGACCCTTGGCTTCCTGACTCCTGGTTTCCTGATTCGGGGACTCTTGGCTTCCTGACCCCTGGACTGCTGACCCTGGACTGCTGCTTCCTGCTTCCTGATGCACCAAGCCAGGACTCTGGCTGCCTGTAACCCGGACCGTGACAATTGCACATTCATTCAAAATCCAATTAGTTTAATTAATGAAACAAAATGGATGATCCAACAGTACCAGCTTTGCAGAGTCTGAGATTTACAACTCCAGCACCGCTGCCTCTCTAGTGCCCCCCTAGGTAATTCTGCCCCCCCGGGTGATACTACCCACCTTGGAAACTCCTAATCTATATCTTCTTGTAGGCAGTGTGAGGGACTGATTTGGGGGTCATGGCAGGTATTGCTCTTGATGGAACGTACCATGTCGTCCTGGAGATGTGGAGCACCATCAAAACATCACTTCCCCTTTGAAGACCCCTTTTCAAGTATGCTTTCCTTTAGTAAACTTTCTCTCCTTGTAACGCTCCCATCAAAGATAAGGGAGGCCTTTCCCTTTTCTGGCTTCTTGAGGCCAGGATTAGCATCTGTGTGCATCCACTCCTGATGTCTACCTTGCAGGTGCAGCTCAAAGAACCAGCAGCCATCCTTCAATTGGCTCCTCAATAATAGAGTTGTTTCACCCCATTGCAACCAACCTCCTTGTTCCCCTTCCTCTCTGTCTACCAGCTGAGCCCCAGAGGGCTAGAAGGAAGAGGGTCTCTGTCTGAACTTTAAAGTTTAGCAGAAGAAGAAAGCCACACTCTCCTTAAACGGACGGATGGATGTTGTAAATAATGAGAGGGACTTTGATTACTGCGTCGGATGTATTGAGTTTTCTCTTCAAACAAAGCAAAACAAAAACCAGGAGAAGGGGAGGGAGGAAAAACCTCTTCCCTCCCCCCCATCATATTTCACTTTGTGGCTGATTTTCTGGGCTCTGCTGTGTGTTCTTCCTCAGAAAAGTGTTATGAGAATCAATATTTAGACAGAATAAGCCTTAATCACAACAGAGTTATGCCTCATTAAAGAGGGATTCCTTTCGCTGCCTTCAGACGGTGAGGCACAATGTATCAAGAGCAAACAAGTGTCTTGGTTTCCTATTTGGGGTGTTCCTCCTCCTGCTTCTCCTTCTGTGTAAACAAGAAAAAAATTTTTTTTTTGGTTTGCAGGAGGAAAAAAACCACGTCTTCTAGTTCACCCTCGGTTGCCAGCTGGGATGTTAAGAAAACATGGCTGAGGTAGAAGGAATGAAGGAAGGTCCTTCAGAAGTTATCTATGTTCTCTCTCCATTGTTGAAGGAAGAGGGTGCTGGACTAGGTGGGACTTTGGCCTGATCCACAAGGACTCTTCTTGTCTTCTTGAGCTGCCTTGCATCAGGTTGGACTAACCAGCCCAATATTGTATCCTTCAGGAGTGGAGAGTCTCAGGCCCAGCAGCTGAAGATGAGCACCAGAATCACCTGCAGGATCAGGCCAAGGTTCCGCCCAGTCCATCATCCTGTTCTCATAGTGGCCAATCAAATACTTACAGGAAGCCTGATTTCAACAGCACTCTCCCAACAGTTAAAGTGTTTCATCGGCTACTTACTTCCATGAATGTACAAGCACGATTTTGTAGCATTTCCAATGTCCTCCGGGACCACAGATACAACCTCATTTGCAGTTGTAAAGCAGTGTGAAGTTTCAGGTCAAGTTCTCATGCTAAGGTAAAGGGACCCCTGACAGTTAAGTCCAGTCGCGAACGACTCTGGGGTTGCGGTGCTCATCTCGCTTTATTGGCCGAGGGAGCTGATGTTTGTCTGCAGACAGTTTTTCCAGGTCATGTGGCCAGCATGACTAAGCCGCTTCTGGCAAAACCAGAGCAGCGCACAGAAACACAGTTTACCTTCCTGTTGGAGTGGTACCTATTTATCTACTTGCACTCTGACATGCTTTCGAACTGCTAGGTTGGCAGGAGCTGGGACCGAGCAACGGGAGCTCACCCTGTTGCGGGGATTCGAACCGCCGACCTTCTGATCAGCAAGCCCAAGAGGCTTGATGGTTTAGACCACAGTGCCACCCGCACAGAATCAGTAGATTTTTCATGAAATGTTCATCCCCTCCAGTTGTCTATATTGAGAAGGGAAAATATAGTGAATGATAAAGTGGAGTTAGATTTAGTACTGTTTAGTTAAAAGTTTTGAGATCCACCCTCTTCAGTAATACCGCTGAAATATATATATATATATAGAGAGAGAGAGAGAGCGAGAGAGAGAGCTCTATTCCTGCATTACTAAGGAAGGTCAAAGGCAAAACATTTAGCTAAATTGTGTTAAATTTGTCTGTTTTGTCATTCACTTATTTTCCATATACAGTGGTACCTTGGGTTACAGATGCTTCGGGTTACAAACTCTGCTAACCAGGAAGTGTTGATCCAGGTTAAGAACTTTGACCCAGGATAAGAATGGGAATTGTGCCCTGGCAGTGCAGCGGCAGCAGGAGGCCTCATTAGCGAAAGCACGCTTCAGGTTAAGAACGTATCTCTGGAACGAATTAAGTTCTTAACCTGAGGTACCACTGTATCCTTGTTTAGTGTTGGTTAGCAAAGAAAGGAGATTCTGACAAAACATCAGGAAGAACTTTCTGATGCTAAGAGCTGTTCAACAGGGGAAAGGACTACCTCAGAAGGTGGTAGACTTCACCAGAGGCTTTTAAACAGTGGTTGGATGTTCACGTGCCAGGGATTGCTGAGCTGTGATTCCTGAATTTCAGTGGGTTGGACTAGATGATTTCTGGGGGTCCCTTTCAATTCTACAGTTATGTGCTTCTTTTATCCTTCTAGGATCCAGAGTCTACTTGCTTGCAGTGCAGTTCAGCGGCTTGTGGGGTGTGATAATGCGTGTGTGCATTCATTCTGTGTTTTGAGAAAGGCAAAAGACTTAATAACATATCACAATTAAATTATATAATTGCATCCCCCCACCTCCCCAGAAGAGAATGTTTTCCTGTGTGGTGTAGGGAATGAAATGCATAACTCAATCTTGTCTTTCTTTCCCCCCCTCTCTAAGAGAGAAATAAAATCTGTATTTAAATGGCTGTGGAACATTGTGCATTTAAAGTGCACAGCAAGCTTTTCCCTAAAGCACTCCATAGGATATGTAAATCTTTTGATCTCTCACAAAATGCATGAGTTTCGTAAAGAATAACGAGCGCTGGCTTGGGAGGAACAATATTGACTGTCACTGCAGTGAGCTCAGGCCCAGCCATTATACGTGTGGCTTTTTGCAGTTTAACTGCAAGGCAGAGTCCTGTGACTATTTCTAATGCATTCTAATAGCTGCTAAAAGAGATTTTATTTCATAATAGATGCATTCTTTCTTTTGGGTCTGACAAGCTCTTATTTCAATTTGTTCCTTTACGTTTCTTCCTCTTTCATTATAAACATCTGTAGGGGTGGGGAGGAAGAAGGAGGGAGCGGGGCGGAAATCCCACGTTCGAGCAGAGTAGGAGTTGCAAGTCAAAACAATTAAGAATATTACTCAGTTGTTAAACCGAAATAGGAGAGGTGGAGCAACAACGATAGATTGCGTGGCTGCGACAAAACTGGGAGATGCCTCCAGTACCTTTCAAGATGTCAGTGGATCAGGAGGGGAGGTAGCCCCAAATGGTTTCTCAGTGACCTGGAAACTACAACTAATCCAGAATGCGGCAGCTAGACTAAACGGCCTCGGTCCAGTATACCTGAAGGAGCGTCTCCACCCCCATTGCTCAGTCCACCTTGAGGGCCTTCTGGCAGTTCCCTCCCTGCGAGAAGTGAGGTTACAGGGAACCAGGCAGAGGGCCTTCTTGGTAGTGGCGTCTGCCCTGTAGAACGCCCTCCCATCAGATGTCAAAGAAATAAACAACCATCTGGTTTTTAGAAGGAATCTGTAGGCAGCCCTGTTCAGGGAAGTTTCCGTGCGCTGCTCTGGTTCGCCAGAAGCGGCTTAGTCATGCTGGCCACATGACCCGGAAGCTGTATGCCGGCTACCTCGGCCAATAAGGTGAGATGAGCGCTGCAACCCCAGAGTCGGCCACAACTGGACCTAATAGTCAGGGGTCCCTTTACCTTTACCTTGAGTGATCGCCAGAGAAGAAGAACAGGATACTTCCTATCCAGTCTCCTGCTTCAGTTTCTGCCTCTGATTCTGAACTTCTCTCTGGCACGGATTCTTCTCGCTCACTAAACCCTGTTACATCTTCAGCTTCTGACTCCTCCTCTTCCCAGTCTTCTCCCTCTGACCGCTCATCACTGTCCCACCACCAATCCCCTGGCTCTGAGCCTTCTTCCCTTGGGGTTTCCCCAACTGGTTCCTCCCACCATTCCTGTGTCCAACCAGCCCATGACATAGTCAAGGACAGCCGTATGCACTGTGAATTTTTTCTAACCTCTTTTAAGCCAGTGTGGTGTAGTGGTTAAGAGCGGTAGTCTCGTAATCTGGGGAACCGGGTTCGCGTCTCCGCTCCTCCACATGCAGCTGCTGGGTGACCTTGGGCCAGTCACACTTCTTGAAGTCTCTCAGCCCCACTCACCTCACAGAGTGTTTGTTGTGGGGGAGGAAGGGAAAGGAGATTGTTAGCCCCTTTGAGACTCCTTAAAGGGAGTGAAAGGCGGGATATCAAATCCAAACTCTTCTTCTCTTCTTCTTAAAGCCACTAAGATGGTGGACATCACTACTTCTTCTGGGATTGAATTCCATAGTTTAACTATGTCCTGAATCTCCCAGCATTGAACTTTATTGGATGTCCCTGAGTTTTACTATTATGAAAGGTGGGCATCTCTATAGTCCTTCTTCACACCATGGAATTATTCCATTCGTCTCTATATTGTCCTCTTTTACTTGCCCAACATCTGATAAACATTTTGAAGTATTGCAAAAGGAGCAGGAAAACCACATATAATTTACAAGGGGAAACGTTTTGTCTCTTAACCTGTTTCCCCCCGTTCCTGTGCTTTGAGGAGGTGGTAATATATTGGAAGTGTGAGTGTAACCTGGGAAGATTATTCATGTCACATGCTTGCCGACTTCTTGGCTAGGTAGCTTTCAACAAAAGGAGGATATTCAGTTACATTCATCTTGGTTCTTAATAAACTAGTAAATCTCCCATTGTTCTTTGTTGTTCAATTATAAAAGCCATGTGTATGAGACTCTAGGTACTTTAAGATAACCGCAGCTGTAAAGATAGACAAAAAGAGAGAGAGAAACCCTCTAAAAACACTTTATAGATTTGCATCGGAACAAAAAAATTGCCATTGTTTATCGCATTTTGATGAATACGGTTTTGCGAATTGAAATGGCTTTTCTTAGGAAATGGCTGTAAAGATTGCTCTTTGAATGTGGCACACAATGCACACTTTTTATTCATCCAGGTAATGAAGATGTGTGGAAGCCCGGGCCGAGAGGAAGATGCAATGAGCCAGTGAAACCCGATTTGAAAGCTACCTTATAAAGATGTTTCTCAGAATGCATTTGTCCCCAAATGTTTTTGTTATGGAACATAGGTAGATAAAGATATAAATATAAATATATATTCATTCATATCCTTAGGGCTGATAGTCGCTCTCAGTGTAGACCCATTAAAATTCAATTTGCATTACTTTCTCTCTCTTCTGTTGGTGCCTTGTAATATCTATATCCATACCTATATCTGAATGAAATGAATGAACCTTAGCTACCCATTCACATCAATTTAACTAGGTCTGATACTAGCGACCAATGAAGGTCTACCAGGCTTGTCTGATGAGCATGAAGAAGAAGAAGAAGAAGAAGAAGAAGAAGAAGAAGAGGAGGAGGAGGAGGAGTTTGGATTTGATATCCCGCCTTTCACTCCCCTTCAGGAGTCTCAAAGCGGCTAACATTCTCCTTCCCCTTCCTCACTCTGTGAGGTGAGTGGGGCTGAGAGACTTCAAAGAAGTGTGACTGGCCCAAGGTCACCAAGCAGCTGCATGTGGAGGAGCGGAGATGCGAACCCGGTTCACCAGATTACGAGTCTACGGCTCTTAACCACTACACTACACCACACATGCTGCTTTATGGTAGTGAGACATGGGTGACTTTTACCTGCCAGGAGTGATGCTTCAGTGCCTCCCACATGTGTTGCATCATGAAGATTTTGGGCATGGCCTGGCAGGACACAGTCTCAGACAAAGATGTGCTCTCCGAAGCCAACATTCCAAGCTTGTCTGTGCTCTTGTCTCAGCAACATCTCTGCTGTCTTGGTCATGTTGATAGTATAGGATAGCAGGAGCCCCAAGGATGTGCTCTACGGGGAGCTGGCTTCAGGCACCAGAAGGGGAGAAGGAGAGAAGGAGGAGAAGGAGAGAATAAGAAGAGAAGGAGAGATGGAGAAGAGGAGGAGAAGGAGAGAAGAAGAAGAGGAGAAGGAGAAGGAGAAGGAGAGGAGAAGGAGAAGAAGAGAAGGAGAAGGAGAGAAGAAGAAGAGGAGAAGGAGAAGAAGAGGAGAAGAAGGAGAGGAGGAGAAAAGAAGAAGAGAAGGAGAAGGAGAGAAGAAGAGAAGGAGAAAGTGGTGGTAGTAGTAGTATTTATATCCCACACATCTGGCTGGCTTTCCCCAGCCACTCTGGGCAGCTCCCAACAGAATATTAAAACACGATAAAAAACCCAACATTAAAAACTTCCCTAAACAAGGTTGCCTTCAGCTGTCTTCTTAAAGTCAGGTAGTTGTTAATTTCCTTGACATCTGATGGGAGGGCATTCCACAGGGCGGGTGCCACTACCGAGAAGGCCCTCTGTCTGGTTCCCTGTAACCTCACTTCTTGCAGGGAGGGAATTGCCAGAAGGCCCTCGGCGTTGGACCTCAGTGTCCGGACTCAACGATGGGGGTGGAGACACTCCTTCAGGTATACCGGGCCGAAGCTGTTTAGGGCTTTAAAGGTCAGCACCAACACTTTGAACTGTGCTCGGAAATGTACTGGGAGCCAGTGTAGGTCTTTCAAGACCGGTGTTATGTGGCCTCGGCGGCCGCTCCCAGTCACCAGTCTAGCTGCTGCATTCTGGATTAGTTGTAGTTTCTGGGTCACCTTCAAAGCACCAACTGTGGTGCTGAACCACAGCTCTAATCAACCCCAGCACCCATGCTAAGCGGTGTGGGGTGCTGGGAGTTGTAGTTCAACGACAGGTGAGGGCCAAAATTTTCCCACACCAGGCTTTGTCTTGATGCTGCAACCCACAGTTACAAATACTTCAGCCGAGAACTAATCTTTTGTGGTCTGAAACTTGGGGAGGAAATGTCCCCAAGAATACTGGAAGCAGCAATGGAGAAGGAGCCAGGAGCTCTGGCTCCAGAAGTGCCAGGAAAAAAGCAGTTGCCAGTCCCTGGGAGGAGATCCAAAGCAGAACATCTTGTGCCTACTTGGTCCTAATTCAAAGTTTTAGCTACCAAGGCTCCAGAACACCCGACAGCCACTTTTCTAGCTACTGAATACGCCATTCTTGCAAGTAACATATAACACCCAGGCTTGGCCTCTGAGCTTGAAATCCCTGAAGCCGTGGATCTGCTCACACAACTTCCTCACAATTATTTACGAGTTCTTTTTTTTAAAAAAATTAGCTGCTCTGGAACAGATGGATGAAATGGGGAGGGGGGGGGGGCGGGAGAGAATGAAAGAAGCGAAGGTGCCCACAGGAAAGAATCAAAACGATGGAAATGTAAAGCAGCAGAACATATAGATGAATACCTGCTCTGAAATGCCACCCAGCATCCGAAACGTGCAATTTCCCCCAGGGGAAACCTCGTATCAAAGACTGCAGGTTGTTCCAGCAGAGCTGATCAAACCAGTTCCTCATGAAACGAGAGTCGCTGCCTCTCACGCGAACCTACCTCATGAGGTCGTTGTGAGGGTGAAACAGGGTGGATGGGGTAGAACCCATGGCACACATGCTACCTTGAGTTCCTCAGGGGAATGGCAAAATATACCGTATTTTTCGCTCCATAAGCAGCTATCCGCAAGCCTGGAGAGGGCAGCGGGAACTCCTGCTGCACTCAGAAGGCTTGCGGATAGCTTCCTGAAGCCTGGAGAGCGAGAGGGGTCGGTGCGCACCAACCCCTCTCGCTCTCCAGGCTTCAGCGAAAGCCTGCATTCGCCCCATAGGACGCACACACATTTCCCCTTCATTTTTGGAGGGGAAAAAGTGCATCCTATAGAGCGAAAAATACGGTAAATGCAATCCGAAAATAAATTTTAACATGCGAGTGAACGTGTTAATAAAGCAGTGCTTTATTTATTGGCTGGGAAGCAAAGTAAGGAAAGGAAATGTTGTAAATAGTAACAAAGAGAGGTGATGTGGTGCAGTGCTTAGATTGCGGGACTAGGACTTGGAAGACCACAGTTCGAATCTCCACTCAGCCAGGAAGCTCACTGGGTGACCTTGGGCCAGTCACTCGCTCTCAGCCTAACCTACCTCACAGGGTTGTTGTTTGGGGGCTAAAATGGGCAGAGGGGGGGAAGTATGTCCTGACCTTTTAGCTCCTTGGAGGAAAAATGGGATATAATGACCGCTCCCCACATTAAATGGGGGCGCCCTTTACGTGGTCATGCGCAGCCCCCTGGGCCCTATGAGGCACCATTAGCACAGGCTTGGCTTCACCTTCCCCAGGTGGGATACCTGGAGGTCTCCGCCTACCTCAGCCAGTTGTCCAATCCCGCCTGGGGAGGCGTTGCCAAGGTGACCAGGCCAGGTAGGGGGAGGGACCACCCTGCCCACACAATTGGGGGAGGATCTTACCTGGGAATCGTCAGTTGGCTCCAGAGCTTCTCCCAGACTTCTTCTGCAGGTTAACCTTTTCTCCACAGGTACGTGGGCGCTGCTACGTCAAGGTCGCTGTTGAAGGGCCGGAAAGGAATCCCTCTGCATTGGCAGGTTTGCCTTTCCCGTAGCAAAACGTCACAACTTTGGCGGTATCAGGCCTTGGGCGGAATCCTTTAGTCTATCTTCCCTAAATTGGGGGTGGGCGTGTAGCCCCCCTTCTCTTTGTGACAGCGATACCAGGGTTCCCCGTTAAAGGGGTTGTTTTGAGGGGAGGCTTTGGCTGTACGCCGAGAGGTTGTCATTGCTCTCCCCTGTGACGGTGGCGTAACGAGGGCGGGCTCTCTCTGCTTGAACATACCATATTTTTCGCTCCAGAAGGCGCACCTGACCATAAGGCACACCTTCTTTTGGGGGGGGGGGAATTCAAGAAAAAAAATATTATTTAAAGGGAGTGCTGAGCAGAGCCTGTATTCATCCCGGGCTCTGCTCAGCACTCCCTTTCATGAGCCGCGTGGAGCGTGTGTGCGGCGCTTGCAGGCTTTTCCCCGAGGAGAGAGGGCCTTCCCGCTGCTCCCCAAGCTTGTGGGGCTGGCGGTGGGGGGAGCCCGGGTTCCCCCCCCCCCAGCCCCAGGGACCACACATTCGCGCCATAAGACGCACAGACATTTCCCCTTAGATTTTAAGAGGAAAAAAGTGTGTCTTATGGAGCGAAAAATACGGTATGTTCTCCAGAGCCAGCCCATCCCACACACACTTTCTGGATAACCCTGATGTTCCCCAGATCCCCCGCGGGGGACTGGGAAGGATAAATGCCCACTGGCTGAGCCAAGGTCTACTCACATCTGAAACATAATAAAGTTGTGGCCAATTTTAATCCCATAGCACGTTGTCTTGACTCGTTATTCCACACGGGGCCGCCCAGGGTTTGGGGGACTCCGCCTGTCCACGCAAATGTAATCAATAAAGATATTGGCATGACCTATGCCCTTATACCTCCTTGCAGAGAACCATGGGTATTTGTTTATTTCTGCCACCTCCCAGCCACCTGCCCTCTCCTTTGGCCCAGTCCCTGCCCAACTGTGTGAAAAGGTATTTCTTTAATCTCAGGTCGGCGACTGAGATGAGGGGCTTGAAGGACATGTATTAAGCATCTCTCAGCAATCCAGCCGTCCGAGAGCGGAAGGTCAGGCGATTTGACTCTTCCCAGAAGCCCTTGAACAATGCAATTATTCAGGAAGGAAATTTCAAATTATTTTCATTAGACTTCTGTTTTTCCAATCTAACCAAAGTGATTAATTAGGGATTAAAATATTTACACTCTGCGCGCTGCCTTGGCACAGCGCTAGAATATTTAAGCGTTCTGCTAAAGGGGTCAGCTATTTTCCAGGACTTCTGGTATTCTGTTTTGTTTTTTTTAGAAGCATTTTCCCCCCTGGGGAGTGGAAGAGAGACACTTGTTGCGGTTGCATATAGAAGCTGAACTTCACAGGAATCTTTTCCTCCGCGGCCAACATTTGCACTTAACCACACCATAACTCTGGAGCAAAGACTTAAGAAAAATGCACATATCTACCGAGGAATCAGTTTACCAGCTATGAATGTTCGCTCCAACCATTTTTGGAATCTGTCAGCAAACTTTTAAGACTTGTGAGAAACCCCCTTTTTTAAATGGATTTTATTATGAGGAGGAAAAGGTGCAAAACATTTAAATGCCTTTTGTATACAAAAGAAGTATCAGCAAGCCGCTCCCAACAGAGGAAAGCTGTTGTGCTCATTAATATCCAAATAATATCTAGCTTTTGTAAAGTTAATAAAAGGGGACTATCGCCTCGACCACCACCACACAGAGGTCTGTAATTGTTTTCTGCTCTCTCTCTCTCTCAAGGGGACCCATTCAGCTGACACGGAAATTTCAGCCAGTCTTGAAATCTTCCCAAACCATTCTTTCAACGAAGGGGTAGCTGAATAGTGCCATTTCTTTGCAATTAAAATCTTTGCTGAAGTTAGCAGATTCCAGGCTTGCTCCTGCTGCTGTTACGTGGAAAGCTACTGGCATTTCAAAGCAATACTAGGGACCATATTGCATTTTGTGCTTGTTGTCCTATTTTAACCCCCCCCCCCGGGTATTTCCTACACATGCACAAACACCCAACCCCAGAGATTAACTTGTGGGATGCAATGATATAATTGTCTAGTATTCTTTCTTTCTTTCTTTCTTTCTTTCTTGCTTTCTTGCTTTCTTGCTTTCTTGCTTTCTTTCTCCCCACCTAAACCCCAGTTAAATCTTTGTTAATTAATCTAAATTAATTAATCTAAAGATTTTACAGTTTCCCATTTTTCTTGACACACAAGTCATGTCCCTATTCCATGTGGTTAGCCTCCGAGTGAATGTCGTCTGAAGCATCGATCTTGAACACTGGTCTTGAAAGACCTACATTGGCTCCCAGTACGTTTCCGAGCACAATTAAAAGTGTTCGTGCTGACCTTAAAAGCCCTAAATGGTCCAGTATACCTGAATAAGCGTCTCCACCCCCATCGTTCTGCCCGGATGCTGAGGTCCAGCGCCGAGGGCCTTCTGGCGGTTCCCTCGTTGCAAGAAGCCAAGTTACAGGGAACCAGGCAGAGGGCCTTCTCGGTAATGGCACCTGCCCTGTGGAACGCCCTCCCACCAGATATCAAAGAGAACAACAACTACCAGACTTTTAGAAGGCATCTGAAGGCAGCCCTGTTTAGGGAAGCTTTTAATGTTTAATAGACTATTGTATTTTAATGTTCTGTTGGAAGCCGCCCAGAGTGGCTGGGGAAACCCAGCCAGATGGGCAGGGTATAAATATTAAATTAAATTAATATTATTATCGATCGATTAAATAACTTGATTCTGCTTAAAATAGTATTGAGCTGCATTTAACCAGCTGAACATTTTCTGCCACCTCTCACGGTATTGTGTCAGGTGGTCTTGTTAGTTAGGGGAGCTTACTTCCAGCTATGGCTGGTTCACCAGCTACAGCAGTTTGTGGATCAAAATAGAATCATAAAATCGTAGAATTGTAGAGTTGGAAGGGACCCAAGGGTCATCTAGTCCAACCCCTGCAATGCAGGAATCTCAGCTAAAGCATCCACGACAAGATGGCCATCCAACCTCTGCTTAAAAACCTCCAAGGAGTGGGAGTCTGTTCCACTACTGAACAGCTCTTACTGTCAGAAAGTTCTTCCTGATGTTTAGTAGGAACATCCTTGTAACTAGAAGCCATTGGTTCGAGTCCTACCCTCCTGAGCAGGAGAACACAAGCTTGTTCCCTCCTCCATGTGACAGCCCTTGAGATATTTGAAAATGGCTATCATATCTCCACTCAGTCTCCTCTTTTTTTGCATGCTAAGCATGCCCAGATCCTTCAAGCACTCCTCATAAGGCTTGGTTGTGTTGAATGGTTTCTTTAAGTATTAAGGTTCATTATTGTTTCACGAGATGTGTGTCTCTTTAAAGGCCAGAGCAAATAACATGACCTAGTTTTACAGCTGTGAAGCAGTATAGCAGGTGCTGTTAAGTTGTGTTAATTAAGTTGCGTCAGCAGTTGGGTATAGTATATAAAGAGCGGCATGTAGTTCTCTCAGTACCCTGGTGAATGGGGTGGTGGATGGGTCATGCTTATTGATATACAGTGGTACTTCGGGTTAAGTACTTAATTCGTTCCGGAGGTCCGTTTTTAACCTGAAACTGTTCTTAACCTGAAGCACCACTTTAGCTAATGGCTCTCGCCATCAGAAAGTTCTTCCTGATATTTAGTAGGAATCTCCTTGCTTGAACCTTGAAGCCATGGGTTCAAGTCCTACCCTCCAGAGCAGGAGAAAACAAGCTTGCTTCATCTTCCATGTGACAGCCCTTGAGATATTTGAAGATGGCTATTGTAATGGGAAATGGTGTTGCTCATGCGTAAAACTCCAAACTGCTCCAAGCAGGTTATATAGCTCAAACTTTCCCTGGTTTGACAGCGCCTTGCAACGTGACTGTCTTAATCACTGCCAGAATCCGTCAGTGGGCGTTTCCTGAACTTCTTCCAACATAAAAATTCCTTGACCCCCAGTCTCCGCCTAGCTTCTCTGCGCGGAAGCCTTCTGCGCAGAGTAGGCGTGCCAAGCGGAGGTCCTGCGCTCTCCCCACTGGTCTCACTGGCAGAGTCTCGGAGCCTTCCCTCCGAAGTACTCTCAGCCTCCCCTTTCTTCCTGGTGTCACCTTGGTTTCCTTCCCCAGCGGAAGCTCTCCCTCTCTCCTTGCTGGTTCCCTCCCCTGCATCCTCGGAGCGACTTCCCTCTCCGTTGATCTCTGATGTCAGTTCCCTGACAGCTATCATATTTTCTCCAAGTCTCTTGTTTTCCAGGCACAACACTGGGTTCTCTAGACACTTCAGATATTGTTGTTGTTTAGTCGTTTAGTCGTGTCCGACTCTTTGTGACCCCATGGACCAGAGCACGCCAGGCACTCCTGTCTTCCACTGCCTCCCACAGTTTAGTCAAACTTATGCTAGTAGCTTCTAGAACACTACCAGGACGTCCTCTGTTGTCCCCTTCTCCTTGTGCCCTCCATCTTTCCCAACGTCAGGGTCTTTTCCATCTTCTCATGAGGTGGCCAAAGTACTGGAGTCTCAGCTTCATGATCTGTCCTTCCAGTGAGCACTCAGGGCTGATTTCCTTCAGAATGGAGAGGTTTGATCTTGCAATCCATGGGACTCTCAAGAGTCTCCTCCAGCACCAGAATTCAAAAGCATCCATTCTTTGGCGATCAGCCATCTTGATGGTCCAGCTCTCAGCTCTCTACTGGGAAAACCATAGCTTTAACTATACGGACCTTTGTGATGTCTCTGCTTTTTAAGATTCCTCAGATATAGACTGCTGCAATGTGCTCTTTGTAGGGCAGCCCTTGAAGACAGTCCAGAAACTAGTGCAGAATCCTGCAGGAAACTTCTTAAGTGGCACCACTGTGTAATGTCATATTACACCGATTCTGTGAGATCTGCATGCACGTCTGTATGTTATCACCTACCAGGCCTTGTTTAAAGGATGAACATTAACATATAAATTCCACAGTGGCCTGGGACCTAAGCCATTGCTGGAGTGCCATATCAACCAGCCTGAGCTGTGCTCGCAGCTGCACTGATAGCTACTGATCTATTTCCCCAAGCTTATAGGCCAAGTCTGGTTTAATTTCAGCCTTTAATCTTTGCATTTCTTCGTGGGAGTGTTGCTGTATTGCTCATTTTGATTATATGCTGTGAACTCCCTGGATGTTACTGTGCTGGTTTATGCAAACTGCTTTGGGGTTACTTGGGAGAGAAAGCCTGATGCAAGAAGTCACCAGAAGAGGAATGAGAGCTGTGAGGAGCACAGAAAGAAGAAACGCTGTGGTGCATCTGCAGCAGCTCAACTGGACTGTCACTGCTAAAAACAGGCCGCTGTTTCTTTAATGCTAAAAGAACTAAGTCAACATGAGTCAGCGGCCTACAATGACTCATGCAACTTTTCACCAAATTGTACCTGTATATATAGAGTGGTCAACATTAGTGTTGTGTTGGGTTGGTTGTATGGTAGAAAGCTGGTTGCATTTGGTGTTTGTAAAAGCTGTCGGTCGTGGTTGGAGAAGACCTTTTAAGAATAAAAGCAGCAAGAATACTCTTTCTCAAAGACTCTTTTGTGCCAACTAAGGCCTGAGGACTAGGGAAAGGAGTAGAAAGGAGGTCAGAACCTTTGGTGTTATGTACCTAGTTGAATGGGACGCAGGTGGCGCTGTGGGTTAAACCACAGAGCCTAGGACTTGCTGATCAGAAGATTGGTGGTTCGAATCCCCACGATGGGGTGAGCTCCTGTTGCTCGGTCCCTGCTCCTGCCAACCTAGCAGTTCAAAAGCACGTCAAAGTGCAAGAAGATAAATAGGTACCGTTCCGCTGGGAAGGTAAACGGCGTTTCCGTGCGCTGCTCTGGTTCGCCAGAAGTGGCTTAGTCATGCTGGCCACATGACCCGGAAGCTGTACGCAGGCTCCCTCGGCCAATAAAGTGAGATGAGCACCGCAAAGTCAGAGTCAGCCACGACTGGACCTAATGGTCAGGGGTCCCTTTACCTTTACCAAGTTGAATAGGATCCAAAATGCAGCAGTCTGATTGGTCCTAGAACAAAAGGATCCAGAATGCAGCAATCTGACTGGTCCACAGGAGCCACCCAATCCAGCTCCAGGTGGAAGTGAATCCACAACCTGATTGGCCTACAGGAGAATCCCGGAATTAGCCAATCACGTGGGACCCATTGTGTAAATAATGTATATAAAGCAGACATTCTGGGGGAACCTCCATTCCTCCTCACCACTATGAGCTGAATAAAGAGCATGAAATCCACTCTCGACTCCCAGTATATTTCATCTTTTTCAAACACTGACACGGACAACTTCCTCTGCCGCAGCTGCAACAAAACATTCCATATTGGTATCTGTAGCTGTAACTCTCCAACAGTTTGACCTCACCCCCAAAGGCGCACTCTTCCGTTGCCTCCTGAGACAGACGGATGACAACCGAATATATAAATAATGAATAAACGATACTTCAAAAAATAAATTAATTAAAGGTGGGATTGTCTGGCCCAGATCTCCTGTCAACCAGATTCGTTGCAGAACCCTGGGTTCTAATATTAAAAGAGCAGCAGAAGAAAAAATAATGTATCTTTTGACTTAAGAACAAAAAATGAGCCTCCTGGATCAGGCCCATGAAGTCTAGCATCCTGTTCTCACAGGGGCTGACCAGATGCTTGTGGGAAACCCAGAAGCAGGATCTGGGCACAAGAGCACTTTCTCCTGCTTGTGATTCCTTGTAATCATATTCAGAGGTATCCTGTCTCCGTCGGTGGACGTAGAGCATAGCCTTCCTGTTTGTTGTTGTTGTTTAGTCGTTTAGTCTTTCCCAACATCAGGGTATTTCCAGGGAGTCTTCTCTTCTCATGAGGTGGCCAAAGTATTGGAGTCTCAGCTTCAGGATCTGTCCTTCCAGTGAGCACTCAGGGCTGATTTCCTTCAGAATGGATAGGTTGGATCTTCTTGCAGTCCATGGGACTCTCAAGAGTCTCCCCCAGCACCATAATTCCAAAGCATCAATTCTTCAGCGATCAGCCTTCTTGATGGTCCAGCTCTCACTTCCATACATCACTACTGGGAAAACCATGGCTTTAACTATACCGACCTTTGTTGGCAAGGTGATGTCTCTGCTTTTTAAGATGCTGCCTTCCTGTTTAGTAGCCATCAATAGCCTTTCTCCACACTTTCCACAATTTTTGTAGATCTTAGTCCTATCCAGTCACCAATTTTTCCTAAATGGAAAAAACCCCCCACATATTTTTCACATAAGGAAATTGCTTCAACCACCTGATGCCTTTTCTTCTTGCTCCTTTCTTGGTCTACCATTTTCCTGTATTGCCAGGCAGGGCTTTGAGCAAACGTATCATATACCTAACAGAATTTGTGGCCACAAGACATGGTTGTGGCCATTAGAGAGGATTAGATATAGGGCAATTCGTGGAGAATTATCAATGGCTCCCAGCCATTTCAGCTCAGTCAGAACCTCTACGTCCATGCAAGTTGCTTTGGGCTACTTTGGGAGAAATGTGACTAAATAATAATAATAATAATAATAATAATAATAATAATAATTCAGTGTCTCTGCTAGCCAGGTCCTGGCTCCCAGCCACGACAAATGGCTGTCCTCTGCCCACGTCTTCCTTCCATGATCTTCCCTGCGGAATCTGCCTGGTCTAGATGGACCTCAGTCAGCTGCAACAAGGGAACTCTCAAAGCATCCAGACGCGAGGTGCAATAAATAAATAAATACATAAGAATGCAAGTGAATCACGGCAAGAATACCAAGTGCACTTCTATGACCTTTGAAGTTAAGGATAATCAATTTGCTTCACATCTCAATCCTCTCCCGCCTGCTTTGCCGCATCAAAAGAGGTCAGATAAGTAAGAAAGCACAGAGTAACACGCAGTCAACCTGGAGTTTACCTGCTGCTTTGCCCCGGAAGTGCGGCTGTGTCGCTTAGGAGCACTTTGCCTTGATTTTATTAAACTGAGCTCCGAAGATGCCTAACTTGTGTTGCCTTCCACGATGGGGTCGATGGAAACCAGAGGGCTGGGATGGTGGGGGTCATTCCTCGGAGCCTCCTGCCCTAGTCTCTGCAACTTTCCCCGAGATGAAAAAGGAGGTGAATAACAGGATTTGCATTCCTTTTCCCCAGAACGAGACTGCTGCTGCAAGCAAAGGTTTCTCGGTGCTTAATATATGTCGCCAATATTATCAGGCGCGTCAACCCATTTCCTGGCCGGGACATCTTTCCCTCAGGGGCCTGGAGTTACCTGCCATTTCCTGATGTTACTTAATCGTTTTAGCCCAAGCTGCTAACCGGTATTTATTTAGTTACCTTGAATGCGTTTCCAGTGATGGCGCAGGGCGCTGTTTGTGTATGCGACCGGCAAGAAATTCTTTGCATCTTTCTTTGGAAGGGGGTCACCAGGTAGCGTAGAGCAGGGCTGAAAGACAAGATTGCTCACTGCATTTTCTCCAATGTGTTTAACGGCGTGGAAAAACACCTCCGCTTTCTGGCCATGCTTCCACAGTTCCTCCCCTAAAATGTTCACATTCTCGTGAAATGCCCTTACTTGCCCTTTGCCCTCACTTGCCATCAGTGACTCCATCATGTTTAGGACAATCCTAGAGAATAAAGACTTTAAGAGTAGAGACATCACCTTGCCAACAAAGGTCCGTATAGTTAAAGCTATGGTTTTCCCAGTAGTGATGTATGGAAGTGAGAGCTGGACCATAAAGAAGGCTGATCGCCGAAGAATTGATGCTTTTGAATTATGGTGCTGGAGGAAACTCTTGAGAGTCCCATGGACTGCAAGAAGATCAAACCTCTCCATTCTTAATCCCCCCCCTTTATTCCCCCCCCCATAAGTGCGTCCTATGGGCCGGTGCTCCCTATAGGGTGAAAAATACGGTAAATGTCTTTCTGGAACTCTCTAGCTTTCTCCATAATCCAGCCCATGTTTACAATTTGGTCTCTGGTTCCTCTGCCCCTTCGAAATCCAGCTTGAACTTCTGGGAGTTCTCGGTCCACATACAGTCATACCTCGGGATAAATACGCTTCAGGATAAGTATTTTTGGGTTGCGCTCCGCAGCGACCCGGAAGTAACGAAGTGCGTTACTTCCCGGTTTCGCCGCTCGCGCAGACGGTCAAAATGACATCATGCGTGGAAGCGGCGAAACGCGACCCGCACATGCGCAGACCTGCAGTTGCATCTTACGTTCTGTTCAGGATGTGAACGGGGCTCCAGAACGGATCCCGTTCGCATCCTGAGGTACCACTGTATTTGTTTTTTATCTTATATTTTGGAAATGTACATCCAGTTTTTCCCCCTATAATTTTTTGGGGGGCTCCAAAGAGAGTGGGGCTCTAAGCTATCGCTTGTTTAGCTTATACGTAAATCTGCCTTCAGCGCATGAGGGTTTCCCCAGGCTGCCTCCAGTTGCCTCAGGCGGTGGTGGTGCGAGAGCCAGTGGAGGTGGGGACGCCATTTTCAACGTTTTGCGCCAGCCCTGGCCTTCTGAAACGAAAGAAAAAGGCTCTTGAAGACAGTATGGAAACCAGCAGGGAGGAGAGGGGAGTGACACACTGCTGACGGCAGAGATAAATTTGTGATTTCCTCCCTGATTTTCCATGCTCCTTTCCCAGAGGGAATGACCAGATCCGTTCCTTCTTGATGCCACAACCAAAGTGGCCACGGGCTGAACAGAACAGGGAAGTTTCTTGGACAGCTTTGGAAGAAACGAGGATCTTTTTAAATAGAAAAACCTGCTCCTAATCAACTTTCCGTACAAGCTATCCCTTCACAAGTCCCAAACCAATATAATTAGCATTATCTAAATTAGTTATCACACAGGGCCTCCTTCTTTCTTGGGGCAGGAAAATGAAGACGAGGAAGCAGGTTTCATTTTGATGTTATAGGTGTAGCTATAGGCTTCAGCAGAACTATATGCTTGGGCACATTTTAGTAGATAATATTTTTAATCCTAATTAAAAAAAAAACCTCTTCTCTCACATAAATATTAAGATTCATGAATAACTTTATTTTCCTTTAGAAATCAACTGATTTCCATATATCTATACTTCACCTATCTTTGGAATGTAGCAGTTTTTAATTTCAGCTCCCATATAAACAGATTTGCATTATGTTAAGGTTGCATTAAAGTTTTTTGGCGTTTAAAGTTTTCAACCGAGTTGAATATTAATACTTTTTTTTCCCTATAAAGAAAGTTCAGGAATTGGCATTCAAAGGTAATGTCTGTATCTCTGAAAAAAATAAAAATAACCCCAATAATTTATAAGATGAAAAACTGCAAAAGAAGAGCAGGACTACATGGCCCCATCCCTATGTTATATTCTATATTCGCAACATTAAGGACTAGAAAGTTGCTTCTTTTTAAGGAATTAGGAAGCTGAATTCTGTGCCCTGTTTTTTTGTGTGTGATGGAGTTTCCCCCCCCATGTTTTTAGCCTGCTCTTATTTTTATCTGTAAGCCACTTTGGGTTCCTGTTGGTGAAAAAGGCAAGGTATAAATAAATATACAACAGCAGCAGCATAATGTTCTTGGACTCCAATTCACATTAGTCCTGGCAATCATCACCAATGGTTAGGGATAATGGGAACTGTAGCAACACCTAGAAGGCTACAGGTTCTCCATTCCTCGTGTAGAAGTACACAAGACTTACCTTGGATGAGCCATGTTCTAGCTATTGCCACTGCCATTTTATCCATAAGCGAGATTTTCCACAAATAAATGTGTGCTCAAAGTGGTACACCCGCAGAATCTAATTACAATAATTCAATAACAATATACGCAGGCCCTGCTTATCAAACACAACACGCTCCCTAGAAATCGTTCGTTAGGCGAGGATTCACATAATGAGTCCATGATTTCCATTGATTCCTATGGGGACATTTCTAATCGGGGATTCGTCCGAACACCCCTGCACCGCTTTTTCAATGGTTTCTTCCTGACATGGCTGCAGCCAACCAGCAAAAGAGAGACAAAGGAAAAACTGATTTGTCTGATCTCTCCTCTGATTCGTCCAAAGCCACTTCCAAGCTTGGGAGGAGGTGGGGTTGCGGGCCCACAGCCTCCCACACCCATGGTGGCTGGCCTTTAGCCCCCACGAGAACAAGGGAATCCCTGGGCGTGCCTGCCACCCTGCCTGCCAATCAGCGGGCTGGGGAGGCATGGCCTAGGCCATTTAAGGCCAGGCGCGCCCGGGGACCGCCCTCTTTCCCCTTTCCAGCTGACTGGTTTTCCCATCCCACCCACCCTTTAGGCTTAGCTAGCTATGACCTTGCTATGGACTCCGGTTGGTCGCCGCAAGGGGCCTGGTAGGAATTTTTCCAACTTGGCGCACTTCCAGCCTTTTGGTTTTTTCGCCTACCTCGTAGCAAACGTCACAACTTCCTCGGTATTGGCGGTTAGGCATTGGCAGGGGTAATTGTTATGCAAATGAGGGGAGGAGGAAGCGCCATCACCTTCCCCCAATGGAAAAGGGTAGTCCGGTAAAGGACTCCGGGGGGCGTTGCCTTGTCCGAAACCTATGGAGGTAAGGGCCTCCGGCACGCCCCCGAGCGGTGACACCCGTGGGATCCTAGTTGGCGTACTTCAACAGGACTCCAACGGTTGGTGGATAACCCTTCCCGGTCTCCATGCCAGGTAGTCGATAGGAGCCAATGCCTAAGGCCAATACCTTCTAATTCCTGTAATCAATAAAGTTGTGGCCTTTTACACCCATTAACCTTAAATAATGTGTCTGGTGTTTTCATTTCACATGGGGGGGGGAGGGGACTTGCCACGCAATCTCGCTCGCTGGATTCCTGCATGGTTTCTGCCCGAAAATGGCTGACCAGCAAAGCACAAACAAGTGAGGAAGTGGGGCAAATTTTGGCTGTTTAGGATATCTGAATCTGTGGAGTGCATAGCAAAGTTTGTGCATAATTCTTTACGTTTGGATAAGTGAATTTTCACATAGGGAGCAAGCAGATAGCGGGGTCCTGTTTGTACATAGTTGTTGTTGTTGTTTAGTTGTTTAGTTGTGTCCAACTCTTCGTGACCCCATGGACCAGAGCACGCCAGGCACTCCTGTCTTCCACTGCCTCCCGCAGTTTGGTCAAACTCATGTTCGTAGCTTCGAGAACACTGTCCCACCATCTCGTCCTCTGTCGTCCCCTTCTCCTTGTGCCCTCCATCTTTCCCAGCATCAGGGTCTTTTCCAGGGAGTCTTCTCTTCTCATGAGGTGGCCAAAGTCTTGGAGCCTCAGCTTCAGGATCTGTCCTTCCAGTGAGCACTCAGGGCTGATTTCCTTCAGAATGGATAGGTTGGATCTTCTTGCAGTCCATGGGACTCTCAAGAGTCTCCTCCAGCAACATAATTCAAAGGCATCAATTCTTCGGTGTGCAGGAAAAGAGGGAATATTGTTTTATGCTCAATGATAGATATATACAGACTTCAGATATTTCTGTTCTCAGCTATTCTGTATCAAAGGGGCAGGAAATGAATCTTCCCTGGCAAATAATAATAATAATAATAATAATAATAATAATAATAATAATAATAATTATACCCCGCCCATCTGGCTGGATTTCCCCAGCCACTCTGAGCAGCTCCCAACAGAATATTAAAACCACAACAAAACATCAAACATTAAAAACTTCCCTAAACAGGGTTGCCTCCAGACGTCTTCTAAAAGTCAGGTAGTTGTTTATTTCCTTGACATCTGATGGGAGGGCGCCACTACCAAGAAGGCCCTCTGCCTGGTTCCCTGCAACCTCACTTCTTGCAACAATGGAACCGCCAGAAGACCCTTGGAGCTGGACCTCAGTGTCCGGGCAGAACGATGGGGGTGGAGATGCTCCTTCAGGTATACTGTGCCTTTGAGGCCGTTTAGGGCTTTCAAGGTGAGCACCAACACTTTGAATTGTGCTCGGAACCGTACTGGGAGCCAATGTAGGTCTTTCAGGTGTTATATGGTCTCGGCGGCCGCTCCCAGTCACCAGTCACTCCCAGTCTGCTTCCTACATTCTTAGGGATGTGCATATTTTAACTGAAACTGTACCGTGCAATTCCGAGAAGCGCACAACTCAGTTGACAGCTGTGTTCCTTCCAACCTGCATATAAATCAGAGACTGGCAAAAAGATTAGGCTGGTTCGTTTTAAAACGCGGCACAGATTCTGCTCTCCTCTGTCCCTCGGCTCCTTGCAGCCTCGCGCCATCTCCCACGGCACATCGGGGAGGTCTGCTGCGCCTTCACTCAGCGAAGGGGACCTCTGCAAGTCTGACAGACAGCAGCACCATCCTCCCGTTCTTTCCCTCTGTCAGGCCCAGCGCTAACAAGTGCTTGTCAAACACAAACAGCAGCACACAAGAAAGGGGGCCTTGGCAGAGAAAAAACAACTGTGTATTTCCTTTCTTGTTGGCCGCTTTCTTGCAGCAGAGCAGAGCAGATGGCTTTCTGGTAATGATGGAGTAAAAATTAATTACTCGTGTGTGTGGGTTTTTTTTTTAAATGATTGCAACTCGGGATAGGAGTTAAAATATTCAGTTGCTAGGACTACAGGAAGTAAGGCGCTCGCAAACAAACAAGGAAGTGGGGAGCGGAGGATCGCAATAACTGTTTAAAAAATGGTCGGGGAGGAAGGAGACTTTTTTGTGCAATGGAATGGACTTTTTTGACCATTGTCCTCCAAGGATGGGGTCGGCAGTGTGTGACACATCGACTCCTATCATGGCCGGACTTTGGCCATGCTGGCTGTGAGGCAGTGCATAACCATCCTGGATGGTAGCCACTGAATTTGTCGAATCTGCTTTTAAAACCACCAAGCTGGTGGCCATCCCTGCCTCTTGTGGCAGCGAGTTCCAAAGTTTATATGCTGCATGAAAAAGTTATTTTCAAAAACCTGCCACGAATCTTCCAACATTCCTCTTCGTGAGTTGTCCACAAGTTTTGGTGATAAAAGGTAAAGGGATCCCTAACCATTAGGTCCAGTTGCAAACGACTCTGGGGTTGCAGTGCTCATCTCGCTTTATTGGCCGAGGGAGCCAGAATACAGCTTCTGGGTCATGTGGCCAGCAGGACGAAGCCGCTTCTGGCGAACCAGAGCAGCGCACGGAAATGCCGTTTACCTTCCCGCTGGAGTGGTACCTATTTATCTACTTGCACTTTGACGTGCTTTCGAACTGCTAGGTTGGCAGGAGCAGGGACAGAGCAACGGGAGCTCACCCCGTCGCGGGGATTCGAACCGCCGACCTTCTGATCGGCAAGTCCTAGGCTTTGTGGTTTAACCCACAGCGCCACCCGTGTCTCTAGTTTTGGTGATAGATATAGATATAGATATAGAGACATAGACTTTTCTCTTCCCACTTTTTCCATGTCATACACCATTTTTAAAAACTTCTATAGCATTTCATGGCAGATAAGTCGACCCCTAGGGGCAGTGGGGGCTTTGGTCCCAACAATAAAATATTTGAGGGGGCCAGGCTCCCACAAGTTGATGGGCATTCCCATTCAAATGCTGTGTGTGCACTGCTTCATGTTATCGATTATTTGGGATGGGGCTTACCTGGGCCCCCACAATATTTTATTCAAGTCGGCACCCCTGTTTCACGGCCAGGCAAGGGATAGACAAAAGTACCGTCTTTCTGGTGTGAGCGCCTGCAGTGCTCGGAATTTTGTTTTTAACCGGCCTACACTCTTCAGTAATGAGCCCCATTTACCTCTCTTAATTAGTCACAGGGAATATTAATTAGCACGATACCTGGGGAAGGAAGCAAATTCTTTGAGCAAACTCCACGCTCCTCAAGTGACTCCAGAACAAATACACGCCATATCTCGGAGCATCAACTCTTCAAAAAGCCTGCTGGAATTCAAGGTCCTCCTCTCAAACTTGACAACCAGACAATGGGAAGACTCAAGGAGGCCATTTTATGGCCCAGCTAGGGGCTATTAGAGGGAAACCACGAAATAGTGACTTTGTTGAAGCAATTGCCCATCGCACTCTGGCGCCAGAGGTCTTCCCAGCTGGCTGCAGAAGCATCGCATATAGGATAGTGGGAGAAATTTCCTTCAGTTCATATTTAAAAGCAAACCTGTTGGATTTTCACTTTCTGAAACGTCGTTCGAAATGCAGCTCTCCTGTGAAATTTGCACTTCTTCAAATTTTGCGATGCAATTCTCCAACCAAACAACAATTATGAAAATGCACATATTGGGGAAAAGCCTGCGTCAAAGCTAATGTGTTAGTGAAAATGGCGTTAAAAAATGTCTTACATTAGGGATAATTGCTTGCATATTTTTTTTTGGTCACAAAACAGCATTAGGAGAAATTCGGTGTAGAGTGCTGATGGGTTTTGCAATTCCCTCTCTCCATTCGAACCTACCCGGACCCTGAGATCATCTTCTGAGGCCCTTCTTCATGTGCCCCCTCCTCAAGAGGTCCAGAGGATGGCAATTCGAGAACAGGGCCTTTTCTGCAGTGTCTCCCCATTCATTGAATGCTCTCCCCAGGGAAGTTTGCCAGGCGCCTTCATTAAACACTTTTGGGTGCCAGGCAAAAACATTCCAGGCCTTGGGCTGATTGACACCCAATGCCCTTTTAAAATATGTTGTGGAAAGGGGTGAGGGTTGTCAGGTTTTTGTTTTTGTTTTTATTATATCTCCTGTCGTTTTTATGATGTGGTTTTTGTTAAATTGTGGGTGAACATATCAGACGACACAGCGATTCTTCAAATAGCTCTTGTTTATTCACAAGCGAGGACAGAACTGAACTGAAGGGTTCAGTCAGCCTGCTTATATAGAGCTCCAGTACAACGTAACTGTAACAATTTTCTAAAACTATCCAATCACTGAACGTCACTTTTGATCCCTAATTTGCATAACTATCTACAGTATCCCCCTGCTGGCCCAGGGTGAGAACTTCAGTACATAACAGTTTTATGTTATAAACCGCCCTGAGATCTACAGGTATAGGGCGGTATGCATATTAAAAAAAACAACAAACTTGCTACAGAAAATGTGGAGAACTGAATTTAGGACTGGGAAAATGTGAAATGGGGAAAATCAGAACTGACATCCCTAACCAAGTCTCGAAAGTCCATCACTGAGGGAACTCTACTGGAACTCCTCATATATTCAACTATATTCACTATTTTGATAGCCAATAATTTTTCCGTTGCCATTGACAACGTTGGATGCAACCTTCCAAGACATTTCACAGAGTTTGAAGTCCACTGGCATATACCAAGGATGGGGAATCTGTGGCCTTCTAGAAGATGGGTAGGCAAACTAAGGCTCGGAGGGCCGGATCTGGCCTAATCGCCTTCTCAATCCAGCCCGCGGACAGTCCGGGAATCAGCGTGTTTTTACCTGAGTAGAATGTGTCCTTTTATTTAAAATGCATCTCTAGGTTATTTGTGGGGCCTGCCTGGTGTTTTTACATGAGTAGAATGTGTCCTTTTATTTAAAATGCATCTCTGGGTTATTTGTGGGGCCTCCAGGTATTTTTACCTGAGTAGAATGTGTCCTTTTATTTAAAATGCATCTCTGGGTTATTTGTGGGGCCTCCTGGTGTTTTTACCTGAGTAGAATGTGTCCTTTTATTTAAAATGCATCTCTGGGTTATTTGTGGGGCATAGGAATTCGTTCATTATTTTCTTCAAAATATAGTCCGGCCCTCCACAAGGTCTGAGGGTCAATGGACTGGCTCCCTGCTGAAAAAGTTTGCTGACCCCTGCTGTAGAAGCTCTTAGACTTCCAGCGCCCATTGACCAATGGTCGGGGAGGATGGGAGCTGTAGCCTAGCAACTTCTGGAAATGCTAGAGGTTCCACATCAGTGAAATGGAAGAAGAAGAAGAAGAAGAAGAAGAAGAAGAAGAAGAAGAAGAAGAGTTTGAATTTGATATCCCAGCTGCATGTGGAGGAGCGGAGACGGGAACCCGGTTCCCCAGATTACGAGACTACCGCTCTTAACCACTACACCACACTGGCTTAACCATACACCACACTGCCCTCTGCGTAATAGGGCACCCGACCACCCTAGTAACTAGTTGGGGATCTCCAGTCCCCTTACCCCATTGCGTTCTGTGTTATGAAGCTCTGCAGATCCGAAGGGTAGAAGATGCTTCATCCGCCTGGCGATCTTCCATCATTTTCCTGTCGCACAATATTGCATTGTGGGAGGTTTTTGTTAAATAAATATTTTAAATCTAGGGTGGCGCTGTGGGTAAAAGCCTCAGCGCCTAGGGCTTGCCGATCGAAAGGTCGGCGGTTCGAATCCCCGCGGCGGGGTGCGCTCCCGTTGCTCGGTCCCAGCGCCTGCCAACCTAGCAGTTCGAAAGCACCCCCAGGTGCAAGTAGATAAATAGGGACCGCTTACTGGCGGGAAGGTAAACGGCGTTTCCGTGTGCTGCGCTGGCTCGCCAGATGCAGCTTTGTCACGCTGGCCACGTGACCCAGAAGTGTCTCCGGACAGCGCTGGCCCCTGGCCTCTTAAGTGAGATGGGCGCACAACCCCAGAGTCTGTCAAGACTGGCCCGTACGGGCAGGGGTACCTTTACCTTTACCTTTATGTCCCATTCATAAATAAAGGCTTTATGTCGTCTCCTCGCCTCTCTTGGTTCCTTAAGCACATTTCACTTGAAGACCACACACACAAGCCAGGAAGAAATGAAACAATTGCCCAATTCACAAATTAACGTGGAGGTCAAAGCGCTGATTTAGGCCGGTGCAACCGACTCAAAGCTATTCACTCCTTTTGCCACATGATCCAGGCTGCCCTGAGCTGAAACAGCTGAGCTACTTTAATCCTCCTTAATTTGAGTGCAGAGCTGCTCACATGTGATACTAAGAACATTTCAAGAGTACACTGTGCCCATTTTGTTCAGTTCGGCTCCTGACCTGAAATATATATTGACACACACATGGTCTTTGGACCTCACTCAGAGACTCGGGGAGGAATTAAAATGCTTGGGGACCAGCCACATGACTCAGGAAGTTGATAGTGCCTGCATCACCCAGGATGGACTGGTTACCAGAAGGATCTGAAAACAGGACATATGTACATCATTCACTCACACTGGCACAGAGAAAAGGTAACTCCAAAGGAATAAGGAATTTCACCACGACCCAGGAAGCTGAAATTTAGCATACAGTGGTACCTCTGGTTACAAACTTAATTCATTCCAGAGGTCTGTTCTTAACCTGAAACCCTTCTTAACCTGAGGAACCACTCTAGCAAATGGGGCTTCCCGCTGCTGCCGCACGATTTCTGTTCTCATCCTGAGGTAAAGTTCTTAACCCGGGGTACTACTTCCGGGTTAGCGGAGTCTGTAACCCGAAGGGTTTGTAACCCGAGGTGTTTGTAACCTGAGGTACCACTGTACATCTAGTCAAGGAAACAAATGGTTTCCTAGAAAACTCTGAACATGAGTTCTATCTTGCTTTTTCATAAACCGTCTTGATGCATGCAGAAGGTCCCAAGTAATAATAATAATAATAATAATAATAATAATAATAATAATAATAATAATAATAATATATTTATACCCCGTCCATCTGACTGGGTTTCCTCAGCCGCTCTGGGTGGCCCCCAACAGAATATTAAAAACACGATAAAACATCAAACATTACAAACTTCCCTAAAAAGGGCTGCCTCCAGATGTCTTCTAAAAGTCAGATAGTTGTTTATTTCCTTGACAACTGATGGGAGAGTGTTCCACAGGGTGGGCGCCACCACCAAGAAGGCCCTCTGCCTAGTTCCCTGTAACTTGGCTTCTTGCAGCGAGGGAACCGCCAGAAGGTCCTCGGTGCTGGACCTCAATGTCTGTGCTGACCGATGGAGGTGGTCCAATCCCCAGTATCTCCAGGCAAGGGAAGGAATGTCCCCTGCATGAAACAATGAGAAACTTCTGCCAGGTAAGTCTAGATCAAGCACCCCCAAACTCGGCCTTCCGGATGTTTTTGGGACTACAACTCCCATCATCCCTCGCTTGGAGGACCAGTGGTCAGGGATAATGGGAATTTTATATATATATATATTTAATTAATAAATATTTGTTTGGTATTTTCAGCATACATATCAAGATCAAAAACAATAAAATAAAATAAAAACAACACAAAAATACAAAAAATTCAAAAATTAACAACAATTAAAAACACATAAAGTTTCAATTACTTATTTTCTTTAACCTTATTTCTCAGACCTCCTCACACCTCCCCTTCTTGTATTCCAATTTAGGTTGTCAATTCAGCAAATCCTTAACTTATTTCTCCACTTTAACTTAAAAATTTGTTCTAACATGCTGTTATTTTACTTTTCTTCTTTCTTCCATTTCCTCAATTTATTTTTACAAACCTTATTTCTATTTATTTTAAAAACCAATTTTACCTTATCCAAATTTACACATCAATACTTATACCTCATTAATTATTCTTAAACCTTTTTCCTAAAGTCGACCAAAATTTCCCTTCCACGATTTTCCCAATTTCCATACAACTAGCAAAAATATAAAAGCAAAGTAGATTGTATTTGTATATATATAATGGGAATTTTAGTCCCGAAACATCTGGAGGGCCAAGTTTGGGGATGCCTGGTCTAGATGATACTGAGCTCAGTAGTTACTGCAAGGCAGTGTCCAGTGTTGTGCTCTCACGGAAGAGCACCAGCATAACCCCAACATTGTCCAGCAAGTCCACTTCTAAAGCATGAAGGCAAGAGGCGTCAGTAATAGTAATAATAATAATAATACCCCGCCCATCTGGCTGGGTTTCCCCAGCAACTCTGGACGGCTTCCAGCAAACACTAAAACACAGTAACGTATTAAACATTAAAAGCCTCCCTAGACAGGGCTGCCTTTAGATGTCTTCTAAAAGTTTGGTAGTTATTTTTCTCTTTGACATCTGGTGGGAGGGCGTTCCACAGGGCGGGTGCCACTACCGAGAAGGCCCTCTGCCTGGTTCCCTGTAACTTGGCTTCTCGCAGTGAGAGAACCGCCAGAAGGCCTTCGGAGCTGGACCGGAGTGTCCGGGCAGAACGATGGGGGTGGAGACGCTCCTTCAGGTATACTGGGCCGAGGCCGTTTAGGGCTTTAAAGGTCAACACCAACACTTTGAATTGTGCTCGGAAACGTACTGGGAGCCAGGGTAGGTCTTTCAAGACCAGTGTTATATGGTCTCGGCGGCCGCCCCCAGTCACCAATCTAGCTGCCACATTCTGGATTAGTTGTAATTTCCGGGTCACCTTCAAAGGTAGCCCCACATAGAGAGCATTGCAGTAGTCCAAGCGGGAGATAACCAGAGCATGCACCACTCTGGCGAGACAGTCTGCGGGCAGGTAGGGTCTCAGCCTGCGTTCCAGATGGAGCTGGTAGACAGCCGCCCTGGACACAGAATTAACCTGCGCCTCCATGGACAGCTGTGAGTCCAGAATGACTCCCAGGCTGCGCACCTGGTTCTTCAGGGGCACAGTTGCCCCATTCAGGACCAGGGAGTCCTCCACGCCTGCCCGCCCTCTGTCCCCCCCAAACAGTATGTCTGTCTTGTCAGGATTCAACCTCAATCAGTGTGTGTTCATGTGTCTTCGGAGACCCATAAGCCTTCGGAGAGGCCCTTTCAGACGCCGTCAGGTTTGTTCAGTGGCTTCTGCGCTTGCATCCTGCGCTGGGGTTGCTTATCACCCACTAGGGCGCTCAGCTATTCAGCAAGCTGCAGGAGGCGTCTGATACCGTTCCGTGGATGTGAAAGGAACCTATTGAGCACTAAAGGAGCAAATTATCAATAAAGGAAGACGGAGCAATGAAAAGGCTATAATAAAGTTCAAACAAAGTGTGCCTGTCAGTTCACAAGATCCGCATGCATGCAAAATTTTCCTGAAAATTACACATCTTACGGTCGATTACATCCTCCTCGTTGAGCTCAAGGAGCCGCTTCGGCGTTTTCATTAAACGTGGAGTATTTGGGGGGATGATAACGATAATTAATAGAGCAAAACCACTTAACATGCAGATAATAAAGTATACGAAGCACTCCTTCTAAAACTGTGACCCTCACCATAGGATATGGATTTGCTATTTTTGACAACATAATGAAAAATCTTTCCCCCTTTAGGCGACTCGATCCGCTCCCAAGTTCGTATCAAGATCTGCCGGCATGCGCACAAATCGAGGAGGGCGCTGGGGGAGCTGAAACAGCCAGTTCGAGGCCCAAAGAGCCGAAACAAAGGAGGTTGGGCTTGTCCTATCAAACTGCCCATCCATTTAGTCCTGTATTGTCTACTGGCAGCCACTCTCTGGGGTTTTGTGGAGAGAAAGGCCAATGGCTATTAGCCACGATGGCTACGTTCTACCCCCACCATCAGCGGCACTATGCTGGGCACTATGCGGGTTTCCCAAAGGCATCTAGTTGGTCACTGTGAGAACAGGATGCTGGACTCGATGGACCACTGGCCTGATGGACCACCCAGGCTCGTTGTATGCTCTGAATGCTCACACATATTTGCTGCTGAGATTTGCAGAGAAGAATAGAGGGGTGGTGGTGTCAGAAGCTCCTTAAGGCACGGGAATCCTCTGTGTGTGTTTTTTATAGGAAGTGACATGGTGGATCAGATGATTCTGAGCCCATCTTATCTCAGTTACCATACTTTTGTGTGTATAAGACGCCCCCATGTATAAGACACCCCCTATTTTGGGGGACTCAAATTTAAGAAAATGGGGGGAGAGGATACAGAGTTGTTGAGCTTTGTTTTAGGGGGGATTGCCAAAAATCGCTCACCCGCACGCATCACTAAATAATAATAATAATAATAATAATAATAATAATAATAATAATAATAATAATAAATTTTATTTATACCCCGTCCTCCCCAACCAGAGCCGGGCTCAGGGCAACTAACACCAATAAAATCACAGTAAAAACATATTGGGGGGGGGGATCAATTTTAAATACAGGTTAAAATGCAATTTAAAATGCAGCCTCATTTTAAAGTCACCGATAAATCAAGACCATAAGGGGAGGGAAACATAAGGGTCATACTGAGTCCAAACCAAAGGCCAGGCGGAACAGCTCCGTCTTGCAGGCCCTGCGGGAAGATGTCAAGTCCCACAGGGCCCTGGTCTCTTGTGGCAGAGCGTTCCACCAAGTCGGGGCCAGCACTGAAAAGGCCCTGGCCCTAGTTGAGACCAATCTAACCACCTTGCGACTTGGGACCTCCAAAATGTTGTCATTTGTGGACCTTAAGGTCCTCTGTGGGGCATACCAGGAGAGGCGGTCCCGTAGGTATGAGGGTCCTAGGCCGCATAAATCCGCCTCCCGTCTGTCCCATCGCCGGCAGAAGCTGCCAATCGCCCACCCAACTGACGGAGGGTCAGCCAATCAACATCCCCCACTGATGCAGCAACCAATAACACGCACAATAGCTGACAGCCTCGGCAGCAACCAATCAAACATCCGCCCTATGCACTACCCATGTATAAGACGACCCCCACTTTTTAGCATGATTTTTAAACTAAAAAGCATAGTCTTATACATGGGAAAGTACGGTACTTCTTTTCTGTTGGATGTCACCTTAGGTTCCTTCCAACTCTAAGATTCTTTCATTCAGCAGATGGTTACAGGACATGCACCGATGGGAAACAAAACTCCCCTGAAAGTTTTGCAGGGGAAAAACAGTATTAAAAGTGGGATTGTGGGTATAACAGCCATGGTGCTATCATGAGCACAATCAACATGGATGCACAGTCAAAAGGATGTAACACTGCTTTTTGTGGGTGAGAGCAGAGCTGTAGCTGGGTGATCTTGCACCCCTAAGTAACCAAACAATTTAACCCCTATGTTTCAAACAATAGTAATATCCAAGGCAACACAATGACCAAATACACTAATATGATCTCAATAAACACTCTTTATATAATACAGTGGTACCTCGGGTTAAGTACTTAATTTGTTCCGGAGGTGAGTTCTTAACCTGAAACTGTTCTTAACTTGAAGCACCACTTTAGCTAATGGGGCCTCCTGCTGCTGCCGCGCTGCCGGAGCACGATTTCTGTTCTCATCCTGAAGCAAAGTTCTTAACCCGAGGTACTATTTCTGGGTTAGCGGAGTCTGTAACCTGAAGCGTCTGTAACCTGAGGTACCACTGTATGAAATATATGAAAGTCATAAAATATGCACTCTTAATGGATTCTCTTGAAAACATAAACTTATGTTTATTTGGTTTTATGTTTTCAAGAGAATCTATTAAGAGTGCATATTTTGTGACTTTCAGAGATTCATAAGTTTCCTGTTTATGTGATTTCATATATTTCATACTATATAAAGAGTGTATATTGATATCATATCATGGTATTTGGCCATCATGTTGCCTTGGATATTACTGATCTTGCACCCCTGGCATAACCGTCCAGATTGTGCCCCCTAGCCACAGACAAATTGACTCTTCTTTCCGCCTCTCCTCCACCCCCCCCCAGCCCTGCACCCATTCAATTCCTCACACACTTCACCTTGTAATGATTTTTGTTGTTGTAATGAATTCTGATTGAAGGAGGCCAAAACAGAGAGAGGACACCAAGATGGGGAAGGCTGACCTAGATGGCGGTATACAGGCATCTCTATGTGGGCTACATTCCGGGGGCATAAATATTGCCAAACCTATTGGTGTTTCGCAACTTTCTGACTAGTTGCAGGAGCTTAGCCAGACCTAGCAGAGTAAACGCAAAGTTCACGAAAGCAATTGGCAACTGGCTGCAGAGAGGATAGACGAAGCAGGAACCAGGAACTTGTAGTTAGGTGTTTATTATATACAGTGGACTATTTACAGGAACAGAACAGAACACGGATCTTTGACTAGCTCTCTCTTACACAACTCTCAACTCTCAACTCGAACTCTGAACCACTGAACTAACAAATTCCAGTTAGGAGGCCATGAATCATCATTCCTGTGAGAGAGCTTGACCAATCATGGAGCTGTCTCCATGCCTTCTGTATCACCAGGCAGACTTACTGTCAGCCAGACCCTAATTGACTGTGTGTGAAGCTGCACGTATTCAGATTCCCAACCATAAAGTGGGGAGCACCCCACTTTAATAGGGAGGAGGGCATGGGAGCCAACACCTGGGGGTCAAGGTTCTTTCGCCCCCCTAAAATATCTGAGGAGAGCTGCCCCCCCAGTTAATGGGCATTGCCATTCTAATAGTGTGTGCGCACTCCATCTAGATTATACAGGGCGGTGCTTACCTGTCCCCCCCTTCCCCCCTTCCGACGGGAAGGTAAATGGCGTTTCCGTGCGCTGCTCTGGTTCGCCAGAAGCGGCTTGGTCATGCTGGCCACATCCGGAAGCTGTACACTGGCTCCCTCGGTGAAATATACTCAGAGTCGCAAAGTGATTTCATGCTCTTTATTCAGCTCATAGTGGTGAGGAGGAATGAATGAATGTCCCCTCAAAGTATCTGCTTTATATACATTATTTACATAATGGGCTGCACATGATTGGCTAATTCCGGAATTCTACTGTAAGCCAATCAGGTTGTGGATTCACTTCTATCTGGAGCATGATTGGGTAGTTCCTGCCAACCAATCATACTGCTGCATTGTTCTAGGACCAATCAGACTGCTGCATTCTGAATCCTATTGTTCTAGGACCAATCAGACTGCTGCCTTTTGGATCCTATTGTTCTAGGACCAATCAGACTGCTGCCTTTTGGATCCTATTCAACTCAGTACATAACACCCGGCCAATAAAGCAAGATGAGCGCCACAACCCCAGAGTCGGCCACGACTGGACCTAATGGTCAGGAGTCCCTTTACCTTTACCTTTTACCTCTCGCTTCCTCAACTAAAAAGCCCCAAATGCTGCCATGTTTCCTCTGGGGGAGTCTCTCCCTACCTCGATAATCCTGGTTGCCCTTTTCTGAACCTTCCCTTGAAATGCTAGGAAGGACCATTCCAGCCACAAGCTCTATGGGATCTTTTCCCACATGAATCTGATTCCTAGATCAGGGCATCTGCCTTTGACACAGAATCCTGCTTTCTTCCTTCTTTGCTCCCCATCCTGTTTCGCGAAGATAATGCATGGGAGGTTACAATGCATCTGGTTGTTGCAGCCCCTAATTCTCCCCTGCTCTGGTGGCTGGTGGGTGAGAGTTACTAATCCTGTCTCCTTGAGGTTAACTCAAAACAAGGATTAGGGTAAAGTTCCAGAAAATGTTAATCTTCCCCCTTCAGAAGAGTAAAGTTGAGTGCTGTTATCAAGCCCTGTTGGTACAGAACTCCCAGGAACAATGGCTCGATTTAAAATGGTGCAGGAGAAGAGGGAATCTTGTTTTATGCTCATTGATAGTTACATACAGGTTTGGACTACATACAGACTTCAGCCACTTTGGGCAGCTCCCAACACAATATTAAAAATATAATAAAACATTAAAAACTTCTCTAAACAGGGCTGCCTTCAGATGTCTTCTAAAAGTCATATAGTTGTTTAGTCGTTTAGTCGTGTCTGACTCTTCGTGACCCCCTGGACCAGGGCATGCCAGGCACTCCTGTCTTCCACTGCCTCCCGCAGTTTGGTCAAACTCATGCTGGTAGCTTCGAGAACACTATCCAACCATCTCATCCTCTGTCGTCCCCTTCTGCTTGTGCCCTCCATCTTTCCCAACACCAGGGTCTTTTCCAGGGAGTCTTTGGCCATGAGGTGGCCAAAGTCTTTCCTTGACATCTGATGGGAGGGCGTTCCACAGGGTGGGCACCACTACCGAGAAGGCCCTCTGCCTGGTTCTCTGTAACCTTGCTTCTTGCAGTGAAGGAACCACCAGAAGGCCCTCGGCGCTGGACCTAAGTGTCCGGGCAGAACGATGGGGGTGGAGACGCTCCTTCAGGTATACTGGACCGAGACCCTTTAGGGCATTAAAGGTCAGCACCAACACTTTGAATTGTGCTCGGAAACGTGCTGGGAGTCAATGCAGAAGAAGAAGAGTTTGGATTTGATATCCCGCTTTAGCACTACCCTAAGGAGTCTCAAAGGGGCTAACATTCTCCTTTCCCTTCCTCCCCCACAACAAACACTCTGTGAGGTAAGTGAGGCTGAGAGACTTCAAAGAAGTGTGACTAGGCCAAGGTCACCCAGCAGCTGCATGTGGAGGAGCGGGGAAGCAAACCCGGTTCACCAGATTACGAGTCCACTGCTCTTAACCACTACCCCACACTGGCCTACGTAAATGTAGGTCTTTCAGGACTGGTGTTGTATGGTCTTGGTGGCCGCTGCCAGTCACCACTCTAGCTGCCGCATTCTGGATTAGTTGTAGTTTCCGGGTCACCTTCAAAGGTAGCGCCACGTAGAGTGCATTGCAGTAGTCCAAGAGGGAGATAACTAGAGCATGCACCACTCTGGCAAGACAGTCCGCGGTCAGGTAGGGTCTCAGCCTGCGTACCAGATGGAGCTGGTAAACAGCTGCCCTGGACACAGAACAGACAAATGGAAGATCTGAGACCCTTTGAACCAGGGGTCAGAGTTGAAGCACCTACAGCTCACTCCGAGTTGTGCTCACTTAGAAGTGAACCTCATTGCTTTCAATGGCACTTGCCTCCCAAGTAGGGAAGTCAAAGGAGTTCGATGAAAATAGAAACGGGAGCAGAAATTGGTGTCTTTTTAAAAATTTCCACTTCTCTCCCTGTCTCTCTCCCCTTGTGTGCCATGTTTTTATTAGATTGCAAGCCTGTGGGTAAGGACTGTCTTAGGTTAGACCCCTATTCCCAGAATGCTTTAACAACCAACCCCTTTTCCTAGGGAGCTGTGGGAATTGTAGCTCTGTGAGGGGGGCTCTCCTAGCAACTCTCAGCACCTGTAAAAACCTACAGTCCCCAGGGTGCTTTGGGGTGCTGGGTGGAAACGACGACCCTTTAAAGTGGGGTGATACTGCTTTAAATGTGTGGTGCAGATGGGATCTCTCTCTGTGTATGGGAGGCTAAGTAGCAGCAATGCTCTAACTGCCTTTTGAGATTGGAAGGAAGGGGGAAGGGTGATTAATTCGAAAGCCAACCTTTTGGCTCCAGCCAAAGATGTGGGGAGCATGGCTCTCTGCCCCACATCCCTGCACCACAGAAAGAAGGGGAGCAAGCGAGTTTGATGTGAAGTTAAAGCAGTCGGGCGGAAGATGCCCAGCGAAGCTGCCAGGATGAGTTTCCAGGCAGGCTGTACATGTTCCCATCACGCCTCCAGCCTCCAGCCGTGAGATTAAGGCCATGTCAAAGGGACGAGGCAAACTAGTTCTGTTTATTTGCTTGTTTGCTTCTTAAACGCAGAGTCATAGAACTGTAGAACCATCGCCATTCTAGGAGAAAGAGGGAGGCATTCTTCGCACATCTTTTTCTAGAGTCATAGAATCATTCCTCACTCAGTCTCTAGATCAGTTTGGCAACCCTTCTTTTTTTTTGAAATTCTTGGGCTTACCAGTTTTACTGATTATCAGGGGATGCCGCTCTGCTCAACAGCCAGCCTTCCCTCCACCATTTATGTGAACCAAGAAGCTCCAAACTCTGCAAGCGTTCTTCCTAGGGGAGTCACCCCCTCCCCACGGTAATTTTGCTTGCCCTTTTCTGAACCTTTGCCAACTTTACAATATCCTTTTTCAAGGCGCCTTTCTCCCCCACTCGCCGGGGTTTTAGACAGGGCACCTCCTCAGCCCAGCCTGGAGATAATGCGGAACAAACGTAACGTAAAGGAAGTGATCTGCCGCTGTGCTGTGACCTTTGCTTAAAAACAGTAAGATTCTAGTCCCTGTGATTCTGGGGCTGCTCATTTAAATAGGAAATGGTGAAGCTGCCATATGCAGAGTCCAATGGCCTCTCTAGCTCAGTATTGTCTACACCAGGGTTTTTCAAACCTGGGTCTCCAGCTGTAATAATAATAATAATAATAATAATAATAATAATAATAATAATAATAATTATTATTATTATTATTATTTATTATTTGTACCCCGCCCATCTGGCTGGGTTTCCCCAGCCACTCTGGGCGGCTTCCACAAAGACCAAAAGTACATTAACATGTCATACATTAAAAACTTCCCTGAACAGGGCTGCCTTAAGATGTCTTCTGAATGTCAGGTAGTTGTTTATCTCCTTGACATCTGATGGGAGGGCGTTCCACAGGGCGGGCGCCACTACCGAGAAGGCCCTCTGCCTGGTTCCCTGTAACTTGGCTTCACGCAGTGAGGGAACCACCAGAAGGCCCTCGGCGCTGGACTTCAGTGTCCGGGCAGAACGATGGGGGTGGAGACGCTCCTTCAGGTATACTGGGCCGAGGCCGTTTAGGGCTTTAAAGGTCAACACCAATACTTTGAATTGTGCTCAGAAATGTACTGGGAGCCAATGTAGGTCTTTCAAGACTGGTGTTATGTGGTCTCGGCGGCCGCCCCCAGTCACCAGTCTAGATGCAGCATTCTGGATTAGTTGTAGTTTCCGGGTCACCTTCAAATGTAGCCCCACATAGAGCGCATTGCAGCAGTCCAAGCGGGAGATAACCAGAGCATGCACCACTCTGGCGAGACAGTCCGCAGGCAGGTGGGGTCTCAGCCTGCGTACCAGATGGAGCTGTACAACTCCCATAATCCCTTGCTAGCAGGACCAGTGGTCAGGGATGATGGGAATGGTAGTCCAAAAACAGCTGGAGACCGAAGCTTGGAAAACCATGGACTATGCTAAATGGGAGCATTTCTCCAGAAGTTTTGGACAGGATTCTTTCCCAACCCAACCCGAAGAGACTGGGAATTGAATCTGGGATGTTCTGCATGCATAGCAGGTGTCTTGCCGCTGAGCCACAGCCCTCCCCTGAAACATCATCTTCCAAGTTTCTTTAAAGCCTGCTTGATTTGCAAGACCCCTCTTTGAGCTTCAGTCAATGAATGAGCAGACTGAACAAAAAGGCCCTTTATTTGTTTTTGTTTCGTTTCACGCATAGCAAATATATAATTTTCTCCCTCTCTCTCTTAAATCGCAGTAATTGTCTTGTCACGATTAGGGTTCTCTCTCTCCCCCCCCCCGCCACACCTCCCCCTTCTCTTCCTTTCCCCTCCATTCGCTGTCATTTTACATGGAAGCCCCGGGAAAGAGAATTCTCAAAAATTAAATTTCATGCTTGCATGTGTTTCTGTGATCTGTCATGTGTATGATCTCCGAGTGGAAAACTTCTCTAAAAATAAATGGATTACCCTTTTTACTACACCGTCTGATGTCTCTTCAGTAGATATCGCTGCCTGCCTCTGATCTCTAACCCGCCGCAATCGGAATGACAGCCATTGAATTAAAAGCCGCTGGGTGACGCCCTCTGCCTTTGTGGCCCCTTCCAGAGGGTGCCAGGCTGGTACAGCCGGCCTGCCGCCCCCCAGCCCCCGTTTGTCGACTGCAAGTACACCATCACTCTTTGGCAAAGGACAAATCTCTGACCTTTTCTCAAAGAGCATTGTAAATACCACACTCACTTGGCTCCCTGTGAAAGATGATTTTTATTTTTTTCAAAAAAAATATTGCCTAAGAACTACAGCGCCTTAAGAATTGGAAAGGATCACCATGAATTACCAGGGCCAAGCCCTTCCTTTGAGGCCGGATACCCCAGGCATCCCCTGACAACACTTATTGCGTGACTACCTACAACCACTTATAAACGTAAAGGTAAAGGGACCCCTGACCATTAGGTCCAGTTGTGACCGACTCTGGGGTTGCGGTGCTCATCTCGCTTTATTGGCCGAGGGAGCCAGCGTACAGCTTCCGGGTCATGTGGCCAGCATGACTAAGCCGCTTCTGGCGAACCAGAGCAGCGCACGGAAACGCCGTTTACCTTCCCGCAGGAGCAGTACCTATTTATCTACTTGCACTTGATGTGCTTTCGAACTGCTAGGTTGGCAGGAGCAGGGACCGAGCAACAGGAGCTCACCCCATCGCAGGGATTCGAACTGCTGACCTTCTGATCAGCAAGTCCTAGGCTCTGTGGTTTAACCCACGGCGCCACCCGCGTCCCTACTTATAAACATGGAGCACTTATAAATGCCATCTCCAACTCCTCAGAAGATTCCAACAATGGTATCTCCGAAAATTTTTACACATCACTTGGGAAGACAGGCGAACTAATACCAGTTTACTGGAAGAAGCAAAGTTCACCAGTGTCGAAGCAATGATTCTTCAACATCAATTTTGTTGGACTGGTCATGTTGTGCGGATGCCTGATTATCGTCCTCCAAAGCAACTACTCTATTCCGAACTTTAAAATGGAAAGCATAAGGCTGGTGGTCAATAAAAGAGGTTTAAAGACTCTCTCAAGGCAAATCTAAAAAAATGTAGTATAAACACCGACAACTGGGAAACACTGCCCTGCGAGTGCTCCAGTTGGAGAACAGCCTTTACCAAAGGTGTCATGGGCTTTGAAGACACTCAAACTCAGGACGAGAGGGAGAAACATGCTAAGAGGAAGGCATGTTTGGCAAAACCTCACCATGATCAACTCCCACCTGGAAACTGATGTCCCCACTGTGGAAGGACGCATGGATCCAGAATTGGCCTCTGCAGTCACCTATGGACTTACTGTTACAACCATGTTCATGGAAGGCAATCTTACTTGGCTACGAGTGATTGCCAAAGAAGAAGAAGATCCATGACCAACTTTGAAGTGGTCATCTTACCACGTGACCCAGGCATGGGGAAAACCCACGATACTCCGAATGCTGCCAAATGACAACTCCTGCAATCCCTGACCGTTGGCAGTGCTGTCCGGGACTGATGGGAGTGCCAAAAATATCCAAAGGGCCACAGGTTCCACACCTCTGATGTTGTTGTTGTTGGCTTCCGCCTGTCTCGACAGACAACGGAGTGCATCTCCGGGGGTGAAGCCAAACCGCTGGAGAATCACAGCGCCTGCAGTGGCTGTAGAGACTGGTAACTTGCAAGTGCTGCCTCCCGTGTTGTTTTTGCTGTGTGAATAGCACCTAAGTGACCTCCAGGGGCACAAGCTTGGCCAGTGTGTATAGAGGTCCTGTGCTGCCCAGACAACAAAAGCCCTCTTTCGGCCTCGCTTTTGGGGTCCCAAGAAAAGCAGAGCAATACGTTTGGCCCCACTACACTTGATCTTAGCCAAAATGCCCAGAAGCTTGGCTGCAAGAGTTCCAGGAAGGAGGCGCCTTTATTATAGATCTTTAGGCACCAGGCAAAAACATTCCTCTTCAACTAGGCCTTTGGATGATAAATCAATCAATCAATCTTTATTATGGTCCAGAGACCCAACAAATTGTTACAAAGCAATGCACAATTCATACAGCCTACCTCCAGGTTAAACAAGCATTTTGTTCAAAAGATAGGGACCATTGGTTCTTGCAACCACTGATAAAAACTTTGCCACGGCTAATGTTCTAGCGTTTGTCCGGTCTTCCAATAGGAACCTGACATAGTGAGCCTCTGATTTTCCCGGGAAATGTACCAGCTAGGGTAATATCAGTTCAGCCCTGGCTTGCTCATATTTTGCACAGTGCAGCAAAATAGAGTTCCTGTTGCTCTGTCCCAGCTCCTGCCAACCTAGCAATTCGAAAGCACACCAGTGCAAGTAGATAAATAGGTACCACTGCTGCGGGGAAGGTAAGTGGCGTTTCCTAGCGCTCTGATTTCTGTCACGGTGTCCTGTTGCACCACAAGCATTTTAGTCCTGCTGGCCACATGACCCAGAAAGTTGTCTGTGGACAAACGCTGGCTCCCACAGCCTGAAAGCGAGATGAGTGCTGCAACCCCATAGTCGCCTTTGACTGGATTTAACCGCCATGGGGTCCTTTACCTTTGTTGTTGTTTAGTCGTTTACCTTTGCTGTTGTTTAGTCGTTTACCTTTGTGGTTGTTTAGTCATTTTCGTGTCCGACTCCTCGTGACCCCACAGACCAGAGCACGCCAGGCACTCCTGTCTTCCACTGCCTCCCGCAGTTTGGTCAAACTCATGCTGGTAGCTTCGAGAACACTGTCCAACCATCTCGTCCTCTGTCATCCCCTTCTCCTTGTGCCCTCCATCTTTCCCAACATCAGGGTCTTTTCCAGGGAGTCTTCTCTTCTCATGAGGTGGCCAAAGTCTTGGAGCCTCAGCTTCAGGATCTGTCCTTCCAGTGAGCACTCAGGGCTGATTTCCTTCAGAATGGAGAGGTTTGATCTTCTTGCAGTCCATGGGACTCTCCAGAGTCTCCTCCAGCACCATAATTCAAAAGCATCCTTTACCTTTACCTATTGCTCAAGGCTGCTTCTGCTGCAGTTTCTCCCTTCATTGAGTTGGACAAATGCCTCAAGAGGAGCATAAGGACATGAGGAGAGCCCTAGCCATACCTAGTCCATCATTTGTTCATCTTACTGGTCACCAAGATGCCTCTGGGAAGCCCACAAAACAGGCCACAGGCACAACAGCAGCACCCCCTCTTCATGATACCCCGAAAAGTGATATTCAGAGGCATGGGGGCCCTTGTACTGCAAGCTGGGCATCACCGTTAAAACTGTTATTTCTTTATTCTACTTACAGTTGCAATTGAAATTATTCAACCCCATTGCAAATCGGGTTTATTATCCAAATTTGCAGACTTTCAGCAGTTTGCAATGAGCAAATCAAACAAAAGCAATTGAAATAGCTCAACACAACAGATGCTTTAAGTGGTTTCCCCCAAATTCAGCTGAAATTGCAACTAATACTGGATTCCTGAATAATCTTTGCCCATTCCTCACATTTCAAGCCAAGAGCAGCCAGGACTACATTTCATCAAAATCCAACACAATAATTCTTGTTGTTAACACCCATCTGTCTCGGGAGGAGTGTGCCTTTGGGGGTGAAGTCAAACTGTTGGAAGGTTGCTGTGGCTGTAGAGACCGATACAGGAGAGACATGTTTCGTTGCAGCCGGGGCAGATGAAGGCGTCTGGTTGTGCTGCTGCAGATGCACCAGGGTGTTTCTTCTCTGTGTGCATCTCCCAGCATGGAATCTCCTGGGATCCCGGGCAGGGGATGTGGCACACAGAGGGTCCCTAGCGGCAGTGGGGGATGTTGGCTCCCTCAATATTGGTGGGGCTGGGCCCCCTGCTTCAAAATATTGAGGGGTCTGGAGCCCCATGAGCCCCATATGCCCAGCGCGGCTGAATGGGACTGTTACTTCCCTTGATCTGGACATTATACTGTCGACATGCAGAGGGGCCAGGAGGCCAGCTGGCAAGCCCAGCTCGGACATCTCCTTCCATCGGCCCATTGTTGTTGTTGTTCTTTAGTCGTTTAGTCGTGTCCGACTCTTCGTGACCCCCTGGACCAGAGCACGCCAGGCACTTCTGTCTTCCACTGCCTCCCGCAGTTTGGTCAAACTCATGCTGGTAGCTTTGAGAACACTGTCCAACCATCTCGTCCTCTGCCGTCCCCTTCTCCTTGTGGCCTCCATCTTTCCCAACATCAGGGTCTTTTCCAGGGAGTCTTCTCTTCTCATGAGGTGGCCAAAGTCTTGGAGCCTCAGCTTCAGGATCTGTCCTTCCAGTGAGCACTCTGGGCTGATTTCCTTCAGAATGGAGAGGTTTGATCTTCTTGCAGTCCATGGGACTCTCCAGAGTCTCCTCCAGCGCCACAATTCAAAAGCATCAATTCTTCGGCGATCAGCCTTCTTTATGGTCCAGCTCTCACTTCCACACATCACTACTAGGGAAACCATAGCTTTAACTATATGGACCTTTGTTGGCAAGGTGATGTCTCTGCTTTTTAGAATGCTGTCTAGGTTTGTCATTGCTTTTCTCCCAAGAAGCAGGCATCTTTTAATTTCGTGGCTGCTGTCACCATCTGCAGTGATCATGGAGCCCAAGAAGGTAAAATCTCTCACTGCCTCCATTTCTTCCCCTTCTATTTGCCAGGAGATGATGGGACCAGTGCTCCGACGTAAATCAGCGACCCGAACTTCAATAGCCAGGGCACGCAATTAGCAGAGTGTACTGCGCACACAGAAGAGGGCGTGAGGCCTTAAGTCATGTTACAGCTACAGATTTATTCAACATAAATCAGAACAAAGAAACATGTTGTCTCTCTCTCATGTCATCTCTGAGAGAACAGCAAAAGCGAAAGCTATACAGAAATGGAAGTTCCCAGCATACTGTGCTGGAATGTAAACAGACATGTGACACACAACAATCTCATGCCTGTTCCTTAAGGTGAAATGGAAATGTCATCATATACAGTGGTACCTCGGGTTACCAACGCTTCAGGTTACAGACTCCGCTAACCCAGAAATAGAACCTCGGGTTAAGAACTTTGCTTCAGGATGAGAACAGAAATCGCATGGTGGCAGTGGGAGGCCCCATTAGCTAAAGTGGTGCTTCAGGTTAAGAACAGTTTCAGGTTAAGAACGGACCTCCAGAATGAATTAAGTTCTTAACCCGAGGTACCACTGTACTTCAATGTGGAAGAACCACTGGGAGGTACGGGGGGGTATGTGGGGGTAGGTGCAAGTGTGCTTTTCAGATGCCTATGACTTAACTAACAATGTGCGCACAGCAGAATGCAGACATCAGACTCTGCACAAGCTGACCTACTTGTATCGGGAACAAAAGCAGGATTATATATATAAAAAACATTTTTTTCTGTAACTTCTTCTTCTTCTTCTTCTTCTTCTTCTTCTTCTTCTTCTTCTTCTTCTTCTTCTTCTTTGGGAAGGGGAAGGGGAAGTTTTCGATGCATACAGGTACGTCGGAAAGATGGCAAGTTATGAGAGAGGAAGGTGAGGCAAGAACAGTGGGAACATTTCCCCCATCAAACTTTCATAAATTACCGTATTTTTTGCTCTATAAGACTCACTTTTGAGAAAAGTTTTAATTTCAGAGTGAATAATTAGATGAAAATACAAAAACACAGGAAACAAGGTATTAATTTGCTGTTTATATTTATTATAAAGAATGCAGGGATGGAGGAGATGGGGAAGTCCAGTGGATGATGAAAAAAAAAAAAAAAAGACTTCGAAAATATAAGACTCACTTTTTCCCTCCTAAAAAGTAAGGGGAAATGTGTGTGCGTCTTATGGAGCGAATGCAGGCTGTGCAGCTATGACAGAAGCCAGAACAGCAAGAGGGATTGCTGCTTTCACTGCGTAGCGATCCCTCTTGCTGTTCTGGCGTCTGAGTTTCAGAATATTTTTTCCCTTGTTTTCCTTCTCCAAAAACTAGGTGCGTCTTGTGGTCTGGATGTGTCTTATAGAGCGAAAAATACAGTACTTTTTCAAGCTGCCTTGATAGCTCATAGTGGGGCATGAAGGAAGAGAAAATAACACAGTGAGAACAAGAACTACCAACAAAAGAAGAGTGGAAGATGAAACTGATGGACTATGCCGAGTTGGCGAAATTAACTGGGAAAATTCAGAACCAGCAAGACCAGACTTTCCTGAAAGACTGGAAGAAATTTATTATATATTTGAAAGACAATTGTAATCAATTGACATTGTTTGTAGGGTTACAAGAAGTTTTGTAAGGAGAACTATATGAATCATTGCCAAAAAGGACTAAGGAGGAGTTTGTTTAGGATTTGGACTTTATAGCAATAACTATTAAAATAAAATGCAAAATCAGAAAGGAAGTTAGAAAACCATTAGTCGAGGTTGACGGAAGTCCTAGGCTGTGATAGCCAAAGTTTTGTTGTATTGTATAAGATGGGCTGTTATGTTTGGAAAACATGTGCAAAAACCAATAAAAATTATATATACAGTGGTACCTCGGGTTAAGTACTTAATTCGTTCCGGAGGTCCGTACTTAACCTGAAACTGTTCTTAACCTGAAGCACCACTTTAGCTAATGGGGCCTCCTGCTGCCTCTGTGCCACCGGAGCACGATTTCTGTTCTCATCCTAAAGCAAAGTTCTTAACCTGAAGCACTATTTCTGGGTTAGCAGAGTCTGTAACCTGAAGTGTATGTAACCTGAGGTACCACTGTATAAGAGAACAGTCCTGCTGCATCAGGCCAGTGGCCCATCTGGTCCAGAATCCTGTTCCTACAGTGGCTAGTCGGATGCCTTTACTGGGAAACCCACAAGCAGGATTCGAACACAGAGGCCCTCTCCTCCTTGAGTTTTTCCAGTTCTCTTTTTAAGCCACCCAAGTTGATGGCCACTACTGCCTCCTGCGGTTGGTGGTGCTGCGCTGCTCTGGTTCGCCAGAAGCGGCTTAGTCATGCTGGCCACATGACCTGGAAGCTGTACGCCGGCTCCCTCGGCCAATAAAGCGAGATGAGCGCCGCAACCCCAGAGTCGGCCACGACTGGACCTAATGGTCAGGGGTCCCTTTACCTTTTTACTGCCTCCTGCAACGCACTTTTGGGTTATCTATCCATCCTTTCTAAATTTCTCCCTCTGACCTACCCTGCTGTCAGATCACTGTAATGTTAAAAAATAATAATCCTGGGCTGACAAATTTCTCGGGGGGCCATTTGGCCAAGAAATGCTTACGGTATGTCGAGCCGCAGAACTGTCCCGGCAACAACGGGGTTCTCAATTTGCGAGTTTGTGTGCCTCCCCGTTAATTAAACTTTGCAAACAGAATTTAATTTAGAAGCTGACGCTTTTCATTCCTCACTTTCAGGTTTGCCTCTTTAACCTTTCGCTGTGCCAAAGAATTCTCAGTTGCTCAAACCTGCTTTCTGTCCTTCGTTTGGCCGACAGACTGCCGTTCTCGCCAGAACTCCGGATGACGCATTGTCAAAACTCTTTTTCTTTTTTTCCTTTAAAAAAATTATTTATTTTATGTTTTTTCAATGCAAAATCACAACATAAATTATACACATAAATCCAAAAAGAAAAAGAAAAGAACCCAAAACCCCCCATAATATTCACAATACATAACAAGACATACATAGACTTTGACTTCCTTCCACTGTTTTGGGACTTCAAATTTTCAGTCTTCTTAATTGTTGTGTTATATTTATATTACTGATAGCTTTAAACCTATTATAACCATTTCTTTGACCCTGCAAAACTTTACTCGTTACATAACAATATTTTTGCTCCAGAACAGTGTTTTTTCATGTACTCTTTAACGCAGTCCCATTCTTTTATTAATTTTTGTTCTGAGTGTCCCCTTAAGACTGCCGTTAATCGTGCCAAATCTATATATTTACAAAGTTTAATTTGCCATTCTTTTACTGATGGGATTCCCCCCCTTCCAATGTTTTGCTATAAGCATCCTTGTCAAAATTCTTTTGATGCAGGGTGGTTTAAAAAAATAAAAATCAGTGACTACAGTATCGTATGCGCACTGATCCAGAGCATAGTTTCTACAGCGTTTATATTTGCTTACATGTCAAATTGGCTTGTTTAGAAATTGAACTGCATCCTTCTTATATTAATTCTTACAAGTCTGGCTGACGAAGAACTGATCAAGATTGGCTGATGAAGCATTGAACGAAACAGATTGGTTATCCGGAAACTCTGTTCCGGCGATATTTGGTGACAGATTATGGATATATTGAACGTTTGAATTATTCTACCACGACTGGGGGAGGAGATTTAGAGACTTTGGTTGTAATTTCTGATTATTGGTATTAGTCTATAAGTAGGGTTTGGTGCCATTTTTATTAGCCATTGTGTTGTGTTATATTGTTCAGCTTGTCTATATTGAACACAGGGATTTGTTTTTGGGTCAAAGTGTGCCTGTTTGCATCATCAGTGAGTGCACAGCATTGGACCGTTTTGTCCCCATTACCTACGGAAAAGTTGAAAGTCGCATAAGCACAACTTTCCTTCCGTTTTGGCTCAGCTCGAGGCTTCTATAAATTCTTTCTAGGGCAGCAGAGTTAAGTCACTGACAGCTCAGGAAGCGATGCTGCGTCTGGTGTCTGTCTAGAATTGCAGCCTTATTTACAGTGGTGCCTCGCAAGACGAAATTAATTCGTTCCGCAAGTTTTTTCTTCTTGCGAGTTTTTCGTCTTGCGAAGCACGGTTTCCCATAGGAATGCATTGAAAATCAATCAATGCGTTCCTATGGAAACCGCCTTCAGACCAGGTCCGGGGACAGTCTGTCCCCCGACCTCTTCTGAAGGCTGGGGGGGGGGACAAGGGCTTTTCTTCCCACCGCCAGCCTTCAGAAGGCTGTTCTGAAGGCTGGCGGTGGGAAGAAAAGCCCTTCTCCCCACCTCCCGCCCCGTAAGCTCCGGGGACAGGAAGGCTTCGCTGCCGCCCGCCAGCATTTTCAGATCGCCCCGGGACAGCGGAGAAGTCTCCGCTGTCCCGGGAAGGCAGGCGGGGGGAGCAAAGACTTTTGCCCCCCGCCGGCCTTCAGAAGAGGTCCAGGACCTCTTCTGAAGGCCGGCGGTGGGCCAAAGTCTTTGCTCCCCCCCCCCGCCTGCCTTCAAAAGCCGTCGGGATAGTGGAGAAACGCGCTGCGCTTCTCCGCTATCCCGGGAAGGCAGGCAGGGAGGGAGCAAAAACTTTTGCCCCCCTCCGGCCTTCAGAAGAGGTCCAGGACCTCTTCTGAAGGCCGGCGGAGATTTCCCTATGGGCTTTCTTCTTGCGAAGCAAGCCCATAGGGAAATTCGTCTTGCGGAACGACTCAAAAACGGAAAACTCTTTCGTCTTGCGAGTTTTTCATTTTGCGAGGCGTTCGTCTTGCGAGGCACCACTGTAATAAGAAGAATATTTACCACCTCCACCACCATTTATTTCCTATAAGTTTATTGCATTTATAGCCGAACTTTTCTCTGCAAGGCACTAAGGGGGAGTATGTGGTTCTCCTTTTCCTTATTTAATCACTGAGCGCCGCGGTAATGTAGTGGTTAGGGTGTCTGGCTAGGAGCTGGGAGATCAGGGTTCGAATCCCCACTCAGCCATGAAACTCACTGAGTCTGACCTTGGGCCAGTCACCCACTTTCTCAGTCTAACCTATCTCACAGGGTTGCTGTGGGGATTAAATGTGGAGCAGGAAAAGTGCGCATGTCATCTTGTCCTCCTTGGAAGAAAGGGGGTATAAATAATAATAATATAATAAATTATTATTTATACCCTGCTGTCCCCGGCCAGGGCTGGGCTCAGGGCGGCTAACACCAAATATGAATTACAATAAAATGTAATAGAAACAACAACAAACAAACAAACAAACAAACAAACAAACAGTTAATTAAAATACAGCTCATTTTAGTAAGGCAAAGGTAAAGGGATCCCTGACCATTAGGTCCAGTCATGACCAACTCCGGGGTTGCGGCGCTCATCTCGCTTTATTGGCTGAGGGAGCCGGCGTACAGCTTCCGGGTCATGTGGCCAGCAGGACTAAGCCGCTTCTGGCGAACCAGAGCAGCGCACAGAAACGCCGTTTACCTTCCCGCTGGAGCAGTACCTATTTATCTACTTGAACTGTGATGTGCTTTCAAACTGCTAGGTTGGCAGGAGATCTGAGCTATACCAGGGGATAAACTGGGAGAGGAGGGCAGACCTCCCTCTGGAGTCTCTATGCCAGAGTCACTGCCTTGCGCCCAAGACTGTGACGTCATGCGCAATGTTGCAGCATCAATAGGAGGCTGAGTGTAGAGAACAGCGCAGCTTCCTCTCGTGGGCTCAGGAGCAGCCAGCCACTGGACTGCACAACACTCGGCTTGGCTACCGGCCTCCTCCACCCCTTCAACATTGAGGGTGCCTGGCCCCATGCCAGCATATTTTATTGGGGTCGAAGATACCTCTGTCCCTAGGAGTTTGCATGACTGCTCAGTGCTATCATTTGCAGCCAGTTCCTGCCAAACTGACACTCGCCGCTCGGAGGAGGGCGAACCAGGCAAACCTGGAGACTTCAGGCCAGCCCTGGCAGCGCGGTCGACTTGAATAATAATAATGCTGGCCGCAGAACTGGGCATATGAAAGCAGAATCCTTCCCCTCTCCCCCGTTATCATTGTGGGTCTTATTAACTTTGCATGTTTAATTGGCTGGGATGATTATGCATTCCACACTGAACTGAAGGACAGAAGCGGAGGTATTTGTTGTACAGTAGGCGTGATATTCAGAGCCACTGGATTTCAGGAGAGGGAACAGAATGCTGGAAAATTCTCCCGACGCTAATCACGCTCCTGATTTGCTATGCCTGTTCTCTTCTCCGCGAAATCAAAGAGGACACATCTGAAAAAGTAGATAGTCTAATGAGTAAGACATTTGGTAAATAAGACCAATTAAAAAATCAAACGCGGTACACATCTGTAAAAGCAGATAATATACCAGGTAAGACATTTGGCAAATAAAACCAAATAATGATGTTGTAAACCTCAGCCCCAGCCGCATGTTCTGAAAGCGCATCTTTATAAGCGAGCGGTTTTATTATTGAAACCGTGCTGGAGAATATTTAAATACGAGGACGAGATGGTTGAGCGTTTGGTAATGCGATCCTTCCCAGGTACACAGGGGTGGAAGGGATGCGGATCAGTGGCAGAAGGCAGGAAACCCCAGGTTGATCCCCTGCACTTCCAGGCAGGGCTGGGAAAACTTCTGCCAGACCAGGGTCCTTGAAACTTGGGAGCCCAAGTGTTGGACTACAACTCCCATCATCCTTGCAGATCAGCTAAAATGGATGTGGGTGATGGCAGGTGTACTCCTACATTATTTCTGGTGTTCTTCAACCTTGGGGGCCCAGATGTTAGGGGAGGAGTAAAATAACAAAGGGAAAAAAATTAAATTAAATTAAAATTTTTAAAAATTCCTCCCAGTAGACCTTAGAGACCAAGTAAGTTAGTTATTGGTATGAGCTTTCGTGTGCATGCACACTTCTTCGGATACAGCTGGTTACATACTTAATTCGTTCCGGAGGTCCGTTCTTAACCTGAAACTGTTCTCAACCTGAGGTACTACTTTAGCTAATGGGGCCTCCTGCTGCCACCGCGCCATCCGAGCACAATTTCTGTTCTCATCCTGAAGCAAAGTTCTTAACCTGAGGTACTATTTCTGGGTTAGCAGAGTCTGTAACCTGAAGCGTCTGTAACACGAGGTACCACTGTATAGAGAGCTGAAGGGCACTATTGGCATTTGATGGCATACACAATGTTAGAAAAACAAGTTACCTACCTGTAACTATAACAAAGGAAAGTTAAAATAAAAAGGTAACCCACTGACCTCTTAAATCTCATGGCTTCATTATCATTTATAGAAGGTTCATGGTGTTTAGAGTATTTGAAGTGCTAAGTGCTTAATAACATCATGGCAAAGGAAAGCTGTATTCCACCGATTTTTACCTAGCACAAATGACATCAAAGTGGAAACTGAAAAAAAAAACCCATACTTTAAAGCTAATTGAAGGGAAATCGTTTTTGTGGTTAGTGCCCAACAATCTGCAGGACCTTGAAATACAGCTTACTTTTTGCCATGCTAGCTCACTGCACACAGTATCTTTAAAAAACCACAAGCAGTGAGCTCAACTTAGTGTCCCCCTCACCAGGTTCACTCGCCCTTAAGGCCAGCTCTTCTTAGGTCAGGCCTTGTTAAAAGCAAGGAGACAGCCAGCCAAACATATGGTGGAAAAACTCTCCAAGAACCACTCAGCCAATCAGATCACGTGCTACTTCAGACCAAGCCACTCTGCTTGGTTGCTAAGCCGCACCTCTATCCCTTATTGACCAGCAGAATGATCTCTGCTAACTCACTTCCAGCTCCCCTAAACCAATACATGGGTGATGCTGTTCTGCTTACATAAGCAAAGACAAATTGTCCAGTAGCACCTTAGAGATCAACTAACTTCTTCTGCTTGCACATGAAAGCTTATACCCAGAACAAACTTAGTTGGTCTCTAAGGTGCTACTGGACAATTTTTAATGCCCCCCCCCGGCTGTGTCAGACCAACACAGCTGTTGTTGTTGTTGTTTAGTCATTTAGTCGTGTCCGACTCTTCGTGACCCCCTGGACCAGAGCACGCCAGGCACTCCTGTCTTCCACTGCCTCCTGCAGTTTGGTCAAACTCATGCTGGTAGCTTCGAGAACACTGTCCCACCATCTCGTCCTCTGTCGTCCCCTTCTCCTTGTGCCCTCCATCTTTCCCAACATCAGGGTCTTTTCCAGGGAGTCTTCTCTTCTCATGAGGTGGCCAAAGTACTGGAGCCTCAGCTTCACAATCTGTCCTTCCAGTGAGCACTCAGGGCTGATTTCCTTCAGAATGGAGAGGTTTGATCTTCTTGCAGTCCATGGGACTCTCCAGAGTCTCCTCCAGCACCATAATTCAAAAGCATCAATTCTTTGGCGATCAGCCTTCTTGATGGTCCAGCTCTCACTACCTACCTGAAATAAGCAAGGACACTTACACCTGAAGATCAGAAAGGGGGGAGGGGAAGATGGAATAGCAATGAAAGCTGTATCATCATAATCAGTTGTTGTCGTAGCATAGGGTTGCCATATGTCTGGCATTTCCTGGACAAACATGGAATACTGCAGTGGGAAGCAGTGTCTGGGTGAAAATTGCCAAACAAATATCTGGGAAAATCTGGACGTATGGCAGCCCATGTTAGCAGTGTCGTTTTTGCCGATTTCCCTTAAAAATAGCTCAAAAACATCAGTTTTTATTTTTATTTTTGCAATTTTGCCAATATAGCTCAACAACTTTTTGCGTCCGAATTTTCACTTTTTTTGAAATATGGCAACCCTATTGTAGCAGCGAAGATGATCTGGTTAAATGTAAACACTTTTAAAGTCCCCTGGATTTCAGTAGGAAAGTTAAGGATGTGTCTAAATCTCTCAGCCATTAACATGAATGGGAACGTAAATGTGCTTTGCTTCAAGAATGACTACATCATCAATGTAGGTGGCATCCATTTAACACAAGCAAACAGGTAAATGAACACAGGTCTCTGCCCTGAGGAACATCCAGTTTTGACAGTGGGAACAACTATCGGGAGGGGATGGAGAGGGTGGTGCCAGATTTAGGGTGGTATGGGTGGCACAGGGCACCAAGCTGAGGGGGCACAAAATAATAATAATAATAATAATAATAATAATAATAATAATAATAATAATAATACTACAGCTGCCTACTAAGACAATCCATAATAAGGCAATTGCACCAAAAGGAACTGGATATGGAACAACGGATTGGTTCAAAATTGGGAAAGGAGTACGACAAGGCTGTATATTGTCTCCCTTCTTATTTAACTTATATGCAGAATTCAACATGCGAAAGGCTGGGCTGGATGAATCCCAAACCGGAATTAAGATTGCCCGAAAAAATATCAACAACCTCAGATATGCAGATGACACAACCTTGATGGCAGAAAGTGAGGAGGAATTAAAGAACCTTTTAATGAGGGTGAAAGAGGAGAGCGCAAAATATGGTCTGAAGCTCAACATCAAAAAAACGAAGATCATGGCCACTGGTCCCATCACCTCCTGGCAAATAGAAGGGGAAGAAATGGAGGCAGTGAGAGATTTTACTTTCTTGGGCTCCATAATCACTGCAGATGGTGACAGCAGTCACAAAATTAAAAGACCCCTGCTTCTTGGGAGAAAAGCAATGACAAACTTAAGACAGCATCTTAAAAAGCAGAGACATCACCTTGCCAACAAAGGTCTGTATAGTTAAAGCCATGGTTTTCCCAGTAGTGATGTATGGAAGTGAGAGCTGGACCGTAAATAAGGCTGATCGCCGAAGAATTGATGCTTTTGAATTATGGTGCTGGAGGAGACTCTTGAGAGTCCCGTGGACTGCAAGAAGATCCAACCTCTCCATTCTGAAGGAAATCAGCCCTGAGTGCTCACTGGAAGGACAGATCCTGAAGCTGAGGCTCCAAGACTTTGGCCACCTCATGAGAAGAGAAGACTCCCTGGAAAAGACCCTGATGTTGGGAAAGATGGAGGGCACAAGGAGAAGGGGACGACAGAGGACGAGATGGTGGGACAGTGTTCTGGAAGCTACCAGCATGAGTTTGACCAAACTGTGGGAGGGAGTGGAAGACAGGAGTGCCTGGCGTGCTCTGGTCCAGGGGGTCAGGAAGTGTCCGACATGACTAAACCACAACAACAACCAAAAGGAATTATTGTGAAAATAACAAATATTTAGTAGGAGGGACCATCTAATTTCGTTCTCACTCAGGGCAGGAGAGGGAACATTATATCAAACAGAAGAAATGGTGGAAGAATGCAAGGGGCTAAGAAAGGATGTACATGAGTAAATACATGGGCATTGTTTGGGTTGGGGAGCAGGGTAAAGGGACTGAGCCAAAGGCGGTTTGGAAAAAATGAGTTTTTGGAGAATAATCCAATGGTGGTTGGTGCCTGTTGGAACCGGTTGGCCGGAAAGCAGAAAGGCCAACAGCAGGTGGCATCAGAGAGCCAAGGGCAGGTGGAGGCAATTAATTCTAGTTTTCTTCCCATTCTCCTCCTCCTGGCTGAGATGTCCAAGGGCAACATGGGGACTAAGGAGCTGATAGGCAAGGGCTAGGCTTGCCAAACATCTGGAACATTCCAGACATGTAAGGAAATTCAAGTACCAATGGCAAATGTGGGGTGGGCCCAGGAGGAGAGTGCATGAAGCTGAGGATGGACGTCGGGTGGCACATGGGGCCAGTCTTGTGTGTGTGCATGCCCATGTGCCCATTTGTTACTCTCTCATTCTGGATTAATTGCAGTTTCCGGGTCACCTTCAAAGGTAGCCCCATGTAGAGCGCATTGCAGTAGTCCAAGCGAGAGTTTCACCACTCTGGCGAAATAAAAACGATTTTTAAAAAAACACAAAAACAGCAGAGCTGGCCTTGCCACCCAGCATAGACTGGGCAGGTGAGCTTACCAGAAGCAAATGAGAGGAGGAAGTGGAAGATGTTGATGACAGCAGAACAGTCAAGCCATCGGCTGGCTGGTGGCCGCTACCTGTTTTCTGGAGCATTGTGGGTAATTCCAGGGGTTGCTCTCTGGCCCCAATCCCAGGGGCCAGAAGAAGGGGGCCAGGGCAGAAGTGTCGCCACCCTGAGCACCACCACCCGCAAAAACACATGGCGCACAGCCGTGACCTTCCCTTTCTGGGAAGCAAACAGTCCAAAGCATTGTTTATTGTCGAGGAACTAACATGGTGTTAATATCTATAAGCAGGGATTTATGAGCATCCAGTACTTTGGGGGGGGGGGCTCCAGATGAAATTGAACGCCTTTTGGGAAGTTTGTTTTCCCAAAGCCACCACGCACACCTCCTTCGGAACCTCAAAAGGAAAGGTACTCTCCCTTCTTTCTGCTTTTGATTTAGAGGATTTATAGCCTGGGTGACCCTGGGGAATTGCAGGTGTAAATAAATCGCTGCTGTCCTTGTTCTTGATTAAAACAACAGCAACCTGACTTCTGTCTCTGTTTGTTTTAGAGTAGGCATTTGCAGGGAAACATTTCGCAATGCGCTGGGTCCTCTGGGGCGGCCCAAGACATTTTGCTACCTGAGGCAGAGGACAAGGGGACACAGCCCTACACACAGACACACACACAATGTGCAGAAACTGATGGGACTGCCAGCCGAATCCTACGCCAGCAATGTTTCAAGAAGCCTGTATATTTATTTTCCTGTTTCAAGAAGCCTTTTGAGCCAAGATCTGTCCCAGAGTGGCTGGGGAAACCAAGCCAGATGGGCAGGGTATTATTATTATTATTATCATTAATAATAATAATAATAATAATAATAATAATAATAATAATGTCACCATCTGTATTGAAATTCTTTTTAAGATGTTCATTAAAAAAAGTTTCTATTCTATTGTTTTATCGCTTGTGGTTGCCAAATTGGGCACCTTGGGAGCAAGGGCAGAAAATAATAATGATGATGATGATGATGATGATGATGATGATGGCTGGAACTTCTCTTCCCACCATCCCCTAAAATAGGGACTGATTAGATCCAAGAAAGAATTTGACATTCATTTGAAATTTTAACATTTAACTCCTGGTATCTCCCCCGCCCAAATGCCACCACTGAAATTCAGTGATGTAGAGCTTTGTTACTTTCACCTTATATTCTTGCTCTTTTTCCCTGAGCCTTAAGTTCAGTTTGCCCCATTTTTCACATTGGTTTACAATCATTCATTTCCTTAAAAAAAAGAAAAGAAAAAAGCATGCACACAATTCATATGAATTTTTGCATGTATTTCTCCTAAGGGGCACATTCTGTACACAATTTCCCCTACTATACAATGCATCATCATCATCATCATCATCATCATCATCATCATCATATTGTTACATGTACCCTGCCCATCTGACTAGGCTACCCCAGCCAACCTCTGGGCAGCTTCTAGCAGAATATAGAAAAACAAACAAACCAGAACATCACAAATTAAAAGCTTCATGATCTAGGGCTGTCTTCTGACATCCAATGGGAGGGCATTTCACAGGGCGGGCGCCACCACCAATAAGGCCCTCTGCCTGGTTCCCTGTAACTTCACTTTTCACAGTGAGGGAACCACCAGAAGGCCCTTGGAGCTGGACCTCACGGGGATGAACACTGGGGATGGAGAAACTCCTTCAAGATAGGTAAAGGTAAAGGACCCTTGGATGGTTAAGTCCAGTCGAAGGTGACTATGGGATTGTGGCGCTCATCTTGCTTTCAGGCGGAGGGAGCCGGCGTTTGTCCACAGATAGCTTTCTGGGTCATGTGGCCAGCATGACTAAACCGCTTCTGGAGCAACGAGACACCGTGACGGAAACCAGAGCATGTGGAAATGCCATTTACCTTCCCGCCAGAGTGGTACCTATTTATCTACTTGCACTGGTGTGCTTTTGAACTGCTAGGTTGGCAGGAGCTGGGACGGAGAAACAGGAGCTCACCCCATTGCAGGGATTAGAACCGCCGACCTTCTGATCGGCAAGCCCAAGAGGCTGAGTGGTTTAGACCCCAGCGCCATCCGCATCCCTTCAAGTATACAGGAGCTTTTGCAATTCTCAATCATATTTGCATTTTGCAAACACTCCCTCCCATGAAGATTCCTGTATGTGATTGGAGAAATGTGCCACAGAATTTTGGAGAAGTACATGTTTGGAAAAATAGCCGTGTTTCCATCACGGCTTGGGAAGTGTGAGAGAATTCCTACCCCATCCCTATGGTGAAGCACAAAACAACAACCAAGCATATTGTTAGAAGCCATTTCCGGTCTCCACAGTGGTGCAAGATTCCAGGGAATTCTAGGCGTGCTTACCCAGAGTTTGTGTTTCCTTTTGGGAAAACGAGGCACAGTGGAAACTGTGGTGTCTTTATGATTTATAGTTTATTGACACACATATACAACCTGACCCCTTCATGGATCACTGCCTTGTCATGGCGAAGGGGCTTGAATAACTCAGAGAAGCTATGAGCCATGCCGTGCAGGGCCACCCAAGACGGACAGGTCATAGTGGAGAGCTGTGCTGGGCCTGGGGGTAACCCATGCAACGCGGTCCAGGTCCGTTCCCGAATCCAAGGGTTCCGTGAGGAGTCAGTCCGACAGGGCCAAGGCAGGACACGAGGCAGGAAAGCAGGCAAGGTCAGGTACAGGATCACAGGCAGGTTCTGGCAAACAGCAACGTTGCTCCTGCAACCTGGGGCGGGGTCCAGCAGCCTTTTCTCTCTGTCAGGGTAACGGCCTGTCCTGATCCCCCGGTGACTCACCTCCCTGTCTCGCCCAAAGGCGAGCACTCCACCTGCGAGTACTCAGGTCTCTCCTTCTCTCAGACCTCAGTCTCTGCAGCTCGGGAGACGTCGGTGGGTTACTAGACCCAGGGGCCGCCTCAGCCTTTCCTGACCAAACCGGTAGTGGAGCAGCTGTAAGTGATGGCCCAGCTGGAGGCAACGAGGGAATCCCCGCATCTGGAGCCAGGGCAGGCTCAGGCCCCTGATTCGGCCCAGCTGGTGCTTGTTGCAGAGGGACCTGTGCAGACTGGGACTCTTCAGGATCAGGCCCCAGACTTGGTTCAGCTGTCGCCTGAGGCAAAGTATCTGGTGCAGACTGAGACTCCTCTGGCTCCAAGTCCGAGCCCGAGTCCCAGGCCATCACAGGAGTTTAGACTAAATGTGATCCACCTGGAGAATGAACTGGCAAACCACTCCGGTATTTTGCCCAGAAAACCGCATGGACATAAAAAAACGAGAAGAGTTGAGAAGAAAGCAAGAGTTTCCAAGGCATGCTCTGGTTCATAGGGTCACAGAGAGTCGAAAACGACTAAGACGACTAAACACCAACAACACACAACCTGAGCCTACGATGGAGGGACTCACGCCATTGAGCTCCAAGCAGGTCTCATTTCTCCCATGGCTGCTGCCTCCAATTCCAGCTCTTGTGTTCGAATCCTGTTTGTGGGTTTTCCACTTTCAGAACAGCTTGCTCAGCTAGACAGGCCATTGGCCTAATCCAGCAGCCTCTTCTGATGTCCTAGTGTTCTTACCTGGTTCAGTATTCCCTTCTCACGAACCCCCAAGCTGGACCTGCACACCACAGGGCATCAGATTTAATTTAGAACATTTCCCGTGTGCACTTACTGTTTCCCTGCAAATTCAGTCCAGCTCTTGATGTGTTTCCTGTTCACCTGTCCAGGGCCGGCTTTTGCAGCGGGGTTGATTTGGCTGCCAACACCCAATCAGCAGGATCAGGCCATACGTTCAATGCCAAACATCAAAGGAAACGACGTGCTCCTTTTTGATCAGGACCGCTGCTGTTCCTTCAGCAGATGTAGACTAACAAGTATCTTAAATGCACAACTCCCTTCCCCGCCACTTCGTGTGCGTGTGTGACTTAATCACTGTTGATGTTTAATGGAAGATCAAAACAAAGTAGTGCACTAATTTGTTTATGCACAGGGAGTTAATTACGACATCAAAACACAGGCATACAATGGGGCTGTGGTTCAGAATATTCCAGTGTGAAACATGCATCTTGCGCAAGGGTCAGTTCAGCCTTTTCTTCGGACCAACGAGGACTGGAATCTTGCTTTTATTTTTTATTTTTTAAGCACATGCCCTAGCTCAGTGGCAGAGTGCATGCTTTGCTTGCAGAAGGACTTAGGGTTCAGTTCAGGGCTGGATTTAGGTTTGATGAGGCCCTCAGCTCCTGAAGGTAATGGGGCTCTTTATATGTCCAGTTGTCCTTTGTCAACAACAAATTGCTGCTGGTTTTTGTGTTGAATATATGCTAGATGGTAATTGATGGACCTAATAGGTATCTAGAGCCATTTGAACATAACAAAATATGTATTTTTATCAAAGTAATTGTTGAACTGAAATACACTTAAGAAGAAGTATATTAATAGTAAAATACACTTAAGAAGAAGTATATTAATAGTGAAATAATTATGAAGCTCTAACTTAAAATGATTTTTTATTCTTAACAAACTTAATAATGCAAACACATTGGCATTTGGCAATAACAAAAGTTCCTTTAGAAACACAATTTACAAAGACTCATAATCTGGTCTCTATAAACTTGCTATAATATGAAATAATAATAGCAAACAAGTGATATTTTAGGGACAGGCTAGCAGGTGGGGCCCATGACTTATTTCAGAGGAGCCTACACAACAGAAAACACTGTTGCTGTATGTAGGTTTTATTTTATTTGTTTTTTATCTTATATTTTGGAAATGTAAATCCAGTTGATGTTTTTTAAATTTTTTGGGTGCCCCCAATAGAGTGGGGCCCTAAGCTATAGCTTGTTTAGCTTATAAGTAAATCCGGCACTGGTTCAGTTCCTGGCATCTACACATAGAGAAGCGGAGTGACTCCTTACCAGAAACCCTGAATAGTTGCTACCCTGTTAGTGTAGACAATATTGAGCTGGGTGGAAGATGGAGCAAGCGTGTTTTCTTTTGCTCTGGAAGGTAGGAACCAAACCATTGGATCCAAGTATGAAGAAAGGAGGAACAGATTGAGGTTGAATCCTGACAAGACAGAAGTACTGTCTTTGGGGGACAGGGGGCGGGCAGGTGTGGAGGACTCCCTGGTCCTGAATGGGGTAACTGTGCCCCTGAAGGACCAGGTGCGCAGCCTGGGAGTCATTCTGGACTCACAGCTGTCCATGGAGGCACAGGTCAAATCTGTGTCCAGGGCAGCTGTTTACCAGCTCCACCTGGTATGCAGGCTGAGACACTCCCTGCCCGCGGATTGTCTCGCCAGAGTTGTGCATGCTCTGGTTATCTCTCGCTTCGACTACTGCAATGCGCTCTATGTGGCGCTACCTTTGAAGGTGACCCGGAAATCACAAATAACTCAGAATGCGGCAGCTAGAATGGTGACTGGGAGTGGCTGCCAAGACCACATAACACCGGTCTTGAAAGACCTACCCTGACTCCCAGTACGTTTCCGAGCACAATTCAAATTGTTGGTGCTGACCTTTAAAGCCCTGAACAGCCTAGGCCCAGTATACCTGAAGGAGCGTCTCCACCCCCATCATTCAGCCCGGACACTGAGGTCCTCCTTCGAGAGTCTTCTGGCGGTTCCCTCCCTGCAAGATGTGGGGTTACAGGGAACCAGGCAGAGGGCCTTCTCGGTGGTGGCACCCACCCTGTGGAACGCCCTCCCACCAGATGTCAAAGAGAACAACAACTACCAGACTTTTAGAAGACATCTGAAGGCAGCCCTGTTTAGGGAAGCTTTTAATGTTTAATAGCCTATTGTATTTTAATATTCTGTTGGAAGCCGCCCAGAGTGGCTGGGGAAACCCAGCCAGATGGGCGGGATATAAATAATAAATTATTATTATTATTATTATTATTATTATTATTATTATTATTATTAAGAACTTTCTGACAGTAAGAGCTGTTTGACAGTGGAAGGTTGTGGACTCTCCCTCCTTGGAGGTTTTTAAGCAGAGGTTGGATGGCCACTTGTCACGTATGATCTAGTTGAGGTTCCGGTCTTGCTGGGGGTTGGACTAGATGACCCCTGGTCCCTTCCAACTCTACAGTTCTATGATATGTGAAATAAGTATTTTATACAATCCTAGACAATTGGTTCACCTGTCTCAGTACTGTCTACACTGAGTGGCTCTCCTCGGGTTTAGGCAGGGGTTTCTCCCAGACTTACCTGGAGATCCCGTGAACTTGGGGTGTTCTGCTTTTAACACTTGACAATGCCCTTTCCCCAAACATTCGGCTACCCCGCAACACCGCTGCATGACATCCAGCTCCTTCAAAACCCAGGGAAGTCTTCTGGAGCTGCCTGGAAGTTGCCCAGCCCTGTTCAGGATGAGTCCCTCAATGGCAGCGTCTTCTTGCCTCTAATCTTGAAACTAAAGGCAGTCTTGATTGCAACCCTAAGCAGGAGCTAAACATAGTTTCTCTCCTAATCTCTCGGGATCAGTTCATTTTATCTCCCCGCTTAATTGAATGAATGAGAAATTAGATAAAACTTTGCAGAGCAAATCTTTCAGCAAACGTGGGCGGAAGAATATTCGGCAGGCTCTCTGCATGCTCACAGCTGCTCCTTTGTTTTGTGGGAAGTGTGGGGGCTTGATTTAATGCAAGTCCTGCTACACACTTCCATCCCTATTAATTCTATTGTACATATTAAATGTCCTCCTTGCAGAAGGGGAGACCAAAAACAAATAGCATGTGTTTTAAGTGTACGCCGGAGAAGAGAGCACCAATATTTCTTCCCCCGAAAAGCCCTCTGTGGTTTAAGGATGTAAAACTCTCCACTAAAAAGGATTTTGATTTAGAGGGAAAGTGATCGCCTTGAATCGGGCAAGTGCTCGGGGAATTTCCGAGGGGGATTAGGGAGGGGGGGAGGAGGAGGAGGAGGAGCAGAACCAAACTGTACGGTTTGGGAGCCCTGTAGACAGAGCCCGATGTCAGAACATCAACGCTGCCCTCTGCCTCATGCAAGTTCTGTTCTTTTGCAGGGGCTCTTTGTGTGTCAAATCGTAGAATTGTAGAGTTGGAAGGGACCCCAGTGTTCATCTAGTCCAACCCCCTGCACCGCAGCCCTCCAGACCTCTCCCCAGGAACTCTACTCAGGCCACAACCCTCCCTGGTCTTGCTCTGTGCCCGCATGTGAGTGCTTTTGCATCACTGGGATCCTTGAAAGCCCTAAGCGGCCTCAGCCCAGTATACCCGAAGGAGCATCTCCACTTCCATTGTCCAGCCCAGACACTGAGGTCCAGCGCCGAGGGCCTTCTGGTGGTTCCCTCGCTGTGAGAAGGGAGGTTACAGGGAACCAGGCACAGGGCCTTCTCAGTGGTGGTGCCCGCCCTGTGGAACGCCCTCCCATCAGATGTCAAGGAAATAAGTAGCTATCCTATCTTTAAAAGACATCTGAAGGCAGTCCTGTTCAACTACAGTGATACCTTGGGTTAAGAACTTAGTTAGTTCCGGAGGTCCGTTCTTAACCTGAAACTGTTCTTAACCTGAGGTACCACTTTAGCTAATGGGGTCTCCCGCTGCCGCCACGCTGCCAGAACACGATTAGAATAATAATAAAGGAGAAGAGGTTAGTTAATGAAAGGAGTTAATACTATTAGAAATATGAAATTGGAGAACTGTTACACAGGTGATATAATGAAATTCAGATGGAGGGGATTCGAGGAAGTCAGTTACCAATGTTAAGAGATTTAGGTATCTGAAGTAATAATTCTCTTACATGTTTATCATATTCGTTGTGTGTTTTGCCATGTTTTTTCTTTTTTCTGTGTGAAAAATTTGGAAAATCAATAAAACTTTTTTTGAAAAAACAAAACAAAACATGGAAGAGGTGCTGGAGGACAATGGCATGGCTAGATGGGCTATTCAAGGACCTCCCCGCTTCCATGTCCTGTTTACCTCTCTGGTCCGATTTCTCCTCCTGCTCCCTCACATCTTTCAGGGAGAAGTCAGCTCCTCTTGGCAAACGGCTTTGCGGAAGCCCGGCGGAGGTCTTATTCATCCAAAAGCAAGCCCAGCTCAATGGGAAGGAAAACCCTCTGCCAAACCTCTGAGGAGCAACAGCCATCTTCTGGCCAGTCGGCCTGCATTCGCGTTGGCACCCTGTCGTAGCCTTCAGGTCCAGATTCTGCTGGCTTCCGCCGATGTCGCCTGCTGGAGAGGTCACCCTCGCCGGTGGAATTCCTTCCAGGTTAGCAGCTGAGCACACCAGGCAACCTCGTCTGCTCACTGGCACCCGCCGTCTCCGGAAGAACCCAGCTGGAACGGAGCTTGCCTCCCCGTGCCACCAGGCCAGCTTGTGGCGGCATTTTGCAAGCCAAAGCGCTCAAATGAGTTGCACGCGCAGGAGAAATAAAAGAGGAGGCCTCCCCTGCTTGGTTTGCAGGAAGGGCAAAGAGGTGGCCGGTTCTTTTATATATATATATATATATATATATATATATATATATATATAATATTTATTGGAATTTTACAAAAACATCAGTTTACAAAATACAAAAAAGAACATATGAAAAGAAAAAAAAGGGGGAAAAAGAAAACCTAAAAAAAGTACATAAAAAAGAAGAAATACAAATAAAGATACAATATACAAAAAACGAATAGGTAAAAGAGAATTAAAAACAAATCCATTTTTTATAACTTTATGCTCATTAACTTGTTTCCTTGACCTCCTCACACCTCCCCTTTTTGTATTCCCATTTAGGTAATCAAATCAGCAAATCCTTACCCTATTTCATTTATCTTAACTCTATATCTTAACATATTATAACTCTATATTTTCATCCATTATCAATTCATTTTTGCATATTCTTATTAACTTTGTTGCTAATACCCCCTATTCAATCCAATCATCATTTTAACATTCATTAATTTTACAATATTTCTGTAGATAGTCTTTAAATTTCTTCCAATCTTCTCCCACCAACTCTTCTCCCTGGTCTCGGATTCTGCCAGTCATTTCCGCCAAGGGGTGCCCGGTTCTTGCTCTGTGAACTGGGCGCACTTTGCAAAAGAAAATCTGAGAGCCAGCTTATCTGCCCAGCGATGCAACAACATGCAATGCCTGGGATATCAGATGGCGAAGCAGTCTGTCCAAAACCTGAGATGCCCTGCTGGATGGGTGTCTGAGGCTGTTCTGTCTGCAAAAGGCTCCACTTGCCAGTGGGTGGGCTTGGATTCAGCTTGTGTCAGAAGCTCCCCCCCCCCAAGCAACCTGGAGCAAGACTAAAGTTTCTTCCAGAGCTTTTCTTCAAGGGCAGCATCACAGATTTCTGGGGCGGCTGGGGAAAGAAAGATTTCAGAGGGCAGGTTCTAAAAAGGAATGGCGAGTAAAGCTACCACTTTCGGTTTCTCTCAGTGTCTCGTTTTCCCAATTCTAATTGTTCAGGTTGCCAAATTCTGGCAGCGATTTGCAATTTTTTTAGTAAAAAGGAGGAGGGAGTCCTCATGAAAGTTCATCGGCACCATGCTGCAAATTTCTCCCCACATAAACATTTTTGCAAGCAGTTCCCCCCTGATACGGTGCATTTTGTATGCTGTTTTCACAAATCTATATATTTTTATGCACACTTTCCCCTAATATAATCCATTTTTGAACACATTGTTTGGCTGCATCGCAAAATTCAGCACCAAAGGGTGCTCATCAATGGTTCCTCTTCATCCTGGATTAGAGTGACTAGGGGGGTGCCACAGGGTTCTGTCTTGGGCCCGGTCTTATTCAACATCTTTATCAACGACTTGGATGATGGACTCAAGGGCATCCTGATCAAATTTGCAGATGACACCAAACTGGGAGGGGTGGCTAACACCCCAGAGGACAGGATCACACTTCAAAACGACCTTGACAGATTAGAGAACTGGGCCAAAACAAACAAGATGAATTTTAACAGGGAGAAATGTAAAGTATTGCACTTGGGCAAAAAAAATGAGAGGCACAAATACAAGATGGGTGACACCTGGCTTGAGAGCAGTACATGTGAAAAGGATCTAGGAGTCTTGGTTGACCACAAACTTGACATGAGCCAACAGTGTGATGCGGCAGCTAAAAAAGCCAATGCAATTCTGGGCTGCATCAATAGGAGTATAGCATCTAGATCAAGGGAAGTAATAGTGCCACTGTATTCTGCTCTGGTCAGACCTCACCTGGAGTACTGTGTCCAGTTCTGGGCACCACAGTTCAAGAAGGACACTGACAAACTGGAACGTGTCCAGAGGAGGGCAACCAAAATGGTCAAAGGCCTGGAAACGATGCCTTATGAGGAACGGCTAAGGGAGCTGGGCATGTTTAGCCTGGAGAAGAGGAGGCTAAGGGGTGATATGATAGCCATGTTCAAATATATAAAAGGATGTCACATAGAGGAGGGAGAAAGGTTGTTTTCTGCTGCTCCAGAGAAGCGGACACGGAGCAATGGTTCCAAACTACAAGAAAGAAGATTCCACCTAAACATTAGGAAGAACTTCCTGACAGTAAGAGCTGTTCGACAGTGGAATTTGCTGCCAAGGAGTGTGGTGGAGTCTCCTTTTTTGGAGGTCTTTAAGCAGAGGCTTGACAACCATATGTCAGGAGTGCTCTGATGGTGTTCCTGCTTGGCAGGGGGTTGGACTCGATGGCCCTTGTGGTCTCTTCCAACTCTATGATTCTATGATTCTATGAATTTCAAAAGATAATTGTGTTTGTGTATCAGTTTGAGAGGGGAAGCGGGTGGCGCTGTGGGTTAAACCACAGAGACTAGGATTTGCCAATCAGAAGGTCGGCGGTTCGAAACTCTGCGACAGAGTGAGCTCCCGTTGCTCGGTCCCTGCTCCTGCCAACCTAGCAGTTCGAAAGCACGTCAAAGTGCAAGTAGATAAATAGGTACCGCTCCGGTGGGAAGGTAAATGGCGTTTCCGTGCGCTGCTCTGGTTCACCAGAAGCGGCTTAGTCATGCTGGCCACATGACAAGCAAGCTATACACCGGCTCCCTTGGCCAATAAAGCGAGATGAGCGCCGCAACCCCAGAGTCGATCACGACTGGACATAACGGTCAGGGGTCCCTTTACCTTTACCAGTTCGAGATGTGAATTTGGCAGCTTCTCATTAAAAGAAAGGCAGAGCAAACCAAATTTCTCCCCATTCTGAATTGTGGCTTACTCCATGCTTGGAGGTGGGTGTCCGTCACTGAGGACCAGTGGCTTCTAGGGTTGGCCCCAGTCCTCTCTTGCCTCCCAAGCCATATGAAATAACACAAGGCTGTGCCAAAGATTTGCCCATTTCAAATGTTTAATAATAGTGGCATGGGAGATTCTTCAGAAAAACCATCAAGATTGTGACCATTAACTCAATCCTGTTCTGCTCCTTCATTTCTCTGGGCTTCTCCTTCTTCCTTCCAATGATTGCTCACGTCGGCGATCCCATCCAATCAAGGGCCAGCATATGAAATGACACCCCAGTGCTAACTATCCTGCATCTGGATTGGCCGACGGTGTGCTCTGCAGATGTTATAGGACTCCAAGATCAAGCATCTAGATCAAGGGAAGTAATAGTGCCACTGTATTCTGCTCTGGTCAGACCTCACCTGGAGTACTGTGTCCAGTTCTGGGCACCACAGTTCAAGAAGGACACTGACAAACTGGAACGTGTCCAGAGGAGGGCAACCAAAATGGTCAAAGGCCTGGAAACGATGCCTTATGAGGAACGGCTAAGGGAGCTGGGCATGTTTAGCCTGGAGAAAAGGAGGTTAAGGGGTGATATGATAGCCATGTTCAAATATATAAAAGGATGTCATATAGAGGAGGGAGAAAGGTTGTTTTCTGCTGCTCCAGAGAAGCGGACACGGAGCAATGGATCCAAACTACAAGAAAGAAGATTCCACCTAAACATTAGGAAGAACTTCCTGACAGTAAGAGCTGTTCGACAGTGGAATTTGCTGCCAAGGAGTGTGGTGGAGTCTCCTTCTTCGGAGGTCTTTAAGCAGAGGCTTGACAACCATATGTCAGGAGTGCTCTGATGGTGTTTCCTGCTTGGCAGGGGGTTGGACACGATGGCCCTTGTGGCCTCTTCCAACTCTATGATTCTATGATTCTATGATTCTAAGTCCCAGCCGCTCCAACCAGCATGGCCAATGGTCAAGGATGATGGGAGTTGTAGCACGGGAACATCGCAAGGGCGCTGAATTGGCTACCCTCACCCGACATCAGTGGTTCCCAACTGGTGGTCCACATACCCCAGACATCCACATAACTCACCCAGGGGGGTCCGTGGCATAAACCCATCAACTGTCTGGGACATCCCATTGGGCGGCACACTCTCATGCAAGAGCGTGTGAAATCACAGCCGGTCACAGCGCCCCGAAACATGCATCTTTGGGTGCTGTGCTCTCACGTGGGTCACATGACTCGCACGGGAGCATGGCCTAGGAAACATGCACCCCAATTTGGTGCTGGGACATGTTGTAGGGTGTGTTGGCACCATTCACAAAATGAAAACTAACACAGAGGTATCAATGTTTTCAAAAGCAAGGGGTCCATTGGACTACTGCAATGCGCTCTACGTGGGGCTACCTTTGAAGGTGACCCGGAAACTACAACTAATCCAGAACGCGGCAGCTAGACTGGTGACTGGGGGCGGCCGCCGAGACCATATAACACCGGTCTTGAAAGACCTACATTGGCTCCCAGTACGTTTCTGAGCACAATTCAAAGTGTTGGTGCTGACCTTTAAAGTCCTAAACGGCCTCGGTCCAGTATATCTGAAGGAGCGTCTCCTCCCCCATCGTTCTGCCCAGACACTGAGGTCCAGCTCCGAGGGCCTTCTGGCAGTTCCCTCACTGCGAGAGGCCAAGTTACAGGGAACCAGGCAGAGGGCCTTCTCGGTAGTGGTGCCCGCCCTGTGGAACGCCCTCCCATCAGATGTCAAAGCGATAAACATCTACTTGACATTCAGAAGACATCTGAAGGCAGCCCTGTTCAGGGAAGTTTTTAATATGTGGCATTTTAGTGTATCTTTCATCTTTGTTGGAAGCCGCCCAGAGTGGCTGGGGAAACCCAGCCAGATGGGCAGGGTACAAATAATAAATTATTATTATTATTATAGTCCATGGCTTGCCTAATTTGGAACGACTGCTCTACATGATAGAATGCATAATGTCACTGGGGATAAGTGAGGGCAATGCAGAGTGAAGAAGTTTGGAAGGGAAGTAGCTCAGTAGTAGAGCATCTGCTTGGCATGTAGAAGGTCTCAGACTCCATCCCTGGCATCTCCTGGTGGGGCTGGGAATGTCCACTGTCTGGAGAGCTGCTGCCAGTCCGTGTGGATAATAATAATAATAATAATAATAATAATAATAATAATAATAATAATAATTTTATTTGTACCCCACCCTCCCCGGCCAGAGCTGGGCTCAGGGTAGCTAACACCAATAAAATTACAACAACAACAACAACCAATTTAAAATACAGGTTAAAATATACAGTGGTACCTCGGTTTAAGAACTTAATTCGTTCTGGAGGTCCATTCTGACCTGAAACTGTTCTTAACCTGAAGTACCACTTTAGCTAATGGGGCCTCCTGCTGCTGCTGCGCCGCTGCAGCCGCACGATTTCTGTTCTCATCCTGAAGCAAAGTTCTTAACCCGAGGTACTATTTCTGGGTTAGCGGAGTCTGTAACCTGAAGTGTATGTAACCTGAAGCGTCTGTAACCTGAGGTACCACTGTAATTTAAAATGCAGCCTCATTTTAATAGTAGCCCATAGATCAAAACCATAAGGGGAGGGAAAACATAAGGGTCAGAGTGAATCCAAACCAAAGGCCAGGTGGAACAGCTCTGTCTTGCAGGCCCTGCGGAAAGATGTCAAGTCCCGCAGGGCCCTAGTCTCTTGTGACAGAGCGTTCCACCAAGTCGGGGCCAGTACTGAAAAGGCCCTGGCCCAAGTTGAGACCAATCTAACCACCTCATGACTTGGGACCTCCAAAGTGTTGTCATTTGCGGACCTTAAGGTCCTCTGCAGGGCATACCAGGAGAGGGAGTCCCGTAGGTACGAGGGTCCTAGGCCACAAAGGGCTTTAAAGGTCAAAACCAGCACCTTAAACCTGACCCTGTACTCCACCGGGAGCCAGTGCAGTTGGTAAAGCAATGGATGAATGTGATCCCTGTAAGGAGCCTCACCGTGGCATTCTGCACCCGCAGAATACAGAGCTAGGTAGACCAGTGATCTGAGTGAGCATTAGGCTACTTAAAGGTAAAGGGACCCCTGACCATTAGGTCCAGTCGTGGCCGACTCTGGGGTTGTGACGCTCATCTCGCTTTATTGGCCGAGGGAGCGGGCGTACAGCTTCCGGGTCATGTGGCCAGCATGACTAAGCTGCTTCTGGCGAACCAGAGCAGCGCACAGAAACGCCATTTACCTTCCCGCCGGAGCGGTACCTATTTATCTACTTGCACTTTGATGTGCTTTCGAACTGCTAGGTTGGCAGAAGCAGGGACCGAGCAACGGGAGCTCACCCCGTTGTGGGGATTCGAACCGCCGACCTTCTGATCGGCAAGCCCTAGGCTCTGTGGTTTAACCCACAGCGCCACCCACGTCCCATTAGGCCACTTACTCTGTTCTTAATATCCCAAAGTAGGGGAAAACAAGAGAAAGCTGGCTGACATTTTGGGTAAGTAGTGCCCTCACAAGTCACCCAAAAGTGCGAGCTGTTATTTGAGGCTGCTGAAAACGTATGAGATGAGAAGTCGTTTCAGCCAAGCTCTGTTCCGAGATTAAATTTGGGGGGAAACAAAGCAAAACACAAAGCACAAGCAGCCGCCCCTTGCAACAAACCATGCATTTGAAGTGATTATGTTGCAGCACTTATTTTTCTTTTTCATACCCATAGCAACCAAGTTCAAAGAATTCCCCCCTTTCACCTCCTTTATTATAAAGGAAAGGCATGAGTGGCTTCGGCATGTATAGATTCACTGCACACACCGACTGGAGTCGCAGAATCATAGAACTGTAGAGTTGGAAGGGACCACAGTGGTCATCTAGTCCAACCCTCTAAAATGCAGGTATCTTTTGTCCAATGTGGGGCTTGGAACTACAGCCCTGCGATTAAGAGTCTCGGGCTCCACTGACAGAGCTACAATAATATATATTTAATAATAAGTTTATTATTTATAACCTGCCCATCTGGCTGGGTTTCCCCAGCCACTCTGGGCGGCTCCCAACAAAATATTAAAAACACGATAATACATCAAACATTAAAAACTTCCCTATACAGAGGGCTTCCTTCAGATGTCTTCTAAAAGTCAGAGAGTTGTTTATTTCCTTGACATCTGATGGGAGGGTGTTCAACAGGGAGGGTGCCACCACCAAGGAGGCCCTCTGCCTGGTTCCCTGTAACCTCACTTCTCGAAGGGAGGGAACCACCAGAAGGCCCTCGGCACTGGACCTCAGTGTCTGGGCTGAATGATGGGGGTGGAGACGCTCCTTCAGGTATACTGGGCCGAGACCGTTTAGGGCTTTAAAGGTCGCAACACCAGTTAGTGGGTCAATTCAGTGTTCAGGACAGACATATTAGCACTCCTGATGGATATTCAGATGTGGTCTAAAATGAAGAACGAGGTCTACTCTCTACCCCAATGGACACCTTTCTTAAATTTCTATCCTTGCATTCTATCCCTCCTCTCTTATGGTCTGGTGAGGTTCTGGCAGTGACCTGAGCTTGATCCTGAGACCAAAGGGTGACAGATAGAAAGGAAGATGACCAACTTCTTACCTGGATATTGGGGCACCTGGGATGAAGATTCATTACAGGAATGCAGATTCCTGTGAGCAGTGCCAGATTTACATATAAGCTAAACGAGCTATAGCTCAGGGCCCCACTCTCTTGGGCCCCCCAAAAAAATTAAAGGGGAAAAAACCTGTATGTACACTTCCAAAATATAAGATAAAAAACAAATAAAATAAAACCTACATACAGCAACAGTGTTTGGTGTTGTGTCGGCTCCTCTGATGTAAGTCATGGGCCCCACCTGCTAGCCTGCTCCCTAAAATATCACTGGTTTGCTCCTTTCTATATATAAGGTGCCTACATTCTGCATGGACTGGTTGCATACTCAATAAACACATGAGACGTAGCCGGCTGTGTTCTTATGGCTACTACTATGCCATAAGATCCACTGTCTTGTAATATCACATATGAGCTTTAACTACTGATGAAGCCCAGGACGGCGAAACAAGGTGAATATTCTGGAAATCCTTGTCTTAGACTTTGTGAAAGGATTTTGTGGAACTGTAACAACCTTTCATGTGGATTGTTTGGACTTTATGAACAGACAGGTGGTATGGACACCATTACAAGGTGCATTACCTTATGCATGAACTGACTATAGAATGATCTGATCCACCGGGTCTTCTGCTTTGTTCGTTTGTTGAACTTTATGAGCTACTTCTGTTGAAATTTACAATTTGATACTATGAATAGTATATCTTATTTATCTAAGAACACAGCCGGTTACATCTCATGTGTTTATTGAGCATGCTTTACGTGACCATAGGTTTGTTTCTTGTTGCTTTGGACTGGTTGCATGGCAACATGTGCAAATAGCTTAAGATACTTATTAGGTCCATAAATTACCATATAGCATATATTCAACACAAAAAAAACAGTGACAATTTGTTGTTGACAAAGGACAGCTGGACATTACCGTCAGTAGTTTAGGGCCTCATCAAACCTAAATCCGGCCCTGGCTGAAGGCATACTTTCCAGTGATCCTATTTTCCAGGGACAATTCTGGAATTACGAACGCCATCCCAGCTTCTGATTTGACCCTGGAATGTCCCTGTTTCCCCTACCAGTGCCGCTAGTGCTGAGCTTGGGGAGGAGGACGAGACGGTGCTTATCCCGAGTGACAGCAGTGGCGGCGGCCCTGACTCTGAGCCACTCACTTTCACAATAACACCAATCCTCTGACCAGTTATAGCCAGCGAGACTTGAAGTCTGCACAGCTGCAGTCCTGCTTGGTGCCTCTTTTTGAAGGTGAAGGCATCAACTCGCTAGCAGGACCTGGCAACCTTTTTTGTTCAGCAACTCCACTGATGATGCATTGGGAACTGATGAGCTCCCTGCAAATACCGTATTTTTCGCTCTATAGGACGCACCCGACCATAGGACGCACCTTGTTTTAGAGGGGGAGAACAAGAAAAAAAATTCTCCCCCTCTCTGCTCAGCGCCCCTTCAGCAAAGTGGCAGGTGAAATGGAGCCCCTTTCATTTCTCCTCCCGCTTGGCTGAAGGGGCGCTGCGCAGCTCTCCATCTCTACTGAAGCCAGGAGAGTCTTGCTCTCCCAGCTTCAGCGAAAGAAACCTGAAGCCTGCGGAGTGCAGCGGGAACTCACGCTGCGCTCCGAAGGCTTCAGTGCGCACCGACCCCTCTCGCTCTCCAGGCTTCAGCGAAAGCAACGCAAAGCCTCCGGAGCGCAGAGGGAGCGCTCCCTCTGCGCTTCGGAGGCTTCACGTTGCTATCGCTGAAGCCAAGGAGCCTGCATTCGCTCCATAGGACGCACACAGATTTCCCCTTAATTTTTGGAGGTGAAAAGTGCGTCCTATAGAGCGAAAAATACAGTATATCTCAATATACATCCCTGCATACAGAATTGATTGTGGGACAGTATCACCCTCAGCTCTCTGGGGGTCTTTCCTCTTTTCAAAGACTCGACCCATCTCTACTCTCTCTGCCGGCTTATATCTCCCTTCCAGAATATTCCACATGTTTATTAATTTTCACATTTATATAACACTTTAGAGGACACGGGAGGCGCTGTGGTATAAACCACAGAGCCTAGGGCTTGCCGATCAGAAGGTTGGCGGTTTGAATTCCCCGCGATGGGGTGAGCTCCCGTTGCTCGGTCCCTGCTCCTGCCAACCTAGCAGTTCGAAAGCACATCAAAGTGCAAGTAGATAAATAGGTACCGCTCCAGGCGGGAAGGTAAATGGTGTTTCCGTGCGCTGCTCTGGTTCGCCAGAAGCGGCTTAGTCATGCTGGCCACATGACCCGGAAGCTGTCTGCGGACAAATGCTGGCTCCCTCGGCCTGTAAAGTGAGATGAGCGCCACAACCCCAGAGTTGTCTGCAATTGGACCTAATGTTCAGGGGTCCCTTTACCTTTACCTTTAGAGTGTTCAGAGTGCTTCTCCGTGTACATTATTTCATTGCATTCTTTAACAACAGACCTTCAGAGCATGGAAAGGGAAGCTTCCACATCTGTAAGAAATTAGTCTTTGGAACTCCCTGTCTATTGATAGCAGGCAGGGACCTTGACTTATTTTATAGATGGGCCCTTTGAGTGAAATAATAATAATAATAATAATAATAATAATAATAATAATAATAATAATAAAAAATAAATAAATAATAATAATATATTATATCAAAATTTTGTATGCCAAGCTATACCCACATGTCTCTTCCAGGTTTGTTTGTTTTTTTACCCAACCTCAACAAATCATAAGAACATAACAGTGCTTGCTGACAACCCTCCCTTAACCGGTGTCTCCCAATTTTTTCTCTCTCTCCTACATAATCACCATTAACTACCAGCCTTTCACCCTAAGGCCCTAGGGCAGGTTAGAAGAATTTAAAATTCAACATCAAGAGCAGTTTAAAGGAACCTGCAATCACTAAAATAGGGTGGGTCTCCAAAATACAGACATCTCAGGTGTCAGAGGCTAGGGTAGAGGGGTGCATTGTAAGGTCGTAGCCGTGTGGGGGATGTCTTTGGTATATTAATCTGTAAGGCAGGGGTAGCTAACCCATTTTTCAACTTGAGGCCACATTCACTGTTGGCCAAATCTCCAAGGGCCACATGTCAACAGTGGGCGTGGCCAAAGGGAAAGCGGGTGTGGTCAAAATGGGGGCCTTCGCTGTCTCTCAAATGGGGTGCACGCACAAACACACACAGGTCCACCGCAGAAAGAGACATACTTACCCACACAGATAGCACTCATGCACACTTAGTCTGCCTCTCCATCACCCCCTCTCAACTACAGGGCACTAGGGGGGCACGGAAATGGGGTTTCAACAGATTTCCCTGCACTGATCTGGTCAGAGAGAAAAAAGTCACCCCCAAGCCCAGCACATACACCCACAAATAGATTTTTTTTTTTTTAAGGCTCTGTTCCAAGATCAGCCCCATGTACCTTGAACCTTTGCGCTCCCTTTGCAAACTCAGCACAGAAAAAGTGTCTTGCAGCTGGTTGGAGCACTCCGGAAATACAAAAGTGCTCCCATGGCACCAATAAATTGGGGCTGGGGTAGGGGCTGCCATATTTTAAAAAGTGAAAATCCGGACACAAAAGTTGTTGGGCTTTTTGGAGCAAAGTTGATGACATTTTCAAGATTATTATTATTTGGATAATTCACCAAAATACAGACTTTCCCTGGACATTTCTGCCTGGACACTGCTTCCGACTGCCACATTCCAACAATGTCCGGTAAATTCTGGATGTATGGCAAGTCTAGTCTGGGGTCTGGTGGTCCGCAAGAAATAGATTGGTGAGGCTAAATGAAGCCTACCTTACCATCAATGCCAAGGATTGGTGAAACCATTGTTCTGTGTGTGTGTTGTCATTTCCACACGCATTCATTCTGTTCCATTCATCTACTAAAAATGAAACAAACCTCAAATCTGCACCAGCATTTAAATCTACCTAAGTATTCTCTTGATCGCTGAAGAATTGATGCTTTTGAATTCTGGTACTGGAGGAGACTCTTGAGAGTCCCATGGACTGCAAGAAGATCCAACCTCTCCATTTTGAAGGAAATCAGCCCTGAGTGCTCACTGGAAGGACAGATCCTGAAGCTGAGGCTCCAAGACTTTGGCCATCACATGAGAAGAGAAGACTCCCTGGAAAAGACCCTGATACTGGGAAAGATGGAGGGCACAAGGAGAAGGGGACGGCAGAGGACGAGATGGTTGGACAGTGTTCTCGAAGCTACTAGCAGGAGGCAGTGGAAGACAGGAGTGCCTGGCGTGCTCTGGTCCAGGGGGTCATGAACTCGGACACGACTAAGCAACTAAACAACAAGTATTCTCTTTCACTTTATTTTCTCTTAAAATGTGCATTTCAAAACTTACCCTCTTGCAGAATGACTTAACCACCCAGGGCTGTGCTGCTTTGCAATGTCCATAAAAGTGGGAAATCTAGGAATTGCGTTTCCGATCCACACGTTAATCTGAACTGCTCATATTAGAATCTGCAAAGATTGAATTTCCTGAGCATCTGTAACCCAGGCATACCCTCAACACATCCCTACCTTCAGCCAAACATTGGCTGGTTGTATCACAGGGCAAACTTGCTGTTTATCTCCCCCCCAGCCCCAAATTGCGCAGGACTGGGACCTTTAAAGCAGGATCAGTCCCCACAAGATGTGTACATATTTCCCTCAATATTTCATTCAGGGAAAGGCGGAGAGAGACATGTTAAACACACACACACAACCCAAACAAACCCTGAAAAGAATTGAATTTAACTGAGCGGAAATTGCTGACCGACAGCAGTGCGCGAGCACCGAACGAAAATTCTCCCTGGCTCTCTAATTATCCTTTCCTTCTCGACTCCAGTATCACATGTAACCATGTGTAGAATCATAAAATAATTATGCAGTGTACAAGCTTTTCTGGGAGCATGTACCACTGTTTTCCTAATTCTTTATCGCTCCCATTGATCGTGGCATGTGTGCATTGATCCAAGTCGGCCATCTGGTAAGGAAAGATAAGCGTGGTACTGTCTTTGCACTGCACTGTCACTCAGGGAGGGGGCAGATTTTGGCTGTAGGGAATTACGGGGGCAGGATTAGCCCTCGTCCTATGAGTAAACTGAATATGAAATGCAATGTTGCAGCTGCATGGGCCACGTTGCTAACTTCTGGGCTTTTGCCCATGCATTGGGAAGATGGGTGGCTGGTGGGCTGGGTTTTGTGTTTTTTTGTTTGTCTCCTTCCTAAGTGTAAGGAGAGGGAGAGACGGTGTTGTGGGGGGACGGACGACCCCTCTCTCTAGCTATCTCTATCTCTCAAATCTTCGGTAGTCCTAAGCCTGCAAATGGATAGGGAATATCTAAAAAAAAAAATTAGAAAAATTGTATGCACACAAAAACTACTGGATCGAACACAATTTGGATAACAAAAAAAAATAGGAATGAGAAACAGGAGGGAGCAAAAAAGAAGGGACCATATTACGAAAGGATCAAGAAAGAAACAGACCCACCGATATTGCAAATATTCTGGTCGATTGCGCAAGTATATAGGACAATGATGATGGAATCATCACCTTTTAAAAATAATAATAATCCTCATGATCTTTCAACGCACAACTTTACCCGACTTTGTGAGGCTTTCAACTTTCTATTTCCCCCTCTCTTCACACTTATTTTCTCAAAGCCGGTCAATTAGACGTCGCTGGTTGTTGTTGTTTTTTTAAAAAATAAATAATAAATAAATGCGATTGTGCTTTTTGCGAAACAATGAGGCCAGCAGCCAAGGGGATGGTGCCTCCATTGTTCCCCCCCCCTTCCTCGCCCCCTGCAAATGCCCGCCTGATCTTCTCAAAGCCGCCCCTCTAAAATTGAACAATTCTGTCAAAAAAGATTAGTTCTATTTTGTCTGCTGCTCGCTGACTATTCATGAATGCAAAGAGAAGGGGGGGGGAAGCAGAGTGTCATACTAAGTTGTGGAGGTGGCAGGCTTTTCTCCTATTGACTTCAGGATACGAAACCGAGAGGCCACAAAGGGCCAGCCCTCCGGGAGGGGGGCAAGGAGGTCCTGCCATGTGTTCGAGTTATATCCCTCCTCCAGCTCACCCATTCGATTCCCTTTGTGGCTGCAAGTTTATATTGTCATACAGTGGGGGGGGGAGGTGGAGGGGGGGAAGCGAAAGAGAAAGAGGCAGAGAGACAGAGAAGCTTCAGGCAACACCGAGCAGGAAAAAACGGATTAGCATATCACAAGGATCATCTTGCATTGCACCAAAATCTTTTCAGTATGTATAATTAGTGAATACAGTCCCTCTTCAACCACCCCTTCTCTCCCCCCCTCCCCATTTTTGCAGGATTTTTTATTTTTTTGGTGGGGGGGACCAAGGCAAATTAGCTCCTATCTCTGGCTAGAATATCAGAAAATGGAAAGTTTATCTGGCTGTTATATTCTTTCTTTCTCTACAGCTGGCTTAACCCGCGCTCAGAATATTTTCCAGGTTGCGCTCTTGAACGTGCCACGCAAATTCTGCACGCAGAAGCTGGGTTTACTCCAGGAAAAATCAGGGCGAGGAGGGAGGACACCGTGTTTATTATTTTAATTATTATTTATCGCACAGCCACTGCAATGAGTCGAAAAGTTTTCTCTCCTCATCCTGCACCAGAGAGTTACGCAACAAAGGAGGAGGATAGCAAACGTTTCAAAAAAATAGGCATTTCTGTTAGGAGCAAATGTGGCGCTCTTCAAGTATACCTTCCCAAAGCACTGAGTATTCATTTACTTGCTAGAGGCAAACTTGTCACTTACTTCTACCATGTCCTTATCAGTTGGTCCGAATTAAATTGTACATTATTTAAGGCACACTCCAAAACACAGGGGTGTGTTTGTTTTTTTAATGTTAGTTAGGTTTTTGTGTTTTAATGTTAGTTAGGTTTTTGTGTTTTAATGTTAGTTAGGTTTTTTAAAAAGTAGAGACATCACCTTGCCAACAAAGCTCTGTATAGTAAAAGCCATGATTTTCCCAGTAGTGATGTATGGAAGTGAGAGCTGGACCATAAAGAAGGCTGATCGCCGAAGAATGGATGCTTTTGAATTATGGTGCTGGAGGAGACTCTTGAGAGTCCCATGGACTGCAAGAAGATCAAACCTATCCATTCTGAAGGAAATCAGCCCTGAGTGCTCACAGGAAGATCCTGAAGCTGGGTGCTCACAGGAAGATCCTGAAGCTGGGGCTCCAATACTTTGGCCACCTCATGAGAAGAGAAGACTCCCTGGAAAAGACCCTGATGTTGGGAAAGATGGAGGGCACAAGGAGAAGGGGACGACAGAGGACGAGATGGTTGGACAGTGTTCTCGAAGCTACCAGCATGAGTTTGACCCAACTGAGGGAGGCAGTGGAAGACAGGAGTGGCTGGCGTGCTCTGGTCCATGGCGTCACGAAGAGTCAGACACAACTAAACGACTAAACAACAACAACAGCAGGTTTTTGTGGGAGTGTAGCAGAGTCGAAAAGCACCGTTTGGCAATCTTTTGAGATGAGCTTCTGAAGTGTCCTTCTGCTCTGAAAGAAACACCCGTCCTTTTCCTTACCCTAAAACTGCTTTGTTTCCCCTTTGTGACATCACAGCAGAAAGCAAGGTTTTATTTATTTAGATGCCACCCTCTTCGCTCACAGCTCTTCGCAAACAGCCGATGTGGCAGGTCTCCGCCCCAAGGGGATTACAGTCCACAACAGAGCCAGGGAAGCAACAGCAGGAGGGAGGAAGCAGAGACAGGGGCAGAATATAGGGTGACTGACAACTGCATGCCTTTTGGGTTAGCGACAGTAGGGACTGGGGGGTGAGAGAAAAATGAATTTGGAAGAGAGGCTTAATGGAAAGAAGGGAGGTTTTCGCACAGAGGCGTCCCGGAGTGTGGTTCCAGGAGTGCAGGGCAGCAAGGACAGCGTGGTTTAAATGAGAATAGATGATACCCAGTTCTACCTCTCTTTCAAATCAGAACCAGTGAAGGCGGTGAAGGTCCTGTGTGCCTGGAGGTAGTTGGAGGATGGATGGCGGCTAATGGATTGAGGATGAATCCTGACAAGATAGAAGTACTGTTTTGGGGGGGCAGGGGGCGGGCGGGTGTGGAGGACTCCCTGGTCCTGAATGGGGTAACTGTGCCCCTGAAGGACCAGGTGCGCAGCCTGGGAGTCATTCTGGACTCACAGCTGTCCATGGAGGCGCAGGTCAATTCTGCGTCCAGGACATCTGTTTACCACCTCCGCTTGGTACGCAGGCTGAGACCCTACCTGCCTGCGGACTGTCTCGCCAGAGTGGTGCATGCTCTAGTTATCTCCCGCTTGGACTACTGCAATGCGCTCTACGTGGGGCTACCTTTGAAGGTGACCCGGAAACTACAACTAATCCAGAATGCGGCAGCTAGACTGGTGACTTGGAGCGGCCATCGAGACCACATAACACCAGTCTTGAAAGACCTACATTGGCTCCCAGTACGTTTCCGAGCACAATTCAAAGTGTTGGTGTTGACCTTTAAAGCCCTAAACGGCCTCGGTCCAGTATACCTGAAGGAGCGTCTTCACCCCCATCGTTCTGCCTGGACACTGAGGTCCAGCTCCGAGGGCCTTCTGGCGGTTCCCTCGCTGCGAGAAGCAAAGCTACAGGGAACCAGGCAGAGGGCCTTCTTGGTAGTGGCACCCACCTTGTGGAACGCCCTCTCACTAGATGTCAAAGAGATAAACAACTACCTGACATTCAGAAGACATCTGAAGGCAGCCCTGTTCAGGGAAGTTTTTAATGTGTGACATCTTAGTGTATTTTTGGTCTTTATGGAAGTCGCCCAGAGTGGCTGGGGAAACCCAGCTAGATGGGCGGGGTACAAATAATAAATGATGATGATATGATGATGATGATGAGAAGGCCTTTTGATGGCTAAATGTGGTTGGGCATATTGAGCAAAAGAAGGGGCGTTCCAGGAAGTAGGAAAGAAGGAAGGAACCATAGAATCGTAGAGTTGGAAGGGACCCTGACAATTATCTAGTTCAACCCCCTGCAATGCTGCAATCTTCAGCTGTCTCACGTGGGGATTGAACCTGCAACCTTGCCGTTATCAGCACCAGGCTCTAACCAGCTGAGCTATCCAGTCAGGAAAGTGATAGAGGGATTCTAAGCCTGATGTGGATCTCCCATGTCGCTAATTCGGGGGGAGGCGTCACCCTCATTTACTGAGAGTGATGTCAGCACATGCAGCATTATGACATCATCGCATTCACTATCAGGTCCCTGATTGGCTGCAATCACTGATGATGCATGGAGGCGAAAGGAGTCCTGTTAGAAAAGATTTAGGCACATGATCTGCTTCTATGTACAAGGGGGAGATTAAGCAAACAGGTCCGTGGTGGCCTTTGTGGTCGCTGTCAACACCTGTATCACATCCGGCCAACAGCTCTTCTTAAGCCTGTTTATGCATCATACGTTTAATTACATTCCCTTCCCCTCAAAGAATCTTGCAGTAGTTTACCCCACAAAGAACTGCAATTCCCAGCACCCTTAACCAACTACAGTTTCCAGGATGCTTTGAGAGCTGATGTGCTTCAAATGTATGGTGTGTGCACAGCCAAAGTCTTTTAAGTCTTAAGTTTTTGAAGTCTTCAACCTGCCATCTAAACCAAGAGAGGGAGAGGGATGGGACCACTCATTGAAAGCAGAAATAAACTTGGCAATGAGCAATACAAAATTCGACCCTTAAACCACATCGACAATAGTACGGCAGCACCTACTTTTTGAAACTCCTTACTCATTTATATTAGACTGGATTCCTATCAGTGCCTGCTAAATCTTTTTTTTTTTAATTAGGCAGGCCTACAAAGACATGAAATTTTAACATGCGGTTTTAACTTTAATACAAATGCATCGCCCTCTGTTGCCACCGCTGCACTCCCATCTTGTTCCCAAAATAGATCGTCTTTCCTCCCTTGTTCCCAGTCTAGATCTTTATTGTTGTTGTTGTTGTTTAGTCGTTTAGTCATGTCTGACTCTTCGTGACCCCATGGACCAGAGCACGCCAGGCACCTCTATCCTCCACTACCTCCCGCAGTTTGGTCAAACTCATGCTGGTAACCTCGAAAACACTATCCAACCCTCTTGTCCTCTGTCGCCCCCTTCTCCTTCTGCCCTCCATCTTTCCCAGCATCAGTGTCTTCTCCAGGGAGTCTTCTCTTCTCATGAGGTGGCCAAAATACTGGAGCCTCAGCTTCACGATAGTCAGCTTCACGATAGATCTTTATTAATCCCTTATTATTCCCTGGTGGGTGGGCAAGGCGCCATTTTGTGGTTCGCCTCAGGTGCCAAAATATCTTGGGCCGGCCCTGATTTATTGCATCGTATCTCACCTTTTCCTCCAAGCAGCTTGTGGCCGTCTACATGGTTCTTCCCATCCTCATTGAATCACACAACAACGACCCTGTGGGGTAGGTTAGATTGAGAGGCAATGACTGGCCCAAGGTGGGCTTCATGGCCGAGTGAGGATTCGAACCCTGGTCTCTCCGAAGTGCTAGTCTGACACTCTTTAAACGCTGCACTGTGCTGGATCACAATGCATTATTGGCTGTTCTAATTCCACTTGTTGTTGTTGTTGTTTAGTCGTTTAGTCGTGTCCGACTCTTCGTGACCCCCTGGACCAGAGCACGCCAGGCACTCCTGTCTTCCACTGCCTCCCGCAGTTTGGTCAAACTCATGCTGGTAGCTTCGAGAACACTGTCCAACCATCTCAGCCTTGGTCCTGTATACCTGAAGGAGCGTCTCCACCCCCATCGTTCAGCCCAGACACTGAGATCCAGTGCCGAGGGCCTTCTGGAGGTTCCCTCATTGCGAGAAGTGAGGTTACAGGGAACCAGACAGAGGGCCTTCTCAGTAGTGGCGCCCACCACGTGGAACGCCCTCCCTTCAGATGTGAAGGAAATAAGCAGCTATCTTCTCTTTAAAAGACATCTGAAGGCAGCCCTGTTTAGGGAAGTTTTTAATATTTAATGCTGTATTGTTTTTAACACTTGATTGGAAGCCACCCAGAGTGGCTGGGGAAACTCAGCCAGATGGGCGGGGTATAAATAATATATTATTATTATTATTATTATTATTATTATTATTATTATTATTATCATCTCGTCCTCTGTAATCCCCTTCTCCTTGTGCCCTCCATCTTTCCCAACATCAGGGTCTTTTCCAGGGAGTCTTCTCTTCTCATGAGGTGGCCAAAGTACTGGAGTCTCAGCTTCAGGATCTGTCCTTCCAGTGAGCACTCATTTTACCCAACTAATATGCATTTTTGTGAACCTTACTTTATTGGAGAAGCGCATTGCAAAATTCGGAGAAGTGAAAATTTTGAAGGACGGCTGCATTTTGTTATGTTTGGACGGCTGTGAATCAGGCAAGTTTGTTTATAGATCTGAACCAAATTTATCCCCCTTACCCCTAGGCTGTCAGGAGTGCTATCTACTGCTGGCTCCCTGCTGGACCGCAAGTTTTCCTCTGTATGTGTATGGAGAGTTGGCAGGAGCTGTGTGGTTTGTCTGTCTCCGGGAAATGGAAACGGAGTCGGTGGTAGGTTTTGAAAGAGGCAGGCTGGGGTTAAGCCAGAACCACACTTCAATCTGTACCTCCTGGGCTGATGCAGGGATTGGAACAGAGTTCTCTACTGCATTGCACACCTTTCCAGACATTCCAGCTTGAAAACCATATCAAAATGCATTTTAAGACGCCTGTTTTTGAGATAAAGTATGTTTAGAAATGCATAGAGATAAAGAAATGCATATTTTGAGATAGTGTGTGCATTTAGAAGAGTGTACTTGGGAGGAGAATGTGTTGAGAAATGCATACTTGGAAAGAACATGGGTTTTAGACTACATACTCAAATATCTTTTTAAAAAGATAACCTGCAAATTAACGTAGAGGTAGGGTGGAACAGGCTAAGGAGTGAGTATCTGCAAAAGAGACAGGATGATTTCTCTACCCCATTTTTTTGCAATCCTTAGGATCATCAGACTTGCTCATACAGCCTTCCCCATCCTGGTGCCCTGCAGTTGTTTGGCACTGGTGGGTGTTGTACTCCAAAACATCTGGTAGGCACCAGATTGGGACACCAAGCTGTCCTAAGCAGTATAGATAGAGGCAGGGAGAGATTTTACTTTCTTGGGCTCCATGATCACTGCAGATGGTGACAGCCGTCACAAAATTAAAAGATGCCTGCATCTTGGGAGAAAAGCAATGACAAACCTAGACAGCGTCCCTGGAAAAGACCCTGATGCTGGGAAAGATGGAGGGCACAAGGAGAAGGGGACGTCAGAGGACAAGATGGTTGGACAGTGTTCTGGAAGCTACCAGAATGAGTTTGACCAAACTGCAGGAGGCAGTGGAAGACAGAAGTGCCTGGCGTGCTCTTGTCCAGGGGGTCACGAAGAGTCGGACACGACTAAACAACAACAACAACAACATATGTATGTATGTACAGATGCCTGGCAAATGGAGGTCTCCAATACACCACACAGATTTATGCAGCAGAGCTTCGAGAAGATACTTCTTTGGTCAAGCTTGACATTCATCACCTACAAGATAGATAGATAGATGATAGATAGATAGATAGATAGATAGATAGATAGATAGATAGATGATAGATAGATGATAGATAGATAGATAGATGATAGATAGATAGATAGATGATAGATAGATGATAGATAGATGATAGATAGATAGATAGATAGATAGATAGATAGATAGATAGATGATAGATAGATATAGATAGATATAAACGTCGAGTAGCACATTAGAGACCAACTAAGTTTGTTCTTGGTATGAGCTTTCGTGTGCATGCACACTTCTTCAGATACCAAGTGTATCTGAAGAAGTGTGCATGCACACGAAAGCTCATACCAATAATAAAGTTAGTTAGTCTCTAAGGTGCTACTGGACATTTTTTTTATATTTCTAGGGCTTTAAAGGTCAGCACCAACACTTTGAATTTTCCTCGAACCACACTGGGAGCCAATGGAAGTCTTTCAGGACCAGTGTTATATAGTCTTGGAGGACAGTAGAGAATATGATGTCTTTAGGATACAGTGGTACCTCGGGTTAAGTACTTAATTCGTTCCGGAGGTCTGTTCTTAACCTGAAACTGTTCTTAACCTGAAGCACCACTTTAGCTAATGGGGCCTCCCGCTGCCGCTGCACCGCTGGAGCATGATTTCTGTTCTCATCCTGAAGCAAAGTTCTTAACCCGAGATAATATTTCTGGGTTAGCGGAGTCTGTAACCTGAAGCGTATGTAACCCAAGGTACCACTGTATATGGTTTATTTTCAGGCCCCAGGCCCATGGGCAAACCAAGTCTGTGTTACAACGATGTCTGCAAACGGGACATGAAGGCTGGCAACATTAACCCTGCTGTGTGGGAATCCCTTGCAGATAATAATAATAATAATTTATTATTTATACCCCGCCCATCTGGCTGAGTTTCCCCAGCCACTCTGGGCGGCTCCCAATCAGTGTTAAAAACAGTACAGCGTTACATATTAAAAACTTCCCTGAACAGGGCTGCCTTAAGATGTCTTCTGAATGTCAGGTAATTATTTATCTCTTTGACATCTGATGGGAGGGCGTTCCACAGGGCGGGCGCCACTACCGAGAAGGCCCTCTGTCTGGTTCCCAGTAGCCTCACTTCTCGCAATGAGGGAACCGCCAGAAGGCCCTCGGCGCTGGATCTCAGTGTCCGGGCTGAACGATGGGGGTGGAGACGCTCCTTCAGGTATACAGGACCGAGGCCGTTTAGGGCTTTAAAGGTCAGCACCAACACTTTGAATCGTGCTCGGAAACGTACTGGGAGCCAATGCAGATCTCTCAGAACCGGTGTTATGTGGTCCCGGCGGCCACTCCCAGTCACCAGTCTAGCTGCCGCATTCTGGATTAATTGCAGTTTCCGGGTCACCTTCAAAGGTAGCCCCACGTAGAGCGCGTTGCAGTAGTCCAAGCGTGAGATAACTAGAGCATGCACCACTCTGGCGAGACAGTTCGCGGGCAGGTAGGTGACTGCAATGCCTGGAGATGGACAGTCAGGTTGTGCATCTACAGTAGTGACCAGAGGAGGACTGACCGCTGGGAGGAGTGCAGAGAGAAGAAACACCCCGGTGCATCTGCAGCAGCACAACCAGACGCCTTCATCTGCCCCAGCTGCAACAAAACATGTCTCTCCTGTATTGGTCTCTACAGCCACAGCAGGCGCTGTAACTCTCCGATGGTTGGACTTCAGCCCCGAAGACCACCAAGGGCTTGACAAACGTCTCATGGGAAGAGGCCTTTTCAGTTGTAGACCCAACCCTCTGGTTCAGGAAGCTCCATCAGCTGGGAGGCTTTTAAACATCACTTTAGAACCTGTTGTGTTTATTCAGGCCTTTTCTGAAGTTTAGCAGAATTCTCCCGTCCATCTGCTTATGTATTTATTATTTAAATTTTGCATGCCACTTTCCCATAAAAAATACGGTGAAAGAAGACTGGAAAAAATTTAAAGACTATTTACAGAAACACTGTAAAATTAATGAATGTTAGAAGGATGCTGGAATGAAGTTATATGGCTTTAACAGAAATGTTATAAAGAATTAAGTAAAAATAGATTGTTAATGGACTAAAGGGAAAAAATAAGGTTAGATTGTGTTAAGATAAATTATAGGACAAAAACTGAGAAAGATGGAAAGGATTTGCTGAAATAGCTAACTGAACTGGAATACAAAAAAGGGAGGTGTGAGGAGGTCGTTGAAACAAGTAAATGAAAGATAAGATATGGAAATATTGGATGTGTTTTTAACTGTTTCTGTTTTTGTTTTGTTAAGATAAGTAGTGTTTTTGTTTTTCTTGTATTGTATTGTATTGTATTGTTCTGTTCTGTTTAATTCTTTTTTTCTTTTTGTAATCTTTAAACTCTTAATAAATATTATTTAAAATATATATATATATATACTCACAGCAGAAAAACAAAGGCTGCAAATCACTGCCTTGTGACAATAGCAACCAATGCTAAATTGCTTCAAAACGCAGCCCGACAACCCAGCAAATAACAAGGCGGATTAAACAAACATTGCAACACTTTAAATGTCATCATACAGTGTTGGACTGTCAACCATTGAAACATATCAATTAATGATAAAGACCGTAAACATTCCAATGCAATCTCATTGGTGTTTCTATAACTGACGGATTTTAAAAATGTATTTGTTATAGTCTGGTTTTTAATACAACGATGACTTTTGTAAACTTCTTAGAGTTTCCCCCTGCCCCAAACATGATAAGTAGCATTTTGTATGCAAATAAATTAATATCATAAATAGTATAAATTAATAAAGCAAGCTTTTGCATCAGCCAAAAAACAAAAGAAAAAAGGAATGTAATAAGCCACAATAAACTGGATAGGATCATATATATACAGTCATTATACAAAGCCAGCCTATTGGTTCATCTAGTCCAATATTGCCTACTCAGGCTGGCAGAATCATTCCTGTCCTGTCCTGCTTGAGACTCTTTTAGAAGGAGATGCTGAGGTCTGGACCTTTGCATCTCCTGCATGCAACAGGCAAAGTGGGACAAGTTTGGCGCAGCAAATCAGAACTTGTGAGAGGAGAACTGATAGCCATCTTCAAATATCTCAACGGCTGTCACATGGAAGATGGAGCAAGCTTGTTTTCTCCTGTTCCAGAGAATAGGGCCCAATCTTCTTCTTCTTTGGTGATCCCTGGTAGCCGAGTAAGATTGTCTTCCATAAACACGGTTTTAACAATGAGTCCATAAGTGACTGTGGAGGCCAATTCTGGATCCACACGTCCTTCCACAGGGGGGACATTAGTTTCCGGGCAGGAGTTGATCACGGTGTGGATTTGCCAAGCGCGCCTTCCTCTTACCACATTTCTCCCTTGCGTCCTGAGTTCGAGTGTCTTCAAAGCCCATGACACTTTTGGTAAAGGCTGTTCTCCAACTGGAGCGCTTGCAGGCCAGTGTTTCCCAATTGTTAGTGTTTATACTACATTTTTAAAAATTTGCCTTGAGACAGTCTTTAAACCTCGAAATAAATAAAAAATTGTCCAGTAGCCCCTTAGAGACCAACTAAGTTTGTTCTGGGTTTGTTCTTTCGTGTGCTTGCACACTTCTTCAGATACACTGAAATAGATGTCAGCAGACCCTTATATATAGTGGGAGGGTGGGGTTTTTAAAAACCCTCCCACTATACCAGCCTTTCTCAACCTGTGGGTTCCCAGATGTTGTTGAACTACAACTCCCTAGCTAGCAAGGCCGGAACTCAGGGATGATGGGAGTTGTAGTCCAACAACATCTGGGGATCCACAGGTTGAGAACCGCTGCTACAGTATATAAGGGTCTGGTGACTTCTGTTTCAGTGTATCTGAAGAAGTGTGCATGCAGACGAAAGAACAAACCCAGAACAAACTTAATTGGTCTCTAAGGTGCTACTGGACAATTTTTTATTTATTTCGACTGTGTCAGACCAACACGGCTACCTCCCTGAATCTTTAAACCTCTTTTGTTGACCACCAGCACGACGCTTTCCATTTTTAAGTTCAGAAAGCCACTTCTGAGCTAAGGAGGAGGTGGTGTTGCGGGCTTCCTGCCCCCAACACTCGCACGGAGGCTGGCTCCCAGCCCCGCGCGACCAGGGGAATCCTCTGCTGCGTCATTCCCTGCCAGCCAATCGGCTGGCTCAGGGGGTGTGACTTGCCCCATTTAAGGGCAAGCGGGGCAGAGGAGCATCCTCTTTTGCCGCCAATCAGCTGGGGAATCTCCCACCCACCCACCCACCCTTCAAGGTTCTCTTTTGACCTTGCTATGGACTTCGGTTGGTCGCCGTTAAGGGGCCTGGTAGGAATTTTTCCACTTGGCAAATTGGCACCAGCCACTTGGTTTCTTCACCTACCTCGTAGCAAATCGCCACAACTTCCACGGTTTGGCGGTTAGGCATTGGTCGGGGTATTGTTATGTAGATGAATGGGGGGGCAGGAGCGCCATCACCTCCCCCAGATAGTGAAGGGTAGTCCGGTAAAGGACTCCAGGGGGCGTGGCCCCGTCCAAAGCCTATGGAGGCCAGGGCCCAAGGCACGCCCCCGAGCGGTGACCCTGGGGGAGTGCCTAGTTGATGTGCATCAGCAGGGCTCCCCCTGCTGGCGTTAACCCTTCCCGGCCTCTCAGGCAGACAGACTGAAGCCGGATAGTTGATTAGGACCAATGCCTAAGCCAATACCGCTCATCACCTGTAACCAATGAAGTTGTGGCCAATTTTAGCCCATTAACCTAAATAATGTTGTCCGGTGTCTTTATTTCTACTTGTGGGAGGGGGGAACTCGCCACGCAATAGAGTAGTTGCTTTGGAAGACGACAATCAGGCATCCGCACAACTTGACCAGGGCCCAAACTAATGCCTACCTAAACCGCCACCCAAGCCAAACACACATTCACATGGACCATGTGACATTCCCCCCTCCTCCCCCCGAACAAAACTAATTGCCAACCAGGGAAATATATACATACGCAAATTGCAACAGCGCCAACATCCTTCTTCGTTTCCCTCCTCGTTTTCCCCCATTGTTCATAAACAAGTGTAGCCTGTAGAAATGTTCATTCCACCCGCCCTCATTAGCATTGCAAGCTGATTGTGCAGGGCTAATATCGAGGCGGCCCGGCGGAAGAGTATATGATCTACAGAAAATGGGCAATTTAATAAGAAAGGGATTGGTGCGACTGGGCCGTTATTTATTTATTTTCTAAATAGCCATTTCACCCGAGAATTATTGCACCGCTTGTGTATAATTTGGCGGGGACGGTTATTTAAATATAAATGGGGAAAGCCCATAACTCAACTCCTTGCTGGGGCTATCTTGTGGCTGCTGCATCTCCATAATTTTTAATAGTGCAATAAACAAAAGATTAAAAACAAAACAAAACCGCACCACCCACCATCTCTAAGCCACACATAGGCAAAAGAAGATAATTGGGCCTGTATGTGTTTATTGTAATTTGAATGTGCTTCAATTAACTTTGCTTCTTATTTGCTAGTTCTATTTTTTTTTTTAAGGAAACTTAAATTGGATTTTGTTGTTTTTGGTGGATGTGTGAAATTTGTTTTCAGTGTTAATAACAATGCGAGGCTGGGGGGGGGGAGAACACCCTCCCTCTTTTGTTGACTCCATTAATGGTCCAACTTTCCCCAAGAGACGGAGTACATTTCTCTGTTTCCCCAACGATCTTGTTTTTCTTCTGAAACCCCCCATGTTCTCAGAAAAGGTAGTATTCAGCCTACTTCTTGGTCAGTAGCATTGCTGATGTATTTGGCGTTTTTTTATGCTGCAGAATGGTCTGATTCTGCTTAAATTACATTTACTGATTTGTTTTGATTCTATAGCTTAAATCTGTTGTTGTAAATTACCTTTGGGCATTTTATTTTTAATAATAATAATAATAAAAAAAAATTTTATTTATATCCCGCCCTCCCCAGCCGAAGCCGGGCTCAGGGCGGCTAACAATAAAACAATACAAAAGTACAACACAAACAACACTCTAAAATCATTCATTATAAAATTAATTAAATTCAAGCCACTGGCCACCATTGGGCCAGAGCTCTGCGAAGATTGCCGAGGGAGGCAGTCAGGCTGTGCCCTGGCCAAAGGCCTGGCGGAACAGCTCTGTCTTGCAGGCCCTGCGGAAAGATGTCAAGTCCCGCAGGGCCCTAGTCTCTTGTGACAGAGTGTTCCACCAGGTCGGAGCCACAGCCGAAAAAGCCCTGGCTCTAGTTGAGGCCAGCCTAACTTCTCTGTGGCCTGGGACCTTCAAGATGTTTTTATTTGAAGACCGTAAGTTTCTCTGTGGGGCATACCAGGAGAGGCGGTCCCGTAGGGGAAGAGAGAAGTCCAGAACCATCCAAACTCCTGCCCTACAGATGGAAGTGGAGAAATGGGGTGGAGAAGTCCCGCTGCCAGGTCTGCCTGGCTGCACCAGGCTCTACTGATGGAGAGGATCTCCCAAAATGTAGTGGAGCTAGGCCTGTCAAGGAACCGCTGGATCCTAAGCCAGTTCAGCTACTGGTAGCAGGTCCAATCTGGGCTTCTCTGCTGCATCAGTCTGGAGCTGGTACAGCAGACGAACCGAATTCTCCTTCCAGATGGAGGGAAGTCATAGTACTGCTCTATTCTGCCTTGGTCAGATGCCACCTGGAATACTGTGCCCACTTCTTGTCAGTTTAAGAAAGATATTGACAAGCTGGGATGTGTGTGGAGGAGGGCGATCAAGATGATCTGGAAGCCAAGCCTTATGAAGAATGGTTGAGGGAGTTGGGCATGTCCAGCCAGAAGAACAGAAGACTGAAAGGTGATAGGCTAGGCATCTTCAGATATCTCAAGGGCTGACACATGCAAGAGGGAGCAAGCTTGTTTTCTCCTGCTCTGGAGGGCAGGACCTGAACCATTGGATTCAAGTTAGAAGAAAGGAGATTCTGACTAAATATTTGGAAAAACTTTCCAATAGTAAGAGCTTGTCATTGGTGGAACAGACTCACATGAGAAATGGTAAACTCTCCTTCCTTGGAGGTTGTCATGGTCTGGTCTACAGGCGATCGAAGTCCCGGCTGAGGACGTTGGGACCGGGGGAAAGATGGCAGGGTGGGAGCAGGAATGAGAGTCCAGAAGCCAGGGATCCAAGGGTCAAGAAGCAGGGAGTCACGAAGTCAAGGGTCCGAGGGTCGAGAAGCAAGGAGTCAAGAAGCCGAGGTCCAAAGATCAGGAAGCAAGAAGCCAAATGCAGCAAGGCAGGAAACATGTTGCTGTGGCAAAGAGCCGAAGCGAAATGCTGACCTTATATCACTTCCTGGCTCTTGCCACCAGGTGCAGTGAGTTACCAAGTGGCCTCTCCTGTGCGGCCACACCTTTTTTTTCTTCCTTTTTTTTATAATAAATTTTATTAGTTTTCATCCAATTATACATATTATCCCGAATACAACAAATTATGACTGTTTTGGACTTCCTTCAGCGTCTCTGATAATCATCCATATTTATACCTTTAATACACATTCCCTTCTTTCGTATTGCCAATATTCCTCCTTAGTCCCATTTATTTCTAATAAACAATACTTATTTATTTTTTACAGTGCCTCTTGAAATCCCACTAGCGTTGTGTTAACACCACATGTATTTTTCAGATAGTCCACAAATTTTTGCCAGTCCTCGATGAACTTTTGATCTTTGTTATATCTAATTTTCCCAGTTAATTTATCCAGTTCTGCATAGTCTGTCAATTTCAATCTCCATTCTTCTATCATCGGTATCTCCTCTTGTTTCCACTTCTGGGCCAACACAATTCTGGCTGCCGTGTGCGGCCACACCTTGCCTCTTCAGAACAAACTTAGGAAGGCCCCAGTCCTGCGAAGCCCTACTGGTCACAGGGCCCAGCTCCTGCACACACTCCTGACAGAGGTTTTTAAGCTGAGGTTGGATGGCCATTTGTCCTGAATGCTTTAGCTGAGTTTCCTGTGCTGCAGGGATTGGACTAGATGACTCTTGGGTCCCTTCCAACTCTAAGATTCTATCATTCTATGATTTCTTGGGGACAACTGCACGGCAGCCTTCATCATCCACCGCAGGGTGACCTGTCCTGACCTTGAGCAGAAGGTCCCCAAATCACGATGGGGTAAGTGCTGCCAGAGCCCCAGAACCTCAGAGATTTCTGATGGCCACCAATCTAGGTGGCTTTAAAAGAGGACCAGACAAATTCATGGAGGAGAGGACTATTGATGGCAGGTAAAGGTAAAGGTAAAGGGACCCCTGACCATTAGGTCCAGTCGTGGCCGACTCTGGGGTTGCGGCGCTCATCTTACTTTACTGGCCGAGGGAGCCAGCGTACAGCTTCTGGGTCACGTGGCCAGCATGATTAAGCCGCTTCTGGCGAACCAGAGCAGCGCATGGAAACGCCGTTTACCTTCCTGCCGGAGCGGTATCTATTTGTCTACTTGCACTTTGACGTGCTTTCGAACTGCTAGGTTGGCAGGAGCAGGGACCAAGCAACGGGAGCTCACCCTGTCGCGGGGATTCGAACCGCCAACCTTTTGATCGGCAAGTCCTAGGCTCTGTGGTTTAACCCACAGCGCCACCCGCGTCCCTATTGAGGGCAGGTAGGAGACAGTTGGAGACAGCAGTGCTTCTGAATACCATTTGCTGGAAACTGCTGGAAGGGAAAGGGCTTTTGTGCTCGCATCCTGCTTGAGGCTTTTCAAGCAAAGGCATCTGGTTGGCCACTGTGAGAACAGGATGCTGGACTAGATGGGCCACTGCCCAGCCTGTTCTAGCAGATTCTTCTTATGTTCTTATGAGGCTCAGAAAAGAACATTTCTCTGATGAAAATAGGGATTTACAGCAGCAGCAGCAACAAGAACAACAACTTTATTATTTGTTTTCTCCTGCTCTGGAGGGTAGGACACAAACCAATGGATTCAAGAAAGAAGATTCCAACTAAACATCATGTGTTGGTGGGGGGCTTATTGAGTTGTTTTTGTTTTGATTATGTATTTTGTCGTTTTATATTCTGACTTTATCCTGTGACCTGCCCTGAGACCTGCCGGTATTCGGAGGTACAGTCATACCTCGGGTTACAGATGCTTCAGGTTGCGCATTTTTGGTTTATGGACGCGCCGAAACCCGGAAGTACCAGAACAGGTTACTTCCAGTTTTCGGCGCTCGCACATGCACAGAAGCGCTAAATCGCACTTTGCACATGCACAGAAGCGCCGAATCACGACCCGCACATGCACAGAAGTGGCGCTGCGGGTTGCGAACGTGCCTCCCGCACGGACCACGTTCGCAACCTGAGCGTCCACTGTATACAAATTTAATAAACAACAACAACAGCTTTCTGATGGCAAGAGCTGTTCACCAGTGGAACGGTCTCCCTCAAGAGGTGGTGGACTCGCCTTCCTTGGAGGTTTTCAAGCAGAGTTTGGCTGACCACCTGTCATTGATTCCTCAGATTCCTGCCTTTTAGGAGGTTGGGCTAGATCCTTGGGACCCTATGATTCTAGGAGCTGTCTGTGAGCAGGAAGGATTGCCCCAGGGGGTGGGGTGAGATATGGCAGATGGAAAGATGGTCACGTTTCATAGCCTCTGCTGGAAGGGACCCCACACACGCACCCTGATTGGGGGTTTACTCATCGTTTAAAGATGGGCTCCTCGAATTTCATGTTGTTTTCTGTCAGCAAAGAGGAATGGTGGACTCTGAGCTGCTAATGTCCCAGAACACTTAGGCCAACAGATTAGGCTTTGGGAAAACATTAAGACGAAAAAAGGTGGGGTGCAAATAGGTTTGGTAGGGGGGAGGTGGTAGCTTTGCTTAGCTGCTGTTGTTCTTCTTCTTTTTTTCCACAGGCCAGATTGTTTCTGAGATAAGCGTTTACTGAAGCCACACTGACAATAAGGGAGAGATGGTGTGAAAACCACTCAGTCTGAGGTGAAAATGCAGGGTGCGTTAAAAACAAGGATATAACATTTTCACATGCAGCCTTGAGGAACAATGTCAGAGGAGATTAAACTCCTGGGCCTCCACAATTTGCACACACACACACAAACACACACCCCACAGGTGTTTAAGTCACCAATTTGCAATTTGAGCATATATTGACCAGGGGGGAAACAGAAAGAACCTTGTAATTAGTCTAAGGCTATTTCTTGCAAATCCCTTTAAAGAGAGAAGACAGGTTTTTAAGCACCACCATGCATATCTGCATGATTTAAATTTGGAAGAAGTCTATTGTGTTGGAGGGGGCTGGACTAGATGACTTTGGGTCCCTTCCAGTTCTACAAGTCTATGATTCCATAAGTAAAGGCAAGCATTGGGAGAGATGATTTAGGACACGCCACACTTCAAATGGGTGTAATGGCCATTCAGACCAAAGAACTTCACTAGGAAGAGGAGCTGACTGTTAAAATTCCTCTGGCAAAGATAGTTCTGGGAGGGCAACTGCACATTTAACAAATGACACTTCCCAGACTATTTTGGAAGGAGCCATGGCTCTTTACAATGGTATTATAGTGCTTTAAATGCATAGCATAGATAGGGTCCAAGAGTGTCTCTCAAGGATCAGAGTGTTCAGGCAGAGGTATCAGAGTTATACAAGGTAAGGAGTGCCCAGAGGGAAAATATTAGGATTATTATTAGAAATATTAGGACTATTTGCTAGCATGGCCCGTCTCCAGGGCCTCCAGAATTTAAATCTCTCCCTGGATGAGAAACTCATGAGTGACATGCCTCTTAATTTAGACGCACATCTATATAAACTTGTGCCCACATCAAGTTGTCATTTGGTACATATCCTGCATGCCAGTTCTTATCGCATTCTGGTAAAGTTCTATTTTGAACTGTTGATTCATCTATGGGTTATTTATAACAAATTGTTGTGACACACACCCACACACACACCCTGCTCCAGCCTACCCGGTGAGGTGGCCTATAATTACAGCCTTGAGGCCTAGACACATCGAGATATTACAATAATAATAATAATAATAATAATAATAATAATAATAATAATAATAAATTTTATTTATATCCCGCCCTCCCCAGCCGAAGCCGGGCTCAGGGCGGCTAACAACAATAAAACAGTACAAAAGTACAACACAAACAACACTCTAAAATCATTCATTATAAAATTAATTAAATTCAAGCCACTGGCCACCATTGGGCCAGAGCTCCGCGAAGATTGCCGAGGGAGGGAGTCAGGCTGTGCCCTGGCCAAAGGCCTGGCGGAACAGCTCTGTCTTGCAGGCCCTGCGGAAAGATGTCAGGTCCCGCAGGGCCCTAGTCTCTTGTGACAGAGTGTTCCACCAGGTCGGAAGCTGAGTCTGAATTCTGGACCCAATTCTGAACTGTGCATTTATTTAGTGCAGATGTAGAGCACACACGCTTCCTTGCTTTGGGGACATTCCCAGAGGGTACCCAGATATAGGATTGTGTGAACTGTGAATCAGGAATCTCCAGTTTCAGCCCATCCTTCCCTGGTGGTCTCAGTCCTCACCCTTGCCTTCCATGGAATTGTCAGGAGTTCAGCCTACACTCGAGTAGGACCCTGGCAGAGACACATGCCTGACTGGCATGTTCTCTCACTCCTGGTCGATTGTTCGGGAGCTTCAAAAGCTTTCTTCAGCCCGAACATCACAGCGACCGATGCCAACCGACACCAGCACACTTAGGGATCTGCAGAGTTTGCGCAGTTGCGTAACAGACCTCAGCAACTCAGCATTTTGGCTAATCTACTTTATTTACATATAAACACACACGGAGCACTGCAACATGGCTCCCTCTCTCTCTAGCATCAGACAGCAAAGAGAAAATGGACAAAGGACAATAGTCCCACTTCACGGAACACAGTAACACAAACATCCTGTCTCCGTCACTTCCAACTCTGCAGAGTCAAAACATATACCGTCATGTGATAGACAACAATCCCATGACTGCAATCATGGAGCAGGAATTCTAACAGGAATATCTGTACAGGCCTACCTCACAGGGTTGTAGGGAGGACAAGATCACACTTTGAGAGCACAAAGAGAGAGAGTGTGTCATCTCAATGCTAATAAATAAATAAATGAATGAACGATTTTGGCTACCTGCCATGTAGGTTCCTCCAGAATTGCCCATTAGGACTGTGAACCACTGGGACATCAAATGACCTTGGAAATGCTGTTGTAGCATAGGACGTTCTTTCTGTATGCTACAACAGCAGCAAGAGTTCTTTTAGCAAAGTATTGGAAGACACAAGAACTACCCACGCTGGAAGAGTGGCAGATGAAGGTGATTGACTATATGGGTCTGGCTGAGATGACGGGCAGAATCCGTGACCAAGGAAAAGAGACAGTGGAAGAAGATTGGAAGAAATTTAAACTTTATCTCAAGAACTGTTGTAAAATTATTGACTGCTAAAATGTCTTGGGTAAGGTAAAGCAGATTTGCAGCGATGAATGATTTGGGTAAGAGAAAAAGGTTAAAGAAAGTGAATTATAAGTAATTGAGATTAGGGGTTGCTAAAAATTTTTAAAATGGGGATGCAGAAAAGGGAGGCATGGGGAAGTCGCTGAAATTGGGTTTAAGAAAAAAAGGTTATGAAATTATACATGTTTATATGTTTGTTTGTCTTTGTATTGTAAGTTGTAATGTGTTATAATTTATGTTGGAAAAACAATAAAAATTTATAAAAAAAAAATGGAAAAGGTTTGGAAAGGGCAGCCAAAATGAGTTTGGAGAAAGGGAGAGTTAGAGGCGGCCTGATAAGAGTTAAAGAATTATTCATGGAATGTAGAAAGTGGATAGAGAATTCCTGCCCCCCCCCTCCATAACACTAGAACTCGTGGATGCCTAACAAAGCTGGAGGCTGCACAGTTGTAGGCAGTGATGATTCTGAAGCCCAGTTGCTGGAAACAATAGGAGTGCAGGATCCTGGCTCTTATGCTCACATCCTGCTCCCTTGATTCCCACGGGCATCTGGTTGACCCCTGGGAGAAGAGGACGCTGGATTGGTGAGCAAGTGGCCTGTTCTAGCAAGGCTTTTCTTTTGTACGTTTCTCTCCGTACATTTCAAGCACAATTAAAGGTGTTGGTGCTGACCTTGAATGCCCTAAACGGCCTCAGCCCAGTAGACCTGAAGGAGCATCTCCACCATCATCGTTCAGAGGACCTTCTGGCGGTTCCCTCTCTGCAAGAAGTGAGGTTGCAGGGAATCAGGCAGAGGGCCTTCTTGGTGGTGGCGCCCTCCCATCAGATGTCAAGGAAATAAACAACTACCTGACTTTTAGAAGACATCTGAAGGCAGCCCTGTTTAGAGAAGTTTTTACTTTTTGATGTTTTATCGTATTTCTAATATTCTGTTGGGAGCCGCATAGTGTGGCTGGGGAAACCTAGCCAGATGGTCGTATAATAATAATAATAATAATAATAATAATAATAATAATAATATCAAAAATATCAAAAATATCAAAAAGTGTCAGACATTAAAAACTTCCCTAAACAGGGCCACCTTCAGGTGTCTTTTAAAAGTAAAATAGTTAATAGATAATGAATTATAATATTATTATTTGTGCTTTTGGAATGCCCCCTCCGCCCTTGCCTGGACTCCGAGGACCAGAAGTGCTGAAACATGCTGAATCCACTTGCCTGAAACCCAGCGCTCCTCTCCTCTCCAGGAAACGGCAGGCTAGTGGATAAGGTGCCTGTTGGTTGAAACAAAAAGACTTGCATTATCTGCCACATCTCTTGATACCTATTAACGCAATCAGATTTACTTAGCGCACCAGCGGGGGCTGCAATAATCTCTTTCCCTTCTTATTCCCATCTCGCTCCCCTTTTCCTGCTCAACTTGGGCTGCTTTGTTTGCATACCTTCCTCCTCTTGGGATGTGTTTGCGGTGCTTACCTTTGGCTCCCGGAAATGCTATGATGCTGAGAGATGTTGCCTCCCTCCTCCGTCCAGCCCCCCTCCCCCCCGGCTCCATCCCTGATCACACTTGTCTTTGAACGCTCCCAAACTTGACTTTGATTAGCCGTGCTAATAAACGAGAGAGATTTCATCCTCTCCCCACCCAGCGCTCTTTATTAATGTCACTCGTTCGAGTTGAAAAGATGTGCACTTAATGCTCTCTTTTCATCTCCGCCAAGAAAGCAGCACTAAGCAAACAACAATAATAGTAGCAATAAAAGTATTTAACGATAGCATATAGGATTTGTCGAGATGGTAATCAGGGAAACTGGTAATTGAAGCTTTCTTTTCCTTCCTTTCTTTTTTTGGCGGGGTGGCGGTGGAGAGAAACCCTTTTCTTCTGAATCCTTCCGCCTGCTTAATAGGATGAAATTAGCTGGAGTGGCTCCGTGTTTGAAGAGGTTATGATCTAATTGGCAGTGCCCCCTGGGTTTGCGGCTGGACCAGGCGATCAGGTGGAGTCGTAGGAGGGCATGGGAACCTCTGAAGTACAAGGCTCAGCTTCCGCCATACTAATTAGCCTAAATTAGCTATGCTGGTTTTTGTGCCGGCTTTTGAATTCCCCCGGTAATGCTTTTATCAGGGCCGTATGAAGAGAAATATTAAGCGGCCAAGCAAGTTCACCTGCTTAATGGCAAGGATGCCAGGGGTCGCTCGGCAAGGTTTTCTCTTTTCCTTTTTAAGCATCAAACCTAAAGCAACAAGCTTATAATAGGAAATAACACCGGGGTATCAAGCGTGCCCCTAAAGATAGACTCAGGAGGACCACGTGTTGTGCTCTTCCTCGAGGAATGAAGATGTTTCCTTAGCATCCGGTCAGTTCCTCATCCATTTAAGCACACGGGAAGAGCCTTGCTGGCTTGAGCCACTGGTCCACTGGTCCATTGACATCCTTCTCTCACCTGGCCAAGCAGTGAGCTTCCCCTAGAGAGGGCTATTGATGGCTCCTAGCCATGAAGGCAGATGACACAACCTTGATGGCAGAAAGTGAGGAGGAATTAAAGAACCTTTTAATGAGGGTGAAAGAGGAGAGCGCAAGATATGGTCTGAAGCTCAACATCAAAAAAAGGAAGATCATGGCCACTGGTCCCATCACCTCCTGGCAAATAGAAGGGGAAGAAATGGAGGCAGTGAGAGATTTTACTTTCTTGGGCTCCATGATCACTGCAGATGGTGACAGCAGCCATGAAATTAAAAGACGCCTGCTTCTTGGGAGAAAAGCAATGACAAACCTGGACAGCATCTTAAAAAGTAGAGACATCACCTTGCCAACAAAGGCCCCTATAGTTAAAGCTATGGTTTTCCCAGTAGTGAGGTATGGAAGTGAGAGCTGGACCATAAAGGAGAAAGAATTGATGCTTTTGAATTATGGTGCTGGAGGAGACTCTTGAGAGTCCCATGGACTGCAAGAAGATCCAACCTCTCCATTCTGAAGGAAATCAGCTCTGAGTGCTCACTGGAAGGACAGATCCTGAAGCTGAGGCTCCAAGACTTTGGCCACCTCATGAGAAGAGAAGACTCCCTGGAAAAGACCCTGATGTTGGGAAAGATTGAGGGCACAAGGAGAAGGGGACGACAGAGCACGAGATGGTTGGACAGTGTTCTCGAAGCTATGAACATGAGTTTGACCAAACTGCGGGAGGCAGTGGAAGACAGGAGTGCCTGGCGTGCTCTGGTCCATGGGGTCACGAAGAGTCGGACACGACTAAATGACTAAACAACAACAACATGATTCTTTTATTTCTTGTATGGCTATGGTTAGTTTTTACAGAAGTTTATATGTAATATGTAACTATTATTGCCATTATTATTATTATTATTATTATTATTATTATTAATAATTAGTGTTCAAATATGAGCAGAACTTGACTACCAGCTTCCATGCGTAAATCCATTAAAACTCATTCATTCTCCACCTGCCTTGCCCCGCACGCTTACTCTAATGCAAGTCCCGCTGTCTTCCGCAGAGCTCTCTCCCAGGGAAGCTTGCCTCGGTTTGCAGCCTCCGTCTGTTTTGTCACGGAAGAGGCGAGACCCTTTTCAAAGCCAGGCGACATTACAATCCTGGAGGGAGGGCCCAGGAGAGGCACTCTTATTCCTCGCTTGCCTCTCCTCCTCTTCTGTAAGCTATTGACGTTTTTTAATTTTCGCTTCCCATCCCCCGATTAATCAACTTTAACCGTGCAAAGAGATTTGTGGTGCATTCAGAATAATTTTCACAAATCTGTTTTAATTGAAAAATGTGTCTGGGTGGAATAAAAAGAAACAAAGGGGAGAATTTTCTCAGCCCAGAAAGTATCTTCCTTTGAGTTGCCGGCAAGCAAGCAAGCAAGCAGGGTTGGGTGTGGGTTGGAGAGTTGATACTCTATTCTGAAATACTGCTAAGATGAACAGTTAGACAGTTTTCACATCCTAGTGACCACAAGTGGCCCCAGACAGCCTAGTTAGATAAGATCTCTCCAGGTAAAAGACCATAATTCTTCATAATCATAGTTTAGAAGTCCCTGGCCCTAAGGAAGTCAGACTATCCTCCACCAGGGCCAGGGCCTTTTCAGTGATGGCGCCGACCTGGTGGAATGCTCTGTCCCATGAGACCAAGACCCTGCAGGATTTAACTTCCTTCTGCAGGGCCTGTAAGACAGAGCTATTCCACCTGGCTTTCAATTTGAACTTAGCCTGATCTTTTATTCCCCTTCCTTCCCTCCCCCTCCCCTTTTTATGAAGATTACCCGCTCTGGGATCCCACAGTTAATTGCCCCCTGGTCTCCTCGCTGGCCCAAATAGGACTCTGAATTTATTGTTATTCACGTTTTATACTGTATTTTATGCTGTTTTTGTTGCATCAATTGTTTTTAATTTGTTGTTTTTTGTTGTTTTTTGTTGCATCAATTAAGTGTTTTAAATTTGTTGTTAGCCGCCCTGAGCCCGGTTTTCTGAACCAGGAAGGGCGGGGCATAAATAAAATATTATTATTATTATTATTATTATTATTATTATTATTATTATTATTATTAAAGTCTGTGGCACCTGTACTAGAGGCTGCTCCCCTGGATCACTTTTCACTACAACTTTCCAGGTTGGCTGGGAATGATGGGAGTTGTAGTCCAACAAATCTGGAGGGCACCATGTTAGAGAAGGCTGATCTGGACCATGTGACTCCTTTGCTACTCCAGCTGCAGTGGCAGCTGAGCTGTTGCCAAATTCAGTTCAAGGTGCTGATCTCCATACCCTTGACATTTGGAAAGGGACATAGCGTGGGTTGCTGGCACCCGAGGCGGGGCAAGTGCTTATGTTCCCCCGCTGGACTGGGCAGCAGCGGCAGAGCAAGCCGATCGGGCGCCTGGCGTGGCGTGTGTGCCCTGCGACCTGGGGTGGGGCCAGCCGGGGCAGGTCGCTCCATGGGGCCTCCGAAGAATCTGCCTGCCTCCTCCCACTCAGCTCCCCTAAAGCTGGGGGGGAGGCAGCGGGCGGACCGTTTGGGGCAGTGCGGAGGCTGCGGGCACCCAAGCCACCGCGTCATTCCCAGGAGAGATAATAATAATAATAATAATAATAATAATAATAATAATAATAATAATTTATTATTTATACCCCGCCCATCTGGTTGAGTTTCCCCAGCCACTCTGGGCAGCTCCCAAGCGAGTGTTAAAAACAATACAGCATTAAATATTAAAAACATCCCTAAGCAGGGCTGCCTTCAGATGTCTTTTAAAGATAAAACAGCTGCTTATTTCCTTCACATCTGAAGGGAGGGCGTTCCACAGGGCGGGTGCCACTACCGAGAAGGCCCTCTGTCTGGTTCCCTGTAACCTCACTTCTCGCAATGAGGGAACCGCCAGAAGGCCCTCGGCACTGGATCTCAGTGTCCGGGCAGAATGATGGGGGTGGAGACGCTCCTTCAGGTATACAGGACCGAGGCCGTTTAGGGCTTTCAAGGTCAGCACCAACACTTTGAATTGTGCTCAGAAATGTACTGGGAGCCAATGCAGATCTCTCAGGACCGGTGTTATGTGGTCTCGACGGCCACTTCCAGTCACCAGTCTAGCTGCCGCATTCTGGATTAATTGCAGTTTCCGGGTCACCTTCAAAGGTAGCCCCACATAGAGCGCATTGCAATAGTCCAAGCGAGAGATAACCAGAGCATGCACCACTCTGGCGAGACAGTCTGTGGGCAGGTAGGGTCTCAGCCTGCATACCAGGTGGAGCTGGTAGACAGCTGCCCTGGACACAGAATTAACCTGTGCCTCCATGGACAGCTGTGAGTCCAAAATGACTCCCAGGCTGCGCACCTGGTCCTTCAGGGGCACAGTTACCCCATTCAGGACCAGGGAGTCCTCCACACCTGCACGCCTCCTGTCCCCCCAAAACAGTACTTCTGTCTTGTCAGGATTCAACCTCAACCTGTTAGCTGCCATCCATCCTCCAACTGCCTCCAGACACTCACACAGGACCTTCACCGCCTTCAGTGTGGTGTAGTGGTTAAGAGCGATAGACTCGTAATCTGGTGACCCGGGTTCGTGTCTCTGCTCCTCCACATGCAGCTGCTGGGTGACCTTGGTCTAGTCACGCTTCTCTGAAGTCTCTCAGCCCCCCTCACCTCACAGAGTGTTTGTTGTAGGGGTGGAAGGGAAAGGAGATTGTTAGGCGCTTTGAGACTCCTTAAAGGTAAAGGTAAAGGTACCCCTTTTTGGAATTTCTCATCGTCCTGCTGTCGGATTCTTCCAGTTTGCCTTGCTATTTCTGCATACTCCAATACTTTCTGTTGCCATTCTTCGATTGTAGGAATATCCTGTTGTTTCCGTCTCTGTCCAAGGAGTAGTCTTCCTGCTGTTGTGGCATACAGGAAGAATTTCTGACCTTCCTTTTTAATGTCCTCTCCAACCATTCCTAGCAAAAATACCTCCGGTTTTTTATAAAAGGTGTATCTAAATATCTTTTTTAACTCATTATACACACTATCCCCAAAAGTCTTCCCCTTGTCACACAACCACGTGGTGGAATTTTTTTACTAGGTCAGCAGTCATATTATCTGAAAAACAGGTTTATTTATTTTTTTTTAAAAAAATAAACAACTACTGCCTTATTTCACACCACTTCTTTCAGTGCCACTTTTGTGATTTTTTTTAAAAAAGGAATATTTACATATTGATTGTTTGGAGCCTCGTTACCCAAAGGTCTCTAAGCGACTTTAATTACATTATATACCATGTTTAATGGTATGTTTTCAATCTCAAGGAACTGAAAGTGGCACATGGCCATCAGTCGTCTCCTTTTATCCTCACAGCAGCCCTGGGAGCTGGGTTAGGCTGAGAGAGCACTATTGGCCCAAGATCACTTAGGAAGCTTCAAAGTTGTGTTGAGGATTTGAACGCAGGACCCGCCAGTCGAAGGCCAACATCACAATGGCTCTTGAAAAGTGTGCCGAGGAAAAATAATGGGAAAAGGGATGGCTTTTTAAAAATAAATAAATAAAAATGAAATAGAGAAAATGGGAGTGATTTGGTTTGGCATCAGTAAACAGAAAGGTGTAGTTCTTATTGCATATTTTAATTCCCAAATTTCCTTCTTCATAATCCTTTTTGCAAACTGTTTTTTTTAATAGAAAACATCAGCATATTTTACATTTCCGTGTAGAAGGGAGTTATTCTAAGAGTTTTCTCATAAGTGATCCATATTTCTTCTATTACCATCTCTTCTTCCCCCCTTCCCTTTTTTCTTTGGTAAACTTAATTTGAATTTAGAAAGTCTCCAAATGATAATTGAATCACAAGTTTGGATTAGAATTCTAGCAGCAACACTTGACTTGGTCAAAATCACTGTTATGAAGAGATGCAATTTTTACACAGTACTTCACATTGATTAAGTAATGTGTGAAAATGGGGAAAAAAGAATTTGAATCTTAATCATAGTCATTTGCATGAAATAAAAGTCTGTGTCAAGGGAACGCGCATTATAATAACTCCTTGGTGTTTTGGTTGCATCAGTGAGCATAGAAGTTGTATACTTCCCCCCCCCGACCCCACCAACAATGTATAAGGATTCCTTCATTTCCAGTGCGGCTTTTTTTGATGATGTGAGAGTTTTGCAATATGTGAGTTATTTCATTTGGTTGAGCCAGTGTGTACATGGTGACAGAGGCCAACGTGACAGAGGCCAATTTTACTCAAGCTTGGCACACCTAAGAGGAAAGGGTTAATAAACTGGTAACCACATCTGTTGCATACCCTCCAACATTTCTCTGATGAAAATAGGGAGGCTCTAAGAATGGATGCTTTTGAATTCTGGTGCTGGAGGAGACTCTTGAGAGTCCCATGGACTGCAAGAAGATCCAACCTCTCCATTCTTAAGGAACTCAGCCCTGAGTGCTCACTGGAAGGACAGATCCTGAAGCTGAGGCTCCAAGACTTTGGCCACCTCATGAGAAGAGAAGACTCCCTGGAAAAGACCCTGATGTTGAGAAAGATGGAGGGCACAAGGAGAAGGGGACGACAGAGGACGAGATGGTTGGATAGTGTTCTCGAAGCTACCAACATGAGTTTGACCAAACTGCGGGAGGCAGTGGAAGACAGGAGTGCCTGGCGTGCTCTGGTCCAGGGGGTCACGAAGAGTCGGTCACGACTAAACGACTAAACAACAACAACAATTTAATAACAACAACAACAACATTAATAGCACCATGCTCATTGGCTGGGTTGGCCAGCCACTCCAGGTGGCTTCCAACATTTATAAAAATGTTATAAAACTTAAAAAACTTCGCTATAGAGGTGTCAGGGCCAGATTTAGGTTTGATGAGGCCCTAAACCATGGGTAGGCAAACTAAGGCCCAGGGGCCGAATCCGCCCCAATCGCCTTCTAAATCTGGCCCGCAGATGGTCTGGGAATCAGCGTGTTTTTACATGAGTAGAATGTGTGCTTTTATTTAAAATGCATCTCTGGGTTATTTGTGGGGCATAGGAATTCGTTCATTCCCCCTCCCCCAATATAGTCCGGCCCTCCACAAGGTCTGAGGGACAGTGGACTGGCCCCCTGCTGAAAAAGTCTGCTGACCCCTGCCCTAAGCTACTGAAGGTAATAGAGCCCTTAATATGTCCAGCTGTCCTTCGTCAACAACAAATTGTCACTGTTTTTTGTGTTGAATATATGCTATATAGTCATTTATTGACATATTAGGTATCTAAAGCTATTCACATATAACGAAATATGTATTTTATCAAAGTAATTGTTGAACTGAAATACAGTTTGGAAATGTGCATCCAGGGTTTTTTTCCTTTAAATTTTTTTTGGGGGGCCCCAAGAGAGTGGGGCCCTGAGTTATAGCTTGTTTAGCTTATACATAAATCAGGCACTGACAGGCGTCTTCTAAAGGTTGTATAGTTACTTATTGCCTTGGCCTGGGGGTTGCGTAACTCTATACCCTCCAACGTTGCTCTGATGAAAATCGGGACGTCCTGATGAAAATAGGGATGTCCTAGTCCTAGTCTTTATAACCCTGTACCTTCTTTCAGAAGGGATGCGGGTGGCACTGTGGGTTAAACCACAGAGCCTAGGACTTGCTGATCAGAAGGTTGGCAGTTCGAATCCCCACGATGGGGTGAGATAAATAGGTACTGCTCTGGCGTTTCTGTGCGCTGCTCTGGTTTGCCAGAAGCGGCTTAGTCATGCTGGCCAAATGACCCAGAAGCTGTACACCGGCTCCCTCGGCCAATAAATCGAGATGAGCGCTGCAACCCCAGAATCGGTCACTACTGGACTTAATGGTCAGGGGTCCCTTTACCTTTACCTTTTACCTTAAGGAAAAGTGGGACATTCCAGGATTACATCAGAAACCGGGACAGCTTCTGTAGATCGGGGACTGTCCCTGGAAAACAGGGACACTGGGAGGTCTTCTGTTGCCTCTGAAGGATGCTGGTGACAAGACGTGCAGAAGCAGTCTTCAGTCTCCTCCTGTTCTACCTGCTCTGGAGTTGAGAGATAACCTAACCTGGGGAGAAAACAGCAAAGACCCGATGAAGAGAGCACAGCAGAGGTTATATTTTCTGAGAATCCTCTGGAAAAACAATCTCTCAAAGAACCTGTTGATGGCATTTTACCATTGTACTGTGGAGAGTGTATTCACTTATGGTCTGTGTATGTGGTTTGGGAGCTGCAGGGTCAGGGGGAAAACAATGCTGTCCAGGGTTGCAAAGACTGCAGAGAGAATAATTGGGTGCACTCTTCCCACCTGGGATCAAATCTATGCTTCCAGGTGCCATAAGAAACCTGCAGAGATAGCGCAGAATAGTGCGCACCCCGGAAATGATCTCTTTCAGCTTCTGCCTTCTGGAAGAAGGTACAGGGTTATAAAGACTAGGACTAGCCGCCTGAGAAACAGTTTCTATCCAAATGCGATTTTGGTTTTGAATGCAGTGTAAAGTAGTCTCTATGGGAGTATAGTGTATTTAATTATGGGGTATCAGAGCTTTTAGGGGGCTAACCAGGCTGGGATAGCAGGGATAGCAGGTTTGTTGGTTTTTGAAGGTCTGAAGTAGATTTTTTCAATTTCGTTGTTCTGTATGGGACAATGACAATAAAGATTATTGTATTGTATCCTTTATAGGCAACTTTGCCCCTGGAAACCTTTAGGCTAGGCTTCTGTCACGCAATCTGTGTTGGGCTGCCTTTGAAGGTGGCTTGGAAACTTCATCTGGAATATGTCTGCAAGAACGTGAACAGGGATGCTCAATTTCATTAAGATTTCTTCATGTAGGCTCTCTGAATCCTGACCCACAATCTTGGATCTCCAGGTGCATCAGAATAAAATCCACGCAACAGTTAAAAATGCACGTTCCAGAGAAAGTACGATGAAAACAGACTATCAGCAAAGTCAAACAACGGCAGTTCTAATGCCCAAGGCCTGAGCAAACAGCCAGGTTTTTCACCTGGCACCTGAAAGCCAGCCGTGTGGGTGCCAACTGAATTTCCAGGGGAGGGTATGCCAGAGCTGGGGTGCAGCCATGGAAAAGATGTCACTGCCAGGCTCCCGGTGGTCGAGTGCTAATGTGGGCATCCCTGGAAGATATCAAGTCACAGGCTTTTTCCCATTCCACCAGCATTTACCACTATCTATGAGACACCTTTTCTTACTGGGTGGTCATTTACTTATAAAGAGGAAATGCTCTCCTCTTTTCCAGGCTAAAGATACCCAGATCCTTCAACCGTTCCTCATAAGGCTTGGTTTCCAGACCCCTGATCCTCTTGGTTCAGACCCTCCAAATATCCCTAATTTCCGGGGACAGTCGTGGGTTTACAGAAGCCATCCCAGTTTCTGATTTGATCCCGGAATGTCCCGCTTTTCCTTAGGATGTCCCCATTTTTATTGAAGAAATGTTGGAGGGTGTGAAGTTATCCAACCCCCAAGACGTCTGAAGGCAATCCAGTATAGGGAAGGTTTTTAATGTTTTTATATATGTTGGAAGCTGCCCAGAGCGGCCAGGGCAACCCAGTAAGATGTGTGGGGTGTAAATAGTAAAATTATCATTATGGAATGGGACGTCCCTATTTTCATCAGAGAAATGTAGGAGGGGTTGTTGATTGCCCTTCTCTGCACACCTTCCAGCTTGTCCTTTCTAAATTGTGGCAGCCAGAACCTGACACAGGACTCCAGTGGCCAGATACAAATACTCAAAACAAACGCAGCTCTCCCTTCTCATCTAGTCTGGTCTTTAAGAGGCAGATTTCTGGCACTGCTTAAGCCAATCTCCAGCACCTGAATCGGTTTCTTAGGTCAGCATTATTTTACAGTGCAATTCTATGCATGTCTACTCAGCACAAGTTCCCATTGTGTTCAACGAGTCTTCCTTTTTTATTATTGCATTCATATTCCACCTTTTTCCTCCAGGGAGCTCAAGGTGGCGTACATGGTTCGCCCCCTGCTCATTTTGTCTCCACAACAACCCTGTGAGGTAGGCTGGGCTGAGGAATAGTGACTGGCCCAGGTCGCCCAATGAGCTTCATGGCTGAGCAGTGATTTGAACCCTGGTCTCTTCCAGGTCCTAATCTGACCCTCAAACTGCTGTGCCTCACTGCTTCTCTAGATAAGTGGCTGACAACCTGTTGCATCTCTGCTGAAATGAAACCCTGCAGGGTGTAATGTTATGTTTTTCCTCTATGCCCCCTGCAAGATGTCTCTTTTTAAAACAAAACGAAAATGAAACAAGCCGTTCTACGGCCCCTGAAGCTCTCCGGCCTCTGAGTCATTCCCCCCCCCCCATATGCCCTTCTCTGAGGACCACCACCACCACCCTGTTCGCTGAGAGCAATTCTGATGAGGAGACCAGAACGTTACACAGTGTTCTGGATAAGGGCAGGCCATTGATTTGTATAATAGCATTATAATCCCTCTGAATTAGTCTGCTTCCACATTCGTAATGCATTCTAACACCCTGTTCCCATTTTTATCCTTAGTGGCACGATAATCTTATTTATGCAATTACATTTATCTGAATGACCTGAGGGATGCCCAAAACATTCCAATGACCAGGCGCTTCGGATAACCGGGAGTCTCGTTTATGGAGGGCAACAAAGGCACAGGGCTGTGTGTGTGTGTGTGTGTGTGTGTGTGTGAATATACCCTAACTTTGGGAAATAAAACCACTGGTTACACACTGAGTGACATGGGTTCCATATCGTCTTTGGGAGGACAGGCTGAAGGCAGTGAATGCCTTGTCTGGAGGCAGTTGGCGGATGGATAGTGGCTAACAGATTGAGGTTGAATTCTGACAAGGCAAAGTACTGATTTTGGGGGACAGAGGGCAGACAAGTGTGGGGGACTCCCTGGTCCTGAATGGGGTAACTGTGACCCTGAAGGACCAGGTGCACAGCCTGGGAGTCATTTCGTACTCACAGCTGTCCATGGAGGCGCAGCTCAATTCTGTGTCCAGGGCAGCTGTCTACCAGCTCCACCTGGTACGCAGGCTGAGACCCTACCTGCCCGCAGTATTCCATTACTACATCCATCAAAACTTATTTACGCTGCTGAATCTATCTTAATGCTGTCAGCATTTTCAATTTCCCACCAAACATTCAATAAACATTTCCCATCTTCTTTAAATGTATGTTCTTCTTGTTCTTGTTCTTGTATGTTAGGTCCGCAAGCTGCGCATATTCCATCAGTTTAAGTTGCCATTCTTCTTTGGTTGGGACCTCGCTCATTTTCCATTTTTGGGCTAACAAAACACAGGCTGCAGCATGCAGTATCTACGCAGTAAAGGTAAAGGGACCCCTGACCATTAGGTCCAGTCGTGATCGACTCTGGGGTTGCGGCGCTCATCTCGCTTTATTGGCCGAGGGAGCCGGCATACAGCTTCCGGGTCATGTGGCCAGCATGACTAAGCTGCTTCTGGCAAACCAGAGCAGCGCACAGAAACGCTGTTTACCTTCCCGCCGGAGAGGTACCTATTTATCTACTTGTACTTTGACGTGCTTTCGAACTGCTAGGTTGGCAGGAGCAGGGACCAAGCAACGGGAGCTCACCCCGTCGCGGGAATTTGAACCACCGACCTTCTGATCGGCAAGCCCTAGGCTCTGTGGTTTAACCCACAGCGCCACCCACGTCCCTTATATCTACGCAGTAGTGGCATACATAAATAACCTTTTATGACACCTGGGGATTTCCATCTGAATTATCCCCAACAGCAGAGCTGTTGTAACAAGGGAGTCGTCTGCTCCTAACTAGCCCCAGTCGACAATCTGGCTGCAGCTCTTGAGGAAGGTTGAAGTTTCTGAGCCCTTTCCAAAGGCAGCCCTACGTAGAGCAGTTACAGTGATCCAAGCAGGATTTGTCACTGCAGCCAAATCAGACATCTCAAGGAACGGGTGTAGCTGGTGCACTAGCTTTAATGGTGTGAATATGCTCCTGGCTACTGCAGAGACTATGAAGAAGAAGAAGAAGAAGAAGAAGAAGAAGAAGAAGAAGAAGAAGAAGAAGAAGAAGAGTAGTAGTAGTAGTTTGGATTTGATATCCCGCCTTTCACTCCCCTTCAGGAGTCTCAAAGCTGCTAACAATCTCCTTTCCCTTCCTCCCCCACAACAAACACTCTGTGAGGTGAGTGGGGCTGAGAGACTTCAAAGAAGTGTGACTGGCCCAAGGTCACCCAGCAGCTGCATGTGGAGGAGCGGAGACGCGAACCCGGTTCCCCAGATTACGTGACTACCGCTCTTAACCACTACACCACACTGGCAGCCATTGTTGTTGTTGTTTAGTCGTTTAGTCGTGTCCGACTCTTCGTGACCCCCTGGACCAGAGCACGCCAGGCACTTCTGTCTTCCACTGCCTCCCGCGGTTTGGTCAAACTCATGCTGGTCGCTTCGAGAACACTGTCCAACCATCTCGCCCTCTGTCGTCCCCTTCTCCTTGTGCCCTCCATCTTTCCCAACATCAGGGTCTTTTTCAGGGAGTCTTCTCTTTTCATGAGGTGGCCAAAGTATTGGAGCCTCAGCTTCAGGATCTGTCCTTCCAGTGAGCACTCAGGGCTGATTTCCTTAAGAATGGAGAGGTTTGATCTTCTTGCAGTCCATGGGACTCTCAAGAGTCTCCTCCAGCACCATAATTCAAAAGCATCAGTTCTTCGGCGATCAGCCTTCTTTATGGTCCAGCTTTCACTTCCATACATCACTACTGGGAAAACCATAGCTTTTACTATATGGACCTTTGTTGGCAAAGCCATGCTCAGGACTGAGTCCCAGAGCACACCCAAAGGACAAACCTGTGGCTTCAGAGAGAGTGTTGCTGAATCCCTGTTCCCTGTTCCACCTTGACCAAGAGCACTTCTTCCTCATCTGGTTTAAGTTTCAAGAGACCTCTAGGACTGCAAAACGCAAGCATTTCGCAATGTATGCAAACACGTTTGTGTGCATGCGTGCGCAGCATGGAGGTTTGGTGTAAGTGGCAGCTCGATCAGCATGAATACAGGGTGGCTGGATTGCTCCCACATGGCTAAACCACTGTGCGTGCCAATAGCAAATCACTCTGTGCTTTTTTATATATATTCATATTACATTTGCTGCTCCTGTGGCTAATCCACTCATCACCCCCCCTCTCTGCTTGGTTGATGATTTGCAAGCAGCAAGCCTTGGTCGATCGCTGTGTGCTTTGTTGACAGTAGCACGTTCCGTAGCTGTAGTTTGCCAGAGGGGCAACTGCAAAATGTGTGGGATTTCTTGGTTTTCCACAACATGGGTGGCTCGCGGAGGGGGAGGGGAGTGGTGTTGTTGTTATATGACTGTAGCCCACCTAGGACAGCTCCATCATTCCGAAATGGAGTGGGTCGTTGTGCCCCATCAGTAAGGTAATTAGCTACTCATAGGGCTTAATTAATCCGTAATGTACTAAAGCAACTGCCCAGTGCCCCCTCAAATTTATCCATAATTTAAGCCCTCAATGAGACTCTTCCGTGCATTTATATAATGACTACATAAGTGTCCAATCTGAAATTCAGCATAAGACTGGACACCTTCAGCCAAGGATGAATGGAATTTATCAATTCTAGTTTGATATTTTTCCAAGCTGAAGCTCAGTTTTACCCCATTTCTGTTTGTTTGTTACAAAACTTCCACATGAAAAACTGAAATTTGCATGCAGCATAATGTATCTGTATATATTATTTTCACTAATATACGAAATAATGCACACTAACGCATAAGCATTTTTATACACATTCTTTTGTTTGCAGCACTGCGTCGCAAAATTAATGGATTTCAAGGGCTGCTCTGGTTTGCACATGGTTTCAGGAAGTGCAAATTAGGTTTGGATCGACATGTGAAACGAACCAAAGTTCTCTTCCATCCCTCCATTCAGTTCATGCATATTCATGCTGCTGATGATTTATCAGTTGCTTTACTCATAAAAATGACTCAAAGCGACTCACACGAAAACAATGCAAATGCTAAAATCAATTACAATTAACACTGTAAATAAAAACCTACCAAACAAATAAAAGGCAGGCCCTAGCCTACCAAAAAGGGGCACAATTACATAAAAACCCATTCAAACTGATGCCCAAGAACCCATGTAAAAAGGAGAGTTCCTGAGGAAAGTATTCCACAATCATGGGGCCACCACAGAAAAGGCCTATTTTCGTGTTGCCACCCTCCACACCTCCTGTAGAGGGAGCTCACGGAGAAAGGTGTCAGACTGTATGAGATGTCCCAGAAGTGATGATTTCCTATGCATTTCCTGCAAAAGCAGCCTTCTTCCTTTGCCTTCAGCAAAGGAACAGCTTCAGATTGCCCAAGTAGCTACTAGGCGTGGTTCCACCTGCCAGAAGCGCCGACTTGGGCCCCAGCTTATGGGTGCCCAGCACAAACGTGGCATGACATCATGATGTCACAAGCCCCATGACCTCAGAACCTGACTTCCGGTTGGTGGGGGGAGAGCAGCAGGTGAGTTGGAAAGTGACTCTGAGAGATGGTCAGCCTGTGAGCTTCTTGGCTGTATGGATATTTAACCCCAAGTCTTCCTCACGGCAGTCAAACATGCTAACAAGCGCAGCACACAGGCTTTCGCCCCTTTCCACGTCAAGGAGGAAGGCTCTGAAGGGAAGACGCTATAACTGAGCAATTCTTCTTCTTCTTCTACTTCTTCTTCTTCTTCTTCTTCTTCTTCTTCTTCTTCTTCTTCTTCTTCTTCGATCGCTCTTAGCTGAGTAAGGTTGTCTTCCATAAACAATGAATCCATAAGTGGCTGTGGAGGCCAATTATGGATCCACACGTCCTTCCACAGTGGGGACATTGGTTTCCGGGCAGGAGTTGATCACGGTGTGGATTTGCCCAGCGTACCTTCCTCTTAGCATGTTTCTCCCTTGCGTCCTGAGTTCGAGTGTCTTCAAAGCCCATGACACCTTTGGTAAAGGCTGTTCTCCAATTGGAGTCCTCGCAGGCCAGTGTTTCTCAATTGTTGGTTTTATACTACATTTTTTAAGATTTGCTTTTAGAGAGTCTTTAAACCTCTTTTGTTGACCACCAGCATTACGCTTTCCATTTTTAAGTTCGGGATAGAGTAGTTGCTTTGGAAGACGATCATCAGGCATCCGCACAAGAAGACCAGTTCAACGAAGTTGATGTTGAAGAATCATTGCTTCGATACTGGTGATCTTTGCAGAACGCTCCTGTATCTGCAAGGGATCATTGCAAAGGCTGGGGGAGAACGATTGAGGCTACATGCACACCACACATTGAAAGCCCTATGAAACCACTTTGAACAGCCATGGCTTCCCCAAAAGAATTCTGGGACCTGTAGTTTGTTAGGGGTGCTGAGAGTTGCTAGGAGGCCCCTATTCCTCGGGTTAAACCACAGAGCCTAGGGCTTGCTGATCAGAAGGTCGGCGGTTCGAATCCCCGTGACGGGGTGAGCTCCCGTTGCTCGGTCCCAGCTCCTGCCAACCTAGCAGTTCGAAAGCACATCAAAGTGCAAGTAGATAAATAGGTACCGCTCTGGCGGGAAGGTAAACGGTGTTTCCGTGCGCTGCTCTGGTTCGCCAGAAGCGGCTTAGTCATGCTGGCCACATGACCCGGAAGCTGTACGCCGGCTCCCTCGGTCAGTAAAGCGAGATGAGCGCCGCAACCCCAGAGTCGTCCGCGGCTGGACCTAATGGTCAGGGGTCCCTTTACCTTTATTCCTCTCACAGAGCTGCATTCCTCACAGATACCTGGGAAGAGGGGTTGACTGTTAAGCCACTCTGAGAATTGTCGCTCTGTGAAGAGAATAGGGGTTTTCCTAGAACCTTCAGCAACCTTAGAAAAAACTACAGTTCCCAGAATCCTTTGGGGAAGCCATGACTGTTTAAAGTGGTATCATAGGGCTTTACATGTATGGCGCAGATTGGGTCATAGTTTGAGCTGTTGTTGTTGTTTCCAGTGTTTGTGTGTGGGACATCGAAGGTGATTTTAACCTGTGTTCGTATTTTAACTTTTGTATATTTTAAAGTACAGTTGTGAAATTTTTTCGTCCTTATTGTTTTATCTCTTGGTAAAATGCTTTGAGGTTGTTGTTGTTTTTCACAGTGTGTGACTTTCGTGAAATAAATAAATTCTGAGCATGACTCAGGTGCACAAGACCAGCTGTGGCACTGGGTCTATGAAGGCTCATTCATACCTATAACAGACCTCGATGCGCATGTAGGAGTCAGTCAATTCCTTTTCGAAGTATAATTGCCATTTACACCAATATAGCATGTCTAAATCTCAAGCCGTCCCCTCCTCCCTTCCCCCTCTTTTTAATTCACTTATTAAATGTACATACTGTAGGACTAAAACTTAGCAAACAAAATCTATGCCTGGGAGCAAATCCTTTGTACAATATTTGAGGGGGAAGAAAGAAATAGTTATCCTGGGTGTCAAATGACAGAGGTGAAAAATAATTAAATTAGCCCCCTCTCTCTCAAATGCATCAATTACTCCAGAGGAAGACTCCCCTGTTTAAATATTAATTTGAAATTTGGCATGCCATTAATCCATAAATATGGGTTGGTGGCGCATTTGTGTGACTTAAATGTGTGCATACCAGAGGTGTATTGACATAGCTGGCTGTAATTACTGCTCAAGGAAATGTTATAGGCTTTAGTCTGTTATGTAAGTTGAGCTGCGGATTGGGAAGACGCCTCCTGGATTGGCCCAATACTGCCAGTCAGTTGCTCCCCTGCGAAAAACTCTCCGAAGGCGTTTCCATCTCCGGAGTTGTTTTGTTCAGATTAAATACCACTTTGGATTCAGTTCGATCGCTAAAACAGAATAGATCAGCTCAACACTTGCATACATTTCCAGATGACCCAATAAAGGCTTTTGCTGGCTTTCAAACCACCCCCCCCCCACAGTTGCATTGGAACAATCTTACCCTAAGGGACTCATTCCCACTGGCAGTGCGATCCCCAGGGTACCATTGCAGCTGGCCCAAGCTCCCCGTGCGCTGGGTGCCCTGCCGCCTGGCACGCCCCAGCCCCGCCTCCGCCTGCTCTCCGCCCCCCGTTGCCAGAGCATGATGCTCTGCCCCTGCGCATTCCTTCAAGGAGAACATTATGGGGACCTCGGCCCAGTTTACCTGAAGGAGTGTCTCCACCCCCATCGTCCAGCCCAGACACTGAGGTCCAGCGCCGAGGGCCTTCTGGCAGTTCCCCCACTGTGAGGGTACAGGGAACCAAGCAGAGGGCCTTCTCGGTTGTGGCACCCACCCTGTGGAACGCCCTCCCATCAGATGTCAAGGAAATAAACAGCTATCTGACTTTTAGAAGACATCTGAAGGCAGCACTATATGGGGAAGTTTTTTAATGTTTGATCTTTTACCGTGTTTTTAATGTTCTGTTGGGAGCCGCCCAGAGTGGCTGGGGAAACTAGCCGGATGAGTGGGGTATAAATAAATAAATTATTATTATTATTATTATTATTATTATTATTATTATTATTATTATTATTATCATTACTAGTACTACTAGTACTACTGGAGAAGAGGAGGTTAAGGGGTGATATGATAGCCATGTTCAAATATATAAAAGGATGTCACATAGAGGAGGGAGAAAGGTTGTTTTCTGCTGCTCCAGAGAAGCGGACACGGAGCAATGGATCCAAACTACAAGAAAGAAGATTCCACCTAAACATTAGGAATAACTTCCTGACAGTAAGAGCTGTTTGACAGTGGAATTTGCTGCCAAGGAGTGTGGTGGAGTCTCCTTCTTTGGAGGTCTTTAAGCAGAGGCTTGACAACCATATGTCAGGAGTGCTCTGATGGTGTTTCCTGCTTGGCAGGGGGTTGGACTCGATGGCCCTTGTGGTCTCTTCCAACTCTATGATTCTATGATTCTATGACAATCTGGCTGGAGCAACAGTCTGACTCTGTATAAAGGCAGCTTCCTGTGTCTCTGTAGGCCTACTTGGTGAGTTCATGGCAGAACTGAGAAGGGAAGCAGCTCGCTATCTTAGCCACCAGGTTGAGGGAGTGGATTCTCCCTCCTGGGGACCAAATGCAGCCCTCTAGACCTCTTCATCCAGATCTCTGAACTCTCTTTCTTGGCCACATACTTTTCTTATCGTACCAGGCCTCACCCCTCAGCTTTTTTGGATGGAAGATGTGCATGCAGGGGTGTGGCGTCCAATGCCCTCATTCTATTAGTGTAAGGATTTACACTTGCACAACATAACTTTCCCCCTATCTCCTCTGCCCCTCTCCAACCGGGGAGAAACTCAGAAGGGATTTTGGGAAGCAGTGCAGGGAGAGGAGACAGAGCAAAGTTCTGTTATCCTCCACCAGGGCCAGGGCCTTTTTGGTGATGGCTCCAACCTGGTGGAATGTTCTGTCGCAGGAGACCAGGGCCCTGCAGGATTTAACTTCCTTCCTCAGGGCCTTTAAGACAGAGCTATTCCACCTGGCTTTCAATTTGAACTTAGCCTGATCTTTTATTCCCCTTCCTTCCCTCCCTCTCCCCTTTTTATGAAGATTACCCGCTCTGGGATCCCACAGCTGGTCTCCTCGCTGGTCCAAATAGGACTAATTTAACCAGCTAGCCCTGGTGATCATCTAATGTTTATTAGATGGATTTCCCCCCAAATTGATTTTTGAATTCTGAATTTATTGTTATTCACGTTTTATACTGTATTTTATGCTGGTTTTTGTTGCATCAATGAAGTGTTTTAAATTCGTTGTTAGCTGCCCTGAGCCTGGTTTTCTGGACTGGGAAGGGCAGGGTATTAAAAAAAATAATTTATTTATTTATTTATGTTGTGCAAGAGCAGATCTTTGCACTAACGGAACGAGAGACTGACTACTTTGAAGACAAACCTGTGTGCATATATACCTCCGGTGTTTGTGTGGCTGGAATGTACAAATGCAGAAAACTCCCTACTGACACTTGTGCAATATGTACGCGACTGCACATACGCACATCGGCCTGAAACTGGAAGTGGAAGAAATGGCCGGAAATGGCTCAAAAATGGCACAGAAAGGTATAAAAAAAGTCACAAAAACTGCGCTTTGCAAAGCCATTTCCGAGCTTGGGAGGAGAAGGGGTTGCGGGCTAGCCCCTCCCACACACGCAGGGGCTGGCCTTTTGCCCCCGCGAGAACAGGGAATCCCCGGGCGTGCCTTCGACCCTGCCCGCCAATCGGCGGGCTGGGGAGGCGGGGCCTAGCCTATTTAAGGCCAGGCGCGCCCGGGGACCGCCCTCTTTCCCCTTTCCAGCTGAGCGGTTTTCCCATCCCACCCACCCTTTAGGCTTAGCTAGCTATGACCTTGCTATGGACTCCGGTTGGTCGCCGCAAGGGGCCTGGTAGGAATTTTTCCAATTTGGCGCACTTCTAGCCTTTTGGTTTTTTCGCCTACCTCGTAGCAAACGTCACAACTTCCGTGGTATTGGCGGTTAGGCATTGGCAGGGGTTAATTGTGTTGTTTTTTTTAATAAAATTTTTATTGGCTTTTCAACATACATTATAAGACGTTACAAACAACAAACACAAACAAACATAGAAACATGTATAATTTCATGAATTTTTTCATGTACCCAATTTCAACGACTTCCCCATGCCTCCCTTTTCTGCATCTCTATTTTAAACTTTTTCAGCAACCCCTGATCTAAATTACTTATAAATTCCTTTCTTTAACCCTTTTCTTTCCTCTTGTCCAATCATTTATCTCTGCAAATCTGCTATGCTTTACCCATGACATTTTAACACTCACTAATTTTACAACAATTTTTAAGATAAAATTTAAATTTCTTCCAATCTTCTTCCACCGTCTCTCTCCCTTGGTCACGGATTCTGCCCGTCATCTCTGCCAGTCCCATATAATCAATCACCTTCGTCTGCCACTCTTCCAGCGTGGGTAGTTCTTGTGTCTTCCAATACTTTGCTAGTCCAATACTTTGCTAGTGGCAGGGGTTAATTGTTATGCAAATGAATGGGGGGAAGGAAGCGCCATCAACTTCCCCCAATGAAAAGGGTAGTCCGGTAGAGGACTCCGGGGGGCGTTGCCCTGTCTGAAACCTATGGAGGTAAGGGCCTCCGGCACGCCCCCAAGCGGTGACACCCGTGGGATCCTAGTTGGCGTACTTCAACAGGACTCCCACGGCTTGTGGATAACCCTTCCCGGTCTCCATGCTGGGTAGTCGATAGGAGCCAATGCCTAAGGCCAATAACTTTCAATTCTGTAATCAATAAAGTTGTGGCCTTTTTATGCCCATTAACCTTAAATAATGTGTCCAGTGTCTTCATTTCACATGGGGGAGGGGACTTGCCACGCAATCCCACAAGCCTTTGCAAGTGCATTCCCATGAGCCCTTGGACCGACCACATACCCTCCAACATTTGATGAAAATAGGGACATCTTACCATTCTCTCCAACATTTCTCCAATGAAAATAGGGACATCTAAAGGAAAAGCGGGACATTCTGGGATCAAATCAGAAACTGGGACAGCTTCTGTAAATCTGGGCTGTCCCTGGAAAAGAGGGACACTTGGGGAGTCTGTGATCGTTGTGGTCCAGGAGGAGCTGGAGTCTGAACAAGGAGGCTGGGAGGAAGCGATTGCCACCATTCATGCCATTCGGATAAGTGCGGCTGGTTTCTTAAAGGGTTTCCCCAAATATAATTTTATTTCTTTATTTCACAAAAGTTACATACTGCTTGCCTGTAAAAAACACCCCACACATCTCAAAGAGATTTTAAAAAGATAAAACAGTAAAATCAAGAAAATTCACAACTGTACTTTAAAACGTACAAAATTCAAAAAACCGAAACTGGTTAAAACATACAAAAGTTGCAGTATCAGAACAGATTAAAATTACCACAACTTTCCAAGCATTGTCTAAACAAGACTATTGTTTGCCAAGGACTTCCAAAGTGCAGGCCCTGCCACACTGAACAAATGAGTTCTTACTAATGCATAACGGATATTATGTGGCACCTTTAGTAGTTCCAATAATGCATTTTTTAATGTTACTTTAATGAATAAATGCATTTTAATGTGCATTTTACTCCAGAATATGCATTTTTGTACAAGTTACCTGGCTGGAGAACTGCATTGCAAAATTCAGAAAAGTGAATTTATCTCTCATCTCTACCTGGGAATGCCAGGGATTGAACCTAAGGTCTTCTGCACACATTGCAGGGGGTTAGACTAGATGACCCTGGGGTTCTTTTCCAACTCTACGATTCTGTGATTCTAATTCATATCCGCTGCCACTGAGCTGTGGCCCTTCCTTTCACCATTAGCTAAACCAGTGTTCCCAAAACTTGTGTTGTTGGTTTGAAACCAGTGGCTAGAACAGTGCAGCTTTGAATCAGTGCCACCTGATTCAAAATAGCACCCAGTTGTAAAATAAAAACCTGTGCTTTGATCTCAGGAACCATTATGAGAAATTCGGTTACGGTGTTGAAGGTGTTCAAATGCATAGCAAACAGCAGGAAAAAACAACTTTCCAAAATCAATACAGTGGTACCTCAGGTTAAGAACTTAATTCGTTCTGGAGGTCCGTTCTTAACCTGAAACTGTTCTTAACCTGAAGCACCGCTTTAGCTAATGGGGCCTCCCGCTGCTGCACCACCACCGGAGCACGATTTCTGTTCTCATCCTGAAGCAAAGTTCTTAACCCGAGGTACTATTTCTGGGTTAGCCAAGTCTGTAACCTGAAGCGTCTGTAACCTGAAGTGTCTGTAACCCGAGGTACCGCTGTAATAGATATAATTTTGAATGTGTGTGTTTGTGTGTGTAGATAGATGAACAATAGATAGATAGACAAACACAAAGGGACAGAGGTTCCCTTGCTAAGGTAAGAGCTAAAGATGGATCTTAAAGGTTAAGGTACCCCTGACCGTTAGGTCCAGTCGTGGAAGACTCTGGGGTTGCGCACTCATCTCGCTCTATAGGCTGATGGAGCCGGCGTTTGTCCACAGACAGCTTCCGAGTCATGTGGCCAGCATGACTAAGCCGCTTCTGGTGAACCAGAGCAGCGCACGGAAACGCCGTTTACCTTCCCGCCAGAGCAGTACCTATTTATCTACTTGCACTTTGACGTGCTTTCGAACTGCTAGGTGGGCAGGAGCAGGGACCGAACAATGGGTTCGAACCGCCAACCTTCTGATTGGGAAGCCCTAGGCTCTGTGGTTTAGACCACAGCGCCACCCGCGTCCCAAAGATGGATCTTAGACATTGCTATTTTTTATAGAAAAATAGGTGCCAGAATTTTCCATGGACGCCTCCCTTGTTCTGTTATAATGGCAATGGCGCCCACCTGAGAGGTGCCAGAACTGAGTTCTGGCAGGGAAAAAGCCCTGGTCTTAGGTCTGAAAGGGTTGAAGACTAATGTGTTAAACCCATAGATTTTATTTATTTATTCTGACTTTGTCCATGGGGCAGTGATGGGGGTTGTGGTTTTCTATTGTTTATTTTATTGTTATTTTATTATTTTATTGTTTATTTTTATTTATTGTTGTTTTGTGTTTGGGATTGTAGACCTGCCATTTGGCCACATCCTCTCTTGAGACAAGTCTTTAAAAAAGACACCAAGGTGTGGCAAAGCGAGATATGAGAAGGCCTGGTGCTCCAAAACGGAAGACACATTTCCAGGTTTTTATCCTATAGCATGTCGTTTTGCGCATGTGGGGCAGGTGCTTTGACTTTCCGAAAACGAGACGCCCCTGTTTCTGTGCTTGCAGAACCCTTGCCATCGCTATGGGAAAATACAGAATGGAAAAGTAAAACCCTGCACAACAACACCCAGTTCGTTTTCCAGCTCGTCTTGGGGCTGAAACCTTTCCAACACCATATTCCTCAAAAGTGCTAAAGCCTTCAGAAACCATCCCAGACTCCCTGATTTTCTCACCCGCTCTCCCCCTCCGCTCCAGCAACTTCTCCTTTTGTGTGCCTTTCAAGGTCTTCTGAAGTGAGGCAATCTTTTTATATATTTCTCCCCTCCCTCCCCTCCAGCCTGCATCAAAGTTAGGACTTTGTTAGGGGAGCTTGCGACCAGCATCTGTTCCCTCTTTTTCTCAGGGGCTAAGGAGCCGAGTGCTGTTTGGCTGAAAAAGGCCCGCATTCAGGCTGAGATTGCCTCTCTTTTGCTTCTCTGTCACACTGTCAAGCTCAATCAGAAAGCAATGAAAGTGATACAGAAGGAAGACTTTGCTGGCTAGTCTTAGAACAAAGAGAACTCTGGAGCCTAGCACAGATTTCACATCCAATTTAACTCTTTGCAAAAGGATTTTAGGAAATACATAGTCAAGAGTTGGGGGAAAAAATGGAGTTGGGTCTACTATAAAGGCTAAAAGTATTATCCAGGCTTAGATAAGCCACAAAGATAGGTTGATAGTATTTTCGAGCATAAACCACATTAGCCGGTATTACATGTTGAAGCTTTCTTTACTCGTTAAGTTGCAAGGAGATTTGAGGGGAATTTAGCAGCTAAATAAAATGACTCTTTCATGATTCTTAGCCTTAACAGTCATTTTACTTGTACAAGGTGCATGAATAGCAGGGGCTGAAATCACGTTGTTTAACAAATCTGGTATTAGAGGGTTAGTCTCAGTTTACTTATTAAGAATTTAGTTGAGTAAAGGATTTTAGGCTCCAGGTCTTTGTGCTGGTGACAATGAAGCAGGCCACTACTGACATTTTTGGATACATAGATTGGCTCGTCCTGTTTGATCTCTCTTGTTAGGCCTGCAATTAAGCCTCTGCTTAATTAGACTTTGCAGACTGGATATGTACAGGAAAACCTCCATCGAGGGAACGGTGGTGGTTGTTTCTGAGGCTTACACCAATAGTCTGTTTTCCCAGTTTACATTTACAGGTCGCTTTTTTCAAAAGGGTGAAATATTTTGGTGTTTCAGGGAGATGACTTTAAACATTAATGTAACGCACCGATGGGGAGACTGGGAGACAAGTTGGACGTTTGAATGGTTTTTTTGCTTTCTCTGTGCGAGTTACAAACACAAGATGGTGTTATTGCGGCTTCACTTCACACAGGTTTGCCCTGAAATAAGTCCCATTGTATGCAGTGGGACTTACTCTAGAGTTAGGAATGCAGCCTTAGTACAACTAAAATCTGTGGCCCATGATCATCTTTAAATCCATGAATTTCAGTGCTATGATAGGGATCAGGCCGATTCTCTGATGCCCAGTATAAATGCTCATTTGCACAAATCTAAACAATAGCAATTCTTTAAAGAATCGATGAGGAATAATGTCTCTTCTCTCTTCTCTTTCTGCTCCTCTCTCTCTCTCGCTTAGGCACGCATAAAACACAGAGCAAATAATGCAACTTTTGGTTGACAATCAATTCATTCTGTTTAAAAACGTCCAGTACTGTGAAATTTCCGTTATCCTTCTGCTTGCCTCCCAAAAAAAGAGAGCTTGTGGTTTTGCAACCACAGCATTCATCCGGCCGTCCAAAGCTGCTAATATCTTGTAAGCACCCTTTTCTAACATCCAGCCCCGTCTTCCTAGGACACATTATGGAAGCAGAAGAGAAAACGCCTCTCCGGAAAGTCATCTTCCTTGGAGAGAACGTATCTCTTTAGAAATTCCCCAAGAACAAGAGATGATTACAAGGAAGAAATATGACGGACACTAACATTTCATCTCTGCATACAATTATGGGACAAATTAGAAATGCTATTATGTTAGTGCTTCATAATTAAGTAAGCAATTAAAAACAAAAACAGTTCATTAGCAAATTGTCAGCGCTTTGCAGACAAGTGCCCAGCAAGGTCATGAAAAGCAGCAGATGACTAAACACTGGGAGGGAGGGAAGGAGGGAGAAAGCCAGGCTAATGTGGTGGCAATTTGCAGTGTTTAGTTATGGTGGGGGAGAGTGGTGCTTTTTCCCAATTAAAAAAATAATAATATTTTTTTCCTAGCAAGTTAGTGAGACATCTTCACTAACGCTGCATGGCTGATGGTTCTCTCCCTCTCGCCCCCCCCCCCCCCAATCTGCAGCCTTTTGGTTGAAAGTAGGGGAAGGGAAGAAATTTGACTCAGTTTGCATTTAAAGGCAAATCAACCACGTTCGCACTTGTGAAACAAAAATGTAGCCATCCTTCAAAATGTCCACTTCTCCGATTTCTGCAATGCAGTTCGCAAGCCAAGTCACTTGTGCAAAAATGTAAATGCTAGGATAAGTGTGGGGGAAATGCACACATTTCTGAAAATAAAACCCAAAAGATGCTATATTTAGAGGAAACGTCTTTGCACAAATGAGTATCTCAGGCAAAATTGCATCCAAAATGTGGATATCATGAGAAATTACAGCTGTAATGCTGATGAATTTTCCAGAGTGCTTGGAAAATAATAACAATTGTAATCAAAAATGGATGTGGAAAAGCGAGAGACTTAGGAAAAACTGGTTTGCACGTCCCTCGTTGTGAGGGATAGACATGGCTTCCCCTGAGATTGAAGGAAACTGCTTTTTGCCAGTACTCCAATCGCCAGTTGTGCTTGCTGGCAAATTGTGATTCATGTCCCATGTTGTGCAACATCATCACTGCTAGAGAGTGCAAGTAGGGAGGCAGATGTAAGAGTCTGGAAGTGCTGGAGGAGGTTTGGTAGCTCTGTACATAAACTTTTATTTGTCTCTGTTGGGATGAGAGCTGAGCTAGCACGGATAGCGTAGGCTTTCTATACAGTTCAGATTTAATAAGGAAAAGCTGGCTGTGGAGGAAGCCTATTGGCTAGCACCTGTGACATCACCGATTCATCTCATCTCCACTCCAATTCATGAAGTTTTACAACTCTTCTTTAAATGTCTGTGATTTTAATTTTTTTGGTACAATGAAACATGAATAAACCTACATTCTACAGCATGCCTAGGGTACACAAGGAAGAGCAAGACCCAGGACTGATCTAGCATTTTCCTATGTTGCATAAGGCTGTTATGGATGCTACTGAAAGCAAGATACAGCCCTCTTTGCCTCTTAGAAAGCCCAACACCCTGCTTGAGCAAGTGCCTATTGGACTGTATCTGTGACGTCATTGAGTACAGGACACAAATCTCTGCCACCCCCACACATACACACCCCGACCAGCCACATACAACCCTTTCTTGAAGAAGAAACAAACCCCAAAACAAATATTGAGCTCTTCCTATCATACCCCCTTGCAGCAATTGATCTCCATTTTCAAAAATTCTCTCCCACCACAAAATCACAAGTGAAGCACACTAAGAGGGTAGCTGTTCCAGTTCCTTTGGAGATCAACGTGCCTGAGAGCTCTTTAAGATTGCAAGACTGTATTTTGCATGTGTAAGTTGCATTGATTTCAAAGAGGCCTGTTTACTTAAGTAGATACAAGACTGGAGTCCAAGGTGACAGCTTTAATTTCTAGCCAATATATGCAAGAGAGAAATGTCATCTTAATATTGACAAGCTCCTAAGGTAGTCTGCCATAAGAAAGAAAGAAAACAATGTTTGCGGCAGCTTTTAATACAGTTATTGCATTAGATATGTTGAGCCATTTTTTTGCAACATAAACTGAAGTGGGCTCTAAGCCGCAACTTACATCACGATAAGTGCGTTAGTCTTTATGGCGCCACAAGACTCTTTGCTGGCTTAAAAAAGATCTCCACATTATTCTGTTGCTGGACTTCAGATAGGCAGAGACCTAGTTATAAAGGCATGGCACAGAAGTCATTTCAGTCTATAGCACCAGGATTTCGTTTACCCTGTGAGGTGCTTACGATCGATACGTTCCTCAATTGGTTTGATTCTTTTTATATATATAAAAAATACCCATGTTATATGTAAGCTGTCTCCTGAGCAATTTATTTAGCATTAAAACCCACCGAAGTTCGAAGAGGACTTATTTCCAAGTAAACGTCTTCAGTGACTGATTTGTTATTAAAGCAAAACATAAGCAGATAAAACGAACAACTTATATCTTTTTGGGGGGGGAGAGTTTCCTGTTAACGTCATTCTGAGATTCGCCTTCGGAATAATTTTATCTGCCGCCTCCAAATTCTTGGGTTTTGGGGTTGTAGTTTTTTGGCTTTTTAAAAAACACTCAGCTTTTATTAGGCAACACAACCAAACCCTCTCACCGGCCACCATCTTCTGCCGCAAAACATGTTTTCATGATGTTTTCTCAAAAGGCAAACAGTTGGCTGTTGCTAATGATTTCTCCTGTTGTTGTTGTTTTTTAAAAATGATGCTGATAGCAGCAAACACATTTCACTCTGTGGATGGCAAGTCTGAACAAACACTGTCATAAACTGTTGAAATGGATTCTGAGGAAAGAAATGGAAGGTGGCGTTGTTTTTTTGTGTGTGTGTGGGAGGGGAAGAAAATGGCAGGATCCATCCAAACTTGGCTGTGGTCCGTCTCCAGTTCGGAACAGATGCCCACTGATTTTGGCGAGGATTTTTGTCCTCCGTCCCCCACCCTATCTGTTGCGGTTCACAATCCTAATGAATGTTATGTTTAAATAACATGAATAAAGATAAACTGACAATGAATTCAACTCCGGTTTGAGCAGCGGAATAAAAATGAGCAAGGCGCCTTAATCTCCTGCCACCTAATCTGGGTTGAATTTCCTCTGTATCTGTGTGTGTGTGTTTGTGTAAGAATCCTTTTCTTGAGTCTCCTTGGCCATTGACAAGGTCTTTTGAGATGAATATGAAAAGATAGATTTAAAGGTTAAGGTCCGGGTCAGTTGGTTGCAGATGTTTTGTGAGAGATTGTTCGGTCGAGTTGCAGCTACTTCTCGCGACGAAGGAATTTCCAAGCGCCACCGCCATGGCCAGTGGGCTGCTGACTGGTGAAATGGGGTTTTGTTTCACAATTGATCCTCGCAAACACAAACACATGAGATGAAGTGTTTGCTCTCTTTTTAAAAAAAAAAATGGAAAAAAGGAAGAGAAAGACGGTTGGGTCCTATTCCAGACACCCGCCAATTGTTTCTCTGTACGGTTCTTCGATTCCTAACCTGTATATACTTCATGGGCTCGGAGCAGGTGACAGACACCCCCCCCACCAGAAAAAGGGCAGCTGGGGGGGCAGGTATACACTAATCATCAACCAATGGAACTGTATCTATAGAGATTAGCATGTGGGTGGCAGTGGTAGGAGATATACAAAAAAGGCAGTTCTAATATAATCACCAAAAGTTTCAAGTTCAACATGCAAATATTTTACAACACACATCTCTCCTGAACAAACATCAAAGCAGATGACAGGGCTGATAAAATGGGCAGAATTTCTGTTATTTATTTAAGACATTTATATAGCGCTTGGTTATCCGTCTTTTTTAGCGGCGCGCGTAAGAGCAAGCCACAGTAAATGGGGCAATAAAGCAATAAAAGTTTCTCAGGGGATGAAAATTACAATATCTATTTTTTAAAACACACAGACACACACACACACACACACACACACACACACACACAAGCATACTGAAAGAAATTTCCAGAAGGATCAATACTCTTGTTTCTCAGGGTCAGCATTTAGGGTGGAAGTTACCAGAAACGTTTGTGTAACTCACAAATTTGGATTTCCTATCTAGGCCGATGGGCTATGTAAATGCTTGTGGTGTGTATTTTGTCCACTCAAATTCTGGTGTTGCTGCAGCAAATAGTCCCTTGTGTTGTCCTTCATGGGACACCCCCCCCCAAAAAAAATTGAACTGAGAAGAAAATATTGTGAGATTTTAATAATTCATTTTCAGGCTGAAAATCTTTCAGATCCACGTTTTGAAATTTATTTATTATGAATGCTCTTTTCTTTTTTCAGTCCTAAATCGTATGTCTTGTGCAGTTGTTGGCCAACTATTGTTTTGGCCATTGTTCTTAAAGATAAGAAGACAACTGGGCTGCTGTCACGGCAATCAGTATTTTCATGCTGGTTCTAACTGTGCTTGAACAATTGTTTCTCAACTAGTTCGTTTTTATGACTTTGTATTTTAAAATGATGTTTTTAAAAATGTAAGGGCCTTGAATCCCAACTCGGGAGGAAGGCCAGAAGTAAATACCATCAGCAAATAAATAAACAAACAATAAGCAAGTTGCCATATACCGAATTGGACCATTGCTCTCTGAGAGCCAGCATGGTGCAGTGGTTAAGAGTGGTGGACTCGTAATCTGGTGAACCAGGTTCGCTTCCCCGCTCCTCCACCTGCAGCTGCTGGGTGACCTTGGGCCAGTCACACTTCTCTGGTCTCTCAGCCCCACTGTTTGTTGTGGGGGAGGAAGGGAAAGGAGAATGTGAGCCCTTTTGAGACTCCTTCGGGTAGTGATAAAGCGGGATATCAAATCCAAACTCTTCTTCTTCTCTCTAAGTCAGTATTGTCTGCACTCACTTGCAGTAGCTCTCCAGAGTTTCAAGCAAGGGGTCTCTTCCCTAGATATTCCGGCGAATGAACTTGGGACCTTCTGCATGCAATGTAGATGCTCTACCCATGAGCCAGGGCCCTTCGGTGAGACTCTGGCTGCAAGAACCAAAATCGGGTATATGTAGACATGCTCCAGATTCTACAAAACACTGTTCTTCCCTTGTGATTTGGGACCCTCAAGTGGGCTGCCTGAGCCAACTATCTGGCTATTTAGTAGTTGCAGTGAGTAGAAGATTTTGTTAGGAGCAGGAGTTAGTTAAAAGTCATGTAGTGGAGCAAAGGCTTAACCAAGTAACTAGACCACCTGTGGTTCTCTTTCCCTTTCTCTCTTTCCTATAACATTTCCTCTTTCTTCTTCTTTGGCGATCACTCGTAGCCGAGTAAGATTGTCTTCCATAAACATGGTTTTAAATGTGAGTCCATAAGTCACTGTGGAGGCCAATTCTGGATCCACACGTCCTTCCACAGTGGGGACACTGGTTTCTGGGCGGGAGCTGATCACGGTGTGGTTTTGCCAAGCGTGCCTTCCTCTTAGCACGTTTCTCTCTTGCGTCCTGAGTTCACGCATCTTCAAAACCCATGACACCTTTGGTGAAGGCTGTTCTCCAATTGGAGCGCTCGCAGGCCAGTGTTTCCCAGTTGTCAGTGTTTATACTACATTTTTTAAAGATTTGCCTTGAGAGAGTCTTTAAACCTCTTTTGTTGACCACCAGCATTACACTTTCCATTTTTAAGTTTGGAATAGAGTAGTTGCATTGGAAGACGATCATCAGGCATGCGCCCAACATGACCAGTCCAACGAAGTTGATGTTGAAGAATCATTGCTTCGACACGGGTGATTTTTGCTACTTCCAGTACACTGGCATTAGTTCGCCTGTCTTCCCAGGTGATGTGTAGAATTTTTTGGACACCATTGATGGAATCTTTCAAGGAGTCGGAGATGGCGTTTATAAGTGGCCTTGAGAGAGTCTTTGAGCCCGGCCTTGGCTGGGGAGGGCGGGGTATAAATAAAATATTATTATTATTATTATTATTATTATTATTATTATTATTATTATTATTATTATTATTTTGTTGACCAGTAGCATCACACTTTCCATTTTTAAGTTTGCAATGGAGTAGTTGCTTTGGAAGACGATCATCAGGCGTCAGCACAACATGACCAGTCCAACATTGCCATGATCCTACACTTTGTTGAAGGGAAACTGCCCTATAATGTTTACAGCACAGATAAGTAACCCTCAAGATGTTGTTGAACTACAACTCCAGTCATAATAGCTCAGTTGGTTAGAGTGTGCTGCTAATAACACCAAGATTGCGTGTTTGTTCCCCATATAGGACTCCTGCATATTCCTGCATTGCAGCTGGTTGAACCTCAGGGTCCCTTTCCAGCTCTACAACTCTATAATTTTAAGAACATAAGCATAGCCTTCTGGATCAGGCCAATGGCTCATCTAGTCCAGCATCTAGTCCAGGGAGCCAGTGTGGTGTAGTGGTTAAGAGCAGTGGACTCGTAATCTGGTGAACCGGGCTCGCGTCTCCGCTCCTCCACATGCAGCTGCTGGGTGACCTTGGGCCAGTCACACTTCTGAAGTCTCTCAGCCCCACTCACCTCAGAGTGTATGTTGTGGGGGAGGAAGGGAAAGGAGAATGTTAGCTGCTTTGAGACTCCTTAGGGGAGTGATAAAGCAGGATATCAAATCCAAACTCTTCTTCTTCTTCTTCATCCTATTCTCACAGAGGCCAACCAGATGCCTGTGGGAAACTAGCAAGCAGGATCCAAGCACAAGAGCAACTCTCCCCTCCTGTGGTCTCCAGCAACTGGTATTCAGAATAATAATAATAATATAATAATAATTTATTATTTATACCCCGCCCATCTGGCTGGGTTTCCCCAGCCACTCTGGGCGGCTTCCCACAGAATATTAAAATACAATAAACCGGGAAAGGGGGGTGGAGTTTGGGAATCCAAAGGGGGTATAATTTAATTTGTTCTGTTTTTATTTTGTTTGGATATTTGTATGAAAATTGGGGAAATCGTGGAAGGGAAATTAGGCCGACTTTAGAAAAAGGTTTAAAGAATAAGCAAATGATGTATAAATATGAAGTCTATAAGGTAAAATTGGTTTTTTAAAAAATAACTAAATATTAAAAGGTTTAAAAATAGGGACAAGAACCTGTTGAACCAACAATCTGAACTGGAATACAAGAGGGAGAGGTGTGGGGAAGTCAGGAAAATATGTTATAGAAAATAAGGATTGTGAACTTTATGTGTTTTTAAAACTTTTTTTGTTTTTTCTTTTTTTTTGTTTTTTTATTATTTTTTTATTGTATTATGCTGAAAATCTTAATAAATATCATTTTTAAAAAAAGAATATTAAAATACAATAGTCTATTATACATTAAAAGCTTCCCTAAAGAGGGCTGCCTTCAGATGTCTTCTAAAAGTCTGGTAGTTGTTTTTCTCTTTGACATCTGGTGGTAGGTCATTCCACAGGGCGGGTGCCACTACCGAGAAGGCCCTGGAGGCCCTGGAGGCCCTCTGACTATGGAGGCAGAATGTAGCCATCACAGCTGGCAGCCATTGATAGCCCTCTTCTCCATGTTTCCTAAGTCAGGCTGGATATAAAGGTAGCAGGCAAACATTTTGACGTTTTGACAAATCATCACACGCACACGAAAAGGAGCTCATTTCCCGGAACTGCCAGAAACATTCACGAAAAACTGAGAATAGTTTTGGCCTTCTTCCTAGAAAAAGATACACACAGCCTAACTGTTGCCTGGAGCCTTGGGTTTGGGCAAAATGTTAGGAATTATAAGAAAATCCTCGCAGAACTTTAGAAGTCTAAGAAGTTCCCAGACAACAACTAGATTGCAATCTTCCTGTGCGCTTTGCTTCAATTATCGCGTCTCTATCAGTCACTCCTCACATTAACATTCTTGTGAGTTTTATCCTGCATAACATTACCAATATAATGTTACTAATATAAGCCTTTGTGCATTATTCTGACATGATACTTCATTAAAAAGGAAAAAAACAGAGCGGGGGCTTGGGTATAAAGATTATATGTTCTGAAACCCAAAGTGGCTAATCTCGCAAACTTCTTTGAAAGGAGAAGAGGGTGATGATCCTTTTAGATGGCAAAGGCGAAGTCGTGTTTCTCGTGTTTAATCTTCTTCCTGACATGTTTGCTCAAACGCAAGCCTTCCTTGAAGCTCAACTTGCTGCGAAGTTTACTTCTGTGCCCCATATTTATCTGTTGTTCTCACAACATGCCCTATCAGCAACCACTGCGCGTGGGGGGTGGGTGGGAGAGAGACAACAAATTAAATGATTCTCCACTACTGGTCTATAGTAAACATCAAAAGAGATACCTGCTGGATCAGGCCAATGACCCATGAAATTCGGGATCCTGTTCTCGCAGTGGCCGATCAGATGCCTGCGGGAAAACAGCAAGCAGGGGAGTGGCTGTTTCCAACCTGGTGTCCTCCGGACATTTTGAACTACAATTCCCATTGCCCCCATAGGACTACAACTCCCATCGAGCATGCTGGAGAAGGTTGGGGAAGGCTGGCTTAATCACACAGCTGGAAGATGATGCTATCCCAATGATAAGTGGTTTCATGGATTACTTCAAAGCCCTTTGTGGCTTAGGGCCCTCGTATCTATGGGACCACCTCTCCTGGTATGCCCTGCAGAGGACCTTAAGGTCCATGAATAACCATAGTTTAGAGGTCCCGGGCCCTAAGGAAGTCAGACTATCCTCCACCAGGGCCAGGGCCTTCTCAGTGATGGCTCCGACCTGGTGGAATGCTCTGTCCCATGAGACTAAGGCCCTTCAGGATTTAACCTCCTTCCGTCAGGCCTGTAAGACAGAGCTATTCCTCCTGGCCTTTAATTTGAATTCAGCCTGATCTTTTATTTCCCTTCCCTTCTCTTCCCTCCCCTCCCCCTTTTATGAAGATCACCCGCTCTGAGACCCCACAGCTAATTCTCCCCTGGCCTCCTCGCTGGCCCAAGTAGGACCAATTCAGCCAGCTAGCCCTGGGGATTATCTGATTGATTTTTTATTTTTGAATTTTATTGTTATTCATGTTTTTATACTGTATTTTATGCTGCTTTTATAATTAAGTGTTTTAAATTTGTTGTTAGCCGCCCTGAGCCCGGTTTTTGAACCGGGAAGGGCGGGGTATAAATAAAAAAATATTATTATTATTCAAGACAGTTTTCCATCCATAAACCATACAGATGCAAATCCAGTTGCTTTCAGAGATGAAGTTGCAACTGGCAGCTTGTAAACATTCCTCTCTGGCAAAGAGCCATAGTAGAGCATCTGCTTTGCATGCGGAAGCTCCCAGATTCAATCCCCAGTAAGGGATGGAAAGACTCCTGGTCCCAATCCCTCGGAACCTGCTGGCAGTCAGTGTAGACAATACTGCACTAGATGAACCAATGGTCTGATTTGGTAGAAGGCAGTTCCCTACTTTTCCACGTTCATTGGCTACTTCTATGTTGGTTACCAGAGGGAAGGCCCTCAAGATGCCTCCTGAAAACTCTACAACCATCTTCACCAGCCTGGTGTTCTCCAGAGGTAATCCACATCTCACGTGATGGGAGTTGTGATCCAGAACATCTGGATGACACCCAGCTCTGGAACGCTGTGCTAAGGGATTGTGTTATGGACCAAGGAATCCTGAATTCAAATAACGTCTGAGCCAAAAATAATTTTCCAAAAAGAGAGAGATGGTTTGTTTTTCCGTTGCCTCACCAAGTTCCGCTTCCACAAATGCAGCAGTGGTCCCAGTTTTATTGTTGTTTAATATTATTTTAATATTGTTGAAAGAAGCAATGGGCTTGAACTCTGTTCCTTCCAGAACAACCCTCTTGCCCAGAGCTTCTTTCACCCACCAATTATGAACCAATCAAATTTCATTCAGCATTTAGTGAGCTGAAAGAACATCTTGAGAACTTCTTGAGAACAACTGTTGGAGGCATGGTTACATCTACCTCCGTCACCCCGCAAGAATATTCAGCAAGGAGACCTTCAGTTTTGCCACCTGCAAACACACAGTGCTTTCGGTGTTCATTCCACACTTGCAAATAATTGAGCCTTTGGTGTGACAGCATTTACACTTTGGAACTCCTTGCCAATTGACATTAGGCAAGTGCCTTCATTGCATCGTTCTTAGCGCCTGCTAAAAAGTTTTCGTTTTGGCAAGCCTACCCAGGCATGCACATTCCCTTTAAACTACCCAGAAGTTAGAGGAGCCCAATCTTTTCCCACTTGACGTTCCTATGCATTTGGAAAAGGAAAACCCACATTTGAAGCATGTGCGAGCTTTTTCAAGCTGGTGCTTCATGTTTTGTCCTTCTTCCGTGCCTGAGCAGAATATAAATAAATCTCATGCGAAGCATCTCTACAGCAGGAATGTCAATGATCCTGCTCTGTTGCTTTTGTTACTTGCCCTGCTGACACATTATCCCCATGGAAGGCTAACATGTGATGTGGTGGCCACCAGCTTAGAAGGTTTTGAAGGGAGGTTAGATATATTCGTGGAGGATAAGGCTGTCAGTTGCCGCGGCTCATGTTAGCTATATTCTAGCTCTGGGTTTGGAAGTAGGATATGATGTGATGCCATTTGCGGAGGGTGGTAAATGAATTTTCAGATTGCAAGTCCAAAAATAATAATAGCATGGACTAGAACATGATTACCGCTCCCACACATATTTTTTCCACCAAACCTTGCAAGCTTCAGCCACGCTGAACTCTCTTTACAGAGATCTTGCATACCTTTCAAATCTGCTAATTAGGATTGTTGTCGTTTAGTTGTTTAGTTGTGCCACAGACTGGCAGCAGCTCTCCAGGTTTCAGGCAGGGGTCTTTCTCATCCCTACCTGAAGATTCCTCACTTGAATTTGAGACCTTCTGCTCAAGGGAAGGCTCAATCTCAAGGGCCAAAGGCAGCAGCCAGCAGTGTTCCTACTGTGCCTGCGCTGTCCTGACCTCCCCACTGCTTCCTTCCTCCTCCTCCTGGTTGTTGTTGTTTAGTCATTTAGTCGTGTCCAACTCTTTGTGACCCCATGGACCAGAGGACGCCAGGCACTCCTGTCTTCCCCTGCCTTCCGCAGTTTGGTCAAACTCATGCTGGTAGCTTCGAGAACACTGTCCCACCATCTCGTCCTCTGTCGTCCCCTTCTCCTTGTGCCCTCCATCTTTCCCAACATCAGGGTCTTTTCCAGGGAGTCTTCTCTTCTCATGAGGTGGCCAAAGTATTGGAGCCTCAGCTTCAGGATCTGTCCTTCCAGTGAGCACTCAGGGCTGATTTCCTTCAGAATGGATAGGTTGGATCTTCTTGCAGTCCATGGGACTCTCAAGAGTCTCCTCCAGCACCAGAATTCAAAAGCATCAATTCTTCGGTGACCAGCCTTCTTTATGGTCCAGCTTTCGCTTCCATACATCACTACTGGGAAAACCAGAGCTTTAACTATATGGATTAGGATAGAGAACAAAAAGCTTGCTTCTCAGAATAGAAGGTCCGTAGCTCAGTGACAGATCACTGAGGTCTCAGATTCAACCCCCAGCGTCTCAAATAAGGACTGGGAATATTCCTCATAGGAAAATCTGAAGAGCAGCTGCCGGTCAGAGTAATACTGAGCTGAAAGTACCCATGGTCTGACTCTGTATAAGGTAGCTTCCAATGTTCCTAGTGGAGAGAAGCACCACCGTGTTGCCATCTTTACACAGGAGAAGCTGCCTTGACCCAGATTAGGTCACTGGTCCAGCCAGATCAGTATTGTTCATGGGTGGCGCTGTGGTCTTATAGAATCATAGAATCATAGAGTTGGAAGAGACCACAAGGGCCATCGAGTCCAACCCCCTGCCAAGCAGGAAACACCATCAGAGCACTCCTGACATATGGTTGTCAAGCCTCTGCTTAAAGACCTCCAAAGAAGGAGACTCCACCACACTCCTTGGCAGCAAATTCCACTGTCAAACAGCTCTTACTGTCAGGAAGTTCTTCCTAATGTTTAGGTGGAATCTTCTTTCTTGACCACTGAGCCTCTTGGGCTTGCCAATTGGAAGGTCAGCACTTCAAATCCCCATGGTGGGTGAGTTTCCATTGCTCTGTCCCAACTCCTGCCAACCTAGCAGTTCGAAAGCACACCAGTGGTATTAGATAAATAGGTTCTGCTGCAGCGGGAAGGTAAACGGAGTTTCCGTGTGCTCTGGTTTCCGTCACGGTGTCCCATTGCGCCAGAAGCGGTTTGATCATGCTGGCCCCATGACCTGGAAAGCTGTCTGTGGACAAACGCCGGCTCCCTCGGCCTGAAAGCGAGATGATCACCTCACCCCATAGTCACCTTTGACAGAACTTAACTGTCCAGGCGGTCCTTTACCTTTACCTTTTTACCTTGTTCATATAGTCTAGGAGCAACTCTTCAACTTGTGAGGTTACAATGCATAGACAACTGTGGTCAACCTATCCCAATCCAGGAACAGCTGTAGTTGTATTACCAACCAAAGTTGGTACAATGCGCTTCTAGCCACCAGGACCTAGTTCCGGGAGCACCCTCAAACTATGCACTTGCTCTTTCAGAAAGAGTGCATACCCCATCCAGGGCTGGCAATGCACCAATTTCTTGGACCCTTGGAGCCACACACCCACAGATCTTCCATCTTTCCAGGACAATCAAGTGAATTTCCTTCTGTCTGCCCATTCAGTCCCCACAGTGGCAAGGACTCTTGCTGTGAAAGGTTGGTTCTCTGCAAAAAATGTTTTAAAAAAACATGCACACACTATATGTAAAAGGGTACGTAAAATGCTTCACATTAAATGCTATATTACTTTCCTGCAAACAGCCGCCTTTCTTATTTCTAAAGTGCTTGTTGCTAAAGGCAGCACACTTTTATTTATTTATTAAATTTCTGTCCCACTTTTCTCCAGAAGGGAACCAGGGGGGCAAACAAGGAATGAAACAAAAAACCAAAAATATTTAACCACCCTGAGATCTGTGAATGAAGAGCAGTATACAAATTTTAACAACAACAATACATTTTTGCACTAGACTGCAATCTTAACCATGTGTACTCTGAAGTAATTCCCAGTGAATTTGGTGAGGCTGCCCCCAAGTAAATGGGGTTAGGATTTCAGCCTTAATCTGCTTCCTTTTGTGAATTTTATTAACCAATGGAATGCATTGTGCAAAATGGGGAGAACCATCTGGATTTGACTGCCCACTTTGACCATCCTGAATCTTCATCTTAGAAGTGAAATTAAACTTAAAATGCATTTATTTCACCCTCCCTTAAGTTTTTTGTTTTTTTTAACTTAGAAATAAACGGTGTCTTCCTTTGCAGGAGCAGGTACAGAGGACAGCGTTCAAGATGATAAAGGGTTTGGAAACTGAGCCTTATAAGAAATGGTTGAGGGAGTTGGGTATGTTTAACCCAGAGAAGAGAAGACTGAGTGGAGATATGATAGCCATCTTCAAATCTATTAAGGGCTGTCACGTGGAAGATGGAGCAAGCTGGTTTTCTCCTGCTTCAAAGGGTAGGACTCAAACCAATGGCTGCAAATTACAAGAAAGGAGATTCTGACTAAACATCAGGAAGAACTTTCTGAGAGGAAGAGCTGTTGGACGGTGGAATGGTCTCCCTTGGGAGGTTGTGGACTGGACTAGACGGACCAATGGTCTGATCCAGTAGGTTCTTCTTATGCTCTTTAATATGGTCCCCAAAGGGCAACCCAAATGATCAAGCGGGTGTCAAGACACAAAGGTCCTCTGCAGATGTTCTGTTCAGTGTGCATTCATTGATCCCTAAGACATCTGGTCTGGGGAAAAGATGGGATAAAGATGAAAATAATCAGTGCTCTGAAGGATAGGACTCAAACCCATGGCTTCAAGTTACAAGAATGGAGATTCCGAATCAGCATCAGGAAGAACTTTCTGACAGTAAAGAGCTGTTTGACAGTGAAACAGTCTCCCTCTGGAGCTGGTGGACTCTCCTTCCTTGGAGGTTTTTAAGCAGAGGTTGGATGGACATCTGTCATGGATGCATTAGCTGAGATTCTTCCATTGCAGAGGGTTGGTCTGGATGTCCCTTGGGGTCCCTTCCAACTCTAAAATTCTATGATTCTTTGATTCTAGAAAATAATGTGCCAGAACTTGCCAAGAACACCTCCCTCTTTCTCTTAAATGGCAATGGTGCCCACCTGAGAGGTGCTGGGGGAAAATCCCTGATAACAGCAACAGCAACAACAATGTTAGTTCTTGGTATGAGCTTTCATGTGCATGCACACTTCTTCAGATACACAGATATACTTCAGTGTATCTGAAGAAGTGTGCATGCACACGAAAGCTCATACCAAGAACTTAGTTGGTCTTTAAGGTGCTACTGGAAGGAAAAAATTTTTTTGTTTTGACTATGGCAGACCAACACGGCTACCTTTCTGTAACAGCAACAACAATGCTCATCAAAGTATTGGGGTGATTATGCAGGATCCCACTTTCTGTTTCTGTCTGCGAAAGCACTGCTTCCTTTCCAATCAGTACCTCTGGAGGGTAGGACTCGAACCCATGGCTTCAAGTTACAAGAAAGGAGATTCCGAATCAGCATCAGGAAGGACTTTCTGACAGTAAGAGCTGTTTGACAGTGGGGCGGTCTCCCTTGGGAGCTGGAGAATTCTCCTTCCTTGGAGGTATTTAAGTAGAAGTTGGACGGCCATCTGACATGAATGCTTTGGTTGAGATTCCTGCATTGCAGGCAGTAGAAGACCTCTTTCCAACCCCACAATTCTACCATTCTATGTCTAAATGACAAGTGTATACTCACTTGTGGGACGCGGGTGGCGCTGTGGGTAAAAGCCTCAGCGCCTAGGGCTTGCCAATCGTCAGGCCGGCGGTTCGAATCCCCGTGGCGGGGTGTGCTCCCGCTGCTCGGTCCCAGCGCCTGCCAACCTAGCAGTTCGAAAGCACCCCCGGGTGCAAGTAGATAAATAGGGACCGCTTACTAGCGGGAAGGTAAACGGCGTTCCGTGTGCTGCGCTGGCTCGCCAGATGCAGCTTGTCACGCTGGCCACGTGACCCGGAAGTGTCTCCGGACAGCGCTGGCCCCTGGCCTCTTGAGTGAGATGGGCGCACAACCCCAGAGTCTGTCAAGACTGGCCCGTACGGGCAGGGGTACCTTTACCTTTACTTTTATACTCACTTGTAGAGAGAGTGACTGCAGTCCTATCCCAACTAACCTGGGAATCAGCTTTGCAGATGTCATTTGGGCCTTGAATCAGAAAGAAGAAGAAGAGGAGGAGGAGGAGGAGGAGGAGGAGGAAGAGGAGTTTGGATTTGATATCCCGCTTTATCACTACCCGAAGGAGTCTCAAAGCGGCTAACAATCTCCTTTCCCTTCCTCCTCCCAACAAACACTCTGTGAGGTGAGTGAGGTTGAGAGACTTCAGAGAAGTGTGACTGGCCCAAGGTCACCCAGCAGCTGCATGTGGAGGAGCGGGGAAGCGAACCCGGTTCACCAGATTACGAGTCCACCGCTCTTAACCACTACACCACGCTGGCTGGTGTATCCAGGAGTACCTCCAGGCTATATACCTCCTTCTGAACAGTGTACCACAACCCCAGGTAAAACAGACAACTTGCCTGTCCTCCACGCAGATTCTTTGCTATCTTGAACCCCATCTTTTGAATAAATTATGTGCGGCAGGTTTCTACACGCATAGACCCCCCCTTTGCTTCTTGTGTCTGTTTTGCTTAACAGCTATCCTGATTTCGGAATTAGAGGGACTAAATGGGAGCCAGGCCTTCAAGACCTAGATCTCAAAGCCTGCCAGCTCAGCTGAACCATGATGCCTTACCGTAAAGCCCGGTCAAATGTTCATGTGCTTAAGACATGAATGATGGGGTGCAGGCCCTGTTTTCCACTTCCTTTCCCCCTTTCCCCTCATTTCAAACTGAAAGGATGTCTGTTCTAAATTGCACTTGGCTCTAACCCCCCCGTCTTCCAAACGTCAGCGATAGGGGATATCGGGTCTTGAGCTTTGGGATTTTGGTTGATTAAACAGCTTCCCGGTCTCATCTTTTGTGTCTAAGTGGAATGTCATTTAAAGAAGTCTCTCATATATATATATATATATATATATATATATATATATATATATATGCTTGGTATACACAACACATTTATTTAATTTTTTTTTAAAAAAATATTTAATCTATAGCTCAAGTAGTCAACTGCTTGTGGGGGGGAGGGAAAACCCGTGTAACTGACAGTTTGTGGGTTTTATGGAAGTGGTGGCATTAAAGGGCATTATTTAAATTTGCTTCTAAATACTTGTTTGATAAGTAGGGATCTGTATGATTTATTCATATCACAATTTACTAAGGCATGTTAGATAGCTCCCTTCTCATTCATACCCTCCTGTCACTCTGTTTTTATATATGTTAGTTTAAAAAGATTTACCCAATGTAAATAAGAACAATTATAGAATTACAGAACGGGATTACTTCTGAGAGAATTGCGTGCGGGGGGGGAGGAGGGGGAGAGGATCGGGTTGGGGGGGGAGAGACAGGGAGCGAAATAACCCTACAGTGCATTCTTGGTGGCTATTCTCTTTGACTCCATCATTAAGGGAGGTATTCAAGAATGTCTAGAGGGTGAAGAGAGCAAAAGTGTGTTTTCTTTTCGATATGATAGCCGCATTGAAGATATTCTTCCCCGTACAATGGATTTTACCTAGTATTATCTTCGTAGGAAGCGCCTTTCAGCTGAAAAGCAGGAGTGAATAGGGGTGTCATGACATGGGATTAACAGTACAACCGGATAGTAAATCAAATGTTTGAGATGAGGGGTGGGGGGGTGGGGAATCAGGGCTGGAGGGGAAAGCGAAATGTCTAATGTGACATGCATCACTAGAATGAACTGGCAGCGTTTCATCGAGATGAGCAGACGGGGAGGTGGGGGTGGAAAGAGAAGAAAAAGATAATATATAATTATCCGGCAAGGTTCTTGAGACTTCTACTTTAATGCAACTTTGGGGAGACACGCAGCCCATTTTAACCAGCCAATCTCTCTGTAATGAATCTAATCGCAATGTAAAACATTCCCAAAGACTGTAGGCCGCACTGAGTACTAATTAGGGGGAAAGTCGATCTTGAGAGAGGCGGAGGGAGAGAAGCTTCTGCTCACGGGGAAATCAAATAGCTCTGAGTGACCGTTCCTGGGAAGATGGTCTCAAAAGCCGGTGAGTTCCAAAGAATCTTCGGCAGTGGCGTAGCGTAGCCCCAAGGCTCCGGGCGCACAATTTTTGAGTTGCCACGAACTGGTACTCCTCTCCGCCCATCAAGGGTTGTGTCGTTGCATACATAAAGAAAGTTCTATCCTTCTTTGGCACCAATTGGCCGACTATGCCCAGGAGAAAGGCCTCTGGTTTCTTCAGGAAGGTATATTTAAATACCTTTTTCATTTCATTATAGATCATCTCCCAGAAAGCCTTAATCTTTGGGCACGTCCACCAAAGGTGAAAGAATGTACCTTCATTTTCTTTACATTTCCAACATTTATTATCGGGCAGATGATATATTTTTGCAAGCTTGACTGGTGTCATGTACCACCTGTATATCATTTTCATAATATTCTCTCTTAAGGCATTGCATGCCGTAAATTTCATACCAGTGGTCCACAACTGTTCCCAGTCAGTGAACATAATATTATGTCCAACATCTTGTGCCCATTTAATCATAGCAGATTTAACCGTTTCATCCTGCGTGTTCCATTTTAACAGCAAGTTATACATTCTTGAAAGTATCTTAGTTTTGGGATCTAACAGTTCTGTTTCCAATTTTGATTTTTCCACCTGGAAGCCAATTTTTTTGTCCAAATTATAGGCCTCTCTTATTTGATAATAATGAAGCCAATCTCGCACTTTATCTTTTAATTTCTCAAAACTCTGCAATTTCAATTTGTCTCCTTCTTGTTCCAGAATTTCCCAATATTTCGGCCATTTGGCCTCCATATTGAGCTTTTTCTGAGCTTTTGCTTCCATCGGTGACAACCACCTTGGGGTTTTATTTTCAAGTAAGTCCTTATATCTTATCCAGACATTAAACAATGCTTTCCTGACAATATGGTTTTTAAATGCTTTATGTGCTTTAACCTTGTCGTACCACAAATATGCATGCCATCCAAAAACATTATTAAAACCTTCTAAGTCCAAAATGTCTGTGTTCTCAAGAAGCAGCCAATCTTTCAACCAGCAGAATGCTGCTGATTCATAATAAAGTTTAAGGTCTGGCAATAATAATAATAAGGTTTAAGGTCTTTATGTATGCAACAACAGCAGCAAGAATACTTATTGCAAAGTATTGGAAGACACAAGATTTACCCACCCTGGAAAAGTGGCAGATGAAGGTGATGGACTATATGGAATTGGCGGAAATGACTGGCAGAATCCGAGACCAGGGAGAAGAGTCGGTGGAAGAAGATTGGAAGAAATTTAAAGACTATTTGCAGAAATATTGTAAAATTAATGAATGTTAAAATGATGCTGGATCGAAAATAAGTGGCATTAGCAACAAAGTTAATAAGAATATGCAAAAATGGATAGATAATGGATGAAAATATATAGCTATAATATGATAAGATATAGAGTTAAGATAAATGAAAGAGGGTAAGGATTTGCTGAATTGATTATGTAAATAGGAATACAAAAAGGGGAGGTGTGAGGAGGTCAAGGAAACAAGCAAATGAGCTTAAAGATATCAAAAAATGGATTTGTTTTTAATTTTTTCTTACCTATTCGCTTTTTGTATCTTGTATTTGCTTTCTTTTTTCTCTTTTTTTATGTATTTTTGTATTTTTTGTATTTTTTCTTATTGCTTTCTTTTTTATGCCTTTTTTTATTCTGTAAACTTTTGTTTTTTGTAAAACCTTAATAAATATTATATATATATATATATATATATATATATATATATATATATATATATATGGGTTGTGTCGGCCAGCCGGGCTCCCCCCTGGAATGTGCAACCACACCCTGTCTTGCTCCAGTGGCGAGGACTGAGCTGGTATCCTCCCCACCTGCTGTGTGCTTGCCCTGGGCACCGACAACCACTGCTATGCCACTGATCACGGGAGTAGTTTTCTTTAATCCAGCACTGTAAATACACCCACAAAAGTTAGTAGCATGCTAAGGAGTGGGGTATGGGGAGCTACTAGCCTTCTACCAAATGGGTTGGTCACAAGCCCTGGGCCACGCTCTATATGGGGGTGAGGAGTCAGGATCCTTGGACAAGGCCAAAGAGGGCTGTGGGCTCTCCCATGGGTGAATTCATCCAAACAAGCAGGGAGCTCAAAGGGGAGGTGGCATCTTGGATGCCAGGCAGAAAATGCGAGATGGAGACTCATCCCATCAGGAGAAGTGCCCAAGTGCAGGCAAAGACTCCTCAGTTATCAAGGTCTCCTCAAGAGTAACACACACAAGCACCCTTCTCAAGGAGACGTCCTGATGAGAACATCTAATAGGTTGTTGTTGTTTAGTCATTTAGTCATGTCCGACTCTTCGTGACCCCATGGACCAGAGCATGCCAGGCACTTCTGTCTTCCACTGCCTCCCGCAGTTTAGTCAAACTCATGCTGGTAGCTTTGAGAACACTGTCCAACCATCTCATCCTCTGTTGTCCCCTTCTCCTTGTGCCCTCCATCTTTTCCCAGCATCAGGGTCTTTTCCAGGGAGTCTTCTCTTCTCATGAGGTGGCCAAAGTATTGGAGCCTCAGCTTCACCATCTGTCCTTCCAGTGAGCACACCCATTTCTTTAAGAACTTGCCATAGTTTGCTGTGGTTGACACAGTCAAAGGCTTTTGCATAGTCAATGAAGCAGAAGTAGATGTCTTCTACTGCATAGTGAATGAAGCAGGAGTAGATGATCATAGTGCATGAATCACTGTGGCCAGACTATCCCTGCCCAAGAACAACTGCATATGCATACCAGCTGCAGCTGGTCAAAAGAAATCCTAGACCCTGATGCTTCTTCAGCCTCTGGTGACGAAGATGGATCCAAGCACACCCTCATATTCCAGGCCTGTTCTTTAAGAAAGAATGCGTCCCCGTATCTCCCTCGCTGATAACAAAAGAACTCGTGGACGTTTGATAAAGCTGGATGATGGAGATTCAGGACAGATAAAACAAGGGTGCCAGACACAGCCTTCAACGTGTAGCAAGGGTCTATGGGACTCTGGGCAAGGGCACAGGTGGCTTTTTCATCACAGCTTCCTGTTGAAGGTCATGGCCCCGGAAAAGAGAGTGAAATACTGGAAGTAAACCACTGGCTTCACCACACCCTGAACCCATCTGTGTGCTGGTCCCGTGGGTTATCCGCAAGGCGAGGTCCAAGTCCGGTCCATGGTCAAAGGTGCAACGAGGAGGCAGTCCATAGTAGCTGAAGCTGGGTGCAGGACAGGGAGTCGGGTGAAGTCAGGAACAGGCTTGCAATCAGGGAGCCAGGGCGGGTCAGGAGCTCAAGCAGGAACTAGCAACCAACAATGTTACTCCCGCAACTTGGGACTGGGGCTGGCCAGCTTTTATCTGCCCCGAGGCATAGGGCGGACCCGATCCTCCGGTGACTCGCTTCTCCTGGCCTGGAGGCAAGCACTCCTCCTGCAGGAACTTAGTTCCCTCCGCTTCTCTGCCCTGAGCCTCTGCAGCTCAGGAGAGGCTGGAGGGTCACCGGACCTAGAGGCAACCTCAGCTTCCTCTGACGGGGCTGAGAGTGGAGCACCTGCAGGCAATGGTTCATCCATCACCTCAGGAGCCAGAGCAGACTCTGCTGGTGCCTGCACCTGAGGATCCAGCACAGGTGAGGACCCTTCAGGCTCATGCCCCAGCCCCGGCTCAGCTGGTCCTGGAGGCGGGGAATCCTGTGCAGGCTGGGATCCCTCAGGTTCAGCATCCGAGTCCGAATCCCAGGCCATCACAATCTGGTCACCCTCTGTCCCCTGAGAAATCCCCCAGAGCATTCACAAATCCATCCGGTTCCATAAGTCTCCGGGGGCAGACCGTCCACATTGGTCCCTCACTTCAGTGTGGCAGGCCCTGCTCTGTGGAACATCTTGCAACAGGTGTTCAGAAGGAGTCTTTCCTGCTCTCTTCCAGATGTCTTTTAAAAACTATCTTGTTCAGACAGATCTTTGGAGTGCAATTTTTTTTTTACCAACAATATTTTATTGATATGTTACTGGTGTTCTTACTGTTGTTGCCATGGTATTGTGTTTTTTCTGTTGTAAAAATGTAAAGGTAAAGGAGCCCTGACAGTCTAGTCACGGATGACTCTGGGGATGTGGCGCTCATCTCGCTTTACTGGCCGAGGGAGCTGACGTTTGTCCACAGACAGTTTTTCCGGGTCATGTGGCCAGCATGACTAAGCCGCTTCTGGCAAACCAGAGCAGCGCATGGAAACGCCGTTTACCTTCCCACCAGAGCGGTACCTATTTATCTACTTGCACTTTGAGGTGCTTTTGAACTGCTAGGTTGGCAGGAGCAGGGACCGAGCAACGGGAGCTCACCCCATCACGGGGATTCGAACCGCTGACCTTCTGATCGGCGCCACAGTTCAAGAAGGACACTGACAAACTGGAACGTGTCCAGAGGAGGGCAACCAAAATGGTCAAAGGCCTGGAAACGATGCCTTATGAGGAACGGCTAAGGGAGCTGGACATGTTTAGCCTGGAGAAGAGGAGGTTAAGGGGTGATATGATAGCCATGTTCAAATATATAAAAGGATATCACATAGAGGAGGGAGAAAGGTTGTTTTCTGCTGCTCCAGAGAAGCGGACACGGAGCAATGGATCCAAACTACAAGAAAGAAGATTCCACCTAAACATTAGGAAGAACTTCCTGATAGTAAGAGCTGTTTGACAGTGGAATTTGCTGCCAAGGAGTGTGGTGGAGTCTCCTTCTTTGGAGGTCTTTAAGCAGAGGCTTGACAACCATATGTCAGGAGTGCTCTGATGGTGTTTCCTGCTTGGCAGGGGGTTGGACTCGATGGCCCTTGTGGTCTCTTCCAACTCTATGATTCTATGATTCTATAAGCCCTAGGCTCAGTGGTTTACACCACAGCGCCACCCACATCCCTTTTCTGTTGTAGATGCCTGTATTTTCCATGAAAGTGCTGCTTATAGATATAATATAATATATCCTTATCCTGATTTTGCTTTAACCATGAGTGCTCTCCATGCAGAAGGTTCCAGGTCCAATCCTTAGTATCACCAGTTAAAGCTCCTCCGTTTTCTAGATGAACCAAGAGTCTGTATAAGGCAGCTTTGTATGTTCCACTGATTCGCCAGTGAATTTGTTTTCCAATCTGAGGAGCACAGAACAGCTTTCAGCCTGGGCCGTGCCTTTCCACTATCTGTTTCCGAACGTTTGTTTGCACAGGGAAAGGGGTTAAACGAAGGCTCGCATGATGTCCCTCTAATATTCCCCTGCAAAGTTAGTACAAAAATATTCTGTGCCGCCAAAGCCCATTAAATATTCAAACTTTAATATATATTCCTCAGTAACAAATGTACAGTTAGATAACACATAAAGAATTATGAATGACTAATTATATTTTGCATATTTACAGCAAAGACAATTAGCAAATAGCTTTTATATGCAAAATAAATGAAAAAGTAATTAAGATGCACTAACTAGAGCAGCAGTATCAAGTCTGTTGTCTTGTGATTCACTCCTAACAAACATAATAATTATGCATTCATTGTCATATAATTAAAACAGCTCTGTCCTTTAGAAAACTGGTTATTTACTGTATAATAACCTGAAGAGATGCAGAAGTTCCTCATAATAGTGAGAAGGGTAATTAAAACATTTCTGCATGGAGTCTGCTTGCGCAGTCAAGTTTATTATCATAAACTTGAAGTAAGAGACCAATTTCCAATGAGATTCAAATGCCTCCCAAGCAAGCCCTGTGAGTTCTGGAGCACAAAAGTTGTTGACTTCATTGCATGGGTCATCGACAGGCCACCACCAGTGTGTGAACCAGCGTTCACCAACCTGGTGCTCCCCTGATGTTTTGGACTAGAATTCCCAGCAGCCCAAGCCAGCACAGCTAATGGTCAGGGAGGACGGGAGTTGCAGTCCCAGAATATCTGGAGGGCACCAGGTTGAAGAAGGCTGGCATGGACAACAAAGCTGTCATTCTACATGCATGTAGGAGACATTGTGGAGGGGTGCTCAGGTCAGGATGAGGGATGGGAGGAGCTGGAGAAGATAGAGAAAGATGATCCTAGGAGAACATCCAGCACAAAACATCTTAGTTGCCCAGGGATGGAGGGGACCTAGCAGATACAGAATCCAGTCCTGGAGAGGGACTCATTGGACTTTCACCCAGCTGATTCATGGAGGCCCAGCCCACAGCCCCGGTACTACCTTCCCTGCCGCCAGAACTGTTATGTACTGAAGTTCTCACCCTGGGCCAGCAGGGGGATACTGTAGATAGTTCAGGTCCACATATGCAAATAAGGGATCGAAAGTGACGTTCAGTGATTGGATAGTTACAGAAAATGGTTACTGTTGCGTTCTAGTGCAGCTCTATATAAGCAGGCTGGCTGAATCCTTCAGTTCAGTTCTGTTCTGGCCTCTGCATAAACAAGAGCTGTTTGAAGAATCGCTGTGTCGTCTGATATGTTCACCCACAACTTAACAAGAACTTACCCCTTCATCCAATCCTGATGCCAAGCTTCCACCTTCGGAGGAGGCCTTAGATACCAAGTCAGGTTCTGGTAGCCTCCTCCTTCATCACCTAGGTCAGGGGTCAGCAAACTAAGGCCCACGGGCCGGATCAGGCCCAATTGCCTTCAGGATCTGGCCTGCGGACTTTCTGTGGATCGGCGTGGGAATTCTGTTCGTTCGGGCTGCGCCATTTCCCCCCCTGCGCCATTCCATTCCCCCTTCCTCACACACACGGTGGTGATGGCGGCTCCTCCTCCCTCCCTCCTCCTGGCTTCTCCCCGCCCTGCCTAGAGGAGGCAGAGGACTGGGCTGAGCTGGCTGAGCGCCATTTTAAGCAGCGCCTCTCCGGAGCCTTTCACACTGCTCATCTTCCCTCCTCCGCCACTGCCCTGGTGCTCCAGTAGGCCAGAGAGTGGAGAGGACAAGCTCGCTTTGGCTACCACAAGAAACTAGAAAAATGCAACCTGTGCATAGAAGTCGTAGGATTCATGCAACATGTTGGCGACTAATATACACACAATAATTACCACATTCTTTATCAATCTTCTGAGAAAAATACAAAACCTTATGCAAAGCCACAGAGACTTGCGAACTACCCAACCTAAGATGAACTTATAATGTCTGGTTTCGATGGATCCATAGTCGCCAACGTGTTGCATGAGTCGTAATACCCACAAGAATGGCAGCCCCAGGGAAGGGAAGCACAGCATCTGGGGCTGGGGCTTGTGGGGTGTAAAACACAGGAGCAGTCAATGACAACATTCCTAGAGTGTACATGTTAGAACATGGGGAGGGATGTCTGTCCAGCAAGCAGGTAAACTTCCTGGGACAGACTTCCTCCGCATGTGACCAGAGGTGGGGGTGGCCTCACCTGTGCAGGTAAATGATAAAAGCACAGGGCAGGCAGCCATCTCTCTCTCTCATCTTCATCTTTCGAAGAAGCAGGATGCCCTCTTGGCTCTCAGCCAAGAGAAGAGGAAAGGACTATCTTCCTATAAGATAGATTCTGTATGTATTTTACCTTTTTAAGCCTGTCTGCCTTCTGGGATCATATTGTGAACAGAACGTGAGTAAACTCTTTTATACTTTTATAAAGACTGTGTCGTGTCTTGTATTTTAAGAGGGAACAAAAGGGGAAATTACCAGAGTGATTATTATAGAGGTTCTAGCGAACCTGTGCAGACGTTACCGTTGCAAACTTAAAGGGGAATGTTATAAACTCTGCTGATATTTTGGGAACTTGTTAGCACAAGTTGGATTAGGAGATAATCTCATAATACATCCTCTCCTGCACCCCTGAACATTCCCACAGGGCTGGGGGGTCAGGAGGAGAACTACTTGCCCCCTTGCTTCTTCTTCCAGCCTCCCCCCCCCCCCGGTGCTGCTTCTCTGGCCCACCACAAGGTCTAAGGGACAGTGGACTGGCCTGCAGCTAAAAAAAATTGCCGCCCCCTGACCTAGGTCATGGAGACGCCAGTGCTAGTGTGAACAGACAGCTCAAGCCCAACCCACTAGGAGGAGCTCCCGTTTGCTTCTCCAGTCCAAAGATGTGCAGAGGTTATATTTTCTGAGAATCCTCCGGAAAAACAATCTCTCAAAGAGAGCCAGTGTGGTGTAGTGGTTAAGAGCGGTAGTCACGTAATCTGGGGAACCGGGTTCGTGTCTCCGCTCCTCCACATGCAGCTGCTGGGTGACCTTGGGCTAGTCACACTTCTTTGAAGTCTCTCAGCCCCACTCACCTCACAGAGTGTTTGTTGTGGGGGAGGAAGGGAAAGGAGATTGTTAGCCACTTTGAGACTCCTTAGGGTAGTGATAAAGCAGGATATCAAATCCAAACTCTTCTTCTTCTTCTTCTTCTTCAAAGGACCTGTTGATGACATTTTAGCATTGTACTGTGGAGAGTGTATTCACTTATGGTCTGTGTATGTGGTTTGGGAGCTGCACGGTCAGGGGAAAAACAATGCTGTCCAGGGTTGTAAAGTCTGTGGAGAGAATAATTGGGTGCACTCTTCCCACCTTGGATCAAATCTACGCTTCCAGGTGCCATAAGAAACCTGCAGAGATGGTGCAGGATAGTGCGCACCCCGGAAATGATCTCTTTCAGCTTCTTCCTTCTGGAAGAAGGTACAGGGTTATAAAGACTAGGACTAGCCGTCTGAGGAACAGTCTTTATCCAAATGCGATTTTGGTTTTAAACACAGTGTAAGGAGTCTCTATGGGAGTATATTGTATTTAAAAATGGGGTATCAGAGTTTTTAGGGGGCTAACCAGGTTGGGATAGCTGGGGTAGCAGGCTTGTTGGGTTTTCAATGTTTTATGTAGATTTTTCAATTTCGTTGTTCTGTATGGGACAATGACAATAAAGATTATCGCATCGTATCGTATCTCACTTGCTGCACTGAAGCCATCCTTATAGCATGGAGTCTTGGGGGCACGTCAACCATTGGCTCAACATCTTAGCTTGCTTAGCCCTACCTTGCGCCTGTCATGCCTTTGACCTGTGCATTGACTACAGTATGTGCTGATTTGAGCATGGAAGTTTCTGGGAGAAACTGAAATCCAAGGTCAAGCTGGAAGCAGGACCAGGCCGCTGGTCACTTCTTGACGTCTGCCCAGCTGGCATGGCAACCTGCTCCATAAATGAGCATCATAATCCACAGAGAAGATCTGTAGCAATTGGATTTAAGTAACTTTAATCCTGTTGTTGTTGTTGTTGTTGTTGTTGTTGTTGTTGTTGTATTTATTTAAATCCTGAATTTTCCCCAGACTCAAGGTGGCTTACACAAATTAACACAACACAGATAAAATACACACACACACACACACACACACACACACACATATATATGAATTTTATTTATTAATTAAAGTTCTTATGTTACATCGGTAAACATTAAACATTACATGGGTAAATATTACATCACAAGGCTTATTATACTATAATTTTCAACATGTATACAAAGTTTTTATACTAAAAGAAAGAAAAAAGAAGGGGGGGAAAACAAGGGCAAAAAACTATTGCAAAATCATATGTATACTAACACTTTGGACTTCCTGTCTATCCCGTTGTATATTCTTTTTTTTACAAATGAATGTACTCTTATTATTGTATATTTCTTTACATTTTATCTAATACATTCCTATATCAATATGTACCCTTGGTCTTATTTCTCAACTCTCTCTCCAACGTCAATTGAATGCTAGCATTAAAAAGCTAAATATATATATAAGCCAATTGTTTAAAAGTAAGTCAACTGTAATAAAATCGAAGAAAGAAAAGAAAAAATCTCTTGAAATACAGTTAAGAAAAACAGTGCAGTGCTATTAAAAGCCCTTTCCTTAAAAATAGTCAGTTGTCTGTAGAAAACAGTTTTGGCATGCTGGTGGGAGGACAATAAGGAAGAATCCTGTCTGGTTTCTATAGGAAGGGAGTTCCAAAGTTTGGGAGCAGCCACTGAGAAGGCCCTGTTAACTTCAGTAAGAACAATTCATCTTCAATCCCAGTGTTACATTTTAACAGGGTTCCCCCCTCACACACACACAATGGACCTCAGTGGCTGAAGTGAAGAGCTGGTTTATAAAACTGGTTTGATGTGCTAGGTGTTACTAACTGCGACTGGGCTCTTTACATGATCACAGCGAGGAAGAAGAAGAAGAAGAAGAAGAAGAAGAAGAAGAAGAAGAAGAAGAAGAAGGAAGGAAGGAAGGAAGGAAGGAAGGAAGGAAGGAAGGAAGGAAGGAAGGAATTGGTGGTGACATGGCACCAGCTGTGAATTGTAAGAGCACTGCAACAATCCCATAACCACATCATGGGAAGCTCTGAAGTCAGTCATAAACTCAAACCCTGAAACGGTTCTGCGAATCAGTCTACATGGTATTTCTGAGCTGAAATCTCTGAAAGGACATTTCTGATAATTTTCTTTTCCTCACCTGTCCCCCCTCCTCCTCTGCTGCCATTTGTTGTGGTGGCTGCCATTTTGCTCCCATAAGAAAATAATAAGAAGCTACAGGACCAGGGCCTGGTCCATCCGGCTCAGCATCCTGTTCTCACAGTGGCCACCCAGATGCCTGTGGGAAACAAGCAAGCAGGATTTGAGCACAATAACAACTCTTCCCCATCAGCGAAGGTAATGCTCTTGGTAATAATGTTCTTGGTAATAATAATAATAATAAAATTGTTTGCTTGTTTGTTTGTTTCCTACCCATGTGGCTGGATTTCCCCAGCCATTCTGGGCGGCTCCCAACAGAAGATTAAAAACACAGTAAAACATCAAAAATTAAAAACTTCCCTAAATAGGGCTGCCTTCAGATGTCTTCTAAAAGTCAGATAGTTGTTTATTTCATTGACATCTGGTGGGAGGGTGTTCCACAGGGTGGGCGCCACTACCAAGAAGGCCCTCTGTCTGGTTCCCTGTAACCTAACTTCTCACAGTGAGGAAACCGCCAGAAGGCCCTTGGCGCTGGACCTCAATATCCGGGCTAAACGATGGGGGTAGAGATGCTCTTTCAGGTATACTGGACCGAGGCCGTTTAGGGCTTTCAAGGTCAGCACCAACACTTTGAATGTAATGTAAGCCAATGTAGGTCTTTCAGGACCGGTGTTATACGGTCTCGGCAGCCGCTCCCAGTCACCAGTCTGGCTGCTGCATTCTGGATTAGTAATAATAATAATAATAATAATAATAATAATAATAATAATAATAATAAATTATTTATACCCCAGCCATTCTGGGCGGCTTCCAACAGAATATTAAAATACAATAACCTATTAAACATTAAAAGCTTCCCTAAACAGGGCTGCCTTCAGATGTCTTCTAAAAGTCTGGTAGTTGTTTTTCTCTTTGACATCTGATGGGAGGGCGTTCCACAGGGCGGGTGCCCTACAAAACTACAGCAGTTGTAGTTTTGGTGATGGGATGGAGGTCAGCTGCTGTGGCTCTTCTTCCTCCAGCTGTCCAGCCTCCTCTCCTGGCCGCTTGACCTTCTCCTCTGTTGCTAAGGAATGTCTCCACTCCATGGATGGAGCCGGACAGGGAGCGAGTGGATGTCCTCCTTGCCCTCTTCTGACAGCTCATCTGACAGTACCTGCCTCCTCCAAGCCAGTTGGCATCATGGAGCCCACGATAAATGGTTCTTTACTTAGATGCCAACCAACCTTCTCCAGTAATCTCCTAAATGTCTTACTGGGGCTACAGACTGAGCAGACACACAGAGGACCTGCTCACAATCTTCCCCGTTATCCCGAGACATAGTGTTATTTCTATTTAAATGTAAGGAACCATTTCTGTGGACAGGCGGAGTCCCCCAAACCCTGGGCGCCCCCCCCCCCCGTGTGGAATAACGACTCAAAACAACGTGCTATGGGATTAAAATTGGCCACAACTTTATTAGATTTCAGATGTGGGTAGACCTTGGCTCAGGCATGGGGTGTTTATCCTTCCCAGTCCCCCACCGGGGATCTGGGGAACATCAGGGTTATCCAGGGGGGGGGGAGGATGGGCTGGCTCTGGAGAACATATGTTCAAGCTGAGAGAGTCCGCCCCCGTTACGCCGCCGTCACAGGGGAGAGCAATGACAACCTCTAGGCGTACAGCCAAAGCCTCCCCTCAAAACAACCCCTTTAACGGGGAACCCTGGTATCGCTGTCACAAAGAGAAGGGGGGCTACACGCCCACCCCCAATTTAGGGAAGATAGACTAAAGGATTCCACCCAAGGCCTGATACCGCCAAAGTTGTGACGTTTTGCTACGGGAAAGGCAAACCTGCCAATGCAGGAGAATTCCTTTCTGGACCTTCAACAGTGACCTTGACGTAGCAGCGCCCACGTACCTGTGGAGAAAAGGTTAACCTGCAAAAGAAGTCTTAACTGAGGGTGGGTAGGGTGGGAGAAGCTCTGGAGCCAACTGACGATTCCCAGGTAAGATCATCCCTCTATTGTGTGGGCAGGTAGTCCCTCCCCCTATGTGGCCTGGTCACCTTGGCAACGCCTCCCCAGGCGGGATTGGACAACTGGCTGAGGTAGGCGGAGACCTCCAGGTATCCCACCTGGGGAAGGCGAAGCCAAGCCTGTGCTAATGGAGCCGCATAGGGTGCAGGGGCTGTGCGCAACCACGCAAAGGGCGCCCCCCGTTTAATGTGGGGAGCGCTCATTTCAGTTTTGCATTTGTACATATAAATCAGCACCTGAAAAATTTATGCAAACAAGAATTATTTCCTTCGTTCCCTTTTCTGGCAAAGTTTGAATGGTCACCCTCTCGGCAATTGAGGCAGCTGGGCCTGATGGATCCACAGGTTTGACAGATGCAGAATGGCTTTTTTTAAAAAAATTAGAAAACCAGCAAGAATCTCAAGGGAATGACCTGCTATTTGCTATGGGAGATAGTGTTAGTGAGCATCTTAAGCATCCTGCCTCTTACTGAAAAATCGTGCCAGTGTTAAAACGGGCTTATGCAGCCCATTTTATAGGAAGACAGTGTAGCATCTGAAAGGGCCAATTTTAAAAAAGAAAAGTTTATTTCTGTTTTCGGTTGGCTTGCAGAAAGTTGTAGTGGATAACTCGATGAAGATGCTGACCCAGAGTCTGGCAGAAATCTGTGTTAGGGACCATTAGGGAAAGGACGGAAAATAAAACGACCAGTACCAGAATCTCTTTTATTCAAATCTATGGTGTAAATATTCTTAGAATACATGGTGCAGTCTGGGTTACCTCACCTCCAAAATGAAATTGAAGAGTTGGAAAAGGTTCAGATCTCCAGGGCCCGAGGAGCTGCGCCCAAGGTTGCGAAAGGAGCTTGAGGATGTAATCTCAGAGATTCAGCCTATATTCTCTGAGAATTCTTGAAGAACAAGTGAGGTCCCTGCAGACTGGAGGCAGGGAAATATTGTCCCCATCTTCAAAAAGGGGGAGGAGGAGAAAACACATGTATCTACCGACCATTGAGCTTGATATTGATACCAGAACAGACAATTAAACAGTCATAGAATCATAGAATCATAGAGTTGGAAGAGACCACAAGGGCCATCGAGTCCAACCCCCTGCCAAGCAGGAAACACCATCAGAGCACTCCTGACATATGGTTGTCAAGCCTCTGCTTAAAGACCTCCAAAGAAGGAGACTCCACCACACTCCTTGGCAGCAAATTCCACTGTCAAACAGCTCTTACTGTCAGGAAGTTCTTCCTAATGTTTAGGTGGAATCTTCTTTCCTGCAGTTTGGATCCATTGCTCCGTGTACGCTTCTCTGGAGCAGCAGAAAACAACCTTTCTCCCTCCTCTATGTGACATCCTTTTATATATTTGAACATGGCTATCATATCACCCCTTAACCTCCTCTTCTCCAGGCTAAACATGCCCAGCTCCCTTAGCCGTTCCTCATAAGGCATCGTTTCCAGGCCTTTGACCATTTTGGATGCCCTCCTCTGGACACGTTCCAGTTTGTCAGTGTCCTTCTTGAACTGTGGTGCCCAGAACTGGACACAGTACTCCAGGTGAGGTCTGACCAGAGCAGAATACAGTGGCACTATTACTTCCCTTGATCTAGATGCTATACTCCTATTGATGCAGCCCAGAATTGCATTGGCTTTTTTAGCTGCCGCGTCACACTGTTGGCTCATATCAAGTTTGTGGTCAACCAAGACTCCTAGATCCTTTTCACATGTACTGCTCAATCAATCTGTGAGCGCTTAGAAAATGAAGTTATGATTACTAAGACCTAGCACGGGTTTCTCAAAAACAAGTTATGCCAGACAACTCCCATTTCCTTTTTTGATAGAGCTACAAGCTGGTGGATCAGGGGAATGTGGACATAGTGTTTCTTGATTTCAGTAAGGCTTTTGACAAAGGCTCCCATTATGTTCTTGTGGAGAAGCTACTAAAATCTGAGTCGAATGGGATGACTGTTAGGTGGTATTTTTTAGCTGGTTGACAACTAATCCAGAATGCGGCAGCTAGAGTGGTGACTGGGAGCGGCCGCTGAGACCACATAACACCAGTCTTGAAAGACCTACATTGGCTCCCAGTACGTTTCCAAGCACAATTCAAAGTGTTGGTGCTGACCTTGAAAGCCCTAAATGACCTCAGTCGAGTATAACTGAAGGAGCATCTCCACCCCCATCGTTCAGCCCAGACGCTGAGGTCCAGCACCGAGGGCCTTCTGGTGGTTCCCTCATTGCAAGAAGCAAAGTTACAGGGAACCAGGCAGAGGGCCTTCTCGGTAGTGGCACCCGCCCTGTGGAACACCCTCTCATCAGATGTCAAAGAGAAGAACAACTACCTGACATTTAGAAGACATCTGAAGGCAGCCCTGTTCAGGGAAGTTTTTAATGTGTGACATTTTGATGTATTTTTAATCTTTGTTGGGAGACGCCCAGAGTGGCTGGGGAAACCCAGCCAGATGGGCGGGGTACAAATAATAAATTATTATTATTATTATTATTATTATTATTATTATTATTATTATTACTGTGCTGGGCCTGTTGCTGTTCGACATCTTGGATGAAGGAATTGGGGGGATGCTCGTCCAATTATGGCCAACTACAGAAGACTTCCCAGAGCATTTCCAGAGCCATGGAGCACCTTGTTGGTGTCAGTGGCGGAGCAGTTCATGGGGGAAATTCAGGCCCTACAAGAACTGCTGAAGGAGAAACTTGACGTGGCTAAAGCAAATAGGGACAAATGTAAGGTTCTGCACTTAGGCAGGAAGAACCAGCTGCACAAATCTAAGGTTCCATTCTTTGCCTTTCTTAGCTCCCAGCACATGGTCTGTCATGTATTGTATGCAAATCTGTGTTCTCTTCTGCTCTCTGGTGATCCATTTATTCCTTTTGGTGATATGTAAGCTGCCACCCAACTCATGCTGTGTGTCCGTAGTAAGAGTTTTAACGGATTGCAACCCTGGCTAGTTTCCACGGCTCCCAATAAAGGGGCTTTGGGAACTGTTCCTTCAGGGGGAGCGAACTACAAGAAAGAAGATTCCACCTAAACATAAGGAAGAACTTCCTGACAGTAAGAGCTGTTTGACAGTGGAATTTGCAGAGGCTTGACAACCATATGTCAGGAGTGCTCTGATGGTGTTTCCTGCTTGGCAGGGGGTTGGACTCGATGGCCCTTGTGGTCTATTCCAGCTCTATGATTCTATGATTCTATAATGCAGAACAGTGGCTGAGCAAATTTGCAACAGTTTGCAAATCAGGAAATCTCTAGCTCAAATCTTACCTCTGCCAAAAATTCACAAGGTGACCTTTGGGTACTTATTTTCTCCTCCGCCTCTGTCTGCAATAAAGGTAAAGGGACCCCTGACCATTAGGTCCAGTTGTGGACGACTCTGGGGTTGTGGCGCTCATCTCGCTTTATTGGCCGAGGGAGCCGGCGTACAGCTTCCGGGTCGTGGCCAGCATGACTAAGCCGCTTCTGGCGAACCAGAGCAGCACACAGAAACGCCATTTACCTTCCCGCTGGAGCGGTACCTATTTATCTACTTGCACTTTGTGCTTTTGAACTGCTAGGTTGGCAGGAGCTGGGACTGAGCAACGGGAGCTCACCCTGTCACGCGGATTCGAACCGCCGACCTTCTGATTGGCAAGTCCTAGGCTATGTGGTTTAACCCACAGCGCCACCCGCATACTAATACAGACCTACCTTGCAGGGCTATTGTAAGGTGATGTAACCCTCTAAATGTGTTATATGAATTAATCTGGCCTGAAATTGAGGCAAATAATTTTGTTTGTCCGTAAGCATACTGACCTTATTCCCACCTCCTTATTCCCACAGAGCAGAACATTCTTATCCTTTGTATTTTCCACTTCTGTGAAAGGAAATGCATGAAAGAAATGCACTTGGTGGAAGAAAATGCCCATTTAAATTCAAATTTCATGATAAAATACAATGGCAGGTTGATGTGCAACAAACAGGACAAAATGGACTTATGAACCTGGGAATATGCCCTGGAACAGAAACAGCCTTCTCGGCCCATCTGTATTTGAAACCAGCTTGAAATCTGAGATTTCAGATGCTGTGCTGCTCCTTCTTCACTGGGAAGACCCAGAGGGACCCAGAGGTGGTGCCGGTTGTAGAAGCACTTCGCTGATCTAGAATCATAGAATCATAGAAGAGTTGGAAGAGACCACAAGGGCCATCGAGTCCAACCCCCTGCCAAGCAGGAAACACCATCAGAGCACTCCTGACATATGGTTGTCAAGCCTCTGCTTAAATACCTCCAAAGAAGGAGACTCCACCACACTCCTTGGCAGCAAATTCCACTGTCAAACAGCTCTTACTGTCAGGAAGTTCTTCCTAATGTTTAGGTGGAATCTTCTTTCTTGTAGTTTGAATCCATTGCTCCGTGTCCGCTTCTCTGGAGCAGCAGAAAACAACCTTTCTCCCTCCTCTATGTGACATCCTTTTATATATTTGAACATGGCTATCATATCGCCCCTTAACCTCCTCTTCTCCAGGCTAAACATGCCCAGCTCCCTTAGCCGTTCCTCATAAGGCATCGTTTCCAGGCCTTTGACCATTTTGGTTGCCCTCCTCTGGACACGTTCCAGTTTGTCAGTGTCCTTCTTGAACTGTGGCACCCAGAACTGGACACAGTACTCCAGGTGAGGTCTGACCAGAGCAGAATACAGTGGCACTATTACTTCCCTTGATCTAGATGCTATACTCCTATTGATGCAGCCCAGAATTGCATTGGCTTTTTTAGCTGCCGTGTCACACTGTTGGCTCATGTCAAGTTTGTGGTCAACCAAGACTCCTAGATCCTTTTCACATGTACTGCTCTCAAGCCAGGTGTCACCCATCTTGTATTTGTGCCTCTCATTTTTTTTTGCCCAAGTGCAATACTTTACATTTCTCCCTGTTAAAATTCATCTTGTTTGTTTTGGCCCAGTTCTCCAATCTGTCAAGGTCGTTTTGAAGTGTGATCCTGTCCTCTGGGGTGTTAGCCACCCCTCCCAGTTTGGTGTCATCTGCAAATTTGATCAGGATGCCCTTGAGTCCATCATCCAAGCCGTTGATAAAGATGTTGAATAAGACTGGGCCCAAGACAGATCCCTGTGGCACCCCACTAGTCACTAGATCCTAGCTCCTGGGCAGCCGAGAGATCCAGCACGGCGAATGCTCCCGGTTCACGAAACGAGAGTCGTGCGAGGGTGTGCGCCCCAAAGGAAGGTCTGGAAAGAAAAGCACGTTGTTGTCGACGAGAGGGAAAGGGGGCGACGCAAGGCCTTTCGAGAGAGCCTGGCACAAAGCGCCGGGAAGGCGGATATGTGTTTGTGCATGTGCGTGCGTATGTAGTGAAAGTGTCAGGATCAAACAAGCGTTGCCACAAGCCGGGCTTACGATCCCTCCCGCAATAATCCAGGAGCGAACACGGATTCTGAAGAAGTCGCTTCTTCAAACTTTCATGCAACAATTAAGTATTCCATTGTCACGGCTCAATTAAATGGTACGGCCTGAGAAAATTGGGGATTGTAAAGTGAGGACGGAATGCGCTTTGATCCTCCTTCCAGGGTTATTGTTTCATTAATAAATGAACATGTCATTTGTCTCACCAGAGGGAGCCCATGCCCTCCAGGCACTATTCCCTTTTTTGTTCAGGTTTTATAAAGATGAATTTCCAGTGCTCAGAAATACCATGGATTAGAAGTTAAGCCTGACAGCACTTCGGGGAGCTCTGAGCTTAAAGAGCCCCACACAGGTCTCCAAAGCAGTTGTTTACTAATAGAGGGAACTGGAGGCTGTCTGCAGCTGCTGATATCGTATTACCATTTGGAAAGACAGTAGCTGAGATAACAAATCACACAGTTTTAATAATTACTCCTGCTTTCCCTCTTTTTCAGGGGTTTCTTTCTCTCCCTCTCCCTCTCTCTCTCTCTTTTTTGTTTCCTGCGTGACTGCGGAGGCTGGACTCCATCCAAAAAAACAGATAAAAACAGTATGGAACTTTTATCTTTCCGCGATAATGACAACACATCATGTTCCGCGGAAAAGTTTCCTGCTGGATTACGTCTTCCTCTCCCCGCCCTCCCCTCTATTTCCCTCAAGTTTCAATAAAATGTAATTATACTTTATAATTCTGCTCTTTTAATCTTCCCTTTTTTTAAAAAAAGAAATAAATAAAAGGAACTTCACACCCACAACGTTCTTAGGTTTTGGGGGGGCTTTTTTGGGGTGGGGGTGGTGACACTGAATTGTCTTCCCCCCCATTGACAAAATGCAGAAAACACCCCTTCTTTGGGTAGACCTGCCATCAAAACTCCATGCACAAGCAGAGCTGTTTTGCATTCAAATTAATACCTACTTTAATTTGGATGCAAAATAGCTGCCCCATTATTTAAACACACACACACACATACACACAGAGAGAGTTAACTAAGTCATTTGGCAATGAATGGGTACTAAGATATGATATTTCTTCTTGTTGTTGTTGTTTTTAATCCTAAATTGAGCTGACATTAGGATTGGTATATTTTAATATCAATAGATTAGCCCTAAAGAGTGGAAGCCTTATTTAGAAAATCTGCATTTTTAATATGCTCTCCATGAATCTTTTTTTTTTTTTTTAAAGTGTCCATTTAGACGAACACTGGATTTGACTGGGGCTGTTTTTGCTTCTTCCTGGTGTTTCAGAGGAAATCGTGTATTGTTGCAGCAGCAATCTCCATTTGCCAGACAATGGCACCGGCTAATTTCTGGCAGTGGAGGAAAGAGATAAATGTCCTATAATTATATCTTCGCCGTGAAACCTGAGGTCTAGGAGCGTCAAGGTAACCTAAACTTTTCCCATAGCTTTCACTGCGCTTCTGATGAGGCCGTGTTCCATTGGATGATTAAAGGGGGCTAACACTCGCTCGCTCGCTCTCGCTTTTTCTTCTTCTTTTTCAAAAAAAAGGAAAAAGAGAGCATTATTTCAGAATAATCTTAATTGGCGAAAGGTTGAGGCCTTTCTAGGAGGGGAGGGAAAAGGTTGAATAGTCTTTTCAAGTCACATGAAAGTTTCTGGGATGAATGTACGGTAATTAGATTAATAAGTAGCTTAATTTATCACAGCTGAGGATTTCAGCAACCACACATTAGAGCAAGGAGGGGAGAAGGCTAGGGTGGTGGTTCGAGATTTTTTAAATTTTTGGGGGGGAGGGGTGGTGGTGAAAATGTGCGGAAACTTGTTTAACCTTACACATGCAGTGTAATTCTTTGTGTGTGTGTGTGTGTGTGTGTGTGCGCACGTGCGCAAATTCAGCAATTGCGGAAGAAATTAGCACACATCCACACAAATAACAGAATGAGGAAGGCCCTGTTCTGGCCCTTTGTGCTCTCTAGTTAGTAAGAGGTATTAAGATTTGTCAAAGAAACTTTCCCCTGTGAAGTTATTCCATACCCTCCGACATTTATCTGATGAAAATAGGGATGTCCTATATTATTATTATTATTATTATTATTATTATTATTATTATTATACCTCGCCCATCTGGCTGGGTTGCCCCAGCCACTCTGGGCTGCTTCCAACATATATAAAAACATCATAAAACATTAAAAATTTAAATTGGACAGGCTGCCTGGAGATGTCTTCTAAAGGTTGTATAGTTACTTATCTCCTTGGACCAGGGGTCAGATAATTCCATACCCTCCAACATTTCTCTGATGAAAACAGGGATGTCCTAAGGGAAAGAGGGACATTCTGGGATCAAATCAGAAACTGGGATGGCTTCTGTAAATCTGGGTCTGTCCCTGGAAAATAGGGACACTTGGAGTGTCTGTTATTTTGAGGGGAGGAGTGCAGGAACTGCTGGGTTAGAAAGGAACTCCACAGGGTCCTTGTTTGGGGCACCAAACGTTTCCATCGCAGAAGATGCGACGGGAGGTTCTGGTTACGTAGAGATCTTTGCTCAGCTCACGAGAGCCATGCAGAACTCTGCCAAGGGCAAAGCAGTCGGGCCCCGCAGGTATCGAATGTTGCCATGCGCTGGCTTCTGCGTGCCAATGGAACAGATGTACAACATCACCGTGATGTGGGGTGTTTCGTGTGCCGAGAAGGCCGGACCAATGGGCAGCAGTCACCCCGCAGCAAGAGGCAGCGCATGTACACCGTTGCAGAACTACGGCCGACCTCTTTACAATGCAGAACAAACAGGGTTTCTTTTCCATCGCCTTGCGGGGTCTACATCTTTCTATTGTTAATGGGGCACAGCTTTTCTTCAAAACAGGCTGCTTCTTGGCTACGCAGAACTGGATGGCACACAGTTTGTGGGCTCACGGTGGCATCGGGAATGTTCTGGTCCCTCCCTCTGCCCGCCTGCCCGCCCCCCAGGTCTGAGTTTTATTGTGTTTTCGGAGGACAATTCTTCCCCAGAATTTTGATCCGCCTGTGCCGTTTTGATGTTGCCATCCTGGAAAGAGAAAGCTTTGTGTCTTGTCATTATTTATCAGCCCGGATGCCTGATCTCATTAAACTAACTCCTTAACTCTTGTGTTCCTATAAATGGGGGGTGGCAGGCAGGGAGATTCCCAGTGCCTCTTCATGAAAGCTCTGGCACTGGTGCAAAGGAAATCCGGCGCTTGTGTCTCGCAGCCCTAGTGCGACAGTAGCTGTCAGGGCTCTGCAGCCGTCGTCATCTTGAGGAGGCCCTAATGAAAACCCAGCAGTCAAGAGAGCCTCTTCCGCTTGTGTCGCCTGGTTCTCTGCAAGTATTGCCTCTTTGAAACGGGATGATAAAGCCAACTCTCGATATTGCTTTCAGCCATCTCCAGCGTGGCATCAGCTCCCTGTCGCCTAGAGGGGAGAGGAGGCGAAAGAACCCAAATCGGAGCACCCAAACACTGTCATGAAAAGGGGAACGACACAGCAAACTGTTGCTTGCTCTCTCTTTTTAACGAGAAGAAGAAAATATATTATCTGACACTTAAGAGAGGCCTGTTGGAAAAGGAGGCATGGGTGGGGAACTGTAATTATGGCGCAGATAACCCGTCCATAAAGCACGGCTGTGTCTGAGAGGGCGGCTTTGGGAAAGGGAGAGAGGATCAAAATGCTGGGAGTGGTTTTTGGATCACGCCGGCACTCGCCAGCTTGATAAGACTGATAAGTATAACCAGTGGCTTAGGACGATCGATTCCTCTCCATAGGAGATCTCTCGGAAAGCTCACATCTTCTCCTCTGTTTATATGAAAGCAGTGCTTTCAAGATGTTTTATCATCTAGTAGCAAATATGACGTGAATGGACGAACGGAACCTTTCTTCTTCTTTTAATCTTGAAGGGGAGAGACTGAGGAAAAAATTAAACAGGACAGCATTTAATTATGCCTATCGAACAAACCCGTAGAGATGAGGAGAAACTTGGGTTCCCCGCGCATGTGCGGGTTTTCCGCTTTTTCTTCTGATGAACCCAAGTGTCTGACTCTAATCTGAAATGGATATCTAATTATTGTTTAACATTATTTGTTTAGTTGGCATTAACGACCTCTAATTTGCCTTTAAATGATTCATTTGGTGTTTAAATAAAGCTCCTTTTACTTAATAATGTTTTCTTTAACCAATCTTTGCTAATGTCAATACGCTCTTTGTTTAACCTTCTTAAAGGAAACATTTTCTCGGCTCCAAGACAATTAGGAATTATTACAGCAGTATTGCAGCGGGGGTGGGGGGGGGGAGAGAGCCACGCAATCAACAAATGGTATTGTGATGATGAGGCTAAAATCAAAATATTCCCTCCAAATCACAAAATCAGGAAGAAGCGGTTCCTCAAATTTGCCTTTGAAGCAACCCCAAGGTGGAACTATGTGTGCGGGACAAAAAAATCTCTTTGAGGTTTCAGGATCAGTGTTTCCTCTATGAAACCAAGGCATGCATATCTTAGTACATCATGCACAGTGGAGAATCAGCGAGCGTGGGACCAGCCCTACTATTGACCAACCTGAGGCGTCTGACAATATTCAGAGCTGTGGGAGTGACAGCAGATTTTGATGAGGGTCCGTCTTCTGAAAATGATTATGAGGGTGCACCTAAGATCACATGGGGTGGTCGTTTGCCCAGGTGACTGCTCACTGTCCTAGTAATGTTGCATGGCAGGTGGGGGCACCATTTTCTGGCTCACCTCAGGTGGCAAAATGTCTTGGGCTGGCCCAGCTTGAGCAAGAGAGAGTGCTTGACCCCTGCCACCCCGATGATTCTTTCCTGCAAATAACCCCCCCCCCCCGTGTAGCTTTTAATTGTGCCCCCTTCAAGCTGGTGTAGGACACTAGAAACTTTTCTGCGGTATGCATCTGGCTCCCGGTGGAGTACAGGGTCAGATTTAAAGTGCTGGTTTTGACCTTTAAAGCCCTTCATGGCCTAGGACCCTCGTACCTATGGGACTGCCTCTCCCGGTATGCCCCACGGAGGACCTTAAGGTCCATAAATAGCAATACCCTAGTGGTCCTGGGCCTCAAGGAAGTCAGATTAGCCTCAACCAGAGCCAGGGCCTTTTCAACACTGGCCCCGGCCTGATGGAACGCTCTGTCTCATGAGACCAGGGCCCTGCAGGATCTGATTTCTTTCCGCAGGGCCTGTAAGATGGAGTTGTTCTGCCTGGCCTTTGGCTTGGAATCAACTTGATCCCCTTCCCCTCTTTCCTTTTTCCTTTCTTTTTCTGTGATGGAACTCCTATTTGGGGACTTCCCTGGCTTTTTTCTGGCCCACATAGGACCAGTCTGGAAAGTTAGCCTTGGTGAAGACTTGACGTTTTCATCCCCCCAAAAGTTTTTGATTTGAGTTTCCACTGAAATGAGGCTGTATTTTAATGTTGTAATGTTGTATTTTAATCTTGTTTTTAAGTTGTATTTCAATCAATTGTTTTTATATCGGGTGTTAGCTGCCCTGAGCCCGGCCTTGGCTGGGGAGGGCAGAGTCTAAATAAAATTTATTATTTTTATTATTAAACAAACAAATCAGTACGTAAGTACGAATGCCTCCCTGGGAAACATTTCAGGGAGGAAACTGTTGGTGGGGAAGGGGTTAAGCACCCTCTTCCCCTTCTTGCTGGCATGCCTCTTCAAACACCTCCACATCCATCCCTTTTCAGCACAGCACAGGTTTGGGACCAAACAAACAGGTGTAATTTTCCCCAAGGTTATTTTAGGGCAGGGGTGTGTGGTTTTTTCCTGAGCTAGAGGGTCCATGCCCTTCTAAGCAACCTCCCAGGGGCCGCATACCAGGGGTGGGCAGGGCTAGGGGGAAGTGGGTGGGGCAAGAAATGTTCATTTTTCCTTGGTACGGTAGGCTTGCTCTTCACACACGCCTCTCCAGCCTCCATTCAGGCAAGCGAGAAGCATGATCAGAGCTCACAGACACATTCAAGTCAGTCAAAAGCTTTCAGGAGTGGGAAGGGGTGTGGCCTGGGGAGAAGGGGTTTGGCTAATGAGGTGGGATGGCCTGTGTCGAGTCCTCGGGACCAGAGAGACTAGCTTGCAGGCAGGAGCAGCCAGCCAGGGCAATGTGTGGGGACAGTGTTACTTCCCCATATTGAAATCACTCTGATAACCAGGAGGTGACAGCAGCCACGAAATTAAAAGACACCTGCTTCTTGGGAGAAAAGCAATGACAAACCTAGGCAGCATCTTAAAAAGCAGAGACATCACCTTGCCAACAAAGGTCTGTATAGTAAAAGCTATGGTTTTCCCAGTACAGTGGTACCTCGGGTTAAGTACTTAATTCGTTCCGGAGGCCCGTTCTTAACCTGAAACTGTTCTTAACCTGAAGCACCACTTTAGCTAATGGGGCCTCCTGCTGCCGCTGCACCGCCGGAGCCCGATTTCAGTTCTTATCCTGAAGCAAAGTTCTTAACCTGAAGCACTATTTCTGGGTTAGTGGAGTGTGTAACCTGAAGCGTATGTAACCCGAGGTATTACTGTAGTGATGTATGGAAGTGAGAGCTGGACCATAAAGAAGGCTGATCGCCGAAGAATTGATGCTTTTGAATTATGGTGCTGGAGGAGACTCTTGAGAGTCCCATGGACTGCAAGAAGATCCAACCTATCCATTCTGAAGGAAATCAGCCCTGAGTGCTCACTGGAAGGACAGATCCTGAAGCTGAGGCTCCAGTATTTTGGCCACCTCATGAGAAGAGAAGACTCCCTGGAAAAGACCCTGATGCTGGGAAAGATGGAGGGCACAAGAAGGGGACAACAGAGGACGAGATGGTGGGACAGTGTTCTCGAAGCTACCAGCATGAGTTTGACCAAACTGCGGAAGGCAGGGGAAGACAGGAGTGCCTGGCGTCCTCTGGTCCATGGGGTCACGAAGAGTCGGACACGACTAAACGACTAAACAACAACAACCAGGAGGAGGAGGAAGGAAGCAGTGGGGAGGTCAGGACAGCGCAGGCACAGTAGGAACACTGCTGGCTGCTGCCTTTGGCCCTTGAGACTGAGCCTTCCCTTGAGCAGAAGGTCTCAAATTCAAGTGAGGAATCTCCAGGTAGTGATGGGAAAGACCCCTGCCTGAAACCTGGAGAGCTGCTGCCAGTCTGTGTAGGCAATGCAGAGCTAGATGTGTGGCAGGGGTTATAATAGGTTTATTGATTTATCCCTCCTGGCCCCCACATCCATGAGTTGAACACAGTTTTAAAAATTCCCCTCCTTAACCTTGTTTTGAGCAAGTCCATCTACAAAGAAAGCTGACTTCTCCCTTTGTAACAAAGAATCAGCCAACAACTTGTGAAGCAAATTTAAACATGAGATTTACTTGCTTTATAATCGTGCATTGGTTCACAGCAACAGTAGCAGTAAAGAACTATGCAGGTGAAATACTTATATTTACAGTATAACCAGCTTCAGGAGCGGAAGCAAATGGAGGCATGTCTGCATCCAATGCTGGTCAGAGGAAAAGAGGTAGTAACAGGAAGTACTCTATGTTCCTTCCTCTCCAGGAGGGGGAAGGGAAATGACGTCACACAGAGCCCTCTCTATCAATTGTATTTCTATGGTCTGAGTATCTGTTTACCAGCAATACAGTTGCATGGACTTAGCCCCTTCTCATGCTAACTAGCAAGAATATGCATTTGTTAGGTTTGTCTGCTCATCTCCCATAAGATGGACTAATGGTCTGACTCATTTTATGGCAACTTCTGATGTTCCTAAAATGACATGGCCAAATCATGTGACTACTCTCATCCAATGTGGGGAGAACCTGAATTCACCCTTGGGAGGAAGGACCACAGCTCAGCGGTAGAACATCTGCTTTGCATGCAGAAGGTCTAACATTTAATAATAATAATAATAATAATAATAATAATAATAATAATAATAATAATTTATTGATTTATACCCCACCCATCTGGCTGGGTTTCCCCAGCCACTCTGAGCAGCTCCCAACAGAATATTAAAAATATGACAAAACTTCAGACATTAAAAACTTCCCTAAAAAGGGCTGCCTTCATATGTCTTCTGAAAGTCAGGTAGTTGTTTATGTCCTTGACATCTGATGGGAGGGTGTTCCACAGGATGGGTGCCACCACCGAGAAGGCCCTCTGCCTGGTTTCCTGTAACCTCACGTCTCGCAGTGAGGGAACCACCAGAAGGCCCTCAGAGCTGGATCTCAGTGTCCAGGCTGAACGATGGGCGTGGAGACCCTCCTTCAATCCTCGGTAGTGTTTGTAGCTGCATAGCGGAAGATTCAGGAAAGAACAAAGAAAGCGCTTCTTCAAGTGCAGTGCCAAGTTAAACTCTGGAACTCGCTTACATTGCAGGCAGTGATGTCCACCAACCAGGGTGGTTTTAAAAGTAGATTCGACAAATTGATGGAGGAGGTGACTGTTGATGGCTACTCAGCATGAGGCTTATGCTTGACCTCCGCAACTGGAGGCAGTAATGGGAAGGGAGAGGGTTCTGGTGCTCATATGCCCTGGCTTCCAACAAGCCACTGTGAGAACAGGATGCTGGACTAGATGGGCCACTGGCCTGATTCATCAGGCTTGTCTCATGTTCTTATGCCATCCCTAGGAAGGGTAGGAAATGGTCCTTGTCTGAAACATCATCACCATCATCATCATCATCATCATCATCATATATTATTTATATCCTGCCCATCTGGCTGGGTTTCCCCAGTCACTCTGGGCAGCTCCCAGCAGAATATTAAAAACATGATAAAAACGTCAAATATTAAAAACCTCCCTAAACAGGGCTGCCTTCAGATGTCTTCCAAAAGTCAGGTAGTTGTTTATTTCCCAGGAAGAGACGACAATGAATTTAAGGAAGAATGGAAGGTGTTTATTGCACACATACAGAAACATTGTACACAGATTAATACATTAGCAGGGTTTTAGGATCCCTTGTAATTTTGTTATGAATGGACTTAAATGATTTTCAAAGTTAACAATGGGCATGCGGTACATTGACAAATAATTGAGCCAAGGAAGGGACTAGGGGGGAGTCAATTTGTTGTGGATTATTTTGATTTCGTGTTGTTGTTGTTTCTATTTTTTGGGGGGGGGTAATAAATTGCTATAAAAACCCCAGATAGTTGTTTATTTCCTTGACATCTGACGGGAGGGCATTCTGCAGAATGGGTGCCACCACCAAGAAGGCCCTCTGCCTGGTTCCCTGTAACCGCACATCTCGCAGTGATGTGAGGTTACAGGGAACCGCCAGAAGGCCCTCGATGCTGGACCTCAGTGTCCGGGCAGGACGATGGGGATAGAGACCATAGAGAGCTGCTGCCAGTCCGTGGAGACAACACTGAGTTAGATGGACTAATGTTCCACCTTCCTTGAAATGGCCGCATGTGCTTGAGCACACAACGCCTGAAATAAATGGAAGAGGCTGAAAGTCTGTTGAAGGGTATGGAGTTGCAAAAGAAAAACCTTAGGATATTAATTGGCCTGGAAAATCTTGAACAAAGGAGCCTCAATTTCAGCTTGATTTGTGTTGCCATTACGAGTGCAAGGGTACCAACTTGAATACAATATTGGGGGGAGAGGCTGCATAATCAATCACATGATGCAGGGCAATGCCCATCAACTTTGATGTGGTCCAGCCCCCTTAAATATTTTATGTTTGTTTGTTTAGTCATTTAGTCGTGTCCGACTCTTTGTGACCCCATGGACCAAAGCATGCCAGGCACTCCTGCCTTCCACTGCCTCCCGCAGTTTGGTCAAACTCATGCTGGTAGCTTCGAGAACACTGTCCCACCATCTCATCCTCTGTCGTCCCCTTCTCCTTGTGCCCTCCATCTTTCCCAACATCAGGGTCTTTTCCAGGGAGTCTTCTCTTCTCGTGAGGTGGCCAAAGTATTGGAGCCTCGGCTTCACCATCTGTCCTTCCAGTGAGCACTCAGTGCTGATTTCCATCAGAATATTTTATAGGAGAATATTTTATAGGAAGGAGAAACCCCCTCAGCATCTAGGAGTTGTCTTCTGTAGTCCTGCGAGTTTCCCCGATCTACAACCTTCCCTTCCTGCTTACTTTCAGCAGGATCTGTGCTCATTTTCCTCCATCTCTGTGCGTGTTTTGTGTGTGGCAGCAGCCCACAGGGTGAAAGCTGTGGGTCACACATCTGACTCGATGTTGTTCAGCCTCCTGATGGTGCTTTATGTACAAAACAAATCCCTTCTCCCCCTCCCCACCTTGATTTATTGGAAGAGCTTCGGGGGAAAACCAAACACACACACAAAAAACCATCTAGTACTAGAAACACATTCTTCCCCCCACAGGGATAAGCGAGAGTTTCGACAAGCAAAGTTGGAAGCTAATGTGTTGTATTAGGTCGATCTGCACGTGTGTTTTAGGGGCGAGTGTGACTGACACTTTCTGAGATAAGGGAGCTCGATTGCAATTGCCTTCATTTACAAGAGGCTGGGAAGTTCATAATTAAGGTCAGAAAGGAATACGAGGGAGGAAAATACAGAGAAACTGCGATCCCCCTTAAGCACAGACAAGGCCTGGGGAGAGAGGCAGTTGACCCAGGCAACTGCATAGGGGACACCGGCTACTGGGTTGGTTTTACTGAACGCTCCTGTGTGTCGCCTGTTTACTGCGCTTGAGAATTCCTGTTCTGACTGCATCTACTTATAAAAAAATAAGTGCATTGGCTGCACCCACTTTATGCCCCTGAACCAGGGTTTGCCATGGGCCAATGGGGCCCTTAGTACAATAAAGGGGATTCCGAAATCTTTCTGGCAGTAAGAGCTGTTTGGCAGTAGAACGGTCTCCCTCGGGAGGCGGTGAACTGTCCTTCCTTGGAGTCCTTTAAGCAGAGGTTGGAAGGCCATCTGTCATGGGTGCTTTAGCTGAGATGCCTGCATTACAGGGGGTTGGACTAGATGACCCCTGGGTCCCTTCCAACTCTATGATGCAAGTCTAGCCATCTCTGATTCATGCCATTAGGCTGCATACACGCTATACAGTAGTACCTCGGGTTACTGACGCTTCAGATTACAGACTCCGTTAGCCCAGAAATAGTACCTCGGGTTAAGAATTTTGCTTCAGGATGAGAACAGAAATCATGCGGCGGCAGCAGGAGGCCCCATTAACTAAAGTGGTGTTTCAGGTTAAGAATGAACCTCCAGAACAAATTAAGTTCTTAACCTGAGGTACCACTGTATATCTACTTAAAGGTAAAGGTAAAGGTACCTCTGACCATTAGGTCCAGTCGCGGACAACTCTGGGGTCACGGCGCTCATCTCGCTCTATAGGCCGAGGGAGCCGGCGTTTGTCCGCAGACAGCTTCCGGTTCATATGGCCACCATGACAAAGCCGCTACTGGAGAACCAGAGCAGCACACAAAAACGCCGTTTACCTTCCTGCCAGAGTGGTACCTATTTATCTACTTGCACTTTGACATGCTTTCAAACTGCTAGGTTGGCAGGAGCAGGGACCGAACAACAGGAGCTCACCCCATTGCGGGGATTCGAACTGCCGACCTTTCGATCGGCAAGCACTAGGCTCTGTGGTTTAGACTACAGCACCACCCGTGTCCCTTATATATCTACTTACATTTATGTATATCCCGAGGGGCTCAAGGAGGCGTACATGGTTCTCCCCTCCTACTTCAATCCCCGCAACAACCCTGTGAGGTCGGCTCAGCTGAGAAAAGGCAGTGACTGGCCCAAGGTCATGATCATAATTTTATATTTATTATTTATACCCCGCCCATCTGGCTGGGTTTCCCCAGCCACTCTGCGTGGCTCTCATCAGAATATTAAAAACACGATAAAACACCCAACACTAAAAACTTCCCTGAACTGGGCTGCCATCCGATGTCTTCTTAAAGTCAGATCGTTGTTTATTTCCTTGACATCGGATGGGAGGGCATTCCACAGGGCGGGTGCCACCACCGAGAAGGCCCTCTGCCTGGCTCCCTGCAGCCTCACTTCTTGCAGTGAGGGAACCACCAGAAGGCCCTCGGAGCTGGACCTCAGTGTCTGAGCGTGGGGATTTGAACCCTGGTTTCCCAGGGTCCTAATCCGACACTCTAAGCGCTACGCAACCGCTGGGTCTCACTAGCTAAGTCTAAGGCAGGTGGTTAGGCCTTTCCCTGCCCGAGAGAAAATCCTGTTTTTATTCCTCCCCTCACAGCACCTCAACCTGCACCATCCCCGGACCCACCTCCATGTGTGGCCCCCACTGCCTGTGGAGAGGCTCCCCCACCCCAATGCTAATTTTCACTCTCTGCTGTGGCAATTAGAAATGTGTGCTTAATAGAGTGTCATGTTAATTGTTGCCGAGTTAACCAATTTCTCCCTTTAATTGGTGATTGATTAACCTATTGAAATGTTAAGTGACTCAGTTTCCTTCCAGAGTAAAGTGGCGGGGGGGGGGGGGGAGAGACTTCATCTGCAGCCACAGTCAGGCTCTCTCTCTCTCTCTCTCTCTCTCTGGGAGTCTGTTGGTGTGTTTTTTTTCTTCCCTCCTCCTCCTCCTTCTCCCCACCTTCCCCCAGCTTTCTAATTAGATGAGCCAATTTGACATGCATTTGTCTGCTGGAAAGGTTATCAGCTCTGGAGGTGACCTGCGGAGGCAAGGTTGCACAGAGCATCCTCGCCAGAAAAGGTTTTAAGGGAGATGGTGGCTGTAGTCAGTTGCATTGTGATGGTAATTAACCAGATTTTTTGCCTCCCCTCCATGGAAGGAGATGATTCCTGGGCCACATATAGGCACTTTTTAAACCCTCATTGGCTTCCCATAAGCGTGCAAGCGATCAATAATTTCTTAAGACGGATCTCTTCGTTCACTTGTTATTAATTGCGTTTTTATCCCACGTTTTCCTCCAAGAACTCAAGGCAGTTTACGTGGTTCTTCCCCGCTTTGTTTAATCACAACAACAACCCTGCGAGGTTGGTAGGGCTGAGAGGGAGTGACTGGTTCAAGGCACTTCATGGCCGAATGAGGATTTGAACCCTGGTCTCCCAGGCCCTGGCCCAACACTCTCCTCCTCCTCCTCCTCCTCCTCCTCCTCCTCCTCCTCCTCGGCAATCACTTGTAGCCAATTGTCTTCCATGAACACAGTCTTAACAGTGAGTCCATAAGTGACTGTGGAGGCCAATTCTGGATCCACACGTCCATCCACAGTGGGGACATGGGTTTCCAGGCAGGAGTTGATCATGGTGAGGGTTTGCCAAGCGTGCCTTCCTCTCAGCACGTTTCTCCCTTGCGTCCTGAGTTCGAGTGTCTTCAAAGCCCGTGACACCTTTAGTAAAGGCTGTTCTCCAACTGGAGCGCTCGCAGTCCTGTGTTCCCCATTTGTCAGTGTTTATACTACATTTTTTAAAGATTTGCCTTGAGAGAGTCTTTAAACCTCTTTTGTTGACCACCAGCATTACGATTTCCATTTTTCAGTTCGGAATAGAGTTGTTGCTTTGGAAGACGATCATCAGGCATCCACACAACATGACCAGTCCAATGAAGTTGATGTTGAAGAATCATTGCTTTGACACTGGTGATTTTTGCTTCTTCCAGTACACTGGCCTTAGTTCCCCTGTCTTCCCAAGTGATGTGTAACATTTTTCGGAGACACCGTTGATGGAATCTTTCGAGGAGTTGGAGATGGTGGTCCACGTTTCACAAGCATACAGTAAGGCTGGTAGTACAATAGCTTTGTAAACAAGCATTTTGATTTCCCTGTGAATGTCCTGGTTCTCAAACCTTCTAACCACTATGCCACACTGGCTTTATGGAGGTGGATGACCATCTGGTTGCTATGAAGTCAGTGTCTAGCAGAATTTCTAAAATATGGCCCATGCAATGCACTGTCAAACATCTCTAACTGCCAGCAAGTTCTTCCTAATGTTTAATTGAAATCTACTGTCTTACCATTTGACTTCATTGGTTCAGGCCAGGCCCTACTCTCCAGACAAGCAGAAAACAATCTGGCTCCATCTTCCACTTGCAGCCACCACGTCCACCAATGGCAGAGAAGCACCATTGCCATCAGCGCCAATTTCAGGCAAGAATGTGCAGATTTGGGGTGAGATATCACACAAAATGGGCGCAACCTTGCCCATAATGCAGCCTGGGACCCACGTACCTACGGGACCACCTCTCCTGTTAAGCCCCGCGGAGGACGTTAAGATCCACAAATGACAACATTTTGGAGGTTCCAAGTCGCAAGGTGGTTAGGTTGGTCTCAACTAGGGCCAGGGCCTTTTCAGTACTGGCCCCGACTTGGTGGAACGTTCTGTCACAAGAGACCAAGGCCCTGCGGGTCGTGACATCTTTCCGCAGGGCCTGCAAGACAGAGCTGTTCCGCCTGGCCTTTGGTTTGGACTCAGTCTGGCCCTTATGTTTCCCTCCCCTTATGGTTTTGATGAGGCTGCATTTTAAATTGCATTTTAACATGTATTTTAAATTGGTTTTTTCCCCCTATTATGTTTTTACTGTAATTTTACTGATATTAGCTGCCCTGAGCCCAGCTCTGGCTGGGGGGGTATTATTAATTATTATTAATTATCATCATCATCATTATCATTATTATTGGTGCCAGCAGTGGTAACGCTTCTTTGCCAGAGGTGAGGCATGCCTAATGACTGGGCCAGCTCTGTGACACATGGCCACCCCAGTCTTGAGTACAGCCTTTCTCACACCCAGGTTGGCAGATGTTCTTGGACTACAGATCCCATCATCTCTGACCACTGGCGATGCTAGCTAGGAATGATGGGAGTTGTAGTCCAACAACATCTTGGAGCCCAGGTTTGAGATCAGCAGCTGTAGTGTCTGTGTCTAGACCCCATAAAACAAGGGACATATCTACCTCCCTGGGAGTGAGTTCTACATATGGGGGCCCCTGCATAATAGGCCCTGCAAGAGTTGGAGGGGGCTATCCTGTAAATATAAGCCATACAAAGACCACTCACTTATACGGTAAGGGCATTGGCTCAATGGCAAGAAGATAAGAAGAGCCTGCTGGATTGGGCAAATAATCTGTCTTCTCTCAGATAATCCCAATCTCAATCCCCAACTAGGAGTGGAAGAATGCATCTATCTGAAACCTTGGAGAGCCTCTGCCAGCCAGTGTAGACAATATTGAGCTATAATAATAATATTCATGCATTCATTCATTTATACATAATCCCGCTCATCTGGCTGGGTTTCCCCAGCCACTCTGGGCGGCTCCCAATAGAATATTAAAAACACGATAAAACATCAAACATTAAAAACTTCCCGAAACAGGGTTGCCTTCAGATGTTTTCTAAAAGTCAGATAGTTGTTTATGTCTTTGACATCTGATGGGAGGGCATTCCACAGGGCAGGTGCCACTACCGAGAAGGCCCTCTGCCTGGTTCCCTGTAACCTTGCTTCTCGCAGTGAGGGAACCACCAGAAGGCCCTCAGAGCTGGACCTCAGTGTCCGGGCTGAACGATGGGAGTGGAGATGCTCCTTCAGGTATACTGGGCTGAGGCTGTTTAGGGCTTTAAAGGTCAGCACCAACACTTTGAATTGTGCCCGGAAACGTAGTGGGAGCCAATGTAGGTCTTTCAGGACCGGTGTTATGTGGTCTCGGCGGCCGCTCCCAGTCACCAGTCTAGCTGCCGCATTCTGGATTAGTTGTAGTTTCCAGGTTACCTTCAAAGGTAGCCCCAGAGAGCGGTGGCCTGACTCAGTATAACACATCTTCCCTGTTCCCTGAGCTTTGCAAAAGCGTCCGGCTGTCTCCCTGGCATTAGTCCTGTGCTGCCCATACAGCATTTGGGACTTGTCTGTGTTTTAATAACTGACAACCCCCCCCCCGCCCCAAAAAAAGGCCCACCGCATGCAATCGAACAATCGAACATAGGCAGGCACGGAAAACGCTGGTCGCCGGCGAAGGAAACAATGAGATTACCCAACAATATTGTGCTTTGCGGTCACTGCAGAGGATTTCCCAAGTGGTGGGGGGCTTGTAATAGTTTTGGTGATTCATGTGACGCGCAGGGTGTTTGTCCTTTAAAAAGAGGTGTAGATTAGGAGACGTTCGGGGTTAGGCCAATAATTCGGGGCTGAAAATGGCCGCTCGCCATTGTGCCAGCGTGTTCCCGTTGCCGCCTGCCTCCTCTTCTCCCCCCTCGCCTCCCTGGCACTGGGGGCAGCTTTGGCCCCGGTTGGTAAACAGCTTAAGGCCAGGCTTCTTTACAGTCTTTTAAAATGACGCCTCGAAATTATAAAAAAAAAAGGTGTGGGGGGATTGCACACCCCCACAAAACACATCTAAGTGGCGACTGCTTGGCGATCCCCTCACAAAAGCCAGGGGCATTATGCAAGGGTATTTACATAGGCCTTAGCGGAGGAGAGGGGGACAATTAATGATTTGTGGGGGGGGGGCACACACATATCAGGAAAGTTTGTTCAACCCATTCTCCGGTAATAGAGCTTTTTGTAAAAAAAAAAAAAAAAAAGTCTATGGAAACTCATCAAGTTCCCTCCCTCCCTCCCCACACAAATCACTCCAATTCCCCCGACCCACCCCCAAAAGAGAGATTAAGGGCTGGAACTTAGCAAGAAATCCTATGTTTCCTCTCCCCGCCCCCTCCCCGAACTTACTTTCTTTCTCTCTTTTTTGACACCTTACACTGGAAGGGCAAAAATTGGTGAAACTTTCTTTTAAAAATAAACATTCGTTATTCTATATTTAGATTTGAAAGGAATTGAAAACAGGACGGGGGAGGGGGGGAGAGAAGGATGCGGAATCTATTTTATACCGCTTTGTTGGACCAGAAAGCCTTCATAAAAGAATCCACCCCCTGGCAGTCCAGCCTGCCGGACACGGGGGGCGGGGGGGGCTGGAAATAAAAGGGCGCTTGCAAGGTCTGACTAGTCTCTTTTAGGACAGAAGGCTGAAATTTAAGCTGATTTGTAAGTGTGGGGCAGGGAGGGGGTGTGCTAATTCCCTTTGTGGTTGGCCCAACTCTGCCAAAGTTACCCCATGGTTTTGCAAAAGCAGCCGAGATGGTGTGAAGGATTCTTCCGTAATCTTTGCGGCCTCACTGTGCACCAGAACCATTTTAAACCATGTTAATAATAATTGTGATTGTGCCTTTCCATGCACTCACCTGTCCGGAATTCCTGGTCGCCTATGGCTACCAAGGGTGTTGATAAACGCAAGGCTGAACTGTAGGCTTCTCACTCTTGAACAACAATTGTGTCTTTGGTTGCGGAGCAGATTTCCAAAATCTTCAAGTTTAATTTCAAGTTTTTGCGGAGGGCAGCTCTTTGCCAAATATTCCCTGCACTTCTTCAATTAAGATCATTTTGGAAAACTGAAAACAATAATAGTTGTGATGGTGCTGAATACTTAATGTTCCACCTCAGGGAATCTTCCTCACAACAGGTTCAAAGTTTTGTGAAGCGTTTCTGAAAGCTAAGAAGCCAGTGTGGTGTAGTGGTTAAGAGCGGTGGACTCGTAATCTGGGGAACCGGGTTCGCTTCCCCGCTCCTCCACATGCAGCTGCTGGGTGACCTTGGGCCAGTCACACTTCTCTGAAGTCTCTCAGCCTCACTCGTCTCAGAGTATTTGTTATGGGGGAGGAAGGGAAAGGAGATTGTTAGCCGCTTTGAGACTCCTGAAGGGGAGTGATAAAGCGGGATATCAAATCCAAACTCTTCTTCTTCTTCCTTTTAACCCAGTCAGGCCAGTGTTCCAGCTAGCTCAGCACTGCCTGTTCAGCAGCTCTTCAGGGTTTCAGACAGGGTACATTTTCTTCCCTACCTGAAGATGCTGATGGCTGAACCTACGGCAATTGAACCTAGGTGCTCTGCAACTGAGCCACAGCCTTTTCCCAAAATGGGAGATCTGTTGTGCTGGTCCCAGGGGCTAACCGAGAGGCAAAGTCTGAGTCCAGTCCGAGGTTGAGGGTGCGGTATGGAGGCTGTCCATCAGAGCTGAAGCTGGGTCCAAGGCAGGGAGTTGGGTGAGGTCAGGAACTCTGGCAGGAGAGCAGGACAAGGTGCAGGCAGGAACAGGCTACCAACAACGTTGCTCCCACAACCTGGGACTGGGCTGGCTGGCTTTTATCTCTCCCGAGGCATAGAGCGGCCCCAGTCCACAGGTGACTCACCTCTCCTGGCCTGGAGGCGAGCACTCCTCCTGCGGGAACTTAGTTCCCTCTGCCTCTCTGCCCTGAGCCTCTGCAGCTCAGGAGAGATTGGAGGGTTACCGGACCCAGAAGCAACCTCAGCTTCCCCTGACGGGGCTGAGAGTGGAGCACCTGCAGGCAATGGGTCCTCCATCAGCTCATGAGTCAGAGCAAACTCAGCTGGTGCCTGCACCTGAGGATCCAGCACAAGTGAGGACCCTTTGGGCTCAGGCCGCAGCCCTGGCTCAGCTGGTTCTGGCGGCGGGGACTCCTGTGCAGGCTGGGATTCCTCAGGTTCAGCCTCTGAGTCCGAATCCCAGGCCATCACACCTGTGCTCAACAGTAGTATATAAGTAAGAAAAAAACAAACTATTGTAGGCTGTAAGTTTCAGTCTTGTAGACCCATCCTTGGGTTAACCAGGTCCACTGGACCGCACCTCTCCATTCTGACCACTTTGAAAAGAAACAAGTCTTAATGCACCTTTGAACACAGGTACAAGGGTCGTTCAATCTTCAGACTTGAAGCATAGACCATGGACACATAATTGTTTACTCTGATTCCTGCGTATTAACGTTTAATACTTCAATGTGCATTTAAGTAATACATCTTTAAAAAAAACATTTGTCTCAATGTATGGGCAGATGGGCTCATCAACCTGGGAAGGTAGACCATTTAGGAGAGGGAAAACTCTGATCCTAAACCTCCACTGGCTTGCAAGATATCTTCAGGAGAAGAAAAGGCCAAGGAGTCAGTGGAACCTCGGTTCTTGAATGTCTCCGTTGATGAACGATTCAGAACCTGAACGTCGAAAACCCAGAAGTAATTGTTTCTGTTTTCGAACGTGCCTCGGAAGTCGAACGGCTTCTGCTGTGTGTTTTTCCATTTTTAAGTAGATTTTGCCGACTGCCCATTGATCCTTGGTTTTTGAACATTTCAGAAGTCTTCCAGAATGGGTTACGTTCGAAAACCGAAGTTCCACTGTACTCCCTAAGATGGTTGGATCCTGAGACACCTCCTTCTGGCAAATCCTGCAGCCAAGATGACACCAAACATATTGCTCTGCTTTCCTTTGGATCACATCAGTGAGGCTGAGAGGGGGTTCTTATCATCTGGGCAGCCCAGGACCCCCAATACACACTTCCCAGGCCTGTGCCTCAGGGAGGTTGCTTCAGTGTTGATATTGTAGCAGTTTGGCTTCACCCCTGGAGACGCACTCCATTGTCTCTCAGGACAGATGGATGCCAACATCAAATGCATTTCCAGATTCATTTTATTCCAAAATACGCAATTTGCAATGCACTTCCGCACACTGTTTGATCTCAGAACTGTATTGCAAAATTCAGAGGCGTGTGAAGTCCAAAGGAGAATTACCGCTCAAAGCAGACTTTTACTCCAGAAGGTGTAAGTCAGAATTCAGAGGAACGTGAATGACTCAGGTTCCCACAGGTCACGTGGTGCCTGGTTCTTCAGGTGAGCTTCTCTTGGCTGACTGGGGTACTGAGTAGAGCCAGGGCAATTGATGGAGACTGCATCAGGTAAGCATGTATTTATTGGGAGCGTTTAAGCCTGTAGCCCAGTCCAAGAAGTATAGGCAGGTACATATCTAGTGACTGGTTGAACTTCTTCTTCTTTGTAGTTTCAGTTTGTGGGGATGAGATCCAGTTTTGGGGGTTCAGTTGGGGCTGATAGGAGTTGTAATCCAAAACAGCTGGAGAACCCCAAGTTGGCCAAACCTTGTACTCTACCACAAAGTTCCTGACCTTCTTGTTATTTCTTTTTCTAACTACCCTCAAGCTGAACCTTAGCATTGCCCTTGCAATGTAAAGATAAGAATTTTGCTTACTTTGAAATCGTTATATTTTTCCGAAAACCTTTTTTCCCCAACTGTTGCATTTCCTTCTGACTGTGAGGCCAACATCGCCAGGTATTTAAAAGCAAGAAAAGAGCAAAGAGGTTGTTGGATCCAAGGGCTAGCAATCATAGTAGTTTGGAGGAAATGTCTATTTTAAAAAGAATGCTCTAGCTGTGGATATCTTTAAAAAGGAAAAAGATGATATTCCCACACCTAGAAGGCAGTTCTGGGCCAGGAACAAAGAACACTAATAATTTGAAATTTACTCCTCTGCTCTACGTTCAACTTCCACACCCACCCGAGTTTGAGGAATACATTGAAAGGTGAGCAGTATGAAACACCTTAGCAGCAAGAACCCTTTTAGAAAAAATAAAATAAGGGCAAAGCAGAGAGTGCATAATTCTTTCCCACTTCCTTGAGAGGAAGAGGGGAGGGGGGAATTAAACCTCCAGAAATCAATGCCTCATTCAAGGGTATTGATCAGGACTAAATTAATTAGACTTCAAGGCTTATAGTAGTTGATAAGACAACTTGTTTATTTAGTCAATGCGGGAGTTTTCCCTACAGCAGCAAATACCCTCTTCCTTGGAAAAGACATTCGGAACGCAAGATATGTCCGTGTGTCTGTGTGTAAAGGAGAGGGAGGCAGCACTCCCAAGAACCTAGTTTGGGTATAAATGAAGGCAGAAGTAGCCAAAATGACACACACACACACACACACACACACACACACACACACACACCAGGTGTATTGGGCTAAAATTATCTACTTCCAAGATTTTTTGCCGTTCCACTTGAATTAAAATTGTGCCACCTGACCCTTATGCCTTACTCTATGCTGAGCTGTAAAATGTAGACCGATGATGAATAGCTGCTAGGAGGCCGCTGCCCACTCTCTCCAAATGCATAAGCTGCAGCTCCCCCTCCAAGACAATTATAAGTTATTCTGCTAAGATATCTGTCCTGCCTTTCTCCTGTCATGAAGCCCAAGGGTGCTGCAGACCCTCCAAGTTTGAAAGACTTTGAATTGTGCTCCTGGTGGCCGCTCCCAGTCACCAGTCTGGCTGCCGCATTCTGGATTAGTTGTAGTTTCTGAGTCACCTTCAAAGGTAGCCCCACATAGAGCGCATTGCATTAGTCCAAGCAGGAGATAACCAGGGCATGCACCACTCTGGCCGGAGAGTCTGCGGGCAGGTAGGGTCTCAGCTGGAGTACCAGATGGAGCTGGTAGACAACCACCATGGACAGAGAATTTATCTGTGCCTCCATGGATGGCTGAGAATCCAATATGACTCCCAGACTGCACACCTGGTTCTTCAGGGACACAGGTTCATTCAGGACCAGGGAGTCCTCCACACCTGCCTGCCCCCTGTTCCCCAGAAACAGTACTTCCGTCTTTTCAGGATTCAATCTCAATCCGTTAGTCACCATCCACCCTCCCCCAACCACCTCCAGTCACTCACAGAGGCTCTGGCGGGATCCTAGAGCCCTCCCACCTCCTTCCCAAAGTCGGGAAAGTGCTAACTAAGCTTTAGGAAGGAGGCATAAGGACTTGAGGGCCCTGTCAGAGACCTCTCACCTCCTTCCCAAAGCCCAGTGCGTCACTTACCTGGAAGATGGTGTGAGGGCTTGGGCATCAAATGTTGGACCACCCTCTTCTAGTCAGTTGCATGGTTGCCTCTGTAGCTGATCCACAGAGATGGATGGGCAATTTTGTCAATTTCAGTTTTCCCCAGTCTCTTATTTTTCCATAGTTCAGTTCTTCGCATCAGTGTGTGATTGTGTAAGAAAAAAGTCCTTATGTAATTCATCAGCTTTTACATGGAGATTTCTCCTAATCAGTAGCGGCCACTGAGGTGGGACACCATTGTTCTCCTGGCTTCCCAAGGCAGGTCACTGGTGGCAAGAGTGAGGCCCTGTGCGGTGCAGTTCAGACAAGCCAACGCTCCTGCCATGATGTGCCACGGAGGCTCCCCGCAAAACACGCCTAACTCTACCATCACCGCTGCCACTGGAGATTTAACTTCTGTAAATCCTAGAGCGGAGCAGACCCACCTTGCAGCTCATGCTCACAATATTTTAACCAGGGTTCCTCAAAGACAAAAACAGAAGCAGATGCAGAAGGCATCAGAACCAATTTCAAGCCAAGTGGCCCTGCTAGTAAAGGCCCCTACCCAAGCCCCTGGACGGCAAAGATTCTTGTTGTTGTTTAGTCGTTTAGTCGTGTCCAACTCTTCATGACCCCATGGACCAGAGCACGCCAGGCACTCCTGTCTTCCACTTCCTCCCGCAGTTTGGTCAAACTCATGCTGGTAGCTTTGAGAACACTGTCCAACCATCTCGTCCTCTGCCGTCCCCTTCTCCTTGTGCCCTCCATCTTTCCCAACATCAGGGTCTTTTCCAGGGAGTCTTCTCTTCTCATGAGGTGGCCAAAGTCTTGGAGCCTCAGCTTCAGGATCTGTCCTTCCAGTGAGCCCTCAGGGCTGATTTCCTTCAGAATGGAGAAGTTTGATCTTCTTGCAGTCCATGGGACTCTCCAGAGTCTCCTCCAGCACCATAATTCAAAAGCATCCATTCTTCGGCGATCAGCCTTCTTTATGGTCCAGCTCTCACTTCCATACATCACTACTGCGGAAACCATAGCTTTAACTATACGGACCTTTGTCGGCAAGGTGATGTCTCTGCTTTTTAAGATGCTGTCTAGCTTTGTCGGCAAAGATTCTAGTGAGGGCCATTTCCCCTTGCGGTTAATCCCTTGGGGGCTGCATGCTGGCAACGGGTAGGACACGAGGGTGACGTTTTGCTGCTGGTAGACAAAGAGGATGGGAGCCTGTCGATCAGGCAAAGTGTTGATGCGATGAAGGTATCCCAGAAGGCTTTGGACATGGGGCAGAACTTCCTGCTGGCTGGAATAGGGGGGCTGGGAAGGACAAAGGCCGGACGAGGGTGGCGAGGATCCCACCAACAGTTTCCGAAGGCAACAGTCTGCTATCAGCTGTACTCCAACCCTGCGAGAATGCTAATAAGCCGGTGAAGAGCCTGGCTTCCCCGCCATAATTCTATAGAGGAGCTGAGTACCCCATAGTGTTCACCAAATAAAGACAACTAATTGAGAATTTTTTGCACATTTGGCTGGGGGGGCCGGTGGACTCGTTCACACAGCTCGTTGTGGGAGAATGCAGACCCTCGCCCGTGAGAGGGGGACGGCTGCTCCAAGGACAGGATCCCCGTTAGCTTTACTCCCCCCAGACTTTCAAAGTATGACAAAAATGTCTAATTTAATTTCGAGGCCATTTCTCCCTCCTCCTCAGCAACACACTCTCAGCTGCATTGCCAAGAACCGTTTCGGCGTCTCTGCCAGAGAGTCGATTCGTCTAGTGTTTGTATTAATATCATATTCGTTATTATTATTTTCTTTTTTTAAAAAAAAAATGCTGACGCTTATTTTTTCTTTTATTTTCTCAGAATTAAATGCTTTCTCTCTCCAACCCCCCCACCCCCTTTTGCTGTTATGTTTGGAGGCGAAGTCTGCATTTTTGTGTCTGCAGGTGACACGCTTTGATTGAAACTAAAATTAATAAATCAGCGGAAAAGCACACACCTAGGGTTCACAGCGGGGCCCACAAACACGTTCATAAAAGGAGCTTTATGCCCTTGTACAAAGCAGGAATAAATTACGGGAACACTTGTTGCCTTTGGTCTCCGTTTTGCTCCACAGACCGGTATCTTATTTTCGAAGGCTTATTCGTAATCAACAGGTTCCTTGGCGCTTTAGCAGGTGACTTTGTCATTAATCTCTCATTTGACCATTCTGGCATATTAATGAGGCAGGCTCCTCTCTCTCTCTCTCTCTCTCTCTCTCTCATTCTGGCATAAGGAATTAGTTTAAAAGGTGCACTTGTGTCTAAATTGCTTACAGCTCGCGAGAAGTGCCGCCGCCGACCAAATGCAAAAGAGCATTTTTTCCCCCAGCTTGGGCTGCGCTAAAGCACATTTGACTAACATTATCTTCCTTGCTGTGCTTTTCTTAAACCACATACTTATTTCTTCACCATGGTGCAACTATTACCCGGCTGTGTCAATCATTTTTCCTTTGTCCCCCCTTCTCTTTCGGAGGGGGTGGAAATCTCTATATATTATTACATATTTCCCTCGACCTTTCCCAAACAAAAAATCCAGATTTTATATCCATGTCGCGCAATAATATCCTTTCTGATTAACGGCGTGCCTCTCCCTCCCCTGCCCCCCACCCCTTCCTCTGTTAATTAAACAGTTCCAGCCCTTTTGGGGAGAGGTTTTTGGTGCGCGGTTTTGGGTCTCAATGGAACACCGATGCTCGTTCGTTTCAACATTTCTTTTCAGAGCGACTTTAATAAATATCATTATATTTAAAAAGTGCTGGAATCCACCTGGTATTTGGGGTCTGCCGGAAAGCCCAAAGTGAGAATTCCTATGGGGCCATTTAAGAGCATTTAAGGAAGGGGGGGGGCAAGGGAAATGCTTAAGATTTAAGTCTCACATTTGTGATTACTACGATCTGCCAAAATATATAATATTATGACTTTAGGCTGATTTGGGGGAAAGGAGCCGCCAACCACCACCAGAACAACAGCACTAAAAAAAAAGCCTTTCTGACACTGCGATAAAAACAGTTTTGTGGCAATACAATAATTTGCGCATTTCCAAAGAAAGCGCCTGCCAATAAATCTGTTTTGTTGCAGGGTTAGGATTTTGTGTGTGTGTGTTTCCTAACTCCGAGACAAGCAAACAGGCTCCCAACCAAGGGCATGTCTGTTTAAATTTCTGAAAAGTGACGCGTTTACATATTCATATTTTCAGTATGTGTGTGTGTGTTTTAAAACCTGACACCACAAGCCAAGCTGCTTTTGCATCAGGGGTGTCTTTCCGCAATGTTTTCGACATCTTTTTTTTTAGTCTTAATAGCCAAGTGTCTGTCTTTCATGGATTACAGTCAAAGCCATCACGTCATTTGCGGCCTGTCGCACGGAGAGGTTGCCTCGCTTGTACCACTGTAGTGTTTAAAAAAGAGAGAGACAGGCGAGAATGGAGATAAACCAAATCTGGAGTTTGATGGAGAGGTTACTTAGATAGCCAGCTGGGGCTGTCTGAGTATTCGTGTTGAGGCGGACTCTTAAAGCATCAGCCAGCCCAGCTCTGGAAGGAAAAAATAAACTCTGGGATGGGGTGGCTGGTCCATTGCCTGCCATCTGACTTAAAAACTTGCCAGGGCCACAGTCACCTCATACATCTAAGGCTTCCTGTACTGGAACCTGGACTAGATTTCCCGCAGGGTCTCTTCCAACTCTACAGTTCTATGATTCTGAAGCACTATTAAACAGTCATGGCTTCCCCCAAAGCAGTACTTTTTCTGGAAAAAAAGACGGGGAAACTCATCACAAAGTTTGTTTATTGGGGACCCGGTTGCAGTGCCACAACCAGCCATCCCACAAGATGTGATTAATAAACTCAAGCAGACAATGGTCTGGATTAGAAATGGTCACAACTTTATAGATTACGGAAACAGGAGGATTTTTGGCTCGGGAATTGGGTGTACCGTATTTTTCTGTGTATAAGACGATGCTTTTTGCTTTAAAAAAAGGCAAAAAAAATGGGTGTTGTCTTATACACGGATAGTGAATGCACGGGGGGAATGTGCAATTAATGGCAGCAGCAAGCAGGACATTGGCAGCGGTGATTGGACAGGCGATTGGCGGCTGTGGCAAGGGGGCGGGTGGGCTGGTGGTGGTGGCGAGCGGACAGAAAATAGGCGGCTGTAGCGAGGTGTGTGATCAGCAATGGCTGTGGCAAGCGATCGGCAGTGGCAGGCAGGCGGGCGAGCGATTGGCAGAAGTGACCTCCCCCACCCACCCCAAAAAAGCTAAACAACTTAATTTCTTAATTTTGGGTTAAAAGGGGGGGGGCGTCTTATACATGGGAGCGTCTTATACACGGAAAAATATGGTATATCCGTTCCAGAGCCCCATGCACACACAAATATTTGATTTTTAAAAGGTAAGAGAACTCAGCTGCCAACATTTCTCTGATGAAAGTAGGGACATCCTATTGCATAATAATAATTGTATTATTTCTACCCCGCTCATCTGACTGGGTTGCCCCAGCCACTCTGGGCAGCTTTCAACATATATAAAAACATAATAAAACATTAAACATTTTTTAAAAAAACTTCCCTATACAGGGCTGCCGTCAGGTGTCTTCTGTTTTTGTTTTGTTAAATATTAATTTTTCCTTGATATTAATCCAACGCATGCCACATTAATACAATACCAAATCACAATACAATTAAGAAAACCAATTCTCCAATTCCAAATTAAACATTCCTTCAGATGTCTTCTATAGGTTGCTTAGTTACTTTTCTCCTTGGCTTGAGGGTCGCATAACTTCATACCCTCCAACATTTCTCCGATAGAAATCGGGACGTCCTAAGGAAAAGTGAGACATTCCAGGATTAAATCAGAAATTGGGCCGGCATCTGTAAATCCAGGACTGTCCCTGGAAAATAGGGACACTTGGAGGCTCTGCTGGGAGACTCCTGTTCTCCTCAGAGTCTGTCTCCATTTTAAAAAATTGTAGTTTCTAGTGTGTATTGGTCATATTTCTTTCTTGCTCGTCCTTCAAGGGAGCTCAGGGCTTTCTGTATCTGTTTTATTCCCCCCATTTCATCCTCACAGCAACTATCCCGATGTCTTGAAGCTGAGAGATGGCGACTAGCCCAAAGTGACTCTGGGCAAATATAATTATCTGTGCTCTGTGTTCATCAAAACGACTTGGGAAGACAAGGAAAGCGTTGATCTGGAGAATAAAATGTAAAAGTGAGGGTGCCCTGCTGGGTGACTCTATCTGAGAAGGCTATGCCACAACCAGGGCCTTTCCTCTAGGACAGCCTTTCTCAGCCTTGGGTCCCCAGATGTTTTTGGCCTACAAGTCCCATCATCCCTGACCACTGGTCCTGTGAGCTAGGGATCATGGGAGTTGTAGGTCAAAAACATCTGGGGACCCAAGGTTGAGAAAGGCTGCTCTAGGAAGTCCCTTTCCAGCTTCCATTGGCCTTGCCTCTGAAGGCCCTTGCGGAAAAGTGCCTCTGCTGCCATTCTCAGCTCTCAGGTACGTTCGTGCGGAAGAAAGTAAGTTTTGGGCATGGTTAGTCTGGAGAAACGGGTGCTTTCATTTTGAGTTTGTTGTTGTTTAGTCGTTTAGTCGTGTCCGACTCTTCGTGACCCCATGGACCAGAGCACGCCAGGCACTCCTGTCTTCCACTGCCTCCCGCAGTTTGGTCAAACTCATGCTGGTAGCTTCAAGAACACTGTCCCACCATCTCGTCCTCTGTCGTCCCCTTCTCCTTGTGCCCTCCATCTTTCCCAACATCAGGGTCTTTTCCAGGGAGTCTTCTCTTCTCATGAGGTGGCCAAAGTCTTGGAGCCTCAGCTTCAGGATCTGTCCTTCCAGTGAGCACTCAGGGCTGATTTCCTTAAGAATGGAGAGGTTTGATCTTCTTGCAGTCCATGGGACTCTCCAGAGTCTCCTCCAGCACCATAATTCAAAAGCATCAATTCTTCGGCAATCAGCCTTACTTATGGTCCAGCTTTCATCCCTGGAAATAGGACACTAAATCTGGAGAAGTGGATTGCTGTGTTTTGCTTTCTTCCCCTTCCTGCAAACAGGTATGGTTTAAACCAGGGATGTGGCCCTCCAGATGTGGTTGGACCTCAACTCCCATCAGGTTCCGGCCAGCAAGGCCAGTGGCCAGGGATGATGGGAGCTGGAGTCCCAACAGCATCTAGACAGCCTCTGATTTCAGCAATTTTCCTTCTATTCATTCCCAGGGTGTAGCCTCTTCCTTCCTTCTCCCATTAAACAATGCTTGTGATTTTTGTTTCTCTTTTTTTAGGAGTGCAATGTTAATATTTGAGCGTCTATAATGTGTCTCTTGAGCAAAGGCTTAAACTTTTGGTGTTCTCTCCCACATGGCCCCTGTTTTAGCATGGATGGATATCTTGAAGCCAGCCAGAAGTTGCTTTATCTTTACCTTTCGAGGTTAAAAAGAAAGAATTTTTTAGTCTAGTTGGTTTTTTTTATTATAACGGCTTGGCAATTAGCTAATAATAATAATAAGTTTTACAATTATAATTTTTCCTTCTCAAATCACTCACCAACTGAATCTGTGGCCTTGTCTATCAAGGACTGGCCCATAATGATTTTGTTGTTTCTGTTGTTTTATTTGGCTGGCTCCGCGGTCCCTGAAATGCAAGATTTATCATTAAAATACTGGCAGGTACTTCACTGAAGTGGCACTAGCAACGGTTGTCCTAATGCGTATTTATAAGGAGTGACAGCCAGTTGAGGGTTTGTTGAAATGAGGCCCTTCCCCCCCCCTCTCTCTCCTCCCTTCCTCCCTTCTTCCTTGAACAACTTGGAAGGTTTCGACTCATTTTGTCTTTTCAGGACTTAGCTAAGATCAGACACAATTCTGCAATGCATATGCAGATTTTGCCTCTTGTTACTTTCTCTAATGAGCCTTCACTTAATCAATTTGACAGTAGCCTTTGTTTTTCCCCCTCCCCAACACCTCCTTTCTGACACATACATTTACCAAGGAAAGTATTTCAGGAAAGAGTTTGAGGAGTTTCAGGGGGTATTAGGAAAAACGACGTCGTGAGGGAGCCATTTTTAGGGAGGCTGGTGGAGTGTTTCTTTTTAAAAGGGAGGGAAGGGAGGGCAAAGTTAAAACCGAGGAGTGGCAATAACCATGAAGGTATGACTTGCAAAAGCATTAAAATAAGGACATGATTTGAGTTTAATTAAACAGCCACCCACATAAAGCAGCTCTCTAGGAATGGTTAAATCCTTGTTTCCGTTACGGGCCAGTTGAGGCATGTGTCCTAATCATGGAGCACCAACAAACTTGGGGGGGGGTCTACGCATGAGAAATGGGGTTATATCAGCAGGACATTGCTTATGAGAGCACACTGGGGCATGTTCAGACTTGGATCACAGCCACAATTTTGCTCCATCATTCGGCACATCCTCTTGCCAGTGGTCCACAAGGTGCAGCCTCCCTGGGTGCCTGCACTTTAAATCCCGAGGGAAGATATAGTGATGTAATTCCACACGTGCAGCTGTCTCAGATCAGGAAGAACAGGGCAGCCAGGGAGGCTTCAGTGTGCTCGAGATACATTTACTGGGAGAAAACACACACACATAAACTCCCATCAGTCCCAGGTGAACTCCCAAAAGTGGATCTCGTTCTCAAACATTGGGACCTCAAAGAGGAAGAAATGCAAGAAGTCACCAGATACCTGCCTGTACCTCTTTGACTGTGTCTCAGACTTAAAATACTCCCGATAAATACTTGCTTACCTGAGGCAGTCTCCATTAATTGTCCTGACTCTACTTAGTGCCCAACCAGCCAAGAGAAACTCACTTATAAAGAACCAGGCACCATGTGCACTATGGGGGCCTGAGTCATGCGGTTTATCTGAATTTTAAAGTATAGTGGTACCTCAGGTTAAGAACTGGAGGTCCGCTCTTAACCTGAAACTGTTCTTAACCTGAGGTACCACTTTAGCTAATGGGGCCTCCCGCTGCTGCCACGCAATTTCTGTTCTCATCCTGAAGCAAAGTACTTAACACGAGGTACTATTTCTGGGTTAGCAGAGTCTGTAACCTGAAGCATCTGTAACCCGAGGCACCACTGTAAACTGATCTGATTTACACCTTCTGCAGTAAAAGTCTGTTTCAAACGATAATGCTCCTTTGGATTTCACATTCCTCAGATCAGATAGTGCGCCAAAGCACATTACAAATCATGTATTTTAGAATAAAATGCATCTGGAGATGCCTGCATTGGATGGAATGTTATTTAAATATGTATTATTCAGATACATAGCTAGGTATTCCAAAATACTATGAAATATTACTCAAGTATCTGCATTTTCATGCTTCTCTTTTTAAAAAACAAAATAGGAGATTAATGCAGAACAAAACAGAGATGTGAATGAACACGTGTCACTGAGGCACACTGGAAATAGAATGATTTGTCCATTCTTAGTATCTGCTGTCTCCTCTGCCCATTTGGGGAGTTTTGGAACTGAGATCCATTTCACTTGTCTGATGCGATTGCCCAACAGCCATTTGTGATAGGAATGGGTGTTGTCATGTAGGTTTGCTTCCTTTCCCATTTTTTTGATTCCCGATATAAACCATGAGGAATTCAGATGAACTCGGCCTAGAAGGACTCAGAATCCCTGGAAGCATTTGTCCAGACAAAGGCAAGCGAAAACAGCAGCAGGAGCCACAGTAAGGGAAACACTGGGTGACAACAACAACAACAACAACAACAACAACAACAACAACAATAATAATAATAATAATTTATTATTTATACCCCGCCCATCTGGCTGAGTTTCCCCAGCCACGATGTGTCGAGAACTGGCAGGAGAGTTTCAGAGTTTTTTTTAAGTGCTTCATTTGCATTCCTTCACCCTGGGCCACCTTGGACCTCTTCGGAGGAGAAAGAGAAATCTTTGCAGACATGCTCTGCTCTTCATACACCCAGCAGCCAAACTCTTGTTTTGCAGCCAACCGTTTGGAAGATGGGGCCTTTGCCACCGTGGTGAAGACGGGACTTCACACCACGACAACTAGGGTGTGCTTCCAGCAGCTCCTGGTTTTGCTGTGACCAAGGCGCAACCATCCCATGGGGGAAATGACCTTTCCCGTTCTGGAGTCACAGGCAACCCGGAGAGAATTTGCTGCCATCCTTATTCCCCCCTCTCTCCCCTCCCCTGAAGCAGAGAGCTGCTCCTTCTCTCCCTCTTTTGCCCCCTTCCGTCTGCACCCAGAAACCTGTGGGCTCCATGCAATCACAAATACGACATTCCCCACATCCTTTCCCCCACATCAAGTTTCTTGGTCTTGGGACCATTCCTGCAGCCATTTTTGTTTTTATTTCCGCGGGTGACTATCCGTGATATATGCGGGCTATTTTAAGAATGTAGGACAGAGCGGAGGATTAACATCCTCCTTCTCTTCTCTGTGTATCAGAGCTTCTTAGCCGTAATTAATTGGGACACAGGGTTTTGTACTTTGCGATCAGGTCATTTGACTACGAGCTGCCCAGATAGATTTTCTTATTGTGTTGTTTTCTGGGGGGATATTTTTTTTTTGGTCTGTTTCACGAAAGCACATGTTTCCTGCGTTCCTGGGTATATTTCTACGGGGAGATTTAAACTTGCCATTTGAATAAGTCTTTGCCACAAGTGTTTGGCCCCCGGGCAAGAAAGCAAAAGGAAAGGAAGGGGGAGGGTTGGGAAGAGAGAAAGGGAGAGGGAGAGAATCCGGTTTGCTTCGTGCAACCATAGCCCAGAGGCTCCCGTCTTTCCGAGTTTGATGCAACTGGCCTCACACCGTCACATGGCTGTGATGTCAGCGCAGGAGGGCCTTGTGTCAGACAAATCTGGATTTAGGGGAATTATAGCAGATGTTGCAAAATGGCAACAGTTTAGCGAGTCCCTTTCATCCCACCGGCGAGGAGGCAGGTCCGCTAAGTGTACCAGACAGAAAAGAATGTTATCTTTGATCCCTAACACTCGTGGGGGAAAGGGGGCGATGGTGGGGCTTTGCTCGTCAAAAAGAGAAAAAAACCGCACAGAAGCGCTCAGAGTAATGTTGATGTGGAGGAGGCGATGGGCGGCAGATGCGAAGGAAGAAAGGGCTTCTTCTACACAGGCCGGGTACAGGGCTTCAAGTGGGAATCCTGATTTGTGGAGTGTCTGCCCTGATTATAATATTTAATGAAGAAGAAGAAGAAGAAGAAGAAGAAGAAGAAGAAGAAGAAGAAGAACAACAACAACAACAACAACAACAACAACAACAACAACAACAACAACAACAACGTGTGGGGATATATTAAACAATCCAGACTTAGCTAGATCAAAAAGCAGAAAAAGATGGCCTCCTACTTTCTGAAGATGTGTTGACAAGCGTTTTAAGGAGGGTGGCTGGAAGGAGTGGAGGAGAGCAAATCTTTGAGTTCAGTGACTCTCCGCCCAACTGCCATGATTTTTTAACATATAGGTATCAGGGACTGGCTATCTTCTCCAGTTCTGTTAGCTTCCTTTGGCACATAAAATTGGACCCTCTTGGTGAGAGGAAAATGATGAGGTGGGATTTTGATTTGATTCATCAAGGCTGCTCAACACTTATGTTTAGCTCCTGTCAAATTCACCCCAGATCCACTCAACCCCTGCCCTTGGGTGTTTGCAGCGGCTGTGAATCGGACCTTCGTCTGGACTTTAATTTGTGTTTGGGCATACCTGCATAGATAATAGAATGAAGTAGTGTGTGTTGGTGTATGTGTTTTTACAGAACGGACTGTACTACTTCAGAATGCAACCAGGGAATGCAGTTTTTTTTTATTTTTAAAAAATGTTCTCCTTGCATATATATATATATATATATATATATATATATATATTCTCCTTGCAATTAAAAGATTAGCAACTGCAGAGTAACACCCTGGAGGGCTGATGCCCATCGAAGCATACAACACTGGGCTAGGAGGATAAATAGTTTTACTTGGCATAAAGTAGGAATGGATCAGTCTCTCTCCTGCCCACGCCCATTCACACGTCTGTTCCATCCTGCTTTCACCTTAATCAATGGACTTTTCAAACATCTGTTCAAAAAGTTGTATTTAAATATGCATTTTATCACACAATCTCTATTAAGTGTACATTTTATCTCGGTGTAAACATTCCTACATTTCATCCGAACATATGTATTCTGGGACATACCTGAGCCAATCTATGCTTAATAAAATTTGGAGAAGAGTGAGATCCAATGGATAATTATGTTCCTATCTGCACATTAGTCCAGAGAGCATAAATCAATTAACGTTAGAAGTCACAGAAAGCAAATTCCTCAAATTCCTTTCTCTCGGTTTTTGCTTGGAGGCAGTTAGGTTTCCCCTCTGTCCCAATAACTGCATCACCCATCTGTTATCAGATGGGGTTTTTTACATCCTCGGGATTACATCAGCTCTCTCTCTCATGGATGTGCAGGCCAGACCTTTTTGCTGAATTTGTTTAGCAATCTAGTCCATTAGAAGAGTTCTGTTATGTGCACCCCACTTCTCTGAACAGTGAGAACTTGCAGGGGCCCAGGACTTACCCAGATTTGGTTTCCTTTGGAAGGAGGCCACTAGAGGCTTATTTGCAGTTTTGTAATATTTGCTTTTATTTACAAATACACAGGTTGAGCATGGAAGGGAGCACAGCTCAAGTGTGTCATCAGACAGCCATAATCTACTGCTCTCACGTCAGATCTCCAGGGAGATAGGCAGCCTCCTCTTTGCAAAAATGCTGTTAGCTTCCAGAGCCTACGAACTGAGATCTTTGTATTTTTCTCAGCCTCTCTCTCTCTCAACCTGTAGTCTATTGTTCTTTCCACAGGCAAGACACCTGGATGCTTTCATCTTTAGCTGTGAGAGGGGAAGGTCAGACCATTCTGCCAAATGATCCTGTACCAAGAAGCAATCGGCCAACTATTTAATTCCCATAGCAACATATCATCACTAGTTTACCTAACAAAGAATATGCCAGGCCAGACCTGCAACTCTCCTCTCCCCAAAGCTTACAACAGTTCCCCCATCATACCTTTTCTCACTGAGGTAGTCAACCTGTGCTTGGTCTGTACCACTTCAGACACAGATGATAATAATAATAATAATAATAATAATAATAATAATAATAATAATAATAATAATAATAATTTATTATTTATACCCCGCCCATCTGGCTGAGTTTCCCCAGCCACTCTGGGCAGCTCCCAATCAAGTGTTAAAAACAGTACAGCATTAAATATTAAAAACTTCCCTGAACAGGGCTGCCTTCAGATGTCTTTTAAAGATAGGATAGCTGCTTATTTCCTTCACATCTGAAGGGAGGGTGTTCCACAGGGTGGGCGCCACTACTGAGAAGGCCCTCTGTCTGGTTCCCTGTAACCTCACTTTTCACAATGAGGGAACCGCCAGAAGGCCCTTGCCGCTGGATCTCAGTGTCCAGGCTGAACGATGGGGGTGGAGACGCTCCTTCAGGTATACAGGACCAAGGCCGTTTAAGGTCAGCACCAACACTTTGAACTGTGCTCGGAAATGTACTGGGACCAATGCAGATCTCTCAGAACTGGTGTTATGTGGTCCTGGCGGCCACTCCCAGTCAACAGTCTAGCTGCCACATTCTGGATTAATTGCAGTTTCCGGGTCACCTTCAAAGGTAGCCCCACGTAGCGCGCGTTGCAGTAGTCCAAGCGGGAGATAACTAGAGCATGCACCACTCTGGTGAGAGTCTGCGGGCAGGTAGGGTCTTAGCCTGCGTACCAGGTGGAGCTGGTAGACAGCTGCCCTGGACACAGAATTAACCTGTGCCTCCATGCACAGCTGTGAGTCCAAAATGAGGTGTTGGAGGTGTGGGGACTTACATGGTCAGTGGTTCCTTTATGTGAATGAATGCTCCTCTGAACCGAGGAGGAATAGGAAGAAGAAGGGGGGAGGGGAGAGGGAGGAGGCTAGCCTAGAACCTTTGCTCTGACATACTAGTTTTCATACAGACATCCATCCATGTTTGTTCGTGTAGATGAGATGTGGGGAAACGTTGGCCCTCCAGATGCAGCTGAACTACAACTCCCAAAAGCCTTACCAGGCATGGCCAATGGCCAGGGATGAGGTTGGGAGTTGTAGTTCGTGTGGGGAGCCAAAGGTTCCCTACACCTGACGAAGATAATCATTCAGTCATGCGAATGCCACTAGCAGTCGGAAGTGGTACAGTCCCAGCCCAGTGGTACAGCCTGGGCCTGAGTCTCATTAGGACTTCAAAGACCAACATTAACAAGTGGCCGAACTGAACACACTGAAGCAGAATTTCTAGCCTAACCCAAAATACTGGGGCAGCAAAAACATCTGAGTTCATCTCCTCTCTGTCTGCCTGTTGCTGTGCCCACTTTCTCTTTCCAGCGTGGGTCCAGTGAGGTGTAGTGGTTAAGAACAGTGGACTCGTAATCTGGTGAACTGGGTTCGCTTCCCCACTCCTCCACATGCAGCTTCTGGGTGACTTTGGGCCAGTCACACTTCTCTGAAGTCTCTCAGCCCCACTCACCTCACAGAGTGTTTGTTGTGGGGGAGGAAGGGAAAGGAGAATGTTAGCCGCTTTGAGACCCCTTAGGGTAGTGATAAAGCGGGATATCAAATCCAAACTCCTCCTCCTCCTCTTCTTCTTCTTCTTCTTCTTCTTCTTCTTCTTCTTCTTCTTCTTCTTCCTTTTCTTCCTGATTTCATGCAGGGAACATTAGACCCAAGAGCCAAGCATGGACCTCCAAACTTCTCCATCTGGCCCTTGAGACTCTTTCCCAGGCCACACCCCTCCCCAGCCCTACTTCGTACTCTTCCTTGGGTGTTTTTGCCGGACTGGAATGTGTCCTTGAACAAAGCCCCTTGCTAGGTCAGGTGGATGAATGGAGAGTGGGGTGTGCAGAAATGCCCACTGTGCAAATGTGCATTTTCTGTTGGGATACTGCCAGGGAGGCAAAGTCCATCATAGCGCTCAAGCCGGCTGCCGGACGATCCAGCGATCTCCCGTAGACACGCAGTATCAGCAATTAGCAACACGAAGCCTCAGAAAATAGATTGCCACATTCTTAGGCTGGTGCACACTCTATCAGCAGAATTCACACAGCAAAAGATGCACAGCAGGAGAGCATATTTACAGTTTATTTAGCGTTGGTCAGAACAAAGAAAACCATGACCGCCTGCATCGGTATGCTCAGGCAAGAAGGAATAAAACGAAAGCAACTGAAAACATAAACATCCTGTGAACAGGAAATACGCAGACTCTGTGACTCACAAAGCCTGCTCCCTTTTAAGGTGGAAGGGAAATATCCTAACATTTTCAACCGCTTATTCCACTTAGGATTGCCTCTAGCCCCATGCACCATTGGGACATGGCCACCAGAAGGTAACCCAGATGGGAATGAGACCCCTGGACTAAAAGAAAGATTCCCCACCCTTGACCTAGTGTAATAATAATAATAATAATAATAATAATAATAATAATAATAATAATAATAATAATTATTTATATCCCGCCCTCCCCAGTCAAAGCCAGGTTCAGAGCGGCTAACAACAATAAAAATAGCACAATTTACATAAAATCACAGTCAATTAATTGAAATACATTCTAAAATCAATTCAGAATCAAATTAATGGCAACCATTGGAACAGCTCTGTCTTGCAGGCCCTGCGGAAAGATGTCAAGTCCCGCAGGGCCCTGGTCTCTTGTGCCAGAGTGTTCCACCAGATCGGGGCCACAGCTGAAAAAGCCCTGGCTCTAGTTGAGGCCAGCCTAACCTCCCTGTGGCCTGGGATCTCAAAGATGTTTTTGTTTGAAGACTGTAAGGTCCTCCATGGGACATACCAGGAGAGGCGGTCCCATAGGTACGAGGGTCCTAGGCCGTATAGGACTTTAAAGGTTAAAACCAGCACCTTAAACCTGATCCTGTATTCCTGTACTTGCAAACCGTTGCTGGTTGGAGAATTGCATTGCAAAATTCAGATAAGCATGAATTTTGAGGGAAGGTACAAATTTGATAAATGCAGCTCTTAATGTGAACTGAATACAAATTCTCTTAGTTCTGGAAGCCAAGGCCATTTAATAGCAGCAAGTGTTCTTCCTCTGTTTGATGATCTGCATTCAGGTTGGTAGCTGTGTTAGTCTGACGCAGTCGAAATAAATTTTAAAAATACACACACAAAAAAAAATCCAGTAGCACCTTAGAGACCAACTAAGTTTGTTCTGGGATTTGCAGTTTGCCAAACTACTAGGATGCACATTGCACCATAGCCAGTTAAGGGAAAGTGTTTGTGTCAGAGTGTTTGTGTGTGTGTCATAATTGTTGCTCTCTGCAAGGTATTTGGGGGGGGGGGGAATGATTCATTAAGCCAAACATACCTAATTCCTGCTTTCTGAAACAATACGTGAACCAAAACTCAAGTCATTGTTCAAAATTTTCACTTTGAATTTTTCAGTGCACCTCTCCAGCCAATTAATACATACAACATTGTAAGTGTGCTGTAGAATGAAGGTATTGGTGAGGACAGCATGCAGGAATGCATTTCAACAAGGGAGATGACTTTGTAAGAATGAAAAAAAGGACACAGACAAAATTGCACACATATTAGAAAAAACTATCCGCAAAATGCCAATGAATGTGCACGAGGACTTTCTTTTAAAAATTGTGAACTTCTGAAAATGTGGAGAACTGAACTTTTGCAGAATATTTTATTATTTTTGTAGCAGGGTGTGGAGAACTGAATTTAAGATTGGAAAAATAAGGAACTGGGAGGAACCGAAATGAGGAAGTTCGCCTGCACTTATTCCCTGCACACTCAGATACTGAATTCAGCTGACAGCATGTTATTCCTTTGTCAGACGTTTGTCACCTTAAGATAGGTGTGTGTTACTTTCGCTGAGCATCCAGTCTGAAGAAGACTTCTAGAGAACCTGCACGCTTGCTCGCAACCTGGGGATATTTCACCTGGTCCTTAATAAAGGGAGCTCTACCCGCAATGTATTGACACAGCCTAGCAGCCTACTAATAGAGTAATTGCTTATTAATACTTGCCAGCAGTTACGTGTGAATCTGGTCTTTTGTGTAAGCATCTTCAGTTACATCTATTCATTTTATTTATTAATTAAATTTCAATGCCGCCCCCTCACCCGAGGATCTATAGGGAGGCAAATATCTAATATAGGAGCAAACTTGAAGAGGGAGGCGTTCTATCTCTTGCCCCCCCCTTCCCCTTCCTCGGACCCCCACCAGCAACTCTGCCACCACCACCCCACCCCACATTTGTCCAAGCGCACCCTTGTCTTAATTGGAAACGCAACAATTGTTTAAAAAATGGCATTGTCCCTGAAAAGATTTAGTGAGGGATGAAGAAATCTCTTGAACCGAAGGCCATAATCTGCTGCTCCAGTTCCCTTGGCTGGGTTGATTCCTGAGGAGCACCATTCCCCCTCTGGCAATCCTCCCCGGCAACTTACGTCCCACCTAGAAAATCTCCTGGGATCCCTATATTATTCCCTGCTTTTCTCTCCCCGCACCCACCCTTCCTCCATTCAGCCCGAACAGAAGAACAAGGGACCAGGTTCCAAAAGGGCAGGGAGACATCAGGAGCCAGAAAAAACGCTTGAGAATAAGGTCAGGGCCTGACTCCTTCTGCCAACAGTTACCGGGGAGGGGGCTGCGGCCCCCCTCAACAGTGTTCAAAGGCTTTAGTGGGCTTTGTTCAACTGTGTAGGGATTAGGCCGGGCGGTCTGAGAATTTGCCTTCTAATTAAAAAGGATAAAAGATAGAAGTAGCATTAGAACTAAAACACCGCAATGATACTTCACAAGGTTGAGCTCCCTCTCTCTCTCTCTCTCTCTTTTTTAAACACACGCACACAAAACACTGTTAGTCACAAGACAATGTAAGAAGTCACCATCAGGCTTGCTTCATCCTTTTTTGTTTTCTGCTCAAATTTAAACAAGGGTGGGGGGAGAAAGAGAGAGAGAGAGAGAGAGAGAGAGAGAGAGAGAGAGAGAGAGAGAAGGGGAGGAAGAGAGAAAGCGGGGAAGGAAAAGTTTGGAAACTCTTCCCAGCTGTTCCTGTGTGAGGACAGAAGACTAATTGTATGGAAATGATCTGTTTACAGTGCGGGGTTTTTTTGTTCTTAAAACCTCTAGCGGGGTTAGGCGGGAGGGGGCATTTGCACCCCAGACGCTGCATTTAACGGGACGCACCTCAAAGGGAGACGGGGGCCCGTCAAAATGGGCTCACTACGAATTTAATTTGATTCGATTTACCTCCCTCTTAAATAATACATTCTCTGCACTTCTGCTGTGTGAACAGGCGCCAGCTCTCATTAACATCTTTGCCCAAATTGTGTCTGTGCCATATGGAATATGGGCTACGAGGTTTGGATGAACTGTTGTTTTGGGATCCTCTAGTTAGCTGTGAGCATTTTTTTGCCGGCGGGGGGTGGGGTGGGGCAGAGAGGGAACCAGGAGATCTTGGGCTTGAAGAGATGAAGATCTGGCCTCGGTCCTCCTGCTCGTTCATGTGACTGACCCCGACCTCAGGCTGATAAGATGCCCAGCTGAATTCAAGGCAGACCTATATGACTTTATGTATGGATTTATTTGTCTTTTTTGGACCAGGAAACAGGCCTGAAGAAGACAAACAGAGATGGTCGCTGGAATGTGAGCAACTGACACATAAAAACTGTTTATTTGTATGTCGTTTTTTCCATGTTCAAGGCAGCTCCCAACATAAGAAAGCTTACATTATTCACTCATGGCAAAATTTAAATAAGCTAATGAGAACATCTCCAGCCATTGAAGAGACAATAACATAAATCCATCTATGGATAATTCAGAATGAGGTCTAACAATAGAAATTCAAGAATGTAGTCTGGATTTATGTCAGGTTCCCAGGTTCCCAGCTTGATAACACAGTAAGCGTAGATAATAAAAAAGGAGGATTTATTGCAAAAACAAACAGATAGCTTCGGACGGCTCTAATGAAGCAGCATTACTCAAGATGACCCTTCTGAAGACTCCTTCCGGCCTCGCCAGCAGATATTGAACTTACAAACCTTACGTCTCTTGCTTTGCTTCCTATCTATCAGCCCTCCCATTCGCTTGCTCTTAGGACTGAGTGGATCAGCTCCCACCTCTTCCTTTTCTGAGAGGCTGTCTCTGAGTTCATTTGCTCCTGTTTGTGCTTCCTGCAAGCTTTGGCTGCGTTCTAGCCTGCTCTCAGCTACTACCTTATCTGCCGGCCCGTCAAGGTCAGGAAGTCTGCAGCTGCCAGCTCTCTCCTGCCTAACATCAAAGCCCCTGTTCTTGGCTGCTTTCTGCAGTTGGCTGCAAACCTTTGCTTTGAGCTGGCTCATTCCTGACAATTTACATCCAAAATAATGCATCTGCAAATCTTGACCCCCATCAACAGCCCCTAAAGAGTACCACACTCTGCTGTCCTCTAGACATCCTGAGGAGTAGAAGCCTGGAGTCAGACTTGTCCTTATCTTTCCAGGTCAGGTTCCGATAGTTTAGGCTTAGCAAGGAGCAGGTCTTGCAAGATGATAGTCTCTTCCCAATGCCATAGCTGTCAACTTACAGATTTGAAAATAAGGGACCAGCAGTCAAAATAAGGGACCTGCAGCCTCACCTGTTCCAAGCACTCCAGTCTTCCTGTCCTCCTGCAGTCTGGTCAAACTCATGCTGGGTAGCTTCGAGAACACTGTCCAACCAACTTTGTAACCAGAGGTTCAACTGAATAGAATCTGAATCACATGCACCACAAGGCCTATGCAGCCTCAACTTAAGATGGCTCCCCGGCCTGGCTTTGCACTGCAAAGTTTGCAGCAGCACGTGCAACAAAATGGCGTCCAGCATTCAAAAACCCCCTCAGCTTGCATTAACTAGCCACAGACAAGGCATCCAAGCTCCACCCCCCAGTCGTTCTTAGACTTCTTATTGGGTGAGCAACACAGCCAGGCAACACAGTTGGAGCCTCCCTCCTCCCTGGCCGGCAGGGAGGGAGGGAGAGGAGCTGCTTCCTTTGAAATTTAAGGGACATCATTTAAGGGACATTTAAGGGACATCCATCAATAAGGGACAGCAGCGGGACATGGCACTGGAATAAGGGACTGTCCCTTCAAATAAGGGACACTTGACAGCTATGCCCAATGCCCCCTTGGCTGTGGAACTGGGTCGCAGACTCCAAAAATCTATGCTAGAACTCTGTATAAGCCATTGGTGATGTTGTCCCAGGTACTATGGTTAAGCCCTGTGGTGCAGTTCTTTTGTGGGGAGAGGGCAAGGAACCCCAGAGTTGGCACAGCAGCCTAGGGCACTGAATTTTCCAGCTTTCAAATTCCAAAAATGAGGGGGGCCAAAAAGTTGTAACGTAACTTGGGGATTCAAAAATATTTTGGTTAAATTGATAGGTTAGTTTTGCTTGGTAAGTAAAATGTGCGTAAAATTGCACAGAAATCATTACAAATGGTTTCCAAGTTCATGCAGTTATTATACATTAATATCATTATTTACTACTACTACTACTACTATTATTATTATTATTATTATTATTATTATTATTATTATTATTTTGCATTACCTGACACTTTCAGAAGGTAGAATTAAAATCATTTGGTTTTTCTGAAAGCAGTTTATGTGCTTATTTGTCAAACATAGACTTACCAAGCTAAATGTTGCCCAGGCGCAAAAATAACAGCAGATTTAAATTCTTCATACCCAAAAACTTATTTTTAAGACCCTTAAGTGAAGAAATTTCACCCCCTAAAATGACACACCCTACTACGGCATCCCAAGGGCTGTCAGAGCAACCCTTGATCCCTGGTAGCTGTCCAGAATTTCATGGGCAAAGTGATGGAGAACATCAAGATAGCTGAGGAACTTCTCTAACACATAGAAATCTGGAGTTTGGTTCATATATTCTCCAACAGCCCCTGAAGACTGGACTTCCTTACACCTCCCTTTGCCCAGAAAAGGAGACCAAGGGCAGGGGAACTTTGTGCACCGCATGACTTTTCCTCATGAGGAACATCTGTTATCTGTTTTGAATAATTTCTTTTATGTAGGACAGGTGGGAAGTCAGAAGTCTTTCTTATCTTTCTCTTTCTTCTTCTTTCTCCCCCTCTTTCTGTTCTTTCCTTCTTTTGATTTCTTCTTTTTCTTCTTCTTCTTCTCCTCCTCCTCCTTCTCCTCCTCTCTCTCTTTGTTTTGTTTTCATTGGTGTTGTCTGCTCTGGGGTCCAAGGATCACGCACACATGAAGGTGATGGATGGTTGGTGAAGGACCCTGAGAGAGAGGCAGAGAATGGAAGATCTCCATGGGTGAGAGGCTGGGAGAAGAAAGGAGAGGTCCCAAGTGAGAGATGGGAGGGCCCATCTCTTTATGTGCATGACAAGGGTGAAGAGCAGGCTTCCTCAACCTTGGCCCTCCAGATGTTTTGAGACTACAATTCCCATCATCCCTGACCACTGGTCCTGCTAGCTAGGGATCATGGGGAGTTGTAGGCCAAAAACATCTGGAGGACCAAGTTTGAGGAAACCTAGTGAAGAGGTACCTTTGAGTGAGGACTCTGCCGTTTCTTTTCCTTTTCCTGTTTTTGTTTAGTTTCTTCTGTTCTATTGAGCACTCACACTTTACATTGTGGGTGCCCTTTGCAGGATCGCACGAGCTGCTTTGGACCTCAAGGAAGTTACCGGTTGTACGGGCTGGCCTGCCTCTCAGTGTTATTCTTTGGAGGTTCACACCCAGCCTCCGTTAGTCAATCTACACTGCTGGGAGGTGGGGCCAGTCCCATAAGTAGGGGGTGGAGTCAGCAGCAGCCAGGCAGTCGGCAGTCGTAGCTTCACCCACCCACCCTCCCACCCCTCCCTTTGTTTAATGTTTCTTGTTTGCAAGCTAACCTTTCTTCTTCCTGTTTAGCGGGCGCTGCTACGGTCTTTGACTGGTTGCTGTTGAAGAACCAGGAAGAAATTTTCCTGCATTGGCAGGTTTCGTCTTCCCCGTAGCAATTCATCACAACTTTGGCAGTTTAAGGCCTTGGGCGGAATCCTTTCGTCTTCCCTAAAATGGGGGGGGGCATGAAGTGGTGACTCAACCCCTCCCCCCTGTGGCAGCGATTCCAGGGTCCCCCTTAAAGGGGTTGTAATATGGGTGCCACTGGCCATACACTGAAAGGTTGTCAGTGAACTACCCTGCGTGCGGGGATATGGGGGGACTGCGTGCATACACATGCATCTTGCAGGTCACCCCCATATACCATTTACCCTGGGGAGCCCCCAGTTCCCCCAGTTGGGGGCTGGGAGGGATACACGCCCAATGCCTAAGCCAAGGTCTTCCTACATTTGAAAGTTTAATAAAGTTGTGGCCAAATTTTAATTCCATAACACGTTGCCACGAGTCATTATTCCTTTCTGGTGGTCCCTAGGGGCTGGGGCGGTCGCCGCCTGGTCACGCAATGTATTATGGGAAAGCTTTAATGAAATATTATGGGGAATGAAAGGAACAGCATCCTGCACTCACGGTCGCCAAGCAGTTTCTTCAATGGGAAGCCCTCAAGGAGAACATGAGCACAACAGGGTTTGTTTAGCAGCCTCTTTTAACATTGATTAATTCTCTGAGTTATAGTTGATTGCGTTTAAATTAAATTGGTTAATTGAATTGTGTGCATTATGGTTTATGACTGCATTCGAATTTAGCGGATCAGATGAATTCTCTGTCACAGTTGATTAATTGATTGCACTTGACTATACAGTCATGCCTCATGTTATGTTTGCATCATGATACGTTTTTTCAGGTTACGTCCCGCAGTGACCCAGAAGTACCGGAAAGGGTTACTTCCGGGTTTCGCCGCATGCGCAGAAGCGCAAATGACATCACGCGCATGCGCAGAAGCACTGAATCGCAACCCGCGCATGCGCAGACGCGCCGCTGCGGGTTGCTCTCTTTTCATGTTGTGAACGGGCCTCCTGAATGGATCCCGTTCGCAACCAGAGGTACCACTGTAGTTGATTAACTGAATTTGCATTTATAAAAAAACTAAACTAAACTAAAACAAAGGTGCTTATCTTCTTTGCTTTTAGGTGATGTACACATTTGTCGCAGCAGACATCGACCTAGAAAAGAGAGAAGGGGCAAATGCCGCTTTTGAAATGGTTCAGGCTGTCAGCAGCTTTTATAAATACTTGCAAAAAAGAATAATAGTTAAGTAAAAATAACGTAACCTATTAATCTAGACTTTTAATCAATTCATAAAGTGAATATTGCCATGGATGTCCATAGAAATTTCTTTTCTTTTGAGGGGGAATAAAACCCAGAAAGAGGAGAAGGATTAGTTTCTCTCACACACAAACAAAAAATGAGAAGAATTGTGTTTGTACATTTTTGCCTCATATCTCAGGTTCTAATAACTTTCTCTTTTTAAAAACTGAAAAGCTAGGACTCTGGGGATTATGGTTCATCCGGGCGGAGAGGGGAGAGTACTGCCCCCATTGCGGATGTCCATGAGCCCTACTTGCTATTAATGGATGCTATTGCTTTTTTATCACCACTTAGAAGCTCCAAGCTTGTAATCCATTTCCCCGCTTCTTCTTCTTTAGTTTAAAGGTGGGTTGTGTCTGCAAAGAGTGCGGAGCTCAACCTTCTGTGGGTGCCTGCAAAGCTGTTTCCGTGTCCCCCCCCCCCTGTGTGTTTTATGTATTTATTTATAAATGTCACTTACATCCTTCTCTTCCTCCGAAACCTTGCAAAGTGGTCCAAGCAACATCTTCCCATCCAAGAAGCCGACAGAGCCAGCCCTGTTTAGCCGCATCGTAGTTCTGAAGGTGATGCATGCAGACTCCAGCAAATTAGCAGCGGAACAACAGGATGGGAGGAAAGGAACCTGAGGAAGAAGAGGGGGGGGGGAGGAAAAACCAAACCGACCAGCTTCGTGACGTAACGTGAGACGTGTGAGAATGAAGAGGCCATTCCTTTTGCACTTGCATGTGCAACCAGAGCTACACTGCTCTGGAAGCTCGGAGGGCTGTGACACAACCCTCCCACCTTGGCCCCTCAAAGTGCAATTTCGATAATGCTGTCAGCCACTCATGGAGAAGTGTTCACCTCCAGGTCCTTCTTCAGAAAAGGTGGCTTGGGCTTATTGCCAAGAGCATAAGTAGGCAAACCAAGGCCCAGGGGCTGGATCCGGCCCAATCGCCTTCTAAATCCGGCCCGCGGACGGCCCGGGAATCAGTGTGTTTTTACATGAGTAGAATGTGTGCTTTTATTTAAAATGCATCTCTGGGTTATTGGTGGGGCATAGGAATTTTTTCATATATTTTTTTCGAAAATATAGTCCGCCCCCCACAAGGTCTGAGGGACAGTAGACTGGCCACCTGTGAAAACGTTTGCTGACCCCTCGCCAAGAGAAGAAGAAGAAGAGGAGGAGGAGGAGGAGGAGGAGGAGTTTGGATTTGATATCCCACTTTATCACTACCCAAAGGTGTCTCAAAGCAGCTAAAAATCTCCTTTCCCTTCCTCCACCACAACAAACACTCTGTGATGTGAGTGGGGCTGAGAGACTTCAGAGAAGTGTGACTAGCCCAAGGTCACCCAGCAGCTGCATGTGGAGGAGCGGGGAAGCGAACCCGGTTCACCAGATTACGAGTCCACCGCTCTTAACCACTACACCACACTGGCTGGAATTGTGAGGCCAAAACAAACACCTTATTCAGGGAGCAGGCAGGTCACAACTGCCTCTTCTTGACAAGGTTGGTCTCAATGGACATGTACCCTCCAACATTCCTCAGATGGAAATAGGGACATATTATAAATGCAATAAATAAATACATAAAGAGAGAGCATCCGAAATTAGGGCACTTCTTGGCTGCTGCTAATTTCAGGTAGGATTCTATTGTGCGCCAGCAAATTCAAGATGTGCAATTAGAGCTGGTTGGGTGTTCTGTCCCAGAAAGGTCTTCTCTGAAAGATCAGGAAAGAGATGAGGAAATGCCCAGGGAAACAGTTGGTGCTTGCTCTGATGCAACATCATCTCTTCTCCCCACAAACAAATCAGAGCGGATGCTGCTTTAAATAGCCAACATCCTCTAAGCTCCCTGCAAGCAAATCAGGGTGAGTGATGAATAATCAGGCTGCCTTTTTATTGCCTGGGGAAATAAAACGCTATTTGCCGGGTGTCGAAAGGATAATAATGAGTCACCGAGAAAGGCAGACAGGAGACAACTTTGCAAACGGTGAGGTGCCACCCCCGAAAAGGCCCTCTGCCATGTTGCCACCCAGGATACTTTAGAAAGTGGCAACATTTATGGGAGAGTGTCAGATAGTCAGTGGGGCAGTTAGGTAATTTTAGATGCCAGACCTAGGCCACATTCACACCACACATTTAAAGCACTTTAAACAGTCATGTCTTCCCCCAAATGATTTGGGGAGCTATAAGTTGTGAAGGGATACATTTAAATCAAAGCTAAAACCCTAACAAATGTACACTTGTGACAATGACCCAGTCACCCACCTGAGAAAGCCTGTTTGGCGGGGGGGGGATGTTTTCAGTTGCTTCCCTGGGGTGCAGATAGTGGGTATCTGTTGTATTTCTTGACGAATATTCCACAGAATAGGGGCCACCCCAAAGAGAGCCCTGCTCCAAGTTACTTTCTGGTATCTTTCGAATTTGCAGAAGAAGCTCTCCCTCAGACAGCACTCACCTACGGCATGGGCAGTGTTACATTCTGCTAGTAGTTCGCCCCTCCAAGCAATGTAGCCAACACATTCTGCACCAACAGCGACCTACGGACCATCCGCAAGGGGTGCATAGCCTTATATTCTCCTTTAATGAATCTTACAAACATTACGCTAATATGCATCTCCTATTTTTATTGGTTTTTGTGCACTCCTTCTTATAGTTTTGGAACTTTGACCATCCACGTTTGTGTTTGCGTGATTACCGTACTTCCACACATACACACAGGTGAGTGATGGGATAGCAAAGCGGCCTTTGAGGATACAGAGAAGTTTGCCATCTCCGAAATAAATCCCTGCTGCTTATCGGAGTTATTGAGAGATAATATGATCGCCGTAACACTTGTCCAGCAAATGGAAATCCTTGAAAGGCTTGTGTGTAATGTTTTCATTCTCCCCCTTCCCCTGTCCCCCCTTCTCTTTTTTTGGCCTTCAGAATATCATCTTGAAAACACACCAGCCCTCAAACAGATTCCTTTGTCTGTTCGCCAGGTTGGAGTCTTTCCACTGGCTCTGAATCGAAGGCACCTTGGTCTGATTTTGAACGCTGCCATCTCTCAGGATGGCAAGCAGAGATGGAACGTCGGCTCTGTGCCTTAACCTAACCCCGGATTTCTCCTTGGCAAAGGGATGCCAGGATTGCCAAATGACTTGGGAGAACAGGGGGTGGTGTAGGGGAATCAAGGATGGTGCTTTAGTGATACGGGCAACCGTCTCCCAGCGATTGAGTTGGGAAGGGCGCAAGTCTCCCCGTTCCTTTCGAGTCTCCAATTTGGGCAACGACCAAGGTCACAAGTTCAACAGTCAGGGCTTTATCCTCTCCGCCAAGCCCTTGCTAGAGTGCTTGGCTTTGATCTGAAGAACGAGACTCAGCTCCCTCTGAACTTGAGTCCAAGATGGTGACGGGCAAAGTCTTGGCTTTCACTCCGCCTTGGCTGGCCTGACTGGAGGTTAGATGAAATACTTGTCTGACCCAGACAACAACAACAAAAAAAGCCCAGTCCTTGCCAGTTGTGTTAATAAAAAATGGGAGGGGGAGATCAGAGACATTATCACCAGTAGCACTGCCATACATACACAATGTCTTCATTTCCACTTTAAACAGAGTCACCCCTTTGAACACACAGTTGCCTTGGACCGACCCTGCTTCAGTTAAAGTCAAGATCAAATTTTTCACATTGGCTTCCAGTGTGTGTGGCGGGGGGCGGGGGGGGCGGGGACTCAAACCACACACTTTCTTTTGAAACAACTCACTTGACTAGTTAGCACATGTGGCCTTTTATTCCAATGATGAACAAGGCTCCTGGCTCCCACATAAGAGCACTCCTGGCATGCCGTAAGAAAGTAAGGAGAGCTCTGCTGCTGGATCAGGCCAAAGGACCATCGAGCCCTGTATCCTGGTCTCACAGCAGCCAACCTGAATCGGGATAGGACTAAGCCAGAGAGATAGTCCCATCACTTCCTGGCAAATAGAAGGGGAAGAAATGGAGGCAGTGAGAGATTTTACTTTCTTGGGCTCCATGATCACTGCAGATGGTGACAGCAGCCACAAAATTAAAAGACGCCTGCTTCTTGGTAGAAAAGCAATGACAAACCTAGACAGCATCTTTAAAAGTAGAGACATCACCTTGCCAACAAAGGTCCGTATAGTTAAAGCTATGGTTTTCCCAGTAGTAATGTATGGAAGGGCTGGGCTGGATGAATCCCAAGCCGGAATTAAGATTGCCGGAAGAAATATCAACAACCTCAGATATGCAGATGACACAACCTTGATGGCAGAAAGTGAGGAGGAATTAAAGAACCTTTTAATGAGGGTGAAAGAGGAGAGCGCAAAATATGGTCTGAAGCTCAACATCAAAAAAACGAAGATCATGGCCACTGGGCCCATCACCTCCTGGCAAATAGAAGGGGAAGAAATGGAGGCAGTGAGAGATTTTACTTTCTTGGGCTCCATGATCACTGCAGATGGTGACAGCAGCCACGAAATTAAAAGACACCTGCTTCTTGGGAGAAGGGCAATGACAGGCCTAGACAGCATCTTGAGAAGTAGAGACGTCACCTTGCCAACAAAGGTCCGTATAGTTAAAGCCATGGTTTTCCCAGTAGTGATGTATGGAAGTGAGAGCTGGACCATAAAGAAGGCTGATCGCCAAAGAATTGATGCTTTTGAATTATGGTGCTGGAGAAGACTCTTGAAGACCCATGGACAGCAAGAAGATCAAACGCATCCATTCTTAAGGAAATCAGCCCTGAGTGCTCACTGGAAGGACAGATTGTGAAGCTGAGGCTCCAGTACTTTGGCCACCTCATGAGAAGAGAAGACTCCCTGGAGAAGACACTGATGCTGGGAAAGATGGAGGGCACAAGGAGAAGGGGGTGACAGAGGACGAGATGGTTGGATAGTGTTTTCAAGGTTACCAGCATGAGTTTGACCAAACTGCAGGAAGTAGTGGAGGACAGAGGTGCCTGGCGTGCTCTGGTCCATGGGGTCACGAAGAGTCGGACACGACTAAACGACTAAACAACAACAAATGTATGGAAGTGAGAGCTGGACCATAAAGAAGGCTGATCGCCGAAGAATTGATGCTTTTGAATTATGGTGCTGGAGGAGACTCTTGAGAGTCCCATGGACTGCAAGAAGTTCAAACCTCTCCATTCTTAAGGAAATCAGCCCTGAGTGCTTACTGGAAGGACAGATCCTGAAGCTGTGGCTGCAATACTTTGGCCACCTCATGAGAAGAGAGGACTCCCTGGAAAAGACCCTGATGTTGGGAAAGATGGAGGGCACAAGGAGAAGGGGACGACAGAGGACGAGATGGTTGGATAGTGTTCTTGAAGCTACCAGCATGAATTTGACCAAACTGCGGGAGGCTGTGGAAGACAGGAGTGCCTGGCGTGCTCTGGTCCATGGGGTCACAAAGAGTCGGACACGACTAAATGACTAAACAACAACAACAACAAGCCAGAGAGAACACCACATGCCTGTTGGATCAATCCATCAACCTCTGATGGGTGATTTAGGAGGATTGGGTCCGGCATCACTTTCGCTGCCCGGGTGTGCCATTATCCATTCTCAGCAGAGTTACATCTCAACTCAGCTCCTTCCTTGGAAGTGTCTTCAAGGTTGAAGGTACACACAGTTGTCAATAAACACTCACTGATGCCATAAAGATTCAGTCAAGTGTAGAGGTTTACTTGACAGGTATAAAAGCATATTGGTAGCCAATATACACAGTCATTCCTTGGTTTTCGAACAGCTCAGTTCTCGAACGTTTTGGCTCCCGAACGCCGCAAACCCAAAAGTGACTGTTCCGGTTTGCGAACTATTTTTGGAAGCCGAACGTCCGATGGGGCTTCCGATTGGCTGCATTAGCTTCCTGCAGCCAATCAGAAGGCGCGCTTTGGTTTCCGAATGTTTTGGAAGTCGAACAGACTTCCGGAACGGATTCCGTTCGGCTTTCAAGGTATGACTGTACAGACGTTCACCCCTGTCATGATCAAGGCATGCTTAGAATACAACAGGAGACCAAGACTCTCTCTCTCTCCACTTCTCTCGCCGCAAGAGACTCACAACAAGTTAGAACAAGTTGCACAGAAGCATTGTTATCAGTACTTCCTGTCATACTGCGCGCATCCAAAGAACAGTTCTCACAGAAAGCTTCATTGCACAGACAAAACAAACTCAGCCTTCTGCTGCTTCTTGAAACTTCTGCCCTGTTCTCTGTTTCTGGAACAAATTATTCTCACACACAGAGAGAATATCCAACTATGCCTGCCTACCCTCCAACATTCCTCAGATGACAGCAGGGACAATTCATTCTACATCAGTGTCCCCTCCCCTGGGTCATCTATTTACACCCACTGTCAATGAATATGGGGAAAGGGTGGGGCTGGCTGAGTTGGCCCCATGGCTGTTATCAAGAGGCGTATGTAACAATACCGTGCCGGCAGTTGTCTTGGTTATATGTGGGAGCCTTAGAATACCAAAACTGTGAGGCTTCCATCAGCCCACCTTGAGCATCAGAAGAGGCACCCATGCCAGATGTTTGCAATGTAGCACTTCTCCACCAGCAATGTGGTCTCTATGGTTGGTGGCTATGACTGCAGAAGGGCCCTGCCCCCTCCCCAAGGGTCCCACTATGCTACCGTGAGGGGCCGTGACGCCGACGCCACCTCCTCTTCCCCACTTGCAGAATTCGAGAAGACATCGTGAGAAGTCAGGATGGCTTAAGGGTTTTCATGACCCTGCTCTGGAGGATAGGACTCAAACCCATGGCTTCAAGTTACAAGAAAGGAGATTCTGACTAAACATCAGGGGAAATTTTCTGAGAGGAAGAGCAGTCTCCCTCAGGAGGTGGTGGACTCTCCTTCCTTAGAAGTTTTTAAGAAGAGGTTGGATGGTCATCTGTTGTGGATGTACGTTTCCGAGCACAATTCAAAGTGATAGTGCTGACCTTTAAAGCCCTAAATGGCCTCAGTCCAGTATACCTGAAGGAGCGTCTCCACCCCCATTGTTCTGCCCGGACACTGAGGTCCAGCTCTGAGGGCCTTCTGGCAGTTCCCTCACTGCAAGAAGCCAAGTTACAGGGAACCAGGCAGAGGGCCTTCTCGGTGGTGGCACCCGCCCTGTGGAACGCCCTCCCACCAGATATCAAAGAGAACAACAACTACCAGACTTTTAGAAGACATCTGAAGGCAGCCCTGTTTAGGGACGCCTTTAATGTTTGATATATTACTGTATTTTAATATTTGCTTGGAAGCCGCCCAGAGTGGCTGGGGAAGCCCAGCCAGATGGGCAGGGTATAAATAAATGATGATGATGATGATGATGATGATAATGTATTTATATCCCACCCTCCCCAGCCAAAGCGGGGCTCAGAGCAGCTAACAACAGTAAAATAATACAACATTCTAAAATCATTTCATTATAAAATCAGTTCAAATCAAATTCATGGGCTACAGTTCTGTGAGGATTGCCAAAGGAGGGGGTCAGGCTGTGCCCTGGCCAAAGGCCTGGTGGAACAGCTCTGTCTTGCAGGCCCTGCGGAAAGATGTCAAATCCCGCAGGGCCCTAGTCTTTTGTGACAGAGCGTTACACCAGATTGGGTCCACAGCCGAAAAAGCCCTGGCTCTGATTGAGGCCAGCCTAACCTCCCTGTGGCCCGGGATCTCCAAGATGTTTTTGTTTGAAGACTGTAAGGTCCTCCGTGGGACATACCAGGAGAGGTGATCCCATAGGTACGAGGGTCCTAGGCCGTATAGGGCTTTAAAGGTTAAAACCAGCACCTTAAACCAGATCCTGTACTCCACCAGGAGCCAGTGCAGCTGGTATAGCACTGGGTGAATGTGATCCCGCAGCAAAGACCCCGTAAGGAGTCTCGCTGCGGCATTCTGCACCCGCTGGAGTTTCTGATGATGCTCTAGCTGAGATTCCTGCATTGCAGGCGGTTGGACTGTGTGACTCTTGGAGTCATCAACAAGCTTGCTCCATCTTCCATGGTACAGCCCTTGAGATATTTGAAGATGGCTCTCATATCTCCTCTCTGTCTCCTTTTCCCCAGGCTAAACATACCCAGCTCCTTCAACCGCTCCTCATCCATCTGGGAGTCCAACAGTTATCTCAGTTGGTTAGAGCGTGATGCTGAGAATGCCGGGGTCGTGGGTTTGATCCCCGTACAGACCACCTGCATATTCCTGCCTTGCAGAGGGTTGGACTAGACGACCCTTGGGGTCCCTTCTACGATTCTGTGATCTGAAGGGCCCACAGCGTAGCCACCCCTGGGGTGATCCTGGGTTAGAACCGGAAAGCTTTGGCCTCCCCTTCTGTGGAACGGTTGCAAAGATCAAGCTGTTCACCTGGCATACAAACAAGGTATTAAAAGCAATTCTGGGTGTTTATTGCTGGCGTGGAAACTCTCCATGGTGAGGATCAGAAGGGATGGCATAGTAACCAGAGCTCTGTGCTACAGGAGAGCGAGAGAAAGCGTTATCGCAAGCAAAGGCCTGGGGAGGTGCAGATAAGCAAGAACATAGACTGCTCAGTCCCATTAAAGTTTGTCATGCACCAAATGTTTGTGGGGGGGGGGGAGAACTGAAGTAGAACAAGGGGATTTCTGGACGGCCTTAACTTCAAGGATGTAAAATGAAGCTGAAAGGAATTTGCTCCCCTTACCTTTCCCCCCCACCCCCCAAAAATAATAATAATCCAAATTTCATCTATATTTCTGAAAAGAATGTTTTTATTCATTTTTTCAAATAACCGTAACATGATGATACAGCCCATAGCAAACCAACAGAAAACAAACAAACCAAAATTGGGGCAGAGATTCCAGGAAAAGGGATAACAACCTGGGACATCGTAGGAGTGAGGACCTGACTTTACACTCACACATACGTTGGCTGAAGATGCCAGAGATCAGCTAAGCAAGTCTTTTGATATCCTTCTGGTCATCTTGGTGGTCTTTGATCTAAGGCATGGGTAGCGGGTGGCGCTGTGGGTTAAACCACAGAGCCTAGGACTTGCCAATCAGAAGGTCGGCGGTTCGAATCCCCGCGACAGGGTGAGCTCCCGTTGCTTGGTCCCTGCTCCTGCCAACCTAGCAGTTTGAAAGCACATCAAAGTGCAAGTAGATAAATAGGTACCGCTCCAGCAGGAAGGTAAACGGTGTTTCCGTGCGCTGCTCTGGTTCGCCAGAAGTGGCTTAGTCATGCTGGCCACATGACCTGGAAGCTGTACGCCGGCTCCCTCAGCCAATAAAGAGAGATGAGCGCCGCAACCCCAGAGGCGGTCAGAGACTGGACCTAATGGTCAGGCGTCACTTTACCTTTATGGGTAGGCAAACTAAGGCCTGGGGGCCGGATCCAGCCCAATCACCTTCTCAATCCGGCCCGCAAACGTTCCAGGAATCAGCGTGTTTTCACATGTGTAGAATGTGTCCTTTTATTTAAAATGCATCTCTGGGTTATTTGTGGGGCCATAGGAATTCGTTCTTTTTTCTTTCTTTCTTTTCAAAATATAGTCCGGCCCCCACACAAGGTCTGAGGGACAGTGGACCGGCCCCTTGCTCAAAACGTTTGCTGACCCCTGATCTACAAAATTAACTAACACAACAGAACTGTACCAAACTTTGTAAACTGAGTGATATGCACTGGACTCGTCAATTTCTCCACCAGGGCTTAAGAATATAAGATGAGCCTGCTGGGTCAGGGCCCATATAGTCTAGCATCTGACAATATTCCATACCCTGTTGAGTTATGCAGTCAATGAAAGACCACCCAATACTTGGCTATCTCTTTGAAGGTGAAATATTCTGCAAATATTCTCTGGATGTGTGGATAATATTAGATCCTTAGCATCTGCATTTGACAGCCACAGATTTCGTGGTAGCTCCTAGGTGGCTGCTGCAGTGGACATATAACAGTATCAGATCCATGACTTGCAGTAGAATTGCCTGGATTTTAGATTACCTTCATTCATCCATTCATTTAGCCAATCGAGAGAGCAGAAATTCACATTTTGAGAACTGCTTCTGACTCCAAAATGCGAATGCTGGATTTTGAGGCTAGCTTTCAACAACAAAAATATAGCTTGCAAAATTTGAAATGTCATAAAGTGGCTGGGGCAACCCTGCCAGATGGGCGGGGTATTATTATTATTATTATTATTATTATTATTATTATTATTATTACAGTGGTACCTCGGGTTACAGAATCTGCTTCAGGTTACAGAATCTGCTAACCCAGAAATAGTACCTCAGGTTAAGAACTTTGCTTCAGGATGAGAACAGAAATCGCGCGGCGGCGGCAGCAGGAGGCCCCATTAGCTAAAGTGGTACCTCAGGTTAAGAACAGTTTCAGGTTAAGAACGGACCTCCAGAACGAATTAAGTACTTAACCCGAGGTACCACTTTATTATTACTATTATTATACCACTTCTAAGAGGGGTCACCTGCATCTTCACCATCCCAGTTCTTCAGCAAATCTTGATTCTGTCTGGGCTGTCATTGGGCCCAAACTACGGTACATGTTAGATTTATATTGCATGTCTTTCACCAAAGAATTCTGGAAACTGTAGTTTGTTCTGGGTTCTGGGAACTGTAGCTCTGTGAGAGGTAAACTACATTTCCCAGGCTTCTTTTGGGGATGAAGTGTGCTTTAAATGTATGGTGTAGATGCAACTATAGTAACAAAAGCATCCAAAGGACATCAGGTTGGGGAAAGCCAGTGTGGTGTAGTGGTTAGAGGGTTGGACTATGACCTGGGAGACCAGGGTTTGAATCTGCACTCAGCCTTGAATCTCACAAGGATGACCTTGGGCCAGGCCTAGCCTACCTCACAGGGTAGTTGTGAAGATAAAATGTGGAGGAAGAGAACCATATGCACCATCTTGAGGAAAAAGGGGTATATTGATGTTGTGGTTGGCATTTCTCTGTCTCAAGAGACAATGAAATGGACTTCCAAGAGGCACCATCCAACCATCTTAGGGATTCCACTCTGGATTTATGTAAGGTTTACTCCTGAGCTTTTTCTTCTCTTGAAGGTGTCCCACAAGACAGTGGAGGTTCAGGATCAGAGTTTTCCTTCTCCTAGATGGGCTCCTAGATGGAGAGCCAGTGTGGCGTAGTGGTTAAGAACAGTGGACTCGTAATCTGGTGAACCGGGTTCGCTTCCCCGCTCCTCCACATGCAGCTGCTGGGTGACCTTGGGCCAGTCACACTTCTCTGAAGTCTCTTGGCCCCACTCACCTCACAGAGTGTTTGTTGTGGGAGAGGAAGGGAAAGGAGAATGTTAGCCGCTTTGAGACTCCTTAGGGTAGTGATAAAGCAGGATATCAAATCCAAACTCTTCTTCTTCTTCTCCCTTCCCAGGTGGAAGAGCCCCACCTGCCCCTATATAGATATAATAAATCATAAATAAATGAAGTCTTCTGTCTCGCACCCACAAATTTCGCTACAGGCCTATGAACGGTTCTCAGCTAGACTTGTTTTGGCCCTTCATGGATCTCTGTTGCTTATTTTATCGCCCCGTTTGTACAAATAACAGTATCAAGAGACAATGTCACCGTGGGCAACTCACCTTCCAACACAGTGCTCTTGGCTACTGCAAATAACCCTCCCCGTCGTCGGTTAAGATCAAGTTGTCTCTGTGTTTCTCCGCGCAGCTGTCTGAAACAAACATGAAGGGGAAAACACTCTTTGGCACACTGAAACCATGAAATGCATGCAAAAAAAACAACAACAACCCAGGACTTAATTAAAATTGCCTTTTCAAATTATGCTGCTGGAAGAGGGCAAAGTAACCGCATCCCGAATTGTTCCAACACTGCTGGAGCCCAGCGAAAACTCCATTCATCCTATGTATGGGATGCTACAACATCAAAGGGAAACATTTAGCCCCCTCCCCAACACACACACCAAAAAAAAAAAAAGGCATTTCTTGTCTTTTTGTGCTGTGTAAATCATCTCCAGCATTGGAGCCATTGTCTCCTCTCCCTACATCTGAAGCCTCCTGCGGGAAAGTAGCAGCGAATCGAATCTGAGCATGTAAATCAGGTGGCAGGGGGAAAGGGGGGGATTGGTCTTGCAGCTGGTGATGTCATGGTGGTGACATCATCCACAGGACCTATGGACCATGGAGTAGTGATGGTCTACTGAACTGGAGCGGGAGATGACCAAAAAACAATGAAGCCGTGGGCTTAAGCCAGGGCTGGGGAGATGAAGCAACATGAACCTGCCTGATGAGAATTAGTGCCCCTCCAGTCTAGGGATGGGGAGAAGTTTGGTTCTGCTTGCATTTTGCAGCGAAGTTACGAAATCCGAACTGTGTTTGGAAGGTTGAGGTACTTCCACCATAAAATGTGGAAGCTTTACTCTCGGTCTAGGAGATGCACCCGTTAGGTCCCTTCTGGCTTTCTGCCCTTTCCAGCACTGATATCCTCCTGCTGCTACCAATCTGGTATTTACCACCAACATATGACGGTAGAATAAGCCCTTGAAAAGGCTGGGCAAGAGGGGAGACCCACCCAGAGAGTAAATTCTCTTTTTCAGAAGGGATTGGTGGGTGGGTGTATGTTTTCACCCCCTGAAATAAATCTCCCAGAGCTTTCCAGCCTAGAGAAAGCTTAAAGACAGTCAATGGAGAACAGGGAGAGGAAATGACAAAACATTATGACAGGGGACACTGTAAAACAGACATTGTGGAAATCAGCCGAGAGCAGAACAGGTTTGATGTCAGTCACCGTGTGGGAGTTCATGTCAAGAATAAGATTATTTTCTTTCTAAAGGAAACGCCATTGTAACAGCTCAACTGAGATGGAGAAATCCCTCACCACGCTCCTGACTCAGAATTCTCAAATTCACGCGGAGGTTTTCAAACAGAAAAAGGTACGTCCAAGTGCAGTCCTGGAACCTGTCTAAAAACAGCAAGGGCAAGCCTGAAATCAATGAAGTGGAGAGCACCTCTGAGCATGCACAGAGGGCCGTTGCCTTCGCTGCTGGATTTGTCATGTCTAAGCCGAAGCAACGTTGCAGTTGCCTCCGCTTCGCCTGACCCCTTTCTCTGATACTCACTCTGCCATTGCAGTGGTACCTCGGGTTAAGTACTTAATTTGTTCCAGAGGTCCGTACTTAACCTGAGGTCTGTTCCTAACCTGAAACTGTTCTTAACCTGAAGCACCACTTTAGCTAATGGGGCCTCCTGCTGCCGCTGCGCTGCCGGAGCACGATTTCTGTTCTCATCCTGAAGCAAAGTTCTTAACCCGAGGTACTATTTCTGGGTTAGCGGAGTCTGTAACCTGAAGTGTATGTAACCTGAAGCGTATGTAACCCGAGGTACCACTGTACTCATTTAGAATTAGAAAAATTCCCTAAGTTATGTGATGGACAGGAACAAGAAAAGACAAGACAAGGTGACATGACAAGGAGTTTATAAAATAATGAAAGGCCCAGAGAAAGAGGACAGAGGGGAGTTTTTCTCTCTTTCTCTTAACACTAGAAGTCATAGGCATCCAATGAAACAGAATGTTGGACAATTCAGGCCAGATCAAAGAAAGTACTTCTTTGTGCATCATGTAGTTAAACTATGGAACTCACTTCCACTGGAGGCAGCAATGTTCACCAACCTGGTTGGCTTTCAAAGTGTTGGTTGGCAGGCTTCCCATAGGCATCTGATTTGCCACTGTGAAAACAGGATGCTGGACTGGATGAGCCATGGGCCTGATCTGGCAGCAGGTTCTTTTCCTGTTGTTATGGCAAATTGGGGAGTCTGTGCCCCTATGGGGCAGACATCTTCTCCCCCCACCAAAACAATTTCAAAGGAAGGAAATGCATGTTACAGTCACAGTACAGTCACTTCCTGGGATAATTTATCTATATATCATCTATCTATCTATCTATCATCTATCTATCATCTATCTATCATCTATCTATCAGAGCCAGTGTGGTGTAGTGGTTAAGAGCGGTAGTCACGTAATCTGGGGAACTGGGTTCGCTTCCCCGCTCCTCCACATGCAGCTGCTGGGTGACCTTGGGCCAGTCACACTTCTTTGAAGTCTCTCAGCCCCACTCACCTCACAGAGTGTTTGTTGTGGGGGAGGAAGGGAAAGGAGAATGTGAGCCGCTTTGAGACTCCTGAAGGGGAGTGAAAGGCGGGATATCAAATCCAAACTCTTCTTCTTCATCTATCTATCTATCTATATCTATCTATCTATCTATCTATCATCTATCTATCATCTATCATCTATCATCTATCTATCTATCTTCTATCATCTATATCTCCTGGCTGGCCAAAAAGCTGCTCTAAGGCGCTGCAAACAAAGGAAGCAGGCAGCCTTCAGACCAACTTCTAAGTGCAGAACAGTGGTTTCCTCACTGCAAGAAGCAAAGTTATAGGGAACCAGGCAGAGGGCCTTCTCAGTAGTGGCACCCTCCCAGTGGAACGCCCTCCCATCAGGTGTCAAGGAGATAGAGAATTACACAACTTTTAGAAGACATTTGAAGGCTGCCCTGTATGAGGAGGTTTTTAATGTTTGGTGTTTTTAGTATGTTTTTAGATATGCTGTACGCCACCCAGAGTGGCTGGGGAAACCCAGCCAGATGGGAGGGATATAAATAATAAAATTATTATTATTAATTGTTGTTGTTGTTGTACTTTAGCTGGACTTCCGTTCGACGCAACAAAGCAATTATATTCTGAGGGAAGAGCTGATACTTAGGATCACTTAACCCAGATTTATTATGCCTTATCTGCTGAGAGACCCTGAGTAGGCACTCTTATTTTATCAATTTACGTTAATAACACATCACTGAGCCGCAGGATTTCAGCAAAAAGGAGAGGAAAGGAAAACCAGCAAGACCACACAAGGCTGAAGCCTGCCTGCCCCGGCCTCTTTAACCCTAAAATGCAATGTTTCTATGATTTTAATTGACCTCCCAAGTTGCATTAAGGAATTCAAATAAGCCTCCCTTGCTCCCCTGCCTTCGTCTACATACCAATAAATGGAATGCAACCCAGGCAAAAACAAAACACCCGTATTTTTTGTGGTGTGTTCCCTTGTGTGTAAGGGATTTCCTTCGGAAAGAGAGACACTCTCCAGATAGGAGCTGTGTTAGGTCGCAAGCCTTGCAGTTAAAATAGTGGAGTGAGTTGGCAACCCAGATTCAGTGCTACAGCTGTGTCTGTGTGCCCGATTGCAATGGCAGGGTTAGTACTAATAACAATGATAATGATAATAATTTGGGGGGGGGGGTTTGTATCCCGCCCGTCTGACTGGGTTGCCCCAGCCACACCAACAGAATATAAAAGAGCACAACAAAACATCAAACATCAAAAGCTTTCTGATCCAGAGCTGCCTCCAGATGTCTTTTAAAGGTTGTGTATTTATTTGTCTCCTTGACACGGGGAGGGTGCCACTACCGAGAAGGCCCTCTGCCTGGTTCTCTGTAACTTCACTTCTTGCAATGAGGGAACCGCCGGAAGGCCCTCAGAGCTGGTCCTTGGGGTCTGGGTTGAACGATAGCGGTGGAGACGCCTTAAATGGGGTTTCCCATTGAGACATCTGCTTGGCCACTGTGGATGCTGCTTGGCCACAGGGTGCTGGATTACATGGGCCACCTTTGACCTGATCCAGCAGCCAGGATGTTCTTGTGTTCAATAAGTTATATTGGACAACGTAAGTAAGATCAATTTCTGGACACTGCAAAGAGGCAGCCGCTAAATTGTACCTCTGCTTCCCCTCATCCCAATGGGATCTCCATTGTTGTTGTTTAGTCATTTAGTCATGTCCGACTCTTCGTGACCCCCTGGACCAGAGCACGCCAGGCACTCCTGTCTTCCACTGCCTCCCGCAGTTTGGTCAAACTCATGCTGGTAGCTTCGAGAACACTGTCCAACTATCTCGTCCTCTGTCGTCCCCTTCTCCAATAGCCTCTTTTATTTCTCCCACATAAACAACAGCTGCCATTTGGTGATGCTGGAGAAGACTCTTGAGAGTCCCATGGACTGCAAGAAGATCAAGCCTCTCCATTCTTAAGGAAATCAGCCCTGAGTGCTTACTGGAAGGACAGATCCTGAAGCTGTGGCTGCAATACTTTGGCCACCTCATGAGAAGAGAGGACTCCCTGGAAAAGACCCTGATGTTGGGAAAGATGGAGGGCACAAGGAGAAGGGGACGACAGAGGATGAGATGGTTGGACAGTTTGAGTTTGCGAAGCTACCAGCATGAGTTTGACCAAACTTCGGGAGGCAGTGGAAGACAGGAGTGCCTGGCGTGCTCTGGTCCGTGGGGTCACGAAGAGTCGGACACGACTAAATGACTAAACAACGACAATGTTATGCTACTGAAGTGAGAGCAAGACTTGCCCTCAGTCCCCGATATTAAGGGTCTATCCATATCTCAGTTTAACACAGATTGTGAACTTACTGGGCCTCCTTTAATTCTGCCTCGTCTGTGCAGAATTCTTCTCCCAACTATTTCCTTCCCAGATTTTCTCCTCTCTAAATCTGAAAGTTCCCTATACTCCCCCCCCCCAATAATTTTTTATTGTTTTTCCTTTAAATACAGGAACAATGTATAATTACAGTAACTTGTCCAGTGGTTTCATCAGTGCCGGATTAAACCTGTGGAGGCCCCTAGGCAGTCGAAATCTCAGGTGGGCCCTCACAAACGATCTCCTAGTGCATTTTTGTTTTTACCAACCAACAGGATCAAGATCAAATCAATATTATTTTGTCGTGGGGCCCCGGTGCCTACTCTGCCCATTTGGTAATCCAGCACTGAGTTTATTTGTGCATTAGCAATTTAACTAGCCTCTCCACAGAGACTCTTGTGTTGAGGGTGGAATAAAAGTGTCTTCTGTCTCATTTATAAAGCAAAAGGACGGGAGTCCACATCTCACCCAAAGTGTCTATCCTTGAAGTACCTTTAATTACTCTTCTGTGGCAAGTAAGGCGTTTGGAGAGAGCCACATTCCAAATGTTATTTAACGAGATTTCAATACTTTGGAAATCCAAAAAGGAGAGCTACATCGGTTGCATAGAAAACCTCCAGAGTAAGGAGCAGAAATTGGGGGACAACATCAATTGGAGGAAAATGTTGCATGGATGAGAGGGAACCAAAAGAGACACAAATGATCCACATTCAGCCAAGGTCCCTAGATGGTCCCTCAGTGATCTCATCCCTGTTGTCAGGGATCTAGTTGTTGGGGTGCACTGTGTCCCTAACACAAGCTGCCTTGCTCCACGGGGTGGAGTGTGCAAACAGTCTGTCCGCAGCACCCTATAGCTGACTGCTAGTAAACACTGAACGGACCGTGCCAAATGGTAATCCTCTTTGAGCCATTTATTTCAACAAGGAAAAACTGAAGCCTGCGCTTTCATCTCTCTCCTGCCGAAACCAAAGAGGTTTAATTAAAAGTGCTCAACTTGGTCCAGGCCAGGCTCTTGGTAAATAAGCTGCCATATTTAGAAGCCTTCCCCCAACCTGATGCCATCCATATCTTGCTGGGACTACAGTTCCCATCCTCCTCCTGGCCATTAGCTTTGCCGGCGGGGGCTGATGGGAGTTGTTGTCTGACAACAAGCCTCTGATGCTAAAAGCAACTCCGGGCCCCTGCGGCTGCCACTGACCTTTCTTGCAATGTTGTCGGGGCATCACTGTTACCTGTTTATTCATTACGATACAATACGATACGATGATACGATACGATACGATAATCTTTATTGCCATTGTCCCATACAGAACAACAAAATCGAAAAAAATCTACACCAGACATTCAAAAACCAGCAAGCCTGCTATCCCAGCTATCCCAGCCTGGTTAGCCCCCCAAGAACTCTGATAAAAAGGTAAAGGTATTAGGTCCAGCCGTGGCCGACTCTGGGGTTGCGGCACTCATCTCGCTTTATTGGCCAAGGGAGCCGGTGTACAGCTTCCAGGTCATGTGGCCAGCAGGACTAAGCCGCTTCTGGCAAACCAGAGCAGCGCATGGAAACGCCGTTTACCTTCCTGCCAGAGCGGTACCTATTTATCTACTTGCACTTTGACGTGCTTTTGAACTGCTAGGTTGGCAGGAGCAGGGACTGAGCAACGGGACCTCACCCCGTTGCGGGGATTCGAACCGCCGACCTTCTGATCGGCAAACCCTAGGCTCTGTGGTTTAACCCACAGCACCACCCGCGTCAAAAACTCTGATACCCCATAATTAAATACAATATACTCCCATAGAGACTCCTTACACTGTTTTTAAAACCAAAATCGCATTTGAATAGAAACTGTTTCTCAGGCGGCTAGTCCTAGTCTTTATAACCCTGTACCTTCTTCCAGAAGGCAGAAGCTGAAAGAGATCATTTCCGGGGTGCGCACTATCCTGCGCTATCTCTGCAGCTTTCTTATGGCACCTGGAAGCGTAGATTTGATCCAAGGTGGGAAGAGTGCACCCAATTATTCTCTCCGCATTTATATCCTGCCTGTTCCTCCAAGGTGCTTGAGGCCTAACCTACCTCACAGGGTTGTTGTGGGGAATAAATGAGGAAGGGGAGAACCGTGCGTGCCACCCCCACCTCCACGTAGCAAAAATGCTTGCCTGTGCAGAGGCCACCGGGGGAAAAACACAGCCTGAGCTATATGGCATTTCAGGGCATTACAGAACACCCTGTATAGAGGCTTGCTTATACCAGTGCCACTAGAAAACCAGTCTGAAGGAAGATCTGGTGACAAGGCATCACAGGGGCCCCATGTCATTCTCAAGCCTGGTGGCAGCAGCGTCAGACCCTCCAAGTGTCCCTATTTTCCAGGGACGTCCCTGATTTAGAGAAGCCGTCCTGGTTTCCAATTTGATCCCGGAATGTCCCACTTTTCCTTAAAGGTAAAGGGACCCCTGACCATTAGGCCCAGTCGTGGCCGACTCTGGGGTTGCGGCGCTCATCTCACTTTATTGGCCAAGGGAGCCGGCATACAGCTTCCGGGTCATGTGGCCAGCATGACTAAGCCACTTCTGGCGAACCAGAGCAGCACACGGAAACACCATTTACCTTCCCGTTGGAGCGGTACCTATTGATCTACTTGCGCTTTGACGTGCTTTCGAGCTGCTAGGTTGGCAGGAGCAGGGACCGAGCAACGGGAGCTCACACCATCGCATGATTTCGAACCGCCGACCTTCTGATCGGCAAGTCCTAGGCTCTGTGGTTTAACCCACAGCGCCACCCGCGTCCCCACATCCCCACTTTTCCTTAGGACGTCCCTACTTTCATCGGAGGAATGTTGGAGGGTTTGCAGCGTACGAATTCTCTGTTAGGCATAGCACCCAGTATGTTATCCCGCAACTTTGCAAAGAAGGAAAAGTCTCCCTCCCCTTTCTCTCCCTTTCAGTCTCCTGACTACGCAAAGTCCTCCTGAGGCTATTCCAGTTTCTGGCAGACCCCATCCGACCTCTGCATTCCACCCGCCATCCATCACATGCCGCTGAAGTTTTGGCATGTTTGCAAATTGCATGGAGCGAGGCCCTTCCAGACCAAGGCCTCTGTCGCGGATTCCGAACCATCCCTGCCAAGCAAGCTTTGCCTCCTTTCTCTCCCTCTCTCCCCAGCCCCCCTCCCCCTTTGCAACTCCCTACTTCATCTTTTTCATTGAGTTCTGCGTGGCGACCAACACATTCTTTAGCCCAGGCTGTAGTAGGCATGGAAACTGCTTCCTAGCTGCAAGCTGACTTAAAAAAAAGAAAAGGGGAAAAAACCACACAACTGTGTTTCACACCCATCACCACGTCCTTCCTCCAGGGGCCCCCTCCTCCTCACCCCACCTTCCAGTCCCCCCCCCCCCGCAGCAATTTAAAATGCACCCAGTGTATCTTGTTTGGTGCATGGGCGAGGGATGCCTGCGACAAATTGCCCAGACACAACCAAGTTGCAATAGCCATTGCATTCAGAGACTCTCTGAATTCCTGGGCCGAGGGGGGGGGCGGTTCTGATAGCTGCGACTCTGCGACTCTGAGCTGTTCTCAAAACAGTTGCTGTGTTGACTTTGTCTAATTGCAGGGGAGGGGCTTTGGGGAGCTGTGATGGGCAGCCTTAAAGCCCCAGCAGGGTGGCTGGGAACACCACACAGAGCTGAACAATCTGACTGACAAAGCACTTGCTTGGTGGGGTGGTTTAAAAAAACAAAAAAACAAAACCAGCCAAATCCTCATTTTCCCTCCCTCCTTCCCCTGGCCAAAAAAAAAAAAAAAAGTAAGGAAAATCAAGGCTGCATAACTTTATCCCATGTTGAATTTTCAAATAACTAAGTGCCAACTTGTCTGTCAAAATTAATAGGGCATTGCTTCTTCATATAGGAGTGTGGGGAGGAGAAGGAGGGGGGGTGCTGGTTTCTCGCCTGTCTTATTCATTTATTCATTGCTAACCAATATGATGTGCCTGCTAAATTTTATTTAGGAAAAGAGCGATAGGATGCTAATGTTTGGATTTCAAAGGAGCAGCTACTCAAGCAGTACTAAGAGAGAGAGAGAGAAAGAACCGGGGTGGGGTGGGGTGGGGAGGGCGCCTCTTGCTCCAGAGGACGAAAAAAATGCAGAGCAATCTCAAAATGAGGCTGGTTTCCCCCCAAAAGGACTGGATTTTATCCCATCACACATGCACACCCATCTGTAGGATGTTCCACCCACCCACTCAGAATATTTCTAAACCAATCCACAGTCTAGTTGATCAAAATGGATGGTTTTAAATGTTGCATCCAATGGAGTCCCAGGCCTGGGTGTCTAGGCCATTTTATTACAACTGAGCCGTGAATCGGGCTCTTCCTTTCAAGCATTGATTAATTTGCAGCGTTTTTGTGGGGTGATATAGATCATCAGCTGCATCGATCATTAAATAGACCTGATGGCAATTATTGCTTCCTAATATTGACTGCATTTTAGCTGCCGTGACTGATACAGACGACTGCTGGTTTAGCCATTTTTATGTTTTTTATATGGAACTCTGCTCTCTTTGGGGGGGGAAATCAGATGCTGTATCTCCCATTACGATCTCACTGAAACGTCCCTGCCTCCGTTTCTGCAGATCTGCTTTTTTCCAGTGAATTTCACAAATGATTTTATACTTGCCTGCTGAATCCAGCACATTTCCATTTGCAACCAGTTGGAGCTGGAGGCAGCAATACTTTTGAATACCACCTTCTTCTTCTTCTTCTTCTTCTTCTTCTTCTTCTTCTTCGGCGATCACTTGTAGCCGAGTAAGATCGTCTTCCATAAACAAAATATTAACAGTGAATCCGTAAGTGACTGTGGAAGCCAGTTCTGGATCCACACGTCTTTCCACAGTGGGGACATTGGTTTCCGTTCAGGAGTTGCTCACAGTGAGTGTTTGCCAAACGTGCCTTCTTCTTAGCACATTTCTCCCTTGCGTCCTGAGTTCGAGTGTCTTCAAAGCCCATGACATCTTTGGTAAAGGCTGTTCTCCAATTGAAGTGCTCACAGGCCAGTGTTTCCCAGTTGTGGGTGTCTGTACTACATTTTTAAAGATTTGCCTTGAGAGAGTCTTTAAACCTCTTTTATTGACCAATAGTATTACACTTTCCATTTTTAAGTTCAGAAAAGAGTAGTTGCTTTGGAAGATGATAATCAGGCATCCACACAACATGACTAGTCGAACAAGTTGATGTTGAAGAATCATTGCTTCGACACTGGTGATTTTTGCAACCACAGGAGGGGACAATGCTCTTGTGCTTGAATCCTGCTTGTAGATTTCCGATAGGTACAGTATGTGATCAGGCACTATGAGAACAGGACTAAATGAGGCATGGACCTCATCCAGGAAGAACTTCTTCTTTACTTATTTGCATACCATTGTTTACTTATTTATCATTTATGTACCTCAAGCCTTTGTACACTTGAAATGTATAAAGTGGTACCTTGGGATGCGAACAGGATTCGTTCCGGAGCCCTGTTCGCATCCCGAAGCGAACGTAACCCGTGTCCGCACATCTGCGCATGCGCGGATCACGTTTCGACTGAGACAAGGGCCCTGCAGGACTTGACATCTTTCCACAGGGCCTGCAAGACAGAGCTGTTCCACCAGGCCTTTGGTCAGGGCGCAGCCTGACTCCCTCCTTTGGCAATCTTTACAAAACTTTAGTTTATGGTTACCATAAATTTTGATTTTAATTAATTTTTATAATGTTTTTATAATGTTGCAATGTTTTAGTGTTGTTAGCCGCCCTGAGCCCGGCTTCGGCTGGAGAGGGCGGGATATAAATAAAATTTATTATTATTATTATTATTATTATTTTCTGCGCATGCGCGTGATGTCATTTTGATGGTTTGCACATGCGCGCGCAGCGAAACCCGGAAGTAATGTGCTCTGTTACTTCCGGGTCACCGCGGAGCGCAACCCGAATTTGCCTAACCCAAAGCGTATTCATCCTGAGGTATGACTGTACTGGTAACTTGCATTTATGGACTGCACCAGAAAACATCACAAGGAAGATCAGACAATATATGAAAAAATAAAAATGAAATGCAAAACTTTAAATTCTACTAAGCAGGGTTTGACCTCTGCTCGTCCAAGACCCAGACAGGTACCCACAAACACGCCTTTCCCTCAATCATCCCACATGTGCTCATGTTCATCCACTTGTACACGCCAGCCTGAAGACACATCCTCTTTCTCCATAATTACCAGTTCCAACAATCTCCATGGCTAATATACAGGAAGACTGCGCTGCAATGCTGGCAGCCTAACATAATGAAGCTAGAACCAAATTTAATTGAGGACTTCTCCAACCCAAATAAAAACTTCATGGCATTCACCTGAACATTTGTTCACCTGGCTACTTGTTTCTGTTGGAAACACGCCCTGGACAGGCTACCAACTTCCCAAGTCTTCGGAGCGTCTCTCCGGTGGTCCTCTCTGGCTGTGCATCTCCCTCAGTCCAGAGAGACCAGTGACAAGCAACCCTTCTCTCCTGAGAAGAGCACGCTAATCTTCTGACTTACCATAGCAGAAGAAAGACTCAATCGTAGTTCTAAAACTACTTTTATTTACAGTCTATATACAGAGACTTCACCAGTACATCTGTGCTCTTTGAACACCAGTACAGTGGTACCTCAGGTTAAGTACTTAATTCGTTCCAGAGGTCCGTACTTAACCTGAAACTGTTCTTAACCTGAAGCACCACTTTAGCTTATGGGGCCTCCTGCTGCTTCCACGCCGCCGGAGCACAATTTCTGTTCTCATCCTGAAGCAAAGTTCTTAACCTGAAGCACTATTTCTGGGTTAGCGGAGTCTGTAACCTGAAGCGTCTGTAACCTGAAGCGTATGTAACCCGAGGTACCACTGTACAGAACTACGGCACAAACAGAAGTGAAACCAACTTCCAACAGTACAGGAAGAGATAATACAGACCTCCTTTCTCACGCTTTCTCAGACACTCACATGATGTACACAAATCATAGTACCACAGTACTCGCTGCAGCAGCTCGGATAGATAAAAATCCTAACAATTTTGTCCTTGAAGGTTACACAGCTTCAGTGATTGCCTCAGCTTCTTGCTGCTGTAGGTGCTTTCAGGAGATATTTGGTGTGTCCTGCAATGCTTGGCACCTGATCTCCGTAAATAATAATAATAATAATAATAATAATAATAATAATAATAATTTATTATTTATACCCCACCCATCTGGCTGAGTTTCCCCAGCCACTCTGGGCGGCTTCCAATTAAGTGTTAAAAACAATACAGCATTAAATATTAAAAAATTCCCTAAGCAGGGCTGCCTTCAGATGTCTTTTAAAGAGAAGATAGCTGCTTATTTTCTTCACATCTGAAGGGAGGGCTTTCCACAAGGCGGGTGCCACTACCGAGAAGGCCCTCTGTCTGGTTCCCTGTAACCTCACTTCTCGCAATGAGGGAACCGCCAGAAGGCCCTCGGAGCTGGATCTCAGTGTCCGGGCAGGTAAACAGGACCGAGGCCATTTAGGGCTTTTAAGGTCAGCACCAACACTTTGAATTGTGCTCGGAAACGTACTGGGAGCCAATGCAGATCTCTCAGGACCAGTGTTATGTGGTCCCGGCGGCCACTCCCAGTCACCAGTCTAGATGCCGCATTCTGGATTAATTGCAGTTTCCGGGTCACCTTCAAAGATAGCCCCACGTAGAGCGCATTGCAGTAGTCCAAGCGGGAGATAACTAGAGCATGCGCCACTCTGGCAAAACAGTCCGCAGGCAGGTAGCGACTCAGCCTGCATACCAGATGGAGCTGGTAGACAGCCACCCTGGACATAGAATTAACCTGCACCTCCATGGACAGCTGTGAGTCCAAAATGACTCCCAGGCTGCGCACCTGGTCCTTCAGGGGCACAGTTACCCCATTCAGGGCCAGGGAGTACCCCACACCCGCCCGTCCCCCCAAAAGGGTCCTTCTGTCTTGTCAGGATTCAACCTCAATCTGTTAGCCGCCATCCATCCTCCAACCGCCTCCAGGCACTCACACAGGACACCACTTTCTGGACACGGCCCAGGAGGAAGGAGCGGAACCACCGTATAACAGTGCCCCCAGCAAAGATACCATTGCAGAGCGTGCTCCTCCACACAGCACTATGGAACTTGCCCCTGCTGGAGGCAGTGATGGCCACCAGCTTTGATGATTTTAAAAGGTTGAACAATGGCCTCTAGCCATTGTCCAATCTCAGCTGGAGGCAGAAATGCTTCTGAATACCAGTTGCTGGCAACCACAGGAAGGTAGAGTGCTCTTGTGCCTGAATCCTTGTGGGTTCCTCACAGGAATCAGGTTACCCACTGTGAAAACAGGATACTCGACGAGATGGACCACTGGCCTGACCAGCAGATCTGCTAGGTTCTTGCGAGCAGTGAATGAGCAGCAATGAGACATCAGGTGGCAAAGCTGTGTGCGCTTCTCCTTCAACCTAAGGAAGCAAAATGTTCCAGACTATCTCTGAAAGAATGGTTTCAAGCCATGCTTGATTAAAAGACACTCCAAGTGCCCCAGTTTTCCAGGGACAGATTTACAGAAGCCATCCCAGTTTCTGACCTGATCCTGGAATGTCCCACTTTTAATACTAATATTACTACTACTAATAATAATTTATTAATTATACCACGTCCATCTGGCCAGGCCTCCCCAGCCACTCTGGGTGGTTTCTAACAGGATATTAAAAACACAAGAAAACATCAAACATTAAAACTTCCCTAAACAGGGCTGCCTTCTAAAAGTCAGATAGTTGTTTATTTCCTTGGCATCTGATGGGAGGGCGTTCCACAGGGCGGATGCCACTACCGAGAAGGCCCTCTGCCTGGTTCCCTGTAACCTCACTTCTCGCAATGAGGGAACCACCAGAAGGTCCTCGGAGCTGGACCTCAGTGTCCGGGCTGAGTAATGGGGGTGGAGACGCTCCTTCAGGTATACTGGACCCAGGCCATTTAGGGCTTTAAAGGTCAGGTCCATCACTTTGAATTGTTCTTGGAAACATACTGGGAGACAATGTAGGTCTTTCAGGACAATGTAGGTTTTTCTTTTCCTTGGGACAGGCATAGGCAACCTTCGGCCCTCCAGATGTTTTAGCCTACAACTCCCATGATCCCTAGCTAACAGGACCAGTGGTCAGAGATGATGGGAATTGTAGTCCAAAACATCTGGAGGGCCGAAGGCTGCCTATGCCTGCCTTAGGACATCCCTACTTTCACTGGATAAATTTTGGAGGGTCTGGAGTTATGTGACCCCTGATCCAAGAAGCTAAGTAACTATGCAGCCTTTAAATGACATCTGAAGGCAGCCCTGTATAGAGAAGCTTTTTAATGTTTAATGTTTTATTATGTTTTTATATAAATTGGAAGCCACCCAGAGTGGCTGGGGCTACCCAGTCAGATGGGTGGGGTAGAAAAAATATAATTATTATCATCATTACTATGGAATAGCAAGTCCCTGTTTTCATTGGAGAAATGTTGAAGGGTATGTTATTAACTTCTGGAATTCACTCCTGTAAGATGTAGTGATGGTTTTTGCCATGGAAATCTCTTAAGAATGAGCTGGTGAAATCTTTGGAGGGCAGGTCTATCAATGACTGAACCGCAGGAACAACATAGAGCGTTCAGGGTCAGGGGACAGTTCACCACCAAATGCCAAATTGCATGGAGCAATTGCTTCTGGACTTCCTGGGAGTATTATAGTCCCTCAGTAGCATGGGGGAGGTGCAAGGGGCAGTTGCCCCAGGTGCAAAATTGTTAGGGGCGCAAAATGTCAACACCCGGTGCTGCCTCAGTGCAGCTGGGAGCTTCCATCACCGGGCTCTGTTGAAAACGGCCTCTCCACGTGAACCAGGAAGTGACCTCTCCAGGCAAAGGAAGGACCCTTCTTTTCTTATCCCTGCGACTGCAATCTCCTGGGTGACACGGACACCATTAGGCAGTTGAATGCACATGCATACTCCGTTCCTGTCCCTCTTCCACCCCCTGGGATCTGGCAACCCACGCTATGCCACTGTAGTCCTTTGTTTTACAGATTCCCCACATCTGTTTCAGACTCGTTTTTCAAGACCACATCTGCTGAACTTAAAGCATCCTTCCCTGACTGGGGCTGATAAGAACTGTAGTCTAAAACATCTGGAAGACAGTTCACATCTAGTGAAGGCTGCCTTAAGGAATGGGAGTGCTCCTACAAAATGCCCACCTACACTTGTTACATATGTTATGCCACCTACATATTTACTCAGACACAGTGCTTTTTTCTTAAAAAAAAGTTTAGGGGTACTCTCATTTTGACTCAGGGAAATCACCATTTTATAGCTCAAATTGGGGGAAATAAATACAGTGGTACCTCGGGTTACAGACACTTCAGGTTACATATGCTTCAGGTTACAGACTCCGCTTACCCAGAAATAGTGCTTCAGGTTAAGAACTTTGCTTCAGGATGAGAACAGAAATCGTGCTCTGGCGGCGCGGCGGCAGCAGGAGGCCCCATTAGCTAAAGTGGTGCTTCAGGTTAAGAACAGTTTCGGGTTAAGAACGGACCTCCAGAACAAATTAAGTACTCAACCCCAGGTACCACTGTACAGTAAACACAACGAAACTAACCAATCGCCATGCTAGATTCCAACCCCTACTTCACACATTAAACCAGGCATAGGTAAACTCCGGCCCTCCAGATGTTTGGGACTACAATTCCCATCATCCCTGACCACTGGTCCTGTTAGCTAGGGATGATAGGAATTGTAGTCCCAAACATTTGGAGGGCCGCAGTTTGCCTATGCCTGTTTTACGCAATCAGCGGCAGCGCCCTGAACCTTCTTCCCACAACTCTTGTGCTGAGATTCCACTTTGGGGTTTCCCACAAGCGTCTGGTTTGGCCACTGAGGAAAGGATGTTGGACTATCCCTTTTTTATAAAGAATAATTGCAGCTTGGGGACAATTTGGGGGAGGGGAGGTACAGCTTGATAGGGGAGAGTTGCGGCGAGCAGTTGCTGCCCTTGGTGGTCGGTGTGGTTTGCAAATGGGCCCCCAAAATATCGGCACTCTCTGAAATTGACTGTCAGAGATATCCCGAAACAAGCGTCTTCGAATGCCCAGCACAGAGAATATTTGGCAAGAGTTTGACTCTTCCAGAGTACAACTGGGAAATATCTGACATCAAAATTCTTGGGGAAGCAAAAAATAATTTTCCGGCCCCCACCCAGACATGCCCTGCAAAGCCCCAGTCTGTTCTCCCCACAGCTCCCTGTGAACATTTGGTTCGCTCAGCTTGGCTCATTATTTCGGCCGGAAAAGCCACTATATGAATTAATAGAAAATTTCCCAACTGAAAATAAATGTTTACCAGTTTAATGGGTCCCCCCCCCAACTCCCCGTTTCTGTTTTGGCAGGGATCTGGCTTTTTGTCTGACTGATTCCCCTACCCTGTTCTCTCTTTTTTTTTACTTCCACATCCCTGAGGTGTGTAATTAAAGTGAAAGAATTTACACATAGTGCTTTAGGGGCCTAATGAATAGGAAACTCAGAATATTTCATTGATTTGGTGCGTGCTATACTATCAGGGTGATGCATTTCCTTTGTAAATTAAAAGGGGGAAACGGAGAACAGAGAAGGGAGCCGTAATAATATGTGCATTCAACCCAGTTCAAAGGGGTGGGGGTGGAGAGAGGGGGGGTGGAATAGGTTTTGTTTCGACATCCTCATTTAAATAAAACACACTGGAAAAGAGCAGTTCAGGGCTGAATCCAACTGGCCCTGCGGCTTCAACATGGTGCACAATGTAAGCCATGCCTTGTCACAGAACGGATTTCACTTATTGGAGGAGTGCGGCTCTCTGGCTATAAATCATTATCCATCGCATCAGTGGGATCTCAGATTTCTCTTCACTCTGAGCCCAGTAAGCTCTCCTTACCAAAAAGAAAAGGAAATTGTGTCTGCATGTTTTATGTCTAGATAAGCTGAACATTCGTGGCTGCGTTGCACACTGTACACTGAAAGCACATTTAAAGGATGTCCTCCACCTCCACACAAAAACAGGGGCAGGGAGAATCCTGGGATCTGTAGTTTGTTAAGGGTGCTTGGTGTGCTGGTCCCGAGGGTAACCGTGAGGCGAGGTCCGAGGTCAAGGGTGCAGTAGGGAGGCAGTGTGTCAAAGCTGAAGCTGGGTCCAAGGCAGGGAGTCAGGTGAGGTCAGGAGCTCCGGCAGAGAGGCAGGACAGGGTGCAGGCAGCAACAGGCTACCAACAACGTTGCTCCTGCAACTTGGGACTGGGGCTGGCCGGCTTTTATCTGCCCTGAGGCATAGGGCACTGAGACCACTGGTCCTGTTAGCTAGGGATGATGCGAATTGTAGTCCCAAACATCTGGAGGGCCGGAGTTTGCCTATGCCTGCTAAATGCTCACTTCTGTCTCAGACTCAGGAAACACCATGACAGGAAATGAGACCACCATCAGGGGTAGGAATGGAACTGATGATTCACCGTGCTAGAGAAGAAACTAAAAATTTGTTTTTTAAAAGTTTCTTCTCCTGTTAGATTCACAAAATGTTTAGGGTATGAGTACTTCTGCGTCCCCCCAGAAAAAAAGCACTGTTCAAAAATAAATTCCAGCAGGGTTGTATTGGACCACCATTTACAACCGCCAGGAATGATGTGTCAACACCTTCCACATCAGGAAAAATTTGAGCATCACATAGCACAGGGGTCGGCAAGGCTTACTGGGCATGGGCCGGATCACTCCCACGGAGATCCTCCGTGGGCTGGGCCAGCGCAGCACAAAGCCGGAAATCGCATCTGTGCATGTCCGCAGCACCGGAAATCGCTTCTGCACATGCCCAGACGCCAAAAATTGCACCTGTGCAGAAATGGTTTCTGGTGTCTGGGCATGCGCAGAAGCGATTTCCGGAGCCGTGGACATGCACAGACGTGATTTCCGGCATCTGCGCATGTACAGAAGTGATTTCTCCCGGTATGCCCCGCGGAGGACCTTAAGGTCCATAAATAGCAACACCCTAGAGGTCCTAGACAGCATCTTAAAAAGCAGAACAGGGAACACATGGAGACTTCTAAGGCTTGCTCCTGTCTAGATGAAGTCGTTGCCTAGACTGGCTTGCAACTCTCGCTTCACTCCCTATTCTTCTGTGTCAGGTCTGGGACGGGGAGGGGGGCTGCAGGCTGTTAGCAGAGAAGCTGGTGGAGCTGCCAAGTTTGATTCCTGTCTCTGTCCTGTGCTGGGGCACTTGCCTGCTTCTTCCTTTTCATCCTCCTCCAAGCTCCCAGCCTCCAGTACTTCCCAGCTCTTTCCCTTCTCTGGGGTTTGGCCAGTTTCCCACCACCAGGTTCCAAATACTCTCCCTCTTTGCTTTCCCTGGGGGGGTGGATATCTTGGTTGGCAGCTTCCACCACACCTCCTCAGCCTGCCAGCCCTGCCTGGAGACACCAGGGATCAAACCCGGGACTCTTGGCACACAGGGAATATGCCCTGCCACTGAGTTACAGCTTGCATAAGGCCCTCAGCCAACCTTCAAGGGGTGTTTGGCCAATTTCAGTGGTAGAAGACCTGTGGCCTTCCAGATGTTGCAGGACTCCAGCTCTCATCGTCCCTGATCTTTGGCCATGCAGGTTGGGGCTGAACGAAGCTGGAGACCAGCAACATCTGGAGGGTCATGGGGTTCCCCATCTCTGGAGTAATTTCATGCAGGTGGCAAGGAGTGGGGTAACAGGTGGAAAGGGGTTGACAGAGGGAGAAAAGTAGGTAGTTCCAGCCACTTTGGGGACTGGAAGCCCTGCCCACTTTCAGCTTTTGCAACTGCCCCCCCCCACAGATATGTGACCCATAACAGCAAAGCAAAAAGGTTGCCCAGTCCCATTGCCAGAGCTGGGTTGTGTACAGACCATACATTTGCACAATACTATTTTTAGGAACCTAGAAATATTGTGATTTTTAAATGGGTACTGTAATTTGTAAGTCTGGGCCCATCACATCAATAATTGGGACAACATGAAGGTCACAGTTCAATCCACCATTGAGATTCAAAATGGTGCCAGGTATTGGCTGGGGAAACCCAGCCAGATGGATGGGGTATAATAATAATAATACAAATGGCAATGAATGAAGACCACCGAACCCCTCTCGGGAACCCTTGGGCTGAGTTGATGACGATATCTCTAAGGTAAAGGTAAAGGGACCCCTGACCATTAGGTCCAGTCGTGGCCGACTCTGGGGTTGCGACAGTTTTTCCGGGTCATGTGGCCAGCATGACTAAGCCGCTTCTGGCAAACCAGAGCAGTGCACGGAAACGCCATTTACCTTCCTGCCAGAGTGGTACCTATTTATCTACTTGCACTTTGATGTGCTTTCGAACTGCTAGGTTGGCAGGAGCAGGGACCGAGCAACGGGAGCTCACCCCATCGTGGGGATTCGAACCGGCGACCTTCTGATCGGCAAGTCCTAGGCTCTGTGGTTTAACCCACAGCGCCACCCGCGTCTAGAGGTGGCCAAACCTATGTCATAAAATTAGTGCAGTCATGCCCAAATAACATTTTGGTTGCCATCTTGATTCAAAATGGCACCCGGTATCCAAACAGCAACAAAGGCTGCTGCCCACCTCAACTCAGTAACCCTTGTGATGAGTTTGGCAATGATATCTTGATAGTTGGGCAAACCAATGCCGAAGAACATTTCAGTTGCCATCTTGACTCAAAATGGCGCCTGGTGTCCCTACAGTGGCAAAAAGCACCCTTATGTTGGGGACCCTCTTGCCAAACCTGGCGACGTCATATCGAGAATTGGCAGATGAGAGACAGACAAACTATGGTACTTTCCAAAGTGTTGTTGTTGTTGTTGTTTAGTCGTTTAGTCGTGTCCGACTCTTCGTGACCCCATGGACCAGAGAACGCCAGGCACCTCTGTCCTCCACTGCCTCCCGCAGTTTGGTCAAACTCATGCTGGTAACCTCGAAAACACTATCCAACTATCTCGTCCTCTGTCGCCCCCTTCTCCTTGTGCCCTCCATCTTTCCCAACATCAGGGTCTTCTCCAGGGAGTCTTCTCTTCTCATGAGGTGGCCAAAGTACTGGAGCCTCAGCTTCACAATCTGTCCTTCCAGTGAGCACTCAGGGCTGATTTCCTTCAGAATGGAGAGGTTTGATCTTCTTGCAGTCCATGGGACTCTCAAGAGTCTCCTCCAGCACCATAATTCAAAAGTATATACTGGATTTAAAGGGCATCTCTTCACAAGAATCCTGGGAATTATAATTTACCTCTCACAACAACATTTCCAAGTGTGATGGCCTGGGATTCGGACTCGGATGCTGAACCTGAGGGATCCCAGCCTGCACAGGATTCCCCGCCTCCGGAACCAGCTGAGCCGGGGCTGGGGCTTGAGCCTGAAGGGTCCTCACCTGTGCTGGATCCTCAGGTGCAGGCACCAGCTGAGTCTGCTCTGGATCCTGAGGTGATGGAGGAACCATTGCCTGCAGGTGCTCCACTCTCAGCCGCGTCAGAGGAAGAGAAGGTTGCCTCTGGGTCCGGTAACCCTCCAGCCTCTCCTGAGCTGCAGAGGCTCAGGGCAGAGAAGCGGAAGGAACTAAGTTCCCACAGGGGAAGTGCTCGCCTCCAGGCCAGGAGAGGCGAGTCACCTGAGGATCGGGGCTGCCCTATGCCTCGGGGCAGATAAAAGCCAGCCAGCCCCAAGGTGTAGGTGGCAGAAAAAAACATTTTGTAGGAGCGCTCCCATTTCTTAAGGCAGCCTTCACTAGATGTGAACTATCTTCCAGATCTTTTAGACTACAGTTCTTATCAGCCCCAGTCAGGGAAGGATGCTTTAAGTTCAGCAGATGTGGCCTTGAAAAACGAGTCTGAAACAGATGTGGGGAATCTGAGCCGCCACTCCCTCAAGGTTCATTGAGATTCACATATCATTCATTGAGGCGAGAGCTGGGCTTGATGTTCCTTCTGCCCCTTCCAGCTCTATGGTACTCTAACACGTCTTCACTGTGGAATGCCTCCTTATCTGAAACCCCAGGTAACCACTGCCAGTTAGTGTAGGCCAAGGTTTCCCAAACTTTGGTCTGCAGCTCTTTCTGGACTACAGTTCCCATCATCCCTGACCACTGGTCCTGCTAGCTCGGGATGATGGGAGTTGTAGTCCAAACCCCCCCCCCACACACACACACTGAAAACCCATATTGGGGAAACCCTGGGGTAGACAATCCTGAATGTTCTAAGCTCCCCATGGTATTTGCAGAAGGTTCTGAAATTCCCTTTCATCCAAGACAAACAAAACCCCAACTCGCATTGTTCATGCAATGGCTTCGCAGTTTGCTGCTGGAAATCTGCAAGCGCTCCGTGCGTTCCCAAATCCCTGTTCCTGATCTGTTCCAAATGCTGTTGATGTAGCTGAGTGCATCCCTTTCTCTTTCACACCACAGCCTCCCTCCTCTGTAGCTCCGGTTCTGATGCTTGTATAATATGACCAAATATATGGAGATCAGTAGGTCTGTGCGCATGTGGGAGAATCAGAAGCGGCAGAAGGGGATTTTGTGAAGCGGAACGAAATAGTCAGCATTGAAATGGGACTCAGGCAGGAGTTTTCTGCTTGCATGTATAAAACATCGCGCCCACCAACAGCCTTCTGTCTTGTGCCTTCTGTGCTACTTTGGCGCTCAAGTGTTAAGAGGACATCCTCAAAGGAAAGCAGTTTTGTGTCCAAGGGGAAATAGATGGGGAGTTTTCTCCAATGGAAAACCAGAGTGTGGGGGGAGGGGCAAATCTGTCACTTTCACCTGGGTATCTTTTCATTTTTCCAATATTAAGTTCAGTTCTCCAAATTTCCATATCAGTGGCTTATTTATTTATTTATTATACAAAAATCCTCATGAAAATTCACCAGAATGTTAGTGTGATTTTCTCCCAACATACACATTTTTATTTTTATTTTGCAAGGCTGTTTCCCCGTATATCTTCACTAATTATATGCATTTTAATGCACACTTTACCCCAATAAATGCATTTTTGGATACATCGCTTGGCCGGACAACGGCATTGCAAAATTCGTAGAAGTGAAAATTTCAAAGGATGACTGTGTCTTGGGGGTTTGCGTATTGGTTCAGAAAGCACAAATTTTGTGAAGCTCAGGCTCCAAGACTTTGGCCACCTCATGAGAGGCCGGGGCCAGTGTTGAAAAGGCTCTGGCTCTGGTTGAGGCTAATCTGACTTCCTTAGGGCCTCTTTGTTTAGTCGTTTAGTCGTGTCCGACTCTTCGTGACCCCTTGGACCAGAGCACACCAGGCACTTCTGCCTTCCACTGCCTCCCGCAGTTTGGTCAAACTCATGCTCGAGAGCATGTAGCGAGAGCACTATCCAACCGTCTCATCCTCTGTTGTCCCCTTCTCCTTGTGCCCTCCATCTTTCCCAACATCAGGGTCTTTTCCAGGGAGTCTTCTCTTCTCATGAGGTGGCCAAAGTATTGGAGCCTCAGCTTCACGATCTGTCCTTCCAAGTGAGCACTCAGGGCTGATTTCCTTCAGAATGGAGAGGTTGGATCTTCTTGCATCAATACTTCGGCGATCAGCTTTCTTTATGGTCCAGCTCTCACTTCCATACATCACTACTGGGAAAACCATAGCTTTAACTATACGGACCTTTGTCAGCAAGGTGATGTCTCTGCTGGGTTCCTTAGGCACTGCCTTTTCCTCTATGTTCCTCCCTGTGTGAACATACTGGGAATGTGTCTTGGGAGAGCACACCTTTGTCTGAAACTTCATTCCACCATGTGATAACCAAAATCTTCCTGAGGCAGCGCAGGTAAATGACTACACTTAGGAGCACCATCATGGTGGAGGCAACACTGCCCCCCAGGACAGCGGTGGCATTTATTGAGAGGGATCCCATTGAGGGATGTGGGTAACCAGTATCATATAACCAACACGCTTAAGTCTAATAATGCAAGAAGGGGTTAATACCATAGAGTAAGCTGTTCTGCTAGGCTTAGCTATGTCCACTTCCCTTCATCTTGGGAGGAACTAGGTAATCAAGTCTTTGTTCTCCCCCAGTCCACCTGAGAAGCTCAATTCAGAGGTTTGAGCTTGTTCCTCCAGCTCAACCGCATGGCTCTCAGCAGCCCTTCCTGGCTTCCTATACCAATAATTTAGAAGCTTTCGCCACGTGGGAAGTAAACTAAGTTTTGCTGTCTGTGCGACCTTTCTGACTGATGCATGGAAAAGCACATGAATGTGGCCTTTGAAGAATTTGTAAGTAAATCAATTCTTAACTTTCCTGAAGGAAGAGAGACTATTTTGGAACTCACAGGGGCATATTTATAAGGTCTAACAACCTATATTTCCATGCATATTTTGTGATTTAAAATTTCTTACCAAAGACTGCTTGCCCCAAACTTGAATCTTGGCATCCAGGAATTATCCTTTTATAGCTCTTTTTTACTTGAACCAACATAAAACAGCTTTCAACTTTCACAGAGAGGGCAAGTTGACTTGAGACTTCAAAAGTCTAACATATATCATTAATTTTCAATCTCCTCTATGATCATGAAGACTAGAAACCCACCCAAGAAAGCTGGGTGGTTTTTCTTTCAGGGAACTCTTCTTCTTGCCTACTCCCAATATTAAGGTGAAGCAGAAGTTCAGTGTCCTGGCCTCTGTTCTTTTTAAGGGAACATTCCCTTGCAACCAATTCTGCATCTGCAGCCTAAAATTGCAAGGATTTGTTCCAAACACTGCAACTCTAACAGTGCACAACATGTTAGGGCTGTGTGTGTGGCCGGGAACCAATCATGACATTCCCTTGTGGTTAGACAGGGAAAAAACTGTGTTATTCAAAGGAGCTTGGCCAATTTAACAGAGATTCCCTCTTTGCTTATGGGTATATACAATGGGCATTATGTTTAAGGATCAGTGAATCTCAGCGGGCCAAGGAACACAAACCTGGGTGTGCAGCTTTGTCAGAGGACTCCCGCCTCTCCTTGCCAACAATTCCCTATTAAATTCAAATACTGAAATATTGCAAATCGGTGCAAAACCGTGTTTCAGGTCTTGCTGGATTTGTAGCAGATGTGCTAGCTGACTTTCGAAGCTATAGTGAAATGTGTCCTACAGGTTGGAAACACACCTATGAAGCTTATTGATTCCTGCACTGTACATACAACATGAACTACCGTATTTTTCACCCTATAAGACGCACCAGACCACAAGACGCACCTAGTTTTGGAGGAGGAAAACAAGAAAAAAAAAATTCTGAATCTCAGAAGCCAGAACAGCAAGAGGTATCGCTGTGCAGTGAAAGCAGCAATCCCTCTTGCTGTTCTGGCTTCTAGGATAGCTGTGCAAGCCTGCATTCGCTCCATAAGATGCACAGACATTTCCCCTTCCTTTTTAGGAGGGAAAAAGTGAGTCTTATAGAGCAAAAAATACGGTATGTTTATATCAATGGCTGCGAGCCACAATGGCTATGTTCTGCCTCCACAGCTGGAAGCAGCAATGCTTCTGGAAACCAGTTGCTGGAAACCACAGGAGGAAAGAGGACTCTTGAACTCGGGTCCTGCTTGCAGGCTTCCCGCAGACATCTCTGAGAACTGGATTCTGGACTAGATGGGCCTTTGCCTCGATCCAGCAGGGCGATCTTGTGCACTCCCACCTGAAGGAGCGTCTCCACTCCCGTCGTTCTGCCCGGACACTGAGGTCCAGTACCGAGGGCCTTCTGGCGGTTCCCTCACTGTGAGAAGCCAAGTTACAGTGAACCAGACAGAGGGCCTTCTCGGTGGTGGCACCCGCCCTGTGGAACGCCCTCCCATCAGATGTCAAAGAGACAAACAGCTAGCAGACTTTTAGAAGACATCTGAAGGCAGCCTTGTTTAGGGAAGCTTTTAATGTTTAATAGGTTTTGTATTTTAATATTCTGTTGGGAGCCGCCCAGAGTGGCTGGGGAAACTCAGCCAAATGGGCGGGGTATAAATAAATTAGTAGTAGTAGTAGTAGTAGTAGTAGTAGTAGTAGTTATGGAGCAAACGGCAGAGGTTATGACAGGTGGATTCCTGATCCATGGCTCGCTATATCACGTGGAAGATGGCGCCAGCTTGTTTTCTCCTGCTCGGGAGGGCAGGACTCGACCCCATGGCTTCAAGTTACAAGAAAGGAGATTCCAACCAAATCTATCAGTGATTCTTTAACTGAGATTCCTGCATTGCCGGGGGTTAGAGTAATGGATCCTTGGGTCCCTTCCAACTCTACAATTCTATGATTCTAAAGATCAGACCCCAGGGACGCTCGTGGCACTGTGGGTTAAACCACAGAGCCTAGGACTTGCCGATCAGAAGGTCGGCAGTTCGAATCCCCGCAACGGGGTGAGCTCCCGTTGCTCAGTCCCTGCTCCTGCCCACCTAGCAGTTCGAAAGTACATCAGAGTGCAAGTAGATAAATAGGTACCACTCCGGCGGGAAGGTAAACGGCGTTTCCGTGAGCTGCTCTGGTTCACCAGAAGCGGCTTAGTCATGCTGGCCACATGACCCAGAAGCTGTACGCCGGCTCCCTCGGCCAATAAAGCGAGATGAGCGCTGCAACCCCAGAGTCGGCCACGACTGGACCTAATGGTCAGGGGTCCCTTTACCTTTACCTTTTTAAAGATCAGACACAGGTTGAGATTGCTCAGGTAAGTTGCCCTCCCCTCCTCCACTCCCATTTCCCAAAAGGATATGCCAGGAGGAAGGAAACAGAGGGTACTTAATGAAACAGTTAATGCTATTTGCTGATAATGATTATTCAACTAAAAGGCTTTGAAGCAGCCCAATTAGCACTTCACTACAGTAAACAAGATCTTGAGATATGCCCGATAGGGAAAATAATGTATGCCAGTTTGGGCTCTGATGAGAAATATTTATTGAACAGCTCAGTGTCCTTCCCTGCCATATCGGCACATGGTGTTTAGATTCCGTCACAGCTATTGTTCTGTGGTCATGATGGCCAAAAGAAGTTTGCAGGAAAGGTGATGGCAAACCTAGACAGCATCTTAAAAAGCAGAGACATCACCTTGCCAACAAATGTCCGTATAGTTAAAGCCATGGTTTTCCCAGTAGTGTGTTGAATGGTTTCTTTAAATGTAAAGGTTCATCATTGTTCCACCCGATGTGTATGTCTTTAAGGGGCCAGAGCAAGGGCCAGAGCAAGATAACGAGACCCAGCTTTACAGCTGTGAAACATAGCAGGTGCTGCTGTGTTGTATTTGATTAAGGTGTGTCAGCATTTGGGTGTAGTATATAAGGAGCAGCACCTAGCTCTCCCATTACCCTGGGGGATGGGTTGGTGGTTGGGTCTGGTTTGTTGATGTATTTAGTGTAAATGGAGTTTTTGTTTTTCTTATTAAAACCTTCTTTAAGTACTTTTTGAGTCCCTTTTTAATGCATGGTCTCCCCAGCAAGCTCTCTGCAGCGTTACTATACTGCAAACAGCCAACATAGTGATGTATGGAAGTGAGAGCTGGACCATCAAGAAGGCTGATCACCGAAGAATGGATGCTTTTGAATTCTGGTGGTGGAGGAAACTCGTGAGAGTCCCATGGACTGCAAGAAGATCAAACCTATCCGTTCTGAAGGAAATCAGACCTGAAGGCTCACTGGAAGGACAGATCGTGAAGTTGAGGCTCCAAGACGTTGGCCACCTCATGAGAAGTGAAGACTCCCTGGAAAAGACCCTGATGTTGGGAAAGATGGAGGGCACAAGGAGAAGGGGATGACAGAGGATGAGATGGTTGGACAGTGTTCTCGAAGCTACAAACATGAGCCTGACCAAACTGCGGGAGGCAGTGGAAGACAGGAGTGCCTGGCGTGCTCTGGTCCATGGGGTCATGAAGAATCGGACACGACTAAACGACTAAACAATAACAGGGATCCTATCATTGCAAAAGGTGGAGGTGGGGAATACCCTTCGGAGTAAGCCCGGTTTGTTGGGATGCATTGGCCGCAAGTCACAAGGGGGCCGGTCCAGGTGTTCAAAACTCCAAAGCAGAAGAGAGGGGGACCCTTGTTCACCCAGGGTCAGAGCTCCTTCTGAACAACATGCCTGTGGTGGGCGGGGCCAGAGGCAAAAGTAGGCGGAGCAACAAATGTCAGTGTTCCCTTTGTACAGTGGGCTAGTTTCTATCCAAAGCGATGGGCCACCGTAACTTAGCTTTGATGAGCTGCAATTCCTGCATTGCGTTGGACTAGATGACTGCTTGGGTTCCAGACCCTCCAGTTGTCCCTATTTTCCAGTCCCAGATTTAGAAAAGCCGTCCTGGTTTCCGATTTGATGCCGGAATGTCCCACATTTCCTTAGGACATCCCTATTTTCATCAGGCTATGGAGTTATGTGACCCTGAAGCCAAGAAGATGTGTAAATATACAGTGGTACCTCGGGTTACAGACGCTTCAGGTTACAGACACTTCAGGTTACAGACTCCGCTAACGCAGATATAGTACCTTGGGTTAAGAACTTGGCTTCAGGATGAGAACAGAAATTGCGGGGCGGCAGCAGCAGCAGGAGGCCCCATTAGCTAAAGTGGTGCTTCAGGTTAAGAACAGTTTCAGGTTAAGAACAGACCTCCGGAACAAATTAAGTTCTTAACCCGAGGTACCACTGTACTACTTTAGAAGATATCTGCAGCCAGCCCTGAATAGGGAAGTTTTTTTAATAAAAGTTTCATGTTTCATTATGTTTTAAAATATGTATTGGAAGCCTTCCTGAATGGCTGGGGCAGTCCTGTCAAATGGGTGGGGTATAAATATTATTATTATTATTATTCATTATCCCTATAAACATCAGAGAAATGCTGTAGGGTATATGCCAGTCCCTTCCAACTCTCCAATTCTATTACAGTGGTACCTCGGGTTAAGAACTTAATTCGTTCTGGAGGTCCGTTCTTAACCTAAAACTGTTCTTAACCTGAGGTACTACTTTAGCTAATGGGGCCTCCCGCTGCGATTTCTGTTCTCATCCTGAAGCAAAGTTCTTAACCCAAGGTAATATTTCTGGGTTAGCGGAGTCTGCAACCTGAAGTATCTGTAACCTGAAGCATCTGTAACCCGAGGTACCGCTGTATTCTAATTTACCCACTCTGCCTTCTACTGAACTGTTTACCTACATTATGTCTCTGAGCACTCCCCTATTGCTGCCTCATGGTGCCTCAGTGAAATGGGGGAAACCCTGTAGCTAACCCAGCTAGAAAACCCTGTGACATTTCCTCTTTTTTTATGCAGTCATCTAGGTGTTAAAATGCCAGGATCACAGGGTAGGGGGAATAATAGGAAAGGGGAGAAGAAGAAAGGAAGGAAGGATGGAATCGTGACTTATCTGAAAGGCTGTACACAGAGCAGGTCCTTCCCCCCCCCTCCATTCCTTCCCTTTGTTCCCATGTAATTCTACTTTTTAGTGAAATTATTAAAGCTAATTGCATTATTTAATCCCCATCACATGCAATTCTCCAGTGTTTCCCTAATCAGTGTAATCAAGCCAATCGAAACAGATAAAGGAGATCTTTTTAGCGGGCCTTGATGAGATTTTATCATCAGTCTCCGTGTATATTGCAAAGCCGGGACACACTCAGAAGAAATAAAAGGAACTTGGGAATAGAGGGGTGCAGATGTGGCAGCCAGGAAGGGATCAGAGAAAGGCTGGAGACCCTTTCGCCTGTCGTACTTCTGGGGAAGGAAGGAAGGAAGGAGGGAGGGAGGGAGGGAGGGAGGGAGGGAAGGAAGGAAGGAAGGAAGGAAGGAAGGAAGGAGGGAGGGAAGGAAGGAAGGAAGGAAGGAAGGAAGGGAGGGAGGGAGGGAGGAAGGAAGGAAGGAAGGAAGGAAGGAAGGAAGAAGGGCCGGAAAGAAGGAAGGAAGGAGAAGAGAAGGAGGGAAGGAAGGAAGGAAGGAGGGAGGGAAGGAAGGAAGGAAGGAAGGAAGGAAGGAAGGAAGGAAGGAAGACTAGCTATACAGTTGCCAAGTCTCAGGGTTTGGCCTTAGGTTTCATTATTATTACAGACCCCCCCCCCCCGTGTCCCTATTTTCCAGGGACAGTCCCAGAGCTACAGAAGCCTTCCCAGTTTCTAATTTGATCTTGGAATGTCCTACTTCTCCTTAGGATGTCTGTATTTTCATCAGAGAAATGTTGGAGGGTATGAAGTTATGTGACCCAGAGCCAAGGAGATCAGTAACTATACAGCCTTTAGAAGACATCTGCAGCCAGCACTGGATAGGGAATTTTTGTAATGCTTCATGTTTTGTTACGTTTTTATATGTGCCGGAAGCCGCCCAGAGTGGCTGGGGCAACCCAGTCAGATGGGTGGGGTATTATTATTATTATTATTATTATTATTGACGTCAGAGAAATGTTGGAGGGTATGCAGTACTCCATGTGCAGAAGCGCTTGTCTGGGCCTCCGTCCTTCTGCACTGAACGCCCCAGAGATCACAGTGTGGGAGGTTCTGCAGCCTTGGTCCTGCCGTTGCCAATTCTGGTGCTTCGAAAAGCCCCATTAGGTGTTCACAATAACAGACCCACAGACTCTAATGAAAGAGGAGGATCTTTCCATTTTCTTCCTTGTTGCAAACAAGGCAGCGCGGAAACACTTGATTACTCAGAAAGCAGCTGAACCGTGTGTGTGTGTGTGTTTGTAGCTGTCCGACTGCAGCAACATCTATTACACGCTGCAATTTCGCCTTGTGCTGTCCTTTCTTAGACCATGTTGTGGGATCTTTTAAATGGAATTTACCAAGGCTTCGTTCAAAAAGAAAGCTTTGCTCTCTCTCTCTCTCCCTTTCTTTTATGTACTCACACTTTTCCCACCCTCCCCCATCTACTCCATCCTTGTTTCTCTCCTCACACATCCCAATTCCTTTACAGCAGAATTCTGTTTCTGTATTCAGGGTGGACAGGCAAGAGCTGGAAACACTCAGTGGCTCCTGGCCCTTTAGTTAATACATTAAAAAAAAAAAATTACTATATGTTCTGGAAAGTGGTTTGTCTGTTTGTTTGCTCTCTATAGCTTTGGCTGCCTCTTGAGGGTGCCATCATCAAACTGAGGTATTGGCTGGCAGTAATAATGGCAAGTTTCCTGCTGGGCCCCATTTTCATTCAAGATGGCGGACCAAAACACGACTTCGATGTGACTTCTCCCATTTCTTGGCATAGGTTCATCCGCTTCTTGAGATATCGTCACAAATTTGGTCCACAAGATGTGGGTGGCAGTCTTCATCACTGTGTGGACACCATTTTGAATCAAGTCAGGTAGACCAAAACATGACTTTGGCGTGACTTCACCTGTGGTTTTTTAAAGGCATAGATTTGGCCACCTCTCAAGATACTGCCGTCGTCAAACTTGACACGAGGTTTTCCTGAGCTGGGGGAGGCAGTCTTAGTCCATTTTTGGAAACAATAAACCATTTTCTGAATCAAGATGGCAGACTGGAACATCACTTTGGCATGCCTGTTTTTTGTCATAGGGTCATGTGCCTCCTGAGATATTACCATCAAACTTGGCACAAGGGTTCTCAGGTGGGGGTTGCAGTCTTCATCAACATCTGGGTGCTTGGTGCCATTTTGAATCAAGATGGCAGAGCAAAATGTGCTTTCACCCAATTTATGGTGAAGCGTCCATTTCAAAATCTCTATCTATCGATCTATCTTGGTTCGAAAAATTCCTGGACTGGCCCTGATAGTTGGCGGGGGGCCAGTACACATACCCATAAACTTCTTAGCAGCCCAATGTGTATGTTGACTTTGAACCATTTCTCTTTGTAGAAGGGAGAATCAGCCCCCTTAAGAAGCTGCCAGGATCCTTTTAAGCTTTGCCTTTTCTCTAAGTTAAAAAGCCCCAAACATTGCAAACTTCCTTTCATAGGGCATTTGCTTGTGGTGTTTGCTTGGAAAATGCTGGGCATTCGAGTCTTCCTGTCTCTGTGGCACATGCCCAAACACCCACTCCTGCCAAATCATCCTTACACTTAGTTTCTGTGACTTTGGGTGCCAACTGAGCAGGACATAACCCTGTAGCGCACGTCCATGGGGGTCCTGTCACCTTCCATTCTGCCGACATGGCCAAGCTGGTGTAGATGTCGCTGAGACAGGAGTGCAAACATGCTGGGAGTGTAGACATGGGAGAGCACATCTTTGTTTGAGGCTCTGTCCTACCATGTGATGCCCAAAATCTTCCCGATGCAGCACATGTTGACACATCACTGGTGGTGGTTGTAAGTTGCCTACGACTCACTTCCACAAAGCAGCATACTCAAAACGCAAGCCTGGTAGGTCTTGGTCTTGGCTGTCAGCATCACATTCTCCCAGAACTTTTTGTAGAGGCGAGAGCCATTGCCGTAGCTGCCTTGCCAATAGTCCTGTCCAGCAAGTTCTCTGCTGACTTTCATTCCAAGGAAACCAAACCCTGAGTAACCTCTGGAATTGCTCACTACTTGGAGATTTGGGTGGCCAGTGACATAACATAATAAGCAATATCTCTGTACTTTCTGTGTTTCCCTTCACAATCCCACCCACACACAATGTGTGTACAGAGGAACCTCGATTTTCAAACTTAATCCATTCCGGAAGACCTTTTGGCTTCTGAAAAGTTCGAAAACCGAGGATCAATGGGCTGGCTGCAAAATAAATGGGGGGGGGGATAAAAACACGGCTCGGAAGCCGTTTAGCTTCTGAAAATCGTTCAAAAACGAAAGCAGTTACTTCCGGGTTTGGGGCATTTGGGAACTGAGACGTTCCAAAATGGAGGCGTTTGGGAACCAAGCTTTGACTATAATATATCCTTGCAGCTCAACTGCAAACGTACACTGTAGCTGATGAAAACCTATGAGAATACATGCATTAATAGTTAAGGTGCTGCAAAACTCAGAGCAGGGCCAGTAGAATTAAAGAGAATGACCAACTTCGGCTCATTCATTGCAATGGGTCTATTTTGAGCAGAACCTCATGGGCAAGAACTTTTTGTGGGTTTTGCTGCAGCAGACTGACACAGCTATCCTGCCCTGCAATTAAATATACCCACTGTCCACTTTTCCAAAGCCAAACTGTTGCGGAATAAGCACATCCGTTGCAAAGGGGGGAAATGAGTTTTGCATTCAGTTTTGGGTGTTTTAGGTTGTTGTTTTTTAAAAAAATAAATTGATTTGATTGCCCAGTACACACACACACAGAGAGGGAGAGAGAGAGAGAGAGAGAGAGAGAGATCCTTTCTAAGCCCCCTTTTCAAATCTGAAATGTTAGCAGGAGGAGGGAGTCATTGTAATGGGGTGCTGGCATCCCCTTCATCTCGGCAGGCTCCACCGCTGCTTTTTGGAAGGCGCTCACAGGGCCTGGACATCAAGCTGTGGAAGACTCGTCCTGAGCAACCGGCAGCATCTGGCTTATTGGCAAGCCGCAACAAGCAGCCGAGGACTGTGGCAGCGGTGCTGGATTTTGCCGTTGCTTCTGGGGCCGCCATGCAGTTTGGACGCCGTGCTCTTCTCTGAACTGCTTTGGCTGGTGTTTTTGGCTTTTTTGTTTTTATATATAAAAAAAAATAAAACAGTTCTTTTTGATGAACACACATATACACACCCCCATGGCACAAAATCCGTCTTCTGCTCTCGCCGATTGCAGGCACCAAAACGGCCGTGTCTAGCCCAGATTCAGCAATCGAGTGACAAGTCTATTTCTCCCTCATCTCTGTGTAGTGTTGCCACCTGTGTTATTGGCCCAGCTCCTGAGTCTTTTGAGGAGAGAAACGTATCAGGTAAAATACATATTTTTTAAAATTCTCTTGGAAAAGCTTTAGTTCGATATTTCTAATTTTTAAAAAAACAACAACTTTTAAAACAAAGGTTTTTGTGGGTATATTTGTGGTTTTCACTCTGATCTGGTGTGTTCAGCCTTGCTATGTTTCTATGAAAGTGTGGGTTATGCATTTGTAAACAAATAAGTTAAATAAATAGTTTGGTACTCGTGTGTGTGTGTGTGTGTCAGGATTACTGTTAAATGCTGTATTAAAATTAGAAAAATTGGGCCCTGTTTTGTTTTCCACACTCTCTTGAAATGTCCTCTGGATACACATGCAGGAATCACATTTCACAAAAGGGGATAGTTTTTTTCCTACACCAGCAACCCTCCCTTTTCCAAATTTTAGGTGGGACTTAGACATGTATAGGGACGCGGGTGGTGCTGTGGGTTAAACCACAGAGCCTAGGACTTGCCGATCAGAAGGTCGCCGGTTCGAATCCCCACGACGGGGTGAGCTCCAATTGTTCAGTCCCTGCTCCTGCCAACCTAGCAGTTCGAAAGCACGTCAAAGTGCAAGTAGATAAATAGGTACCGCTCCAGTGGGAAGGTAAACTGCGTTTCTGTGAGCTGCTCTGGTTTGCCAGAAGCGACTTAGTCATGCTGGCCACATAACCCGGAAGCTGTACGCCGGCTCCCTCGGCCAATAAAGCGAGATGAGCGCCACAACCCCAGAGTCGGCCACAACTGGACTTAATGGTCAGGGGTCCCTTTACCTTCAGACATGTATGGGAATGAGGTATCAGAGTCATAGAATCATAGAACTGAAGGAATTTCAAGGGCCCCCTAGTCCAACTCTCTGAAATGCAAGAAAAGTCAATGTAGTAGAATGGGCTGTATCAGTTTGTGATGCGGGGGGGGGGGGATATGTTTTTGGAATGCTTCCCCACCCCTCAAAATATATCCCTGCAAGTAGAATACTAGTGCATAAGTGATAAAGGTCCTAGCCCACCTCTTTGCCTTCTGTGCTGGTTTGCTATTTTCAGAGAGGGTTTTTTCCCCCATGCAGAAGGCCATTCAAATAACTTCTAGAGTGTACCCAATCTCAGAGAAGCCCCCATAGGAAAAAGGCATTCTGGTCGCTATGGAAGTGGAAATAGCAACTAGATTCCTACAACTAGAAAATAAGACAGAAGCAGGGAAATTGCACCCGGGGATTCCTAGTGCCTGTTATCCAAAGAACTCACTCAGACTTTGTTCATTGGCTAAAAACACTGAATGGCCGTCTAATCTCTCAGAAATCACTTCGAAGGGTTCCTCCACATTTTGCTTCATAACTGTCTTTCTGGGAGGGCTAGAGACTTGCTTTTTAAAAAAAGAAAAAGAATGAAAGCTCAGAGTTTGGGGCCTCTGTTATTCATGGGCCCTGTATAACAGTACCGCCCTCACAATGGCCCTCATTCTGCATAAAGCTCTTTCGTACTGTTAAATTGCTTTTGGGTTTCTCATGTGAACCAATCCATAAACTACTATTGCTAATTATGATGATGAAGATGAATGATGTCAAGCTGGAACATGTGCCAGGGAGGGCAATCAAGATGATCAAGGGTCTGGAAATCAAGCCTTATGAGGAACGGTTGAAGGAGCTAGGTATGTTTAGCCTGGAAAAGAGGAGACTGAGAGGAGATATGAGAGCCATCTTCAAATATCTCAAGGGTTGCCACATGGAAGGGCGAACAAGCTTGTTTTCTCCTGCTCTGGACTTGAACCAAAGGCTTCAAGTTACAAGAAAGGAAATTCCAACATCAGGAAGAACTTTCGGACAGCAAGAGCTGTTCAACAGTGGAACGGTCTCCCTTAGGAGGTTGTGGGCTCTCCTTCCTTGAAGATTTTTAAAGCAGAATTTGGATGCCCCACCTTGTCCCTCATACCCTTTAACACCAGCATGAAAATAAAATGCCTGGGGAAGAGGGTCTGGACATTTCCCCTGTGTTCTAGGCACATTAGGCCACTCTCTTGCTGAAGCTACGCAGATCTGGACCTTGTCAGTGATTGGATAGAGCCACATGTTCACCTCCTTGGGTTTCATAATGACTGGAAGGCATGATAGAAATGTAATAATAATAATAATAATAATAATAATAATAATAATAATAATAATTTTATTTATACCACACCCTCCCCAGCCAAGGCCAGGCTCAGGGCGGCTAACAAGCAATAATAAAAACAAGTTGAATAAATACAACTTAAAAACAAGATTAAAATACAACATTAAAATATTGAAACATTAAAATAGAAAAGAAATAGACAAAACAACTTTTCCCATCTCCTCTCCATTTGATTCCAGGGACATCCTGAGCTGTTCTCGAACCATTTCCTGGGCACTTGATGTGGACTAAGGACGCTAAATCTTGATCCAAGATAGAATCATAGAATTGTAGGGTTGGAAGGGACCCCGAAGCTCATCTAGTCCAACCCCCTGCAATCTTTCACCCAACGTGGGTCTCGAACCCACAACCTTGAGATTAAGGGCCTGGTGGTTCTGGTCAGCAACAATGCTGCCCAGAAGTAGGTGTGCAGCTTCGTGGAGCAGGTGTTCCCCTTTGAAGAATCCAGTTGAGAGTGGTTGTGGAATTATGGAACTCCCGGTTTTAATCTCAGAAAAACCGCAAAAGCGCAGAATGGTGGCACCATTGGGTTAGGACTCTGGGACAGAGGTTTGGGGCCCCACTAAATGGAAGAAGCAGGAAAGGCCAGAAACATAGCAGAGCTGGCCTAACAGAACTGAAATAAAACAGATTGACATCGAAACGTGTGGGGCTGCTATCAGGCCATTAAGTCCAGAGTCTCCCCAACATACATTTTAACCACATGGCTTCTTCCTCCAAAAGAATCCTGGGAACTGTAGTTTGCTAAGGGTGCTGGGGTTAATAATAATAATAGTAATAGTAATAGTAATAGTAATTTATTATTTGTTCCCCAGCCATTCTGGGCGGCTTCCAACAAAGATTAAAAATACATTAAAATGTCACACATTAAAAACTTCCCTGAACAGGGCTGCCTTAAGATGTCTTCTGAATGTCAGGTAGTTGTTTATCTGCCTTCAGATGTCTTCTAAATGGCAGGTAGTTGTTTTTCTCTTTGACATCTGGTGGGAGGGCGTTCCACAGGCTGGGCGCCACCACCGAGAAGGCCCTCTGCCTGGTTCCCTGTAGCTTTGCTTCTCGCAGGGAGGGAACCACCAGAAGGCCCTCGGCGCTGGATCTCAGTGTCCGGGCAGAACGATGGAGGTGGAGACGCTCCTTCAGGTATACTGGGCCGAGGCACTGGGTGAGGTGAACTACAATTCCCAGGGTTCTTTGAGGGAACCCATTGGCTTTAAATATTTATGTACTTATTTCCTGCATCTATATCCCACCTGCTTCTCCAAGAAAGGCTCAAATTGGCATACATGGGTCTTCCCTCCACCCCACTCCTCGTTTAATTTTCACAACAACCCTGTGAGGCAGGTTAAGTCAAGAAGCAGGGACCAACCCAAGGTTGTAGCCTCCCATGTTGTAGTCCGACACTCTAACCACTGCACTGGTCACACATATGGATGTGAGCTCAAATTATCCGCCTGCCCTATTGAACCTGAGGCAAGATTTCCCGTATTTTTTGCTCTATAAGACTCACTTTTCCCCTCCTAAAAAGTAAGGGGAAATGTGTGTGTGCGTCTTATGGAGCGAATGCAGGCTGCACAGCTATCCCAGAAGCCAGAACAGCAAGAGGGATTGCTGCTTTCACTGCGCAGTGATCCCTCTTGCTGTTCTGGCTTCTGAGATTCAGAATACAGTGGTACTTTGGGTTAAGTACTTAATTCGTTCTGGAGGTCCGTTCTTAACCTGAAACTATTCTTAACCTGAAGCACCACTTTAGCTAATGGGGCCTCCCGCTGCCGCCGTGCCGCCGGACCCTGATTTCTGTTCTCATCCTGAAGCAAAGTTCTTAACCTGAAGCACTATTTCTGGGTTAGCAGAGTCTGTAACCTGAAACGTATGTAACCTGAAGCATATGTAACCTGAGGTACCACTGTATTTTTTCTCATGCTTTCCTCCTCCAAAAACTAGGTGCGTCTTGTGGTCTGGTGCGTCTTATAGAGCGAAAAATACGGTACTTGTGTGGTAATCACGCATCATGTAGGGGGATAAAAATGTACCCAGCTTCCCTTTCTTTCTTTTTTAAAAAAATGCACCCCTTTGAAAGAGGGCTCAGACCACCTAGAGAACAGCCATCTCACCCCTTGCCAATGTTGTGTTCATACAAGCACACTCCAAAATATCAATTTTGGGTATCAGTTCCCCAGCAGGTTGTCTGAATGAACCCACAGCCGGCCTGGTTGTGTCAGCTTCTGTCACAGCCTGAGAGGAACCCTTTCTCTGCCTAGGGTTGCCATACGTCTGATTTTACTCAAATAACATTTCTGTCCGGATTTTCACTTTTAGAACTATGGCAACCCGAGCCTCTCTGACAAGGTCCTGCCTTAGAGCAGCGTCCATCTGTACGTGAAAAGAAACTGATAATGGAACAATTCTCAGCCTGTTTGTCCGTCTGTGCTGTGGAAACCAGCTTAGCCCTTCTCCCTGTCTCTGAGGAGCAGGTGGCTTACAGCTTGTCTCTCTGACAAAGGCAGAGATATTAATTGGGGCAATATACATCTGCCCGCTTGGCGGTCCATTTCTGGAGGGTGAGTGGCCAGGCGGCGGAAGTGTCGCCCCTTTTTTTCCTCTCCCCGCCCCCAACTCTCCAAAAAGAAACGGGGTTCCTATCTCTTTTATAGCAGCTGGCAGGAATTCTTTATAGACTGGCGGAAATTCACCGGGTGAAGCTTTTCCCTTCCCCCAAAGCAAAGCTGCACCGGCTGAACGTCCGCCTGCCGCGCCGCAAAAAAACAAAGGCAAAAGTTGCCATTCCACCTGGCTGGGGCCCCGTCTGCTTGTCTGAAAAGACAGCTCGGGAAGAATAAAATAACGCCGTTTCCGTCTCTATCCGACTTAATCCGTGAGACAAAGCTGGTTCTAGCCTTCTGTCTGCGAGGAGGGCTGCCCGTCTTTGCTTCGCCGGAGGGCCAAGGCTGCCTCTGCCTTTGCCCCGGGGTCTGGGGAGAGGTGGAGAGGCGGGCGGCTGGGCCTGGCATCCAAATCTGCTGGGAAGAGACCTTGCTTGCTACTCTAGGGATGCTTGCCCAGGCAGCTGGGCAAGGTTTGCAGGCAAGGAGGAAAGGAGGGAGGGAGGGAAACAGGGGCAGAGGTCTCTCTGCTCCTGCCTCCCCTCAGAGATTAGCCTGGCTGGAATCTGGCTTGGCAAAGGCTGGGAGGAGGCCGCCGTCGCCTTTGTGCGGCAAGCGGTGGGGAGGAAAGCTCAGGAGCCAGCATTGTCGACTCCAGACCCGACACATGGCTTCCTCCCTCACTCTGGCGTCAACAAGATGAGAACAAGGGATCCCAGTGGCGGGCTAGAAGCCGAGAGGGCCAGGAGCCTGGCCAGCTGGGTCCCAATCCCGGCAGGGGAGATGAGAAGACCGCCCTCCCCATCCCTGGGGATCCATAGGCCTCAGATGTGAACCCAACTCCGTGGCCTCCAACATTTCTACGACGAAACTAGGGGCATCCTGGTCTACACCAGGAAGTTTCTCCCGATCTCACAGCAAACATGGACGTCATGTGCACATCGACATCAGTCGCCTTGAGTCAAGGGCAACCTTTCCGCCTCTCCTACCTCACAGGGTTGTTGTCAAGGGTTGTCTGAGAGAAGGGATTGTGCTCAACACGTTCCACGGATAAGTGGAATGAAGTGGAATTTTAGCGGCAAGCTGCCTTGAAACCCTGTCAGGGGAAATGGCAGGGTATAATAATAATAATAATAATAATAATAATAATAATAATAATGGAGACTGTGAAAATGATCAAGAACATACCAGAGAGTAAATCCTATTGAACTCAGTAGGACTTGCTTCTGAGTAAAAATCCTTAAGACTTCAGTGTAAGGTTGCCTGGGCTCCACTGAATACAGCGAGACTTACTTCTGAGTAGACAGTGTAAGGCTCAATTTACATAACAACAGAATCAACACACCCCACGTTTCCTAAGAAATTGCTAGGTGCCGAAGCATTGCAATTAAAGAATTTAAAGCGGACTGGTGACCTTTTCCTTCAAAATTATAGAAAGGGCGTTATACACCAGTTTCACCATTTGCTTCATTTGGTGCAGGTATTTTATTTTCAGTCTAAACAGAGCTCCATTTTTCACAACTGCACGCACACACCACGTTTATAATTGTTTTCCAAGATGTGGAGGGGAGATGGAACTGGGATGGCTTCTGTAATTCCCAGGCTGTCCCTGGAAAATCGGGACAGTTGGAGGGTATGCATCACCGACAACTGGGAAACACTGGCCTGCGAGCGCTCCAGTTGGAGAACAGCCTTTACCAAAGGTGTCATGGGCTTTGAAGACACTCGAACGCAGGACGCAAGGGAGAAACGTGCTGAGAGGAAGGCACGCTTGGCAAACCCTCACCATGATCAACTCCTGCCCAGGAACCAATGTCCCCACTGTGGGAGGACGTGTGGATCCAGAATTGGCCTCCACAGTCACTTATGGTCTCACTGTTAATCCTTTGTTTATGGAAGACAATCTTACTCGGCTATGAGGGATCGCCAAAGAAGGTATTCAAAAGCATTGCTGCCTCCAGCTCCAACTGGTTACAAATGGAAATGTGCTGGATTCAGTAGGAAAGCATAAAATCATTTGTGAAACTCACTGGGGGAAAAGCAGAAAAAAGCAGAAACGGAGGCATGGACGTTTCAGTGAGATCGTAATGGATGATACCTTATCGGCTACGAGTGATCACCAAAGAATGCATCCTTACTCATGCTCTGCTGACCCAAACTCCTCCTTTCATGCCTCTGTCTAGTCTTTATGCATTTAGCTCCTCCTGGGAGCACCCAGGACCTGCCCACACAAGGAATCCCTACAATATCTCACCTAAAAGTAAAGGTAAAGGGACTCCTGACCAATAGGTCCAGTTGTGCCCGACTCTGGGGTTGCTGCGCTCATCTCGCTTTACTGGCCAAGGGAGCCGGCGTATAGCTTCCGGGTCATGTGGCCAGCATGACTAAGCTGCTTCTGGCGAACCAGAGCAGCGCACGGAAACACCGTTTACCTTCCTGCTGGAACGGTACCTATTTACCTACTTGCACTTTGACGTGCTTTCAAACTGCTAGGTTGGCAGGAGCAGGGACTGAGCAACGGGAGCTCACCCCATCGTGGGGATTCGAACCGGCGACCTTCTGATCAGCAAGTCCTAGGCTCTGTGGTTTAACCCACAGCGCCACCCGCGTCCCATAATATCTCACCTACTCCATCCCAAAACTGATTTGGGTGTAGCATCACTCGCGTCATCAGTCCTCTTGCATGAGGTACATGGCAGGGTGACCACCAACTCCCACAAGTTTCACGCCAGACGGTAGCACTCTCTCGCACACAGGATTAGCTCCCCCCCCCCACAGAGAGAGAGAGAGAGAGAGAGAGAGAGAGAGAGAGAGAGAGAGAGAGAGAGAGAAATATGGAACATCTGTTTTACACTGTCATGCAAAAAATTTGAATCCTGCATTGCAGAGGGTTGAACCAGATGACACTGGGTCATTTCCAACTCCGCAATTCCAAGATCACATATTTTAAAAGAAAACTTTATGTCTGTCTGTTTAAAATTTTGCATACCAGTGCTGTTAACGTCTTTGTGGGCCATGTATCCAACCAGGCAGTTCCCACAGCTAAAAAGCCAAGCCACCATTTCAGCTGAATGGCAGCTTGTTTCTTCAGCAGTGGGGGATTGCTGTAGCACAAAAGGGAAGCGAAACTCTGGCTTCGCCTACAACCAAGGAACTCTGTAACTCATGATCATAACTGTTAACAGTGCATGGAAGGTGACTGCAATGTGGTTATAAGAACCAGAGTTGTATATTCCTTTCTGTGGAGAAGACATTTTTGTTGAGGGGGAAAAGCAACGAGAAATAAATCTGGGTGATGCTGTTAGAAAACTGGCAGAGGAGCATCGCTGAAGAATCAATGAAAAACAAACGGTTTGTGGGGATTTTGGCACAGCCTCACTCTCAAATGCCATGACTCACAGTGCTATAATTCCTGCATTGCAGGGGCCTGGACTAGATTACCCTAGAAGTCCCCTCCAACTCTACTACAATTTGATGAATCTACAAGGTGTGGCAATGTTTATCCATGAAGTCCAGGATTGTCTATTCTGGCTAACAGTGGCTCTGCATGATTTGTGAAGAGGGTACTTCCATTATAGGCTTGCCATGTCATGAAAACTCCTGACATGTCCTGGTTTGCGGGTGTAAAAATGGCGTCAGGGGGGGATTTTGCTGAATCGGCAAAATGTCGGGGGAAACCCAGATGTGTGGCAACGTGATGGAAAAAGCAGTGGAAACAGCTCAGAAAGCTTAAAAAGCACTATTTTGGAGGTTAAGCTTTCCCAAAAAGCTCAACAACTTTGTGGGTGTCAGGAATTTTACTTTTGAAATATGGCAACCCTATTCCATTACCTCCTACCTACATGTTTTCACTGGACATGCCTAGGGTTGAACCTCAGACTCCTATTATTATTATTATTATTATTATTATTATTATTATTATTATTATTATTTTATACCCCGCCCATCTGGCCGCCCAGCCACTCTGGTCGGTTCCCATGATAAAACATTAGACATTAACAATTTCCCAATACAGGGCTTCCTTCAGATGTCTTCTAAAAGTCTGATAGCTGTTTATTTCCTTGACATCTGATGGGAGGGTGTTCCACAGGGTGGGTGCCACCACCGAGAAGGCCCTCTGCCTGATTCCCTGTAACCTCACATTTCGTAGGGAGGGAACCACCAGCAGGCCCTCGGCGCTGGACCTCAGTGTCTGGGCTGAACAATGGGGGTGGAGACGCTCCTTCAGATATACATGGTTATGTGCTCTACCGCTGAGCCTTGAACCCCCTTTTGCTATATTCGGTGTGGTACATTGAAAAGAAGACACAGATTCTCTATAACCAAAGGCGGGCACATATCACAGTGTGCTCAAGCAATAGCATGGAACACAGGACACTTCCATAGACTTGCATCAGACCATCTCTCTCAGGGTTACCAACACTGACAGGCAGCAGCTCTTCAGGGTTTCAGGTACGGATGTTTTCTGGCGCTACCTGGAGTTGCCAGAGATTGGCATCTGGGACATTCTGCTTGCAAAGCAGATGGGTTTCCTTTAGAGTTTATAAAATGGGTTAAAGTAATGCAAGAAGCAGCTACATTTTGCTTATTTCGAAACCTCAGTCTGGTATTCCCTCCTTGATGCAAACAGTAAATGCTTTTGGTACAATATCTGATTACTCTATTGATTGGTCCAAATTGGAAATGATGCCAATAGATCAAAATCTGATCACACATTCATTTAAGGAATATCAATTCCCAATTTGTTCCGAATATGTTCAACATCTAGGTGCGTAAATACCAAGAGATATAGCAGAGTTAGTCACAGATAATATAAATACCGTATTTTTTGCTCTATAAGACCCACTTTTTCCCTCCTAAAAAGTAAGGGGAAATGTGTGTGCGTCTTATGGAGCAAATGCAGGCTGCGCGGCTATCCCAGAAGCCAGAACAGAAGGGGGATTGCTGCTTTCACTGCGCAGCGATCCCTCTTGCTGTTCTGGCTTCTGAGATTCAGAATATTTTTTTTCTTGGTTTCCTCCTCCAAAATCTAGGTGCGTCTTGTGGTCTGGTGCGTCTTATAGAGCGAAAAATACGGTAAATTAATAAAAAGAGGTGGATATTGACAGGTGGGAGTCATTGAACCTGAAAAGAGTGAATGCTCTCAAAATGAATATTATTCCCAGGTTTATTTATATTCTACAAAGCAGGGGCTCTATTACTGAGCTACAAGCTTTCCTTTAAGACACAGGGACACTGAAGAAGAGTTTGGATTTGATATCCCGCTTTATCACTACCCTAAGGAGTCTCAAAGCGGCTAACATTCTCCTTTCCCTTCCTCCCCCACAACAAACACTCTGTGAGGTGAGTGAGGCTGAGAGACTTCAGAGAAGTGTGACTAGCCCAAGGTCACCCAGCAGCTGCATGTGGAGGAGCGGGGAAGCGAACCCGGTTCACCAGATTACGAGCCCACCGCTCTTAACCACTACGCCACACTGGCTCTCAATCTAGGAGCCCATCTAGGAGAAGGAAAACTCTGATCCTGAACCTCCACTGTCTTGTGGAACACCTTCGGGAGAAGAAGAAGCTCAGGAGTAAACCTTACATAAATCCAGAGTGGAATCCCTAAGATGGTTGGATGGTGCCTCTTGCAAGTCCATTTCATTGTCTCTTGAGACAGAGAAATGCCAACCACAACATCAATATACCCCTTTTTCCTCAAGATGGTGCATTTGGTTCTCTTCCTCCACATTTTATCTTCACAACTACCCTGTGAGGTAGGCTAGGCCTGGCCCAAGGTCATCCTTGTGAGATTCAAGGCTGAGTGCAGATTCAAACCCTGGTCTCCCAAGTCATAGCCCAAGGTCACCCAGCAGCTGCATGTGGAGGAGCGGGGAATCGAACCTGGTTCACCAGATTACAAGACTACGGCTCTTAACCGCTACACCACACTGGCTCTCTAACTCTCTAACTTGGAGTCCAAGTCAAGAGTTTGGGTCCACCCAGTTCAGAGCTGTCTGCACAGTCTGCACTAACAGCGTCTCTCCAGGATTCCAGCTCCTAGCTAAAGTTTTTGGGGAGTGAATCTGCATGCAAAGCAGATGCTCTACCACTGACCTAACAATTTCCCTCCTAACAAACATTATTTGGTATTACCAGGCAGACGGCCTCCTTGGTAGTGTTGCCCTCCCTGTGGAACGCCCTCCCTTCAGATGTCAAGGAGAAAAAGAATTACACAACTTTTAGAAGACATCTGAAGGCAGCCCTGTATCGGGAGGTTTTTAATGTTTGATATTTTTATTATGTTTTTATTATGTAAGCAGCCCTGAGTGGCTGGGAAAACCCACCCGGATGGGCAGGATATAGATAATAAAATTATTATTCTTCTTCTTCTTCTTCTTCTTCTTCTTCTTCTTCTTCTTCTTCTTCTTCTTCTTCTTCTTCTCCTCCTCCTCCTCCTCCTCCTCCTCCTCCTCTTCCTCTTCCTCTTCCTCTTCCTCCTCCTCGTCTTCTTCCTCCTCCTCCACCTCCTCCTCCTCTTCTTCTTCTTCCTCTTCTTCTTCCTCCTCTTCTTCTTCTTCGTTATCTGTTGTAAGTGATTTTCTTCCCCTTATATTCTGGACTGTTGCTGATTGAGATGCCTTATACCAGGGGTCAGCAAACTTTTTAAGTAGGGGGTCGGTCCGTTGTCCCTCAGACCTTGTGGGGGGACGGACTATATTTTGAAGAAGAAAAAATGAACAAATTCCTATGCCCCACAAGTAACCCAGAGATGCATTTTAAATAAAAGGACACATTCTACTCATGTAAAAACACGCTGATTCCTGGACTGTCTGCACACCAGATTGAGAAGGTGATTGAGCTGGATCCGTCCCCCGGGCCTTAGTTTGCCTACCCATGCCTTATACTTTATAGTTGCACCTAAGATGGGTAGGTAGTAACTTACTTTCAGTGTTAGAAACTCAGATATAAAAGCTATGGCTCCTTAAACCAAGATTACAGGCGCCAAAACAAAATGTCCAGTTGCCATTTTGGGCCAAGCCAGCTCTAAAGTCTTATTTTCCAAATGATGGACTGACTGCGGTTGATCTGAGGTTAAATATCTGACTAGTTCAGATGACAACCTTGAGCTAGGTTAAGAGCTTAGAGAACTGAAAGAAGAAAAGTCCCTTGATCCAGAAAAAAGTCCACATATATATTGGTCCATCTCAACCTCTTTTTCTTAACGGTGACTGCTCCTGCTCAGGCTGCACAGAAAAAGCAGTTTGGTTCCAGAAATTCATTCCGGTTGCACAGATCAAAAATAACTGATAGAATTCTACAGGATGGGGTATTAGTGTGTAAAAACAGTAACAAAGAACATGGTCCCAATTCCCTGATTAAATTGCTGCATGCACTTCAGGCACAGACCAAGTTTCCCTATTTTCCAGGGACGTCCCTGATTTAGAGAAGCCGCCCCGTTTCTGATTTGACCCCAGAATGTCTCAGTTTTCCATAGGATGTCCCTATTTTCATTGGAGAAATGTTGGAGGGGATGGAGTTATCCGACCCCTGAACCATCTGAAGCCATAGGGAAGGTTTTAAAATGCTGAATGTTTTATTATGTTTTTATATATGTTGGAAGTTGCTCAGAGTGGCCGGGGCAACCCAGTCAGATGTGTGGGGTATATATAGTAAAATCGTCATTATGGAATGAGACGCCCCTATTTTCATTGGAGAGAACTTTGGCACCCCCAAAAAGCTCAACAACTTTCTTTTCTGTCCGGAACTTTCACTGTTTGAAATATGGTAACCCTACAGGGTACTTGGGACGCGGGTGGCGCTGTGAGTTAAACCAAAGAGCCTAGGACTTGCCAATGAGAAGGTCGGCGGTTCGAATCCCCGCAACGGGGTGTGATCCTGTTGCTCAGTCCCTGCTCCTGCCAACCTAGCAGTTCGAAAGCACATCAAAGTGCAAGTAGATAAATAGGTACCGCTCCGGCGGGAAGGTAAACGGTATTTCTGTGCACTGCTGTGGTTCGCCAGAAGCAGCTTAGTCATGCTGGCCACATGACCCGGAAGCTGTACGCGGGCTCCATCGGCCAATAAAGCGAGATGAGCGCCGCAACCCCAGAGTCGTCCGTGACTGGACCTAATGGTCAGGGGTCCTTTTACCTTTACCTTTAACAAAAATCCTGGCTGTGCTCATGCTCTAACCTCTGCCATGTGAAATCATGCAGGTAGAACCAGCCTTTCTACACCCACATTCCAACACCCCTGAGGGATGCTAACATATCAGTCGGTCCTCTCATGTGCCTTATGCCCCACTCTAATATGCAGTATTTTTCACTCCATAAGACGCATCTGAATACAAGACGCACCTTGTTTTTAGAGGAGGAAAACAAGAAAATAAATATTCTGAACGAAACAGTGGATGTATGGTTTTTGTGGTTCATGCTGTGGCCACAGACATGACATTTGATTTGACGGTGAGTTTGGGGTAGTCCAATGCAAAAATCCTGAGAATCCATGTGGATCTGTGCTTTGTAACCATGTTTTTGCGCCATTGCGGCCCCACGAAACAGTGGGTGTATGATTTTTTTGGGTGCAGGCTGTAGCCATGGACATGCTATGTGATCTGATGGTGAATTTGGCTCCAGGGACCACGCATTTGCTTCATAAGACGCACACATATTTCCCCTTACTTTTTAGGAGGAAAAAAGTGTGACTTATGGAGCGAAAAATACAGTATGCAGTGGTATCAGGCAGAATGCTTTTCCCAGACTGTTTACACTCCAGTAGTTTGGAGGAGGTGTAAATACTATCCTGTGGGAGGAAATGACTGCCCACAGAAAGCTAGCATGTCAGGGACAGGGTTTCAGCTTTACTAGTCTTCTATGTTTATTTTCTGGAGGAATAGCTGGACATGCACACAGGGCAGCAGCGGCCAGAGTTTGAATCCACATGTTGCTTCCTGGGTGGCCCAGAGTCATCAGCTCTTAGCCTGTCCTCCCTCACAGAGTTGTTGTGTGAGGATGTTGTGTGATGATGAGAGGGGGAGAACCGTATACTTGAACTTCTTGGAAAAGTGGGGTGGGAATGGGTTGAATGAGTGAATATATGCGCAGTCTGAAATGGTACAGTTCGAGGAAGAGTTTGACCACTTGATTCTGCTGATTGTATAAACCAAGGTTTCTCAAACTTAGGCCTCCAGCGGTTTGTGGACTACAATTCCTATCATCCCTGACCACTGGTCCTGCTAGCTAGGGATGATGGGAGTTGTAGTCCAACAATAGCTAGAGACCCAAGTTTAGGAAACCCTTGTATGTTGTTGTTTAGTCGTTTAGCCGTGTCCGACTCTTCATGACCCCATGGACCAGAGCACGCCAGGCACTCCTGTCTTCCACTGCCTCCCGCAGTTTGGTCAAACTCATGCTGGTAGCTTTGAGAACACTGTCCCACCATCTCGTCCTCTGTTGTCCCCCTCTCCTTGTGCCCTCCATCTTTCCCAACGTCAGGGTCTTTTCCAGGGAGTCTTCTCTTCTCATGAGGTGGCCAAAGTATTGGAGCCTCAGCTTCACAATCTGTCCTTCCAGTGAGCACTCAGGGCTGATTTCCTTAAGAATGGAGAGGTTTGTTCTTCTTGCAGTCCATGGGACTCTCAAGAGTCTCCTCCGGCACCAGAATTCAAAAGCATCAATTCTTCGGCGATCAGCCTTCTTTATGGTCCAGCTCTCACTTCCATACATCACTACTGGGGAAACCATAGCTTGAACTATACGGACCTTTGTTGGCAAGGTGATGTCTCTGCTTTTTAAGATGCTGTCTAGGTTTGTCATTGCTTTTCTCCAAACGGTTCCAAACAAAGCAAGAGGGGTGTGGGCTGTGGCTGAGGAGGAACAGAAGCAATTGTAGCCTAAGAACAAGACTTTAGAGTAGCCTTTCCCAGCCTGGTGCTCTACAGCTATTTCCCCCAAGCAGGTTGGAGGAGGCAGCTGTAGAGCAGGCATGCGGCAAACTCTTAGAAGCCTTCAAGTAATCAGCTTGGAAGTGGTGAATGAAGTTGGTTGTTTTTTTAAGAAATTGCACCATCATCATCATCACTTTTAATTTGTATACCACCTTTCTGTCTTGTAAACTCAAGGCGGTTTACAAGCTGAAGAAACAAGGAATGTAGACCTTATAACAATCTAATGCAATACAAAAATGTGATAATAAAACAGCTTCGAAATAAGCAATCTACATCAAATAAAGTAACATTCAACAATCATTAGACTAGTATAGAACAATAATATCAGCATATAAAAATTAAACAGAAACCCACTCTTAACAATTACAATTTCGAAACTACAATCAATAAAACAATGGCAAGCCACAGTTCATAAAATAACACAATACAAATTGAGAAGCAGAGACTGGAGGGTGGGGCAAGGCAGGTGGAAGAAGACCTTTCCTGATGGAGTCTCTCCCCATGGCTTAATGGGAGATCACATGTTGCACTTGCAGAAGGTCCCGTGTTCAAATCCTACCATCTCTAGTTAGCAGGATTTCAGGTTCCCAGGTCAGGGAGAGCATCTTCCTGAAAGCCATTTCCCCATCAGAACAGGTAGCGACAGACTACACCAAGGTTTCCCGAATTTGGGGCTCCAGCTGATTTTGGACTACAATTCCCATCACCCCTGACCACTGGTCCTGCTAGCTAGGGGTGATGGGAGTTGTAGTCCAAAAGCAGCAAGTTTGGGAACCCTGGGCTAGACTAACCAATAAGAGAGCTTCTCATGAGATATCCCTTTCACATCTGCAGGAAGGGGTTTCCTCCCTTTCCCTTCTCCCTTTCACCTATTCCTCAAATTAGATCTGGGGGCTCAGAAGGGTTCTCTCCTCCCCTCTAGACCATAAAGTGCCACAGGCAAAAGTAGAAGTCTCCTGGAGTGTGTGTGTGTTGTACTTTTAAGAAAGGCCAGAAATGGCTAATGTCTCCCAGCTCTCTCCTAATTCTCTTAAAATATCTGCCTGAGATAATATTGGTTGGGGAGTGGAACTGGTGTGTGTGCATGTAAGAGGGAGGGATAAACTCATTCATGCATTTTATTGCATCTGCCTCCCACTTTTTTCTCCAAGGTGGTCACATGGTCTTCCCCATCCCCTTCCTCATTTAATCTCCACAACAACCCTGTGAGGTTGGTTAGGCTGAGAGGCAGCAACTGCGGCCCAAGGTTATCCAGTGAGCTTCGGGGCCAAGTGGGGTTTAAGACCACGGTCTCCCAGGTCTTGGGACGCGGGTAGCGCTGTGGGTTAAACCACAGAGCCAAGGACTTGCCGATCAGAAGGTTGGTGGTTCGAATTGTTGGCTATCTGCAGGTTAGTAGCGCTGCAGAGAGCTTGCTGGGGAGACCATGCATGACAAGGAACTCAAAAATAACTTTAACAAGGTTTTAATAGAAGAAGAGTTTGGATTTGATATCCCACCTTTCACTCCCCTTAAGGAGTCTCGAAGCGGCTAACATTCTCCTTTCCCTTCCTCCCCCACAACAAACACTCTGTGAGGTGAGTGGGGCTGAGAGACTTCAAAGAAGTGTGACTGGCCCAAGGTCACCCAGCAGCTGCATGTGGAGGAGCGGGGAAGCGAACCCGGTTCCCCAGATTACGAGACTACCGCTCTTAACCACTACACCACGCTGGCTAACAAAATAATAACTAATAACAAAACAAAAACTCCTTTTACACTAAACAAACGTGACCCGACCCATCCCCTAGGGTGAGGAGAGAGCTAGGTGCTGCTCCTTATATACTACACCCAATTGCTGACACAGCTTAATTAACTCAACTTAGCAGCACCTGCTATGTTTCACAGCTGCAAGACTGGGTCTGGTTATCTGCCCTGGCCCTTCACAACTTGTGAAACAATAATGAACCTTCACATTTTAAAGTGACCATTCAACACGAATCCCCACGACGGGGTGAACTCCCATTGCTCGGTCCCTGCTCCTGCCAACCTAGCAGTTTGAAAGCACATCAAAGTGCAAGTAGATAAATAGGTACCACTCCGGCGGGAAGGTAAACGGTGTTTCTGTGCGCTGCTCTGGTTCGCCAGAAGCGGCTTAGTCATGCTGGCCACATGACCCAGAAGCTGTACACCGGCTCCCTCGGCCAATAAAGCGAGATGAGCGCCGCAACCCCAGAGTCGGCCACGACTGGACCTAATGGTCAGGGGCCTCCCAGGTCTTAGTCCAACACGCTAACCACCATGCCACCCTGGCCTCTATGGGGCTTAAGTGGGGTGACAGGAACTGGGCATATGAAGAGCAACAAAACTGATCCCCTCAGTTCACGCCTGCTCTTTCTCTGAAGGCCCACCCTTGGCTGACATCACCGCAGTCTTCATCTGTTACATTTAACCTCGATTCATGCAATGAAAGGGTAGTTCAATGCTGTACTCTCCAGATCTTGTTGGAGTCTTATTGACCACAGCTAGCAAAGCTAATGGTTTTTTGGGGGGGGTGAAGGTCAGAGCATCTGAAGGGTGTATTGTTGGCTACCCCCACCTTACAGTAACTTAAAGTAGAACCTATTAAAACAAAAAACATTTAATGCATCATCCAAAATAAAACACCTCAAGGTCGCATGGAAACCAGTGGGACCTAAAGGTGTTTCCATTTGCTTGAATTGTTTTATAACCAGTGTGGTGTAGTGGTTAAGAGCGGTAGTCTCGTAATCTGGGAAACCGGGTTCACGTCTCCGCTCCTCCACATGCAGCTGCTGGGTGACCTTGGGCCAGTCACACTTCTCTGAAGTCTCTCAGCCCCACTCACCTCACAGAGTGTTTGTTGTGGGGGAGGAAGGGAAAGGAGAATGTTAGCCGCTTTGAGACTCCTTAAAGGGAGTGAAAGGCGGGATATCAAATCCAAACTCTTCTTCTTCTTCTAACGTGTGCCTAACTTTTGAGGCCTATTTTAAACAAAGGATAAGCAAACCTAACCCTGTATAAAGAGTAAAGGGACCCCTGACCGTTAGTCCAGTCGCGGACGACTCTGGGGTTGCAGCGCTCATCTCACTTTACTGGCTGAGGGAGCAAGTGTACAGCTTCCGGGTCTTGTGGCTACCATGACTAAGACGCTTCTGGCGAACCAGAGCAGCGCACGGAAACACCGTTTACCTTCCCGCCAGAGCGGTCCCTATTTATCTACTTGCACTTCATGCTTTTGAACTGCTAGGTTGGCAGGAGCAGGGACCGAGCAACGGGAGCTCACCCCGTCGCGGGGATTCGAACCACCGACCTTCTGATCGGCAAGCCCTAGGCTCTGTGGTTTAACTCACAGCGCCACATCCCCAACACTATATAGTGCTGAAGAAATACAACCTGTGCCGCTGTATTTCTTCAACCCATATATGCAACCCATATAGCACATAGGCAAGAATTATTCACGCAATTAATATTCCTGTTCAAAAACAATTTTTCACTATTTATCAAATTTGTGAGAATAAGACAACTACTCACAAAGTGCCACGAAAACTTATAAGCTTTCTAAAATAAAATGAGCTTGCAGTGTCCGATTTTACTAAGTTCTTAAAACTTCTTGACTCTTTTTTTGTTTTTTCTTGTTTTTTAGGTAAGTTCAAGAAGGTAGGTTCCCGGGAACGTCGTTGAGCTTTCCTACCTTCTTCTTAGTAAAATCGGACACTGCAAGTTCATTTTATTTTAGAAAACTTATAAGTTTTCATAAGCCTATATAGTGGCAGGGGTATGAAAGCAGATCTCTCTGCTTCGCCCTCCCTCCCTTCTCCTCTCCCCCCTTCCCAATTTCTGTATCACCTTCCCCACAAATCTCTCCCGTGACTGACCCACGGGCAAGATGTTTGGTCTAAAGTCAATTGCTCCCTATTGGACTGAACCGGATTGGTCCTCCAATTCTCTGTTAGCCCATATTTACAGTAATATGCAAACGTTAAAAATTTGGTGGAGAGGGAAGGCTTGCTTAGGGGGGCGGCGGGGAAAGTCTGCTGTCTAGCATGTTACCCGGTTTCGGCGGATCTGGGCTAGGGAATCCGGAGTGTATCAAAGCCGATTTGACTCGACCCGGATTTCCACTGATTCTCACCTCGTCGCCTTGAAGTTTCTAATAAACACGCAGTAGAAGCCGCAAAGACCCATAGGGCAAAATGGCAAGGCGTCGGCGAGGTTTCTGGGGAAGTATAAATGGACCCTAAGGCCTGGGGGGGGGGGGGTTGGGGGACGACTTCTAGTGATCCGGATCCAGATCGCCTCAAAGCATCCCCAAACAAACTTGAAATCAAGTGCCCTTCTGGAAGCGCCTTTGGAGTCCAGAAACAGAGGTTTCATTGGTTTGTGTTTTATTCCTCCCCCAGGGAAGAAGTTAGATATTCTCTCAGAAATATGATTTGCATTGCTGTGTTGGTGCGAAAAGCGTCGGGCAAAGTTTGGGGGATGAAATGGGTTGTGAAATAAATAAAAAATAAATAAATAACAGGTGTAACTCATTTGTAAAAGCAAAATCTCGGAACGCCACAGGATGGGACTTCTCGTAAGAAATGTGCGGCCCCAACCTAAATCTTGTGTGTCCATTCTTTTTCACTATCAAGGCAGGTCTCTGCCCCAAGGAGGCCCCAGATTGCAATATTCATTTTATTTGGAAAAAATGGGGGGGGGTATTTTACTGGAATATTTATAATGGGGCTTACTCACAAATTATTGTAATCCGAGTTGGGAATCCGGAGCGTGCCAAATCCAGTTTGGTTTAACCCACGTTCAGTCCAGACCCGGGAGCAGCGAAGAGAGTTTTGCTGCTTTCTATTTGCTCCTTTCCAGCTTTTCAGAACCGCCTTGTCGAAAGAGCCATTTCTAAATCTGTCCTCAGATCCAATCCGTTGCCTCTCCCCTACCCCGCTTTAAGACCCAACACGAAAGCTTTGCCCGCGCACCCATCCTTTGGTGGCTGAAGTCGATGGGATTTTTGCGCAGCCCCGGAGCGCATAGGATTGCAGCCAAAAGGAAACTCCCGCTGATGGGATAGCAAGGAGTCCTTTCTGAAGGGATCTTGAGCCTGCAATCCTACAACGCGCAGCTTCTTTGAGGCTTATTTCAAGAACAAAAACGCAACACAGGATCCTGCTGCAAGTGCGCTTAGAACTGAGGTCTAAAGTTTGCGCGGAGCACTGGTGTGGAAAATGTCGATACACGTAGTCGCTTGTCTGAACGTTTCAGGAGACTGATGTTATATTTACTCCGGCAAAGGTGGGATTTTTTAAAAAAAATATATATTTTTATATATTTGGCTTAAGAAGGCACATTGCTTTTGCCCAGTGGAGCGATCTCAGTGTGTGGCTGCCGTTGGGCGAATGTAGGATACCATTCCCCGTTGCTTGTTGATTGAAAATGCCCTGTGTATTTAAAGCACGCGCAGCGCGATCCTAAGCAGGTTTGAATGCAAGAGCAAAACAAAACAAAACTCTGAAGCAAGCTTTCCCCCCCGCCCCTTGCCGGCAATACAGTCTTTATAATTTACACTGCCCTAGGAAAGAGCTCCGTTGAACCCAGTGGGACTTACTTCAGAGTAAAGCCGGGCGCGAGGGATCGGTGCCCTCCCTGCCTTGGGCTCCAAAAGAACCCTCTAGATGTCTCCCCAAGCTGATCCCAGAGTTTGATGTACCCTCCTGCGAGGTGGGGGGAGGAGATAGCCTTTAGGGTCTGGGATGAATTTTGAGGGAAAGAGCAAATTTATCCCCGCCTTGAGCTATACTTCACTCGGGGGGGGGGAGAAAGAAAGAAAGAAAGAAAGAAAGAAAGAAAGAAAGAAAGAAAGAAAGAAAAAGAAAGAAAGAAAGAAAGAAAGAAAGAAAGAAAGAAAGAAAGAAAGAAAGAAATGGAGCGAGACAATAAAAGGACCCTGCTAACCTTTTCTTGGCGGGGGGGGGGGAATTGACCATATGCTCAAAATGAGTGGACGTGGATTGCAGAGTGTGTGTGCGGGGGGGGGGGTGCGCATCGCTTCCCCGAGGGCTCAGGTAGGAGCTTCCCTGCCTCCCCCCCGACGGCTGACACCGATGTATCTGCATTAGGGTTAATGCCCCCCCCCGCCCAGCCCTTATTAATTGACTCCGTGTTTGGCTAAAGTCTGTAATCTTCTCCTCCGCCGCACCATTAAAAACAGGTTGCCTTTTTCAATTAAGAGCTGCCTTCAGCCCCACAGTCAATTCTCCTAATGACAATACATTATATTTTCACTGTTCTCTCCCCCCCCCCACCCCCAACTACACGCACAACCCCCAACTCCGAAAGAATTGGAAATCCTACGTTTTCATTAGACGTGATTAGCGAGAAAGTCCAAGAGGGATGGAGATGATTTTTTTAAAAAAGGGGGGGTCTTGTCTGAACTAAATACCGGGGCCTTCTTCTTGTGTATTATTATTAAACCACCACGCTTTTAAATAAATTGGGATTTCGTACAGAAAGCCGGAGGGGCGGGGAGACTGGCCGATGTGGCTCTCTTCAGATTAAATGCAGAATATTGCATGGCATCTATTGCACAGCGATGGTCATTTAACCGACCTGATCAGATCCGGTGTTTGGGGCGAGGGAATTGGACGAGAGGATGATTATGATTTTTTTTTAACCAACTTTCCTCCACTCTTAGCTGCAATTATTCGGGTAAACTTTTTTAAAAAATAAAAAAAATAAAAATTTCCCTCACTTCTCCTTCCCCAAACCCCAATTTAGTTCGCATACATTAAAAGCGCGGAGATCAAGTTTTGAAATGGCCTCTCACTTTTGGATAATGCTCAGCTTTGGAGAACAAATAAACCGGTTTAATCAGGCAGAAACGCGGGATAAATGGGGAGAGCGATCTAGATTTACACATTAGGGGTTCGGGGAGAGGTGGTTGTTGTTGTTGTTTTGATTTTCGCTCAACCACTCCAGGTTGAAGCATTTTGGGGAGAAAGTCCGTTTTTGGCCGACTTCGCCGGCATCCTGAACTCCCTTCCCAGTCTTGCGGTTTTGGAAGCAGCGGACCCTGCGTGACGGCAAAGGGGGGGAAACTCCTGAAAGTCGAGACATTTCTTCGCATGGGATTTAAAGAGCTTCGAAAGACATCTCCTAAGCATTCCTCTTTGCTTTCTTTTCCATTTTCAGGTTTTGAAGGATAGGAGAAGGAACACACGTTGGAAAGAGTTTTAGCTTTTCCCCGGGAGCCGGCATTGTAAATATTTAATTCAAAATTCACCTCTCGACTTTTAATATTATTTTCGACGGGGTGGGAGAGAGTTTCAAATAATTTACAATTGTTGGTGGTTGGGAGAGGATTTGGAAATTGGCAAGAGGTCAGCTCGGAATAGCAGCCCGGGGGGGAAAGGTGAAGAAAAAATAAAACCTCTCTTCTGGCAAAAAAAGAAAAAGGCAAAATTAATTATATAGATATAGAAATTCATTTTGTTTTGGGGTTGTTGCTTTTTACAAACAGCTCTCCCTCCTTCGTTTACTTCTATAAAATAGTGTTTTGTTAGATTAAAAATAAGAAGAAACCTAAACTGAACAGTCCCCTATGCTATCAAGCAGAGGCTACAAAAAAGTTTTGCTCCCCCCCCCAATTTAGTTTTCTGTTTCCCTCCGATTAAACTCTTTCTCATCTGCATTATATGATATCGATTCTCCAAATAAATGATGGGTTGTAATTAGAAAAATAAATAAATTCAAGGATAGAGAGAGAAAGTTTTGGGGGGGCGTTTGTGGGAGACGCGCCTTATAAAGAAACTTTTCTTCGACGTGGAAATAAAGGTTCTGTTTTGGCGGGGAGGGGGAGGTTACAAACGAAAAAGATTAGAGATTGTCTCGAACTGCTTTAAAAGCCTCTCTGGGGTAGCCTTTTCTTCTTCCTCGCAGCCTCCCCCCCACCCCCCTCTCGCTTTGGGCTGGTTAGATCCTTCTCTCCCCTTCCCCCACCCGCTTCCTCTCCCTCTCTTTTCTATAAAGTTTGCCAACACACGCAAATATATTGGACTGTAATGGTTGTTTTATATGGAGACTGGATTATTGAAGGCTGTGGCTGCGCGGAGCCAGACGGGCAGAGGAATCAGGCGAGGCGGGGGTGGGTAAAATAAAATAGAGTAAAGTCCACGCTAAGGGGAATTGCCACCTCCCGCGCGCCCCTCCAAGTCCCGCGCGCAGCCTCCGCCCGATCCACATCTCACTTCAGAGGTGTGCAGAGGAAGGATGCGCTCAGCGGGGCGCGCTCCCGTCTCCAGCCAAAGGGACTTCTTTAATTCGGTCCGAGCGGCGCCCGTCGAGGCACCAGGCTTGGAAGCGAAGCGCGCTGCTCTCAGATCCCAAGAGGAAACAGGAGAATGGGATGCGGCTAAGAACTTCGATCTGCTGTGCTTAGGATCGCGGGGTGTTTTAGGAGGGCTGAGGATTTGCCGGGTCGAGTTAAAAAACAAGGGCACTTGACGAGGAGCGCATGAGCGCACATCCCATCGCTTGAGCTGAGGGGGTTTGTGGGGGGGGGGTCAGCGGTGTGTGTGTGTGTGTGCCAGTCACTGCTTTGCCTCAGCTACTCCTCACAGGTTTTGCACACTCCCTTCCAGTGTGCCTGGAGCATCCGAGGCGCGCACGTGCTTCTGCGGGAAGACCTTTGCATCCCTCGGCCAACGCAAAGCGATTTTCTGATATTAAAAGCGAAGCGAAAGATCGCGACAACTTTCACAGTTGCTTCGGAGTTCATAACTGAAGCGGTAGGAGCAGGCGCTCCGGAAAAGAGACGGTGAGAATCTAAATAATGCCTCTAGCCTTGTCTACACACATATGCTTAGGAAGAGGAAATCCGTGCAAATCTGGGCATCATCTTTGGCACACTGAATTCAAACACACACACACACACTGGCCCCATTCACCCACATCCCACATTTTCCCTGCAGAAGATAGCAATAATAATAATAATAATAATAATAATAATAATAATAATAATAATAAAATAATTAGAACATTCGATGCGCGCTAAAGCTGGACTAGATCTCCTGGGAAATTGACTAGACGCCGCCTCCTCTCTCTCTCTCTCTCCACCACCTTAACCTCAATTTACTGTGGTCGGAAGGCAAGCCGAGAGAGAGTCAAGGGTTAAAAAGAAGAAGTGAGAAAATCTCTGCTCATCTTCAAAGAAAGTTTGGGGAGAGTTTGGGAGGACGAGGTGCGGAGCGAGGCTCTGGACCGCGGAAGGGAAGAGATGCCTTTCGGAGGAGGGTGCGCTCAGAAAGGGGTCTGGGGTGGTGGAAACGGCTCCTGTGGCTGGGGGGCGGGTAATGTGGGGGCGGCTATGTGCTAGAGATGCTGGCTTGAGTTACGTTCCTTCCCTCCTCCAAATAAAAAACACCCCCCTTCCTACTGGACCACTTTTTCCTTCGCCAATATGAGCAGCACTTGACAGGTTAAGTCAGTTAAACTTACAATAAAAGAAAACAAAGACCGGGGCATCATTTGGAGGCGCGCTGAAAAGTCCAAACCGGGGTGGGGCTGGGTAAGATGGGGTTGGGGGGTAGGGAGAAAGAGAGAGGGTGGGGGGAGGAATCCGGATCTTAAAACAGAGACTCGCAAAAGTAACTTACTGCGCGCTAGGAGTGAGCTTTTCTCTCGCCTCCTAGAAGGAGCTGGAACAGCCAAGTTTCCACGGCGCCTTATCCCGAGCTGATCCCGGCTTTGGGGCTGTAAAGATTCCCAACTGGACCAGGAAAAAAATATAGAGAAACTTGCGGAGAGAGGAGGAAACGCTGGCTTTTTCTTCCCCCACTAAAACAAAAAAAAAGCGCGACCCACTTTTTTTCCAGATGAGGAAGACCTGCACCCCCCCACCCCACCCTTTCACCCAACTTTTCCATCAGTTGCAAAAAAAAGCCTTGCCGGTACCAGGCGCTGATCTCCCCAAACCCTGTGCAGATTCTATTCCACACACTAAAAAGTCCCCCCTCGCTTCCCCCTTCTCCCCCCTTTTCAGATCCAATCTTTCCCTTTTCCCTTTTACTTTTCTCTCTCCTGCACTCCTTAATTTATTTATTTTTGTAAGAGTCGTCTGGGCATCCGTATAGCTAAGCCTAAAGGAAAGGGCTGAAATTCTCTTTTGATAAAGCAGTGTTCTCTCAGCGACCCGGTTTTAAAACCTAAATCTATATTCAAATCTGGCTGAAGGTGTGTTCTGGGATTTATGAAAGCCTCTTAAAGGGGTAAATTTACCAAACCGTGACAAAATCACGGCGATCTTGCTTTTTTAGACATCTGAAGTGGATGGAGAATTTTAAAGAGCGAGGGAGAGCGGGCTGTTTATTTAAGGCGCCCAACACACAGCAGCCAGTGCCCATTTCGGGCCAGTTGATTTTATTAATGGCCGCGAGATTATGCCAAAGTTATTGGACCAGGGGGCAAAGGGGGCAAAGCGGCGGAGGGGAGAGGGGGGCGGAGAGGGAGAAAAGAGAGACTGGGAGCAGGGAGAAGGCAGGGAGAGCGTCGATTCTCCCGAGCTGGCCAGCTCGCTCTGAACGCAGCGACAGGAGAAGACCGAGCCAGTTCCAGAAAGCAGGTCCATTTCAGAAGCGCATCTTCGACCCCCGAAAACTGCTCATTACCAGGCTGGGGATGTGAAGTGGGAACCTTCTCTATTTCCCTGCTTGGTTTGTTCATTGTCCAGATCTTCTTCCCAGTCCTCTTTCCCAACTCCCAAATTTCCCCGCTCTCCGCTAACCTGCCCAAACTTTGTCCTGAGGTTCGCACGATTTGGATAGTGTTGTGTTGTCTTGTGTTTTGGTTTGTTTGTTTGTTTGTTTAAACCCCATTTTGGTTTCAACAGAGCAGGCATTCCTTTCCAGGAAGAGCTTGGGAATAGGATGGAGTGTTTGTTGTAAGTAGAATTGGGGCACAGGAGTGCAATCCGGTCAGGGCTACGGCGGAGTCCGGAGAAGGAGAGGGGGCGGGCGCCCATATGCCAGGGTTGTTCTACCATAATGCACATTGCCATCTAAAGAGCGGGGGGTGGACACGCAGGGCCCCCACCCCACCCACAATAAGACCATTAAGTCCAGAGTCTAAAATTACCTAACTGCTGCACCGGTGTCGAAGGTCTTACACATGCACAGCAGCAACGCACGCGCGCACGTATTTGCAAAGAACTGTCGAGGGATGGTTGTGGATATTAATTCTTTGCTGGCTCGTTAAAAGGAGTTCTGTGGGGGCGACAAGGGTGGCGAGAGAAGGACTGGAGGCTTTTTATCTCCTCTCTGCTTGAACAGGGCCCCGCGGAACTCAAAAGTCGGAGGCAGCCAGACCCACACACAGCAGCTTCTCAGTCCTTTCCAGATTTCCGCAGCCACCAAAGGGCGACAACTCTTGAACACAATCTAGAGAGGGTGTCCGGATTGTCTCCTTCCAGACTGCTCCCTGTGTACAGCCAGGCCACCTCGCCCCCATCGGAAAGGACAACGTTGGGTAGAAATGAATAAAGTTGAAATAAACCCACGACCAGCAAAAATAAAATAAAATAAGAAATAGAAATGAGTTTCCAAAGGCAATCCAGCCGGAGATTGTTGGAGAGGAGGGAGAGGAAAGTCATGGGTTGAAAATCGTTGGCTGGGATGCTTTGCAATAATTCGTTAATTGCAGTGGGAAACGCATTTGATTGCAACACATCCCCCGTCAGAAAGCGACATAAAGAGGCGATTTAATTGGAAGGACATCAATAGCGCAAAATGCCACATTCCACTAGCGTTACAGAGCCCGAAAAGTTATAATAATAATAATAATAATAATAATAATAATAATAATAATAATAATAATAATTTCTCGCGTGCAAATATGCACATCCTGTTGATGAGACATTCAGTTTGCTAGCTTCAGGATCGCCCGCAAAACCGACGGCGGCTGTCCAAGGGAGAGCACCCAAATTATTTTGTGCAGCGCCGAGCATACATCGGTGAGGCAGTTGGAAGAGATCGCCCCAGTTCCCCAGCCCTGACGTGAAGCGGTTTGTGACGAAAAATTTCAGTTTAATCTGATTCCGTTTCATCCTGTTCCAGCTGCATATTGGATGGGAGGCCTGGCTTTCGAAGGCCTTTCAAAATAAAATAAATCGTACTGCTTTGCTACCCGGCTCCAGACTTCGGAATGCGGCGGGTGATCTTCCTCTTTCGCTTGGTGGACTTTTTCAAGAAGGTCCACCGGGGGAGGGGGACACCCACCCCACCCCCATCCCCAAATAATGTGAACAGTTCCTGGACAGTTCCTTGCAAAGTAGAGATATGTGTCTGCGTGGGAATTGAGAGGAGGAGGATCATAGAATCTTAGAGTTGGAAGGGACCCCAAAGGTCATCCAGTCCAGCCCCCTGCAATGCAGGAATCTCAGCTAAAGCATCCATGAGTGATGGCCATCCGACCTCTGCTTAGAAACCTCCAAGGAAGGAGAGTCCGCCACGGTATTCCAGGTGTAGTCCAACTAAGGCAGAATAGAGTGGTACTATTACTTCCCTTGAGCACTATACTTCTTTTGATGCAGCATAGAATAGCATTGGCCTTTTTTGCTGCTGCACCACACTGTGGACTCATGTTGAGCTTGTGGTCCACCAAAACCCCTAGATCCTTTTCACACGCACTGCTACTAAGCCAAATGTCCCCTATCAATATTGGTATCCACGGAAATCTGCAGCTTTAGAATACAGTGGTACCTCGGGTTACAGACGCTTCAGGTTACAGACTCCGCTCACCCAGAAATAGTACCTCGGGTTAAGAACTTTGCTTCAGGATGAGAACAGAAATCGTGCGGCGGTGGTGTGGTGGCAGCGGGAGGCCCCATTAGCTACATTGGTGCTTCAGGTTAAGAACAGTTTCAGGTTAAGAACGGACCTCCAGAACGAATTAAGTTCTTAACCCGAGGTACCACTGGAATGAAGTCAAATGGAACTGCGGCTTGACTCGGACCTGTGGGGCCTTTAATAATTTTAATAATTTTATTATTTCTACCCTGAATCATCTGACTGGGTTTCCCCAGCCACTCTTTCGGCCTCCAGAGTTGCTCTCTCCACTCTGGAAATACTTGCAGGGCCTAAACTCAGTGTCCACACACACACACACACACACACACACACACACACACAATTTTTCCTGATATGCACAGACCCCTTCCTTCCTTCCTTCCTTCCTTCCTTCCTTCCTTCCTTCCTTCCTTCCTTCTTTCTTTCTTTCTTTCTTTCTTTCTTTCTTTCCTTCTTCCTTCACATCCCTTATGTTACTGTTTCTTTGTATGCCGCCTTTCCCCCCAAAGGCCCCAAGGCGGTTCACAAAGAATAAACAAATGCATGCGAATAAACCGATACGATTATTTTGGTGGTTTTCGATGTTGCACTTTCTTCTGCCTTTTTGGGTTTTTTGCCAGCTAGATTCCTTCCCACACACCTCACGTTCTGATATTTACTTACATTACCAAGGTGCTAATAGTCCCCATCTCCCTCGCCCCCCTCCCTTTCTCTGCCCCATTGCAATAGGGTAACTCGAGCCTGGTTCGCCCACCCTGGGAAATGCAAGGTCCTTTGACTTCTTCTCCCCAGAATATGTGCATGTGTGTTTTAGAATGGGGGGGGGGTAGCATTTCTCATATATATATGACACACACACACACACACATATTTTGTGTGTGTGTGTGTGTGTGTGTGTGTGTGTGTCTTTTTTAAAAGTAACTGCTATTTGTTGTCTGATTGCCCCCCTGGCGACGCTGTGCCCTGTTTTTCCTCTTCCCCCTCTTGTCTGTTTTTATTCTCTTCCCTCTGGCTTAGATGTGTCAATCATTCCCTGCTTGCCATTGGTTGGAGAGCCCGCGTCAAAAAAGTTGCCCGACAGGCGCTTTCGCAGCAAACCAACCCGGGAGAGGGAACGAGGGAGAGAGAGAGAGAGAGAGAAAGAGAGAGAGAGAGAGAGAGAGCAAGGGAGAGAGAGAGAGAGAGAGCCCTTCCAGCGTTCCGCCACCATTATTCAAAAAGTCAAATCTTACTCCAGCGCAACCTGCCACGACGCCCCTCCACTGTCCAGAGGGGGGGTTGTGGGGGTGCTTGAGGGTGCTTTTTAATTTTTTTCCAAAAATATATATATATTGTTTAAGAATCAGGTAGCATATTTTGCAAACCCTCCCCTTCCTTCCCCCCAATAATCACAATAATAACTAAATTTAAAATACAGCTTTTTTACTTCTGGAAGAAGGCGGAAGGTGTCTAACGCTCTTCCTTGTGGTCTCTTTTGTAGGACGAACAAACTCTGGCTTTGACGAACTCGGATAACTCGGCCGCGTTGTTTTGCCCCTGCTTTTTTTTAAACGTGCAGATTTTCTTGAAGCTTTAAGGTAAGTGAGAAATCTATCTGTTACCTTTTTTTAAAAAAAGGATTGATGTTTTATATCTTGTTAATTTCATTTTAAAAGAACGCTTTAACCGGAACGTTAAGAGTTTCCTCCCTTTTAAAACCTCGAAGCGTTAAAAAAAAGTAAGTTGCATTTTAATTTAAGGGGACTTTATCACTCCTTAGAGAAAAGGACATGTGTATATGTTTGTTCTTTTTTTAAAGAAGCGGTTAGCTCTTTTCCCTGGAATTACAACAGTACCAAACGTATCTCGGCGATAGAGTTCTAGAGATATTTTGTTTGTTTTCCTAAAAAGTCGTTAAAATGTCACCTTATTATTTCGATTCCGTTTTGCAGAACGACTTGAAACGAGCACATCGTGTTTATTCTATTTTTGTTTTCTTTTTTAAGCCTCTTCTGCTCCGCCTGGGCCTTCTGGGTTAATTGCTTTTCTTGTCTCGGGGGCGGTGGAAATGAAAAAATAAACCAGAATTTTCATTCCGAATGAAAATTTTGCAAACCCTCCCCTTCCTTCCCCCCCAATAACCACAATAATAACTAAATTTAAAATACAGCCCAATGAAAATTCAAGAGGTATAAAGCGGGGGGTTTTGGGGGGAAGGGGGGCGCGGGGCGGACAGTTAATCCAAAGGTAACTTCTCAGCAAGCACTTAGGTTTACTCACGCCTCAGACCAATGCTGCCCTTGTTTACCCAGAAGTAAATCCCCCTGAATTCAATAGGCTTCTCTCCCAGTCAGTGTACACAAAATAGATTTGCGACCACCGTCCCTCCGGAGTAAGGGGTGGGGTGCGAAAACGGTTTCGCTGTAAAGTTTGCGGCTTAGCTGGCATGTTGTGAATCCAATATTTATTTTTCTTCCTTTCTTTGGGAATTAAACCCACCCGGCTCCCGGGTTACTGAGAAGCCGGTTTCTCCCTGAGACTCCGATCGCTAGACGGGGGTGGAGGGAGCGGGGGTCGTTTGGCAAACTCGGCGCTGGGTCTTCGAAACGCGCGAAGGAGACTCTAAGAATGGAGAGTTGGGTTAAATGAGAGAGAGTTGAGCTAGAAAGTGGTAGCTGGGAAGGGGGCGGGTAAAGTTCAGAGGGGTGGGGGCTGGCCAGGTAGGAACCAACGTGGTGGAGAGACTCCCCCCTCCCCGTTTTATCTTTCGTGCCTTCGTTGGTTTCATGGGCTACGGGTGTTGCTAAGGTAGCAAGCTTTGGGGGCGCACAACACTCTGAAGCAGGCAAGACAAGGCGCGCATGGGAGAAATGGAGACCCCTTAAGCCTGACTTTCTCTCTTTCTCTTTCTTATGGTGGGTGGGGAAAGATATTCCATGCGGACCAGAAAAGCCGTTTTGATTTCGCTTGTGCAAAACAACAACACCCTTCGCTGCGCCTGGTTTAGCCCTGAGAAAGCGCTCGTGATAACGGACCCAGATTCTTTCTCCTGGGGAACCTCAGGCAACCGTTCCTCATCCCACCCGGATCCAGTTTGGTTTGCTTAGAAGGAAGCCCCCTTGGCGTCGGTGGGGTGGAGTCGCGGGGATCGTCTCCCTTGTGTGGGGCTGGGGAGGCGCTGCGGCGGAGTAAACGCGCGAAGGATCGCGGGCGCCTCCTGCCCTGCTTGGCCTGCGCCTACCACTGGTCTCCGAGCAATACACGCGCGCGTAACGCGCTTTTGAGACACAGGCAGCCGATGCAGCATTTCCTTAAAAAATCACCGAATAGGTCTAAATGTTTTCCTAGAAGTAGCTCCTGAACGTGTGAGCAGGGAGATATTTCCTCCTCCTCCTTTTTAATTAAAAAAATAGGAACTTTAGAGTATGGAATGGGCAAAATATTTTTGTTGCCCGAAGGCTTATTTGTGTTTTCTATTTTAAAGCAAACACGCTCTTAAGCGCGCAGCTCCGTTGCTTCCACTTAAGTCTTGGGTTTGCAATCTCAATGCGCGCTTCCTTGGGAGTAACTCCCACTGAATTCAGTTGGGCTTCCTTCTGAGTCAGCGTCCAGAGGATTGGGCTAGAAAGTATTTCAGGCTTGTGTTGGATGTGTGCAATCGGACGCACGCATCCATGCAAAAATATCGGAGTCGTATATGTTTACCTTAAATGAAAGCTTATTTTTTTGTAATCGGTTTGTCTTGTAAATTGTCGCGTTCATTGGCACAGCTATAAGGTTGAATATAAATACATGGATTGGGCAGATAAACTTCTCTCTTTTGTAAAGGAAAAATAAAATATTCTCTGTGCTCTTAGGTGCTTCAACTTTTTTTTTTAAAGCAGTATATCCTATTGGAAACTTCCACGGTTCTAAGCATCATTCCCCGGAGAGCCCGCCCATTTCAGCTTGGTTCTTATTGCAGGGAGAGCATGAGAGGCGTTTGGGATCGTGGCCCGCGCCTTCTGCGCCCTAGTGGGATTCGACTTTCCAAATCTTGGGTGGTGTTTTAAGTCCTAATGCAAAGGGCCCGAGGGAGGCCGAGCCTACTCACGTTTACTCGGAGGTAAAAGCAATGGGACTTCCTCTCGTTGTGAGAGCGTGGGTCAGCCACGTCCTCCGAAATCCACGTCCTAGTTAAGCGAGCAGAGAGACCCACTTTCGGGTTCGATCCACGTCTCCTCTGTTCCCATCAACAAGCGGATCTTGGGATTATTTGAGGACCGAAGGATCTAAGATGTGCATCTTCTCGCTCGGAGTTCAGTGGAGTTTACTCCCAAGAAAGTGAATAAACAGAGCTTTGCAGTCTACGCCGAAATAAGCCTCCTTTAGCAAATAGGAGGAACGCCCTAGAGAAAAACCGAATTGACTAATTCGGAACGACGCTCTGTGTAGGTCAGAGCGCCCACCCTCCCGCTTGGGGCTTCCCAGATTTTCAGCCCGAAGGGCTTTCGAAGTCCCCAAACAATTTTTTTTTGGGGGGGTAGGGAACTTCTGGCGCCTTCTTCCTCTTCCTCCCCACCCCAGGAAAGAAGTGCGAAAGTGGTTGCGCGGAATCCAAAACTATGGGAAGGCCCAGGGTTAGGAATATTCGCGCGGTGGAAATTCGGTTTTGAGAAAAAGATCGGTGTGTGCATTTGTGAAAGGAGTGAAGAGCAGATAGGTGGGGGAGGGGGAGAGAGGACTTTGCATTCATATGCTGTTTTTTGTTTTGTTGTTGTTTTCCTTCTGGGAAGTATTTGCGTCTGCAAAGAGGCAGGGAGGGGAACGCGGGGTCTCCAACTGCTTACGGCCCTGGTGCGCTCTCGGCTCGCCCCTCTGCCAGTCTATATAATGTTTTCTTTCATCGTCACCATGCAGAAAATTAATCAACCCAAATGATCCTGAGAGCTGTTGCAGGCGTCCCGTAATTAAGGAACGTGTGCCGCCCGGATTATCTCGTTAGTTTATCAAGAAAACATTTATTATAATTAATTCTTGGACGGGGTAATTATAATTGAGCAGGGACAGAGCAACTGGTACATGGGGTCCTTGAGGGGGGGTCTGGAGAGGGGGGTGAGGAGAGGGAGAGGCTGAAGCGACAGATTGCACGGAACAGCCGTTAGATCCACGTCTTCAGTGGACAAGGCCAGACGAGCCAGCTCACTCGTCCTTTGCTTAAACGGGCTTGACTTCGGATCAGGTAGGGAAGGCGAGGGAAAAGTTTTCCCTCCCGAAAGCTTTGCAAAACTGAGAGCGTCTCTTTGTCTCCATTAGTTTTAGCCGCGCCAGCCGAAGGGTGATTACTCAGAAGTAAGAATCCTGGGTGTCAAGGAGGCTTGCTCGAGAGTAAGGTGTACTTGGGGGTCGCAGCCTCGGCGCGCAAAAGCAAGTGTCTTCTTTCCACTCCGTGGGGAAAATGTATGCGCGTGTCTGGTTACCAGAGGAAAGGATTCCTCTTTAAAAGGAAATCACTTCTTTAGGTGAAATCTAGTGGATTTCTGGAGCACGTGGTTCTCTCCCATCCCCCGGTGAAATAAATGGTGCTTCAACACGCTTGACTGGGGGCTGGATCGGGTCCATGGAAGGTTTGCATGCTGTTTCTAAAGGAAACTTGAGGAGAGTTTGGAGGCGGTGAAAACAGGATCTGACTTTAAAAAAAATAGCGACCCAACATGATTGGCACTTCAAAACTTATCCTGTATATCTCTCTCTAACCAGCCTTTGCTTAAAAAAAAGTATTGGGTTTGGGGAGCGGCGGACCCGAAAGACCCAAAGGGGATGTCCACCCGATGCATATTTACTCAGAAGTTAGCCCCACCTAGTTCAATGGGGCTTACTCCCGAGCAAGCGCGGCTAGGATTGCAGCGCAAACATATCCATGCTTACTCAGAAGTAAGTCCTGCTGTGTTCCTTGTCAAGTGTGCATAGAATCTCAGCCTTAAACTGCACCCCTAAGACGCACTTACAAGGGAGTAAACGCAGTTGGACTGGGTGGGACAGATTTCCGAGTAAACACTGAGAGGATTGCGCCGATTAGTAGCGATTAATGCGGCTTCAACGCGCTTCCTTTGAGCTGATCCTGGGCGCTGTAATAATTGTGTAGCTGACACAAGCTCAGCTGCCGATGACTGACTTTCCTTAATAATAATACAGTGATAATAATAATAAAATATTGCACCCCGATCTCTGGGCATGTTTACTCAGAGGTTTACTCCGTTCAGTAGGGTTTACTCCCGGGTACGTGTACTAAGGTGTTAAATCACTGAAATTAATTGTAAAACTGAGATTGACTTAAATGGATCTGGATAGCTATAAAATAAATGAACAACAGCGCAGGTGTCCTAAATATGTGCTCTAATGTTCTTTGGAGATCAGCGTTAAATACCTTAACTTTCTCAAGTATTGTTGGTTTTTTTAAAAAAAGAATTATATCTGTTTAATTTAAAAAAGGGAGGGAGAAGTTGATTTTACAAGCACTTTACCACCCTAAAGACATTTTCCTTACTTATAAATAAAACTAACTTCCAAATGAATTTAGATTTTATAACAAGTATGGGATTGGACTCCCTAGTAAGCTCAGATATCTCCATTGGGCATTGTGGAGCTTCTGAATAACAGAAGTAGAATTTGTAAAATGCGTATTAAGGCAAATGCACTTGCTCGGCCAGGCAAAATTGTTGCAAAATTAAGCTGGGAACTTTCTCTCCCCCTCCCCCGCCCAAAAACTTGCCCTTTTGATTTCAGTGGGGAAACTTAAACGCCTGCCGAATTCTTTCCCACTGATTGGAGGACTCTTAGTTTTAGCTGGCTTGGCCCCTATATATTTAGAAACAATTGCCATTTATCCTCTCTCTCTCTCATTTTTAATTCTTAAGACAAAAAGAAAATGCGCGTCTTCCTTTATGCTTAGGTATATATTTTTAAATCCACATTAGAAGCTAATGCCTTTATTAGGTCGACCAAAATATCACAAAGCAGTGTCTAATATGGCTTTTGGATTTTTTAAAATGGGCCAACAGTTTGCCTATACTAGCTTAATAGGTTCTGGTAAAATTAATACACCGCAGGCAATCGGATGCTAAGCATTTCCCTATATATATTCCTGCAGAACTCTAAGCCGCATTTCCCCACATCCTGGCTCCCTGAGACCTGAGCTTCCAATTAATACTTCTTTCAGGGCTCGCAGCGATCTTTTTCACTTTAAATTTGAGCGAATTGCTTAACATCTCCTCCATTAATGAAACTTGAGGGGGCGGGGAGGCAATTATTTAATCGACGGTTCCCCTCCAGCCTGGGTTCTCCAGTGCAGAGTTGGTCGACTGAATGGGTCCCTCACGCGTTTAACCTGATGAAACCTCTGGTGGATGAATGGGGACTCCTAGCCACAGGAGTGCGTGTGGAGGACCGCGTTGCGCCAGGATTTCGGAAGAACCTTCCTTGGATATAAGGGGGGCATTCCTTCCAAGTAAGGCTGCGATATCTTGCCCCTCCCTACGTGAGAATCAGCCCCGCCACAGCGTGGATGCGGGAAACCATTTTAGCGCCTCACGCGTCTGATGTGCGGCTGCCGCAAAAGACCCCTTTGGTTTGTGGGCCGGAGCATACGGACGTGCACGTTCCCCCAGAGAGAATTTCCTTTGGGATTCTTGTGGTCGTCTGTATGGGCCCGCGTCCCTTCGAATAAACACGCGTGGACTCGGGTCCGGTGCATGTTCAGAACGACGCGCAGGTTGGGGCGTTGATTCTGTGGCTTGGGTGTGTGCGTGCGTGCGCGTTTCGTGACGTCATCGGCCTAAGTTCCAGGCTTCGCTTTCCCAGAGATGGCGTCATTATCCAGTTCCTCGCGGGGGTTTCGTTTGAGTCTAATGAGGCTTTTGCGAGTCCTCCGCCTGGGAAGGAGCAGAAATGGATTTGCCTCTGTATAAATGGATCGGGGCTGTAAGGAAGGGCGGTGGCAGACTCGAATAGATGTGCAGCCCAAGCCTCTGCATCCTTACTCCGAAGTAAGTCCCGTAAACCTCGGGCGGAGGTAAGGAATGTAGCTTTCCCTTCCAAGGAAGTTTTACGAAATGCATTAAACTCATCTTAGGCGTAAACGCCTGCTATTCTAGTCACGCTTAACTTGGAGATCAATGTCATTGAGGTCAAAGGGCTTTTGCTCCTGAGTAAACGTTCCTTATGGCTGGCCTACATAGCTCGAAACGGGCTTGGGGTTGGGGGACAGAAACGAGGTAGGATTTCCATTTGGAATCTGGACCTCCTGTTAAAGTGGGAACAATTTAGGGTGGCTGTAAACTCCCAGTAATGGAAGCGGTTTTTATAAGATTGTCTTGGGAAGGGTTGGAGCAAGTTCATCAAGTCTGCTAAACTTGGGGTGGGTGGGAGAGATTGTGGTGATAATTTGGGGAGATCTGAGTTCAAAACTCAACTCTCTCCGCCTAACCTCGGAGGGCTGGGCAGGTGAGAATGAAATAACCTCGCCTTTCCCCCAAAGAGAAACGAAAATACAGAAATTAGATAAGAACGATTTATTAACAGCAAGCCATCCACACAATTCTTTATTTCCTGGACGAGCGGAGAGCGGGGGGGGGGGGGTAACCGGTCCAACCTCCTCCTTCTCCTCAAATTTCGAGCTCATTAGATCCTTGCAGTCACCGATCTCCTTCCTTCAAATGCTCAAGGACTGGATCTGTCAGGAACGGTTAGCATCACCTTTCGGAATCCTGAGACGCTTTAGCGGCGGGGGGACGGAATCAATCGGACTTTGCGGGGAGGGCGGTTCAAAGGGCGGCTGACATCCAAATAGGTGTTAAAACGAATAAACACACACACCTCCGAAAGGCCGCTGGAGGGCGGGGAGAGAATGGGGGGGGGGCGAAGGAACGGACAATGCAACGGTGCAAGTTCCCTTATCTTTGTGGATTGGTCTCCAAACCGAAATTGGGAAGAGGGAGGGCGCCCGGGATCTCTGATTTCCTGCTTCTCACACACAGGTTCTAATCCTCCCAATTAAGGTAACCCCCTTCGCCAAAGATAACTGGAGGGGAAAGAAAAGAAAAAGATTTTCCCACTTCTTGCAAAAGTTAATTACTTGTTTGTTTAGCTTGCGACAAGCTCCCCTCCCCCCTCGCAGTATTTCCAAAAGTCTTCGAAAACGGGGGTCTTTTTTTTCTTTTTTTTCTTTTTGCCTCTAAATCTAATTAGCCCAAGTGCTAATTAGGGGGAAATTGCTGAAAGAAATCACTTCAGGCATGCAATGATAGAGGGGCTGGTGGTGCAGGGGAGGCGTCCGTCCCCCCCTTGCTTTTCAACCCCAGCTTAGATCTTCTCTTAAAGTGGGCATTTTAATTCTAAACTTTTTTGGGGGGGGGGTTGCTTCTTGCCTTGCAATTGCAAAATCCGGGGTAATTAAAAAGCTTGTGGGGGGGAGGTGGGGGTCCGGACAACAGATACGCTCTTTTGTCGTCGAGGAAAACGTGGAAAGGGTGGGGGCTGGGGGCTGGAGAGAGGCTTTGTTAGCGGCCTTATTTATTTAGCCAAGGAGTTCTTTGTGTCTGCGAAATGGGCCCCAACCAAGTTTGGTCGGAGACAATGAACTACTTGCTAAGCCCGGGGAAACGCAGGCGAATGCCCCCCCCCCGGATAGCAATCCGGTGTAGCCATGAGTTGTGTGTGTGTGTGTGTGTGTGTGTATGAGTAGGGGGTGTTCCTAAAGAAGGAGGCAATTACTGTATATATGCACTGTAACTTTTGCGCGCGGGGGGGGGGGGGAGGACCGCTGGGCAGCCACGCCGAGGGATGCGCCCGCAGTGCGCATCTGGCGGTTTTGCAAGCAGTTCTCCTCGACGGCGCCTCCTTTCAATCCATCTCGCAAGAGATCCTTAAAGGGACCTTTTCTTTCCTCCCCGCGCTAGCAGCCCCTTCATCTCGCTCACTTTCTTTCTATTTATTTATTTATTTCGTTCTTTCTTTCCTTCTCCCCTCTTCCCCCTCTTTTTGAAAACCAGTAGACCCGGGAGCTCCAGTCTTCCTTCCGAGGACTTCTCCGCCCGCCAGTCTCCTGAAGAAAAGCCAGAAGGCGGGAGAGGAGGATCCGGTCCCCTCTTCCCATCCCCACCCCGGAATTTTGGCCATCTTTCCTCCACCCAGCCCCAACTTTAGCATGATGTCTTATCTTAAGCAACCACCTTACGCTGTCAACGGGCTGAGCCTCACCACCTCCGGGATGGATCTTCTGCATCCGTCCGTCGGGTACCCAGGTAAGCAAAAAACCAAACCGGGGGCTTCCATTCAGGGAACCGGGCCAGGGAATGATGGAGAGAAATTCTGGAAAGCATGTCGGAGTTTCCAGAGGGTACTTTGGGCTGGGGGATCCCGGCTAGATTCTGGAGTTGTGGCTGCCTGCAATCTTCGATGGATACTTTCCAGGCGTCCGAAATGACTTCCGACGGCACATACGTTTAAGCGCCCTAGGAAAAAGACCAAAGGAGAATCGCCCCACTCCATCCCATCTCCCCAAAATTAGCATTCCATTTCCCCTAGGTGCGACAACTTTTGCGTAACTTGGCGGCTTTCCCCGGAGACTTATCAGGGATTTATTTATGTTTTTATTTTGATTCTGACAGCTTGCTTGGGGAGGAAGGGGGCTCCAAACTTAAGGACCTGGAGATGGTGACCCTGCGCGGGGTGGGGGTCTTCTATTTGGATGGAGAAGGGCTGAGGGCTTGTTTCGGGTAGAGAAGGGCCTAAGAGAATCTGCAGCCGCGGTGATAGGATCCGTCACCCGCGAATGCCTCTCAGCCCGAATGGACGCTTCCTCCAAATGAGAGTCCCGTCTTGCGCTCAAGTTTGTTTACTCTCGGGGCGGCAGGATCGTAGCCTAAGTTCTGAGCTCTAGCGCAAGGCCGGAGGTTGCCCCGATCCCAATGATTGGTGGGATTTTCCCCCTTTCCTTCGCTCCAAGACTGCTTTGGGCTCCACTGAAATCCGCGCGGTTTACTTATGCGTAAGGCGCTCGGCGTCGCTCATCAAGGCTCCTCGGGTCTGCCGAAATCAGGGTGCAATCCCCTACACCTGGGAGTAAATTTCATTAAACTCAACAGGACATACTTCCGAGTAGACGCGCACCTCCTCTGTTCACCAGGCCCACTTAACAGGACCTTAGGAGTTAAGGTTAGACTTGTGCTAGAACCCCATCTCCCGGGCATGTTTACTCGGGAGTAAGTCCCGTTCCCTTAAGTAGGGCTTTCTCTCCCCGGGTTGGCCGCGCAGCCCGATCCTATTTAGCGGAGGAGAGTCCCTACTTTTCTCCAGGGATTCCCACCCACCCTGGGGAACGTAGTTTTCCTCTCTGTGCGCGCAGATCTGCGAGGAAGCCGAGCGCCTCCCCTTGAAAGCCAGGGGGACACGCGTAAGGATCGCGACGGCATGATGCGGTCCTAGGCGCCCTTACTTGGGAGGAAATCCTAGTGAATTCCCTGGAGCTTACCCCTGAGTAGACGTGCAGTTGGAGCCCTTACGTCGTGTTTACTCTAGAAGAAGCCTCCTGGCGTTCCGGGTGGGGACTCGTTCCCGTGGGAAACGTGTTTGGCCTCGGGATTGCCCAAAGCCTCCGGCTTAACGGTCTTGTGGATGGGCGCGCGCGCGCGCACGAGGCGAGTTTGCCAGTCGGGTGGCGTGGGGGTGATCTCGCTGGCTTCTTCCCCTGAACCCCTGCGGTCCTTTTCTTTCCCCAGCCACCCCTCGGAAGCAGCGGAGGGAGCGCACCACTTTCACCCGGGCGCAGCTGGACGTCCTGGAGGCCCTCTTCGCCAAGACCCGCTACCCGGACATCTTCATGCGAGAGGAGGTTGCGCTCAAAATCAATCTCCCCGAGTCCAGAGTCCAGGTAAGCCGAGGAGGTGGCGGCGGTGGCGGCGCTGCTGCTGCTTGTGGGGTTAGGGCTCTCCCTGTGTGAAGGGCCGTAGCTCAGAGGTAGAGCATCTGCCTTGCTTGTGAGAAGTCCCAGGTTCAAATCCCGGCACCTCCAGGGGGGAGAGAGACTCCTGCGTGAAACTGCCTCCACCGGTCAGTGCAGTAGACAATTTTCCACTTCTCTAGCACCCCAAAGGCATGGGTAGAACAAAGCCAGGAAGCATAGGATGTCGTCTTATACGGAATCAGACCACTGGTCCATCTAGCTCCATATTGTCTACACTGACTGGCAGCAGCTCTCCAGGGTTTCAGGCAGGAGACACTCCCAGCCCTGTCTGGGGATGCCTGAACCTGGGACCTTCTGCATATAGCTCAGATGCTGTACCACTGGGCTGTGGACCATCCCCAATAGTCCTTGCTTCCAGTGTAACACCCCCCCCCAAAAAAAAGTGAAGGCAGATTAAACAGTGGACACACACACCCATTTCAGATTAATGTGGTGGGCAGCAGTCAAGAGGTTTGAATTGGGGAGAGATAAATTTGATAGGCCTTCGTCTCTCATCCTGTCTCTACCTCCTCACACACAACAGTCCTGTGCAGCAGGACAAGTGCTTACCATTCAGGAGAACTTGTGTGGCTTGTGTGGGTCTTCAGGGTGGCTTGAGTTTGATATACCAGGGTGCCGTGTCTGATTTCCAGGAGGGCCAGGTGGAAGAGTCTCAGCAAAGGCTTTAACCAGATATACCATATTTTTCGCTCTATAAGACGCACCAGACCACAAGACGCACCTAGTTTTTGGAGGAGGAAAACAAGAAAAAAATATTCTGAATCTCAGAAGCCAGAACAGCAAGAGGGATTGCTGCGCAGTGAAAGCAGCAATCCCTCTTGCTGTTCCGGCTTCTGGGATCACTGCGCAGCCTGCATTCGCTCCATAAGACGCACACACATTTCCCCTTACTTTTTCGGAGGGAAAAAGTGAGTCTTATAGAGCAAAAAATATGGTACACACAATCTGAAGGCACACGAGGTCACGGTTTTGCTTTGCTGTAACTAAGCAGATCTGTGGCTGGTCAGTGCCTGCCTGGGAACCACATCAATATGCCACCTTGCATTCCACAACGAAGGAAAAGCAGGATATAAAAGTTAAAATACAGCAACAAAAAATAAATACATTTTGGAATCTTTGATTGCTTTCCCAAATCTCATACAACTCACAGCAGGGTTACTCATTCACGTTTTGTAACCTGCCTGTTTTTAGAAAAAGAAAACGCACGCATTTAATTGATTATAAGAGAAGGGAGCTAAGTAGCCATTAATCCTGAAACACGGGGTGCGGAAGGAGCACCCATCAAGTCTCCCCAGATGATGCCCCTAAAATGTAGACCTTGAAAGTACAAACCTAGCATGCTCTCCCTCCCCCCTCCTCCTGCCCCCCAAAGCTCCTCATTTTATTCCCACCTCTTAAGACACTACATTTTAAAAAAAAAAGAGTTTAAATCTAGGATGATTTCTGCACATATTGAAAGGAGTAGTGGGTTGGAGTGATTTGCAAATGACTGGAAATGTATATCACCTATAGATGAACTTGTTGTTGCAGCAGGAGCCAGGGTTGGTTCTGCGCTCTCTGTCCAGAGCCAGGAGCTGGCCCTACCATGAGACAAGGAGAGGCAACTGCTACAGGTGGCAGGTTCTGGTGGGCTTGGGGCAGCGAGAGCAGCCTCCTGGCTGTTCTTCATAAGCCCTAGGGAACAGGGCAGGCATAGACAAACTCGGCCCTCCAGATGTTTTGAAACTGCAATTCCCATCATCCCTGACCGCTGGTCCTGTTATCTATGGATGATGGGAGTTGTAGTCCCAAAACATCTGGAGGGCCGAGTTTGCCTATCAGGGTCATTTCCTTCTGCTGGAGGACAGAGCTGTGTGTTCCATACAGTCTGTTGGTACCTTGGAGACTGCTGTCCCATTGCATATGCTGAAGGGAGATCCATGCTTTGGTCCTATGCTTTGAGGTCCAAAATTTTTTGGGCTGGGCCTGTCCAGGGCACTCAGTGTTAAATCTGGTGGTCCACTTCTGCCACCATGTGCTCTGGGCAGTGGGACATGCAGGTCCTTCGGAGATGGCGGTGGGGAAGGGATTTGCAGACCAGAGATCACAGTTTGAAATGAATTTATTAGGTTGCAAGGTTAAAATTCTTTCTAAAATGTACAAACTATTACTGGATAGGAAATGAAGGAGGAGTTGGTCAAGTCATCAATGATTTAGTTGGGCTAGGGATATGGAACACAATATTGATTTAAACTTATGGGAACATCTATGGACAAACAACTTCAAATTCATGGCATGCTATACTTTAAAGGAAAACCATCTAAAGATGGTCCACAGGTGGTATTTAACACCAAATAGGCTGGCAAAGATGTTTAAATCATAGAGTGATAAATGCTGGATTACACTGAGCGGATGTGGGAGGCAATTCCTAGGCCCTCTGTGGCTTTCTATATTTTATTTTCATCTTATGTTTATGCCACTCCTTTCTTCCATCATGGAGCGAGTGGTTCCCAGGTAGTTCTCCCACCCAGGTACAGCCTGGACCCAGGTGGCTGCTGCAACACATGCCCTCGACTCTCTAGTTGGCCTCGCCAGCTGTTTTGATCAGAATTGAGCCCAATCGCCTTTAGTCCCTCAACCCATTGGCCCTTGAGAGGCCCCTGTATCTGTTCCGTCATATAAAAGAAGGAGACCCTAATGCTAAATTATTGACTCCCACCCCAAATGACTACACACATTGTGTATTCCACTTTGAGTTCACACCAGATTCCTGAACCATCAGAGAGAGAGAGAGAGAGAGAGAGAGAGAGAGAAGAAAATATATCCCTCCACCGTTCACTTCACAGGGTTGATTGAAACTAGATGAAATCCAGCTCTATTAAAACCAAATTGGGTGGGCTGTTTTGTCATTGGCTACAGTGGAGTGTGTCTGCCGCTGGATGAAATAGGTGCAAAAATGGATCCGTGTAGTCTGACCCCAAAGCTGAACTATGTGGCAGGTGTCATTTGGGAGCTGTCCTGGGAGAAATGCAAACTCTGTAATGGAGGAAAGCTTTCTCCCCGCAGTTGACCATAAATGCAAAAATGATCCACACATAACAAAATGTTATATGAAGAAGAAATTTAAGTCTAGATCCAGATTACAGTGTAGTGTTACACTATAGCTGGGGTTGCCATATGTCCTCTTCTTCCAGGACAAGTCCTCTTTTTCAGAGATAAAATGTCTGTCTGGGTGGATTTTTCAAATTTGCCAAAATGTTTACGGCTCTGCTTTCTGGATGAGACAGAGACATAACTGGTGGCTGAAGTCTTGCTTTCCTCTTCTCTTCTCCTGCCCTGCTCAGCAATATATCACAGCTTCTATAGCCCACATATAGTAGAGGGTAAAATGAGAGTCGTCATAGCGCCCTCTTTTTTGCTTTTCAAAATCTGGCAAGCCTATCACATGTGTGCTCACTTTCTGTATGCATGCTTTGAAGATGTATTTTTGTCTGCGGTGTCATACTTGTGCATAGGATATATGTGCAATATATAGAGAGAGGGCTGTATGGACACACGCACCCCCAAAAATTCCCTCCTCCCCAACACCAGCCATCTGCAAGCCCCTGGATCATAACATGATTCAATTTAGATACAAGTTTCCCGTGACTTTCATGTATACATTTTTCCCCTTTGAAAGGGCTCTGAATTTTGAAGCAAAGACCACTTAGTTCAATGAAGCTTGCTTTCCAGTAGTTATGGGCTCAGCTGCCTAGTTGTTTGCAAGAAAGGGTGTGTGGTAGACACGTCAAAAGATATGTGCTTTCATCCCTAAGAGACACTTGATGACATCACCTCTCTCACTAATAGTGTATTCTAAGCAACAGGAAGCAGCAAGGCGAATTTACACCATAGACTTAAACTGGTATAATAGCCTCTCACTCTCTCTGGGAAAGCCTGGGAACTGGAATACAGATATGTGTGAAAAAGGACCCTTAGTATCCCTATTAAACACAGTTACCATATTTTTTGCTCTATAAGACTCACTTTTTCCCTCCTAAAAAGTAAGGTGAAATGTGTGTGCGTCTTATGGAGCGAATGCAGGAGCACAGCTATCACAGAAGCCAGGACAGCAAGAGGGATTGCTGCTTTCACTGCGCAGCGATCCCTCTTGTTGTTCTGGCTTCTGAGATTCAGAATATATTTTTTCTTGCTTTCCTCCTACAAAAACTAGGTGCGTCTTGTGGTCTGGTGCGTCTTATAGAACGAAAAATACGGTAACTGCCACGTTCAACAGGTGTATAAACAATATGTTTGTAGTAGAAATCTGCCCATACTGGGAGGTAGAGGAATCAGTTCTACTAAAAACCTTTATTCATGCTTTCATTTTTAATACCTATTCCAGCCTTCGTCAACCTGGTGCCCTCCAAATATTTTGGGCTACAACTCCCATCAGCCCCAGCCAGCACCTCATTGATGGCAATTGTAGTCCAACTCAACTGGAGGGCACCAGCTTGACTTTTTCAAAATATATTTCTTGGAATATATTTGATGGCTGCTTCACTTTCACACATGTGCCCTCCAACCAAAGTGCAGCTAGTTGTAGCTTTCCAACAACTCTGCCTGCATGACTGACGTGCATGCTGCAATTCTGTTTTACATTTTAAAAAAATGTGCCGAAGGTTTACCATATTTTTTGCTCTATAAGACTCACTTTTTCCCTCCGAAAAAGTAAGGGGAAATGTGTGTGCGTCTTATGGAGCGAATGCAGGCTGTGCAGCTATCCCAGAAGCCAGAACAGCAAGAAGGATTGCTGCTTTCACTGCACAGCGATCCCTCTTGCTGTTCTGGCTTCTGAGATTCAGAATATTTTTTTTCTTGTTTTCCTCCTCCAAAAACTAGGTGCGTCTTGTGGTCTGGTGCGTCTTATAGAGCGAAAAATACGGTAATTAATATGAAGAGGCCACTAGTCCTCATTGTGATTAAGCAGACTTGGGGGTCTTTTCGCATTATGCGCAGCAAACCTCATGGCACCTGAGACGGAGAGCTAGGAGCCATGACAGCTTTTTGGCACACGTGTTCGTAAAATGCATTACCCTCGAAACGCGTGCTTGCCACCCACAACATGATACAGAGACAACCTGTAGAAGTCTTCCCCCACCATCTGTACTGTAGGATCAGAGAAAGACCCACTTCCTTCCCTGCTGGAGGGGAAGGGAGATGTCTGTGTGTGCGGTTCAGTTTCTACTAACTGCGGAGGGAAGCTCCCTTCTGCAAATGGCTGTTCTCCATGCCTTGCGGAAGTTCCACTTGGTGGAAATGCTCAAGGCTTTCTGACTGCTAAGAGAGGCGATCTCTTGCAACAGAGGACCCTTCTCTTCAATGCTCTCTCATAGATGAAGCAGCAAAGAGCAGTCCTGTTACACTCAGGGCTTGTCTACGCTTCTGTTTTTTAGCACTAGATCAGAACAGACGGCACTCTGCGGAATAAATTGCCATTTATTCTAATTCAGCTCTGAAGTTCGGGTTTCCTGGGAGAAAGTGGGGGGGGGGGAGACAGAGGATGAGCCCTTAGTGAGAAATTTGGGGAGTAAGGTGGCCAAGCAGATAGGCATCTCTCCTTAGTACTGTAGCTCTGAAGCCACTGTGGTCTAGTGGCTGTGGAATATCATCTGCTCCGAACGGTTGACCACAAATCAGCACGCTTTTCATTCTGTGTATTTTTGCCTAGATGCTATTTTTGTATTAGGTGGCTGAGCAATCAAAGAGATAAGGAAGAGGTTAATGGGATGTGGCTGCTTTCTTTAAAGACAAATCTGCCTAACATTTGCAACATTAGTAGGACTTACATTTATTTATTTTGGGGTTTTCTATTTAGAACTGATTAGTGTGGACAACAATATACCATATTTTTCGCTCTATGAGATGCACCAGACCACAAGACACACCTAGTTTTTGGAGGAGGAAAATAAGAAAAAAAATATTCTGAATCTCAGAAGCCAGAACATCAAGAGGGATTGCTGTGCAGTGAAAGCAGCAATCCCTCTTGCTGTTCTGGCTTCTGTGATAGCTGCATAGCCTGCATTCGCTCCATAAGACGCACACACATTTCTCCTTTTTAGAAGGGAAAAAGTGAGTCTTATAGAGCAAAAAATACGGTAAATCACACAATGAGTAAAGCAAACTTAGCATGATTATGCACCACCAAATTTATTTCTTTTTAAAAAGCAGCAGTGCCTCAGTAGGCTATGATGCCAAACATTTAAAATGCTTGCAGCCCAGAACAATATTAAGAAGCAACATTTACTTTGCTATTCAAAAGCAATATTTAGCAGAGGAAAAAGCAGGAAGGATATAACACATTCCTCGGCTGCTTCTTTCCTTCCTCTCCCCCCCCCCCCCCGCTTCCTCCTCCTCCTTTTTCCTGATAAGCAAAACTTTTAGTATTCAAAATTAAAACAAGCAGAAACCACTGTGAAGCAGCTGGTGGGCAATGGCCTGGGGTACCATGACCCGACCCAGACCCCGTGATCATCACCTGAGGCCCTTCCTTGTGTGCTTCCTCTGTGAGAGGACTGGAGGGTGGGAATACAATAATGGGCCTTTTCTGTGGTGGCTCCCCATTTGTGGAATGCTCTCTTCTGACGCCTTTGTTACATATCTTAGGGGTCAGGCAGAAGCATGCCTCTTCTCCCAGGTACCAATGTGGCAGCATGAAACAGCGGTGGTGTTGAACCATCCTGCCCACGATTTGGATTCTGTCATAGAACCCTTTTGCTTCTGCCATCACTAAACAAAATCGGTGACTCCGCAACTTACAATAAATAGGACCTTCTGGGGAAGGAGACACACTGGCTGTGGAATATTTTTCCTACTGAACCTAGGCAGGTACCCACAGGGGTTAGATTTTGGAGCTAGCTAAACTGTCAGGGGTCCTTTACCTTTACCTTTAAAAGCATTCCACTAGGCTTTTTGAGCTGGCCTAGGCTTGGGAAGGACAGATGGAGGAATGTTATATACGAAACTGAGTTGGGATTTTTTATTTTATCTGCTGGTGTGGGTGCGTTAATGGCTGTTAGTGATGTAGAGTTATACCTCGCGACCACCCTTTAATCAGGTTACGATGAAGGGTGGAATTAACTGGGGAGGGAAAGAAGGAAGTTGTGTGTGTGTGTGTGTGTGTGTGTGAGAGAGAGAGAGAGAGAGAGAGAGAGAGAGAGAGAGAGAGAGAGAGAGAGAGCGCTTTTCATTATACAGGGGAAAGTGTTAGAATTCTTCCATCAAATAATGGGCTACTCCACTGCCCATCACCCTAAATAATAATAATAAATAATAATAATAATAATAATAATAATAATAATAATAATAATTTATTCTTTATTATTTGTACCCCGCCCATCTGGCTGGGTTTCCCCAGCCACTCTGGGCGGCTTCCAACAAAGACGAAAAATACACTAAAATATCACACATTAAAAACTTTCCTGAAGTTATCCCTATGGAAGCTATCCTATTTGCAGTAAGTTCTATTAACTTGGGGTACATTTAAAAAGAGCACCCCTCTCCCCGTAGTCTAAAATGGTACAATCCTGTCCAACCGCTCACAGCTGCCCTGCACAAACCTAGCCTCCATCTTATAACTTTGAGCGGTAGAAAGTCATGACCTAGCCTTGGGAAGTCAGGGAGTCCAGAACATCATGGAGACTCAGGGTGGCCGTTCAGAGGACTGCGCCTCTTGGATGGTGCAAGGGTGTTGTGTTCGAGGGAGGAAAAGCTGGAACTGGCACACACACAAGCACACGCCCCATTTGAAACCAGGCTGTTTGAAAGCAACTCCCATTGATTCCACTGGAGAATGCTCTCCCTTGCATGCGCCTCGGATGGAGGCCTTTAATGTCAGTCCAACCCTACTGTGACTCTGAACAGGAAGCAGGGAGAGGGTTACTCAGCTTCCTAGCTGACTGCTCCCCATTCAAAGACCTGATCCTGTAGGTGGGCTGGAAGAGGAAAGAATATGCAGCTCATTTAAAAGAACAAGCTTGCTTCCCTCCCACCCAATTGCTCCCTTAATTGTTAAAACCCCCCTCCCTTTCTAATACTCTGTTCTTTTTAATTAAGGGCTTGACTTCAATAGGACTTAAGTGGAGGTCCTTGGGGTACCCTAAGCTGGCAAGCTCACAGGCTTGGGAGGGGCTTCTCTCCTCTCCCCCACCCACCCACCCTTTCCCCAAAGTGGCCTTCTTAAGCAATTGGGTTTGCTTAGTTCTACATGTGAAATCACTGGTCGGAATCCCCTGAGGTCAAGCTGGTGCCATATAGGAGCTTCCAACTCTTACATTCCTTTTAGTGGTCTGAGATACAAGCGTTGGTGATGATCCCTTGCTGCATTAAGGCTGTAGAGTCTCTCTTGCCCGGTACAGGAAACCAGTTATCAGGGAGTCTCAAATATGAGGAAGCTGAGAGAAGGGAGAGTACGATGGAACAGTCAAATCATATCTGGCTGCTGAGGACTCAAATCTCATGGTGACCATCCTTGGTCACCTTGACTCAAACCGCAGCTCTTGGCTCCCATTGACCAGTCGCAGGTGATAAACCATCACAGAAGCCTCCAAGCTAGACATGTGTTGGCTTTGCTTCCATGTTGCCACACTACCGTCAGAGCTATCACCATATTTTTCTCCTTCAGCTGAATAAATAAATAAATATCCTGCTTAAGTAAAAACAAAAAAATACCCAAGGAATTTTGATGGGAGCAAAGAAATTGGGAAGACTAACTGAAAAGTTCACCCAAAAAATATTAAGGCAGGTTATTCGTCGGGTTGAATTGTAGGTGTTGTCTGCCTCTCACCAGAGGCTGCTGTGCTTTGGGGAGTCCAGGGTATGCTAAAGGTAATCTTTCCATTCAATGAGCAAAGCTGATCAGATTTAGGATTAGAGTTGTCATGAAAAGCAAAGTTTTGAAACAAATATGCTCCTTGCTCCCTGAAACCTGCCGTTCAAACCACGCACTGCGTTGTGGTGAGCCAACGTTGACTCTTGACCTGCTTGAAGAAAGCACACAAGGAATTTTGAAGGAAGGAAAAAGATTTGATAAGAGCGGTGGTCTTTATCCATGGAATTCCTCCTGCCCTTAAATTCTACCTTGAAATCAGAGCCATTGTTGCGTACGACTTTGCAGCGATTTACATGACTAACAAGCGTTCTTCTTCTGTTCCACTTTTCCTTTTTCCTATTGGTTTTCCAGGTGTGGTTCAAAAACCGGCGCGCCAAGTGTCGCCAACAGCAGCAGCAGCAGCAGAATGGGGGCCAGAACAAAGTGAGGCCCGCGAAGAAGAAGAGCTCTCCAGCCCGAGAAGTGAGTTCAGAGAGTGGGACCAGTGGGCAGTTTACGCCTCCAACCAGCACCTCAGTCCCTACCATCTCCAGCAGCAGTGCCCCAGTGTCCATCTGGAGCCCTGCCTCCATCTCCCCACTCTCTGACCCCCTGTCCACCTCTTCTTCATGCATGCAGAGGTCTTACCCTATGACCTACACTCAGGCTTCTGGCTACAGCCAAGGGTACGCTGGCTCAACCTCCTATTTTGGAGGGATGGACTGTGGATCTTATCTAACCCCTATGCACCACCAGCTCCCCGGACCAGGGGCTGCCCTTAGCCCCATGGGCACCAATGCCGTTGCCAGCCATCTCAACCAGTCTCCGGCTTCACTCTCCACCCAGGGCTATGGGGCTTCAAGTTTGGGGTTTAACTCGACCACCGATTGCTTGGATTATAAGGACCAAACGGCCTCCTGGAAGCTAAACTTCAATGCTGACTGCTTGGATTATAAAGACCAGACGTCCTCCTGGAAGTTCCAGGTTTTGTGAAGACCTGTTAGGAACCCTTTTGCGCTCGATGGTGACGGTTGATAACAATAAGGATCGTGAAGATGTTGTCGGGACAGACGAGACAGTGCCCATGGCAGGTCGAACATTCCAACTTGTAGTCAGGTCTTTTGGTTTTAAATTAAAAGAGAAACGCGAGCAGGACGCAAGTAAATAAACAACTGAAAAGACAAGAAAGACAGTGTGCCGTGATCTATTCTGCTGATTTAATCTCTCGCTCAGAAGCTCTGGAAAGGAAGAGAAGAAGGAAGGACACCTTATGGGGACAGACTCACAGCCCACTATGTTCTTCATAGTTTTAGCCTATTTGTTGAGTTCCTTTGTCTGAATGGGATGGGAGATCTTTCCAACTATGGGCCAAGTTTTCCGTGGGGTGGGCTGGGTTGGTTGTGTGTGTGTGTGTGGTTTGTTTTTTTAAAGGAAAATGTCTAGATTTTTTTCTTTTTTCTTTCTTTTTTTGTGTGTATGGGGAAGAAAACACACCCCTTCCTCTCTCCTCCTCCCCAGTTTGTCATCCAACCCTTTGGTTCAAAACATTTTTAAAAAACAACAACAAAAAAAGGACAATGTCTATATCTCTCTCTCTCTTGAGCTCCTTTAATTGCTTCCGAGCCAGCGTTTGGCAAAGTTGGCCACAGGAGAATCCAGGAAACAACACAAAGAAAGAACTCGGTTCAGAGCAATGTGGGGTTGTGAGTCTGATTGTCTTAGCTGCACTACTTTATTTAAGAGGGGGGAAAAATAAGAATAATGTCCATAAGGAGTCAATATGTAGTTTTTAAGAGACAATCAGTGTGTGTCTTATATAAATGGTACATATGTGGTTTTTAATCTGTGCTAGACTTTAAAACTGTGATCTCCTGTATTGTATGCAACCATAGACCCCGTGCCAGCAGGGGGTTCTGCTGTGATTTTAAATAGGTTATAATTAACAGTGAAATTTGAGCAAGTGAATTACATATGACCACTTCTCTTTCTCTCTCTTTTCTTTCTTTCTTCCTTTCTCTCTCTCTTTTTTAAAAAAATTGCCTTTCACCAGAGGTAAACTGCACTGAAAAAAAACAAAACAAAAACCTTTTTACAACAAACTGTCTCTGAATGAAAGAATGAACCACGAGATTTGGAAAACAAACCCTGTCAATAGATCAAAAATACACAAGGACTTTTAAAATTCATCTGCTTAACAATAGCTTACTGTTGGGGGAGGGGGTAAGGAGACAAATATTTAAGACATTGGTCAATTGCTCTGACCTTGAATTTCCAAAAAGAGAAATTCATTGTTGTTTTTAATGCTTGCAGATGTGCAATTGAAAAAAAAAGAGAAATATATGCATAAACCTTTTCTTTTCTGGATTTGGCAGATATGTATAATTATATTAAAATGGTTCTAGCACAAGCAATGGTCGTGTCTTCCGGTTTCCTTGCAAAGGCACTTTTTGAAATCTGGATTCACTTTTTTGGAGGGGAGGAGGGGGATCCAGGAAGGGAGAGAATTGGGTGATGGGTTAGGTAGGTCAAGGTGTCACTTGCTAGGCTGTAATGCCAGGAAAGATATATATATTCAGATAAGCTCCCTGTGATTGGTTTTGGGAACATTTGTGGGTTGCCAAACCAACAAACTGATCTCTCCGCACCGGAGCCAGGAGCCAGATCTTTGATTCGGGGCTGTTGGGTATTTTTGTGTGGTTAGGTTAGCAAATGAACTGGACTTCTGTAAACGTCTTTTTTTGTGGTGGGGTGATATTTGTTAGGGCAGGGTAGAAAGCTGTGGTGTATCTGCGAGTGGGACTTTTTTGTAGATTAATTTAGGGGGGTTGAAAGGGAAAGGAGGGGAGATAAAGGAGGGATCCTGAGGAGGGGAGGGGAGGAGGGGGGCGAAAAGGGTGTTTGAGCAGCTCCTATAAACTTTCTAAGAAGGGATAGGATGTACTCGGAACAGGAGAACCAGTCACGCAGAAGTGATGTCCGCACAAAGGAGTTTGGGAAAAGTTTTTGAAAGCTATGATTTCTACAGCTGGACACAAAAGACCCTCCAGCGCTCCCCACCGCCGCTCCCCGCCTCCCCCCACCCCAAACTGCTAGGAAAATCGTTTCCTCTTCAGGGCTGAGAAATTGTCTTCCCGGGTTTCTCATTTAAATTAAGTTTCAACGAGTTTCCAGCTTTCCTTTCTTGTTTGCTTAAAAAAGACCGGGGGGGGGGAGAGAACCCTTCAAAAATATCCCCCACCTCCATCCTAAGAACCGCGATCTTCTCGCCATCTTTCATCCGCGTCCTGTTTCCGGGGTGGACGCCCAGTGCAATTTATTAAGAGGGCAAAGTGATGGCGATGGAATCAATGCCGAGTTTAGATCTTTTATTTTGATTTTTATTAAAGGGCAAATGAGCTGCTAAGCAGGGAGGGCACCGAATGAATAGGATGAAATCCGAGCAGGTTAGCTTTTTATTATGGGCTGTGGATTGCGCTGGGATATATAATACATTTAAAGAGTTAGCTCATTTTAATGCCTTCAAAAAGAGAAGAGAGAGAGAGAGAGAGAAGAGAAAATCCACAGAAAGGGCCCAGTGGCGTGATGCGCTGCTCCTAAATGCGTTCACACGAGGCAGAGTTCCCGTGGATTATTATTTTTTTTATTAAAAAAAACTGGCTTCCAAGTTAACATGAGTTTAGACTTCCTGATCTCTTTCAATCCATTATTGTTAATATCAGTAGGGACTAACCTCTTGCCGAAGTTATTTATCAAATTGTTTATTTGCTATTCCCACACTCCACACCCATCGTACCCATTGCATTCCGCGCGCGCCCCCCAGGAAAAACTCTTGCAACCATTTTATATTCCTAGAATCTCGACCTATTAGGTGGGTAGATTTTTGGGAAATGTGGGGGGTTGAGAGAGAGGGGGGGGCAGGCATTGGAAACGATTCCTTTTCTTCCAAGCAATAGGAATTTATCCTTTGGGCTGGTGCGTGCCCCGTGCATCCCAAGTCAGATTATCCTTTCCAAATAAACAAAGCCCGAACAATCAGATCGCAAATAAACGGAGGTGCGCGAGGGCTTCCCTCCCCCAGTCGAGGGTGTGTGTGGATGTTAGTTGATGGCACTGGCTGGGGAGGAAAGCGTCCTTTTTGATATTATCTATCTGGGAAACGTAAAGATAGAAAACGTACGTCAGCTGGCGCAGCTCAGAATCCCCTTTTAATTTTTGCTTTTCGCTAACCATTTCGGTTAGATTTTAACGCGCGAGGAAGACGTCGGGTGGAGTTCTCTAGCAATTTAAGAACGGTTGCAAATCACCTGGGAAAGAGAGAGAATTTATTTTTAAAGTCTAAAAGGTGGTGAAGAATTCAGAGCTGCTTAGTAAAAGTTATCCAAAGAACCCGCGCTGTAGGCGATCCTCAGCCACCCCGAATATTTTACTACTTGCATTTCTCACCCAGAGGGGTTTATTTCCCCAAATAGTTGTGCATACCGGATTAAAGTAAGACTGGTTCGGCGTCTTGCTTGTAATTTCTGTTTTGTTTTTAACGATTTAAAGCAAAAGTTTGCAGTTAGCAACAGTAAATTAGCCTCGGGTTAACCTGTCCGAATTTAAGGCTATCATCCCGGGCAGCGGCGCTCAGTGAATTCCGTGAGATTTACTTCCGAGTAACCCTAGGCCACGGCCACTTACTTGGAAGGGAAGTGCTAAATGCCAGGGAAATAGATGGAGCGCCAAATACACCCAGCAGACTTTTTTGGCTCCCAAAAGCTGCCCTGATTAACCTCTTAAGTCTTTTTCTTGCTTTTGCTGCAGAATTCTAACCCCTCTGGAAATCGAATCGAACAGGTGACCATCAATTGCCTTTGTGTGTGTGTGTGTGTGTGTGTGTGTGTGTGTGTGTGTGTTGGTAATTAATTTCATTTTTAGGGTTATTTCCCTTCTCTCTCCACCCTGCCCAGACCCCCAGGAAAAGGCTATATCCCCTTTCTCTCTTCTCTCCCCCCGACTCATCCTTCGTGTATAATGTATATTATAGTCAACCCTCCTGCGGATTCGACGGCTGAAATTTGGTAAAATATATCATCTGAATAGTTGGGGGAGCGAGAGAGATTCGAAGGAGTTTGAGCCTGGGGATTAGGCTATTGATTCCCGCTCACTTCGGCACGTTTCCTTGTTCCACGTTTCTTTGCCTTTTCCCTTGGATTCCAAAATGACAAGTTGCCGAACGCGGAGAGTTGATTTTAAAACACGCGCATATATATATATACACACGATTGTATTAGGTTTCTGCTGGAAAAAGAAGGGGGGAAAGATGGATTTGGGGAGGGGGCGCGTGGAAAGGCCCGCTGGATCACGCGGCCCCATGATTACTTGGGAGTAAAACCCCATGAAATACAGCGTGAGTTCCTCCCGAGCAAGCTTTCATATGTTTGTGGCTGAACAGATATTTCATTTCTGAATCACCATCATTATTTGAGTAGTTACATGAGCGATCTCATACTGTTATAAGCATGCATTTCCTCTGTAAACAGGGATAATAAGATCGAGTAGAAGAATTGAAGTGTGAAGCAAATGGTCTCTCTTTGAAACGCACCTCCTCTGGGCACTTTTATTTTTGTATTATTATTATTTTTTTAAAAAACCAACCAAACAAATACCACACGCCACCTGTGTTTTATTAAAATCTACCCCCCTTGCATTGCTCTCTTCCCCCGCCTCCCAGCCCCCCCCAAAAAAAACTTGGCCAGAATAACTTTTTTCTCTTTTTGCGCAAGCTAATGCGGAAACGTGAAATTCACCTTCAGCCTGGTCAATTTCAAACTGCAGGCTAGCTTTTCAAATCTAAAAAGGGGATTGCCTTTAAATCCGTTGGGCGAAAAGTGTGTGGAGGGGGGAGGCGGCAGAAGAGAAATACCCCCCTCTCTAAGCTCTGCTAGAGCCTGTGGAGGGATTTCCCTGCCCCCAGCCCCCTCGCCGACTCCCGCTCTTTCTCTCTCCCCCTCTCCAGTTCCTTAATATCATTTGTTTTCGTTTGAAACAAAAGAGACATAAATCCCTTCTCCCCACCAAGCGCTAAGGAGTATTGCCCGTTTCCAAGGAGACGCAAAGAACAGCTATTTATTTATTTTAAATCCGGTGTTATTTACTCCTCGCTGCTGTTGCCTTCTTGTATTTATCCTTCTGATTTCAGAAATTTGAGTTCAGGGCATTCCTGAATCAGTAAAGCGACGCGAGTTTGATTCCACGCACATTCACTTTCTCTCCATGAGAATCTTTCTTTCTTTCTTTCTTTCTTTCTTTCTTTCTTTCTTTCTTTCTTTCTTTCTTTCTTTCTTTCTTAGATGGCGGACTAGGACGGAGGAGAGAAATCTGTGAAATGAAAGAATCAGGCATCGGAAAGAATTCCAGAGAGGCGGCAGAAGAAATAAAACAGAGTGGCGCCTAGAGCAATAGGGAATGGATGTCCTACGGATGCGCCTTTTTGCAGAAATGGCACAACATCTTATCTTCTTGGAAGTTTCATAGGATACATACAATGCAATGCAAAATATGTCTGTGTGAAATATAGAGGTGCACACACACACATGCACAAACTATATTATGTTGTTGTTTAGTCGTGTCCGACTCTTCCATTTGTTAATTTAGATAGATCGAATCCTCACTGGATTCACTGGACCAGTCCCTGCGTCTCCGACTAGCCTACCTAACAGGGTTGTTGAGAGGAATAACATGGGGAGGGGACAACCATGCGCACCACCTTGAGCTTCTGGGAGGAAAAGTTGACACACAGGGAGTCAGGAACACCCTCCCAGAGCCCTTCGGATTTAGCCTCTGCCTTGAGTTCCGTAGGGGACCTTAGCTAAGGCACAGCGTATGGGAATCGTGCGACTGATCTACATTACACGATTGTTGTACGGACTGCGGGAAAGCGCTTTGGATTATTTGAAAGCGCAACCCGGATTCCAAGGTTCCTGACTGTCCTCTGCCCTCAGCCTTTAGTCTGCTAGAGAGGCTTTGCCAATTGCACCACCGTAGTTCGAGGACTCCGGTCTCCTTCTCGCCGGAAGAAGTTGCTGGGAAACAGTGGGAGACGCCCAAGTGCTGAATTTCTCGCTCACTCCATCTCCCCGCAGCGTCCACCCCTGGTATGGTGTCATCTCTGAGCCCACCCTTGTGGGGATGTGGGGGGGCGACCCCCTGAAACTACACCACGCTCTCGTGCATGTGGTTGCTGAGAAAAGAGGGGAGGGGCACCCGGACCAGTGGATTATAAAAACGAGAAAATTAAAGGCTTGGGAAAGGTAGAACGACAGAGCTCAAATGGACCAAGGGTGGTTATTGCAGGCTGCTTTTACGCACAGGCGCACACACGCTTCGGTGCTGTGAAGATCAGCGGGCTGTTGCTAAGGAGCGCATATTCTTCCCAAGTACACTGGACTTGGTGCCATCCTAAGCACATCAGGGCTTGCTCCGTGTTTAGGACTGCAAGCTGTTTTTGGCAGGGGTGGGGAGCGGCTGGCGTCATTCCGAGGGTTTGGTAAGCCGCCTTGAGAGTCAAGTGAGCCAGAAAGGCGACATACAAAGTTATAAAGAAGCAAATAAATTAATTTAGGCGAAGACAATGCAATGCAATGCAATCTACTATACTATACTATACTATACTATACTATACTATACTATACTATACTATACAGCAATGGAGATTATTTTATCCCTTTGCTTTCCCAACATCTCCACGCTTTAAGCACCACGATCTTAAGAGGAGCACAAATCTAAGATAAAGCCCCAGCGAGAAAAACCTTCTAAGAGCGAACAGGTGCTGAGTGTTGATGGCTGTATAGCCATAACCTGAAAAACAAGACGGGGCGGGCGGGGTCAGCATCTTCAAGGAAGACCAGGGTTTGCAGAATTGCAGTTTAGGAGGGAAGCCATAAAACATGCCCCACACATACACAGTGAGGACTGACTGTGTTCAATGGTCATGGGAATTGTAGGGGGGTTAGGCTACATGACCCCTGGGGTCCCTTCCAGCTGGACAAGTTATGCATGTGGGCTGACTGTTGGGGGTGAGGCAGAAAAGGAACGGGAGAGAAGAGGGGATGATCCTGCTTGGAGAAAACCGCTTGCCTGGAGCCCTTTGCAGGAGCGCTCCTCTACGGCGGGAGGAACCACTGCAACAATTTGTTGCAGGTTCCGCTGCTCCTTTCCTGGCAAAGGGAACCCGCAATCGTTCGATCCGCTCCAGGAGGGTTCAGCGGAGGGAGTTGCAGCCATTGCAAACCCGCATCGGTGCACACCCTTGTTTCCAACAGGGACAGAGGCGCGGCAAGATCTTTCCGGACCTTTCACTGGTATCTGACTCTGGCTTCTGAATCTTACTTTTCAGGTCTTTCCACTTTCCATACCCGCCCATGGCAAAAAACTCTGAAAAGCAGCAAGGCCTGTTTTGTGCCCATTATACAGATGGGGCAAAGAAACTGAGGGTGGCAGAACGCCAGGAAGAAAGACTGGAACCAGAGACTGTGCGCAGAATGGAGGGGTGTTGGGTCAATATCGAAGACCTGAGGTCCTTTCCTACTGTCCCCTCCCCCCAGGATGGCAACATTACAAAGCCCTCCTCCCCAATTCAAGGTCACACACAGCCAAGCACAGGTATGCTTGCAATGGGTCCATACATTTTTGTTTATGGAGCAGGAAAACAGTGGGGGCTCTTGAGCGCTCGGTAACTTTGTCGGTAGGCTCTTAATCTCAGGGTTATGGGTTCGAGTCCCCTGTTCAGCCAAAGATTCCTGCATTGCAGGAGGTTGGACTAGATGACCCTTGGAGTCCCCTTCCAACTCCACAATTTTAGGATTCTCAAACCCGCAGCCACAGCCACACCCAACAAGAAGAGCATCCAAGACTTCTCCCGTTCTTGTATATGTTATCTGAACAATGAAATCTAGTGGATTTGGTCCTGAATACAGTTAAAGCATTTCTCCGAAGGTGCTTTTCCAGTGCCTGGCTAGATCAGTCGGTAAAACGTCGGACACTTAATCCCAGGGTGCTGGGTTCGAGTTCCATGTGTTGGGGTTTTTTTCCGGGAAGGACTGTAATTCTATGGTAGAACATCTTCTTTGCACACACAAAGTCTCACATTCAATTTTCGGCATCTCCAGGTAGGTCTGGGAGGAGGAGACTCCCTGCCTGAAGCCCTGGAGAGTCACTGCCAGTCAGTGTAGACAATACTGAATCAGATGGATCAATGGTCTGATTCAGTATAAGGTGGCCTCTTCTGTTTTTTTAGAAACATCCTAGTAGTGATGTATGGAAGTGAGAGCTGGACCATAAAGAAGGCTGATCACCCAAGAATGGATGGTTTTGAATTATGGTGCTGGAGGAGACTCTTGAGAGTCCCATGGACTGCAAGAAGATCAAACCTATCCATTCTGAAGGAAATCAGCCCTGAGTGCTCACTGGAAGGACAGATCATGAAGCTGAGGCTCCAATACTTTGGCCACCTCATGAGAAGAGAAGACTCCCTGGAAAAGACCCTGATGTTGGGAAAGATGGAGGGCACAAGGAGAAGGGGATGGCAGAGGACGAGATGGTTGGACAGTGTTCTCGAAGCTACCAGCATGAGTTTGACCAAACTGCGGGAGGCAGTGGAAGACAGGAGTGCCTGGCGTGCTCTGGTCCAGGGGGTCAGGAAGAGTCGGACACGACTAAACGACAACAACACGATTCATTTGCAAAGAGGCAATTGTGAAAAATTCCGTTGTTTTCAATGAGCTGGCGAGTCCCTTGCTTAAATGTCCCATTTGAATTCAGCGGCACTGAAAAGCACTAAATCTGGGGCGCTAGAACTTCTTCTCCATTACTCCCAGGGAAAGGACAATGGCATTCACTCAAATTTCTCTTAGATGGTCCTCTGGATGAATATGTGTTGCTTTGTTGGAGAGTTGCTCCTAATTCTGTAATAACACGACTTAGGAACAGCAGTACCCATTCTCATGTGCACACGGGTATGGATTTCCTTGGCCGATGATGCCCACGAACCAGTCACCCCAATATGTATTCAATTTACAAACCGCTCCTCGTGAAAATCAACCCCAGGCGACCACACAATAAATCTATTTATTTATTTATTAGAAGCATTCTTTCACAAAATACCAAGAATCCACAGCAAAACAAATACTTTTGTTTTTTGTTTTTTGAAAAAAGGAACTATTAAAAGCAATATAAAACAATGATTAGAATGACTGGGCGCTCAAGGGAAAAAATAATCAAACAACAGCATAAAATCAAGGGCTGTAACTCAGTGGTAAAGCATGATCCGGACCTCCCATGTAGGGTTGGGGATTCGAGATCCCTGTGTGAAACCCTGGAAAGCTGCTGCCAGCCCGTGTAGACAATATTGAGCTAGATGGACCAAGCGTCTGTCTTGGTTAGGGCGGCTCCCCCAGTTTTTAAGTGAGAAGTTTCTTCAGAATCTTGTTTTTAAAGCAAGGGCATAGTTCAGCGATAGACCACTTGCTTCGCACGCAGAAAGTTCTGCGTTCAAGCCCCATCCCAGCTCCTGCTGGGAATGTCCTTTGCCTGAAACCTTGGAGTGCTGCTGCCAGTCCGTGTGGACAGTACTGAGCTAGATGAACCAGCCGTCTGACCCCGTATAAGGCCGTTTCTTTTGTTCCTGGGTGTTCTTGCTCCGCCCATGCGGAGCTGGACGGAGTACCTGCGAAGCGTTTCGCGCTTGCCGGCACCGCTGAGTTTCGCGGATTCCGACGGAGCAAGAGGGATGGCTCATCACCCGGCCCTATAGGGCTGTGTCTCTAAATCTCGCCTCCGTCGCCGGCCCACTTTTACCCTCTGCTGGCTGAGCCACAAAACGTCTACCCTGTCTTAATTCCAGCTTTATTCTGTGCCACGTGGATCGCTTTGTCAGCTGCGACTGGAGTGAATCAACTTTTTTTTTTAAAGTTACAGTTGATTAATCGATGGCAGCTGTTAGACGTTAACGAAGCGGGCACCTTGCTCGTTTTGGGAGCTGACTTTGCTTCCTCGGCAATTTATCGACATTGCCTTACTTTTCAACCCACTCATCGTCTCAAGAAGCAAGGGATCCGCTTTATTTCCCCGAGATCCACCAACGGAAGCGTGGGGCGAAAGGTTTGGGGGGTACCGGTTCCCTGTCTTCCCCTTCAAACAGCTACTGGCTTACCCCCAAACCTTCTTCGTTTCAGCATTTGGAGAAGAGAGAGAAGGCATTTCACTGCTACGGTTGGGAGTCACAGAAATCCACTTAGCTGCAGATCCTAGCCAGAGATCTACCAATAGAAATCTGCCTTCTGGTAATGATCTCCACAAGATGAAATTTTTTAAAACTACTTTAAAAAAAAAAAAAGACTTCCTCTCTGCAGGACATCTAACCAACGGGAAATGACGTTGATGTTTGTTTGTTTGTTTGTTTGTTGTTATTTAATAGTAATAATAATATCTCGAGAAAATCCACATTTCTAACGGTATCTATTCCCCAGGCAGTGAAAACGGGTTACGGGCGGGTGAAATATCCACGCACGCAAAGCCCACTTATTTACTGGAATGAATAATTTGGGCTCCGGCGCCCTGCGCGCAGCTCCTGGCAAGAAGTCCAGCCGCTCTCTCCAAAACACGCGACGGCCAAGTCGTCCAGAAGGAGAAGGGAAGCTTGTCAGTCAAGCCCAGAATACTCGGTTGGGTGTGGCGTGGATGGAAGGCCGAGTAGACAAATCAGGAGTTACCTTCCAGTTATTTCAACACGAATGCAAAAAGAGGGCCCCGATCCACACAATATTTTTAAAGCACATCCAACGCGCATTTGAAGGCTCCCTTTAAGAACCTTGGGAACTGTAGCTTTAGGTGCGTTGAAGGGATGGAAACTATAGTTTCAGTGATTCTATTGGGGGAAGCTTTAAATGCGCCTTGAATGTTTTAAATGTGTGGCGTGACCAACCTTCCGCACGCACGTGTTGGGCCTCCACGGGCAAGCTGCGGGAGATCTCTCTTGTTTCCGGAAGTGAAAATGGGGAATCGAGACTTGATCTAGATAGGTAAATGTCTGGCACGGGTGTTTAAACACGCGCGCGCGCTTTCCCGGATGACATTTAGAGATGGGGTTCTCCCGTGGAGTTCTTACCCAGCAAGGCTGCTCTCACGAGCGCTACGAGAGCGGAAAACAAGCGGGTCCCCTTTTCCTGAAAACATTTATTTATGTAAACTGGTTAGGAACGTTCTCTGCGATCAGCTGTTGACTGAGACCCAAGTCACTGAGTGTTAGAGGGCGTGATAATTCTCCGTCGCTGTTGCCTCTATCAGATTCAAGGAGAGCGTGCTTGTGTGTTAAAATGTGTGTGCGTGAAAACCATCCAGCCCAGTTCTCAAACAACAGAGAGAGAGAGAAATACCCTTGAAATGTATATATACACTGGGATCCTGATATGCCTGGCTCAGAGCAGAGGCACGTCGGGGCAGGGCTTAGAATTGCTTGCAAGAAGGAAGGAAGGAAGGAAGGAAGGAAGGAAGGAAGGAAGGAAGGAAGGAAGCGCGGGGGGATGAGAGAGAGGAAAGAGGCATGAAATGAAAGTCCTTGGACGCAGTTAGAAATGAGCGGAAGGTCCGTAGCTCAGTGGTTGAAAGTCTGCTTTCCATGCAGAGGGTCTCAAGTTCAATCCCCAGTGTCTCCAGGCAGAACTCAAGAGAGAGACCCACTGCCTGGCAATTCTGAACTAGATGCCATGGATGCGTTCAACTGAGATTCCTGCATCCCAGGGGGTTGGACTAGAGGACCTTTGGGTACCTCCCAACTTCATGATTCTTACTTTTATGGGAAGGGATGTGGGCCAGTTGCAAGGCATCTGCTTTGCTTGCAGAAGATCCCCAGCATCTCTAGGTAGGGCTGAGACAGACCCTCAAATCCTGGAGAGCTGCTGCCAGCCAGGGTGGGCATTGTTGAGCTAGATAGACCCAATGTTCTAGCTCAGTATAGCATACTTTCCCATGTTCCTTCCACCTAACAAGGCCCAAAAATAAATAAATCACTTTCACCTGAGCTCAGGTTCCCTGACAGGTTATTTTTTGTTGTTTTTAAAAGCAGATTTCCCAACTGTACAGATTCCCCACCAGAAACACCACAATACAAAGAAAAGAAGTCAAATGAGCACCAAGTATGCTATGCTGCTTTGCTTACGCCAAATATCCATGTTGGTTTCTCCACAGGAGTCCCTAGTTCTTGTCTGCTGTACAGTTACTAAGGGATGCAGGTGGCGCTGTGGGTTAAACCACAGAGCCTAGGGCTTGCCGATCAGAAGGTCGGCGGTTCAAATCCCCACGATGGAGTGAGCTCCCGTTGCTCGATCCCTGCTCCTGCCAACCTAGCAGTTCGAAAGCACATCAAAGTGCAAGTAGATTAATAGATACTGCTCCGGCGGGAAGGTAAATGGCGTTTCCATGCGCTGCTCTGGTTCACCAGAAGCGGCTTAGTCATGCTGGCCACATGACCCGGAAGCTGTAGGTCGGCTCCCTCAGCCAGTAAAGCGAGATGAGCGCCGCAACCCCAGAGTCGGCCACGACTGGACCTAATGGTCAGGGGTCCCTTTACCTTTACCTTTTTATACAGTTACTAAGAAGAGAATCCAATGGCCTTTGCACAAAGATAAAAATCCTAATTCAGTGACCCTAAATGGCCTCGGCCCAGTATACCTGAAGGAATGTCTCCACCCCCATCGTTCAGCCCTGACACTGAGGTCCAGCTCCGAGGGCCTTCTTGCGGTTCCCTCACTGCAAGATCTGAGGTTACAGGTAAGCAGGCAGAGGGCCTTCTTGGTAGTGGTGCCAAACCTGTGGAACGCCCTCCCACCAGATGTCAAGGAAATAAACAACTATCTGACTTTTAGAAGACATCTGAAGGCAGCCCTGTATTTGGAAATTGTTAGTGACTAATGTTTTACCATTTTTATGTGCTGTAAGCCACCCAGAGTGGCTGGGGAAACACAGCCAGATGGGTGGGTTATTAATAATAAAATTATTATTATTATTATTATTATTATTATTATTATTACTACTACTACTACTACTACTACTACTGTGGTACCTCGGGTTAAGAACTTAATTTGTTCTGGAGGTCCGTTCTTAACCTGAAACTGTTCTTAACCTGAGGTACCACTTTAGCTAATGGGGCCTGCCGCGTCACTGGAGCACGATTTTTGTTCTCATCCTGAAGCAAAGTTCTTAACCCGAGGTACTATTTCTGGGTCAGCGGAGTCTGTAACCTGAAGCGTCTGTAACCCAAGGTACCACTGTATTATTATTATTATTGCTTGCCCCTGTGCAAGGGCCATTGGGTCATCCTGAAAGTTATTTCTTTATTCCTATTGCTTCATCAAACAAGCGCTGCCAAAATGGCTTTTTAAGCACCACTCGGCTGGTGGCTTAAGCTGGCCTGTTCTACACTGGAGTCAGTAGAGTACTGTTCAGTACTGGCTGCTGTTGGCTCAAATGAAACAAGACAACTGCTGGCACCATATGATGTTATAGTTTGGGTGTTGGTGGGCTCAGGGGTGAGGGGCATATATATCAGTTAAGAAAGCAAGCAAGCAAGCAAGCAAGCAAGCAGGAAAACCACTCTCTCTTGCTGTCCCCCACCCTGGTTGCTAACTAAAAACAAGCCCTGTACAGTGTCAGATCTAGACTTTGGCATGTGCTTATGACAGCCAGCAAGGAACCCCAAAAACTGTCTCCAGCAGCTACAGTTGCCCCTGCTGTTGGGTGTCTTCCTGCTCAGCTCTTCAGTTCAGGTTCTGCTAAGTTCTTTAAGTTCTTACAGCGACGATTCCCTATTCTCCATGCTTAATTGGTAGAACATTATCGTAATCTCAAGGTTGTGGGTTTGAGCTCCATGTTGGGCAAAAGATTCCTGCATTCCAGGGAGTTGGACTACCAGATGATCTCGTGGTCGCTTCCAACTCTACAATTCCTTGATTCTTGTAGTTCCCTTTGTTTAGAAAAATATCACAGGACAGGCTCCAGGTCTTCATTCATGGCTTCTAGGTTTGTCGTCCTTTCCCAGTAGTGATGTATGGAAGTGAGAGCTGGACCATAAAGAAGGCTGATCGCCAAAGAATGGATGGTTTTGAATTCTGGGGCTGGAGGAGACTCTTGAGAGTCCCATGGACTGCAAGAAGATCCAACCTCTCCATTCTGAAGGAAATCAGCCCTGAGTGCTTACTGGAAGGACAGATCCTAAAGCTGAGGCTCCAATACTTTGGCCACCTCATGAGAAGAGAAGACTCCCTGGAAAAGACCCTGATGTTGGGAAAGATGGAGGGCACAAGGAGAAGGGGACGACAGAGGATGAGATGGTTGGACAGTGTTCTTGAAGCTAAGCTACCAGCATGAGTCTGACCAAACTGCGGGAGGCAGTGGAAGACAGGAGTGCCTGGCGTGCTCTGGTCCAGGGGGTCACAAAGAGTTGGACACGACTAAACGACCAAACAACAACAACAAAGCACCTGCAATACAAGCTCAGGGATGCTCCCAGGCTGACAGCTATTAGGCCCTGAACAGTCTGAACTAGGTAAACTGAGGCACACAAGGCCTCCATATACACTGAAGGACAGTTTGTGCCCTGCAATTATTCCAGTACAGTGGTACCTCGGGTTAAGTACTTAAATCGTTCCAGAGGTCCGTACTTAACCTGAAACTGTTCTTAACCTGAAGCACCACTTTAGCTAATGGGGCCTCCAGCTGCTGCTGCGCCGCTGGAGCCCAATTTCTGTTCTTATCCTGAAGCAAAGTTCTTAACCTGAAGCACTATTTCTGGGTTAGCGGAGTCTGTAACCTGAAGCGTATGTAACCTGAAGCGTATGTAACCCAAGGTACCACTGTATTGCCAGGTCTACTAAAAAATATCAGTAGATCTAATGAAATGTGTGCTCATCTACCGACTGTCTGAAAAAATACATTCGGATGAGACAAATCTACTAATATTCGGCTTTGCATTTTTCAACGAACTCTGCTGGTTGCTCCCTCAACCTGATGACCCCTGGAGTCAAAACAGAACCGGAGTCAGATTGGCAGTTGTGCTCAGAGTGTTCTGCAGAATCGTCCCCTCCTTTCTCCTCTACCCACTACGTGCGTCAGGGAGGCCAGAATCCGGGGACTCCCCCCAGCCTAAAGATCTCCGGGTTGGGGGGTGGGGGGTGGGCGGGGGAGGGCAGCTGGCTGGGCAAGAGAGGAGGGGATTACTGGTCGCGGCTTTGTCATCGCCCCCCTGTCAGAGGATGAAAGTTCTTTTCAAAAGTACCGACCGAGAAGAAAGGAGGCGCCGCGCTTTGGTCCCAGCCGCGGCAACAAAAGCTGGCAATGAGGTCACCGAAAGCCGCGCTCCGGTTTCGCGAATCTCCCCACGAAACGCCTCAAAAGGACACGCAGGGCTTTCGTGCCTCATCGGACGCCAGCGAGGAGGTCCTGTCTTATTGATTGATTGATTGATTGATTGATTGCATTTATATCCCACTTTTTTTCTCTCCCAGGAGCTCAAAAAGTGGGCTCGACGGTTCTTATCTCCCCCCCCCCCACTGAACCCCACAAAAACCCTGCGAAGTAACGCTGAGAGGCAGGGACTGGCCCAAGATCACCCAGGGAGCTTGGTTGCGGAGGCTGGATTCGAACCCAAGTCTTCGTCGGACACTAATCACACTGGCTCCACGCTGTCCCGGGGCGCTGCAATAGTTTCTACCGCCACCGCCTTCCTTTTTTTTGCAGTCCACCCCCCCCTCTCAGGACCTTGTTCTATAGTCAAGAAACACAAGGTATTTTCTTGGGTGGGGGGACATTGCGGCTGATGCGCGACGTGCCCGGAATGCTGCGAATAGAATTGGGGTGGGGACCCCTGGAACCCAAACGCGGCAAACAAAGGCGGACGTTCCAGCGCTGCTGGAGGTATTTCCCCTTTAGGGATTGGACTATCCATCCATTCATTCTCCATCTTTCCTCCAAGGTCCTCAAGGCTGGCTCCATCTTTGTCTTCCTCCCCATTTTGTCCCCTTTCTCCCCATTTTGTTGCTACCCTGTGAGGGAGGTTAGGCTGAGAGATTGTGACCCGCCCTAGAGAGTGTCATGGCAGAGCAAGGATTTGAACCCGGGTCTCCCAGGATGTGGGTGGCGCTGTGGTCTAAACCACAGAGCCTAGGGCTTGCCGATCGAAAGGTCGGTGGTTCGAATCCCCGCGACGGGGTGAGCTCCCGTTGCTCGGTCCCTGCTCCTGCCAACCTTGCATTTCGAAAGCGCGTCAAAGTGCAAGTAGATAAATAGGTACCGCTCTGTCGGGAAGGTAAACGGTGTTTCTGTGTGCTGATCTGGTTTCGTCAGAAGCGGCTTAGTCATGCTGGCCACATGACCCGGAAAAACTGTCTGCAGACAAACGTTGGCTCCCTCGGCCAGTAAAGCAAGATGAGCGCCACAATCCCAGTCGTCCGCAACTGGACATAATGGTCAGGGGAACCTTTACCTTTACCTCCCAGGTCCTAGTCCAACACTAATCACTAGAGCATGCAGGAGTAATTTTTTTTAAAAAATGCTTTTGTTACATATCTGGTATTTTAAAAATTGGTAATTTAAAAAATGGTATTGTTACAACACCAAAAGGGGCCTTTTCTGCGGTGGCCCCCTGCATGTGGAATGCCTTTAGGTGCCAGATGAAAACATTCTGCTTTACCCAGACCTTCGGCCATTATACAGTCTATGGAATTTTAAATGTAGGGAGACAGTTATTATGGTTTTTCTGTGATTGTTTGTCATTTATTATATGCTATGTAAATTATGTTTCTAATGTTGTACACAGCCCTGGGACCTTTGGATAAATGGCAGAATATAACAACAACAACAACAACAACAACAACAACAATTTTGTCACCCCTCAAGGAGCTCAGGGCAGTGTTCCTCTCCCCATCCATTTTAACCTCACACCAAGCTTGCAAGGTAGGGTGAGATTCACCAGATGGTTCTCAAACACTCCCAAGAAGCAGATCACAGCAGCCTCTTTACGGAAACTTCGTTTGATCAAATAGTGTTTCCAGCAAGGAAAAGTTCAAGGAGGGGAGGAGTGGAGGGCAGGGGCAGCTGCTTCTGACTTTGCTTGACTGCTGCTAAGCACTTCTCCTGGGGCAGATTTCTAAAGAAAAAGCTTTGGAGAGAAACAGGCGAACAGAAAGGTGTCCCCGTCCTTTATCCAGACAGATGTGCAAGACAGCAGCATATGGTTCATAGCGGGGTGGAAGGGGTTAATATAGAGAGGAAATTCATCATAATTGGGCCATGTTGTTTAGGGCAGTAGATGTAGCAATGGGGAATATTTTTATTTTTTTTTTAATAAAAAAAATAGCCCCTCCATATGGCACACACAAACCTATATCGACACAGACCTACACACACACACCATGTCTCTTCCACCTTCAGCAACACAAACTGACTTTGATCACCTGCCCTCAATTCCAGAATTGAATCAGAGCTATTTGGTGAGAAATCACAGGCATTTTCTGCCATTTCGTTACCTTTCTTTTGCTGGGCGAGTTCAATTGTGGACCTGCTTTCAGGTGTGTGCTCGTGTTATTCTTCCACTCCCCCCCCACTCCTTTATTTTATTTTATTTTTTTACAAAACTCTATTCACAACAACCCAGAAAAGCCAAACAGCATGGATTTAAACCTGGAGCTTCAGTCCTAAACTCATGTATTGATTCACACTTTTCTAAAGCTGTGCAAAGTTTATGTGCAGCCCCCGCAATTGCAGCAAAGGGAAGTCTTTTAGCTGCAGCCCTAAGGACAAGCCATTGGGAATGGCTGGAAGGGTCATATGGCAGGATTCTGCCAAATGGGGGTGTCTCATAGGTCATCTGTATGTTGCTAGGTAATTAAATGTTGCGTGTGCTAATTTGTAGAGTGTGAGAGGTGGTTGTTTTTCTTCGGCCTGTTCAAGCAGTGCTCTTCTTAAGTTCTTTTGACATATGAAATTGTATCTAGTGAATATATTCCAGTAGAATCTCCTTAAGGAACAAATATAGAGTCTTTATACGTGGGGCTACCTTTGAAGGTGACCCGGAAACTACAACTAATCCAGAACACAGCAGCCAGACTGGTGACTGGGAGCGGCTGCCGAGACCATATAACACCGGTCTTGAAAGACCTAAACTGGCTCCCAGTACGTTTCCGAGCACAATTCAAAGTGTTGGTGCTGACCTTTAAAGCCCTAAACGGCCTCGGTCCAGTATATCTGAAGGAGCGTCTCCACCCTCATCGTGCTACCCGGACACTGAGGTCCAGTGCCGAGGGCCTTCTGGCAGTTCCCTCCCTGCGAGAAGGGAAGTTCCAGGGAAACAGGCAGAGCACCTTCTCGGTAGTGGCGCCCTCCCTGTGGAATACTCTCCCACCAGATGTCAAAGAGAACAACAACTACCAGACTTTTAGAATACATCTGAAGGCAGCCCTGTTTAGGGAAGCTTTTAATGTTTGATGTATTACAGTATTTTAATATTTTTTTGGAAGCTGCCCAGAGTGGCTGGGGAAGCCCAGCCAGATGGGCGGGGTATAAATAATAAATTATTATTATTATTATTATTATTATTATTATTATTATTATTATTACTACTACTACTACTACTACTACTTTAATTATCCTTATTGCATATCCAGGTATACTGATGGGAATGCGAAGTGTGTCCAAGAACATCACACATTTTATACTGTGGTTTTCTTTTTTCTTTCATTTCTGTGCATGTTCCTAGATCAGTGTTGACAATAAATAAAGATTTAAAACGAAACGAAACAGGAAAATCGCTCCAAGGGACACCTGCACCTGTGGAGATTCAGCTATTCTTCCATTCTTCGGGGGGGGGGAGGACTTTCTGCAACCTGAAAAAAAGAAATAAGAGCCACAAGGGAAATGTAGGATGGCCATGATTTGTGTCATGTGCACACCCTGTGAACAGCGAGTGAACATAGCAAAAGTTCCATATTAAATGCAAGGGTGCTTTCAGAATGGTGCTATTTTCATGTGGAATTCAATCACATACTGGCAAATTCAGATTGCGGTATTAATGTGGATTTGGTGCTCATGTGCAATAAACCTGCCATTTCTACAAAATGAAAATGTTTGCTGTAAGGAAAGTGGTAGAGAGATGCATTGGAAAGTGTGGGATAACATCTGCTTGACCTGACATTGCAGAACCTCCATGCAATGCGCTCTACGTGGGGCTACCTTTGAAGGTGACCTGGAAACTACAACTAATCCAGAATGAAGCAGCTAGACTGGTGACTGGGGGCGGCCGCCAAGACCATATAACACCAGTCCTGAAAGACCTTCATTGGCTCCTAGTACATTTGGGAGCACAATTCAATGTCTTGGTGGTGACCTTTAAAGCCTTAAATGGCCTTGGTCCAGTAGGCCTGAAGGAGCGTCTCCACCCCCATTGTTCTGCCCGGACTCCGACGGCCTTCTGGCAGTTCCCTCCCTGTGAGAAGTAAGGTTACAGGGAACCAGGCAGAGGGCCTTCTTGGTGGTGGCGCCCGCCCTGTCAGATGTCAAGGAAATAAACAACTCCCTGACTTTTAGAAGATATCCGAAGGCAGCCCTGTTTAGGGAAGTTTTTAATGTTTGATGTTTTATCGTGTTTTTAATATTCTATTGGGAGCCCCCCAGAGTGGCTGGGTGGGGTATAAATAAAAAATATATTATTATTATATTATATAAAAGGAATAAATGCTCATAAATAGGCAACATAATGTAATTTAGGAACATAGAAAACTGCATTATACTGAATCCATCTAGTTCTCTATTATCGATACTAACTGGCAGGGTTTCAGACAGGGGTTGTCTCTCAGCCCTGCCTAGAGATTATCTAGATGAGGGGTCAGCAAACTTTTTCAGCAGGGGGCCGGTCCACTGTCCCTCAGACCTTGTGGGGGGCCGGACTATATATTTTTTTGTGGGGTGAACGAATTCCTATGCCCCACAAATAACCCAGAGATGCATTTTAAATAAAAAGACACATTCTACTCATGTAAAAACACACTGATTCCTGGATCATTCGTGGGCAGGATTTAAAAGGCAATTGGGCTGGATCCGGCCACCTCGCCTTAGTTTGCCTACCCCTGATCTAGATGATGTACCTCAATATTGCCTGAACTGTCTGTCAGCAGTTCTCCAGGATTTCAGGCAGGGGTCTCTCCTAGGGTTAATGCTTGGGAGAAGAAATGCCCCCCCACTCCACCTAGCTCAGAGGGTCCTCCAGCGTTTCACAACTGGCCCCAGAGTGATGGACCACCTTGTTCTGCGTCATTTTAGAGTTGTAGGGATGTGTATAGATCAGGCATAGGCAAAATCTGCCCTCCAGATGTTTTGGGACTACAATTCCCATCACCCCTGACCACTGGTCCTGTTAGGGATCATGGGAGTTGTAGTCCCAAAATATCTGAAGGGCCGACTTTGCCTGGTATAGATGCCACGAGAGGATATATTTATTAGATACAGTTGCCTTTGAAATTATTCAACCCCCCCCCCCAATTACAAAGTGGATTTATTATCAACATTTACAGACTTTCAGCTGTTTGCATTGAGCAAATCATACAAAAGCAATTGAGATACAGTGGTACCTCTGGTTAAGAACTTAATCTGTTCTGGAGGTCCGTTCTTAACCTGAAACTGTTCTTAAACTGAGGTGCCACTTTAGCTAATGGGGCCTCCCACTGCTGCTGCGCCGCTGCACAATTTCTGTTCTCAACCTGAAGCAGAGTTCTTAACCCGAGGTACTATTTCTGGGTTAGCAAAGTCTATAACCTGAAGCATATGTAACCCGAGGTACCACTGTAGCTCAGCACAAGGGATGCTTCAAGTGTTTTCCCCAAATTCAGCTGAAAATGCAATCTGCACTGGCGCCACCTACTGTTGGCCTCCTTGCCTGCCACCCTACCAGAGCCAATGGGACCAACTGATGGAAGGGGAAGCAGAAGAAGATGAAACCATCCCCCCATATACTTCTCTCCTTTTCCGTTACAGGTTGCTTCCCTTCCCATTCTGCAAGCTCATGAGCAAACTGCTCCAGGCAGTTATTAAGGGGCAATGCGTGGCGCGCAGTATTCGAAATAACAGGCTCCATTCAGGATCTCAGCACCCAGGGTAAACATGTGTTCATTGGCTCGGAATACCTTTCAGTGACACCCGCCATTTACCACGATGGAATCATTGTATGTAATGGATAATTGCTCGGCAATTAAACAATTTGGAAGCCATGAGGCAGGCTCATTAGAGTAGAAACAAATGGAAGGCGGATTGGCCTTTGTGAGCACAGCCGACACCTCGAGAGAGTTGCTCTGTGAAAACACACAGATTTCTCTCTCTCTCTTCGATCTAGGGGGTTTTTTTGGAGAAGGGGAGATCGTCTCCCACCACCTCCAGACTCCGGATCCCAGTTTCCAATCTGATTTGGGAAGTGGCCAGGGCCTCCAGGCCTATCTGAAGGAACACCATTTTATATCACAGCCAAAGAAACAGAGAATTGTGGAGTTTGAAGGGACCCTGAGGGTCATCTAGTCCAACCCCCTGCAGTGCAGGAATCTCAGCTGAAACATCCATGGCAGATGGCCACCCAACCTTTGCATAAAAACGTCCAGTGAAGGAGAGCCCTCAACCTCCAGAGGAAGATCGTTCCACAGTCTGTTATTTTAGTCTCCCTGTATGTTTGGGTGGAATGTTGCATCACCACCTCGAATGGGGTTGCCACCAAAAAGGAGAGCCCTGAGTCCAGTTCTTCCCTCCTCCTCCTCCACAATGTCCTCCTTCAGTGTACCTCACCCTGTTGTCATCATAATGTCCATTTCTCCAACCTCATTGGCTGCGGCTAGAGGGGATACAGTCAAGCCAAGAACATGAAGTAAACTGAATGAGTTGCAATCCAACCAGGGGCTGCCATTTTGGGTAGCACCCCTCCATTCTTGGGAATATGACATTTTCTTGGGAATATTCCTTCTTTGTACTGCTTTGGTTCAGTTCTCCCACTCATTTAATCCCCACAAGAACCCTGTGAGTTAGGGCAGGCTGAGAAGAAGAAGAAGAAGAAGAAGAAGAAGAAGAAGAAGAAGAAGAAGAAGAAGAAGAATAGTAGTAGTAGTAGTAGTAGTTTGGATTTGATATCCCACTTTATCACTACCCTAAGGAGTCTCAAAGCAGCTAACATTCTCCTTTCCCTTCCTCCCCCACAACAAACACTCTGTGAGGTGAGTGGGGCTGAGAGACTTCAGAGAAGTGTGACTGGCCCAAGGTCACCCAGCAGCTGCATGTGGAGGAGCGGAGATGCGAACCTGGTTCACCAGATTACGAGTCCACCGCTCTTAACCACTACACTACACTGGCTCTGAGAGCAAGCAGCTGGCCCGTGGAAGCAGGAAGAACTACCGACTCTTGAGGAATGGAGAATGAAGTTAACGGACTATGCAGAACTGGACAAACTAACTGGAAAAATAAGATACCAACGAGATCACAAGTTCATAGAGGACTGGGGAAAATTTTCTGAGTATTTGAAGAGTGTGTGTGATGAACAAACAACGCTAGTGGGTTTTAAAGAAGCTTTGTGAAAGAATAAGGAATATTGCAAGAATGCAAATATGTTTGTAAAGGTATTTTAAAAGGCAATATTAATTTTGGGAATGCGTAGATAATAAATTTAAATGCGAATGATTGTCAGAGAAGCTGAGGGAAGTCCAAAAGAGAAAAATATGTTAATTGGGAGTTGTTAATTGGAGATATTTGTGTAAAATTTAATAAAAATTTATTTTTTAAAAAAGAGAGCAAGCAGCTGGCCCAAGGTCACCCAGTGAGCTTCGTGTCCAAGTGGAGATTTGAGCCTTGGTCTTGCAGGCTGTTGTCTGGCTCCCGAACCACAACACCGCATTGGCTGTTCGAAGTTGTCAGGGTGGTTCTCAAAGCACGATCATGTCCGCATCCCTCAAGTATCTGCAGTCCTCCCCGCATTGAAACCAGATCACTGAACAATGTTGAAAGAATGTATTGGAGTTTTATTCACCTCCCTCTTCCACCCCCACCTTCTCCTTCTTCCTCTCTCCTCCTCTGGTGCTGCTATCCTAATTGCCATGACATTGAGAAGTCCTCATTGCCAGGTGTGTAAACTCCCCCCCTCTCTCTCCTGACACATCCTTGGCAGGACACACTGAGAACACAGCAAGCGAGGTCAAGGTCACGACTGAGGAAAAACCAAACAACATCGCAAACATGCCAAGGTGAGTTTTCTCTTCCTGGTCACCTTGGCCAGATTAACCGCAGCCTTCCTTAAGGCTGAGAGCAAACTCTCAACTGTTTTAATCAGCTCCTAGCCGCAGCTCCTTAATTGGTCAGCACCCATGTTCAGTCTGTGGTGGAAAGCAGAAAAACTAACCTTAATCCATCTCAACACGATCTTGACAGCGAGCCTGTTCATTTATAAAGGCTGTTTTGCTCCCGAGGTGTTACTGGAAGAGGGAACATAAAATGAAAAAATTGTAGAAGTGGCTATTCCTTCTCAAAACGATAGCTTTTACTTATGAAACGGTTAGCGATCTTGCACATTCAGTTTGTCAGACAAACAAATGAAAATGCATGCTTTGGTTTTTTTTGGCAATACACACACTTATTTAAAGGCCATTGTCTGTTTTAAGATAAACAGACACACACCAAATATAATTAGATTACACACCAGTATTGGGTTGAAGGGAAACCCCCTAGAATTCATATTTTAAATCAGAGCTTTCCAAACTGTTTGTCATGACACGTTAGTGTGTAGGTGTGTCACACGAATGCTCCCTGTGCTCCTCCCAGGGCTGGAAAGGGGTTCGTCTCCTAGGAAATCTGAATTACTGTGTCATGAAATGATGCATGTCTGAAAAGTGTGTCACCAACATGAAAAGTTTGGAGAACTTTGTTTTAAATGCTGGCTTTAATATAGAGCAGGTATCCCCAAACTTGGCCCTCCAGATGTTTTGGGACTACAGTTCCCATCATCCCTGACCACTGGTCCTGTTAGCTAGGGATGATGGGAGTTGTAGTCCCAAAACATCTGGAGGGCTGAGTTTGGGGGTGCCTGATATAGAGATAGGTAGATAATTCAGTCAGTTGAGCATGAGACTCTTAACCTTAGGGTTGTGGTTTGAAGCCCCACATTGGGGAAAAGTTTCCAGAATTGCAGGGGTTTGGACTAACTGATCCTTGAGATCCTTTTCAACTCAACAGTTCTATGATTCTATGAAGTTGCATTGATTTCACAGGTGGAATATGCTACGTGTTCCAAGTCTTTCCTACTCAAATGCAACTTCGGGTCCCCTCCTAACCTCAATTTTGAGTCACGCAAGGCACTGGTGGGTTCCCCAAAATGGGGAAAGACTGAATTAAAAACTTACTTCTGCCTTGATTTATAATGTGAGCTTAGGGCAGCTATTTGTTCTCATTGTCCGTCTCAACATTTTTGCATAAGGGAATTTATTGTTGTTGTTTAGTCATTTAGTCGTGTCCGACTCTTCGTGACCCCATGGACCAGAGCACGCCAGGCACTCCTGTCTTCCACTGCCTCCCACAGTTTGGTCAAACTCATGCTGGTAGCTTCGAGAACACTGTCCCACCATCTCGTCCTCTGTCATCCCCTTCTCCTTGTGGCCTCAATCTTTCCCAACATCAGGGTCTTTTCCAGGAAGTCTTCTCTTCTCATGAGGTGGCCAAAGTCTTGGAGCCTCAGCTTCATGATCCGTCCTTCCAGTGAGCACTCAGGGCTGATTTCCTTCAGAATGGAGAGGTTGAATCTTCTTGAAGTCCATGGGACTCTTGAGTCTCCTCCAGCACCATAATTCAAAAGCATCAATTCTTCGGCGACCAGCCTTCTTTATGGTCCAGCTCTCAAAGTTACAACTATGTGCTAAGATTCCGACTTGCCATCCACCCTGACCTTGGGAAAGTGGGATAAGCCTGGAGTCAATTGGGATGTTTGTGTGTGATGGAAAAAAAATCACACTGCATGTGCTCATAAGAATCCAAGAAGAATCCTGCTAGATCATACACAAAGTCTGGGAAGCCCTCCAGCAAGGTGTGGAAGCAAACAAAGCCTCTCATGTGGTTTGTCCAGGAATTTAGAGGCATACTGGTCCTGAACATGGGTGCTCCATACAGTAATCATGACCAACACCTGCCCTAATTCTCTGCCAATGTGTCTAATCATATGAAAATCCATTGCAGCCTGGTGCCATCACTCCCCACAAATGGCTCAAAGGCATTTTGCCCCTTTATCATTCCTTTGCATAGTTGAAGAATTGGCCCTGGTACTGAAAGCAGGAATGCAGCTCCAGTCTGAGTAATGAGAGAGAGAGAGAGAGAGAGAGAGAAGGAGGAGGAGGAGGAGGAGGAGGAGGAGGACAGGTGAGTCTTTATGGGAAGGGGTGTAGGGAAAGGTAGGATGGAAATTGTGAAGTCTGCAGGCAATAAGTGCTCTCCATTAATATCTCTCGAGATAATCCTATTATTTTAATATAGCATAGGGTGGGAAGAGGGGCAGAATTTTGAGTGCCAACAATCCAATAATTGGCATGTTAGGGGATCGGCTGTGAACAGCTGGAACAGCTGGAGAGGACTCAGATGGTGTCCTGTATGCAGAGCAACAGCCTCAGAGGCAGCAGTCCTTCTGGGTTTCCAGAAGAGGTCTTCCTCATCGTCTGCTATCAGGAGAGGCCAGGGACTGAACTCGAAACCCACTGGGTGCGTTGCATGTGCACTGCCATGGGTCTACATGTGATCCCTTCCTGCGGCACTGAACCAGGTGTCAGGGTTGCTGTTTGGAAGCCCAGATACAAAGTAGCACTTCTCAGGTGATCAGTGTGAACTTTATCCAGGTGTCTCCAGTTCACTGTAGTAGTAATAATAATAAAAAATAATAAAAGAGATATCACCTTGCCAACAAAGGTTTGTATAGTTAAAGCTATGGTTTTCCCAGTAGTGATGTATGGAAGTGAGAGCTGGACTAAAAAGAAGGCTGATTGCCGAAGAATTGATGCTTTTGAATTATGGTGCTGGAGGAGACTCTTGAGAGTCCCATGGACTGCAAGAAGATCAAACCTCTCCATTCTGAAGGAAATCAGCCCTGAGTGCTCACTGGAAGGACAGATCCTGAAGCTGAGGCTCCAAGACTTTGGCCACCTCATGAGAAGAGAAGACTCCCTGGAAAAGACCCTGATGTTGGGAAAGATGGAGGGCACAAGGAGAAGGGGACGACAGAGGACGAGATGGTTGGATAGTGTTCTCGAAGCTACCAGCATGAGTTTGTGCAAACTGCGGGAGGCAGTGGAAGACAGGAGGGCCTGGCGTGCTCTGGTCCAGGGGGTCATGAAGAGTCGGACACGACTAAACGACTAAACAACAACAACAAAATTAAAATACATCCCAGTACGGCTTCATAGATATGCAGCTGGATGCAATGTACAGGGACCCCGAAAAGTGCTTCATAATAAAGAGTTTGAGAATGTTGACTCCTCCTGTGCATACAAGCGCAGGCAAAGTGAATAGCTGAGGTTTGGGGTGTGGCATTAAGACCTTTGTTCAAACCTCCTTGAAAAGAACACTGCGGGGTCACCTTACACAACACCTGAGTAACCCACAGCCAGACCCACCGTTCCCACGTTCCTCAGACGGGAAGATCTCTGGAGGGATCGAATTGCCCACCTGTTTCCTTTGCATGCTCATTTCATAATAATGACGGTGTGGCAGGCATGAGTCTTGAGATACAGCCGTCAGGTCCTGATTATGTTACAGCGCAGGACAATGCTTAACGAGGAAGCTGTAGTGCAAAGGGAGCAATTAGTGCATTCTTAGCCATGGGCACGCCTTCAGATAAGGAAGGTTCCTTCAGCATGAAAGACGGGGAGGTTTATATAAAAGGGGAAGTCCAATTCTAAGCAGGTGGGGGATATTTACTCGCTTTTGGAATTTTACTTGGCCGAATCATAAAGAGACTGAGAAGCTCCTTGCTGCGAGGAAAGCATCCTTCTAGGCACTACCTCGCTCTATGATCGGTCACTCTATGCAATGACACACACAAAGGATGGTATCCAGTGGTGGCTTTGCAGTAGCAGAAAACACTTGAACTTGCAAAAGGCAAGGCATCCAATTTCCAACTCCTATATAAGCTCCCCCATAAAGAAGGCTGATCGCCGAAGAATTGATGCTTTGGAATTATGGTGCTGGAGGAGACTCTTGAGAGTCCCATGGACTGCAAGAAGATCCAACCTCTCCATTCTGAAGGAAATCAGCCCCGAGTGCTCACTGGAAGGACAGATCCTGAAGCTGAGGCTCCAATACTTTGGCCACCTCATGACTCCCTGGAAAAGACCCCGATGTTGGGAAAGATGGAGGGCACAAGGAGAAGTGGACGACAGAGGACAAGATGGTTGGATAGTGTTGTCGAAGCTATCAGCATGAGTTTGACCAAACTGTGGGAGGCAGTGGAAGACAGGAGTGCCTGGCGTGCTCTGATCCATGGGGTCACGAAGAGTCGGACACGACTAAACAACTAAAGAACAACATCTAAGCTCCCAGCCCGTTGATTCATTGCTGAAGCAACAGTTCTCATCCCAGTTCCTGCCTTGCCTTTCCGCCTCCAACATACCACAAACTAAACAGTAGCCAACCTCCACAAGCTGTTTCTCTGCTCAAAATTATATCCCAAAGAGCAAGAACAGCCAGACTTGGGCATTCCACTTAGGAAATTTTTAGAGAGCTATGGGCACCACCCACTCACCCCAGTCACAGACTAGAGCTTACGCGCACTTCCCCCCTGCCAGTCCATTTTCCTGCCTCACCAAATCCTAGCTTCTCAATCACTTCCCTTTCAGCTACTGGTCTCATCCTTTGAAAGTGCATAGAGCTGAAAGAGGAAGAGAGTGGCACTTTTGCAACTTCCTGCTTTACCTCTATGTACTTTCCAAGGAGGGGTAGTAGGGGAGACCGTGAGGCTTCATGGGTCCTCAAGGTCCCATGGGGGCACCATCTTGGTAGCCCCAGGGAGAGGGGTTTTGTTTACATGCATTTGTGTGTAATGCATGTTGTGGTTTAGTCGTTTAGTCGTGTCCGACTCTTCATGACCCCCTGGACCAGAGCACGCCAGGCACTTCTGTCTTCCACTGCCTCCCACAATTTGGTCAAACTCATGCTGGTAGCTTCGAGAACATGAGGTGGCCAAAGTCTTGGAGCCTCAGCTTCAGGATCTGTCCTTCCAGTGAGCACTCAGGCTGATTTCCTTCAGAATGGATAGGTTTGATCTTCTTGCAGTCCATGGGACTCTCAAGAGTCTCCTCCAGCACCATAATTCAAAAGCATCAATTCTTCGGCGATCAGCCTTCTTTATGGTCCAGCTCTCACTTCCATACACCACTACTGAGAAAACCATAGCTTTAACTATACGGACCTTTGTTGGCAAGGTGATGTCTCTGCTTTTCAAGATGTTGTCTAGGTTTCTCATTGCTTTTCTCCCAAGAAGCAGGCGTCTTTTAATTTTGTGACTGCTGTCACCATCTGCAGTGATCATGTAGCCCAAGAAAGTAAAATCTCTCACTGCCTCCATTTCTTCCCCTTCTATTTGCCAGGAGGTGATGGGACCAGTGGCCATGATCTTCGTTTTTTTGATGTTGAGCTTCAGACCATATTTTGTGCTCTCCTCTTTCACCCTCATTAAAAGGTTCTTTAATTCCTCCTCACTTTCTGCCATCAAGGTTGTGTCATCTGTATATCTGAGGTTGTTGATATTTCTTCTGGCAATCTTAATTCCGGCTTGGGATTCATCCAGCCCAGCCTTTCATAGTTTGCTCCTAATCGATTTTGAAAAGGTTAGCGAGCAGAGACTTTCTCATCACAGAAGGTGCCCAGGACCTTTCTTAGCAGGTAATGTCACCATGATCTTTTTCTGAGAAACCTACACAATTGCAGGACTTGAATAGTGAACCCATCCTTTCGAAAACTCTTCCCTAGATTTCCTGAACAGCCACAGATGAAGTCTACAGGGAGTCTTGGAGAACACTGCTTTAAACAAAGGCCCACAGAGAGTCGTCATTAACCCAATTAAGCAGGTGGGTGGAGAGGGTCTCTACGATCATTTACACCTTGCTAATGAAGTGTGTGACGGTTCATCTCTTCCAAACAAGATACACTCAAGAAATGTCCTGGCACAGGGGAAGTGGAAATTAATTAATTGAAGGAAGGAGGTGGCGGCGGCAACAACAGCGATGAGATTATAACGGGGGAATCTGAACAAGGCAACAATAACCTGGTGCTGATGATTAGTCCCTAAAGGGTGTCTCGTCCTTCCAAACCAATGGCTGAGATATCAAGTTACAGGAGACCAAACATGGCTTCAAACCACAAAGCATCTTTGCAACACAAGTGCAGCCAAGATCTTATCAGAAACACATTTTTTTAAAAAATTGCTCTGCACTCCTCCTGTTCAAATCCAGCCTTGAAATCTGTTAAATAAAAGTGAACAATGTAGGTGGAGATCTTCAAATTCATAACATACAAAGAGTATGAAGATTGCCACACTGCAACGTGGAGGATTGGCACGGGGCTTTGAATGAAGATGAGGAAGGAGAAGGTTCTGTGCCTGTTTTCTGACCCTTATTCCGGCTCGGTTTGGGGACAATGCCAAGGGTCATAGGTCAGTGGTAGAACATAAGCTTTACCTTCAGAAGTTCCCAGGTTCAATCAATTGGGCTAGACTGACCAATGGTCTGGCTCAGTATAAGGCATCTTCCTACGTTCTTAGGGTCAAGTTGTTGTTGTTGTTTAGTCATTTAGTCGTGTCCGACTCTTTGTGACCCCATGGACCAGAGCACGCCAGGCACTCCTGTCTTCCACTGCCTCCCACAGTTTGGTCAAACTCATGCTGGTAGCTTCGAGAACACTGTCCAACCATCTCGTCCTCTGTCGTCCCCTTCTCCTTGTGCCCTCCATCTTTCCCAACATCAGGATCTTTTCCAGGGAGTCTTCTCTTCTCATGAGGTGGCCAAAGTATTGGAGTCTCAGCTTCAGGATCTGTCCTTCCAGTGAGCACTCAGGGCTGATTTCCTTCAGAATGGAGAGGTTTGATCTTCTTGCACTCCATGGGACTCTCCAGAGTCTCCTCCAGCACCATAATTCAAAAGCATCAATTCTTCGGCAATCAGCCTTCTTTATGGTCCAGCTCTCACTTCCATACCATAGCTTCAACTATACAGACCTTTGTCGGCAAGGTGATGTCTCTGCTTTTTAAGATGCTGTCTAGGTTTGTCATTGCTTTTCTCCGAAGAAGCAGGCGTCTTTTAATTTCGTGACTGCTGTCACCATCTGCAGTGACCATGGAGCCCAAGAAAGTAAAATCTCTCATTGCCTCCATTTCTTTCCAAATAGATGTTATTTATCATATCTCTGTATCTGGAATTTCCAGCATAACTTGCTTTTTCTAGAAGCAGGCATGCAATGGGAGGGGCTATTGGATTAGGACCATGACATGATGGGAGGGGCATCTAACCCTTCCCCACACCTGCTCTATGGCCCCAATCCAGGTTTTCCCATGAAGCTGCTATTAGAGGTGGTGGAAGCTTCCAAGTACACATCTTTCAGTGGAGTGACCTGGACTGTGGCTGTGACACAGAAGGAAAGTCTTGGGAACACATGCACCCACTGTAGTTCTGATCCTAACTGGTGACTTTTAAAAAGCAAATATTAACATTGAGAGCTCCAGCAAAATATGTAGCTTGACCTGAAGCCTTAATGCTTGAGGGCCTTTAAGCAGATACACCAGGAACTGAACCCAAGATCTTCTGCGCACTGAGAACTGAGGACATATGAGGTCACCACCAGAGGTGCTGCTTTGGACAAAGATGTCAGTATATCCTGCAACCAATTTAGGTCCTGAACAATTTAGGTCTATGATAACTTAGGGACCGCTTGAACTCTTGTATCCCAGCTTGATCACTGAGGTCACTTGTAGGACCATCTTTGGCTGTCCCCTGAGTTGGTGAGGCACACCTGATGTCAACATGAAACTGAGCCTTCCCTGTTATTGGTCCAAACTTGTGGAATGCTTAGAATCATAGAATAGCAGAGCTGGAAGGAACCCAACAGAGGATCAGCAGGGGTCTTCAGTTCCTAAATGCTGGCTGAAAACTTTTCTATTCCACTAGGCTTTTAGAAAGAAAGAAAGAAAGAAAGAAAGAAAGAAAGAAAGAAAGAAAGAAAGAAAGAAAGAAATTTGTTAGTGGCTTATCTGTGGGGTTTTTTACAAGGCTGTTCATTATTTCTTGTACACAGCTTTGATATATTTTATGAAATTGTGGAAATTAAGGGTGGAACTCAGTGTGGTGCTGAGAGGGGCTTGCACACAAGCAATTGAGCAATGAAACTTCTTGTCCTCCTCCTTGCATGTGCGGTGGGGGATTCTCCCAACACTCCAGAGCAGTGGGGGGAGAAGAGGGAGTGAAAGCCCCACAGAATCATAGAATCATAGAATCATAGAGTTGGAAGAGACCACAAGGGCCATCGAGTCCAACCCCCTGCCAAGCAGGAAACACTATCAGAGCACTCCTGACATATGGTTGTCAAGCCTCTGCTTAAAGACCTCCAAAGAAGGAGACTCCACCACACTCCTTGGCAGCAAATTCCACTGTCCAACAGCTCTTACTGTCAGGAAGTTCTTCCTAATGTTTAGGTGGAATCTTCTTTCTTGTAGTTTGAATCCATTGCTCCGTGTCTGCTTCTCTGGAGCAGCAGAAAACAACCTTTCTCCCTCCTCTATGTGACATCCTTTTATATATTTGAACATGGCTATCATATCACCCCTTAACCTCCTCTTCTCCAGGCTAAACATGCCCAGCTCCCTTAGCCGTTCCTCATAAGGCATCGTTTCCAGGCCTTTGACCATTTTGGTTGCCCTCCTCTGGACACGTTCCAGCTTGTCAGCGTCCTTCTTGAACTGTGGTGCCCAGAACTGGACACAGTACTCCAGGTGAGGTCTGACCAGAGCAGAATACAGTGGCACTATTACTTCCCTTGATCTAGATGCTATACTCCTATTGATGCAGCCCAGAATTGCATTGGCTTTTTTAGCTGCTGCGTCACACTGTTGGCTCATGTCAAGTTTGTGGTCAACTGTATGATCAGACCTTGTTCCACACAAGCAACAACTTAGTCGACTGGTTAGGTGACTGGGAGCGGCCGCCGAGACCATATAACACCGGTCCTGAAAGACCTTCATTGGCTCCCAGTACGTTTCTCAGCACAATTCAAAGTGTTGGTGCTGACCTTGAAAGCCCAACACGGCCTCAGCCCAGTATACCTGAAAGAGCGTCTCCAACCCCATCATTCTGCCCGGACACTGAGGTCCAGTGCCAAGGGCCTTCTTGCGGTTCCCTCACTGCGAGAAGCCAAGTTACAGGGAACCAGGCAGAGGGCCTTCTTGGTAGTGGCACCCGCACTGTGGAACGCCCTCCCTTCAGATGGGAAGGAAATAAGCAGCTGTCTTATCTTTAAAAGACATCTGAAGGCAGCCCTGTTTAGGGAAGTCTTTAATGTTTGAAATTTTATTTTGTTTTTAATCTGTTGAGAGCTGCCCAGAGTGGCTGGGGAAACCCAGCTGGATGGGCGGGATATTAATATTAATAATAATAATAATAATAATAATAATAATAATAATAATAGTTGTTCTTGTTGTTGAATCCTGCCCTCAGCATTTTTTAAAAAAACAAATAAACAAACTAGGAAACCGTCACATTTTTTTTTTACGCTAAACAGTCGGGGGAAAATCCTTGTGATGTCTCGCTGGCTTCTCCTTCATCAGAATCCACCTGGAACCATTCCGAAAGTTATTAGCGGTGTTTGTACAATAATAATCCCCCAGTCCTTTGAGGAGCCGATTCTTAGAGCGAAGCCACTCCATACAACTTTCTGAAGAGCGAAAAGCTCAACCAGAAGCAGAACTGTCGTCAAACTTGTTTATCTAATCCTACTGCAAAATGGAGCTCAATTCACTTTCCCCCGCCAGGGGTAATTTGTGGTTTCACACAGTGCTTTTGACTGTCGAGGCCACCACACATAAAAAGAGTCGAGGAAATCAAGAAGCACATACAAAGGATATTTCTAACTTCTTCTTCTTCAAATCACAATCACCGGTTTTGCCCTAGAGCAGCAATCCTAGAAAACTGAAATCTGAAAGCTGTGGTGAGGAGAGAGGGAGGGAGACAGAGAGGAAATAAATTATGTGCCGACTGAAGAAACAGAGGGATCTTGTACAATTTGGCTTGATGATTTTATTTGCACAAAGAACTCCTCGTGGGTTTCCTGCACAGAAACATATTAATAATGCCACCCCTGAATCGGAGGGGTTTCTTAAGGTCTAGCAACATGAAATTAAAATTGGGCAAACCAAGGTTAAAGGAGAAATTTGATCCAGTTTTAATTTAAAAGCAAATTTATCTAATTTGCACTTTGCTCAGTTGGTTAGAGTATGCTGCTGATACCGCCAAGGTTGCAAGTTCGAAGGGGGCAGCTACATATTCCTGCATTGTAGGGGGTTGGACTAGATCAGTCCCAGGGGCCTAATCCGGCCCGCCGGTTGGTTTAATGTGGCCCCTGTGGCAGTTTATTTTCTGGGGTAAAATCCTAAAAAAGGCCAACAACTTTGGGAGAAAGCTCAACAACTTCAATCCTAAAAATAGGTCAACAACTTTGGTCGGCCCTCGCGCATGTTCACTTCATCAAATCTGGCCCTCTTTGAAAAAAGTTTGGACACACCTGGACTACATGGGATGGAAAGGGACACTCAGGGTCTCTCCCAACACGAATCTATGATTCTATGAGAACTGAAGCACAGCCGTCTTTTGAAATTCACATTTCTCCAAATTTTGCAGTGCCATTCTCCAGCCAAGTAATGTGTATAAAAATGCACTGACCTGGACAGAAAGATGCATATGTTGGTGAGTGTGCAAAATAATTATTATTATTATTATTATTATTATTATTATTATTATTATTATTATTATTATTATTATTATTACCGCACCCATCTGGCTGGGCTTCCCCAGCTACTCTGGGTGGCTTCAAACAAAATATTAAAATACAGTAATGCATCAAACATTAAAAGCTTCCCTAAACAGGGCTGCCTTCAGATGTCTTCTAAAAGTCTGGTAGTTGTTTTTCTCTTTGACATCTGGTGGGAGGGCATTCCACAGGGCGGGTGCCACTACCGAGAAGGCCCTCTGCCTGGTTCCCTGTAACTTGGCTTCTCTCAGTGAGGGAACCACCAGAAGGCCCTCGGCGCTGGACCTCAGTGTCCAGGTAGAATGATGGGGGTGGAGACGCTCCTTCAGATATACTGGACCGAGGCCGTTTAGGGCTTTCAAGGTCAACACCAATACTTTAAATTGTGCTCGGAAATGAATTGTATTAGGAAAATTGCTTTGCAACCATGGGTAGACGAGGGAAAATTGCATACAGAAACATTAGGAGGTATTCACACAAAAAGGCTAATGAGTTTTCACAAGGACTTTTAATTACAGTGGTACCTCTGGTTAAGTACTTAATTCGTTCCGGAGGTCCGTTCTTAACCTGAAACTGTTCTTAACCTGAAGCACCACCTGGGGCCTCCCGCTGCCACCGCACGATTTCTGTTCTCATCCTGAAGCAAAGTTCTTAACCCGAGGTACTATTTCTGGGTTAGCGGAGTCTGTAACCTGAAGCGTATGTAACCTGAAGGGTATGTAACCCGAGGTACCACTGTATTATTATTTTAAAACAATTTTGGGGAGCAAATCCATGTTTGGCTTGCGACAAGCACACAGAGAGAAAGTGTACCATAATCCTCCTTCCCTCCCTGAATGAATCCTGTTGTTTCTGTGGTTGGAGAATGTGGGGGGGGGGGACGGGGACAGTAGGCCAACAGATTAAGGCTGCATTCTGTGGTCCTCGTGGCACAGCAGGATTCGGGGTGTTCGCATCAATCCTATCAGTTCCTGGCATCGTTTTGCCCTTACTCCTGGTAATTAATCTTTTCATGAATCGCTGTCACATTTGCAGCCATTTCATTAAGTTCCTCTCCATTTTACGTAACCAATTGCTGCATTTCACATCTGCTCCAACAAGGGGGAAAGGTCACACCAAGGGGGATGGCCTCAGCCCCCCCTCCCCGCGAACCCCCCCCCACTTGTTTTTCTCATTGCCGGACACAGATACAGATAAACATGCTTACGTAACTGTTGCCTGCATGTCAGGAGAGCTACGGCTTCCAAAGCTGTCGGCGGTGGGGAGTGGGGGTTAGAAATCCTGAATCAGTTTCTGTACATACCCAGGATAATTCCTGTGAATGATTCCTGATGCAATCGTTGTTTTCACTCTGTCTTCTGTAGAAGGGACACCGTTCATTCATTATTATTATTTTTTTTAAAAAAAATAGAAAATCCAGATTACGTGGCTGCCAAACTGTTCCATCCCAGTGGTAACCATTTTGTCCTTTTTCCCCCCTGGAACTCTCTGTGGCTTTTAATATATATATATATATATATATATATATATATATATATATATATATATACACCGTATTTTTTGCTCTATAAGACTCACTTTTTCCCTCCTAAAAAGTAAGGGGAAATGTGTGTGTGTCTTATGGAGCGAATGCAGGCTGCGCAGCTATCCCAGAAGCCAGAACAGCAAGAGGGATTGCTGCTTTCAGTGTGTAGTGATCCCTCTTGCTGTTCTGGCTTCTGAGATTCAGAATATTTCTTTTCTTGTTTTCCTCCTCCAAAAACTAGGTGCGTCTTGTGGTCTGGTGCGTCTTATAGAGCGAAAAATATGGTGTGTGTATATATATATATATATATATATATATATATATATAGCCTTACAGTGCAATTGCAGCACCAGCTATTGAGGCTTGCCAGGGCTGCTGTCCCTTTCATTTCCCTCCTTATCCTTTTCTTTTGAAATCTGCTTCTGCTCCTTTAATTAGTGGCTTCCTGTTCACTCATGTGGCCAAGGCTTTGGTGAGGCGGGTTCCAGACGGGGAGATTTTATCACAGCCCACTCCTCGTTTTCCTCACTATATAGCTTTTCCAAAGTTGCACCTTCCTATTTCCCACCGTGCCGCTTTCTGCTCACCTTGAACGGGGAAAAGAAAATCCAGCGTGGAAGTGCGCCATGTCAGTTCCTGTTCCTTGCAGTGGGGAGAAGCTCTGCTTACTGCCTTCCTCTTCACAGTCAAAGCAATTGTTCATTCATTTCTATCCCCCCCCTATTTTTTTTTTTTATAAAATAATTAAATGGCTGTGCTAGATGGGGCTGATGGGAGTTATAGTCGAAAACATCTGGAGGGCACCAGGTTGGCAAAGTCTGTTTTATGTGGAATGGAACCAGGAAGGAAAGGTCCACGAAAGGACTGCTTTCTGCTATGCAAACACCACTGTTCCTTAAGCACGTCTTTATTTCGTTTAACTCCATCTCATGTTTCATTTGTACGCCGCCTTTCTACATCAGTGTGCTCAAGACGGTTTACAATAAGGTTACCAGATTTTTTCAATGAATCCGGGGACACTTTAATTAATTAATTAAGCATTTGAGACGTTGATGCTGCAGCGATGGTGGTGGCAGAGGGGTGGCCACCGCCTTGACCTCAACCACCACGTTTCCCCTTCCTCCGAGGCTTCTATCTCCTTTCTCCATGAGCCTGGACAGCCCCTGAGTTGTTGGTTCTGCGGTGATGGTGGGGAAGCGGTGCTCGATGGGTCAGGCATGGAGGGCGGAGAAGGAGGGCAGAGAGCGGCAGCGGCAGCGAGGCTCGGGCAGCGCGATGCCTCCCTTCTCATCGGAGCAGCCCCAATCCCATTCCTACTTGCGTGCAAGCTGGAGGGGGCAGGGATCTCTCAGGCAGCTCCTGAAGCCAGCCAGCGCCAACTGCTCTGGGCTGCTGAGTCTGCCGCTGCTGCATTTCCCGGGGACATTAGATGAAATCCGGGGACATTCCGGGGATGGAATTTGTCCAGGGACTTATTCACAAATCTGGGGACTGTCCCTGGGAAATGGGGACGTCTGGTAACCCTGGTTAACAAGCTATAGTTTTGGGTTTTCAAGGACAGCCCACAAACAAGACAAGCAATAAAGTAAACAAAGAGCAACAGCTGTTTGGAGATGGAATGAAAGGGACAGAAGGTTCAGTACCCTTTTGCAGACATCGTGGTAAAATAGATTCCACAAAGGGATTCTGGAAGTGAGAGGCACATATTGATAAGGTAACCTCAACACAGAGAGGCATGTATCTCTGGGCATCAGTGAAGGCCACTATGGGACTTGTCCACCTGGGAAGGTAATAATAATAATAATAATAATAATAATAATAATAATAATAATAATAATAATATTTTTTATTTATACCCCGCCCTCCCCAGCCAAGGGCGGCTCAGGGCGGCTAACAAGCAATAATAAAAACAAGTTGAATGAATACAACTTAAAAACAAGATTAAAATATAACATTAAAATATTGAAACATTAAAATATTAAAATGCAGCCTCATCACAGGAGGAGAAAGGAAAAGAAAAAAGAAAGAGGGGGAGGGAATCAAATTGGCTCCACGCCAAAGGCCAGGCGGAACAACTCTGTCTTACAGGCCCTGCGGAAAGAAATCAGATCCTGCAGGGCCCTGGTCTCAGGAGACAGAGCGTTCCACCAGGCCGGGGCCAGTGTTGAAAAGGCCCTGGCTCTGGTTGAAACTAATCTAACTTCCTTATGGCCTGGGACCACTAGGGTGTTGCTGTTTATGGACCTTGAGGCTCTCTGTGGGGCATACCAGGAGAGGCGGTCCCGTAGGTACGAGGGTAGCCCATCTAGGAGAAGGAAAACTCTGATCCTAAACCCCAGCTGCCCTGTAGCTATACTCATTCGTGAGAAAGCCTTCAGGTGTTCCTCAATCCCTACCCATTGCCTTGTGGGACATCTTTGGGAGAAGAAAAGGCCAAGGAGCAAAGCCTACACAAATCTGGAGTCCCTAAGACGGTTGGATGGGGCCTTGTACGCCTCCTTCCAGCAACTCCTGCAGCCACTATATGGTGCCAGACATCTTGCTCTGCTTTCCTATGGACCACATCAGCCAGGCCAAGAGGGAGTTATTGTCGTCTAAGGAGTCCAGGACCTCCATACACACTACGCTGCCCAGGCCTGCACCCTGGAGAGGTCACTTCAGTGCTGCAAACACAGGCAGGCAGCAGTTATGAGCTATAGAAGCAGAAGCCATACAACATCAAAATGTTCTCATTTCATAGCTTTTCTCAGAAGCCTCATAGAACCGGGGCTTTCAGCCAGAACTCACCAGAACTGAGTTCTGGCACCTCTCAGGTGGGCACCCTTGCCATGATAAGATAACAAGGGAGGCGTTCATGGTGAGTTCCGGCACCTCTTTTTCCAGAAAAATAGCGCTGCATAGAAACCTCCTGAGATGGGGTGTGCATATGCAGTGTGCCTATCTCACATTCTTAAGGACTAGAAACCTGCTCTTATTTTTAAAAAACCCCTGAGATCCTTAGAAAATGCATTTCTTAATTTTAATTTTTTAAATTATTTTGCACTTGGGCAGGCTTGCATTTAGGGATTCTCATTTCTGAATGGCTATTCTTTTGACAAAGTAACCCACTGCCTTTCATTTGGCATTATTACAATTGTACAGAGATACGTTCCACTGAATTGTGTGCGCTAGGTGTTTGGTAGGGTCGTTCCCCCCAGAATTCTCCCCCCCCCTTTGGCTCAGTGCCCTTCCCTGTTGCGAGTGGGGAGGTAAAATATTTTCATTACCTTCTCCCCTAGAAGGAAGGGAACTTCAAAGAGGATGTGGGAAGGAGGTGGGCTTCTTAACCCTAATTTCCCTACCACCAGTGTGGTTTTGGCTGCGCATCATAAAATTAGTTTGCACTTGCTCCTTCAGAAAAAAAAATGGGGGGGGCAATTGGATGGTTGCAGGTTTTTTGCTTGGTGGGTTTGGTGCAGCTTGTGTGTGTTTCTTTAAAAAAAAATCATATTGTAAACCTAGTGATTATTTCATGCTGTTTAAACTATATTTATAGCCTTTGATCATACATTAGAAGACCCGAGTAAAGTGCGGATACGCTGGGGATACTGGATGCTTTGAAAGCTGCATCTCTCTTTGTTCGAAGATTTATGGCTGGCGTAACATTTCTGCACAGACGTTCCACCTTTGTTTTTGGATGGTTTCAGGGTGTGACAACCATATGACACGGGGCAGCTCATCCGCAAGCAGGGGCGTTAGCGGCACCGTTTGTCAATGGAGGTGAAGCATTTACACAGAAGGAGAGCTTGCGGGTCCATGGAGAGCCAGCGCGGTGGAGCGGATTGTGTCTTGGAACTGGGTTTGGGATTCAGATCCCTGCCCAACCACGAAACCCTTTGGAGGATATTGGGCCTCTTGCTACCTCTCTCGGTTTTCCCAGGGTTGTTGTGAAGATAAAATGGCAGGAGGAGGAACTGTGTAGGCTGACAGCTGATTGGTGGTGCTTGCACAACCCTCTGCAAAGCGCTTTGCAAGAGCTCTTTCAGAAGCTCCTTTCAAAGTGCTATTTTGTGCTGAATCTCTGTTGGAAGAGGGCTCTGTTGGTACAGGAGATTGCAGTCAGGTAGAACTAGCAAGCATAAGGGATAGTTAGTGAATGAAGGGGTAAAGGACCACAGAGTTGTACTGCTAGATAGACTCAGCTAGGTCATGCCCACCCTCTCTCTGCATCATGTAACCAGTAAAGGAGGGTGTGTGTAATTTTGCTCCCAAGCTTGCAGCACATGTTCGGAACTATATTCTTTATTTTCTACCCAAGAGTATTTTGCCTGTATTATCCTTGCTGCCACATGGAACAATGCCTGACTGAGGCCTTGAATCTGTAAGTAAAGCATTTTAAACTTACTTAGCAGTGTGTCATCTGCTCGTTGCAAGATGGGTAGAAAGAGGTCAGCTGTCGTATGCAGCTGAACAGGATAAAAAGGTTTAACAACCTAAATTCCTAACGCTAACTGTTGCTTAACGTTTGTGAATTCAATCTCTGCTGCTGGGGCTCTGGTGCGCAAAGCTCCACATTTCGAATCCAGGCACCCAGCCACTTTCTTTTGCTGCTCCCCACACACGTCATTTAATTTCCTCCCACAATAAGAGCTATGAGGTGCATCTGGTAAATGTGCAGAGGCAATGGATGGAACCAGAGCAGGGGCGAGGAAACTCAGGTCTGGGACCAAATGCGGCCCTCCAAACCTTTCTAACTAATCTTTAGGACTCTTGCCCCTTCTGTTATACCCCTTAAAGGTAAAGGGACCCCTGACCATTAGGACCAGTCATGACCGTCTCTGGGGTTGTGACGCTCATTTCACTTTATAGGCCGAGGGAGCCGGCGTCCAGCTTCCGGGTCATGTGGCCAGCATGACTAAGCCGCTTCTGGCGAACCAGAGCAGCACACGGAAACACCACTTACCTTCCCGCAGGAGTGGTACCTATTTATCTACTTGCACTTTGACGTGCTTTCGAACTGCTAGGTTGGCAGGAGCAGGGACCGAGCAACGGGAGCTCACCCCGTCGCGGGGATTCGAACCGCCGACCTTCTGATTGGCAAGCCCTAGGCTCTGTGGTTTAACCCACAGCGCCACCTGCATCCCTGTTATACTCCTTACTTTGCCCTCAAATTGAGTGCTTTTGCCTGGCTGTAATGTCTCCTTGAATTCAGTGGTCTCTGCATGCCTGGATGGAGGAAAGAGATGTGTGAGAAGCTAGGCTACTGTACAAAAGCAGCTCTGTTGCTCTGCTCACTTTTGCTTTTGGCCATGCCCACCAATGGCACATGGCCCTCGGAAGGTTGCCCAGGAGGGAATATGGCCCCTGGGCTGGATAGCGAAGGTTTCCCAACCTCTGAGCAAGAAGGAATGATCTGTACTCCACTTTGGTCCTTGGTTTTGCTGTCTGTGCAGGGCTCGTATGGACCATCGCTTTGGTTGCGCAGGATCACGGCAGGCGCCCTGGGAGGCTCAGTTGTCCTATTCCTCCATGGATAACACCGGAAGCACGTGTGGATCAGGGCCCTCATATCTAGGCTAAGATTGATTGCTTTGCTTTGCTCTGCTTTGCTCCAAACACACAAACATCGAAATGGGTAACAAGATTAACAGATTAAGGAGCCACAGAACAGCCTGCTAAGTCTATGCTTTCATCTCAAACATGTGTATTTCCCCCCTCCTCTTACGTTTAAAAACCCTCTTTAAAAACATTGAATAATATGTTTATATAGTAATAGAAATATACTGCCACACTGAATACAAGCTTGCTTTTTTTAAAGAGAGACCAGATATGCATTTTAGGTCCAAAATCTGCACGGAACAAAAAGCATGTAGTAAAATGAATCATGTCCCTTTGTGGGGGAAAGTGGGTGGCCATGATCCGTGATTGCTGCAGCGATAGATAGATATTAGAGTCCTATTTAAATCTTAGAGGGCTGGAGAGGCCCCTTTTTGGCTAAGAAAGTCAAACCTCTCAGATTTCTGTCTTCTTTAAGGGAGAAAAGTGTGTCTCTGTCTGTTGAGAAGGGCAAATAATTGTCCCCGGAGACTTCACACCTCCCCCTCCTGAATTTGCATCTGCTTAAATTATTATTGACATTGAAGATGACTCTTGAACAGATTGCGTAACTGTTGCCCAGCTAACGTGCCCAAGTGTGGCACTAATTTAATTTTAATTTTACAGTACGGGTTTGCCTCAGATCTACCCCAGCTGGCTGGTGCCCATCAGCTGTCAACAGAACTATCACTAAGCCATGCTGGGCTAAGTCAGGATTATAAATGAAGAGCTGCCATGTGCTCTAAATCTTCTTATTTGACTAGCCTGGAAGGTATGCGGTCGCAAAATTTGATTGGCAGCCCGCTTCATTCTGTCAATCGACTTGGAAGGCCCTGCGCCCGATTGGTCCTTTCAGCGGCTGTATTGACTGTCACCTGCTGACTCCAGCACGTGCCTGACCTTCGACCCCTCCCCTCCCCGGCTTCTCCCCCCTCCCCTCCCCTCGTTCGGTTACTAGCTCCCGAGGCTGCCTGGCTAACTGTGTCGCTCTGGTGGCACGTGGATCCTATAGGGCATATGGCTGGCTAGCTGTATGCGGAACCAACCGAAGCCAAACAGCCTCGCGCTGTTATCACAGCAGATGGGGGGAAGCGTGGCATTCAATATTTAGACAGATGCCGCCTCTTTATTCCACCTGTCTGGAACTTGGACGTTGTACAGCATGAACTGTCTGCCTCATTATCAAAGGAGACAAAGGGGGCCTTCATGGAGAGCAAAGCAGAGCATCATATCGGCAAGGCATGCACAGATATTAATTGCTGACCCCTCTCAATGAAGGGGGAGGGGGGGAAATAAGGCTCGGAAGCATCTTTGCAATAACGGCGGGACGAGGACTGCAGTCTCTCCAGCTGCTTTTTCCAGCTCTTTAGCTAGGTTGGCTTGCTGCATTAAATCAGACGAGGAGGAAAGGGTGGTGGTTTTTTTAATGTTTTCAGGATTATTATTATTATTATCATCATCGCTACCATCACGGGTTATTATTATTATTATTACAATTATAAAATCACATTTGAAAAATGACTGCAAAGTTCCTTCCATTAAAGAGCCCAACCTTTCCATCTAACAATCAGGGCTCTATTGTGTCCTACCCTTTCTCGCAAATTTTCTCTTTGCCTCGCAGTAGTCAACAGTTCTTTTAAACAGCCAGACACTGGAAAAACACTCTTTGCGAGGGTGCTTATTATATTCCGCATATTTTTACACAACAATTTATACCTCCCCCTCCCCTCCTCTTTTTCTTTCTTTCTTTGGCTTTGTTTAAAAAGGGAAGGAAGAGAATGGGAACATGATTCAAAAGAAATGGGGGGGGGGTGGAGGGAGAGATAACAAAGTTCCCATTACCTGCTTCGGTTTCATACTTTTTTATACTGGGAAAAGTGTCTGGTGATTGGGAATCGTGGCGGGCGGCAGTGGGGAGTGGGGAGTAGATAGAACACCGTTTGCGGCAATCAGTTTATATAGAAATCAAGCACTGGTGCGATTTATTTCTCGCCACTCTTCCTCCCGAGGGCTCCAGTTATCTCTCCTGGGAGACCCGACGTCCCAGCAGGTTAGAGTCCAGAACCGTTTGACTTCGGTAATAGAAGAACTGTGCTTTTTACTGAAGGAAAAGGCTATCAGTGGCTAACAGCCGTGACGTCTATCCGCTCTGAGCAGTAGGTCTCCCCAAGCACAAGTGAGGAATAATAGAACTATAGAATTGCAGAGTTGGAAGGGACCCCAGGGTCATCCAATCCAACCCCCTGCAATGTAGGAATCTCAGCTGAAACATCCATGGCAGATGGCCACCCAACCTCTGCTTAAAAACTTCCAAGGAAGGAGAGTCTACCACCTCCCTAGGGAGACCTTTCCACTATCAAACAGCTCTTACTGCCAGAAAGTTTTTCCTGATGTTTAGTCGGAATCCCCTTTCTTGTAGATCATGGGTAGGCAAATTAAGGCCTGGGGGCTGGATCCGGCCCAATCGCCTTCTAAATCCAGCCCATGGACGGTCCGGGAATCAGCGTGTTTTCACATGAGTAGAATGTGTCCTTTTATTTAAAATGAATCTCTGGGTTATTTGCGGGGCATAGGAATTCGTTCATCCCCCCCCCAAAAAAAACCCCCGTATTTTTCGCTCTATAAGACGCACCAGACCACAAGACGCACCTAGTTTTTGGAGGAGGAAAACAAGAAAAGAAATATTCTGAATCTCAGAAGCCATAACAGCAAGAGGGATCGCTGCGCAGTGAAAGCAGCAATCCCTCTTGCTGTTCTGGCTTCTGGGATAGCTGCGCAGCCTGCATTCGCTCCATAAGACGCACAAACATTTTCCCTTACTTTTTAGGAGGGAAAAAGTGAGTCTTATAGAGCAAAAAATATGGTAATCCAGCCCCCCACAAGGTCTGAGGGACAGCAGACGGCCCCCTGCTGAAAAAGTTTGCTGACCCCTGTTGTAGATCCATTGGTTTGGGTTCCACCTTCCAGAGTAGGAGGAGAGCGCTGTTGCACTCAGATTCTGACGATGGGCTTCCGATAGCAGCACCTGTTTAGCTACTGTGAGAGCAGGACGCTGGATTAGATGGGCCTTGGACCCGATCCAGCAGCCGTCTTCCTCAAGAGCACACATCTAAGCTCTGCTTGCAAATGTTTAGATCCGAGCTCTACAGCGGCCCAGCAAACCTGCGACCTTATCATAGTGTGGATTGGACCACGTTCCACTCATGTCTTGTTGGCTGGCTTCCCACAGGGACATCTGGTTGGTCACTATGAGAATCTGAGCTAGATTAGGGAGACCTTTGGCCGGTGCAGGCAGTATGCCTCTGACTCACTCGCTGGATCATCACCTTGTTGTGGCGAGTGGGCTTGTACACTCCTATGACCCTTGTGAGTGAAGCTGTTGGGAGTCTTGTACTCCCAGCAGGGTCACCCAAGGAGGTAAGGTTAAAGAGGAGGAGCTAGACAAAGAATGATCCAAGAAGTTCTCAGTGGTAGAACAAGTAGAAGATAACAACCAGTATGTTACAACAGCTGTGAAGGCGGATGAAGGCTGCAGCAGATAAGACGCTATCGGTGGTCGTGATACTCATGCCATTGGAACACAGTCAAACCTCGTTGTCAAATGTAATTCATTCCGGAAGCCGGTTCAGCTTCCGAAACATTCAGCAACCGAGGCGCAGCTTCCGATTGGTTGCAAGAGCTTCCTGTACTCAAGCAGAAGCCGCGGCAGATGTTCAGCTTTCAAAAATTGTTCAAAAACCAGAGCATTTATTTCTGGGTTTTCATCGTCCGGGGCCGAAATGTTTGAAAACAGAGCTGTTCAGAAACTGAGGTTTGACTGTAGAGACTTACTGCGAAGACTGGTCACCATGCACTGATCTACACAAATAAAACAAATTCACTCACAGGCGTCTTCCAAAAACCCATCCCAAACCCAAAGCTGTGGAAGGATGTGTGGATCCAGAATTGGCCTCCACAGTCACTTACGGACTCACTGTTAAAACCGTGTTCATGGAAAGCAATCTTACTCGGCTATGAGTGATCGCCAAAGAAGAAGAATACTTCTCAATACCCCTACCCTCCAAGAGTCCCAAATTTCCAGGGGCAGTCCCGGAATTATGAAAGGTCATGTGGCTTCTGATCTGATCCTGGAATGTCCCTATTTTCTCTGCCAGGGCTGCCGCTGCTGAGCCCAGGGAGGAGGATGAGCCAGGGCTGGTCCTGAGCGGTGGCGAAGAAGGGAGCACCCCGTGGCCTCTCCATGGCCTCTCCATGGCCACTGCTGCCAGCCTCCTCCATTAGGCAGCTCATAGTGGCTGCTGGAGAGCGGGCAGGGAGAAGAAGAAGAAGAGTTTGGATCTGATATCCCGCTTTGTCACTACCCTAAGGAGTCTCAAAAGCGGCTAACGTTCTCCTTTCCCTTCCTCCCCCACAACAAACACTCTGTGAGGCGAGTGGGGCTGAGAGACTTCAGAGAAGTGTGACTGGCCCAAAGTCACCCAGCAGCTGCATGTGGAGGAGCGGGGAAGCGAACCCGGTTCACCAGATTACGAGACTACCGCTCTTAACCACTACACCACACTGGCTCCTGGAGGAGAAGAGGCTGCAGCCACCGAGGCCCAGTCTGGTGGGATACACCAGCTCTGAGGGGCAGGCAGAGGGTAGGGCCGCCCTGGGCAGGAAGAAAGTGGGAGCGAAGCAGAGCGGAAAGAGTCTTGATTAAAAAAAAAAAATGCTTTGGCCATCTGCGTCTAATCTTGCCCCTTTTTAAAACTGATTTATTGGTGTCTGTGGGTTTTTTTTTAAATTACCAAAGAATAAAATAAAATAGGGATTAAGGGTCTTTTTCAGGATGGTGGAGAGTGTTTGTGCTGTGTCCCATTGTTGTTGTGTGTCAGGAGCTCATCCTACACTCGTCCTCAGAGGCACACTTAGTGGGGACATGGCAGAGGGCCTTTTTGGTGGTGGCTCCCAGGAGCTCCCTCCCTGGAGAAGCCAGATCTGGCTCCTTCCTTGGTGCCCTTCAACTTGCAGGTGGTGAAGAAGAAGAAGAAGAAGAAGAGTTTGGATTTGATATCCCGCCTTTCACTCCCTTTAAGGAGTCTCAAAGCGGCTAACATTCTCCTTTTACTTCCTCCCCCACAACAAACACTCTGTGAGGTGAGTGAGGCTGAGAAACTTCAGAGAAGTGTGACTGGCCCAAGGTCACCCAGCAGCTGCATGTGGAGGAGCAGAGATGCGAACCCGGTTCCTCAGATTACAAGACTACTGCTCTTAACCACTACACCACACTGGCTCTCCAGGTGAAGACGGTTCTGTTCCAACAGGCCTTTGGGAACTGACTGTTATTCACAGAAAGGGCATTTAATAGTTTCCTCAACCTCCTGGGTCATTCAGACCCTGCACCTGTCACACATGATCTACACAGGGGTGTCATGATCTCTCCCTGCTCCCTGTACAAATCGAACATGTAGAAGGGTCCAGAGGCAGAGGTGGTGTTTTAAGAAGTGGAGCTCGTGTCTTCTCAGATGATGATCATTTTGGAAAGATCCCACAGTATATGTTACAGAGAGCTTTCTTGATCTTTTAAAACATAGAATGATCATGTCATGCTGCTGGTGGCAGCGATGAATTAATATCTCTTTACTAAATAGCCCAGGAGACATGCACCCGGCTGCAGCCTTGGGGAAGGGTCTCCTGCGTACATCTGTAGAATTTTTAAAGCTAATATTTGTTCGTTGCCCCCCCCAACCATTATTTCACATTAAAAGGCCATCTGACAAAAGGCATATGGATGGTAAGGCTTTGGGGGGGAGTCGACCCTAATTGAACAGCCCAGGACTCGCGAGGTTAATTACAGATATTAACGCTGTTTTCCCCTGGCTTCTTGCCCTCACACAGGCTTCAGGAGCCTCCAAATGATCTGGCCCCAACAATAAGTTGCTCTTTAGCCTGTTAACTAATTGATAAAAATGTAAGTGTTTAGAATGAGTCTAATTAAATCGCCAAGCCTTACAATTACAAACCCATTTGATAGCGGCTGGAAGATGGGTAACCTCAGCTGGCATTTTGGAGTGAATAACAGTCCGTTCTCTCTCCCTCTGTCTCTTTCTCTTTCTTTCTCTCTCTCTCCCCCAATAAATAAAATAAATAAATAAGCGGCAGCTTAATCAAAGAGCTTTTGAAAAGCTGTTCATTTGTAGGCTAAGTCTACATTGGCTTGAAATGTATCCATTGTGTTTAAATACCACCTTCACCAACAGTCAATTCTCTGGCCGGCACAATCTCTTAAAAAGAAGAGGGTTTTTTTAGGGGAAACAACAGCACTCAGCAGCACAGATTTTGATTTCCGTTTCTCTCTCCTGCAGCCGGAGCGTGGCTGGAAGTTCTCTGCGATGGAATGAGACACTCATTCCGAGGGGTTCTGCATTGCTTGTGGAAAGATCTCTTGGGCTCCAAATGGCTGAGCTGCCAGAATGGTTGGGCAAGGTCCATGTCAATGTAGGAACAGGATAGAAATTTGATCCAGTTTGGGTTCGAAAGCGAATCGATGCAGCTCACAGTTTCCGAAGCAGTACGCAACCCAAAAACACAGCCCTCTTTTGAAACCCACCTTGCTCCCAATTTTGCAGGGGCAGTTCTCTAGCTGAGTAAGGTGTACAGAAATTACTAAGGCGATTCTACATGAAAAGACAAATGCATACGTTGATGAAAATACCATACAGAAAGTTGTTTTATTGGGGGAAAGCACTTGCAGTCAGAAACATGGCCGGTGCAGTGTAGGAGTCAGAGCGTAACATTAGGACCTGGGAGACCAGGGTTCAAATCCCTACTCAGCCATGGAGCTCACTGGGTGACATTGGGCTAGTCGCAGTATCTCAGCCTAACCTACTGTTATGTACTGAAGTTCTCACCCTGGGCCAGCAGGGGGATACAGTAGATGGTTTTCACTCAGGTACACGTATGCAAAGAAGGGATTGAAAGTGATGTTCAGTGATTGGATAGTTACAGAAAATGGTTACTGTTGCGTTCTAGTGGAGCTCTATATAAGCAGGCTGGCTGAATCCTTCAGTTCAGTTCTGTTCTGGCTTGTGAATAAACAAGAGCTGTTTGAAGAATCGCTGTGTCGTCTGATATGTTCACCCACAACTTAACACCTACCTCACAGGGTTGTAAAGTAAAGGTAAAGGGACCCCTGACCATTAGGTCCAGTCATGGCCAACTGTCTCCTTATGAGATAGTTTCCAGGTGTATGTTACTTTTCTAAGCTAAATCAGCCTTCTGGGATCCGAATGTGAACAGAATGTGAGTAAACTCTTTTTATACTTTTATAGAAGACTGTGTGATGTCTTATGTCTTATCTTTTATAAGGGAATAAGGGGGAAATACCAGAACAGTTATTACAGAGGCTTTAGCGAGTCTGAGCTAACGCATCCACTGCAAGTTTAAAAAGGGGAATGTTACTCTGCTAAATTGTGTGTGGGAATGTTCAGGGATGCAGGAGAGGATATATTGACTGATTATATCCTTATCCAACTTGTGCTAACAAGTTCCCAAAATATCAGCAGAGTAAGACATTCCCCTTTATTTAAGTTCGCAACGGTAACGTGTACTCAGGTTCGCTAGAACCTCTATAATAATTACTGTGGTAATTTCCCCTTTGTTCCCTCTTAAAATACAAGACACGACACAGTCCTTTACAAAAGTATAAAAAGAGTTTACTCACATTCTGTTCACAATCGGATCCCAGAAGGCAGACAGCTTAATAAAGTAATATACATTTAGAATCTATCTTATAACAAAATAGTCCCTTTCTCCTCTCTTGGCTGGGAGCCAAGAGGGCATCTTTTAGCTTAGCAGATGTTGCTTCTTCGAAGGAAGAGAAGAGAGAGAGAGATGGCTGCCCCTGCCCTGTGCTTTTGTCATTACCTGCACAGGTGAGGCCACCCCCACCTCTGGTCACATGCGGAGGAAGTCTGTCCCAGGAAGTTTACCTGCTGGCTGGACAAACATCCCTCCCCATGTCTAAACATGTACACTCTAGGAATGTTGTAATTGACTGCTCCTGTGTTTTACATCCCACATTGTGAACTTGTTAACACAAGTTGGAAAGGCTGCAGTCAAACAATATATCCTCTCCTGCATCCCTGAATATTCCCACAACCATCAGCCCTGGTCAGTATAACACTAGCCAGTGGTGGTGAAGTGAGTACCCTCTGAAGAAAGCTTGCAAAGTTTGGGGCTTTCTAAGTTTAGGGAAGGGGAGAGTAAGAGGCAACGTGATTGGAGTTTATAAAATTATGCAGGACATGGTGGAAGTGGACAGAGAATAGGTTCTCTCCCTCTCTCCTAACACTAGACCTCATCTACACCCAATGAAGCTGACAGAAGCCCTGACGGCCACCAACTTGGATGGCTTTGAAAGGGGATTGGACAAATTCATGGAGGATAACGCTATCAATCTCCACCAGCCATGACGGCTAAGCTTTGCTTCCATGTTTGGAGGAAGTGATTTTGAATACCAATCGCTGGAAACCGCAAGAGGGGACCGTGCTCACGGGCTCGGATCCTGCTCGAAGTTTTCCCACAGGCATCTGGTTGGCCACAGGATGCTGGACTAGATGGGCAATTGGCCTGATCCAGCAGGCTCTTCTTACAATCCAGCAATGTCTACAACTCCCTGTGAAGCACGCAGTGTTTGAAATAGCTCCCAGAGGAGGAACTCAAAGGTAGCTTACGCCTCTTACCCCAGTGTGCCATTTGCGCATGGGTGGCACTGTGGGTTAAACCACAGAGCCTAGGACTTGCCGAACAAAAGGTCAGCAGTTCGAATCCCCGCGATGGGGTGAGCTCCCGTTGCTCGGTCCCTGCTCCTGCCAACCTAGCAGTTCAAAAGCACATCAAAGTGCAAATAGATAAATAGGTACCACTACGGCCAGAAGCGTATAGTAAAAGCCATGGTTTTCCCAGTAGTGATGTATGGAAGTGAGAGCTGGACCATAAAGAAGGCTGATCGCCAAAGAATGGATGCTTTTGAATTATGGTGCTGGAGGAGACTCTTGAGAGTCCCATGGACTGCAAGAAGATCCAACTTATCCATTCTGAAGGAAATCAGCCCTGAGTGCTCACTGGAAGGACAGATCCTGAAGCTGAGGCTCCAATACTTTGGCCACCTCATGAGAAGAGAAGACTCCCTGGAAAAGACCCTGATGTTGGGAAAGATGGAGGGCACAAGGAGAAGGGGACGACAGAGGACGAGATGGTTGGACGGTGTTCTCGAAGCTACAAACATGAGTCTGACCAAACTGCGGGAGGCAGTGGAAGACAGGAGTGCCTGGCGTTCTCTGGTCCAGGGGGTCACGAAGAGTCGGACACGACTAAATGACTAAACAACAACAACGGCGGGAAGGTAAACGGTGTTTCCTTGCGCTGCTCTGGCTCTTAGTCATGCCAGCCACATGACCCGGAAGCTGTACGCCGGTTCCCTCGGCCACTAAAGCGAGATGAGCGCCGCAACCCCAGAGTCGGCCACGACTGGACCTAATGGTCAGGGGTCCCTTTACCCTTTACCTTAAAATGCCATTTAATCAGTTGCAGCCAAGTCTAACACACCTGGATTTTGAAGGCATTGCAAATAATGATGATGATGAAGATGTGGGGGTTTTTTTGGGGGGGTGATGGGGACACTTAGGAAGCAGTCTTATGGTTCTGTATGGACCCAGCCATGTAGCAACAGTTAGAAAGAGTAGTACCAGCTCATACATAGGAGTTGGCAAGACGCAGGTCTTGGGGAAGTGGAGAAGAGCTAAAGCATTTGGCCATCATTAATTTTAAAAAATGGCCTGCAGCAAACGTTTGTGGGCCAAGGAAAAAACATATGCACCGTATATTGATTTTTTTTCAAGGGAAGAGATCGTTTTGTGAGGCTGGTGTATTAGTCAAGCGGAGCAGATGGGATTCTGGCACAAACATGCCAAATACAAGATGTGCAGTTTTACCCAAGCGAGCTGATAAATTATCATAAACCACTAATGGATATCCCTCAACCATGATGTCTGATAGTGAAATTAAATTAAACAAGAAACTTCCAACGTGACTGTATGGAAAAGCTGGTGGGAGGAATGTCTCAGGAATGGAGGGGCCAGCTGGGGTGGGGGGTTCATCCTTCTTGATTGCTTTTGGGGGGGCAAGCACATATTTTTTTAAAGGACCCACTGTTTTCTGCAAACGTTTTGCAGAATTCTGCTAATTTTTCAGTGATCGCTTGGAAAACTTCTGCCTGTTCAGGAAGCATTGCCCTTTCTCAGTGATGTCGTCGCACAGCCAAAGTGAATGGACTTCATAGTGTCACAGAGCGTCACCCTGTTCAGTGCACAATCTCTGATTGGCTGGGATCGCCTGAATGGTTAATCCAGAAAGAAGATGAAGGGGAATGGTCAAGGGGAAACGAGGGCCCAAACAGCAACAGAAAAGTTCAACAAGAGCAATATTTTGGGAAATACTTCTGCCCCCTAGGAAAGCATGACTTTTGGTCCAAAACATGAAATGTGAGAATGGGAGTGGCCACCGGCACCACATAACACTGGTCCTGAGAGATCTGCATTGGCTCCCAGTACGTTTCCGAGCACAATTCAAAGTGTTGGTGCTGACCTTTAAAGCCCTAAACGGCCTCGGTCCTGTATACCTGAAGGAGCGTCTCCACCCCCATCGTTCTGCCCAGACACTGAGATCCAGCGCTGAGGACCTTCTGGTGGTTCCCTCCCTGCAAGAAGTGAGGTTACAGGGAACCAGGCATAGGGCCTTCTCGGTAGTGGCACCCGCCCTGTGGAACGCCCACGCTTCAGATGTGAAGGAAATAAGTATCTGTCCTATCTTTAAAAGACATCTGAAGGCAGCCCAGTTCAGGGAAGTTTTTAATATTTAATGCTGTATTGTTTTTAACACCTGATTGGGAGCCGCCCAGAGTGGTTGGGGAAACTCAGCCAGATGGGCGGGGTATAAATAAATTATTATTATTATTATTATTATTATTATTATTATTATTATTATTATTATTATTTTGGTACAATCCTATTCTCCTCCACCCCAATGGGCAAAGTATTCAAAGCATTCCATAGAACTAGTGTCTCTTTCAATGTGCTTGATAATTCACTGGTTCATACACATGTAGCATCAATGTGCCAGAGGTACAACTGCTCAGTGTACTAATTGTTCATATATAATTGCTGTATTTGTATGGCAATTACTAACAGGTGAATCGGTCGATTTTGGTTCCCCCCAATTTCCCATTTTTCCAGTCCAGTTCCAGGAAGTTTCGACTGGCTGGACCAAGCATTCCCTCGCTTGTCTTCTCTAGCATTACAAGGAATGTTGTACTTGACTGCTCCCAGTGGATTACACCCACAGCTCTAACCAGCTGAACTATCCAGGCATGCTGGACTAGGTGGGCCATTGGCCTGATCCAGCAGGCTCTTCTTATGTCCTTGTGGTATGAGGAGCCGCAGGATCACATTCACCCAGTGCTATTCCAGCTGCACTGGCTCCCGGTGGAGTACAGGATCAGGTTTAAGGTGCTGGTTTTAACCTTTAAAGCCCTATACGGCCTAGGACCCTCGTACCTATGGGACCGCCTCTCCTGGTATGCCTCGCGGAGGATCTTAAGGTCCACAAAGAACAACATTTTGGAGGTCCCAAGTCGCAAGGTGGTTAGATTGGCCTCAACTAGGGCCAGGGCCTTTTCAGTACTGGCCCCGACTTGGTGGAACAAGAGACTAGGGCCCTGCGGGACTTGACATCTTTCCTGCAAGACGGAGCTGCAAGACAGAGCTGTTCCACCAGGCCTTTGGCCAAGACACAGTCTGACCCCCTCCTTTGGTAATCCTCATAGAACTCTAGCCCAATGGTTGCCATTAATTTGATTCTGAATTGATTTTAGAATGAATTGATTTTAGAATGTATTTCAATTAATTGATTGTGATTTTATGTAAACTGTGTTATTTCTATTGTTGTTAGCCGCTCTGAGCCCGGCTTTGGCTGGGGAGGGCGGGATATAAATAAAAAATTATTATTATTATTATTATTATTATTATTATTATTATTATTAGTCAACCTGAAGCGACTGTAACCTGAGGTATGACTGTACCCCTAAACATTTTTTTAAGAAAAAAAGCATTGGATATAAGTGAGGTTACCTGGCAAAAGCAAGCTCACACCTCTCATTTAGTCTGTATTCATAACTTAAGTTACGTATATAAAAAGGTAAAAGATAAAGGACCCCTGGACGGTTAAGTCCAGTCAAAGGCGACTAAGGGGTTGCAGCGCTCATCTCGCTTTCAGGCTGAGGGAGCTGGCATTTGTCCACAGACAGCTTTTACAGGTCATGTGGCCAGCAGGACTAAGCCGCTTCTGGTGCAACGGAAAAACCATGACGGAAACCAGAGCACACAGAAACGCTGTTTACCTTCCCACCGGAGTGGTACCTATTTATCTACTTGCACTTTAACGTGCTTTCAAACTGCTAGGTGGGCAGGAGCCGGGATATAGCAATGGGAGCTGGGACAGAGCTCACTCCGTTGCGGGGATTTGAACCGCCGACCTTCTGATCGGCAAACCCAAGAGGCTCAGTGGTTTAGACCGCAGCACCACCCTCATCCCATATATAAGAGGCTCGTTTGTAATTATATTTTGGGAATGATTCATTTTTTTCTCATTTTTTTATACTTTCTGGATGTCCCACGATCCTATAATAATTTAATAATTTATTATTTATATCCTGCCCATCTGGCTGGGTTTCCCCAGCCACTCATATTATAAAGTGGTTGTGTTCTGTGTTATAAATAAAGCACTGCTAGGAGTTGTTTCTTTTTGTTTTCCAATGTATTTCTTATCAATAAAAAAAAACCATATGGTGTGGCACGAGCACATTTTTATTCTGAAAGTGTGGCCAGAGAAAGAACTCTGAGAAGCACTGTGTTAGCAGGATACAGGTGAATAAGCAATCAGGCTGCAGCAGGGAAAAGTTGTACATGTTCTAAGTTGCTTCGAGATCCTCGTGGGAAGCGATGCATAAATGAAATAAACAATAATAACCATGATTTGGCCACCGCTCCTGCGGAAAACATGACCCCACCGAGAAGCCTGCGTTTTGAAACAAAACCCAAACATCGCAGCAAATGCGAGTGCGGACCCGGGCTACAGCTCTTAGTTGCAAATCCCTCTCGTTCAGGACTTTCCAAGAAAAGCAATTTCCTTCGACGGCGCTCCCTCCAATTCTCTCCCCAAGACTCAGAGCAGCTTGCAATAAATAATTTATCATAAGAGAAATAAAATATTCATTCTGGAAAATAAGGCTGTCTTCTCCTGATAGTGGATGTTCTTCCTGGGCTTCTTCTTTCAACAATTTCCCCCCTTCTCACCTGCTGCCAATTTCATTAGCCATAGGCTGATAGCCTTCGGAGGTTCCTATGGGCCTTCATAGCAAGTAGCTGTGAAGCCCTGGCATTCAAGAGGACCAGTTTTTGACCTCTTCCTCCAAGATAAGAGTAGGAAGAGGAAGATCCTTTTATGGTCAGAAGTACAGGAAGGAAGATCCTTTTATGGTTGAGAATACCAGAGCAGGAACATACCGTATGTGATGTCAACCTGCGTACATAGGCTGACGTGGTTGGGTTCCCAGGGAAGGAGGGAGAGGGTGCCTGGAGGATATATATAAAACTTCTCATTTCTTTGGACTTGCTGTGGACTCACCACGCAAGTGCCTTCTGCTATCCGGAGAGCAGAATAAACTCTTTCTTGGAGTCAACCTCGGTGTCATTTGACTTCCTTCCTCCCGTCCGGAGCAACACAGACCCAATCAGTGAACTCCAATAAGGCTACAACTCAGAAGGATACCGTGGTCAATGGTATCGAAAGCCACTGAGAGGTCAAGGAGAATTAACAAGGACATGGTTCCCTTGTCTCTCTCTTGACAGAGGTCATCATACAGGGCGATCAAACCGGACCTAAACCCCGATTGAAACAGATCCAGAAAATCAGTTTCTTCCAAAAGTGGCTAGATATGCCTACATAGTCTACAGTGTTAGGAAGCAGCAATCCAAGACTCCAGGCTGTGGACATTCCCAGACTTGCCTGGATCTTCTCCCACTATGCTGCTCCCATCCATGGCGTGCAAGTGGGCATTTTGTGTGTACGTGTGTGTAATCTGGAAGGCAGGGAAGGGGGAATGTCATTGACAAACACAGAGGAGATATATATATATGAATGAGAGAGGGGGGAAATAGATAACCCAAGTGCAACCTAATTGGTTTCTATTATGAATCTGTTCTCCAGGGACAGATCGCCTGTGTGCCAAAGTAATAGCTAACACACGTAAGCTCAAGGAGAGTGATGGCAAGGGAAGTATCCCCAACGGATTGGGTGAAGGCTTAGTTTCAGGATTATGTGGAGTTGGTGGGTAATTATTGAGTGGCATTGCTTTAGGACTGATTAGGATCTGCAAGCGTGTTCCTTCCCTTCGGAGGAAAGCGTTGATAAAGATAAACCGGGCTGCTCCATGTCCTTCATGCTGCAGATAGAAGAGAACACATTGCAATCTCACTGGATCAGGTCTCCCTTTCTCTCCCCCCCCTCCTCACAGCACCCCCTGCCTCGCCTCGCCTCCCCTCCCGATTTGATCACAATCTGTTACCTAGATGCCTTGGCAAATTAATCAGGCCTTGCTTGTTTAGCCCCAGTCAAGTTTGTACTGCTGAATTAATAAATGTAGCAGGAGCAACAGGATGCATAATTAAATTCTACCGTTTAATCTCCCCATAATAATTCTGACCTTCGTTTGGCTGCAGCCAGCCACGCGCCGAAGAGATACGGACCTTGCAAGGCAGCTTACGCCAACCATCTACCTTGAATGATTACTCGGGGGGGGGCACGGTGATCGGAAGCTGTGGAGAAACTGGAGAGGCGGAGGACGAGAGAGAGAGAGAGAGAGAGAGAGAGAGAGAGAGAGAGAGAGAGAGAGATGCTATTGCTAGGGTTGGCAGCTGGGGATGTGGGGGTGAGAAAGGTTGTTTTCTGCTGCTCCAGAGAAGCGGACACGGAGCAATGGATCCAAACTATAAGAAAGAAGATTCCACCTAAACATTAGGAAGAACTTCCTGACAGTGAGAGCTGTTCGACAATGGAATTTGCTGCCAAGGAGTGTGGTGGAGTCTCCTACCTAGCAGTTCGAAAGCACCCCCAGGTGCAAGTAGATAAACAGGGACCGCTTACTGGCGGGAAGGTAAATGGCGTTTCCGTGTGCTGCGCTGGCTCGCCAGATGCAGCTTTGTCACGCTGGCCACGTGACCCGGAAGTGGCTTCGGACAGCGCTGGCCCCCGGCCTCTTAAGTGAGATGGGCGCACAACCCTAGAGTCTGTCAAGACTGGCCCGTACAGGCAGGGGTACCTTTACCTTTAAGCAGAGGCTTGACAACCATATGTCAGGAGTGCTCTGATGGTGTTTCCTGCTTGGCAGGGGGTTGGACTCGATGACCCTTGTGGTCTATTCCAACTCTATGATTCTATGATTCTATGATTCTAATTAAGCTGCAATAAACCAGCATGAGTTCTTAAATTTATTATTTATTTGCAGAACTTTTAACCAGCAGCAAAACAAAGGGGGAAAAGAAGAACTACCAGAACAGCTTATAGATATCAGTTAGACCATCCCTGCCCTCAAACTTACAATTTAGAAGACATGGCACAAAAGGAAAGGGAGTTAGGAGGGAGAAGAGGAGAAAAGCAAAGTCGCGGACGACTCTTAGGTCCAGTCGCGGATGACTCTGGGGTTGCAGTGCTCATCTCGCTTTATTGGCCAAGGGAGCCAGCGTACAGCTTCCGGGTCATGTTGCCAGCATGACTAAGCTGCTTCTGGTGAACCAGAGCAGTGCACGGAAATGCCGTTTACCTTCCCGCCAGAGCAGTACCTATTTATCTACTTGCACTTTGTTGTGCTTTCAAACTGCTAGGTGGGCAGGAGCAGGGACCGAACAACAGGAGCTCACCCCATCGCGGGGATTTGAACTGCCGACCTTCCGATCGGCAAGCACTAGGCTCTGTGGTTTAACCCACAGCGCCACCCGCGCCACACACACACACACACACACACGCACCACTGTTTCATAAAAATAAATCACAGCATTTACAACAAATATAAATACAGTAAAATCCTAAAAAGTTAAAAGTAAGTTAAAAGCAAAAGATATATTTTTTTAAAAAAACCAAGCATCAATAGACCACTGTTGTGCTCTTAATTACCTGCATAGGTCTGATCAGGGCGGAAAAGTTTTCGGCAGGTTGTGTCCAATGAAGTCATTGTGTGAGTGGAAGGACTTCTGCTTCCACAATGGAACCTTTCCAACTTTTTTGTGTCTTAGAACCAGGGCCGGCTCTCTAATGAGACAGAGTGAGGCAGCCGTCTCAGGCGGCAGATGCTGAGGTGGCAGAGCATGTGGCCTGCCCCGTATCCCCTATGCTAGCCTTCTGTCCTCAAGTGCAATGCAGGATACGGTCCTTTCACCAGTACTGGAGTAAGATTCAACTGCCAGCCCAATTGGCTTCTGCATGTGTCTCTGAAGAGGGCGCCATCTTGTCCTTTGCCTCATGCAGCTAAATGTCTTGAGCTGGGCCTCGTCGTTACAGTATACCTGGTCTTTCAGAAGCCACAGTAGGTGTTGTCCTCATAATACATAGGCCCATGTTCAAAATCCCCCAGTGTGTTGTGTCGATTTGAGGTGGCTTCCCTCTGGCCGACCAACAGGAATACAAGGTGTAAAGCGCCAGCAGTCATCGTCCTATGGCATCAGGCCCTGTCATGGTGCTGAGAGGCCTGTTTTGATCAGATGTTAGCGACGGGCTTCCCTTGTTCATTAGCATCACCATCCTTCTGTGATTGGCCCCTCTCCCTTGACCAATCAGATCCTGGCCATTCCGAGGTCTACATTTATTTGCAGAAAAGATATACACATGGGCAAACATTATACATCATAAAATAATAGAATTGCAGAGTTGGTAGGGATCACAGGAGTCATCTAGTCTGCAATGCAGGAATCACAGCTAAAGAATCCCTGACACTCAACCTCTGCTTTAACAACAACAACAACAACAACAACAACAACAACAACAATTTATTATTTATACCCCACCCATCTGACTGAGTTTCCCCAGCCACTCTGGGCGGCTTCCAATCAAGTGTTAAAAACAATACAGAATTAAATATTAAAAACTTCCCTAAACAGGGCTGCCTTCAGATGTCTTTTAAAGAGAAGATAGCTGCTTATTTCCTTCACATCTGAAGGGAGGGCGTTCCACAGGGCGGGCGCCACTACTGAGAAGGCCCTCTGTCTGGTTCCCTGTAGCCTCACTTCTCACGATGAGGGAACCGCCAGAAGGCCCTCGGCGCTGGATCTCAGTGTCCGGGCTGAACGATGGGAGTGGAGACGCTCCTTCAGGTATATAGGACCGAGGCCGTTTAGGGCTTTTAAGGTCAGCACCAACATTTTGAATTGTTCTCGGAAACGTACTGGGAGCCAATGCAGATCTCTCAGGACCGGTGTTATGTTGTCTCGGCGGCCACTTCCAGTCACCAGTCTAGCTGCCGCATTCTGGATTAATTAAAACATAGAGCGCATTGCAGTAGTCCAAGCGGGAGATAACTAGAGCATGCACCACTCTGGCGAGACAGTCTGCGAGCAGGTAGGTGTCTCATCCTACATACCAGGTGGAGCTGGTTGACAGCTGCCCTGGACACAGAATTGACCTGTGCCTCCATGGACAGCTGTGAGTCCAGAATGACTCCCAGGCTGCACACCTGGAGACTCCACAACCTTCCAAAGAAGCTTAAGCCCATCTCACCATTGCCTTCAAGGAACTCAAGTCAACTTTCGATATTTGAAGCCTGGTTAAGAAATACTTTAAGCTAGTTGGGTTTACATTTTTTCTTTGCTTTGCGGGTTGGCACCTAAGATCTCCAAACCAGATTAGGCAAGAAAACTTGGGAATCAATCGGAATACCGTAGTATATTTGGATATTCCGGATATAATTGTGCAGTCGTCATCCCCCGCCCTGCCTTTCCCTTGAAACACCCCGTAAATGCAAGCCTTTTTGCAATCAAACTAATTACAGCATTGTCCAGTATGCTATTAGCTGCAGCTGTTGGCTTAGGCTCTGCAGGTGTGGTTCTCTCTAGAGCAATGATGCTCAGGTGAAAGATGGAGGGAGCTGTCGCTGCATCCCTGTTGCCATGGAGATGCATAGTTAGGCCGCTAAGTGCCCCTGCCCCCACATAACCATAGCAGATTATGTTTCCAGTATGTTGCGCTTACAGGTGGACAATATTTGGCAGCAAACGAAAAGTTCAAAGCGGTTGGATCGAAGAGCAGAAATGCCCCAATGAATTATTTTGGACGGCACAAGTTTATAAGATTTGTCCTGGGTTTGGTAGGTACAGCCTTACTGGTACCCAGGAAGAAGCGCACCTATGAACGTGAATTTATTGTTGTTGTTGTTTAGCCGTTTAGTCGTGTCCGACTCTTCGTGACCCCCTGGAGCAAAGCACGCCAGGCACTCCTGTCTCCCACTGCCTCCCGCAGTTTGGTCAAACTCATGCTGGTAGCTTCGAGAACACTATGCAACCATCTCGTCCTCTGTCGTCCCCTTCTCCTTGTGCCCTCCATCTTTCCCAACATCAGGGTCTTTTCCAGGGAGTCTTCTCTTCTCATGAGGTGGCCAAAGTATTGGAGCCTTAGCTTCAGGATCTGTCCTTCCAGTGAGCACTCAGGGCTGATTTCATTAAGAATGGATGCGTTTGATCTTCTTGCAGTCCATAGGACTCTCAAGAGTCTCCTCCAGCACCAGAATTCAAAAGCATCAATTCTTCAGCGATCAGCCTTCTTTGTGGTCCAGCTCTCACTTCCATAAATCACTACTGTATGGATTTGGCCCTAAATTTCATTCCCAGTAGTGGTGAACGTGAATAGCAGCTCATATTTTTTAATTTAAAATAGCGCTAGGGCCAAGGGTTGGTGTGATTGGGCACCTGGCAAGTGGCCACACCTCAGCGAAGAGTCGCTTGGACCTGCTCCTTCTTCTGGAGCCAGCCCAAGACAAGAATCATCCGCCCTCCCATTCCAGGTACAATACCTAACTTGAGCAGCAATTGGCTCTTATTTCAACACTGGTGATGAGTCAACATCCTCCCAGTATACCTGAAGGAGCGTCTCCACCCCCATCGTTCAGCCTGGACACTGAGGTCCAGCTCCGAGGGCCTTCTGGCGGTTCCCTCACTGTAAGAAGTGAGGTCACAGGGAACCAGGAAGAGGGCCTTTTCGGTGGTGGCACCCGCCCTGTGGAATACCCTCCCATCAGATGTCAAGGGGATAAACAACTATCTGACTTTTAGAAGACATCTGAAGGCAGCCCTCTTTAGGGAATTTTTTAATGTCTGATGTTTTATTGTGCTTTTAATTCTGTTGGGAGCCACCCAAAGTGGCTGGGGAAACCCAGCCAGATGGGTGGGGTTTAAACAATAAATTATTATTATTATTATTATTATTATTATTATTATTATTATTATTACCCCCTGTCATGGCACACATAGCTCTGCTGTTCAGCTCCTTGCTCCCACTTCTCAGTGTCTGCCGCCTGAGGCAGCCGCTTCATTCCACCTAATGGTGGGGCCGGCCCTACTTCTTCTTCGCCATGGTAACCAGCTTGTTCACTTGCTCTAGGCCAGAGAGGCTGAGCGAGCAAATAATGGTGGCTGTGAGGAGGATAAAGAGCTGCTTTCTCCTCCTCCTCCTCTTCCTCCTCCTCCTTCTTCAAATTTATATATCACCCTACGCTCAGAGGTCTCATTGTCTTCTTCTGTCAAGCAAAGGTTCCCCCCCAAACCGGAACTGATTAGGAATGTTCTGAGTCAGGCCATTGGTCCACCTAGTTCAACACAGTCCACAGTGACTGCCAGCAGCACTCCAAGATTTCAGGCAGGAGTCTCTCCCAACCGTACCCGGGGTTTGAACCTGCGGCCTTCTGCTTGCAAGGCACGCGCTCTGCCAATGAGCTAAGGCCCTTCCTCCTTGCCAGCTTGTCCACAATCCCGCCAGCATGTTCCACTCGTTTCCCTAAGAGGCACTTGCTACTGCCTCTCCCCTTGAACTCAATGGGAATGGGGAATGCTCTAATGTGGCGAGTCTGAGCCACACATGCGCACACAGACACACTATCCGTAGCATCCTTTTGAGCAAGACGCGAGTGGTCCAAGTTCCATCTCCAGAGGTCCAATTTTCCCAACAGGTGAGACTGGATTCGAGCATTGTGTCTTGACAATATGGCGGTCATCTGAAATGCATCTCATTTGTGTGTGTCCCCCCCCCAGACTATTCTAAAGGGTGAAAGGGCCACCATTTTTTAAAAATGTAATTTGCAGGGTATACGCTCTATCTGTCAGGAACAGGAGGAAGCAGACCTTGTCCTAGTATTTATCAGACACATGCCTCCCATCTGCTAGAGCTGGGGTCGAGGAGGATTTGCGCTTAATCCTCCGGACCCATCTGCAGGGGGTTCAAAATGCTGACCACAAAGCTAGACAGGATGAAGTTTATTTAATTAAAAAAAAAAAAACCCCTACTCTGGAGGTTGCTGGAAATTACTCTGAAGAAGAAATCGCTTTTGATTGTGTCATTTCTTGAGAGTGGAGGGCGGGGTCACTTTTGTGTCGAAATGAGATTGCTCCTAAAAATAAAACAAGCATGCAACCTGTGTGCGTTTGTGTGTGTGTGTGTGCAAAGGGAGGTGTACAAGGCCAGCGGTCCACCTGTGGCATCCAATAACCTGAAGTAAACAATGAAGTCGAGTCACACGCATTTCACAAAGTGCTACAGATGACTTGACCTTAAAAATCTAGGGCAGGGCTGGAGGGGATGGAAGTGGGCTAAGGATGTACACACCTAACCTGTGCAAAGACCTTTTTTTTAAAAAAAAGTAAGTCACACATGGTCTAGATTTTCTGCTGCAACAGTGAAGAACTTGTGAAACCTTGGAGCTCAGCTCAGTAGATCTAGATCAGGGGTCAGCAAACTTTTTCAGCAGATGGCAGGCCCACTGTTCCTCAGACCTTGGGGGGGGGCGGACTATTTTTTTTGGGGGGGGGGAATGTACAAATTCCTATGCTCCACAAATAACCCAGAGATGCATTTTAAATAAAAGCACATATTCTACTCATGTAAAAACATGCTGATTCCCAGACCAGGCTGGATTTAGAAGGCGATTGGGCCGGATCTGGCCCCCAGGCCTTAGGTTGCCTACCCATAATCTAGATTATAGGGCTGCCATACGTCCAGGTTTTCCCGGACATTACCGGGATTTCAAAGGCGGAATTGATGTCCAGGGGGAATTTCCGAAAGGCAGTGCTTTGTCCTGGATCAATCAGAAAATCATGGGGGTTTTTTTGGCGTTTTTGTAAAAAAAAAACAGCTCAACAACTTCTGGGGTGTCCTGGTTTTTACTTTCTGAAATATGGCAACCCTACTAGATCATGTCCTGGAGAAACGGGACCTGTTTGGCATAAATTTGTTTGTGGACCAATAAAGCTACATTCATGCAATTATATTGAAGCGGAAGAGAAAGTGTTTGCCTTCCAACTCTGCCACCCTCAAATGTTTTCTTAAATGGTTCATCCCATTCTCCCTTCCTGTCTCCGATGCCCGCAATGTCCTCTCAGAAGAACAGCCTGGTGCCTCCTTTTCTCCTTCTAAATCCCTCCTTAAAACGTAACTCTTCTTCTTTGGCGATCCCTTGTAGCTGAGTAAGATTGTCTTCCATAAACAAGGAGTCCGTAAGTGACTGTGCAGGCCAATTCTGGATCCACACGTCCTTCCACAGTGGGGACATGGGTTTCCAGGCGGGAGTTGATCACGGTGTGGATTTGCCAAGCGTGCCTTTCTCTTAGCACATTTCTCCCTTGCGTTCTGAGTTTGAGTGTCTTCAAAGCCCATGACACCTTTGGTAAAGGCTGTTCTCCAACTGGAGCGCTCGCAGGCCAGTGTTTCCCAGTTGTCAGTGTTTATACTACATTTTTAAAGATTTGCCTTGAAACAAGATGAACTTTAACAGGGAGAAATGTAAAGTATTGCACTTGGGCAAAAAAAATGAGAGGCACAAATACAAGATGGGTGACACCTAGCTTGAGAGCAGTACATGTGAAAAGGATCTAGGAGTCTTGGTTGACCACAAACTTGACATGATCCAACAGTGTGACGCAGCAGCTAAAAAAGCCAATGCAATTCTGGGCTGCATCAATAGGAGTATAGCATCTAGATCAAGGGAAGTAATTGTGCCACTGTATTCTGCTCTGGTCAGACCTCACCTGGAGTACTGCGTCCAGTTCTGGGCACCACAGTTCAAGACGGACACTGACAAACTGGAACGTGTCCAGAGGAGGGCAACCAAAATGGTCAAAGGTCTGGAAACGATGCCTTATGAGGAACGGCTAAGGGAGCTGGGCATGTTTAGCCTGGAGAAGAGGAGGTTAAGGGGTGATATGATAGCCATGTTCAAATATATAAAAGGATGTCATATAGAGGAGGGAGAAAGGTTGTTTTCTGCTGCTCCAGAGAAGCGGACACGGAGCAATGGATCCAAACCAGAAGAAAGAAACATTAGGAAGAACTTCCTGACAGTGAGAGCTGTTCGACAGTGGAATTTGCTGCCAAGGAGTGTGGTGGAGTCTCCTCCTTTGGAGGTCTTTAAGCAGAGGGTTGACAACCATATGTCAGGAGTGCTCTGATGGTGTTTCCTGCTTGGCAGGGGGTTGGACTCGATGGCCCTTGTGGTCTATTCCAACTCTATGATTCTATGATTCTAGTCTTTAAACCTCTTTTGTTGACCACCAACATTACACTTTCCATTTTTAAGTTCGGAATAGAGCAGTTGCTTTGGAAGACGATCATCAGGCATGCGCACAACATGACCAGGGAACGAAGTTGATGTTGAAGAATCATTGCTTCGACACTGGCGATCTTTGCTTCTTCCAGTACACTGATCTTAGTTCGCCTGTCTTCCCAAGTGATGTGTAATTTTTTTCGGAGACACCGTTGATGGAATCTTTTGAGGAGTTGGAGATGGTGTTTATAAGTGGTCCATGTTTCACAAGCATATAGTAAGGTTGGTAGTACAATAGCTTTGTAAACAAGCATTTTGGTTTCCCTGTTAATGCCTTGGGTGACCCTGCTGGGAGTTTGAGATTCCCAACGGCTTCGCTCACAAGGGTCATAGGAACATGCAAGCCCGCTCACCACGACAAGGTGATAGAATCATAGAATCATAGAGTTGGAATAGACCACAAGGGCCATCGAGTCCAACCCCCTGCCAAGCAGGAAACACCATCAGAGCACTCCTGACATATGGTTGTCAAGCCTCTGCTTAAAGACCTCCAAAGAAGGAGACTCCACCACACTCCTTGGCAGCAAATTCCACTGTCGAACAGCTCTTACTGTCAGGAAGTTCTTCCTAATATTTAGGTGGAATCTTCTTTCTTGTAGTTTGGATCCATTGCTCCATTGATGATCCACCGAGTGGGAAATGTAACTCTGCTGGCAATAACACACATACACACACCCCACTTTTGAAACAAAGCATGACCACAGTTGTCTATGTGTCGGTAACCTCAAAACTGGAGTTCTACAGAATGATTCCTAATTGCAACTGACCAAAATGATCAAAGGGGCGGAGGAACTCTTCTATGAGGAAATGTTACAGTGTTGGGAAATTCTAAGTTTAAGGGGGGGGGGAATGACATGATACAAATTTATAAATTTATGGATGTCATGGAGAAAGTGAAAAAATTCCTTCCAGTAGCACCTTAGAGACCAACTAAGTTTGTTATTGGTATGAGCTTTCGTGTGTATGCATACTTCTTCGGATACACTGAAACAGAAGTCACCAGACCCTGTTTGCCAAACCCTACGCCAAAGGATAAATGAACATAAATCTGATATCAGGAATCACAAGACAGAGAAACCAGTAGGAGAACACTTCAATTTCCCAGGACATTCAATACAAGATCTCAAAGTAGCTGTCTTATTACAAAAGAATTTCAGAAATAGACTGGAAAGGGAAGTTGCTGAATTGCAACTTATTACCAAACTTAAAACCATGGAGAGACCTGGTCTGAATAGAGACATTGGATTCTTATCTCATTATACATGATAAAGCTATTTTTAGCCATCTCACCCCTTGCTTTTTCCTGTAAGACCAATTGCAGCCGTTAACAGTCGTCAACAGGCTTACCACACCTATCAGTCAATCACCAATTCCCACCACCCTTCTGAGTAATACCCCTCCCCACCCTCTCACTATATATAAGGGTCCGGTATCTTCTGTTTCAGTGTATCTGAAGAAGTGTGCATGCACACAAAAGCTCATACCAATAGCTAACTTAGTTGGCCTCTAAGGTGCTACTGGAAGGAATTTTTTTATTCTGTTTTGACTATGGCAGACCAACACGGCTACCTACCTGCATGGAGAAAGTGGCTAGAGAAAAGCTTTCCTCCCTCTCGCATAAAACTAGAATACTTGGACACCCAAGATTCTGGAAAGACAAATGAAAGCACACATAGTTAAACGATGGAATTAGCTCCAACAGGAGTGAAGACCATCAACTTGGAAGGCTTTTAAAGGTGGCTGGACAAATTCCTGGAGGAGAAGGCTATTCATGTCTACTAGCCATCGTGGATAAACTTTGCCTCCATGTTTCAAAGCAATAAATGATTCCAAATGATGGACCAATGGCCTGATCCAATAGGCTCTTTTTATGATCTTATGTCTCTCTCTGTGCGTCTACTGAATCCACGCTGTATGGAAAGTTTTAAAGCCATCAGTTTCTGCAAGCTGCAGCCAGCATGGCCGCAACTAGACAGATGGGGACAGCCGAGAGCATAATTAACCGAGTCTTCAGGAAAGCTTACAGCCGGACACTCTAGATTAATTCACAGAGGGAGTAAATACGGTGGAGCAAGTGGGGGCGGGGGGGGGCAGTCCTGCAAATAAATGAAGAGCTAGATTTCCAATTTCAAGGAACACCCTGACCTGAAGCCCCAAGTTGAAGTTACAATCGCTGGCATCTCCACTAAGGGGTGGGAAGGACTGCCTATCTGAAGCCTTGGAAAGCTGCTTCCAGCCAGTGCAAGCAATGCTAAGTTAGATGGCCCAACGGTTTGGCGCAGTATGAAGTTGTTTGCTGTGATTCTGAAGCCTGGTGTACGGATGGGGAGAAATTTGATTCGGTTCACTTTCAAATGAGAACTTACTGAATTTTCACTTTCCAAAGCAATGCATGAACAGAAACACAGTCGTCCTTCAAAATTTGTGTTTCTCTGAAATTCTCCGGATTCCGCAACACAATGGTGCGTCCAAGTCGTGTTCACAAAAATGCATATACTAGTGCATATAATTTATCAGTGAAAATACAAAAGGGCATAATATTAAGGAAAAGTGCTTTGCAAAAAAGTATGTTCGGCAAAATAGCATACAAACGCAGGTATTTTATTTTGGAGGTGTTAATTTTGCTGTTATTTGTATTAAAAATTGCTATCTATTTTTAGATCTTATCATGACTTGTGGAGGGATTGTTTAATTTCATTGTGAAAATTTGGATATGTTATTATTTATCGCTTGTGACTGCTTTTGTTATATTTTTGTAATTATGTAAATCGGTTCTTCTTGCAAGCCACCTTGGGCATGGCTTTAACTTTGGGAAGGTGGCATACAAATAAATGATGGTCCTGTTTTAGGAAAAAAATGCACTTAAATGGGGGGTGAATCTTCAAAAACAATAACATTTCAAATTGATGTAAAAGAGCTTATAACTGAATATAAAACTGGGAAAATGATAAATCGAGAGAAACCAAAACTAAAAGGTTTGCCCATTACTACCCCAGACACAGGGACTGGTTAAAAAGATAAAAGTAAAGGACCTCTGGATGATTAAGTCCACTCAAGGGCAACTATGGTGTTGCGGAGCTCATCTCGCTTTCAGGCCAAGGGAGCCGGCGTTTGTCCACAGACAGCTTTCCAGGTCATGTGGCCAGCAGGACTAAACCGCTTCTGGCACAACGGGACACTGTGACGGAAGCCAGAGAGTACGGAAACACCGTTTACCTTCCTGTTGCAGTGGTACCTATTTATCTACTTGCACTGGTCTGCTTTCAAACTGCTAGGTTGGCAGGAGCTGGGACAGAGCAATGGGAGCTCATGGAGATTTGAACCTCTGCCCTTCCGATCAGCAAGCCCAAGAGGTTCAATGGTTTAGACCCCAGTGCCACCCATGTCCTTTACCTTACCAGGGACTGGTTATGGGCCCTCTAAACTTTCTATCAGTCACTCTTGTCTGGAAGGCCAAGCGCATTTTGACCACCTGCCCTGATGCCACTGGGCAAGTGGAGCTGCGAGGGTGCACCAGTAAGCTTGACAAGCAACTAGCTGCGAGCCCACCCAGCAGAGTGGCCCAGCCCTTACTGGGTGGCCCAGCCCTTATTTGCATGGATTCAAAATAACATAAGGGCTGCTGGATCAGGCCAATGGCCCATCCAGTCCAGCATCCTGTTCTCAAAGGAGCCAATCGGATGCCTTTGGGAAACCAGCAAGCAGGATTTGTACACAAGAGCACTCTTCCCGTCCTGTGGTTTCTAGCAACTGGTGTTCAGTGTGCTGGGCCCGGGGGTTAACCCAAGCAGAGCAGTCCAGGTCTGGTCCCAAATCCAAGGATTCTATGAGGAGTCAGTCCGACAGGGCCAAGGCAGGATACAAGGCAGGAAACCAGGCTAGGTCAGGCACAGGGTCTCAGGCAGGTTCTAGCAAACAGCAATGTTGCTCCCGCAACCTGGGGTGGGGTCCGACAGCCTTTTATCTTTGTTGCGGTAACGGCTGGTCCTGATGCCCCGGTGACTCACCTCCCTGTCTTGCCTGAAGGCGAGCACTCCTCCTGCGAGTACTCAGGTCTCTCCTTCTCTCAGACCTCAGTCTCTGCAGCTCAGGAGATGTCAGTGGGTTACTAGATGCAGAGGCCGCCTCAACCTCTCCTGACCCAACTGGTAGTGGAGCAGCTGTAAGTGATGGCCCAGCTGAAGGCAACGAGGGAATCCCCGCATCTGGAGCCAGGGCAGGCTCAGGCCCCTGACTCGGCCCAGCTGGTGCTTGTTGCAGGGGAACCTGTGCAGACTGGGACTCTTCAGGATCAGGCCCCAGACTCGGTTCAGATGCCGCCTAAGGCAAAGGATCCGGTGCGGACTAAGACTCCTCTGGTTCCGAGTCCGAGCCCGAGTCCCAGGCCATCACATTCAGAAGTATTTCTGCCTCCATCATGTTGTTGTTGTTTAGTCGTGTCCGACTCTTCATGACCCCATGGACCAGAGCACGCCAGGCACTTCTGTCTTCCACTGCCTCCCGCAGTTTAGTCAAACTCATGCTGGTAGCTTCGAGAACACTGTCCAACCATCTCGTCCTCTGTCGTCCCCTTCTCCTTGTGCCCTCCATCTTTCCCAACATCAGGGTCTTTTCCAGGGAGTAATGAGGTGGCCAAAGTATTGGAGCCTCAGCTTCAGGATCTGTCCTTCCAGTGAGCACTCAGGGCTGATTTCCTTCAGAATGGAGAGGTTTGATCTTCTTGCAGTCCATGGGACTCTCCAAAGTCTCCTCCAGCACCATAATTCAAAAGCATCAATTCTTTGGCGATCAGCCTTCTTTATGGTCCAGCTCTCCCTTCCATACATCACTACTGGGAAAACCATAGCTTTAACTAGACGGACCTTTGTTGGCAAGGTGATGTCTCTGCTTTTTAAGATGCTGTCTTGGTTTGTCATTGCTTTTCTCCCAAGAAGCAGGCGTCTTTTAATTTCATGACTGCTGTCACCATCTACAGTGATCATGCCTCCATCATAGCTAGTAGCAATCCGTTCCCCTCCCCCCCCCCATTTTTCTAATCCTCTTTTAAAGCCATCCACGTTGTTGGCCATCATTGCCTCCTGCAGGAGAGAGTTCCATAGTTCTACTCTTCCGTGTGAAATCAGAACTTCAAAGCACCAAGAAAAGAGCACTGTTGATAAATAAAGGAAATTCGATCTTTTTGTTGGGGAGGGGATCCCTAATAGAATTCAGTTGACCTGTGAAGTCTTGCCAGGGATTGGGCATAATGTTTGCTTTCAGATTAGCAGGTGAGGACCCCGCTGACAGTCACACTAAATGGAAACATTGCAAAAACACATCCATCACATCTGTCTTCTGACAAGCGACTTGGACGCTCCATTCCTGACATGACCTTGGATTCTGAATCTTCGCACTTCTTCCTTTGAACGCCTTTGAACTGGGTTACATAAACATTATGGAAATGTTCCCTCCAGTGCAATCATTCCACCCCAAACACTTCCCAAGTCAAGCTGAAACATTCCTACTCTTGGGCCTGAGTAGCAAAATGAGCAAGGAAAATCTAATCTAGTTAAGTCAGGAAAAGCTACCTCCAAAATGAGAGATGCAGAAGGAATTTGATTTATTTCACAGTTATAGCTGGACTTTCCTAATTCACACATCCTGAAAAAATATGGAAACCAAAACACAACCATCTTTCGAAGTTCAAACTTCTCTGAATTTTGCAATGCCAAGTAACATGTACAAAATTCATATACTAGGGTACACTGAGGTAAAGTGTGCTTACTTTTTTGTGTATTTCATATATTTGAAATCACTTAGCATTTCACAAACCTCTAAGCGGTCTTAGAGATGTGTGTAGCATTGAGAATAACATACAGGTGAAGGATATTTGTTTACTTCTATATTTCTTCTGTATTACAGTATACGCAGAAAAGGAAATTTAATATAAAAACACAGTTTAGCATTGAGTGTCTGGATGAAAAGCCACCTGTGAAGACTGTGTAAGCCCCTTTGGGTTGCATGACAGCTGAGGCAGTTGTTTAGAATGTGAATAATAATAATAATAATAATAATAATAATAATAATAATTCGTCAGGCAAATACACTCCAAGATGGTCAGAGCAGGGTCAGTGAAAGGTGTGGCCTGAGGAGAGCCAAGGGCCAGGAATATAGGCCCTGAGGGCCCCATTTGAGGTTCCTCGCTCTTGCCGTAAGAGGTCCACGATCCAGGCACTGACCAGACCCAAATTTCCTTTGTTTCGGCAAGCTGCTTGCTCTCTGTGCCTTCAGACCCTGCCCTTGGACCAGGGCAGAGGTCCTCTCCTTCCACTACGGCCACAAGAATGCTGGGCAAAGCCGTACAAACCCACAGAAGGGAATTATGCAAACAACATATGCCTAGCTTCTCGTCATTTGCTTGATTTATACAAGCCACAGGACGGAGCTTTTCTTGGGGAGAACTGAGAATATCCCAGCTTCTAATTTTGCAGAGTCAATACAGCTCTTTCAGCGGTCGGTGTAGCTTAAGGGGTGAATCCAAGACTGATTGAGGTTGACCAGTTATTGAGTTGTTCAATTGATTTCTCCCCTCCCTGCGCCACCCTTTGTGAAGCAAGTGTAAGTTTGCCTAAGTCGAAGCTAACACCAATTTCCCGCAAAAACATTAACCAAACACACAGAGAAACGGTCCATGTAACTCTATCTACTGCTTCAATACAATTAATAGAGGCAGATATTGACACTGCTTGCCTGACTCATATTTCCACCCATTGCACTCCAAACAATGAGCTGACACTAAATTCCTTTCAAGCAAATGTGTGGTATTGTCACTTTAAACAATACCTAATTTAATTTTGGTGTTTGGAATGCAGCAATTGGAAATTATTAATGCTCTCGCCTAATGCTGGAAACAGATCATTCGACTATAAATTATTAGCATAATCAAGCCTTCCCCATCCTCAAGAGCCCGATGCTCTGACACTGACATTTGCCTGAAAATGGGGAAAACCACCCAGATTTGTTAGGATGAAATGGAATGCCTGAAAAACTTAATTTCAGATGCATCTATAGAATCTGGTACACTGCTTAGCTCTTCTCAGGCTCATTTCATAATGTAGGGAAAATACAATCGCTTAGGACAACTGAACACCTCTCAGCTCACATGTTTATAAGGGTTGAAGACGGGTTTCTAAAAACTGCATGTTTTCCCCACGCTTCTGAAAAGAGTATGAAAAGATGGTGACAAGTATACAACAACGGAGAGTTTGGTGTGTTGCTGTGCAACTCAAATCTAAATTTTTGCAAGCAGAACGTATCTATGACCACTCAAGCTTTCCATAAAAACACAAGAAGAGCTCTCCATCTAGTGGCCCGTCTAGTCCAGAGTCCTGTTCTCACAGTGGCCAACCAGATGTCTCTTGAAAGAAGTATGTCGCGTTACAGCTTCCTGCCAAGGCAGACAAAGGAAGTGATCTCACAGAGTTCTCTCTAGGAAATTTTACAGGAAAGCTCTGGGAGCTTCAGTCCCTTCGTGTGCCCATCTGGCAAAGCAAGAATTGTTGGTTAAACTGTACTAAAGTCCCAAAACGAAGTTTTCCCCTGAGCTTTAATTGAAGCGTGGGAAGTTGAGGAGGTTGGCTGCAAAACATAAGAGATGCATCAATTTGCTGGCTTTCTTCCTTTTACTCTAATTTCCTCTCTCTGCTTCAGTTTGCAGGCTTCCATTATTATTATTATTATTATTATTATTATTATTATTATTATTATTATTTATTTGTACCCCGCCCTCCCCGGCCGGAGCCGGGCTCAGAGCAGCTAACATCATAGAAATAATATAATATGCATAAAAACAAGCAATCAATTGATTAATATGCACCCCAAAATTAATTCAAATAAGTTAAAGTTAAAGTTAAAACTGGACACATAACAATCCTCAAGTTAAAATTGAAAGCGGTTAATACTCGCCAGGACCAACTGTTTCTACTGATATTATAAGGACCTGTTAACAGGCTAGGAAACCTCCTTCGTGCTTGTTCTTATACAAAGAGAAAATGTGTCAGACTGGACCCTGACCAAGGCCTGGCAGAACAGCTCCATCTTGCAGGCCCTACAGAAGGATGTCAAATCTTGCAAATGTAGCTGATTGACCACTGGACTAGAATGCTGGATGAGACAGGCCTTTAAGCCTGATCCAGTAGGAGTCTTCAGTATGCTATTGTCATTGCCTTCCGAAATTAAAGATGGTGGCCATCAGAAGTGGAACTCAGAGGTGCCCTGGTGAGTTTTGCACACATGCGCACAGTTACTCAGAATTTACCACTCCTTGAAAGCTGAAATGCCCTTCCTTTACTGTGCTGTCCATGGCAACATAGGATGGGGTGTTTCAGTTCAGTCATAATACACACAGATCCTATGATCAGCAGGTGAGGCTGGCTGGTGGTTTTGAACTGTAATTGTTTTTAGAATGGTGGAATCTAGACACATATAAAAACACTGTGGAAATGCTTTTTTAAAAAACGCTTTGAAAAATATATTGAATTTGCCATAGCTCACCATCGCCATCTAGTGTCACATTTGTATACTGCACTTCATAACACACTTAAAACATTTTATTTGCAGCTGTATAGCTGAGTCCAATGTTTTTGGTCTGTTTTAGAATGTTTGCTATGATTCTGTTTCTGTATGATTCTGTTTCTATGATTCTGTATGATTTGGAGGGCAACCAAAATGGTCAAAGGCCTGGAAACGATGCCTTATGAGGAACGGCTAAGGGAGCTGGGCATGTTTAGCCTGGAGAAGAGGAGGTTAAGGGGTGATATGATAGCCATGTTCAAATATATAAAAGAATGTCACATAGAGGAGGGAGAAAGGTAGTTTTCTGCTGCTCCAGAGAAGCGGACACGGAGCAATGGATCCAAACTGCAGGAAAGAAGATTCCACCTAAACATTAGGAAGAACTTCCTGACAGTAAGAGCTGTTTGACAGTGGAATTTGCTGCCAAGGAGTGTGGTGGAGTCTCCTTGTTTGGAGGTCTTTAAGCAGAGGCTTGACAACCATATGTCAGGAGTGCTCTGATGGTGTTTCCTGCTTGGCAGGGGGTTGGACTCGATGGCCCTTGTGGTCTCTTCCAACTCTATGATTCTATGTTTTAAATGGTGCATCTGGGGAGAAAGGCCCCAGGCTATCTGAAGGACCATATTCTCCCACACAAACCTGCCCAGGCTTTGAGATCCCCAGAAGAGGCTCACTTGGTGGGGATGCAGGAAAGGGCCTTCTTGGTGGCTGCTCCCTAGCAACTTTGGAATTCCCTCCCTGGAGAATCCAGACTGGTTTCCTCCTTGTTGTCCTTCCATTGGCAAGTGAAGACTGTTTTATTCTGACAGACCCTTTGAGAATGACTTTTTAAAAAATAAAAGGAATGGGATTTTAATAGCGAAGAGCTGTTTTACTATCTGTATTTCAATAGATTCTTCTTTATGTTGTTTTAAATTTAATTTGTTGTTGTTGTTGTTTAGTCGTTTAGTTGTGTCCGACTCTTCGTGACTCCCTGGACCAGAGCACGCCAGGCACTCCTGTCTTCCACTGCCTCCCGCAGACTCATGTTTGTATCTTTGAGAACACTGTCCAACCATCTCGTCCTCTGTCGTCCCCTTCTCCTTGTGCCCTCCATCTTTCCCAACATCAGGGTCTTTTCCAGGGAGTCTTCTCTTCTCATGAGGTGGCCAAAGTCTTGGAGCCTCAGCTTCAGGATCTGTCCTTCCAGTGAGCACTCAGGGCTGATTTCCTTCCGAATGGAGAGGTTGGATCTTCTTGCAGTCCATGGGACTCTCCAGAGTCTCCTCCAGCACCATAATTCAAAAGCTTCAATTCTTCGGCGATCAGCCTTCTTTATGGTCCAGCTCTCCCTTCCATACATCACTACTGGGAAAACCATAGCTTTAACTAGATGGACCTTTGTTGGCAAGGTGATGTCTCTGCTTTTTAGGATACGGTCTAGGTTTGTCATTGCTTTTCTCCCAAGAGAAATTACCTTTTAACAATTATCTTTTATATGAGTTTAGCTTTTGGGTATTTAATCTGTGTTGTTTTAAACTTGCGTAAGCCGCCTTGAGTCCTGGCCTGAAAAAAGGCGGGATACAAATAAATAAAAGAATATTAATAACAACAAACAAACTCACAGATATGAAGCCATCAATAACCCGGTTAACCTGTAGTTGCTGTTCCTTTTCATGTCACAAATGGTTACCTGTCCCAATTGAGATGGGACAGGACCACACTTAGAACCTGCCCTTCCAGTCGCACAGGAGATCCTCCGTCGCATTTATTTCCCCCTGTCTTCTTCTTCTTCTTTTAAAAAACGTTCTGGCGCAGCAAGGCCTTGGATTGGGCCATTAAGGGGCTAACCAGGGAACACTTGCAATGTTTTGATCGGGTGCGTCTCGGCGCCGCTGCGCCTCTGAATGGCTTGATTGCCTGCAGAAGGCTTAAGGATCTAAGTCACGCCCTGAATCAACATGAAGGGTTTTTAATCGTAAACTTGGTGACATAAAGACAAATGTCGAAATCTCAGGACCAAATTATGTCTAATTGCTGTTCGACGGGAGACGCGCCGCTGAACTGCCAATTTGCATATGGGGGGAGGGACACATGCTGCATTGTTTTAAACAAGTTTACCAAACATATCATTAGCGGCAAGCACCAGGAACCCTTTTTTTCGTTTTGTTTTTAATTCTTAATTAGAGCTCCACTCAGCGTTGAACGGGCCAACTTCATCCTCTTCCAGTAAGTGCTTCTTTATCAGAAGATTATATTGAGCACACCGTCCACAGGGGGTAAAGATCAAATGTAAGTGAAGGCAGCCAGTTTGGGCAGAAGGGATGGAGATCAGAGAAAATGAAGTTGGAAGCCTCTGCTTATGAATCCCCAACAACGTTTAAAGGCCCGGGAACTAGAAGGGAGCGGACTACCCCAAGCCAAATTTGCATCTCTGGTGTTTTAAGAGATCTGGAGGGCTGGAAACGAAATCTTTCCTAACCTGGCAAAGCAATCCTTGCGTGTGCTTTGTAGTCTGCAGTGGGGATGAGAGAGTTCAGCAACCCCCAAATCATGTTCAGTTATTGTTGCTTTCGTTTGCTCTGTCTTGCGTTCCGCTCCGCGTCAACTTGAAGCTTAGACAGAAGTTCTAAAGCTGATTCCAAGATTTGCAACATCCCCATCAGTGTTCAGTTCCTATCAGTCCTTCCAGTACAAACTCCTGCTTGGACTACTGCAATGCGCTCTACGTGGGGCTACCTTTGAAGGTGACTCAGAAACTACAACTAACCGAGAATGCGACTGCTGGACTGGTGACTGGGAGCGGCCGCCGAGACCATATAACACCAGACCTAAAGGATCTACACTGGCTTCCAGTACATTTCCCTGCACAATTCAAAGTGTTGGTGCTGACCTTTAAAGCCCTAAACCGCCTCACCCCAGTATACCCGAAGGAGCATCTCCACCCCCATCGTTCAGCCCAGACATTGAGATCCAGCACTGAGGGCCTTCTGGAGGTTCCCTCCCTGCGAGAAGTGAGGTTACAGGGAACCAGGCAGAGGGCATTCTCGGTAGTGGTGCCTGCCCTGCGGAATGCCCTCCCATCAGTTGTCAATGAAATAAACAGGTATATGACTTTTAGAAGACATCTGAAGGCAACTCTGTATAGAGAAACTTTTTAGTGTTTAATGTTTTATTAAGTTTTTGTATATGCTGGAAGCCACCTAGAGTGGCTGTTGGGTCAGCCCAGTTAGATGGGTATTATTATTATTCCCTACCTCCAGGTTATAGGTGCATAAAAACTCGCTGCAAAAATGACAATCTGCTTGGGATAATAGTATGATCTTTTCTGTGTGCTCCTGGATATTCTGTTATTGCAATGCACTTTACATGGGACTTCCCTTAGGTCTGGTCTGGAAGTTTCAGCTGGTGCAAAACACTATGGCTAGATTGTTGATGGAAGCACACTAATGCCAGCCCATAACTCTGGTGCTTGCCCTGGCTACCTGTATGTTCCCAGGCCAAGTTCTTCTATTCATTTACAAGGCTCTTGACCATTTTGGTCCAGGATACCTTGAGGACAACTTGATTCCTTATATCCCTGCCAGATCACTAAGGTCTTTGGGGGAGACTCTGTTAGTGGTCCCCCATTGCTCAGAGTCCCAGATCACATCAACCGGCTGCAGCTGTGCATTCACTATTGTGGCCCCCAACTCCCTCCTGCCTGAAATATGGCAGGTTCTCTTGCTGTTGAACTTCAGGCACCCCATTTAAGAACAATTCAGCAGGGATTTTAAGTTGGCATTTCTTGTTCAAATTGTTTTCTCTTGTGCAGAAACCAGCAGCGTTAAGCAGCACGTTAAGTTGTCGAAATAAATTAATACTAGTAAACCCCTATTCGGAAAACCTACAGAAATCTAATTGAAAAAGCAAAACGAGACAGATGCTAAAAGACAGATGGGAGCATCTCACAAGAGCCCAAAGTGAGTCTAGTGAACCAAGTTAAATTTCTAGTTCTCAGACGCGGCTGTTTCAGTTTGTACAATTCCTCGATCTTTCAGGGGTAGATTCCCTCCCCACATTTTATATTACTGGTTATGCCCCATGGCTGCTGTTATGTGTGTGGAACTTCAGGATATTTGAAGGGAGGAAGGAGAGAGCCAGGAATGGAGGTCAGGAGAGATGGAGGAAGGAGCAAAACTGTGGCTGAATGCGCTAATCAGAAATTAATCAGAATTGTGTCCTGTAAATAAAAGGAAGTGTTCAGCACTGATAGCATTGTTGTAGACATTCTACATCCACCTCTTTATTCAGGCAGAGAGGTCAGGTGATTTTATTCACAATAAGTCACTTGTGTCTGGGATGCTATTTCGCTGAGACATTTAATTAAATGATCCCAAGCCTTCTATTGAGATACTGTAATATTATGGTTAATCAGTTGATGAATCAATTGATCGGTTCTAAGCCAGGCAGAAAATGACATCCAACCGGGCAGGGGAGGGGGAGGGGTGGAAGAACCCAACCCTTTATCTGGTTGACTGTCCCAGAAAGGAGGAAGACTTGTAATCTGAAATGGCCTCACCCATCTGTTTTTGCAGGTGGAAAAAAAGAGAGAAGCAAGGTAGATAAAGGGCCATCTCATAATTGGCCGTTGAAGCAAGGGATGTCCACTTGAGTACAGTGGAAGTTGAAGACACTCAAACTCAGGAGGCAAGGGAGAAACGGGCTAAGAGGAAGGCACGCTTGGCAAATCCACACTCCCACCCGGAAACCAATGTCCCCACTGCGGAAGGACGTGTGGATCCGGAATTGGCCTCCACAGTCACTTATGGACTCATTGTTAAAACCGTGTTTATGGAAGACAATCTTACTCGGCTACGAGGGATCACCAAAGAAGAAGAAGAAAGCAAAGAAATGAATGGTCCCTTTGTACCAGCATTATGTCAGGGCCTGGTAGAATGGAATAGAGAAAGCTTGCTGTTGTTGTTGTTTAGTCGTGTCCGACTCTTCGTGACCCCCTGGACCAGAGCACGCCAGGCACTTCTGTCTTCCACTGCCTCCCGCAGTTTGGTCGAACTCATGCTGGTAGCTTTGAGAACACTGTCCCACCATCTCGTCCTCTGTCGTCCCCTTCTCCTTGTGCCCTCCATCTTTCCCAACATCGGGGTCTTTTCCAGGGAGTCTTCTCTTCTCATGAGGTGGCCAAAATATTGGAGTCTCAGCTTCAGGATCTGTCCTTCCAGTGAGCACTCAGGGCTGATTTCCTTAAGAATGGATAGGTTTGATCTTCTTGCAGTCCATGGGACTCTCAAGAGTCTCCTCCAGTGCCATAATTCAAAAGCATCAATTCTTCGGCGATCAGCCTTCTTTATGGTCCAGCTCTCACTTCCATACATCACTACAGGGAAACTTAAATGAATTGGCTTCAGTTAATTGAACTGCATCTAGCTCATCGCCATCTTCCAAGCACTGGATGAAGTTTGTTGGGGTAGGAGCAGTGGAAGGTCAGGCTTTTGATTGGGCCTATACATTCCCTGCTTGGCATAGTTCATAGCTTCTCTGAGTTATTCAAGCCCCTTCGCCACGGCAAGGCAGTGATCCATGAATGTTTTTGAATTATGGTGCTGGAGGAGACTCTTGAGAGTCTCATGGACTGCAAGAAGATCAAACCTCTCCATTCTGAAGGAAATCAGCCCTGAGTGCTCACTGGAAGCTGAGGCTCCAAGACTTTGGCCACTTCATGAGAAGAGAAGACTCCCTGGAAAAGACCCTGATGTTGGGAAAGATGGAGGGCACAAGGAGAGTGGGACGACAGAGGACGAGATGGTTGGATGGTGTTCTCGAAGCTACTAACATGAGTTTGACCAAACTGTGGGAGGCAGTGGAAGACAGAAGTGCCTGGCGTGCTCAGGTCCATGGGGTCATGAAGAGTCGGACACGACTAAACGACTAATCATCATCAACAACATACATTCCCTGCCATTTCCCAGCAGTGATCATGAGTCCTAGGGAAATCGCTTCTGTGTGCTGGCAAAATCTCTCCTTAAGTACACAGCTCAAGTCCTTATTAGCTAGGCAGAAGAAGTGGAGAGAGAGAGAGAGAGAGAGAGAGAGAGAGAGAGAGAGAGAGAGGCAATAAAGTAGGGAGCTGTTTAGCAATTATTCTAAGACAATCAGCCTTCTTGGCGTATCTTGAACTCTCTTCAAGATATAAATCTGAAACTCGTGCTGCCCTCTTCATGAGACTCAAACGCATGTGAATCTTGGAAGTGACTCTCGGCCGACTGATATTTTTATTCACCTCACACTCCCAGGAGCTCACTGACTGGAATTCAATAGAAACTGTTCTCTGTGTGAAAGTAATTTCAGAAAGTAATCTAGTTTATGGAAATGAAAGGCATCAAAACACAGGGCCAAAAAAAAGAAGAAGAAGAAGGGAGGGGGAGCCCACTGTTTCTGTAGAAGTGTTCCCGCTTCAAATATTTGACATGGAAATTTATCTAATCCCTCTGGGGCACGCAGGTTTCACAAGTGTTAACGTCTTTCGAAATGAATTTCACAAATGTTTATTTGGGATTCCCGGGCATACAAATAATTGAGAATATCAAGGCACCTCGCGGAATCAGCCTTAATGATAGAGATCTCGGCGGGTTAAAGGGTATGAATTTTAATCGGGGAGGAGGGGAGGTGCAATCCCCCCCCCACAAACACACACGCCAATCGTTCAACATGAACACGGAGGGTAAATATGTCTTGGCACTTCTGAGTCCCAGCTGCCATTTTACTCCAGTACTTCAAGATGAGACCGGAGCATTTGTCACATTTTAGGGAAGGGGCAGACTGCAGACAAAGCAGGTCTAGCTCACGGTGGGAAGAGCACATTAAGAAAGCCTTGACAGAAAGGCATAATAATAATAATAATAATAATAATAATAATAATAATAATAATTTATTAGTATACCCCGCCCATCTGACTGGGCTTCCCCAGCCACTCTGGGCAGCTTCCAAGAAAATATTAAAATACTGTAATACATCAAACATTAAAAGCTTCCCTAAACAGGGCTGCCTTCAGATGTCTTCTAAAAGTCTGGTAGTTGTTGTTCTCTTTGACATCTGGTGGGAGGGTGTTCCAAAGGAAGGGCGCCACTACCGAGAAGGCCCTCTGCCTGGTTCCCTGTAACCTCACTTCTCGCAGTGAGGGAACCGCCAGAAGGCCCTCGGTGCTGGACCTCAGTGTCTGAGCAGAACGATGGGGGAGGAGACGCTCCTTCAGGTATACTGGACCGAGGCCGTTTAGGGCTTTAATGGTCAGCACCAACACTTTGAATTGTGCTCGGAAATGTACTGGGAGCCAATGTAGGTCTTTCAAGACCGGTGTTATATGGTCTTTGTGGCCGCTCCCAGTCACCAGTCTGGCTGCCGCATTCTGGATTAGTTGTAGTTTCCGGGTCACCTTCAAAGGTAGCCCCACGAAGAGTGCATTGCAGTAGTCCAAGAGGGAGATAACCAGAGCATGCACCACTCTGGTGAGGCAGTCTGCGGGCAGATAGGGTCTCAGCCCTCAGAAAATGGATCCGTGTGGCTGAAGAGAGAAAGAGAGGCAGTCTTTCTTGGGATTAGGGCTGTAAGACTGTGTCCTTCCCCATTCTGCCCAGTATTTATCGCATGCAGGAATGTTTCCATTCTGCTGCATTTCATCCTTCCACTGAAAACCACATAATTCATCTCGCTGTTTGCTGTGGCAAAATAACATAACTGACCCAATTAATTAGGATGTGGGTGGCGCTGTGGGTTAAACCACAGAGCCTAGGGCTTGCCGATCAGAAGGTCGGTGGTTCGAATCCCCACGACAGGGTGAGCTCCCGTTGCTCGGTCCCTGCTCCTGCCAACCTAGCAGTTCAAAAGCACGTCAAAGTGCAAGTAGATAAATAGGTACCACTCCGGCAGGAAGGTAAACGGTGTTTCCGTGCGCTGCTCTGGTTCGCCAGAAGCAGCATAGTCATGCTGGCCAGTAAAGCGAGATGAGCGCCGCAACCCCAGAGTTGTCTGCGACTGGACCTAATGGTGAAGGGTCCCTTTATCTTTACCTTTACCTAACCCAATTAATTAGAGAAATTACATTGTTGTTACATTATTGCACCCCATCCATTTCAATGCAAACTGAATGCAATGCAAATTGAGTGGGGAGGGGTAGCAAAGCCGCCAAGAAAAGAACTGTTTTGTCCTGCAATAAAAAGTGCACTGGCTGCTTCCCGTTTCATTTTATTGTGTTTTGTGTGTATGAAGCCGTTGCTGACAGCCACATTCAGATTGACAGGCGACTGTGCAAGTACAGAAGTAGATAAAAAGGGCACCTGTCACTCCCAGGTTTATTTTATTTAAAAACCCCCACCCATCTTCCTTTGGGTCCAGCATCAATTCCCCAGCCTGAGCCACCTGCCCCCGGCCCACTTTCTGCCAAGGCCTGGAGCTCACGTCTCCGAACTCATCCCTGCGACATCTGGGGCCGGCTGCCGGCCTGAGACACGCCCCTCTCATTACCAGAGCCAGCAGGGAATACAAGACCCCTGTTTCCCTTCACTCTCCCTTTATGAATGGGTTGTCGGGGCGGGAGGAACACTTGATGGGCAGGCAGGGGAGGCAGGAAGAGGAGGCGTCCCACCCAGAGCATCATTTTCTCAATGGAGGGATGAAAAGGCCTGCAGGCTGCTATTCATCCCGACTCTTGTCTCGTCCCCTCCCCATTCTTTAGGGCTGCCATTCCAGCTGTTATTGCTGTCTAACCCCGCTGACCTCTGGTGTGTCCTCAACCATGGGAGGAACTCGGCCGAGGGGAGTCTGCTCTCCCTACCGTTTCAACACCAGTCTTATTTGCCACCCATTGACTCGGCTGCCCAGGGTTCTGTCCTGACCCACAGTTTGGTGGCAGTGTTCAAGGGTCCCTGGCCAATCTGTGAAGCCTGGTTGCAACCATGATGGGTGCGTTGATTTTTTTTGGGGGGGAATAAATCTATTTGCTTATTTAAAGGTACAGTGGTACCTCAGGTTACATACACTTCAGGTTACATACGCTTCAGGTTGCACACTCCGCTAACCCAGAAATAGTGCTTCAGGTTAAGAACTTTGCTTCAGGATGAGAACAGAAATTGCGCAGCAGCAGCGCAGCGGCAGCAGGAGGCCCCATTAGCTAAAGTGGTGCTTCAGGTTAAGAACAGTTTCAGGTTAAGAACGGACCTCCGGAATGAATTAAGTACTTAACCCGAGGTACCACTGTAAAGGTAAAGGGGCCCCTGACCATTAGGTCCAGTCGTGACCGATTCTGGGGTTGCGGCGCTCATCTCGCTTTATTGGCCGAGGGAGCCGGCATATAGCTTTCAGGTCATGTGGCCAGCATGACTAAGCCCGCTTCTGGTGAACCAGAGCAGTGCACGGAAACGCCGTTTACCTTCCCGCCGGAGCAGTACCTATTTATCTACTTGCACTTTTGACATGCTTTCAAACTGCTAGGTTGGCAGGAGCAGGGACTGAGCAACGGGAGCTCACCTTGTTGCAGGGTTCGAACCGCCGACCTTCTGATTGGCAAGTCCTAGGCTCTGTGGTTTAACCCACAGCGCCACCCATGTTCCTATTTGCTTATTTATATGTGCACAAATCTCCCTTTGTGTACTTTGTAACTCAAGGAGATTCACCAGTGTCAAAGCAATGATTCTTCAACAGCAACTTTGTTGGACTGGTCATATTGGGCGCATGCCTGATTATAGTCTTCCAAAGCAACTACTCTATTCTGAACTTAAAAATGGAAAGTGTAAGGCTGGTGGTCAACAAAAGAGGTTTAAAGACTGTCTCAAGGCAAATCTTTAAAAATTGTAGTATAAACACCAACAATTGGGAAACACTTGCCTGCAAGCGCTCCAGTTGGAGAACAGCCTTTACCAAAAGTGTCATGGGCTTTGAAGACATTCGAACTCAGGACGCAAGGGAGAAAGGTACTAAGAGGAAGGCACGCTTGGCAAATCCACACCGTGATCAACTCCAGCTCAGGAACCAATGTCCCCACTGTGGAAGGATGCATGGATCCAGAATTGGCCTCCACAGTCACTTATTGACTCACTGTTAAGACCGTGTTTATGGAAGACAATCTTACTCGGCCATGAGTGATCACCAAAGAGACAAGAGAGACAAATGTACCGTAAAAAAATAATAATACCACTAATAAAGAGTGAACTCCATCTTTGGACTGGCAAGCTCCTGTGACAGCTGGGTCCATCTAGCTTACTATCTGTGAACCACCCTGAGACCTGGGGGCATAGGATGGTAAACTAATAATAATAATAATAATAATACGTCCACACTGATGGGCAGCAGTTCTCAGAAGCCAGGGATTGAACATGGAGCCTTCTGCATGGAAAGCAGATACTCTACCACTGAGCTAGGGTTCTTCTCTTGCATGGAAGGGTTGTGTACCTTGTCTGGGGGCTGGGGTGGGGGGCTGGGGGCAGGGCAGGGGCTGGATAAGGTCAGGAGACCCTCTAGGGAAATAGCATGGGTAGGTTCTGATCTCTTAGCACCAGCAATTCCTAGCCGTGGTGCAATACCTGATTCCAGGCCACAGGGAATTCAACTCAGGGGCCTTATTTCCCTCTTTTAACATTTCGACATTATCATTGTTTTTTTGTTTTCCCCCCAAAGCAATATTTTAACTCCAAAGTTCACCTGCTAATCCTTAAAGCTGCTGAGACACCAGAATCAATAGGATGGGATTTTGCGATTCTCATTATTGTTATGTATTGTTCTTGCCGAGCATTCTGTATTAATATTTATAAATGCTTGGGAAGTCATATATATGAAATTTATATGAATAGAAATGAGGGGGGGCGGCTTCCTTCCTACAGAGAACTATTGTATCCAATATACTTGATTACCTTTTTGGACAATGGCAAGGAAATGAAATGATTTGCTAAACAATCTACTTGATCCTAGGTGGGGATTGCTGAACTGGGAGTGTGTCTGGGTGCGGAGGAAATGAATCAAAATGCTTCAGGTAGGTTGATATGATAAGTAGAGACCTGTTGCCCAGCTGGGGTGGCTATATATGCATCACCCAAAACAAAAGCAAGGCAAATTTTAATAACATTTAGATATGCTAATTTCTGCGAACTGATTTCTGTAATTTAACTGGGTGGGGATCTCGCCCTACTGGGGAGCAAGACTCTGCCCAAGAGACCTGTGTGTGCCTTCTCAGCCTGTAGTTCAGGTGCTCACAAGTTGATTGGCAACTTGAATAGCTCCTGCGGGTCTCTAATAATAATAATAATAGTAATAGTAGTAGTAGTAGTAGTAGTAATAATAATAACAATAACAATAATTTATTTATACCCCGCCCTTCCCGGTTCAAAAACCAGGCTCAGGGCGGCTAACAACAAATTTAAAACACTTTAAAACACTTAATTATAAAAGCAGCATAAAATACAGTGTAAAAACATGAATAACAATAAAAATCAAAAATCAGTTAGATAATCCCCAGGGCTAGCTGGCTGAATTAGTCTTACTTGGGCCAGCGAGGAGGCCAGGGGAGAATTAGCTGTGGGGTCTCAGAGTGGGTGATCTTCATAAAAGGGGAGGAGGAAGGAGGAGAAGGGAAATAAAAGATCAGGCTGAATTCAAATTAAAGGCCAGGCGGAATTGCTCTGTCTTACAGGCCTGACAGAAGGAGGTTAAATCCTGAAGGCCCCTAGTCTCATGGGACAGAGCATTCTACCAGGTTGGAGCCATCACTGAAAAGGCCCTGGCCCTGGTGGAGGATAGTCTGACTTCCTTAGGGCCCGGGACCTCTAAACTATGGTTATTCATGGACCTTAGGGTCTTCTGCGGGGCAGACAAGGAGAGGCTGTCCCATAAATATGACGGCCCTAAGCCATGGTTATTTCTATTTATATATCAGAATTGGACCAGGCAGCGCTTCATATAGAGAACTGTCCTCAGTAAAGTGGAATATAGGACAAGCCTGCAGATGCACAGAAATATCACCCTAACCACCATCTCCATCACAACAGTTTGGCTGCCTTCTGCCACAATAAAACCAACCAAGAGACTAAACAGTAGGGCTGTGTCCCAGATATGGCCGGATCCTGCACTCAGGGGCGGATTTGGGTAATATTTCATAACATGGCACCCTGCATGGCAAGGCAAAAAATTAGATTTTATCAGTTATGGATCTTCTCAGTGTTGCACCCCCTCAGCTTGGCACCCCGTGTGGCAGAACCGCCCGCACTGCCCTAAATCCTGCGCTGCATTTTCAGATCAACTCAGGATTTGGCCAGATCAGGTTAAGGCAGGCCCAGATCCCCCTGGGTCAGATTGTGTCCAATCTGGTGCCCTCCATATATTCTTGAACTATTGTTGTTGTTGCTGTTTAGTCGTTTAGTCGTGTCCGACTCTTCGTGACCCCATGGACCAGAGCACGCCAGGCGCTCCTGTCTTCCACTGCCTTCCGCAGTTTGGTCAAACTCATGCTAGTAGCCTCGAGAACACTGTCCAACCATCTCGTCCTCTGTCGTCCCCTTCTCCTTGTGCCCTCCATCTTTCCCAACATCAGGGTCTTTTCCAGGGAGTCTTCTCTTCTCATGAGGTGGCCAAAGTATTGGAGTCCCAGCTTCAGGATCTGTCCTTCCAGTGAGCACTCCGGGCTGATTTCCTTCAGAATGGATAGGTTGGATCTTCTTGCAGTCCATGGGACTCTCAAGAGTGTCCTCCAACACCATAATTCAAAAGCATCAATTCTTCGGCGATCAGCCTTCTTTATGGTCCAGCTTTCACTTCCATACATCTTGAACTATAATTCCCATCAATCCCAGTCATTGCGCATTTTGGCTGCGGGTGATGGAAATGGGATTCTGACAGCATTCGGAAGACACCAGTATTGCCTAGCCTGGCCAATGCAGTTTGCATGAACAAATCGAAAGACTTACTGCTGCATTTTGTTGATTCTGGCTTCCGTTACCCACCCCAAGACTTTGGGGGTGGGAGGGCTACCAATCTAAACAAATAAATCCCGAGCCACCTAAGCCTATGTGGAACGATGGCCTCTTTATGAATATCTGGAAAGCGACCAACTCCTTTCCGTTGCGGCTACTTCTGCAAATAAATAATAATTAGAAAAGAGATTGAATTTCTGCCGCGAGCACCTTCGCAGTACATGCAAGAAAGAGAATACCTGAATAGTTTAAGCAATAACACACAAGATGGGCTTCGTTTTACAGTTTTGCCGCCACCGCAGGGGCTGCTAATCTGAAATGATTTTATCCGGAGGAAAATGGGGTTTACCAATGGCTTTGGCCAAGAGCCCGCGATAGCAAATGCCACTCCTCTGGATGGCGGAACAACAAAAGGGGCGGTGGAATTAACTGCCCAAGTGTGTTTTTGTTCTCTTCCATCAACACATTTCCCGTGTTGTCCCTTTTCTTCAGAGGGAAAATTATATAAAACAAAGAAAACACTCTAAAGGAGCTCTTCGTGTCCAGGCTACTTATTTGTTGGGCATACGGCGGCATCGTCAAAGTGATGTTTTCTTTTTTCCCAAACCTTTGTGCTTTTCTCCTCTGGTTCAGCGCAGGTAGAGCTTTCCTGCTCACTGAGTCAGAAAACTGGGTAATCAAACCTGGAGTTCTGCCCTGAAGCACTAACCAATACCTGATACTTTAAGCACATTCGTTTCCCAATAACAGCGCCCAGTGATGAGGTCTCTCAGTGGGGGCATCGGTTTACCCCCTGAAGCCAAGGGGCTTGATTGCCTTCATTATCGGACTTTGGCGAACTGCAAAAACATTGTTCCTGGCCACCAATGAACCCAGCCCTGCTTTCAAGCCAAATCATCCTCGTTTTGTCTTGAAAGCCGAGTTGTATTGGCTTTCGAGGTGGAGATAACGGAAACTCAAATTTTGGCAACATTGTGCAATAAACTTTTTAAAAAAATGTTTATTTTGTGGGCGAGGGAGGATTAGCTGTGCTGGAATTCTAAATGGATATTCAACTTGTAAGTTGCATCATTAAATATACTGTATATATTAACCCACCCTATTCCCTTTATGACATCAAAGCTGGAAAAAAAAACTTTGGAAAGAGAGCATCATGCCCAATACTTTTTTCTTTTTTCTTTTGGCTGTGGTGGTCTTTGTTTTCATGTGTGAGTGGGGTGGGTGAGTGTTTTGGATCAGGTTAGCCATATTGATTTGTATGCTGTTTGTGGATTATTGTCATTGTCTTGTTGGGCTGTGTATGTGATAAACGGGAGCCATACCGGGGTAAAGGCGTCTTCTTTTGTTTGTCCCCGTGTCAGTTTCAGTTTATTGGTTAATTTTTCTAGTAGGGCTGTTTCCCTTACTATTTGGTACCATTGGTCCATGCTTACTCCTGACAGGTCTCTCCAGTGTCTGGTTATGGTGTTTCTGGTTGCTGAGAGTAGGTGGGTTATGAGTTCTTTGTGGTGTAAGTGGGCGTTGTTGTCTTGGAAGATGTTTAGTAGGGCCAATTCTGGGGTGATGTCTAATACTTGTTTAGTTATTTTACATATTTCTCGTGCGGCTGTTGTCCAGAATAGTTGGGTTTTGGGGCACTCCCACCACATGTGGAGGTATGTGCCTGTGGAGGTGCACCCTCTCCAGCATTTTGGTGAGGTTCCTGGGCGTATTAGCGCTAGTTTTCTTGGTGTTAGGTACCACCTGTAGGTGAGTTTCAGAGTGAGTTCTTTTCTTTTCGTTGATATGGATTTAAAGGGGGGTTTAGACCACATTCTGGTCCATTGAGTGGGATTAATCTCATAGCCTATGTCATTCTCCCATTATTTTTTGATTGCGTCTAGGGGGTTTGTGGGATTTTGGAGTAGTATTTTGTATATTGCGGATACCGTCCTTTTACCGTTTCCATTTGTTGTTAGGAGGAGGTTTTCGAAGGTTGTCAGGGGCTTACACACAGATGTGCTTGGGACAAAGTAGGCTTTGAAATGCTAATATTTAAGAGTTGGTATGTACAGGCAAACTCTCTCCACATGGTAGCACCTGACACCACCTCCTTCTTTTTAAAAAATATTTTTATTAGTTTTTTAACATATCATTTTCAAGAATAATTAAACATACTTCTATATCTTATACAATTTTTTTATGCCTTCCATCGATCACATCTGAAAATTTTCCAATCTTTTCACTTAATTTACATTTCTTACTTTCACTATTACATTTAAGTCTCATAACTAATATCTCTCTTCTTTCTCTTGCTTACAATATTTCATATATTTCTCCTTACAAAACTTATTGTAGTCCTACTAGCCTAATTTGTTGATTACAGTTGCTCTTCAAATAATTCGTATATTTCTTCCCATCTTCTATAAATCTCTGCAGGTTTCGAATCCTTCCTGTCATTTTATCCAATTCTGCGTAGTCCATTAGTTTTGTCTGCCATTCTTCGTTCATCGGTATTTCTTCTTGTTTCCATTTCTGGGCTAACAATACTCTTGCCGCTGTTGTTGCATATAGAAACGATTTAACATCTTGTCTGTTACTATCCTCACCTATAATACCAATTAAAAACATTTCTGGTTTTAAAAAAAATATTTCAACATAGGGATGCTGGTGGCGCTGTGGGTTAAACCACAGAGACTAGGACCTGCTGATAAGAAGGTCAGCGGTTCGAATTCCCACGACGGGGTGAGCTCCCGTTGCTCAGTCCCTGTTCCTGCCAGTCTAGCAGTTCGAAAACACATCAAAGTGCAAGTAGATAAATAGGTACCGCTTCAGCGGGAAGGTAAAGGGCGTTTCCGTGCGCTGCTCTGGTTCGCCAGAAGCGGCTTAGTCATGCTGGCCACATGATCCGGAAGCTGTACGCCGGCTCCCTTGGCCAATAAAGCGAGATGAGCGCCGCAACCCCAGAGTCGGTCATGACTGGACCTAATGGTCAGGGGTTTCAACATCTTTTCATCTCATTATATATCGTTTCCCAGAAGTTTTTGACACCACCCTCCTTATGGGCACCCCAGTGCCTGAGCTTAGCATCACACACACCCTTTGTTCTTCCAGGACTTTTCCTGAGCTCCCTCCATGTCCCCCATGTCCTGGGACCTACTGACTCAGCTCAGGCCACTGCTACACTCAAACTAATGGTAGGGCTGGCCTTGGAAAACATCACGGTTTGAAACCATTGATAGCACCTGGTATTCTGGCTCTGTTCTTCTGATACCACCTTTCAAAATGGCTTTTGTTACTCTTTGAGAACCATTACAGGTGAAAAACAGCATGCGATAAGAAATCTCCGTTGGAAAAATGAAACGCTCCCAGAGATTACAGATCGGCAGATACTCATGCTAGAATATCTACAATTAGCAAAACTGATGGGATCAGTTAGAGGAATATCGAAACAAAAAACAACTAGAGAATGGATAATATTTAAGAATCATGTAAAACTTTATTGCACAAATAATTCCACATTAGCAGAAATTGAGTGATATTTGGAAAGAAAAAGATCAAAGGAATGTATACAAATAAGAAAGAAATGATATTATATAATGTAAACCTGTTTTAAAAAAGAATGTTATATCAAACAGTATAATGAGAAGGATGGGAAGGATTGTGTCAATGAGTACTTTTACTATGGAAATAATCTCGTCTTTTTTATTTCTTTATACATTTTCTATTTTATATAGTTTTCTTTTTTAAAACCTGTTAAGAGATAGTACATAATGTTTGTATAGACATACAAATTTTTTTATCAATAAAGAATATTAATAATAAAAAAAAGAAATCTCCAGACATCTCACAGAATTACAGAATCGCAGAGTTGCGAGGGAGCCCCAAGAGTCATCTAGTCTGACCCTCTCCGATGCAGGAATCTCAGCTAAAGCATCCACGACAGAGGGCCATCCAACCTCTGCTGAAAAACCTCCAAGGAAGGAGAACTTCTCCAGCGAAGCTTCTGTGCATCACAGTCGCTTCTGAGGGGAATGTCCTTCTGAGGCCCTCCTTCGTTTGCCTCTTCCTCAAGAGGTCCAGAAAGTGGTGACACAAGAACGGGGCCTTCTCTGCAGTGGCTCCCTGTCTGTGGAATCCTCTCCCAAGGGAAGTTCGCCTGGCGCCTTCAATATACACCTTTAAGTGCCAGGCAAAAAGGTTCCTTTTTAACCAGGACTTTGGTTGATCCAACACCCTTTTAGAATATGCCTTGGGGGAGTGTTTATTGGGTTATTGCTTTTGGTTTGCTTTTATATGTTGTGGTCTTCTTGTGAAACACCGTGAGACCTCCAGGTATAGGGCGGTGTATAAGTTGAATAAATAATAATAATAATAATAATAATAATAGAGGCAATGTTCACCTCACACAAGAGAGTGATAAAAGCTGCTGAACTTTGCAGCTGGTCTCTGAATATCAAGGAAAAGTTCTGGTGGCTAAACTACAGAAATTGTAGGAGTGACGTCACATGCACAAGGCCAGCCAGTATATGGACACTGGCATCAGTTCCTTGGGATGCGGGTGGCGCTGTGGGTTAAACCACAGAGCCTAGGACTTGCCGATCAGAAGGTCAGCGGTTCGAATCCCCGCGATGGGGTGAGCTCCTGTTGCTCGGTCCCTGCTCCTGCCAACCTAGCAGTTCAAAAGTGCGTCAAAAGTGCAAGTAGTTAAATAGGTACTGCTCCGGCGGGAAGGTAAACGGCGTTTCTGTGTGCTGCTCTGGTTCGCCAGAAGTGGCTTAGTCATGCTGGCCACATGACCCGGAAGCTGTACGCCGGCTCCCTCGGCCAATAAAGCGAAATGAGCGCCGCAACCCCAGAGTCGGCCACGACTGCACCTAAGGGTCAGGGGTCCCTTTACCTTTTATCAGTTCCTTAATAAGTGAGTCAAGAAAGTCCATCCGTCAAGAATGAGGAAATGGCCTTTGCCATTTTGGTTGCCCGCTGCGCCCTGGGGCTATAATTTGGCAAGTAATTTCCCATGAACATCTGCCAATGCTCTGTGTGGTAAGCAACAGTTAGCTAGCTAGGGATGTTCAACCATACTGGCACATCCCAGTCTACGAGAGGAGCATTTTCCTCCTCCTCCTCTTCTCTTTCAGTGCTCCTCGCATCTAAAATGAGCTTGTGGTAAATCCTGTCAACTCAACACCTGACAAAAGCGCTTCGACGTCAGATGTAAAGAATGCCACCTACGGCTTAATGTCTGGCTTTAGAAAATACAACTGAAAGAGCGAGAGAGAGAGAGTTAGAGCGGGGATGGGGGGGAGAGACTATCAAACCACTCCCGAACATTGCAAACAATGAGTCCTTTTGTCTTCCTCAAGCCCAGTTAAGTCAACCGAGTGGAAATGCTACTTCCATCCTTAATCGACAAATGAAATTAAAGTTGTTGAAAGATGCCTGTGAAACCAGGAAGGCCTCGCTTCTTGCTGAGAGCAAAAGAAAAGCTGAAACCCACCAAATATTTTAGCAGCTTTATTAAATTTCCAATTATATCTGGGATCGTTGCTAAGCGCATGCTTGCAGACGCACCGCGAGCATAAGACGCGCAGGTTGGCTCGCAGGAGGGAGATTTAGAGGTTTAAAGGTTTCTTCGGCGCAAAAAGAAAAAAAAAGGAAAAGAAAAAGGAGTGTTAATGAAGGAGGCTTGACAATCCGTGACGTTTGTGCGGAGCCAAGGAAGTCAGAGCGGCGTTTCCATGCGGTTAGAGGAGGAGATCCCAGGTCCCCAGCAGCGGAAAGAGATGACAGAACTGGTTGGCACATTGCAGTCTGCATCAGGAGGGAGTCACATATACACCAGGCAAGCAAGGGGCCCTTTAGCTATCTTTCGCACCAAGGTCTGCCTGCAATCTCCTTTCAACCAAGAAGGGGAGAATGAATATTAATATTAATAATAATAATAATAATAATAATAATAATAATAATAATTTATACCCCACCCATCTGGCTGAGTTTCCCCAGCCAGCTCCCAATCGAGTGTTAAAAACAATACAGCATTAAATACTAAAAACTTCCCTAAACAGGGCTGCCCTCAGATGTCTTTTAAAGATAGGATAGCTGCTTATTTCCTTCACATCTGAAGGGAGGGCGTTCCACAGGCCGGGTACCACTACCGCGAAGGCCCTCTGTCTGGTTCCCTGTGACCTCACTTCTCGCAATGAGGGAACCGCCAGAAGGCCCTCAGCGCTGGATCTCAGTGTCCAGGCTGAACGATGGGGGTGGAGACGCTCCTTCAGGTATACTCGACCGAGGCCATTTAGGGCTTTGAAGGCTAGCAGCAACATTTTGAATTGTGCTCGGAAATGTACTGGGAGCCAATGCAGATCTCTCAGGACCAGTGTTATGTGGTCCCAGCGGCCATGTGGGATGTAATGTCCCACATGGCAAAGGTTATCTCTTAAGTAGTGAATCTTCAGAGTGCTGGCTTGTTCTCATGAGAAACTGGGACAGAGTTGGTTTGGGACAGGTGGGCCAGAGGACTGAGACAAAAAGGGAAAAGCAGATTCTGATAACAACAGCAAGGATTCTTTATGCACAAAAATGGAAGGAAGAGCAACAGAAGGAATTAGAGATTATAGTAATGGTGTAACAGACAGAGGGACGCGGGTGGCACTGTGGTCTAAACCACTGAGCCTCTTGGGCTTGCGATTCAGAAGGTCGGCGGTTCGAATCCCCGCAATGGGGTGAGCTCCCGTTGCTCGGTCCCTGCTCCTGCCAACCTAGCAGTTCGAAAGCACGTCAAAGTGCAAGTAGATAAATAGGTACCGCTCAGGCGGGAAGGTAAACGGCGTTTCCGTGCGCTGCTCTGGTTTCGCCAGAAGCGGCTTAGTCATGCTGGCCACATGACCCGGAAGCTGTACGCCGGCTCCCTCGGCCAACAAATCGAGATGAGCGCCACAACCCCAGAGTCGGCCACGACTGGACCTAATGGTCAGGGGTCCCTTTACCTTTACCTAAAAAGAGAAAGAAAAACAAATTCCTCTCTACATTTGTTGAGAGGTGGTTTTCTCATTAAGGCATGTCGTTTGCAGAGGACCACTGCATCTTTCATCCCGATTGCCCTCTATTGGTAGAAAAACTGTCCTGTGAGCATCACTGCCACATTTTGGAGAAGGCCTGTGACATCAGCGCATTGACATCAAATGGAACCCCCTTCGTCCTTCGTCCATGCAAGGTTTTTTGTTTGTTTGTTTGTTGCTATCTGACAGGGAGCCTGCATTTCCAAAATTCAAAATTGGCATTCCTGCCTCCACCTGCCTCAGATGTCTCTGAAGGAACTGTGGTCAAGGCTGGACCCAGACATCTAGCTGGTTGAGGCCAAGGAGAAGATTGTACCCACTTGTCAATGTTTTTTGGGTTGAATATATGCTATATGGTAATTGATGGACCTAATAGGTATCTAGAGCCATTTGCACATGTTGCCATGCAACCCGTCCATGCAGAATGTAGGCATCCTTTATATAGAAATGAGCAAACCAGTGATATTTTAGAGAGCCGGCTAGCGGGGCACATGACTTACATGGACTGTCTCGCCAGAGTGGTGCATGCTCTAGTTATCTCTCGCTTGGACTACTGCAATGCACTGTACGTGGGGCTACCTTTGAAGGTGACCCGGAAATTACAACTAATCCAGAATGCGGCAGCTAGACTGGTGACTGGGAGCGGCCGCCGAGATCACATAACACTGATCTTGAAAGACCTACATTGGCTCCCAGTACATTTCCGAGCACAATTCAAAGTGTTGGTGCTGACCTTTAAAGCCCTAAATGGCCTCGGTCCAGTATACCTGAAGGAGCGTCTCCACCCCCATCGTTCTGCCCGGACGCTGAGGTCCAGCGCCGAGGGCCTTCTGGCGGTTCCCTCATTGCGAGAAGCAAAGCTACAGGGAACCAGGCAGAGGGCCTTCTCGGTAGTGGCGCCCTCCCTGTGAAACGCCCTCCCATCAGATGTCAAAGAGATAAACAACTACCTGACATGTAGAAAACATCTGAAGGCAACCCTGTTCACGGAATTTTTTAATGTGTGACATTTTGATGTATTTTTAATCTTTGTTGGAAACCGCCCAGAGTGGCTAGGGAAACCCAGTCAGATAGGAGGGGTACAAATAATAAATTATTATTATTATTATTATTATTATTATTATTATTATTATTATCATTATTATTACATCATAGGAGCCTACACAACACCAAACACTGTTGCTCTATATAGGTTTTATTTTATTTGTTTTTTATCTTATAATCTTTTGGAAATGTAAGTAAAAAGGTAAAGGTACCCCTGCCCGTACGGGCCAGTCTTGACAGACTCTGGGGTTGTGCGCCCATCTCACTTAAGAGGCCAGGGGCCAGCGCTGTCCGGAGACACTTCCGGGTCACGTGGCCAGCGTGACAAGCTGCATCTGGCGAGCCAGAGCCGCACACGGAAACGCCGTTTACCTTCCCGCTAGAAAGCGGTCCCTATTTATCTACTTGCACTTTGATGTGCTTTCGAACTGCTAGGTTGGCAGGCGCTGGGACTGAGCAACGGGAGCGCACCCCGCCGCGGGGATTCGAACCGCCGACCTTTCGATCGGCAAGCCCTAGGCGCTGAGGCTTTTACCCACAGCGCCAATGTACATCCAGTTTTTTCCTTTAGGAGCTATAGCTTGTTTAGCTTATATGTAAATCCGGCACCGGACATAGCCATGGGGGCTTATAGCCATTGGTAGCCCCAATGGAGCCATCGCAGGTAAGAGAAACTCACCGCTCTGGCAGTCCAAGTTGACTTCAGCACTGCTGGACAGGACAGCATTCCCACCAGGACAACTGAGGGCAGCAGGGAGAGGAAGCTCCGCTTCTCAGGAGAATCGTCACAGAGGTGGCAGAGGCTGTTGCCATTACCCCAGTGCCACCCTAGCTGCCTCGCTCTGCTTAATGTAGGGGTTTAAGTTTAAGATCTGCAGTGTTTTTTCTTTATTGTTATATTTGAAAATATTATAAATAATTTTTTTATATAAAAAAAAGGTCTTAAACCAAGACTAATACAACAGAAACTACTATTTAGAATCTATTGGACTCCCTTAAAAAGGTAAAGGGGGACACGGGTGGCGCTGTGGCTTAAACCACAGAGCCTAGGACTTGCCCATCAGAAGGTCGGCGGTTCGAATCCCCGCAACAGGGTGAGCTCCCGTTGCTCAGTCCCAGCTCCTGCCAACCTACCAGTTTGAAAGCATGTCAAAAGTACAAGTAGACAAATAGGTACCACTCTGGCAGGAAGGTAAACGGCATTTCTGTGCGCTGCTGTGGTTCACCAGAAGCGGCTTAGTCATGCTGGCCACATGACCCGGAAGCTGTATGCCGGCTCCCTCAGCCAATAAAGCGAGATGAGCGCCGCAACCCCAGAGTCGTCCGCAACTGGACCTAATGGTCAGGGGTCCCTTTACCTTTTTATAGGAAATACTAAGATTTTCAGAGGTGAATATGCTCTTGAACTATATACCCATTGTATGGAAATTGACAGCAGGGCAGTGAAAATGGATTCTGTCTGCTGAGGCTGAAACTGATGAACTGGAAGAATAGAGAGATGATTCCACTTCATTGATGGCTTGACAACATGACAACATTGGCAACAGCTTATAGACACAGACTTTCTTTGCATAAGTGCAATGATATTTGGAATGAGTTTACACATTAGGTTATTGGCAATTGTTGTTGTTTAGTCATTTAGTCGTGTCCGACTCTTCGTGACCCCATGGACCAGAGCACGCCAGGCACTCCGGTCTTCCACTGCCTCCTGCAGTTTGGTCAGACTCATGTTTGTGGCTTTGAGAACACTGTCCAACCATCTCGTCCTCTGTCGTCCCCTTCTCCTTGTGCCCTCAATCTTTCCCAACATCAGGGTCTTTTCCAGGGAGTCTTCTCTTCTCATGAGGTGGCCAAAGTACTGGAGCCTCAGCTTCACAATCTGTCCTTCCAGTGAGCACTCAGGGCTGATGTCCTTCAGAATGGAGAGGTTTGATCTTCTTGCAGTCCATGAGACTCTCAAGAGTCTCCTCCAGCACCAGAATTCAAAAGCATCAATTCTTCGGCGATCAGCCTTCTTTAAGGTCCAGCTCTCACTTCCATACATCACTACTGGGGAAACCATAGCTTTAACTATACGGACCTTTGTTGGCAAGGTGATGTCTCTGCTTTTAAGATGCTGTCTAGGTTTACCATCGCCTTTCTCCGAAGGAGCAGGCTTCTTTTAATTTTGTGGCTGCTGTCACCATCTGCAGTGATCATGGAGCCCAAGAAAATAAAATCTCTCACTGCCTCCATTTCTTCCCCTTCTATTTGCCAGGAGGTGATGGGACCAGTGGCCATGATCTCTCTTTTTTTGATGTTGAGCTTCAGACCATATTGGCAATTATATGTGTATTATTAGGATAATCAGAATATACACATGTATGGTAAGGGGGGAGTCCTCCCCGCCTTTTGTCATTCTCACTCATTTTTTTTTCTTTCGTTCTCTCTCTCCTGCCCCCACCCCTCTTTTTATGAATGGAATTCTCTTAATGAAATATTAATACTTAATGCAGCGGTGACAAACCTCATTCCTAGCTGCTGAATGCAGCCTCCTGGGCCTCTCAGCCGGGACCCTGGGACTCTCCCCAGCCAAACCCCTTCTCCACAGGCCACAACAACCCTGTGAGGTAGGTCAGGTCAGGATGTGGCCATTGTTGCTCCTCCCTGGTCTTTCAACAGCTTTAGATACCATCGGCAATTGTATCCTCCTGGAGTGGCTCTGTGGATTGGGAATTCGAGGTACATAGTTTGATAGATTGTCTCACGGTTTATTCATCATCATCATCATCAAACCTTTTATTGGCATCACATACAAACATCCATAGCAAATCAATACAGAATTCCTGCCTTCCCAGTGACACAAAACATTTGTGAAATGAAAGAGGCAAAGCAGTCTAACATGAACTCACGGTTTATTGGCTGCTGTCCACAGTTAAGCTGTGGTCCGAAGCCATGGTTTGTGGCTGGCTGAGGAACCTTTGGTTTTTTCCCACAATGGCTTGGCATTCTGAGCAAGCCCAGGGTCCTTTGTGAATGATCCCCAACTCAAATCTCACTTCTGTCACGAACTCGGCAGGTAGCCTTAGTGTTATGTACTGAGTTGAATAGGATCCAAATGCAGCAGTCTGATTGGTCCTAGAACAATAGGATCCAGAATGCAGCAGTCTGATTGGTCCTAGAACAGTGCAGCAATATGATTGGTCCGCAGGAGCCACCCAATCCAGCTCCAGGTGGAAGTGATTCCGCAACCTGATTGGCCTACAGGAGAATCCAGGAATTAGCCAATCACGTGCGGCCCATTGTGTAAACAATGTATATAAAGCAGATATTTTGGGGGAACTTTCATTCCTCACTACTATGAGCTGAATAAAGAGCATGAAATCCACTCTCGACTCAGAGTATATTTCACTTAGGCTAGCCTTTGTTATCTCTCAGCCTCAGTCGTCCCCACACCATCTGTAACATGGGGATAAGAAGAAACACATAATTTATTTCAAAAGAATTGAAAGTGGTACTTTACATGAATGTACACTGCAGTCTTGCTGTGACTTTCAGGAAAGTAGAAATCGCTGGTTTTTGAATTGCACAAAACTCTGACTAAATAGAGGCAAAAGTAGAATGAGTGCACACAAACATTTCTTTCAAAACACCTTCAGCTCTATGAGGGAGAAGCTATCTCCAGGCTAATGCAGACTGACCTTACAGGGCTATTGTGTCATTCTTGTCTCAGTCTTCAGGCAACGCGGATGGACAAACTAAATGCCTGTATTCTAAAGAGACAGTGAGGTGCAGTGGTTAGGGTGTCAGGTTAGGCCAAGGACCCTCATACCTACGGGACCGCCTCTCCTGGTATGTCCCACGGAGGACCTTATGGTCTTCAAATAAAAACATCTATGAGATCCCAGGCCACAGGGAGGTTAGGCTGGCCTCAACCAGAGCCAGGGCTTTTTCGGCTGTGGCTCCAATCTGGTGGAACGCTCTGTCACAAGAGACTAGGGCCCTGCGGGACTTGACATCTTTCCACAGGGCCTGCAAGACAGAGCTGTTCCACCAGGCCTTTGGCCAGGGCACAGTCTGACCCCCTCCTTCTGTAATCCTCATAGAACTCTAGCCCAATGGTTGCCATTAATTTGATTCTGAATTGATTCTAGAATGTATTTCAATTAACTGACTGTGATTTTGTGTGAATTGTGCTATTTTTACTGTTGTTAGCCGCTCTGAGCCCGGCTTTGGCTGGGGAGAGCAGGATATAAATAAAATTTTATTATTAAAAAGGTTCAGATTCACACTCAGCCCTGTTGCTCGCTACGCTGAACTTGGGCCAGTCACAACATCCCATCCTAACCCACCTCACAGGGTCATTGTGAGGATAAAATGGGGAGCGGAAGAACCATGTACACGCCATCCTCTGCCTCCTTGGACCTGGGAGACCAGGGTTCGAAACCCTACTGAGCCACAAAGGACTGACCTTGGCCAGTTGCGCTCACTCAGCCCAACCTATCCCACACAATCATTGTGTAGATCAGATGAAGAGGGGAAGACCTATGTATTCCACCTTGGTGGAAGAAGAAGAAGAAGAAGAAGAAGAAGAAGAAGAAGAAGAAGAAGAAGAAGGGGAAGTGTAGTTTGGATTTGATATCCCGCTTTATCACTCCCCGAAGGAATCTCAAAGCAGCTAACATTCCCCTTTCCCTTCCTCCCCCACAACAAACACTCTGTGAGGTGAGTGGGGCTGAGAGACTTCAGAGAAGTGTGACTGGCCCAAGGTCACCCAGCAGCTGCATGTGGAGGAGCGGAGACGCGAACCCGGTTCACCAGATTGCAAGACTACCACTCTTAACCACTACACCACACTGGCAAAAGGAGGAGAAAGATGGCATATCATATAATAGAATCCTAGTTGGAAGGGACCCCAAGGGTCATTGAGTCCAAACCCCAACAATGCAGGGATCCTGCCCACAGCCGTCTCTGGGTGGGCTTGAACCACCAATCTTCTGCTTAGCAGCCAGATGCTCTGACCCACTGAGCAGAAAAAACTTTCTGACAGTAAGAGTTGGAGGGTGGGACTCGAACCCATGGCTTCAAGTTACAGGAAAGGAGATTCCAGCAAAACTTCAGGAAGAACTTTCTGACAGTAAGAGCTGTTCGACAGTGGAACAGTCTCCCAGGAGAGGTGGTGGACTCTCCTTCCTTGGAGGTTTCTGAGCAGAGGTTGGAGGGCCATCTGCCATGGCTGCTTTAGCTGAGATTCCTGCATTGCAGAGGGTTGGACTAGATGACCCCCTGGGATCTTTTGCAACTCTACGATTCTATAAGCCATGATGGGCTGGAGGACAGCAACCATTAAATAGAACAGCAACAATTAAAATAAAAGAAATAATAACTTGGGGAAAAGCAGGGGGAATAACTGCAGTCATAAATGCATAAAATCTAAATGCCAAGTTTCATTACTCGTATATCTAGTTGGGTCAGGGCCGGATTTAGGTTGGATGAGGCCCTAAGCTGCTGAAGGTATTGGGGCCCTTTATATGTCCAGCTGTCCTTTGTCAACAACAAATCATCACTTTTGTGTGTGTTGAATATATGCCATATGGTAATTTATGGACCTAATACAGTGATGGCCAAACTTGGCCCTCCAGCTGTTTTGGGTCTACAGCTCACATCATCCCTGGCTAACGGGACCAGTGGTCAGGGATGATGGGAATTGTAGTCCCAAAACAGCTGGAGGGCGAAGTTTGGCCATCACTGACCTAATAGTTATGTATCTAAAGCCATTTGCACTTGTTGCCATGCAGCCAGTCCATGCAGACTGTAGGCACCCTTTATATAAAAATGAGCAAACCAGTGATATTTTAGGGAGCAGGCTAGCAGGCGGGGACCTTGACTTACATCATAGGAGCCTAGGTAAAGGTAAAGGGACCCCTGACTATTAGATCCAGTCGCAGACAACTCTGGGGTTGCGGTGCTCATCTCGCTTTACTGGCCGAGGGAGCCGGCGTACAGCTTCCGGGTCATGTGGCCAGCATGACTAAGCCGCTTCTGGCAAACCAGAGCACCGCACGGAAACACCGTTTACCTTCCCGCCAGAGTGGTACCTATTTATCTACTTGCACTTTGGCGTGCTTTTGAACTGCTAGGTTGGCAGGAGCAGGGACCGAGCAACGGGAGCTCACCCCGTTGAGGGGATTCGAACCGCCAACCTTCTGATCAGCAAGTCCTAGGCTCTGTGGTTTAACCCACAGCGCCACCCGTGTCCCTTCCTTGGAGCCTACACAACACCAAAAACACTGTTGCTGTATGTAGGTTTTATTTTGTTTGGTTTTTTATCTTATATTTTGGAAATGTACATCCAGGTTTTTTCCTTTAAATTTTTTGGGAGCCCCTAAGAGAGTGGGGCCTTAAACATTAGCTTGTTTTAGCTTATACGTAAATCCAGCACTGAGTTGGGTATTTGATAAAAACCAAGGAACTACCTTGAGAGTCCCATGGTCTGCAAGAAGAACAAACCTGTCCATTCTTCAGGAAATCAGCCCTGAGTGCTCACTGGAAGAACAGATTGTGAAGCTGAGGCTCCAGTACTTTGGCCACCTCATGAGAAGAGAAGACTCCCTGGAAAAGACCCTGATGTTGGGAAAGATGGAGGGCAGAAGGAGAAGGGGACGACAGAGGACGAGATGGTGGGACAGTGTTCTCAAAGCTACCAGCATGAGTTTGACCAAACTGCGGGAGGCAGTGGAAGACAGGGGTGCCTGGCGTGCTCTGGTCCATGGGGTCACGAAGAGTCGGACACGACTAAACGACTAAACAACAACAACAACAAAGGAACTACCGGCGTGTCTGTGTGTGTGGATTGACATTTCTGCTTCCCCTCTCCTTCCTGGGTCTTTAAAAGGTGGCCTCTTCCCTTTCCCCCTTCTCACCATTAGAAAAAGAAAAAGAAAAGTCGGGCGAAGAAGAAGAGGAAGGAGATGCAAGGGCTCGTTCTAGTGTGACAATTAAATCCAACCATTTAGCAACTTGCATCTGTAAACAGAGGAGAGCGCGCCTCTAAAGGCGTCTCCAGCGTGCCGACGAGGAGAAGGGAAGTTTTAAATCTGACGCCCGCATTCTGAAACACATTCCAAAATGTAAATACGCACACGCAAGCATGCGGCTACATATTTTGAAGGAAACAATTGCAAGGCTGCCTCTGTCAAAGATGCCCCCCCCGCTTTTTTTTTGCAAACGGAGAGAGATGCTCCCCAGGTCTTCTCTGGCCTGCCCTCTGCTGGAGAGAAGCCGCAAGCGCAGGCCACGCTGCCTCCAATTAAAATTTGGCAGCTTCCGCTCGCATCTGCTTTAGGAATCCAAAGCGTGAAATTTGGAGTAGCAGGTTTAATATTTGATCCAGCCAAAAAAATTTTGCTACAAGGACTTACCTATGGTAGGGGTTTTTTTGTGGGGGGGGGGCGAGGGGGGAGTTATTATTCTTGGTTCTCTGCGGGTTTTTTGTTTTTTGCTTTTTTGTTCCCTTGCCACCCAGCCTGTCCAAACTCAAAAAGAAAAAAATCTGTCACCAAAGTAAATACGTGGCAGGCATAATTTCATGGCTGTGCAAAAATTTGTTTAATTTCCCATCCGGTACAAATAATTACTTAGCATAATACCACTTAAAATGTGGGCTCTTATCAGGAAACCGCTGATGGCACATTAGAAAAAAAAGAGAAAAGAAACAAAAAATATATAACTTGAGAAATAATTATGGTATCTTGGCAGAGTGGGGGGGGGTGAGGTTTGCACTGATCTCCTACAGCGAGGGTCAGCCTGACAGCGGACACCAGGTAATATGCAGCTAGCACGGCGGCCCAGGTTTGATCAAAACATCCTTGGAGTTATAGAATTGTAGATAGTTGGAAGGGACCCCCAGAGGCCATTTAGTCCAACCCTCTGCAGTGCAGGAATCACAGCTAGATGGCCATCCAGTTTCTGTTAGGAAACTCCAGTGGAGGAGAGTCCACCACCTTCCGAGATCCGTTCCACTGTCAAACTGCTCTTGCTGTCAGAAAGATCTTCCTAATCTCTTTTCTTGTCATTTGAATCCTTTGATTCAGGTCCTACTCTCTGCAGCAGTTGAAAACAAGCTTGCTCCATCACCCATGTTCTTCAGATATTTGAAGACAGCTATCACAGCTCCTCTTTTCCAGGCTAAACATACCCAGCTCCCTCAACCATTCCTCATATGGCTTGGTTTCCAGACCCTTGATCATCCTGGTCGCCCTCCTCTGCACATGTTCCAGCTTGTCAACATCCTTCTTAAATTGTGGCACCCAGAACTGGACACACCATTCCTTTTTTAAAAAATAATTTTTTTATTAAATTTTACACAAATATCTCCAATCAAACAATTTCCCAAATAACATATTTTCAATTTTTGGACTTCCCTCAGCTTCTCTGACAATCATCCGTAGTTAAGTTTTTGTCTACGCATTCCTCAAATTTAGTATCGCCTTTTAAAAATACCTTTATAACCTTATTTGCATTCTTGCAATATTCCTTATTTTTTCACAAAGCTTCTTTAAAACCCACTGGCGTTGTTTGCTCATCACATACACTCTTCAAATACTCTGAAAAAAATTCCCAGTCCTCAATGAGCTTGTGATCTCGTTGAAATCTGATTTTCCCGGTTAACTTGTCCAGTTCTGCATAGTCCGTTAGCTTCATTCTCCATTCCTCCAGAGTCGGTAGTTCTTCCTGCTTCCATTTTTGGGCCATTATGGACACACCATTCCAGGTGTGGTCTGACCAAGGCAGAATAAAAAGGTAAAGGGACCCCTGACCGTTAGGTCCAGTCGCGGACGACTGGGGTTGCGGCGCTCATCGCACTCTATAGGCCGAGGGAGCCGGCGTTTGTCTGCAGACAGCTTCTGGGTCATGTGGCCAGCATGACTAAGCCGCTTCTGGCGAACCAGAGCAGCGCACAGAAATGCCGTTTACCTTCTCGTCAGAGCGGTACCTATTTATCTACTTGCATTTTGACGTGCTTTTGAACTGCTAGGTTGGCAGGAGCAGGGACAGAGCAACGGGAGCTCACTCCATCGAGGGGATTCGAACCGCCGACCTTCTGATCGGCAAGCCCTAGGCTCTGTGGTTTAGACCACAGCGCCACCCGCGTGGCAGAATAGAGTGGTACTATTACTCCCCTTGATGGGGACACTATACTTCTGTTGATGCTGCCTAGAAGAGCATTAGCTTTCTTTTGCTGCTGCATCACACTGTTGACTCGAGTTAAGCTTGTGATCTGCTAAGACACCCTCCTATATCCTTTTTCACATTGTGTTCAACCCACATCTGATGGTCTCCAGCTATTGAGCATTTGCCTGGTTGTTCTTTGAGCACGTGGTTGCTCACTGCTTTGAGCCATGGGGAAGATATTGGGTAGGATCCAGACAAAGGCTGCAATCCTAGCCCTACTTACCGTGGAGGAAGCCCTATTGAATTGAATAAAGCTTACTTCTGAGTAGAATCGCACTGTACGTTGCTTCCACTGAGGTCCCACTGAAATCAATGGGGACTGAGGTTGATTCACGACTGACTTGTCCCATTGTTGTAAAAAGTCCATAGTTCAAGAAAGTTTGGGTCTAGCTCATGGCAAATGGATAAATGCTACAGTCTAAAGAGCCCTGTGGGAAAAGACTGTAGCTGTCAGTCAGTCAACTTTGATGTTGCATAAATTTCTCCAAGCAGATATTATTTCCAGGTCCTGCTATTCAAGATCTTTCCACCTGGAGACATGGGGAACAAACCAGTGATCTCCTCCATGTTGGCTGGTACCCAGGGGAACTGGTAGGGCAGGAGGCAGGGAGCCCAACAGCAGGGGGCGCCAGAGCCAATGGCAGGCTGAGTCAGCTATTTCTAGCTTTGTCCCCATCCGTGTCATGGACTGGTTGGGTGCAGAGGAATGGTGGGAGGAACTAGCTGGGGAACCCGCAAGGAAAGACAGCTCAGCGTGGTGGTGGGACAATGATGAACGGTCCGAAGGAGAAGACTGGGAAGAGGAGGAGTCAGAAGCTGAAGATGTAACAGGGCTTAGTGAGCAAGGAGAATCCATGGCAGAGAGAAGTTCAGAATCAGAGGCAGAAGCAGGAAAGGAGGGAGGCCAAGAGGCAGAGATGAGTCCGGCTGGTGAAGAGGCACAGGTGTCTTCCCCTCCTGCTGCGACAGGCTCCTCCACCCCCGGTCTCCCCAGGACCAGAAGAGGCATGAAGAGAGCAGAGACACGTCGGAGGAGTCTCAGATTGCTTGGGAAGGACCAGGGAAACAGGAGGCTTAGGCAGTGGACCTTTAGTCTCGGCAACTGCTTCATGGGGTCAAGACCTGAGTTGCTGCGTTGATTAGACCTGACACTCCTGTGCAGATCCTGATTTGCTCATGAAGGATCTCTAACCACTGGATAAAGGAAGCTGCCTTATTAGAGTTGCCCCTTTTCCCTTTGGACATTGCCTGTGTATTGGTTATTGGGGTGGGCTCTCGCCCAAGTACATAAGAAGAACCTGCTGCCCATCAGTGGAAGCTCTTAAGTTGGAGCTGAACGCAACAGCCCTCTCCCCCCCCCTCTCCTATTTCCAGCAACTGGTATTCAGTCTTGTCCAGTCTCAGATAGTGCTGGCAGAACATATACATTGTGGCTGCCAGCCAGTGCTGGGCTCATTCTCCTCCAAGGATCTCCTCCTCTTCTAAAGTCATCCAAGTTGGGGACCATTCCATAGTCATGGTGAGTCTTGCAACATTCAGCTTCCCTGGATTCCCCCTGAGTTCTGATATTAGAGACAGGAAGAACAACTTTTCTCTGTTCACTTTCCCCCACACCCCATGAATAATAATGTTACACACCTCTGTCACATTGCGTTGATTTAGCAGGAGGCAGGTGTAAACCTTTCTCCTAAGGCATCCTTTAATCTATCAAGCAGTCTGCTTTTCAAATGCTGTCGCTGGAGATTTTAATTTGGTTTGATAAGCAGTTGAGAAATATCTTAAATAGAAAGATCAGTGAGAATTTAAGTGCAAATACTTTTTACACACACACACACACACACACACACACACGTACGATCTAGATGCCAGAATTGTGACTGTACTGTCATAATTATGTACGCTAGGGATCAACTATTAAGACATTGTGTGAATTATATATTTATACTCTCTTAAGGCATTACATGCCGTAAATTTCATACCTGTGGTCCACAACTGTTCCCAGTCAGCAAACATAATGTTATGTCCAACATCTTGTGCCCATTTAATCGTAGCAGATTTAACCGTTTCATCCTGAGTATTCCATTTCAACAGCAAGTTATACATTCTTGAAAGCGTCTTTGTTTTGGGATCTAACAGTTCTGTTTCCAATTTTGATTTTTCCACCTGGAAGCCAATTTTTTTGTCCAAATTATAAGCCTCCCTTATTTGATAATAGTGAAGCCAGTCTCGCACTTTATCTTTTAATTTCTCAAAACTCTGCAATTTCAATTTGTCTCCTTCTTGTTCCAAAATTTCCCAATATTTCGGCCATTTGGCCTCCATATTGAGCTTTTTCTGAGCCTTTGCTTCCATCGGTGACAACCACCTTGGGGTTTTATTTTCAAGTAAGTCCTTATATCTTATCCAGACATTAAACAATGCTTTCCTGACAATATGGTTTTTAAATGCTTTGTGTGCTTTGACCTTGTCATACCACAAATATGCATGCCACCCAAAAACATTATTAAAACCTTCTAAATCCAAAATGTCTGTGTTCTCAAGAAGCAGCCATTCTTTCAACCAGCAGAATGCTGCTGATTCATAATAGAGTTTAAGGTCTGGCAGGGCAAATCAACCTCTTTCCTTTACATCAGTTAATATTTTAAATTTTATTCTGGGCTTCTTGCCCTGCCAGACAAATCTAGAAATGTCTCTCTGCCACTTCTTGAAACAGTCCATTTTGTCCAAAATTTGCAATGATTGAAACAAAAATAAAATTCTTGGCAATACATTCATTTTTATAACAGCAATTCGACCTAACAAGGAAAGCTTCAAGTTTGACCATGTTTCTAGATCCTTTTTCACTTCTGACCAACATTTCTCATAATTATCTTTAAATAGGTTTAAGTTCTTAGCAGTCATATTAACCCCCAGGTATTTTACTTTCTTAACCAATGTTAAACCTGTCTCCTTCTGAAACCTCTCTTTCTCAATCGGTGTTAAGTTTTTCTCAAGAACTTTAGTTTTTAACTTGTTCAACTTAAATCCTGCCACATGACCAAATTCTTGAATCAGTTCTAATACTCTTTTAGTACTAGATTCTGGCTCCTGTAACGTCAGTACTAAATCATCTGCAAAAGCTTTCAGTTTGTATTGTTTGGCTCCGACCTGTATACCTTTAATCAGACGGTCCCTTCTGATCATATTTAGCAGAACCTCCAGGACCGAAATAAAAAGCAAAGAGAATATTATGAAAATGATATACAGGTGGTACATGACACCAGTCAAGCTTGCAAAAATCTATCATTTGCCCGATAATAAATGTTGGAAATGTAAAGAAAATGAAGGTACATTCTTTCACCTTTGGTGGACGTGCCCAAAGATTAAGGCTTTCTGGGAGATGATCTATAATGAAATGAAAAAGGTATTTAAATATACCTTCCTGAAGAAACCAGAGGCCTTCCTCCTGGGCACAGTCGGCCAACTGGTGCCAAAGAAGGATAGAACCTTCTTTATGTATGCTACAACAGCAGCAAGAATACTTATTGCAAAGTATTGGAAGACACAAGATTTACCCACCCTGGAAGAGTGGCAGATGAAGGTGATGGACTATATGGAACTGGCGGAAATGACTGGCAGAATCCGAGACCTGGGAGAAGAGTCGGTGGAAGAAGATTGGAAGAAATTCAAAGACTATTTGCAGAAACATTGTAAAATTAATGAATGTTAAAATGATGTTGGATTGAAATTGAGTGGCCTTAGCAACAAGATCAATAAGAATATGTAAAAATGGATTGATAACGGATGAAAATATATAGTTATAATATGTTGAGATATAGAGTTAAGATAAATGAAAGAGGGTAAGGATTTGCTGAACTAACCATGTGAATGGGAATACAAAAAAGAGAGGTGTGAGGAGGTCAGGGAAATAAGCAAACGAAATTTAAGATATGAAAAAATTGATTTGTTTTTTAATTTTTTCTATCTATTTTTTCTGTATTTTGTATCTTTTTTTTCTATGTATTTTTGTATTTTTTGTATTTTTCTCTTTTTTTCTCTCGTTTTCTTTTTATTCTGTAATTTTCTTCTTTTTGTAAAACTTCAATAAATACCTTTTTTTAAAAAAAATATAATATATATTTATACTCTCAATGTAAAATAGTTTTTAAACATTTGAAGATAGTGTTTTATATGGCAGGCCCCTTATATTGTCTAATTAGTTTAACAAGATAATAAAGTTGATGAGACTTTTTTACGTAGATGTTTACATTATATACTATAACATGTTTTAGAATAGTATTCTATTACAAAGAAAAATGAGCAAAATAATCTAACAGCTTGCCCAGCGGTGAGCTTATATGCTGAATATTGAAAAATGTGACAACAGTACTTTTACACAGAGCAGATTTTCACAGCATCCTGAAAAATCACAGAGATTGGTGGTTCTTAATTGTACTCGAGAAAAGCGCAATACATTTTGGCAGGAGGGAAATGAACATACTTCTCTTGGTGCCAGATTTATTTGTGTTCCATTTCCATAAAAGAAGGGCCTCCGTTTTTATCTTCTGAAGCAATATTGGGTGCTAAAATGGCCACCCCAGCATGCTTACTCGCGAGCAAACTCTGCCCAAACTCCTTGGGACTGAGCAACTGTGAAGACTGTGGAGCAGCACCGCTGCCTTTTAAAAGTAGGTGCCTTTAAAGGCGAACAAACGGTTGCTTAACTTGGCATTTTTTCAATTTTTTTATTACCAAGTACTAAGCAAGCTCGCGCTCTCTCTCTCTCTCTCTCTCTCTCTCTCTCTCTCTCTCTCTTTCTTTCTTTCTCTCTCCCCCTCCGATAATGCTTTTGTAGACAAGAGCGAAGGGGTGGGGAAGAAGAACGACTTGTGATTTCTTCTTGGCCCCTTCCCATGGAGAAGTTACTTTCAAGTCAGCGAAAGTCCTTAGCCTATGATTAAAAGTCTTTGCCAATTAGCGCTCGACAACTCCTATTCATCCCCTCCCGGTTCAAGATGAGTAGGAGACTAATAAGGCCGTGTGATAAAAGGGCAAAAGGCACCGAGACAGCCAAAAAAAGGTCTTAATGAGCCCTCCTTCGTTTATTTGTCCCCCTAACAGCTGAACTGTTGCGTCCATTGATGCTGTTCAAAAGGCCGTGCTCTGAGCCCGGCAGGCTCCAGTGGGCATCTTCAAACCGCCGGAGAAAGGGAGCGCAGGATTGTCTCCCTTGGTGTCACGCCAAGACCAATAAAGCCCTGGCCGATCAGTCAACGAAACTCCAGCCCCCACCATTAGCCCCACTGCCACCACCCTCCCCCAGCCCGCCCCCCTCCCCTCTCATCCACCCCCCTTTGAGATTTATTTCCTGGCTGCAGCGGACAAGGAGGCAGATGGAGGGTTTGGGGATTGTGCAGTAGTCAAGACCTCGTCAACGGCTGTCACAGGAACCCTTGTTGCAGAGCAAACTTGGTGACGGGCACCTCTTGGTCTCAAGAAAAAAGGAGCTCCCCATCCCATCATACAAACCCAGCTCCCTGCCCTCAACGGCTTATGACATCACAAAGGACACTCCAAAACAGGGGCCCGCAATGGCATCCTGTAGCACTTTTAAAAGAGAATTAGTGGTTTTAATTATGGCCGTCGTCTGAAAGGGAGCCCAGTGGAGTTCACCAGGAGGCCTTTTTGATCAAGGACCTTGGCTAGAACAATGGTGCGGAACTGTGACTATTCCTCGTACGGAGGAATAGTCGGGGTGGGGTGGGGGTGCGGGGGCTCTCCCCCCCCCTCCGCCCCTGAATAGCTCGCCAGTGATCTTTGAATGCCAAGCGAGCTCCTAAAACCTTCCCTCTTCATTAAGGGGACATTTCTATACAGGGGCCTGTGTAAGTGCTCTGGAGTCTAGCGGCTACACAATTGGAGCAGGGTGCAGGGGGGCCGAGAATCCCTACAGATTCTGGCTACTACTTAGCCAAGTGCTGAAGGGCCCTGAGTGACTTAATTCGTTAAAACAGGTTGCTATTAATTAACTGTCATAATCAAATAAAGAGCCATTATTTGCATTTCTTAACGCCGTTCCCTTTTAGTCCGCAAGCGAGGAGGCGGTCCGTGGAGTGGGGGGGGAGATTCTTTTAACAAAAAATAAATAAAATTAGGGGGGGAGGGTTTAAGAAAAACCCAGCACACGCACACAAGAGAGAGAGAGAGAGAGAGAGAGAGAGAGAGAGAGAGGTGAAAAGAAAAACACTCTCCCCCTATTCGCTTTCCACAAATTCTCCTTTTCAACATGTGAGCAGCAGGACCGGCAGCTAATTACAAGGACCAGATCTGCAAAAGGAACAAACAGGGGAGGCAAAACGCAAATAGGAAAGTAATTAGGAAAATGCAGAAATGTGTTTACTTGGCAACCGGTTTGTGCAACTGAGACGAAGGGAACAAGGACGGCCCCTGGTTGTTTGAGAAACTCGGGGAGGCCGGTGGCCCCAGGAGGACCGCCGGAATTAAACTTCTGCCCGTTGGCTTCCTTCGAGCACCGCGGCCGCTGTAAGGAATGAGGAGGCCTCACTCTGGCCGCGCTGTGTGGATGTTTGGTGGCAAGCGGAGCTTTGCTTTCCAGAGGGCAACCAGGGTCGGGCAATCAGTTCGGTAACGAAATAAGGGTTGGGGTTACTGGGAGACTCAGGCACCTGGTGACACTCTACAGGGAACCAGACAGAGGGTCTTCTCGGTAGTGGCACCTGCCTTGCAGAACACCCTTCTGTCAGATGTCAAACAGATAAACAACTACAGTCATACCTCGGGTTACAAATGCTTCAGGCTGCATTTTTTCGGGTTACGGACCGCCGAAACCCAGAAGTATCAGAATGGGTTACTTCCGGGTTTCAGCAGCCGCGCATGCACAGAAGCGCTAAATCATGCTTTGCACATACACGCCGAATCGCAACCTGTGCGTGTGCAGACGCATTGCTGCGGGTTGCGAAAGTGCATCCCACACAGATCATGTTTGCAACCTGAGCGTCCACTGCATTTGACTTTTAGGAGACATCTGAAGGCAGCCCTGTTCAAGGAAGTTTTTAATGGCTGGTGTTTTAATGTGGTTTTAAGATTTGGTTGGGAGCTGCCCAGAGTGGCTGGGGCAACCCAGTCATAAGGGGGGGCATATTATTATTATTATTATTATTATTATTATTATTAACCCTGTTTCAAGAGACTGTGGCCCTTTCCCTGCAGGCAGTGTTTTGGGAGCAGGACACTTTGCCCAAGCACGGAGTTTCCAGGTGTGGGTAAGAGGGCGAGGGGCTGTTCAGGTGGGCCTTTTGTCCTTGCACCAGAATTGTCCCTGGACTCCCAACTCGCATCAGCTCCAGCATGCATGGGCAACAGGCAGGGACAAAGATGGCGGTCTTTCCTCCTCTGGTCGATGCTTATGGATAAACAACCTGACTGTTTGCAGGCACTGCAACTGTCTATTCACTCTAAGCGATTTTGCAGCGGCAAGAGGGTGCTATAAAACAGGCAGGAAAACAGGGTAATTTATCTGTTTATTCGATGAACGATCGTGCACCCACAGGTTAAGAAAAACACTTCCCAGAGCAGCTAACACAATGAAAAACGAAAACAAAATGGCAATATACACATAAAAAAAGCAAATGTAGAGGAGCATTAGAAAATTGCCCTTCCAAAAGAATGAGGGAGGTGTTCACAGTGAGATCCAGCACCTCTTTTTCTGGAAAAATAGCACCGGGTTCAACTAATTCTAGTTTTTGTCTCCATCCTCCTCCCTGCTGAGTTCTACAAGGGCAACTCTGAGATTAAGGAGGAGGAAGCTAACAGGCACTGGAGACGGATGTAAGAGACAAGTCAGGCAGGTTGGGGGTGTTTAAGAGTCAAAAACAGCACCCTGAATTAGCCCACTTACCCACCAACCCAAAAGAGATGGGGAGCTAGTACAGCTGTCTTAAAATAGCCGAAATGCACCCAGTCCCAGTTAGCAACCTAGCGGGTGCGTTTTGTACTAACCACAGTTTCCAAACTCGACGACAGCTCCACATTCAGTGCATTATGAGCATATGAAGCTGCCTTATACAGAGTTAGATTATTTGTTCATCTAGCCCAGTATTGCCTTCTCTGGCTGGCAGTAGCCATCACCATAAGGATAATGAATTTTGTATTGATGGTGAGTAATCCTGATTGAAGACCGAAGGCCAAAATTCACAGGAAGATATAAGCTGCTTTATACCATGCCAGGCCAATGGTCCATATAGTTCAGTATTGTCTGCACTGATTGGCAGCAGCTCTCCAGGGTTTCAGGCAGGGGGCATTCCCAGCCCAAGCGACAGGTGCTGGGGATTAAACCCGGGACCTTTTGCATGCAAAGTGGGCGCTCAACCGCTAGATTTATGGTCCCACCCCTTTGGATAATTACAATCCTGGGATGCCACCAGAATATTTGCAACTTTTTTGCGGAGGCTGCAAATGGTGCACGGAAAGGAGCGCTGTGCCGATGAGGCTGCTGAGCACTTCAAATAACAGGCGGGATTTAGTAGCCCGCAAGAGACTCCGTTGAAAGCTTGCATCGACTCGTTTGCAGGGGACTTATTTGGCAATGGGCACAGCCCCTCCAATCGCTCCCGATCTGGCTGAGGGGTGTTGGCACATCTTCCCGTCAAGTCTTTCCTTCACTTCAATTCTCAATGCATTTCCCTGTTGCTTTTCTGACTGCAAAAAGGCTGTTCCTTTCTGAAAGTGGATTTGTTGCACTTGGGCCGCAGAACACTTCCATCCATTTTAAACACATGCCCTTCAATTTGTGCACAAACTACTGAGAGCATTGGATGATTAAAGGTTTCAGTAAGGTAAAGGTAAAGGGACCCCTGACCATTAGGTCCAGTCCTGGCCGACTCTGTGGTTGCAGCGCTCATCTCGCTTTATTGGCCAAGGGAGCCGGCGTACAGCTTCTGGATCATGTGGCCAGCATGACTAAGCCGCTTCTGGCGAACCAGAGCAGCGCACGGAAACACCGTTTACCTTCCCGCCGGAGCGGTACCTATTTATCTACTTGCACTTTGATGTGCTTTTGAACTGCTAGGTGGGCAGGAGCAGGGACCGAGCAACGGGAGCTCACCCCGTCGTGGGGATTCGAACCGCCGACCTTCTGATCGGCAAGTCCTAGGCTCTGTGGTTTAACCCACAGCACTACCAGTACTATTGGCAAAAAGAGAAATGCTTCTTTGTCTACTTTCCCAGCTTGCACATTGTTTTAGTTTGTTTGTTTGATGCCATTTCATAAAGCCTCTACCATTTCACCCCTTTCTTAGACCCTCCCCCAGTGCCAGATTTATGGATAAGCTAGCAGTTCGAAAGCACGTCAAAGTGCAAGCAGATAAATAGGTACTGCTCCAGCGGGAAGGTAAACGGCGTTTCCGTGCGCTGCTCTGGTTCCACATGACCTGGAAGCTGTACACCAGCTCCCTTGGCCAATAAAGCAGGATGCGCGCCGCAACCCCAGAGTCATCCGCAACTGGACCTAACGGTCAGGGGTCCCTTTACCTTTAAACAAGCTATAGCTTAGGGCCCCACTCTCTTGGGGGCCCCCAAAAAAATTTAAAGGGGGAAAAACTGGATGCACATTTCCAAAATATAAGATAAAAAACCAATAAAATAAAACCTACATACAGCAACAGTGCTTTGTGTTGTGTAGGCTCCTGTGATGTAAGTCATGGGCCCTGCCTGCTAGCCTGGTCCCTAAAATATCACTGGTTTGCTCATTTCTGTTTCAATTACTTTGATAAAACACATTTTTTGTTATGTGCAAATGGCTTTAGATACCTATTAGGTCCATCAATTACCATATAGCATATATTCAACACAAAAAACAGCGGCAATTTGTTGTTGACAAAGGACAGCTGGACGTATCAAGGGCCCCATTACCTTCAGTAGCTTAGGGCCTCATCAAACCTAAATCCGGCCCTGCTCTCCCCCCATTTATTTTAAGCAACCAAGAGCTTGGCTTCACTTCCACCCATAGACCGCTCAACTTAGATTTTCTTCTTATATTTCATTATTTCCCCAAGAGTTATTTTCTATGTGTTGTCCACAGCTCCTTCACTTTGTGCCTTGCTGAAAAGTCTCCCGGCCCTTTTTCATTTGTCTCAACCCCCGAAGTTCCTTCTTCAGGTGTTTTATGGCTTGCAAAATGCTGCCCTGCTGGGGCTCGTCTTCCGCTTTCTCTGTGTAAAGGAGGAAGTGCTTGATGGCTTCTGACAACAGCAGTTCCGGGTCTTCCCTTCCAGGCTGAAGGTGCAACATCCTCTCGCAGGCAATCGCGTAGTTCTTGTGCCAGTTGACTGGGTGCACTTTGTGGGTGCTGACGATCTCCCTGTACAGCTAGAGACATTGGGGGAGAACTCAGTTTTGAAGGCTCTTCCAGCAGGGTGGATCTGATTTAAACCAAATTGATTTAAATCACAATTTAAATCACTAGTCAAATATTTACAACCAGATGAAGGTTTCATTTTGGGAATAATAAATTTTCAGAGTAGTTTTTACAGTTACAGTGGTACCTCTGGTTACGTACTTAATTCGTTCCAGAGGTCCGTTCTTAACCTGAAACTGTTCTTAACCTGAGGTATCACTTTAGCTAATGGGGCCTCCTGCTGCCGCCGCCACCACCACGCAATTTCTCTTCTCATCCTGAAGCAAAGTTCTTAACCCGAGGTACTATTTCTGGGTTAGCGGAGTCTGTAACCTGAAGCGTCTGTAACCCGAGGTACCACTGTATATCAAAAATTACTGATTTGGTTATACTGTTAGAAATACATAGACCGATCATTATGAAATTATTGTGAGGTTTAGTAAGTTACCGTATACAGTGGTACCTCGGGTTACATACGCTTCAGGTTACATACGCTTCAGGCTAACCCAGAAATAGTGCTTCAGGTTATGAACTTTGCTTCAGGATAAGAACAGAAATCAGGCTCTGGAGGCGTGGCGGCAGCAGGAGACCCCATTAGCTAAAGTGGTGCTTCAGGTTAAGAACAGTTTCAGGTTAAGAATGGATCTCCGGAACGAATTAAGTACTTAACCTGAGGTACCACTGTATACCCGAGTATAAGCCGACTTTTTCAGCACATGTTTTATGCTGAAAAAGCCCCCCTCGGCTTATACTCAAGTGAGGCGGGCGGCGGCTGCTGCGCTGTGACCCTCCCAACTGCGGCTCCTATGACTGCTCTTGCGAGCGGCAGTGGCGGAGGGACGACTTCCTCCTTCTCTGCCTTTGCCGTTGTTCTTCCTCCACCGCTGCCGCCACCACCCATAGCTGTCAACGTTTCCCTTTTTTTAAGGGAAATTCCCTTATTCCGAATAGGATTCCTCGCGAGAAAAGGGAAAAGTTGACAGCTATGCCACCACCAGGTTTGTGGTGTGGTGAACCGGCTTATACTCGAGTCATTAAGTTTTCCCAGTTTTTTGTGCTAAAATTAGGTGCCTCGGCTTATATTCGGGTCGGCTTATACTCGAGTATATACGGTAACTGTTTATATTTGGAAAACTTTTCCGCTGCACTTTATTGGAAGGAGAAAAAGAATCATTTCCTTAATAACAATTTAAACAATTTATTTAACTAAAACAATAACATTATAGCATATGTATGCATGTTTGTTGACTACTGTGGTCAAACTTTTTTTTATAAAAAAAAACTTAGACTGAGTTTTAACACGCATGAAAAACTTAAAACAAATTCTTATTTCCTGATGAATAGCCTTTGGACAATAATGTAACTTAAATAGAAAACTATCCTTAGAAATATTTTTCCTCCAAAAGCATTTTATTTTAAAAATCCGATTTAAATAAAAAAAATTGATTTAAATAGTTTTGAAAAAAACTGATTTAAATAAAAAATAAAAAAATTATTTTTTAAAAAAATCATTGTTTTTATCCACCCTGCTTCTAAAACATTTGCAGAAAACCCGCAGAAATGTCGCATGTTCATACAATGCCCTCATTTTTCTCAAATTTTAAACTAACACTCACTTAGGTTATTTTTTTTAAAGGTCATGCTTGATGCACCAAATATCCATAAAAAATAAGTTAAGTATTCATTCAAAACTGCAGAAAAAGTAGTACATGCTCAACAAACACACATTGTAAGACACAGCTCAATCTGATGCATATTTATGCAGAGGGAAGTCCCGCTGAATTCAATAGGACTTACTCCCAGGTAAGTGTGCACAGGATTGAAACCTTTGAGGTTTTGTGCCCGCAGCTGACAAAGCCTCAGGCAGTAATTGGCTGTGCTGCTGTGATGTCACAGGAAGACTGGTCCAGCAGAGCGAAAAGGAAGGGAAATGAGAGCGCTTTGGAAAGGAAGATGGGAAGGGAGCGAAGAATGGAAGTTTCCTTGGGGATCCAGGTCAGAAAGCAGGGCAGCACTCCATCATACACACTAAGCCTTCCTCTCTGCTTCTTTAAGTTAAAGAATACAAGGTACCTACCTTGTAAGCGTATGTATAAAGCTGGGCTTTCACATCCGTAGACACACGAGCCGTTTCCGCTAGGTCAAAAATGAAGAAGGCGGTCTTCATCCTGCAAAAAAGTGGAAGCTGTTAGGAGTTCAGCCTACACTCGAGTAGGACCCTGGCAGAGACACATGCCCGACTGGCATGTTCCCTCCCTCCTGGTCGATCGTTTGGGAGCTTCAAAAGCTTTCTTCAGCCCGAACATTACAGCGACCGATGCCAACAGACACCGGCACACTTAGGGATCTGCAGAGTTTGCGCAGTTGCGTAACAGACCTCAGCAACTCAGCATTTTGGCTAATCTACTTTATTTATAAACACACGCGGAGCACTGCAACATGGCTCCCTCTCTCTCTAGCATCAGACAGCAAAGAGAAAGGACAAAGGACAATAGTCCCACTTCACGGAACACAGTAACACAAACATCCTGTCTCCGTCATTTCCCACTCTGTGGAGTTAAAACGTATACCGTCATGTGATAGACAACAATCCCATGACTGCAATCACGGAGCAGGAATTCTAACAGACGCACATTACTATCAGGGTTAAGGGTTCTTTAAATACCAGCTGGTGCCCCTGAACCAGGATTGGCTGAGGATACGGAGCCAGAGAAACTATGCCACAGGTGTGGTGCCCAAGATGGTGGCAGTAAAGACTAATAAAATTCCAGAGTTGGAAGGGAACTCCCAGGGTCATCTAGTCTAACCCGCTGCAATGCTGGAACCTCAACATGCAGGGGGCCCCATCCAATTTGAAACCGTACAAGACCCTGCTTAGCTTTGCAGACAGGCTAGCAGTTGTATTGCTGTATTATTGCTGGGTTGGTGCTAAGCAAAGGAGGCTTCCAAGCAGCTTTCCTCTACTTGACGGTGTGGGACTACAACTCCCATCATCCCTAGCTAGCAGGACCAGTGGTCAGGGATGACGGGAGTTGTAGTCCAAAAACAGCTGGAGACCCATCGTTCTGCCCGGACGCTGAAGTCCAGCGCCGAGGGCCTTCTGGCGGTTCCCTCATTGCGAGAAGCAAAGCTACAGGGAATCAGGCAGAGGGCCTTCTCGGTAGTGGCGCCCTCCCTGTGGAACGCCCTCCCATCAGATGTCAAAGCGATAAACAACTACCTGACATTCAGAAGACATCTGAAGGCAGCCCTGTTCAGGGAAGTTTTTAACGTGTGTATCTGAAGAAGTGTGCATGCACACGAAAGCTCATACCAAGAACTGACTTAGTTGGTCTTTAAGGTGCTACTGGAAGGAAAAAAATTTTTTGTTTTGACTATGGCAGACCAACACGGCTACCTATCTGCAACTGATATTTTACTGTATTTTTGGTTTCTATGGAAGCCGCCCAGAGTGGCTGGGGAGGCCCAGCCAGATAGGCGGGGTATAAATAAATTATTATTATTATTATTATTATTATTATTATTATTATTATTATTATGAGAAACACTGCTTGAAAGGATTATTTGCATTCACAAAGGTTCATGCCGACACTATTTGCATCTGGCTGCAGGTCACCAAATTCTGCTTCCTTTATTTCTCCAATGCCTTCATTGTGTCACCTGCTTATTAATTACAGAATTGCAGAATTGGAGGGGACCCCCATGGTCATCTAGTCCAACCCCTGCATTGCTGGAATCTCAACACGCAGTTCCCCCATCCAGTTTGAAACCATACCGGACACTGCTTAGCTTTGCAAACTCTAAAGCAGTTTTACTGCTGCAGCTTGTGGCGCAATTATCACAGGAAGGTAGGAAGTTGCCTTATAGCCAGACCAATGGCCCATCTAGCTCAGTACAGTCTACACTGAACGGCAGCAGCTCTCCAGAGTTTCAGGACAGGGGATCTGGAGATGCAGAGGATCGGAGCTGGAACCTTCTGTGTGTTGCACCACTGAGCCATGGAACTCCCCTTAAAGGAAGCAACCTTACACTGTGTTGGGCCATTGGTCAATTTAGCTCAGGATCTCTGTCACTGATTTGTGGTGGTTCTTGGGGGGTTTCAAGAAGGGGCACTCTCAGCCCTACCTAGAGATGGTATTGGGGATTGAATCAAAGACCTTCTGCATTCAAAGCAGGGGCTCTGCCACTGAGCTATAGTGATTCTTCAACATCAACTTCGTCGGACTGGTCATGTTTTGCGGATGCCTGATTATCGTCTTCCAAAGCAACTACAGTCATACCTTGGGTTACAGACGCTTCAGGTTGTGTTTTTTCAGGTTATGGACCTGCCAAAACCCGGACGTACTGGAACGGGTTACTTCCGGGTTTTGGGGATCACGCACGTGCAGAAGCACTAAATCGCACTTTGCACATGTGCAGAAGCGCCAAATCGCAACCCGCGCGTGCGCAGGCGCGCTGCTGCGGGTTGTAAACGTGCATCCCGCATGGATCATGTTCGCAACACGTGCGTCCACTGTACTCTACTTAAAAATGGACTACTTAATAATTGCTTAAAAATGGAAAGCGTAATGCTGGTGGTCAACAAAAGAGGTTTAAAACTCTCTCAAGGCAAATCTAAAAAAAAATCTGCTATAAGCACCAACAAGAAGAAGAAGAAGAAGAAGAAGAAGAAGAAGAGTTTGGATTTGATATCCCGCCTTTCACTCCCTTTAAGGAGTCTCAAAGCGGCTAACATTCTCCTTTCCCTTCCTCCCCCACAACAAACACTCTGTGAGGTGAGTGAGGCTGAGAGACTTCAGAGAAGTGTGACTAGCCCAAGGTCACCCAGCAGCTGCATGCGGAGGAGCAGAGACGCGAACCTGGTTCCCCAGATTACGAGTCTATCGCTCTTAACCACTACACCACACTGGCCTGGGAAACACTGGCCTGCGAGTGCTGCAACTGGAGAACAGCCTTTGCCAAAGGTGTCATGGACTTTGAAGACACTCGAACTCAGGACGAAAGGTAGAAACGTGCTAAGAGGAAGGTACGCTCGGCAAACCCTCACCATGATCAACTCCCGCCTGGAAACCTATGTCTGCACTGTGGAAGGGCGTGTGGTTCCAGAATTGGCCTCCACAGTCACTTACGGACTCACTGCTAAAACCCTGTTTTGGAAGACAATCTTACTCGGCTACAAGTGATCGCCAAAGAAGTAGAAGTTGTTTCCCAAATGAAGGCCAGTGTGGACACCACAGTTTCTCCCTCCCCTTTAGAACCCATTCAGAAGGGGAAATGGGGGGGGGAGGTTGGGGGGCTCTCACCTGGCTTGCCACATCTCTTCGTTTGCCACTAACTCCCATGAAGATGAATCAAACCTTTAAGAAGTGAACAACAGGAGCTGATTAACTGGATCATCAGACATGAAAAGGTCACAGAGAGACTGAGAGTATTAAACAGGGTCACGCTGTACAAACACTGGAATCTGGCGCTCAAAGACATTCTGCTTCGGGGACAGCAGAATTCTGTGGGGCGCCTGAATCATGGGATGTCAAGCGCATTTGCACACCGTGTCTCATTCTGCAAAGCATTCTGGTTATGATGGAAGAGCAAAGAGCGGGACAAAAAAACACCCCTCCCTCTAATTCTTATTTAGTTGCCACTCCAGCTCCTGAGATTTCTGCAAGCACAATCCACGTCCCCACAGGCATATCTTCACAATCAGAAGGACTAGAAGCTTGATTTTTAAAAATGCCTTTAATGTTTTGCCCGTGACATAGCCCTGTGGATGTTGCTGGGCTACAATTTCCATCACCCTTGACCACTGGACCATGCTCGCTGGGGCTGATGGGAATTGTAGTCCAAAGCTCCTGGGGAAGTCTGTATTTTTCGCTCCATTAAGACGCACCTGACCATAAGATGCCCCTAGTTTTTAGAGGAGGAAAGGAGGAAAGCCCCTTTTTTGAGGATCAGCTCAAAGTTGTGCAGCTTCTTTTGCAAAGGGGAAAAGCCCCAGGTTTTTGAGGATCAGCTCAAAGCTTACTTTGCAAGGGGGGGAAATCCTGTTTTTATGGGGTTCAACTCACAGTTCTGCAGCTTCTTTAGGAAAGGAAAGGGAGCTGTTTCTACACTTTCCAGACAGATAATCTAAGCAGCCAGTCACATGTCGCTGGGGAAACAAAGAGCCTCCTTCTGCAGAACATTCAACAGTGGAGGCCTGGGCAAGGGTTCAGGGCCGGAAAGGGAGCCAGCGACCAACCACACACTCACTCCATAAGATGCACAGACATTTCTCCTTTTTAGGAGGGAAAAGGTGTGTCTTGTGGAGCGAAAAATACGGTATAAGCCACCACACACACCATTTCTGAGACCAACACCATGGCTCAAGAGCCAAGGAAGATTGGGGGCAACTAGGCTGGATGTAACTGCATCCAAGTTCCTCATCCAGGTTTGCAAACTTTCAAACCCAGCCACCAGTTTTGCTGTTCTCACCTCCCATATTCCTCGCTCCAGTTGTAGAGGTTTCTGGTTCTCTCGATCCACTCTCCGGGGTCGAAGGGGGTTTCCGAAGGCACCAGCTTCTCGCAGGAGCCCCACGGCCAAAGGGAGTGGCTTTTCTTCCAGGTGGGGTCACCTTCGTGGAGCCCAATGCAGACAAAGGTTTCTTTGCTGTTGCAAACAAGCCACACACAAAAACAAAAAACAAAATACAAATGGGAAACTAGAGCTGCAAAAGAAATCATCACCACCAATATTATCAATATCATCAGTATGCAGATGACATCCAGCTCTACCTCTCCTTTAAATCAGAACCAGTGAAGGCGGTGAAGGTCCTGTGTGAGTGTCTGGAGGCGGTTGGAGAATGGATGGCGGCTAACGGACTGAGGTTGAATCCTGACAAGGCAGAAGTACTGTTTTTGGGGGGACAGGGGGCGGGCTGGTGTGGGGGATTCCCTGGTCCTGAATGGGATAACTGTGGCCCTGAAGGGCCAGGTGCGCAGCCTCAGAGTCATTTTGGACTCACAGCTGTCCATGGAGGCGCAGGTTAATTCTGTGTCCAGGGTGGCTGTCTACCAGCTCCACCTGGTACGCAGGCTAAGACCCTACCTGCCCGCCGACTGTCTCGCCAGAGTGGTGCATGCTCTGGTTATCTCCCGCTTGGACTACTGCAATGCGCTCTACATGGGGCTACCTTTGAAGGTGACCCGGAAACTGCAATTAATCCAGAATGCGGCAGCTAGACTGGTGACTGGGAGTGGCCGCCGGGACCACATAACACCGGTCCTGAGAGATCTGCATTGGCTCCCAGTACGTTTCCAAGCACAATTCAAAGTGTTGGTGCTGACCTTTAAAGCCCTAAACGGCCTCGGTCCTGTATACCTGAAGGAGCGTCTCCACCCCTATCGTTCAGCCCGGACACTGAGATCCAGCGCCGAGGGCCTTCTGGCGGTTCCCTCATTGTGAGAAGTGAGATTACAGGGAACGAGACAGAGGGCCTTCTCGGTAGTGGCGCCCACCCTGTGGAACACCCTCCCTTCAGATGTGAAGGAAATAAGCAGCTATCCTATCTTTAAAAGACATCTGAAGGCAGCCCTGTTCAGGGAAGCTTTTAATATTTAACGCTGTATTGTTTTTAGTACTTGATTGGGAGCTGCCCAGAGTGGCTGGGGAAACTCAGCCAGATGGGCGGGGTATAAATAATAAATTATTATTATTATTATTATTATTATTATTATTACTATTATTATTTAATTTACATTCAAGATTGGATTTACTGCAACGCACTCTGTTAAAGCAGCAATTTAAACATTCACAACAGGGAGTTAAAGTTAAGAGAACAGGGGGAACGCTAGTCTAAAATGGGTACTTTAAGAGCCGGCAGAATGCCAATACTGATGGAGGCCTCTCATATGTCAACAATGTAGCTTGGTTCGGGGTAACAAGGAAACCACCACATGCAGAAGGCAGAGTTTAACAATTAAAACTGTTAAGAGAGTGATTAATTAGGCTAGACTTCCCACAGCAATTTAGAATCTGTGGAGAAGACGTTGCTGGACTAGAGAAATCTTTAGTCTGCTCTCACCATGAAATTAAAGACTCAGGGGACCTTGCAGGTCATGTGTTCCAACAGTGTATACAACCGACACCCACCTTCCTGTAACTTACGGTCACTCTGGAGCAACACAGAACATATATTTTGCCTTCTGCTGTGCAATAAAAAGGTGTACCATTTCAGGATCACTGGGGAATGCAGAGAGGGTAGAGAGACAATTTGCCAGGTACTCTGGTCACATTCTGGCTTCAACGGCCAAAACTCAACACTTTGAACTGAGCTCAGAAACAGACTGGTAACCAATATGTACAGGAAACTAGGCAGAGGACCTTCCTGGTAGTGGCGCCCACCCTGTGGAACACCCTCCCATCAGATGTCAAAAGAAATAAACTACTATCTGACATTTAGAAGACATCTGAAGGCAGCCCTGTTTAGCGAAGTTTTTAATGACTGATGTTTTAATGTATTTTTAACCTTCTGCTGGAAGCCGCCCAGAGAGGCTGGGGAGTCCCAGATGGATGGGCCAAGTAGAAATAAATAATAATAATAATAATAATAATAATAATAATAATAATAATAATATCAATAGTTTTGTTGTAACCCACCCTGGGACATTAGGGTGAAGGCAGGTGATGAATTATAATCACAACAAAAACATGTGTGTGCTCAACATATATACATACACACACACAACACACACCTAAACCCATTCTTGATGTAAACATGACTGTTCAGGAGGAAAGCTGTACTTTGGATTGCAGGTTCAGACGCTATAGAAAGCAAGCGTGGTTAGCCCAGGAAGAATCAGAGCTTTATGTGTGGTGACACCAGAAGTCTACTTTGTATTTAAAAAAATTTTTTGCTGCTGCTATCAAACTTGGGGTGGGTGGGTAGTTTTTGGGGACACACAAAAACACTTAGGTGGTCCCAATAAGGGTCCCAGGTGGGAGATTAGCCTCCCCTAACACAGAGCAATTTGAGAATGCAACTGATGCACTTTTTATGAGAAAAAGGAATGCCATTATGTGAACAGGAATGCTTACTGTTTATTTACTTTGAGAAAGTGATGGAGATTAAATGTGGTCGTCCCATCGGGCAGCGTCCCTTCCAGAGGATTCCACCGGTTCCCAGGAAAAATGACGCCAGGCAAATGTTTTGACATCTTCAGTAAGTACCAGTGGTAAGTCATCATCTAGGGCAGGCAAGAAGAGATGAAATTAAAGACAAGGCCTGTGGGCTTCTCCAACCCGAAGCACCATCGATGTAAATAAACATACCTAAAACCTGACACTAAGGCTGCTGTGATGGCCTGGGATTCGGACTCGGATGCTGAACCTGAGGGATCCCAGCCTGCACAGGATTCCCCGCCTCCAGGACCAGCTGAGCCGGGGCTGGGGCTTGAGCCTGAAGGGTCCTCACCTGTGCTGGATCCTCAGGTGCAGGCACCAGCTGAGTCTGCTCTGGCTCCTGAGGTGATGGAGGACCCATTGCCTGCAGGTGCTCCACTCTCAGCCCCGTCAGAAGAAGCTGAGGTTGCCTTTGGATCCGATAACCCTCCAGCCTCTCCTGAGCTGCAGAGGCTCAGGGCAGAGAGGCGGAGGGAACTAAGTTCCTGCAGGAGGAGTGATCGCCTCCAGGCCAGGAGAGGCGAGTCACCAGAGGATCGGTGCTTTCCCATAGAAGGTAACGCAAAACGGATTAATCCGTTGCAGACTTTTAAAAACAACCCCTAAAACATTGTATCTCACTATTAATATACTTCTTCTTAATTGTATTTCAGTTCAACAATTACTTTGATAAAATACATTTTTTTGTTATGCCCAAATGGCTTTAGATACCTATTAGGTCCATGAATTCCCATATAGCATATATTCAACACAAAAACCAGTGACAATTTGTTGTTGACAAAGGACAGCTAGAGATATAAAGAAGGGCCCCATTACCTTCAGGAGCTGAGGGCCTCATCAAACCTAAATCCGGGCCTGGCCAGGAGTGTCACCTGCCTGACCTGAAACTCTGGTTTAAACTGCTCTTGGCACCAGCAAGACTGAGCTACGTGGACCAACGTCTGGCCAGCACAGCGGCTTCTCGTGTTTCCCTGCCTTGCAAGGAACTGTCATCTCACACTCTGTAAAGCATGCAAACCTCGCTTTCCACCTACTTCTTGGTCCACCAAGGTAACGTCAGGTCTCATTCCCTCACAATAATGGAGGTAACGGAGAGAATTGCCGGGCAAGTCCCCTCTCAGCAGGACGATGGCATCCGGAGGCATGGAGGACAAAAGGTTCCTCGCAAAGCGGTCGACGACGTAGTTGCGGCTTTGGTCGCAGATGCTGGGCGGAAAGAGATAATGGGAAAGAAAAGGGAAAGCTGTTTTGTGTTGCTTTTAGTCCATCCCCAAGTAGCTCAGCTAGATAAACAGGAGTGGGAGACACAGCGTGGCTTTGAATCCCAGGATTTGTAGCATTTGCAAACCCTTCCAAGAGTAATGACAGGCCACCGGGCAGCTTAATGTTTGTTTATTAAGGACCTGACATTCTCTACATGCAATGCAATAATAATAATAATAATAATAATAATAATAATAATAATAATAAATATTTTTTAATTTATACCCCGCCTTTCCACGGTTCAAAAACCGGGCTCAGGGCGGCTAACAACAAATTTAAAACACTTAATTATAAAAGCAGCATAAAATATAGTATAAAAACATGAATATCAATAAAATTCAAAAATAAAAACTCAGATAATCCCCAGGGCTAGCTGGAGGCCAGGGGAGAATTAGCTGTGGGGTCTCAGAGCGGGTGATCTTCATAAAAGGGGAGGGGGAGGGAAGGGAAATAAAAGATCAGGCTGAATTCAAATTAAAGGCCAGGTGGAATAGCTCTGTCTTACAGGCCCGACGGAAGGAGGTTAAATTCTGAAGGGCCCTGGTCTCGTGGGACAGAGCGTTCCACCAGGTTGGAGCCATCACTGAAAAGGCCCTGCCCTGGTGGAGGATAGTCTGACTTCCTTAGGGCCCGGGACCTCTAAACTATGGTTATTCATAGACCTTAAGGTCCTCTGCGGGGCAGACCAGGGGAGGTGGTCCCATAGAAAAATGACGCAGGCCCTGCCCTCAGGCGTATTATCTGTAAGAGGCAAGGAAAAAGGAATGTGGAGGGCAGAGGAAGAGAAATTTACAAAACTTCCCTGACAATAATTTCCATAAGAATATATAAAGAGTCTGCAGGATCAGGTCAATGGCCATTCTGGTCTAGCATCCTGTTCCCACAATGGCTGAACAGTTGCCTGTGGCAAACCAAGAGGCGGGATTCGAACTCAAGAGCAGCACTCTCCCCTCCTGTGGCTTCCAGAAACTGGCATTCAGAATCATTGCTGCCTCCAGCAGTGGAGGGCAAAGCATAGCCATCATGGCTGGTATCCATCAACAGCCCTCTCCCCCATGAATTTGTCTAGCCCTGGTGATCATCTAATGTTTATTGGATGGATTTCCCCCCTAAATTGATTTTTTAATCCTGGATTTATTGTTATTCACGTTTTATACTGTATTTTATGCTGTTTTTTTGTTGCATCAATTAAGTGTTTTAAATTTGTTGTTAGCCGCCCTGAGCCCGGTTTTCTGAACCGGGAAGGGAGGGGTATAAATAAAAATTTATTATTATTATTATTATTATTATTATTATTATTATTATTATTAAAGCCAAGCAAATTGGTGGGCAACACTACTGAATTAATTGTGGGGTGTATCTTAATTTATTGATCCATTTGTTTTATGCATTGTATGATGTTAGCCGTTCTGAGCCTGGCTTTGGCGGGGGGGCCGGGATATAAATACTATTATTATTATTATTATTATTATTATTATTATTATTATTATTATTATTATTTCCTTTGGCAAAGGAGTTTGCAAAAGAACAAGGCTCTACATCCCTTCAGAAGGCAGAGATGAACTTGACCGATGAATGGAGGACTTGTTGGAGTCGATCTTGCATCAGGTCCAGCCAGCATCTGATGTTGGGAGTTGCATTTAATACATAGGGAGTGGTAAAGATTCCCTGGCCTAAATAGAGCAGCAGACGGCATTCAGCAGACGGCAGCTTTGGATGGTCAATGGCGGAACTAGTTTTGATGCCCTGATGCAGGGCTGGGTTTAGGTTTGATGAGGCTCTAAGCTACTGAAGGTACAGTGGTACCTCGCAAGACGAATGCCTTGCAAGAGGAAAAACTCGCAAGACGAAAGGGTTTTTGGTTTTTTGAGTTGCTTTGCAAGACGAATTTCCCTATGGGCTTGCTTTGCAAGACGAAAACGTCTTGCAAGTTTGTTTCCTTTTTCTTAAAACCGTTAATACCCAGGGTGCATTGCTTGAAGAGGTGCAGTTGCACGCGGTGTGGTAGCCTTTTTTGAGGTTTTTGAAGACTTTGGTGATTTTTGAAGCTTTTCCAAAACTTCTTTTGAAACCGTGCTTCGCAAGACGAAAAATTTGCAAGACGAAAAAACTCGCAGAACGAATTAATTTCGTCTTGCGAGGCACCACTGTACTGGGGCCCTTGATATGTCCAGCTGTCCTTTGCCAACAACAAATTGTCACTGTTCTTTGGGTTGAATATTTGCTATATGGTAATTTATGGACCTAATGGGTATCTCAAGCCATTTGCACATAACAAAATATGTATTTTATCAAAGTAATTGTTGAACTGAAATACAATTAAGAAGAAGTATATAAATAGTGGACGGATGTGGGTGGTGGGTTAAACCACAGAGCCTAGGACTTGCCGATCAGAAGGTCGGCGGTTCGAATCCCCGTGACGGGGTGAGCTCCCGTTGCTCGGTCCCTGCTCCTGCCAACCTAGCAGTTCGAAAGCACATCAAAGTGCAAGTAGATAAATAGGTACCGCTTCGACGGGAAGGTAAACGGCGTTTCCGTGCGCTGCTCTGGTTCGCCAGAAGCGGCTTAGTCATGCTGGCCACATGACCCGGAAGCTGTACGCCAGCTCCCTCGGCCAATAAAGCAAAATGAGCGCCGCAACCCCAGAGTCATCCGCGACTGGACCTAATGGTCAGGGGTCCCTTTACCTTTTTATATTAATAGTGAAATACAATTAAGAAGAAGTACAGGGTGAGTCTTTTAAAAGAGGCCCCGTGGAACATGTGTCCTCTGTATCCACGGGCCTCACCCTGTATATTAATAGTAAAATAATTATTAAGCTCTAACTTTAAGTGATTTTTTATTCATAGCAAACTTCATAATGCAAACACATTGGCAGTTGGCAATAACAAAAGTTCCTTTAGAAACAAAATTTACAAAGACTCATAATTTGGGGGGGGGGCCAAGAGAGTGGGGCCCTAAGCTATAGCTTGTTTAGCTTATACGTAAATCCGGCACTGCCTTGATGCAGCGTTTTTGCTAAGATCCCAGGTGGCACGTTTTTAGAAGATGCTCCCATCCTGCCCAAGCAGTGTGAAGTCTTAAAGGGTTCTAAGCAAGAGCTAGCGTAGCAAGATGATTGGACTACAAGCAGGGAGACCTGGGTTCAAATCCACGCTAGGCCCTGTATACCTGAAGGAGCGTCTCCACATTCATCATTTAGCCTGGACTCTGAGGTCCAGCTCCAAGGGCCTTCTGGTGGTTCCCTCACTGCGAGACATGAAGCTACAGAGAACTAGGCAGAGGGCCTTCTCGGTAGTGGCCCCCACCCTGTGGAACGCCCTCCCGTTGGATGTCAAACAGATAAACAACTATATGACTTTTAGAAGACATCTGAAGGCAGCTCTCTGTACAGTATATGGAAGTTTTTAATGGTTGATGTTTCATTGTGAATACAGTGCTACCTTGGGTTACATACGCTTCAGGTTACAGACTCCGCTAACCCAGAAATAGTACCTCGGGTTAAGAACTTTGCTTCACGATGAGAACAGAAATCATGCTCTGGCGGCGCGGTGGCAGCAGGAGGCCCCATTAGCTAAAGTGGTGCTTCTGGTTAAGAACCATTTCAGGTTAAGAACGGACCTCCGGAACGAATTAAGTAGTTAACTCGAGGTACCACTGTGTTTTGTTGGGAGCTGACTAGAGTGGCTGGGTACGAATAAAAGAATAACAAATAACTAGTAATAGTAGTAGTAGTAGTAGTAGTAGTAATAATAGTAATCATAGAGTTGGAATAGACCACAAGGGCCATCGAGTCCAACCCCCTGCCAAGCAGGAAACACCATCAGAGCACTCCTGACATATGGTTGTCAAGCCTCTGCTTAAAGACCTCAAAAGAAGGAGACTCCACCACACTCCTTGGCAGCAAATTCCACTGTCGAACAGCTCTTACTGTCAGGAAGTTCTTCCTAATGTTTAGGTGGAATCTTCTTTCTTGTAGTTTGGATCCATTGCTCCATGTCCGCTTCTCTGGAGCAGCAGAAAACAACCTTTCTCCCTCCTCTATATGACATCCTTTTATATATTTGAACATGGCTATCATATCACCCCTTAACCTCCTCTTCTCCAGGCTAAACATGCCCAGCTCCCTTAGCCGTTCCTCATAAGGCATCGTTTCCAGGCCTTTGACCATTTTGGTTGCCCTCCTCTGGACACGTTCCAGTTTGTCAGTGTCCTTCTTGAACTGTGGTGCCCAGAACTGGACACAGTACTCCAGGTGAGGTCTGACCAGAGCAGAATACAGTGGCACTATTACTTCCCTTGATCTAGATGCTATACTCCTATTGATGCAGCCCAGAATTGCATTGGCTAATAAGTAGGCTAATTGCTATCTTTCAGCCTAACCTATCTGGCAGGGGTGTTGTGAGTAGGGACATCAGACAATTTCAATGGAAATGGAAGGGGAAATGGCAGATGTTTGCTTACACGTCCCATGTCCTGAACGGAAATCAAACCAGTTCAGGATTTGTTGTTGTTCCAGCTCCTTCTGATATGCAACCGATTACATCTCGCTCCCTGTTTGCATTCTCTTTCCTTTGCACAAGGTGGAATGACATGTAGCAGCGGGGCACCGAGATGAATAACGTAGCATTTGGCAAAAGGCGAACTGCAGTGGAACGGAAGCGGCGCTGCATGCGATGGATACAAGGCAGAACAGAAGACGAAGCCTCCTTACAACACGAGTTGCGTGGCTAAATAAGGAAGCGAGAAGAAGGTGTGGCTGCCCTGAACCACTTGAGGGAACAGTGGGAAATGAACACGACACTAATTGGACTTTTAAGCACACTCTGCAAAGCTGAACCCACTGTGCTCTTTCTTGCAGTTACCTGTAATTAGAGTAGATTTGCCCAGTAACCAGAACGGCAGCAAGAAGCCATTCCAGGCACCGAAGCACTCGGCTGTTTCCAGCCAACCCCTCTGCAAAAGAGAAAAGCGAGGAGAAACCGAGGCCGGCTAGAACAGCAACCACCGCATTGCTCTGCATCCAGAATCGCTCGACCTGCAGAAGGACAGACAGACAGCATTTCCCAAATTGCATAGAAATGTGATGGGTATTAGACTCATAGAAATGCAGAGTTGGAAGGGACTACGGGGGTCATCTAGTCCAACCGCCTGCAATGCAGGAATCTTTTGCCCAATGTGGGGCTCATGCTCCACCAACTGAGCTATCCTAGGTATCATAGGTAAAGGTAAAGGGACCCCTGACCATTAGGTCCAGTCGTGACTGACTCTGGGGTTGCGGCGCTCATCTCGCTTTACAGGCCAAGGGAGCCGGTGTATAGCTTCCGGGTCATGTGACAAGCATGACTAAGCCGCTTCTGGCAAACCAGAGCACCACACGGAAAGACTGTTTACCTTCCCGCTGGAGCAGTACCTATTTATCTACTTGCACTTTGACGTGCTTTCAAATTGCTAGGTTGGCAAGAGCAGGGACCGAGCAATGGGCACTCACCCCATCACGGGGATTCGAACCGCCGACCTTCTGATCGGCAAGTCCTAGGCTCTGTGGTTTAACCGACAGCGCCACCCACGTCCCAGGTATCATAGTAAGGATATATTAATTATAACTGATTCTCTAGAGACCCGTGTGTTTGGATTAACACAAAATGGCTTGTGCCTGTTTTGAAAATGCAGGGCTTGCACCTAAAGAGACCCAGTAGTGGAGTTTAAATCTCACTGTTAGGCAGATTTACTGATGCCTAAGAATAGGTTTTTAAACCTTTTTAATACATCCCAGCTCTTAAGGCACCTGGCCTTAAGACCACAGACTGCAAGGTAAGTTTAAAATGTTTTACTTACAGTCGCTAGGTCTCAGAGTTGAATTTTCCTTAGTAGCAACAATAAAATGCAGGTAAATGTGCTTAGCTGAAATATATACAGCAAAGCAGCCTCAGATACATATGAGAGGCAGAGAACAAAGTTGATGTATTTCTGCTTCCTTGCTTGCAGAGTGATAGAGAGACAGAGAAAGGAACAGGAAACAAGGCTTACTTCCTCCCTCCTTGGAGAAGAAGGGATGTGACATCACAGAGGCTACTCTAGTAATTGAGAACTCTGTGGTCCTTAACCCCTTCACATACTACCTAGCACTGTTAGGTTTGACTGCGAATCTCCCACATAATGCATGTTTGCAAAACACTTTTTAGCTTTGGTAAATATAGACCTGGGAGATTGTCTTTCGATTTTCCAAAATCTAGAGGAAGGGTCACAGCTCACTGGCAGAGCATGTGCAGAAAGCCCGAGGTTCAATTCCTAGCATCACCAGCAAAGAAGGTAATCTCTGTGTGGGACAGGTGGAATTTTCAGGTTTAAATTTTAGTTGCATGTAATTTTAGTTACAGCCTGGCATCTTTTTTCATTTTGCCAGTTTATAAGGAGCAGGTATAAAACAATAAAAACAAGGGAACACATCAACATTATAGAAAAAAGAGAAAAGTATAATGTATGCTGAAAACTATTAGGTTTCCTCCAGTCCTCAACAAAGTCAAGCAGAGATACAACACTCGTGTCCATAACATGCTTTCTGCGAAAAAGGGAAGGAACCAAGAGTTGATGAATACTATAAATTTAATCAGTCTCATTATCTGAGATATCACTATCAGTTTCTCTTTTGGCTTCTTCGTATTTGTCACCATATCTATCACAGACTTTCTAAAAGCCGAAAGTTTGCCCAGATTGAAACAAACTTCTACATCCTTTCACATGTCACAGTGCTTTTCCTTTTTCATTCTTTTCCAGAAACAACCCCCCCCCAAAGAAATGGGCTTTAGGGGGAAATGGAAAAATACTTTCTTCCCCCTGAACTTTTCTCTCCCTCCCCCAGACATTCATCTCTCTGCTCAGATATCGCAGAGCAATTTCTAAATCCTGAAATAAGCTTTAAATTAAATTAAAACCATGTTTTGTTTTGTTTGTTTTTTTAAAAAAACACATAAATAGCAACCTTGAAAGCAAACATACCACTCCTTTAAACAGCGGCTTTGAAATATCCAGATTTGCTCTCCAAGCAAAGAAAAACGAATAGGCGAGGAGCATTGAAGTGAACAGCCAGACTAAATTTGGCTTCTCCACCTTGGGCCTAGGAGAGGGGAGAGAGACTGCGATTAAGAGAGTGATTAAGGTGGAAAAATGCAAAAGACAAAACTGCGTTTTAATTGAAGAACGGCAGAAGATGCAGCACACACAACTAACATCACGAAAGGTACATCAGAGATGTGATTCCAAAGAAAGCCAGGCGAAAGGTGGTTGCCGTTGGCTTTAATCAGTATTTTTAATGTGATCGTTAAAACTACACTTCAAACAAGGTTCCCAGGGTGGAATTCAAAGACTGCAGTGAAATAATCAGCTTGTTGTTGTTGTTTAGTCGTTTAGTCATGTCTGACTCTTCGTGACCCCATGGACCAGAGCATGCCAGGCACTTCTGTCTTCCACTGCCTCCCGCAGTTTGGTCAAACTCATGCTGGTAGCTTCGAGAACACTATCCAACCATCTCGTCCTCTGTCGTACCCTTCTCCTTGTGCCCTCCATCTTTCCCAACATCAAGGTCTTTTCCAGGGAGTCTTCTCTTCTCATGAGGTGGCCAAAGTATTGGAGCCTCAGCTTCAGGATCTGTCCTTCCAGTGAGCACTCAGGGCTGATTTCCTTCAGAATGGATAGGTTGGATCTTCTTGCAGTCCATGGGACTCTCAAGAGTCTCCTCCAGCACCATAATTCAAAAGCATCAATTCTTCGGCGATCAGCCTTCTTTATAGTCCAGCTCTCACTTCCGTACATCACTACTGGGAAAACCATAGCTTTTACAATACGGATCTTTGTTGGCAAGGTGATGTCTCTGCTTTTTAAGATGCTGTCTAGGTTTGTCATTGCTTTTCTCCTAAGAAGCAGGCGTCTTTTAATTTTGTGGCTGCTGTCACCATCTGCAGTGATCATGGAGCCCAAGAAAGTAAAATCTCTCACTGCCTCCATTTCTTCCCCTTCTATTTGCCAGGAGGTGATGGGACCAGTGGCCATGATCTTCGTTTTTTTGATGTTGAGCTTCAGACCATATTTTGCGCTCTCCTCTTTCACCCTCATTAAAAGGTTCTTTAATTCCTCCTCACTTTCTGCCATCAAGGTTGTGTCATCTGCATATCTGAGGTTGTTGATATTTCTTCCGGCAATCTTAATTCCAGCTAGGGATTCATCCAGCCCAGCCTTTCGCATGATGAATTCTGCATATAAGTTAAATAAGCAGGGAGACAATATACAGCCTTGTCGTACTCCTTTCCCAATTTTGAACCAATCAGTTGTTCCATATCCAGTTCTAACTGTAGCTTCTTGTCCCACATAGAGATTTCTCAGGAGACAGATGAGGTGATCAGGGACTCCCATTTCTTTAAGAACTTGCCATAGTTTGCTGTGGTCGACACAGTCAAAGGCTTTTGCATAGTCAATGAAGCAGAAGTAGATGTCTTTCTGCAACTCTCTAGCTTTCTCCATAATCCAGCACATGTTTGCAATTTGGTCTCTGGTTCCTCTGCCCCTTCGAAATCCAGCTTGCACTTCTGGGAGTTCTCGGTCCACATACTGCTTGAGCCTGCCTTGTAGAATTTTAAGCATAACCTTGCTAGCGTGTGAAATGAGTGCAATTGTGCGGTAGTTGGAGCATTCTTTGGCACTGCCCTTCTTTGGGATTGGGATGTAGACTGATCTTCTCCAATCCTCTGGCCACTGCTGAGTTTTCCACACTTGCTGACATATTGAGTGTAGCACCTTAACAGCATCATCTTTTAAAATTTTAAATAGTTCAGCTGGAATACCATCACTTCCACTGGCCTTGTTATTTGTAGTGCTTTCTAAGGCCCATTTGACTTCGCTCTCCAGAATGTCTGGCTCAAGGTCAGCAACCACACTACCTGGGGTGTACAAGCCATCCATATCTTTTTGGTATAATTCCTCTGTGTATTCTTGCCACCTCTTCTTGATGTCTTCTGCTTCTGTTAGGTCCTCTCCACTTTTGTCCTTTATTATGGTAATCTTTGTACGAAATGTTCCTTTCATATCTCCAATTTTCTTGAACAGATCTCTGGTTCTTCCCATTCTGTTGTTTTCCTCTATTTCTTTGCATTGCTCGTTTAAGAAGGCCTTCTTGTCTCTCCTTGCTATTTTTTGGAAATCTGCATTCAATTTCCTGTATCTTTCACTATCTCCCTCGCATTTTGCTTGCCTTCTCTCCCCCGCTATTTGTAAGGCCTCGTTGGACAGCCAATTTGCTTTCTTGCATTTCCATTTCATTGGGATGGTTTTCGTTGCTGCCTCCTGTATAATGTTGTGAGCCTCCATCCATAGCTCTTCAGGCACTCTGTCCAGCAAATCTAAATCCTTAAACCTGTTCCTCACTTCCACTGTGTATTCATAAGGGATTTGATTTAGATTGTATCTTACCAGTCCAGTGGTTTTTCCTACTTTCTTCAGTTTAAGCTTGAATTTTGCTATAAGAAGCTGATGATCTGAGCCACAGTCAGCTCCAGGTCTTGTTTTTGCTGACTGTATAGAGCTTCTCCATCTTTGGCTGCAGAGAATATAATCATTCTGATTTCGATGCTGCCCATCTGGTGATGTCCATGTGTAGAGTCGTCTCTTGTGTTGTTGGAAAAGTGTGTTTGTGATGACCAGCTTGTTCTCTTGACAGAACTCTATTAGCCTTTGCCCTGCTTCGTTTTGATCTGCAAGGCCAAACTTGCCAGTTGTTCCTTTTATCTCTTGATTCCCTACTTTAGCATTCCAATCCCCTATAATGAGAAGAACATCCTTCTTTGGTGTCACTTCTATAAGGTGTTGTAAGTCTTCATAGAATTGGTCAATTTCAGTTTCTTCAGCACCAGTGGTTGGTGCATAAACTTGGATTACTGTGATGTTCAAAGGTCTGCCTTGGATTCGTATCGAGATCATTCTATCATTTTTGAGATTGCTTCCCAGTACAGCTTTCGCCACTCTTTTGTTGACTATGAGGGCCACTCCATTTCTTTTGCAGGTTTCTTGCCCACAGTAGTAGATATAATGGTCATCCGAACTGAATTCGCCCATTCCTGTCCATTTTAGTTCACTGATGCCCAGGATGTCAATATTTATTCTTGCCATCTCATTTTTGACCACCTCCAACTTACCCAGGTTCATGGTTCTTACATTCCAGGTTCCTATGCAATATTTTTCTTTACAGCATTGGACTTTCCTTTCGCTTCCAGGCATATCCGCAACTGAGCGTCCTTTCAGCTTTGGCCCAGCCGCTTCATCAGCTCTGGATCTACTTGTACTTGCCCTCCGCTCTTCCCCAGTAGCATGTTGGACGCCTTCTGACCTGAGGGGCTCTTCTTCCAGCGTCATAACTTTTATATGCCTGTTGTCTTTGTCCATGGAGTTTTCTTGGCAGGGATACTGGAGTGGCTTGCCAGTTCCTCCTCCAGGTGGATCACGTTTGGTCAAAACTCTCCACTATGACCTGTTCATCTTGGGTGCCCTGCTCAGCATAGTTCATAGCTTCTCTGAGTTATTCAAGCCCCTTTGCCACGGCAAGGCAGTGATCCATGAAGGGGAAATAATCACAGCCATAAAATCACTAATCGGTACAATAAGGGAGCGGTCCAAACGCCCTACGAAGGCATGGATTTTAGTAATGCACAACGGAGGAGGATATGAGAACAACTTTTTGAAGAGTAAACCCACAAACAAAAACTGGCTGCTACCTCACTGCTGCACACAAACACGCGATGATCGCAAGGGCTTGGGTGATGGCGGAGAGCTCCGTCCTCATGTCAGACACTTGGAAACTGCAAAGGCATCAAAAGTCAAAATATTAGTAGTGCAATAGATAAATGCAGGTGTTGCAACAGCCGTCAGATCAATGCATCCACAAATCACGGCAGTACAACCGCTGGCAGAAAAATCACGGGGTCTCAGGAGCCATGGAGTGGAAGTCATGATGTCCTATTCTGACAATTGGGAAGACTAAGTTGATGCAAGAAGGCAGGCTTGTTGCTGGGGCCCTGCATGGCCCACAGTTGACACCTGCCCTGGCCCACCCTTTAAAGACGTATTTTGCCCGAGGTTCCAACGAATATTTGGCCGCTGGTTCCCACGGTGTTTCAGGGTGAAGTGACGCAGCCTGCGTCAAATTCAACTGTGGTTCCCTAGTCGTCTACACCGTCCAATTGCCATATTCATCTGCACATTAAAGGTAAAGGGACCCCTGACCATTAGGTCCAGTTGTGACCGACTCTGGGGTTGCGGCGCTCATTTCACTTAACTGGCCGAGGGAGCCGGCATACAGCTTCTGGGTCATGTGGCCAGCATGACTAAGCCACTTCTGTCGAACCAGAGCAGCACACGGAAACGCCGTTTACCTTCCCGCCGGAGTGGTACCTATTTATCTACTTGCACTTTCATGTGCTTTCGAACTGCCAGGTTGGCAGGAGCAGGGACCGAGCAACGGGAGCTCCCCCCGTCACAGGGATTTGAACCGCTGACCTTCTGATCGGCAAGTCCTAGGCTCTGTGGTTTAACCCACAGCGCCACCCGTGTCCCCATCTGCACATTAGTCCTCTCAAAAATGTGTTTAAAGATTGTTAAACTCGTTTTTTTGAAAAGCATCTTCTTTCAAAACATACATGTCCAACGTTACATCAGTATTTTCATTTTTAAATACAGTGAACGCTCGGGTCGCGAACGTGATCCGTGCGGGATGCATGTTCACAACCCGCAGCGTTTGCACCCTGCAGTGGCGCATCTGCGCATGCGAGGGTTGCGATTCAGTGGTTCTGCGCGTGCACAAAGCACGATTTAGCACTTCTGTGCATGCATGACCGCTGAAACCCGGAAGTAAACCATTCCAGTACTTCCGGGTTTTGGCAGGTCTGCAACCTGAAGGGTTTGTAACCCGAGGTATGACTGTACATTCTGAAACATGTGAAATGTCAAAATGTTTGGGAAGTGCAAGAGACCAGTGGATAATGAAGTTCTGATCTGCACGTCGGTTCCAGGAGGTACGAAGCTGGTCATCTGTATGAGAATTCACGGAGCATCCCTGCCCTGGAACAATGTTATTACACCAGCGATATTGTGGGAAGTCAAAATGCTGCTGCCTGCTGCAGCCGAATAATCCCCAGGGCCTTCTGTGTGGCTGCTCCAAAAATTTGGAGCTCGCTCCCTAGAGAAGCCATCCTGGCTCCCTCCTTGTTATCCTTCTGCCGGCAGATAGAGACCTTTTTATTCCAATGTGCTTTGGGGAACGGACCATTTTTCATGAAAGGGTTGGTGTGCTGTGCTGCTTTTATTAAAATTATTTGTATGATGTGTGTGTATATAATTTTATCAATGTTTAATTGGATTTTAAATGATTTTCCCTATGTTTTTAGCAGCTCCTATTTTTATCAATTGCCTTGAGTCCCTAGCAATGAAAAAGGAAGGGTATACATATAATACACATAACAACAACAACAACAACAACAACAACAACAAAACAGCAAAACAACCAACAACAACAACAACAATAATAATAATTTATTATTTATACCCCGCCCATCAGGCTGGGTTTCCCCAGCCACTCTGGGCGGCTTCCAATAGAATATTAAAATACAACAATCTATTAAACATTAAAAGCTTCCCTAAACAGGGCTGCCTTCAGATGTCTTCTAAAAGTCTGGTAGTCATTTTGCTCTTTGACAGAAGAAGAAGAAGAAGAAGAAGAAGAAGAAGAAGAAGAAGAAGAAGAGGAGGAGGAGGAAGAAGAAGAGGTCATCAATGTAGGATTTTGTTACGAGCCCTCCCAGACGATTCACTTACAGCAATATATCAGCCATACTCGATCCATTCTCTAATTTTGCCTACACAGAAAAGAAAAAAAAACTCAACAAATGCTGCAATAGGTTCCTGCCCTCTTTTTCCAGAGGTTAACCCCAGGATTTTAAATGGAGTCCATCGCTACATATTGTCAGAGGCAACTCCAAGGGCAGAAGTACACTTTATTTTCCCTGTCCTGAATTTGCGAACGTTCAGCTTTGTCGGAGGGTCCCAAGTTCTAGAAAAGGAGAGAGGGGGAAAAATCCCCATGCACTTTCTCCGCACATAAATTTTTGCGCCACTGCCATGTCCTCCCTTATCGCGGACTTTCCTCAGAGTCACTTGGTGCTGGCCCCAGTAACGTAAGGAGAGCCTACAGGATCAGGCCATCTAGTCCTGTTCTCACAGTGGCCAACCAGATGCCTGTGGGAAACCAGGGAGCAGGATTCGAACACAGGACCACCCTCCCCTCCTGCTGTTTCCAGACAATGCTCAGAAGCATTGCTGCCTTCAACTGTGGAGGCAGAGCGGAGCCATCTTGGCTCGCAGCCCTTGATAGATCTCATTTTCATTTTCTGGACCGAATCCACTACCTTTTCGGAAACTGCTAGCAGCTGGATATCAGATGGACACCCCCTGCCCAGGGCACCTCCAATCATAGCTGTCAACTTACAGATTTGAAAATAAGAGACCAGCAGCCTCGAAAATAAGGGATCAGCAGCCAAAATAAGGGATTTTGCAAGCACAGGTATGTTCAACTTCTGAGCCCCTCCAAGCCAAAGGCAGAAAGCCCAGCCAGCAGCCAAACGAAGCCTCAAGCGGTGGTTCCCACAGCGCAGCAGCCCAGCAAAGGGGATGCAGCAAGGAAAACCACCGTCACCTCTCCACTGGGAAGCGCTGAGCAAAGGCGAGTCCCCAGGCAACGTGGCCGATTTGATTGGCACAAGGCATACAAGCTCCACCCCCCAGTCGTTCTTAGACTCCTTATTGGGTGAGCAATGCAGCCAAACAACACAGTTGGAGCCTCCCTCCTTCCTGGCCGGCAGGGAGGGAGGGAGAGGAGCTGCTTCCTTTGAAACCCGGGAAATTTAAGGGACATCATCAATAAGGGACAGCAGCGGGACAGCGCTGGGATAAGGGACTTTCCCGCCAAATAAGGGACGGTTGGCAGCTATGCCTCCAATTCATTGCTTATGTTCAGCCTTCCCCTTCCATTGACACGAGCAGAGCAGAGTGTCACACCGCAGCTGTGACGGCCTCACCGGCCTGCTCATTTTCCCTTCGGAACAAAATAACTACGATTAAGTGGCACGAGGGAGATCGCATTTATTTCTCTAGCTACCAAGCGATTTAGCCACCCCGAAGAAGCAGCACAGGGGCTACGAAACCGCTATTTGAGAAATAACAATTTTTAAAGCTCTTCTGCCACCAGGATCCCAGGCTGTGCGTCTAAAAGATTCGGAACCACACGGACTCAAGATACAGAAGAGAAATCTTGTTCTCTGGAAGAGAGCTCCTCTCTTCGCCCCCCCCAACCCCCGGTTTACCAAATTGAAGGTTCCGTATTCTTCCCTGAGAAGATGGGTCGTAAATCCCTTAAGGGTTGTCTGGTCCCCCCAGGTCCAGCGAGCTTTGTTGAGGTAGGAAGAGGCAGGCAGGTAGAGATATGGCAGGCAGCCAGCCAGGAAGCAGAAAGTCAACTTTAGCATGTGGCCTGGGGTCAATTCCTGCACCAAATAAATAAATAAAATAAAATGTCAAATTGCACAATGGTGATTATTTCGGTTGGGTCGTGCCAGAACTTTGCCATTGGACATCATGGGTTGGGGGGGGGGGAAAGGCAAAGGAAACATATGTATGTATGTATATATATATATATATATATATATATATATATATATATATAAAGACACACAGAGAACTGATCTCTCAATTTGCACGTTAAGTCCCCGCGAAAAGGCGATGTTGAAAACGGCACCATCTCCGTGGATTACTCGGGGGAAATGACATCGCTCTGATCTCTTCTGCATGACAGGATGAGTTTTTAAAGTGAAGCGAATAATATTAGAGGCTCCCCGAAAGATCATGTTTGTGGCGCGTTTCGCCACTGAAACTGTGCCATGGGTGGCGGGAAACGCTGCAATGCGGAGATAAACCACTTTGCAATGATCAGAGTTGGCTGGTTTTCCACCTGCAACCCCCTTCGCCCATAATTAAATTAAATAACTAAGGCTTGTCCCCACCCCACCCCACACAACATGCTCTACGTCAATAGCTTGATCCCATTTATTTTTCTAGCTCTGGAGTGCCAGGACACAGCCGCACAGAAGGATTCAGAAGAGAATGGGTGTATGTCTAACTGTAAAAGACAACGGTTCTGTTTGCATGTCACAGTAAACCATGGTTAACGGTTTACAGATTGTCCTCTCCACTGGGTGAGAGGAACCACAAACCATGGCCTGCAGCTTAGCGTTTAGTCTGAAGCACTGACTATCATTTCTTTTGCTCACACCACAATTAGTAAGTAAAGAACAAATTTTGGCTTTACACTATGGCTTTTTGGGGAGCAGAGGAAACCACAAACCCTGGTTCAGACACCCCACTAAGCCTAACACTGGCAAACCACAGCTTACTGTGACAGGAAAACGCACTTAACAGGGCAACTGAAAAGATTATTGCATTCTTTCTGAGGCTAAAGTTAGACAAGCTCTTGAAGGAAGATGCTTATCAATAACTATTAGCAAAGCAGAACCTCCATGTTCACGGGCAACGGACCTCTGAAAACTGGTTGCATGGTTGTTGTTGTTGTTTTGTTGTTGTTGTTTTTTAAAAAACTGCACTTTAATACATAACAAGCAACCCATTCTAGATTGTAAGGTCCTTGGGAACAGAGACCAATTTTTTGCTGTCTGAAATGATAATAGGGATGATGATGATGATGATGATTTTATTATTTGTCCCCTGTCCATCTGACCGGGTTGTCCCAGCCACTCTGGACAGCTTCCAACAGATATAAAAACATAAGGGCTGTATTTTTATATATGGTTTTAATATGTTAAAAAAAACCTTTCCAAGCAGTGTATAGAAAACTAAAACAACAAATAATGTTACAAAAACACAGAATAAAACCATTAATACTAACGAATAAGGACTATTCCCAGTTCTTTCTCCTTCTGAGACACCTGCCAGCTTCCTGGCTCTCACCCAACACTCCACACATCTATCTTGGCTCTCTCCCAGGACAGAAAAAAATTCACAAAACCACCCCCTCCTCACAATAATGGGGGTTGCTGGAACCAATTGGCAAACCCCCTAACCCTTCACTGTAGGCTTGCTTTTATGGGCAGGTCCCAAGGGGGATAGCACTTCCTCAAACCACCCAGAGAAGTCTTCCATTTTGCACTCGGTCAGTTGTACTGCACGGGACCAGTTCCAAGTTACCTCCTCCAAGCCATTAGAATCTCCTCCTGCAACTTTGGGTGGCAAGCTCTGCCCCTTTCTGCATGCCCAGGTAAAAGGCAAAGGACCCCAGGACAGTTATGTCCAGTCAAAAGCGACTCTGGGTTTACAGCGCTCATCTTGCTTTCAGGCCAAGGGAGCGGCGTTTGTCCACAGACAGCTTTCCGGGCCATGTGGCCAGTAGGACTAAACCACTTCTGGCACAATGAAACACTGTGACGGAAACCAGAGCGCATGGAAATGCTGTTTACTTTCCCACTGGAGTGGTACCTATTTATCTACTTGCACTGGCATGCTTTCAAATTGCTAGGTTGGCAAGAGCTGGTTCAGAGCAACAGGAGCTCACTCCATCGCGGGGATTCGAACCACCGACCTTCCGATCGGGAAGCCCAAGAGGCTCAGTGGTTTAGACTGCAGCGCCACAGAGAGAAGGCTGCGAAGAGTGTCTGGCCATGCTCATCCCTAAACTCTCTCGGCCACCCAAGTCTTCTTTCCAAAGTGCATTGTGGGTACTCACCCTCTCCCTGAGCAAGTAGGAGAAAACCCACAGCGCGACACAAATCACATAGACGACGATGGTGTGCTGGTTGCACAAGCTGAGGCCGCAGCAGAAGGCGCCCGCTTTGCAGATCTGCAAAAAGGAAACGAAAGGAGCATCTAATCGTGGCTTTTTAAATTGGTTTTTCAGAACGTAAGAAGAACATGCTGGATCTGGCTAGTCCAATTTCCTGCTCCCACGGTGACCAACCAGATGCTTGTGGGAATATTTTATTTAGAAATACAATAGTCAGATGGATGGGCTATAAATAAATTGCTGTATTCTTATTAGTACAGTGGTACCTCTAGATACGAACGGGGTCCGTTCCGGAGCCCCATTCGCATCTAGAGGTAAACGTAACTAGTGATGGCACGTCTGCGCACGCGTGCGTCGCTTTTCACCGCTTCTGCGCATGCGCGTGACGTCATTTTGAGCGTCTGTGCATGCGCAAGCGGCAAAACCCGGAAGTAACGCGCTCCGTTACTTCCGGGTTGCCGAGGAGCGCAACTTGAACTCGCTCAACTCGAAGCGTATTTAACCCGAGGTATGACTGTAGCAGCTGTGGGTTTAGAAAGAGGCTCTGGTAGCAGGTGTTGCGGAAGTCTCTGGGAATAAGAGCAGGGATGATGGGATAGATGGACTTTTGGCCTGATCCGGCAGCCGAGCTCTTCTCATGTTCATAGGAGTTGCTGCCTGTCCGAGCAGACTATACTGGGCTAGATGGAAAAGCAGTCTTATGCGGTAGGAAGAAGTTTTCCGCATTCCTACAGGAACAAATCCAGGTTTAGTGGAAGAGCATCGGTTTTAAATGCAGAAGGGGCCAGGTTCAAAACTTGGCAGCACCTCCAGGTAGGCCGATCTGAACCTCAGGAGTGCTGCTGCCAGTCAGGGTGGGCAATACTGAACTAGATGTCCAATGGTCTGACTCAGTAGCAGACAGTTTCGTCTGTTCCAGGTGTCTTAAACCATCATGTGCAGTTCGGCCCGAGATAAACCTTCCCAGACTCAGCTTCTTCCAGATGTTTCGGACTACAACTCCCATCATCCCCAGCCATCACGGCCATGCGCTGATGGGGTCTGTAGTCCAAAACATCTGGGAAGGCTGAAATCCAGAACGCGGCAGCCAGACTGGAGACCGGGAGCGGTCACCGAGACCATATAGCACTGGTCTTGAAAGACCTACATTGGCTCGCAGCACGTTTCCGAGCACAATTCAAAGTATTGGTGCTGACCTTAAAAGCCCTAAACGGCCTCAGTCCAGTATATCTGAAGGAGCGTCTCCACCCCCATCATTCTGCCCGGACACTGAGGTCCAGGTCCAAGGGCCTTCTGGCGGTTCCCTCACTGCGAGAAGTGAGGTTATAGGGAACCAGGCAGAGGGCCTTCTCGGTAGCGGCACCCGCCCTATGGAATGCCCTCCCAACAGATGTCAAAGAGAACAACAACTACCAGACTTTTAGAAGACATCTGAAGGCAGCCCTGTTTAGGGAAGCTTTTAATGTTTGATGTATTACAGTATTTTAATATTTTTTTGGAAGCCGCCCAGAGTGGCTGGGGAAGCCCAGCCAGATGGGCGGGGTATAAATAATAAATTATTATTATTATTATTATTATTATTATTATTATTATTATTATTAATTGTAGGCTCGGGTTGCTTCCATTAGTGGTGTAGGTGGGGAGGGAAATAATCTATCGTGATGTCTTTTGATCGTGAGCGGTCTACCTTTGATCTCTCCTTGGCGGTCACAGCCTCCCGGAAGCGCACGCAGAGAGCCATCAGCAGCCCCACAAACAGATTGTTTAAGCTGAAAACCTCTGCCGTGATGGACCACTGCCATGTGAGGCGAGAAAACGAAAACATCCCCACAGCAAAGATTCCTGCAGCATGCTTGCCAGAAAGCCTGCAAACACAGATAACAAGAAAATGTACCGTCTCCTCCAACAACTCTTAGTACACACCCCACCCCTCACACGGAAAAACAAAATTGAAGGAGCCTTCGTTGTCCTTCTGGGCTGCCGCCCCCACCCATCTAGAAACCCACAACAACAACAGCAGCAAAATACACCTTTCTGGGGGGGACGCACCCACTGCAAAGCTTTTCTTGTTTGGGGTCTTTTTAAAAACATGCCTTAATCTGGACTTCTGGATCAGTTCTTGATTACAAGCGTTCAGCTCTGAAAGGCTTGGAGGAAGCAGGATCCATTGGTTGAGAGTTCAGAGAGAGCAAGTGAGGGCTGGAGACTCTGTGCATGCACAGGAGTGCTCTCTCTCTCACGCACACACGCGCACACAAAAACACCCGTTGCAATAGCTTTCTCACATCAGTTTCCAAGCATCCTGCAGCAGCTCCGGGTTCAGCAAAAGTGTGGTTGAGGGGACCTTCATTCATCGATGAAGGGAATTTCTCTTTCTGCACATAAGTTCTTTTACTACACATAACTGTGGCATTATGGGAAGTCTCGCTTCTTGCTTCTTTTCTCTGGCATTCTGGGAAGTCTCGCTTATATTCTTTTCTCTGTTTCTGCACACACTGTACAAACTTGTTCCAAACACCAAGACATTCCTTCCTTGCTCAGTTCATCTTAAGTTCATGATGACCTGTTCTCAATGCATAGCTGATCACATCTACAGAACTTGATTATTATATTCTTTCATGTTATGATCAATCATTAGTAATTGTTTTATGTTATATCAATCTTTAGTTATAATTAATTAGGAGGTTTCATGTTTGTCTAGTCCCAACCTCGTTTCCCAGCCTTTAATCTATCGATGATTAATGTTCACATGTAATTCCCGCCTTGTACTTATGTTAACCAATCAGCAACAAGTTTCTTTGTGTTTGTATCAACCAATCAGCCACAAGCACACCTGTGGCAATGCTTGTTAATACTCAATAAAAGTGAGACGCCTGGGGCTTGCCCAATCAGACGCCTCATGTGACACCTACCTCTCGTCTGCCGTGTTTTTCATTCCTACATAAGATGAAACTGGACTGCGGTTCTAGATTCAGGTAGGTAGCCGTGTTGGTCTGACGCAGTCAAAATAAATTAAAAAATTGTCCAGTAGCACCGTAGAGACCAACTAAGTTTGTTCTGCATGCACCCTTGTTCAGATACAAACTGTGGTGGTGGTGATTGGGAGGGGGAATCTCCCATTTGCACAGTTGAATACCATAAACATAGGGGCCTCAATTTCCACCAGGACTGTTGAGCAAACAAAGGTTTAAAATGCTCTCAGAGTATATGATTTTTGAAGCCATTATGTACCTTAACCTTCTCGTACGCTAGGTAGGCGTGCCATCCATACCTATTGTCAAAACTTTCTAGATTTAAAATACTAGTGTTTTCCAATATAATCCATTCTTTTAGCCACGCCAGACATTCTGCTTCATAGTATAATTTTAGATTTGGTAATGCCAGTCCTCCTCTCTCCCTTTTATCTGTTAATAGTTTATACTTTATGCGTGGAAGGGAAGTAGAGGGTGGTAGGTTTTATAATTAAGTGTATAATTATGCAGCTGTTGTAATTTAGATATTATATTTCATGTGAGGGGATCATTGGGAATTTTGGTTATTATGTATATATGTTAAGTTTCAATAAAGATCTTTGGGGAAATTTTTTTAAAAAAGTTTAAACTGCTCTCACCACAATCTTGGTCCATCTCAGACCCTCCCAATGCAATGTCTTATTTTTATTTTTCAAAACAAAAAATAAAAAAACCCTTACACCTTAAGGTTGCATTCAAACATGACTTGACAGGCCTGCACAAAACGTTAATGATAGTTTATTGGTATTTTTATAAGAGAGAACAGGGTCTTGGGGTTATTTTTCCGCCATGGGCTGGCTGGCTCTGTGCCAAAAACCAGCCCTGTGGTCCTGTTCGCAGGCTGTCAGGTGTAGTGTTTCGGTGTTTTCTGAGGACGAAATTCACTGACCCCTCCCGGCTACGCTAACGCAGCTTCCTCCTGAGGAATATTCTGAGAGAAACAAAATGGCGGACCGCCAGGCCAACAGGGACCCAGTTGATAGTGTGTCCACATGTGGCTTCCTTCTGGAGTGTTCCAGAACGGCAGCCAACCACTGAAATGTTAGTGATTGTTGCTCTCTGCCCCCTCCCTGCACAAAAAAATGACATAAAGCAAGGGGTTTGGGTTCTTGTACCACACTTCCTCCCCCCAAATATTAGCCAAAGGTTTTGCTTTTTAAAAGAAAAGCAACCCCAAAACTTTTGACCCAAGCACACATTAATGCTGCTGTTCAAACAAGCATGGACAAAAAAAAATTGGGGTCAGCTATGAGACTGTGTTGCCCCCCACCTTTTTAAAATCACGTTCCAACATTATAGCCACTACAACATGCCAGTGGTGCCTTTTGCCCCCATCCCTAAAAAACACAAAAGCCCTCTAAATCAGTCACCAATTCTAGCCTGATCCAGAAAAGTCTTACAATCAGTTACCAATAAGGACACTGTGAGGGGAGAGACTCCATCAGTTAACTTTTATATGTTGATACTATTATTTTGTACTATTCTAATAATTGTTGAATGTTACTTTATTTGATCTAGGTTGCTTATTTTAAAGTTTCGTTTTATTATCACATTTTTGAATTGCGTTAGATTGTTATAAGGTGTACATTTTTGTTTCTTCTGCTTGTAAACCACCTTGAGTATTGTAAGATAGAAAGACGGTATACAGTCCTACCTCGGCTTGAAGTTCCTTCAGGCTGCGCGCTTTCAGGTTGCGCTCCACGGCGACCTGGAAGTAACAGAACGCGTTACTTCCGGGTTTCGCCGCTCGCGCATGCGCAGACGCTCAAAATGACGTCACGTGCAGGCGCAAAAGCGGCAAAACGCGACCCGCGCACGCGCAGTCGCATGTTAAGTTTACTTCAGGATGCGAACGGGGCTCCGGAACGGATTCTGTTCGTATCCAGAGGTACCACTGTATACAAATAAAAAATGATGATGATGATGATGAAGACACTCTGCTGCATCAGGTCAATGGTCCCTCTGCTCCAGCCTCCTGTTCTTGCAGTGGGAAACCAGATGTTGTGTGGCAAACCCGCAATCAGGATTCGAACACAAGAGCCTTCTCCCCTCCCGCAGTTTCCAGCATCTGGTATTGGAAAGCATTGCTGACTCCAACTGTGGAGGACAGAGTGTAGCCATCCTGGGAAAAAGCCATCAATGGCTTCTCCTTCTCCATGCATTTGTCTAATCCTCTTTTAAAGCCGTCTAGATCTGAGGACATTACTACCATCCTGAGTGAGAGAGTTCCATGTTAGGATATTTCCGTTCCACCTTAAAAGGGAGCAGGCTTTGTCACAGAGTCTGCGTATTTCCTGTTCACAGGATGTTTATGTTTTCTGTTGCTTTCGTTTTCTCTCTCGCTGCCTGAAATGCTGAAGCAGGCAGTCATGTTTTTCTCTGTTCTGACTAACGCAGAATAAACTTATATAAATAATGCTCTCCTGCGTGCATCTTCTGCTGCGCATTATCTGCTGATAAGAGCGTGCACCAGCCCTAGAATGTGGCAAGCTATTTCTGGAGCTCGTGTCGCTAATTCCTGATACTGCGTGTCTACGGGAGATCGATGGACGTCCGGAGGCGACGACGTGGGGCCATGATGGACTTTGTCTCCCTGGCAGTATCCCAACAACAGGTTATGGGCCCAGATTCACAGCACTTACAGGAGAGTAAGACTGCAACAGACTGCGTTGAGGTATGTGGGAAAAGCGAAAGAAAATAAGGCTTTTCGTTCCCGCGGCAAGAGACTTTGATCTCCGGCAGACTAATGGGCCTGGGAGTCCAGTTTAATAATAATAATAATAAATTTTATTTATATCCCGCCCTCCCCAGCCGAAGCCGGGCTCAGGGCGGCTAACAACAATAACCAGGTGCTGTTCGATGAAGTCCTTTTTTTATCTGTCCTGAAAGAGAGGGTCTCTTTCCTTCTCCCCTAAAGTGAACAATGATTAGCAGCTGTACGAATAAAACAAACAAACCAACAAGATTTGGGGGCTCTCCCGCTATTTAAAAGAAATTCTTTCAGAAGTCTAAAATGAGCAGTAGTGGGGAAACATTTCTCAAGAGCTATGAAGCCCTGTGGGCCAATGTGTGAGATGGCTCCAGAATCACATTTATTTATTCGTTTTGTTTTGGAAGATTTATTCAACCACTCAATCAAAAAACTTTCTAAGTAGCCACACAGAGAATAAAACTGCAGATCAAACACAGGTGAAACCTACATGCAAAAATAATGATCGTGAAAAGACACAGATAAAAATTGGTAGAAATTGGTTAAAATAAATATGGGTGCCTAAAATTGCACGCCTGGACAAGCTTGCCGAAATAAAATGTTTATCGCTATTTGCAAAGCTGACACCATTTATTTAATACAGCGGTTCCCAATTAACTAAGTACTGTTTTTCAAAAGCCAAGCCACGGACCCCCTACTTTTGAAAAATTTGATATCTGTTTGGTTGTTTTTGTTATGTGAACGGTGCCACGGACCCCCTCTGCTGACCAGCAATCAGGAATCATTGATTTAATGTATTATTAATTTATTTATTCTATATATTTATATCCTGCCCAATAACAAAAGTTTTCAGGAGAATTCACAACTACCCTGAGAGGTGAGTTAGGGTAAGTATGATTGACCCAGTCAGCTTCATAGCCGAGCGAAGATTCGAGCCGAGGTCTGCATTTCCTCACTTGTTGAATTGGGCCCCAACCTTTAAAATTTGGTGGGGCTATCAGGTAAAATTCCCTTGGGGGCTGTTGCATTTGCGCAGTGAGGACAGGAAGCTACTCCATACTGAGTTGGACCACTGGTCAGCATCAGCCAATGTCACCCACTCTGACAGGCAACAACTCCCCAGGGTTTCTGGCACAGAAGTATTCCCAGTCACCTGTTATCTGAATCATAGAATCATAGAATCATAGAGTTGGAATAGACCACAAGGGCCATCGAGTCCAACCCCCTGCCAAGCAGGAAACACCATCAGAGCACTCCTGACATATGGTTGTCAAGCCTCTGCTTAAAGACCTCCAAAGAAGGAGACTCCACCACACTCCTTGGCAGCAAACTCCACTGTCAAACAGCTCTTACTGTCAGGAAGTTCTTCCTAATGTTTAGGTGGAATCTTCTTTCCTGCAGTTTGGATCCATTGCTCCGTGTCCGCTTCTCTGGAGCAGCAGAAAACAACATTTCTCCCTCCTCTATGTGACATCCTTTTATATATTTGAACATGGCTATCATATTTGAGATCCCTTTAAAAATGGAGCTGCTGTGTGGATTGAAACATGCATTCACAACACGTGCTCTACTGTAAAGTTATGGGCTAACAGGTGGACACCTCTGAACTCCAGATCTTCAACTATCTGAAGGGCTGTTACATGGACATCTTGCAGGACATCTTTGGGAGAAGAAAAGGCTAAGGCAGGGGTCAGCAGACTTTTTCAGCAGGGGGCCGGTCCACTGTCCCCCAGACCTTAAGGGGGGCCGGACTATATAATTTTTTGGGGGGAATGAACGAATTCCTATGCCCCACAGATAACCCAGAGATGCATTTTAAATAAAAGCACACATTCTACTCATGTAAAAACACAATGATCCCCAGACCATCCGCGGGCCGGATTTAGAAGGCGATTGGGCCGGATCCAGCGCCCAGGCCTTAGTTTGCCTACCCATGGGCTAAGGATACGATATGATAATCTTTATTGTCATTGTCCCATACAGAACAACGAAATTGAAAAATCTACATCAGACATTCAAAAACCAACAAGCCTGCTATCCCAACTATCCCAGCCTGGTTAACCCCCTAAAAACTCTGATACCCCATAATTAAATGCAGTATACTCCCATAGAGACTACCTTACACTGCATTTAAAACCAAAATCGCATTTGAATAGAAACTGTTTCTCAGGCGGCTAGTCCTAGTCTTTATAACCCTGTACCTTCTTCCAGAAGGAAGAAGCTGAAAGATATCATTTCCGGGGTGCGCACTATCCTGCGCTATCTCTGCAGCTTTCTTATGGCACCTGGTAGCATAGATTTGATCCAAGGTGGGAAGAGTGCACCCAATTATTCTCTCCGAAGTCTTTACAACCTTGTAAAGTAAACCCTACAAAAATCTGATGTGGACTCCCTAAGGCAGTTGGATGTGGCACTTAGTATGTCTCCTTCCAGCAACTCCTGCAGCCAAGCTGGTGCCAAGCGTCTTGCTCTGCTTTCCTTTGGACCACATCAGCGAGGCCGACGGGAGCAGGGGGTCTTGTCACCTGAGAGCAGCCCAGGACCTCCATACACACTGCCTAGGCTTGCGCCATGGGGAGGTCACTTCAGTGCTGGTAACGCAGCAGAAACTATGCAGGAGGCAGCAGGTATGAGTTACTTCAATCACAGCAGGCACTGGATTCTCCAGCAGTGTGACTTCAGCCCCGGAGGTGAAGAAGAAGAGGAGTTTGGATTTGATATCCTGCTTTATCACTACCTGAAGGAGCCTCAAAGCGGCTCACATTCTCCTTTCCCTTCCTCCCCCACAACAAACACTCTGTGAGGCGAGTGGGGCTGAGAGACTTCAGAGAAGTGTGACTGGCCCAAGGTCACCCAGCAGCTGCATGTGGAGGAGCAGGAAAGCGAACCCGGTTCACCAGATTACGAGACTACCGCTCTTAACCACTACACCCCACTGGCTCTCACTGGTGAACTCCGCTGTCTCTCGAGACAGATGGATGCAAACAGCATCGCCACATGGAAGGTGTTTTCTCCTGCTCCAGAAGAACGTAGGACCCAAGCCAATGGATTCAAGTGACAAGGAAGGAGATGCTGACTCAACTTTCTGACGGAGAGAGCTGTCCAACAGTGGAAGGTGGTGGACTCTCTTTCCTTGGAGGTTTCTAAGCATCTCTCAGGGCTTCTTCAGCTGCGATTCCCACTTTGCAGGAGGTCCCTTCCAACTCTACAATTCTACGATTCTCAAACAGGCCCCCTCCTGGTAAATCCCAGGGTGTGGCCTGAAGGCAAATGAGCAAAACTGAAATATACTCAAGTCTCGAGAGTGGATTTCATGCTCTTTATTCAGCTCATGGTGAGGAGGAATGGAAGTTCCCCCAGAATGTCTGCTTTATATACATTATAATTGAATTATTTACACAATGGGCCCCACGTGATTGGCTAATTCCGGGATTCTCCTGTAGGCCAATCAGGTTGTGGATTCCCTTCCACCTGCAGCTGGATTGGGTGGCTCCTGTGGACCAATCAGACTGCTTCATTCTGAATCCTATTGTTCTAGGACCAGACTGCTGCCTTTTAGATCCTATTCAACTCAGTACATAACAAAAACCTTTATTGTTTTATTGTTTGTGGGGCTCAGAAGGACCATAAGACGCTGATGCACACTGAGTCAGACTGTCTAGCTCAATAGAGCCTGCACTGGCTGGCAGCAGCTCTCTGGGGTTTCAGCCAGAGGTGAGCCTTTCACCTGGAGATGCCGGGGGCCTTCTGAACGCCAGGCACGTGTCCTCTGCCGCTACACTACAGTCCTTCCATGGTATACTGACGACTGGTGTCAGAAAGGTACAAAACACACACCTGATGCTGCCTTGGTGGTGGCGAGCCAGGCAGGAACATGGAGGAGGAAGAGGAGGAGGAGCACTTCACCCACTGAACTTTGACCTTTCCCAGAAGGGGCGACTGGGATGACAGGGCAATGATGAAATACTCCTCTGCGAAATTTTCCCTGCCAGATTTTGCTTTCTCAAAAAGCCTTGTACACACCATACACTTAAAAGCACTTTTCCTCGCCCCAGAGATTGCTGGGAACCATCGTTTGCTCCTCACAGCACTACAATCCCCAGCAGCTGTAACGAACTACAGTTCCCAGGATTCTTGGGGGGGAGGGAAGCAATGTGCTTTAAATGCACGGGGTGTGACAGGCCAAAATATGCCTCCTGTCCACTTTAAGTAGGACCAGCTTAGAACCCTTTTGGATTGGGGCACTGGGGGCAGGAGGACAAGGCGGCTGGTGAACTGGTCACCCAAGCACTGATCGTTCACTGGTGACAGCATGTCAGAGGGCAATTTACATTTCAGAATAAGAAATAAGCCTGGGAATTATCCCTGAGAGAAAGCAGCCTTTCCTCCCATTAGTGATTCCTCACCTGGGTTTTCAACTCCTCCCTTTGGAGGCCCTAAGGCAGCGGTTCTCAACATGTGCGTTCCCAGATATTGTTGGACTACAACTCCCATCATCCCTGAGCTCTGGCCTTGCTAGCTTGGGGTGATGGGAGTTGTAGTTCAACAACATCTGGGGACCCACAGGTTGAGAAAAGCTGCCCTAAGGCAACTGAAAACCTGAAACTTTAGGTCAGATCTTGGGATCTAGCCCCTTTAAGATGCCTAGCTGGCAGAAGCAGTGGTCAGGGATGAATCATAGAATCATAGAATCATAGAGTTGGAAGAGACCACAAGGGCCATCGAGTCCAACCCCCTGCCAAGCAGGAAACACCATCAGAGCACTCCTGACATATGGCTGTCAAGCCTCTGCTTAAAGACCTCCAAAGAAGGAGACTCCACCACACTCCTTGGCAGCAAATTCCACTGTCAAACAGCTCTTACTGTCAGGAAGTTCTTCCTAATGTTTAGGTGGAATCTTCTTTCTTGTAGTTTGGATCCATTGCTCCGTGTCCGCTTCTCTGGAGCAGCAGAAAATAACCTTTCTCCCTCCTCTATGTGACATCCTTTTATATATTTGAACATGGCTATCATATCACCCCTTAACCTCCTCTTCTCCAGGCTAAACATGCCCAGCTCCCTTAGCCGTTCCTCATAAGGCATCGTTTCCAGGCCTTTGACCATTTTGGTTGCCCTCCTCTGGACACGTTCCAGATGGGAACTGTAGTCCAAAAACAGCTGGAGACCCAAGTCTGGGGAACCCCGCATTAGACCAAGAGGTCTAAATAGCCCACCCACTTCTAAAAGGCCACAGATAGTTAAAGGCCAAAGGCTTGGTTACAGAGGGACGTTTTTGCCTGGCACCTAAAGATATGTAATGAAAGCACCAGGCGAGCCTCCCTGAGGGAGCGTTCCACAAACGGGGAGCCACTGCAGAAAAGGCCCCGTTCTCATGCTGCCACCCTCCAGGCCTCTCACGGAGGAGGCACACAAAGAAGGGCCTCAGGTGATGATTGCAGAGTCTGGGTATGTTCATATGGGGAGAGGTGGTCCCTGGAGTTCTGAGCTGTTTAAGGCTTTATAGAGAAGTAGAGACATCACCTTGCCAACAAAGGTTCATATAGTTAAAGCTATGGTTTTCCCAGTAGTGATGTATGGAAGTGAGAGCTGGACCATAAAGAAGGCTGATCGCCGAAGAATTGATGCTTTTGAATTCTGGTGCTGGAGGAGACTCTTGAGAGTCCCATGGACTGCAAGAAGATCCAACCTCTCCATTCTTAAGGAAATCAGCCCTGAGTACTCTCTGGAAGGACAGATCGTGAAGCTGAGGCTCCAGTACTTTGGCCACCTCATGAGAAGAGAAGACTCCCTGGAGAAGACCCTGATGTTGGGAAAGATGGAGGGCACAAGGAGAAGGGGGCGACAGAGGACGAGATGGTTGGATAGTGTTTTCGAGGTTACCAGCATGAGTTTGACCAAACTGCGGGAGGCAGTGGAGAACAGAGGTGCCTGGCGTTCTCTGGTCCATGGGGTCACGAAGAGTCGGACACGACTAAACGACTAAACAACAGGGCAAAAACAGCACTTTGTTTTGGGCCCAGAATCTAACTAGCAGCCAGTGCAGTCGGGCCAGGTTTAGTGCTCAAGCCATCTTGTGTTGGTGAGCAACCCGGCCATTGAATTCTGCACCAGTTGAAGTTTCTGAACCATCTTGAGAGGCACCCCAGTGTGCGCACGCACGCACGCACTGCAATACTAACTTAATTAATGCATTACCTGACAAAGGCTAACTGAACGAGGACACAACCCAGAAGCTTACAGAATCACAGCGTTGCAGAGCTGGAAGAGACCCTGAGGGTCATCCAGTCCAACCCCCTGGAATGCAGGAATTTCAACCAAAGCATCCATGATAGATCCAACCTCTTGTGCTAACTATGGAAACCTGCCTGAGAATTGTGGGCAATTGCCATCACCACGGCCCCACCCGTTTACATGGGGAAGTAATGGGTGGGTTGTTGTTGTTGTTGTTTAGTCGTTTAGTCGTGTCCGATTCTTCGTGACCCCATGGACCAGAGCACGCCAGGCACTCCTGTCTTCCACTGCCTCTGCAGTTTGGTCAAACTCATGCTGGTAGCTTTGAGAACACTGTCCAACCATCTCGTCCTCTGTCGTCCCCTTCTCCTTGTGCCCTCCATCTTTCCCAACATCAGGGTCTTTTCCAGGGAGTCTTCTCTTCTCATGAGGTGGCCAAAGTTATTGGAGCCTCAGCTTCACGATCTGTCCTTCCAGTGACCACTCAGGGCTGATTTCCTTCAGAATGGAGAGGTTTCCTTAAAAATGGATCGGTTTGATCTTCTTGCAGTCCATGGGACTCTCAAGAGTCTCCTCCAGCACCAGAATTCAAAAGCATCAGTTCTTTGGCGATCAGCCTTCTTTATGGTCCAGCTCTCACTTCCATACATCACTACTGGGAAAACCATAGCTTTAACTATATGGACCTTTGTTGGCAAGGTGATGTCTCTGCTTTTTAAGATACTGTCTAGGTTTGGGTGGGTTACAAAGGAGAATTTCTGGTGCCCCAATCAAAGGTTTGATCCTATTTAGAACAGGTCAAGTCTCTCCCTCTTTTCCAATTCTACCAATGAAACATGGCAGAAGTTCAGCAGGTCCAGTGTTTAGAAAACACTTGCTTTGGAGTGACGGTTCTGCGGAACGTTTGAAGAAGGTGGAGCTCCTACGATTTCTCTCGCGCGAGAAGTGTTACGTGAAAGCAGCCGCACAGTGCAAACACACTCCAAAGGGCACTTCCCCCCAGAAGTTGCAAAAATGGTGTCATCAGAAGTTGCTCCTAACTCTACGGCGGGCGGCTATCTCCTTAAGGCAGCCAGGGCTGACGTTACGACCCAATCACGCTTTTTTCCAAAAAATCTCTCTATATATACTTTTTTAAAAAAAAACAAAAAACCCAACCTGCACTTTATTACAGCTTCAACTGGTGTAGTTTAAGTAGAGATGCCCGGATGCCAAGTGGTGGAACGGAAAGTTAGGGGTATGGGGTAGGAAGGGAGGAGGTTGGAGGGGGGGAGGAAGGAAAAGAAAAGAGGAAACTCTGCAGGAAACAGATTTAAGCAATTTAAATGTTTTATAAGTTTTTTTTTGTAATTGAGGAAACTTTTCATAATCTGACATTTGTTAAAAAAAGAAGAAGAGCCCACTTATTAGAAATTATGCAGCGGAGAGGGCTGTGGAAATATGAGCTCGCTTCACAATTATGAAGGCAGGCTAGGAAGCCCTCCTCTATTGTGTGAAGTGGCATAAACCCCACAGAGGGGCCTATCAGCTCACTAACAGGCGGGGGGCTGCGCCTTTCAAAGTGAGAGATACAAGCTTCAGGGCAAAAACCTGCCAGCTCCCTTCTGACCCCGCAATCCCCTACTGGTGACAGATCCAAGCTCCATAGCAAATTAGACCTTCTAACATTACAATTGCAGAAGACAGATTCCATTAGCGGTATCTGAAATTGAGTGGAGAGCAGCCGCGTTATCAGACCTGACTCATAAGCGGTGCTATTAATCAGAGCTATGATAGCATTTATATATTTCAAGCTATCTGCCTCGGCTGTGATATTCGGCTACAAAGGGTTGATGGGACTTAGGGACGGGGACAATGGAGCTTTCTTGGAAAAGCAGAGTAAATCAAGAAAGTCTATGACTTCCGCACATTCTGAAGGGATTGCGGTTTACATAAATTTTCTCCCAATTGGAGATTGAGCTCTTCCCCATCTTACACATGGGATTTAGTTGTCACTCAATGGGAACAGCTGTGAAAAGGTGAAGCAGCCCACCGTTCAGAATACTGCCTCCGCTTTTAAAGCAATTAACCCGTGAACAGGAGGATACCTGGCGATATCAAGAGGATTAGGCCAGGCAGCGCTTTATTAACATTTCCTTGAACTAATTCTAACTCTGACTAGCTGTCACGAAAGACTCCCTTTTTTGGAGGGGGGGAGAAAATTAAGGGTGGGAGGGGATGTGCTGGCCTGCTTTTTTCTTGCCAACACCCCCCTCCCGGCTCCCAAAAATGAAGCATGGATCCTTGAGTCTAACAAAAAAAAACCCCAGCATCTGCTAAAAAATTTTTTAAAAGCAAATGCAAATGAGGGAAATCGGTTAAGGTCCCTATAAAGTCTAATTCAATGCAACTTTGCTGCAAGTGAGAGGGGGGGGGAAATATCTCTCCGTGTGTGTGTGTGTGTGAGTGAGAGAGAGAGAGAGAGAGATCAATTAGCCAAGGGGTCATGGTAGATAGTCTCCTAAAAGGGAAATTAATACAAGAGCTTTCTACAGCCTATTATTCCACACCCCCACTTTGCTAAAACTTAGAAGCTACTTGTTACTTAAGTATTAGCTGCTCCCGAAATTATAAAGAGCCTTGCAAGAACCGCAGACAAAGGGGAATAGTCTAATCTGGGAGAAATGTACCCAAATATACCTTAAATCGGAAGATTCCGCACTCCCTTTTCAAAGCGCGGCGTTTTAATTTTCTGCTCGTCGCTGAATGGGATGATGGTCAGAGATACAATGTTTGAAGAGAATAAGCTCTGGGCTTAAAGAGTAAAGTCTCCATTTGCTCCAGGCTGGCATATGAAAGCAAGGGAGACACCCCGGCAGGTGGAAAATCTGATCAATTAATTTGCCTGACAGTAGGCAGGTAAGGATTCTTTCGGGATTGGGGGGGGGGGGAGAGAATTGATACAGCGGCCTCACCAGGCCATAGAAGGAAGGAGTCAAAACTGCATGGTCAAACAAAGGCAAGCACCCTCATATTCTGCGAAGATAGCCGAACAATTCCTCAAACGAGCCACAAGTTTATAAAAGATCGAGAGGTGGCTGGGAAAGGGAATATAAATCCAAATTGGGAGTCAACATTTAAACTCAGGATCCGAGAGCTGCAAAATGGGTGCATCGCAAACTCGCAGCAAAGAGCTAGCCTTTCGCTTTAGCAGACTGTGCCTTGAAACCAAATTTACCTTCTGATTTCCACAGTTCTGGCTTAACTTTGGAGAAGCCACCTTCGCCCACCCACCCCCCCCCCCGCCCCCTCCACGGCATATTTAAGATTCCTGTCACTTCAGGGTAAGGGGGGGGGGAAATGTCAGTGCTGTTCTGTGACTTTCGGCTGCGGGTGCAAACAGGCAGGAGCTGCCCTGTGGACGCCTTGCTTTTATTTTAGATGAGCCAATATGTCAAGAGTTTCCACACGCCAAGAATGAAAGCTAAAAATTAAGGGAAAGGGGGCAAAGCTTTTTCTCGTTATGTATTTCTACCTAGGAAAAAATGTAAACGTCTCCTGCCATAATATAAACAAGAGAGAATTTTGTAGTGATTTCGCCCTTGACACACACAAGCAAAAAGTTAACGTTTGCTTTTAATTTATGCTCTTGTCCTCTCCTGTGTTTCTCTGAATACACACACAGGCAAAACAAGCATGAGGGTGGCCTTATAGCCTAACACCCATCCTTTCAAATATGGATGGAATGAATTATAACTTTCCACTTTGGGAATGCTGGTTAATGTGAATTTATTTCTTTTCGGCAGTCTTGGGAGAACGCAACATTCTCCAGTACAGCTGCAAAACCTTAGGAAGAGGCATTTTGTAAAAGAATTACATCCCAGGTCTAAGGATTTCTGCTTTTTTCCCTTTCTTCCTCCATGTGCAATGCAGCACATTTCACAAGTGCTAAAATGAGTATTGCTAAACACCCTATAACTCCATCCCTGCTTAACGGAAAGAATGCAAGAATTTCACTTAGGAGGAAGAATAAGCAAATATTATGGCTCATCTAAGATTCTATAGAACTTTTGCTTTCAATGATGTTGGAACTCACAGGTAGATTAACACTTTTGTTTTTCCACTTCTTTGTTATTTGCAAAGGGAATCCTGGTATGAGTCAATACTTTACTTATTCTTTTGGAGCTGTGCTATTATTTTGTACTTTTCCCCTTCCACTTTATGTTTTACGTTTCTGATTCTTCGCTTACTTTATTTTCGTTGTTTGCAATTCCTGACAAATAAATAAAAATATTTTTAAAATAAATAAAATAAGTGAGAGAATGAATGCATATGGATTGTATTGAGCAACCATTGCAACATTTGTTTTGAAAGGGCTGAAACGTTAGCATACAAAACATAAAAAGGTGTCCCCTCCTCAGAAGAAAAAAGGGGTAGGGAACCAGCACACCAATTCTGTCAAAAGGATATCTTAAAAAATTAAACTGGCATTAAAAAAACACCAAAAAGTTAAAAGATGGAAAATTCAGGAGCCGGGTCATTTTAAACCTAATCAGTAACAGCTGTTAAAAACAGTGGTTTTCATATCAAATCTGCTCACGCAGAAATTGAAGTGATAAAAATTAAGGAGATGACTAAAAGAGATTTTTCTGGGAGGGAATTCCTATTTCAGGCAAGAAGTATAGATGGAAACTGGAAGGCGGTTGTTTTTTCTGTTCACATAAAAAGGGGGGGGGGAGTCCTAAATACCTGGCAGAATTCAAACCATGATTAGAAGAACAAAGTGTCAGAATACAGTTAACACTAATCCCGCATGTAGAACAATGTCCTCTTAAGTGGGAATGAATGAAACTATTGTACGAATCAAAAAGCCTCCTTCAATTAAGCATTAAAATGAAACTATCTTGACCTGAAAACGAAGAGGAAAACTTGGGGAAGATGCCTCAAAACACAACGCTGGACAAAGGACCAGAATCTGTTAAAAGAACTGATTTACATAGCATATACAGAGAGGAAATTGTGGAAAGTGATGGCTGGGGGGGGGGGATGGTTCGTTGGTTGGTTATAAAACAACAGAACCAAATTAATATAACACACAAAAAACAAAAAAACAAAAATGCCAGCGAGAAGCCAAGCAACGATTCTTTACTGTACTCAACTGTCAGCGCTGCAAACAGCCTCCGTGCGCTTATATGCACACGGAAGGAAAAAAGGTTTCCAGAAGGTTAAGTTCAGGTCAGGCAACAAATGAAATTGTTAACAACCCCAACTGACACTGTATAATGTCTTCTTCTGCCAAATCAATAGGCCGCTCTCGGCTCCAGATTACCATAGAGATGGTCTGCTCCTTTCTGAAGGGTGCCTATTGTCTGAGGGGGAAAACAGATTTGCCACTTGAACTGCCGTTGTTCCCCGGAGGATCTGCACTTCATTAATTATTTGCTGCCTTTAAAAAAAGGAAAAAAGGAAAGCAACAGACTTTCCGTATATTTGCAAGCACCTATTGGATTACAGAAGAAATTTGAGATATATATATTTCTTGTTTCTGAGCCCCACCACCCAAAAGAGACCCTGGAAGACTTTTTTAAAGGTCACTCTACCCTATGCAAATATAGGGGGTTGATATCGTATTTGGAGACACCTCAGGGGCATCTAGAACTCACTTGCACCCACTCTCACCCCCCTGAAATGATATACCTTGGAATTCTGCAACCTGGTGCACGGCCAGATGTTTGGGACTGATGGGAGTTGCATTCCGAAACATCTGCAAGGTGCCAGTTCAGGAAAAGCTGCTGTAGCTGTTTCCTGAATCTCTTTGGGTAGAGGAGCAAAACGCAAACTCTTTAGGCACTTAAAATAAATTTAAAAAGCAAGACTGTCCCAAAGGGACTTCAAGCATTCCTGTGGCTGTTCTACAGAGTGTCATTTAGACTTAATTTCACTTCTAAAAAAAAAAAAGAGTTTATCACGGGGTGAGCGAATGCATGTAAACGACAGCTGAGGTACGTGTGGTCTGCAACCCACAGTGACAGCGCAACATCACAGCGTACAACATCCTGCAAACATTGCTGGAGTGGAACACTTCTGTGGCTTATTGTCAGAGCTGGCTGTACAAATGTTCCGCGCTGGAGGTTGCGAGCTATGTCTGCCTTTGGTGTGCAAGGCCCATTAACGTGGCAGGAAAGCGCTGTCCTCAAACTGCAAAACTCCTGAGAAGGCCTGCTAGCTGCAGCGAGCTGGGGCAGAGCGGGTGATGTATAAGAAGTTGCAACTGCACCCCTCCACTGCTGTTCCATGGGTGTATTCTGCAACGTTATCGCTAATGCAATAAAAGTGCACTACCAGTGGGTTTTATAGTGGACAGTCCAAGCACCCTTCTGAGTTAATAGTTGTTCTGTAATGCTTCCCAAGGGACGCGGGTGGCACTGTGGGTTAAACCACAGAGCCTAGCACTTGCCGATCAGAAGGTCGGCGGTTTGAATCCCTGCGACGGGGTGAGCTCCCGTTGCTCGGTCCCTGCTCCTGCCAACCTAGCAGTTCAAAAGCACGTCAAAGTGCAAGTAGATAAATAGGTACCACTCCAGTGGGAAGGTAAACGGCATTTCCATGCGCTGCTCTGGTTCACCAGAAGCGGCTTTGTCATGCTGGCCACATGACCCGGAAGCTGTACGCCGGCTCCCTCGGCCAGTAAAGCGAGATGAGCGCCACAACTCCAGATTTGGCCATGACTGGACCTAATGGTCAGGGGTCCCTTTACCTTTAATGTTTCCCAATGTCACAGCACGATTGACGTCTAGAGCGGCACCCTTGCACTGGAGCACTAAGAAGGTGGGCCAAAAAACCCCACCAAGTTAAAAACCTGGAACATTCGTGGTTCATTCCGCAGAAAACTATAGGACACACACGGATTGGAAATGAAACACTTGGATTTATTGGGTATATGAATAATTATTGTAAAAATGTGAAGGCACTAGCAGGACTGATATAAACTCTGCGACAAAAAATCGTAAATTCTAAAACTTTTTGACCAAAGAGACAGAGTTGACTATAAGGATATAAAGGTCAGAAGTGGAGGATACAAAATGCGATACAAAGACTTGAAAATAAAAAACCTGTTGAAGGGGTGGAGGGAAGTCACGAGCTCAGTAGAGCAAAGAATTTATTTGCTTTGTTATCGGTATGTTGAAATATTGTGTTAAAAAGAAATTAATAAAAATTGTATTTTAAAAAAAGGAAACGAAACAGTTGGTCTGGTCCAAAACGTTTTAACGAAACAGTGATTGCCCCAAATACCGTCATAAGCAGAAATCATCATGAATGCACCCTAAAAAGGACAGTTAAAAGAGCCTTATTGACATGCTCCTATAAGACTGGGTTTGTGGATGTGGTGTGTAAAACAGAAAAACAGTCTTCAAGATGTTTGAATGACACATTTGGCCACTCTTTTCCAGTAAATACACCCCCTAATATTATACAGTTTCAAATGCCGGGCGTCTGAGGCATGAATTGTTAATGTGCCCTAAAAAAGATGTGTTTTTTTTAAAAAAAAACCTCCCAAAATTAGCTTGCCATTGCGATTTTATTTTCAATTTACCTGTTTATTATTTTTCTCTTTCTGCTGTAGGACAACAACAACCACAAAAACCCCGCACGCAAATGTAATTCCTTCGTAAGGCTTCATCCTGTGATGTTTAGAATAAACAGAGGATGAGGACGTATCCTTACAAAGAGAGGCATTACTAGGAATGCATTAGAGATTAATATAAAATAAAATGTATAGACGAGGGGATTTCTGCCCCCTCGCCCCCCTGCGCCACCACTAATGGAACTTGGGAGTATTATTATTTATTCTTCTCCAACATTAGGCTCAACGCTGCTCCCAGCCGATATGACAAAAGCACTCTTTGCCTTGAGAATTTGCGCTTTATATATTTCCCTCCAAAAAGCTTTGGGGCCCTTTCCCCATATTATTGCTATTAACCCTACTCCTTTAACGACGCTGAAAATTAGTTAAGGATGAATTATCTGATAGGGGAAGCCCCTATTCATGAAATATTAGAGAGGTGTACTTAAGCAAATAAGGCTCTGAAGGCGGCTGTGCCCAAAGGCACACAGTATGTAAAACATTTATCACAGCCTAGGAGCAGCCAGCCAGCCAGCGAGAGCGTCGAGTCCACCAGGCGCTTTTCCCTGAACAGCCTTGCATCTCTTTCAAGGAAGCCTGGCAGGAGTGCTTGGCGGAGCAGGTCTGGGTTTCAAGCAATGTTAATTCTTATTTGGTAGAAAAGAAAATGTGTAATGAGGATCTTCAAAAGAGGCTGGCTGCTCCCTTCTCCGCTTGCAGGAGGCTGTTCACGCACAAGCCCCGCAAAGTTCCCTTTCCCTTGAAATTTCACTCGTAAGGAATTAAAGGGTGGCTGATCTAAGGTGGCCGATCTGCCTCCGAAACAAGTTGTCTGCAGAAAGCGGCGTTTGGCATTTCCCTAGGAAAGCCCCAGAGCCATAAAAACGAGCATGGCTACACTGCTGGCATTTGGATGTGGGCGGCTTGGGTTCAGCGCATCACCCAGCCATGAAATTTTTCATTGAATACCCTGGGGCAACTTGGTATCGGTTGGCCTCAGTTCCACGCCCATTAAACGGGATTATTAAGGGTGGGTGGTTTCCGCCCCCGAAAAATGAATGGAATAAGGATTGTCAAAGCACTCCTGAGCTTTGAAAGCAATATAGGAATGGTTAAGAATGAATAACTGGGGTTCTAAATAAGAGGAGCCACCTTTGGCAAAGCCTGCCCACGGGCAGTTGGGCAAGGCCAACGCATTGCCATCAAACTAAATAATTTGCTAGCATGATAGGGTTGGGGAGCAGGGAGAGAATGTGATGCTTTATTTGAAGTATCTTCGAAACAGCCCCTGTACAGAAATACTCATAAACCTTCAGTTTCAGTTGGAAAAATGATTGGTTTACCCGCACACCCATACCAGTCCAAGAAACCTCTCTTGGCAGAGTGCTATCGGTTATAGCCAAAACAAAAACTGCATTTTGTTGTGGGTGAGACAGCCTTTGCCGATTTGGCACAGTCCCATGACAGGGTTTCTTAACAATTGCCTTGACGCTGGTCTTGTTCGCATGTAACACTAAGCCATGGTTTGTTTAAGAAATCAAGTCCCACAGATGAGATGGAAAAATGAGCAGTGGTTAAGGGAAGGATTCCACACAGCGGCCAAGCCACGGTTAGAACAAACCAAAGTTCACTGGCACACAAAAAATCACTGTGTCAACAACAAACCATAGTTTCAGGCCGTGGTTTGTTGGCAGGAAACATACTATTGTTAAGTGGCTAGGTAGGATTAATACAAAATGCCAGGCTGCTCATACAAAAATATATCACCAAATCAACTAATCCAGAGTAAGCACTGTGGACAAGCAAACAAATAAATCACAGAAAGAAATCACATTTACTTCTGCAATTTATTTGTTTGCTTGTCCACACTCCTTACTCTAGAGTAGTTGCCTTGGTGATCTATTTTGGTATGACTTAGCAGTGTGCCAGTATATCACTGCCCTGTATTTTACGATACGATTATAATCTTTATTGTCATTGTCCCATACAGAACAACGAAATTGAAAAAATCTACATCAGACATTCAAAAACCAACAAGCCTGCTATCCCAGCTACCCCAGCCTGGGATTGTTTGTTGAAATGCTCTCCCTTGCAGCATTTATCTCCCTTATACTGTTATCCCCAAGTCATTAAACAAGCCCTATTTCTCTGACCCTTGTCAATCAGAACAATCCTTCCACAAGAAGCCACAGAGGTGTGGGTGCTGCTTCTCCTACAATACAATCCTGTCTCTACTTTAGATAGAAAAATAGACAGATAGCCCTCAGTCCTTCCACCTGTAGAATGGGCGATGTTGACTTATCTTACAGGGTTGCTGGAAGACTTATAAGTAGATAATGCGCTCAAAGCACTTTGAGCACTTGAAAAAATGGTATTAATTGTAATAACAAGATGATAGTAAGATTAGAAAGGGAAACCAAGTAAGACGGGAGATACAGTGGCACCTCAGGATGCGAATGGGATCCATTCGCATCCCGAACAGAACGTAAGACGCGACAACGCGTCTGCATGTGTGCAGGTCGCTTTTTGTCGCTTCCGCACATGACGTCATTTTGACCGTCTGCGCATGTGCGAGCGGCGAAACCTTGAAGTAACGCGCTCCGTTACTTCCGGGTCGCTGCGGAGCGCAGCCCGAAAGCGCGCCACCTGAAGCGTATTTATCCTGAGGTATGACTGTATAAGCATCCTGAACAGGAACACCACCACGCTGCAACATTTTGCTGCAGCGCCAATTTGTTATCAGCCTCACCAGCGTACGTAACAGGGGCCACTCGCAGTCTTACGCCGGTCATTTGGGAAAAACCCACATGGCTGCCCTCCCTAAATATATCACAATTGCCTTGGATCACAATAAGGAGGGAGAAGGGGGCAGTCTCCCACCCTGCTGGAAGCGAGGGTGAAGAGGGCCTCAGGTAGCCGGCACCAATTCAGGTATCCACCAGATTCTAGAATCGTCTCCAGCAAAACATAGCTGGCATCACCAGTGACAGCTTTTAGATGCCAGGCAAAAACACTTCCATCCGCCCAGGCCTTCTGTGGTTAAGCTAGGCCAGGGGTCAGCAACCTTTTTCAGCTGTTGGCCAGTCCACCTTCCCTCAGACCATGTGGTGGGCCGGATTATATTTTTTGGGGGGGTAAATGAATGAATTCCTATGCCCCACAAATAACCCAGAGGTGCATTTTAAATAAAAGCACACATTCTACTCATGTACAAACACCAGGCAGGCCCCACAAATAACCCAGAGATGCATTTTAAATAAAAGGACACATTCTACTCATGGAAAAACACGCTGATTCCCGGACAGTCTGTGGGCCGGATTTAGAAGGCGATTGGGCCAGATCCAGCCCACGGGCCTTAGGTTGCCTACCCCTGAGCTAGCCTCTACAGCTGTGGTCATCTTTGAGCAGAGCCAGGTAAGTCATGTCCTTACTGTGTTGTTGGCTGAGCATTTGGGGAATTGTGTGTTGTACGACGTTGGTTACATTTCTGGCTTTTCGACGATTTTATCGGTTTGTATGTTATCTTCTTGAGTCACCCTGAGACTGAAACAATTAATGTAAACTCCTGTGAGCCCCTGACAGCACAGCCAGCGCAGTCCGAACTCTCTGGAGGCCACTGGGCTGGCCAAAGCCGGCCCAAAAAGATGGTTTGAACCGTCCAAAATACCATTTCTCACCTATGAGTTAGGATACAGAAAGACGGGGGGGGAGCTAATGTAGTACCATTATTTAAATGTATTTTTGAATTACTGTAGCAGCTGCCACCCTGGGCTCCTTTGGAAGGAAGGACAGGGGTATAAATTTAACGAATAACCAAGGCAGGCCACCCCAAAATGCTTTCTCTTTTGCACATGGTTAGAAGCAGAGAATCCTGCAATGCAAAAAAGGGAAAGATTGTTCATATTTTCTTGCAAGTTGGTATAACCTGAAAATTTCCCGACACACACACACACTTCCAACTGATAATAATAATAATAATAATAATAATAATTTTTATTTATACCCCGCCCTCCCCAGCCAAGGCCGGGCTCAGAGCGGCTTACAAGCAATAATAAAAACAAGATGAATGATTACAACTTAAAAACAAAAATAAAATACAACATTAAAATAATGGAACGTTAAAATATTAACATGTAGCCTCATCGCAGGAGGAGAAGGAAAAGAAAAAAGAAAGAGAGGGAGGGAGGGAATCAAATTGGCTCCAAGCCAAAGGCCAGGAAGAACAACTCTGTCTTACAGGCCCTGCAGAAAGAAATCAGATCCTGCAGGGCCCTGGTCTCACGAGGCAGGGCGTTCCACCAGACCGGAGCCAGAGTTGAAAAGGCCCTGGCTCTGGTTGAGGCTAATCTGACTTCCTTAGGGCCTGGGACCACTAGGGTGTTGTTATTTATGGACCTTGAGGCTCTCTGTGGGGCATACCAGGAGAGGCGGTCCCGTAGGTACGAGGGTCCTAGGCCGTGAAGGGCTTTAAAGGTCAAAAGCATGATGATCTCCCATTGCCACTGCGGCCCCTGCCAATCCAAGTTGCATCTCAATATTATTTGTTCAGTACAGTATTCCAAGTCACTGTACTGTACCACACAGGTGGAATAACGCAAATAAAGCCATCAGCAGGCAGCTGCCTCCCCTTCGTAACGCCAGCAATTAAAAGTTTGCCAGTACAGTTGATGCGTGTATTGTTAACTTATTAAAAAAAAGACATCTGTGTCTTTTTGTAATGACAAACATTGTTACTTCTGGTTAGATAAACCTGATCAGCATCAACGAGACTGAACAATGTTGCCACTCTTTTGAAATAAATTAGTTGGGTTTTTTCCGGCAAGGGGGGGGTGTTGTCTGTGCGTGTGTTTTTAACTTTTGTGAAGACTCCAAGGCCCAATACAAAATTTAAATTATATAAACTGTAGCCAGATGAATCAATTAGCAGTTTGCAGCAAGCGCTGGGGTGGAAACTGACAATTCAGCAGCCGTGACGATTCAGCTGAATGTTGTTTTTGACTTTAATGTAGACTTTGGTTGTACAGCTAAACCAAAGAAGGGAAGGGCTTTTAGTATATAGCAGATATTTCCTTGTGTGCGCCGTTTGTTTAAAGCAAAACAGTTCACAGAATGTATCCCAATTAATTTAGATTGATTGCAGATATTATCATTGTTTTAGAAGGCAATTTATGAATGACGTTTTCCCACTAAGGATATGACTACGAACTACAATAAGGTTAAGAGAAAGGGAGAAAGAGGAAGTGGGTACAGAAGGGAGGAAAGCAGAAACAAGTAGGAAATTGAGAGGGGAAAGGAAGGGGATACAAGATTAATAACTAGATCAGCTGCTTACTTCTAAAATCGGGGGGAAGGGCTGTAGCTCAGAGGCAAAACATCTGCTTTGCATTCAGAAGGTCCCAGGTTCATCCCCAGGCTTCTACAGGTAGGACTGGCAGAGACTCCCTGCCTGAAATGCTGGAGAGCTGCTGCCAGCCAGTGTTGACAATACTAAGCTAGATGGACTCAGCAGAAGGCAACAGCCTAAGTTCCTAAGATCATGTCCCAACGCCCCCAGGAATGCAGTCCGGGGTACGCTCTTGCAGGGATGTTGGAAAACGAAACGCTTTATGCTTGGGGATTTGCGGGGCCAGCACATGCACATGCCTTGGCTAAATGCACATCCAGGGCGCATGCTGAGCTCTGCCGGCCCCCAAAGGCTCCCCTCCTTCATAGGCAGGCAGTGCCAGCTCTGCTTAGGCAAATGGAACACGCAACGGAGAAGCAGTCCGAGGGCAGGGACTCCAAATTCAGGCAATAGGTTCTCTGCCCATTTCCCCACAGGTGAGAGTGGCAACCAGGATGAGTGCAAAAGCTGTACAATCTGCATGGCATACTTTGCCCTGCTGATACATGGGCTGGGCGATATCCAGTTTCCAACATCGCGATATATCACCAGCTAAACACCGTGATATATCACAGTGTCTGAAATAAGGAAGGAGCTATGCAGAGACATCGGCGGGAGTCACGGTTTTTCCTACATTGTGATTTCTGCGTGGCAGGCACACCCACACACCACGGTTCACAATATACTGCCAGGTCAAAAATGAACGCCCATCACGATTCGCGGTATCTTGCCGGGTCCAGAACGATGAAACCTCTATCACGATACGGACTTCAAAAACCGGTTTGGGGACGATATATCAATACAGAGCTTCCCGAACCTTGCGTGCTGGTGACGCACTTTTTAGACACGCATCCTTTCGCGGCACAGCAATTCAGTCTTGCTAGCAAACCGCTGGGCCACTTGCTCCCTTTCCAGCCCCGGGGGGAGCGCAGGGACCGTTTGCATGGCACAGCTACACACTGCAGCCGACACACGGACGTGTCGCGACGCATCGTTTGGAAAGCTCTGTGTCAATAGATTGCCCAGCCCTACTGATACGGTGGATTTCCATTTCCCAAAGTGTCTGGTTTGTTCCGTAACCCCAAGCGGGCAGCTTCCACGAGGGAGCATTCGCCAGCTTCCGCTTCTGGAATGGAGCCGAGAGCCGAGATGCATCAGGGCAGAGAGATATTACTTCTCTGGTGCTCTGTAGTTTTTTCCACAATCAACTGAGCTTGGGATCCAAAGGCCAGCTTAGACTCATGCAAGGGACCTGCGCTAGCCCTGCACAATTTTCGACGTCCCCTGTCCCCGCCGCTTTCCCAAAACTGAATCCCCAAAACACCCATGTTACAAACTGTTCTTGAAACTCCTTCGGTGTTTCAGAAGCTGTTTGCTGCTCCAGGAAAGCAAGTGCTGCGGGCTTGGGGGGGGGGTAGGGAGTCTTCCCTTGGACTCACACAGAGCTAGCGTCATGTCCTGTCAAGGCCTGCCTTCGCCCGGAAAATTATGCATTTTGTTCGGTTCTGCATGCACAGCCTGTCACGGACAGCGGCCACTGCCGCCGCCGCTGCTGCTTTTGTGTCGGGGAGAAGCTCATCTCCACAATTAAAGATCCTACCCAGTAACTGCAGATCCCGGAAAAGCAGGGGGAAAATATATACCAGCAGCATCTACTTTACCTGGCCACGGTGTAAAAGAAAAACGGCGCTGCGGCGGCTCCGAGCACAGCGCAGAGCAGGTTCACGCGGAAAGCGACCGAGCCGAAAGGGAGCAGCTCAATTGCCAGTTTAGCCAAAAGAGTGAAAAGAGGATAGCCTGGGGGGTGAGCAACCTATGAGGGAAAAACAAACAGAGAAGGCTTTGCAGTGAAGATGTCACACAAGGGCTGCCTGATGGAGAAATAAGTGCTTTATCTGCCTCATAATAAACACGCAAGTCAGAGCACAGTCCCTTTTTTAAAAAAGCAGATTTTCTTCCCCACCCCTTCTCATCTCATCTTCTCTCTCTAAAGTGCCAATTCTAAACTTTGCAGAAATATTTGCCTTAGTGGATTTGCTACACTCATCAAGGAGATGAATGCACCACTTAAGAGATGCGGTGAGACTCGTCGGCATTGTCCTTTAAATGGCTTGAAGTTTGGGTTCATAGTATATTACGGTCATTCAAAAGGCTGGGATTCCAAATACATATACATATACATATACAATTCGACCAAAATAGAGAGAAAGAACAGATTCTGAACTATTTTATTGGTTAGCAAGCTGAAAGACCACACTGCTATCGGATTACCACCGCGATGACAGTCCTAAGGTCTCGCCTAAAGGGGATCACACGCCGTAATAAAAGTTTATTAAATAACAAAACTTATTAAAATTGTTAACCCGATTTATTTTATTCTCCCCAGCTTATACAAAATTTGGGTTGATAATAAGCCAACTACTGTATATACAGTAAAGCCTTTGCTTTATAATTTAGTTTAATTGGATTTAAAACTTGGGAGTAAATTGTCGCGTGCTGTACTTATAAGTTAGCAAAAACTGTGGTTTGAAAATAAATTAATCTACTTTAACTCCATGCTTAATTAAACTTCCTTAATTCCTAAAACTGTTAATGAGAGCATTGATTAAACAATAAAACTAATACTTACTCCAAGCTCATAGGCGGCTGTGATCAGCTCCCCTGTGAAAAAATAATGTAAAACCAATAATTACTATTAGGGAACGACACTCCTCCCAAGTTTTGAAAATCCAAACCCTTGCGTTGGGGGTTTTGCATTAATTTGACTGGATAAAAGTGTAAATCTGTAGAGATTTAACAGCATGAAATTTTTCCAAGAATATTTTCTTCCCCCACTGATGTCGTTGCACAAAATATCTTTTGTTACGTGTTTTTTTCTCGGCACTTCTATCAGCAGATAAATGAAGGTGCATTGTAATAATAATAATAATAATAATAATAATAATAATAATAATAATAATGGAACTATTCGGGTGACGCAAACAGTATTGCAGAAAGGGATGTGAAATAACCATGCAAACTTCCATTTCCACAGCAGCTCGGCTCAATACCGATTTACCGATATCATTCCTTGTCTCCCAAAATATCTGCAGCTTCGCATTTTGAAGCAGGGGGACTGCCCTAACATGGCCATATACCTGTGGCAGTGTATTCCCAAGGGACTTGTGAATTCTCTGCTTCGTTGCCATTATATTTGGCCTCAGTTTATTGTGTACGAAAAGCCCTGTTCCGAATTATTTTTCCACCTTTTTTGCAATTTCTTTTTAAAAAATGAAAGAGAAGAGTGGTGTCAAGAATGTTCGTTCGGCCAGCAGCATCTTCAAAGCACTGTACATGGGATCAGATGCACTGTAAGATATGTCAGATGGCATTAGCCAAATCTATTTCACGTTACTGTTGGAAGGATAGTACTTTTGGGCAGGTCTGAATTAAACACGTGCGTCCAAAGCAAAGCACTCCCATCGGCTCCAGCTCTCAGCACCAATAAATATTTGGAGGTGCACCTGACATATTATTTAGGTGGTTTTCATCATATGCCTGAAGACACACCTGTACCATGGCTTCTGAAACATGAGATACGTTTTAGGACCCACCCTGGTCTCTCTCGACTGTCATTTGTTGTAAACCAATCTTAACTTTTTTTAAAAAAAAAAAGTTGCAAACCGCCCTGGGACCTTACTGGGAAGAGCGGCAAGAAATCAGATTATCTACTTATCGAGCTAACTGGCTGTGAAATGGATACCAATCCTAGCACTGATGGCATTTTTGCTTCGTGCTACGTTGAAGGAAACCCCTGGAGTCCAACAGTATCTGGAGGGAATCAAGCCAGCTATTTATAAAACCATACAGTTTAAAATAAAATAAAAGCAAACTTGAAAGGTTTAAAGGCACTTAAAAAGCACCAAGAACGCTAAAAGCAGTGGCAAATTTCAAGGTTGCCAGGGCCAGTATATGCCAGCCATCAAATGCCTGGGTAAGCAAGGATGCCTTTATAAATTTCCGCTGGCAACCAATAATGAGAGAGACAGATGCAGCTCACTGGGGAGGGCAGGGAACAAACATGGAGCCACCACCAAGAAGGCCCTGTCATGGATCAATGCCAACTGGGCAGTAGCAGGAGGCAGCACCACCACTGGGTCTCCCCTGGCCAACTATAGGGCCCAAAATGGTTGTTACTGGGGAAGTCACTATTTTAGGTACTTGAGTCTCGAACTATTTAGGGCTTTTTACTCTAGCACTGACACCTTGGGCTCAGTAGCTCACTGGCAGCCAGTGCAGAGCTGCAGCGTCTGGACCAGCTTCAAGGGCAGCCCCATAAAGAGCACACTGCAGTAGTCTAAGTGGGAGTCACTGCGGCATGGGCAACTGAGGTCACGCTATCCCAGTCCAGGGGCATCCACAGCTGGCAAACCGGCCTAAGCTGGGCATAAATACTCCTGGCCAGAGACACCAAATAATAATAAATAAATGAACATTATTATTATTATTATTATTATTATTATTATTAATATCCCACCCATCTGGCTGGGTTTCCCCAGTCACTCTGGGTGGCTTCCAATAAAATACTAAAAATACAATAAAACATCAAACATTACAAACTTCCTAAAAGAGGGCTGCATTCAGATATCTTCTAAAAGTCAGATAGTTAACAGTATTTGCTTGACATCTGGTGGGAGGGTGTTCCACAGGGCGGGTGCCACTACCGAGAAGGCCCTCCGTCTGTTTCCCTGGAACTTCCCTTCTCGCAGTGAGGGAACTGCCAGAAGGTCCTCGGCGCTGGACCTCAGTGTCCGGGCAGAACGATGGGGGTGGAGACGCTCCTTCAGGTATACTGGGCTGAGGCTGTTTAGGGCTTTAAAGGTCAGCACCAACACCTTGAATTGTGCTTGGAAACGTACTGGGAGCCAATATAGGTCTTTCAGGACCGGTGTTATGTGGTCTCGGTGGCCACTCCCAGTCACCAGTCTAGCTGCCGCATTCTGGATTAGTTTTAGTTTCCGGGTCACCTTCAAAGGTAGCCCCATATAGAGCGCATTGCAGTAGTCCAAGCGGGAGATAACCAGAGCATGCACCACTCTGGCGAGACATGAGAGTGTCTGGTGCACAATACTCCCGGATCTGTGCAGCCCCTCCCAGAACACACCTAATACTTTATTTCCAGGAATCAGCCACCCACAGTTCCCTACTGCTTCCAGGGACTGGTCTAACACCTTCACAGCCTCTCCTGATTCAGAGGGAATGGAGAGATAACAGCTGCTTGTCCACAGCATACAGATGACATCATGCTCCAAATCCCCAAATGTCAGCTCCCAAGGGGTTCCTATAGATGTTGAACAGCATAGGGGACAGAATGGACTAATTTTCAGGACCCCACAACTCAAACGCCATGGGGCCAAGCAACAATCTCCTAGGACTACTTTCTTGATCCTGTTGTTGTTGTTGTTGTTTAGTCGTTTAGTCGTGTCCGACTCTTCGTGACCCCATGGACCAGAGCACGCCAGGCACCTCTGTCCTTGATCCTATTCTTGATCCTATTGGCTTCCAAATATATTCCAGGCAAGACTACCTGAGAGACTGTTTGTCTGTCATACATTTCTACACTTGGGGGACAATTTGCTTAAAATACCGCTCCATCTTGGTTGTACTGTACGTCCAAATCACAAAACGTTGCTACTGTAGAGTGCAACTGCATTTTCAGGGCGAGACCGAACTGAGAAAAACAATTGCAAATTATATTTTCAGTATTTGCCGAATCCACACTCTGCAACAGCAACGTAACGCTAAAGTATCTCAGCAGCCTAAACTGCAATCCTATAAAGGCACCACTGAACCTATAAGCTTGTTATCTGGTTAGGGAGGAGAGAGCCAAACCATAAATCCTGGTTCGGATGACACTCTGAGACAAACCTTGGTTTAGCTTAGCACGGCATGGCAGTGGAAAGGACCAGGGAGGAGCAAAGTTCTGCTAAGGGAGACTGACGTTTGCAGTCCCAGTAACAACCCTGACGGATGAACGGCTGGCACTTGCAAATATAGCATTAGTCAATCTGAGCAGTTTCAAAATGTCTTTGTTTAGTAAGCATGAGCGAAGCAAACATGCTAAACTATTACCACTCTCCGATGCAGCGGGAAATTTTCCTGGTGCAAACTGAAAAATTTCTGATGTACGGGGGGCGGGGGAGAGAGAGAATCTGATTCAAACTTTTCCAGGAAATCCATACTTGGCAATGCCGCAGTGATGTGCAGAATGCACAAAACAGAGAGCGCCTCTGTTTTTCCAAGACCCACTTCTCCCATCCCATGGCATGCAAGATCAGTATTGCTGCAAAGGAGTGGGTATCAGCCGGCTTAGTTGAATCCCAAGATCAGATTTAAGGTAAAGGTAAAGGGACCCCTGACCATTAGGTCTAGTCACGGATGACTCTGGGGTTGCGTGCTCATCTCGCCCTATAGGCCAAGGGAGCCGGCGTTTGTCCTCAGACAGCTTCCGGGTCATGTGGCCAGCATGACTAAGCCGCTTCTGGAGAACCAGAGCAGCGCACGGAAACGCTGTTTACCTTTCTGCTGGAGTGGTACCTATTTATCTACTTGCACTTTGACATGCTTTCGAACTGCTAGGTTGGCAGGAGCAGGGACCGAGCAACGGGAGCTCACCCCATCGCGGGGATCCGCGATTCTGATGGGCAAGTCCTAGGCTCTGTGGTTTAACCCACAGAGCTCCTCCATATAAGAGGATGTCATCCTGTTACATTAAAGTGGGCCTGGTGAGGGATAAGAGGCTGCAGGGGCAAACACCAAGGGCTCATGCAGACTTCTGATTGTCCCACTGCTTCCCCACCCCCAGAAAACCCAATCTTTACCGCTGAATTGGCACAAACGTCAACCAGGTTTTCCACAGATAGATGTTTGCGTGTTCAGCACTAAAGAATGAGTTTTCCCAGGGAAAGAGTGGGGCAAACAGAAAACCGCTCTCATCTGTGCCTGCAAAGAATGGACAAGCAGAAGTGAAGATGAGTCCTGAGAGTGGTAGCAGAAGATCCCTAGGGATCTGGTGATAGAGCTTAGTGATAGAGCACCTGCTCTGCATGCAGAAGGTCACGGGTTCAATCCCCAACATGCCCAGGAAGGGATGGGGAAGACCCCTGTCCTGGAAACCCACTGCCAGTCAGTGTAGACTATATTGAGCTAGACCGACTAAGAGTCTAGCTTGCTATGAGGCAGCTCCCGGTGTTTCTCCATGTGGTTTTTACTCCTTAGCCTGAGGACGGATGGGCATCTTTGGCTCCCAGGGATGGTGCACACTGAACTGTCTTTCAAAACAGATTTCCTTCAGCTGCCAAGCCAGCTTAGCCTAGCTTCATAGCTCCCACAGGGAGTCCCTAAGTGTGAGCACCATGGACCCTGACTGACGAAGGCCAAATGGCAAGCTTTGGCGTGCTTTCGAACTGCTAGGTTGGCAGGAGCAGGGACCGAGCAACGGGAGCTCACCCGTCGTGGGGATTCGAACCACCGACCTTCTGATCAGCAAGCCCAAGGCTCTGTGGTTTAGACCACAGCACCACCCGCGTTTGTACAGAAGCACAAAATACCTTCACGGGGAACTCCAACAGCCCAATGAGAAGCAACTATAAAGGCATAAGAACGTGCTGGATCAGATCAGTGGCCCATCTACTCCAGCAGGCTCACAGTGGCCAACCACCAAAAGCGGGATTCGAACACAGGAGCCCCCTCCTCTCCTGTGGTTTCCAGCGACTGGTATTCCAGAAGCATTGCTGTCTCCAACAGTGAAGGCAAAGCATAGTCTTCATGGCTAGGAGTCGTGGAAAGCTCTCTCCTCCCTGAAGGTCTAATCATCCATGCCATGGGTAGGCAAACTAAGGCCTGGGGGCCAGATCCGGCCCAATCACCTTCTTAATCCGGCCCACGGACGGTCCGGGAATCAGAGTGTTTTTACATGAGTAGAAAGTGTCCTTTTATTTAAAATGCATCTCTGGGAACTCCTACTTGGGGAATTGCCTGGCTTTTTTGCTGGCCCACGTAGGACCAGTCTGGATAGTTAGCCTTGGTGAAGACTTGCCGTTTTCACCCCCCTAAAAGTTTTTGAGTTTCTGCTGAAATGAGGCTGCATTTTAATGTTGTATTTTAATCTTGTTTTTCAAGTTGTATTTCAATCAATTGTTTTATATCTGGTGTTAGCTGCCCTTGGCTGGGGAAGGCAGGGTATAAATAAAATTATTATTATTATTATTATTATTATTATTATTATTATTATTATTATTATTATTAGTGGGGCCTGCCTGGTGTTTTTACATGAGTAGAATGTGTGCTTTTATTTAAAATGCATATCTGGATTATTTGTGGGGCATAGGAATTCGTTCTTCTTTTTCCCCCAAAATACAGTCCGGCCCCCCACAAGATCTGACGGACAGTGGACCAGCCCCCTGTTGAAAATGTTTGTTGACCCCTGGACTCTAATCATCCAAGCCATCTGAGTTGGTGGCCCCACTGCCTACTGTGGAAGGGAGTTCCACAGTTCAACTATGTCCTGCATGAAGGGCTTTCTCTCATCTGCCCTTAATCTTTCAACATCCAACTTTGTTGAAAGCCCAGAAGTTCTAGTGCTATGAAAAGAGAAAAAGTTTTGTCTATCCAATTTCTCCATGCCATGCAAATTTTGTAAACGTCCATCAGGCACTGCACTACACTGGGAGACTTTCTTGAGGAGCGGCTTTCCTCTGCCCTTTAGAAGCTTGCGGGGCCTTCTCTGTGGTAGCCCCAAAGTTGCGGCACTCCCTCCCCACAGACGTGCTCCTGGCACTTTCCTTATAAATTCACCCCGGCTTTTGACACGTGAGGTATATAATTTTAGAACTCACCCTATTTCCATGACTCTAAGCTGTTTTAAAGTGTTTTTAACATGATGTTTTATTTCTTGCAACTCTGAGAGCTGGAGGTCAGATAATAATAATAATAATAATAATAATATAAAGTGCTTTATATGTATGCAGTGGATGTGAGTTTTGAACCTACCAAATGGGGAGTAATAGTGACCTCCTTAAAACTCTTTAAAGTAGGGTTGAGAATTCTGGATTTAATTGTTTTATCTTTTCGTAAAACGCCTTGGAGGGGTTTTTGTTTGTTGGGTTTTTGGTGATACTTTTATTGCTTTATATTTTTGTAAAACCACTCTGAGGTGCGTATTTCCCCCCACATACAATTTTCATATTTTTATTTCATAAAATTTATACCCTGCTTTTTTAAAATAAAAAGGGGGGTTACTAAAAGGTAAAGCAGCAATAACTGAGTGTGGGGTGGGGTGGGGAAAATCACAACCCTACTTTTAACCCTACTTTTAAAGTACTGAAACAGATTAAGGTCCCCTCCGCTTCCTAAGAACCTGGGTAAGCAAGGCTTGTCTGAAGAGGAATATTTTTAGCTGGCGCCCTCAATAGGCGGGGAGTTCCAAAGTTGAGATGCATAAATTTTATGAAACCAATAAATATATAATAAAATATGTAATACATAATAAACAGATGGAGAAGGAGAAAGGGGGGGGGAACAACCCGCACAAACCAAGGAGGCTCCATATTAACATAAATTAGAATATGCAAATATATGCAGATTTTGCCGAGAGGGTCCCGCCCCTCGCCCCGCGGTGCATCATGGGGTAGGAGGAGGGGGACGGGTACGTTACCAGAGTCTCCCCCGGGCACGGAGAGGGGCAGGGCCGCCACGTACAAGGCCGCCACCCCCGCGCCCACCGCGCCGGCCCCATTCAGCGGCCCCATGGATCGGAGCCGCGCATGCGCGCGCCCAGCCGGTCTCGCCGCCCACTCGCCTGCTGGCTTCCGGGTTGTGGGCGCGGCCAACGCCGGCCTGTTCCATTCCCCGAGGGCGCGGAGGAGGGAAGCTTCCTGCACCCCCTTCGCGGTGGTTGCGCCCACGCCGGAGCGCTCTCCGCTTGCCTGGCCGGGCTGCGGCGACGCGCTCCCCCGCCCGGCGGGCAGCGGTACTGCAGGCACGAGGGGACCCGGGAGATTGCGGGGAAACGAGGTCGCTAAGATGGGGAGTCTTTGCGGAGGCGTGTAGTTCCTTGAGGGGTTCCTTGAGGCCCCAGATCGCCGCATCGAGGGCAGACCTCCTTCTTTGCACCTCCTTCCCGCGTGCCACGCCGGGGCAAGCCTCACTTTACTACTGAGAACGCGCAAATGAAGCTCCCAATTGCGCCTGGTGCGCAGTTCTGTTGCTGTTGTTGTAGTTCCTGTCTTGTGCCTCTGACCACTCATCATTGTCCCACCACCATTTCCCAGACTCTGAACCTTCTTACCTTAGGGGTTCCCCAGCTGGTTCCTCCCACCATCCCTCTGCGTCCATGACACCATGTTCCCTATTTGTCATACACATCTATCATTTTCTATATCTATCTATCTATCATCTATTTCTCAACCTGTGGGTCCCCAGATGTTGTTGGACTACAACTCCCATCACCCCTAGCTAGCAAGGCCAGAGCTCAGGGATGATGGGAGTTGTAGTCCAACAACATCTGGGGACCCACAAGTTGAGAACCGCTGAATCATCTCTAACTATCATCTATTTATCATCTATCTATCATGTATCTACAGTATCTATCTATCTATCTATCTATCATCTATATCCTCGTCTCTCTATCTTGTATACTGCTTTATACCTTTTGCTGCATACCTCAACAAAAATCAACAGATATCCCTTAAATTCCACATTCAGTACAGCAGCTGCTCATCTTTGACATCCAGGGTCAAAAATCACAGCAGAGCAGCCGCTGTCTGTAAGAGCTAGAGTACATAAGAAGCGCTGTTCTGGATCAGGCCAGTATCCTATCTACTTCCTTTCTCACAATGGCTGACCATTGGGGGAAGCTTGCAAGCTCAGACATGAGCACAAGAGCCCTCTCCCTTCCTGAAGTTTCCAGCCACTAGTATTCAGAAGTAAATGTGGAGGCACAGCACAGACATCATGGTTAAGTAGACATTGGCAGCCTTATCCTCCATTATTGGAAGCCATCCAAATTGGTGGCCATTCCAGCCTCCAGAGGGATGCAAGCAATACACTAAAGGCAGGACAGTCAAGTATATTTTGTTGTTCAGTCGTGTCCGACTCTTTGTGACCCCCCTGGACCAGAGCACGCCAGGCACTCCTGTCTTCCACTGCCTCCCGCAGTTGAGTCAAACTCATGTTTGTAGCTTCGAGAACACTGTCCAACCATCTTGTCCTCTGTCGTCCCCTTCTCCTTGTACCCTCCATCTTTCCCAACATCAGGGTCTTTTCCAGGGAGTCTTCTCATGAGGTGGCCAAAGTCTTGGAGCCTCAGCTTCACGATCTGTCCTTCCAGTGAGCACTCAGGGCTGATTTCCTTCAGAATGGATAGGTTTGATCTTCTTGCAGTCCATGGGACTCTCAAGAATCTCCTCCAGCACCATAATTCAAAATCATCAATTCTTCGGCGATCAGCCTTCTTTATGGTCCAGCTTCACAGCCACGAAATTAAAAGACGCCTGCTTCTTGGGAGAAAAGCAATGACAAACATAGAAAGCATCTTAAAAATCAGAGACATCACCTTGCCAACAAAGGTCCATATAGTTAAAGCTATGGTTTTCCCAGTAGTGATGTACGGAAGTGAGAGCTGGACAGAGGACGAGATGGTTGGATAGTGTTCTCGAAGCTACCAGCATGAGTTTGACCAAACTGCGGGAGGCAGTGGAAGACAGGAGTGCCTGGCGTGCTCTGGTCCATGGGGTCACAAAGAGTTGGACACGACTAAACAACAACAACAACTCACTTCCATACATCACTACTGGGAAAACCATAGGTTTAACTATACGGACCTTTGTTGGCAAGGTGATGTCTCTACTTCTCAAGATGCTATCTAGATTTGCTATCGCCTTTCTCCCAAGGAGCAGGCGTCTTTTAATTTCGTGACTGCTGTCACCATCTGCAGTGATCATGGAGCCCAAGAAAGTAAAATCTCTCATCGCCTCCATTTCTTCCCCTTCTATTTGCCAGGAGGTGATGGGACCAGTGGCCATGATCTTCATTTTTTTGATGTTGCGCATTTCTAGCAATGGTTTATACCACCACACCCTGATTTCAGGTCCGCAACCGGCCTGTATTATCGCCGTAAATTCATGCAGTGCGCACGTAACGTGGGGAGAGAATGCATGTGTGTACACACATCTGCACCATTTCTCTTTTATGGCAGGGGAGATTGCGCTTATGCTCAGGCCCTTTGCCAGCTTCCCATACATCTCTGAGTGGCCACTGCGAGAACAGGATGCTGGACTAGACAGGCCACTGGCCTGATCCAGCGCACCTCTTTTTGTGTTCAGACATTCAGCTTCATTGAAAAGGCCTGAATTCTACTATTTATGGGGGTGGGGTCTCCCCTGGCACTTATTCCACATGCACAATTTTCTCTTCTTGTGCCCAATCTACCAATCTACTGAAAATCGGCTTTCTATATTTACCTGAGTTGCATCAGGGATGGAGGGGGAGTGGAAATCCCAGGTAATACTCCCCAAATACTATTCATGAGCATTTAAAGTATCTCAAAACAGTTCACGTGTGTTGTCTAGTTCAATGTGATGCTCTCCAGGGTTTGCTGAACTACAGCTCCCCTCATCACTGTAAAAGACAATATGGTATTATACCCATTTAGCAGATGGGAGGACTGAGGCTGAGAGACTGACTTGCCTAAGGGCCCCTTTTGAGTTCATAGCACAGATGAGATTCAAAACACAAGACTTGCGCTAAGCACCCAAGAGCAGATCTAATGTGACTTCTCAGTGCAAACAAGCTGGAATTTGTGAAGGATTGCTTGGAAGGGAACATTAAAATAATAATAATAATACAGTTATGACTTCTTCTGGGAGAATTAACAAGCCTTGAAGGTGCACAGTCCCCCACCCACCCCTTCCCTTTGTCAACCAGTTTTGTTGCATAGCTGAAATAGCTGTCACGATACAGAATAATGCTTAAAAGGTAAATTCAGCAGGAAGTAAATTCAGGCAATCTGGGGGGTGGGAGGTTAGGGAGACAGAGAGAAAGAGCAGGAAGTAAAGGGCTAGAGTGAAATGTTCAATATCCAAATTCACTCCTGTCGGAGGCAGTGATGGCCATTAACATAGATGGCTTAGAAGATGATTAGACAAATTCGTGGAGGAGAGAGGGCTCTCAATGGCTGTTAGAATTCCTGCTGAATGATTGCAGCCACAGGATTGTTGTCTTTCACATGAAGTGGTATGTTTCGACTCCACAGAGTGGGAAGTGACGGAGACAGAATGTTTGTGTTACTGCGTTCCATGAAGTGGGACTATTGTCCTTTATTTTTTCCCTCTTTGCTGTCTGATGCTAGAGTGGGAGAGGGAGCCATGTTGCAGTGCTCCGTGTGTGTTTATATGTAAATAAAGTAGATTAGCCAAAATGCTGAGTTGCTGAGGTCTGTTACGCAATCTGCGCAAACTCTGCGGATCCCTGAGTGTGCCGGTGTCGGTTGGCATCGGTCGCTGTGATGTTCAGGCAGAACAAAGCTTTTGAAACTCCCAAACGATCAACCAGGAGGGAGGAGACATGCCAGTCGGGCATGTGTCTCTGCCAGGGTCCTACTGGAGTGTAGGCTGAACTCCTGACATGCTAGCCATGGTGGCTGCGCTCTGCCTCCACGGATGTTTCTGAAAACCAGTCAGTGGAAACAGCAGGAAGAGTGATGGCTCTTGTGCTTGGATCCTGCCTTCAAGCTTCCCCATGGAGCATCTAGTTGGCCCCAGTGAGAACAGAATGTTAGACTTAGATGGGCCATTGGCCTCATCCAACAGGCTGTTGGGAATCTGAATACGTGCAGCTACCCACACAGAAAATTAGCATTTGGCCGACAGCCAAGGCAATGTGAAGGAGTAAGTCTGCCTGGTGATACAGAGGCATGGAGACAGCTCCATGATTGGTCAAGCTCTCTCACGGGAATAATGATTAATGGCCTACTAACTGGAATGTACGAGTTTGAGTGTCAGTTCAGTGTAGGAGTTGTGAGTTGTGTGAGAGAGAGTTAGTTAAAGATCCGTGTTCTGTTCTGTTCCTGTAAATAGTCCACTGTATATAATAAACTCACTGGAAGGATAGATCCTGAAGCTGAGGCTCCAAGACTTTGGCCACCTCAGGAGAAGAGAAGACTCCCTGGAAAAGACCCTGATGTTGGGAAAGATGGAGGGCACAAGGAGAAGGGGATGACAGAGGATGAGATGGTTGGATAGTGTTCTCGAAGCTACCAGCATGAGTTTGACCAAACTGCGGGAGGCAGTGGAAGACAGGAGTGCCTGGCGTGCTCTGGTCCAGGGGGTCACGAAGAGTCGGACACGACTAAACGACTAAACAACAACAACAACAACATAATAAACACCTAACTACAAGTTCCTGGTTCCTGCTTCGTCCATCCTGTCTGCAGACAAGTTGCCAATTGTTTCCATGAACTCTGTGTTTTCTCTGCAAGGTCTGGCTAAGGTCCTGCAACTAGTCATAAAGTTGCGAAACGCCAATAGGTTTTGCCAATAGTCCTTAGGTTCTTTGGACTAAAGTTACTGAGACACTGCTTCATTTTCTGTAATGGACCAGCTTCCACTTCTTGCAGAATTGTCCTGCAGCTAAGCCCCTGCTCCCTTGCAGCAATGACAACATATGCATGTGATTAATATGTAAAAACTGTTGGGAGGGTTGTGTGTGTGTGTTTCTCTCACCTGAATTCCCATTTTCAGACACTGGACTTAGTGCATCATGTGGAGGATGTTTGTATGCCAAACAGAAGTATATCCAAGAAAAAACACACACACAGAGAGAGAGACGCAAATCTGGCCGAGGATTGTAGTAAAGGATATTTTTTTATTAAAAAAAAACAGTAGTTCAACGCGTGGCAGTAGTTTAGAAAGCAAATAGAGTACAGGGAAGTATTGATAGAAGAATAAAACACACATTCACAGAAATCATTATGGGATTGTAACAAAAGACTAGAGAAGCTGTACCTGGAGTACTGGAGGAGATTAAAGAAAGGGTTTTGAATACAAATGGAGAGGGGGGGGGCTTGAGAGATATAGCGGAGCACATAACCAGGATGATAAAACAGTCATGTGGATTAAATCTAAGCAGAGACGTTTGGGAAATTAGGTTTGCATTTCATTTAATTTTTTTTTTAAGGAAAGGGGGGAGTGGGAAAAGAGAGGAGATTAAGGGATGGCTTGATTGAAATGTTGCGTATCAAATTCTGAGCAGGTGGGCGATCGTGGACCATCTAAGGTAGCCACCCCGGTTCAGAGGTCTGGGTGTGCCCAGGTGCTCATGTGTGGTGTGTGTGTCCCCCTCCCACACACACCTTTTCAATGCACATAATGTTGCTCCGTATAGTTAAAGCCATGGTTTTCCCAGTAGTGATGTTTGGAAGTGAGAGCTGGACCATAAAGAAGGCTGATCGCCGAAGAATTGATGCTTTTGAATTATGGTGCAGGAGGAGAGTGTCCCATGGACTGCAAGAAGATCAAACCTCTCCATTCTTAAGGAAATCAGCCCTGAGTGCTCACTGGAAGGACAGATCCTGAAGCTGAGGCTCCAAGACTTTGGCCACCTCATGAGAAGAGAAGACTCCCTGGAAAAGACCCTGATGTTGGGAAAGATGGAGGGCACAAGGAGAAGAGGACGACAGAGGACGAGACGGTGGGACAGTGTTCTCAAAGCTACCAGCATGAGTTTGACCAAACTGCGGGAGGCAGTGGAAGACAGGAGTGCCTGGCGTGCTCTGGTCCATGGGGTCACGAAGAGTCAGACACGACTAAACGACTAAACAACAACAAATGTTGCTCCCTCCATTGAAATGAATGGAAGTGCTGGCAGGGGGGGTCAGATTCAAGCTGGATGGTCAGTGATTTGTGTTTTCCAGGAAATGTTGGACTTGAACAATTTTCAGTGCAAGTCAGGTCATTTGCAAGGGGTAATTGACAATTTGCAAAAGGAATTCTGATGCCGCAGAGAGTGATCTAATTTACCGTGTTTTCCTTGCATTTAGGAAACGATGGTAGAAACTTTTTTGGGGGGTAACAAATGTTTATTCACTTTCAGTATCTAACATGGAAACAGATACCTTTACAGTAATTCCTTCTCCCCCACCCACCCATTGAACAGATCAGATTAATAAATTTTGTGAGAGTCTTTTGTGACAATCTTCAGGGTTATCATCAGAAAACTTTATGAAAGGATAAACAAAGTTAGAAACTTTGAAAATGTCAAGCTTGCCCAGTATTGTATTTGCAACTTGCATCCATTCATTCTTACTAACAGTCTTACGAAATGGACATTTTTATGTGGAAAAATAAGCACTACAAGTTTTTCTGAAAAATCTTTCATTCTGGGAAATTTAAGACACACATGTGCACAGACACCACTGGGGAGGAGTGAGACAGAAGCGATCTGGCTGGATCCACTAGCATTCTGCTCTAGTCTATGATTTGTTATACCAAATTTCTTGTCTCACAAATAATCAGTGCCTGTGAAACTGGCACCCTCCAGGAGATTTAGGACTACAATTCCCATCAGCCCCAACACCACAGTGTTGCACTGGATGATGGGAGTTGTAGTCCAAAGGATCTGAAGGACACCCAGTAAGTGAAGCCTAAGTCTGCATTTAGCGGGTTTTTGGAAAATGAGATGGACATGGCATTTTCAGAGGTGTGCTTTTTTTGTTAACCTTATTTGATTCAATTAATATATTTTGCTGTAGGTGTGGATTGGTGTTTTCTGTAATTTTCTATAATTAAAGCGTTTTTTGTTTAAAAAAAAAAGCTGAAGAAAAAACAGGAAAATACTTCCCCATTCTAGGTATAGAGCTAGTCCTGTGATTAAGCTTTAAGTTTCTAACACTTCACCTTGCGCTGTAGCTCTAAAACTTGTGACACTTGAGCATACTCTAGTGGAGAGTCAGCAAAACAGAACTGGAGGAATCTGGGGGGAAAAGGATCCGTTGAAGGAACGGCCAAAGCTACGACCCTGAACAAGTCAAGAAAAAGTCAAGTATCTTTAAGAAAGTCAGCAAGAGATGCAATAAGGGACTTGAGAGCATCGGAAATGGGGAAACGCAACAGCAGGAAGAAAATGAGGTGGCGAGGGGCGAAGAGGTGGGTCTGAAAGCAAGGAAGCCCAATGCACATTGCATTGAACAGCGGAGTGTAATAGATTTAGAAAACCTTTCCACGCTGCTATCGGTTAGCCGGAAAGCGTTTTCTTTTTCCCCCCTTTTTAAAAAATAATTTTTATTAAGAATTTCAACATAACAATTTATCAAAAACATATCATCCCATCCCCGCCCGAACTTCCGTCAGCTCCTCTCTCTGGTTTTTCAGCGCATGTTATGCTCTGCATATTATAAAATTGTAAAGATCCTTAAATTATCTGTCTATATGTTACCAATAATAAATTTGTGTTTGTTTATTCAAAACCTGCCAAGGAGTCCAGTTCATTTTGTTGTTTCTTTAAGTAATTTGTGCTTCTTCTTTAAAGTCACAGTTGTCCTTATCAGGGAGTTTGTGCTCAGAGGCAAGGGGCCTCAGGGTGGGGACCTGGAGGTGTAAAAAAAAGTCTCTGAAAAGCTGTCATCACTGAATTGAGTTCATCAGTTTTGCTGGGTTAATTAAACCGAATAACTGGATTTTGGTTAAACGTGCAATTCATTGTTACTGTTTTGAACTTTATGAGGTTATTTTGCTCCATGCAAACCGCTGTTTTGAATAACAGGGTATTTCATAGGGTAGCATACCCTCCAACATTTCTCTGATGAAAATAGGGACATCCCTATTATTATTATTATTATTATTATTATTATTACAGCCCACCCATATGACTGGGTTGCCCCAGCCACTCTGGGCAGCTTCCAACATATATAAAAACATAATGAAACATTAAACATTCAGCAAACTTCCCTATACAGGGTTGCCTTCAGATGTTTTCTGAAGGCTGTATAGTTGCTTATCTCCTTGGATCACGGGTTGCATAACTCCAACATCTCTCCGATGAAAATAGGGATGTCCTAAGGAAAAGTGGGATATTCCGGGATCAAATCAGAAACAGGGACGCTTTCTGCAAATCCAGTACTGTCCCTGGAAAATAGGGACATTTGAAGGTGTAGGAGGCAGGGCTGGATTTAGGTTTGATGAGGCCTTGAAGGTAATGGGGGGGCCTCTGTATGTCCAGCTGTCCTTTGTCAACAACAAATTGTCGCTTTTTTGTGTTGAATATATGCTATATCGTAATTTATGGACCTAATACAGTGATGGCCAAACTTGGCCCTCCAGCTGTTTTTGGGACTACAACTCCCATCATCCCTAGCTAACAGGACCAGTGGTCAGGGATGATGGGAATTGTAGTCCCAAAACAGCTGGAGGGCCAAGTTTGGCCATCACTGACCTAATAGGTATGTACCTCACGCCATTTGCACATGTTGCCATGCGACCAGTCCATGCAGAATGTAGGCACCCTTTATATAAAAATGAGCAAACCAGTGATATTTTAGGGAGCAGGCTAGCAGGCGGGGACCTTGACTTACATCATAGGAGTCTACACAAAACACTGTTGCTGTATGTAGGTTTTATTTTGTTTGTTTATCTTATATTTTGGAAATGTACATCCAGTTGTTCTTTTTCCTTTACATTTTTTTGGGGCCCCCAAGAGAGTGAGGCCCTAAACCACGGGTGTCAAACACAAGGCCCGCGGGCCGAATCCGGCCCGCCAAACTTCGTCATGTGGCCCGTGTAGCCGGCGGCGGCCCCCAGCCTTCACCTTTTATTCTCGCTTTTTTTTTTGACACAAGAAAGCCACCTCTTCAGCGCATGCGCGGCAGCCTACAAGCCAGAGAACGTCTGCCCTCTAGCGGCGCCGGCCGTTCTACACAGGAAACCTCCACTTTACATGCATTCACTTGTTTTTATATTGAGCGCATGCCATCCTGTGATGTGACAGATCCAACGGCTGCCTGAACCCTTCTCTCCTGTACTGTAAGTACATATGATGTATAGTCCTACAGATACAACTGGCCCTTTGAGGGTGACCAAACTGCTGATGCGGCCCCCCAATGAATTTGAGTTTGACACCCCTGCCCTAAACCATAGCTTGTTTAGCTTATACATAAATCCAGCACTGGTATGAGGCACTGGGGATGAGTTTATCTACAGTATGGGAATGTCGGTACTGGATATGAAGACTTGCTTTAACCCTTAGAAAGTTCATTGCACACAGGCAAAATTTGAATCCGGGACTTCCTGCTTTATGGCACCACCTCTCTCTCTGTACGATGCCCAACTCTCTCTCTCGCTCTTTTGCCTCCTTTCCCCTTCCTGCTCTGTATTAGCAAGTACAAAAGGTGGAAAGAGAGCAGGGGGAAAAATAAACAAGATATTTGTAAAGCAATCTCAAACGCAGCTGGAGCAGGCATCTCCAAAACCAACCGAAGCTGTGTGTACTCAGCGAGGTGCCTCTCCTGCCGGGGTCTGTTGCAGCTTTTCTCCTGAGAGGCCTAGTTTAGAGGAGAGGCAGGAGATAACAGAAGGGAGAGAGAATAATACTTAGAGCAAATTCTCTTCACCCATAGCATTGTCATTACAAACTCCAATGAGCACAGTTATTGCAAATAAATAAAAACAATGGACCAGAACCAGTTTTACATAAGAAAATACAGAAATGCCATCCAATTAGGCCTAAGCTTCCGTTAAACCTTTTATTTCGCCCATCAGGTGATAAGGTTAATAGGAAAACACTCAGAGGCACTTTTTGGGGTGGGGTGGGGGTGGGGGGCAGGAGACAGGCGAGTCATTAAAAAGAACTAACAGGCTGATCATAAGACAAAACAGTATTCACACACTTAAACTGGCTTAAGAGTTAGGGTGGCCATGTCCCCCACTCTGCAGAGGACACTCCTCTATTTGGAGAGATAAGAACATATGAAGAGACCCACTGGATCAGGCCATCGGCCCATCTGGTCATCTAATGCAACCCTCTACAATGCAGAAATCTTACATTGCAAGAATCTTTTTGCCCAACGTGGGGCTCAAACCTGCGACCCTGAGATTAAGAGTTTCATGCTCTACTGACAGAGCTCTCCCTCATCTTCCGACGTGATCTATGCCGTCATCTTCCCATAACGCCCTTCTCCATGAACCATACTGTCAATTACAAGCTTGATCAGGAGAGATTGTGGGTCTCTAATCTCTGATAGCTTGCTCAGTGACACAAGTTGTCCTCTGACATTACAGTGACTGAGCAGCGCCTATATTTACACAGCTATTGAATGCATTTGACAGGACCAGGGTTCACTGGTGGAGCCTCTTTCCCCCCTTCACGAGGTCTCAGCTTGAAATCCCCAGCGTTTCAAGTTCAGGGAGAATGTTTAGTACTTTGTCAAATGACAAGTCCCAGGATTCTTTAGAGGACGCCAGGACAGAAAAAGGGATATAAAATCAACCGCTCAGCAGGGCAGAATATCGTTGTCATGTTATGCTGCTGCTGAAAAAAATTGCACTAGCTGCCAACTAACCACTAGTCTCAGTTGAAGGTGCACACATACCTTGCTCTCCAATTGAGAAGATGGCCTGAGTGGTTGTGACGTTGTCAGTTCCTAGGCCCATCTTCTTCCCATCTGACAACAACATCTCGTCAGGCTATCTCTGCTAAAATGCCAGTAGCAACTGGGCAGTGCTGAAGTTTGCAGCTGGAAAGATTCCCAAAGGTCCACATTCCTATCCTGCACTGGCTGGATGCAGAGGAATGGAGGCAGGCACTAGCTGGGAAACCCCCAAGGGCTTAGTGGGAAAAGACTAGAAGGAGGAGGTGTCAAAAGCTGAAGTGGCAACAGGTTGTAGTGAGCAGGGAGAGTCTGTGACAGAGAGCAGTCCAGACTCAGAGGCAGAAGCAGGGGCTGGAGAAGAGAAGCAGAGATGAAGCAGGCTGGTGAGGAAGCCAGGTTCTCTCCTCTTCCTGCTGCGACCAGCTCCCTTCCCCCCTGGTCTCCCAGGACCAGAAGAGGTATGAAGAGGGCAGAGCAGAGACAGATGCAGAGACAGAATCTCAGATTGCTTAGAAAGCACCTGGGGGAGGAGGAGACATAGGGAGCTGTGGGGAAGTGGGGACCTTCAGCTTCCACAACTGCCTCATTGGAGCAAGATCTGGGAAGAGTTGCTGTGCTCACTAGGCCCGGCCTCCCGAGCTGTCTTGTTTCTTTGAATAACGAGTTAACTTCATGGACGCCATGTGAGTTATTACTGATCCCCTCCTGGCACCTGCACCTGACCATTCCTTTTTGGGCAACATTTTGGGGACCACGTGCCAGTGATTGACATGGCTAGAGGCAAAGGTGGACAAAGCAACAGGTGCTAATTTTAGCTTTCTAAAGCAGGTTTGTTTCTACATACACACCAGTGTGTATGTAGCCAGTGTGGTGTAGTGGTTAAGAGCGGTAGACTCGTAATCTGGTGAACCGGGTTCGCTTCCCCGCTCCTCCACATGCAGCTGTGGGTGACCTTGGGCCAGTCACACTTCTCTGAAGTCTCTCAGCCTCACTCACCTCACAGAGTGTTTGTTGTGGGGGAGGAAGGGAAAGGAGAATGTTAGCCGCTTTGAGACTCCTTCAGGTAGTGTTAAAGCGGGATATCAAATCCAAACTCTTCTTCTACCTCTCTGTCCTCTATCCAGGAAGGCAAGAAGTATGATCAGAGCTCAAGGATACATTCTAGCCTGGTACCTAAGGAGGGTGAGGAGTGGGACAGGTAAGTGGAGGGAAGCTGGCTGCAGGAGAGATGTGGTTTGGCCAAGGGCCACACTGAGATCCCCAAAGGGCCGCGCTTGGGTTTCCCCACCCCAAGCCAAATTTTGGTGCTCCAGTCGTAGCCACGGCCTCCCTGCCCATCAGTCATGAACTGTCTCTGTAATCCGTTTCTCCACAATCAGTTTCATAATGGCTCTCAAATCTTTCTTTCTCCACTAATTGGAGGAGGGGGGGAAGCAGAAGGGAAGTGATGTTCGGAGCGTAATCTAGTCTCCTCCGTTGATCTCCACGTATTTGGCTGGTCCCCTTTCGCTAATGCATTGTTTCGTAAACATATGTTTTGTCGCCAAAGAGGAAAGGGGGACGCTGCGGCCCTCTCACGCTCTGTGCCAGTTAAAGGGACTAATGCCTTAAATATCACTTTTAATACTAATGTCAGATTATTAAAAACATAATCCATTCTGCTGATTGGAACTGGCGAAAGCGAAAGGATAAGAGGGGTTCTATCCGTGCATTAACACATTTCATGGAGTGCAAAGCTACTTTCTTCCGACTGAAACATAAGGTTGTGAACTAATAGATTCTGCACTTTGAGAAGAGTTAAAACAAAAAACAAAAACATAACCCCAACACATATACGCACACATATGCAGTTTAGTGGAAATCTTAATCTATTGCAATTTATTGTGCCGCTGAGCTGCGTTGTAAACAAGACTCAAATGGGGCACGTCTCCAGTTCGCTCTTAGGCAGCCCACCCCCCCCTCCTCCACCCCCAAATGTGCTTTTAAAAACATTTTTGTATGTTTAAATAGAAACAGAAAAGGAGACTAAGAAGCACTCAGCCCAAAGCAGCTTTGCAGAAATGTGTTGGAAGAGACTAAAATAAAAAGTAAGCTACTAAATCTCTCAAAGATGGGCAGATAAAAAGAAGAGGGGGATCCAGATGTTTTGCCCCCCACTCACCTCCCCCCGCCTCCCCCCCAAAACACGGGCACTTTCCCAAAGATGAGATCGGTTCCAGAGCAAGATGACGTCTTGCTCCCTTTGTCCTGAGAGTTTGGAGCACTTCTGAACAGGAGCAGGTGCATCGTCCCTGAACCTTTGCATCGTCCCTGAACATCAGACACTGCTTTATAGTGAATCGCACCACTGCTCCATCTAGCTCAATATTGCCTACACGGACTGCCAGCAGCTCTCTGGGGTTTCATGCAGGAGACATTGCCATGGTGGACTGAACCTGGGACCTTCTGCACAAAAAGCAGAAGGGAGAGCACTGAGCTTCCACCCTTCTCTGTAGTTTTCTTCTGCCAGGCCTGAGGGGAGAATGACCAGAGGCCACAGCCCAGACGGAGTGGGAGCCTGGACCAGCAGGAGCTGGGGGTGAGAGGCAGGGCACCTGTCCAGAGCTGGGTCAGTAGGGATAGGCCTTGTCCACTGTTTCTGAAAGGGTGTGGCGGCAAGATTCGTGGACAATCAAGGAAACGTTTAAACAAGGAATGAGACTCTTAATCTCAGGGTTCAAGCCCCAAGTTGGGCAAAAGATTCCTGCATTGAAAACTCTCGTGGTTCCTTCCAACTCTACAATTCCATGATTCTATTATTTCAGTGTAGTCTAGAAGAAGAAGAAGAGGAGGAGGAGGAGGAGGAGGAGGAGGAGGAGTTTGGATTTGATATCCCGCCTTTCACTCCCTTTAAGGAGTCTCAAAGCGGCTAACATTCTCCTTTCCCTTCCTCCCCCACAGCAAACACTCTGTGAGGTGAGTGGGGCTGAGAGACTTCAGAGAAGTGTGAGTAGCCCAAGGTCACCCAGCAGCTGCAGGAGGAGGAGCAGGGAAGCAAACCCGGTTCACCAGATTACGAGTCCACCGCTCTTAACCACTACACCACGCTGGCTCTATACTCTACACTCACTGTAGTATAGCATCAAAATAATTTGGTGGGATGTACCACCAAAAACATGATCCTTGCCTCTCTTTGAGAGCGTTGACTATTCTTCTGCAGTTCTCCACAACATATTGCTGTGAGCAGTGCTTTTCAAGTCTGACAAATATGAAAGATCGGGAGAGAGAAAGGATAAGGAAATGAGAGTTTTATTTGTCCCAAATTAGATCTGATATAAATGAGATTGCCCGGCAAAAGCAAGTTCACACCTTTCATTGAGTTTGTGTACATACTTAAAGTACATATGTAAGAGGCTCGTTTATAATTATATTTTGGAAATGATTGGTGTTCTCTTGTAGCTGCTTTATACTTTCTGGATGTCCCACGATCGTATTATAAAGTAATTGTGTTCTGCGTTATAAATCAAGCACTGCTAGGTGTTGTTTCTTTTTGTTTTCCAATGTATTTCTTGTTGTTGTTTAGTCGTTTAGTCATGTCTGACTCTTCGTGACCCCCTGGACCAGAGTACGCCAGGCACTCCTGTCTTCCACTGCCTCCCGCAGTTTGATCAAACTCATATTTGTAGCTTTGAGAACACTGTCCAACCATCTCATCCTCTGTCATCCCCTTCTCCTTGTGCCCTCCATCTTTCCTAACATCAGGGTCTTTTCCAGGAAGTCTTCTCTACTCATGAGGTGGCCAAAGTATTGGAGCCTCAGCTTCAGGATCTGTCCTTCCAGTGAGCACTCAGGGCTGATTTCCTTAAGAATGGATGCGTTTGATCTTCTTGCAGTCCATGGGACTCTCAAGAGTCTCCTCCAGCACCAGAATTCAAAAGCATCCATTCTTTGGCAATCAGCCTTCTTTATGCTCCAGCTTTCACTTCCATACATCACTACAGGGAAAACCATAGCTTTTACTATACGGACCTTTGTTGGCAAGTTGATGTCTCTACTTTTTAAAATGTATTTCTTATCAATAAAAAATTCTGTGTGGAATGAGCAAATTTTTATTCTGAAAGTGTGGCCCAGAGGAAAAATAACCTTGGAGAACCGCTGGCATAATCTACAGCTAGACTGGTTCCTCATTGTCCTTCCGCCAGCAAGTGAAGACTGTTTTATTCTGCCAGGCCTTTGGGAAGTGACTGTTTTCTTAAGAAATTTGCTTCAATAGTGCCATGCTTTTCTTTTGATCTGTATTTCAATACATTTGTTTTTATATTGTTTTGATTCTATTAGAGTTTAATTACTTTTTGATGAGTCTCTTTTATAAGTGTTTTGCTTTTTGCATTTTACCGGTGTTGCTTTAGTTTTTGCAAGCAGCTTTGAGTCCCAGTTTGGGTTAAAGGTGGAATATAAATTGTTGTCGGCGGCATCCGTCTGTCTCAGGAGTCAATGGAGGAGTGACTAAATATAATAATCATAATAAATCTATATACCCGTGAGGGGTTTTGAGCAGGAACTTGGGGGAACTAAGTTCCCTTACCTTTTTAAAATTAAATAATTGTTTTTTTGTTGGGGGGTAGAACAGATGTACACCCAAAGCTGATGATCGTCTTCCAAAGCAACTACTCTATTCCAAACTTAAGAATGGAAACCGTAATGCTGGTCGTCAACAAAAGAGGTTTAAAGACTCTCTCCAGGCAAATCTTAAAGGAATGTAGTATAAACTCTGGCAATTGGGAAACACTGGCATGCGAGACCTCCAATGGGAAAATAGTCTCTACCATGGACTTTGAAGAAGCACGAACTCAGGACGAAAGGTGTTAAAAGGAAAGCACGTTTGGCAAATCCACACTGTGATCAACTCCCACCTGGAAACCAATGTCCCCACTGTGGATGGACGTGGGGATCCAGAACTGGCCTCCACAGTCACTTACGGACTCACTGTTAAGACTGTGTTCATGGAAGACAATCTTACTCAGCTATGAGTGGTTGCCAAAGAAGAAGTAGTGTTAGTGTAACACTCAGGTATCTGATCTGTGATCTGCCTTTGAAGAAAAAGTTAGAATGGTCACTACTGCTAAATGTGTTTAGAAAGCCATTTATTTAGAAATATCAGCTGGTTTGCTTAAGCAGTTCTTTTCATTGTGTTCAGGGATGGTCTCCAGAAAACCTCACCGACTTCAGAAATCCGGAGTACAGGGAGCCAGAGACAAGGACCACTTGGCAGCATCACCCAACCACCTCTGCCAGCTTCTGCCAATCTTCTTCCTGCCAACTTCCCCAGCTCTGTCGCACTATAGGGCAGCTCCCCACAACCCTATGTCTCTTGACCCTCAATCTTTGTTGTTGTTTAGTCGTTTAGTCGTTTCCGACTCTTCGTGACCCCCTGGACCAGAGCACGCCAGGCACTCCTGTCTTCCACTGCCTCCCGCAGTTTGGTCAAACTCATGCTGGTAGCTTCAAGAACACTGTCCAACCATCTCGTCCTCTGTTGTCCCCTTCTCCTTGTGCCCTCCATCTTTCCCAACATCAGGGTCTTTTCCAGGGAGTCTTCTCTTCTCATGAGGTGGCCAAAGTATTGCAGCCTCAGCTTCAGGATCCGTCCTTCCAGTGAGCACTCAGGGCTGATTTCCTTCAGAATGGAGAGGTTTGATCTTCTTGCAGTCTCCAATCTTACCAGACCCTCAATCTCAGGAATTTCCAGTGCCAACATCAAATTTGTTAGGTTTACTGCAACGGCATGAAGTTCCAGAAGTGGAGAGACAGGTATCAGGAAATGGGTGGGTGGGTTTGGTTACAGAAGAGTGACAGAAGACAGAAGGGATCTTGTTGCAAAGATGCAACTTGGTGGGAGGGCCCCCCCGTCATATTTGAAAGCGGATACTCTTTAGCAGATCAGGGAATTTTGAAAAGAAAGGGGTCCAAAAGCTAATTATATGGAAATATTTCTATTTGCACATTACACTGGAAGGCAGAGTGGAGTGGGCAACTAATATCTGCACAACTGACAAGAATATTAAGTTCCCCATCCCTTTTCACCCAGCCTGCCATACCTTCCGCAGCAGGGATTCTGTCCTAGTTCCTACTAAGGTGAGCCCAGATTCAAACTCATTAATGGGCTGCATTTTAGATATGATAAGAATTTAGTGGCTGGTGTTAATTAAACTACAAAACAACTCCTCTCGCTGTGATTTGCATTCCAAGTTGGAGCAATTAATTCGCTCACTTAAACTGATCAAGATTTAATTACCATCACTCTGTGCAATTACTCCATAATTAAAGTAATTTGCTTCTTTCCACTCGCTGACACTGTCATTGAACAGCCATTCAGGGTACCCAAAGAAGTGATAATTAACTTAAAGAACAGCTCAAGGCAGTTTTCTTCCACAGATATTTTCTTTCTCTCTCTGTAACTCAAGGCTCTTTCAAAAGTCGTCTTTGGCACCGCAAAGCCAGGGGCAATGGCGGCGGGGGGGGGGGGAGAGATGATGTCAGCAACTCTCTGTAGGGCCTCATTTCCATTGAGGTGAGGAAACCTGTGTCTGTGATGCAGCACTTTGAACTGCACCTGGAGGCACACAGAATTAAAGGATCCTCCTTTTCAAAATATCCTTCCATCTCAGGGAGGTCCTTTCTACTAGTTTTCTGTGATTTGTGGAAGCTCAGTGGGAGAGCATCTGCTCTGCGTACAGAATGTCCTAGATTCCATGCCTATCTCCAGGCAGAGCTAGGATATACATCCTGCCAGAAAATCTGGAGAGTCACACTGCCAGGCAGGGTATACCGTACAGAGTCTGCTGGATCAATGGTCTGGCTCCGTACAAGGCAGCCGCCTATGTGTCAGAAGCAAGCCAGCAGGAAACCACACAGAGTAAGTGAAAACTCTTCAGTAGAAGAAACAGGATCTGCTCGGGAGTGCCAGGCCTAATGAGCACAGCAACTCTTCTTCAATTAATCTGGCCCCTCCGAGGCAGCTGCAGAGTCTGAAGGTCCTTGACTTCCCACAGCTGCTGAAGGTTCCTCCTCTCCTGGGACTTTCCCAAGCTATCAGAGACTATGCCGGCATGCCTGCCTTTGCTCTTCCCACTTCATGCCTCTCCTGGTCCTGGGAGACTGGGGAGAGGGGAGCTTGCTACCCAGGAGGTGGGGAGACATCTGGGACTCTTCACCAGCCTGACTCACCTCTTCCTCTTGGCCTCCCTCCTTGCCTGCTTCAGCTTTTGATTCTGGGCTGCTCTCTGCCACAGACTCTTCCTGCTCACTAAACCCTGTTACATCGTCAGCTGCCAACACCTCCTCTTCCCAGTCTTCTCCGTCTGACCACTCATCGTTGTCCCACCACCACTCCCCAGGCTCTGAGGCTTCTTACCTTGGGGGTTCCCCAGCTGGTTCCTCCCACCATCCCTCTGCGTCCATGACACCATGTTCCTTATTTGTCATACAGATGGATTATCTATCATCTTATCTATCTATCTATCATCTATCTATCTATCTATCTATCTATCTATCTATCTATTTCTCAACCTGTGTGTCCCCAGATGTTGTTGAACTACAACTCCCATCACCCCTAGCTAGCAAGGCCAGAGCTCAGGGATGATGGGAGTTGTAGTCCAACAACATCTGGGGACCTACAGGTTGAGAACCACTGAATCTCTATCTATCATCTGTCTATCATCTATCATCTATCTATCTATCTATCTATCTATCTATCATCTATCTATCTATCTATCTATCTATCTATCTATCTATCTATCATCTATCTATCATCTATCTATCTATCTATCATCTATCTATCTATCTATCTCTATCATCATCTATCTTGTATACTGCTTTATACCTTTTGCTGCATACCTCAACAAAAATCAACAGATATTGCTTAAATTCCACATTCAGTGCAGCTGCCCCTCTTTGACACCCAGGGTCAAAAATCACAGCAGAGCAGCCGGTGTCTGTAAGAGCAAGAGAACACAAGAAGCGCTCTTCTGGATCAGGCCAGTATCCTATCTAGTTCTTTTCTCACAGTGGCTGACCACTGGGGGAAGCTTGCAAGCTCAGACATGACTTCTGCTTGCAGGGTAGGGCCTTCCTCCCCCTCTCACCCCCTGGGTACTCCATGCCACCCCCAAATCTGCTCTGGGGGGCTGGGGGGAAATCAGAATAAATTTAGGGGACGCGCAGGGGGAGGAGAGTGGGGGAGGAAGTTCTGTTGCTCAGGTGGGCATATTATTCTGCTGTGATTAGCTGTTCTGAGATGCTTCTGCAATGTTACCGTATTAGTGCCACCTGATGGGTCACTCTTGCCCTAGGCTGGCATCCGTCTGTCTCGAGATGGAAGAGCGTGCCTTCAGGGGTGAAGTCAAACAGTCGCAGAGTTACAGCACCAGCTGTAGCTGTAGAGGCCAACATGGGAGAGACATGTTTTGTTGCAGCTGGGACAGATGGAGGCCTCCAGTTTTGCTGCTCTGCTGGCGTTTCTTCTCTCTGCGCTCCTCCCAGCGGTCATCCCTCCTCTGATCACTGCTGGGGATACGATACACGACTTGATTGCCTGTCTCCAAGCACTGCAAGAGATTCCTACCAGGCTGATGTTGCCGGGCTTCATGTCACATTTGCAGACATCTTTATAACGCACAGTTGATCTGCCGAGGGGCCTGGTGCCTGAAGCCAGCCACCCATAGATCACATCTATAATAATAATAATAATAATAATAATAATAATAATAATAATAATAATTTATTTACATCCCGCCCTCCCCAGCCGAAGCCGGGCTCAGAGCGGCTAACAACAATAAAAGTAACACAGCATTCTAAAATCAATTGATTCTAAAACCAATTCAAAATCAAATTAATGGCATCTATCTATCTATCTATCTATCTATCTATCTATCTATGTTTTTACATAAATTTTCTAAACAAAACAAATCATCTCATCTCATCCATCATTTTGGCTAATTTAGCCTGAGACTTCCAACAACCACACCCAATGATTTTCCAACCTCCTCTCTCAATTTTGCATTTGTTATCATAACTATTACTTTTAATAATCAATAACTTAAAATCTATTCTCAGAATTCTTTTCTGCAGCACTTCATATAGTTCTCCTTACAGAACTTCTTGTAGTCCTACAAGCGTGGTCAGTTGATTACAATTGTCTTTCAAATAACTCGCATATTTACTCCAATCCTTCAAGAATTTCTGGTCCTGCTGGTTTCGAATTCTCCATGTCATTTTACCCAATTCTGCATAGTCCATCGATTTTATCTGCCATTCCTCTTTCATCGGTAATTCTTCCTGCTTCCGTTTCTGTGCCAATAATAATCTAGCTCCCATAGATCACATCCTTGCGGATCCTGCCATCTTCCATTCTGTGGATGTGACCAAGCCAGGAGAGCACCCCTGTGTTTGAGACACCACCCCAAAATCTTCCTGGCGCAGCGCATGTGGAAGGCACGGTGGCGAACAAAAGTGGGACTACGACACACGTACCCAGGAACATTTTTGGTTTGGAATGTGGCAGGATTCTAGATGGTACATAACCCAAGTGCAAATAGGAAGAATGTATAAAACTGCTTCAAAAATATGTTGGAAATGTAAGGAAAAAGAGGGGCCTTTTACCATATGTGGTGGGATTGTAGTAAGATCAAAAATTTTGGGGAAATGATATACAATGAGTTGAAGAAAATGTTCCAATTAACATTTGTAAAAAAAACCAGAAGCATTTTTGTTAGGGATTGTAGGAAAAGACCTGCCAAAGAAATTGAAAAACATTTTTATGTATGTAACAATGGCGGCAAGAGTCTTAATAGCACAAGGATGGAAGAATGAGGAAATCCCGACTAAAGAACTGTGGCAAGAGAAATTGATGGGTAACGCAGAACTGGCGAAATTGACACACAAACTACATGACAAGGATGACTGTGACTTCAAAGAAGAATGGGAACCTTTCACAAAGTACTTAAATAAACAACAAAATGAACTGGACTCCTTGGCAGGTTTTGAATAAACATACACAGACTTTTTATTGATAACATATATATAGATAACTTAAGGATCTTTATAATTTTATAACATGCAGAGATTAACATGTGCTGAGAAACCAGAGAGAGGAGCTGAGGGAAGTCTGGCGGGGGGGGGGGGGGCTTTTTTCTTTTTGGGAAGGGGGGAGGGAAAAATGGGGGGGGATGAGGATGATGTATTTTTGACTGACCGTTATTTTGAAACTCCTAATAAAAAAAAATTAATTTTTTTTTAAAAATGAAAGTTGCAGGATTCAAGGCCGTGCACAATTTGGAAACAAGGATGTTTGTCTGCTCTGAACATTTTGCGGGTGCAAACAATATTTAAAGCTGGATCAGATAACGCCACCCTGATAGCTTTAGTGTGGTGTAGTGGTTAAGAGCAGTAGTCTCGTAATCTGGGGAACCGGGTTCGCGTCTCCGCTCCTCCACATGCAGCTGCTGGGTGACCTTGGGCCAGTCACACTTCTCTGAAGTCTCTCAGCTCCACTCACCTCACAGTTTGCTGTGGGGAAGGGAAAGGAGAATGTTAGCCGCTTTGAGACTCCTGAAGGGGAGTGAAAGGCGGGATATCAAATCCAAACTCTTCTTCTTCTTCTTCAGGAGCACAAATCACCATGAATGCACAATAAGAAGGGCGTCTACAGAGGCCTGCTGTTTGACTGCAGAACTTTGGCAACTTTTCCAAATGGTTTCATGGCAGTGGGGGAGGCAGAGATCAGTTTGGGCCTCCCTGCTTCTCCCATCAAAATTCAGGAAATGGTTCTCTGCCACTGGGGGGGGGGCACGTCTAAAGCGTTGCCTCCCTGCACCCTCCCCAAAGGCAAACGGAACAGCTCTTTCCCTACTAGCAGCGGCCTGGCCATGTGCTTCCCTCGCACTCATGTTAATCCCTCGTTAATGGACACTTTCTCCTAAACCAGCGGAGATCCAAGTCACTTTGCAGCCAACTTCCGGCAGATTGCATTACTTGCATCGCCTTGTTTTCGTTATTTGGAGATTTGAGGATTTGGTCAGTTACATTTAGATGGATTCTCTCCGAGGCTGGACTTGTGGAAACGGGAGCTTGTGAGATTGATCTGGAAACAGCAGCCTTTTCAAGCTGTGCCAGAGGGGGCAGGAAGCTGGGGAAGGGCTGTGGCGCAGTGGTAGAGAGCATCTGCCTTGCATGCAGAAAGTCGCGGGTTCAATCCCCGGGATTTCCAGGCAGGGCTGCTGCCAGTCAGTGTAGACAATACTGAGTAACATGTCTGACTCAGTATATGCTAGGGCTGGGCGATATTGTTGCGTATTTAGCAGATTAATTGCGCTGCAGAAAGCGTGCCGGGGAGATCCCACGTTCAGGAAACAATGAAGAAACGCAAAAGTATCTTTTGCTTGGCTTTAACTACAAAACCAAAAACTCCTCTTACATTACAGTGGTACCTCGGGTTACATATGGTTCAGGTTACAGACTCCGCTAACCCAGAAATAGTGCTTCAGGTTAAGAACTTTGCTTCAGGATGAGAACAGAAATCTTGCTCCGGCGGTGCGGCAGCAGCAGGAGGCCCCATTAGCTAAGGTGGTGCTTCAGGTTAAGAACAGTTTCAGGTTAAGTACGGACATCCGGAACGAATTAAGCACTTAACCTGAGGTACCACTGTAAATCTATAAGTATGACCCATCCATTCACCAGGGTACTGAGAGAGGTACACGCTGCTCTTTATATACTATACCCATTTGCTGACACAGCTTAATTAACACAACTTAACAGCACCTGCTATACTGCTTCACAGCTGTAAAACTAGGTCATGTTATTTGCTCTGGCCTTTAAAGAGATACACGTAAGGTAAAGGTAAAGGGACCCCTGACCATTAGGTCCAGTCGTGACTGACTCTGGGGTTGCGGCGCTCATTTTGCTTTATTGGCTGAGGGAGCCGGCATTTGTCCGCAGACAGCTTCCGGGTCATGTGACCAACATGACTAACCCGCTTCTGGCAAACTAGAGCAGCACACGGAAACGCCGTTTACCTTCCTGCCGGAATGGTACCTATTTATCTACTTGCACTTGATGTGCTTTCGAACTGCTAGGTTGGCAGGAGCAGGGACTGAGCAACGGGAGCTCACCCCATCATGGGGATTCGAACCACCAACCTTCTGATTGGCAAGCCCTAGGCTCTGTGGTTTAAGCCACAGTCCTTTTGGGATGTATTTTGGCTTGCCTGCTGCTGAAAGGAACCATGAGGTGATTGATAATATCATTTTTCAGTTTTAGATCTTTAAGTAGTAGCAGTTGCCAGGACACTGTCCTGTTCACCTCTGCGTAGTTCCTTCCTTTAGCTGGTGATTTATCGCTATATTGAAAACCAGTTATCACCCAGCCCTAGTACAGTATATGCCAGCTTCCAATATCTCTGTGCACATTCCTAATGCACATGCCAGATTCAACTTTGGACCGGGGTGGGGTAATCTCTTCAGCAGTGTGTCGTGCAAACATTCCCCACTCTCTTCCTGGAAAGGGGCTAGTTTAACCTCTGTTTTGCAGGAAGCAAGAATTGCTGGAAGCGTGGGGTGAAAGAAGGTGGTTTTTTTTCCACATGTGGTGATCATGCGATAAGGTAAAAACTTTTTGGGAAAGTATATACAATGAATTAAAGAAGATAGTTGGGTACACATTTCTGAAAAAACCAGAGGCATTCTTGTTGGGGATGGTGGGAGAGGATATTGATAAGAAGGGTCAGAAATTGTTCCTATACACAACAACAGCGGCGAGATTACTGCTGGCTCAGGTGTGGAAACAGCAACAATTGCCAACAGCAGAAGAGTGGCAATACAAGGTCATGGAATATGCAGAAACAGCCAAATTAATGGGGAAAATCCGACAACAGAGCGATGAAACATTTCAAAAAGAATGGGGAAAATGTATGTTATACGTAGGTTAAGGTGTGGATAAAGTTGAAAGAAGAACAACAATATACAAAATCGATAAAGACAATGCGAAAAACTTAGAGATGACATAAAAAAGCCAGAAGGAGGAAGGAGCGAAGTCAACTCTTAGGAGTAAATGTAAATGTAAAGTAATGTGTATATGTATAGTATGTAAATGGTTTTCCCAGTAGTGATATATGGAAGTGAGAGCTGGACCACAAAGAAGGCTGATCGCCGAAGAATTGATGCTTTTGAATTATGGTGCTGGAAGAGATTCTTGAGAGTCCCATGGACTGCAAGAAGATCAAACCTCTCCATTCTGAAAGAAATCAGCCCTGAGTGCTCACTGGAAGGACAGATTCTTAAGCTGAGACTCCAAGACTTTGGCCACCTCATGAGAAGAGAAGACTCCCTGGAAAAGACCCTGATGTTGGGGAAGATGGAGGGCACAAGGAGAAGGGGACGACAGAGGACGAGATGGTGGGACAGTGTTCTGGAAGCTACCAGCATGAGTCTGACCAAACTGCGGGAGGCAGTGGAAGACAGGAGTGCCTGGTGTGCTCTGGTCCATGGGGTGATGAAGAGTCGGACACGACTAAACGACTAAACAACAACAACAATAGTATGTAATCATAAAATCAATAAAGCTTATCTTCGAAAAAAAAGTTTAACCTCTGTTTTGCTAGTAAAACTGAATTACTGTGTCACGAAATGATGCACGGCTAAAAAGTGTGTCACCATCGTGAAAAGTTTGGAAAAGCTCTTGTTTAGGGTGTGACAATCATGACACACACAGAGCGAGTTATAAAGTTTGCCTGTGCCGTGGTTAAAGAAGTTATTTTATCTGTCCTGAATCCTCTAACTGTTATTGGAGTTACTGTTTCTGTAGATGCCAATCTTTCTGTACATGATTATTGGTTGTGTGTTTTTCAGAACTGAGAATTGAGGGGTGTGATATGGTGGGTGCAATGAGAATGTGGTTGTTGAGCACTTGTGGGAGCCAGCACAGCTTCTGAATTCCTGGCTGTATTACATGCTATCCTATGGGGGGGGCACCATTTATGAGATTATGCTGTAATTACCTTGCATTTTGATGCTGCTGCTGTGTTTTGACGTTTGGTGTATGATTTGCCTCTGTGCTTTTTATTTATTTATGTCCTCCTGTACATTGTTTCGAGATTTATTGTTGTGCAATTATGTTACTTAAAATGTTGGAATAATTACCCCCCCAAATGGTGCAGCAATAAAACCAACAGCACAGTTGCAAAGCTAAGTAGTGTCTGGTATGGTTTCAAATGAGATGGGGGGCCGTGTGTTGAGATTCCTGCATTACAAAGGTTTGGACTAGATAACTGTTGAGATCGCTTCCATGATTTTAGAATCATCATTGTTAGTAGTAACACTGAATGCGGAATTTGTATGGTTTTATTTATGTTGATTTTCCCAGTAGTGATGTATGGAAGTGAGAGCTGGACCATCAAAAAGGCTGATCGCCGAGGAATTGATGCTTTTGAATTATGGTGCTGGAGGAGACTCTTGAGAGTCCCATGGACTGCAAGAAGATCAAACCTCTCCATTCTGAAGGAAATCAGCCCTGAGTGCTCACTGGAAGAACAGATCCTGAAACTGAGGCTCCAATACTTTGGCCACCTCATGAGAAGAAAAGACTCCCTGGGAAAGACCCTGATGTTGGGAAAGATGGAGGGCACAAGGAGAAGGGGACGACAGAGGACGAGATGGTTGGGCAGTGTTCTTGAAGCTACCAGCATGAGTTTGACCAAACTGCGGGAGGCAGTGGAAGACAGGAGTGCCTGGCGTGCTCTGGTCCAAGGGGTCACAAAGAGTCGGACACGACTAAACAACAACAATTTTTGTTGATATATGTAAACGGCTTAGAGACTTATGTTGAAATGCAAAGCTGTATACAAGTTGAACAAACAGACAGACAAACCGTTTGCCCCAGAAATCTCTTTTTCCTTTTGGCGCTGTGACTCTGCACTTGCTGCTGAGCCAAATGTCACCATCTGGTTCCATCTAGTGGGGAAGATTAGGCATTGCATGTAGTGTGGACCAAAGCATCCCTAAATAACTTGTAGCCTACCGGGAAGAGATGATAGAAAGTCCTCTGCCAAACCGAGCTTCTTGCAAACCCCTTTGGGTCAACTGGAAAAGCAGGGAAAGGAGTACAGCTCAGGAGCAGAGCACATGCATTGTATGCAGATTACTCCAGATTCAATCCCAGGTTTATCTCCAAGAAGCGCTGGGAATGGCCCTAGGAGAGCTGCTGCCAGTCAGTGTGGGGCATAGTGACCAATGGTCTAACTCAGGGGTCAGCAAACTTTTTCAGCAGGGGGCCGGTCCACTGTCCCTCAGACCTTGCAGGGGGCTGGACTATACTTTGAAACAAAAAATGAACGAATTCCGATGCCCTACAAATAACCCAGAGATGCATTTTACATAAAAGCACACATTATGTAAAAACACCAGGCAGGCCCCACAAATAACCCAGAGATGCACTTTAAATAAAAGGGCACATCCTACTCATGTAAAAACATGCTGATTCCCAGACTGTCCGCTGGCTGGATTTACAAGGCGATTGGGCTGGATCCGGCCCCCGAGCCTTAGTTTGCCTACTCATGTTCTAACTCTATATAAAGTAGCTCCCTATGTTCCTGTGGGAATTTTCTGCCTTGGTTATCAGGTAGCTTCCTAGATTTCCACCCTGAAAATTAAAGATAGTGGTGATTTCAATTTCCTACTGGGGGCTTGGCGTGGTTTTAATTGTTGGCGTATGGGGTCTGTATGCAACATCAGAACTTGAGTCGAGTTATGAATCCTTGCTTGCAGTGTGCTTTCTACCTGAAATTGATCACATTGAGACTTCAGGTAAGAAAATAAGAAAGCTGCTGTTTACCCCAGGAAATACATATTGGGTAGTAAAGAATTCCTATTCTAACTAAAGTTGGGGGCTCTGCTTGCTGTTTGATTTCTGCAGGAGAAGGAGACAAGGGGAAGATGTCTCCGCTGGAGAAAGGAACAGGAAGTGAGGTCCGCATCTCTAAGATGCGGTTACAGGGTTACAGGGAACCAGACAGAGGGCCTTCTCGGTAGTGACGCCCGCCCTGTGGAACGCCCTCCCTTCAGATGTGAAGGAAATAAGCAGCTATCTTCTTTTCAAAAGACATCTGAAGGCAGCCCCGTTTTGGGAAGTTTTTAATATTTAATGCTATATTGTTTTTAACACTTGATTGGAAGCTGCCCAGAGTGGCTGGGGAAGCTCAGCCAGATGGACAGGGTCTAAATAATAAATTATTATTATTATTAGTAGTAGTAGTAGTAGTAGTAGTAGTAATAATTTATTATTTATTAGTAGTAGTAGTAGTAGTGGACGCGGGTGGCGCTGTGGGTAAAAGCCTCAGCGCCTAGGGCTTGCCGATCGAAAGGTCGGCGGTTCGAATCCCCGTGGCGGGGTGCGCTCCCGTTGCTCGGTCCCAGCGCCTGCCAACCTAGCAGTTCGAAAGCACCCCCAGGTGCAAGTAGATAAATAGGGACCGCTTACTGGCGGGAAGGTAAACGGCGTTCCGTGTGCTGCGCTGGCTCGCCAGATGCAGCTTGTCACGCTGGCCACGTGACCCGGAAGTGTCTCCGGACAGCGCTGGCTCCCGGCCTCTTGAGTGAGATGGGCGCACAACCCTAGAGTCTGTCAAGACTGGCCCGTACGGGCAGGGGTACCTTTACCTTTACCTTTAGTAGTAGTAGTAAGAATATCTGTCTAGCAATCTGCACAGGGATCAAGGGGCAGTGAGACATTTCAGGAAGCTTGGCGGTTCCTCTCTCGATCTGCTTTCTCCCCATGCAAACCCACCAGCCCTAATACAAGCCGAGTTGCATCCCAGCACTGCCAAGACTGATTCCATTGTACTGAGCTTTGAGAGTGGGCAGGGGGCTGCAATCATGGGGAAGGGGCTTCAGCTCAGCAGTGGACACCTGATTTGCCTGCAGACGGTCCCAGGTTCACCCTATAGCATAATCTCCCAGTAGGGCTGGGGAAAAGACTTGCTTGCCTGAAACCCTGGAATGCTCCTGCCAGTCCGTGTATTTATTTATTACATTTATATATCACTTCTTCCTTCGAGTTCAAGGTGGTGCACATGGTTCTCCAACTCCTCGTTTTATCCCGGTGGCGTAGCATGGGGTGGGGGTTGACCCAGGTGCAAAACACCCAGTGCTGCCTCAAAATAGCAGCACATTTCTGTCGCTGGGCTCCATTGAAAACAGCTTCTCCATGTGAACCAGGAAGTGACCTCTCCAGACAACGAAATTTCCTTATCTCTGAGGCTGAGATCTCCTGGGTGAAGCTGATGCATTTAGGCAATTGAATGTGCATGTGTATTCCATCCGTTCCCTCCCTGCCCTGCTCTGAGTGGCCCCAGGAACTGGCAACCCATGCTACACCACTGTCTTATCCTCACAAGAACCCTGTGAGACAGGTTAGCCGGAGAGACAAGGCCCAGGGTCACCCAGTTGAGCTTCATGGTCAAGTGGGGATTTGAACCCCCGGTCTTCCCGGTCCTAGTCCAACACTCTAACCAGTACACCACAGAGGCTCATGCAACACTGTAGGACATACTGAGCTAGGTAGAACAACAGTTTGCAGAAGGTAAATTCCATAATCTGTGCCCTGGCCAAGGGGGACAGTCCATGGGACGTCCAGTCGCCTCGGCCGCTTCCGGCGCTTGTGACGGAGGTTGGCTGCCTACTGAAAGCGAAAGAAAGGTATATATTTCTGCGATATATAATCTGGAATATTGATACCAGAAAGACTTGTGGTTAAAAATAGGGTCTGTTTTCCAGATGCTGCCGTATTCCCAGATTGCCGGCGTGCGGCGAAGACTGAGCGCACTTAGGCCTTGATTCAGCAAAGCCCCAGAACGTGTGCTTAACTTCCAGTGCGGTAATCCTAATGGAATGCCTCCCTTGAGAGTCTGATTAAGAGCTTTGCGGGCTATATTTGGTAGGTGGAGCAGCAGGGACCTCCTGCTGCACGGCAGCGACCTCTGCCGGTCAGACCGCGGCGCGACAATCTCCCGTACTGTTTTTCTGAGATGTGAGCTTGTCGCCTTTGCCATCCCTTTTATAAATCCTATATTCGTCACTGCTAACTTGGAAGAGGGAGCTTTTCCCGAGATGCTCCAGCAAAACACCTTTTTGTTTTTTTTGTTTTTTGCTGAGGGCTGTATTTGGGGTTAATGGGGTCCAGGTGCGAGGAGAGACGGAGGCTCTAGAACAGAAATGGGCAGACTGCGGCCCTCCAGGGTTGTCAGATGCCAATCACTTCTGCCTCGAGGCCAGCAATGAAACATTAAAATGCAGACAGTTCCACTGTCAAGCAGCTCTCACCATCAGAAAGTTCTTCCTGAAGTTTTGCTGGAATCTCCTTTCTTGTAACTTGAAGCCATGGATTTGAGTCCTACCCTCCACAGCAGGAGAAAACAAGCTTGCTCCATCTTCCACAGGACAGCCCTTGAGATAGTTGAAGATGGCTACAGTAGAAGGCAGTTTCCTAGGTTCCCATGTTCCTAATAATAATAATAATAATAATAATAATAATAATAATAATACCTTTATTGTCATTGGACAACCTGTGTACACTGAAATTAAACGAGCCTCCCCCCCAACACTCAATCTCTTATCAAACAACACACCACCTCACAAGCCAATTTCGCTATGTTATTTTTTGTTCAACAGCCTAACAGCCCACGGACAGAAGCTATTTTTTAGCCTGTTGGTACAGCTGATTATACTTCTATATCTCCTGCGGTGATGGCCGGGGTGCGAGTCATCCCTGAGAATTTCTCTCTCTCTCCTAAGGCAACGATCCCTTGCAATGTCATCTAGCGGACTCAAGGGACAGCCCATGATATCATGGGCTGTATTCACCACCCTCTGTAGAGACCTTCTGTCCGTGGCTGTCAGGTCAGCACACCACACTGTGATACAATATGAAAGGACACTTTCTATTCTGGACCTGTAAAAGGAGTTCATCAGTTGTTGAAGAAGAAGAAGAAGAAGAAGAAGAAGAAGAAGAAGAAGAAGAAGAAGAGTAGTTTGGATTTGCTATCCCGCTTTGTCACTACCCTAAGGAGTCTCAAACATTCTCCTTTCCCTTCCTCCCCCACAACTAACACTCTGTGAGGTGAGTGGGGCTGAGAGACTTCAGAGAAGTGTGAGTAGCCCAAGGTCACCCAGCAGCTGCATGTGGAGGAGCAGGGAATCGAACCCGGTTCACCAGATTACGAGTCCACCGCTCTTAACCATTGCACCACATTATTCTTTTGCAAGACCCTGAGGAAATGGAGTCTCTGTTGTTCCTAATGCACATTCCAGAATTTAATGGGGAAAGCCAAGTTGAGTGGGGAATATCTCATGCTCCTCTATTTAACATGGACTTTCTGAATCCTCTGGGGGTTCATGGAACAGCCTGCCCCACCTAGGAGGATATGTTGAGAAGGGCTGTAGCTCCGTGGAAGAGCATGCATTCAGCAAGCAGAAGGTCCCAGGTTCAATATATCCAATGAGGACTGCACTCTGATTTCATGCAAATACAGGATTGTGATGAGGCACTACAGATCCTCCACTGGGGGCTGCGTGACAACAGCCTTACATTTCTATGTATATAGGAAGATTAATACACAGCTTCTGTGTGCAACTGAGTGCCGGGGCCTTCTTGGTGGCTGTTCCCAGACACTGGAACGCCATCCCTGGAGAAGCCAGACTCGCTCCCTTCTTGCTGTCCTTCTGCCAGCTGGTGAATACCTTCTTGTTCCAACAGGCTTTTGGGAACTGACTGCTTTTAATGAAAGGGCTGGTGCCGTGCTGTAATTCACTGTAATTACATTTTGTATGTTTTAAATAGATTTTATATATTTAAATAGTTCAATTGATTTGTAATGATTGTTTTTCCCCTATGTGTTTAGTGGTTCTTAATTTTGTTTATAAGCTGCCTTGAGTCCCATCAGGGGAAAAGGCAGCAAATAATAATAATATTAATAATAATAATAATAATAATAATAATAATAATAATAATAATAATTTGATTATGCATAGGGCATAAAAGGGACGCAGGTGGCGCTGTGGGTTAAACCACAGAGCCTAGGGCTTGCCGATCAGAAGGTTGGCGGTTCGAATCCCTGCGACGGGGTGAGCTCCCATTGCTCGGCCCCTGCTCCTGCCAACCTAGCAGTTCGAAAGCACGTCAAAGTGCAAGTAGATAAATAGGTACCACTCCTGCGGGAAGGTAAATGGCATTTCCGTGAGCTGCTCTGGTTCGCCAGAAGCGGCTTAGTCATGCTGGCCACATGACCCGGAAGCTGTACGCCGGCTCCCTCAGCCAATAAAGCGAGATGAGCGCCGCAACCCCAGAGTCAGTCATGATTGGACCTAACGGTCGGGTGTCCCTTTACCTTTACCTTTAAAGCATAAAAATAATAATAGTTTAAAACATTCCAAGAAAACATTAAATCAACTGTAATAATAATAATAATAAAATAATAATAATAATAATAATAATAATAATAATAATAATAATAATAATAATTTTATTTATATTCCGCCCTCCCCACCCGAAGCCGGGCTCAGGGCGGCTAACAACAATAAAGCTTAAAAACAGATTAAAACGCATGACAACATTCGACAACATCAGGATAGGTACGTCTACACAAAAATGCCTGAATCAGGCACCGAAAAAATGTGCAGTAAAGTTGCCAGCCTCATGTCAATAGTCGGGGAGTTCCAAAGTGTGGGAGCTGCCACACTAAAAGATTGGTTTCTTAAAAATGTGGAATGGGTGTTATGTGTCACCCTTTTATAATGATACTAGCATCCTCACTATTTTCTCTATCTAGCTGTATGCACACATCAGTATCAATATTTGTTGCGAATGTTGATGGTTGAATCTTCGATAATTCCTGAGAGGTCCCAGAGAATAACAACAGGGACATCAATTCCTAATTAGAAGCCTCATTTTCTTGCTGGTATTTTTGCACTACACATCGGACCAACCTCCTCTTTCTGCTTTTCTTTATAATTCCGCCCCTGTGCTTCTATTGTTATTTACTCTTTACAGATAGCCTAAGATCTTAATAAACCACGGAGCACGTCAAAGTGGCCCTACTCTGCCCCGCAGGCTGTGACATTGTCTTTTTTTCCCCCCTTCTCATTCGTCCTTTGCGAGATATCATACTTCTTTTAAATAAAATAAATAAATAAGAAAGCATGTCTTAAACCTTGTGCAACAATCAATTCAAGCTATACAAGTTTGGCTATTCAAATTACTTTTTCCAAAAGTACTTTAAAATGCATTAAGTTATTAATTGCCTGCTGGTACTTTAATCAAATGGGGAAATTGACATAGCCAGAGGCATGTGTCTTTTCTGTGGAAAGGAAATTTATTTAAGAAGGAACAGCAGCTCTTACTGCTTAATTTAAACTGAGAAAACTGTGGAAAATCAACTGCTATGGAAAATTAATAAAACATTTCCAGCTGCAAACAGTGACTAATTGTACAAGACGAAGACTGTCTGGAATTAATAACTTGCAATCTTCTGTGTGAAGAACCCCCTACCAGTTCAATTTACTGGGAGATTAAATTACTTCTAAGTTTGCCATATTAAAACAGAACATGAATCAAATGTTACTGAAAGAACATCTATTATTTACTGTCTGTGATATGGATATAATTATTTCCAAACAACCACAATGTAACGTGACCGGTAATATTTAAATGACTCTCCGGCAAACGTCGCTCTCGACTCTGTGGGATCCTGGTAAATGACAGTTCTGGAGAGGCTGCCTCAGATTGGGCTCTCCTCTTCTGGCCCAGAGGATCATTTGCAAGTTTCAGGAATTTAGCGAGACAACTAGTCTCGCTTCTCTGTTTTTGCAGCAAAGGAGATACAGAAACACACCCCAACGCCCCCCCAAAGCAGAGACTCCAGGTAGTAACATTGCTAAGAATGGTTTTTTAAAAACAGTATCTAAGAAGCACCTCATAGGGTCAACCAAGACTTACGTTTCCTGGAACATGGTTTTTATTTTATTTTTTAAATATTTTTTATTCGTTTTTAAGCATATTAATAATCATACATACCACAAAATTTCACATCTTATACAATCTTTTTGGACTTCCATCATCACCTGTGATGATTCCCCCACTTTTATCATTTCTTAAATTCATATTGCCTTTAATTATCTTAACTAACGTCTTCCTTTTTATCCAATTATGCAATAATTCAAATTATTCACCTCACAAAACTTCTTGCAAACCTACAAATGTAATCTGATCATCACAATTACTTTTCAAATAGTCCGTAAATTTACACCAATCTTCTGTGAATCTCTAGTCCTGCCGGTTTCGAATTCTTCCTGCTAGTTTGTCTAATTCTGCATAGTCCATCAATTTCATCCTCCGATCTTCTTTCGTCGGTAATTCTTCTTGCTTCCATTTTTGTGCCAACAATATTCTTGCTGCCGTCACTGCATATAAAAACAGCTTACAATCTTTTCTATTTATATCATCTCCTACAATGCCCAGTACAAATGCTTCTGGTTTCTTAATAAATGTATATTTCCTGCCTGGAACATGGTTTTTAAATGTGTGCATCAGAAGGAAAGCTTGCAAGGTTGGGGTATTTTTATTTCCGTGAAGAGGGGAGAAAGAGGTGGCAGGATAGAAGTGGGTAAAATTATAAAACCGTAGCGTTTTAGAATTGGAAGGGACCCAAGGGTCATCTAGTCCAACCCCCTGCAATGCAAATTATCTCAACTCAAGCATCCCTGACAAATAGCCATCCAACCTCTGCTTGAAAACCTCCAAGGAAGGAGAGTCCTTCACCTCTCGAGGAAGACCATTCCACCGATCTGTTTAAGGGTGACAAAAAGGTGGGATTTGATGACAAAAAAATCAAAATTTCAAATTGAAATATTAGAAAGCAGGTCCAAATTACTATCGAAAATGTACAATTTCTTGTTAGAATGGAACACAAAAGATGAACTGATAAAAGAGGCAATGATAAAATGGGCAATAAATTTTGGGCATAATACCAAGTATGATGTATGGGTGAAACTATGGAACGAGAATTTAAAATTCACATCATGCACTACTTTAAAAGTGAATGTAATGAAAATGATATACCGCTGGTACCCAACACCTGTCCAACTATCAAAAATGTATAGGACGAGTAGCAAAATTTGTTGGAAATGTAAAGAGAAGGATGGAGAATTTTTTTCATGTGTGGTGGACATGTGAAAAAATGGGGGGAAGGGAATTGATCTACAACGAACTAAAAAAGATGCTTAAATATACTTAAAAGTTTTTTTGCTAGGTTTGATGGGGGAGGATATTAAGAAGGATGACAAAATATTGCTCATGTATGCCACGACTGCTGCTAGAATCTTGATAGCCCAAAAATGGAAAGTACAGGAATTACCAACTGTAGACGAGTGGCAGACAAAGATGGTTGACTATGCGGAATTAGCAAAACTGACCTACAGGATCCGCAACCAAGAGGAAACAAAGTTCCAAAGAGAATGGAGTAAATTTATGGACTATATAAGTGTGTACTGTAGAAATCTGAAGACGTTGTTGTTGTTTAGTTGTTTAGTTGTGTCCTACTCTTTGTGACCCCATGGACCACAGCATGCTAGGCACTCCGGTCTTCCACTGCCTCCCGCAGTTGGGTCAAACTCATGCTGGTAGCTTCGAGAACACTGTCCAACCAATTCGTCCTCTGTCGTCCCCTTCTCCTTGTGCCCTCCATCTTTCCCAACATCAGGGTCTTTTCCAGGGAGTCGTCTCTTCTCATGAGGTGGCCAAAGTCTTGGAGCCTCAGCTTCAGGTTCTGTCCTTCCAGTGAGCACTCAGGGCTGATTTCCTTAAGAATGGAGAGGTTTGATCTTCTTGCAGTCCATGGGACTCTCAAGAGTCTCCTGGGTTGAAATAAATCTTATGAGGTGGACTAGATATTATCAAGGAACTGTGGACTAGAGATTGGAGTAAGAAAACCTGCTGGAGGGAGGGAGGGAAGTCAGTGCTCAGTAGAGCAGGAAGAAAGATAGTTGTAAAAGGATATGAAATATCAGTGTATTTTGTTTGTTTATATGAAATGAAAACCTAATAAAAAGTATATCAAAAAAGAGAGAGAGAGACCGTTCCACTGCCAAACAGCTCTTACTGTCAGAAAGTTCTTCCTGAAGTTTTGCTGGAATCTCCTTTCTTGTAGCTTGAAGCCATGGGTTCGAGTCCTATCCTCCAGAGCAGGAGAAAACCAGCTTGCGCCATGTTCCATGTGACAGCCCTTTGAGATATTTGAAGATGGCTATCACATCTCCTCTTTTTCCAGGCTAAACATACCCAGCTCCTTCAAACACTCCTCATCAGGCTTGGTTTCTAGACCCTTGATTGTCTTGGTCGCCTTCCTCTGCACATGTTCCAGCTTGTCAACATCCTTCTTAAATTGCATTGCGTGAGGGAAGTGGCTAGAGAAAAGCATTTCTCCCTCTCTCATAACGCTACGAGTCAGGGCAGCTGAATGTTGGAAGATTCAGGGTGGACAAAAGAAAATACTCCATGCAAACTTAAACTGTGGAACTCTTTCCTGCAGCGGGCAGTAATGGCTTTAAAAAAGAATTGGACGAATTCATGGAGGAGCAAGAACCCTGCTTGATCAGAAGAAAAAGAAGAAGAAGAGTTTGAATTTGATATCCCACTTTATCACTCCCCAAAGGAGTCTCAAAGCGGCTAACATTCTCCTTTCCCTTCCTCCCCCACAACAAACACTCTCTGAGGTGAGTGAGGCTGAGAGACTTCAGAGAAGTGTGACTGGCCCAAGGTCACCCAGCAGCTGCATGTGGAGGAGCGGGGACGTGAACCCGGTTCACCAGATTACGAGTCTACCGCTCTTAACCACTACACCACACTGGCTCTCAGGACAAGATTCCTCCTAACCAATATTTCTCTTTCAAACATCACACGTCCGTGTGCTGCTGTTCAGGGAAGTTTTTAATACTTAATGCTGTATTGTTTTTAACACTTGATTGGGAGCCGCCCAGAGTGGCTGGGGAAACTCAGCCAGATGGGCGGGGTATAAATTATTATTATTATTATTATTATTATTATTATTATTATTATTATTAAAGTTAACCCCCAGAGCATGAAGGCAAAGGCCTTCCTTGCTGTTTGCTCTCCAGCAAGTGATATTCACAGAAACACTGCTCCTCAGCATGGGGGCTCCATTAACCAGCACAAGTAATAGCCATTTCCTTCGAGCAAAAGAGGGGAAAACAAAAGGGAGAAGGCTCAAATGCTAGAGCTGCCGGCTTCAAGAATAATGGCTGCCTGCACACGTCTTGTGGGGACATTAGCAAGTCCTAGCAAGCACTCTGCGGGCAGAGCGGGGAAGCGGGGAGCCCACACAGAGCTAGAGCAGAATCTGGTATTTGCTGGCTCTTCAGATGGCAACAGGGACGCGGGTGGCGCTGTGGTCTAAACCACTGAGCCTAGGACTTGCCGATCAGAAGGTCGGCGGTTCGAATCCCTGCGATGGGGTGAGCTCCAGTTGCTCGGTCCCTGCTCCTGCCAACCTTGCAGTTCGAAAGCACGTGCAAGTAGATAAATAGGTACCAGTCCGGCGGGAAGGTAAACGGTGTTTCTGTGCACTGCTCTGGTTCGCCAGAAGGGGCTTAGTCATGCTGGCCACATGACCCAGAAGCTGTACGCCGGCTCCCTCGGCCAATAAAGCGAGATGAGCGCCACAACCCCAGAGTCGGCACGACTGGACCTAATGGTCAGGGGTCCCTTTACCTTTACCTTTACAGATGTCAACACTAGATTCCTTTCAAAACTGTTATCTGGTCCAGGGCAGTAGTAATAATAATTTTATTATTTGTACCCTGCCTATCTGACTGGGTTGCCCCAGCCACTCTGGGCGGCTTCCAACTAATATAAAAGTACAATAAAACATCAAACATTAAAAACTTCCCAATACAGGGCTGTCTTCAGATGTCTTCTGAAAGTCAGATAGCTGTTTAGCTCCTTGACATCTGATGGGAGAGCGTTCCATAGGGAGGGTGCCACCACCGAGAAGGCCCTCTGCCTAGTTCCCTGTAACCTCACTTCTCGCAAGGAGAGAAGTGCCAGAAGGCCATCGGAGCTGAATGATGGGGGTGGAGATGCTCCTTCAGTAAAACACTAGTCACCTGCTGGCAATCCTGCCAAACCCCTTCGGAACAAGGGTGATAAAGCTCAGATTTTATTGTGCTACCAGCTTCCTAGAGACCTAGGGAATAATGAGCATTTTGCCTTATACCACATGAGACCATTGGTCCACCTATCTCAGTATTGTCTGCACTGACTGGCAGAGGCTCTCCAGAGTTTCGGGCAAGGGACATTTCCTGCCATTCCTGGAGATGCCAGAATTTGAACCTGGGACCTTCTTCATTCAAAGCACAGGCTCCATCACTGTTCTATGGCTTTTACCGCTACCACTTCCTATTACCACTTGCAAGGGATGCGGGTGCCACTGTGGTCTAAACCACTGAGCCTAGGGCTTGCTGATCAGAAGGTCGGCGGTTTGAATCCCCACGACAGGGTGAGCTCCTATTGCTCTGTCCCAGCTCCTGCCAACCTAGCAGTTTGAAAGCACACCAGTGCAAGTAGATAAATAGGTACTGCTGCGGCGTGAAGGTAAATGGCATTTCCATGCGCTCTGGTTTCCATTGCGGTGTTCTGTTGTGCCAGAAGCGGTTTAGTCCTCCTGGCCACATGACCCGGAAGCTGTCTGTGGACAAACGCTGGCTCCCTCATCCTGAAAGCGAGATGAGCGCCACAACCCCATAGTCGCCTTTGACAGGACTTAACCATCCAGGGGTCCTTTACCTTTACCACTTGTATGGGCTACTGCAATTTTCTTGCCAAGATAAGTGAGGGTGTGGAACAAGGGACAAGCCAGATGCATCCCCCCCCCTCACCCACGGGGTGGGGGCCATGATGGGCGAGGGTGGGAGTGCATCATCAGTCAATGTGAAGCGGCGAAAACACACAAGTGAGGCAAATAAAATGTCTGAGGCTGTTTAACTGATCAAATAATAGGCGGGACATGAATAGCTTTGATTTAACAAATTAGGGAGGTTTTTAAAGATAAAAAGGCCATCAAAATGGAGCAGTATTATTGAGAAGTCAAGTAAGCTAAGTAGGGTCTGTTCTTTCTTCACTGTATGGTACGAGTGGCTGGGGCAACCCAGCCAGATGGATGGGGTAGTATTAGTATTAGTATTGCAGTAGTAGCTCGGTTTAAGAATAGTCCTGTTTACGAACGATTCGGTTTACAAACTCCGCAAAACCAGAAGTAGTGTCCCGGTTTGCGAACTTTACCTCAGTCTAAGAATGGAATCCAAATGGCGGAAGGGCACCAGCGGCGAGAGGCCTCATTAGGGAAAGCGCACCTCGGTTTAAGAACAGATTTGGTTTAAGAATGGACTTCAGGAACAGATTAATTTCATAAACCAAGGTACCACTGTAGCATTAGTATTATATCCTCCTTACAAAAAAAAGACAATAAAATTACGTTGCACAAAACATCAGATACTAGAACCCAATGCATACAAAACCATTAGGGGGAAATTGCACTCCAGTGCTGATGAATTTCCCTGAGGAAAAGGAACATTCACAAACCAATGTGGATCTGTGGGGAAGTGAATTAAAAATTAAAAATGAGAAATGGACAGATTTGGCCGTGGCTGGAGCAGAGTCTTCTGTCAGGCAAGGAGCGAGGAAATGAGCTCCTCGTATCTGTATTTTATTTGGCTGGTGGATTGGGCTCTCCGTTGCCTTGATGTTCTTCCTGGGAGGCCAGGGGTGTCATGTCCATGTGGCTCCTGGTCCCTTCGCATCACAGGACTGGTGTCCTCAAAGTGCTGCAAGGCTGGGGGGGGGGGCGTGGTTGTCAGCAATCCGACAACATCAGCCGCAGAGAAGCTGACGAACAGCAACAAAATTCAGAGCAGACAAGGTCCGCTTTTCCTTGTTGCCGTCAAGTTTGTGGCTAACGCCAACTTTAGGGAGGTGGGCCTGGGAGGATAGCTGAACACATTTCCCGTTAAAACAAAACGAAAAAGCTAATGAGGACAAACCGTGTCGTCCCAGAGCCTGAGCCTTTAAACCTAAAGTTCTTTCCCCTGGGAGATCTTTGGAGCTCAAAAGCCCAAACAAGCGTCCTGCTTCTTCATCCAACTTCAGCAAATTGAAAGCCACCAAGAGGCTTGCCCCCGGGCTGGGCTGGCAATCTACTTCTCTTTGTTTCAGCGAGAACAAAATCCGCCTTTTGAAGTCCCCCCCCCCTCCACTTGTTACAAGGGGAATTTCTTCTGTTTAATCCACTCCAGCCTTTAATACCCGACCTGGATCAATCTCCTTGCTTAGATCATGATGGGGCTCACGCCAGCATGGTGGTAGCCTAAAGGTAAGCCCCGCCTCGCTCCCCCCTCGCCCCCCCCTGGTATTAATGGTCCCAGAGTCTCCAGAATTATCAGCATCTCAACTTCGAGGTCATCTTTCACTTTGAACCCATCACCTGCCCTTTTCCTGAAGAGAGAGGGCACCAAAAACCTGTCCAAATATCAAACAGGTTTAATCCGATTTCAGGAGTCTTAACCTTAAACAGGACTTTCTGTGTTCGGTTAAAATACCAAGAAAAGGTTCCGCATCTTTTACACGTAGTCTGAGACACTTCCTTTCTTTGTAAGCATTAAAAAAACAACAACCAACGTGTCAAACTACAAGCGAAATTCATGGATGTTGCTCTTTGTTCAGTGGCAAAATCTCCCACGTCAACATAGCACGTATCAGTATATTTGCAATCGTATCCAGTTTATTTAGCAACACTAACCTTATCCGAAGGGACGCGGGTGGCGCTGTGGGTTAAACCACAGAGCCTAGGACTTGCTGATCAGAAGGTCGGCGGTTCAAATCCCCGCAACGGGGTGAGCTCCCATTGCTCGGTCCCTGCTCCTGCCAACCTAGCAGTTCAAAAGAACATCAAGTGCAAGTAGATAAATAGGTACCGCTCCGGCACGAAGGTCAATGGTGTTTCCGTGCACTGTTCTGGTTTGCCAGAAGCAGCTTAGTCATGCTGTACGCCGGCTCCCTCGGCCAATAAAGCGAGATGAGCGCCCCAACCCCAGAGTCAGCCACGACTGGACCTAAGGTCAGGGGTCCTTTTACCTTTACCTTTAACCTTATCCGAAAGCTTGGTTGTGTTATTTGCTTGCACAACTACCAAGAAAAACACTTCCAGTGTGGTGTAGTTCTTAAGAGTGTCTGGCTAGAACCTAAGATACCAGAGTTCAAATTCCTGCTCAGCCATGAAGCTCACTGGGTGACTTTGGGTCAACTGCTGCCTCTCAGCCCAGCCTACCTCACAGGGTTGTTGGGGGATTAATTGAGGAGGGCGCTGAACCATGTATGGCTCTTTGAGCTCCTTGGAGGGAAAAGGTGGGGTAGAAATGCATTAAATAAACAAATCATCATGTCCTCTGCATCTGAGTCCCAGTGCCACCCTGAGCAGGAATAGTATTTGGGAGAATCACAGGTCACCCCACTCAACACTGTCTTCCACCCCAGGAGTGGAGAAACTCGGGTACTGGGGCAGAATGTGGCCACACACCTCAAGTGTATTTGTCCAACTGAAATGTAAACTCTGTTAAAGCCTCTCGCTTGCCTGGATGGAGAGAGAGAGGGGTGTGTGAGAGTAGAACTAGCCAATTGTACAAACAAAATTTTATACTTGCTGACCTGCCCTTTTGCCTCTGGTCCTGCCCGTCACTGCTGTGAGGCTCTCTGAAGGTAGTGCAGAAGGCAAAAAGCATCCCTTCTGCTGAAAAAGTTTCCCATGCAGATCAGGACCCTGGACAGCTCCTCATGAGCCCTTTCGGCTGAGCTATAGAAGGTGTTGTCCCAGCAAAAGGCCAAAATTGTCTGAAGAGTAGTGGGGTCTTCCCTTCTGTCCCTCTTGAGAGAGTCATTCAAGGTTCCATAGTGGATCCTACAGATTTCGTGAAGGTAGAGCAGGAGAGTAAGCTGAGGATGATGAGGGAGGCCGAGATGGTATAGAACAGGCTGTGACAACTTCTTCCACAGCTCCGCATAAAGCTGTCCAGGGTGCTGATCTGCCTTGACCTGGCCTGATTCTGCTGGAATAGGCTCGGCTTATAACTTCTGCTTTGCTTGTAAGTCCCAAACATAGGAGCTAACTCCTAGAGGCCGAAGGGACCCCGCTCCCACTAAAATATTTGAGGGGGCTGAGACCCCCCCAAAAAGTTAATGGGCATTATTATTCAAATAGTGTGTGTGTCTCATAGCATGTGATCAATTATGGGGGAGGGGCAATATTTTATTCATGTTGGAACCCCTGAACCCAGACCCAAACCCAACCCAACAATATTCAACGCAAAAAAAAACTTCTATGACTTGTTAGTTGCCAACAAAGGTCCTTATAGTTAAAGCTATGGTTTTCCCAGTAATTATGTATGGAAGTGAGAGCTGGACCATAAAGAAGGCTGATTGCCGAAGAATTGATGCTTTTGAATTATGGTGCTGGAGGAGACTCTTGAGAATCCCATGGACTGCAAGATCAAGCCTATCCATTCTGAAGGAAATCAGCCCTGAGTGCTCACTGGAAGGACAGATCGTGAAGCTGAGGCTCCAATACTTTGGCCACCTCATGAGAAGAGAAGACTCCCTGGAAAATACCCTGATGTTGGGAAAGATGGAGGGCACAAGGAGAAGGGGACGACAGAGGAGGAGATGGTTGGACAGTGTTCTCGAAGTTACGAACATGAGTTTGACCCAACTGCAGGAGGCAGTGGAAGACAGGAGTGCCTGGCGTGCTCTGGTCCATGGGGTCACGAAGGGTCGGACACGACTAAACGACTAAACAACAAATTCCACTTAAAGCAGAGTTGAGCTTTACAGGTCCCCAAATTGTTCTTCAGCTGGGGTTCAAATCCAAGCTGGAACAGAATTTCTGGATTTGCTGGTGACAAACAGCTTGCCATTTGGCCTTCGTTGGTCAGGGTCCATGGTGCTCACACTTGGGGACTCCCTGTGGGAATTATGAAGCTAGGCTAAGCTAGTTTGGCAGCTGAAGGAAATCTGTGTGCACCATCCCTGGGAGCCAAAGATGCCCATCCGGCCTCAGGCTAAGGAGTAAAAACCACATGGAGAAACACAGGGAGCTGCCTCATATCAAGCTAGACTCTTAGTCAGTCTAGCTCAATATAGTCTACACTGACCGGCAGTGGGTTTCCAGGACAGGGGTCTTCCCCATCCCTTCCTGGGCATGTTGGGGATTGAACCCGTGACCTTCTGCATGCAGAGCAGGTGCTCTATCACCAGATTCCTAGGGATCTTCTGCTACCACTCTCAGGACTCCTCTTCACTTCTGCTTGTCCATTCTTTGCAGGCACAGATGAGAGCGGTTTTCTGTTTGCCCCACTGTTCCCCCTGGGAAAACTCATTCTTTAGTGCTGAATTGGAGCAAACGTCTATCTGTGGAAAACCTGGTTGACGTTTGAGCCAATTCAGCGGTAAAGATTGGGTTTTCTGGGGGTGGGGAAGCAGTGGGACAATCAGAAGTCTGCATGAGCCCTTGGTGTTTGCCCCTGCAGCATGGTATCCCTCACCAGGCCGACTTCAATGTAACAGGATGACATCCTCTTATATGGAGGAGCTCTGTGGGTTAAACCACAGATTCGTCATGGGTTCGAATCCCCATGACGGGGTGAGCTCCCATTGCTCGGTCCCTGCTCCTGCCAACCTAGCAGTTCGAAAGCACGTCAAAGTGCAAGTAGATAAATAGGGACCGCTCCATCGGGAAGGTAAACGGCGTTTCTGTGCGCTGCTCTGGTTCGCCAGAAGCGGCTTAGTCACGCTGGCCACATGACCCGGAAGCTGTACGCCGGCTCCCTCGGCCAATAAAGCGAGATGAGTGCCGCAACCCCAGAATCGGCCACGACTGGACCTAATGGTCAGGGGTCCCTTTACTTTTACAACAGGATATTGTGTGGGGTGCACCTAACCAGCGCCATCAGCCGAAGCCCTGCACAAGGACTTCTATGTAAAAATGGGGCTTTCCCCCCTCTCCTTCCCCTACGTGCCCCCCCCCCATGGCAACCCATTTGCTCTGGTAGCATGGGGGGGGGATCAGAACAGTGTTTGAGGGGTGGGGAGACAGGGGAATGATTCAACTCGGCAAACAGGAATGCTTGTGCAGACGGCTTGTTTGTTGTGGTTCAGTGGTCTGGTGCGATGGCTAGAGTGTTGGTCTTAGGACCTGGGAGACCAGGGTTCGAATCCCCGCTTGGCCACGGAGCTCACTGGGTGACCTTGGGATGGTTGCTGCCCAAGCGTGCTGTGGTGAGGAGGGCGAGAAACCTGGATATGCCACCTTGAGCTCCTTAGAAGAAAATGTGGGATAGAACTGCCATTATATAAATAAATGGCCCCACAGATCTTCTGCCTCTGGTCCCAACCCCTATTGGCATGAAAGATCCCTATGGGACAATGGGGCCCTCGGGTGAGGAAAGTTCCCCATCCCCTGCCCTAGATGTTTCTGGAGTGCAGGGAGGTTAATAAATAGAGAGGTTAGCAACAACAAGATCCTTCTTTGGCCCATCGGCTTTTGTCCTTTCCCCTCCAATTCACAATCCTGTCAGCTGTTGCCGAAAGAAGACTTTTCTGCCCCCGGCTGTTTCGCCAAGCCTCTCCATTTGGCCCGCAGGAGGCATTGGTAAGTAAATGAAGAAGCGCCTTCCGACGGTGTGAAATTAGTAACCCTCCATTAGCTCCAGAAATAAGTCTGCGATTCATGAGGGTCATTGCACCGCCATTTATCAAAATGAGCTTTTCCTCGAATTAGCTTCCCTGCGCCTCCTTGACAATTGGAACTCTCCTAAATATCGAAATAAATCCAGTAGCCACTCAGAACTCGGCATTCCTAATGCATCCTCCGGAACCCGCTGGCTGGTTTGAAACGCTCTTCCCCCCGCCCGCCGCAACACCCCCCTCCTCCTTATTCTTAACTAAATACCTATTATATTAATGTTTAAAATCCATTTAAGTTCATCAGGGGTGGCTTTGCCAAAGGACCATGACTTTACTTGGTGTAATTAGATGATGTATTGCCCCCTAGTGGTGGCTCACGCTTGCAGGGGAAGCTGTGACTTAAATTGGATGATCCTTTGGTGGGGGAAGGCTGATTGCAAAACAGAAGGGGAATTAGGGTTGCTGGTGGGGAGCTGCGAGATAGAGAGACGGAGATGTATGTATACCTGCAAGTTCAATGTAAACATGCCCAGGCTAAGCAGCAGCTGTTTCTTTTAGGAGAAGCAGATTAAGGCCAGCCAGCAGAATAGCATCATTCAACAGGGATGACGGTGGCTCCTGACTTGGCAGGAAAGCGAGGAGCACTTCGAACTGTAGATCAGTGGCAGAGCATCTCCAGGTAGGGAGAACCCCTGCCTGAAACCCTGGAAAAGGCACTGCCAATCAGGGAATAATTATTGTTGTTGTTGTTATTATTATTATTATTATTATTATTATTGCCCCGCCCACCTGGCTGGGTTTCCCTAGCCACTATTGGAGGCTTCCAACAGAATATTAAAAGTAGAATCAAACATTAAAAGCTTTTCTAAACAGGGCTGCCTTCACATGTCTTCTAAAAGTCAGATAGTTGTTTATTTCCTTGACATCTGATAGGAGGGCATTCCACAGGGCGGGTGCCACTACCAAGAAGGCCCGTTGGTTTGGTTTGGTTTCCTGGAGATCCCCAAAGCACAGCACATAGACGTGTCTTTGTCTTCCCGGCTTCCAGCATCAGTCAAACTCACACTCCCAACTCTCCCTGTTGTCCTCTTGTTCTTCATCCAAGGACGTTGTGGTGTTTCCTTTTGACCAAAGGAAGCTTCCTCCGATAGATTCTAGGCTCCCATATGCAGGATCACAGGTTGGAAGGGACTAGTGCAGTGGTTCTCAACCTGTGGGTCCCCAGATGTTGTTGGACTACAACTCCCATCATCCCTGAGCTCTGGTCTTGTTAGCTAGGGATGATGGGAGTAGTAGTCCAACAACATCTGGGGACCCACAGGTTGAGAAAGGCTGGACTAGTGGGTGTCGCTCGGACTGATGAGCCAAACCAATAATAACACTGGCAATGGGTTCTGTGAATGTTCCATCAGCACAAGGATTTCTGCTTGTGCAACAGAGTATTCTGCTTTCCTCCCATAAATTGGTTCAAAGGGTTCCCCTAATACTCTGGAGCAGAGTTGGGGGGAGGAGGAGGGAAAGTCCCTTGGCCCAAGTGGAAAGTCTTGCACTGATAGGATGTGGCAGTTGAATATCACCCAATATTCAACTAGATGGTCACAGAATCGTGGAATTATAGAGTTTCAAGGGACCACGAGAGGCTTCTAGACCAAACTCTTGCAATGCAGGAATCTTTTGCCTAGGGTCTCATCCAGATTGGCCGCACACACCAGAAACAAAACAATACAGAGAAATAAAATAAAAGATGACAAACCTAGACAGCATCTTAAAAAGCAGAGACATCACCTTGCCAACAAAGGTTCAATAGTAAAAGCTATGGCTTTCCCAGTAGTGATGTATGGAAGTGAGAGCTGGACCATCAAGAAGGCTGATAGTCAAAGAATTGATGCTTTTGAATTATGGTGCTGGAGGAGACTCTTGAGAGTCCCATGGACTGCAAGAAGATTAAATCTATCCATTCTGAAGGAAATCAGCCCTGAGTGCTCACTGGAAGGACAGATCCTGAAGCTGAGGATCCAATACAAAATGAGAGGCACACCTGGCTTAAGAGCAGTACATGTGAAAAGGATCTAGGAGTCTTGGTTGACCACAAATTTGACATGAGCCAACAGTGTGATGCGGCAGCTAAAAAAGCAATGGTTCCAAACTACAAGAAAGAAGATTCCACCTAAACATTAGGAAGAACTTCCTGACAGTAAGAGCTGTTTGACAGTGGAATTTGCTGCCAAGGAGTGTGGTGGAGTCACCTTCTTTGGAGGTCTTTAAGCAGAGGCTTGACAACCATATGTCAGGAGTGCTCTGATGGTGTTTCCTGCTTGGCAGGGGGTTGGACTCGATGGCCCTTGTGGTCTCTTCCAACTCTGTGATTCTATGATTCTAAGAGAAGATTCCCTGGAAAAGACCCTGATGTTGGGAAAAATGGAGGGCCCAAGGAGAAGGGGACGACAGAGGACGAGATGGTTGGATAGTGTTCTTGAAGCTACCAGCATGAATTTGACTAAACTGCGGGAGGCAGTGGAAGACAGGAGTGCCTGGCGTGCTCTGGTCCATGGGGTCACGAAGAGGCGGACACGACTAAACAACTAAACAACGACAACAACAAAATAAAAGCGGCACCTTTTATCATATGTGGCGGAAATGTAAGGTAATAAAATAATTTTTGGAAATGATATATAAGGAGTTGAAAAAAATGTTTAAAATAACCTTTTCTTTAAAAACTTGAAGCCTTTCTTTTAGGAATTCTAAGTGCCGAAATCCCAAGGGAGCAGAAAAGTCTATTTATGTGTGCGACCACGGCTGCACATATGTTATTGGCCCAGAGATGCAAAGAAGATAAAGTCCTTACCAGAGAAGAATGGCAGATCAAGTTGATGGATTATGCCGAAATGGCCAAAATGACCGGAAGAATCAGAAATCAGGAAGACCAACATTTTAATAAGGAATGGGGAAAATTTATAACTTATCATAAAAACCATTGTAAACAGTTAAAATCATTAGTAGGATTAGAATATCACATGTAGTCTAATGGTGAATTTTGGACACAGTAGAGAGGTAAGATATTTGGATTATCATAAAAGATGCAAGAGGAAATGATTAACATCAGGTCCCACAAAGGGGAGGAAGGAAGTCCAAAAGATTCCTAGGAATCTTGTTTTTATGTTGTAAGTTGGATAATGTGACTGTAAATTTTTAATTTGAAAAATCAAATCATTTTTTAAAAAGAGAGAGAGAAATAAAATAAAACAAACAGCAACAACAAAGATTATGTCAGGGCAGTTTTGATTCCTTAACGCACACTTATACCAACAGCATCTCAAAGGTTTGTTTGGACTGAATGGGCGAATGATGAGCAGGCAGGCAGCCAGTAGGACCTGTTTGTAGAAATCTATGGTGCAAATCAGCCTTGAGGAAATCAGCCCTGAGGGCTCACTGGAAGGACGGATCGTGAAGCTGAGGCTCCAATACTTTGGCCACCTCATGAGAAGAGAAGATTCCCTGGAAAAGCCCCTGATGTTGGGAAAGATGGAGGGCACAAGGAGAAGGGGACAGCAGAGTATGAGATGGTTGGATAGTGTTCTCAAAGCTACCAGCATGAGTTTGACCAAACTGCGGGAGGCAGTGGAAGACAGGAGTGCCTGGCGTGCTCTGGTCCATGGGGTCACGAAGAGTCGGACACGACTGAACGACTAAACAACAACAAATGGTGCAAATCACATTTCAAATGCTGTATGCAGTTCTGGTCCCCTCACCTCAAAAAGCATACTATAGAGTTGGCAAATGTTTGAAAAAGAACAGAGAAAGTGGACAGCGAAAAGTTTTTCTCCTTCCGTCATAACACTAGAACTTGTAGAAATCCAATGAAGCCGAAGGTTAGAAGATTCCGGACAGATAAAATAAAGTACATCTTACATTTTACACTGTAAAATGTACATTCTAAAATATATAATTTTCTATTAGCATGGGAAACAAAAGACGAGCTCGTTAAAGCTTCAGTGACACACTGGGCAATAGATCTTGACATAATATAGACTTAAACCTTTGGGAGAAACTTTGGAAGTATGGTTTGAAATTTACTGTATGTTATTCACTGAAAGATATGAAAATGATTCATAGATGGTATTTAACACCAAGTAGATTGACTAAGATGTATAACTCAGAATCTGATATGTGTTGCAAATGTAAAGAATGGAAGGTACTTTTATCATATGTGGTGGACATGGAAAAAGGTAAAAGAATACAGTGGTACCTCGGGTTACATACGCTTCAGGTTACAGACTCCGCTAACCCAGAAATAGTACCTCGGGTTAAGAACTTTGCTTCAGGATGAGAACAGAAATCGTGTGGTGGTGGCGCGGCAGCAGCAGGAGGCCCCATTAGCTAAAGTGGTGCTTCAGGTTAAGAACAGTTTCATGTTAAGAACAGACCTCCGGAACAAATTAAGTACATAACCAAAGGTACCACTGTGTTGGGAAATGGTTTATAATGAGCTGAAAAAAATGTTTAAAATAACTTCCCCCAAAAAAACCAAAGTCCTTTTTGTTAGGAATAATCCGGACAGAAATTCCCAGATATCAGATAATTTTATTTATGTATGCCACAACGGCGGCTCAAGTTTTGTTAGCTCAAAACTGGAAAGAGAAAGAGGTCTCAGGTGAAGAGGACTGGCAACTTAAGGTGTTTGAATATGCAGAACTTGCGGGTTTAACATATAAAATAAGAGAGCAAGAAGATCATATATTTAAAGAAGAGTGGGAAATATTTAGTGACTATATGGAAAATAGCCGTACCAGCTGAAAAGGCTGGCCGCATTAAGATAAAACCAACAGTGTAATTATTGTTTGAGGGATGTAAAAATGGAGAACTGACAAAAATTGTTTTAGTAAAACATGAAGGAAGAGAAGGTAAATAAAATGAACCAAGGAAGGAGACAGAGGGAAGTCGCTGGATATTTAATGGTAAGTAAAATGTTTGGGACACAGGTGGCGCTGTGGGTTAAACCACAGAGCCTAGGGCTTGCCGATCAGAAGGTCGGTGGTTCAAATCCCCACGACGGGGTGAGCTCCCGTTGCTCGGTCCCTGCTCCTGCCAACCTAGCAGTTCGAAAGCACGTCAAAGTGCAAGTAGATAAATAGGTACCGCTCCAGCGGGAAGGTAAACGGCGTTTCCGTGCGCTGCGCTGGTTCGCCAGAAGCGGCTTAGTCCTGCTGGCCACATGACCCGGAAGCTGTACGCCGGCTCCCTCGGCCAATAAAGCGAGATGAGCGCTGCAACCCCAGAGTCGTCTGCAACTGGACCTAATGGTCAGGGGTCCCTTTACCTTTAAACGTTTGTTTTGTTTGTAAAATTGAAAATTCAATAAAAATTATTTTAAAAAGAAGAAGCAGGTTTTCATGCAGTGGATAGTTATATTGTGGAACTTGCTCTCACAGAAGGCAGTGATGGCCATAAACTTCAATGTATTGTTATGCTCCACCCCAATTTCCACAAGCAGAGCTTGCTTACCAGAGTCTGTGTTCCCCTTGGGGACAATGAGGCAAAACAGCGACTGTGGTGTCTTTATGATATTTGGTTTTCTTGTATCTACAACCTGCACCTAGATGGAGAGATTGCAGGGAAGATCCGAAACCAGGAAGATCAAGTATTTTCTAAAGACTGGAACAAATTTGCAATTTATTTAAAAGACCGCTGTAAACAGTTAAAATCTTTGGCATGGATGTAAAGACACTTGTGATGTGAAATTTGTTATGGCAATTATGGTTATATAACAGATAGATAAGGGTAAAATGCAGTAAATTTAATCTTAGATGGAACCCATGGAGGGAGGGAGGGAGGTCAAAGGGTTCGAAATAACTCTGTATTTTAATATTTGAAATGGTTTTGGTTTTTATGTATAAATTTTTTAGGAAATGCAGAGCATTTACGTCTTATGAGGGTCTGGCTTCCCCATTAAGGGCAGCGTTGGATTCACAGGACAGCAAAGAGCCGTCTTTGTGTCTCTTTGTTCCAGCCTATCACAGAATTGTAGAGTTGGAAGGGACCCCAAGGGTCATCTAGTCCAACCCCCTGCAATGCAGGAATCTCAGCTGAAGCATCCATGTCAGATGGGCATCCAACCTCTGCTTAGAAACCTCCAAGGATGGAGAGTCCATAACCTCCCAAGGGAGACCATTCCACTGTCAAACAGCTCTTACTGTCAGAAAGTTCCCCCCTAAATTCTTGTAACTTGAAGCCCTTTGTTCAAGTTTTTCCCTCCAGAGCAGGAGAAAACAAGCTTGCTCCATCTTCCATCTGGACGTTTATTGTTTGTTTACAGATAGTTGCCTTGGGGATATTATCTTGTGACGATTGCAATAGTCACTGCATCACCACCCTGTTCTTTGCTTTATTGCCATCTTCCATGGGACAGCCCTTGAAGATGGCTCTCATATCTCCTCTAAGTCTCCTCTTTTCCAGGCTAAACATAACCAGCTCCTTCAAACGTTCCTCATCAGGCTTCGTTTCTAGATCCTTGATCCTCTTGGTTGCCTCCTCTGCACATGTTCCAACACCCTTCCTAAATTGTGCTGCCCAGAATTGGACACAATATGCCAGGTGTGGTCTGTCATTGCCAGTTCACTTGGTGTTTTGCCCCCCACCTTCTCCTTCTTGCTGCTAACTGCTTCCAAGGGCCTCTCCCCAGCCTATGTCATTCAAAGTTGAAGCCCTAAGCCTGTCCTTCCCCTCTGCCTACTAACACCCAGCAAAGAAGGGGACCCCTCTCCCCCTTGCCTGGCAGCCTTGCCCTCTGATGGTTTCCCTGATGGGCCATTGCTGGCCTTTGTTCCCTACTAGTACGTTTCCAAGCACAATTCAAAGTCTTGGTGCTGACCTTTAAAGCCCTAAATGGCCTCAGCCCAGTATACCTGAAGGAGAGCCTCCACCTCCATCGTTCTGCCCAGACACTGAGGTCCAGCGCCAAGGGCCTTCTGGCGGTTCCCTCACTGTGAGAAGCAAAGCTACAGGGAACCAGGCAGAGGGCCTTCTCGGTAGTGGCACCCACCCTGTGGAACGCCCTCCCACCAGATGTCAAAGAGAAAAACAACTACCTGACACTTAGAAAACATCGGAAGGCAGCCCTGTTCAGGGAAGTTTTTAATGTGTGACATTTTGATGTATTTTTAATCTTTGTTGGACGCTGCCCAGAGTGGCTGGGGAAACCACTCAAATTATTATTATTATTATTATTATTATTATTATTATTATTATTACGAATGACCCATCCAGCGAGCTCTGCAGAGCAGGCTTGAGTGTCAGCATAACTAAATCCAGGAGGTTTCCCTGTTTGGCAAACTTTAATCAAACCTTGATCAATTCTAACTTTTACTAAATCATAACACTTTTGTGACTAACACATTTAATTAATACAATAATAACTTACATGGCTTTGAAAGATAGATTCATGGAGGAGAAGGATATCAATGGCTACTAGCCAAAATGGCTCTGTTCTGCCTCCATAGTTAGAGGCAGTAATGCATCTGAATACTAGTTGCTGGAAGCCACAGGAAGGGAGAGGTGTCTTGTGTTTGAATCCTGCTGGCAGTTTTCCCACAGGGATCTGGTCACCCACTGTGAGAACAGGATGCTGGACAAAATGGCCACTGGCCTGATTCAGCAAGGGGTAGGTCAATATTGTATGGCAGGCTCAGTTCTCACAAGGCAGCTTTTACAGCCTCACACTTGTCTGCCCATAATTCAGGAATTGTTGGCCAGGGAGAGGCATTGTTTGGAGAGGCACCACTCACTTTTTGCCATAGGTCGCCTGCCACTGACTCAAGCTCCATTCGGGACTCCTGAATAGAGCTAAAGAAACAGACATTCGTATTATCCAAACATTTGAGTCTGTCTGCAAATATTCACATGGAATAAAGGAGCCCAGGTAGGACAGGATCTCTCCACTAAGATATTCCCTGCCCTCCTTTATTTACAGTCGTACCTTGTTTTGCAACCGGGATCCATTCCCGTGGCCTGGCCACTAGCCAAAAAGGACGGAGGGCAAAGCATCGCGTCTGCGCGTGGAGTGGTTTGCGCTTCTCCGCATGTATGAGCAGCAAACCCAGAAGTAACCCGTCCCGGTACTTCCGGGTTTCCCGTGGACGTAGAACGGACGCTAGACGAGGCGGACGTTCGCGGAGGTATTACTGTATTTCTGTTTCCCTGAACAATCTTTCTGAAACTGTGGTGTTGTGAGATTCTTAAACCTTTGTGCGCCACCTTCTGCCCAACTTCTCTCACTATCCATACATTTTCCTTTCTTTGCCTTTTGGCCAGAAGATGGCAGCAATACTTTATTTTTCCCCTTATGGCCAATTCATTCCGGACTTAGTTTGTCTGTTCCAGTTTAGGCTGCCGCTGGGGAATTGCTTGTTCAAATGCTCTCACTCCAGGCACATGGAGAACCAACGTACTTGGGAGAAGAGCCATGCCAGATATTTCATCCCTGACATACTAGCTTTCCTTGTACATGGAGTGTGTGTGTGTGGGGGGGTAATATATATATATATATATATATATATATATATATATATATATATATGGACATTTGAAACATTCAGAATGTGTGAAGTGTAAAGTGCGGTGTAGTGGTTGAAAGTGGCAGACTAGGACCTGGGGTTCAAATCCCCATTCAGCCATGAAACTCTCTGGGTGACCTTACAGGGTTGTTGTGGAATTAAATGAGGAGGGGAAGAACCATCTACTTCACCTTGAGATCCTTGGCAAGAAGGTGGGATAAGGTAAAGGTAAAGGGACCCCTGACCATTAGGTCCAGTCGTGACTGACTCTGGGGTTGCGGCGCTCATCTCGCTTTACTGGCCAAGGGAGCCAGCATACAGCTTCTGGGTCATGTGGCCAGCATGACAAAGCTGCTTCTGGCGAACCAGAGCAGCACACGGAAACGCCGTTTACCTTCCCGCTGGAGTGGTACTTATTTATCTACTAGCACTTTGAACTGCTAGGTGCTTTCGAACTGCTAGGTTGGCAGGAGCTGGGACTGAGCAACGGGAGCTCACCCCATCGCGGGGATTCGAACTGCCAACCTTCTGATCAGCAAGTCCTAGGCTCTGTGGTTTAACCCACAGTGCCACCCGTGTCCCTGAAGTTAGGATATAAATGCAATAAATAAGTAAGTTCATGAAGGTTTCCAGCCTTTACTACTTTTAGCACACCTGAATTAGTAACATGCACTAGTACTAAATGAGGCTAAGGCATATTTTGCAGGAGGCATTACAGCACATTCCGGGAAATTTAGGTTTTGCACGGTTAAAGTGTATTAAAGAGCTCCATAGCCCTAGTACAACAATTCCTCTTTTTAAAAGGAACGGAAAGGCATTGAAAAGTGTGGGATGAACGAACGACTAACAGGAAGAGGCATAAACACCCTGCAAACAAATTGGAGCAAATGCTCAGTAAAGGCCGGATGTAATCCAACTTCCTCTTAAGCTTTGTGCAACCAAATTGGGATGAACGATCAATGACTAGGCAATCTGGAGGCGCTCCCACTCCTTCCCAAAGGACCACTGTGGGCGACACTTTGCGCTAAGTGCATGAAATCCAGCGAGAGAGCACTAGACGTTTTCCAGCAAGTGCTGCCGGCGTGCTCTAAGTTAGTCTTTATCTGCTTCTTCTCCTGCCAGCCTTTATCGCCCCCCCCTCCAGCTGTCCCTAGGTGCTTTTCACCTGCTATGAAAGTTGCTTTTGCCCAGCTGACAGCAGAACCGTGATACCTGGCAGTGCTTGAGTCACCCAGCGGAGTTCTTTGGCAGTACAGTCATACCTCGGGTTACAGCCGCTTCAGGTTGCATTTTTTTGGGTTGCGGACCGCCAAAACCCGGAAGTACCGGAATGGGTTACTGCCGGGTTTCGGCGGTCACGCATGCACAGAAGCGCTAAATTATGCTATGCACATGCACAGATGTGCCAAATCGCAACCCGTGCGCGCACAGACACGGGTTGCGAATGCTGCAGGTTGCAAACATGCATCCCGCGTGGATCACGTTCGCAACCCGAGTGTCCACTGTAGATGCAGGGCAGACAAACTGAGCATCCTCCTTGCAGGGCACACTATTGGTTCCTGGGACTCACTGTCACAAGGCGGGATAATGGCCACTGGCCAGGATCTCTTTAAAGGGGATGAGACAAGGTCACATTCCACTGATGGCTATGAGCCACAAGGACATAAGAAGAGCCCAAAGACTCATCTAGCACAGCATCCTGTTCTCACAGTGGCCAACTGCAAGCAAGTTCCGAGTGCAATAGCCCTCTCCACTCCTGTGTTTCCCAACAACTGGTATTCAGCCACTGAAAGCCTTCTCCTCCTCCATGAATTTGCCCAATTCTCTTCTAAAGCCGTCCAGGTCAGTGGCCATCACTGCCTCTTATGGGAGGGAACTATGAGCCAACCTTCCAACATTTGGCTCCATGGGATTGTTAAGAATAATTATTTACTTGATACTGAAATGGTGAATGTCTAACTATGTATTGCTAACTATGGGGGAATTCCACTGCAGTGTTCTAAGGGACTCTGAGCTTTAACTGAGTTGATAATGAACTATTGCTGTTTTCTGCTAGCTAACGCAGGAGTGTTTAACTTTAGATCACATGAGAGGTATTGAATTGCAAAATCGCCATCTTGGAAGGGTGGTGGCCAGATTGTCCTTTGTTCTCTGTGAGAATGAGGATGAGAATGAAGCTTTCCAAGAGCACACAGCCTCAGGCAGGATTCAGGCTGTGGGAAGAGACAGACCTCTGCTTCTGGGTCTGTTTGGAGTATTTCATATTTTGTAAGGCGCTGAGCCTGTGCCTTCGACCGGCATGTGTCTTATGGAACTGGTTGGATGTAACATTTGATGCTTTTGTTTTGAAGAAAGTTCTGCAAGCAGAGTTTTCATTGAACAATGTTTCGTTTGCAAAAAGGAGTCAGTTTTCATGCATCCAGTTGCTTCAAACTGCACAATATTAATATCCCTAAGTTCTAGAGTTAGGAGATAGGGAGAAAAACCACTCTCTGTCTTTTTTCTCCGCAAAATAAAAAAATTCCTTCCAGTAGCACCTTAAAGGTAAAGGGACCCCTGACCATTAGGTCCAGTCATGACCGACTCTGGGGTTGCAGCACTCATCTCGCTTTACTGGCCGAGGGAGCCAGTGGCCAGCATGACTAAGCCGCTTCTGGCGAACCAGAGCAGCGCACGGAAACGCCGTTTACCTTCCCGCCAAAGCAGTACCAATTTATCTACTTGCACTTTGACGTGCTTTCAAACTGCTAGGTTGGCAGGAGCAGGGACCAAGCAACGGGAGCTCACCCCATCACGGGGATTCGAACCGCCGACCTTCTGATCGGCAAGTCCTAGGCTCTGTGGTTTAACCCACAGCGCCACTCGCGTCCCCAGTAGCACCTTAGAGACCAACTAAGTTTGTTATTGGTATGAGTTTTTGTGTGCATGCACACTTCTTCAGATACTCTTTCTCCACATTATACATAATTTGATGCACCTTCTTTCATGTCACCTCTTACTTGGCTGTTCTCTAAACTAAAGAGCCCCCCCTAATACAGCAACCTCTCCCCAGAGGGAAGACACTGCAGTCCCTGGATCAATTTGGCAGCCGTTTGCAGCACAAGGCGCTCCTGCGAAGGGTGGGCAATTCTCTCACAAACCTTTTCAGTGGGAAACGTGAGCTGTTTCGGCAGAGGCCAGACAGATATCTGCCAGGGATGCTACAGTTGCACCCTGAGTCACAAGAGGCTCCATTCGACAACCTCCTAGCTCCCTTCCAAGCGCTATGATTTCCACGAATCCTGTTTAATCCAGGGGGGAGGGAGGTGGGAATATCCCTTTGCTCTCAGCTATTTGGAAAACACTGGGCTAGCCAATATGGCCGTTCAAAGGTTCAAAGGTTAAAGGTAAAGGGACCCGTGACCATTAGGTCCAGTCGTGACTGGCTCTGGGGTTGAGGTGCTCATCTCGCTTTACTGGCCGAGGGAGCCGGCGTACAGCTTCCGGGTCATGTGGCCAGCATGACTAAGCCGCTTCTGGTGAACCAGAGCAGCGCACAGAAATGACGTTTACCTTCCCACCAGAAAGTATTTATCTACTTGCACTTTGATGTGCTTTCGAACTGCTAGGTTGCCAAGAGCAGGGACCGAACAATGGGAGCTCACCCCGTAGCGGGGATTCAAACTGCCAACCTTCTGATCGGCAAGTCCTAGGCTCTGTGGTTTAACCCACAGCGCATCCCGCGTCCCAAAGGTTAGATGCAGGGAAATGCAAAAATTTAAAGTAAAAGTCACTTAGGAAAAACAGGAGCTTTCCACGGCATGGGTGGCTTGGACAAAAACGCCTTGCAGACTTCAGGCATAGGGAGGAAGGTGGGGGGGGGAGAGAAAAAATGTTTGCAGGGGTAAAGATAGACTTGGGATCTGAGACAGGAGGTGGGGGTGGGCTCTGGAAGAGCAGGAAATTTGGTCTGGGTGGGAGATTCTCCTTCCTTCCATTGTCTCTTCCTCCTCCCTGGCAGGCCTCTCCTGCGTCACGCTTGCCCTCTAAAAAATAACCTTCCATCCGAGGTCATTTCCTTCCTCCGTTGCAATCAGCAGATACGAAAGCGGTGGCACCAGGGCACTGCGGGGGGAGCCCCAGGTGCGTAAAGGTTGCCTGGGGAGGGAGGAACCCACAGCGATCAAAACAGACAGCCCCAGGCTCACCCAGGCCTTGGGTGGTCTCGAGAAAAGCCCTGCTTGTTTAAGTGATCTGGCTACCGGGAGCCTGTCAGGGTATGTTTTTTTCGCCAGTGTTTGCTGAGAGAAAGGCTGTTTTGATGGGATTTCCAGATTAGCTAGGAACAGGTGTTGGCAGGAACCAGCCTCCTGAGGGAAGCCTTTGAGGAAGTTTTCAGGACCTGTCTTCTTGACCTATTTTTGAGGCACGGCATTTCTTTCTCAAGGATGGTCGGATCCCACAGAAGACACGCTTGCGGTTCCCTGAGCCTCGCAGCTCAAAAATTACCGTCTTCCCTCAGCCGATCTCTGCCCCCCCCTAAAAAAGCCGAATTGAAAATAGGTTGTGTTTTACTGCTGCCGATTACTGCCGTTGGTAACTTTAGAATTCTATTTTAGAGGATTTGTCACAGTACTGTGCACCATGAGAAAGGCAGGATATGAATCCCATAAATAAAAATGAAATAATAAATAAATAAAAATGCGCAGTTGGTTGGCATTCACTGGCTTTCCCATTTCAAGTAAATGCAAAAATCAAAAAGGAGCAAAAACACATCCAGATCCTTTAATGTTCAAAAGCTATAGGCTCCTTGGCATCTCTTAATTTATTTCTCTTCCATATCGATCTTCGTGGCCACATAAGGTAATGTAGCTCTCCTACAATTTTGACTTCACCCCCAAAAGGCACACGCCTCCATTATCTCACACAACAGATGGATGCCATCAACAAAACTGTCAAATGTTAAATGCCATTGCATGTCACACCGATCTGCCCTGCCAAATACTATATACCATTGCATGCCCATTATCAAATGCACTCAAATACTATCGGGTGTCATCCCTCAAATATTCAGGTACTAATATAATAAATGTAAAATCATTTATGAAATCACTCTGAGCTGCAGGGTCTCACTCTGTGCATCTAATTGTTAAATGGAATTCCATGTCACGGCCACTGATTTAGATGGCTTTGAAAGAGGATTAGTCAAATTTGTAAAGGATATGGCAAATAGCCAGGATGGCTAGATGGAAATTCCTGATTCAGAGGCAGCTGAAGCTCTGAAGAGCAGTTGTGGCACCAACACAGGAGAGACTGTTGTGTCATATCCTGCTTGCAGGCTTTCTAAAAGCACCTGACTGGATTATTTGACATTGTACTGGGAGCTTGGATGTTGGATTCGATAGGCCTTTGGGTCTGATCCAGCAGGGCTCTTCTTAACATGCCATTGCACGTCAAGCTCTCTAACACGCTGAAATATCAAATGTTTAAATCAAATATCCCAGTGCATAAGAATTGCATCTGTTCCAAGATGGCAGCGCGTTCATATGCTGTGGCTCTGAGCTCCCAATACTTCACCTATTCATGCAAAAAACTGGCAATACAACCCAGGTGGTTAAGAAAGCCCAACAGAGACTCCATCTCCTCAGAGTATCGCAGAAGAACAATGTCAATCAACATTTGATGATCTCCTTCTACTGGTCAACAATAGAAAATGTCCTTTCATACTGCATCACGGTGTGGTATGCTGGTTTGACATCTTCTGATAGGAAGTGCCTACAGAGGGTGGTGAATACAGCACAAGATATTATGGGCTGTCCCGTGAATCCGCTGGATGACATTGCGGAAGAACGTTGCCTTAGGAGAGTGAGGAAAATTCTCAGGGATGATTCACACCCTGGCCAGCACTTTCTTGATTTCCTGCCCTCAGGCAGAAGATATAGAAGCATGATTAGTTGCGCCAACAGGGTAAAGAACAGCTTCTATCCGTGGGCTGTTAGGCTGCTGAATGAAAAGATAACAACAGGGCAACTGACTTTTGGGTTTGGTGGGTGTGCGTCAGTAAACGAGGGGAATTAAGACTAAGAGAGCTGAGTGGGGGGTGCTCATGTAATCTCACTGTATACAAGTTGTACAAGTGACAATAAAGTATTTCAATTTCAATTCAGTTTCAGTGTAGATAGCCTAATAACTGCTGACCGTACAGCAATTATTTGATTTGTTTTTCTTTTGAAACCCTAAGAACATTGCTCTAAAATGTTCTGTTTTCTGACGCTTTAATCTACAAAGCATTACCACTTGCTCTGATGCAATGTCGTCTAACGTCAAAGAGTGAGACGGCATGAAATCACACCGTTCAAAGCTGGAGTTAACTCCTCATTAGCAAAAACACGTGGCAGAGTGTCAGACCTAATGGGCACAGCAGCTCATCTCCGGTAGGTCTTGCCCCGTGAATCAGTTGCCAAGACTGAAAATCCCTGGCTTTCCACAGCCGTACATGTCTCCTCCTCTCCCTGCCCCCCCCCAGCAATCAGAGACTGTACCTGCGTGAAGCCAACCTCTTCTCCTCCCTCTTCATGCCTCTTCTGGTCCTGGGAGACAAGGGGGAGGGAAAGCTTATCACAGCAGGAGGGGGACGCATCCATGACTCTTCACCAGCCTGACTTAGTTCTGCCTCTTGGCCTCCCTCCTCCCACTTGCCTGCTTCAGCTTCCATTTCTGGACTGCTCTCTGTTATAGACTCTCCCAGCTCACTAAGCCCTGTTACCCCTTCTGCTTCCAACACCTCCTCTTCCCAGTCCTCTCCCTCTTCTCCTTCTGACAACTCATTATTGTCCCACTACCACTCACTGGCCACTGGTCCCATCACCTCCTGGCAAACAGAAGGGGAAGAAATGGAGGCAGTGAGAGATTTTACTTTCTTGGGCTCCATGATCACTGCAGATGGTGACAGCAGCCACGAAATTAAAAGACCCCTGCTTCTTGGGAGAAAAGCAATGACAAACCTGGACAGCATCTTAAAAAGCAGAGACATCACCTTGCCAACAAAGGTCCGTATAGTTAAAGCCATGGTTTTCCAAGTAGTAGTAGTAGTAGAAGAAGAAGAGTTTGGATTTGATATCCCGCCTTTCACTCCCTTTAAGGAGTCTCAAAGCGGCTAACAATCTCCTTTCCCTTCCTCCCCCACAACAAACACTCTGTGAGGTGAGTGGGGCTGAGAGACTTCAGAGAAGTGTGACTAGCCCAAGGTCACCCAGTAGCTGCATGTGGAGGAGCAGGAAAGCGAACCCGGTTCACCAGATTACGAGACTACCGCTCTTAACCACTACACCACACTGATGTATGGAAGTGAGAGCTGGACCATAAAGAAGGCTGATCGCCGAAGAATGGATGCTTTTGAATTATGGCGCTGGAGGAGACTCTTGAGAGTCCCATGGACTGCAAGAAGATCAAACCGATCCATTCTGAAGGAAATCAGCCCTGAGTGCTCACTGGAAGGACAGATCCTGAAGCTGAGGCTCCAATACTTTGGCCACCTCATGAGAAGAGAAGACTCCCTGGAAAAGACCCTAATGTTGGGAAAGATGGAGGGCACAAGGAGAAGGGGACGACAGAGGACGAGATGGTGGGACAGTGTTCTCGAAGCTACCAGCATGAGTTTGACCAAACTGCGGGAGGCAGTGGAAGACAGGAGTGCCTGGCGTGCTCTGGTCCATGGGGTCACGAAGAGTCGGACATGACTAAATGACTAAACAGCAACAACAACCACTCACTGGGCTCTGCACCTTCTTTCCTTGGTGGTTTCCCAGCTGGTTCCTCCCACCATTCCTCTGCTTCCAACCAGTCCATGACATCTAACCTGCCTCCAAACATCACCAGAAACCCCAGGAGCAGGAGCAGCGCTGTACAAGGCCTTCTGCTTGCACAATGGGGCTTCCCCTCTTGTTGTCCTCCACCCCAAATTACCTTTAGGGGCATGTCAGGAGAACCCCTGAGACAGCGTTCAGGGAGAGGAGAAAGGGAATCATTCTGTCTGGCAAGCCGAAACCCTTGTACTAACAAAACATTCTTCATAGCATGACGATGAATTCCACCCGTTGCCTGGATATTCTCCAACTAGGGATGGAAAAGAGAACCAACTCAATTCACATTTACAGGTGAAGCGACCAGATCCACACTCAAATAATTTGTTAGCAGAATCACAGATAGCTTCCAAAATTCATATTTCTCTGAATTTTGCATTGTAGTTCTCCTCCCTGAATTATGTTTATAAAATGCCCACGATTTTTGGAGTGGGGGGGAGAGAGTGTGCACAGAAATGTACAGAATTGTGAAAATAACATGCAAAAAAAAATGCATTACATGGAGGGAAGCTGTTTGCCCAAATGCGCATGTTAAGCAAAATCGCTTGGAAAAAATTTCTAGAGTAGGAGAAAGGTAAATGCTAAAACGCTTGTGGATTTTCATGTGGACTTTTCTAAAACAATAAAAATAATATTGCAAAATGACACAGAAATGTGGAGAACCGAACTTAAATCTGGAAATGGAGAGAAACCAAAATGGACCAAAATTTGCCCCCCCACCCCCTCCCTACGCCCGGAAACGGCTTCCTGCCATGTTTTCGCAACAGCTTTCAGTGTTTCTCTCCTGCTGCTCCTGCAATCCTGCTGTGGCACACAGTTCAGGAAATTACTGCCTGGCAAGTGCCAGGGGACTTGATAGCAATTTGACCGTCGAAGACTGTGGCCATTCTGCAAATCTATCGTGACACCAACGCTTCCGTTTTCTCTTTCCTGCTCTCCTTTTTATTTCTTTACCCTGCCGCCCCCCACCTTGCTGGAGTTTCCAGGCTTGCTTCCAAGGCCAGATTAAAGAGAAACACACGAGAGAGAGAGAGAGAGAGAGGGGGAGAGAGAGAGAGAGAACTCAGAAATTAAGCAGCTGGCTCTACTTCAAATCGAATTGATCAATATTGTGATTTTGCAATCAGATGGCACGCTTCTTGCTCGGGGGGGGGGACTGGGGGGGAACCCTCAGTGAAATCAAAACAGCTCCTGGCAGACGGCAGCAAAATTGCTGGCATATTTCAGGCATAATGATCTTCGGTGCAAACCACCTCCTCCTTTCCCTGAAGTGCCGTCGCTGGCAGGAAGGAGGGGAGGGAAATTATGGCACAGGCCTCTGGTTTTTCCTCTCGCGGGGCCCCGCCAGCATTAAATGAGCAGCCCTCGCTGCCGTTTGGCTGCCTGCAGGCGAGGCAGGTAGATCCGAACGGAGGAAACGCTGCCTTGCCAGCTTCCTCCATCTCCGGGATTAATAACAAGGCGTTTATTGGAACAGAGAAAAAACAACAGGCAAGAAACAAGCTGCAGAACTGCCGGAGCAGACCTGGATATTGTCATGAGGTTTCTGCAGGCAGTCGATAGAAGGGTTAATTTAACATGTCAACAGTGGCACTGGGGGGGTGAGCATCATCTGTCCCCCCCTCTAGTTTCCATTTCAATCAACCTCCATGCGTGGGAGGGCAATGTTTTGAAGGGGCGGCTCCCCACATATTATAAAACATGGAAAACCAGGGGACTGTGGCCCCCGAGACCCTCCCAAATGACATTAAAAGATTGACTGCTCTTGCAGATCCCCCACTGTGATCCCATGATGCCTAAAGCTTTTTGCTGGTCCCACCAAATCCCCATTTTTCTTCTTTAGGGTGTGCTTGTTCTCCAGGTTTACCCCACGCTTTTTCCACGTCTCTCTTGCCGCGGTTGGATGCTAGTCATTCACAGGGTCCCCGGTGTAAGAGGGGGGAGGGCATGGTCCCAATCCCCAGCCCCACCCTCAGAATTATGTCCCCTGATGACCTTGGGCTCCACACAACGGAAGAAAAAACCTGGAGCAGGGAGCTCGTTCTATGGCATTTCACACCCTGAACAAACAGGGTCCAGAATTGCACCGTGTGTGTGTGTGTGTGTGTGTGTGTGTGTGTGTGTGTGTGTGTGTTTGCAGGCTCACCAGGACAGGCCTTTCCCTCCAACATGTGGGCAGGAGGATTCCTGAGGGATGGCCCCATTCTCTTCCTCCTCTGCCTCTGATGCATGGTTAAGTAATGCCTAAGCAGAACTGATTCTTCTTGCTCTTTTACACACACACACACACACACACACACACACACACACACAGAAAGAGAGTCAGAGAGAGGAAGGAGGAGTCAAAAACAGGAACAGCTGGCAGGCAGCAAAGAGGGAGATACCTGGCCTTGTCCTGCCTTTATAGTGCAGGCCATGCCCCCAAGTCATCCAATTGGCCTTGTGACGGCCTGGGATTCGGACTCGGAGGCTGAACCTGAGGAATGCCAGCCTGCACAGGATTCCCCGCCTCCAGAACCAGCTGAGCCGGGGCTGGGGCCTGAGCCTGAAGGGTCCTCACCTGTGCTGGATCCTCAGGTGCAGGCACCAGCTGAGTCTGCTCTGGCTCCTGAGGTGATGGAGGACCCATTGCCTGCAGGTGCTCCACTCTCAGCCCCGTCAGGGGAAGAGGAGGTTGCCTCTGGGTCCAGTAACCCTCCAGCCTCTCCTGAGCTGCAGAGGCTCAGGGCAGAGAGGCGGAGGGAACTAAGTTCCCGCAGGAGGAGTGCTCGCCTCCAGGCCAGGAGAGGCGAGTCACCTGAGGATCGGGGCCGCCCTATGCCTCGGGGCAGATAAAAGCCAGCCAGCCCCAGTCCCAAGTTGTGGGAGGAACATTGTTGCTAGCCTGTTCCTGCCTGCACCCTGTCCTGCTCTTCTGCCAGAGTTCCTGACCTTACCCGACTCCCTGCCTTGGACCCAGCTACAGCCTTGACGGACAGCCTCCATACCGCATCCTCGACCTCTGACTGGACTCGGACCTCGCCGCACGGGACCAGCAAAGGCCGGCTAGGGGATGACGCGGCCGGGAATCCCCCCAATCGTGTAGGGCTAGCCTCCACCCACCGCGCGCGTGGAGGGGCCGTGAAGCCCGCAACCCCATCTCCTCCTGAAGGCGGAAGTGGCTTTCTTGCTCTTTCACACACACACACACACACACACAGAGAGAGAGAGAGAGAGAGAGAGAGAGAGAAACAGCTCACGTCTGCCTGCTCCCCCTTAGCTAGCAAAAGCACAGAGGGCATTCTCTGAACCCAGATACAGCACTGAAGCACAGAGATGCCTTTCTCATCAGGAAACCATCACGTAACCTAACCTTCTCCAACAAGGTGCTCCCCTCTCGATGTTTCGGACTACAACTCCCATCATCCCCAAGTCAGCACAGCTGTGCTGACTGGAGCCAGTGGGCGACCTACATTTTTGGAATGCTGGAAGCTTGAACTGTTATAGAGGTCCCAGGGGTGCCAACTATAAGGGGCTCTGGATGCCCAAGCACCCGCAACAATTTTGTTGTGGGTGCTCAACACCCACACCACACGGCCCCCAACGCAACTTCTGGTGCCTCACAAGGCCTCGGAGATGCTTTCAGAGGTCTCGCAAGGTCACAGAACCTGACTTCCGGTGCCACCAGAAGTCAGGTTCTGAGGCTGGGTGTGTGGGTGTGATGTCATGAGGTCACGTCACAACATGACATCATGACGCCATGTGCACTGGGCACCCATAACCTGGGGCCCAAGTTGTCTCCCCTGTGAGCCCCTTTGCAACCAGCAACGAGGTCTGGGTAACCTTTTATACATGGGTAAAGTTTTATTCTGTGAACTGCCCTGAGATCTTATGATGAAGGATGGTATATAAATCTAATAAATAACAACAACAACAACAACAACAACAACAACAACAACAACAACAACAACTATTATCTTCTTCAATGGGATTGTTCCATGACAGATCACCACAATTAAAAAAAAATTAACTACTACATCTCAGTTTTTCCTTAAAATTGGTGCACAGTACTGGATTATCTCACATGTCAAAGTCATTGGTGTGAATAAAAATGTCCTATTCCTAATAGTTTTCAAGTTATGGTAGGGATGGAAATTAGGGAAATTATATATAAACATGATGCCTCATAGAATGGTGAAACAAAACAAAACTAAGCAAAACAAAATAAAACAAAACACTACAGTCAATACAACATTTTATTTTAGACACCTATGAGACTAAATACTACATGAAGCACATTTTACAAAATACTATTTTTTCTGGTTTTTCTAGCTACATACATACAGTTTCATCATATGAGAACTTCCTTGCAATGTCATTTTCTAGAGACAATATGCTTGAAGAATTTAAGCACTCTTCAGTCATGGTAGACTGAAATTTGTTCTTTATAAAGGATAGCTTTGAAAAATCAATTTCTGCTTCATAGCTCACGATAGGCAATGTCAAGTACAGCTTAAGTGCAGTAGTAATATTGGGGAACACTTTAATTAGGTTTTGGTCACAAATAAGCTGCAGAACTTCTGAGCATTGCGTTTTAGATGGCATGTTTTCTTCTGGGATTTCCCAAAGTGCAAATATTCTTTGAACTGATAACACTCATTTACTAATTTGAGGTCAATGTTGTCTTTGTGATGCGATACTATCAGTTTAATACTGTCCTCGTTAATTTCAGGATTGTTCACCAGTTCTGGGAGAAATTTGAACCTTTTCATAACCTGCTCATATGGGTCAAACCTCTTGCTCAGCTGGATTGTCAAGCAGTCATTGAGCTGATATAAATTTGTCAGCTCCTATCAAAGAAGCTACACCACTTGTTCCATCTGAAAAATTATTTGTAACAATGTGTTTGGAAGCATCAGAATAACTTAGGGTGGTATCTTCACACTAACCTTTAGCTTCTGATTCACAGTGTGCAGTCCTATTGGCTGAATTTTCTCCGAGTTCTTCAACAAATGAAAGTACCGTATTTTTCGCTCTATAGGACGCACCCAACCGTAAGGCACACCTTGTTTTAGAGGGGGAGAACAAGAAAAAAATAATATCTCCCCTTCTCTGCTCAGCGCCCCTTCAGCGAAGCGGCAGAAGATACGGAGCCCCTTCCATTTCTCCTCCCACTTCGCTGAAGGGGCGCCGCACAGCTCTCCCTCTCTGCTGAAGCCAGGAGAGTCTTGCTCTCCCGGCTTCAGCAAAAGGAACCCGAAGCCTTCGGAGCGCAGCGCGAGTTCCCACTGTGCTCTAAAGGCTTCAGGCGGCTATCCCTGAAGCCTGCAGAGCGAGAGGGGTCAGTGCGCACCGACCCCTCTCGCTCTCCAGGCTTCAGCGAAAGCAACGCGTAGCCTCCGGAGTGCGGAGGGAGTGTTCCCTCTGCGCTTTGGAGGCTTCGCGTTGCTATCGCTGAAGCCAAGGAGCCTGCATTCGCTCCATAGGACGCACACACATTTCCCCTTAATTTTTGGAGGGGGAAAAGTGTGTCCTATAGAGCGAAAAATACGGTAGATAGCAGGAGACAACCTTTAAATACCAGGCGTTTGGAGTTTCCTACTTGTTGTTTTTTTCCAAATGCTCTAGCACTTCTTCCCAAATGACTAAAAATAAATAAATGGCATATTCCATCTTTCCCAGCTTGTGGTATAAACTCCTTGCATCTCGTTTACATTCAGGCTTCTCTTCTGAGTCTTCAAAAATATGAGAGTTGTGTAACTAAAATTGGATCTACTAGAGCCAAAATTTTAAAACTTCTGGGATTAAGGGCCCTGAATTTTAAGTTAGTTTCTTAGTAGATCTGCCCCTAACTGGGGCTTATGACAATTATATTCCAAAACATCTAGGGGCTGCCAGGCTGACGAAAGTTGTCCTAACCTAACCTGTTGATGAAAACATAATCAGCTGATTTTCCTGGAATATTAACCTGCCATCTGCTTAACAAAGGAAATGGTCTGCTAGCATCCCTGATGATGTGTCAGTAGCTTAAATTGCAGAGCACCCGGTCAAAGCCGGCAAGTGTGGGGCATGTTCTCTGAAATGGCTAAACACAAGACTTTCAAAGTCTGGAGTTGCTTCTGCCTCCTTCACAGCAGGACTGGGAGGCTGTGATTTGCAGTAGAGAAGCTTCAGTCCAGATGTGGGCACTTAAACTTTTATCCTGCTAAGCACCTACTATCTGGAGAGATGCAGGAAGAAACTGGTGCATGAGGAAAGGGTTAAGCAACCGAAGGATCTCTGATGCAGATTGTATCCTTCCTTTTCACAGGAGAGGCAGCGGGCTTTGAAGAGGTGAGACAGGGCCAGAATGTCCCGTTCCCAGCTAAGTTTGCTACTCATTCACAGTTTTAGAGGGGTTGTTGATTCATCTTTCCTGAGGTCTTTCAATGGGAAATGTATTCTGGGCAGAGCTTCCTTATGCTGTTTTGGCTTTTGGCTGGTTGGTTTTGCAAAGGTCTTGAATCACAGAACTGTAGAGTTGGAAGGGAACCCGAGAGTCATCTAGTCCAACCTCCTGAAATGAAGGAATCACAGCTAAAGAATCTCTAACAGGTGGTCACCCAACCTCTGCTAAAAACCTCCAGTGAAGGAAAGTTCACCACCTCCCAAAGCAGTCAGTTCCACTGCTGAACAGTTTGTTGTTGCTGTTTAGTTGTGTCCGACTCTTCGTGACCCCATGGACCAGAACACGCCAGGCACTCCTGTCTTCCACTGCCTCCTGCAGTTTGGTCAAACTCATGCTGGTAGCTTTGAGAACACTGTCCAACCATCTCGTCCTCTGTCGTCCCCTTCTCCTTGTGCCCTCCATCTTTCCCAACATTAGGGTCTTTTCAAGGGAGTCTTCTCTTCTCATGAGGTGGCCAAAGTATTGGAGCCTCAGCTTCAGGATCTGTTCTTCCAGTGAGCACTCAGGGCTGATTTCCTTAAGAATGGATCGGTTTGATCTTCTTGCAGTCCATGGGACTCTCCAGAGTCTCCTCCAGCACCAGAATTCAAAAGCATCCATTCTTCAGCGATCAGCCTTCTTTATGGTCCAGCTCTCACTTCCATACATCACTACTGGGAAAACCCAGTAGTTTCTACTGTCCTAAAGTTTCTCCTAATGTTTAGCCAGAATCTCATTCCTTGTGATTTGAATGCATTGGTTCAGGTCCTACCCTCTGGAGCAGCAGGAAACAAGCTTGCTCCATCTTCCATGGGACAGCCCTTCAGATATTTGATATCTCTGAAATTTCATCTTGCGTCCAGATTTTTGCCTGGTGCTTTGCGCCTTGAACATCTGCCTGATTTCAGCATGCAGAGATATCAGAAACCGAAGGGTTTCATGGCATGGAGATAAGCATTACTGCCTCCACACATCTGCACATCAAAGTGCTTTCAAAGACACAGTTGCGTGACCTGCCATTACAGTTAGCAACTATCACTGAAACATTAACCTGACTTGCTTTCATTTTACATTGTAAACTACTTTAACCAAAACCTAACATATTAATTAACAAAAAACTGCAGCCTGACTGTAAAGTTGTCGTTAAAGTATTTGAATTATTAACGAAAGAGATGACCCCAATTAACCAGCCAGCAGATGTTTAATTATTATTTTTATGACTAATTCTAAAGCGTACAGACACAGTTTCCTTCTTAGGCAATGCTTCCTCGGCAGTAAGGGAGGCAAAGGAGGACAGTTCTTAAGATAACAGTTCTCATTTTAAAACAAAGTAAGTGTGCTTTTGTTCTTGAGAACATTTGGTTTTCTCCTTGATTTATTGTTTTATTATTTTTATTTATTTATACTCCACCTTTCCCCCGATGGGACGCAAAGCAACTTATCACTAAAAATAAGAACCATTAAAAACGGAGGAGAAATACAATAATTAAAAAACAACTGAACATTGGTAGAATTAAAACTATGCATCTATATATAAAATCTATTAAAACCATTACAAATAATTAACAATAAAAATAGCACCGCACCAGCCCTTTCATTGAAAGCAGTCGGTTCCCCAAAAACCTGTAGGAACAAGAAAGTCTTCACCTGCTTGCATAAGTACGCAGAGTTCGTTAATTAATCTGGTCAATAACAGACATGATAGATATTTGTCGAAGGATGGTCTATGCTACAAATCAGTCCTAAATTGAAGACCCATATTGTTAGATCCACACTTTTGAAGCCCCACCCCATAGAGCTGTTTTAACTGGTCTCTTTTAATTTTTCTTATTAGTTTTTACTCACTCATTAAAGGTAAAGGTAAAGGTACCCCTGCCCGTATGGGCCAGTCGTGACCGACTCTAGGGTTGCACGCTCATCTCGCTCAAGATGCCGGGAGCCGGAGCCGTCCGAAGACACTTCCGGCTCACGTGGCCAGCGTGACGAAGCTGCAACTGGTGAGCCAGCACCAGTGCCGCACACGGAAACGCCGTTTACCTTCCCGCTATAAAGCAGTACCTATTTATCTACTTGCACTTAAGAGTGCTTTCGAACTGCTAGGTGGGCAGGAGCTGGGACCGAACGACGGGAGCTCACCCCGCCGCGGGGATTCGAACTGCCGACCTTACGATCAGCAAGTCCTAGGCACTGAGGTTTTACCCACAGCGCCACCCGCGTCACTCATTACTTATGCTTAATTAAGTATTCTATACATATGTTTCAATCTACGTTTGGCTTTTGCTCCCGTTTATTTAATAATGATCCACTTAGATTCATACTGTTATGCTATTTATTTAGATGTTTTGCTTATGCTGGTCTGTGACCGTAATAAAGTAAATTCATTCAGTAACAGACAAGACATGCACTTTGCAGGAGGCCTGGCCTAGAATTGGTCTGGACACACAAACAGCTCAAGGTTGCCAAGAAGAGTGAACACATTTCCCTCCAAAAAAATAAATAAATAAACCCACACAGTTCCTAAGGAAAATATACAGTGGGCTTTGCCTCGCATGAGCTCTTTCCAAATGAATTATCAGAGGGGAAGGGATGTTTATCAAGAGCCCGGTTCTGCAGCGCTGACGTGAAGCTAATGCAGCTGGAAGTACAAGTTATCGTGGAGCATCTACACTCTGGAAACAAACTACTGGCAGGCACCCAAAGTTCACCCAGACCACACAGTGAGCCTCGTTTCACAGAAGCGAAAAAATTCCTCCATGGATGTTGCTGCCGCATGGGGACGTGCATGGATGGCTCTTGCGCGTCGATCGCTGAGCGAGATCGTGTACATGCACATGTGTGTAATTCAGTGGCAGCCAACGGTGATGCCCGCCAGAGTAGAAATGAATGGATCTGCCACTTTCATCTTCTCACCTTCCCCATCTTAATTTCAGTTCTCCATGTTGCCGCAACAATTTGTATTTGCAACCTTGGAAATTCAACAGCATTTAACCCGAGGCATTTTTGTTGGGGATTGTAGGCAAAGACCTGCCAAAAAAGTTGAAAAACATCTTCATGTATGCGACAACAGCCGCGAGAGCTCTGGTAGCACAAGGATGGAAGACTGAAGAAACCCCAACTAAAGGATCATGGCAAGAAAAATTGATGGACTATGCAGAGCTGGCAAAACTGACATATAAGCTACGGGACAAGGATAACTGTGACTTTAAAGATGAATGGGAAGCCTTTACAAAGTATCTGAAGACGCACCAAAGCAAACTGGACTCCTTGGCAGGTTTTGAATAAACATTCACAAACTTTTTATTGATAATAATCAGCTAAATAGTCTGAGGATCTATACAACTTTGTAACATGCAGAAAACAGCATTCTTAGAGAAACCAAAGACTGGAACTGAGGGAAGTCGGGGGTGGGGGTGGGGTTTGTGTGGGAGGGAGGAAAAATGGGGGGGGAAACAAGGATGATATGTTTTTGGATAATACGTCTTGTTATAATTTTGAACTTTAAAAAAAGGAAATTCAACAGCATTTCAGCGCAATTTTCTCCTTATACAGTCATATCTCATGTTACATTTGCTTCAGGTTGAGCATTTTCAGGTTGTGTCCCGTGGCGACCCGGAAGTACCAGAAGGGGTTACTTCTGGGTTTCGCCACTCGTGCATGTACAGACGCACAAAATGATGTCACACGCATGCGCAGAAGTGGTGAATTGCAACCAGCACGTGCGCAGATGCGGGTTGTGTTCTTTTCAGGTTGCGAACGAGCCTCTGGAACGGATCCCGTTCACAACCAGAGGTACCACTGTATACTATTCTTGTATGCCTTTTTGACTGGGAGTGATGGGCACCAGTTTGGGCAAGGCTCCCCTTATCCAGTCATGGTTCTCCTCATTTCTGATGGCAGTGAGACCTGGAGAAGGGCCTCAAAGGTAGATTCGAAGCAGTTGCCCTCACTTGCCCCCAGTGATGTCATCATGTCATGTAGCCAAATCTACTGGTTATTTGGAGCTGTGACTACTAAAATTCACTACACAATCCCTGATCAGGATCACCCACTCGTCTAACCAAAAAAGGGGGGGACACATCAGGTAGAAAGAATATTTAGCCACCACAGCAAAAAGAAAAAAGAAAATGGGAGCCAAATTGGACTGGGGGAAAGGCACGCATTCACCCCATCTTCCAGTTTTCTCTGCCATGAATATTGCTAGAATTTCTCCTTCCCCACCAAAAACCAACAACCCCACAACCAAATCTGAGAATATTCAGTGTAGTCTGGATAATTGAAATTCAGAAACTGGATTTCTGGTCGAAGAACGTAAGGTGATTTTTATCCTAGGGTACTAAAATCTAGGACTCTTGATCGCAGTGTAAGGAACGGGGAACCGAGAGCGACTCATGCGCTCAAGAACAAAAACGGCCCATGAACTGTAGAGTCCTCCTGTGAGATGATACTTTCAGAATGAAAATGAAGGTTTGACAAAATGGAGGTTCCTGCTTTCCACATTCCTCAAGGAGACATATGGCAGGAAGACCTTATAAAAGCAGACCCCCCCTCAATGAGGAGGACACCGCAGTTAATAAATCAACAACACCCTCTTAGCTTAATTTATAGTTCATGCAAGTAGTTCCCCCGGTGTCTTTTTGTGTGTGTGCTGTGTTTTTTCTTTTGTCTGAAAGACACACAAAGAGAACAGAAATTTAGTCATGGATTCCATTCTTTCCGCTTGCAATAAGGTTACATCGCATTGAGGTTTTTTCTGTGCTGCGCTTACCGTTCCAATTAATCTCTGTTGCTTATTTTGGGGGAGTTTTTATTTCTGCCTTATGAGGAATAGAAAAGGGGGTTTGAAGACAGGGGGGGGAGCTTCCCCCGACCCATGGTTCCTTGAGGGGACGCATGTGACAGGAAGGCACTATAAAAGCGCCCCCCCTCCAATAACTAAGACATCATTAATAAATCAATGGCAGGGGAGATGGATCACTGAGCCGTTTGGGTCACACATGAAAGACGAACCCATCAAGCGCTCGCTCAGAGCATTAACACATAAGGCCCCTGGATCAGTCGGGCTAATGGACAGCATAATGAAGCCCCAAGACCGATTAAAGCATAAATCAATTTCTAAAATGGATTTGGTTCCCCCCCCCCCTTGAAATGTCAGGAGAGAGACGCACACGGTTCCTTTGCAAGCCTCTCCGGCAGCTGCTCCACGTCAGAGCCGCTGATCTCTTCCTGCCGTAGGCGAGAGGGTTTGTGTGTCGTAAAACACACACATGCAGGGAATCGATCGTTGCACCTGAAACAGCTACAGGCGCCAAACACTCCCTAATCAATACGATCAATTCCTGCCCACCTGAGAGATGTGCACCAGCCAGCGGCCGAGCGGCCGGGAAGAGCTCAAAACGCGCCGTGTTCAATATCGGCACGGATCGTTCCAGTTGCGCCTCGTTACACAGCAGCAGGGTTGACTACTCCATGCGAGCAAATAGGAAAACTTGGCTCAGAATCCCAACTGCTATTTCCTAAAAAGCCACTTCCGCCCTGCAGAGGAGGTGGGGGTTGCTGGCGTCATGCCCCCCTCCCCGTGCGATTGGGGGAATCCCCGGCCGTGTCACCCCCTGGCCAGCCAATCGGCTGGCTCTGGGGGCGTGGCCTGCCCTATTTAAGGAAGGCGTGGCCGGGGATCTCCCTCTTTTGCCGCCTACCAGCTGTTCCTGCTTTTCCCACCCTCTAGTACTATAAGGTTTTCGTTCCTTGACCTTGCTATGGACCTCGGATGGTCGCTGTTGAAGGGCCTGGTAGGAATTTTCCCACTTGGCAAATTGGCACCAGCCACTTGGTTTTCGCCTACCTGGTAGCAAATCGTCACAACTTTCTGGGTACTGGCGGTTAGGCATTGGTATTGTTCTGTAGATGGAAGAGGGGAGGAAGCGCCATCACCTGCCCCGCATATTGAAGGGCAGTCCGGTAAAGGATTCTGGGGGGCGTGGCCCTGTCCGGAGCCTATGGAGGTGAGGGCCTAATGCACGCCCCCAAGCGGTTACCCCAGGGGGGTTCCTAGTTGATGTGCATCAGCAGGACTCCCCCTACTGGTGGTTAACCCTTCCTGGACTTCAAGCAGACGGGCTGAAGCCAGATATAGTCGATTAGGACCAATGCCTAAGCCAATACCGCTCATCACCTGTAACCAATAAAGTTGTGGCCTTATTTAGATCATTAACCTTAATAATTGTGTCATATGTCATTTTTTCCACTGGGGAGGGGGAGGGAACTTGCCACGCAATGTTTCTTAGCAGCCATAGGTCTCTCTCTCTCCATAGCACACGAGAAACGAAACTCTCAGGAGCCGAATGCACTTTCTTGGAATATCATGGGGGCAGATTTCACAACCAGTGTGATGAACGTAGCAAACTCATGCTCCCAGATCAGGGCCAGCTGCGGACAGCTACACCCCCTCACTTAAAATTCCCCACAATGCACTGGAGTAAGTTGGCGGGGAAATTAAAAGGGGGCTCATACCACCTCAAGGCCCAAGGCCCCACTGAGACCATGGGACCCCGACAGTTACTATTGCTGTTGATGAATTGATCACCTTCTGTGATGGATGGATGGACCCTGGGCCAGCCTCCTGGTGACCCAGCAACCAATCGGAGATGGTTCGAACACCAGCCAATCAGGAGGAGCTGGCAATTCAAAAATTCAGAACTGGCAGTTAAACTGCCAGTCAGGGATCAGGGAGGGTTTGGGAAAGCACCTACATAGGAATCTGGATAGAGAGGAACCTGTTTTGTTATTTTATTTATTTTTATTTATTAAATTTCTATAGCATCTGCACCAAACCCTGAAGTGACTTAAAACGTCACAAAAAGGGGCAGAATGGGGAGGGGGCTGGATGGGGTGTTTGCAGGCTTTTTCAATGGTGTTTCAAATATACATGATTTCACGGATGCGTGTGGTGCCCCAGAACGTAACCCCCATGTAAATACATAACACAATAAGAAACAAAACAATCACACAGAGAGAGATTTTTAAAAGCCAAAGCTTGTTTAATTAGTCAAAGGCCTGGGAGAAGAGGAACATTTTCACTTGGCACCTAAAGATATGCAATGAAGGCGCCAGGCAAGCCTCTCTGGGGAGAGCATTCCACAAATGGGGAGCCACCACAGAAAAGTCCCTGTTCTCATGTTGCCATCCTCTGGACCTCCCGTGGAGGGGGGCACACAATGAAGGGCCTTGTGAGAAATTAGGGGTTAGCTAGGCAGGGCAACCTGGTTTAATTCCCTGAGGGGAAAGAAAAAATCCCAGAAGAAGCTGTGAGAGTGTTGCTGATATAGTAATACTAATAACCGTTCTATTAGTATCCACAGACTAGGTTTCAAATTAGAGTACTCAGTAAGGTTTTAAAGCTCTGTGTAGAGAGCATTTGCCTGAAACTAAGCATTGTGCCTCACCTGAATAACTATCGAGCTTAAAAACCTCACTGAGTGTAAAGAAATAAGAAGTCTAGTTTTGTTCCAGATGTGCCTCCTCATTAAAATGAACCTCTGCTTGGGGGGAATAAGCAGCCAAAAAGCATCCTTCACACAAGTAAAACAATTGGCTGTGGTATAATAAAGGAAAACACTACCACAGAAAACTGAAACAGACCTCTCTAGCGTTGCTAACAGGGAGAGCTGGTTTTTTTAAAATACCCAGAAAAACAGTCAAGTTACCCAGTTCTCATTCTGGGGCGAGGGAGTCTGTCACACCTTCCATATCTGCCTCAAGGCAATGTACAAAATATAATAAAAACTGCTTTAAAAAACGGGTTAAAAAACAACAACAAACAGAGCACAACTTAAAAAAATAAATAAATCACCAAGTAGACACCCATGGTAAAAACTCATTCACCCACCAGTTGGAAAGGCTTGCCAGAACAAAAATATATTTACGTGTTTCTGGAAATTAAAGACAGTGGGCGCCAGTTTGGAAAGGGGTGATAAAAAATGGATCCAGCAAATAAACAAGATGGCGGCATTCTGTTCAGCAGCTTTTGAAAGGTTCGAAACAATTTTGGCATGGCGCTTACAAGCATGCTGTTTAGCAGGGTCAGGGCAGAGAGAAAATGAGAGAGATCCTGCTCATTTTGGATTTCCTAGCCTGAATCCTGCAGGATCCTACAACCTTCCAGGTGCCACACTCCATTTTGGGGGAAGCTGCCAATGTTTTCTAATACCAGAAATGGGGTCTGCTGCCTGCCACCCTCCCCTCTCTTGAAGACAGGCTGCTGCAGACATGCCTGTTTGGGCTGAGATTACCTGTGTGTGAGTTATATTAATCGCTGGAGCAAAAACTAATTATTTGGTTCGCTTGCGATGTCTTTCCCGTAGAGGCTAAGGCTTAGACAATTACTTCATGGAATCCAAGGGCCTTGAACTACAGGGGAGGGAGAGAGGGAGGGAAAGGGAAGTTGCTCTCTTGAAACATTGCTTCATGTTATTTTATACGTATATTTTTGAACACACATCTATGAGCCACAATAGTATTTTCACTGTGCAGTGCTGGGGTGAACTATAGGCAACGGACTGCCATTTCCCCACAAAGGTAAAGGTAAGGTATCCCTGCCCGTACGGGCCAGTCGTGTCCGACTTTAGGGTTGTGTGCCCATCTCACTTAAGAGGCCGGGGGCCAGCGCTGTCCGGAGACACTTCCGGGTCACGTGGCCAGCGTGACAAAGCTGCTCTGGCGAGCCAGAGCCGCACACGGAAACGCTGTTTACCTTCCCGCTAGTAAGCGGTCCCTATTTATCTACTTGCACTTAAGGGTGCTTTCGAACTGCTAGGTGGGCAGGAGCTGGGACCGAAAGACGGGAACTCACCCAGCCGCGGGGATTCGAACCGCCGACCATGCGATCGGCAAGTCCTAGGCACTGAGGTTTTACCCACAGCGCCACCCGCGTCCCATTTCCCCACAAATCCCCTACTAAACTCTGAGAGATAAATTCATCGACTCGTGTGACCAAATTCAAAGTGCTGGCTATGACCTTTAAAGCACTACTCAGCTTAGGAGCAGGGCTGCTAAAAGGCCCCCACTGCTCACATAAGCCTGCTCGCTTTATTAGGATCACATATGGGGCTCCCCTTGTCAGTTCCAAACCCCTGTTCAGTTGAGACTAAGGATGTGTGAATCTGTCAATTTTGGTTTCTCTCCATTTCTCATTTTCCCAGTCGTAAATTCACGTTTGCACATTCCTGCAGCAATTTGCAATTTTATTTTAGTTTTTTCAAAAACAAAACCTCATGAAAATCAGGCAGCCATTGAGAGCGAATGTCTCCTAATTACACACATTTTGGTACACGGTTTTGATTGATATGCACATCTTTGCAAAAGAATTTGCTATAATGTAATGCATGTTGCTTGTCTTTTTAATGACCGTGCAGACTTTTGTGCAAACTTATGTGCCTTTATTGGTTGGAGAGAGGCATTGCAAAATTCAGAGAAAAATCACAAATTGAAATGTGGAGAACTGAACAGAAACGGAGAGAAACCAAAATTGGGACAGACTCATCCTAGTTGAGTGGTATAGAAATTTTAACAATTCAGTGAACTATGCCAAGGATTGAACCCATAGCTTCTACATGCTCTATCACTGAACTACTAGGAGACAAGTGATGCGTACGCATGTCTCCCAGTAGCTCTATTTCATAGATACCTTCCTTTTTTTACAGAAATCACCATTGGCTTGAAAAATTCTCACAGATTAACAACGTGGATCTAGGCAGGCAGGTGTAAATTGCAGTGACCTCACCATGTCTCAGTAAGCACACTGGCAGGTAAAGCAAACCAATCGTTCTGGTGGTCACTGTTTGAGGTCACTTTAATTCAGGGATAGCAGCCCCTGCTTGGCTTGGGGAGAACAATTGATGGGTAGGGATATAATTCCCCAAGCCAACCTGTCACAGCCTCTGTCAAGAGCTGGCCTTTCCTGCCCTCCCCTCCAAATCAGCACTCATCTCTGAACGGCAAGGCTTAAAACCAATCACTTTCCAACAACAGGAGATGCAGCTAATCAAACAGGGCAGGCGATGAAAGGAAGACGAAGGATGCTGACATAAATAAAAGTTTGAGGCTAGAATCATAGAAGCATGGAACTGTAGAGATGGAAGGGCCCCCGAGGGCTATAGTTCAACTCCCTGCAATGCAGGAATCTCAACTAAAGCATCCATGACAGATGGCCATCCAACCTCTGCTTTAAAATCTCCACAGAAGAAGAGTCCACAACCTCCTGTGAGAGGCGGTTCCACTGTCAAACAGCTCTTACTGTCAGAAAGTTCTTCCTGATGTTTAGTCAGAATCTCCTTTCTTGTAGTTTGAAGTAACTGGTTCATGTCCTACCCTCCAGAGCAGGAGAAAACAAGCTTCTCCATGTTCCATGTGACGGTCCTTGAGATATTTGAAGATGGCTCTCATATCTCCTCTCGGCCTCCTCTTTTCCAGGCTAAACATACCCAGCTCCTTCAACCATTCCTCATAAGTCTTGGTTTCCAGACCACTGGTCATCTTGGTTGCCCTCCTCTGTACATGGTTCCAGCTTGTCAGCATCCTCTTCCTTGGCTGTTTCCAAAGATTAGCGATAGGTAGACATGAAACCACCTTATCCTGGAGGTTAGACCATTTGTCTACCCGGACCAGTGCATATTTGTGTGTGTGTGTGTGTGAGTGAGAAAGAGAGAGAGAGAGAAACTACTTTTTAAAAAGAAAGAAAAAGAAAGAAAAGATAAAAGCCCAGGATTTACAGGATATTGGGGTCTGGTTTTTTTATTTCCTAAGTGACCCCAATTAATTAACAACCCGACAACAATTCCACTGCCATATGTAGCAGCACTTTGATGATAAGATCTACAACAGCTCAGGCTAGAAAGTCAATCGCTTATCAAATGTTCTAATCAACGTGAACATGCCGAGATCACTGGCAAGGTCACGTCTACAGCAATTTTCATCTGTCCTCAGCTACTCCCTCAGTCGATACTCTGAACATGTTAATTAACACATCCTCCTCCCCATTGTAACATATCCTACCTTTGGACCAACAGCCTGGATGGCTCAGCTGGTTAGAATTTGGTGCTGATAATACCAAGGTTGCAGGTTCGATCCCCGTATGGGACAGCTGCATATTCCTGCATCGCAAGGGGTTGTAATAGATTATCCTGAAGCTCCCTTTCTACGATGATTCTACGATGTTTCAAAACTTTCCCTCGAAACACAAACTTGATTGATGTTCTTTGTCCGTCACAGAAATGACCCAAGGTTTTTGTAACAGAAAAGCAAATTCCTTGAATTAAATTGGCTGGAATCACTGCCACAAAGTCACACTTCTTTCCACAGGACTAAGGGCAGGGAAATATATTTGCGTCCTGCTCTTCCTCCAAAAGTACACAGGGCCATCTCGTTTTAGAGTCACAGATCAACCTGGCATAGCCAGTATGAACTGGGAGTCGATGCTGGAGGTGGCAACGGTCACTGGGTTAGATAGCCTTGTCCCGTGGACAGATGGCCATGGGAAGCCCACAAAAAGGACCAGACAGCCATAGACCTCTCCCCACTTGCAGTTCCTAGCAAATGGTGTTCAGGGGCATACAACCTCCAATAGTGGAGACAGAACATAGCCATCATGACTAGCAGCCACTGATACCTGCCAGGAACTGGCTGCCCACTGAGAAGTGGTGGCTTGATTCTGTGGAGTGGGACCAGAAGCATTTTTGTTAGGGATTGTAGGAAAAGAGCTGAAAGGAAAATAAAGAACTAATTCATGTATGTGGCAACGGCGGCAAGAGTCTTAATAGCACAAGGATGGAAGAATGAGGAAATCCCGACAAAAGAACAGTGGCAAGAGAAATTGATGGATTATGCAGAACTGGAGAAATGGACGTACAAACTGCGAGACAAGGACAACTGTGACTTTAAAGAAGAATGGGAACCTTTTACAAATTACTTATAAAAACAACAAAATGAACTGGACTCCTTGGCAGGTTTTGAATAAGCATACACAAATTTATTGATTGTTAATATAATAGACAGATAATTTGAGGATCTTTACAATTTTACCATATGCAGAAAATAACATGTGTTGGAAAATCAGAGAGAGAAGCTGAGGGGAGTCTTGGGGAGAGGGAGGGAGGGTCTTTCTTGGGGAGGGGGGAGGGGAAAAATTGGGGGGGGATGAAGATGATGTGTTTTGATAATTTGTTATGTTGAAATTCTTAATAAATTTTTTTTAAAAAAAAAAAAGATTCTGCGGAGTGGGCACCGGGAGAAGAGGGGTTGGAGATTTGACTTGGAAGAAGGAATCAGTGAACTGGGAGAACAGCTGAGAGAAGAGAGTCAGAGGCAGGAGAAGCCGCAGGACTGGAGAGGGAAGAATGGGTGCAGGAGGAGGGAGGGAGAGGTCAGGCTGGAGTAGAGTCAAGGACTTCCACACCTACTCCTCCTGCCCCCATTGTCTCCCAGGATCAGGAGAGGACTGAAGAGAGAGGAGCAGAAGCAGGATGCACGGAGGCATAGTCTTCGCCTGCTTGTGCGCAGCTTGGGTGAGGGAGATACATAAGCCTAGTTTGGGGGAGGGGCCTCTCTGTTGCAGCACTTGCTTCCTTGGGTGTACATCTAGGAGTAGCTGAGAGACGTGGATCTGATGGACATGACTTTTGCTAACTTGCAAGTATACATTTGACATTAAAAGTAAAGGTAAAGGGACCCCTGACCATTAGATCCAGTCGTGGCCGATTCTGGGGTTGCGGCGCTCATCTCGCTTTATTGGCCGAGGGAGCCGGCATACAGCTTCCGGGTCATGTGGCCAACATGACTAAGCCGCTTCTGGTGAGCCAGAGCAGCGCACGGAAACGCCATTTACCTTCCTGCCAGAGCGGTACCTATTGATCTACTTGCACTTTGACGTGCTTTCGAACTGCTAGGTTGGCAGGAGCAGGGACCGAGCAATGGGAGCTCACCCCATCGCGGGGATTTGAACCGCCGACCTTCTGATCAGCAAGTCCTAGGCTCCAGCGCCACCCACGACATTTGGCATTAGTCAGTTCCTAATTCTGGACAGTGATTATAAAGAGAGTAAAACCATTCCAAGTGGAACCTAACTGTATAATTTCAGCAAAAGCAGTAGATCCCACAAAACAAAACACCTTAGCTGTCAAAGCCAAGGACAAAGAGGTGAACCTTCAGTGAAAGCTGTACACCGAAGTTGCTAGATGCACCTCTGTGATGGTGACAAAGTAGGTGAGATCAGGGATGGAGAAACTGTGGCCCTCCAGATCTTGTAGGACACCAACTCCCATCAGGCCCAGCAGGCATGGCCAATGGTCAGAGATGATAGGGAATTGTGGGGTGGGAGCCACAGTTTCTCCCCCCCCCCCTGGACTAGATAATCTTACGCTTCTAAGGCCGTAGTCTGCCATGCCACATATTCTACATCTTTCAGGTTAGGGAAAGTACAAACAGTTCTCACATCTGCCGCACTTGAAAAGAACAATGTGTGCAACTCGGCCTCCGGTTGGATTAGCCCAAAGTAAACAACCTTTGTGATGTGGTCCAGAGACCACTTAAGGCTCATAAACTGCCTCGGCCTCACTGACGTCTGCAGAAGCGAACACACGGAAGCCCGGCTGTACCACCTTCATTGGCTTGCAGATCACTGCCTAGAAGCTCCCAAATCACCCAAATCTATCCCAAATGCCTCCGAGTCCATTTCGCATTCCTCTTGCCTTGGTTTTACTGCAGAAAATATTTATATCGGGCATAAAAAATAGTGAAGCGGTAGCGATAAGGGGGTGGGTGGGGGGGGAGCAGCTATTAAACATAGAAGCAGAGCATCCTTCAGTTTCCTGCATGAGTAATTTTATGTTTCATAAGCGGGTTCTCCGAGGAGGAGGAGGAGGAGGAAAAGAGGATGACAGAAACATGAGATTGCACCAGGCTACAGAAGAACTTCCTGGTAGACAGCGCTGGGTGCAAAAATAAGGGCTTGGTCCAAGCTACTGACAATTTTTCACAAAGCTTGTTTGTTTGTATAATTAGCCAAAGGCCTGGAAGAATAATGGAATCATAGAATTGTAGACTTGGAAGCGACCCTGAGGGGCTTCTCCTGGAATGCAGGAATCTCAAGGAAGAGAAATGCTTTTGCTTGGTGACTAAAGATATCAAGGTGCCAGGTGAGCTTCCATGGAGAGGGCATGCCACAAACGGGGAGCCACTGCAGAAAAGGCCTGCTCTTGTGCCGGACCCACTGGGCCGCTTGTGGAGGAGGCACATGAAGGGGAGCCTCTGGTGATGATTGCAGGGTCTGTATAGGTTCGTATTGCAGAACTACAATTCCCATCACCTACAGTAAGCATGGCCAATAGCCAAGAAGGATGGGAGGTGTGTTTCAACAACCTCTGGAAGACCAAAGCTTCCACACACCTGTTCTACTTGGATACAGCCCAATACGAATACGCTTAAGACTATCTTGCAAATATTTCATCACTTACCTTTTTTGCAACGCTTTCCCAAGTAGGAGCTTAGTCTGCCTTTGTCCTCCACCGACATCTCTTCCACTCAGCTGGGGTTCGTGTCTCTTTTTGCTTCCAGTGCATTTGGAAACCCATTTGCCACTTCTATCATAGGACACCATTTGTAGCACTCCCTGTGTGGAGTGTGCATGTGTTGAAGTGCGAGAAATATGAAAGTTATTAATATATTTTAAGAAGACCCGTGACATCAATGCATGTTGTTGTTGTACATGTGGCTCTATCCACTGTTGTCCCTCCCCATCCCAAGGCAACCAGATATATTTTCTGGGTGCATATCACATATGCACAAACACTGTGCAAGGCGAAGGACTCTCGCTGCCCATTTGGAGATTCCTGTGCTTTTGATTTATTGTGCCAATTGCTTAGGAGACGTTGTCTCCTCTCTGGCCAGAGTGAATCCTGACAGCTTAATTTATCACACATGCTGTTTGGTAGTCCAATGCTTTATATAAGCTGCTAAGCGGAGATCTGGCCAGTTTAACAAACTGATTACTAATAAACCTTTCACCTCATCCAGCACATTGATAACTAATTTTTCTTTGATAAGAACTGGAGACACAAAGTCAAGAATACTCCTAAGAGCTGCCCTAGGTTTTGTCTAAATGGAATTGGCCCTATAAGAGGGTGTTCAAAACCGAATTGCTATTGGTGACTGCCATACATTGCAACAAAAGGGCAGAAATTGGGATCAGTCAAAACTAAGTGTAGCTTCTCTATTAGAAATTAATTAGCATGGTATATTTGGACTTTATCCAGGGGGATTTAGCTCAATGCATGGCTGGGTATTCAGTGCATTTAAGAACAGAACCAGCCAGAATGGCCAAATGTCAGAGATGAAAGGAGTTCAAGAGCAACAACATCTGGAAGGCAACAGGTGAGCCAACCTTGTTTTAAAATAAATAAATAGCTGATGTTGAAGTATCGCAAGAAGATTGGATCTGGGAGAAGGTTAAAGGGGCCACAGTAGACCTCACTGAATTCATCATCATGTCTTGCTCTTCCATGAACTTATCCCCATGCTGTCAATATGTTTGTATGATGAGCCCTCTATGGATCTGACGAGCAAGCTACCATAAAGGTAAAGGGGACCCCTGACCTTAGGTCCAGTCGCGGACGACTCTGGGGTTGCGGCGCTCATCTCGCTTTATTGGCCGAGGGAGCCAGCGTACAGCTTCTGGGTCATGTGGCCAGCATGACTAAGCCGCTTCTGGCGAACCAGAGCAGTGCACGGAAACGCCGTTTACCTTCCTGCCGGAGCGGTACCTAGTTATCTACTTGCACTTTGACATGCTTTTGAACTGTTAGGTTGGCAGGAGCAGGGACCGAGCAACGGGAGCTCACCCCGTCACGGGGATTTGAACCGCTGACCTTATGATCGGCAAGCCCAGGCTCTGTGGTTTAGACCATAGCGCCACCCGCATCCCAGCAAGCAATATAATTATTGATATTATTGATATTACTTGCATTAGAAACAATTAAGAACCAACAAAAACCCTAAAAACACAGCTATACAATTAAAAGGCAGGACTAACAAATCCCGCCCCATTAAAAGAAGCCAAAATGTCACCCTTTGAACAAAAGGCCAAAAGGCTGGGGAAAGAGAAAAGTCTTTGACTGGTGCTTAAACATAAAGAGGGCTTTGGGCACATCTCACCCTTGGGATCACTAGCCAATCCCACCACAGGAAGTTACAAAATTTCTAAATCAACAGGTAGCATGCATACAAAAACTAAGAGTTCTATCACACATTTCTGGATAGAATCTAACAGTTTTCTTGGTCTAGTGATTCTCCTCCCCCCCCCAACACCCCACCTTTTTGAAAATATTATGCCACTTGGGTACCAAAATGTCTCGGGCCCTGGGCATCCCACCCCAGTCAAAATATTTGCATAAGTTTTTGATTATTTTTTTTTGAGGCAGGGGTTGGATGGCTACACCTGCTCTGTGTAGGGTTTCGGGGGTAGATAGATGGATGCAGAAAGGACGGCTCTTTACATGCCTAGAAAAGTTTCAAGAAAAAGCACATGTGAGTTGATCTGCGTGTGCTTGTAGCGTGCAAAAGGAGGACAGCAAGCATTTTCTAAAGATGAACAAGCTGATCTTGTTTTAGTAGCTCCACTTTTCAAATTTACCCAGATTTTTTAAAGCACTCCAATGATTTCTTTGGGGGCTTCCAATAAAGACCTAATACTATTTCTGCAGCGGGGTCCCTGACTCCAGGGTACGAGAGCCACCCAATAAGCATGGAAGGGCAGCTTTTTAGCCACTGTGCGTCCCAAAGCTAAGCATTTAGAAACACTGAAAACGGAACGTGCTTCAGTTCTAAGAGAACGGTGTGCAAGTTCTGTTATATGCCGTGGAACTTAGAGGAAAACACTCCTGATGTGACTCCGAAAGAATATATTGCAGCACTCCAAATCACTTGCCCACGTACGTGCACCGAAAAAGAGTAGATCTAGCAAAAAGGCAACGAACAGAGATCCGCATCCATCATTGCAGCGCATCCCTAATTATTATCTAATTATAGTATTAGCGTGTAATATTAGCAGGGCTGTGGCTATCATTAAGGGACCCTGCACTCCTGAATTTGCACATTATCAGGATTATCAAAAAGGATAGGGCTGACCACAGCTCAGAAGCTCCTTACCACCCAAAATCACGCCAAGTACGCTGACTTAGTCATTTCTCAAATGCCAGTGCTGTGGAGGTGGTGTTCCTTGAACACCAGGCTCTGAAAGCTCAGTTATTTTAGGATAAAGCTTTGTTGTCTCATCATCGGGATGAGGCAGCCAGCCACCCGTAGCTTCCCAGACAAGTCGTACGCTGCCTAAAGCCTGAGAGATGCTGCAAGCCATATGGTCCTTGGGAAAGCTCATGGCTATTGGAACCGGGTTAACTCCTTCCATGCAGAGACCTTGCCCTTCACGGTCCAGTTGATAACCTGGCAATCTTTGCGTGGCCAGCTGGTGCAAGGCTGTGTGGCAGGTGTCTGCACCACAGGTGATAATTGAGAGCCAATATATATGCATATGTACAAGAGGCCTGACATGTAATACGGCAAAACACATTCCCTGAAAATCAAAGCAGCAGAAGCTCTAGGGTCTACAAGCAGCTATTTGGCGCATGCCCATGAACATGTAGATAATGAACATACTCTTCAAGAGGCCACTTTTTAGCCTATATTTAATGACAAGGGTCCACCAAACCTCATGAATCACTCACCCCTGTCCCGTCAGATACTGAGAACACCCGCCTTCCACCTGGCCCTTATATCCAGAAAGCAAAGCAAGTGAGCATTATTTTAAGGCTTCCACATACTGTAAATTCCATCCTGCTCCAAGATACTGAAAACAGATAATGCGACAACAGCCCAACACATGCACCTTAAGATTCTAGTCTGTTTTATCTCCATCCCTTTCTGTATAACAAGGCTGGAGTTAGCCTTTTTTTAAAAAATCCCCCAAGCTCAGGTAGGTAGCTGTGTTGGTCTGACGCAGTCAAAATAAATGAAAAAATTGTCCAGTAGCACCTTAGAGACCAACTAAGTTTGTTCTGAAGACAGGAGTGCCTGGCATGCTCTGGTCCATGGGGTCACGAAGAGTCGGACACAACTAAACAACAACAACAAAGTTTGTTCTGGGTATAAGCTTTTGTGTGCCAGCACACTTCTTCAGATACACTGTGTATCTGAAGAAGTGTGCATGCACACAAAAGCTTATACCCAGAACAAACTTACTTAGTCTCCAAGGTGCTACTGGACATTTTTATTTATTTTTTTTATTTATTCCCCAAGCTCAGTTGGTTAGAGCATGGTGCTGATTAACACCAAGGTTGCAGGTTCGATCCCTGTATGGGACAGCTGCATAGTTCTGCAGAGCAGGGGGTTGGGCCTAGATGATCCTTAGGGTCCCGACTCTACAATTCTGTGATATAAAATCACACAATACCTACCTGGATATTGAACCTGAGGCCTTCTGCACGCAAATTAGATGCTCTAGCCCATCACTCTCCCTTCCTTAAAATGCACCAATTCCCCAAGTTTCATTTCAGCTGGGGCTGAGCATTAAAGGGTTAAGCCGGGGATAGACTCCTACATGTGGAGGGCCACAGGTTTCCTAACCTCCATCAGCCCTGCCCCATGAGCCATATTGGCTGGGGCTGATGGAAGCTGGGAGTCCAAGAGCATCGAAAGAGCATGCATCAGGTTCTCCATAGACCAAACGCTCATCATTTCACTACACTTGTACCTTCCCTTTGCTAGCCTGGCCCACTGATGTCCACTACTCCACTCATTGTGTTAAGGCTTCAGGAACTCCACCCCACAGGCACCCCTAGGCACCCTTTTAAACTGCACCCTCACCCCAGCTTCCCCATCCAGAAGGGTGCTTTGTTTTTGCTGCCGCTTTGCTTGCTGTTCTCACAGGGCTGCAGAAATTAAAGCAGTGAAGCGAGCCAGTATAATAATTTCTCCCCGTGTTCCCGTTTGATCTCTTTGGGGTATTATTGAGCATTTTACATAATAATCCTATTAATAGAAGTGATAGGCAGCTTAACGCAGTGTGAGGTCACCCACAGTAGAAGAGTGAGACTGGTATTAGTTAATCACCAGAAGAGAGAAAATGAGGACTTTGATCAGAGAAAGAGATTTGCCACACTCTAAAAGCTCCTACCTGATCAAGCCAGGAATATTTCATAGGAGGGGAGCCAAGAGAAACAGAATATAGGCTATTGTGAGAGATTCAGAGCAAGTTGCCGTTGTAACAGTGATGGCAGACAAGGCAGATTGATTCTGTGTGTGAAGTTGACAGAGCAGGCGAGAGCTGGAACTTCAAAGGTCCTTTTCATAAGCATTGGATATGAGGCAGACTTTAGTATCTTCAGAATCTTTGTATTTTCCACCCCTATATTTTTTTAAACCCACAAAGTTTCTAGTCCGTAGATTTTTTTTTATACCAACTTGGTGGGGAGGGGGGAGGGAATAGACTGCAAGTCTTGAAAACCGAAAAGCTCGGAAACTGAATACCTGCCAGAGTTAGCTCAGTTGGTTAGACCATGGAGTTGATTAACTCCAAGGTTGCAGATTTGATCCCCGCATTGGCCAGCTGCATATTCCTGCATTGTAGGGGGTTGGACTAGATGATCCTCGGGGTCCCTTCCAAATCTATGATTCTATGATAAGCCAGAAGAGGATGTAGCTGCAGTGGTCATAAAGCTGTGCGTTTCTTTCACATCTCATAACTGGGCTTCTTAGAACAGAATGTGAACATTCAAGTTTTGCTAAAATTGGCAAATACCACTGATATGGTATCTAAGAACCTGTCAGAGGCCTCGTGCCTTATTTCCCAAAGCCCAGTGTCTCACTTACATGGCTCTGGAAAGGCAGCATGAGGGCTGGGGGTGGGGAGTCAAGTTTTGGTCTTGCTTCTCCCTTGCAACTAGCTAGTGTGCGGCTCACAGATTCCGTGTCAAAGTACTCTTACAGCTCACTTGGTATGAAAAGCTGGGACGCCCTCTCCTAGAGGATCTGCCCACCCTTCATCCCTTTCTACTTGTATGTGTTAAGTTCTTGAAAGAAAAAGAAAAGCTCTGAGCTGAGAATTGGTGGAAGCTGAGTCCAAGCTGCTGCGCTAAGTTTTCAGGAAGAATTGTCAGAAAAGTGGATTTCCTAAAGCTCTGGATTCCTCTCCTGCTGAATCTTTCTCCTTCCACATTTTCCATTCCTCATCATCCAGCCATCCCCTTTTAATCTCCTTACATGAAGACAGGGAACAGCTAGCAACAAAGCTGCACCAATATATATTGCCAATGGCCTGGTTCACACATTATGCTAAGCCATGGTTTGACCATGAGTTGCCCCACAGACGATAAAAACAAACCATGGCTTGTTTCTGCATTGCTTAGCTTGTTTTCTAACTGCTCTTACCTACTGCCTTTGTAGCTTGGTAAGCATTAGGGGTGCAGTGGCCAAAAACACACACACTTAAGGAAGGATGCTGTGTTCACACGCAATAGCAACCGTACTTAAAGCAAACAAAGTTTTGTAAAACAAGATACCATGGTTTCAGACAATGTTAAACAGATCAATAGCTAAGTGGCTGGGCAGGGTTTAATAAAGTATGGCTTAGTGTTGTTTTTTAACTAGGCCAACAGAGGCAGCCCAAGGATGGCATATACTCTGGAAACTCATCTGACGTAAGGCTTCCTCTTTTGCGCAAGAAGAAAGTTAACAATGCAGAGTGTCACAACACCTAATTCCCATGAGACTGGATTTGTCCAAATTATGCCACACAGACTTCAGTTTTACATTAAACTTTCCGGACGACTCTATTCCTCATTTGACTCAAGATTTGACTGCTAGTATTTCTGGGTGTTTGTAAATGTGTGCACTTGTAGGGGTAATTTCTACCCAACTGACACCCAGCTAGGAAAGACCCACCTGATCAGCCCCTCCCACCAGGTTTCCGCAGCAGGACTTAGCACTTAGCCACAGGGAGTTGAACTGCAGCCAAGTGGTTCCCAAATGGACGAGGCAGACAGAGACAGACCGCATTAGCCTCCTTGCTTCTTGGATTGGCCCAATGCTCAATTTTCACCATATTAACCATAGTCTAGAGTAGCTTTCATTTTTGTTTTCCTTTGAAATCTTATGCCAAAATACCTAAATTTGTGTCATTCAAATATTGTTCCCAGAATTTTAAATGAATTAGGGTCCACTAAAGAGGTCCATCCATCCATGATCTAGTAAGAGGGCGTTCTCACTTGCTCTTTCACTCTCACACAAATATTTATTCAACTGGTCACACAATGCGGCGCTGCCTCTAAGCATTATTCACAAAGCAAACACTGAATTCCTCTGACAGCTCTGAAGAGTGAAAAAGAATCAAAAGGAGTCAGGTGGTAATACTCGAATACCTTTTATTCCCCCCCTCCTGTAAAATGGCTTGTACTTCCAAAACGTACAACAGTTAAATTGTGTTAATATCCATTCACATTGATGTATATAAAAGGCCAGCTTTCACAAACATAACTCAGAACGTTCAACAGCTGGTAACACTTTTGAAGTAAACATTGCCATTAGCCCCATTCCCAGTGGGCTCGTGGGAATGAGATGCAGTTCTGAAATTTGGGCTTGGGTTTTTGTTTTGTTTTTAAGAAATGTATTTAGAGCATAGCAAAAATATACTTTTACTTGTTGGATCATGCTACAATTTTATCCAGGTGCCGAGTTCACAAGGAGAATGTCAAAAAGTCATGTGTGCATTGAAATGTGTTTGCAGAGGGCTTGCTGCTGAAATCTCTCTCAGATACATGGCAAACTACTATAGGAGTCTCAGGAAAATCCATAGCTCATTGGCAAAGGCATGGCTTTGCAGGCAAACAGTCTCAGATTCCATCCCTGGCACCTTCGTTGAAAGAACCTTGAAGATCAGGCTGGGCAGAGGCCATCAGAGGGCAGAGCCACTGCTTGTTCAAGACAGTACTCAGCAGGTATCTGGAAACTTACGTCAGAGCCTGTGTGCTATGGTCTGAAACAAGACTGAAATGGTATTGCCATTGTTGGGGAAGAGATGTGGCAAAATAAAATAAAATAAATGCTTTTCACGACTTCTGGGTGACCATCTCACCCCTCAGTCACCTCCTGTTTATGGCTCAGAGCAGATCAAGTACTTTGATCGCTTTTCTTTCTCTGAAATAGGCTTTTCTGACAAAGTTAAACACCACCACCATTCTGGTCAAGAAACAGCACAGGTTGGCTAGGTTAAAATCCCAAATCACTCAGATTCCACAACTACCCACTGCCCTGCTTTGCTCTTCCTTCCAGATTGCCCTTCAAATAATTATCACATGCATTTTCTGTGCCAGCAATATCAACAGCTATCAAAAACTAGAAAGTGCTCTAAACAACACAAAGTCTTGGGGCAAATTAAATACTAGTTAATTTATCGTGGCATAAGCTTTCATGGGCTCATCAAGCCTGACAAAGTGTGTTTGAGTCTCTGAAAGCTGATGCCACAATAAATTTGATATTCTTTAAGGTGCCACAAGACTCCTTGCTTGCTTTGCTGCAAAGAAACCACATCTCTCAAAACAATGAATGCTCTTTTTCCCCCCAAGCAAGCTTCTCAGTGAAGCCAAGGAGAAATTTGCATAAGCAACTTGGGATCGATAGGAATTTTTGTTTTTTTTTGCTTATTTTAAAGGGAAATGGTTTGCTGATCTCTGCAGGAGAAAGTTACATCTCAAGATCAATTTAGGACTGTTCACTAAATTTTTAAGGGACCAAAGTTGCTGCTGGGCTCAAATTATTTTCCAGGGTCGTTTGGATCATGGGGTTGATATGGCTGGTTAAGGCACGCCCATTTAAAATCAAATTTGGGGCAAAAAGGAGAGCAGGGGCTAGAATAGTAAGTTATTATGGATTTTCTAAATTAGGCTATTCTCTAAAAACAGGTGCACCAAAAAGGGTTATCCAGAACTGGAGAGCCAACCTCCATGGAACGTGTAGCCATCATAAATCAATCTTAGGCAATATGATAGTTCAAAATGAACTTCCTCTCTACAGACATTAACTGCTCCTGTACTTTCTACCTAGAAATAGTGAGAAAGACATACAAGCATCAGCAGGAAAAGACGTTTAGAGCCAGAAGTTGGAGTTTAGCCAAAGCTTGCTTGGAAGCAGCTAAACAAGAACAGTTCAGTGGGGAAAAAACAGATTTCATATTGTTATGATGCTTTCAGAGACAGATGCACACAACATAGGTAAAACTATCGTTTACTAAAGCAGTCAATGTCTTACAACGTGGAGGTATGAAAGCTTTCAATGGCAAGAAATTGTGACGTCTACCTATGCCCTACACGCCAGCAGTATCACTCACTCAGTGTTAGCCACAATGAGACTTTGTTCAACAAAATCTGGATTGATTCAGAAAGAACTTAACTCCTCTGACTTCAGTATTTCTCGTGCTAATCAGCATTGGAGCATGGGTCCGGATTCAATGTGCTCTCAAACACTGACAATCATGGCAGCACAACAGCGATCTTATACACTAGTTTTGCCATTCACGGTAAAGTCTGGGATAATCTAAACTTCAACTAGGAAGTATAGGAACTATGAGAAGAGCGAAAAGCAATGCAATTTCGACAACTCTTTGGATATACAGAACACCGGAAAACTTTATGGAAATGAGCATGACAGAGAAGTCAGTGCTTCAGAGCTACTGAACACTGCCTGAGCATTATGGAAACCTGGGAAATCTTCCAACTGTTCCAACATCATTCTCTTTCTCACAAAAATGCAATGAAAACAGGGGTGAATCCAACACTTTTGACATTAATGTTACAGTAAATCAGTTCTTCTTGTTTCTCAAAGCGGCCCACTAGCAATCCACCCACTAGGTGCACCTGTCACTGTGCGGAACCTAGGTCACAAAAATGGATTCAGAATCACAGGTTGGACTGTCCAATGGATCCTTCTTGAAAGAGTCTGGAGTAGCTTCAATGTAATCCACAACTGAAGTGGGAACAATCTCTAGGTATACATTCACACATGGAAGGAAACCTAATTGTGGGGATATTCTACACCTGAGCAGGGCCTGAGTCATCGCTACTGTGTTTTTTCTGCCCTTCAAGTTGGCAAGCAAGGCAGATTTCAAAACTCTGATTTTATGATATTTTGCCAGTCGGCAAAAGGCCTCTTGATAACAGAGCCGGGAGAGCAGGAGACAGAATAAAGGAGAGGTCTGAGGCACCTATGATAAAAGATCAGGATGGGGTTACAAACCATGACACAAAAACAGGGTTATCGTCAGAATTTGAGCTACACATTTGTCTTGAGGAATATCAAAGGTGAGGAGCACTCATTTTAAAAAGGCACTAGGACAAAGTGTTTATAAAACAATTGGCCCTATTTCCCAACCTACTGAGTGGGGCAGGCAAGCTACGGAGTATGGCATTTGACAGAAAATGCAGCAGAGTGAGTGAAACCTTTCCAAACAAAAGAAATTGGTGCATCAACTTAAAATGCTGAACTTTTTTATACAGCAAAATTGTATTAAACAGCAGCAGATAAAAACAACATGCCCCATCACCCAGTGGGCAATGAACATCTGAAAATGTTTAAAAGGTTAACTATAAAACAATATTACATCCAAAATATGAACAGGCCAGTTCAAGTATATACACAATATATTAAAATCATATAAATTATATATTTATACAAAGGGCACACACATAGCAAGGGGTTGCTGTGAATTTAACAAAATGGAGATCCAAACTGCCAGAATCACTTCAGATGTGCAATTAATTTTTCCCTGTGGGTTCTTTTTTCATGTCAACATTGAAGAACTAATACCTCTGATACCACAATTATGGTGGGGGGGATGGATGGAGAAGCATAAAAATACCCCAAGCAGATGAAAATGCAAATATGGTAAGGGCAGTATAGCACATGAAATCCCAGTCAGTTCACAATGAGCACTGAGTTGCCTCCTTTCCCACAACTCCACCCACCCACTTCAAACCAGGAATTTCAAACCACATAGGGGATGAATTAATTCTGGGTATTTAATAGTAACATTTGGTGTTTCTCTGAATCTCAAAATAGAGAAAAGGGGGGTGGGGAGGACAGATGGCAAACTGAAAAGTTAATAAACTGTGTTAAACTATTGAAGGATGTTTGCACATTGGACAGCATCATAGAAGGAAGCTCAGCAAAACAGCTTATTTTTAATTGCTGATTTCAAAATAGCTACCAAATATTTAACCATCTGTAGGAGGATTCTTGGTGACTCGCATGTTTAAGACTCAAAAGGTGTCCCAAACCAGCCATCACATCACGGCCAGCGTGTCTTACGTTTTGCAAGAGAGCAGACCAAAACCTTCTTGCTGATGTAGCAAAGCAGCCACTTAAATAACTAGATTTATAACAAGTCAGTTTGCTCACAGGGCCAAGACATGCAAGGGGAAACGATATCAAGTGGCAATAAAGCCAAAAAGGCAGAATTAGAAACGGACAGAAAACTGTGAACATGGAGAATGTAACTGCATATATGTAAAAAATAACACAAATTGCATCAGATGCAAAGCTGAAAAGGGCTGATAGCATATTGTGCCTTACCACCCCTAGGTTTTCATGAAAGCTGTTTTCATGTTATCGCAAATCCCTGTGTTCCCACATTGGTGAAGGAGCCAGTTTTCATTGGGTTCAACCCCTGGTGCTGCAGCAACACCAGAAAATGATGGAGCCATGTAGGCAAGACCAGCCTTGGTGGGAAGGGCATGCACAACATGGCACAGCCATATAACAAAGTCATTCAAACACAGAGTAAGGGCATAGGATGAAGTCACAGAAAAGTGGCTCTTGCAACACTATGACAATGTATGAAGGGGCTGAAGGTTGGTCACAAATTAGCTTAATGTTGGTGCGAAATCTATAAAACACAGGGCAGGATGGTAGTACAGTGGCTGTCAGAGAGTTGTGCTGCCTCAGGAAAGTCAGAAGCAAACTAATCTTTTTGCACATAAAAAAAGTGACCTAACACATCTGTTGGACCAGATAACCCGTATCTTAAATCTTCCCACATTATGTTTCACGTGTAATGCTAAATACAGGAAGAACATGCAAGGGTAACTTCTGTGTCAAAAAGACATTAATATGCGAAGTGACAGCGATCTCCAAATTTCAAGTAATTTTGAGTATTTTTTCTTTCTTTTTGGACAGCTGCATTACACCACACTGCAGAATTCCATAATATTTTTGTGCTATTGTTTATGAAGCCAACCTTTCGTGTTCACGGCTTGTTTAATGCATGTATCTAGTGAACATTCACCCAGGTTTGCTCACACATTCAGTACATCCTCTTTGAGAATGAGCTATTCAAGTTAATTATATTGCAAATTAAAAAGAGAGAGAGAGAGAGAGAGAGAAAAGGACAGACAAATTACATTCTGTATGCTCCTTTTAGCTTGAAAAAATATGTGTCTTAAAGGCTTGTCAAAGTTTAGAAGAAAAGCATTTCTGTTAAAAAATCCAAGATTAAAAAATCATTAAGACATTGGTATCTTTTTTTCTTCTTCTGATCAAGGGTACTAAGAAAAAAATATTACAAATATACTACAATTTTACCAAGAAGATGTCATCATGAACATGCTTCTGTTGAGCATGCAATGCCACTGATATCTGTTTGGTTCCAGGTATCAGTGTATCACCACACTCCACATTACTCCCAGCTGGTTTCTCCCCCCAACCCGCCCCCGAAAAGCCCTCATTAATAACAATCCTATAAAAAGGTAAAATCTAGAGTTAGTGGCAAATTCTTTATCTTCACAGTAAATTGTTAACCATGTGAGCTTTTTCGTGGTCATCTGTAAAATGGTGTCGTCAGTCAATTGGACCCTGAAAAATAAGTTTGACACAGTTCTGATCTCCGGACAGCTGGGTAGCGCAGAAAGGGCAGGCAGCATGGAACGCATGAGTACCATGTGGCAGTGGGATCTGGGACCAGTATTTGGCAGACTTCTCCGAGCACACATGCCCACAAGGGGTGAAAGCATATGTTGGCGGACCAGCATCAACATAAAAGCCTGCCTCGCACCCGAGCCAGAGAGGCACATAGGGACCAACGGTTCTGCACATAGGACACTCACGCTCGTTGGCTTCTGTGTCGCTACGGTGCCCCCAGTTGTGATAGCCATGGACGTGGCCACAGCTGAGGTAAGCCCAGGGCTGTTTCTCTTCCACCACTTCCTTGCGGTTGATGCTGGGAAAGGCCAGCGTGTTCAGCCCCACGGGGCACTGGGGTCTCGCTGCATTGATCTCTTGCCGTAGAGCCTCTATGTGTTTCTGAGTCGGTGTATGAAATAAGCCATCTGCTGTTCTCCACAGGAGTGTGGCTCCACACAGATCAATGAGAGAACCATCTTGCAGGACGTTGGTTTCATTTTCCACCTAAAAGGGCAGACGGAGATGGAGAACTGTTTGACAGCTAATTCATTCTGAAGCGAAGTGACCCCACCCCACGCAATGCATTTTCCACACACACCCCTTTTCTGTCAGCCTCTTGTACATCCAATGTAGCGTTCAGCTTCCTTCTGTTCTCCTACATGGATTTTATGTAGAAATGTTGATGCAACAGCCCCTCATCTACAGCAAGCTGCTACAGATTAAACAAAAAAAGCAAATCCAAATTCCTTTCTGTCCTGGTATCTCCATTTCCTCCTCAACTGTTGTTGTCTTGCTTACCGCTAAATTAGGCAAAAGTAATGGAACTTACAATGCACATGTCACTCAATGTATCATGTAAACTGGTGTAACTGCATAAACAAGAGTAATATCTTTTGACAGATCCTGCAGGATAGCCATGATACTATGTTGTTGTGGCAAGGGTCTTGTGGCCTCTTATTAGTCTAAACACATTCACTGTAACAAAGCCCACTTTGTCAGAGGCATGACATGGCAAGTTGGCAAGAGTACAGTGGTACCTCGGGTTAAGAATTTAATTCGTTCTGGAGGTCCGTTTTTAACCTGAAACTGTTCTTAACCTGAGGTACCACTTTAGCTAATGGGGCCTCCTGCTGCCGCCGTGCCACTGCCATGCGATTTCTGTTCTCATCCTGAAGCAAAGTTCTTAACCCGAGGTACTATTTCTGGGTTAGCAGAGTCTGTAACCTGAAGCGTCTGTAACCTGAAGCATCTGTAACCTGAGGTATCACTATATATGCATGCACAGTGAGTCTGGCCACAATTGTACACAACTGTGGCCAAAAAGTGCAAGAGATCATCAACAGGCATGTCTTCACACATTCAGAAGAAGAAGAGGAGTTTGGATTTGATATCCCGCTTTATCACTACCCGAAGGAGTCTCAAAGCGGCTCACATTCTCCTTTCCCTTCCTCCCCCACAACAAACACTCTGTGAGGTGAGTGAGGCTGAGAGACTTCAGAGAAGTGTGACTGGCCCAAGGTCACCCAGCAGCTGCATGTGGAGGAGCAGGGAAGCGAACCCGGTTCACCAGATTACGAGTGTACCGCTCTTAACCACTACACCACACTGGCTCAGCTTATTAGGAGACGAGGCCAGAATTACTTCAAGATTGTCATGCGCATTGTGTTCAAAACTAAAACTCTTCTGAAACTTTTGTTCTTTTGGCACACAATTCATCAGCAACAAGTTTGGATTTAAATGAAGCAGAAAGGTCATACTGCAGACTCTCACAGTCATGGTTAGAACCATCCATCACAGAAACTGCAGGCTGAGAAGAATGCAAAGCAGCATTTTCTGCCTAGCATTCAGGAGACATTCCATTTTTGGAGCAAGGTGGATTTTTCCCCTCCCTTATAAGGCCAGAGGATAGGACAAAACATTAAGCCACCATTCAAGTTAACCTGCGACACACCACAAGGCAACCACTGTGAGCCCAGTAAAGGACAATTCCCAGTGGTATGGAAAGACTTGGCTACAATCATGCACACTTTGGTAACATCAGGGTGAGACTACTGCAACATGCTCTATTGGGGCTGCTACTGAGGCTACAAGTAGTGCAAAACATCAAGAGTCCTAGCTGGAAGCTGGTGTGAGGGCACCCAACAGAATTATTACCCCAACTTCAGGGGCTTATTAGGTACTTCTACAGTTAATTGAATGGGACATGGGTGGCACTGTGGGTAAAAGCCTCAGCGCCTAGGGCTTGCCGATCGAAAGGTCGGCGGTTCGAATCCCCGCGGCGGGGTGCACTCCCGTTGCTCGGTCCCAGCGCCTGCCAACCTAGCAGTTCGAAAGCACCCCCGGGTGCAAGTAGATAAATAGGGACCGCTTACCGGCGGGAAGGTAAACGGCGTTTACGTGTGCGGCTCTGGCTCGCCAGAGCAGTGATGTCACGCTGGCCACGTGACCCGGAAGTGTCTGCGGACAGCGCTGGCCCCCGGCCTCTTGAGTGAGATGGGCGCACAAGCCTAGAGTCTGTCAAGACTGGCCCGTACGGGCAGGGGTACCTTTACCTTTACCGTTAATTGAAAATGGCAGCACTGAGCTTTAGGCCTAGGATCAGTATATTTTTACTGTAGTTTTACAGTTTGTTAGAAGCTGGCCAGAGTGGCTGGGGCAACCCAGACGGGCAGCATAATAATTATTCAATTATTATTGTATCTTAAGGGCTGTTATCTCAATAATTAACTGTGCTACCACACTTTCAAGGATTGCTAGCTAGGTCTTCCCGGCCCCTTTCTCATGGTGCTAAGACACTTTTATTTAGGAGATTTTTAGGACTAGAGGATTAGAGCTTTGTTTGCTGTATTGTTTCTGTTGCTTTACTCCCTTATACTATCTAGGTTGCATTTTTAATTATGGTTTCTTTTCATATGGAAGCCAATTTGAGTAATATGGAGAAATATGGCTAGAAAGTTTTGAAATAAAACTGCTATTATAAACTTCCCAACTTACTAGTTTGCCTCTTTGCTGAGCAGATCTTGTTTCACGCAGAGTATACACATCACCACAAACTGAAATTTCCCGCCAGACTCCCGGTTTCGATTCTTCGGTGAACCCTCCTTTTGGATGCATGACTAGAACGCCATTGGTTGTTAATCCATCCATGTGTCCATCGGGATTCTTCCATTTTGCTGCTTTTTCCTATACAGAAGGCCACAGGAAGAAATAAAAGATAAATTGCTCAGCCTTTCCACATTCAAAACTTGTAACGGTATTCAAGATTGCAACCACAAGTAAGCTTCCCAAAGAAAAATAGCTATAATAAAGGAAGGGTTGCTTCGAATTCTAAACTCAACATTTAGCACAGAACAGCAAAGTAAACATCTGCACACAATTACAACTATTACTAATAGTTTGGCTAATAAAACAGCTTGCCTCTATATCAGAAGGGACAGAAAGAAAATCACATTAGTGTTAAAGTCCTAAACAGCCTAGCCCCAGCTATCTGAAAAAACTGCCTCCTTCCCTACTCTCAATCAGCCTTCCATGTTCCAAGCCATGGATCTCTTCACAAGTGTACACACCATTTACATATATTGCTACTCTTCCTCCCTTCTTGTTTGATCTATTCCATCTGAGCAAGTTGTACCCTTCAATTTCTACATTCCATTCATGAGTCTCACCACAGCAGCCTACATGTGCCATCCTGTATTAAGAGCTCAAGTTCTTCTTGCTTGTTTCTCATACTCTGTGCATTTGTGTAGAGACAACTGAAACCATGAAACACACTGCTGCTGCCTCTATAACACTCAATAAGGAGTCACCTGCCACCACCACCACACGTCTCTTCCTTCTCTGGGAAGTAGCAGGAATCGTTCTGTATGCTGTACCTTCTGCTGCCACCTTGATGTGTTCTGAGGTCTGCAACCACTGTTCTTGCTTCTCTGGCCAAGAATCAGTGTCCGAGGTGAGGGCATAGAATCAATTTTGTAGCTCCAGAGACACAGCATGCTCCTGATAGTCCTACTTTTTGTGTCATGTTCCTCCAGAGGATTGTCTCCTGAATTGGGCAATCTTCCTCCTCCCTAGGGGTACTCTGCCTACATCTCTGTTCCAGGACAGTCCACTCTAGTCTAGCAAGAATGTCCTCATGTTACCCAGTGGCTTGAAGTGTGGACAGGTGGGCCTCAAGTCGCTGGACCTCTTCTTTCAGCATGGTAACCAAGCTTACAGATAGCAGTTCCAGCACCTCTCAAGCATATGGAAGGATGGGCCTTTCTGCAATTCCACTAGCATTCCATCACCTCCTCTATCGTCAATTTTGCCCAACTGGGCACTTGATTCCACATTGCAATGAGGAAGCAAAGGGTGATATTAATCAATCCTACTTCCAGATTTACTATGGTAACATTAGCTCATGATGCAGCACATAGTCTTGTATGGAGAAGATCCCAAATTGATATTCTGGAATATCCAGTTAAAAACATCAAGTAGCAAGTGATAGGAAAGATTTTGGACTGAGACACTGCAGAGCTGCTGCCACTCAGAGTAGACTATGCTGGGGCTAGATGGACAATAATCTGACAGTTTCCTATGTACTATGTGTTCATATTAAGAAAAAATAATCAGCAGTTGAATGCCAGCAAACAGCCATCAAGTTGTGATAAGTGGGCTGGTTTATGCAACAAGTTATCACGACAGAGAGGCTTGCAGAGAAACTACATGTACTTACCCCAAGGAATATGTTTTTAGAAGAGTCAAATCCTGCTGCAAAGATTCTGGCTGTGTATGGTGTGTTCCTATCACAGACAATGCGGCACGCAAACCTGGAGATGGTGCTTTGGGTGATCTGAGTTTCATCACCATTTTGACTGCCAGAAATTGTATCTGTTACAACAAAATCTATGGGGCTCTCTGTCGATCTGCCAACCTGAAGACATTGAAAACATATTTTAGAGAAATACCTTAGATGATACTGTTACATTATACATTATGTCTAGAAAGGTTGTTTGCTAAAACACAATAAACTGACTAACTGACTCTTTGGAGAACTATGCAATGTGAGAGCATGTGAAACCTTAAATAAGCAAAATCTATGGGTAATTGTACATCCAGGTAGATTCAAGTATTATCCACAAATCAACAATTAACGTAAGTAGGCATTTTGCTCTCATTCTAAAACTGTTTTAGTTACATGGGGTACCTTCAAAATTTGAATGGCTTGTAATAAAACCAAGCCCCTCAGAAGATCCCCCTCCTCCCCACAAAAATGTATAAAAGCTTTTGTCTGTTTTTAGATTTAAAAGATCCACTCTACAAACCAATGTTAAGTGATCCTGAATTACTTTTAAGACACCCTAGTATACAAATTATAACACAATGGGTTCAATTAATGAATTCCATTAGCAGAAGGCCTTCTCAGTGGGACTTTCCCCCTCCTCTCCTCGCATGGCTTACCCCAAAATAGTTTCTGGTCTTTTGGGGGGAGAACGCCCAGAACAGCATGGTTCATTGGTGGGTGGGGGGTCACTCTATCTGACAAGCTGAAATTGCTTGCCATGGTAGAACAATACCTTAGCACAAGAATGATTTTCTCCTAACGTCTCTTAAAAGGTAAAGGTAAAGGACCCCTGACAGTCCAGTCGCGAATGACTCTGGCTCTCATCTTGCTTTACTGGCCGAGGAAGCCGACGTTTGTCCACAGACAGTTTTTCCGGTTTGTGTGGCCAGCATGACTAAGCCGCTTCTGGGGAAACCAGAGCAGCACACGGAAATGCCGTTTACCTTCCCACCGGAGCGGTACCTATTTATCTACTTGCACTTTGATGTGCTTTTGAACTGCTAGGTTAGCAGGAGCTGGGACCGAGCAACGGGAGCTCACGGGGATTTGAACCACCGACCTTCCGATTGGTAAGCCCTAGGCTCTGTGGTTTAGACCACAGCGCCTTTCACTAAATGCTAAGGAGGAAATCATTTCACCCAGAGAGGGATCTATATTGCAGAATGCATACGTGCTCATGGCTCCACCTTTCTATGAAATATTTTAGGAGCACAGAATGTAAGAAGGTGACTTATACTGAGTCAGAACATTGCTCAATCTTGCTCAGTACTGTCTACACTAACTGGAAGTTGGTCTCCAGGGTTTCAGGCTGGAGTCCCTTCCAGCCCTGGAGTTACTAGGAATTGAATTTGGGACCTTCTGCACAAAGGGCAGATGCTCTACCACTGAGCTATAGCCCTCACCAAATTTTCTGCTTCATTGGTATTACTTGACTCCTTTTGGCATCAAGATGTCAACGGCTGCACTTGAATGTTTCACTTATTAAAAGAAGAGGTATTAGTGGTGTGTTATGGCATAAAAACTATTACAGATTGCTCAGCTGCAGAAACACTGTGATGGGTGAAAATGAACGTGGCAAGCCCTGAATTTCTGATACCGCTTTAACTGCAGTAAAAGTAATATATATTTGTCTTGCTCTTGAAGAGACTAATGTTGCTTCTTGGAGCTATGCCATAAACCAGAATTATGAACATCCTAGACAACAGCAAGGAAATCAACAGATTTTAAGTTGGGTCTCTGTGCATCTAAGAATTGGAAAGAAACATGCAGCAAATTAAATATCAGATTAAATATCTGAATCGCATGGATTCTTTCTTCCAAAAAAGAGAATTCTATTTAAAGCTGTCTTCTAATATTTGACATTGACTACCAAGGTACAGGGTTGTGCTGTTTTGCTGTGTCATTTGAGTTTATGAAACATTCTAACTGCAAAATTCTGCCAGATTTATTATTTGCTAGAAATATTTGCTCTGGAAGACAGGGTAGCGAAGATAAGCCTTCTTACTTTATTCTACTAAAATGCTAATCAAGCACCTCTGTAGAAAAGATGAAAATATAGTACAGGTGACTTTCAATTTACGCTGGGATTATGGTCCAGGAATAGCGCATAAAGCCAAAATCCTGTATTGTCAAAACACATCGGGTTCAATGGTGGGTGGGATTGCCAAAGTTTTTATTCCCGGGTGCCTGTCCCTTTCCACCCTCTTTTTCTTTTTAAAAAATGCTTGCAGGATTCGGGGGGAAACTGGCTGGAGGCTGTGAGAACAGGGTAGGACTATATGGGCCACTGGCAGATCCAGCAAGTTCTTCTTATGTTCTTAGTTCAACCGTTAAGGAATTACCAGCCCCTCTATGTCTAAGGGCCAATTGTAATAGTCCAACATTTGTAAGATAAATCGCCTAGAAAGCTTCACACATTGTCTGCTATTCGATCTAGCATAACACAACCACTTCACTCCTTGAAGATATTCAACAACTTTGGCTCAAGTGGGGTGATCAAAGCAAGACCACAGGGTGTTGGAGTAAAGGGAGCCAATGTGGAACATTGTACATCGTGAGTCTTTTAAAAAATGCCCCGTGGAACATGTGTACTCTGTATCCATGGGGCCTCTTTTAAAGGACTCACCCTGGATTTCTCCCTGCCCCAAAACAAATCGAACCCAGCTGAAAATCCTACAGTTTATGAATCGATGAACTGTCAACTCATTTTAGACATATTTATCCCAAACATAAGCCTTGCATTTTCAGTACCAAATGGCATTCTCAGAAAGCCCAGATATGTATAAAGGTAAAGGACTCCTGACAGTTAAGTCCAGTCGCGAACGACTCTAGGGTTGTGGCGCTCATCTCGCTTTACTGGCCGGGGGAGCCGACGTTTCTCCGCAGACAGTTTTTCCGGGTCATGTGGCCAGCATGACTAAGCTGCTTCTGGCGAAACCAGAGCAGCGCACGGAAACACCGTTTACCTTTCCGCCGGAGCGGTACCTATTTATCTACTTGCACTAGTGTGCTTTCAAACTGCTAGGTTGGCAGGAGCTGGGACCAAGCAACGGGAGCTCACCCCATTGCGGGGATTCAAACCGCCAACCTTCTGATCGGCAAGCCCAAGGCTCAGTGGTTTACACCACAGCACCATCCACGTCCCCTTAGATATGTATAGGATCGCATATTACTAATAAATAAATTAATAAAATTTGTATACTGCCCTTTATCCATAGATCTCAGGATGGTTCACAGCTTAGAAATACAGTATTTTGTGTGGCATAAGATAGTACTGTATACATCATGACCGTGAATGGACCAAGGAGCATCTAATCCCCTAACACTAGTGAATCTAAAGAGAAATGGACCCACATAGTGGAAGAATAGGACAACACTGGGAGCTCCATGTAATATGTTGAGTTTTCCAAAAGACAGGCAGGTTTTTAAATTAACAAACAATATTCTAGTACGCACTGTGCTTTGAAAGCACAAGAGACCTCTCATCGCTGTGAAGCACATACGGATGTGGCAGAAAGTATTTTAACTGAATCTAGGTACATGCAGGAACAAAGAAAAACTGATGAACCTACCTACTGTCTAAACACTCCAGAACTACCTCTGCCATGAATGAAAATCTGAAACAATGCATTTAAGTAATGGCTTTGTTTGTGCTCCTGGAAGAAAACCAACAACCTATTTTTGAGCATCTGTAACTCAGTATATTTACTGCTGAATGAATATGTCATTGGAAAGACCTAGAGAGCATCACTAAATGAAAGTATAAATAATGCAGCCACCACCAGTTCCCACTGGGAGTGCTTTCAAAAGAGCAAGAGTGGGACACAGTCCAGGCTCAAGATTATTATTGAAAGGCCTGTAGAATGCCTTTACACTTTTGCCAATAAGAAAAGCCAGTAGTAAATTTTGAAAGGATGACACACTGAGCAAAAAAAGAGCTGTGACAGTTCAGAGTGACATAGTGGGAAAGCTTTTCAGTGTCAGAAAAACAAGTATGCAAGTAGTTAGTGTGCAGTCACACATGACAACAAAGCACATACTTTGCTGCATGTACGTGTACCAAAGCTTCCCAGTGTGCACTTCTAAAACCAATGTGCAACCTGCCCATGTAGGAACCAGCAGGTGAGACCCTTGCTTCAGAGAGAGCAACATCTGAGAATAAACCTTGTACTCCAGGACACCATTTCTGTAAGCCATTTCAGGACATCTTCACACAGGAAATACGGTGTAAAAGCCCACAAACAGCTGTTTTTAGGTCATGCAAATGCACTTACCTGAAACATATCTGTATCTTTGTCGTGTGTATATTCCACCACCACCGTCTGGCTTCTTGACAACGTGTAGGATATACTGTGCTGCCCTTTACAACTGATGGCCTGTGGAATAAGACAGTTCCTGCTTTATTTAAGTAACGCCCGAGTCAGCGAAAAGCACATCACTTCAACATTTGTAAATGCTGTTAAGGCCATTACCGAGTTTCTCCCTATCCTGGCTAATTCAATTTGTTTATGCGGTTTGCAGCAAGTGTGGCTCAGCCGCAACTCTGGATCACAACAAAGAGCATAGCTAAGGGACTTCCCATGCAAGGTGTGACCCTTCCCCCCCACGAGCAAAGCTCTTGTTTATGAACAGAAAATTACGAAGATCTGTCCTTTAAAAAACAAACCAAGATAGAATCAAGACAAATGAATCTTGAATGCAACCATGCAAGTTTCACTTTTCACACTTTCTCTCTTTTGGGCACACAATTTTTTTCAAATGACCCACTTCCATAATCAAAAAAGAAAAACAGCCTGTTTTCTTTACCATGTCTACCAAATCTAACCCAGATGCCTTGAAGGAGCAGTGGCTTTCAAAGACAGGTACTGTATCTTTTCCAGGCCTATTCTGCTTCTAGAGAATCTTTAACTAGAGATATCAGGGACAAAACCGAAAAGCATCCATGTACTGAGCAACAGGTAAAAACAGATTTGGAAAATTTGCCAAATACTGGTCAGATATTTTAAAAGCATTTTTAGAACAAAAAGGTATTTTCATCAACTTGCTTGATAGCTGAGCTAATCACAAATGAAATTAACTTTTAAAAAAATTATAAACAAATAACTTGGGATAGCAGTCAGCTATGTTTTATTCAGAGTAAACTTATTGAAATCAATGTTCATTAAGTTCAATTGGTCTACTATGAGTAAAACATAACTGACTACCACCCATAGCTTTTAACTACCATATTTTTCGCTCTATAAGACGCACCAGACCATAAGACGCACGTAGTTTTTGGGGGAGGAAAACAGGGGGGGGGGGAATTCTGAATCCCAGAAGCCAAAACAGCAAGAGGGATCGAACAGCCGCGCGAAGCCTCTTCAGGGCAGGGGGAGCGTTCTTCCCGCTGCCCTGAAGATGCTTTGCATTGCTATCCCAGAAGCCAGAACAGCCAGAAGAATCGCTGCACAGCGAAAGCAGCAATCCCTCTTGCTCTTCTGGCTTATGGGATAGCTGCGCAACCTGCATTCGCTCCATAAGACACACACACATTTCCCCTTACTTTTTAGGAGGGAAAAAGTGTGTCTTATAGAGCAAAAAATACGGTATGTTCTGGGAGGAATTCAATGTGATTGTTCAGCCAGGGCAGGCATTATGGCTTACCAGACAGAACTATTTCCCCTTTCTCCTCCCATATGCTGTTGCAGTGATTTTTCTAACACCCCCCCCCCCCAGTGAGGGGTGGGGGGGAAGCCCCATTGCACAAGAGAAAATCTTCTCATAGGACTTCCACTGATGGAACCCATTAGTTGAAATCCACCCTTTTCTCCTTTGGCTTTTATCCAGAAATACCAGGATCATGAAATTAAAGCAACGGTGCCTATGAAAAGCAGAAATGATTTCTGAAAGCAATTTTACTAAGGCAGCTTCTCTGAAGCACAGTTAAATAAAAAGCAGTCAGCTGGCATTCACTAACCAGTCTCTGACACTGAGCTATGGACCCTCCCATAATAAAGGGGAAAGATGAAGCCACAGTGGTGACAGATATGCTTCAAAAGCTGGAACTTTCCATAAAAGAGAACAGAGTCTGATGGCCGGTGCACTAGAGAGAAATGACCCTAAATTCTGTTCTGTCTCTGTCTGTTTAGATATTTGATTAGAAGTGGAAGAAAGTTGAAAGAATATCAGCCAACACCCAGGGCTTCTCAGCTATTGGATGATAAGGGCCATTTCACTGGTTTTTATTTGTTTGGGTGCACACCTAAGATGCATTAAGCATACATCTAACAATGTAAAGTACAACTGCAAAAAACCCCAAATAGTTAAGAGAAACAGACACTTCATACAAAGCACAACAGTCAGAAAACCATAACTGTCTTCTTGTTGAGCACATACATTGTGACAAACCAATTCGGTTGCTGAGCAATATTCTAAATGGCCCCAAGTGGCTATGCAAACAATGAAAGGATTGTTTAGGACTGGAGTTCACACAAGGAACTGTGAAATATTCAAAGACATAGGAGCCAACTCCTAGGCTCTGAGGTCTCTTCAGCCCCCACCCCCATATTTGAGGTGGACGGGGGGGGGGCCAAGTTAATGGGACACTGCCATTCAAATGGTATGTGTTTGCTGTATCTTCTGATGGGTTTTGAAGGGCGGGGCTTACCTGCCCCCCCCCCAATATTTTATTCAAGTTGGCATCCTTGCTCAATGAAAAGTCTTAACATAACATTCTGAGATGCTCCAAGATAGAAGCTCCTCTTTCAGGGGTTTCAAAATGTTACTGAATTTGTGTGCAGTACTGAGTAAAAAATGCATCAAAAGTAGAAAACAGTGAGTGCATCTGAACCTGCCTTAGCTTTAAGTTCAATTTTATTTTTTTAAGGGGTTCTCTCCTCCCTAAGACTGTGCCCTTTTGATTTCTGCTGCAGTAATAAATTGGGAGCAATAAAGGGTTACCATCTGTACAGGTCAGAAACAGACTTCACTTTGATGAAGGCTTTACAGATGACTTGGCTTGATAAAGGGTGCAAGGGACTGGGAGACTAGTTAAAAGACCTTTGTGTCTACAGAAGCTACTAGCCCACATGGAAGGGCAAACTGCACCGAGACACCTGCTTATAATTAGAAAAGGGGTCAGTGCAGCTTTACCAGGCATAGTAGCCTCATTTACATAGTCAAGGACTCAGGTGGCTTGTTAGGAGTGAACTGCCAAAGTGCCGTAATCATTACAAACTCTGGATCCTAGGCTGAACATGCTTAAGAATAAGGGCAGCATAGCAGAAAACGTGCAGCCCAGTGCTATACACAACTGGAAAACAAAATAAGACGCTAAGTGAGAGTCTGGCACAAAATGCTGCTTCAGTGAAACAAATCCATTTTTATTTTTCTAATGCCCCCATCCCATTTAAACTGAGAATTTGGAATCATTAATATGAATGACAATTGTTCAAGCAAATTTGACTCCTTTTCCTCTAGGGAACTAATTGGGGCAGGATATTCCTAATAAGTTATTTTTAGCTCTGCTGCCTAGGGTAGCAGAGTGGAATTCTGTCCTCATTAGCTTGTGAAAGGCCATGGCAGACTTCCCCACAAATCCAACTGATGCAGGAGCTGACATTTAAGACCTGGTGAAAACTTCTCATTTATTCTAAATATCCTATAGCATATTGCTAATGTTCAAACTCCACTTCTTAAATGAATATTTGATTCTTGTTAAAATAACCACTCACAGATTTACTTTTGCTATTTTCCTAAACCCTTTATATGTCCGTTGGTTCTCTAGACCAACTGTACAGATTTATTGTTAACTATTACTAACAGATGTTGTTCAGCCGGTCATTTTGCTTAACAGATAAGAAAGCTGTGGTATTTGGAATCATTAAAACTGAATTATGTGCAGACCTGTAGAACAACTTGAACTAAAAATGGTTGATTTTTGTAACAAAATACAGGACTAATGGAATTAAGAGTATATGGTACCCCATCATGCAGAAAGAAAACTGCTAACTGCTCAATGTTCAACCAAAAAAAGCCAATTAAGTTCACCAAGAATTTTGATACATTATGCATTTATGGCTACAAGATTCCTAGTAATCAAAAATCAAGGTCTATGCTGTTTTTCTTAGGACTTGTTTTCACTGAGGAGCCACTTCTACCAATGGGGGGGTGGGGGTGGGCACATGCCTGTGTTAGAAACTAGGAATAGAAATGGCTTCTGGAACCTAGGTTATGGAAGCAAAAACAGAATAGCTAGTTGCCATTCCCCACCCCCACCCCCGTTCAGCAGCACTTTCTATTTATTCTTTCGAAATGCATGAACTAATTCACTATTCACATCTGTGACACATGGTTAATATCATATTTTCAATAGCAATTCTTAATTGGACACCACAGACATAAATGGGGCTCAGCCCCTGCAATGGCAGCCAAAACCCTAAGTCATGAGAATAATGAATATTTTCAAATACCATCATATGTGTGTGTAGGACGCGTTATGTAAAGTATTGTGCTGGATTTGAACTTAGTTTAAACAGTACTTCTTTTATAACAAAAGCAGCCCTTTCACCCTAGCCTTCGTCACGCACACGCAGCTTTAGTCACTGAGGTCCCCAATCCATGCACGTTTTACTTGGGAGTCTCCAGTGCCACTGCAGAAGCCTTCCCACTGTTATTGGAGAAGTCCCAGCATCAGCAAGAGATTGCCGGTTTCCCCGCCTCCCCACTGCCGCTGCTCCTTTAATCTGGTGGTGGCAGGTGGGGTGCATAGCTGTCAACTTACAGATTTGAAAATAAGGGACCAGCAGCCTCAAAAATAAGGGATCAGCAGCCAAAATAAGGGATTTTAGTCAACCAGCAGCCAAACGAAGCCTCAAGTGGTGATTTCCATAGCGCAGCAATCCGACAAAGGGGATGCAGCAAGGAAAACCACCGTCACCTCTCCGCTGGGAAGCGCTGAGCAAAGGCGAGTCCCCAGGCAACACGGCCGATTTGATCGGCACTAGGCATGCAAGCTCCACCCCCCAGTCATTCTTAGACTCCTTATTGGGTGAGCAACGCAGCCAAGCAACACAGTTGGAGCCTCCCTCCTCCCTGGCCGGCAGGGAGGGAGGGAGAGGAGCTGCTTCCTTTGAAACCTGGGAAATTTAAGGGACATCATCAATAAGGGACAGCAGCGGGACATGGCGCTGGGATAAGAGACTGTCCCACCAAATAAGGGACGCTTGACAGCTATGGTGGGGTTCCACCACCTAAGTGTGCAGTGTGCCTTATGGCTGGGCTGGCCCTGGCATTATCGAGTCTATTCCTCTTGCTAAACAGCAGTCGTTGGAAATGGGAGGGCGGTGAAATGGACAGACGAGGGATGTCACCATCTGTCTTTGGACTGCCACCACTTTATATGTAGAGAAGACTGCTACTTTGTTAAACACACACCAGATGAAAATTAATTGGCCAGAATTACTGCTTCTATGTTGTAAGACAACAGTAAATCTGGGAAGTGAAATTGATCTGTATTGCCAATAAAGCCATTAAGTGTAATTTTCTGGTAACCTTTAGCAAAAGAGAACATTGCCATGGAAACCTCATGAGCTTTGAGTGCCGAGAAGGAAGCCCATCTGAAGCAGAATATTAGAAACCATTTTTAAAAGAATTCCCACATGCTTTTAACCACACACCTGGCCATCTTCCGTGTTTTTTCTTGCAAGATAAGGTCTTTAAAAAATAACTCAGCTAAGCATGTGCATTTTGGAAGCGCTTAAAACACTTTGAATCCCACTGAGAATTTAATGCTGCAGAACATAAAGGTGAGAAATATTTTTTAAAGTAGGACTAGGTCAAAACTACTCATTATTTTAAAAAACATTTTGGCAGTGCCTTCACCCCCACCCCACAAAATCTCCCTCCCTTGAGAGTTTTTCTGCACTTCTGGTGAAAATGTCCATATACATTTAAATTGCTCTCACCTGCTCACAAGAACACAGCCAAATGTATTTAGTTATGTGGTGTGTATGAATTTGTGGTTGAAAATGGGAGAGAGCACATCCATTGCAGTGATATTCATATTAATTCTAAATTGCATTTTTATTTTCAATTGAGAAAAAAAGAGTTTGAGAGCACACTTTAGGGTGTGCTCAACTTCTACATGTAGGAAGTTTGATTTTTATGTACAATTCTCCACCCAGTCTGAACTGTACTTGTCCCCAACCTCCAACATTGCTGAGGTACACCATGCAGTTGTTCTGAACAGGTAAAGTAGCTTGCCCCTTTGGAATGGCTGCACAGAAAACTTTAAAGGAAATAAATTATAAAATTTATACTTTACCTGCACATAAATGTCTGACTTAAATCCAGAGAAGATTGATCAATTATTCCAATAACAATTGCTCCCCAACCAATTCATTGCACCATCAGGCAGAGAGAGATAGTGAAAAATTAACTGCAGTCACCACAAGGTACATAGCAAATGTTGTCTGTTGAGTCCTCTCACCACAACACATGGTTTCGTGCAAAACTAAGTCAATTTTGGATAGGTGTCAAAACCAGTTGAACCAGCATCAATATTCGCTTCCTTTAACTCACTGAGAGAGACTCTCATAGCTGGTAACAATCAAGACCAAACATGTCAGATTAGATTTCATATTATTGAGCCCAAATAGCTGTAATGCCAAATCCTTCATTAGAACTATGAATATACATACATTCCACTGTAAATTGGGATCAGAGCAGGAAAAATAAAGTGATGGTTTGTAAGTTCTGTAATACTGCTTTCAAGAAGTTCAGAGTTTGAGTGGGTAAACAGCAGGCACTCTCATTGGTATAGCAAACTAATGAGATAAGACCCATCAAATAACTCCATTATTTTCGGACACTACAAACTGAATCTGACGCAAATCTATTTTGTATTGACAGCCAAAGATACTCTCGATAGGCACTTTAAGAGAGACCTTTAAACAGCTTCCCAATCTCTCTCGTGAGAAACGAGCAGAGACAAGAAATTAACCCTTGCCAAAATGCTATCGATTACGCACACAACTGGCATCCCTTAATGCTGTGCAATAGCAAAACACAAACGGGGGGAGGGGGGGACAGCTGGTTGAAGGCTGCTTTTCCATGAGAAGAAGAAAAAAACAGCGGGGAAATATAATAATAATAATAATAATAATAATAATAATAATAATAATAATAATTTATTATTTATACCCCGCCCATCTGGCTGAGTTTCCCCAGCCACTCTGGGCGGCTCCCAATCAGTGTTAAAAACAGTACAGCATTACATATTAAAAACTTCCCTGAACAGGGCTGCCTTAAGATGTCTTCTGAATGTCATGTAATTATTTATCTCTTTGACATCTGATGGGAGGGCGTTCCGCAGGGCGGGCGCCACTACCGAGAAGGCCCTCTGTCTGGTTCCCTGTAGCCTCACTTCTCGCAATGAGGGAACCGCCAGAAGGCCCTCGGCGCTGGATCTCAGTGTCCGGGCTGAACGATGGGGGTGGAGACGCTCCTTCAGGTATACAGGACCGAGGCCGTTTAGGGCTTTAAAGGTCAGCACCAACACTGATATAACAATATATCTGCCTTTTGATCTCCAAGCACTGCAATTTAGCACAAAACAGCCATAAACTATATTACTATCAGGGGCTTGAAACAGCAGCCGCAGGGACCTATCACAGGTATTAAGATCCAGCTCCTATCCCTGCTTCCAGGAAACATCACTGTATCTCAACAGGGCCATTCCTTCACAGAGGCAGCTTGAGTGTTCTCATACTGTATATGCCAGCCCTCCCCAATGTGGTGCCCTTCAGATGTCTGGAGTACATCATCCCATCAGGAAGGCTGCTATACAACCCACTGAACATCTTGAGCTCAGTGTTTCCTTTCTCAAATATTTATGACTATCTGTCAGCCAACCAGAACATTTACTTTCTGTCCCATGGAAAATAGCGCCATAGGGAACATCCACACCACACATTTAACACACAGTTTCCATCAAAGAATCCTGAAAAATTTAGTTTACCCCTCACAGAGCTACAATTTTCAGCACCCTAAACAACCTACAATTCTCAGGATTCTTTGGGGGAAACCAAGCGATTTAAATGTATGGTGAGGATGTGACCTATATCCCCAGTAGCACCTAGTTCTTTCTTTTGGAAAGCCTTCTGTACTTATATCTTCAACTCTTGTTCAAGAGATTCAAATGTAATTATAGAGGGTCAAACAGAAGTCCATTAATTTTGCAGATGTTCTCAACTGTCTCTTCAGATGACATGTGAGCACAAGTTTTGAATTACCACCTTAGGTTGCGTAATCATGCTTTAATGGTGAAAGTAATTGATTTCTATGTGGTTTTGTCTAGGAAGTATCTAAAATACAAATAGGAAAACATTTAAATCAGCAGTCTTCCAGTCTTTCAGACTCGGGATCCCCCCCCCCCATCCTGACCCACTCTGTCCTTCTCCCCCATCCTACTTGTCCTCGTATTAAGCAATATAAACAAAAAGGAGAGTGGCACTGGGATGCCAATTCTCTGCCACAGTTCTACCAGCTGAAGACCAATTAAGTGGTCTTGATATAAAATTAGTCCACCCTGCTTCCTATAGCTTTACGTATCTGCTCTCAGGCACAAACATCCGAAATGCAACAGAAACTCTAGCACTCAGCTAGGCTGTCTGCTAATACATTAGTACAGTGGTACCTCAGGTTAAGTACTTAATTCGTTCCGGAGGTCTGTTCTTAACCTGAAGCGCCACTTTAGCTAATGGGGCCTCCTGCTGCTGCCGCGCCGCCAGAGCACGATTTCTGTTCCTATCCTGAAGCAAAGTTCTTAACCTGAAGCACTATTTCTGGGTTAGCGGAGTCTGTAACCTGAAGCGTATGTAACCTGAAGTGTATGTAACACGAGGTACCACTGTAAAGTGCTCAGAAGGGGAAGCCTTTCCTTAAATTCACACTGCAGCAGGTCTTCGGTAGCCTCATCATCTTTTTTTAAGGAAAACGAAAACAACAACCAAAACCCTTAAAATTATGTCATTTTATAACATAAAGTTAGCACTACTAACATCTCTCTATAGTCCTTGCTTTGGGTAACCCAACACACTCCTAACATTTTTTGGGCTATGCATGATAATGTAAGCATTACTCTTTGCCCTTGGTACAATTTACCATTATCTGTCGTTAAATGATTTTGGCTATGCCTGCGGAATACAACCAAAACTTATTTAATATTATTGTACTAAATAATTTTATAATCAGAACAATTTAGCCGTAATGATGTAGAGTTAAAATCTTTATGGAGTACAGATAAAAGGTCTTCTAAGTTGAAGTAAAAAGACGTAGTATGAGAAGACATGCTGGTGTGGGACAAACAAATGCCTTTGAAAAAGTCTCTAAATGTCACTGATGCTGAAAGAAAGCCCTCGGTTCTGCTGCTCAAAAATAGACCGAAAACTCATTTGTGCTTATGTCAAAGTGACTTGCCCATAAATCATCATGCTCGGAATAGGTTTTCAAAGCCACTTAATGTTCTTGAAGTTAAGTCTTACGTTGTGCTATCCCCAGGCTTTGTTAACTCTGCAATATCGGCTGATATAATATACCTATTTTGAAATGTCTGGTTACATTGAACAACAAGTAAAGTAATGCATAATGAACATTAAATATACTGCCTAGCCATAAATTCACCACTGAAGTGCCTGTTCATGAGATTTCAAACACATTTGGTTGGCCACTTTTAGGAAACAGAATGTTGAGCAAGGTAGACCTTCAACAGATGCAGCAAGGAAATTCTTGAGTTCTGAGCGAAAATGTCATTCTGCTGGCACAACTGGATGTAGTCTTCCTCTCATCTACCTTGCGTGCACCCAATATCTCCAGAGAGCCTACCCCCAATCCTCTGGAGTAGATTTTGAAGGTGCACAAGGGAATGAAAGAAAGGAGAAGCCTTGTTGCACAAGCAGATGTCTGTCACTTGAGGGGTCAATTTGTTTTTCATGGATAATAGCCATTTTATATACCTAGAAGAAGAGTTTGGATTTGATATCCCGCCTTTCACTCCCCTTCAGGAGTCTCAAAGCGGCTAAGAATCTCCTTTCCCTTCCTCCCCCACAACAAACACTCTGTGAGGTGAGTGGGGCTGAGAGACTTCAAAGAAGCGTGACTAGACCAAGGTCACCCAGCAGCTGCCTGTGGAGGAGCGGGGAAGCAAACCCGGTTCCCCAGATTACGAGTCTACCGCTCTTAACCACTACACCACACTGGCTCTCCTACAGTCAATTATACCTACAGTCAATTAATTTCCCCAATCCTTTTTAAAAACCAAGTGAGTTGGCAGCCACTCAGAAACTTTTCGTCCGCTCTACATCTTTTGAGAGGAAACATTTTCCTCCAGCATAATGTCACTGCTTCTCTCAAACATAGGATAACCATCTTATTCTGCTGGAAACAGTTAAAGCCCAACATCAATAAAGCAAGACAAATTTCGATTGTTAACAAAGGGGACATTCATCAGGCGTAGCTAATGTGCACATCTATAAAATCTGAGGCACAGTACATCTGAAATCTTGAGAACAAGGGCTGTTTCTGACAAATTTGAAAGAAAATACATTCAACCTATATGTAACTTTTCTTACTACATATAGTCTTCCCCCATAATTTGGACTTCCTTGACTTGGCAGTCTGAGGTGGTAAAGTATTTACAGAAGTAAACACTATGAACGTGACAAAAATTGTAGAGGTGTCAAAGACATAGGTAAGAAACCTATGCAGTTGGCAACCAAAACAAGCAGGATTAATTAACAGTGCTTCAGAGCTGTTTCAACACTCCAGTCAAGTGTTGTTGTTTAGTCGTTTAGTCGTGTCCGACTTTTCGTGACCCCATGGACCAGAGCATGCCAGGCACTCCTGTCTTCCACTGCCTCCCGCAGTTTGGTCAAACTCATGTTTGTAGCTTCGAGAACACTGTCCCACCATCTCGTCTTCTGTCGTCCCCTTCTCCTTGTGCCCTCAACCTTTCCCAACATCAGGGTCTTTTCCAGGGAGTCTTCTCTTCTCATGAGGTGGCCAAAGTATTGGAGCCTCAGCTTCAGGATCTGTCCTTCCAGTGAGCACTCAGGGCTGATTTCCTTAAGAATGGATGCATTTGATCTTCTTGCAGTCCATGGGACTCTCAAGAGTCTCCTCCAGCACCATAGTTCAAAAGCATCAATTCTTCGGCGATCAGCCTTCTTTATGGTCCAGCTCTCCAGTCAAGTACATGGACTAAAACAGTTGGTATTACTAGGCAAGTAATTTGCCCAGTATATACCAATGAATGAGTATTAGAATGAATCAGTAGAAGAGCTGTCTGGCTGTTTTGTGGGGATTTTGTAGGATTATGCATTAAATATGATATCTGAATTCTAGTTAAGAATTTAATCTCAACCACAGTAAACAAATTCTCAAGAAAAATTACTATGGCTGAAGCTTCCAGAACTTTGCAGTGGCTGTTTACACTATTACCCATGTCACTGAGTTAATTATGCTCTCATTACAATATAGCACAGCAAGATGTCTCTTGCATATCATTTAATGTAGCATCTACACAGGTGCTTAGCCTTGCTCATGAGTAAGCCATAAGTATTTTATTTACCTTTGTGTAACCACAAAAAAAATCACAGAGCCATGTTCAAAAAGAAAAACTGAATTTCTCATCTCAAAGTTATAGAGATATCTGGAAACAGCCTGTTTATAAAGGGAGTACAAGGCAAACCCAGTTTAATAGAAGCATCTCAGATATCCTTTAACACTAATAATTTCCAAGTTTTAATTCTCACTAGGTAGCTTAATACACATGTTCTTCTACACACATAACTCCAGATTGCCTTTAGTTCATAATAACAGATAATGGATGCCCTGTGCTTCTAAAATAACTGTTCATTTAGCACAAGTTGTACTTAATCTTGTTTCAATGAAGCTATTTGTACAACACCAAAACTGCACCCTGTGAGTTGTTTATCTGAACTGATGGTGGCCAGAAGAGATATATTGGGAGTTGTGGCAGGAAGCTCAATGAAAATGCCAACCCAGTGCGCAGCAGCTGTGATAAAAGGCAAACTCCATGTTAGGGATCACACTTGGAATACTGTGTACTGTTTGGGTCATCACAGCTTGAGGAGGTTATTACTGAGTCCACAAAGGGCAACAAAACAAAGGGCTGAAGCATTTCTCATATTAAGAACATTTGGAGCTTTTTCATTTATGGAAAAGGTGAGTGGAGGTGGGGGACAGGATAGAGGTGTATTCAACTATGCATAGGGAGGGGGATGTGGATAGAGAAATTTTCCTCGCTCTTACATAATACTAGAACCAGGGGTCATCCAATGAAATCGAATGCTGGAAGACTCACGACAGACAAAAGAAGGTACTTCTTCACACACGACTTGGATGGCTTTTAAAGGAAATTGGACAATGACACAGAAGGCTATCAACAGCTGCTAACTTTGATGACTATATACTTCATCTGGTATCAGAGACAGCATGCCTCCAAATACCAGCTGCTAGGAATCACTAGTGGGAGGGAGTTTTTGTACTCAGGTCCTGTTTATGGATTTTCCATACACATCTGGTTAGCCACCACAAGAACAGAATGCAGGACTAAGTGTGCCTTCAGTTCGATCTAGCAAGGCATTTCTTATTCTCATAGCTCACTGCCACCATTTGCTAAACATGTCTGATGAGTGTATTCTATGGACGTCCAACTCCCAAAAGACTGCAATCTACTCCTGGGGGGAAAAACTGGCAGTGAACTACTCATGGGGGGGGGGTGGAGTTCAGAGTTGTTGAACTATTTTTAAAAAGTGAATATGCAGAATTAATAAAAAAAAAGACACTCATCCGGGAATCAACCTGCCGATCGCGGTCGACCGGTTAGACACCCCTGGTGTATTCCAATAACTGTTTGTAGGCTGGTACTTTATGGCTGAAGTCTCCCCTTTTTAAAATAGAAAAGAAGGACATACGTAAATCATCAACAAGAAGGAAACGAAATGTAAACATGATTATTTGCCACTTCACAAGCAGGTTGCCAACTGCAACCCACACACACTGTGCTTTCCAGGATTTCTGAAGGTTAGGAGAGGAGGCGGCAGCACTGGCATGACTTTGCATAACAAAGCCCTTCAGGAGAAAGAGACAAATTAAAGCATTAAGAGCTTCTTCATTTATTTTCTACCAGTATATAGCCAACTGGGTCTTTGCCTGAAATAAGCTTTACACAGCACACACTGATTCCTGTCAGTTTACTGAGATGAGCAGAGAAAAGAAGGTGCAAAAAGGTCTATGTCCAACACGGGAGATCATGCGTCCACCCTCTCCTGACCTAGAAAAGGTGTATCAGTGTCAGCAGACATGCAAACTGATCTGAGGATGGAAAGAGGCACAAATACTGCACATCTAGAGGAGAGGAGAAGCTGGCCAAAATCATTGCTCCACAGCCAGAGAGATTCCTCCACTTGCTCACTCAGCTAATTTTCAAACAGTCCCATCAATTCACTGAAGTATTGTGGCTCCTCAGTCTCTGAGGAACACCAAATGTTCCAGAAGTAGTTCAAGGATGACCAAGAAACAGAAGGGCCACACAACCTTCCCTTGACCTCTTCCTCTCCACCTCCACCAGATTATTCTCCTTTTTACTGTCTGGCTATCCCCCCTCCCCTCAATTTCTTCCCTTCTGACCACCCCATGCATTCTTTGTTTGGATCCTGTCTCTCTACAGGAAACCATTCTGCTCTCTCCTCCTTCCTTCATCCCTATGTTCAAATGCAATGGCCCCTTCTTTTCTTGTCTCCCCAAATTTTGTAGGATAATTCCCCTTTTCTTTCAAATCTAAACCTCCCCCACCCCGTCCCTTTTATGATGGCAGCCTATTTCTCCCCTTTTGGATTTTTCTGCACCCTAAAAACCTGGCCAGCTTTGTGAGTGGAGAGATCCTTGATAAGAAGCCGCTTCTGTAATCAAATTTAAAATAATTGTTTAGTGGTGTCAAGAATAGCTAAGCTACAAGAGTGCTTATTTTTTATTCTAGTTATCTGGTACCAGCATTCAGAACCTGGTACTTTTCTTCGTGAACCAAGCCCCGAAGACGTTGTATATCTCTAGTGCATAGAATAGAAATAGAAAACAACAACAACAACCCCAGAGCAAAATGCAATTCAGTAAAAGATAGTTACAGCCTAGGCTGAAGACATTTTATAGTACAGTAAGACTGCAAATGTAAATAATGGTTTGGATTCTTCCCTTCGTTCACCGCCTGCTCCCCCCAACCCCAAAGAGTGGATTTATTTTATTTGTAGCAATGTGTATCAGTAAAGGGAGTTCTCTGCCATTTATCATACAGATGACTTATCTGGCTGGAAGCTAGAATTAGAAGAAAAATATGACAGAAAAAATGATAGTTTTGAGCAATGGCAGCTATAAAGCACAGCATGCATCCTACACTCTTCTCCTTAAGTGAAGCAACGTCAAAATCTAAATAATCTCAGCAAAGACAGCAGACTGGGAGGTCGGATGCTTCAATATAGTCATCTGAAGTAAATTTTTATATAGACCTTCAGCCTACTAGTTCTTTCAAAAATATTCTACTTACACATATTGATACCCTGTACCGAGTCAAGCCAGCCTATCATTGTCCTGTTAGCTCAGTACTGCTGACAATGACTAGCAGCTATGTCTCCAGATTCTCAGGTAGTAGATAACTGTTGATGCCAGACTGAAGCTGGGAATTTGTGAAGTAATACCATGATCCAGTGTTAAGAAACTCTGATATATACAGTAGGTTAATTGACAAAAGGTAAAGGTAAAGGTACCCCTGCCCGTTCGGACCAGTCTTGCCAGACTCTAGGGTTGTGCGCTCATCTCACTCTATAGGCCGGGAGCCAGCGCTGTCCGCAGACACTTCCGGGTCACGTGGCCAGCGTGACGAAGCTGCATCTGGCGAGCCAGCGCAGCACACGGAACGCCGTTTACCTTCCCGCTGGTAAGCGGTCCCTATTTATCTACTTGCACCCGGAGGTGCTTTCGAACTGCTAGGTTGGCAGGCGCTGGGACCGAACGACGGGAGCGCACCCCGCCACGGGGATTCGAACCGCCGACCTTTCGATTGGCAAGTCCTAGGCACTGAGGCTTTTACCCACAGTGCCACCCGCGTCCCTATAAGTTAATTGACAAATGGAACCTTAAACCTGGGTTGTGGTTGCCACAATGGTATGTCTAGGTGCCAGTTCCACCTCACTGAGGCTTATCAACATCATCATCATCATCTGCATTTCTATACTTTGGTACCTCGGGTTAAGAACTTAATTCGTTCTGGAGGTCTGTTCTTAACCTGAAGCACCACTTTAGCTAATGGAGCCTCCTGCTGATGCTGCTGCGCCGCAGGAGCTTGATTTCTGTTCTCATCCTGAAGCAAAGTTCTTAACCCGAGGTAATATTTCTGGGTTAGCGGAGTCTGTAACCTGAAGCGTCTGTAACCCGAGGTACCACTGTACTGCTTTGGATTTTAAAGCAGTTGACAGCACATTAAAACATCAAATAAAACAATCCAGAAGAAAACAAATTCAAGCTTCCAGGAAAAGATTTCCAATTCTTCTTGAAGTGACGTTTTGCTTTCCCCATACTTATTCACCTGCTAGGAAGCCAGTGGGTTAGACTCAAGAGTGTCAGACTAGGAACTGGGAGATCGGGATTCAACCCCCCCCCTCGGTCAACTGGGTGACCTTGGAGTCAGTAGCAGTCTCCTAACCTACCTCACAGGGTCGTTGGAGGGTCGTTGAAGAAAAAGGTGGGAGATAAATGCAATAAATAAGCTCTTCTGCTTGATGGAGACATCAGTCGCTTGGCATCCAGAGAGGTCCGCATGGTCACAAATGGACCTGCGCTTGGTGCCTGGCTAATTGTTAACACTGCCCTGAGCTGGCAAATTAATAACAGCAGGGCGAGGGGAACCAAATCCAGAAGACATTCACCTAGGAGTTCTTAAAGAATTAAAAAAGAAGAAGAAATTGCTGGTCTTCTAATAAAATAAGCTCTATATCCAAGGACTGGCCAGTGGCTAAATTAACACTGAGTTTTAAAAGGGATCAAGGAAACTGGTGGAAACATTATTAAAGATAGAATAAGTCTTGCCAGAGCAGAACTAGCATGGATTCTGCAAGGGTTAGTCCAGTCTCACTAACCTATCTGCCCAAGGCCAAAGTTCTTATGATGCCATCTCAGTTTCATATATGAAGATGCCAACTCAAGAGTGCCACAAATCTGGCACCAAGCAATTCTTAACTATGATCCAGTTGCACCAACACTAGTTCTGTGGGGTGCTTTGGTTCTTCTATAACAGGCTTCCTCAACCTTGGCCCTCCAGATGTTTTGAAACTACAATTCCCATCATCCAATTGGTTCCCAAACTTCCAAGGTACCGCTGTATTCTATTGTTGCTGTTTAGTCGTTTAGTCGTGTCCGACTCTTCGTGACCCCATGGACCAGAGCACACCAGGCACTCCTGTCTTCCACTGCCTCCTGCAGTTTGGTCAAACTCATGCTGGTAGCTTCGAGAACACTATCCAACCACCTCGTCCTCTCTCATCCCCTTCTCCTTGTGCCCTCCATCTTTCCCAACATCAGGGTCTTTCCAGGGAGTCTTCTCTTCTCATGAGGTGGCCAAAGTCTTGGAGCCTCAGCTTCAGGATCTGTCCTTCCAGTGAGCACTCAGGGCTGATTTCCTTCAGAATGGAGAGGTTTGATCTTCTTGCAGTCCATGGGACTCTCAAGAGTCTCCTCCAGTACCATAATTCAAAAGCATCAATTCTTCGGTGATCAGCCTTCTTTATGGTCCAGCTCTCACTTCCATACATCACTCCTGGGAAAACCATAGCTTTTACTATACGGACCTTTGTTGGCACCGCTGTATTCTAGGAGACTTTAAACAATTAAAATGTCTAGTTCTGTTCAATTAACCAGAAAGTGGTTTTTAATGCAATGTGGCAAGCTGTTGCCTGGGCCTTCCTGGGTTCTAGCTCCTATCATACTTTCCACTGTTGACTCCCAATCAACCCAATCCTCCATGAGGAACCATTGGTGTTACATGTTACATGCCTTTTTACTCAAGCTATTTTCTCATGCTTAGTTGTGATCTTTTAGAGAAAGAGACAGCCTTCTGGTTTCTATTTTAAGCAAAGGGGGACAAGAAGCCAGAAAGAAATAATAAATAAAATTATTAAGCGCCCAAGTATTATTCCCTCTCTACATCCAGAAATCTGCATGACCACAAGAAGGCTGCAGACCATGGAATGTGAAATCCATTGGAGAGCGGCCATTTGCCTTTCACAATGCCAACAGAGTTGAAATCAAAGCCCATTTCAAATGTTCATTATTATATTTCTTTATAAATCACTTCCCATGAAGCATCTCAAAGAGATTTCACAATATAGCATAAAACAATTTTGCCTATAATAATTAATGTGGGGGGCAGTATTACAGCAGGTTCCATCACCCCACATACATGTGTTCACAGTAAGGTCAAAGAATACCCCATGCATACAAGTATAATTACACAGAATACTTTCTGCGCAGTTGGAAACCCTCTTTGAGAACAATCGTATGTGTGCGGGTTTTACAAAAATAAAATAAAATACGTAGAGATTAGAAGCAGAACTTGCCATTTAGATACAGCACACCCAGACAATGCAATAACTGCATACACTATGGATATCGGGAAAGGATAAACACACATGCATTTTAGCTCATATGATTGCAGAGGAAACTTCCAAGACGAGCAGTTTTTGCTCATACCTGGAGATGACCCACCAACTGATAATCCTTTCCCCAAGATTTCTTGCCTGTGTTCAAATTTTGTACAGAAAAGCTTTTGGAATTTAACCCACTTTTCTTCACTTGACACAAACTATAGGTTCTGGTCCAGAGAAAGAGAAAGAGAGTTTCAAGCACAGACTGTTTTAGACATAATTTTATTACATTATTTATTTATTTATTTTATTATTATTATTATTATTAGATCAACATGTTAAAGTTGCAGAAGTCCACCTACAAACGCTGCAGCATTTTTCTCAACAAAGAAAAATTGGGACCTTTCTCTATAACTCCTAGTCCCGAGGTGTGGGGTGGGAATCTCCGTTCTGATCATAAAGGGGGAGTAAAGAAGAAGTCTCCCTTTCTTGTATACTGGCTTATTAGAAAGAATCCTGTTCCTCAAGTCCTGTAATTCTTTGAGGACAAAATGAGTGGCTACCTGCTATGTACTAAGGAAACAACTACCGTAGTTTGGCTCTTAACCTCTCCAAGTTCAAGAGATGTTTAATGCACATGTAAGAGGCCAAAGATTATGACATTTTACCAACAGGTTAGCTTTCAATCAGGAAAGTTCAGGAAGATGAAGAAACTGAGAATATAGATGACCTCCAAACACACTTTGATCAAGTGAAGAACAGTGAGGGGGGGGGGGTCAGAAAAGCCTTAAGTGCCATTTCCAGCTGTTTTATTTAAGACAAGAGGAAGACCGATAGTGCCTCACTATAGAATGCCTAAATGGAAATACATAATAAAAAACTGCACATATAAAAACTTCAAGGCACTGTGAATGCTAAGAGAAGGGAAACAATTACATGAGAATGGTGTTGAATGTAATTTTCATCGAGACATCTCAGTAAAGAGTTCCACCATTGACTTCCAACTGGATGATGAATGCACCCTTTGTAGGATAAAGCAAGGCCTGAGAATCCAAAAATGCGGTTGGAATTTCAAGTACAGTGGGACCTTTGTTCTTGAACTTAATCCGTTCCCGGAGTCCTTTCGACTCCCAGAACTGTTCAAAAACCAAGGCACGGTTTCCGATTGGTTGCAGGAGCTTCCTGCACTCAATCGGAAACCGCATTGGACGTTAGGCTTCCGAAAAACGTTTGCAAACCAGAACACTTACTTCCAAGTTTGCAGCAATCAAAAGCTGATTTGTTAGACAACTAAGTCGTTGGGGAACCAAGGTACCACTTTATCCACCACCACCTCTGCGAGCAACCCAAGAGCGTGGATCTAAAGCCTCTGTTTCTCCTGAGCTGAGAAGCCCCATGCAAAATGCACCTGAGAACTGAAACACACCAGCACTGGCCCATATCTGGCAGAACAGCAATGCAGGAAAAGCCACTGAGAACACCTTTAAAAAGGTAAAGGTACCCCTGCCCGTACGGGCCAGTCTTGACAAACTCTAGGGTTGTGCGCTCATCTCACTTAAGAGGCCGGGAGCCAGCGCTGTCCGCAGACACTTCCGGGTCACGTGGCCAGCGTGACGAAGCTGCTCTGGCGAACCGGCACGAGGGCAGCACACGGAAACGCCATTTACCTTTCCGCTATAAAGCGGTACCTATTTATCTACTTGCACTTAAGGGTGCTTTCGAACTGCTAGGTGGGCAGGAGCTGGGACCGAACGACAGGAGCTCACCCCGCCGCAGGGATTCGAACCGCCGACCATGCGATTGGCAAGTCCTAGGCGCTGAGGTTTTACCCACAGTGCCACCCGCGTCCCGAGAACACCTTTACCTGATATTTTATTGGTTTAAATATTAAGAAGCATGCTTCATGTACCGTTGGAATAAATGTGCAGCTGTTACTTAAGAAAAAGGACATTCTCCCTGAAGGATGATGTTCCTATGGCAGCAGTATCACATTTGGCCAGCATTTAAACACAACAATATTTTGTCACTGGGAAAAAATGCAATCTTCACCAGCAAATAATGGGAAATACAGAGCAAAGTGTATTTTAAGGACTTTGGAAGCTAAACATTGCCCTCCTCACACTGCCTCACAAGAGGGACACTTGAAAAAAATCATCTTTTTCTTCTCTCCCACGCCACTTCAACAGGAAGGAAATATAACCAGAAATATTGGTACTGAAAGGTCCCAATTTCAGTTTAACTTAATTAAGCAATGCCAAAGATTATTTGTTTTAATAGTTTTCCTACAGGAGCACTCTGTAAATGAAAAGGGCATGGGGGCCCCTGGTTCCAACCCCAATCAAACAGACTAGCCTACTAGTGTCAGGTGTGAGCCAGCAATAAATCACATAAAGTGAAATTAATTCTCTATTAGAAGAAACAGGCTCTGCTCAGGAGTGCCAGGCCTAATGAGAACAGCAAGTCTTCTTTGGTAGCAAGTCTTGCTCCTATGAGGCAGTTGTGGAGACAGGAGGTCCCCGCCTTCCCACAGCAGCCTAAGTCTCCTCCTCTCCTGGAACTTTCCCAAGCCATCTGAGACTATGCCAGTGTGCCTGCCTTTGCTCCTATCACTTCATACCTCTCCTGGTCTTGGGAGACTAGGGGGAGGGGAGCTTAGAAGGCAAGACACCTCTTCTTTACCAGTCTGACTCATCTCTGCCTCTTGGCCTCTCTCCTCTCCTGCTTTAGCTTCTGCGTCCAATTCTGGACTTCTCTCTGCCAGATTCTCCTTGCCCATTAAACCTTATTACCTCTTTGGCTTCTGACACCTCCTCTTCCCAAATCTTCTCCCTCTGATCACTCATCATTGTCCCACCACCAATCCCCAGGCTCTAAGCCTTCTTCCCTTGGGAGTTCACCAGCTGGTGCCTCCCATCATTCCTTTGTGTCCTGTCCATGGCAACTCGTAACTTCTACAGCCACACATGCTGCTCCTTCCACATCACTCTTTGGGAAGATCTGCCTAGAGTTGGATGTTGCTAATTGCAATCAATACCTCCAAAATGTACAACCTGAGTGCTTTTACTCAGGGAGGCCACAGCCCCTACAAATTTGTTCTTCAGGATTTGGAAAAGAGTGAAGACTGAAAGAGCTCCTGCACAGTAAGAGCCAATTTTGATGGCTGTTTCTTTCTTCCCACACCCAACCTTGTGCACATAACCTCTCCTTTCTACTCTTAATGACTTGAGTAATAACAGTTTATGGAAGGGGCCATGTGTGAAGTCCCACCTCTGCCTAAGAATATGGAAAGGTGCTGCCAGTTAGAGTAGGCAATGCAAGAAAAGACTAGAAGGACAAATGGGCTGACCTGGTATTAGGAATGCAAATCTATTTCCAGTCCATGTTACTTTTGCATGTGTTCCTCAATATTCCCATGTTCATACTAACTGTGAGGTTTTTTAAATCCACATGAACATTTGCATTGTATTTGAATACTTACCTTAAAATGTATTTTTCTCAAAACATACATGTCTAAACATATTCTCTCTCCATTTATTCATTTTAAGTGTATTTGATACTTTTTTAAAAGTCAATAATTCCTTTGAAACATTCAGGAAGTGAAAAAGCCAGTAAATGACTAAGTTCCAATGTGTACTTTAGTCCAGGCGCAGATCAGGTCGATTTGTCTCAGAATTCACAAAACTTAACTGTTCAAGCACCCCTATCTGCTATAAAGCAATTTCCTATGAGAGTTCTTGATGCTAGCTTTTATACTTAGAAATTTTCATCATTTTGATAGATGGGCCACATACAATTTACCTGTGCACAAAGACACATGCAGACATACCACACTCCATAGAATCATGGAATGTCCAGTTACCTGGGTGGGAAGCAGATTTTGCTTTCACCACAGGGACATCACTAAATGAAACACAAGTGAATCACAACTATTGTGATTCATGTTAATGGAAGAAAAGAGAAGTGGGCAACTATGAAAACCTGTTGGGGTGGGGACTAAACAGCTTCCTGCCCCTATCAACCCAGTCAATCAGATTTAGGCTGCCCCATGTTGCCTTCAGTTTCTTGGTCATGCTAGAGTACAATAAGATATTGCAGACCAGCAGAAATAACTTACTTAGCCCTCTAAATACAGATCAAAGGAAACTATTGTGATGCTTACATAAGTAAGAAACCGATGGCAGCTTGTCATCTCAACCCAAGAAAAACACTGCTGACAGTGACTGATGACATGATAGAAGAGCGAAAAGTCAGAGAGATCTATCTTGCACCTTCCTGCCTTGGTGTCTCTCTTTGCCTCGGCCACATCTGTTTTCTGAAATGTATATTCAACACAAAATTGTGAGCTCATTTCTAATGGCTGGGGCTTGTTTCTCCTTTTTAAAAGTTCAAGGCCTCCTGCTGGTCTAGCTGCTATTAAGTAAAGCCTATTTTCTTCTGGTTTCATGGTCTGACACGACAGACACCCCCCACCCCCCATTTACATGTATTTCAGTAACTGCAGGTATTCCTGGATGACACTGATGATCTAAATCAACTGCAATCTGGGTTCAGACCCAGCTTCAGAACTTAGCCTTGGTTGCCCTGATGGACTGCCTTTATCTTGAGAGGGGCAGAGGGAGTGCAACCCTGTTACTTCCACTCCATCTCTCAGTGGCTTTTGATACCATGGACCATGGTCTCTCTCCTCCTGGACTGCCCAGTAGGATGGGTATCAGAGGCACAGTATTATGGTGGTTCTGTTCATATCTTCAGGGCTGTATCGAGATAGGAGGACTGGGTGAGTGTTCCTCGGTCCCCTCTGGTGTTCCGCAGAGAACTATCCTCCTCTCAGTGCTATTTAACATCTATATGAAGACACTGGGAGAAGTCATTAGGAGTTTTGGAGCAAGATGTCACCAGTACGCTGATGGCACGCATCTCCACTTCTCCATAACAACTGAATCAGGAGAAGGCGTGAAAGCTCTGGATCGGTGTATGAATGAAGTGATGGACCAGATGAGGGCCAATAAACTGTGCTTAAATCCTGGGAAGATGGAGCCTCTTTGAGTGGCTAGCTCCCATGTTTAGAAGGCAGGCAAGTTGCCTGTTCTGAATGGGGTTGCACTTCCTCTGAAGGAGCAAGCACCACCTTTGTCTGGTTCACCAGCTATGGCCGTTCCTGGACAGGGATAGCTTGACCACTGTAGCCTATGCCTTGGTAACCTTTAGGCTGGATCACTGCAATGTTCTCCATATGGGGCTGCCCTTGCGTCTGGTTCTGAAGCTCCAGCTGGTGCAGAATGCAAAAACTGGTGGAAGCATATAGCCCCACCATATCTACACTTATATATAATCATAAGATGGTGGTCAGCATCATGATTCTGCACACCAGAGATATTCCCTCTGATCACAATCTTCCTAAGAGGGTACATATCCAAGACACTGCTCTCCAGGTGCCTCTCATGAGTCCGGAAAGCAGAACAAATGCAATAATTCAAAATATAAATCCGACAGGTTCTTTCTATCTAGATTTTGTTTATATTCCATGCTTCCTCAAAACTTACAAATGTAGCACATACAGTGTTCTGAAGCAGTCTCCCATCCAGACTTTGACTAGACTCAGACCTGTTTAGCTTCATATCAAGATGGCCGCATTACGTGGTTTTAGAATGAGTCCTAACCATCTGGAAGGAAGACCCCATTTTCAGTTAGGTCAATTTCAATATCTGAGCCAACACATCACATTTCATGCTTTGTAAGTTCAACTATTCACAAGACATTATCAAAACAGCCCTTGTTGTTTACATTCCTAAACATTCACCACAGTTGATGGGCTGACATTATCGAAAAGATAGTACAGGAGTGCATGAGCCTTTATCTTTCACTCACTGCTGTGCACTAACCTAAGCACTGGGTTACACTACACTGACTTCTGACAAGCAACTACCAACACCCGGTAACAATATATGTTTACTCCAAATCCAGGCATGTGTTTTTGCGCTCACACACATTTTAGAACCTACAAAGAAAAGTGCAGACTTGTTTGCTTCTGTGCATCTATCACATGCATGGAGGAGAACTGCAGCGGCCAGCACCACTCCCAACAGCCCCTAATGTCTGTGCATTGAACAGAATGATAAAAAGGATAGAAATTTGATAATTAATTAATACAGAGCACTGTGTATGTAGGTTCTGCTTTCTGAAGTTCAACTGGAAGAGAGTTCCACAAAACTGGGTCCACAGTACTGAATGCATGGCTACTTGTAGTTACAAGCTGTGCATCTGAGTCATGGGGGAGCACTAACAGTGACTCCCCCAGATACCTCTATACTGGAGCAGAGATATAAGTTATCAGGTGGTCCCTGAGGTATCCTGGACCCAAGTTGCTAGGGCCTTGTAAATTAATACAAGAACCATCTTGACCAGTTGCATATGAGCAGCTGGTGCAAGATTTTGAGTGCCTGGGTCATGTGCTGGTGATAGTCTGTCTTCATCAACAGTTCAGCTGCAACAATTTGCACCAGCTAGAGCCTCTGGATCAGGCCCAAGGGTAGCACCACACAGAGCACATTGCAATAATCAGGTCTTGCGGTTTCGGGTGATTAAGGACAGAATAAACAGAAAAATGCAATTTTTGTTTTGGCAAACAACTCAGAAATACATGCCGGACATTAAGAAAGGAACATGACACAGAGGCCAGAATGCATTAATATTCTGTAAAGTGAGAATTGCATTTAGTCTCTTGCAGATGCTAAAGGTCAATGCTGAAAGAGCTAGAGCAGAACCGAAAGTTTTAATGTTACGGTAGTCTGGAAATTATTTCTAAGAACAAAGCATGTTTCTTGTTCTTTTGTATTTGAGTTTGGAAATCATATGACTATGGAACATGCAAAAATAATTCCTGGCCCTCTTGATTTAGTTTCAGGCTCCATAAGCTCCAAGAAAAGCTATCTGAAAAAATCTTTCAATTTATTTTATTATTTATTTTTTTAAATTCAAATCTGCTTTTGCACTTTGGAAACAGCAATAGCTGTAACCCATTTCATCACTGTTCTCTGGGCAGACATCCAGAAACCATACCTTACACAGCGATTTAAAAAGCACAAAAGCTCTTTCATAAGGGTTCAAAGAAAGTGCAAGAGAATTATGTTGAACCTGGCATCAATTTCCACTGAAATGCAAAATAATAAAGGATTTTAATTACCATATCTCACTTAACTTTTATTGTCTTTGTACTCACAAAAGCCAGTATTCTGCATATTAAATTCAAGGTGCATGATATGTAATCAGGTTGAAGCTGTTTTTAGGTAACAAGGTGCCTCTGGCACTCTCAACAGGCTTTTGGCAAAGTGATTAGCTATTGTGAAATCCAGATGTTAGAAAATATGGTATTGGGTGCAATTTCCCCTTTCTGTTACCCTCATGAAAACTGAGAGTGCAAACAAGCAAGGCTTGTGCAGAGAAATGTTAATTTTCCTCTGATCTTAATTCCTCATTTTGACAATACACATGTACAAAAGAGTAGAATTTGTTGTATCTGATTCCCAAGAGAATAACCCTACAACATGGAACTGTGGATATGAAAAAAAATCACCCCAAGTAGTTATACATGAAGAATGCTGTGTTCTCAGAGAGCTGTGCACTCCACCTAAAAGCGTGCAGCAAAGAACTCAAGTAAGAAATAGTAATGCAGCAGCATCATCTATCCAAATCACCTGATAACATCAGAAACATTTACCGTATTGGTCTGAATATAAGCCGCACCTGAATATAAGCCACACCTTTAAAATTGAAGGGGGGGGGAGACAATACCCAAATATAAGCCGCTCCCTTAAAATTACGCAGGCACTCACACCCGTTCCGTTTTACCGTATGACTATTTCAGCAGTGATGTCGTAAAAGCCAATTTTTGTAAGGTCACGAATTTAAGCCGCAGTTTAGCTTTTCACGGTAGGAATTGGGGGGGGGGTATACAGTATATCAGGCACAGAACTTCTTTATATACAACTCCCATTTCCTCAGAAATTACCGGATCCTCAAATGTGCTCTTCAGAGGTCAAGTTGTAATCAGTGCCTGTTCACTATTAAGACTCTACCTGCTATACCCCACCCCCCAAAAATATACACCCACTCACTCTGAACAGTACTTGCACTTGAAACTGAAATCCACAATAAGCTTATTGCCATTTGCTTCATATGTAAACATCCCAAAGGATTTCTAGTTCTCTTAACCAGTTCTTTAATTTTTTTGTGGTATTTGTGGTACTTTTCATTCTTTCTTCTTGCTTCCTCCACTCCCTTTCAGACAATATTCCATCACGAACTCCTAGGCAGACTGCAAGATGGTCTTGGACTTACATCATAATAATAATAATTTATTATTTATTATTTATACCCCGCCCATCCAGCTGGGTTTCCCCAGCCACTCTGGGCAGCTTCCAACAAAACACTAAAATACAATAACCTCTTAAATATTAAAAGCTTCCCTAAACAGGGCTGCCTTCAGATGTCTTCTAAAAGTTTGATAGTTATTTTTCCCTTTGACATAATAATAATTTTTTATTATTATGCATCAATCTAGCAAATTCTGTTAACAGATTGTCAGAAAGAACCCAGAGTCCAATAAGGATGAGATTTCCTGGTGTAATTGTTCCTTTGGGGAAGCTAGGAAGTGAAAGGTGTAGAGTCGTCCAGGGGTGTGGGGAGAAGAGAACCAACTGGATTTCAAACAGGCACCACATTTTGGGCTCTCATTCATGCGCAATGGATTTTCTCCTTCCTTGTTGTCCTTCTGCCAGCAGGAGAAGACTTTCTTGTTCCAACACTGTTTGGGGAAGAGACTGCTTTTCATGAAAGGGCTGGTTCCATGCTGTTTTTATTGTAATTATTTGTATGAGATATAGATAGATGATAGATGATAGATAGATAGATAGATAGATGATAGATAGATATAGATAATTCTATTAATGTTTAATTGTTTTTTAATTATTCTCCTTCTGCATGTTTTTAGCTGTAAGTTGCTCTGAGTCAGGGAAAACGGCAGAGTATTATTATTATTATTATTATTATTATTATTATTATTATTAATAGCCTTTTATCTGTGAGAGTAGGTTTTCTGGTGCATTTGCCTTATATCAGAACTGCTAAAAAATATATCATTTCCCATAACATCACAAAGATTTATTCTTTATAAAGAACATTCCATCAATTCTGGAAATCTATATATTCTTCTATCTGAATTCACAAATGTACATACAGTTTACATATCACAGATTTCAGATCATCAGTATTCTCTTTCTTTCCAGGATACAGATATCGGCATTTCCATCGCAAACAAGGTTCCTCTACAGAGTGAGTATCATACAGAACCACTGTGTGTGTTCCAGAAATAGTTTCCTATTATTTGGCTCTTTGGAGGTCTTGTTTTATTGAAAAGCAAACTAAAACAACATCTTACATTAGGAATGGCCAAGTTCAGCAAGTACGCATGGGGAGGGAGGAGGTATGCTTTAGATTCAAGCTGCTCGGCCATATTGTGAATTTCCTCACACCCGTCAGCTATAATGCAGTCTGCACTAGGGGAAACCCAGAACCTCTCCAGTCTTTCCTCAACTGGGACATCATTACGGAAGTATGGGCAACGTCCCATGAAGAAAGATTCTGCTCATGGCATCATCCATGCCTTACAAAATTACCAGATAAGGTTTCTGAAGATGAAGGCAAACACTGCAAAGTTCCTTTTTGTTAAGCAAGTAGGTATTAAGAAAAGCAGGATATGAATGCAAGAATAAACCAACAACAGTTAGTCATCTGTTAAACCCCTACAGCAGAGGAACTGAGGATTCCCCTATTTCAGCTCATCCTTTCAACAGAAGAGCAGTGTCTTTCGGTGACTGCAGAATACCATGCCAGATCATGTTTAGACAGCTATTTTTTTTCTTGAGCCTTTCAGTTTTAATCTAAACTCCTCCCAATGGCATTACACAGACAGACAGCAGGACAGACCTCTAAACTCCTCTGCAGATTCTAAGAAGGAGCCCAACTTTCCTGTCTGCTCTTAGTAAGATGAGAAATAAAAAATACTTGCAAACATGTTTAGATCCAGCATTTGAATTTTATTGCGAAAAACATTCGAAATTTATGAAGTACAGCTGGCTGTTGCATGGACTCGTAACATTCCAATAGCTATTATTAAATTGCCATCACGGTATAAGAGTGAATAGCTTAATTTGAGTACTCAGTTTCACATCCACATTGTTCCTTCATTTAGACTATCTTTATGTGTCCTTAAATCTGCGGTGATCCTCTCTTAATGCAATATAGTTGCCTAGCAGATGGATTGAGAGTATTTCAGATTTGGGGATACTATAATCAAATTCTGTGTGTCTGGGCAACAAGGTATGTTGGATTTTTCCAGTCCACTATCCACTGTCATTCAGACACAACCAAACACAATCAGCTTTCCAAGTCCCTGTCCACATGGCTTTTGCCTTGGGTATCAGAGACTTGGGAAGGATTTTAAAGAGAAAACATAAAACTCAACTACACTGATGAACTGGTCTTGCAAAAAGATATATCAGAAAGAAAAAAAACTATTCCTTAGTTTACAGTAGTGATATATTAGCTAAGTACAGTGGTGCCCCGCAAGATGAATGCCTCGCAAGACGGAAAACCCGCTAGACGAAAGGGTTTTCCGTTTTGGAGGTGCTTCGCAAAACGAATTTCCTATGGGCTTGCTTCGCAAGACGAAAATGTCTTGCGAGTTCCTGCAGGGTTTTTTTCCCTTCCCCCCCTTTTTTCCCAAGCCGCTAAGCCGCTTATCAGCTGATCTGCTAAGCCGCTTAACAGCTGATCCGCTAAGCCGCTTATCAGCTGATCCGCTAAGCCGCTAATGGGCTTGCTTCGCAAGACGAAAACACCACAAGACGAAGAGACTCGCGGAACCACTGTAGTGCATGACAGGGAAGAGAAATATAAACTGTATAACTAAGTAAGTTCTATATCTTGTCAAACAAAAAAATTAACCATGAATTGGGTTTTCAGTAAGAGGAGTGGGGTCTGGCTTTGGTTAACGATTTGCTATGAGAGAATGCAGAACACTATTCTTGATGGAACCGAAAACATATTCTCAATGAACAACTGCAAAAGAAGATACAGTACATATCTAGAAAGGCAAGCAAATGGCAAGGCAGAAAAACACAGGAGAGGGGGATTCACCTAACCAGCCCCATCAGCGGAAGCCCTGTACAAGGACTTCTGCTTATTCAACAGGGCTCCCTTCTCCATAAAACAAGAGAGAGAAATCCAAGAAAAGCATGCAGTGGGAGGAGAAGGGAATCATTCCATTGGGCAAACTGCAGTGTTCTCACATGATTGGAAGACTGCAAGATTGAATTCCACCCCTAATCGCCAATACTCTGTAAGATCAGCATCCTTTTGCAATCTCAGAGGCTTAAGTGCTTACCTTAGATGCTTGAGGTGTTGAAATCACATGAACTGTGCTGGGTTTGACGCCGTTTGCTTTGGGTCTCTTATAGAGAGCAAACCTGCTTTTCCTACGCCCCCTATCACCATTAGGGAGGGAGCCATTGTACCTAGGAAGACAAATGCAAAAGTTATTTGAGAGACTGTTTTACATGTAGTGGAAAAGGAAGTTGAAAGTCATAAAGACGGCAGTAAGGCTTCCTCAACCTCGGCCCTCCAGATGTTTTGAGACTACAAGTCCCATCATCCATGACCATAGGTCAGGCTTCCTCAACCTCGGTCCTCCAGATGTTTTGAGACTACAAGTCCCATCATCCATGACCATTGGTCCTGCTAGCTGGGGATCATGGGAGTTGTAGGCCAAAAACATCTGGAGGGCCAAGGTTGAGGAAGCCTGGTCTAGGTCATAGATTCCTAAAGTGTGGACTGTGGACCACCAGTTGTATGAATGCAAACTTCATTCAGATGACTCGTGGTATGTTTGTGGGTTTGTGGCTAGGGTATGGGAGATGGCATATCCAGAGTATTAACTATTTATACAGATTTTAAATTGTATTTTTGTTGCTTCTTTTATTGTATTACAATCTGAATTCTATAAATTTGAAATGGTAATACATGAGAAATAAAACAAGTAATAAAAATGCAATTAAAAATTATACAGGATCCAGCAAAGTGCATTACATTTGCTACAGCAGGCAGAAAAATCATTACGTGGTCCACCAAAAGCCTCAGCAATGTTCAATGGCCCATGAAGAACAAGCCTGGGAACCACTGGTCTGCTTCTATGGAAATGGAAGTACTCCTTCCATTTTCAAGCCATTTGTTAAGCTGGTTGGCATTCATGATTGTACGGACTACTGTTCACTAAGCTTGTTGCTATTCTAAGTACAAGATTTTGCTTAATTCAAGTACTGTGTCTAGTTAAAACAGAGCAGAAGTTGCAGGAGACAGCTAATGCTTGCCAACAAAAGGCTTCAAAATTGCCCAGCCAGCCATACCAATATGAAAGCTCATGACATGCTGATTTAGCCACACCTGTTTAGCTAATCGAAAGCTCATCATGGAATAATGTTTCCAAAATCTCCCACAGGCACTCATCTGTCTGACACCAGCTCAGATATAGCCCAAGAATAACCCAATTTCAAGGGAAATATGACTTTGCTGCTTTGTGCTGAGAACTCCACGCTATAAATTACTTAGAACCAACACTTTGCAGTGGAGTTTTTAAAACCACACATTCCCTTAGTTCTTGAATAACATTCAATTTTTATTATGGATTTTAAGCACAGGAGCTGATTTCAGTAAGCACAAAACCTTGTTCTTCTTCTTATAATTATAATTATGATTTGAATTTATATACCGCCCTATACCCGGAGGTCTCAGGGCAGTTCACAGAACAAAATCAAAATATAAAACCACAAAATATATAATCAAAATAAAGACAGTTACAGAAAGGTAGCCGTGTTGGTCTGCCATACTCAAAACAAACAAACAAACAAATTTCAAAACAAACAAATAGTGTATCTGAAGAAGTGTGCATGCACACGAAAGCTCATACCAATAGCTAACTTAGTTGGCCTCTAAGGTGCTACTGGAAGGAATTTTTTTATTCTGTTTTGACTATGGCAGACCAACACGGCTACCTACCTGCATGGAGAAAGTGGCTAGAGAAAAGCTTTCCTCCCTCTCGCATAAAACTAGAATACTTGGACACCCAAGATTCTGGAAAGACAAATGAAAGCACACATAGTTAAACGATGGAATTAGCTCCAACAGGAGTGAAGACCATCAACTTGGAAGGCTTTTAAAGGTGGCTGGACAAGTTCCTGGAGGAGAAGGCTATTCATGTCTACTAGCCATCGTGGATAAACTTTGCCTCCATGGTTCGAAGCAATAAATGATTTCAAATGATGGACCAATGGCCTGATCCAATAGGCTCTTTTTATGATCTTATGTCTCTCTCTGTGTGTCTACTGAATCCACGCTGTATGGAAAGTTTTAAAGCCATCAGTTTCTGCAAGCTGCACACGAAAGCTCATACCAAGAACTAACTTAGTTGGTCTTTAAGGTGCTACTGGAAAGAAATTTGTTTGTTTGTTTGTTTGTTCAAAATAAAGACAACAACCCAATAACCCCAATAAGATCATTTCCATTAGTGGCAGCTGCATTCAAGTCCCCTATAACAACAAAGTGTAACCTTAGCTATGTATTGATAGAATCCTAGTATTCAGTCCTAAATGGAGTAATTACCAGTGGAAATTCTACATTCATATTTATACACACACCATGTCCCAGCAACAAAACACAAATTGAGCCACTCATTGGAATAAATGGGGCTGCTGAAGCTGGCACATATTACCCACATGTAAACCATCGTGCCCATCAACAGTCTGCTAGTTTAGCCCTGTCTATTACTATATTTGCACAATTTCATCACTCTTTACTATAGGAAGAGTGTAGACAATTGTGTCGCTTTCACTCCCCTTCACTCATCCTACAACCCAGTTCTTACAAAATCAACAACTGTCAAAACACAATGATGCTAAATGTAAACACTATTTATGAATTAGCCCTTGCTGTGTCATATTAAAATAAAAAGTAACCCTAAATTTATCCTCATCGCCTTGCACACAAACGAACTGTGTTTACACACAGTAAGATGTTCAATGCTTCTCCTTTTTGTCTTTCACTCTGCAGCAGTTATTCAGGGAACGTAGATAAAAAGCTCCACTGCATCAGGCAGAAAAATTATTAAGAGAAACAAGATGATGCATTTAGCACTTAAAAGGCCTTCACAGTATTCCCATAAAAGAAGCAAGTTAAACTGAATGGAGTGCTGAAGAACACAACCTAAGAACGTAAGACGAGCCTGTTAGATCAGGCCAATGTCACATCTACAAGCAGGACAAAAGCACTCTGCCGACTTGTGATTCCCAGCAACTGGTATTAAGAGGCATGTTGCCTCTGACCATGAGGGTACAACACTGCTATAATGGCTAGTAGTTACTGACAGCCTTGTGCGCTGTGATTTTGTCTAAACCTCTTTTAACGTCACCCAGGTTGATAGTCATTACTGCCTCCTGTGGGAGGGAGTTCCACAGTCCATAGTTCATGTGCTGAATGAAGAAGTACCGTATTTTTCCATGTATAAGACTAGGTTTTTTTCCTTTAAAAGAATGTCAAAATTTAGGGGGCGTCTTATACTCCGGGCCACCTCCCCCCATTTTCTTAAATCTGAGTCCCCCAAAATAGGGGGTGTCTTATACATGGGGGTGTCTTATACATGGAAAAATACGGTACTTCATTTTATCTATCTTGAATCCTCCAACATTCGAACAACTGATTCACAGCCATATTTCATTGCTGCAAATTCCCACTTTATCCATTTTTTAGTGTGTGTGTGTGTATCCTGCTTTATTGTAAAAGTCAAAGTGGCTAACAAAGCATTTGTTTTTAATCATCAGATAGACCAAGAGGCACACAGTGGAAGAATGTAAAATAAATCGTTCTTCAAAGAGGAACTCTTTCCCCACCAAAGGCGTAGTAACTGTAGCCAACTGGACGATGACCAAAGGCTGACTAATACTAAAACATGGAATAGTACAGAGAAATGTAAGTGGAAATATACAAAGAAAGAATGAAAATGTTGTCCCCTGAGGTAATTATCAGACAGCAGTTTCCTACAAGGATTCTGCAGTGACAGTCAAAACAAAATTGGATGGTGGGCCGATGGGGGCACATAGCCCAGGCTGAGAATGTTCCCAAATAAGGAACTACGTAGGCACAGAATCAGTATGTATGACCACACCAAAACCATGAAGTAGAACAGAGAATAACCCACACCACAGAGCAGCAAAACAGATTTGTCACTAATACCTTCTTAAATAGCCATGGTTCTGACTGTGACATTCAGACTTAAGGCCAGACTGTTTTTACAATGTGGATGTGCTCCTTCCCAAGAGATTCTTCCCACACCGCTCTGGTAATATGTGGATGGGGTCAACTGAATCATCGCTTCCCATTCAAATATTGATGGACTGGGAGAAGACAATATTCAGGGTAGAAGAGAACTATAGGACTGGTCCTAGTCATGTATTTCCAAGATATACTAGTCACCACAGAAGCATGAGAAAAAAGGCAACAAGATATGGGCTCAAACTATGAAAGTTTTCCACTTGCTTTCCACATACATTGGTACCTCGGGTTAAGTACTTAATTCGTTCCAGAAGTCTGTTCTTAACCTGAAACTGTTCTTAACCTGAAGCACCACTTTAGCCAATGGGGCCTCCTGCTGCCGCTGCGCCGCCAGAGTACGATTTCTATTCTTATCCTGAAGCAAAGTTCTTAACCTGAAGCACTACTTTAGCCAATGGGGCCTCCTGCTGCCGCCGTGCCGCCGGAGCACAATTTCTGTTCTTAACCTGAAACTGTTCTTAACCTGAAGCACCACTTTAGCCAGTGGGGCCTCCTGCTGCCGCTGCGCTGCCGGAGCACGATTTCTGTTCTTATCCTGAAGCAAAGTTCTTAACCTGAAGCACTATTTCTGGGTTAGCAGCGTCTGTAACCTGAAGCGTATGTAACCCGAGGTACCACTGTACTTTGATGTTGGCCTAGCTCTGATCCCCTAAAACAATAGAGGACTCAGAATTATACTTAGGCAAAGCAAGTTCCATCTCCTTGGCCCCAACTCCCTTGCCTCAGAAGACCCGCTGTTTGCCAATTGCCAGGAAGGAAGGACTGCTTACATTATCAGCTGAGTGATATCCTGCAATTTAAGACAATCTGGTGGGAGCTACTGCCTGGTATGACCAGGAAAGGACAATGATGGCAGGAAATGCTGCATGAATAATCTTAATCCTATAGGGAAACCTTGTAATTTCTGTTACTACACTACAAAATTGAGGAACCTGTGGCCCTCCAGATGTTGCTGAACTTTTATTCCATTAGCCCTGACCATTAGGCTGGATACGATGTCGTTTGGTCCAACAACATCCAGAGGGTCACAGTTTTCCCATCTCCACTGTGCTAGATTTTAGCATGATTTTACTTTGAGAACATTTCGTAAGCTGCTATGAGAGTGCCTCTCGAGGCTGCAAAGCAGATTAGTATTCTAAATAAAATATCACTTAACTGAGCTATCAAAAACCACTTTGCAAGTAATGCCATTGCTGACGACATTTCACATTCAAAACCAGAAAGGTATGAAACAACAATTCCAGGCATCAAGTAGTTAGATAATGCCTTGAGTTGTGAAAAATCATATGAAATCATTTGAATAATTTTTGATTAAAGTAGTTATAGACGGGAAGTCTACAAAAAACAAAAAACAAAAAAACCCCACCACAACAATCCAGCAGCCCCTGCAAAATATGCAGGCAGGTTTCAGCTTGCAAAAAAAAAAGTCAATCTGATATTTCAACTCAACCCAAAACTGAAGCTTCTGCACATTCCACTTACTTATTAGGACAACATTCTGTAAACTCTGAATTCAGCCCCACATTGTAGGTAAATACAGATGTAAGTGAAATACACAAAAGATCCCATAACTAACATTTTAAGCCTACCTTTTTGCTATACCTGTTCTGCAGAAAAGTTAGCACAACCAATCTTTTATATATAGTAGTAATTCTTAATCTGAGCACACTTTACTTTTTTTTGCAGTAACTGTAGCAATGAAACCATCCCATTTTGAATTCTTGCTCCCTAAAGCCCAAGTATTCTCAATTCTACTTAGAGTCTTTATTGACATTGATGTCTTCTTTTTATCAGTACAAGCTACAGTTTTTTTATAAAAAAAAGTTGCCTGGAAGGCCTGCAGCTGCTAGCAAGCTTTAACATTTGGTCCTTTATGGAATGGTTTTAAAAAATAGCAGTACAACAAAACACCCTACTGCTGGCTTTCATATGTCATTAATGTTGGAATGACATCTATCTAGCTTATAATTTAAAGAACTACTAAAAGCGTTTTAAGCGTTCAATTATGCAAGGCTTTTAAAATTCACAACCATTTGAGGCTATGCCCAGCTATTTATAGCAAGGGATACTCTGTTCACCATTTCAAAAGATCAAACTCTAGTTTGTTATGCAGCAAGTCAGTAATGGAAGGCCATAACATTGTTGTATTGTGTCCATCATTGGTCCCTATATATAATGATCTATGGCAGCCCAACAAATTTGGGTGAAACTGTTGTTCTGAGTGGGTTTAAGCATAGGAATAATGTGTCCACACATTCTTAGAAGAGGAATATTAGTATCTCCTGACCCTTTTCTAAACCACGTCCCAATGTGCAAACATCACTCTGTAGAAACTTAGGCATATTCCATTTGCACTGCAGATAGACTTAAATGCATCTGATCAATTACTTTATTGCTATGTGTTCTGTTAAAAGTTGGATTTATAAAATCCCACTCTTTAAATCTGCCCATACTGCTATGAAAACTCCTGAGAGGTTTTTAATCACCCCCTGTAGTAATGGGAAATGCCAGTTTATTTATTATAGCTTTTTAAAAATATTATTCTGTCTACAGATTCCAATCAGCGAAATAATGATTGTAGAAAGGAGGTTTTTCACTTGTATGTGATGTTCTTTAAAGGGTCATCTGTGAAGTCACACAGATCAGGATACTGCTCTTATGCTGACTGTCATTTGCAACCTAACTAGCACTCAAGCTGAGGAGCTAGCACTCAGGCTTCTTCCCTCAAGAGGAAACTTTTCCTCCTCAAGAGGTAGGAAAAACATCTTTCTGCTGCATTCCTTCATGACCACCACAGGAATACCCCTTGTAAACATGGGAGATGCTAGCAACAGAGAGTGGGTTTGTGAGTACAACAAAGACTCCTCATAGGACATCTGTCGAAGGCAAGCAAACTGCATTTTCTTCATCATCATCTTTTTGAGAGGCGACATAATCCAGGATGGGAACCCTGCAGCGGAAGCCTTAAACAGGAAAACATACTGCTGAGTTTGGCTCTATCACTGACTATATCTGCTGCTTTCATGTCCAAAGTGTAGCATTTTACAAGGGGTGGCAGGATGGATCAGGTAGCTTAGTTGCATAGTTGTGGAATAAATATGCCATTGCAAGTAAGGGACAAGAGGCAGCCATGCCTCTAAATAACCTTTTGACAATACAGTGGTACCTCTGGTTGCGAACGGGATCCGTTCCGGAGACGCATTCGCAACATGAAAAGCCCACAACCTGAAGCACCCTATCTGCGCAGGTACGCAGTGTGATTTGGCGCTTGTGCACATGCGCGAAGCACGATTTAGCACCACTGTGCATGCGCAAGCAGCAAAACGCGGAAGTAACCCTTTTCGGTACTTCCAGGTCGCCGCGGGACGCAACCTGAAAAAACGTAACATGAAGCATATGTAACCTGAGGTACCACTGTACCAGACTTTTAAGAGACATCTGAAGGCAGCCCTGTTTAGGGAAGCTTTTAATGTTTAACAGACTATTGTATTTTAATATTTTGTTGGAAGCTGCCCAGAGTGGCTGGAGAAACCCAGCCAGATGGGCAGGGTATAAATTATTATTATCATCATCATCATCATCATCATCATTATTATTATACAACAGCATCAAGAGCTCATTACCAACTTCTGCACAAACTATAACCATTACTGGGCAGCAACAGACTTCTCACGGTCATTCATATATCAGACAACTGTAATGATCTGTATGTGGAGGTACCCTTGGCACCTGGTTTAGGAGCTGCAGCAAGTAGAAAATGCAGCTGCTAGGGACACCCAGTTTTACACATTTTACACTGGTGTTGAAAGATTGGCACTGGCTGCATATAAGCTAACAAGTTCAAGGTTTTGTGACTGACAGGATACTCAGGAGCACAAGAAGCTAACTTATACTAAGTTAGACCACTGGGTCTATCAAGCTCAGTATTGTCTACACTGACCAGCAGCAGCTCTCCAGGGTTTCAGGCAGAGGCTGTCTCCCAGTCCTACCTGGAGATGCTGGGGAATGAACCAGGGGCCTTCTGCAGGCAAAGCAGATGCTCTGCCAATGAGCTGTGTCTAAGAAATAAATTCGTTTCAGAAATTAACACAGCAGGGTTCTAAAAGCATTTCCATAGTCTGAAGAGGGAATGTGAATGCACACATCTCTAAGATAAGGCAGATAATTACTGTAGGAAAACACCCTTCTCCGTCACTCTATGCACTGTAGAGAAAAAGAGCAGGGAAGAGGGGATTTAAAACCCTTTAACTGAACTACTTTGGCAAGGCTCTGCTCCCACCACAGGAAGCTGTAATCTGAAGAGCTGGTGCTTCCCATCGTGGTTAATTATAAAAGGAAAAGAGACTGTGCAAAAGGCAACTGATAGCTGTGGTAAACAATGGAGGCTATTTGTGGAATAAAAAGTAAAAGTCTTGACCACTCCACATCAACAAGGAACTCCAGAGTCTCAGCAACATCCTTCATAAGCATTCACATTTTAAAAACAAAATGATCTGGAACACAGGCTTTGGAGACAAGGCAGTGCACCACTGGCCCATGCAACTGCAGGATGTCGGCATACACACAAACGTGGGAAACAGATCTCCAATAAAACTCAAGCTCCCTTCACCCCCTTCACACGTGGGTGCTGCTCACCCGGTGGCCTGAACTGTGCCAATGCATTTTTCAGCATTGATAGTGGAAGTACGTGCAGAAGACCCAAGTACAAGAAGCTGTCCTAAGTATCTTCACTGAACTCTGAACTTCACTCACTTCTGCATAGTGACAGCACTGCCCTGTCGCTATTTCATCACTTAACCCAGAAAGTGTACCCAGTCCAGACAGGGCAACTGGCACGTGCATCAGATTCTTCCCATGAAAATCAAGCAGCCACCAGAAAGAACCATGCTCACAAATGGTAACATTCTATGTTTAATTCAAACCCTGGTGTTACGGACTGGGTGGGGGAAATGGGAGGGTTTGAGTATCATAAGCAAACAAATTCTCAGCAGCTTTCAATACCATTGACCATGATATTATTCAGCCTGCTCTAGTTGGGGTCACATGCCCTATGACAGAGAGGGTCTGTAGTTTAGGGTTCCTCCTGGATCCATAATAATAATAATAATAATAATAATAATAATAATAATAATAATAATTTATTTATACCCTGCCCATCTGGTTGGGTTTCCCCAGCCACTCTGGGCGGCTTCCAACAAAAGATTAAAATACATGAATCCACTGCTTTTACCTGAGGCACAGACAGCCTGGGCGACACAAAGTACATTCCATCAGTTTAGGCTGATGACCCAACTATAACACTATCTGGGTAAGGATTTCTGACAGCAGTAATCTGTGTTATGGTAACGTAATGACTGGATTACTGCAGGGTGCTTTACGTGAGGCTGCCTTTGAAGACTGTCCAGAAACTGCAGCTAGTACAGAATGCAACCACCCAACTGCCAAGTCTCTAGGCAAGCCAAATATAACACTGACCCTGCCACAGCTGCACTGGATCCATGCCTATTTTCAAGTCCAGTCCAAAGTGATGGTTTTGACCTATAAAACCTTGTAAAGCTCAGTATTCCAAAATGCATCTCCTGATATGAACCTACCGAGGCCCTTTAGTCTTCAGCCGAGGGAAGTGTGGAAGATGGCAAAAGAGAGAGAGGGCCTTTTCAGTTGCAGCTCCCCTCTTGCGCACCATAATTAACATCCTTCAGGTATCAGGTAAAATACAGTGGTACCTCGTGTTATGTACTTAATCCGTTCTGAAACTGCTCGTAACATGAGGCGTGCTTTCTCTAATGGCGCCTCCCTCTGCTGCCGCGCCGCCGGAGTGCAACTTCCGCTAGCATCCCGGGGCAAAGGTCGCAACAAGGGGCATCTAAATGGTATTGTATTGTTGTTTTTCGTTGTTTTACATTCCTCTAATTGTGCAAGTTCCCTGGAAAAGTCCCTGATGTTGGGAAAGATGGAGGGCACAAGGAGAAGGGGACGACAGAGGACGAGATGGTTGGATAGTTTTCTCGAAGCTACCAGCATGAGTTTGACCAAACTGCGGGAGGCAGTGGAAGACAGGAGTGGCTGGCGTGCTCTGGTCCATGGGGTCACGAAGAGTCGGACACGACTAAACAACAACAACAATTGTGCAAGTGACTTGGAGAGTCTGTATGCAGTAAGCGACTTCTAAATTGAATAAATAAACTACTTTGTAAACTGCTTTGAGGGTTGTTGTTGTTTACAATCAAGCAGTGCATAACTTCTGTGAAATAAATAAATGCCAACAACGGCAAACAACAACTTAGTAAATAGAAGGCAGCTCCATTCAGAGGAATTATTGAACCAACAAGCAAGCTAATGTCCTGCCTTAATTTGGAATCATTACACAATGGTGGCCCCTTTGATGAGGATGATCACCATTCCTACTAAACCATGACTGCCCATGATGGTGTTTATCTAGTTTATGCTGCTTTTAATAATAATTTTAATAATAATAATAACAATAACAAAAAGATAGGAGAGGGGTTGGAACTTGAACCCACCTTCCCCAGTTGCTAAGGCACAATTCAAGCTGTGGTTTTAACTTGAAGGCCTAAGAAACTTGAAGCCTGAACAGTCAGTCATCTGTTCCTTCATCTCTGCTTAGGGAAATCCAACACCACAAGGGCGGGCGAGCAAGTTGGTAAACATCAGAGTCCAGGCATGTGAATGTTACAGGTATAAATCGTGGAAAAAGACGCCCAGCTTCTAGTGTCTTGTCACACGCAGGTCTCTTTGCTCCGAGTCAGACACAGATCTTTTACTGCCTCATATTACATTTTCCCATAGCTTCAAATACGGGGTATCATTCACTAGACTATACTGAGTCTTCAGAAGGTAAGATGAGAAACAGTCCTGATTATAATCTCTCACTTTATGAGTGCAACATACAAATGGTGCATGCCAAAAAAAGGAGCACTCAAGGCTCCCCGCCCCAACTCTAAACCGTTTCCCCCCAAAGCTTAGTTGAACCTGAACCTCAGCCTGATTACCTTCTGGGCAATACAGTATCTTGTGGTGTGCATTTAACTGCCAGGAATGTTTACATCATGATTTGCATTTGCACTTCCTCCTCCACCACCAATATTTACTGTATTTACATCTCTTAAATAGATTGGAAAACAATGAAAAGATCTTCATAATAAGCGCCTGTGGAAATAAAAAGGCTGCATGAAGTGTCTTTAAACTCAGTGCCTGCTCCCAAGGAAGACATTGGTTTCCCTATCTGACTGCTCTGCTGTAGCCACAAACTAATCTTGAGCACTCAGGAGGCTACATTTTAGGCAACTCGTTGAAAACAAAAACCTTGAAGCCTGACAGTATGATATGGTTGGAAACACCACCCCAACTTGCTCAGTTTTATCTGATGCCATTCTCAAGCTAACTGTTTCCATTAATTACAATATTATATCTCAGTCGGGAAGTAAAGGTAGCATGCACAGCTGAACCCTTATTAGCAGGAACTGTAGATTAGGGAAGGATAGGTTTCCCACCCTGTTTTATTTCTAAGTATTAATTCTAATTAATGCAGCATTAATTGTAAGAGCAATTAAGTAAATGAAGTATTTGTGCAACTGTAAATAGAAGCAGCAACTTCATTTTGCATACCAGATGGAATATACACAACAGATAATCACCAATCACTGATGCTATATAACCTCAAAACATCCTCCATTCACATCAGAATGGGCTTGAAAGTCCTTGGAGACTTAACTGCCACAGAGTCTGCTGCCTATAGATTTGCTGAGGTGAAGAAACTTGTTATCCATGTGAAAGTGTATTCAACACTAAAACTTAAGTTCTGGGTTGCTGTAGGGCAGCGTTTTAAACCGATCAGGCACCAGTCACATTTTACGACTAGCAACCAGCCTTTTGGAAGGATGTGGAGATGCCCAGGTGCCAGGTTTGATACTTGATTTCTCCACCTGGCTCCACAGGTACCTTTTCATGTTGAGCAAACATTCTGTTTCGGCTGCCAAAACCAGGTTCCAGGTACCCTGTGCCTGAATAGCTTTCCTATCCCAGTTTTCTCCCACTGCTATAGGGAAGATCTAATACATAATTCATTATTTTTGCCCTTTTATAAGCTTTTACGCAAAGGAAGAAAGAATGCCACATTCAAGTGATGCATTACTCACCTTCTCCTTTGGATACGTATATATTCAGGAGAGTTGCCATGTCCTGCGCTTAAAAACATCTCAAGGCTCAAACACAGGGGTCCCTAAACCAAGGCCCGCCGGCCGGATAAGGCCTGAGGGACTTGTTTATCTGGCCCGTGGCGATCCCCGCCGCCTGCTGCCACCACCCGCTCTTACCGACGCTGTGCTGCACGGCTGCCCACTTCCGGGTCGGAGGAGCACCGGAAATAGCTTGTGCGCATGTGCAAGCGTTGTATGCATGTGCAAGCATTATTTCCGCTGCATGTCCGGGTCAGAGGAGGCCCATGCACATGCGCACAAGCTATTTCTGGTGCTCCTCCGACCCGGAAGTGCAGCGGAAATAGTGTGTGCGCACGCGTATAGGCATGCATTTCCCCCGCCCTCTGCGCGATCGGCGCTGGAGACACTGGTCTGAGGTGCGGTAAGTTTTCTGACCCCTGCTCTAACACCATGACCCCCCCTCCACCTGGTCACTAGCTTTATTTTAAGTAGAACTGGGGTGACAGGAACCAGGAAGAATGAAGAAAAGAATTAGCGGAATAATGAGTTCTTTTGTAAATCTGGTCATAAAATTAAGTACACACAGCTACATGTACAATAACCTGTGTTTTAAGCAAACTTTGCACACTCAAAGAAAAACATTGACATTTAACCCTATTGTTCTCAATCCACGATATACTTCACACTGAGGATCCATAGTTAGATGAATCAGAACTCCTTATGCTTCTAGTCAAATGATCTCAGGTCAGAGGGTTGACAGAGACCTCTGACATAACACTGAATTTGATGAACCAATCTTCCTCCAAGGATGACAGATTTCTTTAGCCATTTCAAACTCACATTCAATGCCAACATGTATCAAGTTTGAAGTGATCCATGTAACGATAAGGTTGTCGTAGGGAAGGTATTTACTATGACCAGGCATCTGCAAAGAACAGCTATGAGTAATGCTAATATAGTGGAGGCAAATCACTACTGCTTCCCTTCGTTTCTACAAACTTGGGCTACACATACCGAGACAAACCTGAAATGGGAACAATATTCATTTGTCATCTATTCGTTAAGCAAAAACAGAGAAGGCGCTCCAACAATCTATGGCTTAATTCAGCACCCAACGTGCAGGCACATATTTCCTTAATTCAAGAGAATGAAGATAAATACTCTGCTTTACCCAAGACCAAGGCTGTCCCTTAGAGTTAAATGAGTGGCATCAGTGGCCATGGCTGGTGTCCCTGCTGCCTCCCACATAGCAAGCAATATTCGCAACCTCTCCCCTTCCAAAGCAAGGCAGAGGGAGGTGGCAAAGGCTGCATATGTGGCAGGTATGCAACAACCCCTACCTACTCTAGCCACCGACTCCTTGGGAACTTCACCTGAGGAATATTTTTAATTTCAGCACAATTTTAGCTTTGTTTTAAATGCAATTTAATTGTGCACATTGCTTAGAGAGCTCTTCAATTAAGCGTTTTATAAAACTTTCTCCATAAATAATTTCCTAGGTTGTTTAAGTTTTTGAATTTTTAAAAAGAACCGACATGTTCATTATTCACAAATACTATCAGTCACAGGAGCTACATCAGAAGTATCCTACACAAGAAACAACTGCAAGGATATAGAATGTGAATGATTTTGTCGTTGCAGAAAAGGTATGTGAACAATTCCTCAGAACTGCAAAACCATTTTAGTTCAAGTTCTTGGTCAAGAAAAAACAATAGCCCGAATGCACTCAGATTTATTCAAATATAAGTTGACTGGCGAGCTGGGTTCTCAAGGATATTCCTGTACTAATCACAGGATTCTTAGTCTGATGGAGGGATAAATATAAGGTTCCATACAGACAAACCTGCAAAAAGAAGCGGGGAGGGGGGCCTGTCTGCTCCAAGGTTATCTCTCCTTCCTATCACTGCCCCTTTTCAATAATATAATATAATATAATATAATATAATATAATATAATATAAAACATAATACTGATTGCTGCTACCGCTTCACAACTCTTCTCATGCTGCAGAGAGGGCTGTCTACTTTGTCTCCCACTGTGAACAAAGCATTTTTATCCAGTCAAATTTTGGGGGGAGCTTTATTCATTTAAATCAGCATTTTGAAATCTGAAGGACGGGATGAGGAAATGTGAGAGGGAATAGATGGCTTCCTAACTGCTTATTGTGATGGACAATCTGCACTGTGCAGTCTCTTCAGCCCCAAACAGGAAGAACAGTTTCCCACTCCAGCTACATCTGACAAAAAAACTGTAGGTCAGTCCAAAATGCAGGAAGAGTGTTTCCACAGCAAGCTCACCATTGAAAGAATATCTGGGTGTATCCTGAAGGACATCTAATACATAGTGAAACACAACTTTTAAAAAGTAGAAGCAAGTTTTTAAAATTAGACGATTAAGTGTAAGTTAATTTACACATTCAGAAGGTTCCAGGAAGGTACTTTCAGGAGACTGCAGAAAGAGGACAATCTTCTTGAGTATAAAGTAATTTAGTTTAATGAGCAAAAGCTATTACTTGTTGTAAATAAAATACAGTCACATTTGGGGGGGGGTATTCAGGATGGGAAAATTGAATATTCCAGTAACACACCAGAGCTAAAATAGCTTCAGAAAAGTTGGGAGATTCTTTACTATGGTAAACAATATTTCAAGTTCAACTGGGTGCTATTAACGCGAGTTACCCATGTTGGTTCTTTGCATTAAAAATGAAAACCATACAATGTGTCCAATGGAAAGATAAATCATCTAGGTTTTTCATCTAGCATAGAGAAGAGAGGACAAACATGTCTGCGAAGCTCTCCACTCCAAGTCACATAAAAAAGGCAGTAGAGAGGAACCCAAGATGGCTCAGAACACCTTGCTCATTTCCCCAGGAAATGAACAACTCACCCACCCAACACAACTCTCTTAAGGCCACCTGCTACTTCTCAACACAGACTTGCAAAACATTTGATGTTTTCTAAAGGGCACCCATGACGACATGTGAAGGTAGGTCCAACAAGTCCTAAGCCTAGCTAGATGGCATTTAGGATGCCTCAATCTGTTTCACTACATCTCCTCTCCTGATAAGCCTTTTGTAAACCAGACTAAGTTCCAAACCATTCTATCACTGGGAATCACAGTCCAGGTTCTGACCCATAATTTTTGTTGCGGGGGGTGGGGGTGGGGGAGCTCGGTTTATGCATGCAGAAGGTCCTAGGTTCAAACCTCAATATCACCAATTAAAAAGCATCAGTTAACAAACAATCTAATCCAATAGAAGGTAGTTTCCTATGGCACTGACCACAATATTATCAAGCTCTATGACACACCTGGAATTTTGCTACTGTCATCTCCTAGCCATCTGCAGTTGCTCCATATCTATTACATGATCAACCATCTCTACCTTCCCCAACTCTAGACCGACGCACTGATTTCCTCAGCTAATCTCCACAAAGGCACTTCATGTATTTACCCCTCACTAGGCCAATGAACTCCACCCCATCTGTTTCAGTAGCTCAGAAAGGCACATGAAAGAGCAAGTAGCAAGCATTCTGAGCACCAGGAAACCTCAATAGCCATAGCCAGACGCAAGGTGCTAAAGACAGTCAACCTGAAATCAGCCTGCAATCCATGCTCTGCCCACCCACATTTTGAATGAGTTGTTCCTCAATGTAAGCAGTTTTCCTCCCACAAGCCTTTCTGCGGCTTTGAAAAACAAGCACAATTACATATTCATTGTGTTTAATGAACGAGCCTCGAGGCCGTTTTTCTTCTGTATTCAAGAACAAGGTTCCTTCAACTGCCTTTCCGCCACCACCCTCTTAGTAGTACTGTAAAACTGGTGCACTTTGTGGTGCTACAAGCACCACATCATCTGTGTAATCCCAAAAGACCTCCACAAGTTTGATCACCGAGAGCAATAGCCTCTGGCCAGGATGCCGAGCAAATTCCTTGCCCTCAATTCCCCATGAAATGAAGAGAATATGGGCAGGGGAATCTCATGCCACACTGAGCATGCAGAAAATGCAGAAGATTATGTCAGCTCAAAACTTCAGCACATTGTGAAAGGTGTGGAAGGGATCTCCCCAGCTTTGGAAAAGCAGAAGCGGCAAAACAGATATAATAGATTGCCAAGAATATCCAAGAGAGTTTGTGGTTGCCAGCTCCCTATGCTTTTAAAAGACAAAAATTCAGCTGGTGAAACTTTTTCCATATTGTATCTCCAGAAATCTTCAGCTGTTGTATTTCTCCTTTTCAAAAAGAATAGAAGTCTGTCTGGAATAGAAGCTTCTCATCCCTATTTAGGGTGCTTTCAAGTTGCTTTCAACAATATGGCTCTCATTCCTGAGGGTATCCGAAAAGATGACTGTGCACCGCAGAAGCATTAATGGACTAGGACACAGCCATTCTTTGCTCCAAGGAATATTGCATCACACACTCTTACAGATTAGAAAGCAGTGATAACTTTTCTTATGAGAGGGCTTGCAAAAAAAAAAAAATCCCCTTTGAACTTTGAGAAGAAAAAAAATCCACAGCTACTGGGTTCAAAAAATTTCCATCACATGATATGCTTCTTAGACTTAACAGTAATCTCTTAGACCAACTATGCCCAAAGGTTTACTAAGTCCACAAACACAATTTTGCCTTTGTTTTGGGCTTTGCTGGTAGTTTCAAACTCTGCCCTTGGAAATAAACCCTCTCTCACAAAAAAAAGATGCAGCACATGTTCCATGTTTCTGTGTAAGCACAAAATGGTGACTACAGAACTGGTAGAAATGTAATGTATTTAATATCTCAGCTTTCTTTTTTAAGAAGTATTTTAGCCCTTATGGTTACAAATATATGTTTAAAACTTGTGCAGGCAAAATGACTATGACCGCAAAAAACAACAACACACCTATGAAAACACCACTATTAAAGAGACACACAAAAATAAGAGACCCTGAAAATAAATATAATGCAAAGCAAAACTAGGCCCCTAAAACCTCCATCTATATGTTACACGAAAGATCCAGAATTTGATCTACCAACTTCTTTTTAGTGAAATGCAGTAATGGGGTTGCCAATTTGATTAGACATAGTGCTGGGTGAAAGGTGTTCAATACTTCCCTTTCCTAACATAGTTTTCAGAGTCAAAGGTCACACACCTCAGCTAATGTTCTGCCCTGAGGCCCAAGGACAAGCATCCACATAGCTACTCTCTGTGAATAAGGACACCTGACACCACACAGATCCCTATATTTGAGACCTCATTTCATTAGTTTTTAAACTGGTGATAAACAGCAGGAGCCCCCTCAAAGGAAGGAGAGAGAGACTCCTGCTGTTTCTTAATGTCAGCCAAACACAACAAGTGCCTAGTAAGCTAAGCCAACATTTGTGGACATCTTTAAAAATATAGCAGTATTTACCCCCGCAAGACAAATGACAGCATGAGGATGATTTTGATTGGGGTCAAAAAATGAGCAGAAAGGGGTGGAAACGCCCTCTTCCAGCACCCTAGTTCTTACCAAACATGGTTTTTTTATTTTAAAAACAAGCATCAGATAATCAGCATGGTTGTTTTGTGTATTATTCTTTATTTCTTATTTAGTTTTTGTCTTACTGAAAAAGGAATCAGTCTCAAATACTCTGAAAGGGTTCAGGACAACCCAGTCAGATGGGTGGCATAAATAATAAGTGTGTTGTTGTTGTTGTTGTTGTTGTTGTTGTTGTTGTTGTCTGGCCCTCATCCAGCCCACCAGTAAGTGCAGGCACACTGGCCCAGGGCTTGCATGGCTTCTCTCAATTCAGATATTCCAGAGAAATAGAGCTCAGTATCATCAGCACTCTAGTGACACATCTCCCTGAATCTCATAATGGCCACTCCCACCAATTTCATGCAGATTGGCACCACCATAAAACCATGGCTAGGCTATGTTCAGGTGAAGAATAAATGGAAGTAGGGTGTAGCATAAAAAGGCCACCCACTGAAGCCTTAATACACACAACAAACACCCTAAACAAACAAACAAACAAACAAACAGAACATGTTAATGGGCTTTCACACTAGCAGCTTCTGAAGATGTAAAAAAACCATTATGCTTGGCTGTTAAATAAAGTATGGGCTGGTATTTAGATGAGATCCTGTGGACAGTGCAAAAACTTCCAAGCACCAGAAGCACACAATTCCACAATAAACTCATGTCTGGAAGTTTCCTAAGCAAGCAGCTCTTTTCCTGCCTTCCTGCTAAAGCAGAAAGCTGGGCAGGGCTGCCACCTCAGCCTTGTGCCAGAAGGCAAAGACAACCATGGGAGCTCCATGGGAGGGTTAGAGAAGGCGAAAGTCCTGCCAAATGATCGAGATACCTGCTGTATTTCCAGCAGCTGCACGCTGGGACTTGGCACCACTGTATCAATCTGTACACCTGCCTTTAAAAGTTCTTTCCCACTAAAAAGGGCCCATAATCCTTAAGACGGAGGAAAGACAGAGGAAATGTAGAGGCATGCAGACAAGCAGACACAGTCCTAGGTTTTCCTCTCAGAAGCAGAAAAGAAAAAAGATGACACCAAAACAGAAAAAAATAGAGGGGGGATTTCTAAGGTACACTGAATATTATTTATTTAGCCCATATGCATGGCTTTAATCCCCTTCCCCTACAGAATCTAGAGTTCACACCCTGTGGATCGAAACATTCTAAGCCAGAGGTGGGGGAATCTGACCTGCCCCACCCAACACGGGTCATTTTGACAGTACGCCCACCTGTCAATCATGTAGTGCCACAATCTATTAGGTGATGCCAGATTACATATTTTTTTTCAGATGCAGGCACAGCTCAAACCACACCTTTGCATAACCTGCTTGAATTTGAGCTGGTGATAAAAAGGAATATTTGTGCTTACAGCAAACCCCACTGTGGGAAGGGATCAGCTTCCCTATGGAGTTCCTGAGCAGGACTCCTGTGGCACAGCAAATCCCTCCAGAGCTTACTGCAAGTCTCATTGGCACTGACAGCAATCTTCACTTGCCAAGGAACAATCAGGAGCACATTTTGAGAGTCCCAATCGTTATCTTACAATCATCCCCAAACCCGGCATTACATGTGACAGGCATGGAGCAGGCAGCGAGGTTTGGAGACAACAATTCCTCTTCTTTGTGAATTAGGAGGACATAAGGCCCCCATCCACAGGGACACTGGGGCAGGGCATATGCGCCCCCTACACAATTTGAGTCCTCATTTTTCTCTTGACACGAGAAGAGAGCTAAAGATATTGGGCATTATTATATATCAGTAGACATGGAATGTCCTGAAGTGATCCTGGAAAACCTACTAAGTTATATTAGCAACATACCAACTCAGTAATTTTTAGGTCTGCTGAAAAACTTTCCTCTTACAGTACATTTTGGAAGCCTCAAATCCTTTCAGAACTTGAAACTCAGGTTATGCTCTTTTTGGCTTGAGGCAGAGCAGGGAGAAAGTGTGACATTCTACTCCAGTTATTGCATTAGTAATTCAATACAGACAACAGGCCAGAAACCTAATGTGGTTACGGCTCATGAGTTCCCAAACCTAGGGGAAAATAGGTAGCAGAGAACAGAAGACCCACTCTATCTTGTCTCACTCAATCCACCTTGCACATCTTTCCCATCCCTCTCACATCTACACACCCCGCCATAGGAAACCACATACGCAGTGGCAGAAAGGAAGATAAAGGGGGTTGGGGGTGCCTACCTGCAAGGAAGGAATGTCAACTTTTTTCTAAATTAAGCTGAATTAAGATGAAAGCTAACAAAACTTTTTTTCCTCTTAAGGGGCTCACTATGGCAAGGTAAGTGAAGAAAAACCAACCACATGGTTTTAAAAACAGCTGAGAAACTTTCCACTATGTATATGAATTGCAAAATTTATGCTCATAGTTTGCTGTTATCAGAAGTCACTAGCTGACTAGCATTATCAGAAAGGTCTACAGTGCATATTTTACTATCATATTTAATTTTACTTAAGCAGCAGCTAAGTTTGACTTTTCTTGGTAAGTGACTACAATTTGTTTATTTAACAAAATTTGTATACTGCTTAACTGTAATGAAAACCTCTAAGCAGTTTACATAGAACATAAAACGTGCATTAGAAATGTCAGGAAAACCAATGTTAAAAGCAAGTAATAAAAAGCATAATGATTAAGCTTTAGTGCTAAAAGTATAACCTAAAATTACAGATTAAAACACACATCAGTTCCACACATCTGGAGTACATTGAGGCGTATACTAAATCCACAAATCAGGTAGAACAACTACTCATATGCAATGCTGCCCAAGGCAGCTACTACAGTAGTAATGTCTAACTCAGTTACTGCATAAACCAAGAGAGCAGTAGAAATGTATTATGCAGTTCTATCAGAGATAAGGCAGAGAAATCATTCAGGTCCTTTGAGCATCTCAACAAGTTAGGAAAGAGCTCACCAATGAGTTGCCTTGAAGATACTTATCTGTGTGGTGTAGTATATAATACAGTTGTACCTTGGTTCTCAAACAGAATGCATTCCGGGAGTTCACCGGATGTTCGGCTTCTGAAAATCGTTCAAAAACCGGAACACTCACTTCCGGGTTTCGATCGTTCAGGAGCCAATTTGTTTGGGAGCCAAGGCATTTGAGATTCAAGGTACAACTGTATCCCCATTTGTACTGAAGAATAATGGAAAACTCACTTTGAAGTTTGAAGCCAAGAACAAACCCTGGCTGCAGCTTGTCATTACTTTGATGCAACCCAGAGTATGGAACACATACAATGCTAAGAACAAACCATGGCTTAGTGCAGCAGCAGGAGGACTGAGGGAGGAGTAAAGGGCTGTGACTTTCTTACTGTTCACTTGCTCCTTCATAGAATCATAGAATCATAGAGTTGGAAGAGACCACAAGGGCCATCGAGTCCAACCCCCTGCCATGCTAAATCATAGTTTAGCTTAGCATTGTGTGCCAACCAGGCCATTGCTATATGTAATAAAATTAAACTTAAAGAGAAGTCCACAAATATCTAACTGTAATAGATCTGCAAGGAACTTTTCAGACGGGCTGGGCCGATTGCAAATTTCAGTGAAGCCTCCGGGACTCCTCCTATCCAAAATACAGCCTCAGGGCTACAACTTGTAGAAGACTGTTCAAGCCAAGTGTGTGTGAAAACAATGCTGTCATTTTCTGCCCAGAGGCAATGTTCAGTTTAAATCCATTCTCAGATCTCTTCAAAAATTCTAAATCACAGTTCAAGAGGAGTGAACTGCTAGAATAATGTTTAAATTTAAAAGGCTCTGTTTCATTTAATATTTATTTTCCCTAGTGCAGCCAGATCAGGGTAAAAGTCTGGCAATTTAAGTTCAGATAAGCTACAGCAAAGGAAGAAAAGGCAAATAAGACATGTGCAGCACAATCCTATGTTCTTCTGTGGTGCAATGGGTCAGTGTGTCTGGCTCTTAACCAGAAGATTGGTTCAAGCCCCCCCAGGGATGGCTGTGGGCAGGATTCCTGCACTGCAGGGGGTTGGACTAGATGATCCTCGGGTCCCTTCTAGCTCTACAATTCTATGGTTCTATGTATGTTTACTCTGAAGTATGGTAAATTCTGTTTTTGAAATAAAATTAATTTTCCAGGTAAGTTTACAAAGGTATAGTCTGCATTTAGCCAGGAGCAAGTCCTAGTGAGTTCAATGTAATCCTCTACATGTCCACTGAGAAGAAAATCTGTGATCATGCCCAGAATGATTCTTATTGATTACCATTAAAAAAAAATTCAAAGCTGTGGTGTTGCATTATGGACCCCACTTTTCCCTTCTAGGACACAGGACTGGTAAAAAGGGCAAGTCATTGACAGATTCATATATGGGCCCAAGAAAGAAAATAAGAACCAGACCATGCTTGGGAAAAAACCTAAACCATTTTTGTCTGCTCAGGGTCAGTTCTCACTTTTTTAAAAAAAGATAAATTCTTACAAGGCGCATTATGATCTAAAAGCAATTTATTGTGTCATGCCAGAAGTACATTTATTAGAAGTACACATACATTTATTACATCTGTCTCTGAGCAAAAAGAAACCTTGTGAGCAAAAAGTCCTGCCATACACATATATTCTTTTCTTGGAATCAGCTGGAGGTCTTGCAATTCCCATCTATCTTCAGACTGATTGATGTACATGTACCCTATTTCTTAAACTAAATAACTTGAGAAGCAAATCCTGAGCAGGGAAGAGGAGCTCTTTCAAAACATCCAAGTAGACTGAATATTTTGTCACTGCAGATGGGGGGGGGGGGACAGGAAGTGCGGTTAGTCAGCATATCTGAAGTATCTGCATTCTTTACTAAGACCTTAAGTGTAAATGTCTTGGAAGCCACAACCAAATAGTACTTTCCTGCAGAATACCAGCTTTCTGATTTTGGCATACAAACTGTCAGGGAACTGACATCAAAGATCAACGGAGAGGGAAGTCGCTCCGAGGATGCAGGGGAGGGAACCAGCAAGGAGAGAGGGAGAGCTTCGGCTGGGGAAGGAAACCAAGGTGACACCAGGAAGAAAGGGGAGGCTGAGAGTACTTCGGAGGGAAGGCTCCGAGACTCTGCCAGTGAGACCAGTGGGGAGAGCGCAGGACCTCCGCTTGGCACGCCTACTCTGCGCAGAAGGCTTCCGCGCAGAGAAGCTAGGCGGAGACTGGCTGTCAAGGAATTTTTATGTTGGAAGAAGTTCAGGAAACGCCCACTGACGGATTCTGGCAGTGATTAAGACAGTCGCGTTTGCAAGGCGCTGTCAAACCAGGGAAAGTTTGAGCTATATAACCTGCTTGGAGCAGTTTGGAGTTTTACGCATGAGCAACACCATTTCCCATTACACAAACTATAGGGGGTATTTTTAGGAGGGGGAGGGCACGGGTGGTAGATGAAACCAAACAGGATACTGATTTGATGGCCTTTGTTCTCTTTCTAGATCAATTAATCAGACTCGCAGAAGCAAAGAGGAAGTAGAATGTCTCGGGGGGGGGGGTGAAAAGAGAGAACAGTTAGTTATTACTATTAGGAAGGACATTACCAGCATAAATGCTCACCAAAAAATAGCACTCCCACTAACCCGGGGGGGGGACGACCATCATCCAGTCAAGTCAGCCAGTCAAGGTTTCATCACATGGCTGCCTTGTATGAATACATGCAAATGTATTGAACAGGTAACAACACTGCACAAATAAAATAAGAACACCTGTGTTTTTAATGAGTTTCATCAAAGATGCAAGTAGTACAATAAATGCTAGGGAGAAAACAATGGACCAAACAAAGAAATAAACCAAAAACGAAACACAGACAACTCAGTTGGATAATACAGGTGTTTGACCTACAGGAAAACAGAGCTTTGCCTCTGTTAGTGACCTACCCAGTCAGTAAAAATGCACTGTGTAACAGTTCAATAAAACACTAATTTCTATCAACACCTACTGCTCCCAAGCATCTTCATGAACGTACTCATACAAACCCAACCCATCAATACAGACTTATTCATTTATATTTAGTCACTATATAGATTTTCTTTTCCTTCAGAAAACTTCATATTTTAAAAAAAAGAAACCATAAATAGCAAAAGTAGATCACGATCCACTAGAAATAAGAATTCCAAAATCCACAGCTGGGCAAAGCTTTCATGGGTCTACCTTCATATGTTATAGCTTCTCAGCTCCAGGCTGAGAAGAATAATTAAGAATATTTCTTACCCCTGGAGACCTATTTATTTATTTATTTGCATCTTTGTTACATTTGTATCCTGCCTATCAACCAAAAGGTGTTCAAGGGAGTTAAAGCATCAGCAATAACAAGAACACAAGTTAAAGAACAATTTCAACACAGCAGTCCAGAAGGAAGTGAGGAAAGGGAAAACAAAAGGTTAGGTGTTAGCAGCAACAAAGAATTATCTTTCAGCATCCTGACTGGTGCTGGTGTTAGGGATTGTGTCCAGGTATGGCAAGCATGACTGGCAGACTGTGCAGTAATGTAAAGTGGCACTGGACTCTAGTGGGCATGTTGCAGTTCTTGCATTATGATGTTTAACTTTGTAATTTTAGGCGGAGGAGTGGGCAAGATGGTGCTGGCTGAGCACAGGATACCAAATAGCTGGTACAGTGGTACCTCTGGTTACGCACGCTTCTGTTTACGTACGCTTTGGGTTATGAGCTCCACTAACCCGGAAGTAGTTGCTCCCGGTTGCGAACTTTGCCCCGGGATGCGAGTGGAAGTCGCACACCGGAGGCGCACTTTCACTAATGGCACCTCAGGATAAGAACCGTTTCAACTTAAGAACGGACCTCCGGAACGAATTAAGTTCATAACCAGAGGTACCACTGTACTAATGTAACCAGGGGCACAACAATTCCCATTTTAGCTGGACTGTAGCTCTAGAAGGCAGATTCTAAATCCCTTGAAATACATGTGCGCTGCATCAAAGTATTACACCTGAGAAACAAAGTCAATCCTAAGGAGAAGCTTTTCAAGTGCCCTTTTAATATACTGTATCTTGCATAAAAATTGATTCTTTGAAGAGGACAGGATGCAGAGGGCTAGGGCAGTTTGAAAGTGTGTTTGTCACTGAAGGTACTTTCTATCACCTTTGGTGGACGTGCCCAAGGATTAAGGCCTTCTGGGAAACGATATATAATGAAATTAAGAAGGTGCTTAAGTGTACCTTTCACAAAAAACCAGAGGCTTTTCTCCTGGGCATAGTGGGCCAATGGGTGTCAAAGAAAGATAGGACTTTCTTTATGTATGCTACAACAGCAGCAAGAGTGTTACTAGCAAAGTATTGGAAGACTCAAGAACTACCCACACTGGAAGAGTGGCAGACGAAGGTGATTGACTACATGGGACTAGCAGAAATGACGAGCAGAATCCGTGACCAAGGGAAAGAGACGGTGGAGGAAGATTGGAAGAAATTTAAACTTTATCTTAAAAATTCTTGTAAAATCATTGAGTGTTAAAATGTCATGGGTAAAGCATAGCAGATTTGCAGCGATAAAGGATTGGATATGAGGAAAGAAAAGGGTTAAAGAAAGGAATTAATAAGTAACTAAGACCAGGGGTTGCTGGAAAAATTTAAAACAAGGATGCAGAAAAGGGAGGCATGGGGAAGTCGTTGAAATTGGGTATATGAAAAAATTTTATGAAATTATACATGTTTATATGTTTGTTTGTTAGTGTTTGTTGTTTGTATTGTCTTATATTATATGTTGAAAAACCAATAAAAATTTTATAAAAAAAAAAGAAAGTGTGTTTGTCACCTACTGTAAATATTTCAGTATCCTCAAAGTATAAGAACTCTTTCAGAGCAATAGGCCACCAGCAGTACCTTTATCTCTCCCCCTCCCTTTTTCTTTTTCTAAAAGCAAAGCAGCTAAAGGTATGCAGTCTATTTTAAACATTTATATATACTATAGAGGCAAACTATTGGTTGCCACTTACTTATTTTACTGCCTTTACATACTGCCTTTCTGCTGAGGAACCCAAGGTGGTTTACAATTAAAATGTTAAACAAACAAATGGTACAAAACATTTTGAGGCTGACTTCAGGAGCTGATATCCAGGCCTGAGCTTCTTTTCTGCCTTCCCTTATGGCAGAGAAACCTGGGCTTCCATGCTTCTGTTACTTATACAGTGGTACCTCGGATTACATACGCTTCAAGTTACATACGCTTCAGGTTACAGACGCTGCTAACCCAGAAATAGTGCTTCAGGTTAAGAACTTTGCTTCAGGATGAGAACAGAAATTGTGCAGCAGCGGCACAGCAACAGCGGGAGGCCCCATTAGCTAAAGTGGTGCTTCAGGTTAAGAACAGTTTCAGGTTAAGAATGGACCTCCGGAACGAATTAAGTACGTAACCAGAGGTACCACTGTACATCCTACTGACTTCATATATTACTATATGAGGACAGAGATTGCTTTGCATCAGCAACATCATGCCAGAAGTAAAAGTAAACATGCACACTCAAACAGCATGCTTAAAATCACCACCCATTTTGATTCTTGCACCCTGTACTTATAAAAATGCTTTTCCATCCTTCTCAAGGATAAGCAAGGGGAAATAGATTCACATTTAAAGGCAGACCTACCTAATTCACACATTCTGAAACCATACAGAAACTTAAACAGTCATTCTTTGAAATTTCCACTCCTTCTCCAAATCTTGCAATGCAGTTCTCCAGCCAAGTAATGCATACAAAAATATAGTGAGGTAAAGTGTGCATAAAAATGCATATAATTATTTTAAAAATAAATTTTTAAAATGGCATTATAATGGGAGGGCAATTGCTTTGCAAACATGTGAATATTATGACAAATTTGCATGGAAAAGCTGGTGAAATTTCATGGCTTTTTTTTTAAGGAAACTGATGTGAAAGTGTGTATAACTGAACTTAAGATTGGAAAAATGAGAAACTGAGAGAAACCAAACTGGACAGATTCAGCTATCCTTAATACTAAAATAAAGTTCAACTGACACTGTGTGCTTTGTCAGAAGCATTTTAAAAGTCTTAGTACCTTGCAAAAGACTTTTGAGTAACCTTAACAGTTATGGAACAAAAGAAGTCCTAAGAAACAGGAAACACAGAGTAGGAAAAAAATCAACGGTTCAGTGCTATCCCTAGGGATTGAAATTGGTGCCTGTGCCTATATATGTTTTAGAAACGTGCATGAACACACATACAGCACATGGATACAGACTTGCTGACTGGCTAAGTCTCTTGCACTTCCTAGGTTTCATATCTGAGGCAGGCTGCTCTGCTTCCCAATTAGTGGACCAAAGTATTATATATATTATCAGGAGTAGGCAACTCTGCCGGATATTCTTACAAATCACAAAGATAGTCCTTCTCAACTAGTTGTTTTACTGGTCTGGCTTAATTTACAGGAGCATGCATTTTCTTCATCACAGTATCAGCCACATAAAAGTATACAAGAAAGCCTTTCTCACACATTTACTACCACATTACTTATATTTACAAAGAATTCAAGCTAGGCTACTGGGGAAAGGTCATTAAAATGCATTTACAGCAGCAATAACATGCTATTTTTGGCAAGTGTGCACAGTTCTTCCAGCGCAATTAATTTTTCCCAAGTTTACATTTGTACAGAGAACTATCCCTATACAGACACGTCTGAATGTGAAGCAGTCACTGAAGGGTAGAGATAACTCAATCAGACAGAAGGTCCGAAATTATTTCCTTTAGTATTGCTAATGACTCACTTCAGTCTTCTTATATTTTTAAAGTTATTTCCAGCACAACCCGTCTTTGCTATTTAAGGGAAATTAGCTAGTTTTATTTGTTTCTTTGCTTGTTTGTTTATTATTAAACAGATCACTTTACTATATCTACAGTTCAGCAATTGTCACAACAAGATGCACTGTTATGATTACATTAACACCTCTAAACCACAAACCATTCAAGTTATTTCTAATCCTCCAAGGATGTGATTATCTCATTCAAAACCTTGTTACCTGGAGTTCTTCATTTTAAGTCACTGGTAATAGCATAAGATTACACAAAGATTACTTATTCTGTAATTTTTTTAAAGAATGCTGAACAGATGTTCAAGCTGTTCTGTGATTATTTCCTACTAATGATCCAATTCTGGGGGAAAAATAGCAAAATGCTATTTGTAGCACTGTACTGAATGATTAAGCATCTTGAAAAAGGAAGAGAGGAAGATGTTTTGAGTAAAACAACAACTTAAAATCTCCTCTTCTTTTTCCAAAATAGACTACTATAAATTGGTTCAGGCTCAAGCAGAAAACCTCACCCTCAGTCCGCTCAACAGATTTTTGTTGTCCAGATATTCCAGCCCTAATGGCACCTTGTGTTTCAAAACGTGGTTTGCTACAATCCAGCCAGGAGAGGATTAGATGTATCACTGGCATAGCTGAAGAACTGCTTCAGTAAAAAGCATAAATCTTCTTTAATATCAGTGTTATTAATATTGGTGGCTGGTACTTTTATAAAATAATTAAAATTGTGTATCAGTTACATAGATATAGTTTAAAATCTCAAATGCTTCACAACACACAGCTGGGGGAGGTGGGCTTTCGGGGGGGCACACAGCACAAACCCCTAAATCCAAGACTGCAGACTACTGAGAAAGGGGACACACATTGTTTTTATTATTTCACAATGCAGTAAAATACAGCTACAGGATACATTTGTTCATAGAAAGCAATCAGTAAGAATATCCCTTAACAAACGTTTTGAAACTAAACCAAAGTTCAAATTGCAACCAAAGTGTCCTGCACCTCTGTACTTTCAATTACTATTAAAAACCACAACAGCTAATTCCTTTCCATTCCAGCTGTGACCAAGCAAGCAGCTGCAGCACAAAATGAATCTGTCCTACCTAATTAAATTAAGAATTTGACATTAAATGGGAGTTCCAGAAATGACACAACCTGAACAGCACAGCTGAGGTTCCCCCTCTGCTTTCAGCATGCCACCACTCCAAGTAAACCACTCTCTGCTGTTCATAGGCGCCGACTCCATGGGGCTTGAGGGGGCCCGAGCCCCCTCAAAAATTCGTTTGGGGGGGCTCCGCCCCCCCAATAATCTCCGGCGCCCCTCCAGCAGAGCGCCATCGCCGCCCCTCCCCCAGCCCAAAATGCACAGGGGGGGCGGGCTGCATGCCTCCTGCCCTCCCTCCCGAGCAAAAGCTCCACCCAATTTCCTTTGGAGCTGATTAATAGGCGCAGCACGCTCTCCCCTATTCGCTCACGAGGAGGCGGCGCCACTTTATTTGCATATTCATGAGCTTATTTATTATTCATGAGCTTTCCCGGGCCCCCCCAATATTTTTTATAAGTCCGCGTCGCTGCTGCTGTTAGCAACTTAACATGGATTTTTCCACCTGAAACTGCTGAGATAAACAGCTTTGCCACATCTCAAGCCTTTCAAGTATTTGAAGTCGTGTTACATTTTCACAGCGATTGCTAAAATAATCCATTCCTTAGTAACCAGATTTTGACAGATTCCTTGTGCTGCCAAACACAGAATAGTGTTAAGAAACTCACACCACAGGCTACAAAGGTTTACCAAGAACAGAAGGCTAAAGTAAGAGCAGTTTTCTGCTGCTGGCTTTGTTTCAAGCCCACTGATCCTGAATCCTTTCGGATATGTCCAAAAACAGCTAATGCTTACTGGAGTGTACTCCAGAGCCTTATTTCATAGGCGGGGTGGGTTTTCCATGCAGAGGACTATGCTTCACAGAGTGTTTCATGCTTTGTTTATTCGATCAAACAAGTTCACTTGCCCGCTGTACATCATATGCACGCTCAGCTATCGAGATTAAACACACTTGCAGGGCTTGCTGGGGCTCAGTGAACATGGGCTTAGATGCCTTACGTTCAGCATCAGTTTCTGTGGCACTCAGCAGCGAGGCTCCAAGCTAGGACAGCAGGGCTGAAGCATAACACCAAGCGGATTACACAAATAGCCCCCTCCCCATGAACTGGCAGTGAAGGAGGAGTGTTGTCCATCTCTTATATATCCCGCCCCCCCCCCACATCTGCCATCCACTGTGCATCAGCAACACCACATAGCATCTGGGGAAACAAAACAATGTCTAGCACAGTAAATAATACACTGCCAGGAGTCAGGAAGTGGATGGCACGAAGCCTTTAATTACAAAGAGCATCATAAAGGCAGGGAGTAGCCATCTGCAGACTAGGATCTGTGCAGAGATGGATAATCTCCTTTTGCACATTCCTCTGTATGTGACGAACTTAGAAAAAGAGTCTGTCACCATCTCTGCTGCTGTCATATTGCATACTTGGGAACGTTGCAAGTTTTCTTTGAGATCCATCCAAGCTGGAAGCAGCTCCTGTATCTTACGGCACTGATAGCTTTCTCCCTTGCCCTGAAACAGTGGCATGCCTGAGAGGGCTAAGCACACAGCCCTCAGCTCTACTGCTCCCATGTAACAAGCCAAGCTATTATGCCTGGCAATCCTGCAGGCTCAGCCAAGATAGGAGGGGGAATTCAGTCCTAGATACATATTAGGCCAGAGGCAAACACAAGCTCCAAGGGAACTGACTAAGCTGTGGGTCAAGGATTAACCAAAGCACATGTCCTCCTGACAAGCTGTGACTAACGTCTGCAGAAAGCAAGCCCCACCCCCCCAACAATTGTAGGGCTACACAACCAGTCCCTAACCCCAACAACACACACGCAAAAACACAAAAGCCATGCTTGTTGGCCAAAGTTTAAGAAGTCCATTGAATCCCCTCCTCACTTCACCCTGGGGGTGTTTTCTTCCAGAACAGTGCACCCTCCCACATCCTTACATCCCAGGAGAAAATGAGGAGCAGGCAGCTGGAGGATCAACCCCCCTGTTAATGAATGGGGGCTCCTCTCCTAAAGCCAAACATGAACGAATCAACTTTAGGATCTGTCTCTATCTGTTAACTTCAAGCACAAAGCATACAGGGCCCCAGGCGTGCTAGCACCTGCCTGCCCCTCCCTCTGCACCCTTTCCACCCCTCCCACATGCAAACTACTCCTACCCCTCAAGCACACTCACTAATCCTCCTGATTCCCCCCCATCCCCCCCTTACTTCTCACACAGACTAGACCCCCTTTAGCTTCTTTCCCTTTGCAGGGGGTCTTCCTCCAGCCACCAAACTCCTCTTTACCTCCTCCCTGCCAGCTGACACACAAGACTCCTCTCCCGACAACGAACACACACACACACTCCTGGCAGATGTCTTCCCATCCCACCAACAGCCCCCAGAGGCTTTCCTGCTTCCAAAAATTAGGGGGGGGGGAGGGAGAAAGATGTAATTTTCCAAGGGAAAGCAACCTCACCCTCACCCCAAGAGCTAAACACAATCTTTTCCAACCATCCTTTCCCGAGATCCCTTTGCATCTCAAAGGAAACACAGTCGTAGTAACAGATATATTACTATTTTATGCCATAGATGGGTGGGAAAGAACACAGGAGATTAACACATATCCTCCCTTGCACGCCCAACGCTCCCCATCACTTTAGGGGTCTCTCTCATGGGGCACGTCGGGGTCTCACTCCAGAGTCACTTCCCAGGGGAAACCCTTCTTCTCTTCCCTTCCCCCCCTGCACGTTCCTCACCTCCACCCCTCCCTTAATTGGGGAGAAAGGGATCCCCAATAAGACCTCACCCGCCCAATATATTACTGACTTCTCTACACAAATGCACAAGGGTCCTGGCTCCCCTCGCGGGCACTCTCTCTGAACAATCCCCCCCAAAAAAAAACATTGTGGGGGTGCCAGCAGCCCTCGCCCAACAGACCCCCCCAGTTTTCTCCAAGACAAACAAGACCCCCCCTAAGTATCTCTCCACTTTATCAACATCCCCACACCCAGGCCAACTCCAAGGGCTCCCCCCCAAAAAAACAGGGTCAGGAAGGCACCAAGGGACACCCCACTATCAGCATCACGTCCCCCCCGTTACTCAACACACCCTTCAAAAAAGAGGAGACCCCAATCTCTGAACAGAACCCCACCAACAGGACAGAACAACACACTTTCACACATTGTCAATTCACAAGAGGGGGATCCCTCAACAAGGCCGATCAATCACAACAGGCACCCCCATAGTAAACGAGTCACCCACCCCTCAAAAAAGACCGCCCCCCCTGGAATTTAACCCACCCTTTCTATCACACACACACACACACACACACAATGGGGGTCCCCCCACAAACAAGCCTCTCTCTCAAAAACCCCCACACAACACCACCAGGCAGGATTCCTCAGGAAACACGCGCACACACGTGAACGCGCGTTCACACGACACACACACACAATAGAGGGGGGGCCCCACAAACAAACAAGGGTCCGCACACACACACACACCCCATCGCAACGGCACCACCGGCGGGATTCCTCGCGAAACACGCGCGCACACGTGAACGCGCGTCCACACGAGACACACACAGACACAGAGGTGTGCGCGCGCGCGAGTTGACTCACCCGAGCACCACGAGCTCCCCATATTTGACGGGCTCCTTGTTGGGCGCGCAGTGCTCCTCCTGGCTGGGAGAAAACATGGGGCCGCCGCCGCCGCCGCCGCCGCCTCAGCCTCCGCTATAATCCCATGCGGGGCAACAACAACCACAACAACAACAACAAAACCTGACGCGGGGCGGGTAAAACGAAGAATAATAATTTATTCTTGTTATTTATCTATATAAAAAAAGAAGTCCGTCCGGCGTCTCTTTCTTCCCCTCCGCTTCTCGGCCCTCTCTCTTTCTTTCTTTCTTTCTTTCTCTCTTTCTTCCCTCAGTCAGTCGCTCGGTCGGTCGAAATCGTCCCCCGTTTCCCCCACTCTTCGCGCGCCCGCCCGCCGCAGACTCCTCGCTCTCCCCTCCTCAGCGAGCGCCCAGCGACAACAGCCCCCAACTGCCGGAGGGGGAGGTCGGGAGAGACCAAGTCAGTAAGCGCCGCCTCCGAAGAGGGGGAGGGGGAGGAGGCGTGGAATGGCCCCGCCCCCTCGGCTCTCAGCCTCTCCTTCGACACCCCCCTCCGTTCCCGTCCCAAAAGCCGCGATGGTATCGTCCGCTCTGTTATGTAAACAGAGGAGTAAAGGGGAAGGGAGGGGGAGGCGCTTAAAGGGCCCGCCGCCTCTTAAAGTCAATGCCGCCTTTCATAAACCATAGGTATAGGATTGGGAGTGGGCGAGGAGGAGGAGCGCCCCCTATGGGCGACGTTGGAAACTGCGTGAAATTATTATTATTATTATCATCATCATCATCATCATCATCTATATTATCTATTATTAACTATCCTCCACCTGACTCAAGGCGGTTTGTAGGCAAGAATAGGAACAGCTAAAAACACAGCTGTGGAAATAGCCATCAAAACATAATTAGAAATTTATAGAATTAAAACTAGATACAGATGTATATCTATATATATGCAGGTGGCACTGTGGGTTAAACCACAGAACCTAGGATTTGCCGATCAGAAGGTCGGTGGTTCGAATTTGACAAGGTGCCCCATGATATTCTTGTAAAGAAGCTGGTAAAATGCGGTCTTGACTATGCTACCACTCAGTGGATTTGTAACTGGCTGACTGACCGAACCCAAAGGGTGCTCATCAATGGTTCCTCTTCATCCTGGAGAAGAGTGACTAGTGGGGTGCCACAGGGTTCTGTCTTGGGCCCGGTCTTATTCAACATCTTTATCAACGACTTGGATGATGGACTCAAGGGCATCCTGATCAAATTTGCAGATGACACCAAACTGGGAGGGGTGGCTAACACCCCAGAGGACAGGAACACACTTCAAAACGACCTTGACAGATTAGAGAACTGGGCCAAAACAAACAAGATGAATTTTAACAGGGAGAAATGTAAAGCATTGCACTTGGGCAAAAAAAATGAGAGGCACAAATACAAGATGGGTGACACCTGGCTTGAGAGCACTACATGTGAAAAGGATCTAGGAGTCTTGGTTGACCACAAACTTGACATGAGCCAACAGTGTGACGCGGCAGCTAAAAAAGCCAATGCAATTCTGGGCTGCATCAATAGGAGTATAGCATCTAGATCAAGGGAAGTAATAGTGCCACTGTATTCTGCTCTGGTCAGACCTCACCTGGAGTACTGTTTCCAGTTCTGGGCACCACAGTTCAAGAAGGACATTGACAAACTGGAACGTGTCCAGAGGAGAGCAACCAAAATGGTCAAAGGCCTGGAAATGATGCCTTATGAGGAACGGCTAAGGGAGCTGGGCATGTTTAGCCTGGAGAAGAGGAGGTTAAGGGGTGATATGATAGCCATGTTCAAATATATAAAAGGATGTCACATAGAGGAGGGAGAAAGGTTGTTTTCTGCTGCTCCAGAGAAGCGGACACGGAGCAATGGATCCAAACTACAAGAAAGAAGATTCCACCTAAACATTAGGAAGAACTTCCTGACAGTAAGAGCTGTTCGACAGTGGAATTTGCTGCCAAGGAGTGTGGTGGAGTCTCCTTCTTTGGAGGTCTTTAAGCAGAGGCTTGACAACCATATGTCAGGAGTGCTCTGATGGTGTTTCCTGCTTGGCAGGGGGTTGGACTCGATGGCCCTTGTGGTCTCTTCCAACTCTATGATTCTATGATTCTATGATTCTATGAATCCCCGCGACGGGGTGAGCTCCTGTTGCTCGGTCCCTGCTCCTGCCAACCTAGCAGTTCGAAAGCACGTCAAAGTGCAAGTAGATAAATAGGTTCCACTCTGGCGGGAAGGTAAACGACGTTTCCGTGCGCTGCTCTGTTTCACCAGAAGCGGCTTGGTCATGCTGGCCACATGACCCGGAAGCTGTACGCTGGCTCCCTCGGCCAGTAAAGTGAGATGAGCACCGCAACCCCAGAGTCGGTCACGACTGGACCTAATGGTCAGGGGTCCCTTTACCTTTTTATAGATATATATGTCACCTGATTATGTGTATATATTATTATTATTATTATTATTATTATTATTATTATCATCATCATCATCATTGTTATCTTATTTTTATTATTCATAAAAGTCATATGAAACACTTCATCCATAGACGTCAGAGCAGTTCATGGCAGAAAAATACAAGATAAAAACTCAAAATACACAACAAAAAAGAAAGCAAAGCAATAAACGGTATAGAATCATAGAATAAAAAACTGTAGAGTTGAAAAGGATGCTGAGGGTCACGTATTCCAACCCCCCGCAATGCAGGAATTTCAACAGGATCATGTACACACACATAAAAAATCTATGCAAATCCATACAAATTATTACAATTAAAAACAGCACAACACCAGGCCTTTCATTAAAACTGTAGAGCTAATGCCAGCAAGGAAGGCAGAGCTCTAGGGCTACTGAGTGCACACTGCCGCATAAGAGGAAATATTGACTTGTGCCAGAATAGCTTTCCTTCAAAGATTTAGGCTGTGTAATATATATAATAATAATAATTTATTATTTATACCTCGCCCGTCTGGTTGGGTTTCCCCAGCCACTCTGGGCGGCTTCCAACCAAATATTAAAAACAATACAGCGTCAGACATTAAAAACTCCCCTAAACAGGGCCACCTTCAGTTGTCTTTTAAAAGTAAACTAGCTGTTTACACATTCTCCCATTGACTCTGGTTTGTGCTGGTTTGGAAAGCAGTGTCCACATTTAATATTATTTGTTTTATTTATTAAATTTATATACCAACCTTTATCCAAGGAGCACATGGCCAATTTCCAACTCTGTGATTCTGTGTTTTTCCCCAAACCAGCTTTGATCCAAACTGAGAAAAGGAACAACCTAGCTGTGTTTTTTAAGTTGGTAATGTGTACACAGAAGAAAAGTTTTGTGCACCTGTTTAGAATAGCAGTAGTGTTTGGCTATCAGCATAAACCCCACCACCAGAGACTGCTTTCTGACCTACAGCGGATACAGGATTTAAGCAAACTTTCTTCCACCGCCACCACTCTTCTGCTCAGAATGTCAGCCACCAAGCCTGTTTTTCAATAGAGTATACAGAAAAATCAAGGGAAAGAAATATCCAGCTGCATGTAACCTGGAGTCTGCCCTAAGAAGGGCATCAAAGGCAGAGAAGAAGTGCCGGTTTAAATCCAGTGTGGCTTGTTTGGGGGATCAAGAAGTTCGGTGTGCAGCTGAGGTAAGTGACTTTTCTTCTCTGGGCTTTAATTTATCAGCAATTGGAAACGACAGTTTTAAATTCTCTGGTCTCAACCGCTTCCATTCTGTTTCATCTTCTGAGATGAAAATAAATTGTCTTAACTGCTGGATTCTTTGTTCTTCAGGGAGTTTTATTTTTTTTTTAGAAAAACACACACACTTTTTAAATGAACAGTTTAAAGTGAAAATGTTTAAAGTCCATGTTCCCTCTTTGGAGTCATTTATATGCTGTTTTATCTTTCCAGCCTTAACAAGTATCCTGAGCTTTACAGCTCTTTCTCTTTAGGGAGCTGAGCAGGGTTATTATATCATTCTTTTCTCTCTTTTTTATGTAAAGGAACATTTTTCTCCATCCTTCTCTCTCATTTTTTGGTTTGGACTTGTGGATAAAAGCAGTTGATCAAATTATTAATGTCCGTTGGGCTACGTGACAGACAAGTAGATATACCCCACTGGTTAGTGGGGTAGAAGTGGAAGGATCATTAGGCGCGAGTGATCATGCTCTTCTGAAGTTTACTATACAGCGGAAAGGAGCAGCCAAGCATACTAGGACTCAATTTCTCGACTTTAAGAAAGCCGACTTCATAAAACTTAGGGAAGTGCTGGGTGAGATCCCATGGACAGTAATACTAAAAGGAAAGGGAGTTCATGATGGCTGGGAGTTTGTTAAGAGGGAGATAGTAAAAGCACAACTTCAGGCAATACCATTGAGACGGAAACATGGAAGGTGCCTAAAGAAGCCAGGGTGGCTATCTAAAGAACTTTTAACTGAGTTAAGATTAAAAAAGGATGTGTACAAAAAATGGAAAAGGGGGGAAACCACCAAAGAGGAATTCAAACAAATAGCCAGCACGTGTAGACACAAAGTCAGAAAAGCTAAAGCACAGAATGAACTCAGGCTTGCTAGAGAGGTTAAAAGCAACAAAAAAGGCTTTTATGGGTATGTTTGTAGCAAAAGGAAGAACAAAGAAGCAGTGGGGTCACTCAGAGGAGAAGATGGTGAAATGCAAACAGGGGACACAGAAAGGGCTGAACTCCTCAATGCCTTCTTTGCCTCAGTCTTCTCCAATAAAGAAAACAATGCCCGGCCTGAAGAATTTGGAGCAAATGATTCAGCAGAGGAAACACAGCCCAGAATAACTAAGGAGATAGTACAAGAATACTTGGCTAGTCTAGATGTATTCAAGTCTCCAGGGCCAGATGAACTGCATCCAAGAGTATTAAAAGAACTGGCAGATGTGATTTCAGAACCACTGGCAGTCATCTTTGAGAATTCCTGGAAAACAGGCGAAGTCCCGGCAGACTGGAGGAGGGCAAATGTTGTCCCTATTTTCAAAAAGGGGAAAAGAGAGGACCCAAATAATTACCGCCCAGTCAGTCTGACATCAATACCAGGGAAGATTCTGGAGCAGATCATTAAGCAAACAGTCTGTGAGCACCTAGAAAGGAATGCTGTGATCACCAATAGTCAGCATGGATTTCTGAAAAATAAGTCGTGTTAGCCTGGAGAAGAGGAGGCTAAGAGAGTCCACTGTTAGAATATTCCATTCCACCTTAAGAACAGATGTGTGGATTGTTGTATGTCACATGTCTGTTTACACTCCAGCACTGCTTGCTGGGAACGTCCGTTTTGTGTATAGCTATTGCTTATGCTTGTTGTCTTTGTCCATGGGGTTTTCTTGGCAGGGATACTGGAGTGGCTTGCTGGTTCCTGCTCCAGGTGGATCACGTTTGGTCAAAACTCTCCACTATGACCTGTCCATCTTGGGTGACCCTGCACGGCATAGCTCTCTGAGTTATTCAAGCCCCTGCGCCATGGCAATCCAGTGATCCATTAAGGAGAAGGGGAAGAAATGGAGTCAGTGAGAGATTTTATCTTCTTGGGCTCCATGATCACTGCAGGTGGTGACAGCAGTCACGAAATTAAAAGGCACCTGCTTCTTGGGAGAAAAGCAATGACAAACCGAGACAGCATCTTAAAAAGCAGAGACATCACCTTGCCAACAAAGGTCTGTATAGTTAAAGCTATGGTTTTCCCAGTAGTGATGTATGGAAGTGAGAGCTGGACCCTAAAGAAGGCTGATCGCCGAAGAATTGATGCTTTTGAATTATGGTGCTGGAGGAGACTCTTGAGAGTCCCATGGACTGCAAGAAGATCAAACCTATCCATTCTTAAGGAAGTCAGCCCTGAGTGCTCACTGGAAGGACAGATCGTGAAGCTGAGGCTCCAAGACTTTGACCACCTTATGAGAAGAGAAGACTCCCTGGAAAAGACCTGATGTTGGGAAAGATGGAGGGCACAGCTGGGGCAGATGAAGGCATCTGGTGCTGCTGCTGCTGCTGCACCATGGCGTTTCTTCTCTGTGTGCTCCTCCCAGCAGTAATCCTTCCTCTGGTCACTCCAGTGGATGCACAACCTGTCTGTCTCCAGGCTCTGCTGTTGTCTGCAAGGGATTCCCACAGGGCAGGGTTGGCTTTGCCAGCCTTCATACGTCACGTTCGCAGACACCTTTGTTTGAATAAATGCGCAGTTCATGGTTACTATTCTGAATATTAGTGAATCTGTCTATTTCGGGTTCTCTCCATTTCCAATTTTTCCACTTGATTTTGGTCCTCCAGATTTCCACATCAGTTTGCTGCAACAAGAAGAAGTCCTTGTGAAAATTCCCCATCGTTTCAGTGCAAATTCCTCCTAATACAGCACACATTTGTATGCAATTTCCACTAATGTAAACATTTTTGCAGCTCAACTTCCCCCTAATATAACACATTTTGCTATATTTTTTTCACTAATAGATGCACACTTAACCCTGATGCATAAGCATTTATGTACATATTGCTTGGCTGGAGGGGAGGGGTTTTAGCTCCTTCTGGGATAGTTTGTCCACCTTTCATAGAATCGTAGAATTTTAGCCCCCACCCTGCACTCAGCTCTCACCTGTGGCTCCTAGAAGCTGCCAGCATGCCACAGCGGCCACACCCTGGGAAATGGCTTTGACTGGCCAGCAAAACCAGGTGAGGATAGCCGATGGCTCTCAAACCCTATTTGAGTTATGGACTTTCAGGCTGGTGCAAAGGCTTCAGGAACCCAAAGGACTAGCCTGCTTGACTGAGGGGTTTCCGGTTTCCTTGACTGAAATGATCTCCAGCTCTTCATTTCCCTGGTGCAGACCTGCCTCTGTCATTTCCAGAGATAAGGAAATGTGGGGGAAAGCAGCTAATCTTAAAAACACTGAGGGTTTTTCTGGCGTCTTCCGAGGGAGAAGGGAGAAAGATGAGATTTTATTAAAAACCAGGAGCTGAATTATTACAGATTTATCTTCTTTATTAGGCCTGGTTAGCGTTGAAGAAAGCTGTGCCTGTAACTCGCTGTCAGAGAAAGCAAACACGTTTTGGCAAGCAACGTGAGAAATCAAACCAGCCGGCTGGCCTTCATTGAGCACCCCCACATTTTACTCCAATGGCAAACACCTCTTCTGCCTCCTCTAAATCAGTCTCACTTTCCATGTCCCACAGGCTGTCCCTAGAGCAAGGGGTGGGGAACCTCAGCCCCCAGGGGCTCCTACACGGCCCTCCACGTGCCTCAGCCTGGCCCCCAGGACACTATACAGCCCATGCCCCCTCTTCCAAGGTCACACTCTTCACCAGCCCCACTTTGCACCCTCTTGTCTGGGTGGGGTGTGTAGACTAGGCAAAAGTGGGCGGAGAAACATTGCATCGCAGGGGGTTGGACTAGATGACCTTGGGGTTCCTTCCAACTTTACAATTCTATGATTCTGTGATATGTGGCTCTAATAATAATAATAATAATAATAATAATAATAATAATAATAATAATTTTTATTTATACCCCGCCCTCCCTCAGGGCGGCTAACACCTGATATAAAAACAATTGATTGAAATACAACTTAAAAACAAGATTAAAATACAACATTAAAATGCAGCCTCATTTCAGTAGAAACTCAAATCAAAAACTTTTTGGGGGATGAAAACGTCAAATCTTCACCAAGGCCAAGTATCCAGACTTACATGGGCCAGAAAAAAGCCAGGGAAGTCCCCAAATAGGAGTTCCATCTCAGAAGTAGAAAAGAAAAAGGAAAGAGGGGGAGGGGATCAAGTTGATTCCAAGCCAAAGGCCAGGCGGAACAAGTCTGTCTTACAGGCTCTGCGGAAAGAAATCAGATCCTGCAGGGCCCTGTTCTCATGAGACAGAGCGTTCCACCAGGCCGGGGCCAGTCTCGAAAAGGCCCGGGCTCTGGTTGAGGCTAATCTGTCTTCCTTAGGGCCCAGAACCTCTAAGGTGTTGCTGTTTAAGGTCCTCCGTGGGGCTTATCAGGAGAGGCGGTCCCGTAGGTACGAGGGTCCTAGGCCTTGAGGGGCATTAATACAGAAGCAGGAGCCTTAGCTCAGGGGAGAACGAATGTTTGGCATGCAGGTTACAGGTTCAATCCCTGGCATCCCCAGGTAGAGTTGGGATAGATTCCTGCCTTAAACTCCCAAGAGCTACTGCTGGCTGGTGTCAACTGTGCTGAGCTGGACGGCATACCCTCCAACTGGGATGCACGAAAAACCAGGACGCACATCTTCCGTGGCTGGGCTCCCATGTGAGTCACGTGACCCATGCAAGATTGCGGCCGCAAAAGTCATACTTTTGGGAAGCTGGGCTCTCTGACAAGAGCACAGCACCCAAAACCGCACATTTTGAAGATAATCTTTATTGATTTTATGATTACATACTATACATATACACATTACTTTACATTTACATTTACTCCTAAGAGTTGACTTCCCTCCTTCCTTCTTCTGGCTTTTTTATGTCGTCTCTAAGTTTTTCGCATTGTCTTTATCAATTTTGTATATTGTTGTTCTTCTTTCAACTTTATCCATACAGTGTCTATATAAAAATAAACTTTTCTGTATATACACTTCTTGTTGTTTTTCTATATTCATTTACAGATACAATTAGTTACCTTGATTGTATTTTACATTTTAATTCATATTGTCGTTAACATCCAATAAAGTTTCTTTTAATTTCCCATTATGAGGTTTGTTTCCATTCTACTGATTTCACTATTTCACCTTATCCTATGTATAACATAAATTTTCCCCATTCTTTTTGAAATGTTTCATCACCCTGTTGTCGAATTTTCCCCGTTAATTTGGCTACTTCCCCATATTCCATGACCTTGTGCTGCCACTCTTCTACTGTTGGCAATTGTTGTTGTTTCCCACACCTGAGCCATTTTGGGGCGCCTCGTGAGATTGTAGCTCCAGAAGAAGCACTTTTTTAGGATGAGATCACGGTGCCCCAAATGGTCACCGTGCTCTCGTGTGAAGAAACGGGGTGACCCAATTTTACCAAGACAGTTGAGGCGTATGAGATGCACCAATGGTCTGATTTGGTATTAGGCAACTTCCTATGTTCCTACAGTCCATGGAACACCAAAGGAGGGTGGAGAACAAGGCTGATGAGGGCAATTCCTGAGGTCCAGTGAGGGAGAGACTTGGATACCTTGATCCACAGTTCCTCAGCCCCTGCAGTCAAGTATTCTCGGTCTCCATTGTAGCTCCATCCTCCCAGGTTGGCTGTTGGGCTCTCCTGGGCAGGAAGAGCTATAAACAGCTTCCTGTGTGGATGGGGACTCTTCCTGGGCAGCAACAGTTGTCCTCCCTCTGGTGCGTTTCTGCTCTTTGGTGCTATTACTTGGCCCTGGCTTCACTCTAGTAGCTGCCTATGGCTCAGCCCTAACACCCGGGGCGAGCCCTGCTACACACACAAATTTACACGCCGCTGGTGGCGCTGTGGGTTAAACCACAGAGCCTAGGGCTTGCCGATCAGAAGGTTGCAGTTCGAATGGGGTGATCTCCCGTTGCTCGGTCCCTGCTCCTGCCAACCTAGCAGTTCGAAAGCACATCAAAGTGCAAGTAGATAAATAGGTACTGCTCCGGCAGGAAGGTAAACGGTGTTTCCGTGCACTGCTCTGGTTCGCCAGAAGTGGCTTAGTCATGCTGGGCACATGACCCAGAAGCTGTACGCCGGCTCCCTCAGGTATAAAGGACCGAGGCCGTTTAGGGCTTTAAAGGTCAGCACCAACACTTTGAATTGTGCTCGGCCAATAAAGCGAGATGAGCGCCGCAACCCCAGAGTCAGTCACGACTGGACCTAATGGCCAGGGGTCCCTTTACCTTTACCTTACGCTTGCTGCAACTATCCTGATTTACTGGACAGAAATCTTCTTCTGCAATACATGCTGCTGCTAAATCATTGTCCCAATTTTATTCATATTCTGCTTTTGTGGGCACTTGCAGATGACCTACTTACTGAGCCTTCATCCTGATTTGCTTGCACAAGACTTACACGGGGGTTAGACTATGCCTGGTGTTTAATTGAGCATTTGCCCTTATTTGTTTGAGGGGCAGTTATACGACTATGGAGATTCATCTTGAGTTGCTCATGGGGTTGTTGATGATTCATTCATCCCGTACTCTCCAGTGCGTTTTCCCCATCACTTTCCTAACCGCAAAAAGTCCATTGCATTTTAGGTAGATTTGTTGCATTGGGGCAGCAGAGCACTTTAATTCACGTTGTTTGAGCAAATAAAATTTCTGGTACTTTGTGAATGCTTACATTCCAAGGTGAACTGAATGACTGGAGAGTCCTTCTTTAAATTTCTTAGGTACGGATTGCTGGAGTTTCCACCCTCAGGATTTCAATTCTCTTCTTCTCCCTTGATTTTCTAGAGACGGAATCTAGTTTTTGGGCGCCTCCCATACTAAGGAACCAAGTAGCCATTTAACACATTCCAGCTGGGGAGATTCCCTTAGAACTGCTAAAACCAGTAACATATTTTAGGACAATCCCAGTTTTCTGGTGTACATTATTGACCGAAATAACACTCTTTAATTTGAATCAGATATCCAGATGTGCTGTTGCTATGGTTTTTTTGATACAATTGAATGAGGGTGTCCCTGTTTTCCAGCTGTGAAATATTAGAGAGTATGCGAGTAATCACAACGGGACATGTCTGGTCAAGTCAGAACAGTGACATTGATGTGGTGGCCTCAGAACCAAGGTTATTGCAAAGGGGCGTCTTTTTGTTGTTGCTGTTGTTGGAAACTCGTGTTGCAAAATACAAGCCTGTTGTTAGAAGCCAACACATCTGGAAACTCCACCCTTTGGGATCAGAGCTGGCTTGGCTAAAAAAAGAAGAGTTAAAGGCTTGTATTCTTCTCATTACTTGCAGAATCTACCTCGGAGATAACCTCAGGAGCCCAGGCATCCAGCACTGGGTTAATGTGGTTTTTTGTTTTCGAAAAGCTTTTGTCTGTTGTTTTGACAGTGACTTATGTGGAACTGTCTCTGCTACGGAGCTGGGGCAGCGAAGAGGGTGAGGCGGAATAATAGCCTCTTCATCTTTAAATTACATTTTCTCTACTTCAGAGCAGAGGGGCGGGGGGTGAGGGAGGAGAAGGCAGAGAGACAAGAGGCAGCCTCGCATCCAGAAAATAGAAATAAGCAATGGAAGGAGCGGCTGGAGAGGCACCAGACATTTGTTTGTTTTAGGGATAATGTTAAGGATAACCAAGTACAGTATTGCATTAATTCGATTGATTATTGATCAGTCTTAACAATTTACATATCACTTAAGGTTGAGACTGAAGTGATCAGGCAGCGATATAAGGAGCCATGCTTGTACATTAAGGTACCCTGGACCCAAGTTGTTAGGGGCCCTGTAAATTAATACGCTTTGAACTTGGCCCAGTAACAGACGGGCATCCTGTGCAAGCTCTTAAGCCCATAAATTGCTGGAGCAGAGGTACTTTGCCCCCACCAACAGTCTAGCTGCAGCATTTTACACCAGCTGGTGCTTCTGGACCTGGTCCAAGGGCATTAATAATATGAATAATCAAGTGCTTTTTTTAAAAAACGAGCTAGTCTACAAAGAGAACAGAACAAGGCCTTGTCTACAGGCTTATAATCTAGGGCACGAATGGGTAGATGTCAGCCTTGTGGGCTATGTTTGGGGGTAGGGTGGTCTATAACACCAAGGTCCATCAAGAAAACAGTAGATTGGGGGGGGGCAGCGGCAAATACGCAGGAACAGAGGTTTTCTGAGCACATGCACAATCCAGGGAATTTTTTTCCATTGCAATCAAACCTTGGTTCCCGAACGGCTCCGTTTTTGAACGTTTTGGCTCCCGAATGCCAAAAACCCGGAAGTAAATGGTCCGGTTTTCAAACGCTTTTCGGAAGCTGAACGTCTGACGCAGCTTCCGCTTGAGTGCAGGAAGCTCTTGCAACCAATCAGAAGCTGTGCCTCGGTTGTCGAACATTTCGGAAGTCAAATGAGCTTCCGGAAAGGATTACGCATCAGTATGCGGATGATACCCAGCTCTACCTCTCTTTTAAATCAGAACCAGTGAGGGCGGTGAAGGTCCTGTGTGAGTGTCTGGAGGCAGTTGGAGGATGGATGGCGGCTAACAGATTGAGGTTGAATCCTGACAAGACAGAAGTACTGTTTTTGGGGGACAGGAGGCGGGCAGGTGTGGAGGATTCCCTGGTCCTGAATGGGGTAACTGTGCCCCTGAAGGACCAGGTGCGCAGCCTGGGAGTCATTCTGGACTCACAGCTGTCCATGGAGGCACAGGTCAAATCTGTGTCCAGGGCAGCTGTTTACCAGCTCCATCTGGTACGTAGGCTGAGACCCTATCTGCCTGCGGACTGTCTTGCCAGAGTGGTGCATGCTCTGGTTATCTCCCGCTTGGACTACTGCAATACACTCTACGTGGGGCTACCTTTGAAGGTGACTCGGAAACTACAACTAATCCAGAATGCGGCAGCTAGACTGGTGACTGGGGGCGGCCGCCGAGACCATATAACACCGGTCTTGAAAGACCTACATTGGCTCCCAGTACGTTTCCGAGCACAATTCAAAGTGTTGGTGCTGACCTTTAAAGCCCTAAACGGCCTCGGTCCAGTATACCTGAAGGAGCGTCCCCACCCCCATCATTCTGCCCGGACGCTGAGGTCCAGCGCCGAGGGCCTTCTGGCGGTTCCCTCATTGCGAGAAGCAAAGCTACAGGGAACCAGGCAGAGGGCCTTCTCGGTAGTGGCGCCCACCCTGTGGAACGCCCTTCCAGCAGATGTCAAAGCGATAAACAACTACCTGACATTCAGAAGACATCTTAAGGCAGCCCTGTTCAGGGAAGTTTTTAACGTGTGATATTTTACTGTATTTTTGGTTTCTATGGAAGCCGCCCAGAGTGGCTGGGGAGGCCCAGCCAGATGGGCGGGGTATAAATAATAAATAATAATAATAATAATACGTTCGACAACCGAGGTTTGACTGTACCAGAACTGAGTGCTTGCCCCTTTTGCAAAAAATAAAAATAAAAATTCCACTCTTGATTTCCCCCAGAACTTCCTTTATTTCAGCAGCCCGACTTAGAAGGAGATGGAAACTCCAAAAGGCATTTTGTTGTTGCCATTGCTGAATAAACGGAGAGAGTCTGAGACCTACCCAATCTGCAGGAATGGAAAAGAGAGCATTAAGAGTTTGTGTGAAATTACATTCCAAGCTGCACTTTGATCTTGCTCTGATTCAGCCGTTGTAAGGCAGGGGCAGGCTGACTTCTTTGTTTGCATACCTGTGGTCCACCAGAGCACTGTAAATTTGCAAAAGAGGAGTGCGTACTCAGGACCTCTTAATGGCTGAAGCACAAGTGCCTGGACGCATCAGGCCAAGGCAAAGTTCATCTCGTCCAGCAAGAATTGCAGCAACTGGAAAACACAAAGTGGACAACTAGAAATTGGCTAGGGGTCCACCCATCACCCAACCATGACCTCCCTTCTATCTAGCCCTTGTTCCAGAGTTTGCTGTAAGCAGAGGCAAGTGAAGGCTTAACAGGCCAGTTCTCTACATGAATGGCATCTGTGCACTACGATGAACCCTGACAATGCTGGTTTTGGGGCAGTATGGGCAGTTCCCCCGCACAGGGCACCAAAGTGAGGGGTGCAACATCATCATCATCATCATCATCATACCTACATTTATACAGGTACTTACTGAGAAGATCCATAAAATCAACTGTACTGATATGTACTGAGTTGAATAGGATCCAAAATGCAGCAGTCTGATTGGTGCTAGAACAATAGGATTCAGAATGCAGCAGTCTGATTGGTCCGCAGGAGCCACCAATCCAGCTCCAGATGGAAGTGAATCCACAACCTGATTGGCCTACAGGAGAATCCCGGAATTAGCCAATCACGTGCAGCCCATTGTGTAAATAATGTATATAAAGTAGATATTGTGGGGGAACTTCCATTCCTCCTCACCACGATGAGCTGAATAAAGAGCATGAAAACCATTCTCGACTCCGAGTATATTTCATGTACCAAAAGGAATTACGAAATATTTGCAAAAGTGCATTCGCCAAATTTTGCCCTTGCTCAGGGCTCCATATTACCAGTCTGCCCCGATCCCAGAATCTCGAACAACAGGCAGTGATGGCCACCAACTTGGATGGCTTTAAAACAGAGGCAAATTCATGGAGGAGAGGGCTGTTAAAGGCTTCTAGCCATGATGGCTGTACTCTGCCAGCGGTGAAATTTGGGGCTTGCAAATTTCAGCATCAACGCTAAAATTCGGCGCCTCCCTCCCCAAGCAGGCTCTTCTTCTTATGGTCTTAACACACAGGCAGACATAGGGAGCTGCCTTATTCAGAGTCAGGCCAATGGCCCATCTAGCTCAGCGTTGCCTAGAGCAGTGCTTCTCAAACTTCTTTTCCCTGCAGACCACTTAAGAATTGCTGATAGCCTTGGGGTTTAATGAATTTTCTTTCCTGTTGTGGAAACAGTTAAATTATCTGTGCTAGAGGCTGCATGATGTGAAATTCTGTTTCTATTGCTTCTTTTATTTCTCATGTTGCGCTGCAAGAAATAAAAGAAGCAATAGAACGCCACGAAAAATCAATGTGAATATTTAACGTGGACATTAGAACGTAAGACGAGAGTCAGTTACATCGTGGGAAGCCTCGTAACAAGCTGCTGCAGGAGAGAAACTGTGAGCAACTTCTAGGGAAGAGTGTTTCTAGGACTCAGGTAAAACTGTGACGCTCCCTAGTTACTATTGCTATCGCATGCTGCATGTTGTTTAAGTAATCTTTTGTTTCTAGCATTGAAAAGTGGGGTTTGTGTTATTACATTTACTACTGTTTTGCTATGTTGTTATGAAATTGTGACTATATTCTTGCTTTGCTATGTGATTATGAAATGGTGGTATATAAACAACTCCAACAAAGGTCCGTATAGTTAAAGCCATGGTTTTCCCAGTAGTGATGTATGGAAGTGAGAGCTGGACCATCACGAAGGCTGGGCACCGAAGAATTGATGCTTTTGAATTATGGTGCTGGAGGAGACTCTGGAGAGTCCCATGGACTGCAAGAAGATCAAACGCATCCATTCTTAAGGAAATCAGCCCTGAGTGCTCACTGGAAGGACAGATCCTGAAGCTGAGGCTCCAATACTTTGGCCACCTCATGAGAAGAGAAGACTCCCTGGAAAAGACCCTGATGTTGGGAAAGATGGAGGGCACAAGGAGAAGGGGACGACAGAAGACGAGATGGTTGGACAGTGTTCTCGAAGCTAGCATCATGAGTTTGACTGAACTGCGGGAGGCAGTGGAAGACAGGAGTGCCTGGCGTGCTCTGGTCCATGGGGTCACGAAGAGTCGGACACGACTAAACGACTAAACAACAACAACAAACAACCCCAGCTCCCCTGCCTTTCTGAAGCCCTACCAGGCCACTCTGTGGATGTCAGGTCTGTTTGATGTGAAAACTCTCTTGTTCCTATGGCTAGTCAGGCAGGTTGGAAACAGAAAGTCCCAATCTGTGTCTTTCATGCGTTGTGGGTCAACTTGTCCTCCCAGCATGGCCTCCCGCAAGGAGGAACAGTAACCATGATTTCCAGCAGTTGCAGAAAATTCCTCCTTGTAACTGAAGCAACAAATGCAGCAGTTGCTTAGGAGTGTTCTCACAGCTGCAGTCAATTATCGGCAAGAACTTTAAATATCTCGTGGTTTGTGCTTTTGGGATTACTCATGCCGACTTCCTAAAGTGGTGAAGGAGGCCTTTTGTTGAAGTTTTCCTCCGTACTGACATTTACAAATAGCTCTGGCAAAAGTGCCTCTCTTTTTCCGCCCCGCCTCCCCCTTTTTCTGTTTTGCCATTGGCATCGTTGCAGTGGTTACAAAAAAATAAAAATCTGGCTTCTTGTTTTGACAGAGCAAGGAAGGGCTATATTCAGGGTTCTCATCTCATGACCCAGCCACCGTCCATGTGCTCATCAATACTGATGCTCATCACTGCTGGTGAGAAAGCCTCTGATGGTGATTGGCTGAGCTGCCCTTATGTCACAGAGTGACCGGGCAGCTGCCATTGGCCGAACTGCTTCAGTGCTGTGAAGGGAAGGGCCACAGGTCAATGGGAGGGGTCGAGAAGGGAAACAGAGAGAGAAAAGGCAGAGTGAAGAGATCCCTTGGCCTGGAGGTGGAGAGTTGCAGCATTATTTAAAGATTGTAAGATTTTAAGTTGTATTTCAATCAATTGTTTTTATATCGGGTGTTAGCCGCCCTGAGCCCGGTCTTGGCTGGGGAGGGCAGGGTATAAATAAAATGATGATGATGATGATGATGATGTTTCTATCAGCTAGAAGGCTCAACAGGGAGACCTTACATACTAGTTCACACCCTAACCCAGCCAATGGTAGTCAAGGAGTTTCAGGGACTTCTTTACTCATGAGTAGACCCCCTACTCACAAGCCACACAATCACTCTGGGTCTGTAGATGCACGCTGTCACTGCTCTTTGGCCTGGAGCTTTTGATGCTGGCTTGGGTGGCTGCTCTTCCTCATCTGACACGGACAGCGAACTTTGGGCTGCATGAACCAGATCTTACCTCGGAAGCTGCCAAGTCAGAGCCATTGGTCCATCTAACTCAGTACTGTCTACACTGGCTGGCAGTAGCACTCCAGAGTTTCAGGCAGGAGACTCTGTCACCTGCCTACCTGGGTTTGAGCCTGAGACCTTCTGCCGCTGAGCCAGCCAATCAGCACTCTGCATAGCCAGGCTCTTGCAGACTGGAAGAACCTGCTTCTCCCAAGCAGGATGCAAGGCGGTGGTTTGCACATCTGTCCGGAAAAGGGCGAGGAGGGACTCCTGGTGTTCTCGCACTCTCAATCTACATGCAAGTTCAAAGCCTTCAGTTGGCAGTGCTCCTAATTTGCCTTGGCTGAGCCTTGAATTTAAAAACCAGAAGCACCCAGCGAGAGCCTCGCAGTGTCAGAATTTCCTCCCCTGCTCCTCAATCGAGCTGCTGAGTTTGGCCAAAAGCACCCCTTTCTGCAAGTGAATTAAATCTTGATTTGAAGAATGCAAACCACGGCGAAGCCAGAGTCTCCTTGGGTGGACTCTTTCCGGTGATTAATTACTCGCACAGGGATGCAAGCTTTCCTTTCTTTCTAATTTGAATTTGACTTGTTGCATTCATTTCCTTTGCTGGGAGAGATGAGAAAGACGCAAACTGTCCTATAGTGGTGATATTTAGGCACCCAGATCCAAACCCTGTTTAGGGATAAACCACAAAAAACAACCCCACAGATTCCACTGAATGTGTTTTGCCCTGTGCATCAGACAGAATTTGCCGCTAACCAAGACATTTTTCATTGTGCATTCATGATTGTTTTTGCCTATCATGGTTATCAGGGCAGTAATGTGTGATCCTGTTTTCAGTACGGACAGCACCTGCAAAGGTTTTTGGGGCAGAAAGATTGCTTTGTTTCTCAGCGGGGCTTGTCCTATAACTTCCTGCCCAAATACTGTACAGTGGTACCTCGGGATGCGAACAGGATCCGTTCCAGAGCCCTATTTGCATCCCGAATGGAACACAAGACGCAATGGTGTGTCTGTGCGTGCGCGGATCGTGTTTCGGCACTTCTGCCCATGCACGTGACGTCATTTTGACGGTCTGCGCATGCGCGCGTGGCGAAACCCAGAAGTAACGTGCTCCGTTACTTCCGGGTCGCCGCGGAGCGCAACCCGAATTTGCCTAACCCAAAGCATATTCATCCTGAGGTATGACTGTAATTCTTATACCACAAATGTTCCGGATTAGTTTCTGTCCTGCCGTTGTTGCCTCCCCAGATGGCAATAATGGAATAACACCAGGGGAAGCACTGCCAGTGTGCTGTGGTGGTTAGAGTGTCAGGCTAGGATCTAGGAGACCAGAGTTCAAATCTCTGAAGCTCACTGGGTGTCAGAGTGTGCTGGTGAGTAGTCACTCAATTCGCAGTTGACATTAACTCTTTATGAGCAAAGACTTGGCTGAGCGTCAGGCCTAATTAGCAACAGCAGCTCATTCTCTGTAGTCTTGCTCCATGAAATCAGTTGCCGAGACTGGAGGTTCCTTCCTCCTCAGAGCTGTCTAAGTCCCCAAGCAATCAGAGACTGCGTCTATGTGCAATCTGTAACTGCTCTGCCCATTTCAGCCCTCTTCTGATTCTGGGAGACCAAGGGGAGGGGAACTTGTCTCACCAGGAGGCAAGTGCTTCTTCACCAGCCCAACTCATCTCTGCCTCCTGGCCTCCCTCCTCCCCTGCTTCAGCCTCTGATTTTAGACTTTCTACCACTGATTCTCCCTGCTCCCTAAGCCCTGTTACTCCTTCCACTTCCATTGCCTCCTCCCCCCAGTCTTTAGGGAAGTTTTTGTGTGTGACATTTTAATGTATTTTTAATCTTTGTTGGTAGCCGCCCAGAGTGGTTGGGGAGACCCAGCCAGATGGGCTGGGTACAAATATTATTACCGTATTTTTTGCTCCATAACACTCACTTTTTTCCTCCTAGAAAGTAAGGGGAAATGTCTGTGCGTGTTATGGAGTGAATGCCTACAGATGGGGGGGGGGATCTGCTGCAGTCGTGAGCAGAGGATCCATGGTTCCCCTTCCTTCCCTCCTCCGTGGCTCACTTTGAAACAGCAAAGCGGGAGAAGAGCCGCTGAGTGGGGAGGAGAGAGGGACAGAAAGCCTGCTTGCTTTAAAGGAGCAAAGCAGGAGAGGAGAGGAGCCGCTTACACGATTGTAAGCGGCTCCTGTCCAGTTGGCTCCTTTAAAGCAAGCAGGCTCTGTGTCCCTCTCTCCTCCCCACTCAGCTCGCTAAATAGCAGCAAAGTTTTTCAGCTCACTAAGTCGGGGAAGAGGGAGAGAAGCAGAGCCTGCTTGCTTTAAAGGAGCAAAGTGGGAGAGGAGAGGAGCCTTCTCCTCTTATACCCCTCTTCTGCATTATTAGCAGCATCCTTTCTCCACACACCCCACGCGTGCTCCTTGTCCCTTGAGTGCTTTTCCTTCCCTCCCCACTTAAAACGTGGTTACAAAGCACGGATCCATATGGATCCTCAGGAGTTTTGCACTGGGTCACCCCAAATTCACCATCAGATCACATAGCATGTCCATGGCTACAGCTTGCACCAAAAAAATCACGCACCCACTGTTGCCTGGGGCCACAGTGGTGCAAAAAATGTGGTTACAAAGCATGGATCCACATGGATCCTCAGGATGTTTGCATTGGGCTACTCCAAACTCACTGTCAGATCACATGTCTGTGGCCACAGCATGAGCCACAAAAATCATACATCCACTGCTTCGTTTAGAATTTTTGTTTTGTTTCGTTTTCCTCCTCTAAAAACTATGTGCGTGTTATGGTCTGGTGTGTGTTATAGAGCGAAAAATACGGTATTATTATTATTATTATTATTATTATTATTATTATTATTATCCCTCTGACCACTCATCCTTGTCCCACCACCACTCCCTGGGTGCTGTGCCTTCTTCTCTTGGGGGTTCCCCAGCTGGTTCCTCCCACCATTCCTCTTTGTCCAACCAGTCCATGACCCTGGGTGACCTTGGGCCATTGACTGTCTCTCAGCCTAGCCTACCTCACAGGGTTGTTGTGAGGATAAAATGGGGAGAGCGAGAACCGTGGATCTGCCACCTTGAGCTCCTCAGAGGGAAATGGTGGGGTGCAAATGCAATGAAGAAATGATAACAAAGCCCAATGACGTGCGCACGGTCCAGCATAAATCCACTGCAAAGGCATCAATTACATATTGCGGAATGCAACCACCCCAAAACACCCCACCCTTCTGAAGGAGCCGGAAGGCGATGCGCTTCTTACTAGCTGCACTGAACATGCTACAGTGACTTCCGTCCTGCTCCCATTCCATCCGCAGTTGTGATCCAAAAGCCCTTGCAGCTCTCCCTTCCCAGGGCCTCCGGCTAACACTCACTGCTTATAAATCCTGAAATGTTAAAAATGTGCAGCCAATCAATCATTTTCGGAATTCCAGTCCACCGAGAGAAGACTGAGAGCAACCAAAGCAATGCAGCCACCCGCCACTTTTACCACGAGGAACAAGTCCCCAATTATGCAAAGGTCACTGCCTACAGATGGAACTGGAGGAGGTTTTTATTTTTCCTCCCCTTTATCATATCTGCATTTTAATTTTAATTTTGGCTGGCCTCCCTGTGTGTTCTCCTACCCAAAATACAGAATGTGTATACGTAATGGGAGGGAACAGTTGATGGAATTGGGGATGCTTAGCATAGGAGCCAATTTCTGGGGGTCAATTTCCCTTTGCCTCTACCCCACAATAAATAATATTTGAGGAGGCTGCCCCCCAAATTGATGGGCATTGCAACTCAAATGGCATGTGTGCACAGCATCCTGTGATTCAGGGTGGGACTTACTTGGGCCCCCAAATATTTTATTCAAGTTGGCACCCCTGATGTTTAGTCTGGAAAAGAGGAGATTCGGAGATGACATAGGTTTGAGTCCTACCCTCCAGAGCAGGAGAAAACAACTTGCTCCCTCTTCCATGTGGCAGCTCTTGAGATATTTGAAGATGGCTTTCATATCTCCTCTCAGTCTCCTCTTTTCCAGGCGAAATATCCCCAGCTCCCTCAAGTGTTCTTCGTACGGCTTGGTTTCCAGACCTTTGATCATCTTGGTTGCCCCTCCAGCTTGTCAACATTCTTCTTAAATTGTGGCACCCAGAACTGGACACAGTTCCAGGTGTGGCCAGACCAAGGCAGAATGGAGTGGGGCTATTACTTCCCTTGATCTGGATAATATTCTTCTAGCTAATGCTAGAATAAAGGTAAAGGGACCCCTGACCGTTAGGTCCAGTCGTGACCGACTCTGGGGTTGCGGCGCTCATCTCACTTTATTGGCCGAGGGATCCAGCGTTTGTCCGCAGACAGCTTCCAGGTCATGTGGCTAGCATGACTAAGCCACTTCTGGCGAACCAGAGCAGCACACAGAAATGCCGTTTACCTTCCCACCGGAGCGGTACCTATTTATCTACTTGCACTTTGACGTGCTTTTGAACTGCTAGGTTGGCAGGAGCAGGGACCGAGGAATGGGAGCTCACCCCATCGCGGGGATTCGAACCGCCGACCTTCTGATCGGCAAGTCCTAGGCTCTGTGGTTTAACCCACAGTGCCACCCATGTCCCTAATGCTAGAATAGCATTAGCCTTTTTTGCTGCTGAGTCACACTGTGGACTCATGTTCAGCTTGTGGTCCACCAAGACCCCTAGATCCTTTTCACATGTACTGCTAGTAAACCAAGTATCCCCCGGCTTATATTTGTGTACCTGGTTCTTCCTGTGCAGGAAGATGTGGGGACATGAATTGTTCCACATCTACCAAAGGGTTGACTCGAGCCTGCCACTTTAGGCAGGCGTCCCGAGTTCTGTGCAACATTCTGTCCTGCCCACAAAGTCTGCAGCATCTCCAGCCAGCCTGAAGCATATTCCTTCGCAGCCTTATCTGCAGCGTCAAATAAGCACATCTGCCGGATCCAATAAGCGCCACCACTTCCTAGCAGTGGCAGCCACCGGTCTCCAGCCTGCTTGCTCCCCCATTGTTTGTGCTGATGGACGGATCAATAGGCACTCGGTGGTGCCAAAGGGGGTGGGTTGCCTCTTGGGCTTCCCCCGCCCCTGTGCCCTTCGCCCACAGAGCATGGCTGGCACCGTCAGGCTGCAGAGACAAAGCCTCTCCTTTTCCCTCTCTCTCCTTCTGCTTCTTGAAACGAGCCACTGTTAACAAGGAACACTTTGAGCACAGAGGTGGGAAGCACAAAAGCGATGGCTGTGCTGGACTCAGAGACGATGAACCCAGATTTGTTCCAGCCTTGCCACCCCCTTTCCTTGCCCCACACTGCATGAATTTGGTTCTACACTGACTGTTTCTATCTTGGTTGCCTTCTAGCATGGGGTTGTCTTTTTAATAAATAAAAAAATAACCAACATTATTTTTCTAACACCCCAATCTATGAGTAATAATAATAATAATAATAATAATAATAATAATATTTTATTTATATCCCGCCCTCCCCAGCCAAAGCCAGGCTCAGAGCGGCTAACAACAGTAAAATAATACAACATTCTAAAATCATTTCATTATAAAATCAGTTCAAATCAAATTAATGGCAACCATTGGGCCAGAGCTCCGCGAAGATTGCCGAGGGAGGGAGTCAGGCTGCGCCCTGGCCAAAGGCCTGGTGGAACAGCTCTGTCTTGCAGGCCCTGTGGAAAGATGTCAAGTCCCGCAGGGCCCTAGTCTCTTCTGACAGAGTGTTCCACCAGATTGGGTCCACAGCCGAAAAAGCCCTGGCTCTGGTTGAGGCCAGCCTAACCTCCCTGTGGCCTGGGATCTCCAAGATGTTTTTGTTTGAAGACCGTAAGGTCCTCCGTGGGACATACCAGGAGAGGCGGTCCCGTAGGTACGAGGGTCCTAGGCCGTATAGGGCTTTAAAGGTCAAAACCAGCACCTTAAACCTGACCCTGTCCTCCACCGGGAGCCAGTGCAGCTGGTATAGCACCGGGTGAATGTGATCCCGCAGCGAGGACCCCGTAAGGAGTCTCGCCGCAGCATTCTGCACCTGCTGGAGTTTCTGGGTCAGTCTCAAGGGCAGCCCCACATAGAGCGAGTTACAATAATCGAGTCTGGGAGACTCTGGGAGTTCCAAGTCCTTCTCCAGGGTCCCTTGGAATGAAGGTCAGCAGAGACTATGATGCCTTTAGGATACATCAGGGGCAGACTTTGGTCTTTCAAATTTCAGCAGTGCCCTGTGTGAGGCCAAAATTCAGGAGCGGTGGGAGGCACCATCCGGGGAACCCCTGGGGCACAGGCGCCGGGATGCCTCCAAGATCGAAGGGGCCCAGCACACACATGTGATATAAAACATGTGACGCGTGATATCACACGTGTTTCCCGGTGCAACCTTCTACTAGCTGTGGGTAGACCCAGTGGGGCCCGTTGCAGCTGTGGGAAAGCCCAGTGGGACCCAATGCAGCCCGAGAAATATTGAAGGGGCCTGGCCCCCTCTTTGAAAAATGTTTGGGGTCCCTCGGCCCCCCTAGATGGTGTCCCTGCCCCAAGGGAACCCCCAGAGGAAGAAGGTTCAGAGCCAGGGGACTAGGGATGGGACACTGAGAATGGGCCAGAGGTAGAAGACTGGCAGGAAAGTCCGGGTGGTGGACCCGGCCTGCTGCCGCCTCAGGGCTTCACCCCCAAATTTTCTTATATGACTACAGACCAGGCCTGCACTGCCATCTTGGAAGAGGCAGGCAAAGTCCTCCAGCGATAGATCTGTGGCTTTGCGCATGGAAAACCAGCATGCAGAACGGAGGAAAAACACCAACAAACCCAATCTTCCCATTTCATCCTGAAACCAGGAGGGCGGCCATGAAAATAAATGGCTCTAATCCCCCCGGGTGTGTGGTTTTGGTTTTTTTTTAGTTCATCCCAGGAATCTGTTTTCTCCTGCCCTGTAGTCAAAGCCCATTTGGTTTCACTTGACATCCGAGCGGCTGTGAGGCAGCCAGGCATGATGGCCAAGAGGAGAAAGATTACTCGGCGCACCCTCCAGGGAGACCTCCTGGCCAGGGCTAATAGCGGACGCCGCAGCCCGGCCTAAACTCCAGCTAACTGCTCTTGGAACAGTTGTGATTTATCTATGGGCAGCAGCAGTGCTATTTGGGGGGGGGGGTGCCGAAAATCCCTGCCTCAGTCGCCAACTGGGAAGCTGCTGCCGCTGCCATCTTGGAACCAAAATCGTGTGTTGAGATGCCAGACTACACCATCTTGTAAGGAGCTGTGCCTCTTATTCAGAGGGAGAACGGTGTGTTCCACCTCAAGCTCCTTGGAGAAAAAGGTGGGGGATATAAATGCAATTAGTAAGTTGTTTATATACCAATCTTCTTCTTTGGCGATCACTCGTAGCCAAGTAAGATTGTCTTCCAAAGACACGGTTTTAACAATGAGTCCGTAAGTGACCGTGGAGGCCAATTCTAGATCCACACATCCTTCCACGGTGGGGACATAGGTTTCCGGGAGGGAGTTAATCACGGTGTGGATTTGCCAAGCTCGCCTTCCTCTTAGCACGTTTCTCCCTTTTGTCCTGCGTTCGAGTGTCTTCAAAGCCCATGACACCTTTGGGAAAGGCTGTTCTCCAACTGGAGTGCTTTTTTTATATACAGTGGTACCTCAGGTTACAGACTCTTCAGGTTACAGACGCTTCAGGTTACAGATGCTTCAGGTTACAGACTCCGCTAACCCAGAAATAGTACCTCGGTTTAAGAACTTTGCTTCAGGATGAGAACAGAAATTGCGCGGCAGTGTTGCGGCAGCAGCGGGAGGCCCCATTAGCTAAAGTGGTGCTTCAGTTTAAGAACAGTTTCAGGTTAAAAACGGACCTCCGGAATGAATTAAGTACTTAACCCGAGGTACCACTGTATATATACCAATAGTCACACCTTGAACTTGGCCCCATAGGAAATCAGCAGCCAGTGCAGACCTCTGAGCAAAGGTGTTACCTGCTAACAAGCAATATGATTAAGCGGTATACAAACCTTGTTGAAGGAATGAATAAAGAAATAAAAACTGTACAGGAGTTCCTGGTTGTGGGAGGATTCCAACCACGTTCAACTGAATGTGGTTAAAGTCCTCCTTTGGACCTTCCTAGTCAGAAGGCAAAACCCAGGGGTTGACTGTGGTTAAAAAAGTGAAATACCTGGGTGTGAATATGACAGCTAAGAATGTGAATTTATTTAAAGACAATTATGAAAAAACTTGGACAGAAGTGAAAAAAGATCTGGAGATTTGGTCAAACTTGAAGCTTTCCTTGTTAGGTCGAATTGCAGTTATAAAAATGAATGTATTGCCAAGAACGTTGTTTTTGTTTCAAGCATTACAAATAATGGATAAAATGGACTGTTTCAAGAAGTGGCAGAAAGATATATCTAAATTTGTCTGGCAGGGCAAGAAGCCCAGAATAAAATTTAAGATATTAACGGATTCAAAGGAAAGAGGGGGGTTTGCCCTGCCAGACTTTAAATTGTACTATGAAGCGGCAGCTTTCTGCTGGCTAAAAGATTGGCTGCTTCTTGAAAACACAGACATTTTGGATTTGGAAGGTTTTAACAATATTTTTGGGTGGCATGCATATCTGTGGTATGACAAGGTTAAAGCACACAAAAGTTTTAAAAACCATATTGTCAGAAAAGCACTATTAAATGTCTGGGTTAGATATAAAGATTTGCTGGAAAATAAAACTCCAAGGTGGCTGTCGCCAATGGAAGCTAAGGCAGTTAAAAAGTTAAATATGGAGTTGAAATGGCCAAGATATTGGGAAATTCTGGAAAAGGAAGGGGACAAATTGAGATTGCAGAGTTTTGAGAAATTAAAAGGGAAGGTGAGAGATTGGTTGCACTATCATCAAATAAATGAAGTGTTTAAAATGGACAGTAAAATTGGCTTCCAGGTGGAAAAATCAAAATTAGAGACTGAACTGTTAGAATCCAGTACTAAGAATTTGTCAAAAATGTATAACTTGCTGCTGAAATGGAATACACAAGATGAAACGGTTAAATCAACTATGATTAAATGGGCTCAGGACATTGGTCATAATATTTTGTTCGCTGACTGGGAAAAGTTGTGGACCACCGGGATGAAATTTACGGCATGTAATGCCTTAAGAGAAAATATAATGAAAATGATTTATAGGTGGTACATAACCCCAGTCAAGCTTGCAAAGATCTACCACTTGCCTGACAATAAATGTTGGAAATGTAAGGAAAAGGAAGGTACATTTTTTCACCTCTGGTGGACGTGCCCGAAGATTAAGGCATTCTGGGAAATGATTTATAATGAACTGAAAAAGGTATTTAAATATACCTTTCCTAAGAAACCAGAGGCCTTTCTCTTGGGCATTGTCGGCCAAGGGGTGTTAAAGACAGATATAACTTTTTTTATGTATGCTACAACAGCAGCTAGAATACTCATTGCAAAGTACTGGAAGACACAGGATCTACCCACACTGGAAGAATGGCAGATGAAGGTGATGGACTACATGGGCTTGGCAGAAATGACGAGCAGAATCCGAAACCAGGGAAAAGAAGCGGCGGAAGAAGAATGGAAAAAGTTTAAGGACTATTTAAAGAAATATTACAAAATTAATGACAGTTAGAATGATGTTGGACTGAAGTAAATGGTTACTATCAGTAATGGTTAAGACAAGGAGAATAAGGATGATTAGCTTAAATTTATAGCAAAATAAGGGAAGATTTGCTGAACAATTGATTAGAATTTGGAATACAGAAACGGGAGGCATGAGGAAGTCGAAGAAGAAAGGTTTAAGAAATTAGGACATGAAATGGTACTTGTTTCTTGTTTTGTTTTTGTCTTTTGTTTGTTTATGTATGTTTTGTTTGTATGAATATAAAAATTGTTTAATAAAAATATTATTAAAAAAAACAGAAGGCAAAACCCAGGAGATGGGCAGGGAGTTACAGACCCTTGCAGCCCCCTGCACAGTTCACTTGACCCCCAAAGATGGCTTTTATTTCCTAAAATGCTTCTGTTGTTTATTTTTTTGCCACAAGTGGATTTAAGGCCAAGGCATTCCTGGCTGCCAAGGAAACTCTAGAGGAACTCTGTCATGAACTATTAATAGGGAGCTCCGCGCTGCTGCTTCCCAGCAAACCACCAAAGCCACAAAGTTGTGTTTAATTTGCTACCGGAGGGTTGAAGGAGGCATCGCTGCTCCATTATTGCCGAAGAGATTTCTGCACCAGGTCTTGGAAACCAGCCATAGCTCAGCTCCAGGAGGAGGGAAGGGGGGACGAGATATCAAGTTCTCTGCAACAGAGGTCACAGGCATTGCTAAAGACAGCAAAGAAGGATTTGTTTTTTTTTTTTTAATAATATTTTTTATTAAACAATTTTTATGTTAACACAAACAACACATACAAAAACAAACCACAAACAATAACAGAACAAAAAAAAACAAATACCATTTCATATCCTAATTTCTTAAACCTTACTTCCTCGACTTCCTCTTGCTTCCCGTTTCTGTATTCCAAGTTCTTACAATTATTCAGCGAATCTTCCCTTATTTTACTATAGATTTATGTTAATCATCCTTATTCTCTTTGTCTTAACCTACACTGATAGTAACCATTTATTTTAATCCAACATCATTTTAACTGTCATTAATTTTGTAATATTTCTTTAAATAGTCCTTGAACTTTTTCCATTCTTCTTCCGCCGCTTCTCTTCCCTGGTTTCGGATTCTGCTCGTCATTTCTGCCAAACCCATGTAGTCCATCACCTTCATCTGCCATTCTTCCAGTGTGGGTAGATCCTGTGTCTTCCAGTACTTTGCAATAAGTATTCTAGCTGCTGTTGTAGCATACATAAAAAAAGTTATATCTGTCTTTAACACCCCCTGGCCGACAATACCCAAGAGAAAGGCCTCTGGTTTCTTGGGGAAAGTATATTTAAATACCTTTTTCAGTTCATTGTAAATCATTTCCCAGAATGCCTTAATCTTCGGGCACGTCCACCAGAGGTGAAAAAATGTACCTTCCTTTTCTTTACATTTCCAACATTTATTGTCAGGCACATGGTAGATCTTTGCAAGCTTGACTGGGGTTATGTACCACCTATAAATCATTTTCATTATATTTTCTCTTAAGGCATTACATGCCGTAAACTTCAACCCGGTGGTCCACAACTTTTCCCAATCAGCAAACATGATGTTATGACCAATGTCCTGAGCCCATTTAATCATACTTGATTTTACCATTTCATCTTGTGTATTCCATTTCAGCAGCAGATCATACATTTTTGACAAATTCTTAGTACTGGATTCTAACAGTTCAGTCTCTAATTTTGATTTTTCCACCTGGAAGCCTATTTTACTGTCTAATTTAAACACTTCGTTTATTTGATGGTAATGTAACCAATCTCTCACCTTCCCTTTTAGTTTTTCAAAACTCTGCAATCTCAATTTGTCCCCTTCCTTTTCCAAGATTTCCCAATATCTTGGCCATTTCGACTCCATATTTAGCTTTTTAACAGCCTTAGCTTCCATTGGTGATAGCCATCTTGGAGTCTTATTTTCCAGCAAGTCCTTATATCTAACCCAGACATTTAATAGTGCTTTTCTGACAATATGATTTTTGAAACTTTTATGCGCTTTAACCTTGTCATACCACAAATATGCATGCCACCCAAAAATATTATTAAATCCTTCCAAATCCAAAATGTCTGTATTTTCAAGAAGCAGCCATTCTTTTAGCCAGCAGAAAGCTGCCGCTTCATAGTACAATTTAAAGTCTGGCAGGGCAAACCCCCCTCTTTCCTTTGAATCCGTTAATATCTTGAATTTTATTCTGGGCTTCTTGCCCTGCCAGACAAATTTAGATATATCTTTCTGCCACTTCTTGAAACAATCCATTTTGTCCATAATTTGTAATGCTTGAAACAAAAACAACATTCTTGGCAATACATTCATTTTTATAACTGCAATTCGACCTAACAAGGAAAGCTTCAGATTTGACCAAATCTCCAGATCTTTTTTCACTTCTGTCCAAGTTTTTTCATAATTATCTTTAAATAAATTCACATTTTTAGCTGTCATGTTCACACCCAGATATTTCACTTTTTTAACCACAGTCAACCCCGTCTCATTCTGAAACCTTTCTTTTTCAATCTGTGTTAAGTTTTTCTCCAATACCTTAGTCTTTAACTTATTCAATTTGAATCCTGCCAATTGACCAAACTCTTGGATTATTTCCAAAACTCTTTTCGTACTAGCTTCTGGCTCTTGCAATGTAAGTACTAGGTCATCTGCAAATGCTCTCAGTTTGTATTGTTTAGCTCCGACCTGAATCCCTTTAACCAACTGATCCCTCCTAATCATATTAAGCAAAACCTCTAGGACCGATATAAAAAGTAATGGGGAGATAGGGCACCCCTGTCGTGTCCCTTTTTCAATCTTAAACTCTTCTGTTACCACATTATTTACAATTAATTTTGCTTTCTGTTCAGAATATATTGCACCTATACCATTTTCAAACCCTTGGCCTACCCCCATCCCCCGGAGGTTCTTCAACATGAAACTCCAAGAAATATTGTCAAAGGCTTTCTCGGCGTCCACAAATATCAAAACAGCCTTAGTGTTTATGTTCACTTCCAACTTCTCCAAAATGTCAATTATATTTCTTACATTGTCCGACAAATACCTTTTCGGGAGAAAGCCCGCCTGGTCTCCATGAATCTCCTCCATCAAAACTCTTTTCAGTCTCTTTGCTAAAACATCAGCAAAGATTTTGTAATCCACATTTAGTAAGGAGATGGGTCAGTAGTTCTTAAGTTGAGTCTTTTCAGTCTCTGTCTTTGGTATAAGTGTAATGTAGGCCTCTCTCCACGTATCGGGTGCCCTTCTCCCCTCCATAATCTCGTTGCAGACTTCCTTCAAAGGTTGTATAAGCCCTTCCTTCAAAACTTTGTAGTATTTGGAAGTCAATCCATCCGGTCCAGGTGCTTTGCCCAACGTCATGTTGTGAATGGCATCTTCTATTTCCTGTGCTGATATCTCCTGGTTCAAAATTGTCTTACTTTCCTGGGAAATCTTTTTCAGCCCATTTTTCTCGAGGAATTGTTGTATGTCTTTATCTTTCTGCGGCCCTTGTGTATACAATTGTCTAAAGTAGCTCTGGAAACAGTTCCTAATTTCCACTGGGTTGCATATGTTCTTTCCATCCACTTCTAGATTTATTACCGTGTTGAGTTTTTGTCTCTTCTTTATTTGCCAAGCCAATAACTTGCCACATTTATCTGCAGATTCAAAGGTCTTTTGCCTCATTTGTTTAATTTTCCATTCTATTTCTTGGTTCATCAGTTCCATATATTGTGTTTGATACAATTTAATTTCTCTTAAAATCTCTTGTGATTTTGGCTTCAGTCTTAATTTCCTTTCCCCTTCTTTTATCTTTTCCAAGATTTTCTCTTTCCTCTCATTTTGCTTTCTTTTCTTTAGTGAATTTTGCTGTATCAAAAACCCTCTCATCACGGCTTTACTTGCGTCCCATACTATTCTTTTTTCTACTTTAGTCCTTAAGTTGATTTCAAAATAATCTTTCAAAGTTTTTTGGGCCTTCTTACAAATCTCCTCGTCTCTAAATAAGGTGTCATTCATTCTCCATCTGAAGGAACCAGTTGTTGTTTGCTTCATCACCATCTTAACTGCGTTATGGTCGGAGAAGGTTTTTGGGCAGATTTCCACTTTCTTTATATTCGACGCCATATTGCTAGTCACCCAAATTTGGTCAATCCGTGTCCATGTCATTTTGGCTTCAGAAAAGAAGGTTCCCTCTCTTTCTAATGGGTGTTTTGTTCTCCAAATGTCAATCAAGTCCATATTGTCAGTCATTTCAAAAAAAGTTTTTGGTAGTCTTCCGTCTTTTGTGACTACCTGTCTTTGTGCTTTGTCCATATTTGTTGAAACTACTCCATTCATGTCTCCCATCATAATCAGTTTGTAATCCATATAGTCCATTAAAGTCTCATGCAACTTCTTAAAGAATTCTGCTTTCCCTTCATTTGGTGCATATATCCCCACTATCAAAAATTTTTCTCCTTGAGATTGAATTTCAATTGCCAGGTATCTTCCTTGATCATCTTTAAAAATTTGTTTCGGCTGCAAATTTTCCTTTACGTAGATCACCACTCCTCTTTTTTTTACTTTGTCTGAAGATATAAATTCTTGTCCCAATCTCTTGTTTATTAACAGTTTTCTATGTGCTCTTGTCACGTGGGTCTCTTGTAAACAAATCAAGTCCAATTGGTCTTTCTTTAAAGCATGAAATATATTTTTCCTTTTTCGGGGGTTGTTTAGACCATTACAGTTCCAAGTTAGAAGTTGCAAAGCCATGATGGGGTTATTTAGTTCCTCCTACAGCTCCCAATTGTTGTTCGTCCTTTGTCGGTGGTTCTGTGTCCGTATCTAGTCTTGAAGGATGTCTTTCTCCTGGATAGGTCTCTTTCTGTAGGTCTTCTTCGTGTTCTCCCAGGAACTTGTCTTTATCACTCACTGTTTTTATTCTTCTTTTCTTCCCCTTGTATTTAAAAGACAGGCCTTGGGGAAACTCCCACCTGAATAGTATGTAGTTCCTCTTCAGTAATGTCACCAGATCCTTGTAAGGACCTCTTGCATCCAAGATACTTTTAGGGATATCTTTAAAGATCTCAATATGAAAATCCTCAATTCGAAGGGTTGTTTGGTAGTGCAGGTTCAATATTTTATCTCGCTCTTCTTTGGATCTTAGAGTTATCAAACAATCTCTGGGTCTATTCTTCTTCTGCCTTATTCCCAACCTGAATGCACTCTCTATTTTGAACTCTTCTTCTTTCAGATCTTGCTTCCAGAAGTCAGAAAACTCTTTTGTCAAATAATCCACCAAGTTGTCTCCTTCCTTTTCCGGCACAAGTCTAATCCTCAGGTTTTTCTCTTTGCGTTGCATATCCTGCATAGAAAGTGTCAGTTCATACTCATCCAGTTTCCTGTACACCGGTGGAAGTTTCCCTTCAACAGCAGTAGCAATTTCCTTAGCTTCTTCAGCTATCTTTCGCGTTGTAGTTGAATCTTCCAATAGTTTCCCAATTGCTTCTGCATTAGAGTTCACTTTGTTCCCAAGGTCAGTTATACTTTTAGTATTTAAATCAATTTTCCCAGAGATTTCTTCAATTTTCTTATTTGTTTCAGCACCTTGCTTCTTTAATTCCTCTAAAGAATCACTTATTTTTCCCAAGGCCTTTGTAAACGCTTCTTCCGAAGACATTGTTTTCACTCTTGCCTTTGTGACAGCTGCAGTTCCCGAGGCCCCTGATACAGAGGCCCTTCTTTGCATAGAAGAGTCCACTTTGTATTGTCTACCAGATCTCAAAGTTGTTTCTTGTGAATCTTCTTTCTGTTTACCATCTGCCATAACAAAGTCTTTCGTTCAAGGTCATTCCCACACTCTTGAGCTGTCAATAAAGAGAAGTTCTCAGGTTTTAAATTCCACTTGGCTGCTGGAACTGTCCCAGTCCTCTAGAGAGCAAAGAAGGATTTGAAATGAAGGTGTGTGCACACACACCCTGCAGAAACTGAACTTCTCATTTCACTGGAAATGATGTCTGGGTTCACAGGAATGAAATTTGCGCACTCTTCAGTCACTGTTTAACGAGCATCCATCCCGATCTGTTTGTAGGGAGGCTAGACAACATTGTGTCGAGCTCATGTTATCACTTCCCAGTGCAAGTTCCTGTCACTTTCCTTACCGCAAAGAGTTCGGGGTTTCTTGGAAGAGAGCATGGACTCCGCCTTAATTGCGCATCCTGAATTTTCAAGTGTGCAATCGAATTCCACCTGAAAATAGCAACAAAGTGGTTCTGACTTTCTCCATATTCTGCAAGCGTCTCATAGATCAGTCGGTAGCGTGTGAGACTCTTAATCTCATGGTCGATGTTGGGCAAAAGATTCCTGCATTGCAAGAGGTTGGATTAGATCACTCTTGTGATCCCTTCCAGCTCTACATTCTACGATTCTGTTTCCTAATTACCATATTTTTCGCTCTATAAGACGCACCAGACCACAAGATGCACCTAGTTTTTGGAGGAGGAAAACAAGGAAAAAAATATTCTGAATCTCACAATCCAGAACAGCAAGAGGGATCGCTGCGCAGTGAAAGCAGCGACCCCTCTTGCTGTTCTGGCTTCTGGGATAGCTGCGCAGCCTGCATTCGCTCCATAAGACGCACACACATTTCCCCTCACTTTTTAGGAGGGAAAAAGTGAGTCTTATAGAGCAAAAAATACGGTACTTCTTCCTGGCAACTTGGTGTCCCTTTTCTGCTTTTGCAGGAGAATTTGAGGTGCCTTCTTTAAAAACTGAGAGTTTTGCAGTGAATTTAAGTAAAGGAAAGCATTATTATTATTATTATTAAAAATAAAAATAAAATTGTATACTACCCTGTAAATACAGCTCTCAGGGCATTTCACAACACAACATAAAAACACAATATACATAATAAAAACAAGAACAACCCAATAATCTCCCCTCCCCAACACATTTTAAAAGGGAATAGGATATCAGTCAGCCAAAGGCCTGGTTAGAGGCATATAAAAATACATAAAGAAAGCAGAAGAAAGCAGAAGAAAATACCAACATTGATATGACAATACAATGTAATTAAGGTTACAAAACTATGTAGTATATATGTAAATAGATGAGCTGCTCATTTCCTTCTAGTATACATCAGTTCACATGTCACTATTGTTTCAGTAAATACGTTCCAAATATCATTATATCCGTCCATGCGCAATCTTCGTCTGAAAGATGCCCTTGAGACCTTGCTCAACCCCCTCCCCCACCCATTCTTCCTAGAATTAAAATCTCTGAGCCAAAGGGGGTAGATGCATCTCATATCCAGGGTGAAGAACATAAGAAGAGCGCTGCTGAGACACCACCCTGTTCCCACAGAGGCCAACTAGATGTCTCCAAGAAGACCCCAAGAAGGGCAACAAGGCCAGAGACTTCTCCCAGTGTTAGTCCCCAACATTCAGTGGTCTACTGCCTCTCAGCCTGGAGGTGCCATACAGCCATTGCGACAAATAGCCATGGATAGAGGTGTCTCATCCAGCCTTCCTCAAACTTGAATCCCCCCAATGTTGTTGGACTACAACTCCCATCATCCCTAGCTACCACAACCAGTGGTCAGGGATGATGGGAGTTGTAGCCCAACAACATCCTGGAACCCAAGTTTGAAGAAGGCCGGTCTGATCCTTTATTTATTTGATATTTATGCCATGTAATCAATGCAAAGCGTGGCATGAAGATCTAAACAGCAGACTGAATCCGAAGTAGCAAGTTGTGACTTGTTCCCATCAGCATAAGGATTTCTGTTTGTGTGACAGAACTTTCCCACCCTCTTCTCTCCCCCACATTCCCCCGAAATCTGTCGTAAGGGTTCTCCCAGCCTTCTGGAGCAGATTTGGGGAGGGCGGGTGGCATATGTCAGGGGAGAATAGGAAGGAGTAGCACAAGTGAAAATCCTTGCACTGATGGGACGTGTTTGCTGGATACCACCCAGCAGAAGGAGAGGGAGGAACCTTTCAAAGTTCACAAAATACAAAGATATGCATTTGCAATGCAGTTACTTAATATGAGGAGGGTAATCTAATTGGTTGACTAGTTCCTGATTCTTCTTTTTAAAAACTCACACTATTGTTTACCCAGAACAGTTAACATTATTTAACGTCATGGGTACATGTTATTATTCCCTGTCCTGGGACTCCCAACTCTCTTTTTACAGATTGCATTACCAGATTCTTCTGGCCGATAACTTCTCTAAACTTCGCTCCTTAATTAATTTAGCAACATTTAGACGTTTTGACTTCTTCCTTGCGAGTTCTATTTTACTAGGTTTTCGGTTATTTCCCCATGACTTAGCATCTAATATTCCAGCCTGCCTTGCAATATATAACACTTGGTTTGAATGGCATCTTCTTGCATGACCTTCCGCGTAGTTTAGCGAGCGCAGAAGATGGTCTGGTAGAATCTGGTGTCCAAAGATTTCATTACACATAGTAATAACCACCTGCCCAAAGACTTTCACTTTATTGCATCGCCAGCAAAGGTGAGAAATGTCACCTTCATGATCTGCTCCACGGTGCCAACACTTACTGCCACCTCTTCTTCCAACTTTAAAAGACTTCTAAAGAGTCCAGTGACACTGATGCGTCATTTTAAAACAGTTTTCTTTATAACTGCTCGAAACCAGAAACGTAGAACCTCTGTTAAATAAAAAGCACCAAATTTGTGCCGTTATATTGCAATATTCTTCGCCATCCCCTATCACATATTGCCTTGCGAATTTTTTATTTTTACATTAGATAACATTTTACATAACCTTGAGAACATTTTTGGTTTGTTCTCTGTTAACAGTTTCCCAAATTCAACTTGTTCTCTATGTTATCGTTTGCCTTTGGTCTAATCTATTTAAACAGGCCTTTTATTTGTATAACCTGGAGGGGGGAGGAATCACATTGCACTTTCTGCATTGCTTTTTCATAGGCTTGAACTTGTGCCCAATCTTGATAAAGCTCCAATCATTTCTTCTCCAGATCACAAATGTGCCCAATTTTCCTGGATTAAATTTCCAACCATCCATTCCTGATGCGATTGGTACTATTTGTTGTTGTTTAGTCATTTAGTCGTGTCCGACTCTTCGTGACCCCATGGACCAGAGCACGCCAGGCACTCCTGTCTTCCACTGCCTCCCGCAGCTTGGTCAAACTCATGTTGGTAGCTTTGAGAACACTGTCCAACCATCTCGTCCTCTGTCGTCCCCTTCTCCATCTTCCCCAACATCAGGGTCTTTTCTAGGGAGTCTTCTCTTCTCATGAGGTGGCCAAAGTCTTGGAGTCTCAGCTTCAGGATCTGTCCTTCCAGTGAGCACTCAGGGCTGATTTCCTTCAGAACGGAGAGGTTTGATCGATTGGTAATATACGTGGAGCTAACTTAGATTTATAGATCTGTTGCACACCCTTTTAGGTGGGGAGGTGCATGGAAGGAGGGGAGAGAAACCCTGTTATGTTAGCAGAATTCATTGTGTGGGCTTTGTTGTATTGCACCCCGTTAATCAATGAATCTGACCATTACAACACTCAGTATGCATTCAGATAAATTGCAGTTGTGGGGGGAGAGAGACTTTCAAATAACAGCAGTGCTTCTGAAGGCTTCTTTTAAAAATAGCGTGTTCTGGGGGAGACATTCAATTCCATATTGCTTTTAAAAGCAAACCTACCTAATTCACACATTCTGAAACAATATGCACAGCCATCCTTAGAAATCTGCAGTTCTCCAATTTTTTTCAGTGCAGTTCCCCAGCCAAGTGATGTGTAAAAGGAAAAAAAGGACCGGCTGGGATAAAGTCTGCAGAAAAAGCATAACTAAATTGAAAATGGGATGCAAAAATGTGGTACCTTCGGGGAAATTGCTTTGCAAAAATGTGTCTATTAGGCAAACTCATGCAAAAAAAATAAGGAGAAATTTGCACTGGAATGCTGACGAATTTGCATGAAGACTTTTAAAAAAATAAATGCGAACTGATGTGGAAATGTGAAGAGTGGGATTTAAGGCTGGGGAAAAAAAGGAGAAACTGTAGCAATACTGAAATTTACAGATCAGCCCATCCCTAAGGACAACCTCTAGTTAAATGCTTGCAAAGTGTATTCTCTGATTAATCTGGGCAAAGCACCAATTGGAGGTGTAGCGACGGGAGCATCCTGTCTGCACTCCAGGCAAGCTGAAAAACCTCAAAGCTTTCCGTTCCCTTCTAAATGGATAGCAAAGGTCATTCCCCCTTGGTTTGATAAATGACACAGTCATCACAGCATTTGTCTTCCACCTGCCAGCGGTGTGTTTCCGCTCAAGTTCCTGTTAATGAGTCGCCCCCTCCTACCCCATAAACAAAGCGCTCTGGAGAAAAGCTCGCTTGGTATCTCCCAGAGATGCTCACTTGACACGCACACCAGAAAGAGAAGGCAAAGCAGAGATTCCCAGTCTTGGCTCAGCAAGGTTCCTGCAGCAATGAGGTTCAGGTGCATTACGAAGTTGGCAGCAAAAACAAATCCCAGCCTAATAGCACCACCACAACAACCTGCATACCCAATCCCTGCCGAGAAAAGTGTCCCAGCACCTATAATGACAAGGTCCCCTGGCCAGAACCCCTCTGACATGATTTTATATCTCAGATAAGTATGTGACCTGGTGTGTAGCACTCTTTGCAACTGCCGCTAGGAAAATTAGAGCAAATTATATAGCCAAGATAGCCACCAACTGTAAAGGAGATGAATTTATTTGACCCTATCTGCATCAAGCCATATTCTGTCTTTATCACCAAACTCCAAATATAATTGCACATTGCATTAATTAACATTATTTTTTAATATATTAGTGGCCATGTGACGATTTTAGCCTATAAATTTTATTGTTTAATGTCTTAACCTGTATACTAAGGTACTTTTATAGCTCTGTTTAGAGTAGGTAATGTCTTGATAATATAAATGTTTAAAGTTTTTTTGTATTAATCTTTTAATTGTTGAATGATTCTGTGTACAATGCAGCAGCCTTTGGCTATGTGCAGTAAAACTGACTGACTGACTGACTGACTGCATCCCAGCTAAAGAGTCCTCTCCATTTGGATGAGCAACAGTTTGTGTGGGTTTTTGCAATTGCAAAGTGCACATCAATAAATAATCCAAGGACAAGTTGCGTTGTTTTTGTGTGCTTGAGAGAGAAATATATGTCTGTAGCACAACTGGAGGCACACTGGCTTACCTGGGAGCCAGCTGCATTGCATTGCATGCAAGTTGTACAATCTAGGCATGGGTAAAAACTCACTGGCTGGGGAAACCCAGGCAGATGGGTGGGTTATACATAAATAAAATAATTATTATTATTATTATTATTATTATTATTATTATTATTAGGGTTTGCTGTACTGGTTTTCTCAGTGACAACAGAGACACACAGAGCTGGGCCTAGTCATGATGGCTATACTCTGCCTCCACGTTCAGAGGCACCAGGGTTCTGAACAGAGGTAGATTTGGAGGAGCACAAACAGTTTGGTCTTGGGAGAAAAGCAATGACCAACCTATCTTAAAAAGCAGAGACACCACCTTGCCAACAAAGGTCCGTATAGTAAAAGCTATGGTTTTCCCAGTAGTGATGTATGGAAATGAGAGCTGGACCATAACGAAGGCTGATCGACGAAGAATTGATGCTTTCGAATTATGGTGCTGGAGGAGACTCTTGAGAGTCCCATGGACTGCAGGAAGATCAAACCGATCCATTCTGAAGGAAATCAGCCCTGAGTGCTCACTGGAAGGACAGATCCTGAAGCTGAGGCTCCAAGACTTTGGCCACCACATGAGAAGAGAAGACTCCCTGGAAAAGACCCTGATGTTGAGAAAGATGGAGAAGGGGATGACAGAGGACGAGATGGTGGGACAGTGTTCTCAAAGCTACCAGCATGAGTTTGACTGAACTGCGGGAGGCAGTGGAAGACAGGAGTGCCTGGCGTGCTCTGGTCAAGGGGGTCACGAAGAGTCGGACACGACTAAACGACTAAACAACACCAATCAGTTTGGTTGCACTGGGTGCAGAGCCTTGGGGGTGCTGCAAAGGGTGCCCCTGTAGAATGGAAGGCGAGAGGCAGGGCTGCTGTATTTTGGCATCACGCAGGGAGCTGCTGAAATCCCCAAGGTCTGCTACTGTTCTGAACACCAGTGTTAGCAGTACCGAAGTGAGCTTCCCAGAGCGCAATCAAGCCTGGGCAGTGTGTCTGGAGGTCCTGGGCTGCCCAGACGACAAGATCACCTTCTCGGTATTGCTGATGTGGACCAAAGAAAGCAGAGCAATGTGTTTAGCACCAGCTTGGCTGCAGGAGTTGCCAGAAGGAGACGCACAAGGGGCCACCCAACCATCTTAGGGACTTCATTCTGGATTTGTGTAGGGTTTACTGTTGAGCCTTTTCTTCTCCCAAATATGTCCTGCAATGCAGCAGGTACAAACGGATTGCTCCTCTGGGTTTCTTCTGAACACCAGTTGCTGGGGGTCAGAAGAGGGGAGGCACCTGGTTGGCCACTGTGAGGACAGGATGCTGAGCTAGATGGACCAGTGGCCTGATCCAGAAGGGCTGTTCTCATGTGCTTATGTAGGTACTTCTGCATGCTAGACAGATGCTCTACCAGCCTATGGCCCTTACTCAGACATGCTGGGGATTTGATCTGCGATCTTCTGCATGCAAAACCGATACTCTCTCACAGAGCTACAGCAATTCCCCTGCGGCTGTTTGGCTCTTATAGACCGTTGATAGACCCACCCACCATGCATTTGTCTGAGCCCACTTTCAACCCATTTTTTAACCCATCACATCACCACATGGCAGTGAATTACGCAAGCCATCCATTCTGTGAAGGGTTTTCCTTGGTCTATCTGAGATCTACTGCCAGTCAATATTATTGAGTGACCCTGAGCTGTAGAATTTACAGGACAGTGGGGGGGGGACCTATCCTGCTGCTTTCTCTATGCCATATATGATTTCGTCAATCTGCGTAAAATCTTCATGTGATTGTTTTCATGTGCCTTCGGGTATTTTTTAAAAAAGTTATGTACATGCAGCCATTGTGAAACTTCCACCTCTTCACCATTTATTTCGATGGTCATAGAATCATAGAATTGCAGAGCTGGTGTTTGTCCACAGACAGCTTTCCAGGTCATTCCGTTATCACTTTGTGGGTGGATATTGGACTTTTTGTCAGACCGCTCCCAGAGGGTTCGGTTGGGCCCTTATACCTCTAAAATGCTTAAGACTAACATAGGAACACCACAGGGATGCGTACTCAGTCCGCTCCTTTATATTCTCTACACGTACGATTGTGTCGCTGCTCACCCTAGTAATAGGGTTGTCAAATTTGCAGATGACACAACCGTGATTGGGCTCATCCCTGAAAGGGAGGGTGAAACGGACTATAGAGATGAGGTGGAGCGGCTGACAGAGTGGTGCAGAGCTAACAACTTGCTCATAAATACAAGGAAGACAAAGGAGCTTGTGGTGGACTTCAGGAGACAGAAGAGCAATATCCAGCCACTTTTGATTGATGGGGTCTGTGTGGAGAGGGTAACAACGTTCAGATTTTTGGGCATTGAATTACAAGAGGATCTGTCCTGGAGTGTCAACACAAGGGGGCTTGTGAAGAAGGCGCAGCAGAGACTGTACTTTTTGAGAATTCTAAGGAAAAACCATCTTCCGCAGAAACTGCTGCTTGCCTTCTATCACTGTGCCATTGAGAGCGTGCTCACTTATGGCTTATGTGTGTGGTACGGAAGCTGTACTACCCAGGACAGGATGGGGTTGTGCAGAGTTGTTAAGGCAGCAGAGAGCATTGTTGGCTGCCCACTCTCCACCTTAGAGCAGATTTATGCCACAAGGTGCCATAGGAAGGCACTGGACATAGTAAAAGATCCATCGCATCCTGGTCACTGTCTCTTCGAGCTCCTGCCGTCGGGACGGAGATACAGGACGATGAAGACAAGAACGAGCCGTCTTAAGAACAGCTTCTTCTCCAGAGCGATCTCAGCCCTGAATGGGAAGCCTGGACTTTGAAAGTCATCTAATCTTCCTTGCTGTACTATACTGTATTGTTTTAATTAGTGTTTTTATGGAGCAGTCAAGTAATTTCGTTGTCCCTGAGAGGGGGCAATGACAATAAAGATATTATTATTATTATTATTATTATTATTATTATTATTATTATTATTATTATTATTATGTGACCAGTAGGACTAAACTGCTTCTGGTGCAATGGGACACTGGGGCTGAAACCAGAGCACACGGAAATGCCATTTACCTTCCCGCCGGAGCGGTACCTATTTATCTACTTGCGCTGGTGTGCTTTCAAACTGCTAGGTTGGCAGGAGCTGGGGCGGAGAAATGGGAGCTCATTCAATCATGGGGATTTGAACCACTGACCTTATGATGGTGATTGTGATTCAAACGTTTTGGCTCCTGAATGCCGCAAACCTGGAAGTGAGTGGTCCAGTTTGCAGCCTTTTTTTGGAAGCCGAACATCCAACGCGGCTTCCGATTGAGTGCAGGAAGCTCCTACAGCCAATCAGAAGCTGCGCTTTGGTTTTTGAACATTTTCGGAAGTCGAACGGACTTCCAGAACAGATTCTGTTCGAGAACCAAGGTACGACTGTATTAGAGTGGCTGGGGAAACCCAGCTGGATGGGCAGGGGACATAAATATTATTATTATTAGTCGTAGTAACATAGCATCACCTTTCGCAGGGACTCATCAGCATTTAAGTGCAAATTTCTCCCAATATGCACAGGTCGGTATACAATTTTGCCAAATATACACAGTTTTACAAAGCAATTTTGCCTAAGGGGAGACACATGTATGTTATTTCCCCAGATATATGTGTCTTTTTTAAATGCACACTTTACCCTAGCATATGCACTGCTATACATGTTACTTTGCTGGAGAAGCACACTGCAAAATCCAAAGAATTTCAAGGGATGGCTGCGTTTCGACTTGTGTCTTGTTTCGCCAAATGAGGATCAGATTGTTCACCTTCCTTCCCTTGCTCTGCTTGCAAGAATTTACCTCTGCAATGTGGAGTTGGTCTGGCACAGCAAGCCACAAACCCATATCACGTTCCTCTTAAAAACATTACCTCTATCTGTGACCGCAGAGGGTTAAATATGAAACCCACTTCGCTCCCCTCTGACATGTCGGTGTAATAGCGAAGGCGGGATAGCAAAGCCCTTCTCCCGAGAGGGACTTTCTGCAGCGGTAGACAAAGCGCAACCTTTTCAGGGGTCCCTCTGTGCTGATAAAGCTCCTTTAACCCCGGAGCCCAGGATCTATCTGACTTGCCCTCTGTCCATTCACCCTGACACCTGTGCAGAGGTGGCATGGGGGGGGGGAGAGCACAAGGGCATCTTTTGTCCTCGCCAACAGAGACAAGAATGGGTAGTGTCTTAGCCCCGCACAACTCTCTTGCCCCTGGCCTGGCATATCACATTGCCGCCTGCTGTCTCCCTCAACAAAACTCCATTAGCAAGGAAAGGGGCGACTGAGCAGCTTCTGTGGCTGTTGTTGCATGCCCCTTGCATGCGAAGACAGGCTCTGGCAGAAGAGACCCAAGAGTGGGTCCAATGGTCAAGAAGGTGGTTTCTGCATGTGCTGTAAAGGGAAGCGAGGGGCACATGGGGCTCGTCCACTTGGGAAGGTGGCCCATCTAGGAGAAACCCCATATTTTATTATTTTGCTAGCTACGCTGTTTCAAATGTGCCTTTTATATTTGACTTCACTTAGTAATGCCTTCTTCTGAAATGTTTAAGATAATTTTTTTTGTTAATGTTGCTCTGCTAAATGTGCATTCTGCAGTTGACCTCTGTACTGTTTTGTTTTGTTTTGTTTTTAAATGTTTAGGATAGTGCCTCCCGCAGTTTGGTTAAACTCATGCTGGTATCTTCGAGAACACTGTCCAACCATCTCGTCCTCTGTCGTCCCCTTCTCCTTGTGCCCTCCATCTTCCCCAACATCAGGGTCATTTCCAGGGAGTCTTCTCTTCTCATGAGGTGGCCAAAGTATTGGAGCCTCCGCTTCAGGATCTGTCCTTCCAGTGAGCACTCAGGGCTGGTTTTCTTCAGAATGGAGAGGTTTGATCTTGCAGTCCATGGGACTAGGCGATCATTTTGGTTTCCTGTTACTTACGTTTGAATGAATGTTAATTGTCTTTAAATATATACTCTATATTTGAGTTTCTTCAGTAATGTTTTATTCTGGATTGTTCTATTTGATTTCTTAATGTAGGTTGCAAACTGCTTTGAGATCCCCACCCCCAATAATAAGATAATCATAATAACATTGCCATTTGAACTAATTGAACACTAAGGAGCGGTTTCCCCCGGGACAAAGCAGCAGGACAAGAGGTTGGATGGCCATCTGTCCTGGATGCTTTAGCTGAGATCCCTGAATTGCAGGGGGTTGGACTAGATGACCCTTGGGGTCCCTTTTTGTTTTCTCTGCCCTGAATCTGCCAGCATTCATCGGATGCCCCTGGATTCTGGCATCCCACAATCTTGGTGGGAAAACAGCATGCAAATAAACAAGCAAGCAAACCTACAATGGATGGGACAAAGTTAGCTGCTGAAATATACTCGGAGTCCTGTAGTGATTTCATGCTCTTTATTGCAGCTTGTAAAACGGTGATTTAATTGCCCCCCAAACCTCAGACTTTTATATACATTATTTACACAATGAGTCCCGTCCGATTGGCTGATTCTGCTTCCCTCCTGGAGCCTGACTGGTCTTTTCCTGCAGGCCAATCAGTTGTTGCATTCTACGATCCTACCAGCCTAATAGGCTGATTAACTTCTTCCTGGAGCCTGATTGGTCTTTTCCTGCAGGCCAATTAGTTGTTGCATTCTAAGATCCTACCAGCCTAACAGGCTGATTAACTTCCTCCTGAAGCCTGATTGGTCTTCTCCTGCAAGCCAATCAGTTGTTGCATTCTAGGATCCTACTTGCTTATTGTTCTAGGATCCAAGCTTAGTACATAACACTGCCTAGATGGCCCTTTGTCCATCAAGCTTAGTATTGTTTGCACTGACTGGCAGCAGCTCTCTGGGGACGGGGGTGGGTGGGACTGAATGCAAATCACCACTGAGCTATGCCCCCTCACCAATGGGATCTTGGGTATTAATATTATAGAATAGCTGTCCCATACAGGGATCAAACCTGCAACCTTGGCGTTATCAGCACCATGCTCTACCCAACTGAGCTATCTTCAAAGAAGGCACTTAATAGAGAGCTGTAGGCTACCACTCTCAGTTCTCCAGTACTGTTCATCACTAGAGAGCAGCCACCAAACTGACCACTGCTTCACAGGCATCCTGTGTCCAGTTCTGGGCACCACAGTTCAAGAAGGACACTGACAAACTGGAACGTGTCCAGAGGAGGGCAACCAAAATGGTCAAAGGCCTGGAAACGATGCCTTATGAGGAACGGCTAAGGGAGCTGGGCATGTTTAGCCTGGAGAAGAGGAGGCTAAGGGGTGATATGATAGCCATGTTCAAATATATAAAAGGATGTCACATAGAGGAGGGAGAAAGGTTGTTTTCTGCTGCTCCAGAGAAGCGGACACGGAGCAATGGATCCAAACTACAAGAAATAAGATTCCACCTAAACATTAGGAAGAACTTCCTGGCAGTAAGAGCTGTTTGACAGTGGAATTTGCTGCCAAGGAGTGTGGTGGAGTCTCCTTCTTTGGAGGTCTTTAAGCAGAGGCTTGACAACCATATGTCAGGAGTGCTCTGATGGTGTTTCCTGCTTGGCAGGGGGTTGGACTCGATGGCCCTTGTGGTCTCTTCCAACTCTATGATTCTATGATTCTATGATTCTAAAGCCCTTTTGCCCTTTGTGAGGCTCATTTTTGTGTGGCTCATGGATTGCCAGGCCCAAGTGGAAGATTAGCCGGCAAGTGAAATTGTGCTGGTGCTGTCTAGCCCACAGATGAGCTGAGATTATACGGGGCGGGGGGGGGCGGGGAGGGGCACCTCATAATCAGATGTGGTGAAGAGGTGTGTGACGACTCAGCACTAATTCTTAGCTAGCGACGCAGCATTAATTTGAAACCTATTAACATACAAATAAGGATTTATAGGCATCTTAATGGGGCTGAATACATTACTGGGATTTGGGCAACGTGGGCCGACTTTTGCTGGAACGCAATTTTTAGCTAGCTTTCCCCATCCCCCACTCCAGTTTAAACATCCACATTCGATGCCGCCCCCTTTGAAAAGAAACTCTCCCATTTCCCTTGAAATTTAAACATAAAATCTGCTTTCGCAAGGAATTCAACCAGATGGATTTGATGTGGATTGTGGCGGCTCCATTATCTCACAAGGGATTCTGTAGAGCTGCCCATAAGCCAAAGTCAGGAAGCATCCTCAGCCAATGGAAGATTTTGGATCTGGTTTGAGAGTACCAGTCTGGGAGGTGGAGTCTGAGCTGCATCTGACTGCAGCGCTCGCCTTGCTGGTGCCTCCTTTGGTGAAAAACCCTTATATATCCTCTAACTGGGACCCTAAACCCTGGCAGCATCCTCTGTGGCACAAAAGCCATCCTCCTTCTGTGTCACATTTGGAGAGCAGGTATATGTTTTCCAGTACTTTGTCCTGGGGTTTAAACTGAATTAATCCTGCAATTGTATTCCAATCTGGAGCAGATTGCATTTCACTGCCTTCCTTTTTCAAACACCCCAGCATGGAGTTCGTCTCCCTCCCTGCCTCCCTCTCTCTCTCCCTCTCTCCCTTTGCATCACGTTGATTAAAAATACACTCCAAGCCGCTGGTAAATAACTGGGTTATTTGGGACATCTCTGTTTATCTTTGCTTTTAAATAGGCTGCATTGACATCAAGCACATGGACGGCGCTGCAGCCTCCTCGGCTAAAATTACAGCTTGCCAACTGCACAGAGCGGAGGCCCGCGGAAGTCTCCGGAACAGGCCCTCCACCGTGTCTAACATCTAATTAGTGACTTTGGGCCTGTTCCAAAAGGGCTGCAGGGCCAGAACATTTTTGGAGAGGACAGACGCAACAACGTCCTTTCCAAATCCAGAAGACATCCGTAAAGAGGCTTCTAAAGGGTCTGCAGTTTGACGGTGTTTGGCTTTCCTTCTCGAAGTGTATAGAAAAGAAGGAGAAGAATCTGACTAACTGACTCCCCTCCCTCTCCCATTCTGGAGTACAAAGAATACAGATGGAGAAATGCAATACTGCAGAACAGGGACGCACACCCTCCAACATTTCTCCGTTGAAAATAAGGACGTCCTAGTCAATGATGATGATGATGATGATATTTGTACCCCACCTATCTGACGGGGTTGCCCCAGTCACTCTGGACGGCTTCCAACATGTATTGTTGTTGTTGTTTAGTCATTTAGTCGTGTCCGACTGACTCTTCGTGACCCCCTGGACCAGAGCACGCCAGGCACTCCTGTCTTCCACTGCCTCCCGCAGTTTGGTCAAACTCATGCTGGTAGCTTCGAGAACACTGTCCCACCATCTCGTCCTCTGTCATCCCCTTCTCCTTGTGCCCTCCATCTTTCCCAACATCAGGGTCTTTTCCAGGGAGTCTTCTCTTCTCATGAGGTGGCCAAAGTCTTGGAGCCTCAGCTTCAGGATCTGTCCTTCCAGTGAGCACTCAGGGCTGATTTCCTTCAGAATGGAGAGGTTGGATCTTCTTGCAGTCCATGGGACTCTCCAGAGTCTCCTCCAGCACCATAATACAAAAGCATCCATTCTTCGGCGATCAGCCTTCTTTATGGTCCAGCTCTCACTTCCATACGTTATTACTGGGAAAACCATAGCTTTTACTATATGGACCTTTGTTGGCAAGGTGATGTCTCTACTTATAAAAACATAATAAAACTTTAAGCATTCGGCAAACTTCCCTATATAGGGCTGCCTTCAGGTCTCTTCTAAAAGATATATTGTTACTCATTTCCTTGGCTCTGTTGTCACATAACTCCATACCCTCCAACATTTCTCCGATGAAATTAGGGACGTCCTAAGGAAAAGCGGGACATTCCAGGATCAGATCAGAAACAGGGACGGCTTCTGTAAATCTGGGATCGTCACTGGAAAATGGGGACACTTGGAGGGTCTGTATTAGGGTTGCCCTGATGGTTTCTTGAGCTCCCTTACAATGCTGGCTTGCGTGGACTCTGGCGGGGCAATCCCTTGGCTGTCAGCACCCTAGCCAGAGCTGTCTTTCCCATACGGCGTAGTGGTGCATTGCGCCAGGGCGCCGGCCTCTAAGGGGTGCCCCAGCGAGTGGGGGAGCTTTGCAGCTTTGCCGGTGGCCTCCCCTTTCCCTGCATGCCCGCCAGCTCCTTCCCGTCAAAGATATGGCTGGCGGGCGTGCAGCTTGCCTCCCAAGCCTCTGCAGGAGGAGGGCGATACCTGCAGAGGCTTAGGATGGAAGCTGCGCCCCGCCAACCATATGACGGATGAGCAACTTCTCTCCCAAGCCTCTGCAGGTATTGCTTTCCCACAGCAGCATGGGGGAGAGTTGCGCACGCACACACCCAATGGCGGACAGTGTGCAGCTTCGCACACACACTATCCGTGGTAATTTGGTGGCGCTGAGTGGATATTTGCACCCAAGCGCCACATCTGCTAAAGATGGCCCTGACCCTAGCATCTCTTGGGAAGAGCACCCCCTGGGCTGCAATGCTGAGCCACACAAGGGAGGCTACCTTTGACCTGGGCACAGAGCGTAAGTGAGCACGCAGCAAAGCGTTATCAGAACAGGTTTGCGGGGCCTGGAGCCGCCTTGAAGGAAAACAGGCGATGCTACGTGACACCCAAGAGCAGCGAGGGCGAGTCGTGCTTGTTGCTGAGTCACCAGCAACTCCAGATTCTTTTAAATGCCAATGTTGAGCTTGCATTCCCCAAACAGGAAACCGCCTGGGAAAATGAGGAGGGGGTAGAGAAAAGAACTTGCCTGCTGCCACATCACTGAAACCGGACCTGTTTATTTTGCAGCCCTCTCTCTCCCCCTCCCTAGGCAGTTCGCCAAACAGAACAGCGTCCCTTTGTATTGCTACCTAGAAATGTAATCACCTGTTTATGTCTACATCCTTTCCTGAAACGGCATCAAAATACTGCTGGTGGAAACAGCCTTTAAATAGCCCCCCATCTGCCCGAATCGGGGAGGTGTTTGGTTTTCTGACTTTGCTTCCCCCCCCCCACTTAGTGGCAGCTTCTCCTTAAGTTGTTTTGTGTTTAGAGCAGGGTATTTTAAAAGCGGAGCATGCTGTTCCCATCAGTGAATTAGACCTTTCTTTGAGGCTCCTGAAATCACTGCTTCTTCCCACCACCAACCTGTACGCTAAAGGACTCGCAGAGCAAAATCTGGACTGTAACCAACGAGGCTGGAAGGACCACAGAGCTGGTCTGGGGCCACCTGGTTGAAATTCATGCTTTGCAAGAGCCCTGCTGGATCAGGCCAAAGGCCCAACCAGTCTGGCACCTCACAGTGGGAAGCCAGGGACCCATGGAAAGCCCATAAGCAGAATCAGAGCACAACAACACTCTCAGAGTCCGACAGTGGAGGGAGAACATAGCCCTTGCTAGCCAATGGCCACTGGTAGTCTTATCATCCATGAACTTGTCTGGTCCTTTTAAAGCCTTTTCTAATGTAGAAATTAACAAGTAGGGGATGTACTTCAGTGGTGTAGTAGGAAGTTTTGAAGTGAAGGAACTCATACCTCAACAGAATTCTAGTGACTAGATCGGTGTTTCCCAAACTTGGGTCTCCAGCTGGTTTTGGTTTTTTTAAAAAAATAATATTATTTATTACTTTTAAACCTTACAATAAGGGGGGGGGAGGAAAAGAAAAAGCAAAAGAAAGAAAATATAATACAATACAATATACAAACAATACACAATGAAACATTAACACATTAGACTAAACAAAACAAAACAAAAACCATTTAAAAACATACATCATACCATTTCAATGCCCTATCTTTCATTCCCTCGTTTCATCGACCTCCTCTCACCTCCCTTTTTGTATTCAACTTCTATTAATTGTTCCAGCAATTCCTTTCCATCTTTCTCTATTTTCTGTCATATAATTTTCTTAACTTATTTTAACCTTATTTTCCATTAATACTATAATACTTATTTGTGCTTAACTCCTTATAACATTTCTACTAAAGCCATATAATTTCATTCCAACATTTTTCTAACACTCATTAATTTTACAATATTTCTATAAATAAACTTTAAACTTTTTCCAATCTTCTTCCACCGTCTCTTCTCCCTGGTCTCGGATTCTGCCAGTCCTTTCCGTCAATTCCATATATTTTTTTTCCCTGTATTTTGTTTTTTTTTTTTATATATATATATAATTTTTATTAAAGAATTTTTTATAACCACAAAAACATAACATAACAATAACATAACAATACATAACAATAAACACAACAAACAAACAAACAAAAACAAAAACAAATACAATTTCAGATCTTATTTTCTTATACCTTTCTTCTCCGACTTCCTCATGCCTCCCTTTTCTGTATTCTAATTTCTAATCAATTATTCAGCAAATCTTCCCTTATTTTAATTTAATTTAATCTTCCTTATTCTCCTTATCTTATCCATTACTAATAGTAACCATTTATTTTCTAATCCAACATCATTCTAACTTTCATTAATTTTGTAATATTTCTTTAAATAGTCCTTAAATTTTTTCCATTCTTCTTCCGCTGCTTCTCTTCCCTGGTTTCGGATTCTGCTCGTCATTTCTGCTAGACCCATGTAGTCAATCACCTTCATCTGCCATTCTTCCAGGGTGGGTAGCTCTTGTGTCTTCCAGTACTTCGCAATGAGTATTCTTGCTGCTGTTGTAGCATACATAAAAAAAGTTATATCCGTCTTTAACACCCCTTGGCCGACAATACCCAAGAGAAAGGCCTCTGGTTTCTTAGGGAAGGTATATTTAAATACCTTTTTCAGTTCATTATAGATCATTTCCCAGAATGCCTTAATCTTCGGGCACGTCCACCAGAGGTGAAAGAATGTGCCTTCCTTTTCCTTACATTTCCAACATTTATTATCAGGCAAATGGTAAATCTTTGCAAGCTTGACTGGGGTTATGTACCACCTATAGATCATCTTCATAATATTCTCTCTTAAGGCATTACATGCCGTAAATTTCATCCCGGTGGTCCACAACTTCTCCCAATCAGCAAACATAATGTTATGACCAATGTCCTGAGCCCATTTAATCATACTTGATTTAACCGTTTCCTCCTGTGTATTCCATTTCAGCAGCAAATTATACATTTTTGACAAATTTCTAGTGCTGGATTCTAACAGTTCAGTCTCCAGTTTTGATTTTTCCACCTGGAAGCCTATTTTACTGTCCATTTTAAACACTTCATTTATTTGATGATAGTGCAACCAATCTCTCACTTTCCCTTTTAGTTTCTCAAAACTCTGCAATCTCAATCTGTCCCCTTCCTTTTCCAGAATTTCCCAATATCTTGGCCATTTAGACTCCATATTTAACTTTTTAACTGCCTTAGCTTCCATTGGCGACAGCCACCTTGGGGTTTTGTTTTCCAACAAATCTTTATATCTAGTCCAGACATTTAATAGTGCTTTTCTGACAATATGGTTTTTAAAACCTTTGTGTGCTTTAACCTTGTCATACCACAAATATGCATGCCACCCAAAGATATTATTAAAACCTTCTAGATCCAAAATATCTGTATTTTCAAGAAGTAGCCAATCTCTTAGCCAGCAGAAAGCTGCCGCTTCATAGTACAGTTTAAAGTCTGGCAGGGCAAATCCCCCTCTTTCCTTTGCATCCGTTAGTATCTTAAATTTTATTCTGGGCTTCTTGCCCTGCCAGACAAATTTAGATATATCTTTTTGCCACTTCTTGAAACAATCCGTCTTATCCATTATTTGCAATGCTTGGAACAAAAACAACATTCTTGGCAATACATTCATTTTTATAACTGCAATTCGACCTAACAAGGAAAGCTTCAGATTTGACCAGATCTCCAAATCTTTTTTCACTTCTATCCAAGTTTTTTCATAATTATCTTTAAATAAATTCACATTCTTAGCTGTCATATTTATCCCCAGATATTTCACTTTTTTAACCACAGTCAACCCTGTCACATTCTGAAACCTTTCTTTTTCAAACTGTGTTAGATTTTTCTCCAATACCTTAGTCTTTAACTTATTCAATTTAAATCCTGCCACTTGACCAAACTCTTGAATTATTTCCAAAACTCTTTTCGTGCTAGCTTCTGGCTCTTGTAATGTAAGTACCAGGTCATCTGCAAATGCTCTCAATTTATATTGTTTAGCTCCGACCTGAACCCCTTTAACCAACTGGTCCTTCCTAATCATATTTAGCAAAACCTCCAGGACCGCTTTCCGTCAATTCCATATAGTCCATCAACCTGGTGATCTTCTGTCCAAGGCTCTTAACTCTTTTCCAAGTCCCTTCTGCAGATCTTCTTCATATTTATACGTGCACTTTACTTTGTCTTCTGCTGATCTTGTTCTTAATTTCCTTCCTTTGATGCTGAAGAGTAGATCTCGGGGAAGCTCCGACTTAGCAAAGTTTTTATTCCTTCTCGACAGGTCAGCCAAATCTCCGTAGTTAAAACTAAAATCCAAAAGATATTTCAGGACGTGTTTCGAAATCCCTCCAAATCTGGAGGTCCCCACAACTCCAATCTCCTCCTGACCCAAGTCCAGGTCCCAAAGGTCAGTACATCCCTGCATGGGAGGATCTATCCAACTTTCCTTCTCCAGTCCAGGCAGGGCTCCAATCCTCAAAATCTGACTTTCTCTAAATTCAGTCATAGAAGGCAAGAACTTATATTCATCAAATTGCCTCTGTAAGGCAACTTGTATTACTTTAGGTTCAACAACAAGAACTTTCTCCCTCGCCTTCTCCACAATTTGCCAGGTCAGAGTAGATTCCTGTATCGATTCCTGAGTAGTTTCTATATAGATGTTCACTTTTTGTCCTAAATTGGTCACTTTTTGTCCCAAATTATCAATTTTTGTAGTCATCACATCCATCTTCTTATGGAGCTGTTCCAATGAATCACTTATCTTGCATAATGCAATCACTAAGGCTTCTTCTGTCGACATTCTTACCGATCCAAGGTCAATCCCTGGTTCTCACGGATTTTTATCTTGCAGCTGGAGATTCCCCCAGCTCAACTCTTGTAACAGTTTCAGAGGCTCCCTCTAGAGGGAAACATTTTCTATTTGTATATACCTTTTAAGCACTGTTCAAGCGATAAAATTAGTTTCAATTTTCAGTTACTTTTACTCCTTTTTAAACGCAGAAGGAAACAATGGAAACAATGTATTTCTCTTATTTAACTATCTGTCAACAAACGTTTTATTCACAGTCAATGAACTTTCCCAAAACGTCAAACTTACTAGCAGCCCGTTTCCAGGTTCAGAGCTGTGGTAATTTAACTTTCTTCACTCTCACTCCTGCAGGCTTACGCGGTCCAAATTTCCCCCCCTCTTCTCCTGCCTCCAAGTGGGGTTTAATGATTTTAGCCGATGGAAGTTTAACCCTTTACAAAGGACTTTCCAAGACTTTAGCTTGCAGCCTCTTTGCTTCAGTCTATTTACAAAAGGGGAAGGCGGACTTCCTGTTTGAAACCACCCCGTTTCGGTGCCAAATTAAGACATTTAAAAATCCAATTTTCCATTCTACTCACGGGTAGTTGTTTTAAGATCAAATTGTCCACAGGAAAAAGTCAGCGCTCTCCAGCAACAGCAATGCGGCTTCACTCCGTGAAAGAAGCAGTCGATTCAAAGCACCGCGCCACTCACCCCACGTCCCTCCGGATCCCCGAAACCGGGTTTCCCCGCGAGTAGGGGAGGCGCAAAAGGTGCCAGCCGAATCCCACGTTCACAGACTTCTCCCGCCTGTGATTTTTAGTGGGTCCCTGCCTTCGCCACGGCGGCCAGACCCTGATTTCCACGAAGCAAATTCCTCCCGATCAGAGGAATTCAGCCATTGCTGGAGGCGCCAACCCGGAAGTCAGGTCTCCAGCTGGTTTTGGACTACAACTCCCATCATCCCTAGCTAGCAGGACCAGTGGTCAGGCATGATGGGAATTGAAGTCCAAAAACAGCTGGAGACCAAAGTTTGGGAAACACTGGTCTAGATCAAGGGAAGTAATGGACCCACTCTACAGTGGTACCTCGGGTTACAGATGCTTCAGGTTACAGATGCTTCAGGTTAAAGACTCCGCTAACCCAGAAATAGTACCACGGGTTAAGAACTTTGCCTCAGGATGAGAACAGAAATCGGGCAGCGGCAACGCGGCGGCGGTGGGAGGCCCCGTTAGCTAAAGTGGTACTTAAGGTTACGAACAGTTTCAGGTTAAGAACAGACCTCCAGAACAAATTAAGTTCTTAACCTGAGGTACCACTGTATTCTGCCTTGGTCAGACCACACCTGGAATACTGTGTCCAGTTCTGGGCACCACAATTTAAGAGGGATATTGACAATCTGGAATGTGTGCAGAGGAGGGCAACCAAGATGATCAAGGGTCTGGAAGCCAAGCCTTATTCTGAACGGTTGAAGGAGCTGGATATGTTTAGCCTGGAAAAGAGGAGACCGAGAAGAGAAATGATAGCCATCTTCAAATATCTCAAGAGCTGTCATATGGAAGATGCAGCGAGCTTGCTTTCTCCTGCTCCAGAGGGTAGGACCTGAACCAATGGAGTCAAGTTACGGGAAAGTGTGCTGGGCCCGGGGGTAACCCTTGAAACGCGGTCCAGGACTGGTCCAGAATCCAGAGGTTCCGCTAGGAGTCAGTCTGACAGGGCCAAGGCAGGCTGCGAGGCAGGAAACCAGGCAAGGGCAGGTACAGGATCGTAGGCAGGATCTAGCATACAGCAATGTTGCTCCCGCAACCTGGGACAGGGTCGGTCTGCCTTTTCTCTCTGTCAGGGTAACGGGCGGTCCTGATCCCCCGGCGACTCACCTCCCTGTTTCGCCCAAAGGCGAGCACTCCTCTTACATGTACTCAGGTCTCTCCTTCTCTCAGACCTCAGTCTCTGCAGCTCGGGAGACATCGGTGGGTTATTAGACCCAGGGGCCGCCTCAGCCTCCCCTGACCCAACCAGTAGTGGAGCAGCTGTAAGTGATGGCCCAGCTGAAGGCAACGGAGTAATCCCTGCATCTGGAGCCAGGGCAGGCTCAGGCCCCTGACTTGGCCCAGCTGGTGCTTGTTGCAGGGGAACCTGTGCAGACTGGGACTCTTCAGAATCAGGCCCCAGACTTGGTTCAGGTGATGCCTGAGGCAAAGGATCCAGTGCAGACTGAGACTCCTCTGGTTCCGAGTCCGAGCCCAAGTCCCAGACCATCACAGAAAGGAGATTCCGACTAAACATCAGGGATAACTTTGAACTGTTCAACAGAGGAGCGGACTTCCTTGGAAAGTGGTGGACGCTCCTACCTTGGAAGTTTTTAAGCAGAGATTGGATGGCCCTCTGTCATAGATGTTGGAGCTGGGGCAGATGAAGACATCCAGTTGTGCTGCTCCTGATGCACCATGGCGTCCCTTCTCTCTGTGCTCCTCCCAGCAGTCCTTCCTCCTCTGCTCACTGCTACGAACGCACAACCTGACTGTCCATCTCCAGACACTGCAGTCGTCTGCAAGGCATTCCCACCCAGCAGGACGGATGTTGCCAGCCTTCATGTCCCGTTTGCAGACATCTTAACACTCCCTATTATTATATTATAATGCATCGAATAAATACTCTGAGCAATGGCAAAAGCCTGTTTCAGCACCAGGCCTTTTTCAAGTCCGTGTAAAAATAGTGTCTTAATTTATCAGGACATGAGAAGTACCTCTTTCTGCCAGATTCCTGCTTGAGCAATTACCAAAGATGAACCCTCCCTCTCGTTTAGTGATAAGCATAATTCCTGGAGTTTGGAGGCTTGACCTGTTCGTCGGCAGTGGGAGAACTGTGCCAAATCTCAAAGAGACTGCGGACCTCTTGAGAGTATGGGGTCAAAAAACACAGGTGACATCTTCACATTCATTCAGCCCTACATTGTGCCATTGTAAAACACAGTTTATCTTATTTATTGGAAAGGGGGGGGAACCACCAGAGTGCTTATTTGTTTCCTGTGCTGTTTGGGAGAAAAAGGACATAGCTCAATCACAGAGCATCTGCTTTGAGTGCAGAAGGTTCCAGCTTCAATCCCTGGCGTCCCCTGATAAGGCTGGGAGAGACACCCTGCCCCAGATCCTGGAGGGCTGCTGGCAGTCAGGATATAAGCAATACTGAGCTCTGTGGGCCTGTGGTCTGACCCAACACCAAACAGCTTCCTCTGATTCTGCGAACGATGCTTCTGACTCTGACAGCAGCCGCTGCCTTCCGTTTGATCCGGATGAAAAGCAAAAGCGAAGTTTTGATCCGTTTTTGTGGATGGTGCCTCAAGGGGATAAAGCAACAAAGTTGTTTGCTTCTGTTGAACAAATGAAACAGAGCAGGAAACTGTGTTCCCCACACACAGATGGGAAAACACATCTTTGTCCTGAAAGCAAAGCTCAGCAGAGCAGAAACAGTTCTGGGTTTGTGTTCAAACACCCACACGCATCTTATTGGGATTCAATGGCAGAATGAATGCATAGCCCACCCATTGGGGGGGGGGTTACATGGAGGGGGGTGGAATACAGTCAGATTCTACCTGAACTAGTATGAATTTGTGCTTGGGAGATTGTAGGAGGTTCATGGTTGTATGGCGGAGAATTTTTATTTATTGAGTGGTATTCATTTCATTGCATTTATATACCACCATTATCACGTACCTACAGGGCCGCCTCTCCTGGTATGCCCCGCAGAGGACCTTAAGGTCCACAAATGACAACATTTTGGAGGTCCCAAGTCACAAGGTGGTTAGGTTGGTCTCAACTAGGGCCAGGGCCTTTTCAGTACTGGCCCCGACTTGGTGGAACGCTCTGTCACAAGAGACTAGGGCCCTGCGGGACTTGACATCTTTTCGCAGAGCCTGCAAGACAGAACTGTTCTGCCTGGCCTTTTATTTGGACTCAGTCTCACCCTTATGTTTTCCTCCCCTTATGGTTTGGACTTTTAAAATGAGGCTGCAGAGCACACCAGGCACTCCTGTCTTCCACTGCCTCCCGCAGTTTGGTCAAACTCCTGCTGGTAGCTTCAAGAACACTATCCAACCATCTCGTCGTCTGTCATCCCCTTCTCCTTGTGCCCTCCATCTTTCCCAACATCAGGCTCTTTTCCAAGGAGTCTTCTCTTCTCATGAGGTGGCCAAAGTCTTGGAGCCTCAGCTTCAGGATCTGTCCTTCCAGTGAGCACTCAGGGCTGATTTCCTTCAGAATGGAGAGGTTTGATCTTCCTGCAGTCCATGGGACTCTCAAGAGTCTCCTCCAGCACCATAATTCAAAAACATCAATTCTTCAGTGATCAGCCTTCTTGATGGTCCAGCTCTCACTTCCATACATCACTACTGGGAAAACCATAGCTTTAACAGGGAAAGGGTTATGTGGTCATTATGGTGACCCCAAGGGATCATCTAATCTAACCCCCTGTAAGGCAGGAATCTCAGCTAAAGCATTCCTGGCAGATGGCCATCCAACCTCTGCTTAAAAACCTCCAAGGAAGGAGAGTCCACAGTCTCCCAAGGGAGATGTTGCACCCTGTCCTCACAGGGCAGTTGATCCAACTTCAGAGCTTCACGCTACTCACAATGGCGAGCTGGAACCCACACATTTGGGGGTCATGTACCTCTCTGAATGCCAGCCGCTGAGGAACAACAGCAAAAGAAGGGGCTCTTGCCTCCATGCCCTGCCTGTGGCTTTACGTGGGCATCTGATTGGCTACTGCGGGAAGCAGCTCGCTGGACCAAATGGGCTTTTTGGGATGTGCTTCAACCATCTCACTACCTTGTCATAGTCTGTGCTGCCAAGCAATCTTCTCCCAAGCTGGGCTCTCCACATGGCTAAGCATCCACTTTTTCAAAGTGCTGCCAACTCTTAGGAGTCATCAGAAACAAACAACCTCTTGCTTCCAAAGGTAAATGACTGCTTAAATGAGCAAACAGCACTAAGTGTGTGCAATTGATGGCGAAGGTGTTGGCTCAGCAATTTGAAGGACGTAACCTTCTCCTGTTCTGACACCCTTGAGGTGCCTCTGCCAAGCCGTCTGAGGAAAGATCTGGGCGGCAGGTGCTGCCCTGTTCTCCCAGCCCGGGTTTCATCACCAGCTATGCCCATCCTCCTTTCTGGCAGAGTATCACTTGGCCACCTTGTGCTCAGATAATGAAGGCCGGCCCTAACATTAGGCAAAGTGCCAAAGCCACCAGAGGAAGCTGCTCTGGGGAGTCAAGAAAGGGCAGGGAATTGCTCATCAAGTTATGATTGATATTTTTTTTACCTCCACAAAGCAGGAGAGATACCTGTGAGAACGCCAACCTGTGTCAAAAAAATCTGGCAGGCAGGAGATGAGGGATAGGGAAGAGCGAATCCTCCAACTTCGGTTTCTATCAAGGGTTTTGTTTTTCCACTCTTCAAGTCATAATACAGTCAAACCTTGGTTGTCAAACGCAATCCGTTCAGGAAGACCATTCAACTTCTGAAACATTCGACTACCAAAAACTGGAAGCGGAAGCCTCAATACAATAGAGAAACTCAAAACGGAAGCCGTGTAGTACGTTTGACTTCTGAAAATCGTTCCAAAACCGGAACAGTTAATTCGGTGTTCAGGAGCCGAAACTTTCCAAAATGGAGGCGTTTGGGAACTGAGGTATAACTGGGGTCTCAGGGCTGTTCACAGAATAAAATCAAGATATAAAACCACAAAATAAATAATAAAAATAAAAACAACAACCCTAATTTTATTATTTATACCCTGCCCATCTGGCTGGGTTTCCCCAGCCACTCTGGGTGTCTTACAGCATATATCTTTACATATAATCTCCAGATTCCAAATTTTGTTATACATTTCTCTTATATACTGCATTCTAATAAATATTCCACCCTTCTATTTCATATATTTCTTTTTTCCATTCTTAAGTTCCGTTCCCCACATTTCAACAACCATTTGCATTCCAGTGCAAATACGCACATGTGTATGTATGCATTTAGGTGATTTCCCCCTTATATAATGCATTTCTGACTGTTATTTTTTTTTGGGGGGGGGATGTGTGTTTTTGTACACACTGCTTGGTTAGAGAGCTGCATCGCAAAATTCAGAGACCTGTGAATTTCTTAGGGTGGCTATGTTTTCGGTTGACACATTGCTTTGAAAAATGGGAGTTTTGTAGGTTGACCTTTAAATGCAAATCACATTACACCGTACTCCCCCATCCCTAGTGGGTGGGGGTGGGAGTGGGAGTGCACTTTCTTCTCTGCCTCAGACAACGTAATGTCTTGAGGGGGTTCTGTTTGCAGATGACAGTCCTTATGCATCGTGCCTCTATTGATCCAAACCTTGGCAAGATATAGTTTCCACTCCAAAGGATTCTATCAATTCCTGCATGTTTTCCCCCCATGTCAAACCAAGTCCTCCCCTTTAAGTATCTGTGCAGAAATCTCCACCCAGCCGCTGAATCCCGGAGATTTTGGAAAGGATATATCGCTCATTGTTGCCCTTGTTTGAATCTTCAATAAGCAAACAGGAGCTTTGTTGATTCAGACATTACATATAAGCTCAGGCTAGTAAATAATTCAGGGCTCGCCTTTTTGTCGGCTCCTTCAGAAAAATCAATTGGGGGGTTTCTAAAAATATATAATCGTCGCAAGCTAATTGATCTACTAATGCCCATTGTTTGCTTTTCTACTTTCAACAAATGCACAGCAAATTGCTTGTGAAATGATGTTTGCCGAGGGAGTCCTGCGACAGAGTCAGGAAGGACAAGACGGCTCTCTGCTCAATCATCCACTGAGAACGACATGGAACAAAATGGATTCAGGCCCAATTCAAAGGTGCAGACAAGGCTGTGGGGGCCACAGAAAAACCCATCAGCTCTTCACCTCTGTGGGGCGGTGCTGGTGTGTAGAGGTTTAGTTTCCATGTAAGCAAATTCAAATAGGAGAAGGGAAACTCTGATCCCAGAGCTTCGCTGCCTTACCTCTGCTGTTCATTCATGTCAGGGACCGTGCTGAGGATGACTGCACTGAAGAGGAATGGTGGGAGCCCCCCCTCCCCCTGCTCCTGCTCCTGAATCTTCCCAGGAGCAGGAGAACAGTATAGATTTGGAAGAGCGGTTTGCAGAGGGGCATAGTTCAGAAGGCAGAAGCTGGGAAATACTGCATGGTGAACAGCTAACAGAAGAAATACTGGAAGAGAGAGAGTTAAAAGATTCACAATCTCTGGACAGCATCCAACCCCCTTCTCCAAGGAGCTTGGAAAGTGTCAGAACAGAAAGCACAGAGGGTACAAGCTCAGATTTACAAGACGTAGGAGTGACGTAGAGTAATAGGGACAGAGGGGGTGTAAGCCTTAGTTGGGAGCACCGCCATTCCAAGTAGACGGGTTCTTTGTCTCTCACTGTGATTATTAAAGAATCTAACTGGTATGACGTTCCTTTCATTTGATGTCTTCTTATTTACTGCCACAGGGGAGGAAAGCACTTCTCTGAAGTCTGACATTCATTAGAAAGGCTTTGGGAGTAAAATCCAAGGAAAAGTCTGTACCAGTTGCCTTGTGGGATATCTTTGGGAGAAGAAAAAACCAAGGAGTCAACCCTACACAAATCCATAGTGGAGTCTATAAGACAATGGGATGGCGCCTTGTATGCTTCCTTCCGACAACGCCTGCAGCCAAGCTAGTGCCAAGTGTCTTGCTCTGCTTTCCTTTGGACCCCCATCAGTGAGTCAGAAAGGCAAGGGTCTTGTCGTCTGGGCAGCCCAGGACCTCCATACAGACTGCCCATGCTTGCAGCCTGGAGGGGTCGCTTCTGCGCTACTAGCGCAGCAAAAACAACATGGGGTGCGGCAGTTATGAGTTACCGGTTTCTGCAGCCATAGCAGGCGCTGTGATTCCCCAACACTTTGGCCTTCACCCCCAGAGGCACACTCCATTGTCCCTCGAAATAGACAGTATTCCTGCAACGGCACAGACTGGGCAGCCAGTTATGCATCACCCAAAAAAAAGGAGAAAGGAAGGATACAGGGTGCGTAGAGGTGATTATTGCAGTTTAACTAGAAATGCAACACACAGCAGCCTTGTCAGGAGGAAAGTGTGCAGTCCATGTGTTCAATGATGGCCCGGCCTGAGATCCTGCACATGTTGCCAGGCTTGAACTCCCATCAGCACCAGTCAGCATGCCCAATGATCAAGGATAATGGGAGTTGTAGTCCAGCCACAAATGGAGTGGAGGATGCCACGGGTTCCCCATGCCTGCTGTACGTAGGTCCCAGTCAATAGGAATTCACAACAGAAAGTCATTCTCCACCTGTTGGAACTGCAGAAGAAATGGGTTGGCCTGGAATCTCCCCAGAGTCTCAGATAATGTCATGGGTTGGTTGGGTGCAGAGGAATCAGCTGGGGAACCCCCAAGGGAAGAAGGCTCAGAGCCCAGGGATTGGTGCCAGGATGACTAGAAGAAGAAGAAGAGTTTGGATTTGATATCCCGCTTTATCACTACCCGAAGGAGTCTCAAAGCAGCTAACATTCTCCTTTCCCTTCCTCCCCCACAACAAACACTCTGTGAGGTGAGTGGGGCTGAGAGACTTCAGAGAAGTGTGACTGGCCCAAGGTCACCCAGCAGCTGCATGTGGAGGAGCGGAGACGCGAACCCGGTTCACCAGGTTACGAGTCCACCGCTCTTAACCACTACACCACACTGGCTCTCAGGGTGGTCAGAGAGAGCAGAGGGAGAAGACAGGGAGGAGGAGGTGACGGAAGCTGAAGAGGTAAGAGGGCTTAGTGAGCTGGAAGAGTCTGTGGCAGAGAGCAGTCCAGAATCAGAGGCAGAAGCTGAAGCAGGAGAGGAATAATAATAATTTATTATTTATACCCCACCCATCTGACTGAGTTTCCCCAGCCACTCTGGTTGGCTTCCAATCAAGTGTTAAAAACAATACAGAATTAAATATTAAAAACTTCCCTAAACAGGGCTGCCTTCAGATGTCTTTTAAAAAGAAGATAGCTGCTTATTTCCTTCACATCTGAAGGGAGGGGGTTCCACAGGGCGGGCACCACTACCGAGAAGGCCCTCTGTCTGGTTCCCTGTAACCTCACTTCTCGCAATGAGGGAACCACCAGAAGGCCCTCGGCACTGGACCTCAGTGTCCGGGCTGGATGATGGGGGTGGAGACGCTCCTTCAGGTATACAGGACCGAGGCCGTTTAGGGCTTTAAAGGTCAGCACCAACACTTTGAATTGTGCTCGGAAACGTACTGGGAGCCAATGCAGATCTCTCAGGACCGGTGTTATGTGGTCCCGGCGGCCACTCCCAGTCACCAGTCTAGTTGCCGCATTCAGGATTAATTGCAGTTTCCGGGTCACCTTCAAAGGTAGCCCCACGTAGAGCGCATTGCAGTAGTCCAAGCGGGAGTTAACTAGAGCATGCACCACTCTGGCAAGGCAGTCCGCAGGCAGTAGGGTCTCAGCCTGCATACCAGGAAGGAGGAAGGAGGCCAAGAGGCAGAGATGAGTCTAGTGAAGAAGCAAAGCTGTCTCCCCCTCCTGCTGTGACAAGCTCCCCTTGTCTGCTAGAACTAGGAGAGGCATGAAAAGGGCGGAAGAAAGGTTGGTTTCACGCAGGCACAGTCTCCAATTGCTTGGAAAAAGCCCTAGAGAAGAAGGAACTGTGTGGAGGGGAAAGGCACTTAGTCTTGGCAATTGATCCATGGGGTGAGACCTACCAGAGATCAGCTGCTGTGCTCATGAGGCCTGACACTCCTGCCAAGTCTGTGCAGATCATGTCCTTGCTAATAAAGAGTTAACTCCAGCTTGCACAGTGTGATTTACTGCTGGCTCGCTCCTGACCGGTAATAAACTTGACCTCATAGATAGCTCTTGGCGGTGGAATACTGCCCCACCACCCTCATTCTGCCCTCAGCCAGGCCCCACTGACAGCCAGCTCCCTCCTCTTAGGTCTCAGTGTTGCCTTGCAGAACTCAGTGGGGAGGAGGGGGGTTAAAACCATAACGAATTGGCTCTGCCTGTCATTTATCTCTCTGCCTTCTGCCCTTCAAGCCCCGATTGGCAACGGCCCTGGTGGGGCTGCTCAACTCACAGACGATCCTGGATGGCTCTGCTAGCATTAATCCAGCAAAACCTTGCATGATGCTCTGTGATGTGCGCTCTGCAGAGTGCTGGAGTTGCGGTGCCAAAGACGTCTCGTAAATACCTGTTTAGCCTCGGTCTGTTAGTTCATTCTTACTAACTGGGGCATCTGCTTCACGCTCCATGATTCGCTGTCGCTTCTGCGAAGCTACCATATGCCTGCACAGATGAGGGCTGAGGGGGGGGGGGACTCCTTCTTAACTCCGAGGAAGAGCACTTGGTAAATATTTAGAGACTGATTTACAGATCACTGGATGATGCTGACAAGAGGAGCGTGCGGAACAAGTGCCTCCCTCCCTGCTCCATAGGAAGGGCCAGATGGCGCCCAAAAATGCAGATGGAAAGGAGGGTGTCTTAGCTCCTATATGGTTCACTCAGATCTAACGCAGATTTAAGCATTACTCATTGAACTATGCGCATGTCGGTCACATCCACACAATGCATTTCAAGCACGTTTTAAGCACACAGTTTCTCCCAGAGAATCCTGGGGTCTGTAGTTTACCCACCAGTTACATTTCCCAGCACCCTTAACAAACTATGGTCATGTGCTTTAAATGAACATTAAATCCATGTAACCACCGCCTGACCTATAATGGCCCACATTACTATTACTATTCCTGTTTAAATTTGTATGCAGTGGTACCTCGGGTTACATACACTTCAGGTTACATATGCTTCAGGTTACAGACTCCACTAACCCAGAAATAGTACCTCGGGTTAAGAACTTTGCTTCAGGATGAGAACAGAAATCGGGCTCCAGCGGCACGGCGGCAGCAGGAGGCCCCATTAGCTAAAGTGGTGCTTCAGGTTAAGAACAGTTTCAAGTTAAGAACGGACCTCCACAACGAATTAAGTACTTAACCTGAGGTACCACTGTACTGCCCTATACCTGTAGATCTCAGGGCAGTTCACAACTAACAACAACAACAATAACTATTAACAACAGCAACACCCCGACCATCTGGCTGGGCTGCCCCAGCCACTCTGGGTGGCTTCCAACACATAAAAATATTTTTTAAAAAAATCAAAGATTAATAGTTACAATCAGACCCAATATAAAAAGTCACAATAAAACAAACAATTTATATCAAATAAAGCAATATTCAATAATCCATTAGAATCCTATAAAAAATCACAATATAAAAAACAGAGAGTACATAATAAAAGCAAAAGCAAAGACAATCCAGTAATCCCTGCTTCCACAACACATTTTGAAAGGGCACCGGCTGTCAATCAGCCAAAGGCCTGGTTGAAGAGGGGCGTTTTTGCCTTGCCTGCTGTTTCTGATAAGGAAATGCAAATGATTCTTTTGGCCAGCCAGAGGCATGGGATGGTTTTCGTTCAGGGGCGGTGAACCCCAGACCTAGAGAGCAAATCCAGTGTTCCAGTTGGGCCTGGGATAGCTCAATTGGTAAAGCGTGAGACTCTTAATCTCAAGGTCGTGGGTTCGAGCCCCACGTTGGGCAAAAGATTCCTGCATTGCAGGGGGTTGGGCTAGATGACCCTTGTGGTCCCTTCCAACGGTACAATTCATTGAGTTCACCTGTCCCTCTGTCTTCAGGCCCCACCCCTCACCAGCCCTGCTCCTCCTCCTCCTCCTCAAGTGCCTTGGATCAGCTGAAATGTGTCTTTCAACTAGGACAGTGGAAGATTGTGATTGTGGGGCAGGGTACATATAGGTTGTTGTTGTTGTTTTTAAAGTAATTTTTATTTTGCTTTAAACAAATACAGATAAATATAAACAACCAAAATTACAAAAGAAAAATCCTTAATAATAATAATGGAAAAGGCTAAAAAAACTACAAAAAATATCAAAGTACATGGCAGAGAACATAAGCCATTATGGGAAAGAGAAAAGGAAAAGGAAAGGAGAAGGAAGGGGAAAAGGGGAGGAGGAGAGGAAAATGAGCCAAAACTTACGCTTCTGTCAAGGTCACAACAGATCATTATTCTTATCAAAGAATTGATCAAAAATCCAAAAAGTCATGAAATATTGCAAAAAAATTAAGATATCGCAATCCCGTATCTCTAGCATATTAAATAAGGAAGTAGAAAATAAAATTAAACAGGCAAAACAAAGGAATTTTGAGTCCGCCAATAAGCCCAGTAAGATGTTAGCATGGATGATAAAGGAAAAGCTGATAAAGGTTTTGGGTTTTTTTTTACCACATCAGTAATGCTACAAAGAGCTCAAAGAAGTACCAGATCTTTCAACTTCCTGCAAAATTCAGTGTGAAGACCGAACGCCCTGCTATTATCACCACGGAACATTAGTGATTATCTATGAATCGCCAGCAAAAATGGGATTCTACCGTTATCATCGCATCCTGCGAGTGCGGCCCATTCATGACACATCTCCCTCCCTAGCACTCCATGAAAAGACGACGACTCTGTCATTAAGAAAACAACGCTGAGAAGGAATAAGGAAGGCCATGCGGGAGAGCTCTTTTGAGTAAATTATGTTCCCTGTGAAAAGCAACAGCAGCTCTCCCTGTCAATCTAGCATTCATTCACAAATCCATTTGTTTGCTCAATCATTCCTTTATTCTGGTGCATGCGCACATGCACAGAGACGCATGCACACACTGCCCCCATGGCAGACCCAAATGCCACTCCATGCTCTGCCAGGCTGCCCACTCTGCTTGGTATAAGATGATTACCGAGGGGCTCATGGGAAATTGCAGACAAACACAACTAGCAAGCATAGGGCTAGCTAGTGCATGAAGGGGTTAAGACAACAGAGCTGTGTTTCCTAGACTCAGTTAAGTCACACACCCTCCTGTCCCCTGTGAGGTAGGAAGTGAAGCACACGTTGGAACCTATCTTTTTGTGTTTTCTACTCAGGAGTATTCTGCCTGTGTTCTCCTTGCTGCTGTTTGGATAAATGCATGAATCTGACCTTTGGAACATTTTGTAAGTAAAGCATTTTAAACTTACTTAACGGTGCCTGGTTTGTTCATTGCAAGAGGGGTAAAAAACTGGGAGTGCTATATGCAACTAAACAGGATATGAAAAGGGTTTAATGGCCTAGATTCCCACACTATACTGCTGCCTGACTTTGTGAGTTTAAACTCTGCTGCTGGGGGCTCTCTCTCGCTGGACAGTGTGCAAAGCCCCACATTTTGAATCTAGGCACCCAGCTGATTCCCATATCAGGGCTGGCACAATACAGTGGTGCCTCGCAAGACGAATGCCTCGCAAGACGAAAAACGCGCAAGACGAAAGGGTTTTTTGGTTTTTGCGTTGCTTCGCAAGACGATTTTCCCTATGGGCTTGCTTCGCAAGACGAAAACATCTTGCGAGTTTGTTCGCTTTTTTCTTAAAGCCGCTTGAAGAGGCGCAGTTGCGACGGACCGTGCTTCGCAAGACGAAAAACATCGCAAGACGAAAAGACTCGCGGAACGAATTAATTTCATCTTGCGAGGCACCACTGTACATTTTGGCACCTGAGATGGACCCCAGAATCCCCCCTCTCTGCCAAAGAAGGGGTGAGGGAAGATCTATATCAGGAACGGGTGGGGGGGTGAAAGATTGACATTGGGATCTGCTACTTGGTAGATCCTGCCACTTAATCCTGCCACCATTCTTGGCCCCCGGACTGGGCTATCCAGTCCCACATGGCAGGTTATTGTGGACTCTGCACACATCCACACAAGTTTTTGGCAGCCTCTGCACAACTTCGCCCCCCTCAAAATGCTATCTCATATTCCACCATGCTCCCATTTAGTCAGAATTTACTGTTACTGGAAGGAACTCAGCATCATGCTATAGGGATCACAGCACGATGTGCTGCGTGAAAAATGTACCTTCGGTCCTTCCTGAATTATCCAACATTCGGCTTCATTGAATGGCCCTGGGTTCTAGCATGATCAGAGAAGGAAAGGAAAGCCTGTCCTCTTTCACGTTCTCCAAATTTCTTCCACATTTTCAGGGTAGCTACAGAGATTCAAGGTGGCCAAGATCATCTGAGAGGGTCCTGGAGAAGCAAGAGACTGATCCCCCTCCCCTCTCTCTCTCTCTCTCTCTCTCTCTCTCATATTTTATTTGTGCCAGCATCTCCACCCCTCCCCCTCCGGTTCCTTGTATGCCACAGTTTGTGGGAAGCTGATTTTTGTCTTCGCAAGGACTTTCTGACAAGGAATACTGTGCAGAGTCCCCCAGAGTCCTTCACTCGCCTTCCTTTCTTCTTTGACAAGGTGTCGTGGGCTGGCTTAAAAAGGGCTGCCTTTCTTTATTGTGTGCTCCCCCCACGCCCTCTTGTCCCGCCAACACTGTTTAGTTCCTGATGAGCCTGGGAAACGCATGGAAAGCCAAATCGGAGTAAAGAATCACAGAGATTCTGTAGAGTTGGAAGGGACTGTGAGGGTCATCTAGTCCAACCCCCTGCCATGTTGTTTCCACAGGTCTGGAGATAGGCAATTTGTGGTAATATCACAAATTTTATGGTCTGTTTTTAGTATGCCTAAAATCCTTTGCTTATCAGTGGCCAGCCCACATTTTCTCCAAAAAATTGCTTTGCACAGGTAACGACTATAGAGTTATCTAACTTTTCAAAAATAGGGGGTCCCTGGCTTGGCTTTTGAAAAATAGGGGGTCCTTAGTAATTAAGCTAATTGGGAAGCACTGATTTAGATGCATGTTAAGCTGGTAACATGCACACAGCCTAAGATTCATCTCCCAGTCCAGTTATCTGGACTTCATTGCAGGGGGTTGAAGTAGATGACAATTCTATGATTCTACGATGCAGAATTGGGGTCATATTGATAACAGGATTTGGCCTGCTTAAGCTGAGCTTGCAAACGATTCTGCTTTAAGGTTTTCCAACTCAGCTAAATCGACAGCGAGGGTTATTTTCACTCTCCCCGGGCCATACCAATTGGCCCTGCCAGGAGAGAGGTTTAGCAGGCTAACAGTTCTGCCAGGAGCATCCCTGCACCTTTGGAAGCAATCGATGCAAAGATCACTCTTTCTGAAGCGGAAGCACGAGCGGTTGGGAGCAGAAGCCAGCCTGTGTGAGGTTGTGATGGACGAGAGAGACCTGGAGGGGAGATCACAGCAGAGCGGGAAGGCCAGCGGCAGAGACGAAAAAGGGTCTGTACTTGGCAAATGTCCTAGAAGATGAGGGACAAGGCGAGGTTTCCCCAACAGCTTGAGGGTCACCGTTCGGAGAGCTGAATTGCTCCTTTTGAGTACTTCCAAACAGGTTGAGGGTGTAACAGGACTGTCTTTAGCAGTGCAAATATCCACCCAGCACCCCCGAATTATCATGGATGGTAGGGGGCCGAAGTGGCGTACTGCCAGCCATCAGGGGGGCGCAACTCTCCCCCATGCCGCTGCGGGAGAGCCATCCCTGCAGAGGTTTGGGAGGGAAGCTGCATGCCCGCCAGCTTTATGGTTGGTGGGGTGCAGCGGGCAGGCAGGCAGGGAAAGGGGAGGCCGCCGGCAAAGACGCACAGCTCCCCCACTCGCAGGGGCGCACCACTAAGCCCTATGGGAAAGGCAGCTCTGAGGAGTAAAATAAAATGAAACGAATGGCACTCATGTGCTCGTCTAATGGAATAGCAAAGCCAAACCGGTGGGGGATAAATCAGTTTTGCCTGCTGTTGTACAAACAGGCAGAGACGGTGCTCTGGCTTCGCTCAACACTTCGTCGAACTATGGAACTCGCTTCCACAGGCTGGAGCAATGGCCACTGACCTGTGTGGGTTTAGATGGGGCTGAGACAAATTTATGGAGGACAACAGTGGCTTGTTCTCCTTCCACGGTTGGAGGCAGCAATGCTTCTGAATCCCAGTTGCTGGAAGCCACAGGAGGGGAGAGTTGCTCTTGTGTTTGAATCCTGCTTGTGGGTTTCCCACAGGCTTGTGGGATGCTGGACTAGATGGGCCATTGGCCTGATCCAGCAAGCTGATACTGACATGTGTACAGGGGAGAATCTAGTTTTGGTGCCACTTGAAGCCACAGTCCTTCTGCAACCAAAAAACAGCTCATCACACTCAAGTCACTGAAGGGGTTCAAAACCTACCCATTTCAACAAGGACCACAAACCAACATTTCTCCGATGAAAATAGGGACATCCTGTTTAATAATAATAATACCCCACCCATCTGACTGGGCTGCCCCAGCCACTCTGGGTGGCTTCCAACATAAATAAAAACACAATATAATGTTAAACAAGTGTGGTGTAGTGGTTAAGAGCTGTAGACTCGTAACCTGGTGAATCGGGTTCGTGTCTCCGCTCCTCCACATGCAGCTGCTGGGTGACCTTGAGCTAGTCACACTTCTCTGAAGTCTCTCAGCCTCACTCACCTCACAGAGTGTTTGTTGTGGGGGAGGAAGGGAAAGGAGATTGTTAGCCGCTTTGAGACTCCTTCAGGTAGTGATAAAGCGGGATATAAAATCCAAATTATTATTCTTCTTCTAAACTAAAAAACCCAAAAAACCCTCTCTATACAGGGCTGCTTTCAGATGTCTTCTAAAGGTTGTATAGTTACTTGTCTCCTTGGCTTGGGGGTTGCATAACTCCACACCCTCCAGCATTTCTCTGATGAATATAGGGACGTCCTAAGAGAAAGTGAGGGACGCAGGTGGCACTGTGGTCTAAATCACAGAGCCTAGGACTTGCTGATCAGAAGGTCAGTGGTTTGAATCCCCGTGACGGGGTGAGCTCCCATTGCTCGGTCCCTGCTCCTGCCAACCTAGCAGTTCGAAAGCATGTCAAAGTGCAAGTAGATAAATAGGTACCGCTCCAGCGGGAAGGTAAACGGCGTTTCTGTGCGCTGCTCTGGTTTGCCAGAAGTGGCTTAGTCATGCTGGCCACATGACCCTGAAGCTGTACGCCGGCTCCCTCGGCCAATGAAGCGAGATGAGCGCCGCAACCCCAGAGTCGGCCACGACTGGATCTAATGGTCAGGGGTCCCTTTACCTTTAAGGGAAAGTGGGACATTCCAGGATCAATTCAGAAACAGGGACGCTTTCTGTAAATCCGGGACTGTCCCTGGAAAATACAGACACTTGGAGTGTCTAGAACCATGGTTCCCAATGTGGGGCACATGCCCCACAGAGGGGCAATTTGATTTTTAAGGGGGACAATTCAAGAATGAGTTAGACCAAGTTAATGGTCTTTTAGGCTTTCTCCATGTGAATAGGACTTCACTTTTTGAATAATAAGAATAATAAGTCATGGGGGGTGCATCAGGATTTTAGAGATGCTTAGGTGCGGCATGACCAAAAAAAGGTTGGGAACCACTGGTCTAGAACCATCAATAATGGTTCAGGTGTGCATCAAGCCCATGTTGGTTGCATATTCCTTTGGAAGCCCCACCTGTGCGTGTGACTCTCTCTTCCTGGATGGAGTCCCATGGTTTGAAAAACCCAACGTGGCTTTGCAGCCAGTTTTTCACATTCATCCGAAACTATTGAGACCTCTTGGAAGAAAAACAGAAAACACACACAGCGGGTGAAAGAACGCAAGAAATATGCCCGTCTTGGCTTCCTGCGCTGTCTTTGACAGGAGCCTCAGAGAGACGGGTCAATTCCCTCAACGATGCTCAGCTTGAGAAACAGCCTTATCCCACATTAGCACCTTGCCATAAAGAGGGAGGGGGAGTCAAGCATCACTGTGGGCCGGTGGTGACCCTTCCAATTAATGAAGCTGGTGTTGTAACCATTAACACCGCTATTAAATTATCGGAGATTTTGCAGAGAAGTAATTGGGACCGCCTCGGTCGCTTAGCTATTTCCTTTGATAATGAGCACCTCTCTCTTAATCCAATTAGCATGATATCATGAAGTGGCAGAGGAAAGGGGACATTGCAGCCGGAAGAGGAGACACACACGTACCACACAACTCCCTCGGCAAACTCCCCGCCACCACCAAGTTTGTTTCGTTCTTTTGGTACCCACCCTTCGTAGAAGCAACTTTGGAGAAGGAAGTTTGCACTTAAAAGTTCTTGGAGTTTTTGAACTTTGCGAGTAGAAATGATTTCTCAGCTTTTGTGTTTCAGCACAAAGTTCTCCGTGAACATGCTGTGTGCCCATGGGCAGTACCAGAAGGGGGGGGCAGGGGGTAGGCACCCCCCCAAAAAAAACAAGAAAGCTGCTACACAGTGTGCCATGGGTTAGGGATGGCCACACTCTGACTGGGAATACACTCCTGTTTACTCTGCATCAGAACTGGTGAACAATCTGATCCAGTTTGCATTTGAAGGTGAACCTACCTAGTTCGCTGTTTCTGAAACCATGCACAAACTGAAACTGCCATCCTTCACAATTTGCTCTTTTCCGAATTTTTGCCATAGGGGCTGGGAGAACAGGGTTCAAACCCCTGCTCAGCCATGAAACTCAACAGGTCGTCTTGAGTAGGTCCAGTTGCTGCCTCTCAACCTAAGCCTACTTCACAGGGTTGTTGAGAAGATACAATGCATGCCCCCCCCTTGAGTTCTTTGAACGAAAGGTGGAGTTTTATTTTATTTATTAAATTTATATACCACCCTTCATCCAAGGATCACAGGGTGATTTGCAATATAAAAGCACACACAAATGTATAGCGTAAAGGTAAAGGGACCCCCGACCATTAGGTCCAGTCATGACCGACTCTGGGGTTGTGGTGCTCATCTCGCTTTATTGGCCAAGGGAGCCGGTGTACAGCTTCCAGGTCATGTGGCCAACATGACTAAGCCGCTTCTGGCAAACCAGAGCCGCGCACGGAAACGCCGTTTACCTTCCCGCCGGAGTGGTAACTATTTATCTACTTGCACTTTGATGTGCTTTTGAACTGCTAGGTTGGCAGGAGTAGGGAACGAGCAACGGGAGCTCACCCTGTCGCGGGGATTCAAACCGCCGACCTTCTGATTGGCAAGTCCGAGGCTCTGTGGTTTAACCCACAGCGCCACCCGCATCCCCTAATGTATACCATAGTAACAAACAAAAACTATAATGCCCCCCATATTATTATTTAAATGTGATAAACAGACAGATAGACAGGACGTTAATATGATAGGGTGGGAGGCAGGCAGATATTCTTTAGGTGTGGGTTTTACTCCCACTGCTGCAGAAAGTTCTACCTGTTGAACTTCCATTTCCCAAGCAGATGCCAGAATGGAAAAGGTTGGTCTGCAGCGAAGTGGATGCAAAAAGCCCCCACCAGCAAATAGCAGGGTGCCCCCGAAGGAGGAGCACCCTGCCTGCCTCCCACCTCGAAGCTGGGAAAGCCATTAGTTTAATGGTGGCATTTCTCATTGGACACACCGCCGCGTTTGATGCGAAATGCGCGCGTGAGTTTTGGAAGGGTTTGTTTGCTCAAAGACAAGGAGGGCCAGCTGTAGTACCAGTTGGTTTGCTGGGTTGATTTCCCTGGCATGGAGAGAGAGAGAGAGAGAGAGAGAGAGAGAGAGAGAGAGAGAGAGTGTCTGCTGTTGTTTCCCTGCGGGTGTCTCCCGAGTAGGTAGGGGAATGCGGAGAATGCAGCCGAAATTAAGCACAACAAAGCAGCTCTTTGATTAGATTACAACAAACCCCATTGATACCGATGTGCACAAGGATCTTGTTAAATAAGGTCAAGGGCTGCGGGAGGGAAACAGGGGTTGTGGAGGGGGGCTGGATCGTTCCCAAATAATGCCTTCAGTTGCCTGTCTCCTGCGGCTCCGTGGTTGAGCATCTTGTTTTGCACGCAGAAGGTCCCGGGTTCAAATCCTGGCATCTCCAGGTAGAGGGGGGTTGAAGTTTCCCCCTGCCTGAGAGCCGCCACTGTCAGCGTAGACCACCCTTTGCCAACCTGGTTGGGGATGATGGGAGCTGTAGCACAACCAGATCTGGGGGGCACAAGGTTGGCAAAGGCTGGCGTATGAGCCAGGGGGCCCAGTTGTCTGACTATGCATAAGGCAGCTTCCTGTGTAAATCTATCGTGCATTTATAATTTTTTAAAATGCTTTTTATTGTATGTTTTTAAGTTTCCGTTGTCGTAAACTGCTTTGGGATATTTTTATGGTGCAGCAGTACACAAATACGTTGAAACATTGGCATCCGTCTGCCTCAGGAGTAGACTGTGTCTTCACAACTCTACTTCTCCACAAACTCAGCCCTTTAGTTAACTCCTGTCTAAATACTCTCCCAAGACACTAAGCCAGGGGTCAGCAAACTTTTTCAGCAGGGGGCTGGTCCACTGTCCCTCAGACCTTGTGGGGGGCCAGACTATATTTTGAAAAAAAAATATGAACGAATTCCTATGCCCCATAAATAACCCAGAGATGCATTTTAAATAAAAGCACACATTCTACTCATGTAAAAACACATTGATTCCTGGACTGTTTGCGGGCCAGATTTAGAAGGCGATTGGGCCAGATCCAATCCCCGGGCCTTAGTTTGCCTACGTATGCACTAAACACTATCTTGCTATCTAAGCTCAGAGACTCCTTTCTCTACCTGTAGATACGGTATTTTCTTCAGAGTGGATGTTTCTACCCAGAACCAATTCTCCAACTCTCTCCCTTAAATCACCTCTCACTCTCTCTCTTTCTCATCTTTTAAAAATAGTCTTCAAACAAGAGAGGGAAGAGCCTTTCCCTTCATTTTCCCAATCCAAATGGCACCTTCTCCCTCGTAACACATGCGGGTGGATGGAGTCATGAAATTGACTGGACCCAGTCAAAGGAACTTCTGGTCTAGTCAATTTCACTTGCGCACACAAACACACTCTTTTCCTTTTCTTCAAGACAGCTTCATGATTTTCATGGTGGGATGCCCATGAATTTGTGTCGTGGGAGGAGCAATGACAAAACTCAACAGTGCCACCCCTGCAGCTCTGAAAAACGAATTCCCATTCAGAAACCGAGTCCCTGAGTCAGGCCGTGTAGGTGAGGTGCCCAGCGAAAAGCATTGCTCACATTCTGCAGCCAAGGAACTTTGCGAGGAGCCAGAATGGCTCTGCCCACTCACCGCCAGCCTTAGCAACCATGAGCTCTGAGCACAGCAAACAAAAGAGTGTGACCCCTTCTCACATTGTTATCGTTCAAGGTGCTTCCTTAGAGGTGCGGGGTTGAGGAGTGCCACACCTGTCTGACTCAGAAGCCCAGGTTACTCATCCCAGGTGTGGTGCGATGCTGCTATTTAGTGGCCAGGCAAAAAAAAAAGTGTGGGGAGCCTTTGCACATGCCAGAGGCACTCTTTTCCACTCATAGAATAATAGAGTTATAGGGTTGGAAGGGATCCAAATGGTCATTTAATCGAACCCCCTGCAACACACAAATCACAGCTAAAGTGATCTGTATCTAACCCCAAAATAAGGGGCAGTATAGCAGTGCCCTGAGAGAAATGGAAATAGATACACCTAGGGTGTGTGGCCGGGTGGCGCTGTGGGTTAAGCCACTGAGCCTCTTGGGCTTGCCGATCAGAAGGTCGGCGGTTCGAATCCCCGCGACAGGGTGAGCTCCAGTTGCTCGGTCCCTGCTCCTACCAACCTAGCAGTTCAAAAGCACAAAGTGCAAGAAGATAAATAGGTACCGCTCCAGTGGGAAGGTAAACAGTGTTTCCGTGCGCTGCTCTGGTTTGCCAGAAGCGGCGCCGGCTCCCATAGCCTATAGAGTGAGATGAGCACCGCAGCCCCAGAGTCATCCGCGACTGGACCTAATGGTCCCTTTACCTTTACCTAGGGTGCGTGGCAGAGTTATGGCCAGCGGTGTAATGATGTGGAGTTGCAGTGGGGGGGGGGTGGAGAAATCAAAGATCTGTTGTTGTTATTTCTGCAGCAGGGATCCTGTTTCCGGAGTCCAATGCTGCCCAATCAGTACGAAAGGGGAACCCCTTAGCCTCCATTTTCCCAAACTTCTTTCCAAGGGAAGTTCACTGTGCTTAAATGCTGCATGCACAGTTCTGGGCCCAGAAAAAAACCCTGTTGATACCCCGCAGTATTGTAAATCCAGCCCTGCATGCAGAGGTGTACCTTGACTCCCTATATTGGTACCTCCGAAGATTGGAGACACCATGGACCAGAAACTCAAAAAGTTTCCATTTTGTCATCTTTTGCACTTTTCCAGTGACTTCCTTTGTCTCCATCAGGGTCAGGTCTCCTCTGCCAATTATGAGGAACGGCTGAAGGAGCTAGGTATGTTTAGCTTGGAAAAGAGGAGACTGAGAGGAGATATGATGGCCATCTTCAAATATCTGAAGAGCTGTCCCATGGAAGAGGGAGCAAGCTTGTTTTCTCCTGCTCTGGAGGGTAGGACTCGAACCCATGGCTTCAAGTTACAAGGAAGGAGATTCTGACTAAACATACGGAAAAACATTCTCCACCCCCACCGTTCTACCCGGACACTGAGGTCCAGCGCCAACGGACTTCTGGCAGTTCCCTCACTACGAGAAGCCAAGTTACAGGGAACCAGGCAGAGGGCCTTCTTGGTGGTGGCACCTGCCCTGTGGAACGCCCTCCCACCAGATGTCAAAGAGAACAACAACTACCAGACTTTTAGAAGACATCTGAAGGCGGCCCTGTTTAGGGAAGCTTTTAATGTTTGATGCATTACGGTATTTTAATATTTTGTTGAAAGCCGCCCAGAGTGGCTGGGGAAGCCCAGCCAGATGGGCGGGGTATAAATAATAAATTGTTGTTGTTGTTATTCTGATAGTGAGAGCTGTTCATCAGTGGAAAGGTCTTCCTTAGGAGGTGGTGGACTCTCCTTCCTTGGAGTTTTATAAGCAGAGGTTGGATGGTTGTCTGTCATGGATGCTTTAGCTGAGATTCCTGCATTGCAGCGGGTTAGACTGGATGACCCCTGGGGTCCCTTCCAACTACAGTTCTATGATTCTGCTTCCTTCCTTTCTCCCTCCCCTCCTTTCCCCTCCTCCTCCTGCAACTCTCACCCGCTGTCTCCATCTTTCTTCCTCCAAGCCCCACTGAGCGCTCCACCAACACTTCTTATAGCACCACCAGCTGAAGGGCCACACAGGACTCCTGCAACTGCTCATGGCAGCGATTCTGCAAGGAGCCAGAGGAGCCTGCATGCCCTGCACAACCACCCATAATAATAATAATAATAATTTATTATTTATACCCCGCCCATCTGGCTGAGTTTCCCCAGCCACTCTGTGCGGCTCCCAATCAGTGTTAAAAACAGTACAGCGTTACATATTAAAAACTTCCCTGAACAGGGCTGCCTTAAGATGTCTTCTGAATGTCAGGTAATTATTTATCTCTTTGACATCTGATGGGAGGGCGTTCCACAGGGCGGGCGCCACTACCGAGAAGGCCCTCTGTCTGGTTCCCTGTAACCTCACTTCTCGCAATGAGGGAACCGCCAGAAGGCCCTCGGCGCTGGATCTCAGTGTCCGGGCTGAACGATGGGGGTGGAGACGCTCCTTCAGGTATACAGGACCGAGGCCGTTTAGGGCTTTAAAGGTCAGCACCAACACTTTGAATCGTGCTCGGAAACGTACTGGGAAACGTACTCCTCCAGAGCAGCGGAGGAGCAACCAAGGGAGCAAGCAGGCAGGATCCTTGCCACTCCAAGCCAGGGTGGAAAGGTGTGATATTTGCACCCTCTTGGGCATGTGCCCTTGGTGGGGGTCGGCCTAGCCAGCCCCCAAGTCCTCCCCTGCCTGCATGGGATGAACCCAGCTGTGTCGCCCACTAAGAAGGTCTTTTTGTCTTTTTCTTTTTTTTGCAGCTCAATTGAACAATTGCCTCCTTTTCTTGTTTGTGTCTGAATATTTTCTTCATTGGTTGGCATCCCTCTGCCTCGGATGGAGGAGTGTGCCTTTGGGGTGAACAGCGCCTGCTGGGGCTGCAGAGACCTATGCGAGAAAGACATGTTTTGCTGCAGCCGGGGCAGATGAAGGCATCTGGATGTGCGCTGCAGACACGCCATGGCGTTTCTATCTGGCAGGGGCAAGGGAAGTGGCCTTTGCAAAGGGCGAAACAGCAGATAAATGCTTTTCCTCTTCTCTTCTTTCCTCCCCCTCCTCCCTTTTAGAACTCTCTTTTTCAGTTCTGAATTCTCAGGAGAGCCAAATGCTATCACAGAAATGCTGTCGCTCCTAATCTGTATCCTTCAAACACATTCATGAGCCGATTCCCAAAAGGAGTTGCACAAGCTTCAGAACGCACTCTTTGTGTGTGCGTGCGCACACTGATTTACACCACCGGAGAAGGACCTCTGGCCTCGCACACTTGCTCTAAACAAAGGGGCCGATTCTCTCTCTGCCGGGCCTCCTTCTCCATGCTGCCACAGTGGAAGTTTGCTTTCTTACGGGCTTCAGATATTAAAAAGGGACATTGCCGTGTGTATCTTTTGCTTTGATGCACACAAATGTTCCTCTTTCAACAGCTCAGTTCCTCTGCCATTCGTTTCAAAGGGACTTTTTGTCTTTCCAAAGCCTCACAATAATCTTTCTGTCCGGTTTCCCACCAGGCTGGGGGGACAGGAGAGCTGACGAAGTGGACTGATTTAGCAACAACGGCCCACCCATTCCTTCAGAGACCTAATCCCAGTGGAGCCTCCCGAACACAGCTTCACACCGTGGCCTATGCTGCTGTTCAGTTCTGACCTGGCCACAGGCATGCATGCTTTGGGATTGGTGGCTTCTAGGCTGGACAACTGGAACACACTGCACAAGGGGCAAGACTTGAAGAGCATTCAGAAACTGCAGTTGTCCCAACACAGAGGACACGGGTGGTGCTGGACTTGCCGATCAGAAGGTCAGACTTGCCGATCAGAAGGCAGATCAGACTTGCCACAGAGCCTAGGACTTGCCGATCAGAAGGTTGGTGGTTCGAATCCCCGCGACAGGGTGAGCTCCCGTTGCTCGGTCCCTGCTCCTGCCAGCCTAGCAGTTCAAAAGCACGTCAAAGTGCAAGTAGATAAATAGGTACCACTCCGGCGGGAAGGTAAACGGCGTTTCCGTGCGCTGCTCTGGTTCGCCAGAAGCGGCTTAGTCATCCTGGCCACATGACCTGGAAAAACTCTGCGGACAAACGTCGGCTTCCTCAACCAGTAAAAGCGAGATGAGTGCCGCAACCCCAGAATCGTTTGCGACTGGACTTAACTGTCAGAGGTCCTTTACCTTTTTTTATTCCATAATAACAGCAACAACAATTTTATTATTTATACCCTGCCCATCTGACTGGGTTGCCTCAGTGGCTTCCTACATATATGAAAACATGATAAAACATTAAACAGTAAAAAAAACACCTCCCTTATACAGGGCTGCCTTCCGATGTCTTCCGAAGGTTGTATAGTGCCTTATCTCCTTGGTTCGGTGGTCGCGAAACTCCATACCCTCCAACATTTCTTCAGTCAAAATAGGAACGCCGGGATCAAATCAGAAACTGGGATGGCTTCTGTAAATGCGGGACTGTCCCTGGAAAATAGGGGCACTTGGAGGGTCTGCACTATCATCATCTTTTGGAGCAGATGGGTGAAGTGTCTGAGAGTGGGGTTTTTTAACTAAGGGAAGTAATGTACCACAGCAATCCTTAAATATTATTCATGCACAGATAAATGAGGTTTTTAATTAAATGGCACGCTCTGATACACTACCCAATAGATACGGTAATAGCTGCCTTTAATGCTCCAGACACATCTGATCTTTAACGACAGGATAATGACAATGATGATCCTAATCCGTGGAATATAAGGTGAGTCAGGCTGTTTCTGAGACCTTTGGCAGGGCGGCTCCGAGTCAGTCCTTTTGGCGTGGCTGCTAGGATTTGCTATAGTTGCTCCATTAATGTGTGACCCCAACATTTCAGATTTCCCCCTAGCACTAGCCAAAGGTTAGGGCTAGTTTTGTGCTGCAAACCCTGCGTCTTGTGCCGCCTCCCCCCCCCCTAAACTGAGTAATTGCCACTCAAACCGGGGTCACAAGTAAATGGCCAAAAGCCCAACCTCCTCTGATTGACTGCAAATGGGAGATCAAGTTGTGTGCTGGTTTGGTGCCATTTTGATCAGCTCTTACTGCCAGAAATCTCTTCCTGGTGTTTAGTCAGAATCTCCTTTCTTACAACTTGAAGCCATTGGTTCGGGTTGTAGCCTATGGAGCAGGAGAAAACAAGCTTGTTCCCTCTTCCATGGGACAGCCCTTTGTGATATTTGGTGATGGCTATCATATCTCCTCCCACTCTTCTCTTTTCCACGCTAAACATACCTGGCTCCTTCAAGCGCTCTTCGTAAGACTTGGTTTCCAGACCCTTGATCATCTTGGTTGCCCTCCTCTGCACATGTTCCAGCTTGTCAATATCCTTATGAGAGCCAGTGTGGTGTAGTGGTTAAGAGCAGTAGTCTCGTAATCTGGGGAACTGGGTTCGCTTCCCCACTCCTCCACATGCAGCTGCTGGGTGACCTTGAGCTAGTCACACTTCTCTGAAGTCTCTCAGCCTCACTCACCTCACAGTGTTTGTTGTGGGGGAGGAAGGGAAAGGAGAACGTCAGCCGCTTTGAGACTCCTTAGGGTAGTGATAAAGCGGGATATCAAATCCAAACTCTTGAACTCTTATTTCCCCTGCTCAGATGGTATTCTTCTGCTGATGCAGCCTAGAATAGCACAGACACGTAGCTGCGGGGAGGCGGGGGGCACCAGGCGCCACACCACAGGGAGCTGCACTTACCGTGGGGCCTGCAGTGTGCCCGAGCTATGTGTCTTTCCAGGGCTCAGGCACCTGCAGGCTCTGTGCTGCCTGAAAAACCAAGTGGCTAGCTACACTGCTAGCAGTTTGAAAGCATGTCAAAGTGCAAGTAGATAAATACCGGCGGGTGGAGGCATATAATTTGGACAAAAAACTTGGCTTCCAGGTGGAAAAATCAAAATTGGAAACAGAATTGTTAGATCCCAAAATTAAGAATTTGTCAAGAATGTATAACTTGCTGTTGAAATGGAACACTCAGGATGAAACGGTGAAATCTGCTATGATTAAATGGGCACAAGATGTTGGACACAACATTATGATGGCTGACTGGGAACAATTATGGACCACAGGTATGAAGTTTACGGCATGTAATGCCTTAAGAGAGAACTTAATGAAAATGATTTACAGGTGGTACGTGACACCAGTCAAGCTTGCAAAAATTTACCATTTGCCCGATAATAAATGTTGGAAATGTAATGAGACTGAAGGTACATTCTTTCACCTTTGGTGGACATGCCCAAGGATTAAGACATTCTGGGAGATGATTTATAATGAAATGAAAAAGGTATTTAAATATACCTTCCTGAAGAAACCAGAGGCCTTTCTCCTGGGCATGGTCGGCCAATTGGTGCCAAAGAAGGATAGAACTTTTTTTATGTATGCTACAACAGCAGCAAGAATACTCATCGCAAAGTATTGGAAGACACAAGATCTACCCACCCGGGAAGAATGGCAGATGAAGTTGATGGACTATATGGAACTGGCGGAAATGACTGGCAGAATCCGAGACCAGGGAGAAGAGTCGGTGGAAGAAGATTGGAAAAAATGTAAACACTATTTACAGAAACACTGTAAAATTAATGAATGCTAGAAGGATGTTGGAATGAAGCTATATGGCTTTAGTAGGAATGTTATAAAGAATTAGGTAAGAATAGATTGTTTAATGGGCCAAAGGGGAAAAAAGAAGGTTAGATTGGGTTAAGATAAATTAGAGGACAAAAAATGAGAAAGCTGGAAAGGATTTGCTGAAATAGCTAACTGAACTGGAATACAAAAAAGGGAGGTGTGAGGAGGTCGTTGAAACAAGTAAATGAAAGACAAGATATGGAAATATTGGATGTGTTTTTAATTGTTTCTGCTCTTGCTTTTGTTCTGTTAAGATAAACAATGGATTTTTTTGTTTTGTTTTTTGTATTGTATTGTATTGTTTTGCTTTGTTTAACTCTTTTTCTTCTTTTTGTAATCTTTAAACCCTTAATAAATATTACTTTTTTAAAAAAAAGATAAACACCGGCGGGAAGGTAAACCCCGTTTCCGTGCGCTGCTCTGGATTCGCTAGAAGCGGCTTAGTCCTGCTGGCCACATGACCCGGAAGCTGTACGCTGGCTTCCTCAGCCGGTAAAGCGAGATGAGCGCCGCAACCCCAGAGTCGGCCACGACTGGACCTAATGGTCAGGGGTCCCTTTACCTAGCTACACTGCTGGAATAGCATTAGCTTTCTTTGCTGCTGTTGACTTATGTTCAGCCTGTTGTCCACTAAGACCCCCCAGATCCTTTTGACATGTACTGCTAGTAAGCCAGGTTTCCCCCATCTTATATTTATGCAGCTGGTTCTTCCTGCCTAAGTGCACAGCCTGACATTTGTCCCTATTGAAGGGTTGGATCATAAGCAGAGCCTGTTGGATCAGACAAATGGCCCCTCTAGTCCAGCATCTTGCTCTTAGAGTGACCAGGCAGTTGCCTGGGGGGAAATCTACAAGCAGGACATGAGCCCAAGAGCCCTCTCCCCTCCTGTGAATCCCCGCGATCAAGTGAGCTCCCGCTGCTCTGTCCCTGCTCCTGCCAACCTAGCAGTTCCAAAGCAGGCCAGTGCAAGTAGATAAATAGGTACTGCTGTGGTGGGAAGGTGAACAGCGTTTCTCTGAGCTCTGGTTTCTTTCTCTCCCCCCCTTTTTTGAATATAATCTTTATTGATTTTATAATTACATACTATACATATGTGGAGGGACGCGAGTGACGCTGTGGGTTAAACCACAGAGCCTAGGAATTGCCGATCAGAAGGTTGGCGGTTCAAATCCCCACGACGGGGTGAGCGCCCGTTGCTCAGTCCCTGCTCCTGCCCACCTAGCAGTTCAAAAGCACGTCAAAGTGCAAGTAGATAAATAGGTACCGCTCCGGCGGGAAGGTAAACGGCGTTTCCGTGCGCTGCTCTGGTTCGCCAGAAGCGGCTTAGTCATGCTGGCCATATAACCCAGAAGCTGTATGCCGGCTCCCTCAGCCAGTAAAGCGAGATGAGCGCCGCAACCCCTGAGTCAGCCATGACTGGACCTAATGGTCAGGGGTCTCTTTACCTTTACTGTACATATATAATTTACTTTACATTTACATTTACTCCTAAGAATTGACTTCCCTCCTTCCTTCTTCTGGCTTTTTAATGTCGTCTCTAAGTTTTTCGCATTGTCTTTATCGATTTTGTATATTGTTGTTCTTCTTTCAGCTTTATCCGCCTATATACAAATAAATCTTTCTGTATGTACATGTCTTGCTGTTTGTCTATATTCATTTACAGATACAATTAGTTACCTTGACTGTATTTTACATTTTAATTCATATTGTCATTCACATCCAATAAAGTTTCTTTTAATTTCCCATTATGCGCTCTGGTTTGTGTCATGGTCCTCCGTGCTCCAAAATCGGCTTAGTCCTGCTGGCCACATGACCCGGAAAACTGTCTGTGGACAAACACTGGCTCCTTCAGCCTGAAAGCGAGATGAGCGCCGCAACCCCATAGTCGCCTTTGACTGGACTTAACCGTCCAGGGGTCCTTTACCTTTACCAGCAACTGGTTTTCAGATGGTTTTTTGCTGCCTCCAACTGTGGACACAGAGCAATAGCCATTGTGGCTAGTAGCCATCAATTGTCCCCTCCTCCATGAATTTGTCTGATCCCCTTTTAAAGCTATCTCAACTGAACGATGGGTTTAAGAAAGGCCTCCTCAGTGAAAATGATATACAGGTGGTACATGACCCCAGTCAAGCTGGCAAAAATTTATCATTTGCCCAATAATAAATGTTGGAAATGTAAAGAAACAGAAGGTACATTCTTTCACCTTTGGTGGACGTGCCCAAGGATTAAGGTTTTCTGGGAGATGATATATAATGAATTGAAAAAGGTATTTAAATATACCTTCTTGAAGAAACCAGAGGCCTTTCTTCTGGGCATTGTCGGCCAATTGGTGCTAAAGAAGGACAGAACTTTTTTTATGTATGCCACAACAGCAGCAAGAATACTTATCGCAAAGTATTGGAAGACACAAGATTTACCCACCCTGGAAGAATGGCAGATGAAGGTGATGGACTATATGGAATTGGCAGAAATGACCGGCAGAATCCGAGACCAGGGAGAAGCGTCGGTGGAAGAAGATTGGAAGAAATTTAAAGACTATTTACAGAAATATTGCAAAATTAATGAATGTTAGAATGATGTTGGATTGAAAGTTATGTGGTTTTTAGCTATAATGCTATAAGGAGTATGAAAAAATGGACTATTAATAAGCAAAAATCTAACGTTACATTATTTTAAGATTAAAGATTAGAATAAGCAAAGAGGGGAAGGATTTGCAAATTAAACTGGAATACAAAAAGGGAGGTTAGAGGAGGTCCGGAAATTAAGTAAATGAAAGAATGTAATGGAAAGATGGAACTGTTTTTTTATTTGTATTTTTCTTTTTCTTTTTTCATTTTGTAAAACTTTAATAAATATTTTATATATATAAAAAAGAAAGGCCTCCTCAGTCCCTGCAGCAAACCTGCCGGAAAGCTTTGCAGCAAATGTGGGACTGCTATTCTAGAAAACGTTATTTTGCTTCTGACCTCAGGACCCTCGTTTCTGACACCTCTTTCACCTCCCTGGTGACAGGCAGCAGATGTCCTACAAAGCAGCAGATGTTCTTAATGGTTCTTCGGTGGGTGGGGGGGATGTGTGAAGGCGTTGTGGGTCTTTTCTGTGATTTATTTATGCACTCCTCACCAGCTGGGGGAATGCTGTGGTCAGTTGAGCTAAAGAGCTGGGAGGTTTCCAAAGCTAAAAATCAAACTGAGGGCAGCCCCCCCCCAAATTTTTATGAATGGAGATAATCTCCATGCAGTGGCGTAGCGTGGGGGGTGCAGGGGGGGCCGGGCGCACCGGGCGCAACATCTGGGGGTTAGCGTTAGGGGGCGCAAATCCGCAGGTTAGGGGCCGCAAATTACTTGCCTTGCCCCGGGTGCTGACAACCCACGCTACGCCACTGTCTCCGTGTCCGGATCCCAACCCCTCTGTCTCCACCCCAGCCTGTGCCTCAGAAATGCCTTGTATGACTGTCGCCATAGATGATAAGCATATAAGGTACCATGCTTTAGTTCAAAAACTTATTTCATTGCAAACCGGGTGGTTCATGTGCAGCGTTGTTGCCTGGGTATATATTTTGCACGAGCGCTCAATAAAATGGCTCACCACTGTCTGATTTTTCTCTCTCCTGCATTCTAAAGCCTCTCCCTTTTCCATCGATTTTTCCATTTGTTTTCAGAACACAACAGAGAGTGAAAGAAAGCTCAGGGGGAGGGGTAGAGGTGGACTCCCCCTACCATGAAGGTGGCCTCGTATGCATTGCCCCCAAAGGAAGAAATGCATCACACACACACACACACACACCCCAAAGACAGGTCAAGAGAGGATGCAAATTTGCATACCCTTTGTATTCGATGATGTATATGTATTGCCATGGGTTGGCTGGGGGCAGAGGAATGGTGGGAGGAACCAGCTGGGGAACCCCCAGGGGGGGGGGAAAGGCTCAGAGCCAGGGGATTGGTGGTGGGATGACAATGAGCGACAGTGAGAGAAGAGGGAGAAGACTGGGAGGAGGAGGTGTCAGAAACTGAAGAGGCAACAGGGCTTAGTGAGCAGGGAGAGTTTGTGGCAGACAGCAGTCCAGAATCAGAGGCAGGAGAAGAGGGAGGCCAGGAGACAGAGATGAGGCAGACTGCTGAAGAATCCAGGGAGTCTCCCTCTCCTGCTGAGACCAGCTCCCTTCTCCCCCCCCCCCCGGTATCCCAGAATACCCAGAGAAATGAAGAGGGCGGAAGAACAAGAGACAAGACGATGGAGTGTGAGGTTGCTGGGGCGGGGGGACCTTAAAAAGTGATGGGAAGGTGGGGATCTCCAGCCATCACAACTTGGGGCAAGACCTACTGGGAAGGGTTGCTGTGACCACTAGGCCTGAGCTGTTTTCGTTTCTTTGACTAAAGAGTTAACTTCACGGGCATCGGGCGATTTATTGTTTTATTGCTTACCTACGCCTGATTCCGGCTCCTGACATGTATAAATGCAAACTTAGAAATGCTTCCCACAGCTGAAAGAGAAGCACCATCATGATCTAAATAAATTATTGTTATTGTTATTATTTATACCCCGCCCATCTGGCTGGGTTTCTCCAGCTACTCTGGGCGGCTCCCAACAGAATAATAATAATAATAATAATAATAATAATAATAATAATAATAATAATGCAATAAAACATCAAACATTAAAAACTTCCCTAAATAATAATAATAATATTTCTGGCCTCTTCATTTTGCTGTCTGGGTGCTCACAGCTGGTGGGCAACTTCATGGCCCTCTGCGAAACAGGGCACACACAGGAACGCAGGGAGCTGCCTTCTACTGCATCAGACCATCAGACCATCTAGTTCAGTATTGTCAACACTGACTGGCAGCAGCTCTCTGGGGTTTCAGGTGAGACATTCTCAGCCCTACCTGCAGATGCCAGGGAATGAATCTGGGACCTTCTGTTTGCAAATCAGGTGCTCCACCACAGAGCTATGGCACTTTCCCAACCTTCAAGAGGAAATCCTTCCTTCCTCCCAGGATGATGCCCTCCCCAGGCCACCGTGGTGAAAGGACATTTCTGGAACACACTACATTTTGGACCCATCACCACTGATACATCTTTCAGCCTGTTAGGCTATTCGTGCAACTTCTCATTGGAACGAATTGTTTTTAATCTTTAAAGAGCCCTGTACAAAACACTGACTTATTTGTCTATCGTTTTATTGGCTCTGATTTCTCATTGAACTCTTCGCAAGTATTGATCTCGCTAAGTGCCGCATAAAAATACCCGTACACCTTTCTGAATTCTCTACAAACATTAGTTTGCGGATTAATGAACCTTTTCCATAGCGGTTTTATGAAACCAGAGACGAGGAAATTGTTCGCCTCCAGATGTTGAGCCATCATGACCAATGGTCAGGGGTGATGGATGCAGGAGCTGTGAGTGAACAACCACTGATTCTCCACCTCCCTGGATTTTAAAAATGCAAGATGGACTAAGTAAAGGTAAAGGCACCCCTGACCATTAGGTCCAGTCATGACCGACTCTGGGGTTGCGGTGCTCATCTCGCTTTATTGGCCGAGGGAGCCGGCGTACAGCTTCTGGGTCATGTGGCCAGCAGGACTAAGCCGCTTCTGGCGAACCCGAGCAGCGCACAGAAAGGCCGCTTACCTTCCCGTCAGAGCGGTACCTATTTATCTACTTGCACTTTGATGTGCTTTCGAACTGCTAGGTTGGCAGGAGCAGGGACCAAGCAACGGGAGCTCACCCTGTCGCGGGGATTCGAAACGCCGACCTTCTGATCGGCAAGTCCTAGGCTCTGTGGTTTAACCCACAGGGACTATGCCTTACTAAATGCTCTATAAATATTGCATTAATCCAAACTTCCCTGAGGCAAAGTTTCACCGCTAGCGTTTCAGCGCTAGCAATTCAGCGCTAGCGTTGCACGAGTGAGGTCTGGTGAATTTCAAAGGTGGTTTTCCAGGGCGGAATTGTCTGGTAGCCTAGATCAGCCCTGGGCACATGCTACCCCAAAGAGCCTACAAGCTGGAACTTTGTAGTAGTGTTTGGAAATCTTTGGCCTGTTAAGTATAATTGGTTTAATTCACGCCAAACTGGGAAGGCCTGTGTGCATTGGTGAAAGGGTTTAACTGGAAGACTCCACTGAAGCTAAATTAAGAGCAAAAAAGGCACTATAAGCTGCCTTGACGGGTTGATCATTAACTGTTATTGTTCTCAGGTAGCTCTCACCGTTGTGTTTAACCTTAGATCACATGAAAGGTATTGAATTGCAAATCTGCCATCTTGGAAGGGTAGTGGCTGGAGCTTTTTGTTTGCAGACTGTGAGAGGAAGGATGTAAATGACTCTCCGGAATCTGCAGAGCCTAGGGCAGGGTGCAGGCTGTGAGGAGAGACAGACCTTTGCTTCTAGGTCTGTTTGAATTATTTCATATGTTGTACGATGCTGAGCCTATGTCTTGGACTGGCATACGTTTTAGCTGAGATTCCTGCATTGCAGGGGGTTGGACTAGATGATGCTCAGGGTCTCTACCAACCCCACAATTCTATGATTCTATTATCTGACGTGAATCTTCCAGCAAGGGGGGGGGATTCAGCGAACAGACCGTGGGGCAGAACACCAGGCAGACACATTAATTTTGTTTCTGCGCGTTCTCTATCTGATTTCCTTCAGCTCACGTGGAAAAACATTATTTCAGGCCTGAAAACATATAACACCTTTCATCTGGAAAGGAGGAAAAGAAAAGAACTTGTTAGTTCTGTTATCAGCCCAAGTACTTGTGATGCTATCTTTTCGGATTTTGTAAGCTTGGCAAAGCTGGGAGGGGGGTGTGGGGAGCACAAGATGGATGGCAAAGTGTTCATGGAAGCCATAGGGAAATGCTGGCTATTTTGAAGGCTGAACAAGGTGAGGGGAACTTGGGAGGCAGCCTTGAGAGGTATGCAAGAGTTGACTCTGCCAGAGACGGGAATAAGCAATAAGAATACAAGAATAAGAGCCTCCTGGATCAGGCCAATGCCATTGTGTTGCTTGCGGGTGGTTTCATTCATTCAGCAAAATCCTCCTCTCCTCTGGAGAAACCACTCGTCTAGTGCAAAGCATTTGCCACCTTCTCTTGGCAGCTCCTTTGCCTGGACTGCCATCGTAGGCACAGCCATTTCTTAATTTAAAGGTTGCCACCCTGAACCCTGATGCGTTTCCAAAAGTGGCTTGCCCAGCCCGGGTCTGTCTTCCTTCTCAGCCAGAGAAGAAAACGCTTGCGTGCGCAAATTGGAAATCAATTGCCACCACTTCCCACATTACTGCCAGGTACCAAGGGCATCCAGAAATAAGATTGTTCTTTGTGGGGGGGGGGGAGGGATGAATGGAGGGGGGAGGATTCCAAAAGGATCTGCTTTGCCACTCAGGCCCCCTTCTCCCTTCCCCGCATGTTTCCCCTTTCCTGATGTTATCATAGTGTTTGGTGGGGTGGTAAGCCAGGGGCGGAGGAAGAGGGGTGCAGTAAGGGCGGGCCAGCCCGGGTATCACGACTGAGGGGGGTGACAAAATGCCCACGGGGCCTGCAGTGCGCCCAAGCCAAGCGTCTCTCCTGGGAGTAACGCGGTGGCTTGGGCACCTGCAGGCTCCACGCTGCCCCAAACGGTTTGCCCCCACGCCTCCTGCTCAGCTGTAGGGCTGCTGAGTGGGAGGAGGCAGCCAGAGTCCTCAGAGGCCCCAAGGAGCATCCTGCCCCGGCTCGCCCCGCCCCACGGGTGGCTGGCCCCACAGCTGGGCTCAGAGCACGTGTACCGCCCCAGGCCTCTGATTGGCTTGCTCCACTGCTGTGGTAGGTGGCATGGGCAAAGCCAGGGTTATTGTTGGGGGGGGGCAGCCAAAGCTTTTTAGGAAACCAAAGTTGTTGAGCTTTTCCTGGGAAATCACCGGTTAAAATACCCCCATAAAGAGGACAGGCTTTTGCTGTTGGGGACAGAACCTCAGATAATTGAATACTTTCAATGCTTTTCAATAATATTTGTGGAACTGGGGGGGGGGCACGTGCCCCCCTGCCTCCCCCAACTATGCGCATGGTAAGCAGCATGCCTGAGCCCCTTTGAATTCCTGGATCCAGCACAGATTCAATTCCTGGAATAGCCTCCAATTTACCCCAAGTACGGTTTGTCTTGAAGGTCTTCATTGGAGTGTGGTGCTTCCTTTTCTGCTCCTCACCCCCTCGTTTTGGGCTTTCCCACCCTCGCCGGTGCCCATTTCCCCACTCCGTCACAATTATAAGCTCAATTTCCTGAATACCTGAACATGCTCCGCCGCTGGAGGAACCCAGAGCCCAAAGAAAGATTAATGGGCGAAGAGCAGGAGGGAAGCTTTTAAAGATTAGCACTGGGATTGCAAGCACCAGTTATGTTAACTAGCTCAAAGGTCTGAAAATGATGGGCTGGGTTTTCAAGGGGCCTCCACAAGAGCTGGGCCAATGGCAGGGAAAGGGAACCCCCCAGCTTTGCTGGCTGAGGCTGATGGCAGTCGCAAATGCTACTGGGGAGATACAGGACGAGAGAGAGGTTTCAGGCATGAAAACATAACACTAGAACTCACTCACATGCATTGGAGCTGAATGTTGGGCAGCCCGGGACAGACAAAAGAAATTACTTCTTCATACGATACATTGTTAGACGATGGAACTCACCCACACATGATGGTCACCAAGTTGCATGGCTTTAAAAGCAGATTCAGCAGATTCGTGGAGGAAGGTAAGGCTATCAATGCCTACCTTCCAAGCATCCATATTTTCCAGGGACAGCCCTAGAATTACAGAATTACAGTTTATGATTTGAGCCCAGAAAGTCCCGGTTTTCCTTTTTCCTCCCCTCCACGTCTTGGAGAACAATTAAAAGTGGGGGTGGGTGGGGGTGTAGTTGCCAAAAAAAGAGTCCTGTTTATACTCAAAATAAAATGCCAGACCAAGTGAAAGAAATGGTGAACCTGGTGTACGAAGCGCTTCCTATAATTTTGAAGGAAAGGGTCACCAACCTGCTTTAAATTCTTTAATCGCAATGCTTCAGCAAACAGCCATTTTAAAGGAAATATGTGGGGTGTTTATCACTTTATTGTAAATTGAGCCTTACATGGCAAGCCTTTACATGTCTACTCAGAAGTAAGTCCCACTGTATTCAATGGAGCTTACTCCCAGGTAGCTGGTTAAAGACTGTGCAGCCTTACACTGCAATCCGAATCATTTTTTCTCAGAAAGTCCCAGAGAGTTCAATACGATTTACTGTCTGGTGGCGCTGTGGTCTAAACCACAGAGCCTAGGGCTTGACAATCAGAAGGTCGGCGGTTCAAATCCCCGCGACGGGGTGAGCTCCCGTTGCTCAGTCCCTTCTCCTGCCAACCTAGCAGTTCGAAAGCACGTCAAAGTGCAAGTAGATAAATAGGTACCACTCTGGCGGGAAGGCAAACAGCGTTTCTGTGCACTGCTCTGGTTCGCCAGAAGCGGCTTAGTCCTGCTGGCCACATGACCCAGAAGCTGTACGCCGACTCCCTCGGCCAATAAAGCGAGATGAGCGCCACAACCTCAGAGTTGTCTGCGACTGGACCTAATGGTCAGGTGTCCCTTTACCTTTATGTTACTGATGGAATGCGGGTGGTGCTGTGGTCTAAACCACTGAGCCTTGGGCTTGCCAACCTTCTGATCAGCGGTTCAAAACCCTGTGATGGGGTGAGCTCCCGTTGCTCGGTCCCAGCTCCTGCCAACCTAGCAGTTCGAAAGTGCAAGTAGATAAATAGGTACTGCTCCAGCGGGAAGGTAAACGGTGTTTCCGTGCGCTGCTCTGGTTCGCCAGAGGCAGCTTAGTCCTGCTGGCCACATGACCCGGAAGCTGTACGCCGGCTCCCTCGGCCAGTAAAGCGAGATGAGCGTCGCAACCCCAGAGTTGTCCGTGACTGGACCTAATAGTCAGGGGTCCCTTTACCTTTATGTTATTGATCATTCTTGGATAATAATAACAACAACAACAACAACAACAACAACAACAACAACCCACCTTTTTCCCTGACAGGGACTCAGGGCAGCTTATAGCTACTATTTCATTCCATTTATCTGTTCAAGGCCTTGTACACGATCCTTTCCCTCACACATTTTTTTCTTTACAACAACCCTGCGAGGTAGGTTTGGCGGAGAAGTTGCAGTGGGCTCAAAATGACAGATGTATATGTGCATAAGGCGTCTGTGTGGCGAGATCAAATGCGGGAGCAGCTTCCTGGTGTAGAATAGGATGCCCCTATTTTCACCTGAGAAATGTTGGTGGCTGTGCCAGTGGCTCCTGGAGATGGTGGCTTACGCTCTGCTTCCACAGCTGGAGGAAGGAATGCTTCTGAATCCCAGTTACCTGGAAAACACAGGTGGGCAGAATGCTTGCAGGTCCCCCCCAGGCACCTGGGCCTTTGGCCTGATCCAGGAGGCTCTTCTTAGACTGCCCACTTTGACTGATAATCTTGCTCCTCTCAGGTCCTGGGACCTGCCCACCCAGATCCTTTTCGAAGTTTGCTGAGGCCTATCATCTAAGTAACTCTTTGGGACTTATTGCCGTGGCATTTATGTGCATTTCAATCCAGAAATTCAATTTTTGGGTTTCAAAGTTTGGCGTTTAAATTCTCAGATTTTTAGTTAAACTTGGTTGCAAAATGGGATGTTTCAAGCCTCAAGGACCCCTTTAGAGGTCACACCTTACGACTCCTGATAGGTGAGACCAGATGTACGTTGGGGGGGGGGGATAATTGTGTTCACTCAGTCATGGGAGGAAGTCAACTTTGTTTATGCTCAGATGCTGTGGAATTGGGGGCAGGGGGAGATTCTGGGTCTGAGCCCAGGTATAAATTAAATCCTGCAAGTTCTGATACCTATAAAGAACTTGTCGCCTGAAGCAAAACAGCAAAAGTTGATTAATACATACAGATTCCTATCTGTATGTAAGCAGAGGTAAAATTGCAACTTGTGGTTTTTGGGGTCTGCTCTGCTGCATATTTCCACGCCAAAGCGGTGAATTTGCACACAGAATTTATACAGAAGCTCTCTTGTTGCAAATGGGTTAGCCTTCCGCTTGAAACCTACCTCTCATTCTGTTTATCTCCCACCACACAGCAGAGATAAATAAGCTTGGAATTGGGTTTGAAATATTAACATCAAAGTATATATTTTACAACCCAGAAACCAGGTATTTTAAAAAAAAAATCTATAAGTCATAAATTGCACGCAGCTGTCACCCAACTCACTCCCCAGAACTTCGCTCCCCCTCAGCGACTTGTAAGATCCGGCTCCCGTTCAAGAAAAATGATACTTTGCCATTGAAGATAACATCAGAATCTCTGCATTTTACAAGCCCAGAGTCTGCATCATTTCAGAGAAGCACACAGCTTTTCTCAGCCGGTGTCTTCCAGATGTCTTTGGACTACAATTCCCACCATCCTGGCCATTGACAGGAGCTGATGGGGGTTGGAGTCCAACAACATATAGAGGGTATCAAGTTGGGGGAAGTTGGCAAATGTTACCACTTGCAGAGTATTCCAATCACCTTTCTTCCAGCATGGCACTCAAGCTTCTAAGGTGGTCTCCCTTCCAGACACTGACCAGACCCAGACCTGCTTAGCTTCAGCACGGCGGTGGCCTCCTGTGGGGCTCTGCATGGCACCCATAGCCCTGGGCACCCACAGTCGAAGGGGCCAAGTTGGCACTCCTGCTGGTGAGAATGCTTGAGTCATGCCCTGCCCCTTTCCAGAAGGATCTTTGCCTACGAGCTCCGATGGGAGCAGAAGATATGTGCATGCCCACCCACCCTGCAAAATGAAATCTCTGCAGAATGCACTTTGACGCTGTTAATGCAAAAAAAGCAATGCAGGAAGCAGCCGTTATGAGTTACCAGTCTCTGCAGCCACAGCAGGCGCTGTGATCCTCCATTGGTGTGACTTCACCCCTGGAGGCACAGTCCATGGTCTCTCAAGACAGACGGCTGCCAACAGTATTTTTTTAAAAAAAATCACTACAATGCAAGCAAACGTCTCCGTGGAAGCTAGCAAGATCAGCTGCGTAGGTAAGCCAGTACCAGCAAGGATAGAGTTAAGCTAGAAGGCTGAGATTCCCCTGAGAGGACTTCTGTCAAGGATGCTAAAAGGAGTATTTAAAGGTGGACCCCAGAGGATGGGGATAATTGGAGTTCTGCTGCTTCTAATCTAAATTAATAATCCAGTCTGAGACGTCGAATGGGAGCTGGCAAAACTCGCTGAAGAGAAGAGCCAAGATTTATTTCTTTTTTGAAATGTGTGGTGGGGCCGGGTTTTAATGTGGAGTTATGAGGAGCCACAAGTCATGCAGGGAGAAAGGAGGGTGGGGAAGACCTGTGCCCAGCCATCACAAGACCTTCATTCTGGACCTGGGGAGCAGTTTGGAAACAATTTCTGAAGCTTAAGAGGCTGTTGACCTGATTGGAAGCACAGACAGGAGGAGTCAGCTGTAAAGCGGGGGATGAGCTTAAAGGAGATCAGCTCAAAAATGGAGGGAGGGGTGGAAATTGCTCCCCTTCAAAGAATCGTGGAGTTGGAAGGTACCCAAGGTTCATCTAGTCCAACCTTCTGCAATACACCCATCTTCCTTTGAGGTCAACTTTTCCGTGGTGCAAGCAGACCTGTTCCGCTTTTTTCTTCAGCTCAGAGGTTCGCCAAGAATGCCCCCGTACATCATTGCATCCATCTGAGATGAATTCTGCAAAACAGGAAATGGCAGCCTGCAGGAAGTGGGCCCCGGGTACGGATTCAGCATTCTGGGGCCCTGGACAAAGCCCCAACCCCACCCTCCAGAGCACGGCCAGCCCAAGCACGAGGCAAATAGAGAAAATTTCTTCAGGCAGCAGGCTCACGGGGAGGCGGGGGCGGATGGTTGCCCCACTTCCTGCTGGACCAGCAGGGTTCAGTTGTTTATTTCACAGAGGTTGGACGGCCATCTGTCATGGATGCTTTAGTTGAGATTCCTGCATTGTAGAGGGTTGGACTAGATGGCCCCTGGGGTCCCAACTTTTACGGAAATTAATGGGGGGGGCACATCTTTAAAGTTGTTAAATGTTACAAATATTATGCATAAATGTATATCCTTTCGACTTGACAGCTCAGGGAAGTTACCTAGCTTTAAAAAATCATATAAAATCAACTCCTTTGCCAGTTTCCTTCATTCCACCGCCAATTTGCTACATTGGCCAAGGACTTGGAAACCACTCATAATCCCTCAAGCGGGAGATCAGTACTCACAGGAAGGTACTCATAGGTGTCAATCGCTGGGCAAAGGCACTCCTCCGGACTTGCCCAGGTAGCAGACAATGCAAACCAAAGTTCTATTGTCCCTTTGTAGTAGGTGCTTAGAATGTACTTCCCAATACATATCCTGTATCCGCCTGTTGCCCCAACACATTCCTGCTATGTTAATCATGTGTAAAGGTAAAGGGACCCCTGACCATTAGGTACAGTCATGACTGACTGGGGTTGCAGCGCTCATCTCGCTTTATTGGCCGAGGGAGCCAGGGTACAGCTTCCAGGTCATGCAGCCAGCATGACTAAGCCGCTTCTGGTGAACCAGAGCAGCACACGGAAACGCTGTTTACCTTCCCGCTGGAGCGGTACCTATTTATCTACTTGCACTTTGATGTGCTTTCGAACTGCTAGGTTGGCAGGAGCAGGGACCGAGCAACGGGAGCTCACCCCGTCGCGGGGATTCAAACCGCCGACCTTCTGATAGGCAAGTCCTAGGCCCTGTGGTTTAACCCACAGTGCCACCCGCGTCCCAATCATATATAACCCTCCCCTTTTCTGATGTAGCAATGATGTAGTGATGATACTTAATGAACTGTATGCTGGGATAAGATAGAATTTTTTAGAAGTCCTTGTCACCCCATCCTCGGGGATCAAAATTCCTCTTTGAACCTGTTGCGCAATAAACTTTGGTCTACAGCTATTTGCTCCGGTTGGTGGCTGGACTCCTTCCTTTATTCCGCAGGGACCCGCGGGCTCTGCCCAACGAGCTGGGTGACTGAGCAGCCTCGCACCTAGATTTTTCCATAACACTTCCAACTCGACAATTCTATGATTTATTTTTAAGTTTATTTCCTGTCCCTTTCCCCCAAAGGAACCCAGGCAAACAAAACAACAAAGCAAAGGTGGCTATTAGCCATGATGGTTTTGCTTTGCCAACACAGTTGGAGGCAGCGATGCTTCTGTATGCCAGTTGCTGGAATCCCCACGAGGGCAGAGGGCTCTTGGCCTCAAATCCTGCTTGCGGGTTTCCCATAGGCATCTGGTGGCTACTGTAGGAACAGGATGCAGGAATGGATGGACCACTGGCCTGATTCAACAGAGCTTCTTCTTCTGTTCTTATGGCACTGTTCATGCTAGAGAGTTTGCCAAGAGAGGGAGGGAGGGCTGGGTTGCTCACCAATAACAATGAGAAACTGAGATACCTAAACAAAGCCAATACTTATTGCCGTATTTTTTGCTCTATAAGACTCACTTTTTCCCTCCTAAAAAGTAAGGGGAAATGTGTGTGCGTCTTATGGGGCGAATGCAGGCTGCGCAGCTATCCCAGAAGCCAGAACAGCAAGAGGGATTGCTGCTTTCACTGCGCAGCGATCCCTCTTGCTGTTCTGGCTTCTGAGATTCAGAATATTTTTTTTTCTTGTTTTCCTCCTCCAAAAACTAGGTGCGTCTTGTGGTCTGGTGCGTCTTATAGAGCGAAAAATACGGTAATTTCCCCCTCCCCCACTTGCCAATTATTTCCACAGCTTCAAAAGCTTTCGGTCTGAAACAAAAGAAACCTCGTCGTTTTTTGCTCCATTCCTGGAGACGGAGACAGAGTAATGGGCGAAAGGCAATTAAAAACCTGTCCATTCAAACAGATTTCCTTCATCAAACAAAACTTTATTTGCTATATATACACACATACATAGATCCACCCACACGGGGAGAGGGGTAGATAAACGCCACTGCCGGGTCTCATTTGGCGGCTTTGTTGATTATGCATTGTAATGAGCTCCATTACATAATTAAAAGAGGCTTCTCCTTATTGCATTTTATGCTAATTAACATTTTATGCAGCCTGCAATGGACACTTTGGGCTCCGAAGACGTGCCATAATTATGCCGCGTTCTCCTCCGAGCTGTTTATGCATTATTAATTAATATTAAATCTGTTGATTAAAAGCTCATTTATAAGTCACCCTGCCATCTTTCTCGCAGAAGGATTCCCTCCATGCTTCCCCAGCCCTTCCCAAAAGGGTCAGGATGAAATCAAAGGGATGGCATCCCAAAAGCTCTGGGAATGCCTCTTTTACGAGGATGGCAGATGTTATTCCAGAAATTCCAGTTGTTGGCGCTTTTAATGAGTCGGATCCATCTCGGAGGCTCTGGCAAGCCCCAGCAGGAATTAACAAATTTATCTGAGCGCTGAGTCTTCTCTCTCTCTCTCTCTCTCTCTCTCTCTCTCTTTGCATGAACAATAAATGATATGAACTCGTTCGCATGGTGCAGGAATTCTGGGCAAGCCAGCAACACCTTGGCTGATAGGCTAACACAGTTGAGTCTTTGGATGCTACTACCAGAGGCCCTGCTACAGGTGTGCAGAGTTCCACCCAACATCATGGGGGCCTGACGCACATGTATACCATCACACGTTGCCGCCACAGAGGGAGGGCCCGATGGAGCACCCTGGCACAGCATGCGATGCATTGGGTCGCACCCACAGTAAAAATTTGGCACCTATGCTCTGCTGCAGGGGAAGAGAACCCTAGGCCCAGGGCCAGGTGTGGCTCTCCAGGTCTCTCCATCTGGTCCTTTGGGCTCTTCCCAGGCCACACTCCTTCCTAGGCCTTGCCCCCCGCCGCCTACTCCCCTCAATGGCCTGACTCCAGTGCTTTAGTTCCTGGCGTGGGTCTTGGAGCTGCGATCAAGACTCTTGCTTGCCTGCAGGGAGAGTCGTGAGAGGCAGGTGTGGTGTCACTGCACGCAGAAAGCAGTGGCTTGAAATTTCCAGCAATGCCCCAAATCGGTGCGCCTCCCCACTTCTCGCCTTCCACTGATAATAATTGTTGCAGCACCCCCTGCTGTGCCGGCTCGGCACAAAGTGTGAGCGAAGCAGTTGCACTTCCCTCTACAGGAAGCAAAACCTGTGGCTTCCACTGTAAGAGCACACCTGTTACAGCACCCACCTTTGTCGCCCCATTGGAAGAATTAGAGTCAGATTTCTGCATCCCTATTGCGGCATATTTGGTTATTTGCTCTTTTATATCCTTTTCATTGATTGCTTGCTTGGTTGGTTGGTTGGTTGGCATCCGTCTGTCTCGGGAGACAATGGAGGAGTGTGCCTTTGGGGGTAAAGTCAAACTGTTAGAATCATAGAATCATAGAATCCTAGAGTTGGAAGAGACCACAAGGGCCATGGAGTCCAACCCCCTGCCAAGCAGGAAACACCATGAGAGCACTCCTGACATATGGTTGTCAAGCCTCTGCTTAAAGACCTCCAAAGAAGGAGACTCCACCACACTCCTTGGCAGCAAATTCCACTGTCGAACAGCTCTTACTGTCAGGAAGTTCTTCCTTATGTTTAGGTGGAATCTTCTTTCTTGTAGTTTGGATCCATTGCTCCATGTCCGCTTCTCTGGAGCAGCAGAAAACAACCTTTCTCCCTCCTCTATGTGACATCCTTTTATATATTTGAACATGGCTATCATATCACCCCTTAAGAGTTGAAGAGTTACAGCGTCAGCTGTGGCTGTAGAAGCCGATACAGGAGAGAAATGTTTTGTTGCAGCCGGGGCAGATGAAGGCGTCCGGTTGTGCTGCTGCAGATGCACCAGGATGTTTCTTCTCTCTGCTCTTCTCCCAGGGGTCATTCCTCCTCTGGTCACTGTTAAGGATGTACGACCTTACAATCAGTCTCCAGGCACTGCGGTCATGTGCAAGGAATCCCCACAGAGCGGGGCTGAACTTGCCAGCCTTGTTTGATTATTTCTGTATTAATACTTTGTTTTGGGCCAAAAAAGCAGCGTGTGTCAAATTTGCCATATATTATTTATTTCATTCATATTCCACAATTTTTCCAAGGAGCTGAAGGTCATGTACATGGCTCCCCACCTCCTCAGTTAATCCCTATAACAACCTTGTGAGGTAGGCTAGGCTGAGAGGGAGTGACTGGTCCTGGATCCCCCACTGAGCTCCATGGTCGAGTGGAGATTCGAACCCTGGTCTCCCTGGTCCTGGTCCAACACTCTAACCACTAACACCGGAGCTACTGAGATAGCTCAGTCAGTAGAGCATGAGACTCTTGATTTCAGGGCTGTGGGTTCGAGTGCCACATTGGACAAAAGATTCCAAGGGGTTGGAGTAGATGACCCTCAGGGTCCCTCCCAACTCTACAGTTCTTGATTCTACAGATATTGAAATCCCTGAAGATGGGTGTGTTTGTGCTGATTCTACACCTCTAATCTGAAGTAGGACAGTCCCTTCTAACTGCAAACACACCCAAGACTCTCCCACCTCACGTCAGCAGAATGTGCTGAGCCAGGATTTGAGAGCGGGGAGGAATTTTTGACATTCCAGGCTCTTTCCAGTCCTGCGGCTCCTCGGCAGCAGCAGCGTGATCCAGCTGAAGTTTTAATAACGTGACACAACTTTCCCCTCTCCCTCTCAGTCCCGGCTGCCTCTGTGCATCTGGGGTCAGGCAACTGCTTCAATGCGCTGTGAAGGATGTTTCAATATAACCTTCCCCTGAGATGGAAAACAATCATCCCTTCTGATCGCCTGCCAAACAGACCCAGCCCGCACACTGTGACAAAGTGACTTTATTCCCAGCTTAGCCAGGCAATAATTTCATTTGGCAGGAAGCACTTCTGCTCCTTTGTGGCCTTTTCTGAACGCTCGTGCTGGGAGCTTGCTCACAGATCTTGGGGTTTGTGTTATTGTGCTATGGCACACACGTTAGCTGCCTCTCTTAAATCCAGGAGGACTCTATGGAGAGAGCCTGTGATGGGTCTGTTTGTATCTTAAAGGTAAAGTAAAGGTAAAGGACCCCTGACCGTTAAGTCCAGTCGCGAACGACTGTGGGGTTGCGGCGCTCATCTCGCTTTACAGGCCGAGGGAGCCGGTGTTTGTCCGCAGACAGTTTTTCCGGGTCATGTGGCCAGCAGGACTAAGCCGCTTATGGCAAAACCAGAGCAGCGCACGGAAATGCCATTTACCTTCCCGCCGGAGTGGTACCTATTTATCTACTTGCACTTTGACGTGCTTTCGAACTGCTAGGTTGGCAGGAGCTGATCTGACCAAATATCTGTTAGGGTAAGCAGTGGCAGACTTTGGGCTTTCAAATTTAAGCAGTGCTCTGGGCAGCCCCAAAATTTGATGCCCTCCGCCTCTCGCCTTCCATTCTAAGTCCTTGTGGGGGTGCATCTTCTCAGCTTGGAGCCCAGTGCAGGCGAACCAGTCCTGCTTCACTAAATTCGGCTCTAGCAAGGCCAAAGGGACTCTATTCTACCTTGGGCAGACCACACCTGAAATACTGTGTTTACTTTTAGGCACCACAATTTAAGAAGGATATTGACTACCTGGAACATGGAGGGTGACCAAGATGATCAAGGGTCTGGAAACCAAGCCATATGAGGAACAGTTGAAGGAGCTAGGTATGTTTAGCCTGGAGAAGAGAAGACTGTGAGAGGAGATATGATAGCCATATTGAATCTTGTTTTCTGCTGCTCCAGAGGGTAGGACTCAAACCAATGGACCTCAAGTTACAAGGAAGGAGATTCCAACTAAACATCAGGAAGAACTTTCTGACAGTAAGAGCTGTTTGGCAGTGGAACGGTCTCCCTTGGGAGGTGGTTCTTCTACTGCTTCGTAACTAAGCTAAGCATTACAACCGGTGCAACTTTTCTGACTGATTTATTGGAAAGCACATGAACTCGACTTTTGAAGAGTTCGTAAGTAAACCAGTTTTTAACTTTCCAGACATGTGGTCTTTTCCTGCGCTGGGGAAATTTTGGATCTCACTTGGAAGGGCAAATTTTAAAAGTCTAACAGCCTATATTTCCACACTTTACTTTGCTGCAGGTTTTGTGACTTGCTGCATGTTTTGTGACATGTTTTGTGCTAGGGTTCAGTCACCAAAGGATACTTGCCCCAAACTTGGATCTTGACATCCAGGAATTCCTCTTCCCCATCTATCTCTATTTGCAGCAACATTTCAGACAAGCTGGAATGACACAGCAACCACCATTTCCCTCTGACCTCAATGTTTACAATCCCCTTCCCAAATTTTTTGTGTGTGAGTACCCACACACCTACCCCTGTAAGTCAGGATAACACTTCATTCATCTGATGTAATAGTCCACAAAAGCTTATGCTGTAACAAATTTGTTGTTTAGTCGTGTCCGACTCTTCGTGACCCCATGGACCAGAGCATGCCAGGCACTCCTGTCTTCCACTGCCTCCCGCAGTTTGCTCAAACTCATGCTGGTAGCTTCAAGAACACTGTCCAACCATCTTGTCCTCTGTCATCCCCTTCTCCTTGTGCCCTCAATCTTTCCCAACATCAGGGTCTTTTCCAGGGAGTCTTCTCTTCTCATGAGGTGGCCAAAGTCTTGGAGCCTCAGCTTCACGATCTGTCCTTCCAGTGAGCACTCAGGGCTGATTTCCTTCAGAATGGATAGGTTTGATCTTCTTGCAGTCCATGGGACTCTCAAGAGTCTCCTCCAGCACCAGAATTCAAAAGCATCCATTCTTCGGCGATCAGCCTTCTTTATGGTCCAGTTTTCACTTCCATACATCACTACTGGGAAAATCATAGCTTTAACTATACAGACCTTTGTTAGCAAGGTGATGTCTCTGCTTTTTAAGATGCTGTCTAGGTTTGTCATTGCCAGTGTGGTGTAGCGGTTAAGAGCAATAGTCTCGTAATCTGGAGAACTGGGTTCGCGTCTCCGCTCCTCCACATGCAGCTGCTGGGTGACCTTGGGCTAGTCACACTTCTCTGAAGTCTCTCAGCCCCACTCACCTCACAGAGTGTTTGTGGTGGGAGAGGAAGGGAAAGGAGAATGTTAGCTGCTTTGAGACTTCTTCTGGTAGTGATAAAGCGGGATATCAAATCCAAACATTTCTTCTTCTTCTTTCCTCCCAAGAAATTTGGTGGCCTTCAAAGTGCCACATAAGGAAGGAACTTGTGATCTTGCTTCAACCTGGTTCGTTCGTTCTCTCTCTCTCTCTCTCTCTCTCTCTCACACACACACACACACACACCCTTCCTCCTGTCAGTTTCTGCCCTTCAGTGTCCGCAGTTGTGGCTTCATCTTCTCCTGATGCAAAACAGCTGGATTCTAATCTCTGATGTGGGTGATACCTGCTCTCCCCTTTGACACCTGTCAGTGACCTGTAAATTCCACACCTGCCTTTTGACCCTCACCACTTCCAGAGTTTCCTTACCTGCCAAAAGCAGTTTGGCCATGGGGGAGAGAGATCCTTTTTGCAGCTCTGTTCTGCCCTCTCTGCTCTTCAGAGTAATTAGATTTTTATGTATGTGTACATTTGCATAAGCTCTGCAAAGCACAAAGGGAGGGCATTTCCACACTCCAAACTTAATCAGGTTTGAGCTAGCCATTCTTTCCTCCTCTGGGAACTATCATTCTGCACAGGTTGAGCATGCTGGCTTATTCTGAGTCAGATCATTGGTCTATCCAGCCCAGTGTGGTCGACACTGACTGGCAACAGCTCTCCGAGATTTCAGGCAGGGAGTCTCTCCCAGTTCCGCCTGGGAGATTGATCCTGGGATCTTCTGCATGCAAGGCAGGTGCTCTGCAACTGAGATAACAATCCTTTCCTGGTGCTGATAATGCCAAGGTTGCAGGTTCGATCCCCCTATGGGACCGCTGCATATTCCTGCATTGTAGGAGGTTGGACTCGATGATCCTCAGAATCCCTTCCAACTCTACAATTCTGTGATTCTATGAACTGGAAACCTAGGAAGCTGCCATATGCCAGCTAAGACCATTGCTCTATCTAGTTTAGTGCTGCCTGCGCTGACTGGCAGCAGCTCTTCGGGGGTTTCAAGCACGCAATCTCTCCTATCTCTACCTGAAGACGCTGAAAAGGGTGCCCCACCTATGGAGCGAATTTTGCACTAGATGGGCTCAAACAATATCATAGAATTGTGGGGCCCCTGAGCATCATCCAGTCCAACCCCCCACAATGCAGGAACGTGCAGATGCCCCATGCAGGGATCGAACCTGCAACCTTGCCGTCATCAGCACCACGCTCTAACCAACTGAGTTATCCACTTGGAGATATGATTCTGTGCTTCTCTTGAATGAGCAGAGCCCAGTATTTCCCCGACACGCTCACTTAACGTCCTCTACAAAAGAAATATGCAGCCGCCCTCCACTCTCCCCCAGCTCAGCAGGACAGGATCTGTCTGTGTGCACAAGTTTCCAAGTTCAATTCTGGGCACCTCCAGTGAAAGACCTTTGCTGAAACCCCAGAGAACCACAGCCTGCCAGTCAATGTAGACAATACGGAGCTAGATGGAGCAAGGATCCAACTCATCGTGGGCAGCTTTTCATGCTCCCACATCTGAGCACCTTCCAGCCTAACTTATTCTACAATTTTACTGTAAAGATAATTTTGCCTAGCCCTTCCTAACATAACATTTGGACACCATATGCAGGGGATCCGAGAGAGTCAGCATACTAATTATTTGAGAGCTGCTACCTTAAAAAGACAACAACTCTACCATTTGGCTTAAACCCAAATACTCTGCAGTGTGTGCCTAGAAGCAATGCTTTTACTATAATCCAGTGAAGCCTGTGATTAAAACAGAAAAATGCAGGAACACCTGGAACAGTGCAAGACTAAGCCTTCTGCTGCGGTACTAGCAAAGTGCATGTTGGGTGTTACAAATAATAAAAAAAAAATATTTTTACAGGAGAGGCAGGGGGTGGAGTGGTGGACCTGAACAGAGAATATTACCAGTTGCCCAGCTCCATTTTGGGATTTTTTTTGGGGGGGGGAGCGGAATCCAATTCAGTTTGCATTTAAAGGTGAACCCACCTATTTCGTGATTTCTGAAATGATACACAAACTGAAACAGCCGTCCTTCAACATCTGTACTTCTCTGAATTTTTGCAGCACAGTTCTCCAGCTAGGCAACATGTGCAAAAGTCCATATATACTAGGGTAAAGTGTGCATACAAATGCATATATTTGTCAAAATTGGCATGCAAAAATGCATTATATTAGGCAAAACTATATTATGCATATATGGGGGGAAATGCATATGTTAGTGAAGATAACATACAAAATGGCATTATATTAACAATAACAACAACATTTGTCTACCACTCTTTATCTGTAGATCTCAGGGCGGTTCACAAAATAAAATTACAATATAAAAAACACAAAATGCATAATAATTAAAATAAGCTAAATTCATACCAAATCACCGATGAACGTTCATGAGCACTTTTTTTTTTTTAAGCAGACTTGGAAATGTGGAGATCTGAAATTAAAACTTGGAAAATTAAGAAAGGGCAGCAAATTGATTTGAGACTCTTGAGAGTCCCATGGACTGCAAGAAGATCAAACCTATCCCTTCTTAAGGAAATCAGCCCTGAGTGCTCACTGGAAGGACAGATCCTGAAGCTGAGGCTCCAAGACTTTGGCCACCTCAGGAGACGAGAAGACTCCCTGGAAAAGACCCTGATGTTGGGAAAGATGGAGGGCACAAGGAGAAGGGGACGACAGAGGATGAGATGGTTGGACAGCGTTCTTGAAGCTACCAGCATGAGTTTGACCAAACTGCGGGAGGCAGTGGAAGACAGGAGTGCCTGGCGTGCTCTGGTCCATGGGGTCATCAAGAGTCGGACACGACTAAACGACTAAACAACAACAACAACCTGTCAGTCAATCTGATCTGTAAGTCAGGGGGACGAGAAGGAAGAGATGTGCAGCCCTGACTGGAGAACGTATTATTAAAGCCCACCGCTAAAGCACCATCTCCACCAACCTGGTGCCAGTCAGTTGTTTTGGACTTGGGCCTTGCTAGCTGGGGCTGTTGGGAGTTGTAGTCCCAACCCCTTAGAAGGCACAAGCTTAGTAAAGGGCGCCAGCCACCCTGTTATTTCTCTTAAGTCTCCAGCCTCTGAGTTCCTGGCATCTCACATTTCCACGCACGGCACGCAAACACCCCACCGCCGTTCTCGATATGCCCAGCCCGTGGACCACATCAATTTAATCTTTATGAAGACGCAGGTGGTCGATATGTTCTTGAAGCACCGTTTAACTCACATTGACATTCGTTTAAGAAAGTTTTCGATTTGCAGAAAAGCAAGCGAAGAGGCGAAAGGATGGCTGACAGAGCAGATAATACTATGTTGTTTTTAAAAGCCCCAGTCTCCCAGTGCATGGCAAAGATCTGGGTATCTGGACTGGATCCTAAACACACCGTAAAACTCCAAGCATTTGCTACAAAAAGGGTTTCGGTTTTCTTGGTTAAATAAAGCCTCTGGGGTTAGGGTTTCTTTTTAATCCCGTTTCTGTTTATCTTTGGCAATTGAGTTTTCTGGGAAGGCAACAGCCCAGGCAGCAATATGTCGACCAGCTTTGACAAAGGCTTTGGGTTTGTTTAAGGATGGAGATAAAAAGTCCCGAGAGACAGCAGTCCAGGGCTCACTTTCTTCCTCTTCTTTATAACAACCCGTCTAACATACAATGATGTGCAGAAATGGCACTGTTGCAAGTTGCACATCTTCAGGCGCCAGGCAAAAACATTCCTCTTCTCCCTGGATTTTGGCTAATTAAACAATTGATGACCTTTTAAACGGGGGGGGGGGGGAGAATTGTTATTACCTGTTACCAGGGTATGTATTTTTGCTATTTTCTATTGTAAACCGCCCTGTGCTCCTCAGCTGAAGCGCAGTATGGAAATTTAGTAAATAATAGCATAAAGAATAGAACTCGTTCCACATTTCTAGCACAGCAACAGCACCCGCACTGTGGAACTCCCTGCCTATTGACAGCAGGCAGATGCCTTCACTGTACTCTTTTCGGCTAAAAGCATTTTTGTTCAGAGAAGCCTATCTGGGCATGCAAAATGTTGACATGTGTTTTTCTTTGGCTTTTTGCATATTGACACAGTAATGTGTCAACCTTACGTTGATTTAGTTTCACACAAGGTTGACACATTACTGTCAAAAAGACAGATCTCCCCCCCCCCCCACACACACACCATGAAGCATTTATCCTGAGCTGTAATCTCCATTCTGCTTCTCCAGAGGGAGATTTGGGTCCCCCTCAAGGCAGATCTGGCACCTGCTAATGGTCTACGGGCGCAATTAGCTGCTAATCGGCACATTCACCCTAATTGTTTCCTTGGAGCTTAATTACATGATTCCTGAAAGAGCCCATTTGCCGCCTCTCTGGTTACAGTTAAGATGAAACTGTCCCTCCTGAGGAAGCCTCATAATGGGGCACAAAGGCAGCGCATTATGCCCAGGTGGGAGCGCACTGGCCCGCCCACCAGCACACCAGGACTGCAAACATTTGGGTGGAAACATGCATTCATGCTGTTCAGTAATTGCCAGCCCAATTCTAATAATTGGTGTGGTAGTTGTACGTGCAAACATCCCCAGGAGTGTTGTTAAATCAGCGACAGAGTATTCAAGGCCCATATCTGAACATGGTAACCTTAGTTCTGCTGGTGGGATTAGGGATTGCTAGAAAAGCCTTCCCCCCCCCCCTTGCGGTACAATGCAGGAGAATCTAAACAATACACAGCATCCAATGTGCTCATTCCATTAGTGCAAGGACTCAGACTTGCCCCGCTCTCCTTCCCACATGCTCTCCCCAAATCTGCTCAGGAGAAGTGGGGGAAAGCCCAGAACAGTTTGCGCAAGCATAAATCCTTGCGTTGATGGAAGAATTTACCTAGTACTACATTGGTTTCAGCAGTCACAAAATTAAAAGACACCTGCTTCTTGGGAGAAAAGCAATAACAAACCTAGACAGCATCTGAAAAAGCAGAGGCATCACCTTGCCAACAAAGGTCCATATAGTTAAAGCCATTGTTTTCCCAGTAGTGATGTATGGAAGCGAGAGCTGGACTATAAAGAAGGCTGATCGCCGAAGAATGGATGCTTTTGAATTCTGGTGCTGGAGGAGACTCTTGAGAGTCCCATGGACTGCATGAAGATCAAACCTATCCATTCTTAAGGAAATCAGCCCTGAGTGCTCCCTGGAAGGACAGATCGTGAAGCTGAGGCTCAAATACTTTGGCCACCTCAGGAGAAGAGAAGAGAAGACTCCTGGAAAAGACCCTGATGTTGGGAAAGATGGAGGGCACAAGGAGAAGGGGACGACAGAGGACGAGATGGTTGGACAGTGTTCTCAAAGCTACCAGCATGAGTTTGACCAAACTGCGGGAGGCAGTGGAAAACAGGAGTGCCTGGTGTGCTCTGGTCCAGGGGGTCGGACACGACTAAACAACTAAACAACACTGGTTTCAACCAAACAATAATAATTCATCTTTTATATAGAATAGTGCCATTGGTGTATTTAATAAGCTAGGCTTTATGCGTTATCCACACATATTCTGAAACATCAATTTAAGCCATGTGTTCCAAATTCCTAGCTTGGAAACAAAATCAAGTTGTCAGATTCTTTACCATTTAATCCTTTGAGAGCATCAAATCCCTGCTCTTCCTGCCTCTGTTGTCCACTGTCCTCTTCACCCTTTCCCCTCTCTGATTCAGTGTAGCAAGCAGGGTTTGATTGAGAAAAATGTCGGGTTGCTGGATTAGATCAAAGGCGCTAGACATTTAGAGAGCAGTATTCTGCCACTTTAAGCATCTTCCCCTGAAGAATTCTGGGAAGTGCAGTTTGTTAAAGGTGCGGGGAGCTGTTAGGAGATCCCCAAACCCTCTCACAGCTACAATTTCTAAAGTGGTTTAACAATAAATTCCACTTTACATGGCACTCTGAGAACTGTAACTCTATGGAAGGAATAGGGGCGTGAATGTGTAAGAGATAAAAACACTGGTTCCTAACACTTAAAGTCCCAGGATCCTTTTAAATAAGTTATGGGCAAAATTGGTGAAGCAGCAGAAGTTTATTGAAAGGAAAACAACATTGCAAGATGGGTGACTAATGCAGACACTCATGATTCAGGAAATCACAAGCAATTTATCCATTCTCCGAGCGCAAAAGTCCCTGCTCTACACGCCCACAAGGAAGGGGCCTGCAAAGTTTACAGCGTATCGCGTCCGCCTTATTAACATGTATAAAAAGTTTACAATACCAGCATAGATCTGCTCTTAAGGCAAAATAGTCAACTTTAGGATTTTGCCACAGTGACTCAGTTCTCCCAGATCTCTGGTATATTCCTCCCCTGCCTTTAGAGGCAGATACTGGAAGTACAGTGGTACCTCGGGTTACATACGCTTCAGGTTACATACGCTTCAGGTTACAGACTCTGCTAACCCAGAAATTGTACCTCGGGTTAAGAACTTTGCTTCAGGATGAGAACAGAAATCATGCAGTGGCGGCGCAGTGGCAGCAGGAGGCCCCATTAGCTAAAGTGGTGTTTCAGGTGAAGAACAGTTTCAGGTTAAGAACGGACCTCTTGTTACGGAAGGGGGGGGCATGTCTTCTTCACCTTCTTCTTCGCTACAATATATCCATTTATTCCCAATTGTCAATGTCAAAAGGGACTAAAATCTATAATATCCATAGAAAATCAACGTGCCAATTTGCTCAATTTCTCTAGGACTCTATGACACCTCCCCTGTCCTCCATAATCCCTCAAGTAAGGTGCTCTGCCAAGCCTTTCCTCCGGGCAATGCCAGGTGGCAGACTATGCATACATGGACCATTGTCTTCCCATCACCGGCACTCAGGAAGCGCTTATCTGCGCATATCTCCAGCTCTGCATATTCCCCCCTCCCTCCTCCATATGTTAATCCGGTGTAACCCAACCTCTCCTTAATGTATTCATGATGTAACTGGGATGTATTTTGCACTGTATTCTGGGACATGGAGGGAGTTTCAAAAGTTCATGTCACCCCTTTCTCGCTGTTCAATCTCATCTTGAACCTGTTGCGCAATAAACTTGGATCTTCTGCAGTTTGCTCCTGTCCGGCTGAGCTCATTTTCTTCCGCAGGGACCCGCGGACTTAGTCCGACGAGCTGGGTGGCAGAGTAGCCCCGCACCCAGATTTTAGCCGTAACACTCTGGAACAAATTAAGTTCTTAACCCGAGGTACCACTGTACCATTCACTGTAGAGCCCTCAGGTGCAATCCTGATGTCCTTGCTCTGTAGAGCAGAGAACCATGGTGATAACTTTCCCCCCATGCAATCCTCCTTGGTATAATGTCATTCTCCATCTCTTTTCTGAGCCTTCTCTGGTCCATCCTAAAAGAAAGGGGACCACCTGGCCAGTGGTGCATATATAACCATTGCTCTTGTTCAAACTGAGAGCCATACAGATGTGCTCTATGATATGTATTAAGATTAAGTTGCAGTTCACTCAGGGCCACGGGTATGTAAATGAAGGATTGAAAACTGTCACTCCTGATTGGTTAGCTAGTTGTGAGTAGATACTGTTTCAAGTTACTTAGTATTATATATAGGCGGCAGTCAGTCTGATTCCAGGAGATGTTCTAACTGCTGCAATAAAGAGCTGGGAATCCAACAGAGCTGTGTCCTTCGTCTGTCTCTTCCACTAGTCAACACTCTAAATGCATTGTCATGAGTTTGGGGTGTTAGGCTTTATGCTAAGACCCTTCCACTCCCTGGATCCAGCAACTGTTAAGGAAGGGGCTGTGTGAAAGAGCCCCTTGGTAAATGGGTTGGAGCCCCTCAACTCCAGCTAGCTGGAAGGACACAGCAAGAGTCGAGAGCAGAGCGTTTGCCGTGATCTGAGCTAAACGGGGAAAGCACCAAGCTGGACAGAGAGTCAGAGCAATGTTTGGTTTTTGAATCCAAGGCTGCAGCTATGGGAGACACAAGACTCCTTTGGGGTGTTAATGCTGTGAACCCCTCCAATCATAGGCTCAGGTTGCATATAGGTGTAAAGATAAAGGGACCCCTGACCATTAAGTCCAGTCATGGCTGACTCTGGGGTTGCGGCGCTCATCTCGCTTTATTGGCCAAAGGAGCCAATAAATGTCATGTGGCCAGCATGACTAAGCCACTTCTGGCGAACCAGAGCAGCGCACGGAAACACCATTTGCCTTCCCACTGGAGTGGTACCTATTTAACTACTTGCACTTTGACGTGCTTTCGAACTGCTAGGTTGGCAGGAGCAGGGAATGAGCAATGGGAGCTCACCCCGTCGTGGGGATTCGAACCACCGATCTTCTGATTGGCAAGTCCTAGGCTCTGTGGTTTAACCCACAGTGCCACCCGCATCCCTCTGCATATAGGTATGAGTAACCCTATATCTTAAAGCAGGCATAGAAAAACTCCAGCCCTCCAGATGTTTGTGACTATAATTCCCATCATCCCTGACCACTGGTCCTGTTAGCTAGGGATGATGGGAATTGTAGTCCTAAACATCTGGAGAGCCCGAGTTTGCCTATGACTGTGTTACACCACAGTCTCTGCTATGCCTCATTCAGAAAAGCAAAGGCGGACCTTGAATAAGCCTCAGGAACCCCTGGAATTTTGCTAATGCTTTCTAGGCATGAGACAAGCTCTTACGCTGCTGGGAGCAGAGATCTGTGTTAGGAGCCTTGGCTGAGCAAAAGGGAGCAACCTCAACGTGACTTTCAGATCAGAACTCTTTAGAAATTTCTGAAGCCTCCTCCAATTCCTTTCTTCCTTAGGTTAAAGCCTTGCTCGAAGGCAGACCTAGACTTGGCTCGCTGGTAATTAAAAACACCTCCAGCCTCTCAAGCAGGCCTGGGATTGGACAGAATCAATAAAGAAAGGGCCGGCCTGTCAACCCCAGATCAGGTTGTTTCCATTTAATTTCCTCTCCGCCCGCCGATCACGTGCGCATGTCACGGCAGGCTGATGTATGTTTGGCAACAGGCCACATTAAGAAAACCTGACACCTGAGGCCCAGGGGATATAAAAGTATAATTAAACAATTATTTGCTCACATCAGAGCAGGTGGCTAGACGGCTCTCTGAGCAATGGGGTGTGCGACTGTGACAGACACTTAAAAGTAAGATTTTTTTTTAAGCCAGTAAGTAAAGGTGAGCAAGAATTTTAGAATTCTTGAGGGTGTCCAGGTTTCAACCCAGATATTTGGCTTGCGCCTTTAAATCAGGACTCAAGATTTCCCAGGTCTTAGAATTGTAGGGCCGGAAGGGACCCCGAGGGTCATCTAGTCCAACCCCCTGCAATGCAGCGATCTCAACACGCGGTCTCCCATCCAATCTGAAACCAGACCAGACCCTGCTTAACTTTGCAAATGTGTTAGCAGTTTTCTGCACCACCACCCCCAAAAAACTTTTAACCTGCTCCCTCCACTGTCAGTAGCAAACAGGATTTTTTGGGGGGGCGGGTCCATACAAGTAAGCAGTAGATTTAAAGATAAAAGGGAAATCCCTGGTTGCAATATGGGAAGAGTATTCCCCCTGCAATCTATAGGGCTGAGGAACCTGTAGAATGCCAGACGTTCCTGAACTACAACTCCCATCATCCTTGAACATTGTCCCTGTTACCTGGGGCTGATGGGAGTTCAAGTCCAGCAATAGTTGGAGAGCCCTGCTCTAAACTTGGCTGGAATGGAGGCCTGTTCCAACCTCTCTTTATTTTTTGCCTTCGTTCTTGGCTGCTGCCTGTTTTAGGCAAAACCTATTCTTTCTCGAGACGTTTTCTTAGCAGCAAACCAAAGTGATAAATAGGGGAACAGATGAGGCCAGAACCTAAATAGGCCCCTGCATACAGTTTGAATGGCTCCTGGGGGAATATTCATTCTGACAACTTACTACTCTGACCGAAGCACTGGGCCTTGGGGGAAAACTAAAGTTTCATTTAATGCGACTCTGTGCAAGCTTTTTTTAAAAAAAGTTTTTAAATGATGCTCTTGGTCAGTTATTTGCCTCTCCACCCCCAGATGCTGGGTGCATTCGGCCCATGAGCAATCATGGGGTTGGCAGGTCTTGAGAAACCTCTGAGGGAAAATAGAGGTTATTCTGACTCCTTAAGCCAGACCGTTTTACCTCAGACTGAGTGCAATTGTCTTGAGTGGCAGAGCTGGCCGTAGCATTAGACAGAGCGAGGCTGTCGCCTCAGGAAAATGTTTTGACGTGTCACGACAGGGCAGCAAATTGTTAGCTATTCAATTTATTTTTTATTGTGTTTTTACTGCCGGGGAGACAGAAAGGCCCATGAGGGATTCTCTGCCACAGGTGACAAAATAAACTCAACCAGCCCTGGGTGTTATATGCACCCTGACTGTGGAGAGGCTGTGAGGGATGGGAACATCTGTGGATCTGACTTAAGGGAGCAAAATGTCTTGGGCCAACCCTGGCCAAGAGATCTAGCTGGATCACTTTGGAAAGCCTCTCTACATCCACCTGTGTGTTGTGGATTCCACCGTGCCCATGTGTCAAAGTCACTGAAGTTTTACTGCGGTTTTCTAAATTGTTGGAAGCTGCCCAGAGTGGCTGGGGCAACCCAGAAATATCAGCAGCAGCAGCACAATTCAAGCACCACTGTCAGGTCTTTCTTGCCATCCTTTTTTTACTTTTTGCAGCCGTAGAAAGATGAGGTGCTGTTCTCGAGTAAGGCAGAGGTTCCCTCCCAGATCACAGTTAGCTTTTCGTATCTCCACGGAAGATATTCTGTTCTGTTCTTATAGCTTACAAAGTCTTTTCCTTGGGAAGAAAAATTCAGGATAGACTCAGTTTTGATCTCTACATTGCCTCTGATCAGACTCTTCCCGCTTTCAAATGCAAACAATCTCTCTCTGTGTGTGTGCAGAGAGAGGTGTTTCTCCCGGGCTGCCTTTGCCGAACATGTCCAATTAAACCAGCCGAACTCTTGCTAGACAGGGTTAAGTTCTCCCAGATGGCAGAGCCATCATTAATTCAGGGCATGCTGAGATAAGACCGCTCGGCTGCTAGAGATCTCACCTGTGAATCGTGCTAAGCTTTCTGTGCAAATACAGATTTTTCCTTTTTGAAAGAAAGAAATTTGCTCCCCGTCATCATTGCCGTTTGTTCTGTGGATGTTGATGCGGGCGGGAATTTTGCAATGATGCAACTGAGTTCTTGCTCTCCTTTCCTTTCTCCCTTGACCCCTGGTGGAAGAAGGCATTGCAAACCACTCTTAGAGCTAGAGTAGCAGGTAAAAATCATAGTCCGATTACCGGCACTTAGGGGCATATTTTATTTAAAATATTTCTTGCCTTCACTTCACAGCACAGCAATTTCAAAGCGGGTTATAATTAAAAGAGCTGTAAACCCACAATAAAGTTACTGGAAGCAAAGCAGCCAAGTCACCAACAGCGAAATCGACAACATCCATACTGGCATCAGATTCCACTCTAAGGCTGGGAAAGAGACTTCAGCCGGTGCCAAAAACTTTAAAGAGCAGGTGCCAGTCATTGAGGGAGTTCCACAACTGGAGTGCCACCACCAAGGAGGCTTTTCTCAGCCCCAAAAAGGATAGTCAAATCTATCATAGAATCGTAGAGTTGAAAGGGACCCCAAGGGCCATCTAGTCCAACCCCCTGCAATGCAGGAATCCTAGAATCCTAGAATCATAGAGTTGGAAGAGACCACAAGGGCCATCGAGTCCAACCCCCTGCCAAGCAGGAAACACCATCAGAGCACTCCTGACATATGGTTGTCAAGCCTCTGCTTAAAGACCTCCAAGGAAGGAGACTCCACCACACTCCTTGGCAGCAAATTCCACTGTCGAACAGCTCTTACTGTCAGGAAGTTCTTCCTAATGTTTAGGTGGAATCTTCTTTCCTGCAGTTTGGATCCATTGCTCCGTGTCTGCTTCTCTGGAGCAGCAGAAAACAACATTTCTCCCTCCTCTATGTGACATCCTTTTATATATTTGAACATGGCTATCATATCACCCCTTAACCTCCTCTTCTCCAGGCTAAACATGCCCAGCTCCCTTAGCCGTTCAGCTAAAGCATCCATGACAGATGGCCGTCCAACCTCTGCTTAAAAACCTCCAAGGAAGGAGAGCCCACAACCTCTTGTGGGAGCCTGTTCCACGGCTGAACACCTCTTACTGTCAGAAAGTTTTCTAAATGTTTAGTTGGAATCTCCTTTCTTGCAATTTGAAGCCATGGGTTCGAGTCCTCCCCTCCAGAGCAGGAGAACCCTTTAAGATTTTCCTAATGTAAACTCATTATCATTTTAACGTGAATTTCTCTGAATATAAACATCTTTGTGAGTCATTTTTCTGAACATACTGCATATTTGTGGGTTATTTTCACCAACAGATGCATTTTCAAATTTTGCCTAATATAATACATTTCATAAGCATTTTTTTGATATACTAGTATATGCGCTTTTTTTGGACACATTACTTGGGAGTTTGAATTTCAAAGGATAGCTGTGTCTCAGTTCACATATTGTTTTGGGAAGCACAGATTGTGTGGGATTCACCTTTGAATGCAAACTGAACAGAATTTATCCTCAACTGCCTACAGTCAAGAGCACCTCCCTGGCAGATATTGACGACTAGACAGGTCTATAGAGGAGGTCGAATTCTGGGGTGGGGAGTCTGCCTCCGGATTGCATACGGCTTTGTAAATCACATGCAGCTTGAAGCAGCAGCAGCAAGATAGAATTTTATCTAGATTTATCTAGCTGCTGAAGATCACCAGTGGTCAAAAATCACCCACTCATTTCAGCCTTCAGACAGTGCATGGATTGATTTTATCCCATGTAACAATAGCAAATTTGTTCCCTGAGTGTGGGTCTTAGTGTAAACCAGAATGGCACCAATTATTATTATTATTATTATTATTATTATTATTATTATTATTATTATTATTTCTACCCCGCCCTCCCCAGCCAAAGCTAACACCAATAAAATCACAGTAAAAACATAAGAGGGGGGAAAGAGGGGGGGGAGAGAAAAAAAACCAATTTAAAATACAGGTTAAAATGCAATTTAAAATGCAGCCTCATTTTAAAGTAGCTGATAAATCAAGACCATAAGGAGAGGGAAACATAAGGGTCAGACCGAGTCCAAACCAAAGGCCAGGCGGAACAGCCCTAGTCTCTTGCGATATGGCGTTCTACCACGTCGGGGCCAGTGCTGGAAAGGCCCTGGCCCTAGTTGAAACCAATCTAACCTCCTTGAGGCTCGGGGCATCAAAGTGTTGTTGTTTGTGGACCTTAAGGTCCTCTGCGGGGCATACCAGGAGAGGCGGTCCTGTAGGTATGGGGTCCTAGGCCGCAAGAGCCTTGGCACCGCCCCACAACTCGCAGTTGGGGAGGGAATCTTCTATATACTCACTGAGCAGGCCTTGCAATGCAAGCAAGGCAGGGAGCTCAAAGCCTCTTTTTGTGCTGAGTCCTCTTGGCACACAAAAAAGCTCATCCTTGTTGTGTGTTGGGGGTGTGTGTGTCGCATTCAGTGCACCAGCTCTGGAAAACTAGGGGCTAGTAGATCTCACTACTAGCCACAAGGCGTATGATCTCCCTCTGCAGTCAGTAGCATCAACGCTTCTGAGCATCAGTTGCTGGAAACCGCTGGGGGTTGTGTTTGAATCCTGCTTGCAGGCTTCCCACAGGCTTCTGGCTGGCCACTGTAAGAACAGGATGCTGGGCTAGATGGGCCATTGGCCTGATCCAACCCTGACGGCCCCTCAAGGGACACCTCTGCATTTGAGTCAGGGGCCCCTGCTTGTTCCTCAGGGTCCCTGACCTGTGGGGTGGCTGGTTCGTCTTCTATGAACTCCATCCCTGACTAAGCACGATGTACGTCAGTTGGAACGCGTGCAAAAGAGGGCGACCAAGATGATCAAGGATCTGGAAACCAAGCCTTACGAGGAATGGTTGAAGGAGCTGGGTGTGTTTAGCCTGGAAAAGAGGAGATTTAGAGAAGATATGAGAGTCATAGAACCCTAGAATCGTAAAGTCGGGAGGGACCCTGAGGGCTACAGTGGTACCTCGGGTTACATACGCTTCAGGTTACAGACTCCGCTAACCCAGAAATAGTACCTCGGGTTAAGAACTTTGCTTCAGGATGAGAACAGAAATCGTGCTCCGGCGGCGCAACGGCAGCAGGAGGCCCCATTAGCTAAAGTGGTGCTTCAGGTTAAGAACAGTTTCAGGTTAAGAACGGACCTCCAGAACGAATTAAGTACTTAACGCAAGGTACCACTGTAGTTAGCCCAAAGCCCTGCCCACAGCCATCCCTAGGTGGGCTCAAGCCAACAAACTTCTGGTTAACAGCCAGACGCACTGACCCAATGTGCCACTGGGGGAAATAGCTATTAAATTAAAGAGGGATCCTATAGCCATCTTCAAATATCTCAAGGGCTGTCACATGGAAGAAGAAGAGTTTGGATTTGCTATCCCGCTTTATCACTACCCGAAGGAGTCTCAAAGCGGCTAACATTCTCCTTTCCCTTCCTCCCCCACAACAAACACTCTGTGAGGTGAGTGGGGCTGAGAGACTTCAAAGAAGTGTGACTGGTCCAAGGTCACCCAGCAGCTGCATGTGGAGGAGCGGAGACGCGAACCTGGTTCCCCCAGATTACGAGTCTACCGCTCTTTTTTTTTTATATATAAAATATTTATTAGATTTTACAAAAAGCAGAAAATTACAGAATAAAAAAAGAAAAGAAAAGAAAAAACAAAAAGAAAAGAAAAAATACAAAAAATACAAAGATACATAAAAAAGGAAAATACAAAGTACAAAAAAGAAGTAAGTAGAAAAGGTTAAAAGGTTTTAAAAGGTTAAAAACAAATCCATTTTTTTCATATCTTTAAGCTCGTTTGCTTGTTTCCTTGACCTCCTCACGCCTCCCTTTTTTGTATTCCAGTTTACATAATTAATTCAGCAAATCCTTACCCTCTTTGTTTTTATCTTAACTCTATATCTTAACATATTGAACTTCATATTTTCATCTAATTATCAATCCTTTTTTGCATATTCTTTTAACTTTGTTACTAAAGCCATCTCATTTCAATCCTACATCATTTTAACATTCATTAATTTTACAATATTTCTGCAAATCGTCTTTAAATTTCTTCCAATCTTCTTCCACCAACTCTTCTCCCTGGTCTCGGATTCTGCCAGTCATTTCCGCCGATTCCATATAGTCTATCACTTTCATCTGCCATTCTTCCAAGGTGGGTAAGTCTTGTGTCTTCCAGTACTTTGCGATAAGTATTCTTGCTGCTGTTGTTGCATATATAAAGAAAGTTCTATCCTTCTTTGGCACCAATTGGCCGACCATTGGTTGAGAGCCAGTGTGGTTTAGTGGTTAAGAGCGGTAGACTCGTTGTTAAAAAAAAACGAGTCTACCGCTCTTAACCACTACACCACACTGGCTCTCAACCACACTGGAGGAGGGAGCATGCTTGTTTTCTCTTGCTCTGGAGGGCAGGACTCGAACCCATGGCTTCAAGTTACAAGAAAGGAGATTCTGACTAAACATTCAGAAAAACTTTCTGACGGCAAGAGCTGTTCGGCAGTGGACCGGTCTTCCATGAGAGGTGGTGAACTCTCCTTCCTTGGAGGCTTTTAAGCAGAGCTTGGATGGCCATCTGCCATGGATGCTTTAGCTGAGATTCCTGCATTGCAGCGGGTTGGGCTGGATGACCCTGGGGTTTTTTTTTTCTTTTTCAACTCTACAATTCTATGATTTGTCATTAAGTTCCCAACGTGGGGCAGGGGGCTGTCATTGGCACTGCAGGCTGGAAGGAGGTGAGATTTAAGCTTTCCCTCCCCGGGTATAACCAAGCATCTTAAAAAGCAGAGACACCACCTTGCCAACAAGGGTCCGTCTAGTAAAAGCTATGGTTTTCCCGGTAGTGATGTATGGAAGTGAGAGCTGGACCATCAAGAAGGCTGATCGCCGAAGAATTGATGCTTTTGAATTATGGTGCTGGAGGAGACTCTTGAGAGTCCCATGGACTGCAAGAAGATCAAACCTATCCATTCTGAAGGAAATCAGCCCTGATGGCTCACTGGAAGGACAGATCCTGAAGCTGAGGCTCCAAGACTTTGGCCACCTCATGAGAAGAGAAGACTCCCTGGAAAAGACCCTGATGTTGGGAAAGATGGAGGGCACAAGGAGAAGGGGATGACAGAGGACGAGATGGTTGGATAGTGTTCTCGAAGCTACCAGCATGAGTTTGACCAAACTGCGGGAGGCAGTGGAAGACAGGAGTGCCTGGCGTGCTCTGGTCCAGGGGGTCATGAAGAGTCGGACATGACTAAACAACTAAATAACAACAACAATTGCTTCACGGGATTCACAGGACGGGCTCAGGATGACAGTGCTCGTGAAATCTCAGCTAGGGAGATATAGCTTTAACCTCCCCTCCCTGAACACCAATTACAATTCCCTCGTCGGTTTTTAATTTTTAAAAACCCAGAACGCCATTGCTATTCATGCGTCGTTAGGCCCTGATCTGGTAGTGGAGGGAGAGATCTGGGAGGACGAGAGAGGGCATGGCAGCCAACCGTCCCCTGCATAGCCGAGGCCCAGGCAGAAAGATGCTCACAGCCGCGACTATGGCAGCCCCCCCGGCACCGCTGCCCCCAATTTTCCATAACTGCTGAGCACCTGCAGTTCCTCAGCAACTTAATCAGGCCCTTGGCTCCAGCACATCGCAAACCACAGCTGGATCCAGCCACCGCCTGGAACTATTATGGGATTTCCAGAAGAGATAACTGTGTAGTGTTATTGCCGCTGGGAGGGGTGGAAATCACGTTTGCTGTAAAAACAATTCCTTGCCAGGGCTTCAGGAAAGATGAACCACATTGTGTTCCTCCATCCCCCCCCCCATTTGCTATTTTCCCATCGGACAAAACGGCAAAAACACCCACATCCTTCCCCCACCACTTTTTAAAAAATCTGTATAAATGGATGGAAAACAAAACACATTCCTGACTGCTTGGGCTACTCTCATTAACCCTTTGCTTTGGCAATAAATATTGGGATGTGGAGGGGGAGGGACACATCACGAATGTGTAATATTATGTTGTGTGGTATAGGGCAAGTGGATGGAAGGAGTTCTTCGCCCTCGTTATATTCTAGGACTAGAGGACTAGATGACCCTAGTTGGACTAGGTGAGACCCTTGGGGTCCCTGCCAACTCTACAATTATATGTTTCTGTGATTCTTGGTGGACCACAAGCTTAACGTTGAGTCCACAGCGTGATGCAGCAGCAAAAAAGGCTAACGCTATTCTAGGCTTCATCAACAGAGGTATAATTCTGCCTTGGTCAGATCACACCTGGAATACTGTGTCCAATTCCGGGCACCGCAATTTAAAACAGATGTTGACAAGCTGGAAAGTGTGTGCAGAGTAGAGAGACCAAGGTGATACAAGGGTCTGGAAACCAAGCCTTGTGAGTTAAATATGTTTAGCCTGGAAAAGAGGAGACTGAAAGGAGTCGTGATAGTTATCTCCAAATATCTTAAGGGCTGTCACATAGAAGAGGGAACATGCTTGTTTTCTCCTGCTCTGGAGGGTAGGACTCGAACCCATGGTTGCAAGAAAGGAGATTCCAACTAAACATCAGGAAAAACTTTCTGACAATAAGAGCTGTTTGGCAGCGGAACAGACTCCCATGAGAGGTTGTGGGTGTTAGATTTAGCTCTGGTCCTTCGAACTGATACGGCTCATCTTGGCTTGAGCCCAGCAGACTATAACCCAGAGTCCGCAACAGAAGGATGAGGCAGGTATGGCTACATTGCTATGCTTTATTTCTAAGCTATGCTGAGAGCATACAAATATACATCTTGTCTCTGTGAGAAGCAGAGAGCAACTCCAACAAAGAAACGACAGTACAAAGGAAACCGGAAACCAGTAAACGTCACATCCAATCTCCCTTTCCCATGGGAATCCAACAGTATTTGGACTGTGGAATGAAAACATAGTCCTGTGACTCCCAGCAGCTGCTCAGTGAGGGAAACAGAAACCAACAGTGGACTTTCCTTCCTTGGAGGTTTATAAGCAGAGGTTGGATGATCATCTGTCATGGATGCTTTAGCTGAGATTCCTGCATCGCAGGGGGTTGGACTAGATGACCCTTGGTGTCACTCTATGATTCTATGACTCAGGGAGATCCAATGTGGGACTCTGGACAGACAAAACTAAGTATTTCTTCATGGAGTGCCTAGTTAAATTATGACATTCATTGCAGAGAAGAAAAACCATGGTGCATCTTCAGCAGCACAACTGGATGTCTTCCTCTGCTGCAGCTGCAACAAAACATGTCTCTCCTGTATCAGACTCTACAGCCACAGCAGCTGCTGTGATTTGACTTCACCCCCACAGGAACACTCCTTCATTGTCTCCCGAGGTGGACGGATGCCAACAACCACCAAGTAATATTGGCCGGATTTAGGTTTGATGAGGCCCTCAGCTACTGAAGGAAATGGGGCCCTTTATATGTCCACTGGTTTTTCTGTGGAATATATACTATATGGTAATTTATGGACCTAATAGGTATCTAAAGCCATTTGCACATAACGAAATATGTATTTTATCAAAGTAATTGGTATTACAACCAGTCCATGCAGAATGTAGGCACCCTACATATATAGAAATGAGCAAACCAGTGATATTTGAGGGAGCAGGCTAGCAGGCGGGGCCCATGACTTTCATCAGAGGAGCCCACACAACACAAAACACTGTTGCTGTATGTAGGTTTTATTTTATTTGTTTTTTATCTTATATTTCGGAAATGTACATCCAGTGGGGGTTTTTCCCCCTTTTTGGGGGCCCCCAAGAGAGTGGGGCCCTAAGCTATAGCTTGTTTAGCTTATACGTAAATCTGGCACTGCAAGTAATCAGAAGAATATAAAATAGCAAATAACCAAATGGAGAAATCTGCCCATGTTGCTGCTCTAAATTCTTCCAATGGGGCAATACCAGGGGAAGGCATTGGCAAAGGTTTAAAATAAATAAACAGTGTCAGCTGGTAACACCAAAAGTCCCGCCTCCCCCCCCCCACAAGCCCCTCTTTTCATTTCCATGGCAATTGCACATGGCGGAGAGAAGGAGAATCTTCCTTGCACCTCCGGCCAGCTGTAAGTAATGCGCAAGGCAAGTGTGGCGCTCTCTCAAACACCGGGAGAAGCGTCCCCGGAGGAAGCCTTCGCAGCTGGGTGCAAAGTCAGACTCATCTGGCAAAAAGAACAGTTCAGCCACAGAGAGCACATTAGCTCCGGAAAGTCGCGTCTCATTAATCCTCTTGCCTGGGAAAGAGCATTCCTGTTACGGTTTCGCTGGCCGGAGGCCCAGCGCCACCAACAGCCAGAGGCTAGTATTCTGCCACTTGTTTAGCAGCACGGCCGCATGCTGCCAAAAGGGGAACGGAGGCCATCGCTGGTCCTACGAACCCTGGCAAGCGCTCACCTCGTAGGGACGACAAAACGGAAAGATCACATGGGGAACTTTGGAGAGACTTTGGAGAGAGTGAAATATGTTTGCTATGCTGTATGCGTTAAGGATCTTTTTGGAACTCACCGGGACTGTTTCCAAGATTGGTGGAACAACCAAGCTTCTTTGGCGATCACTCGTAGCCGAACAAGAGTGTCTTCCATAAACAAGGATTTAACAATGAGTCCATAAGTGACTGTGGAGGCCAATTCTGGATCCACACTTCCTTCCACAGTGGGGAGATTTGTTTCCGGGCGGGAGCTGATCACAGTGTGGATTTGCCAAACATGCTTTCCTCTTAGCAAGTTTCTCCCTTGTGTTCTGAGTTCGAGTGTCTTCAAAGCCCATGACACCTTTGGTAAAGGCTGTTCTCCAACTGGAACACTCGCAGGCCAGTGTTTCCCAGTTGTCGGTCTTTATACTACATTTTTTTTTAGGTTTGCCTTGAGATGGTCTTTAAACCTCTTTTGTTGACCACCAACATTTCCCTTTCCATTTTTAAGTTTGGAATGGAGTAGTTGCTTTGGACGCGGGTGGCACTGTGGGTTAAACCACAGAGCCTAGGACTAGCCGATCAGAAGGTCAGCAGTTCGAATCCCCACGACGGGGTGAGCTCCCGTTGCTCGGTCCCTGCTCCTGCCCACCTAGCAGTTTGAAAGCACGTCAAAGTGCAAGTAGATAAATAGGTACCGCTCCGGCGGGAAGGTAAATGGCGTTTCCATTGCTGCTCTGGTTCGCTAGAAGCGGCTTAGTCACGCTGGCCACATGACCCGGAAGCTGGACGCAGGCTCCCTCGGCCAATAAAGCGAGATGGGCGCCGCAACCCCAGAGTCGGTCACGACTGGACCTAATGGTCAGGGGTCCCTTTACCTTTACCTTAGTTGCTTTGGAAGACGATAATCAGGCATCCGCACAACATGACCAGTCCAACGAAGTTGCTGTTGAAGAATCATTGCTTCAACACTAAGGAACAACCAATAAAACACATTGAACAAAATACAAATTATTCATTTCTTTTTAAAAAAGCTATATATATATTTTAAATAGCAGCACTGCCACCGAACTGGGAGCTGCACTGAAGGGAGTGTTAGCTTGCCCTTGACAAAAATGACACACGCACACCCAAATCCATACAGTATAGACTTTATACATGTCATACATTTGAAGCACATCCACAGACACCAAGAAATAATCTTTGGAACTGTAGTTTAGCTCTCTAATTCCCAGCACCCAGCACAATTCCCAGCACCCTTAATAAACTACGGTTCCCAGGATTCTGGGAATAAAATGTGCTTTAAATGTATGGGGTACACACAGCTTGATGCTAAAAAAGGTGGGATAATATGCAAGGGTAAGAATCATGGAATGGTAGAGTTGGAAGGGACCCAAGGGTCATCTAGACCAACCCCTTGCAATGCAGGAATCTCAGCTAAAGTATCCATGACAGATGGCCATCCAACCTCTGCTTGAAAACCTCCAAGGAAGGAGGGAGACTATTTCACTGTCAAACAGCTCTTACTGTTAGAAAGTTCTTCCTGATGTTCAGTCAGAATCTCCCTTCTCTTCACTCGAATCCACTGGTTTGGGCTGATTGTTGTGTAAGCCGCTTTGTAACCGTCTAGGGTGAAAAGCAGTCTATAAGTATTGGATATAAAATAAATAAATAATGTTTCAGTAAACCCTGAAGCAATTGCTGCTCTTGAATAATTGCTTTACGTGCCTGGGTTCATCATCAAGCAGGGATGGAGGAATCTGCCAATTTTGGTTTCTCCCAGTTTCTCATCTCTCTGGTCTCAAGTTCAGTTTTGCATCAGTTTGTGGTGGGTGGGTGTGCGTGTGTGTGTGTGAGAGAGAGAGAGAGAGAGAGGGAGGGAGGGAGGGAGGGGGGAGGGAGGGAGAGGGAGAGAGGAAGAGTCCTCATGAAAATTCATCACCATTTGAATGGTGGATTTCTCTTAAAAATACATTTTTGTACGCAGTTTTCCTGGCCTATATACTTTTGCAAGCAATTTTCCTCCGTGCAATGCATTTTAAATGTTACTTTCAATGATATATGCATCGGTTGCATGCTTACCCCTAACATAAAACATTTGTGGAAACATCGTTGGGGTGGAGAACCGTGCCACAAAATTCAGAGGCACGCAAAAGGATAGCTGTGTTTGCTTCTTGGTGTGAAAAGTATTGAAACCTGGGCTGAATTCTCTCCTCCGCCCCCCATTTCCATCATCAAATGAAGGCATGCTCAACATGAAATGTGGAAAACGATATAAATAGCATAAAGAGCCCGAAATTTTTGTCTCCCTCCATAAATCCAGCTGCAGCACAAAAACCAAATTACTGCTCTCTTTGGAGAAAAGGTGAGCTGTGAAACGAGAAGTAGGGTGTCCATGTGTCCTACTTTGCAGAGAAGATCTGAAAGCATCCTGTGTTTGAAGGCCTGCCTGGTCCAAATGTGCTTTAAAGATAAAGAACCTGCGCTGTCTAAGCTGCTCACAATTAGCTTAGAATCCTACCATGGCGCTGAATGGTTACTCCAGCCCTAACAGCCGGAATTGTTCAGAGAGGTCACGAAAAGCGTAACAGAAATTCTACACCTATTTGAAAGGCTGTCAGATACCTGCTCACTGTTTGAAGGTGTCCTCTGTTTACTGGGCGGCCTGATCCAAGTCCAGGTTAAAGGAAGAACTTTCTGGTGGTAATACAGTGGAACGGTCTCCCTTAGAAAACGATGGACTCTCCTTCCTTGGAAGTTTCCTCAACCTCGGCCCTCCAGATGTTTTGAGACTACAATTCCCATCATCCCTGACCACTGGTCCTGCTAGCTAGGGATCATGGGAGTTGTAGGCCAAAAACATCTGGAGGGCCGAGGTTGAGGAAGCCTGTTTTAAGCAGAGGTTGGATGGCCACCTGTCCTGGGTGCTTTAGTTGAGATTCCTGCATTGAAGGGGGTTTGGACTAGATTACCCTCAGGGTCCCTCCTAACATGACAGTTCTATAATTCTATGCAACTCAATGTCATAGACTGGCTGGATGCAGAGGACTTGTGGGAGACATCAGTTGAGGAACCCCCAAGGGAAGAAGGCTCAGAGCCTGGGGATTGGTGGTGGGACGACGATGTGTGGTCAGAGAGAAAAGAGGGAGGAGACTGGGAGGAGGAGGCGTCGGAAGCTGAAGAGGCAACAGGGCTTAGTGAGCTGGGAGAGTCTGTGGCAGAGAGCAGTCCAGAATCAGAGGCAGAATCAGAGGCTGGTGAGGAGTGGGGCCAAGAGGCAGCTGCTGAAGAACCCAGGGAGTCTCCCCTTCCTGCTGCAACTAGCTCCCTTCTGCCCTGATCTCCCAGAACAGGTAGAGAAATGAAGAAGTTGGAACAAAGAGAGATGAGACGAAGGAGCCTTAGGCTGCTGGGGAAGGAGAAGCCTTAGAGAGTGATGGAGAGGCAGGGAGGGACCTTTCATCCCCCCAACTGCCTCATGGGACAAAGCCTACTGGGAAGAGTTGCTCTGATCACTAGGACTGAGCTGCTTTGGTTCCTTTGAATAAAGACACTGGGGCCTTTTATAATAATAATAATAATTTTTTTATTTATACCCCGCCCTTCCCGGTTCAGAAAACCGGGCTCAGAGTGGCTAACAACAAATTTCAAACACTTAATTGATGCAACAAAAAGCAGCATAAAATACAGTATAAAACATGAATAACAATAAATTCAGAATTCAAAAATCAGTTTAGGGGGGAAATCCATCCAATAAACATTAGATGATCACCAGGGCTAGCTGGCTAAATTAGTCCTAATTGGGCTGAACAGCTTGGTAGGTTTCTGGAGGAAACATCAGCTTCAGATCCATTTTACTGCTGACCTGGGACGCGGGTGGCACTGTGGGTTAAACCACAGAGCCTAGGACTTGCCGATCAGAAGGTCGGCGGTTCAAATCCCCGCAACGGGGTGAGCTCCTGTTGCTCGGTCCCTGCTCCTGCCAACCTAGCAGTCGTCAAAGTGCAAGTAGATAAATAGGTACCATTCCAGCGGGAAGGTAAATGGCGTTTCCGTGCGCTGCTCTGGTTCGCCAGAAGCGGCTTAGGCATGCTGGCCACATGACCCGGAAGCTGTATGCCGGCTCCCTCGGCCAATAAAGTGAGATGAGCGCCGCAACCCCAGAGCTGGTCATGACTGGACCTAACGGTCAGGGGTCCCTTTACCTTTACCTTAGTGCTGACCTGCCATGACTCTGGCTCCTGACACTCCTGACAGAGACCTTCAGAGGCCCATCAATGGTGAGCACCTTGACAACAGATTGAGCAGGTGCACACACACCTGGTCACAGACTTCCTCACTACAGAGAGATGCCTTTTCCCATTTAAATTACAGTCCCTGTCTCTAACTTTGCATCAGTGCGGTATATTAGTATATGCAAATTTGCGCCCTCTTTTTTGGCAATGCGTAAGTGCCTATCCTAAGTGGGAAACTCTCTCCCGCAACCTGCTGTCTACACCTGGATCCTGACCGCTTCCCATTCCCCCTTAGAAATGTTTCTTTATTACCCACATTACTCTCCATCCGGAAACACGAACAGTAATGCTATATTCTGGGTACAATTTTTTTGGGGGGGAGGGGAGGCTCTTGCTTGCCTAAATACTTTATTATTCACATTAGATAGCTTTTAGGGTGCTTTCCATCTCTTTGTCTTCCCTCCTTTGGAGGAAGAGAAATCTATAGCTGTTCCTCCACTCCGACGGGCTTGATTTCCATTCATGCTTGTATGAACAGGAAAAGCAAGGGATAAGTTACAGCTCTCAGCAGTTTGCTTCACGCAGAGCCAAAGAGGTGGCAATGACACTGCCACCTTCCGAGAGGAAAATTGCTGATTTACTGGATTGCATTAAAGGGGCTGCACGCTAGTTCACAGTTCCAAAAGGCAGAAGGTAAGAATTTATGACAGTCCCATCTTGCACTTCCTCCAGGGAGCTCAGAGAAGAGCGAGGGTTCTGCCAGCCACCAGACTTCTTTTCTTTGCAACTGCCTCGTGAGGTGAGCCAGGCATGAATCACCAGCCCCTGGGCTGGATGTGGCCCCCTAGGGACTCACCCACCAGGCCCCTGTCTCTCTGCTAAGGACCCTCGTACCTACGGGACCGCCTCTCCTGGTATGCCCCGTGGGGGACCTTAAGGTCCATAAATAGCAACACTCTAGAGGTCCCGGGCCCTAAGGAAGTCAGATTAGCCTCAACCAGAGCCAGGGCCTTTTCAACACTGGCCCCGGCCTGGTGGAACGCTCTGTCTCATGAGACCAGGGCCCTGCAGGATCTGATTTCTTTCCACAGGGCCTGTAAGACAGAGTTGTTCCACCAGGAGTTATTTGGGGACTTCCTTGGCTTTTTTCTGGCCCATGTAGGACCAGTCTGGATAGTTAGCCTTGGTGAAGACTTGCCGTTTTTATCCCCCAAAAAGTTTTTGATTGAGTTTCCACTGAAATGAGGCTGCATTTTAATGTTTTAATGTTGTATTTTAATCTTGTTTTTTAAGCTGTATTTCAATCAATTGTTTTTATATTTGGTGTTAGCCGCCCTGAGCCTGGTCTTGGCTGGGGAGGGCGGGGTATAAATAAATTTTATTAGTAGTAGTAGTAGTAGCAGCAGCAGCAGTATTATTATACATGGGAAAATATGACGAGCCCCGTATTACAGGGGAGGGGGTTGGACTAGATGACCCCTGGATCCCTTTCACCTCTACAATTCTATGATTCTATGGATCTGGCGGATGGCCCATCTAGGCCAGCATCCCATGCTCACAAGGGCTAACCAGATGCCCAGTGGGAAGCTTGCAAGCTGGACCGTGGAGGCAAAGATAGCCACTGATAGCCCTCTCCTCCATGTAGTTGTCTAATCCATTTGACTTGGCCATCACTGCCTCTTGCACGAGGGTGTTCCACAGTTTAACTATGTGCTGTGTGAAGATGGCTGGCATCCATCAATAGCCCTCTCCTCCATGAATTTGCATTAACCTTCTTTTAAAGCCCTCAAGATCTGTGGCCATTACTGCCTGGTTGGGAACCAGTGTGGTGTAGTGGTTAAGAGCGGTAGTCTCGTAATCTGGTGAACCGGGTTCACTTCCCTGCTCCTCCGCATGCAGCTGCTGGGTGACCTTGGGCTAGTCACACTTCTCGGAAGTCTCTCAGCCCCACTCACCTCACAGAGTGTTTGTTGTGGGGGAGGAAGGGAAAGGAGAATGTGAGCCGCTTTGAGACTCCTTTTTGTTGTTGTTGTTTAGTCGTTTAGTTGTGTCCGACTCTTGGTGACCCCATGGACCAGAGCACGCCAGGCACTTCTGTCTTCCACTGCCTCCCGCAGTTTGGTCAAACTCATGCTGGTAGCTTCGAGAACACTGTCCAACCATCTCGTCCTCTGTCATCCCCTTCTCCTTGTGCCCTCCATCTTTCCCAACATCAGGGTCTTTTCCAGGGAGTCTTCTCTTCTCATGAGGTGGCCAAAGTCTTGGAGCCTCAGCTTCAGGATCTGTCCTTCCAATGAGCACTCAGGGCTGATTTCCTTCAGAATGAGACTCCTTAGGGAAGTGATAAAGCGGGATATCAAATCCAAACTCTTCTTCTTCTTCTTCCTATAAAAAGTGGCAGCCCTAAACAGATCTGCGGTCCAGTACCAAAACAATTATTTCATACATCACCGTTCCAAATTTCACACATGGATTTTGCTTTGCATGTGAGGAATTCCTCCTCCCCGTGGAAAATGTTAATTTGCGTTCAGTTACTCCTTAACTGAACTCGGGAGCAAGCCACCGTTTGCCCTATAAATGGCTTCCCCTACTGGTGAGACCCCAGCATTTTTGAAAAAAGAATAAATCATGTACCCTCATTCTATTAACAGTGCTCATCCATTGTAAAACAGTGCTCATCCATTGAATGTGGACACATCATAGCAGAAGTAACTGCATGGCACCCATCGTCTCTGTTACATCTGAGGATGATGCAAATTTAACCGTTCCTCGTGAGAGATGTAGGTGCTCTGTGTTTTACATTGCAATATTCACCTAGAGGCCCTGTGCATACCACGGATGTGTGTATTATCGTCTCGTCTACGGACAATCGTGTTTTTGAACAGCTCCGAGCTTCTATAAACAAGCTGCTTTCCAATTGGACAAAAGGGTTATTTATTTTGGCACTGAATACCCCCTTCTCCCCCCCCCCCATGAGCACACATTTACCCGATTGGCTGGCCCGGATCCCGCTTGGCATAATAATGAGTGTGCGGCTGCAATTCAGCCCTTCTGAAAGGAGGGCATGTGGTGGCCACAGGAATTGTAACCGAGTTTATCGATACCGGCACGCACACAATGGAAATCAAATTAACGCAGAACAATGGGGCAGCTCAAATGGAGCCAGCTGCCACCATCCCGTCGAACTGCATCGTAATTTGTCTGAGGGAAAATTGGACACACAGCCCCTTATGAGGCAGACGGCCTATTTTTAGGAAAAGGCCGGAAAGGACTTGGCCGGGCGGAATAGGGCAGTGTGTTCCTTTGTGCAATGCTTACGGCATGTTTCAGAGGCAGCCAAATTTCGTGTTCCGGGTTTTGGAAATGGGAGGTGCTGGAAATTTAGGAATCTCTCAATCTGAGGCCCCGCCCCGGTGCAGTATAGGGATAATATTGACCCATCTTACAGGGTTGTTTTAATATTTGTGATGAGTCAACGGACATCAAGGAGCTTGAACACAAAGTGCTCAGAGATAGAATGGGGTTGTGTGTCACGAACTGGTGGGAGGCACCAGCTGGGGAACCCCCAAGGGCACTGGTGACCAGTGGTCAAAGGGAGAAGAGGGAGCAGACCAGAAGGAGGTGGTGTTGGAAGCCGAGGAGGTGACAGGGCTTAGTGAGCAAGAAGAGCCTAGGGCAGAGAGCAGTTCAGACTCAGAAGCAGAAGAAGAGAGGGGCCAGGAGACAGGGACGAGGCATGTGGTATAACTGGAGGAGCATCTCCACCCCCATCGTTCAGCCCGGACACTGAGGTCCAGCTCCGAGGGCCTTCTGGCGGTTCCCTCACTAAGAGAAGGGAAGTTACAGGGAACCAGTCAGAGGGCCTTCTCGGTGGTGGCGCCCGCCCTGTGGAATGCCCTCCCAGCAGATGTCAAGGAAATAAACAACTACCTGACTTTTAGAAGACATCTGAAGGCAGCCCTGTTTAGGGAAGTTTTTAATGTCTGATGTTTCATTGTATTTTTTAATATTTTGTTGGAAGCTGACCAGAGTGGCTGGGGAAACCCAGCCAGATGGACGGGGTATAAATTTATTATTATTATTATTATTATTATTATTATTATTATTATTATTATTCTGTTGCTGTTGCTGTTGCTGCTGAAGAAGCCAGGGAGTCTCCCCCTCCTGTTACAACCAGCTCCCCTCCACCCTGATCTCCCATAACATGGACACAAATGAAGAGGGCAAAGCATAGAGAAACAAGACGAAAGGGCCTTAGGGTGCTGGGGGAGGAGGAGCCTTAAAAGAGCAATGGGAAGGCGGGTACCTTCTGCCCTCACAACTGCCTCTTCCCCTCGGTCTCCCAGAACCAGAAAAGGCATGAAGTGGGTGGAGCAAAGACAGGCAAGACAGTTGAGCCTCAGATCACTTGGGAAGAAATTGGGGGAGAAGGAGGCTTAGGGAGCTGTGGGAGGCAGGGACCTTCAGGCCTTGCAACTGCCTCATTGGGGCAAGACCTTCTTGGAAGAGTTGCTGTTCTCACATGGCCTGGCCTCCTGAGCTGTGCGTTTCTTCAAATAAAGAGTTAACTTCACGGTAACTGTGTGAGTTATTGCTGGCCTGCTCCTGGCACCTGCCCTGGAAATGTGAAGGGGTGAGGACCCTCAGACGCTGGAGCTGAATGCGAACCTTCAAGCCTCTCCATCTGGCCCTTGGAAGTCTGCCCAGACCACACCTCTCACTTGGCCTTGTCTGGCTGGAATGTGTCCTTGACCTCCGATAATACCCTTGGCTTGCCTGCATGGAGGATACAGAATCATTGAATCTTAGAGCTGGCAGGGACCCAAAGGGTTTTGTAGTCCAACTAGTCAACATTGCGGGGGGCGATGCAGGAATCTCGGCTAGAGCATTCATGACAGATGAAAGGTGAGTACAGAAAGCAGCCCACCATACAAAGCTAAAATGTACACGTTGCTGCACCCATTTTGCTTCTGGCCTCGTCCACTACTGCCAGGTGGCCCTCGGAAGATTGCCCAGAATTGAATGTGGCCCCTGGGAAGAAAGTCTGCCCACTACATTATTTGCCTCACTGTCCTGTGTGGCAAAATTTAATAATAATAATAATAATAATAATAATAATAATAATAATAATAATTTTTTTTAATACCCCGCCCTCCCCAGCCAAGGCCGGGCTCAGAGCGGCTTACAAGCAATAATAAAAACAAGATGAATGATTACAACTTAAAAACAAAAATAAAATACAACATTAAAATAATGGAACATTAAAATATTAAAATGTAGCCTCATCGCAGGAGGAGAAGGAAAAGAAAAAAGAAAGAGAGGGAGGGAATCAAATTGCCTCCAAGCCAAAGGCCAGGCGGAACAACTCTGTCTTACAGGCCCTGCGGAAAGAAATCAGATCCTGCAGGGCCCTGGTCTCACGAGGCAGGGCGTTCCACCAGGCCGGAGCCAGAGTTGAAAAGGCCCTGGCTCTGGTTGAAGCCAATCTAACTTCCTTAGGGCCTGGGACCACTAGGGTGTTGTTATTTATGGACCTTGAGGCTCTCCGTGGGGCATACCAGGAGAGGCGGTCCCGTAGGTACGAGGGTCCTAGGCCGTGAAGGGCTTTAAAGGTCAAAAGCAGCACCTTAAATCTGACCCTGTACTCCACCGGGAGCCAGTGCAGCTTGAAAAGCACTGGGTGAATATGCTCCCATGGCAGAGACCCCGTGAGGAGCCTCGCTGCAGCATTCTGTACCCGCTGGAGTTTCTGGGACAGCTTCAAGGGCAGCCCCGCGTAGAGCGAATTACAGTAGTCAAGCCTGGAGATGACCGTCGCATGGATCACTGTGGCCAGGTCGGGGCCGGAAAGGTAAGGGACCAACTGCTTGATGCGGCGAAGGTGGAAAAATGTCGCCTTGGCTGTTGCTGTAACTTGCGCCTCCATGGAAAGGGAGGCGTCAAGGATCACACCCAAACTCTTAACGGAAGGCAATGGCACTAATTGGGCCCCCGCAAGAGAAGGGAGTTGGTCCCTCATCCCCATGCCGTCCCGACCTAGCCATAGGACCTCTGTCTTCGAAGGATTTAGTTTCAATCGGCTCCCACGAAACCATCCAGCCACAGCTTCCAAGCATCTGGTCAGTGTGTTCGGGGCCGAGTCGGTGTGGCCATCCATCAGCAGATAGAGCTGAGTGTCATCAGCATATTGGTGACAGCCCAGCCCAAAGCTCCGGATAATCTGGGCAAGGGGGCGCATAAAGATGTTAAAAAGCATCGGGGAGAGAATTGCGCCCTGCGGCACTCCACACACCAAGGAGTGGCGCGACGACATTTCCCTCCCTAGTGCCACCCTCTGTCCCCGACCAGAGATGAAAGAGCACAACCAGTTACGGGCTATGCCCTGTATCCCCACGTCTGCGAGGAGGTGGTCCAGAAGATCATGATCGACCATGTCAAAGGCTGCTGACAAATCTAAAAGGATCAGCAGTCCTGACCCGCATCGATCCAGTTGTCTACGGAGATCATCTGTTAGGGCAACCAGAGCCGTCTCTGTCCCAAAACCAGGACGGAAACCGGACTGAAATGGATCTAATGCCGATGTTTCCTCCAGAAACCTACCAAGCTGTTCAGCAACCGCTCTCTCAATTACCTTACCCAGGTATGGAAGATTTGAAACTGGGCGGTAATTGGATAGGTCTAAGGGATCTAATGAAGTTTTCTTTAAGAGTGGACACACCACTGCTTCCTTCAGTTCCCCTGGGAATGTCCCCGTGTCAAGGGACAAATTGATAATTTCAACCAGGGCGGGGACAGACTGAAATTGCAGAGTTTTGAGAAATTGAAAGATAAAGTGCGAGATTGGCTTCATTATTACCAGATAATGGAGGTTTACAATTCGGACAAGAAAGTTGGTTTCCAGGTGGAAAAATCTAAATTGGAAACAGAATTGTTAGAATCCAAAACTAAGACTTTGTCAGAAATGTATAACTTGCTGCTGAAATGGAATACCCAGGATGAGACGGTTAAATCTGTAATGATTAAATGGGCACAAGACGTTGGACATAATATTATGTTTGCTGACTGGGAACAGTTGTGGACCACCGGGATTAAATTTACGGCATGTAATGCCTTAAGAGAGAATATTATGAAAATGATATACAGGTGGTACATGACCCCAGTCAAGCTTGCAAAAATCTATCATTTGCCCGACAATAAATGTTGGAAATGTAAGGAAAATGAAGGTACATTCTTTCACCTTTGGTGGACGTGCCCCAGGATTAAGGCTTTCTGGGAAATGATATATAATGAATTGAAAAAGGTATTTAAATATACCTTCTTGAAGAAACCAGAGGCCTTTCTCTTGGGCATGGCCGGCCAAGTGCTGCCAAAGAAGGACAGAACTTTTTTCATGTATGCTACAACAGCAGCAAGAATACTCATTGCAAAGTATTGGAAGACGCAAGATCTACCCACTCTGGAAGAATGGCAGATGAAACTGATTGACTGTATGGGATTGGCAGAAATGACGAGCAGAATCCTTGACCAGGGAGAAGAGTCGGCAGAAGAAGATTGGAAAAAATTTAAGGACTATTTACAGAAATATTGTAAAATTAAGGAATGTTGAATGATGTTGGATTGAAATTGAGTGATTTCTAGCTGTAATAATATAAAGGAATATGGATGGGAAAAAAGGGTTTGGATAGGAAATAAGGTGATATTATAAGCTGTAATGCTTTAAGGTAAGGATTTGCTGAACAAATAATTTAAAAGGGAATACAAGAAGGGGGGTATGAGGAGGTCAGAGAAATATGTTATTGAAAAGATTGTATTTTGAACTATATGTCTTTTTTAAATTTTTTGTTTGTTTTTTGTTTGTATAAAAAATTGAAAATCTTAATAAATATCCTTTAAAAAAAAAAAGATAATTTCAACCAGGGCGGTCAACTTACATGATGACATGGTCATTATGCTATTCTACCTCATTTCTTTCAAGGAAATGCAATGCGTTTGGATGGGTGTGGGAAATGTAATCAATTACCTAACGTTTTATGGGCTGAAAGGTACACCAGCGGCCAGCGCCAATCAGGTTCGCAGGACCAGTTTGCATTGCGGAGATGTGACAATTAAGCAAACACTAGCAATTTCCACTCACTTCCACTTCCAATGAAATTTTCTGGCATTCCTAGTTGTAGTCCAGGTGAACTTTGACAACCTTGGACTAAACACAATCGTTTTCTGCAGGCTCATATTTAGTTCCCTGCCGGCAGGGCTGGATTTAGGTTTGATGAGGCCCTAAGCTACTGAAGGTAATGGGGCCCTTTCTATGTGCAGCTGTCCTTTGTCAACAACAAATTGTCACTGTTAGAAATGAGCAAACCAGTGATATTTGAGGGAGCAGGCTAGCAGACTTACATCATAGGAGCCTACACAACACAAAACACCGTTGCTGTATGTAGGTTTTATTATCTTATACAGTGGTGCTTCGGGTTACATATGCTTCAGGTTACATACGCTTCAGGTTACAGACTCCGCTAACCCAGAAATAGCACCTCGGGTTAAGAACTTTGCTTCAGGATGAGAATAGAAATCGTGCTCCGGCGGCGCAGCAGCAGTGGGAGGCCCCATTAGCTAAAGTGGTGCTTCAGGTTAAGAACAGTTTCAGGTTAAGAACAGACCTCCGGAACGAATTAAGTACTTAACCCGAGGTACCACTGTATTTTGGAAATGTACATCCAGTTTTTTCCTTTAATTTTTTGGGGGCCCCCCAAGAGAGTGGAGCCCTAAACTATAGCTTGTTTAACTTATACATAAATCCAGCACTGCCTGCCGGGGAGCTGTAAATAAATAATAATAATAATAATAATAATAATAATAATAATAATAATAATAATAATATCATCTTTATTGTCATTGCCCCCTCTCGGGGGCAATGACATAGAACTATAGAGTTAGAAGGGGTCCAGGGGTCATCTAGTCCAACCCTCTGCAATGCAGGAATCTCAACTACTAAATAATGCTACTACAGTCATACGTCGGGTTACAGATGCTTCAGGTTGTGTTTTTTCAGGTTGCAGACCACTGAAACCCAGAAGTACTGGAATGGGTTACTTCCAGGTTTCAGCGGTCATGCATGCGCAGAAGCACTGAATCTCTCTTTGCGCATGCGCAGATGTGCCGAATTGCAACCCGTGCGAGAGCAGATGCACTGCTACAGGTTGCGGATGCTGCGGGTTGCGGACGTGCATTACGCACAGATCACATTCGCAAACTGAGTGTCCACTGTAAATAACTTTATTAGCAACACCACTAAGAAATGAGTGGTCAGGGGTTCAGACAAACACACAGTGTGGAATCCATGGGGTAAAATGGACCACACAGACCCATTTGTGCCCCACTGGTACTCCAGTTAGTACATTAGATGTGGCACATGGACTCTGACTGTAAATAGTTTTTTCCTTCTCAAAAGCCAGGACGCACCAGATGCCTCTGAGCCTGAGGTTGCAAACCTGACCATTAGGACCGTCCCAAAGGTAAGGGCATTACTTAAGCGGTTGGTTCCCAATTTGCCCAGAACCCTACACTTAGCAAAATGATTCTTCCAGCCCTACCAAACCACTATTATTGAGACAGGTCGCAGAAAGTGCAAAATAAACCCCACGTTTACAGGCCCTCGCAGAGAAGGGGGCAACCTCCTCCTGAGCAAAACCATCTGTGCACTTCTAATGAGACGACGAGGAACAGAACACATCTCTCTCTGCAGCGCCACAACCCTGCGGATACAGATGGTTTTGTGCAACAACCTGTGTGCCTGAAATGCAAACTTTGCATTTCCTCCGAAAAGGGCAGGACGGGCGAGATACACTTTAAGTCTCCCGGAGGAGGCAAAGGGCAGCATCTCCCACACGGTGCGGTTCTGCACCCGTGAATTTCACAGTTCAGGAGGAGGACAGAGAAATGCAAGCTGCCACAACCGCGCAGTTAATGATTACGTCGGTGTTGGGCGCATTAACAACCAGGCCTATTGAGGCAGGTTACGAGGGCTTTCGAACCAGGCCTTGTGCCTGGAAACGGTGCCAAGTCAACTGTTCTGAATTCAAATGCGCGTTGCTGTGGCAACGGGGATAACACCCCTCTGTATGCTCCGGGCCCCACACAAAAGCCGCCTCTTTGGCTCAGCAGAGCAGTTTAATCCAAAGCATACACATACTTTATAAAAAATACTATAAACTCTTGGTGGGCCTGGAGGAGGAGGAGGAGGAAGGTCCCTGCTGACCTCTCGCCATGGAGGACAAGAAATCAACAGGCGCAAAGGATGCACAGGGCTTTGAAGCTTACCCCCCCAAAAGTAGAAAGATCAGGGGCAAGTTTAAACTACAGGGCAGGCAAGAGAGATGAACCCCAATTCAGCCCCAGAACCTACTTGTTAAGGACATCTTTTGCTGGCCTGGCTGCATGACTACAAGTAACTAATTGTATGGCTCAAAGACAGCTCAGAGAGAAAGATCTCAAATTCCCCAAAGTACTATAGTGGATATAATTATAGGGACAGAACGACCTAAACTGTATAGAAACTTATTCACGTATGCTACTACAGCGGCAAGAATGTTACTTGCCCCAAAATGGAAAGAAGCAGAAGTCCCGGCAAAGGAAGAATGGATACCAAAACTTACCGGAAGAGTAAGAAATCAAGACAACAAACTGCTTATAAAAGAATGGAAATGGTTTGTTGAACACTTACAGATAAATTGTAAACAGATAAGAACAGGATTATTGTAATAACCTGCAGTTTTATAAGAGTATATATTTAAAGTAGATGAATAAATGAGCAAATTAAGTAAATTTGGATATGCAGAAGATATTAAAAATAAATTCAAGGAACCGCAGAAAGAGGGAGGGGGAAGGAAGTCAAGTTTTGAAATGTTAAAATGATTGTGAAGTTGGTGAAATGTATAAACCTGAAAAATATAAGTGATTTTTTATTTATTTATGAGAGAGAGAGAGAGAGAGAGAGAGAGAGAGAGAGAGAGAGAGAGAGAGATCTCAGTCAGGGGGGAAAGTAGGATTCCTTTCTAGGAATCAGTACTTTCCCACTCCTATTAAAAACTGTAGGCTTTTCCGCACCTTACACCGAGCACAGGTACAAGGTGCCTTAACTGTTCCCGAAACACGAGGAGTAAGTTAAGATTCCACACACGTGCAAGCATGATGTGGCGTGAGAGTATATGGGCTTGATTTGTGCAGCCCTGCTATTTACACCCACTGAACATTACACACGAGTAGCTGCACAGGAGCAGTGCTATCTGTGTAGACATATCCTACACTCGTTGAATGTATTGTGTGAGCACCCTCTTTGGGTTAAAGCAAGGCCTGACTAGTCCTGCTCCCAACAATGTCCCACGTCTTCAGGTATTGAATACTACATGGAATAGCATGTGCACAGGACTGGGGGCAATCTGGGGGGCAGGAGGCCCGAGGTGGGGCAAGCTGGCACAGCCCCACACATGCATTAAATAAATGTAAATTATTGCTTGTGCTAAGGATTTATTATATTCTGCTTTTGCGGCAAAATATGTAATGCTCCGGGTATCCAACAATAAAATTTAATTACTATATTTTTATCCCAAGGATCTCAAGGCAGTGAAAGAGCGTTTTCTGTATTAAGTAGAAGATGTGTTTTTCCCCGAATGAGAGGAAGATGTTGCATCCTCCCTCCTTTCAAGTTCAAACCTACCTTGCAGGGCTGTTGCAGGGATTAAATTAGGAGAACAGCACACTCCTCCTGGGGTGGGGGGGAGAGAGAAAGGTGGGGAGATTTAGTATGCTTCCTTTTTCAATCACACTGTTAGTCCTTGTGGCGTTTGCCCGTTCATTTAGAGCCTGTCTGTACAGGGGGGAAAGAAAGGGTTAAAAGTGTAGACCAATAGGAAAGCTGGAGGCGGAGCCTACATGTGTATAAAAGGGCTTAGCGAGTTGTTGGTGGGTAGTTGGTTGGTTTTAGTGGGTTGGCTGGTTGGGAAAGGCAGTTGGCAGGCAGTTGGAAATAGAGAGACAGTAAGGGCAGTGGGTTCTTTCGTGAGGGGAGGTAGAAGAGATACGGAGGAAAATAAGACTAAGAAAGTAAAGAGTAACAAGATTTGGAATGCTGTAAAAGTTTGTTTGTGTCTGAAATAAAAGACACTCTTCTTTATTAACTCGAGAACCTGACTGAGACTGAAGTGATTTTACCGGAGATGACCTGGTTGGTGGCAGATTAGTGGTGTACGGGTCAATAGTCCGTGAGACGACCGGGGGCTCCGTACAAACAGCACAGTCCTCTTCCCAATTCCTGATGTCACAACTTTACTGCAACAATTTGGGCAAAGGAAGGGGGTGGCGTTTGCTATAACTGCCGCCCTGGACTTTTGGACATTGGAATCCTCAACTGCATAGAGAGCCCGTAATTGGGATGAGAGAAGAGGGTCCTATTGTCAAATTGCACCCTAGAAATTATTAGGAAACGGATTTAAAAAATGAAGCTGCCGATATCATGTCTCTGCGGCATGCCTATGGATTTGGGGTTGAAGATAGAAGACAACGCACCCATCGCATTTAATATCCATGGCGGTTTTCAATTGTATTTTAATTGCTTCTTTTATATCTTATGTTGTTATGCTACCCTATAATAATTTGGAATGCATTATATAAGAACGTCTATCGGAAATAAAAGAAGCAATAAAAATGCAGTTAGAAATCATACAGTATCTAGCGCAGCCTATTTATTGCAGCTGCTACAACAGGCAGAAAACTCATTAAGTCGCTAAAACCCTCAGCCATTTTCAAGTGTGTGTTAAGTTTGGGAAGGACTGCTCTGCACAAATGTGACAACTTGTAATACTGTGTTCTGTTCTGGCTCCCTCACCTCAAAAGGGCTACCCTAGAGCCGGAAAAGGTCCAAGTGATCAGCAGGATGGAGAAACTGCCTTATGAGGAAAGGTTACAATATGTTTAAGCGGGTGGCGCTGTGGGTAAAACCTCAGTGCCTAGGACTTGCCGATCGCATGGTCGGCGGTTCGAATCCCCGCGGTGGGATGAGCTCCCGTCTTTCGGTCCCAGCTCCTGCCCACCTAGCAGTTCGAAAGCACCCCTAAGTGCAAGTAGATAAATAGGTACCGCTTTCTAGCGGGAAGGTAAACGGCGTTTCCGTGTGCTGCTCTGGTGCCGGTTCGCCAGAGCAGCTTCGTCACGCTGGCCACGTGATCCGGAAGTGTCTGTGGACAGCGCTGGCTCCCAGCCTATAGAGTGAGATGAGCGCACAACCCTAGAGTCTGTCAAGACTGGCCCGTACGGGCAGGGGTACCTTTACCTTTACCTAGTTTGTGGGGGAAATGTGGTCTGCGTTGTGTAGAGAAGAGAAAGTGGTGATAATTTTTTCTTCTCCCTCCCTCAAAAAAACTTAAGACCCACAGGAGAGGCAGAAGCAAGTCTTTTTCACGCAGCTGAACTACGGAATTTGCCATCGCAAGTCATGGTGCTTGCTGTTGGGTTAGATCAGGGCTTTCTAAACTTGGGTCTCCAGCTGTTTTTCGACTATTAGTATTATTATTATAATTATTAATTAAATTTGTTTACCGCCCTATACCTGCAGGTCTCAGGGCAGTACACAGGATAAAATCACAATATAAAAACACAAAATACATAATCAAAATAAAAACAAGAACCTAATAACACACACACACACATTCTAAAAGGGCACAATGTCAGTCAGCCCAAGGCCTGGTTAAAGAGGAATGTTTCTGCCTGGCACCTAATGGTGTATATTGAAGGCACCAGGTGAAGCTCCCTGGGGAGAGCATTCCATGAATGGGGAGCCAATGCAGAGAAGGCCCCGTTCTCGTGTTGCCACCCTCTGGACCTCTTGTGAAGGAGAATACAGTTCCCATCAGCCTTGACCACTGGTCCTGCGAGCTAGAGATGATGGTAGTCCAAAAACAGCTGGAGACCCAAGTTTAGGAAACCCTGGGTTAGATGGTTTTAGAAGAGGATTAACCCACGGAGGATAAAGCTACATACATCTGGCTTCTAGTCATGAAGGCTGCAAATAGCCAGCACGACTCGGAACAGCAGCAGCTGAAGAAACACAGAGAGGGCTGTTGCATTCATGTCCTGTTTGGCCATTCCAGATTTCGGCATCTGGCTGGCCACTGGGGAAAAGAAGATGCTGAACTAAATAGGCCCTTTGGCTGATCCAGCAGAGCTGCTCCCGACGTTGTCATGGCATCAGCTTAACCAAGGTTCACTGCAAGTTTATTTGTGTGTCAAATAAACAATCACTTGTGTCGAGGGCTGACTTTCCATAGATCGCTGCAAGGGAGCTGCTCTGCTACGTACGAAACCTTGACCCAGAATCAGATCGTCTACAAATGGGTTCCCCGTGAACCTGTGGTGCTCTCTGCACTCATCCATGGTTGAAGGCAGCGATGCTTCTGAATCCCAGCTGCTGGGAGCCACAGGAGGAGGGAGTTGTCTTGTGCTCAGATCCTGCTTGATGGATTCCCACAGGCATGTGGTTTGCTCTTCTAGATGGTCCACTGACCTGATCCAGAAGGGCCGTCTTCTGATGTTCTTATGCGTACTGCGACTTAACAGATGCCAACTTCCTCCAGGAAATCCCAGACTGGTTGAACACACAGGAAATGTGGGAGGAACCAGCTGGGGAACCACCGAGGGAAGAAGGCCCAGAGCCAAGGGATTGGTGGTGGGACAGTGATGAGTGGTCAGAGGGAGAAGGTTTGAGAAGAGGAGGTGTCAGAAGCCGAAGAGGTTTAATGGGCAGGGAGAGTCTGGCAGAGACTCCAGAATTGGATGCAGAAGCTAAAGCAGGAGAGGAGGGAGGCCAAGAGGCAGAGATGAGTCAGACTGGTGAAGAAGCAGAGGTGTCTTGCCTTCTAAGCTCCCCTCCCCCTAGTCTCCCAAGACCAGGAGAGGTATGAAGTGATAGGAGCAAAGGCAGGCACACTGGCATAGTCTCAGGTGGCTTGGGAAAGTTCCAGGAGGTAACAGGGCCGAGTGAGCATGGGAAGTCTATGGTTAAAAATAGAAGTCCAGATTCAGGGGCAGAAGCTGAAGCTGCAGAGGTGGTCAAGTGTGTGGATGTTTCACCCCTCCCATTGCAAGAATCTCCCGACAATGTTTTCAGAAAGGAGGGGGCGGAATCTGCTCATCGCTTTTTCCACTCCAGCCTGACTCTGTGGGAGTCTTGAGTGTTATCTATGTAGAGATAAGATGACGGCTTAAGCAACTGTAACACTCATGCAGTCCAGTAGCCTCCGATAGTCTTTAGTTTCTAGTTTATATTTTTTTAATAATAATAATAATAATAATAATAATAATAATTTTTATTTATACCCCACCCTCCCCAGCCAAGGCTGGGCTCAGGGCGGCTAAACAAGTAATAATAAAAACAAGTTGAATGAATACAACTTAAAAACAAAATTAAAATACAACATTAAAATATTGAAACATTAAAATATTAAAATGTAGCCTCATCGCAGGAGGAGAAAGGAAAAGAAAAAAGAAAGAGGGGGAGGGAATCAAATTGCCTCCAAGCCAAAGGCCAGGCGAAACAACTCTGTCTTACAAGCCCTGCGGAAAGAAATCAGATCCTGCAGGGCCCTGGTCTCATGAGGCAGAGCGTTCCACCAGGCTGGAATTTTAGTTTTGCAGTAGTTGTAAAAGAATAAAGAAGTTATGCTTCAGAGCTGTCATTTGTGTAGTTCATACTCTGCTGTGCACTGAGTTTGGTGCTCACAGCTCAAAGTTGTGAGTCCATTGCACTTAGACCTGCTTCCGTGCAGTGGAAGGTCTCTGGAAGCGCTCTCCCAGCTCGCCTGGCCCAGTCGGGGCTGAAGAAGTTGAGCCCAGTCGTTGGCACCGGCTCAAAGGCGTAAGCTGACAAAGTGGCAGAGATGAGTCCAACTGGGGAAGAGGCCCAGGTATCTGTCCCTCCTGCTGTGACAAGCTCCCCTCCCGCTTGTTTCCCAGAACCAGCAGAGAAGTGAACAGGGCAGAGGTGAAGTTAGCTTCACATAGGCACAGTCTCAGATTGCTTGGGGAAACCCTGGAGAGAAGGGGACTTAGGCAGCTGTGGGGAGGTGCGGACCTTCAGTCTCAGCAACTGCTTCATGGGGGACCTGCCAGAAATGAGTTGTTGTGCTCATTAGGCCTGACACTCCAGTACAGATCGTGTTTTTGCCAATACAGGGTTAACTCCAACTTGGGCAGTGTGATTTATTGCTGGCTCACTCGAGTCACAAATCAAACACGCAACACTACAGTCTGAGTAATAAGCATCCCTTTATTCGCCGACACCATTACAAAAACTGATTACATTAGCAACCAAAAAAGGGGGCAGGGGAGAGAAGGGGAGGGGAGGAGTGTTTAATTGAAGGTGGAAGTCAGAGGCCGCTACTCCCCAAAATGTATCTAAGTAAAACAGTGTAGACTGTCAGTATTAAAACATTACTGTTTACTGCTGCTGTTACCACGTCAGGTGGGTGTGTCTGAACAAGTTTTACTGAGCATAGTAAAGACAAGAGGTTATACGTTCACTGTAGGCTCCAGGAATGTAAAGCTCTAATTTATCCAAACTGCATTGTTTATTTATTTATTTATTATAAAACTAAACTCTGGAGGTGTCTGCAGAGTCTTCTTCTTCATCATCTTGTTTAAATCAGTAGTCTAACAAGGAGTAGAAAAGACAAAACTCTGTTCAGTGTTTGACGAAGTAGAAAGGGTTGTGAACACATAAATAAGGCTTTAATTTGGCAAAATATAAAATACAGTGCCTTCTGCTACCCCCAAATTAACAGTCTCCCCATGATTTCATTCTGCAAAAGAAGAAGAAACAAAAGAAAAGAAATTTAAGGTAAGGTAAGCCTGGGGGTGCATGAGAAAGTAGCTATTGCAAAATACTTTTTTAAAAAATTGTTTTTATACACTGAAAAAGGAGTCCTACAACTTTAGGGTAAAGTAGCGTTACATGTAATTCCTCCAGATAGAAGAAAAATAAAGCGGGAAATGGCAGCCCAGGCTTTCACTGTGCCAGTTCATAAACTCCTTCCCCAAAGAGGAACACCCAAACATCTTCATTGTACAGCTTTTGCCATATTATTTCATTTATTTATTAAATTTATATTCCCACCCTTTTGCCCAAAGGAACCCAGGGCAGCAAACACACAAACCATAAAGCACCTAAAAAACAAAACAAAAAATCTGCAATGCAGATGGGGACCTTGAAAAGGTCTCTACTTAAAAAGGCTTCTTGGAAGAGGAAGGTCTTTAGTGGGCACTGAAAAGCCAACAGAGGCAACACCATATTCTAAAGGAACGACTCCTTATTGCAGCAGAGCTATTTAATTTTGTGGGCCCTACCGCTTTGGTTGAATTTATACTGTTCTGTTTCATTTGGGAACGGTTTTACTTGTTTTATAAATTGTTAATGATTGTATCTGCCTATTATCATGGTATGGTACCGTTGTAACCCGGCCTGGAATCTTATGGTGAAGGGCAAAAAACTCTTATTTATAAATAAATAAATATCCAGAAGCCTTTGAAGTTTTAAAAAATAGGAATCAGGATTTTTTAAATAGGGGAGGGGAAAGACACAATAAGCTCAAATTCAAAACCCGCTGAATATTCAGAGCTGACACATATTGCAAGTCAAAAGTGGCGTTTCAAAATTAAAACTTTTCTAAACACACTTTACTGTGTTTTTAATATTTTGCTAGGAGCCGCCCAGAGTGGCTGGGGCAACCCAGTCAGATGGGCTGCATATTATTATTATTTTATTAGGAGGGGGAGGAGCTTAAACAGAATATTCAGAAAGCTAAAAATTCACAACCCCAGACTGCCGTGATCTGAATTATCAAAGTCGTGTGTTTGCAAATGGAACTTAAAAGGAGAAGTTGTGTGATCCCAAGATCACAACAGGCGTGATCCTTCCTTGGAATTGATTTTGAGTCTATGGGAGCAGCCCACAAAAGTCAGAGCTGGGAAAGCCCTGTTGGATGTTCTGGCCAGAAGGGCGAGAGTCACAAGCCACAGTTTTAACTGTCCAAGTGGCTCCTGCAAGCGAGTCAAGCTGCACAATGGGAAGCAACCCATCTCCCAGGACCCCTTGGCAGTTTAACTAGAGGAAAGAATTCTTTTCAACTCTATATAACATGATCAGACCAGACTCAGGATATGGAGGCACTTAGGTCTAGCCTACACATGCAGAAACAACAACACTGTTGAATTGTGAGGGGGTCAAGAGGATTGTACCACTTCAGGCTGTGAGGAAAATATTATTATATGTAAAACACACACACAGCATTCTTCCAGAGAAGCTTTTCGGTTTAACAGATGAGAATGGTCTGGTCTCAAAAATCCTTTTTCTGATGTGCTATTTTATATTAAGGAGCCTTTAACAATGGTTTCCCCTCAACTGCAGCCCTGAGATGGTACATTCCACTCCATACCACTTCATTCTGCTGCCTGGTCTCCCAAAGCTCTTCTTTTTACCAGGGCCAGGGGGCAGCCCCTCAGTCCCTTCCCCACCTCCTGGTAAAGCCCCCAAGAGCCGCACTCCCTTTCACGAGCCGCATGGAGTGTGTGTGCAGCTCTTGGGGGCTTTTCCCCCGAGGAGGGAGAAGGGCAGCCCGTCAGTGACCTCCTGGGGAAAAGCCTGCAAGCGGCGCACACACGCTCCACATGGCTTGTGAAAGGGAGCGCTGAGCAGAGCCTGTATGCATCCCAGGCTCTGCTCAGCGCTCCCTTTAAAAATATTTTTTTCTTGCATTCCCCCTCTAAAAACTAGGTGCGTCTTATGGTCAGGTGCATCTTATGGAGCGAAAAAGACGGTATATCTCGCAAGAGCTCCATGAAATCTCACAAAATCTCGCTGGAAGCTACCACTGCCACAAAACCTCAGCAGCAACAGTGGCAGGCGGGGTACCTGCAGCAGTACCACCCTGTTGTATTCCACTGCCCGAGGCAGCTGCTTCGCTCCACCTCATGGGTGGGCCGGCCCTGCTTTTTGCCCACCCCCAGGAAATGCAGCTGGTGACCCTCCCTGGAACTCTCCTACCTAGTAGCTGGTAGTGTTCTTTTCCTTTCGCAAGCAGTTGGCTGACTGACGCAAGCAGTTTCTTGAGATGGGCAACGTCCTGGCTCATGGCTACGTTGAGGCTTTTATCGGGCCCTGCCTAGAGGGGAAAGGAGGGGAGAGAAAGCAGTTAGCAAAGAGGAGTTGCGGCGGAAGGAACAGCTTGAGAGTGGGCAGGTGGGGAGATTTAACACTGAATTTTAGAGTGCAGGGTAGGCAATCAGCCAGAGGCCGAAGGGGCTTGCCATGCCCAAGGCTGCACCACTCAGACATCTCGAATGAAAGGGTGAAGCCCCTCCTTTGGAACAGAACGAAGAGCAAGGCAGGCTGCTGGTCTCCCTTCTGTTCCCCAAGTGATCCCCAGGACACAGCAGGGCAAGGACGCTCTCAGGTCCACTGCACAAAAAATAAAATGAAAATAAAAAATCCCTCTGCACCAAGAACTAGCACGCCAGGGGAGGATGGGATAAAAACTGCTCTCCCCTGGCGTGCTACTATTCTATGTGCGTGGATTGGATTATTTTTAATGGAGGGTCATTCGCTCCTGTAACCACCACTACCACCCCTGCAATCCGAAGTGGAACAGCCCAGGCGTAGCAAGAAGTAGGCTTTGATGCAGAAGCCCCAGGGGCCTTCATGTTAGGTTCCGGCTTGGTATAATTTGCAACCGGGAGAGGAAAATAATAATAACCTGTACAACCTGTGTACAATGAAATTAAACGAGCCTCCCTCCCAAACACTCCATCTCTTATCAAACAACACACCACCTTGCAAGTCAATTTTGCTATGTTATTTTTCGTTCAACAGCCTAACAGCCCACGGATAGAAGCTATTTTTTAGCCTGTTGGTATGGCTGATTATAGTTCTTTATCTCCTGCCCGAGGGTAGAAGATTAAAGAGGTGATGGCCGGGGTGTGAGTGATCCCTGAGAATTTTTCTCGCTCTCCTAAGGCAACGATCCCTTGCGATTTCATCTAGCGGACTCAAGGGACAGCCCATGATATCATGTGCTGTATTCACTACCCTCTGTTGAGACTTTCTGTCCGTGGCTGTCAGGCCAGCATACCACACTGTGATACAATATGAAAGGACACTTTCTATTGTGGACCGGTAAAAGGAGTTCATCAGTTGTTGTTTAACATTATTCTTTCGCAAGACCCTGAGGAAATGGATTCTCTGTTGGGCCTTTCTGACCACCTGAGTTATGATGATTTTCCAAGTGAGGTCCTCATTAAGGTAAACTCCCAGGAACTTAAAGGGGGAGACTCTCTCCACACAGGCCCCCCTGATAATATACAATGGGGCAGGTTCCCCTCTCTTCCTCTGGAAGTTCAACACCATCTCCTTTGTCTTACTAACATTTAGGTGCAAGTTATTCTCTAAGCACCATGTAGATACTTTTCAAACCTCCTCCCTGTACGCTGTTTCATCTCTGCCTGCAATTAGGCCCATTATGGTAGTATCATCAGCAAACTTAATAATTACTGTGGATGGATTAGATGATTTGCAGTCATATGTGTGCAATGAGTACAGGTAGGGGCTTAGCACACATCCCTGTGGGGTGTCAGTGCTAAGCTTCAGGGGAAGTAGATATAACAGTCCCAATCCTCACTGTTTGTGTCCGATCCCTCAAAACGTCTTTAATCCAGTGACAGATGGTAAAAGAAAGGTGCAGATCCGTCAGATTTTTAATAAGAATGTCATTTCTACCTTTGGTTGGAAATGAGTTGGGCCTGCCAATACGCAGTCGCCCTGCCACCTGCTGGTGGGACAGAGCAGCACTGGGCCTTCGTTCCATTCATCCAGAGTTGCAAACCACACACACAAATACAAGGGGGGTGAGGGAAAACAACAGTGCTGCGTGACATCTTCAGATCTCTAAAAGTGGCCCTCCAACCGCCACGGGCCTCAACAGCCTGACACAAACACACTGGGAGCCGCAGTGGTGTAGTGGTTCAGAGCAGTGGACTCGTAATCTGGTGAACCGGGTTCGCTTCCCCGCTCCTCCACATGCAGCTGCTGGGTGACCTTGGGCTAGTCACACTTCTCTGAAGTCTCTCAGCCCCACTCACCTCACAGAGTGTTTGTTGTGGGGGTGGAAGGGAAAGGAGATTGTTAGCTGCTTTGAGACTCCTTAGGGTAGTGATAAAGCAGGATATCAAATCCAAACTCTTCTACTGTGCTGGGCCACCCAGTTGTAAAAGTGACGCGGAACAGGCTGGGACTAGGATTCCCCGTTAGCAGCCGTTCAAAAGCAGAAAGTAGTCTAGGTCTCGATTGAGGAAAACGTGGGCAATGTCTAGGCCGAGAGGAGTGCGAAGATGCGCTCTGAGCCCATGGCTAATTGGCTCTGCCCTTTTGCTTATCTGCTTAACGAATATTACGTCTTCCAGGATCTCTGCAAAAGTGCCGTGCAGGCAGGACTGTGCAGAGCCGGATTAAGCAACAATTCATTCCGGCTGGTAGCCAAATACAGCCATTTGGCCACACACACATACATAGACACACACACCAGTGAAGCTGCTGCTGAAGGATTCTGGTAATGCCTGCACATCATATGGCTTTTATATGCCCAAGGTAACACTCACCGTCTGTGAGGAAACGTCACTGTTCTCAATCACATTGGTGTCCCCTGCGGCTTTTCCTATTTCCCTTTCTAGAGTAACGAGCGATTCCTGGGCCTTAAGGGAGAAGAAGCAGAGGAAATACTTTGAGTATTATTGTGCGTTTCGTTTAGGAATTGCTTCCTGTTGTTAGGCACCCCAAAGTGATTAACCATATAATGAAAGCATCTAAAAAACAGATACACATATAAAAGCAGGTAAAACAATTGCATGTATAAACACTGTTTTTGTGTGTGTGTGTAGACAAGAACAGCACATACATAAAATCAACTCAATTCAACAAGGACACCAACTGCGATAAAGACCTCTGTGTGGAAGGCTTGTTGAAATAGTAAAAGGTAAAGGGACCCCTGACCGTTAGATCCAGTCGTGGACGACTCTGGGGTTGCGGCGCTCCTTTCACTTTACTGGCCGAGGGAGCCGGTGTACAGCTTCCGGATCATGTGGCCAGCATGACTAAGCCACTTCTGGCGAACCAGAGCAGAGCACGGAATCGCCATTTACCTTCCCGCCAGAGCGGTACCTATTTATCTACTTGCACTTTGACGTGCTTTCGAACTGCAGGAGCAGGGGCCGAGGAACGGGAGCTCACCCCATCGCGGGGATTCGAACTGCCGACCTTCTGATTGGCAAGCCCAAAGCTCAGTGGTTTAGACCACAGCGCCACCCGCGTCCCTACTGAAATAGTAAAACACCAGATATCACTGTGAGCTACTAAGGTTGGGAAACAGAGAATTTCCAGGTCAGGATAAAAAAACCAGAATGCTGACGACTGTTTTTGTGGGGTGGGGCCTTGTAATGCAGTATTTGAAAATATGAAGCATGGATGCAACGGCTGTGCTTCCAGACACAGAAGTCACGTGGGCTCACTTAAATCAGGAATCCAGGAGTAGCTATGACTCCCTCTTGAGCATCCCTGGGCAAGCACTTTCTGTGAGACACAATCTCACGAGCTGCACAAATACAGGGTGATGCAAGTGTCCATCTGGGCATCTGAAAGTGATGTGCTCTAAGCGATGCTTTCACCCTTCCTCACAAATGCTCTCGAGGCAGCCAAAGAAGTAAGCAAAATGGCATCACAAGTAGCCTAAGATCACAGCAGCCAGATAAACCCATAAATAGCCAGAGATTAAAAAGTCTTTGCCTGGTGCTGGAAAGACAGAGGCGGTGGCTCCACAACACAGTCTTACAGTCACATCCTGCCTAATTTCTGAAAGGGAGACGCACACCAGATAAGCATTTCAAGACACCATCCTAATGCACAGAAAGTTTGACATGGCAGAAGGGGACAAAACAGGGCTTTAAAAATAAGCACAATGGCTTTTAATTAGAATGGAATGGAATCATAAAGGGACCCCAAGGATCATCTAGTCCAACCCCCTGAAATGCAGGAATATGCAGCTGTCCATACGAGGACGGAACCTGCAACCTTGGCTTTATCAGCACCATGCTCTAACCAACTGAGCTAATTTTTCTCGGAGAAACAGACCTGGGACTAGGGAAGCTGTTGGAGAACAGGTGAGCTGTGTTCCCAACAGCCTGTCCCTTGTTCACAACCTCGAAGCAGCATTTTGGAAAGGCTTTTCTGAATAGCCTTAAAAAGGAAGCCCCACAGAAAACACACGGCAACAGCGCAGCCTAGAGGTTGGCAAAGGATAGATAACTGTGACCGGGACTTCTCTGTCTGCGAGGGAGCCATAACTGGCACAGTAACTTAATCTAGAGGAAAACACTGTGTGACACAGGCTGCAGTTGGGCCTCAAGCAACAAAGCACTGTATCTTTGATTACCCCTAGACCACTTAGACCACGGGTGTCAAACAAGGCCCGCGGGCCGAATCCGGCCCGCCAGACCTCGTCATGTGGCCCGTGTAGCCGCCGCCGGCCGCCAGCCTTCACCTTTTATTCTCGCTTTTTTTTTTCTGACACAAGAAAGCCGCCTCTTCAGCGCATGCGCAGCAGCCTACAAGCCAGAGAACGTCTGCCCTCTAGCGGCGCCGGCCGTTCTACACAGGAAACCTCCACTTTACATGCATTCAGGAAACCTCCACTTGTTTTTATATTGAGCGCATGCCATCCTGTGATGTGACAGATCCAACGGCTGCCTGAACCCTTCTCTCCTGTACTGTAAGTCCTACAGATACAACCGGCCCTTTGAGGGTGACCAAACTGCTGATGCGGCCCCCGATGAATTTGAGTTAGACACCCCTGCCCTAGACCACTTAGACCCATTCCTTACCTTAGGCAAGTCAACTGCTAGTTTCTGCCTCTCGCTCTGATCAATTTTGAGTTTGGATAAAGTCTCGTTCAACTGGGTTTTCAGCTGCAACAGATAAGACAAAGCCAGTTGAGCACATCCCTCTTGAGTGAGAGCAAGAGAATAAGAGGTGGCTACAAGTATAAACACACACACACATGAGAAGGAAGAGTGAAGATTAGTCATCAAACATGTACTAAAAGGAGAGTTGGGCAGCAAAGTGAGTCCATCTGCAAGACAGATGAAAAAGAACAACTACAGAAAGCTACAGGTAACTATAGAGGTTAGAATCAGTGAGAAAATTCTAAATGGATATGTTATCCAAGCCTCACCAGCCTTATCAGGGCATTTGCACGAAGCTTTTCACAAGTGAGTATCTGCTCCACAGATCAGTTCCAATCATCATCAGTGTTTTGTTTAAGGCAGCCTTAAACCAAAACATCTGGAAGCCACCAAAGAACTGAGGAACAGCAAGTTGACTAAAGCCATTGATACACAGCCTCTCTCCCATTTTCTTCCAGGGAACTCACAGGCTACCCCTCTGAGCTAGCCAGAACATCTGATATCTTCATAATTTTACTCACGTGCATCCAAAATAACTTGTTCTCACCAAAAAAGCAGTACCCCCAAAAGTTTGTGATAATTAAGTACCTGGTAATTTTCAGAGTTTTTCAAATATGAGACCTAATACAGGTTTTTGCATTTGGAGAGACATAAAGGTGAAGCCACCTTCACCCAAAAATGACAGGATGGGGGGAAGTCACCGTTTGTAATGACATTTTCGTATTCTACGTGACCCTCTGTGACCCTCTTCGTTCTGGGTTCTGGAAAACTCACAGCGACCCAGCTGGAGGCAGGTCAGCTTGAGAGTTAGTTATATGAATCAATTCCATAATGCCAGAAGCTTCAGCAAAGCAAGGCTGGTCTGGTTTCTTTTCGATGCCCAACAGGCAGTGGCTCATATGACCAGTAAGGGACTGAATCAGTCTCTGCCTGGGGCACCTAGTGCTTCCCTCTCCTGCCTTTAAGAACGTACATTGCACTCAAAGGGCAGAAAGACTACGCCTTCCTCAAGCCAGCAGGCTGCATTATGCCACATTCTGTGCCCCTTGCCTGCTTAAATCTCTTTGTATGCAAATACAAAAACTGTCCAGTTTCGCCTTCCAGAAACTGGGACTTCCTTCAAGGGAAAAGTTGCAGCCTAAAAGCAGACACTCCCGTTCTGATCTCACAACTCCACCTAGCACCGAATTGAGGCAAAGCAGCACTTTCCACACCTGTAGCCAAGACCCCCTGCGTTCCGAGAAAGCAGGCTTCTGAATTCACAAACCATCCCAAACGTTAAGGCTTTAAGCGAAAAGGGCCGGAGGGAGCAGCAAACACACTTAATGTTGTTATTAAGAGGCAGAGAAAAGGCTGTAAAAGTGGTTGAAGCAGACAAAGTCTGAGCTGGAGGGGTTAGCAGACAAGACAGGATTCAGAAAGGTTCCCTCCGCTTTGGAGTAAGTTGTATTCAGCGGAGGGAGGAGGACAGGCCTCTTACCAAATTTAACTCGTCATTCTGCCTTACTGCTTCAGAATATGAGTCATCAAGTTTTTTCTGCAATTCAGTCAACAGATCTTTGAGCTGAAATGAAGTTTTCAGAGGCTTTAAGACGCATCTCCTTCTGCCACCCCCTTCCCCCCTGTTCTGGCTCCGTGGTTAGAAGTCACGAACACAGCAAACGCCCCGGAGGGGAGCAAGCATTTTGTCCTTGGGCCAACCAGAGCCATGCGTTGAGTGCAACAGAGAGCAAAAATAACTGCTGCATTTGGACAGGCAGCTTACCTCCCGGACTTCTGAAACATACGTTGATCGCTCTATTTCTGCCTTCTCCAGTTCTTGTTCCAGATGTTCTCGTTCCTTTTTAAGCTGCAAAAAAGGGCAAAGAAGTCATGAAGCTACTAAGGCGTCCGCTCTGCTTCCAGACGTTTTCATTTGTTACCACCAAGCTGAAAGTCATTCTTCCAGCGCTAACCATAAACTACATTAATCACCAGCTTCACCAATTCCTGAAATGCTAGTCAGATTTCATACCCTGATCTGACCTACCTTTCAGTAATGTCCTTGGTGGTTCAGTGGGCATGAATTGAAAAACCCAGCCACGGCAACTTAAAACTAGGTGTTTAGCAACTAGCGTTTAAATCATAACGGCTACGTTTAAAAGTTCTAGACAAAACGGCCGCAATTTAATCTGCAGCTGGGGGTGACTAGCCCATGGCCAGTATGGAAAGATTTGGCTTCCCGCCCCCAAAACTTGTCATTTTAAAAATTAGCTTTTAAATAAAAATACGTTGACCACTCCTATGGGTCCTCTGTTGTGACAGCGCCCCTGCCCCAAGTCCAGATGCCAAAGACAGGTGCATGAGGTGAGGGAGGGGTCAGGGCAAGGAGAGCCATGTGGGCACACTGCTTATTCCAAGCCCAGTTTCTCAAACTGGGATCATTATGTCTGAACTGGGCCAGTTTTACACAAGAAGGTTTGGGATGAAGTAACCCTTCATGTACAAATTAAACGAAACATACAGAATCAACTTCTTTGACTTCTTCCTTTAATCTTTCTACCGCCTGCTCCAAAGGAGCGACCGATGAGCGCATCTGCAATCAGACAAAATATAAACACTATTATTATTATTTAAATGACATAAACATCTTACTCTTCAAGACTATGAAATGGACGATCAGGGGCTGCTGATTTTGCTAGACTCCAACTGACATCAGGGTGCTGTGGCTGTTCACAAATACCATTATAAGAAAAGCTTCCTTTTGCCTGTTCTGAATCTCCTTCCAATCAATTCTGCCAAGCGACACAGAGTTCCTACGCTACAGGAGAGGAAGACGTTTCTCCCATCTACACTCTGCAAATTGCGAATAATTAGATGGCCTCCCAATCTTTTGTTGAAAGATTTGTTGCAAAGATTTGCCCGTGCAAAGATTTTCACTTGTGCGGTAGCACTCTCCCCCCTTTCCTAAATAGGTTCCAGGGACTCCCCCAACCCTTTGCAGCATACGGGGGGAGGAGGAGGAGGGAAGCCCCAAGTGGAAGCCCTTGCACTGACAATGCGTCCATTGGCTACTACCCGTAGTTTTTCATTTCTTTGGCCTTTGTGACCCACAAAGGTCGCTACCAATGCTATGCCTAGCACTCTAAACACCAGAGAGGGCTAACAAACCTCCTTCATCTAGGTGGCAAAGACAGCTCCCATCCGTGAACCAGAGATTACTAAACCCAGATCATTTAACTCCGCGGAAAGTAGAGATGCAGCGGCAGATGGTCTTTCCCAGTTAACAATGAAGTACTGCTGGTCTCCTGCTGCCAGCGGGTGGGGCTGCGCAGACATTCTCCCCATTTGCATCAAGTCTGCTTCAGTAAGCACTTGCTGGATGCATAATCCGAATCATCTTAGAGAGATTAATTTATTTTGATGAAAACAAAGGAAAGCCACAGAAGTACAACACTGGTGGTGCGTTTTCCCTTTTTGCTTTTCAAAAACAGGATTAAGCCCCCTGATATTACTTTGAGAATGTGCTGCTATTTTTATACACGGTCGCAGATTTGCCAGCTAACGTACAAGAGGCTGATTACTTCAGTATGCTGTTTTCAGGAGACATGACTGATCCTTGCTTGCAACTAACTAACTCGGGCCATAGACTAAATATATGAGGCTCCTCAAATCAGAACATTCAGCCTGGAACTGTCTCCTCTAGCTGGGAACAGAAGCCCCACACACAGTCCTGATAGACTTGGGCTCTAGCATAGGACCCCTGACCATTAGGTCCAGTCGTGGCCGACTCTGGGGTTGCGGCGCTCATCTCGCTTTACTGGCCGAGGGAGCCGGCGTACAGCTTCCGGGTCATGTGGCCAGCATGACTAAGCCACTTCTAGCGAATCAGAGCAGCGTACAGAAACGCCGTTTACCTTCCCGCCAGAGTGGTACCTATTTATCTACTTGCACTTTGAGGTGCTTTCGAACTGCTAGGTTGGCAGGATCAGGGACCGAATGAAGGGAGCTCACCCCGTCACGGGGATTCGAACTGCCGACCTTCTGATCAGCAAGTCCTAGGCTCTGTGGTTTAACCCACAGCACCACCCGCGTTCCCGGGCTCTAGCATAGGATCTTTGAAACTGAGATGACAGAGACTAAACCTTGAACTGTTCACATCCAAAGCATGTTCTCTGCATCTAAGGCAGCCGTGGGGAACCTTTGGGCTGCCAGATGTTGCTGAACTTCAGTTCCCTCACCCCTGGCAAGCCTGGCCCATGGCCTGGGAAAATGGGAGTTGCAGTTCAGCAACATCTGGAGGGCCAAAGTTTCCCCACACCTGATCTAATGAACGCCTTCCCTGCCTCCACTGGTGGAAAGAAGCACAAGCCATTGTTTTGATTCCAGTATAATGACATGCTGTGAGCATCCTCAGTGAACTTGCCTCAAGCTGCTGATCCGTTAGGGTATCTTTATATAATATAAACACACATAAAAAAGGAAAACTAGAGACCCTCAACTATCCATAACCATTATGGAAACAGGTATTCCTAATTGCTGGTATATGCCTTTTGGCATAGAAACATTTTTGGAAAGCTTTTAAAAGCTGAAACAGAAGGTGCCTGCTCAATCTCTATTAGCAGAGCACTCCACAGGACTGGGCTGATGACACTACAGTCTCTTATTTCGTGTCGATGACAAATGAGCCATTGCTATCCTATCTCATCCTCTTTATATTGGGGGTTGCACTGATGTCTTAAACTGCATTTCTACTTTTGTTCCTCAACTTAAGGACCGTTATACTGAAAAGCTTCACATTTTATACACAGATAAAATTACATGGAGTGGAGCAGCCAGTGGAGCCATCTTCTAATCCTGAGCAGAGTTTTAGACAGTGTTCCCCCAAAATCTGCCCCTTGATGCTGGAAATGGAGCACCCCCAGAGGTTAGAGGGGCAGAAAGGAGAAACTCAAGAGTGAAGCTCTGGGAGCAGGATCTCCCCCATGATACCTGTTGAAGTTCCTTCTGCGATTCCTCGATTTTTATTTTCCATTTGCTCTCCTCCTCTTCCACGCTCCTCTGTAGTCTTTGCAAGATTCCCTCCTAGCAACACAGAATTTCAGTTACCAAACACCCAGAGGAAAATTGTGGTGTGTGTGTGTGTAAATTTCCCAGGACACACTCCTACCGTCTCTGCAAGGACCACTTTATACTTCTCGCACTCCTGCTGCAACATGACATGCATCTCCTCTGCCTCCTTCAACTTCTGCTCCATGGCCTGTGAAGGGAAAAAATAAATCTCATATAGATATCTTGCAGGTTGGCAAGAAAGAGCAACCAGTTTGCTCTTATTGGCCTGGGGTGAGGGGAGACCGATGGCTTGGATCCTAAGCTAAGTTAAACCTAACAGAATTCATGGATGGAACGTTTGCCCTCCCCACCTCCCCTCTTCAGCCACCGACAACCTCCCTCCAATTTCCAGGCTTATTCCAGCAAAGGCAAGAACAGTTCTGTGCACTTGTTCCTGTATTAGCCATATCCTTTCTGCTACGTAGAAGAGCTTCTCTTGCTTCTCGTGATCCCTTCAGGTCAGCAGCCAGGGTTGAAGGTGCAGGAGTCTGAGGAGATCTCCAGATTCAGCAGCTGCTGGTTGTGCAAAACCCTCATCATACAATCAAGAGTTTGGAAGGGACCTTGAGGATCATCTAGTCCAACCTGAATATGCAGCTGTCCCATATGGGGAATTGAACCTGCAACCTTGGTGTTATCAGCACCGTGCTCTAACCAACTGAGCTACTTTTAAACAGCAACAGTATCACACTCCAAAGTAGGTTTTAATTTTGAGGAGACCTTCAGGAGGGAACCAGTTTCTCTATTTGTAACTAAATGGTCACTTTTGTAGAGATGCATCGTCCAGAATTCCTGAAGCATAAACAGAGCTGAAGCTATTGTTAAATCAGCCAGGGAGTTTCCCATTACAGTTGTACCTCGGAAGTTGAACGGAATCCGTTCTGAAATCCGTTCCACTTCCAAAACATTCGGAATCCAAGGCACGGCTTCCAACTGGCTGCAGGAAGCTCCTGCAGCCAATTGGAACCTGTGGGAACTGCGTCGGACGTTTGGGTTCCAAAGAACGTTTGCAAACCGGAATACTCACTTCCAGGTTTTTGGCGTTCGGGAGCCAAAACGTTCAACTCGCAAGGTGTTCAGGATCCAAGGTATGACTGTATATGGCAAATTTAAGATTAATTTTGGCTCACCTGAGCAGAGCTTCCTTTAAGGCTTTTTAAAACACACACCACTTATACCAACCTTAATTTCCTCTGGTCGAGATGTATCTTTTGTATGTTCTCTTACTGCCTTTTCAAACCCACGCATCCAGTCGCTGTGGCTCTGTGCAAGAGAGGATAATCTTTTTGGTATCCCGAGAATGACAAAAACCAGCTAGCTAGAGCTGCCCTTCCATCTGGGTGTAAAATTTACCTCTGTAAGCTAGGCTGGTTTCTACTCACACTCCTTATCCTCCATCCAGACACAGTATCTGGATGAGGCAGATAACACTGGCCTGCGAGAGCTCCAGTTGGAGAACAGCCTTTACCAAAGGTGTCATGGGCTTTGAAGACACTCGAACTCAGGACGCAAGGGATAAACGTGCTAAGAGGAAGGCACGCTTGGCAAGCCCTCACCCTGATCAACGTCTGCCTAGCAGCCTATGTCCCCATTGTGGAAGGAGGTGTAGATCCAGAACTGGCCTCCACGGTCACTTACAGACTCACTGTTAAGACTGTGTTCATGGAAGACATTCTTACTTGGCTACAAGTGATCGCCAAATAAGACTGTTCAGATGTTCAGTCTCTGCCTGACTTTCCGGGAGAGCAGAACACAGAAAGCTTCCTTATACTGAGTCAGACCACTAGGTCCATCTAGCTCAGTATTGTCCACACTGATTGGCAGTGGCTCTTCAAGACCAGATCCATCTTGAGATGCCAAGGATTGAACCCAGACCTTCAGTTGCTCTACCACTGAACTACAGCCCAAGTTAGACCATCCACCAATGTCAGATTCAGCTCTTACGCTTGCATGGAAGAGATAAGGAGACACCACCAATTTGCTTGGAGTCTTACGCATAAAACAAGGGATACAAAACTAAGCAGCCTTTAAATGTGCAATGCCGCGAGATCATAAAAGCAAGTAGCACAAAACAGATTGATTAGGAGCCCCTGGAGGTGCACACCAGCAGCTCTGAGCCAGGAAGCCCAGTCACTCCACTCTTCAGCAGCATCTACAAAGCAAACAGCTTTGCTTCCACTGTCGCCAGCTGGCAGCTGGAGAAGCACAGAAGTGTGGCACATCTTACCAAGGTGGAAGGAAGAGACACTATGGGGAACAGCTTCTGCAGTGTGCTTCTCGTCTCTGCTTCAACGGCCTCCACATACTGCTGCCGCTCCTGGATTGACAGAGTGAAAGGAGGAAGGGCCAAGTCAATGCAAAATTTCCACCAGATGGCAAGATAAAAATTTCCTTCCTTGGCCTAAACGTTCCTTCCCTAATTGAGCGCTACTGTTTCCGAGGGGCCAGAAACAGTTTCACCCATCGACCCTTGAATTAACACCGCAGAAAACGCTTCAGGGCTCGGCCTTCGTGTCGTTTTGTACTTTCAACAAGTTCTCAAAAGAAGCCTCCGCAGAGTCTGTTCATTTCTTTCCCTCGCTTAAGGGGTTTGGGGAGGCAGAATGCGGGCACAGAAGGGTGAGGGGCATGGGGGGGGGGTTGGCAGCTATGTTAACCCACACTTTTAGAGGCCCAGATCACAGGATCCTGCTCTTCACTTTTGAAGCATTCCTCAAAGAGGCGCCAGGAAAAAATATTATTACAAAGCCCAACACATTTTGATGAAATCTTTATCAAGGGGCGATGACTGTCAAGTTATTCTGTGGTATACCACCCCCCCACTATAACTGGGTTTTTTCCTAGAAATTTTCTGAGTCACCACCTTCTCCCTCCCCCTTATATTGCTCATCCTTTGTTGCCCTTGAGTTTTAAATACATGGTGCTTCCCCCATCTCCAGTGAATACACACTCAAAATAATACAGTCTGAAGTTCTGGCCTTGATCCTTGATTTCCATTTGAATTAGGCCATGAAAGTAATATGGACTGCAAATTCTGAAAGGTCCAAGTAATTATGGGATCAGATGCAAAGCATCTTATTTTCCTGGCCATTAAGCCATCACAAGAAAGCAGTGTTCTGTACTGAAGTGGGCATCGAAGTGAGACTTCTTGTGGGTGAGCTTTTCCCTTATCCCCATTTTATCCCCTTTCGGTCAACAGGGGATGGAAACTCGGTTCAACATTGTGCAGCAACTAAAACTGCCGTCTGGAAAGCTCACTTTGTAAGTGGAGAGGTTCAACTCCCATCTACATGTCAAATGGAAGGCGTTAGGGCTAGTTCACACATGCATGCACTCCCCTTGATTTCCTATCACTTGAATCTCAGTTGAGTGTGTGAATCATCTCCACTAAAAGAGTTCCTTCCTTTGAGGTGACCCCAGGTAAGAACTATGAAAAAGTACTGATCTCTGTTGGGAGATGGTACCTTCAGGTGTCCCAAGTCATCAAATGATGGATATGCATGTATGTACTGCCCATTATTCCCTTTGGCTCTTGCATCCTGGGAGAGAATGCAAGGCAGACATTCTACATCTCTATAACTAAATATTTTTACAGTGCACTAAGCATTCGCCTAGGGGCGGCGTTGGGGAAGGTAGCTAGTTCACTCAAGCATCTCTTGTTGCAACGGACCCTTCACCATTTGCCGTATATGAAGCTCATCTCAGGACATGCTCTTGAGACTTATTTAGTCCAGGGTTCTCAAAGCCGACAGCAGATCCCAGGACACCCATTGGCTGGGTGTGCTTTCTGCATGTCTGAGAGCACAATATAGTGCAAAACCCAATCTCAAGTGTAGTGCATCATCGCCTGGAGATGATCTCAGTTCCCCTTTGCTGATCTAGCTGCTCACAATCAAACTCCTCCCCCCCCAAGAATCAGACCAGGAATAAATTTTGGCAAACCAGAGATGTCTCTCCCAATGATGGGACTTTAGGAAAGGCACAGCCTCTTAAATACTGGAGTTTTAAGGCAGGTGTTGGGAACCTGTGGCACTTCAGATGTTGCTGGACTCTAGCTCCTCTTAACCCTTGACCTTTTGCCGTGCCAGCTGGGCAGGGGAGCTCAGAGCCTGGCAATGTCTGGGAGGACCACAGGTTTCCGAGCCCTGATTTAAGGACTTTGGAAAGGTTTGCCCCTTTCAAAAATGCTACGGAACATTCCTCCACCCCACACCATGCCTTTCCTCTCCCCAAAATACAGAACAAAACGGAAACCAATTGATAGAGCTGGGCAGCGTTTTCCTCTCACCATCATCGATCCAGCAAACGTGAACGCTCACGGCCTCCAATGATCAGGGCAACAAGGGAATCTTGTATGCATCCCTTCCGCATGACTGCAGACTGCCTTCCGAGACAGGGCAGAAACCCCCTTTGCTTTATTGCCCTCCTAGTTTCAGCAGTAAGAATTTAACCTGTTGTGGAGGTATAGGTCTGTGGATAAACTTAAGGGGAAGGAGGAACCCCCAGCAAAAAATCCTCAGTCTTTGAGGCCAGGGTAAGGTAAAGGTAAAGGGACCCCTGACCAGTAGGTCCAGTCGTGACTGACTCTGGGGTTGCGGCGCTCATCTCGCTTTATTGGCCGAGGGAGCCAGCGTGCAGCTTCCGGGTCATGTGGCCAGCATGACTAAGCTGCTTCTGGTGAACCAGAGCAGCGCACAGAAACGCCGTTTACCTTCCCGCCAGAGCAGTACCTATTTATCTACTTGCACTTAGACATGCTTTCAAACTGCTAGGTGGGCAGGAGCTGGGACAGAAGAACGGGAGCTCACCCCTTCGTGAGGATTCGAACCGCCGACCTTCTGATCAACAAGCCCTAGGCTCTGTGGTTTAACCCACAGCGCCACCCGCATCCCGAGGCCAGGGTAGAGGAGTCTAAATATATAGGTTCTATAAAGCAATGAACCTCATTTTCCCCAAGATTTGCCGGAGGTTGAAACCATCTCCACTGCAATTTTCTTTTATTTAAATTTGTTTGTGGGGGGGGGGGAGGGAGTTGGGGCTCTTCACAAAAGTTGCTGAGCCAAAGCCTGAAGGAACTCCAATGGAGCAGGCAGCTCGTTCAAGTCCATTGTCGTAGTTCAAACCCCTGGCCCTGTAGAGCATTGCAGCAAACACCAGTGAAAAACCCTTTCTTGAAACACTTCCAGGAAGGAGATTCTACAGCCCCATGCCCCAAAGCAGCTTATTCTTCAGCTAAATGGCTTTCATATCCTATCCAAATTCTGTGTAATTTCAGTAAGTGGGTGATACGATTATATTACGTTTTTTTCAGTTAGTTTTTAAAAAATATAAGATATGATTTTTAAAATAAGCTTAAATAGTAGCGCTTCTGTCAGGGAATTGAATTGTCAGTTTGGCTGGGGGGAAAGATTCCATGTGCATAAAGGGCTGCAAATGTAAGGGGCTGGAAGACAGGGGCAGGAGACAGTGGCTATTTTTATTTGTGTAGTTTAAACTACATACCTGTTTCTCTTAAGCATTTAAAAAGATTTCACATTTCTCAGATTTATTATTTAAAAAATCAGGTATTTGTAAGTTACTGAACCCTGAGGAGATTTGACAGGGTAGATTTTAGGTTTTAACCCCCCCCCCCCAAGTCAACATGCACCTTAAATTGGGACTGAGTGAAGTTTTAACCATAGTGAGAATTAAGATGCAGCAACCTGAATCTGATTTAAACTGTGAGTCCTAAATACAAAACAGCACTTAAAATGAAGAAAATATGCAAGCTGAAACAGAATAATAATACCAGCAGACCTTATAATCTGTTCATATAACACCATATAATGGGTTGTATCCCATCACTCTAGTTCTTCCTCTCTCTTTCTAGTCTACCCCAGACCACTGTGCACCCTCAAAATTAGCTCTGGAAGGTTAAGGACCCTCTAGAGTGGATTTTGGGGGTATACAGTGAAAAGAGAGGAAACAGAAGTGCTGTCGTGGCAGTAGAACCCCACTGGATACAACTCAAAACTGGCACACCATTAGCTGTCTGTGTGTCAATATTTACTCCTTGTAGACCACTGATAAGCATTTTCCCCAGTAAGTGTATTTTGTTCATTTATATTAAACACTTAACTTTTTAAAATTTAGAATTTTCCCTTAACTTGCCAGATCCAGGTTGCCACATCTAAATTCACACCATAGTCAAAACTTCACACCATAGTCCACATTTGAGGCTATTTTGCGATTTAGAATTTTGTTTAACCTATCTATACGTTTCCTTTCGTCTGCAAAAATTAAAGTGGGCCAACGACACTTCACCAGGAGATGCCGTGGCAGCAGCAGGTATCCCAATTTCATTGAAATCCCAGCCCGGCTTGACCGCTTCCAAATCTTAGCCATTTCAAGGACTGTGTGCATGAAAAGCAAAAGCAGCCCTCGTTGGCCCATAAGGAAACACTCCAAAATCCACAGCTGGGCAATACCCTTTTGCTGAGACCAATGAAGTGAGAGGGTGTGCAGCTTGTGCTTCATTCTTCTGTCAAAATAAATGGGGAAAGTTTTTAGTTTTTTTAAAATCGGCTTGAATCATGGCCTGCGTGTTTAATTTCAACATTCTTTTAAGGGCACCAAGTGTGACAGTCCTTACATGATGGACAGGTTTCATTGGGCACAAAAGTGAGAGGATGTTTGGGTGGCCAACAAGATGCTGGCAGGTGTGATTCCCAACTCCAGGGGAGCGGAGAGAGGGAGAACACAGCCCTATAGCTCTAGCAACTGTTCCAAGCAAAACCAGAGTCGACAGCATGCTCACAAATCAAAAGGGGAGGGGGACATAACATAAAGAGAAGGTTTAGGATGACATGCAGAAGCAGAGGTGGAAAGTGCAGTATGAGAGAGAGAAAGAGAGAGCATTCAGAACAGAGTGTATTTAAAATTGCAGTAAAAGCTAAATGCTTCCATTTGATTCTAAAAGGCGGCTGCCGAATCACTTCTAGTTTCAATGCAGTTGTTTCTAGCAGTTAGTATTACAACCTTAGCAGTCTTGTTCACTTTGTCCTGCAGCAATTTTTCAGTTGAGGCCAATGCTTCCATGGCTTTCCAGTTTTTCTCTCGAAGGTCCTAATCGTTTTTAGAAAGATATGGTTTCAGTTCAGCCAATAATCAAACGGTGTCTTGCTTTCACTTCAGAGAGCGAGAGAGCGCTTGCATTTAAGCGCAGGTTACTGCAAAATGATTTGGGTGGTCAATTAAGATGAGGCACACTAGCAAAAAAAAAACCAAGTGTGATGTTAAAAAGGGAAAGAGAATTTGGGGGGATTTTTTCAAAAGAAAAAAAAAAGCTAGTTCTTCCCCAATGTCCTGCCATTCTATTTCCTGGCTCTGCCTGCAGCACCATTACTAGGAACCCTCCCCCCCCCTTTGACTGCGTTTGTGAGGAAGGAGGAGGAGAAGTATTCAAAAGTGAGCAATACACACACACGCACCCTGGGACCAACCAAGCTTTAATTCCCCTGCATAACCCAGAAATCAACAGCAATTCAGCGTCACCTGCAGCAGTCAAGGCCATCAGCCTAGGAAGGGTGCATAGCTCAGAAACAGAAGGGATCCTTTGCATACAGAAGGGACTCCGCTACACAGGTCAATTATTGCGTTATAAATACATTATACAAATGTGACACCAGAGGGCGGTGTGGAGTTGCAATCCAAAGCCAATGGTAATATTGCATTGGGAGCTAATTTTTCCAATAAGATTTTTATAGTGTTTTTTTATATCTATGTAGATCCAGCCATGGTCTCAGGTTGAATCCTTAGTAGCTTTACTTACAAAAGGACCCACTTGACTGAGAATCTGGAGAGCTCAGCCAGTTAAGGTAAACAACACTGGGCTAGGAAGACCAATGATCTGACTCAATGTGAAGGTAGCGTCAGAAGTTCACCCTCCTACCAAATTGCAGGTGGCTTCCAAGAGAAGGTGAAAGTCCTGCTCCAATTCGTGCTGCATTGGCTGGACCACGAGGCAGACTAGAGGACTAACTTTTTGTCGGCGTCAAAAATGTTGCATTTTAAAGAGAGCAAACAAAGCAGCATCTTAATGAAGTAAGTCAAATTGTATCATTTCTATGGTTTCCTCAGCCATTCTACTAGAAGGGCTTTACTCCCCCCGCCATGTTGACTCCTAAAATTAGCAACTGTTGGAGGGAGAGGATCCCTTTTTCTCTGTTGCATTTCACCCACCTGCCCCTGAACCCAAGGCAAGGGCATTTCCTGCTACTCTACACCGGCTTCTTATAAGAACCTGAGAGCAGTTCTGCTCAACCAGGCCACAGGTACATTGGGTCCAGAATCCTGCTCCCAGAGTGGCCAGCCAGGACCTGGGTCCAACAGGCTTCTCCCCATGTGAACCCCAGCATATTGCCTCTGAGAGTGGAGGCAGGTCTCCACTAGCAACTGTTGTGGAATGAAGGATCTAGTACACCAAGCCTATGAAACTACTTCTCCACCAAGCTGACTTCAGAATATGATGGCCCCCCAAGGGCTTTATAAACCTCATTTTTTTACTGCCTGCCTAGGACTGCATTTTTTTTGGGGGGGGGGTTCTATTGGCTCATGGAAGGCTTCAATGAGGGGCCTGCTTTAGCCATGCCTCAAACCAACTGCACTACCCACAACTAGGAATGTGTGCATGTAGTTTATGTGTGTATGTGTGTTTAAATTAGCTTGAAGAGGGACACATTTAATATTTTTCAAAGTTATTTTTTATATTATTTATATTGTGGGGTGGTTGGGCTTAAAGGAAGCTTAGGAACATGAAAAGCATTTTAGGGGTGTGATACGTCAGCTTATTTATTCTCTTTTTTGCAACTGTGCTACTTCACTAGTTTACAATTCCATAAATGCCCATTGTCGAGTCGGAAGGGTCACCTGGTCCAGCCCCCTGCAATGTAGACATGGAGCACTGTAACATGTTCAAAGGGCTTCAACACACAGGCTGGGAGGGCCTGAAGACACCCAGGCTCACAAGCTCAGCTCTTTGGGGGAATCTCAACTCTCACTGATATGAAATAACACAGAAAATTTGAGATCATGGTTGTAGGAGGAAAAGTGCCGTCTGCAAACGTAACTGTTCGATTCATTTCAGGGTTTCCAAATGCTCCTGAGATAGAGGAAGCAACAGATGGAGCAGACTTCTGGAGACACATGCAGAATAAGCAGCACAAGCCAACACTGCTCTAAACAAATAATGAGTGGACTAGAGGGCTGAAGTGGCCTTTAATCGCCCAGAGAATATTCATCCGTTTGTTTTGAGGGCTGTGTTCTGCTTCTCGTTTTCTAGCTAAGCCGGTGTCCGCTAGAAAACTTCCTAAGAAGTTCTAGCCACTGGAAAAAAGAGCCCAGGTATAATGTCCATCCCGAATTTAGAGTGGGGGTATTTTTTGCACAGGTACGGAAGGCTTGAAAGGATAACACAGCTCCCTGAGAAGTTTGGTTCCATGCATCAGTTCTGCTCCCACTCATTCCCAGCAAGGGTGCAAAGTGTCTGCAAACACTAATCAAAGACACCCTTCTGTTCCAGTGTGTTGCTGGACCCCATGAAGTTTAGGTAGGAGACCCAGAAAGTCTGTTTCTATTTCATTTAGTTATTTGTACTCCACTTGCCAAGGGGGAAAAAGCTGGCTGAAAGGGAAGTTCAAAAGGACACAGACAGGCACCACACAATGCCCACCTTAGAAAAGAGTATTTAATTGCCTGGAACATTTCAGCCTTGGTTAAATGAAAACACAAGGATTTAAAGCAGTGGTGGAGAGCCTGTAGCCACGCCAAATGATGATGGACTTTAGCTCCCATCAGCCCCAGCCACTAACGATCAGGGATGATGGAAGTGGCAGACCAACACCATGTGGAGAGGCACAGGCTCCCCTGCCCAAATTTAAGAAGGAAACCAAGCCAAGCCAAAGGATCTCTGGGACAGGTGAAATGAAGGCGCACAACAAGGTGACAAGAGCTTGCTTTCTTGGACTGAGCAAGTACCACCCAAGCTTCTGTAGCTCAGGTCTGCCCACGTTTGGATATGGCCTCCCAAAGTCCTTCCCCCTCCTCGTATTCATTAGACTCACACACCTAGGCATGCAAAGCTCAGTTCCGGCCTTCTGAGGTTTTGCCCGCATACCAGAGCTCAACTTGCCCCAGTAGGCTGTGTGCAGAAGTCTCTTACCATGCAGAGCAGGATCCGTCTCTGGCTCCTGGGAAAGCCAGGCTGCTCTGGCTGTTACAGGAAGGAGAGAGAGCGCTTCCTGCTCAGTAGCCACATGACGGGCAAGAAGCACCTTAAAGCAGAGTCAAGCTCCCCCAGGGAATTCCAGGCTACTTACGTTGTTCTTTTGCCTCTGTTGCTCCACCGCATGTTTCAAGGAGCCCAGCTCCTTCTGGAGGCTGGTGACCTCCCCCTCTTTCCCTGTGATGCTGAATCCATACGAAACAGAAAGCGTCAGAAACACACATTTCATTGAACCCTGAGAATCCCCCCTCCACGCAAGAACATGGCTCCGTGACTCTGCTGGACTTCCCACCCCATTTGTCCCCTTCCATGGAAAATATGCCCAGAAAAATGTCAAGGTTCTCCCTTGGGCCATGAAGGCTAGAAACTTGCAGAGTTTAGAAACGTGAGAGCCTAGGACTCAACTGCACATTACACTTCACAGTGTTTAATGGCAGCCTGGCAGCATATTTAGGAAGAGAAAAAGGCACTTTCTGATGGGAGAGAAAACAGGAGCGGGGAGGCAATTTAAGCGGGGAAGACCAGCTGGGGAAGAGAACTAGGAACGCAGTATTATCCATTCCATCCAAAGGAAACATATTTGCCTTCACCCGTGAAAAGGGAATATTACAGCTTAATTGGGGTAACAGTATTATTACAGATTGATTTACATTGCTGCTTACTTGCTAAACTGGCTTCTAATTGACTACCAATACTTACAGCTGTAGAAGCTGTTCATTCTTGATGGCCAGAGATTCCTGAAAGAGATCAGGACACCTTATTTAAACAAAAGCAGGTAGGTGCCTGGCAGATGACTGGCTTTTATCAAGATTAATTATGCAGCAATATGTTGCTTTCGGCTGCAGCATCCAAAAGTTGGGTGGCCACACTGCAACCTGGTTTGTATACAACACGGTAACAAATATAGAAGTGGAAGGAAAGAATATAAGTAACCCAGCTGAAATTAGGAACTGTTTTCAGAACTACTTTAGACAACTTTACACACAAGGGCCACAAAAAGAAACAGATATACAACAATTCCTCGAGAAAAATGGGCTGAAAAAGATTTCGCAGGAAAGCAAGACAATTTTGAACCAGGAGATATCAGCACAGGAAATAGAAGATGCCATTCAAAACATGGCGTTGGGCAAATCACCTGGACCGGATGGACTGACTTCCAAATATTACAAAGTCTTGAAGGAAGGGCTTATACAACCTTTGAAGGAAGTCTGCAACGAGATCATGGAGGGGAGGAAGGCACCCGATACGTGGAGAGAGGCCTATATTACACTTATACCAAAGACAGAGATTGAAAAGACCCAACTTAAGAACTACCGACCCATCTCGTTACTAAATGTGGATTACAAAATCTTTGCTGATGTTTTAGCAAAGAGACTGAAAAGAGTTTTGATGGAGGAGATTCATGGGGACCAAGCGGGCTTTCTCCCGAAAAGGCATTTGTCGGACAATGTAAGGAATATAATTGACATTTTGGAGAAGTTGGAAGTGAACATAAATACTAAGGCTGTTTTGATATTTGTGGACGCCGAGAAATCCTTTGACAACATTTCTTGGAGCTTTATGTTGAAGAACCTCCGGGGGATGGGGGTAGGCCAAGGGTTTGAGAATGGTATAGGTGCAATTTATTCTGAACAAAAAGCAAAATTAATTGTAAATAATGTGGTTACAGAAGAGTTCAAGATTGAAAAAGGGACACGACAGGGGTGCCCTATCTCCCCATTACTTTTTATATCGGTCCTGGAGGTTTTGCTTAATATGATTAGGAGGGACCAGTTGGTTAAAGGGATTCAGGTCGGAGCTAAACAATACAAACTGAGAGCATTTGCAGATGACCTAGTACTTACATTGCAAGAGCCAGAAGCTAGTACGAAAAGAGTATTGGAAATAATCCAAGAGTTTGGTCAATTGGCAGGATTCAAATTGAATAAATCAAAAACAAAGGTATTGGAGAAAAATCTAACACAGGTTGAAAAAGAAAGGTTTCAGAATGAGACAGGGTTGACTGTGGTTAAAAAAGTGAAATACTTGGGTATAAACATGACAGCTAAGAATGTGAATTTATTTAAAGATAATTATGAAAAAACTTGGACAGAAGTGAAAAAAGACTTGGAGATTTGGTCAAATTTAAAGCTTTCCTTGTTAGGTCGAATTGCAGTCATAAAGATGAATGTATTGCCAAGAATGTTGTTTTTGTTTCAAGCATTGCAAATAATGGACAAAATGGACTGTTTCAAGAAGTGGCAAAAAGACATATCTAAATTTGTCTGGCAGGGCAAAAAGCCCAGAATTAAATTTAAGATATTAACGGATACAAAGGAAAGAGGGGGGTTTGCCCTGCCAGACTTCAAACTGTACTATGAAGCGGCAGCTTTCTGCTGGCTGAAAGAATGGCTGCTTCTTGAAAACACAGACATTTTGGATTTGGAAGGTTTTAACAATATTTTTGGGTGGCATGCATATTTGTGGTATGACAAGGTTAAAGCACATAAAAGTTTTAAAAACCATATTGTCAGAAAAGCACTATTAAATGTCTGGGTCAGATATAAAGACTTGCTGGAAAATAAAATTCCAAGGTGGCTATCGCCAATGGAAGCAAAGGCTGTTAAAAAGTCTAATATGGAGTCAAAGTGGCCAAGATACTGGGAAATCTTGGAAAAGGAAGGGGACAAATTGAGATTGCAGAGTTTTGAAAAATTAAAAGGGAAGGTGAGAGATTGGTTGCACTATCATCAAATAAACGAAGTGTTTAAATTGGACAGTAAAATTGGCTTCCAGGTGGAAAAATCAAAATTAGAGACTGAATTGTTAGAATCCAGTACTAAGAACTTGTCAAAAATGTACAATTTGCTGCTGAAATGGAACACACAAGATGAAATGGTTAAATCAACTATGATTAAATGGGCGCAGGACATTGGTCATAATATTTTGTTTGCTGACTGGGAAAAGTTGTGGACCACCGGGATGAAATTTACGGCATGCAATGCCTTAAGAGAAAATATTATGAAAATGATCTATAGGTGGTACATAACCCCAGTCAAGCTTGCAAAGATTTACCATTTGCCTGATAATAAATGTTGGAAATGTAAAGAAAAGGAAGGTACATTCTTTCACCTTTGGTGGACGTGCCCGAAGATTAAGGCATTCTGGGAAATGATCTATAATGAACTTAAAAAGGTATTTAAATATACTTTCACCAAGAAACCAGAGGCCTTTCTCTTGGGTATTGTCGGCCAAGGGGTGTTAAAGACAGATATAACTTTTTTCATGTATGCTACAACAGCAGCTAGAATACTTATTGCGAAGTACTGGAAGACGCAAGATTTACCCACACTGGAAGAATGGCAGATGAAGGTGATAGACTACATGGGCTTGGCAGAAATGACGAGCAGAATCCGAAACCAGGGAAGAGAAGCAGCGCAAGAAGATTGGAAAAAGTTTAAGGACTATTTAAAGAAATATTACAAAATTAATGAGAGTTAGAATGATGTTGGATTGGAAAGGAAATGGTTACTATTAGTAATGGTTAAGACAAGGAGAATAAGGAAGATTAGCTTGAATTTTTATTAAAATAAGGGAAGATTTGCTGAGTAAATGATAAGAACTTGGAATACAGAGAAGGGAGGCATGAGGAAGTCGGGGAAGAAAGGTGTAAGAAACTAAGATATGAAATGGTACATGTTTTTTGTTTTGATTGTGTTTTTTGTTTTTGTTTTTTTGTTGTTTGTTTATGTATTTGTTATATGTTTGTGTTGTTATAAAAATCTGTAATAAAAAATTATTAAAAAAAAAAAAACATAGTCAATAGGCAAGGGATATGCACAAGTTGGCTGCAGTGGCAGGTCACAGGTGGGGCCTGCAGAAGGATCAATGCTTTGGCTGCCTCTCCCTCCCCGAGAATCCACCAAGAAATCATGCAGGAAAATGTGCCCTCCCTCCCTCAACAGAACACAGGAAACAGTTACTGCGAGTGATTTAGATCTTACTTCCCCATAGATTTTGCCTCCTGAACGTTTTCAACCAAAATTATTTAAAATTCTGGCATGTACAAATACAATATAGCATCCCATCTCTCTCTATGCGCACTGCAAATCAGCAATTGGGAGACATACCTGTTCACCATTTTCCTGCTTTATTTCCTGAATCTGTGCTCTTAGTAACCGATTCTCCTCCTGTACAACCTGCAAGAGAGGACGATGTGTTAGACATGGCTGCCCATTCATCTCTCTTGTCCCTCTTCTCCTCCTTCTAAGGCCCCTATGCTGTCACCTGCAATTCTTTTCTTTGGTGAGAGACTTCTTTCCCCCTCTCATCTAGTAAGATCTCCATCTTTTGCATTTCTTCTTGCTTCGTTTTCAGTCTGCGGACACAATTTAAAAGTTATTCACATTCCTTTCTTGGATACGATCAGATCTGCAGTTTATTTACTCCATTTATTGAGGTTGCTTTTGTTATGTGCATCCTAACTCTCATTACCGAAATGAGTCAAAAGTGGTTCAGAGAGCAGGTAACATGCTGGCTTAATGTAAGTTAAGGAAGGATCACAGTATTTACAGAACCTCCCAGATTTCTCCGCGTAAGTGCTCAGATGATAATTCTTGCCAGTCTGTGTTGTGGCAGACATGTGAACTGGCAAGCAGATACTGAATTATTTCACACACTGCCCAAGATAGAATAGTTTTATTCTACATGACCCGGGAGCAAAGTTTGGGCTGAGTTGTATGGAAACTGTTTTGCATGGACTTTTCCCCCCCAAGTAACTAATGACTGCTGCTCTTGCTCATCTGCCTGGCAACAAATGATGTGCCCAACTTTCACTGCACATTTGAAGGAGATCAGAGAGAAGCAGCTCTTTGGGAGGTGCAGAATGCTACTCTAGTCAATGCCAAATGCAGGCATACCTCATGTTACGTTTGCTTCCTGATACATTTTTTTCAGGTTGCGTACCACAGCAACCCGGAAGTACTGCAAAGGGTTACTTCTGGGTTTCGCCGCTCGCGCATGCGTGCAAAATGACGTCATGCACTTGCGCAGACGTGGTGAATCACAACCTGTGCGTGCGCAGACGCGCCACTGCGGGTTGCATTCTGCTCATGTTGCGAACAGGCCTCCATTCGCAACCAGAGGTACCACTGTACTAATTGAAATGTGGTCATGAGTGCGCTCTCTCTCTCTCTCTCTCTCTCTCTCTCTCACACACACACACACACACACACACATCAGGAGTATAGCCATCACACACAACTGGATGAAAGAGCAAAGTAACTGTGGTAGATGCTCCACTCGGTTTACTTACAGAGCCTCAAGGTCCTTGATCGACGAAGAAGCAGAAACCTAACAGGGAAGAAAGGATTTGCTTTCATTGTGGCAGTTCAGCTAACAATGTCATGACCCCTGCCTGGTTATGACTGCTTAGACAGGGCAAGGATAGGAATGCAAGAAGCTGCCTTATACTGAGTCAGACCCTTGATTCATGCAGCTCGGTATCGTGAACACTGACTGCAAGAGGCTCTCCGGGGTTCCAGGCAGTGTCTCCTGTTCCCACCTGAAGATATTGGGGAGTAAAGATATTGGGACCTTTTCAACGCAGCACAGGTACTCTTTCACTAAGGTGTTGCCTTTCCTGGCAAAAGGTTTAAGGTAAGGCACCCCTGCCCATACGGGCCAGTCGTGTCCGACTCTAGGGTTGTGCGCCCATCTCACTTAAGAGGCCGGGAGCCAGCGCTGTCCGGAGACACTTCCGGGTCACGTGGCCAGCGTGACGAAGCTGCTCTGGCGAGCCAGCACCAGCGCAGCACACGGAAACGCCGTTTACCTTCCTGCTATTTATCTACTTGCACTTAGGGGTGCTTTCGAACTGCTAGGTGGGCAGGAGCTGGGACCGAAAGACGGGAGCTCACCCCACCGCGGGGATTCGAACCGCCGACCATGCAATCGGCAAGTCCTAGGCACTGAGGTTTTACCCACAGAGCCACCCGCGTCCCTCGGCAAAAGCTTTAGGATGCATTAAACAAACTCTGAAAGGAGGGACAGAAAGCACAGCAAGTAGCCCCCACCTGCTGAGAGTTCAGCTGCTCCAGTTCCTTGACTTTGTTGTTCAAGTGCTGCAGTGTATCCTGTTGTCCCTATGGGCATTTTTAAAAAGGGAGAAAGAACAGCAGATCAGACATGCAAGCTCTGCACTCTTGTAGGCTCCAAGAGAGCTTTCAGCACTTCACAAGACTTTACCTGAAGCCACTCTCCTTTCTTGGCAATCTCACTCTCCTTTTCTCTCAACGACACCTCCATACTTGTCACCTGCTCCTCTTTCCTCTTCAATCTGCAAGAGGAAGCATAAGAGAAGTCAAGTCTCATTTTAAAAAAAATGCAGATTTAACACTGACAAACAATAGTCAAAAGATGTGATTATAAAAATAAAAATAATAATTTATTACTTATACCCTGCCCATCTGGCTGGGTCTCCCCAGCCATCCTGGGCAGCTTCCAACAAAGTATTAAAATACAGTGGTCTGTTAAACATTAAAAGCTTCCCTAAACAGGGCTGCCTTCAGATGTCTTCTAAAAGTCTGGTAGTTGTTCTTCTCTTTGACATCTGGTGGGAGGGCGTTCCACAGGGCGGGTGCCACTACCAAGAAGGCCCTCGGCCTGGTTCCCTGTAACTTGGCTTCTCACAGTGAGGGAACCGCCAAAAGGCCCTCGGCTCTGGACCTCAGTGTCCGGGCAGAACGATGGGGGTGGAGACGCTCCTTCAGGTATACTGGACCGAGGCCGATTAGAAGCTTTTGGTGTGCCGCCACTGTGTCACTGCGGTGTTGCCTTGAAACTGGCCAGCATTTATAAACTGTGTCAACGTCTTTTGTTCTGTGTGCCCATAAGAACACAAGAAGAGGCTGCTGGATCAGGCCAGTGGCCCAGCTAGACCAGCACCCTGTTCTTGGACTGGCCACCGAGATGCCTGCAGGAAGCCTGCAAGAACATTTCCCCCTTCTGCAGTTTGTAGCAACTGACACCCAGATGCATTACTGCCTCCGACTGTGGAGGCACAGCATAGACATAAATCAGGCCCACAGCATGCAGGAGTTCAATAGGTAGAAGCAGAAGTACGACAACAACAAAATTATGTGCCAAAACAGAACTCTTGTGGTTTTAAAGGCCTTGTTGTCTGGCTGGCACTCTCCACTTTCTCCTTTAGGAAAGGGCCAAAATATTCCTGTCCCTGGAAAGCATTTTGAGAGGTAAGCATTTCCTAAGTTCTAACACTAGAACTTGCAGACATCCGGCAAAATTGAACGTTGGACAATTACGGGCAGATAAAACCAAGCGCTTCTTCACACAGCACTAAGTTGGAACTATGGAACTTGCTCCCACAGGAGTCAGTGAGGACCACCACCTTAAAGGTAAAGGTAAAGGGACCCCTTTACGAGGTCCAGTCGTGGCTGACTCTGGGGTTGCGGCGCTCATCTCGCTTTATTGGCCGAGGGAGCAGGCGTACAGCTTCTGGGTCATGTGGCCAGCATGACTAAGCCGCTTCTGGCGAACCAGAGCAGCGCATGGAAATGCCGTTTACCTTCCTGCCGGAGTGGTACCTATTTATCTACTAGCACTTTGACGTGCTTTTGAACTGCTAGGTTGGCAGGAGCAGGGACCGAGCAATGGGAGCTCTCCCCATCGCGGGGATTCGAACCGCTGACCTTCTGATCGGCAAGCCCAAGGCTCAGTGGTTTAACCCACAGCGCCACCCGCGTCCCGGACCACCACCTTAGATGACTTTAAAGAAGATGAGAGAAATTTATGGAGGAGGGGGCTATCGAGAGCTACCAGTCATGGTGGCTATGCTCTGCCTCGACAGCTGGAGGCAGAAATGCCCCTGAGCGCCAGATACCGGAAACGGCAGGAGGAGGAGAGGCGCCGGTGCTCGAATCCTGCTTTGGGGCATCTGCTCAGCCACTGTGAGAACAGGATGCCGGATTAAATGAGCCATTGCCCTGATCCGGCAGGCTCTTCTTATGACCTTATGCAGGGATACGGCTTATTTTATTTGTGCTGCTGGGCATTTTGATTTTATTGGTTTATGCTGAATTGAATTTAGGAGGTTATGCTATGGAATTTTTATGACTCTGTGGATTGTTAGCTAGAATTTCGTTTGTTTTTTAAAAAAAGTGGAAGGGGGTTGTATTATCCACCCCCCCCCAGTTTTTTACCACTGCTATTTTTTTGCAGCAGCTATCAATTTATTTTTATTTTAAACAGCCCTTTTTGAATGGATTGGGGGGGTGGAAATGGTATATCATGACAATTATCAAATTAACTTATTAGAAGAAAATGCTGGCAGACCAACTCAATAAATCTATGAGGCTCGTGGGTGCTGTTTGTTGCTGTTTGTGCTTTGGAACAATAAGTGCAAAGAAAATGTATAGCCATATGTTGTTTTCGGTTTATTGTGATGCCACTACCAGGGACGCGGGTGGCGCTGTGGGTTAAACCACAGAGCCTAGGACTTGCTGATCAGAAGGTCGGTGGTTCGAATCCCCGCGATGGGGTGAGCTCCCGTTGCTCGGTCCCTGCTCCTGCCCACCTAGCAGTTCGAAAGCACATCAAAGTGCAAGTAGATAAGTAGGTACCGCTCCGGCAGGAAGGTAAATGGCGTTTCTGTGTGCTGCTCTAGTTCGCCAGAAGCGGCTTAGTCATGTGGCCTCATGACCCGGAAGCTGTACGCCGGCTCCCTCGGCCAATAAAGCGAGATGAGCGCCGCAACCCCAGAGTCGGTCATGACTGGACCTAATGGTCAGGGGTCCCTTTACCTTTACTTACTAGCCCTTAAAGCTCATACTAATGCACAAAGCTGCAGGATCTTTCGCCAGCTCAGCAACCCAAGATCCTTTTAACTGGAATCGCCAAGGACTCAACAGGATGACTCTCTGCTTATGCAGCACCGACCGCAATCCACATTATCAGAAACCAACTGAAATAGTTAACGGTATTCTGAACCTCTTGATCCAACTCCCTAAGTTGGATGCAACATCTGCATGTACTGGTGCTCTTTGTTACAGAAAATGGCAATTTATCTAATGTTAAAATTATCTAAGTGCTTTCCCCTTGCTTTTAAAGTCTTAGCCTTAGATTAACATCGAAGTGCACAATCCAATTCAGAGATTTAAGGCAGGTTAAGGAGTTTTCAGATTCTAGAGCTGTTTGCTCATAAATCAAGATCAGTCACAAAAAGGCACCTGTAGAAAAAAACAACCATTATCATGTTAACAAGGACACCTGCAGTTTTATAAACCAGGAAAAACCACTTACAGATTCTGAAGATCTCTGACTTCTTGGGCGGCTGATATCTACAGAAAGAATACACAACACAGAGTTATTCTGAAAAGAAGCACTAAGTATACATAAACAGTAATGCCTCCCCTACACCCCTCAAAAGTATCAGATTTGAGGCTAACAAACCAATGGCCCATTTACCAAAAAAGAAGCAGCAAAAGAGAAGCAGCCCCTGAAGAACAAGAAATGGGAATTTCTAGAAGTAGCTGAAAGGCGTTAACTTCTATGATCCAATAATCTGCCTATATCTTTTCTTTCACATTTCAAATCATTTCCTATTAGGAAAAGCTCTTGTTTCTGTAAGCCATTTTGAAGGCACAAATAGTTTAAATGCATTAAATCAACACATCTTTAACTTGCTATTCCTATTCCCAAATGCCAGGAGATTAGCCACTGTCCTTCCAGTCTCACAGTCTGATCTGCAGGCCAGAGAGATAACGGCTTGTTTTAAGGCCATCCAGAGGCTAAGACCAGCTTGAAGGAATTAAGGTTGGAAAGTTAAAAGCATCACACTCTAACCCATCCCTTCCCAGTCTTGGATATTGCAGAAGCTGTAGGACTACAAGCCCCATCGTCCACAGCTAGTATGACCAGTGGTCAGAGATGAAGTGAGTTGTAGCTCAATAACACCTGGGGACCCAAGCTTGAGAAAGGCTCCTTTGAACACCAGCATTCATTGCCACCTCTGAAATCAAGGTTAAGTTTTATCTCGCTAACACAATTAAAAACTTTTAGTGAGATGACTATGTCAGACCCAGGTTTGGCTCAAAAGGGCTTTTATAGTAACAGAACAAAGTCCAGCTTGGGGATGTTGGACTACAACTCCCATCAACCCTAGCTAGCAGGCCCAGTGGTCAGGGATGATGGGAACTGTAGTCCACACACAGCTGGGGACCCAAGTTTGGGAAACCCAGGACTAGAGTATCAATTTCTCCCCCTTCTCTGGATTTTAATCCCAAGATGAAGAGCTAGAATGGCCAAGGGAGAAGATGCAGTATGTCAGCATTTCCCACAAAGCAATCTTAAGACCGCAAGTGCAACACTTGTGTTGGCCGCCCCATAAATGCCACCATGTGGCTTCTAGGCCCTTAGCTGCATCTGTTCAAATGCTGCAGAGATCAACAGCTCACACTGCCTAAGACGGAAGAGTATGTAATTGCGAAGACACCTCCTGGGATGACAAGGAATCCAGGCAGTTCAGGAGGAGGAGCAAGGGCGTTTTAATGCTACAAGCTCAGCAAGATGCCAGAGGCCCCTGGCTCATGCACCTGCCCCATTGAACTCTCCCGTGCTTTATGCCCTCATGTGCCACCACCCAAACTAATGTGCCGCCTGTCATTTATTTTATTTTTTAAATTATTACATTTCTTTACCCCTAAATATATATAATGCCTCATATGGCATGCCTCCTGTGTCCCTAAACCTGCGTGCTCATGAACACTTTCCAGGAGTAGACCTTACAGCACACAGTGAGGCAGGAAAAAAAAAATCAAGCTTCATGGGTGCCTCCCCCAAGGAAAATGGGGCATTTTCTGGAAGCTAAGCTCCACCCCCCAGGCCCCGCTTTCAGAGAAGCCAAGCTCACCTCACGGGAGCCCTCTTCCATAACAAATTAAGAGAGCAACATTTAATGGCAAGACAAAATATGCTCCATGTAGCCCAATACATTCCCCCTCCAAATAGATAATAAAGTTGAGCTCCAGACAAAATGCATAGCAGCACACAGCTGTCTGCTAACCTCCTGTGCCAGGCACTCAGATTATTTAGGTAGACAAGCGATTCCTGCATTGCAGGGGGTTGGACTAAATGACCCCTGGTATCCCTTCCAATGCTATGATTCTAAGAGGGTGCTATACTCTTGGACACGTAACTCCAGTGGTTTCGAACCACCCTGAGATCTATGGGTACAGGGCAGTGTACAAATTTAATACAGCCGTACTTTGGTTGTCAAACGGAATCCATTCCGGAAGTCCGTTTGACTTCCAAAAACGTTCCGACAACCAAGGCGTGGCTTCCGATTGGCTGCAGGAACTTCCTACAGCCAATCGGAAGCCACAGAAGCCGCATCGGATGTTCGGGTTCCAAAGAACGTTTGCAAACCGGAACACTCACTTCCGGGTTTGCGGCGTTCGGGTGCCAAAATGTTTGAGTCGCAAGGTGTTCGGGATCCAAGGTACGACTGGACATAATAATAAAAATAAATTTTTGAAAGCTTCTTCCTGCTGAAACTCCTTCCACATAGGTGTGTATCCCTGCCACGGGGCTCTCTGCACATGGCAGGGAATTCCAGGCAATGTCCCAGGGTGCTTTGCTCAGCTCCTGACAGGTGCCAAGACGACTTTGTAAAAGCTCAGTGTAAGGGTAAGAATACAGCAACTGCTTGGCTATAGATTGCAGGGCTGTGCATGAAGGGAAGAGGGTGCTGTAGCCCATATGCTTCACAGGTTGCGGGTGGGGACAGATTTGAACTCTGGTCTCTCCAGATAAATAATTAGGTAACAGGTGGAGATCCCAGAAAGTGAGTGGACAATACTGAGGTAGATGACTTGTATGCTCTGAAGTCACTCCCAGGAACTTAAAGAGGGCTGAGTCCCCAAGGGTGTGCGTAAGACTGCAGACCTAACTCTAAGCATAGCAAACTCCTGGGACTGTTTCGGACGCAATGTGAAATCAGTTTCCCACTGCAGGAAGACCCTCAGGCTTGTGCGTTCCCCCCTTCCTCCTCTGGCATGCAACCAGGCAGAGGAGGCTGCTTAAACGTGGGTGCAGAGGCTTTCAAACCGCACCGTGAAACAAATCACCCGCAGTTTTATTATGTGCTCGTAAATTTTGATTTCCTTTTAACAAGTCGCCTGACGGATTGGTTGAGAATGCCTCTTTTGCCGAGCGATAGGCTTTTAATCGTTAATCTGAATGTTTAATTGATTAGACATATATCTCACGGTTCAATCAGCGGCAGCTGGCGCCCACCAGGGACTAACGGGGCACAAGGCAGGGGGCACAAAAAGTAAGGGCAGCCAACAGCCAATGGCAGGCAGAGTAAGCAAATTCTGGTCTTGTCCCCATTCTTCCTGATGCTCAGTTCTACAAGGGCGACACTAAGGCTAACATGAGCCAATGCCACCTCCTGGACTGGATGTAAGTCGGAAGGCAGGCAGGCAGGCAGGGGCTGGCTGATGTTGGTGAAACAGCACCCCCTTCACCCAGTGGTCCAGCCTCCTCTGGGTTCAATGGCAATGAATTGCGCCAGGCCTCTCCCAGCAAGAGCCCCCCCCCAACAGATAGGAAAGGAGGAGCCATACTGCAGGAAGAGGAAGACTGCAAAGCCAAGGACTCCCTCCAGCTGCCAGCTCAATACCACTTTACCTGTGTGTCCTTTCCAAGCTGGGCCTTTCCTATTTCTTCTTTCAGAGCCTCTATTTCCTGTGCCAAACCCTTTTCAATGACAAAACAGACAAGGTTGTACAATGGAGACAACACATCCCACAAAAATGAGAAAAAGAAGGGTGCGAAAAATTCGGCCACAAACAAGGCAATGCAATGACAAACACACAAACACACAAGAAAGGCAGCGCACGACAGATCCAGCACCTACCTGGACAGTTTTTTCCTTGGTGGCAACTTTAAGGACCTCAGCCTGAAGCAGTTCTTCCACAGACTTGATTTTCCCATCCTTCTCACTAATTCTTTAGCAGAGAGAGATAGAAAAGAGTATAGAGGTTAAGCAACTCAGTGGTACAGCATGGGAAGGGGAGGCATTTGCGCAAGATGAGAAAGAAACGCTTCAGGAAGTTGCTGAGGAATATAATGCAATACTGCCCAAATGAATCAGAGCAAGCATCAAGAAGTTGGTATTTTTAGGTATAAACTAAACTGATCACAACTGAAAGAGTAGGGTGGCATCTGCTGGTAGAGAAGCTTCTGCTTAAAGAAAAGCAATTTCTTCAAGTAATCTTCTTCAAAGAATACAGCACTGCTACTATTACTGCAGGACATCCTTTCTGGTTTTAAAACAAGGTTGGGTTTTCACCCAATGCCAGTGCAGCTATTGGCACCCGACTTGAAAACTCCCTGGGACTTTAAAAAGGAAACCCCAAAAGTTATAAATCTCCTGCAAGCAATCCAACTTTATTCTGTGTGCACAGGTGTGACCCAAGCAAGCATACAGGGGGGAAATTTTGTTTCAACACACAAGTAGATGATCTTTTTGTTTTATTTAGGTTGGGGAGGGGGGCTGAGCTGGCCCAGAATTAGCTGGATCCCAAGTTGGCGCCATTAGGGTCACATGACAGCATTGGATCTGCTCTGGTTCTGACTACTGTACTAGCTCCAGAATGGTGAAGTAATCTACCTGTCTTCTTCCCTTCCACCCCCGTTGTCAAGCTTGGCGGGACTATAGATGCAGTGATGGCCCCGCTGCTCTGTTAAGCCCTGCTGGGCAGCAGCCTGAATTTAGGCTGCACCCTGAAGCCTTTCATTTCACAATCACAGTTTCTTCTGAAGAGTCAAATGCAGCAACTTCGAACATCCCACTGCACAGATTACATTCTAAAGTCTGGGTGCTTTTGTAGTAAAAGCCTGCCCGTACAGGCTTCGTGGATAACAGAAACGTAAGGGTAAAGAGGGCTTTCAAACTGAAGAAAAGGAAATGTGCTTCTACTTACACTCTTTGTAATTCTTCCACCAACGTTGCAAAGGAAACCTTGGGGAACAAAAGCAAGGAGGACGGATGTTTAGAGAGAAAGTCAGAATACTGAAGCTAGCAGATGGTACCAGCTCTCACCAACTTTGCTGATGGAATTCGTTTTGGAAAGCTAATCGGTCCTATTTTTTTTAATCGGACTAAACTGTAGCATTTTGCAGCACCTGTAATTAGTTCTTTGCAAAATTTAAGAGTGAGCTTGAGGAATACAGGTGTCCTCCCCAAACAGAGGTAGGGCAGCTTTAGGAAGGATACTTTGCAAGCTCCTGTTCTAATGGAATCTCACTGAGACCCTCAATTTCCCTCCTTCTGCAAAGCTAGAAACTAATGTACCTTGAGAGGGCACTTGGAAAGTGTGGAACTTTGCTGCACGGCCAAAGGTTTTACCTTTGCATCGCTCGACCGACAAGTTCTGCTTACACTCTGAAGACAGTCAACAACCCAGCTCAAGGTTGAATGCTGTTGACATTTCCATTCCATCTTAAGGAACAGGTGCGAGATTGTTGCATGTCACATGTCTGTTTACATTCCAGCACAGTATGCTGGGAACTTCCGTTTCTGTACAGCTTTTGCTGTTCTCTCCGAGACGACATGCTAAAGAGACGACATGTTTCTTTGTTCTGATTTATGTTTAATAAATCTGTAGCTGTAGCATGACTGCATGAACCTCACACCTACTTCTGTGTGTGCAGTACTCTCTGCTAATTGCATGCCTTGGCTTCTAAAGTCCGGGTCGCTGATTTACGTTGGAGCATGGGCCGATGGAAGGAGACGTCCGAGCTGGGCTTGCCAGCTGGCCTCTCGGCCCCTCTGCATGTCGAATGCATGCATGGCCAAAGGTTTTACCTTTGCATGGCTTGACCAACAAGTTCTGCTTACACTCTGAAGACAGTCAACAACCCAGCTCAAGGTTGAATGCAACCTTTCCACAAGCCCAACTGGGTAAATGACTTGAAGGCCTGCCTATTTTCCTGCATGTGACTTGGCTCACTTGCTTGACTGCTCCAAAGATGTTGACAAGTTTTCAACATTAAAACCCTTCTCCCTTTGTCAACACGGGCAAACCCTGCAAGTAGAACTGCAGTGAAACCATCAAGAGTTGATGGCTGCTCCAGGGCCAGCAGTGCTGGGGTAGGACTTGCAGAAAGTCACAGCAACTACTTTCAAGTTTAGAAAAACCTTCATCTTGCTTTGAATGGGCTTCAAAGGATCGAGGGCTGAACTCAGAACAGATGGCATCATCTCTCGCTAGCTTTGCTGATGGAAAGGGTACCCACAGATCAGAATGTTGGTTGTAAAGGGAATTGGGGTTGCTTGTGCGTAAAGGGTGCTGCAGCTCTAGGCAACGTTGCCTGGCTAAACCTTTCCCTGGCTGGACAGCCCTTTCTCCATGGCTGTGTCAGTCGCTGGCAGTATCCGTCAGTGGGCGTTTTTTGAACTTCTTCCAACATAGAAGCTCCTTGACCCCAAGTCTCCGCCTAGCCTCTCTGCGCGGAAGTCTCCTGCGCAGAGTGGGCGTGCCCAACGGAGGCCCTGGGCTCTCCCCGCTGGTCTCTGTGGAAGAGTCTTGGAGCCCTCTCTCCGCAGTCTCCCCTTGCTTCCTGGTGTCCCTCCTATTTCCTTCCTCAAAGGAAGTTCTCTCTCTCTCCCTGCTGGTCCCTTCTCCTGCATCGTTGGGGAGCCTTACCTCCACTCTAGGCTCCGATGGCAGTTCCCTGACATTGGTCAATTATATTTTTAGATCGGATTAAACAGCAGCAATATTTGCATCACGTGTCACACGAGGGCTAATGCAGACATAACTGCAACTGCTGTTTATGCATAAACAGCAGCTCACATGCAATCTTTCTAATCATGGAAGTAGGCCACGGAGATCTTCTGAGAGCATCTCTTTACACTATTCCTCTGCTCATGTGGAGTAAGACATTTATTTACAGGGGTTAGCAGTCTGCAGGAATGTCAGAAGTTAACTCTTCAAGGACCCAATTCTTTGAAATCCAACTGAACGAAAAGCGCAAGGCAAAAGCAGTGAGGCACATTGCAAAATGAAAGCGGCAATTTCAGGGATTGACTTAACAGCAACCAATTTGAAAACCTTTCTTAACAAAACAAAACCAAGGCAACGAACCTGCTCTGTTTGTACCCTCTGCAGATTTTCAACTTCACTTTTCAAGGATGCGTTCTCTGTTCTCAGTGCCTTTTAAGAGGAAAACATTTTCAACACGGTACTGTTAATTGCAACCACAAAAGGGAAGATGATACATTTGCCAAGAACAACATTCTCTTATCACTGCTGACTTATCTGACAACATTTTTAACGTGTGGAAGTCACGGTTTACATGGCTGGGTCCCTTTCCTGACATAATCTTTGTTTTGTACCCTAGCATCTTTCCTCAAGAATAAAACCTTTAAAGTGGTGGTTCTCACCCAGTGAAATATCTCAGAAAAAGTCTGTCCTGGTCCTCCTATCCACTGATACGTGCCCTTGGGTTTTAGCCTGCAAGGAGCTCAGCAACATTTCCCCAAACAGAATAAGCAGGTCAAAGGAAGAGCTTCACACCCAAGATCTAAGCATCACACGCTCCTTCAAGCTTACAAAGCTTGGCCAGCAGACAAGTACGAATGGGGCAGGTGGGAGAGTCCGAATGGATGGCTATTACCTTACGCTGAAGGCTTTCACTTTTCTCAAGTGTAGAAAGAAGAAAGCCAAAGGAAAAAAGCTTGCCCTGTAAGATTCAAGTCCATAACTACATTCTTAAAGGGATTGCAACTGGAAAAAGCTTGTGTTGCTTCTCAGACAGGGAATACAGTCGTACCTTGGATCCCAAACGCCTTGGTGCTCAGACGTTTTGGCTCCTGAACGCTGCAAACCTGGAAGTGAGTGTTCCAGTTTGTCAACGTTCTTTGGAACCTGAACGTCCAACAGGCCTTCTGATTGGCTGCAGGAGCTTCCAGCAGCCAATTAGGAGCTGCGCTTTGGTTTCCAAAAGTTTTGGAAGTCAAACCAACTTCCGGAACGGATTCCGTTCAACTTCCAAGGTACGACTGTATCTGGAATTTGTTGCAGCTGGGGTACTCCATCATGGTCCCCTCCCTTTATAGACTACAAAACATGGGTATGCCACTGTCACAGTCAGTAAGATCTTCAGTTGCTGACTTCACCTCCTGCCACTAACTGCTGTATAAGATACAGTGGTACCTCGGGTTAAGTACTTAATTTGTTCTGGAAGTCCGTTCTTAACCTAAAACTGTTCTTAACCTGAAGCACCACTTTAGCTAATGGGGCCTCCTGCTGCCACCGCGCCACCGGAGCACGATTTCTGTTCTCAATCCTGAAGCAAAGTTCTTAACCCGAGGTACTATTTCTGGGTTAGCAGAGTCTGTAACCTGAAGCGTATGTAACCTGAAGCATATGTAACTCGAGGTACCACTGTATTTAATGGGGCATGTAACTACCCTGTGGTGGAGCGAGACACACTGTATTAGCACCCAATGCCACACTGTTCTTGCACTGGGCACACCTGACTCTTAAGAAGAGAGTTTACCTTCAGCTCGTCTTCTTTATTTGCCATCTCTATGAGTCCAGCTTCAAGGAGTTCCTCAACTGTCTTTATTTTGTCATCCTTGTCTGTCATGCTGAGGAGGAGTTGAAAAGAATGTTATGAACTTCAACTCAAAACCAACTGGTGCTACCAGGACGACAAATCTATGTTCATCTGTTTGGGCTTATTTCCTGCTGAAGCCAGTGGGCATTGGTGGCGAGCAAGCAAGAACATACGAAGCAGCCTTAAAATGAGAGCCAGACCGCTAGTTCGGTTAGGCCAGGACTGTCTCATTTAGCAGACAATGCTTCTCAGGGTGTCTTCAGCAGAGCAGTTGTTCCCAGTCCAGGTACTGAAAATCTTTTAACTGGAAATGTTAGGGATGGAACCTGGGACCCTCCCCATGTCAAGCATGCACCTTAGCAGAGAGGTATGGGGTCTTCCCCCTGTTAGAATTCCTGCTCCGTGATTGCAGTCATAGGATTGTTGTCTATCACATGACGGTATATGTTTTGACTCCACAGAATGGGAAATGACGGAGACAGGATGTTTGTGTTACTGTGTTCCGTGAAGTGGGACTGTTGTCCTTTGTTCTTTTTCTCTTTGCTGTCTGATGCTAGAGAGAGAGAGAGGGCGCCATGTTGCAGTGCTCCGTGTGTGTTTATATGTAAATAAAGTAGATTAGCCAAAATGCTGAGTTGTTGAGGTCTGTTACATGAACTGCACAGACTCTGCAGATCCCTAAGTGTGCCGGTGTCTGTTGGCATCAGTTGCTGTGATGTTTGGGCAGAATAAAGCTTTTGAAGCTCCCGAACGAAAGACCAGGAGCGAGGGAACATCCCGGCCGGGCATGTGTCTCTGCCAGGGTCCTACTTGAGTGTAAGCTGAGCTCCTGACACCCCCTGCTAGGCTGCAGGTACTTAGCACAAAACACCTACAGATTTACCGTATTTTTTGCTCTATAAGACTTACTTTTTGCCTCCTAAAAAGTAAGGGGAAATGTGTGTGCGTGTTACAGAGCAAATGCAGGCTGCGCAGCTATCCCAGAAGCCAGAACAGCAAGAGGGATCGCTGCTTTCGCTGTGCAGCGATCCCTCTTGCTGTTCTGGCTTCTGGGATTCAGAATTTTTTTTTTCTTGTCTTCCTTCTCCAAAAACTAGGTGCGTCTTATGCTCTGGTGCGTCTTATAGAGCAAAAAAATATGGCGCTGTTCTTAAAAAGATTAGCTGTTCTTTTTGCTTGGGGGGGGGAAAGAAGGCTAGTAAAATAAACAAGAGGCTACCTACTGCTCCAGCTCTTACCTTCTTTCCATTTGCTCCAACAAATCCTTATTCGTCTGAAAGCAGGAGAGAAAGAGAGAAAAGTCATGCTTAATGCTGGTTTGCAGCTCTAGTGAGTAAGACAGCTGCTCAGAATCCGGCTGTTTGCATTTGTGCTGATTATCTGAAGCGCCGATGCAGAAAAGCCGTCAAACGTTAGAAAGTCTGAAGCTGAAAATCCCCCTCCCCAGCAATGATAATAATCACGTTAAAAGGTGATTAGATTTCTTTCAAAGATGCTCCAAAACTGCCATGCGTTGCCTAGCAGTACAAATGGCCCAGATATCCTGACTTCTATTAAGCAGGAATTCTGGAACAGCCGCTTTTATCCAAGCCAAATAGAACATGTTCTCAGCTCTCACCGTTACTGTTAATATTTCACAGCAAAGTGGCCCATTATGCTAAAGATAACTTTAGAACGAGAGGACAGAAAAGGGCTTCCTGGAGCCAAGGAGATGCTTTCCTACTCCCTAACATACCTCACCCCAGTCTCTGTACCCTTAGATCAGGCATAGGCAAACTCAGCCCTCCAGATGTTTTGGGACTACAACTCCCATCATCCCTAGCTAACAGGACTAATGGTCAGGGATGATGGGAGTTGTAGTACCAAAGCATCTGGAGTGCCGAGTTTGCCTATGCCTGCCTTAGATACTAGCCACCAAAATCCTCTGAACGACTTTTCTCCTCACCTTGTAATTATTACACTATTTTGTCATTTTGACAGAATAAGCTTTGATTCATTCAATAAGCTAGTCTCCAGTTTAAAAAAAGTTTACTTGTAAGCAACATCACCTACTTTCCTTTGTTAAGACGTAAAAGCCCCCCTTTTCTGTAATAAATGTAAGGTTATTGCCTCCACATAAGAGCCACTTGCCAAAGAAAAATGAATTTTTAAAACATCCTTTACTACTTAAATAAATTTATTTTGTGTTTCAGCAATTCCGATTTGGTCCCTTGCACTCCAGGCTAAACCAATATAGTGTGAACGCAAGATGTTGCAACCGTTCAGCTCTTTCCCCCATTCCCAGAATCCTGCCCTTCCTTCAACCAGAACTCTGTATGCTCTGCACTAAGAAAAACTAGAAAATTAATTGAAATCTAGCCAATTAGCAGATCTTTGCATGATTTATTCTGCTTCTGCTGGACATATGAAGGGCTAAGGAGTTACACAATGCAGTGAATCTCCCTCACGGGCTACTTCTTAAGTGCTGGAGATCCTGCTCAGCAATCCGCCTTTTCGGTTCTCAAGATTTCACATTCTCAAGCAGTACCAGTTTCTGTTCCAGCAATTTCTGCACAATCCTAGGAAACACATATAAACCATCCCTTCTGTCTGTTACTTCTTCCAGTTGAGGTATTATCTTTATGCAACTGATGTTCTGCTACTCTTCCCATCCACAGGAGCTTCAATTAGAGGAATTATCTCAGCCCCTTGCAGTCCCAGCTTCCTAGAAATTTGTCCCTAGTGCCAAGTTTTTTGGTCAGATTCCATTTTTCCACATTATTCTTCAATTTTCTTGCAGAACTACTGAAGTATTCATCAGCTGGATGAGCTGGAGCTTTTAGCAATCTTGCCAAAAGAATGCTAGGTGTCCGTCTGCCATGTTTGGTGATCTGTAAGAGACTCTTTCCCCTCCCATTTTTCTGTTGACACAGGAGGTTCCAGATTTGATCCTCGCCATGTCCAGTTAAAACCATGGTTTTCCCAGTAGCGATGTATGGAAGTGAAAGCTGGACCATAAAGAAGGCTGATCGCCGAAGAATTGATGCTTTTGAATTATGGTGCTGGAGGAGACTCTTGAGAGTCCCATGGACTGCAAGAAGATCAAACCTATCCATTCTGAAGGAAATCAGCCCTGAGTGCTCACTGGAAGGACAGATCCTGAAGCTGAGGCTCCAAGACTTTGGCCACCTCATGAGAAGAGAAGACTCCCTGGAAAAGACCCTGATGTTGGGAAAGATGGAGGGCACAAGGAGAAGGGGACGACAGAGGACGAAATGGTGGGACAGTGTTCTCGAAGCTACCAGCATGAGTTTGACCAAACTGAGGGGGACAGTAGAAGACAGAAATGCCTGGCGTGCTCTGGTCCATGGGGGCACGAAGAGTCGGACACGACTAAACAACAACAAATGTCCAGTTAAACCAAGGGTAGGCAATGTGGTACCCTACGGATGTTGGAATGCAGCTCCCGTAATTCCTGAATAGGGATATGAGATGTAGCCGAAAACATCTGAAGGCACTTTGCTGGCTTCCCCTGGGTCAAAACACCTCAGAGAGGGGGGCTGAGAATGACCTCTGCCTGCAACTGACTTGCTGCACAGCAGCGCCTTATAACCCCAAAATTACATTCTCCCCCCCCCCGGCATAACATCCTCAGTGCAAGTTCTATTAGTTAAACCAGGGGTCGGCAACCTAAGGCCCATGGGCCACAAGCAGACCATGGGGGTTGTTTAACGAGCCCATGGACCCCCACGCCCGCTCAGTCAGCTCCCGTGTGCCACGCTAAACTGGCGCAGAGAAGAGAGAGGACCACCTTCCGCGACGCTGGCCGGCTTCCCATTGGCTGCAGGAAGCTCCTGCAGCCAATGGGAAGCTGAACACGCCTCCTCCGCACTGGAAATAGCATTTGCGCATGCGTGTGCGTGCGCACTCCGGCCCACAGTGGAGTCTGCGGGACCGTGAACCGGCCCAAGCCACAAAAATTTTGCTGACCCCTGAGTCAAACTATTGTAGCAAAAACAGTGGTACCTCGGGTTACATACGCTTCAGGTTACATACGCTTCAGGTTACAGACTCTGCTAACCCAGAAATATTGTTGTTGTTGTTTAGTCGTTTAGTCGTGTCCGACTCTTCGTGACCCCATGGACCAGAGCACGCCAGGCACCTCTGTCCTCCACTACCTCCCGCAGTTTGGTCAGACTCATGTTTGTGGCTTCGAGAACACTATCCAGCCATCTCATCCTCTGTCGCCCCCTTCTCCTTGTGCCCTCCATCTTTCCCAGCATCAGTGTCTTCTCCAGGGAGTCTTCTCTTCTCATGACGTGGCCAAAGTACTGGAGCCTCAGCTTCACGATCTGTCCTTCCAGTGAGCACTCAGGGCTGATTTCCTTAAGAATGGATGCGTTTGATCTTCTTGCAGTCCATGGGACTCTCAAGAGTCTTCTCCAGCACCATAATTCAAAAGCATCAATTCTTCGGCGATCAGCCTTCTTTATGGTCCAGCTCTCACTTCCATACATCACTACTGGGAAAACCATGGCTTTAACTATACGGACCTTTGTTGGCAAGGTGACGTCTCTACTTCTCAAGATGCTGTCTAGGCCTGTCATTGCCCTTCTCCCAAGAAGCAGGCGTCTTTTAATTTCGTGGCTGCTGTCACCATCTGCAGTGATCATGGAGCCCAAGAAAGTAAAATCTCTCACTGCCTCCATTTCTTCCCCTTCTATTTGCCAGGAGGTGATGGGACCAGTGGCCATGATCTTCGTTTTTTTGATGTTGAGCCTCAGACCATATTTTGCGCTCTCCTCTTTCACCCTCATTAAAAGGTTCTTTAATTCCTCCTCACTTTCTGCCATCAAGGTTGTGTCATCTGCATATCTGAGGTTGTTGATATTTCTTCCAGCAATCTTAATTCCAGCTTGGGATTCATCCAGCTCAGCCTTTCGCATGATGTATTCTGCGTATAAATTAAATAAGCAGGGAGACAAAATACAGCCTTGTCGTACGCCTTTCCCAATTTTGAACCAATCAGTTGTTCCATATCCAGTTCTAACTGTAGCTTCTTGTCCCACATAGAGATTTCTCAGGAGACAGATGAGGTGATCAGGCACTCCCATTTCTTTAAGAACTTGCCATAGTTTGCTGTGGTCGACACAGTCAAAGGCTTTTGCATAGTCAATGAAGCAGAAGTAGATGTCTTTCTGGAACTCTCTAGCTTTCTCCATAATCCAGCGCATGTTTGCAATTTGGTCTCTGGTTCCTCTGCCTCTTCTAAATCCAGCTTGCACTTCTGGGAGTTCTCGATCCACATACTGTTTGAGCCTTCCTTGTAGAATTTTAAGCATAACCTTGCTAGCGTGTGAAATGAGTGCAATTGTGCGGTAGTTGGAGCATTCTTTGGCACTGCCCTTCTTTGGGATTGGGATGTAGACTGATCTTCTCCAATCTTCTGGCCACTGCTGAGTTTTCCAAATTTGCTGGCATATTGAGTGTAGCACCTTAACAGCATCATCTTTTAACATTTTAAATAGTTCAGCTGGAATACCATCACTTCCACTGGCCTTGTTATTTGCAGTGCTTTCTAAGGCCCATTTGACTTCACTTTCCAGGATGTCTGGCTCAAGGTCAGCAACCACACTACCTGGGGTGTACGAGACATCCATATCTTTCTGGTATAATTCCTCTGTGTATTCTTGCCACCTCTTCTTGATGTCTTCTGCTTCTGTTAGGTCCTTACCACTTTTGTCCTTTATTATGGTAATCTTTGTACGAAATGTTCCTTTCATATCTCCAATTTTCTTGAACAGATCTCTGGTTCTTCCTATTCTGTTGTTTTCCTCTATTTGTTTGCATTGCTCGTTTAAGAAGGCCTTCTTGTCTCTCCTTGCTATTCTTTGGAAATCTGCATTCAATTTCCTGTATCTTTCACTATCTCCCTCGCATTTTGCTTGCCTTCTCTCCTCCGCTATTTGTAAGGCCTCGTTGGACAGCCACTTTGCTTTCTTGCATTTCCTTTTCATTGGGATGGTTACCTCAGGTTAAGAACTTTGCTTCAGGGTGAGAACAGAAATCGTGCTCCGGCGGCGCAGCAGCAGCGGGAGTCCCCATTAGCTAAAGTGGTGCTTCAGGTTAAGAACAGTTTCAGGTTAAGTACGGACCTCCGGAACAAATTAAGTACCGTATTTTTTGCTCTATTAGACTCACTTTTTCCCCTCCTAAAAAAAGGGTGTGTGCGTCTTATGGAGCGAATGCAGGCTGCGCAGCTATCCCAGAAGCCAGAACAGCAAGAGGGATTGCTGCTTTCACTGCGCAGCGATCCCTCTTGCTGTTCTGGCTTCTGAGATTCAGAATATTTTTTTTCTTGTTTTCCTCCTCCAAAAACTAGGTGCGTCCTGTGGTCTGGTGCGTCTTATGGAGCGAAAAATACGGTAGTTAATCTGAGGTACCACTGTAAATCAATGAGCTCTGTGGCAGATCAAGGAAGATCCATTGGAATTGACGGACATGGGTAACTTAGGTCCAGTAATTTGAATGGGTCTACTCTGAATAAGACTATGTTGGAGACATCTCCCAGTTACTTACAATGAGATATTGTACCATAGACGTTGGCAAGAGCCAACTTGGTTGGCTGCATCTGCAGGATCTGTGCACCCAAATGTGGCTGCTCCTTAGTGGCAAGAAATAAAGGGCAAAGACATCAAAGAAGCCGAAGGAGCTAAGCAAACTGTTGCTCCCAAAATGCTCCCTTTCAAGCTAGCCGATGGTGGCAGCAGCACTTCTAGTCCTTTGTAGATTCCCTTTTTCCAGGAGCTGCACCAAAACAACCATTTCTAGGTCACGTAGCCTGAGATCAGAGTGGCTTATGCTCTGCCATCTGGAGCAGGGAAAGCAAACAGTGACCCCAACATCTCAGCCCCTGAGTCTCAAATGCAAACCAAACCCTCTCGTTATCCAAGCAAAGAGCAATGCTAAGGTTTGTACCGAAGGCCCACCACTGATGTCTGGTCTACTCAGCAAGATCTAGTAGATAACACAAGCAGCTAGTGCTCTCCACCCTGGCCAAGGGAACAGCAACCCTGATTATCACAGCATTGTTCACCCATCTGAATATTGTAATACTGTACTGCCAGAGGCATAAGCAATTAAAGGCATCCCTTACTGAAAACGTCACCTAGAGCACCGCTGGCATTTGCAAAGCAGAAAAAGCCTATTAAGTGTGTTCCAAAGAGTTGGTGGGCCTGCATGTTCTTAACGTGCATGCGTCGTTTTTGTATATTTCAGATTGTCTACTCCAACTCCGCGCCCCGCCCCCCAGCAAGACATAATGCTATTGTGAGAGGATAAGAATCGTAGAGTTGGAAGACACCCCAAATCATCTAGTCCAACCCCTTCCAATGCAGGAATTAGTGGCCAATTGAAGAAATAGTGGCCAAATGAAGTGGGGGTCCGTTTGGCTGCTTCCTACCCTGAAGTTGTATGATTAAGAGAAAAAGACTGGATATTATAAGGGGATGCTTTTTGCTGCACGCATTCTAACCATGCCCATGGAGGACCAGAATCTTATTTTCCAATTAATATCTCATATAATTAACATTAATATACAGCATTACATAAAAGGCATATGAATTGTGCATATTAAGGAGCATAAAGGTAAAGGTAAAGGGACTCCTGACCATTAGGTCCAGTCGTGACTGACTCTGAGGTTGTGGTGCTCATCTCACTTTATTGGCCGAGGAAGCCAGCGTACAGCATCAGGGTCATGTGGCCAGCATGACTAAGCTGCTTCTGGTGAACCAGAGCAGCACACGGAAACACCGTTTACCTTCCCGCTGGAGTGGTACCTATTTATCTACTTGCACGTTGTGCTTTCGAACTGCTAGGTTGGCAGGAGCTGGGACCGAACAACGGGAGCTCACCCCGTCGCGGGGATTCAAACCGCCGACCTTCTGATCGGCAAGTCCTAGGCTTTGTGGTTTAACCCACAGTGCCACCCGCATAAAATAGCGTTAATAAATGGTGAAATCGTCAAGATCTTGCACCTGTTACCAGTCTATTCCAAACACCATGCATAAACATGCAGCAAATAATACCAAACTAGATACAAAAGCAAAGGACAAGAGCAGACACAAACATTTATGCCCCACTTTTTCAAAAAAAAATTAAATGATTTTTGAAGCTTAATTATCTGGCAGAACTGCACCATGCATTTAAAGCACATGACTTCCCCCAAGGAATCCTGGGAACTACAGCTTTACCCAGAGCTACAATTCCCAGCACCTTGGCAAACTACTGTTTCCCGGGAAGCAAGTCTTGTCCACCACCAAAGACAGCTCCGGAATTCGAATTAGATACTAGATTTCTGAGCATATAACCTCCCTTCTCAGGTGTGATGTTGTTCATGTGGGGGGAGGGGCGTGCGAGCAGCGCATCCTACCTAGAAGTAGTTCCAAAACCAGCTCTATAAGCAACTAGAAGACACAGGATATAAACATCCTTTAACCCTCTGCTGGCTCCCACATCCAACCCTCAAATCAGCTCCATCTACATCAACAGCCGTTTCTGAACAAAGATAGTATTATTAGCAGCAATTTGTCTGCCATACCTGCTCAGACAAGAGAGCCTGCAGCTTCTGAACTTCCAACTGCAGCGCTTTGTTCTGATCCTTTAGAACCTGAAATGAAATCACCAGACGGCGCTGTCAGTTCGGAATTCTGTACACAGACATTGCTCCTGCAATTTTCTTTGTGTTATTGGAAGAGAAACGGTGGTTCTGATGAACAGCAATTGGCAGAAATGTTAAGAGAGTCCTGATCCCTGTTTGGGTTGGCTATCTATCTGTTGAATTGAAAAGGGTGGATCGCCACCATGATGATAATGATAGCACTTCTGGGAAGGGTCTTCGCTTTAACCCACTTATGGCGATACCAGCTTGCTCCAGGCGATCCCAAGGGGCACAGATTTACTGGAATAGCCTATGTGAAGTGCTCTGAACACAGGGGAAAGTGCTTTGATGGAGCAGAAGGAATAAGGGGAGGAAGTACAAATCTGATCTTGGGGGGTGGGGTGGGAAGAGACACTGAACATATGCCTTATGGCAAATCAGACCACTGGGTTCGTCTAGCTCAGTATTGCTTGCACTTCCGAACTCCTGGAGAGCTGCTTCTGAAGGGGAAGGAAGGTGCTGGACCTGCAGATGCCAGGAATTGAAGCAAGGACCTTCTGAATGTCAAACAGATGATCCCCCACTGAGCTCTGGCCCTTCTTCCTGAATGCAGGAGATCACATTTCAACAGCATCGAGCTGGAAGGGAAGGCTGCTCAAAGGAAGAACTAGAATAAACTAGGGAACCAGGGAAGGGGGTAGACTAGGACCCCCCCCAAAAAACCACCCTAAAGGTCTAGCAAGTGGAAGCAAATCTAGCATTTGGGAGAAAACCTTGCCTCTATTAGTAGCACTGCTGTGAACAACACCTCTGGGTATGATCATTCTCCAGCAGGGAACCCTGCAAGCTTGATCTGGATCAGAGCATATTCTAGATCACATGTCCTGCAGCTACTTTCCCCCCAAATAAAAGAGTTCAGTTTAAGCACACTTTAAAAAATACTGAATATCGTAACATGTGGTTTAGACCTCAAGTCCCCTGATTAAAAATAAAAATAAGGAACAACAGTTGATCTGGAGTAAAAGCATGGGGGGGGGGGAAGAGACGCTAAGTATGAGTGCATACTTTTGTTCATATTGAAATCCCCACTCATTTCAGAAGCTCCTTAGCACTGGGGTCTGAATAGACACTGCAGTGCCCCTCTGCTCGCTTCATGCTGAGCCACAATTTTGTGATGAGACACCTCACTTCTCTTCCCTGCATCACTGACAGCAATTTTTTTCAAGCCGCATCTCCATTTGTTTTTGGGATGCTGTGCTGCTACACTACCATCCAGCACCTTTTCCTGTGCCCTTTCTAGTCCTGCTGCCAAGCTGTCAGCTGTCCTGTTGTGAGTAAGACTGCTCTAGGCAATGCGCGCGCGCACACACACACACACTACCTGAAGTTCCTCTTTTGCACTTGAAGCTTTGGCATGGTGTCCCTGAAGCTGCTCCTCCAGTGCTCTGATTTTTTCATCTCTGGCCTGAGTACTGAAAAACAGGGCAAAAGGTTAAAAAGAAAACACACACACACCCGCTTACAAGGCCCAGCCCACTCCAAAGCAAGCACATAACAACCAAAGAACAATGGCTTATCAGATGGCACTCTTTATTTACCTTTTCTGCATCCTTTCCAGCTCATGCGCAGCAGCGGCCTAGATAGAAAGAGGATTAGCACTATTTAGTGTGTTGCATCCGAGCAAGAGTCAGCAAACACGGCTGCATCCAACATTAAAAAGCCAAGATTGAGCCCATGAAATTTAGCTTCTTGCTGCGCCTCTCATTTTCTGCCACAAGCAAAAAAAAAGGGGTGGGGAAGCACATGTTTTGCACATCTCTGAAAAAGGCACCGCCACATGCTCAGTAATCTGCTCATCAGACTGTGCTCTGCAGCGATGCTTTCAAATCTAGGAAAGAAAGCACTTTATATTAGGTAACAGGTTAGGAAGTGAAAATGCTCAGGGCACCGTTGCTCTGGATAATGATGTATATGCCTGCATTAAAGGAAATGCCACAGAGCTGGGGGGGCGGGGAAGAAAATATCTGCCCACGAACGGGCAGAGAGTCATTCCAGTGTGGGGGCACCAACTCCATTACTCTGATATTATGAAAATGCCTTCAAGCCGCAATCTAGAAAAAGGAGGCTTTCCCCCTTAAGCTGGAGGAGCTTCAAAGCAGGCTGAAGCCATGAACACAGTAAAACTTCCGCCTGCAATGAAACAATCCACAAACAGGTGCTTAATTCCTCAACGCTTTGTACGGCACTTGCATTTGCTGCAGTTAACGCAGATTCTGTCTGCAAAGATGTGAAAGCATGAATGATAAGACACATGCCCTTTAGCATCAGTAAGACATGTGCTTGGAACCCGACTGGGCTGCAGCTCACCGGCACATGCCCATAGGTGAATGAGGAGCACATTTGTCTTTTATACTCTGTGCGCCAGACGCAGCAAGCACAACTGTGATGGAAAGTATGTGTAACCTTGCAAGTTATTTTTGGCTGAGAAACAGTGAGAGATGCGCCATCGCTCAGCGTGCTCCAGGGCAGAGAGATGATCTAGACCTGGGTCTCCTTAGTCTGCTACACGTGGCCTTAGCATGAACCATCCTCTGTTCAAGCCCACAAGGACAGAGAACAAGAGTCTCCCATTGTGCAACACTTTATTTCAAGGGTGGGGAAGGAGATGCCCTCCAAATGTCGCCGAACTACAACTCCCATCATTCCTGACTACTGGCCATTCTGGCTGAGACTGATGGGAACTGAAGTCTAGCAACATACGGAGGGCTAGATTTTCTCCACTCCTGCTTTTTGTTTTCTTGACTAAATAGTCAACTGTTTCCTTCACGTTTTCCTCGAAAGTCCTAGATCTCAAATTGTCTCATCTGTTTAGGCAGGGCAAGCACGACTTCTTATCACAACTTGTTAGCAGTAGCAGTGGATTAATTACAGAACAAAAAATTGTGCAGATGTTTGGAATTGAGGAAGAGGAGGGTCCAGGGCAAAGGTGGATCATCCTAAGCAACAGAAATCACTAGATTTTTCCAGGTAGTCAAAAACCAGTAGCTCTTGTTTAAGAAGTTTAGGTAAGCAGAATGTAGGCCTAGCCTGGATAAAGAATTGTTGCATTTATATACTATGCTTAGGTACACATTTGGGCTGAATGTGCAGCACAAAATGTGAGCTACGGCTCTAGAGCATGTGCGAAATGCCCCTATCACTAACGATCAACTCTAACCAGCCTCAAAGTTTCTGACTGCAGGGGAAAAGGGGCTTCCATGTGTGAGGCCAGCTGTGAGCCAAAGCTTTTCTTTTCAAGATTTTGTGCAAAGAACAGCAGATAAGAGATGTAACTCACACCCTTGAGGTGCTTCTAACTGAGCACACCTTAAGTACTTTTGAGTTTAGATCATTCCCAAGTGGCACTGAATGATCCCACCTTTTACATTTGGAGCCGGTTTTCCTTAACTTGTGCTAAAGCACAAATATTACTCAGCACAAATAATACTCAAGTATTGTCAGTGGAATGGCAGAACACAGTACGTCAAGATATGATTATGGGTTTGTTAACCTGCTCGTTGGTGAGCGCCTGCAACTTCTGCACTTCTGCTTTGAGGGACATGTTCATGTTCTGTACAACCTGGAGAGGGGAGAAACAGGTTTCACATTACAGGGTGCGGCCAGAAAGTCCCAGCCATGAAGACCAATTCTACATTTTCAACTGCACCAATCTCAGTTTGAGCTCCTCATCTGAAGCAATCAAAACATATATTCCATGTACCTGCTAAGAAACAGCCTCATCTCATCTCCTTCCACAGGCAGGTTAAAAATCACATCTTCTCCCCTACTTTCCCAACATTGGGCAGATTTCTGCAGTTGTGCTGCTACTTGTTTATTTCACACAGTTTAAAAACAGCGAACTCGATGCAACTTTTAGTGCATCCCTCAAATATGTATATATTTTTAAGAAAGACCACTTTAGTTATTTATTTCTTCTGTAGACAGATGACCAATAAATCCTAACCACAAAATATATTCCCAGTTCTTAGATTTCAAAATCTAGAAAAGATGGAGGGCAAGCAATTCTGCTTGTATACCTATTTCTCAATTTTTCCATGCTAGCTTGAAGACCACCTGCTGTCTTAACATTCAAAGCTTGCCCAAGCGAGCTAACAAGTGAGAAAATGAGACCGTAGAATGCTCTGTACTGCTTCAGATCACAGACCAAATATATCTGAATGCTCCCTTGCATGTCAAAAAACAAATAGGACACCCTCCGGAAAACTAGCCCAGAAGGGAACAAGATGGGCTTGCTCCAATGTGCAAGATTGTTTGTTCATTTACACATGCAGGGAGTTGATGATGATGATAAAATTATTATTTATACCCCGCCCATCTGGCTGTGTTTCCCCAGCCACTCTGGGCAGCGTCCAACAAAATATTAAAAATACAATAACTTAACACCACGAGGAAGCATTCAAAAACAACATATCCCTCTGCAGGGGCACAGATCATCTCCCCAGGCTTCAACCACCTCATTCTGCTACTCCCCTTTGCAGGGGAGGGCAAAGAGGGATTTCTGGAGTTTGGAAGGGCTTGCTGAGTTCCCAAGAGATCTTTGAGCTTGCAGGGTTGCTGCTGCCACAGATCTTAGTTCTCCCTGCATGCGTTTCCTTTGGTGCCCTTGCAATACCCATTCCACCTGTGCACTTGCAAACGGCAATTTCCCAGCCTGCCCCACTTCACACCACAGGTATGATCTGACTTTTGAGGCTGAGGACTAGGAGGTACTACAACCTCAGAGGAAACAGGTCAAACTGGGACAGTTTAGGAGAGGTTTGCTCCAGCCATCTTAGATCTGCTGCAACTTGTTCCTCTTCATCACTTCAGTTGCACTTGCTCGGGCAAATCTCTGCCCTTGGAAGCAAGGGAGTAGGAAATGTTGGGAGTCTCGGAACCAAAGAAGAACCAGCAGCAAGTGCAGGCAATTGCCTCTGGCCACTTCTTGCCTTGCTGAAAACCGCAAGACTGAGATGTGCAAGCACAGAAGGGAAAGGAGAAAAGCCATACCCCACCACAACTCAGTCACAATGTCTGTGGTGTTTGGCAAAGGGAGAGGAAGGAGCAAGATGGTCTCCTTTTTGCATGGAAGGCAAACAGCTTATTCAGATAAATATATAACATCTTTGCAGCCACTATTTTAATCTACCGTGCCAGGATTAAAATACACGCTACATCAGGTTCAATAACAACTATTTTTTCGGGGGGTGTGGGGTGTGGTATGTGGAAACCATCCTGTGATCTTCGGATGAAGGGCAGTATAGAAATGAAATAATAATCATCAAAGCCTCCACTTTTCACACGCAACACTTGAGCTTTTGCTATACCATGAGATCCTCCTCCTTGCTGGTTAGCTTGATGCGTTCGTTGGCTAACGAGTCCTCAGCCTGGTTTATCTGTTTATCCTTTTCTGCAATCCTGCAATAAAAAAGACAAACAAAATGAAAGGGCATCTCTCCATTAGCAATGTATCATCACAACAAGCAGAGCCGACAAAGAGGTAATGAGAATCTGCTCAACCGCAGTTGACGATCAGTAAGTTCTTGGTTTTAGAAATGCAAGCAGCAGGGCCTCCGTCAACGAAAAGAAAATGCACACAGCTTGCAGCTGCACACCCAGCATGACTTGTCCAAAATTCTGCACTTCGGCTTCTGATGACCAGGGTGATGCTACCGCAAGATCCAGTCCTTTAAGGACTGCTACAGAACCTAATACTGATGTATGTTGGGGCGGGAGGAGATATTAGCAATCCGCAATGCAGAATACTTTAGTGAGAGGTCAAGACAGTTCCCAGGAAAACAAACAGCTCACCAAAACCAGCAGAGCCAGAGAGCAGAGAGTCAATCCATGGCGATGGTTCCCTATCAGCACATGCCCTATTTCCACTGTCAAGAGCAGAAGCTCAAGGCCGCTGCGGAAGCAGGGCAGCTCATAGGACAGTGTCCTATGGTGACTTTAGTGGAGCCTCTGATGTCATTGTGACCCCATTTCTCTTAGTCTCTGCTTCTGACCTTCCTTCTCACAGGGCAGAGGGCAAAAAGCAAGGCAGGTCTGACTAACCTGCCCCAAAAAACTTGAGCTTCCCCTCTGAACCACTGGCCTCTGCTCAGGGCCGAACCTCACCTACCACGTTGCATAACTGAAGTGGTGTCAGGTTAACATATTGCAACAGGGAAGTTAATCATACAAATGTGAGGAAAGAAAGAAGATCAATGCAAACGGAGAACCAGAGCTGGAGTATTTTTGTAAAAAAGAAATCAGCACTCTCCTCACGATTCTCCCCAGGAGTCTCTTCTTACTGGACTCATCAGCCCTGCTCCACAATCTCTTCAAGCGCTTCTGCCAGATACCCAATTAAAAATCTAAACTCCCATAAAAGACCTCCCTCTGCCAGAATACTAGGATAGCTGATGCTCATCAGAGCACTGCAGCCAGCAGAGATGGACCCAAAATCTGAATCTCATATAAGGCAGTTTCATGCATGGTTTGGGGTTTTGTGCAACAGGCTACAAAAAGCTTTCATACACAAGAACTATTCTAACCACACCCACAGCCTGCCTCACCCACCACCACACTCAGAAATCTCATGGTCACTCAACTGAATCTTACAACAAGAGGGTATTTTATTTTATTATTTTTTTAAATGAGGGGGCTGAGTTAATTTCTCCTGCTAAAACAACACACAGTACAATGTACTGCAAATGTTAAGCACGGAGGGGAAATCCTTAGGAAGATGGTTATGGCTTCTTAGGGGAATCAGTAACAATGGCGGGTACGGTTTTTGGAAATGACAACATTTCCTCCAAGAAAAATCTCTTCTATATAACTGAAGTGCCTACACACCAAAGCAAATAACAAGCCCAGGAATGAAATAATACTTACACCTTGTGCAATTCTTCTGCAAGGGCTGATGCCGAACTCTGAAAGACAGAAGATGCAGATGAAATTGGTACTCTGAATTGAACATTTGATCAGGCATCACCACGTTTAGGGGCATTTAGGGTCTTTGAAAGCTTTGTATTTCAAAGCTAGAAATCAGATCGAAAAGGAGGCTTCAATCCATTGTAAATGGATCTCTTTAGGTAAAAGTGGAGCCACCCTGCTCAACACCAGTCTTACTCCAAGCAAGCCCAACCAGGACTTGACTGTGCAATCGTGATACAGTTGTTTCAGGTCTCCAAGAACAGAGGGGCTCTTCATATCTCCCTGCCTTCAAACCCCCTCCTTTTCCCAGTGGCCTTTGTCTCATCACCTTACCCAAAATTCCCAACTGTAGCCTTGGGGCACCATCAATTTTTACCTATGAAACTCTGCCAGGCACCATGTACAGCCTTTACCTAGCAAGTTCTGCAAGGACACCCAGCAGCGAGAGAGGGTGTCAGGAGGCTGCGAGAGGTGGAGAGGGGGGATTGTTCTGTCAAGTGGAAACGCTTGTGCAGATGGAGCATTTGTCATACCGCGATGCTGAATTCCACCCCACATGAATGCACGAACGTGCCGTGTGGCATCGTAGCGTAGACTATGGCACTGAGCTGCTCTTGGCATTCCTTGCCACACCAGTTCAGTTTGAAGGTACTTGGCATTAGCTCTGAACGCAAAGGAGAAAGAAGAGGCGGCAATGACAGCTACGGGCCATTCCGATGCTTCCATACCTGGACTGCCATCTGGGAATGGAACTTCTGAAGCTGAGCTTTTAAAGCCTCGTTCTGTTCCATCAGCTCCTTTTGGGAAAAGAGATGCAAAAAGTCAAGCAAGTAGCACCTTTAGGAACATTTTGTTGTGAAATGGCTTTGTACAGGAAAAAGGGTAACACAGCACTGTTCCTCCCAGCCCCACTAGGATTATTCTGCTTAAATGGTTAAACCGGGATGTATCGTGAAGTTGCCCCAGTCTGCATCGTGGGTACAGAAAAAGAAAGGGAGAGATTGAAAGCAAAATCCAAGCTGCTGAAGCTATCATAAGCCGTTTGAAGGATGCTAACTGGATTCTGAATAATTGGCATTGTACCCAATATTGCATTGTTTAATGTTGCCTTAGGAGTAGTTTCCACCCAAGCCCTTTTCAAAACGTGTCACCTACATACCTCCAGGTCATACAGCAACCAGGTGGCACCTGGTGTTTTTGAGAACACCTTGCCCAGGAAGGCCAGCCTACCCCTGCCCCTTAACTGGCCTCACTCAGGCAGAGAACATTTATTTAGAAAATATATTTAGAAAATATATATTTTGAGCCAGCAGCTGGGTGGCTGGAACATTACGCTCTGCTGCCACTGCCACTTAAGTTCACCTATGTTGAATTCAGTTGTCTGTAAGCCATTGCAATGATGTCTTCAAACTAGATTAGCAAGATATAGGGATGTTAGAAGTAGATGGTGTTGTGTCATCTTGCACTTCATGATAAAACAGGGGTGGGGGGGAAAGAGCACCTAGCTAAGGTTTGCTGCAAACAGCTTTTGTTGGAGGGGGTGGCACATAGCTTGACCAGTGAAACGGTCACTAGAATGGTCTCTAGAAGGTGGAAACAGAACGCATGCTAAAGCGCAGAATCTGTCACAAGCTCAGAACCTCTGGTGTTCTGATCCTGCAGGAGGCATCTTGCTGAGCTTGGAAGGAAGCAGCCATGGATACCCCCAAAGCCAGGAGGTGCACTTGGATTTCTGCACTGCTATGGGTTAACCATAGTAAACCATAGTAAAAGCTATGGATTTCCCAGTAGTGATGTATGGAAGTGAGAGCTGGACCATAAAGAAGGCTGGTCGCCGAAGAATTGATGCTTTTGAATTATGGTGCTGGAGGAGACTCTTGAGAGTCCCATGGACTGCAAGAAGATCAAACCTCTCCATTCTTAAGGAAATCAGCCCTGAGTGCTCACTGGAAGGACAGATCCTGAAGCTGAGGCTCCAGTACTTTGGCCACCTCATGAGAAGAGAAGACTGCCTGGAAAAGACTCTGATGCTGGGAAAGATTGAGGGCACAAGGAGAAGGGGACGACAGAGGTTGAGGTGGTGGGACAAAGTTCTCGAAGCTACCAGCATGAGTTTGACCAAACTGCAGGAGGCAGTGGAAGACAGGAGTGCCTGGCGTGCTCTGGTCCATGGGGTCACGAAGAGTCGGACACGACTGAACGGCTGAACAGCAACATGGGTTAACCATGGAAACACAAGCTATCTGCCTGTAAAGCAGAAAGGAGTTCCACCGCTCTGATGTAGTAAAGAAAAACCCGAGAAACTAGAAGGCGCATCGAGTGGGTGAGATAGAGCCATACCTGAAGCTGCCTCTGTATTGAATCCTCCGCCGTCGCCCTCTTTTGTTCTGCGTCCATTAACTGCATCATCCTTTGCTCCAGCTGTTGCTTTGATACCATCGTATCAGTGAGCTTGCTGTGCAGACTCTGGATCTCATTGTCCTTAGCCACAATCTTGTTCTGCACATCTGCCACGAGAAGAAAAATATGGGGACTGATAAGCAAGTGAAGACTTAGCAAAAGTTACGCTTACTTTTTTCTCCCTCTGGACTGAAGGGCACCTGATGGCGACAAACCCAGGCTGGCTACCGAGTGCACACTCCACAAAAGTAAGATAAAATGTCAGCCTTGCAGGATTGTACTAAGGGTCCGACTCTTCCAGTATTCTGCTTCCCACAGTGGTTAGCCAGATCCCTCTGGGAAGCCCCTAAGTAGAGGATCAATGGGGCAAGGGCCCTTCCTCTTGCCTTGCCCTCCACTGCTTTTGCCATTTTAAAGCAAGTTCACCCACCACCGGGCTGCAGCCACAGCCCTTTACTCCAAAGAAGTGTGGCCCTCTTCAGAAATGAGGTTAACCACCCTTGTTTTAAACAGTACAGTCCCAAGTATTTCTGAAATACGTCCATGAGAACAACAACAAAGGCCTTTTCAAAAAAGAGCAGAGTGCCATTCTAAAGTTGGAGCAGACTTATTTAGTGGAGAACTGCATTGCCATTGTAATGTTCCTTTTCAGGCCGACCAGAAGAAACAGAGATTGAAATCTGGGTATCTCACTGTTGAGAGTTCTGTTGGGATCGCACCAGCACAAGTACACATAGAAAGAGTTGTTCTCATGGACTTATTTCAGAAATATTTGGAGTGTTTGGCTTTGAGATATTGAGTTGCACAAGTTATATATTAAGTAAGACTTTGTGTTTTGGGAATTCTTGAAATGTAAGTGTCAGGGAACTGCCATCGGAACGAGAGGAGGAGGAGAGGCTCCACAACGATGCTGGAGAGGGGCCAAGTAGGGAGAGAGGCAGGTCTCCTGTTGGGGAAGAAATTCAGCGCGACACCAGGGATGGAGGGGGGCCAATGGGGGAAGCGGAGAGCAGGCTCAGAGACTCTTCACTGGACACCAGCGGAGAGAGCACAGGTCCTCCGCTACCCACGCCCACCCTGCGCAGAAGGCTTCCGCGCAGGGAGGCTAGGAGGAGACTGGGCGCCAAACAACTTTTATGTTGGAAAAGGTTGAAGAAACGCCCACTGTCGGATTCTGCCAGCGACTGAGCAGCCACGAAGTGAGGGGCTGTCCAGCCAGGAAAGGTTTAACCAGGCCACCTACCCAGGAGTGGCGGCAACTTACGCACGAGCAACCCAATAACCATTAGAGTAAGCTAGCCAAAATGTATAAATCAAAAAGGTGCTGGAAATGTAAGGAGAAAGAAGGTTTATACCTCCCAGTCCTACATATCTCAGGTACTCCTAGGTGTGCATCCAATAAGGTAGCTGCCACAATGTAGAGGCCCTGACCCCGACCCCAGCTTATGTATCTCCCCCACCCAATCAGGCAGACTATGCCCAAGTATAACCTGCTTCTGCTTCTACACCAGCCTGACCTCTCTCTCCCTCCTCCCGTTCTTCAATCCTGCAGCTTCTCCTGCCTCTGCCTCTTGTCTTCTGGACGTTGCAGGCTCTCCCAGATCACTGACTACTTCTTCCAAGTCAGTCTCCAAACTCCGCTTCTCCCGGTCCCCCCTCCTCAGTACCCAGCCACCACTCCTCCGAGTCCAGCCAGTCCCTGACACTAGCACAAAGCCACCACCGGATGCAACCCAACATCTTTAAAGAGGCTTCTACAGGATCCCGTGGAGGGATTTCTTCCCACTGATGGGAAAAGGATAATAGGGGAAACTGAATAATGCACCTTGCTGGGCTGCCTCATGTTCTGCCGTTCGTTTCCTGAGATAGCTCTGCATTTCCTCCCATCTTCGCTCAGCTTCCTGTAGTTGCGCCTGGATGTTAAGAGAACAGAGAACAATATACATCTCTGATTATGTTATTGCATCACCTCTCAAAGACACACACACACCCAAGATAAAGAGAGAGCCTCACATGTCTCTTGTTGCTTTTGTCATTTCTGAGCAGCTCTCAAGTCCAACATTTGCTAAGGGAAGAGTGCTCAACCCTAACAATTTTATTTCATCCTCTGAATACGTGATTCAGGGTAATGAAAGTGGAACAGATAGCCCAAGATGAATGTGCAAGAAGGGGGAGAGAGACTGAGAATGAAACATCCCACCTGATGCCTTTTTGCATGAACTGGCTTCATCTGCCCTAGATACCCAGATCACATCATTTGGAGTGCCAAAGAATTCAGAAACCAAGAGCAGATAGCAGTGGCATTCACCTTCCATAGCAGTAAACTACTGGCTTGGATTCACCAGCAACCCCCCAGTGCTGAACCTTGCTCTACCTTGCTGTGAACCTTGCACTTCACAGCACGTCTACCAGCATCCCTCTGTGGCTATTGTACTCAGCACAAGGGTGTGTGAAGGAAAACAATAATTAACACCCCCCCAACAGTCCATACTGCTAGACTACTTTAGCAAGTGCATCCAGATTCTACATTTAATGTAACCCCGAGTTCACATTGTCAGCCAAGGACCCCTTCTAAATATTACTAATGGATTCTCATCGTTTCTTCCAATCACCCTTTGACACCTGCTCCCTAGGTGGTCCTGACATTGAGCATAACATTTACATAATTTTATAATGAGTTAGGCAAGTTTATTATTGCTGTTAACTGCAAAATTGTTAACTGTAGAGGGATTGGCTAGTCCTAGCAACATTACAACACAGTGGACACTCGGGTTGCGAACGTGATCCGTGTGGGATGCACGTTCGCAACCCGCAGCGTCGCGTCTGTGAACGTGCGGGTTGCGATTCGGCGCATGCACGAAGCGCGATTTAGCACTTCTGTGCATGCGTGACTGCTGAAACCCGGAAGTAACCTGTTCCTGTACTTCTGGGTTTCGGCGGTCTGTAACCCGAAAAAATGCAACCTAAAGCGGCTGTAACCTGAGGTATGACTGTAGTATTTTTCGGGTGCTTTCCCTAAGACATTGGGATGTTCTTCCTAGGAAAGCTTACCTGGCACCTGCTTTTGATTCCTACACAAAGTCAAGACCTTTTTATTCCATTTTTTATTTTAAAAAAGCTTTTAAGTTCCTGTGTAAAAGTATTTTCTATTGTCTTATAATCCACTGCATCTGCTGTTTCATCCTGTGGTCCTGCAGATTTATGCGGGTTCTTCCACACACCCCATTGTTCATATATTTATATTGATGCCACCTCAAAAGAAACTAGAGTATATTATTCTTTTATTGTGAACTGGTTGGGAACACTTACGTACTGAAAGCAAAGGTGAAAAATTATACCTACCAATCAGTCCCTTACCTGCATACAACCAATCAGAAAAATAGATTTGGGACACTTACATAATTTATAGTTTGATCTAATTATTAGATTTAGAAGTGTCCTTGGTGTACTGGCTCCACATCCAGTTAAGACACTGTAGTGGGTGGCTGGGTCTACTACTTGGCTACAAAATGCTTTTTTTAAAATCTATTGCTGGAACTCATCAATTGCACAGGTCACAAAGCTTCTGTAGTTGGTAACTTATTAAAAGAAAAGTATATAGCACTTGTATATTCTGTCTGTCTGGACAAACAGCACATTGCTTGCCCATGAGTCCCTTTGGGGTCAAACTGCCCTTTGTTGACCTCTTAACATGGAGATTCCATAGGGAAGGGTGGGAAACCTTTCTGGTCCAGTGAGCCAGATCTTTTTATCTGTCCCCACCTCCATGGGACAATGCACAGGGCAAGACTTCTCAAGTGGCAAGAATAGGGCTGGAAAAGCTGCTTTCTGCAAGGATCAGCTGCTTGATGGGAGCTCCCCACAGGCTGATGATCCAGGGGCACCTCACAAATGATGTCTGGGGTAGAGTAGGTCAGCACAGTTTTGGGGGAAATAGCTTCATAAGAGAAAGTGGGAGCTGGATCAGGCCTAACCTGGCTCATGGGCTGGAGGTTTGCCAGCCCCGAAATAGAGAAGTAAGGTAGAAGATACAGTTAAGGTAACATATCCTCCATGGAACAGCTGCAGCCTCTCACAGACCCTGAAAAGCTCTTGCAGGGGATCCCCCAAACTTTAGGAAAGACCTTTCAGGGACACCTTGCACAAGCAAAGCCAACAGCCTCATGCTGTCTGGAACGTAGCCAAGTGATTGGCCAAGGAAGGAAGGGGTCACAGAACTTCCATTTTCCTAATGTCCACACAGATTTCTCAGCATTTAGGACATATTTGCTATGTCCACATTTTGCCTCTGCCAATAAATGAGGGTTGTACGATAAGAATGTAGCACCCAAGAACTACCCACGCTGGAAGAGTGGCAGACGAAGGTGATCGACTATATGGGACTGGCGGAGATGACGGGCAGAATCCGTGACCAAGGGAAAGAGACGGTGGAAGAAGACTGGAAGAAATTTAAATTTTATCTTAAAAACTGTTGTAAAATTAGTGAGTGTTAAAATGTTATGGGTAAAGCATAGCAGATTTGCAGCGATAAATGATTGGATAAGTGAAAAAAAGGTTAAAGAAAGGGAATTATAAGTAATTTAGATCAGGGGTTGCTGAAAAAGTTTAAAACAGGGATGCAGAAAAGGGAGGCATGGGGAAGTCGTTGAAATTGGGTATATGAAAAAAAAATGAAATTATACATGTTTATATGTTTGTTTGTTTGTGTATTGTTTGTTTGTAATGTCTTATAATATATGTTGAAAAATTAATAAAAATTTTATAAAAAAAAAAAAGATAAGAATGTAGCACCCTTTTGCTAACTATCCAGCTAGAGGGTTTGCGAAACCACAATTCTGTTTGCAGCTTTGATCATGTCTGACAGGCACGTTTGGGGACAGATGGTGTTACCTCAACCACAGAAGGCAAGATGGAGCTCACCTTTAGTTGATTGACAGCTTGTTCTGTATTCTTCTTAAGGAGTTCCTCCTGCTGCAATTTGTTGTTCTTTTCTGTCAACTCATTCACAAGCCTAGCACAATCTTGGCGCAATTTATTGAGCTCTGACGACTGTCTAGATACAAAGAAAGAAGGTTGTTTTTCACATTACAAGGCAGTATTTGGCAGTGGGAATGTGCATTTGCAGAAAGCCAGGCGGTTGCTATTGGCAGTTGAGCATAAGGTAGTATTTTGAGTGCTTTAAAAAAACCCTACTCTGAAATATGCTATCATAAAATTATTGGAACTGGTCAATTCTTCTGCTGTGAAAATTCCACATTCACTGATAAGATTGAGGTCCCAGTTATAAACTACAGAATCTAGTGAAGTAATCTTTTGTTGAAGTGAGTTTTGCTGTTCTATGTCTTCATGCTTCCAAGTATTAAAAACAGCTGAGAAAAATTTGTACCATTCTCTCTCTCTTACACACACACACACACACACACACACACACACACACAGAGTTACCCCATGAGCATGAATTTCTACATGTGTGGCAACTACAGATTTCACCAAAAGGTAAGAAACAGGATGTATGGAGCACACATGCCAAGTTTTCAAGGAAGACACCCTCCTCCACAACCCGCCCCCCAGGTGACTTTGAGAGAACAGAAAGGATCACACATGCCCAACCACAGAGCATGGCCAATAGTAAAAAGTGTACATTAACTCAGCAGAAGGAAACATACAAACTCCTGAAGATATAACTCTAGTCCTGGGCAGCCATTATGTTAGATAAATACAGTGGTACCTCAGTTTTCGAATGTAATCCATTCCCAAAGTCCATTCAAGTTCTGAAACGTTCGAAAACCGAAACTCAAAACGGAAGCCTCAAAATGGAAGCCACATTTCCTGTTCAACTACAGAGCCGTGTTTGAAATCCAAGGCATTTAACTTCCGGGTTTTCGGCGTTCCGAGTTCCAAAACGTTCAACTACGGAGGTGTTCGAAAACCGAGGTACCACTGTATGAGCAACAGATGACCAAGAGACAAAAGACTGGCACTCTGTTCCAGGTTTTCATATGCTCTCCTGATGGCATTAACAGTGCCACTGCTTGAATTAAGGGGGATGCATACCCCTAACATTTGTGAAGACCCTTGTCATCCAAGCTACTGTTTCTTGAAAGCTAACAGGGGTGGGTGGGTGAAAGAGTTGGCTAAAGTTGGTCAAACTCCACACCCACCCACTCCCCGGCCCCATTCTGGCATCCCAGCTTTCCACTGCCATAGTCATCAGCACTACGTGAGCATAGTCCATCTGCTTAGGAGAGCGAGTTCTCATGCCAAACCTTTCCTATTTGGCACTAAATTACAAAACAAACTAACGCTGACCCTGTGCCGATATAACAGCTGAAGAAGACTTAAAACAATAGAAAATTAACACTGAGCCTTTAATGAATGATGAGTGCCAGCAGACTTCACACCAGACTGATCCTCTGTACATTTTGGAAAAGCAAAGAAGAAGAAGAGGCCAGATCTACAGGGACAGTGAAGTAAAAACTACATCATCATCCTATGAGCCACCACGGCCCAATATACAAAATGATGTGGCTGGAACCTTTTCCTCAATAACCTGAGTTCCTTGATACATTGCAATAGGTCTAATGGAGGTATCCTTAGCTAGCACTAGATCAGGCACAACTAAAGTCCACAGCCTTCAAGAACACGTTGCGCCAGGCACTTCATAATCATAATTTTAGGGCAAAAGCTACAAAACTTATGTTTTAGTGGAATCACCAGTAGCGTACTTGCTTTCCATTTGGTTGGTGGAAGTACTGACAGCGTCTCTCAAGATACCATTCTCTTGCTTCAGGCGATTAATCTCCGCCTCCATCTGCTCACGAACTTGCTGAAACTACACAGGGAGAAGAAAAAGCAACAGCCAACTTCCTTAAACCAGACTAATAGTTCAGAAAGAGGCAGGACTGCATTTCATGCAAGACAGATTTTTAAAAGGAATATATCGTTTAGCATCCCAAGAATTGCAGATTCTAGTTGTTAAAGCTGTGTAGATCACTTGTGAGTAGACTTCAGGCTGGTAAGATCTACTTTTAAAAAACCACAAAAAAACCTAGAACCCCAAGATCTATGAACCAGAGCCATGTGCAACAGACTAACAGACAGAATGAAAGAACAAGGTGTCTCTGAGCAGGTTCTGAGCCTAGTGATTGGTTTGCAGTCCCAGAACTGCACTGAGCTGAACTCCTAATCCTTTGACAAAGTCCACCCCTGTTAGCTTTATTTCAGCAGCCTAAGTGGTATGAAAAGGTGTGCTGCTGCAACTGCTATTAAACAACTGGAAATCAGAAAAGTGCTTGATGATCATCTGCAAATCAGCCAGAGATCTACCGGCAAACTCTAATCTACTTTCGCCCCACCCCTGGCATAGGCAGACTTTTAAGCGTGAGGGCAAAGTCTGATGTAATCTCAGAAGCTGAGAGGCAGGGAGAAGAAAAGAGCCTGGGAACTTCCAGTGATGTGGAATTCCAGCAGCCCACATGCCTCACTGCCCTTCTTCTTCCACGACTTTTAGAGGCACGGTTATACAAAATCACCTCCATCTATTAAAATCTGCTTTAAAATATATACCTAATAAAATCTATGTACTATCTTGGCCTAGAAGACAAACCACAAGATTATGCAGTGCAGGGACTGGCCAAATGTCCTGCAGAGCCCTCTTAGCCCACCTCCAGAGGTGCTTTTACATGAGACGGAAAGTCAGCCCAAAATCACCTCGTGCGCTTTCTGCTCTGTGCTAATGTCAAGGAAAGGCTTTTGCATTGTGAAGGCGCACCTGCAACATTTCTGCATCAGTACTGCAAAGCAGCAGGAACCATTTTAAGCCTCAAGAGTGAAAATGCCCCTGAGAGGCTCCACAGAAGAGATATAAATCCTACACTGAATTTCACTCGCTGGCACTTCGACAAGCAAAACGCAATGTCCTCTGTGAAAGGAATTGTCACCACCCAAAGCATCTGCTCAGCCAAGCAGAAGTGGGAAGTTTTTACCTTCATCTTCATCTGCTGGTTTTCTTGGTAGCCTACATGGATCTTGTTTTGAAAGACTCCATGGTCCTTTTCCAGGGTGCCAATTTTTTCTCTCAGCTTTGCTGCCACTAAGCTGCTTCTTTCCTTCTCTGAAACTAGCTCCTAGGAGGGAAAAAATGATGCCTCACTTCTACAAGCAAACTTCAACAAATGCAACGGATGGACAAAGACAGAATGACAGAAAGAGCAGGTATCTATACACCATTTTCTCTTAATATTAGGAACAGGAGTAAGGTTTTTAAGCCAAAACCTTCAAGTTTTGGGAATGAGATTTGGAGGAAGAGGGGGGATGCATGGGAAGCAATGGGGTCATTTTAAAGAGCACTAAATGGTTGGGCAACTCAGAGGAGGAGAGCTGGAGAAGGAAAAATCATGATAGAGCTAAATATGGAAGCTGAGAGCAGAAAGATGAAACTTAGTTTGTTGATTATAAGCAGAAAGGAATGGGGGTTAGGAGAGTGTCGAGACCGTTATGCACGTTTCCCTGATGCCTTCTTCTTACCCCATTGTAGCATTTTATTTACATTCCCTTCTCCCCTGCTGAAAAGATGGCAAAGGAAGCCAAACATCACAGACCCAAAGTGGCCTACCTACGTGCCCTGTGAGCCACCGTACCTGTGAGAGCTGTTTGCACTGCTCCTTTGCAGTGGCAGCTTCTTCTTTCACAGCAGCAAGCAGTTTGTCCTTTTCTTGAAGCTGATGCAGGGCTGCTGCCGAGTCACCCTTACTGGCCTGCAACAACCAAGAGCAAAACAATGAAAAGCAGGAAGGGCCAGGTTGAACTATAGCTTATCATGACATGAATGAGCCTCGAGCCTCAGGCTCACGTATGTCCCCTCTCCCCTTCTAGCACAGCCACAGATAGCTTTTGGTTTTTTAAAAATCAACTACAGTTTAGCATATGGGACGCGGGTGGCACTGTGGGTTAAACCACTGAGCCTAGGACTTGCCGATCAGAAGGTCGGCAGTTCGAATCCCCGGAATGGGGTGAGCTCCTGTTGCTTGGTCCCTGCTCCTGCCAACCTAGCAGTTCGAAGGCCTGTCAAAGTGCAAGTAGATAAATAGGTACCGCTCCTGCAGGAAGGTAAACAGCATTTCCATGTGCTGCTCTGGTTCGCCAGAAGCGGCTTAGTCATGCTGGGCACATGACCCAGAAGCTGTACGCTGGCTCCCTCGGCCAATAAAGCGAGATGAGCGCCGCAACCCCAGAGTCGGCCACGACTGAACCTAATGGTCAGGGGTCCCTTTACCTTTACCTTACAGTTTAGCATTACATCCAAACCCAAAAAAGTGACTAATCATAACTATGGTCTGGCCCTGTTTGGGGAAGTTTTTTATGTCTGTTTTTAATGTTCTGTTGAAAGCCGCCCAGAGTGGCTGGGGAATCCCAGCCAGATGGGCAGGGTAGAAATAATAAATTATTATTATTATTATTATTATTATTATTATTATTATTATTATTATAAACAAACCAGCTTCATAACCCATGGTTTGAAGCTCGGCTGTTTCAACAAACTGTGGTTAATCTTTATTATGTTTGTCAGTTTTCTGACAAGCTGCCATTAGTCAAAAATGGAAGAGAAAGCTTCCCTTGCAGCCGTGCCACAGGAGGGAACCTTCAGAAAATAACTTCTGAGGATCGATACTTATGACACCAGTGTCAGAAAAGGCACAAAGCACGTAGTGTGAGAACGACTGTCTCTGTTCTAGTGTTTATTTTGTATGCAAGGCTCCTAGGCCACCTTTCAGTAACTCTATCAGGATGGCATAAGAGAAGACAGTAAAAGCATCAGTATAAAATCATGATTAAAACTAGAAATACTGATAGGTCGCAGAAGCAGTCCTTGCCCAGAAGTGTTAGCCTCAAGTGCTCTAGCAAACCCAACACCCTCCTTTCCAGTCTAGTGCTGTGACCCAAAGTAGCACTTACTTTCTGCAGAACATCCTGAATCACATTCGATTTCTCCTTCAGCAGCTCCACCACACTCAAGGCCTCCTCTTCTGTGAAGATCATATTCTTCATAGCCAAGAGAAAGTCCTTAAATTTTACCTCAGAGTTTTCTGCAATAAAACCCACCAGCAACATTTAACATACAGGGGCATGTTTGTTACGGGAGGAATTCAACGTTGTGCTGGCCAGGATGATGGGAGTTGTAGTCCACAGCTTCTGGAGGACACCAGGTTGAGGGAGCCTGATTTGTGGTCCATTATCAGAGAACATGCTCTCCATACCCAACAAGCCATTTAGGACCAGGGAAGTGCGTTCTTTTATGGTACAGAATGTGACCCAACAACTCCCCTCCTCACACATACAAACAAATCACACTGCAACCAGCCAAAAAACCCTGCACAAACACCATGCAATAGAACGAAATATCATTTAACTCCCCAAATCTCCCTCCCCTCTCTTTTCCCTCTACCGCACAATGTCTATTACAATAGTGTCTCATACTGAATTGTAAACAAACTGTGAAAAGACTATGAATTGCCAGTGGAGATGCTATTCATTCTTTTCCTTGTTTAACTGTTTAACTGTAACACAGGAAAATATTTAATAAAAACTAATTTTAAAAAATCCATGCAGGATTGTGTCAGTCCCAGATTACTGCTGGAGCAACGCAATAATGCCCTCTCTGGAACAACCACGGGCCTCTGCCCTAAAGCAAGGCAGTATCCAACCTTAAGCAAAGAGGCTAGCCCAATGTAAACATCACCAAGCCCTGACAAGGGGAAAACTTGGCTCAAAGCAAATGTCCTCAGAGCTCCCAGTAAAGACAGGAAAAACCTTTTCTGATGCCCCCCCAAGAAGCAGGTTACTGATCTGCAGAGGGGAGTGTTTCTAATTTGGGTCGGCAAATCCCAGGCCTCACAGGAAAAGAATGAGCTACATTTGGATAAGGCTACAGATTATGGGGAATGTCTAAAACTACAACCATCGGCCGCTATTTATCTTTCTTTTCTGTGCAGCCACTAAGTTCCGTTTTCCTTGCGTACTTGAAATTAAATGTCAATAATAATAGTAAGGTTGCAAATTATGGTATCAACAGCATAAGGAAGCCGGACTAGAGGAATGGGGAGTGGGGCAGGGGAAGGGAGAGCAGAGGCAACACCAAAAAAACTGTGGCCTGATTACCAATGTGCACGTTTGCCAGGTCTAGGCTTCAGAGCCAGCCACATGTTATGACTGCTGCAGGACACATTGATTTGTTACCGTTCACACAAGGGTCTTTTGCAAGAGGTGTGTGTGTGTACACAAGCTTTGCTTCATTCGCATTGCTTGCTAAAAGGATCCTGTGCCAAAAAGATTGGCCAGTATGTCCTGCTGCAATTGTAACATGCAGGACTGCACACAGTCCACATTATGTGCCACCCGCACCAATGCTCACGTAGTCACATTGTGCTTCTGGTACCATTTAACCCAGTGTTTCCCAAACTGGGGTCTCCAGGACCATCATCCCTGACCAGTGGTTTTGCTAGCTAGGGATGATGGGAGTTGTAGTCCAAAAACAGCTGGAGACCCAAGTTTGGGGAAAACTGATTTAACCAGTAGTAAAAACCTTCAGCGAAACCTGCTTTGTCTCTCATAGCTACAGCATTCAGCTAACTCAGAAGCGGGGAGAACCATTTTCATGCCGAGAGTCACATTCTCTTCTGGGCGACTTTCCAGGGTGGGGGCATGTGAAGGTGGGCGTGGCCAGAGGCAAAAGTGGGTGGGGCAATGGATGCAAATTTCACCTTTCTGAAGTAGGCTAGTTCCTAGGTACACCCACCCCCTCTACCCTCCCATCCAGGCAAGCAGGTTCAAGGGCATATTCATAGAATCATAGAATCATAGAGTTGGAAGAGACCACAAGGGCCATCGAGTCCAACCCCCTGCCAAGCAGGAAACACCATCAGAGCACTCCTGACATATGGTTGTCAAGCCTCTGCTTAAAGACCTCCAAAGAAGGAGACTCCACCACACTCCTGGGCAGCAAATTCCACTGTCAAACAGCTCTCACTGTCAGGAAGTTCTTCCTAATGTTTAGGTGGAATCTTCTTTCTTGTAGTTTGGATCCATTGCTCCGTGTCCGCTTCTCTGGAGCAGCAGAAAACAACCTTTCTCCCTCCTCTATGTGACATCCTTTTATATATTTGAACATGGCTATCATATCACCCCTTAACCTCCTCTTCTCCAGGCTAAACATGCCCAGCTCCCTTAGCCGTTCCTCATAAGGCATCGTTTCCAGGCCTTTGACCATTTTGGTTGCCCTCCTCTGGACACGTTCCAGTTTGTCAGTGTCCTTCTTGAACTGTGGTGCCCAGAACTGGACACAGTACTCCAGGTGAGGTCTGACCAGAGCAGAATACAGTGGCACTATTACTTTCCTTGATCTAGATGCTATACTCCTATTGATGCAGCCCAGAATTGCATTGGCTTTTTTAGCTGCCGCGTCACACTGTTGGCTCATGTCAAGTTTATGGTCAACCAAGACTCCTAGATCCTTTTCACATGTACTGCTCTCAAGCCAGGTGTCACCCATCTTGTATTTGTGCCTCTCATTTTTTTTGCCCAAGTGCAATACTTTACATTTCTCCCTGTTAGAATTCATCTTGTTTGTTTTGGCCCAGTTCTCTAATCTGTCAAGGTCGTTTTGAAGTGTGATCCTGTCCTCTGGGGTGTTAGCCACCCCTCCCAGTTTGGTGTCATCTGCAAATTTGATCAGGATGCCCTTGAGTCCATCATCCAAGTCGTTGATAAAGATGTTGGATAAGACCGGGCCCAAGACAGAACCCTGTGGCACCCCACTAGTCACTCTTCTCCAGGATGAAGAGGAACCATTGAACCATTCCAGCAAGGCAAACACACACAAGGAGAGGGCAAAGCAGGAGTAGCAGTGAGTGCAGCCTGGTGAGAGCTCCTGGGGCCAGACAGATAGGCTTGGAGGGCCATACTGCCGTCCAAGCCTCAGGTTTGCAACTCTACAGCTAATGAGATTCAAATGTCATTTAGAGAGGCACATCTGGTGGGGAAGGGGGAAGAGGGCGACTGAGCGGAGCTAATTATATTGCAAGACTAAAACTCTGAAAGATTCCCTCTACTTCCTGCCCATTTACAGGAAATTGCACATCTGCCCACATCTCTCCTCAACCGTGAAGGAGAGAAACATGATGGAAAGGAAACCTCAGCTCTCGCCGCACTGACCGCATTTCCACGCTCTGCAGCACAACCCCACAGGCCTCCCTTGGCCCTGCCATGTCCTCGGCCGCAGTACCTTTGTCGGTTTCATTCTTCAGCTTCTTGGAGTTGCTCTTCTGCAGCGCTTCAATCCCATCTTGTTTCACCAAGTCAGCCGCTTCTCTCTTTTCCGCTGCCAAGTTCTGGTCAGCATTATCCATCAAAGGGATGTAAGTCGTTGCATGAATCAAAGGCTCGTCTACCAATGTCATGACTGGAGTTTTAGGGAACAAAGGGAACACAGGCAAAAGGTGCTTCAATTATTCAGAAATTTATCAGTTTCATAATTTTTTACCTGGCAACGTATCGCGAATCATGGGGGGGGGTGCGTGCGTGCGTGCGCTCTTTCGCACACGAGCTCTGTGCAAAAACCACAATGTGGGGAAAGCCATGAAGCCAGCCAATGCCTTATTCCATCCTTATTTCAGACTTCGTCATATATTGCGATGTTGAAACCAGATCTCAACCAGCCCCAACACACACTGTGTCAGGGTAAGAAAACCCTAAAGGATTCCAGGTTATTTTTACTTTAATTAAGAATGGAGTAAGAACTTTGGCTCTCACTTTGTCATCAGAAGTCATTATGCAACACTACTAAAGATCACAGCTCACAATTTATTATGCAACACCGCTGGAGGTCATAGGTGGCATAGACCTGAGTGTAACCAAACACACACACACACACAAAAATATACACGGAAGAGAACAACTGAAAAGCTTTAATTGTAGAGTATGGCTGGGCAACCACATGGTTATCAGATGTGGCACCATCAACGGAGACTGTGGAGCTGCAAGCTTGGCTCCTTGCATTGCAAGTCCCACAACTCTCTACACCCTGGTTCAGTACACCAAGGCATGAGAAGCTGTGCATGTACCAGTGAATGCATTGTTGCATACCTGACATGCACACAAACACAAAAAGCTTAGGCCATCGGTTGCTGAATCCTTGCCACGGTTCCAGCAGATGGTGCTGCAACCACCTTAAATATTCACCTTGCATCTTTCGCCCACATAAGCAAGTCTAATAATCCAAGCAACAATTATTGCTGATGTGGCCAACATTAGCTGTGCTTCCTCTTTGACCCCTTCGGGCTGCAGGGGTGGGAACAGAGCATGCCTGAACACTCCTTCCTCCAACCCCATTCCTTGGGTCTTGGACAACCTACAGACACACAGAACAGTTCTTCTGACTGCACCAACAGGCCTTGATACAGGAACTGCCATCCACATCCACACCTAGGCACCAAGAGAACTAGTCATCAGATTTCCCTTCCCCATTGCATAACCCTTCCATGTCTAGGCTTGCCATTCAGCACAGACGTCTCTTTCTCACCCACCCCTCAACCATTTGATGAAACTTTCTGAGTTTTTTCTAATCACATGATGTAGTATAGTTTCAAGGGTATAGGGTACAAGCTTTAGGGAAGTGGAAGATACGCCCAATGACACTACTCTTAATTTTTAAAAAAATGATTTGAAAGCATTAATTGAACCATTAATTTATCCTGAGAGCTAGAGTTTTTCGGGGGCGGGGTGTCCCTAATGTAGGGTTCAAACTCCTGCTCAGTGCAGGTCACAGGTGCTGCCTGTGTTCTCCCTGGCCTGTTTTTGGGTGTAGCCAAGTCATGAGGTTGCAAGTCATTAGCAATTTGCAGGCTCATGGACTGCAGGCTACTCTCACTGCAAAGTGCTGGCCATTACTGTTAAAGCCTTATTGGTTTGGAACCAGCACATTCACAAAAACCATCTCTCCCCATACGAATCTGTCACTCCACCAAGATTACCTGGGAAAACCCCTGTGCATCCTGCCATCTTCCAGGATGCTGTTGGGTGGAACATGTGCAGCACCCAGGCTGTGAAACTCCTTGCCCAGGAGAAGTGATTTATAATGAGATGAAAAAGGTATTTAAATATACCTTTTTGAAGAAACCAGAGGCCTTTCTCCTGGGTATGGTCGGCCAATTGGTGTCAAAGAAGGACAGAACATTTTTTATGTATGCTACAACAGCAGCAAGAATGCTCATCGCAAAGTATTGGAAGACAGAAGATCTACCCACCGTGGAAGAATGGCAGATAAAGGTAATAGATTATATGGGACTGGCAGAAATGACCGGCAGAATCCGAGACCAGGGAAAAGAGACGGCGGAAGAAGATTGGAAGAAATTTAAGGACTATCTTAAGAAACATTGTAAAATTATTGAATGTTAGAACGATGTTGATTTTGAAATTAAGTGGTTTTTAGCTGTAATGATTATGTAATTAAGAAAAGAAAGGTCAAAAATTATATAGAAATTAGGGGAAGGATTTGCTGAATTGAACTAATTAGAGATTGGAATACAGAAAGGGGAGGTAAGAGGAGGTCGGGAAAGTAAGTTTTATGAATATAGGGGATTGAAATTATACTTGTTGTTGTATGTGTTTTGTATGTATTTTTGTTGTTTCTGTTTGTTTTTTTGTTTTTTTCTATTTTATATAAATCTTTAAAACTTTAATAAATATATTATAAAAAAAAGAAAGAAACTCCTTGCCCAGGAGACTTAGCTGCCCTGCACAATGAGGTTAATTCTGATGCCACTGGAAAACATTTTTTCATTCTTACAGACTTTCAACCTGATCAGAGTTTGATTGCACTTAGTTGTTCTTGCTTGTTTTGTTTCAAAACTTCTTACTGTTTCAAATTATAAATGTTGGACACATTGGGCATTTTTTAAAACAACAACAACCCGTAAAGCAGATCAGAAATTCTCTCACAGAAATAACAATTTGAAACCATGAAATGGACTTAAGAGCCCATGGTTTGAAGTTCCTTGTTTGGATGTCACAGCAAACCATGGTCAGTCAGGGCAGGGGAGGAAAGGGAGAAGGAACTCTATGTGAGAGAAGGGGCGAACCACAAGGCAGTCACAAACCATGGTCTGGCCAATAACATCTGAACTAGGCTCCTCTGCACCCATGAGAACAAGTAACCTCACAGAGTAGCTGTTCCACATAGACTTGTTTCGGCCCCTTCAAGAGAATCATTTGAGCACCTCCATGCTGCTCACCTTGACCAAGAGGACAACAAGAAGCAAAGATTGTGCCGTGCTTGCTATTAAATCAGACATAGAGTTACTGCCTGGATTCTTGACATACCATTGCTTGACCTGTGTGTCAAACCCTACTGCCTTGAGCGGTTTACAGGAAGACAGAATAAAGATTTCAGAGACAGATAAATACTGATGGACCAGAATCTGATGTTCATTTTTGTTACAAAAGTGACCTAGGCACATTCCTGAAAGGGAAAACAGTAACAGCAAAAGAAGAAAACACGGCCTGTCCTGAGCCTTAAAGCACTAAGAGCAGATATAGAGCAGATGGAAAGTTCTGCTTGCTAAGAAGTTTATTGTGAATAAAGCTTCATAGGGAAGCAGTGCCTGCTTCATCAGGTTGCATGAAATGATCAACTGGGTCAGTGTGGAATTGTGGTTGAGTAGAGAGTCCAGGGTTCTAAACCCCACTCAGTTGTGAGGAGGGGTCAAAATTCGCTAGGCACATTTTGCATCTGGCTATTGGACACTTGCGGCACATTGAAGATGCCCAGCCCCAGGGTAGCGCCTGATGTCTCCAACCTCTGGAGGCACATGCCTGGGGATCTTCGGATCTTGCCTGTTTTCGCACACTCATAACACACCCTGTAGAATTCAATCTGTGATATTTTATCTGCACAACCAGAATGAATTTCAGGAACCAAAAGGTTTTCTCGAAAAATACGACTTTTGAGCCTTCTGGCTCCCAAATGCTAACTAGACATTCCGTTTGGCATCTAGCTTATATATCTGAGTTTCTAACACTAGTTGTGAATCTCACTAGAACCTGTCACCTTCTATCAGTCTAACTTAACACTACAGGGGTAATAGGAGTATAAAATTGGAAGCAGCGGATAGAGAAGAGAGAGAATTATACAAGCTGCCTTGAGGTCCTGAGAGGAAGGGAAGAATAGAAACTTAAATAAATAAAACAATCACACTACACACATACATTTTTAAAAGTGTCATTCTGTAAATGTGCTTACATGAATGTACATGCACACACAAACAATTCAGGGAGGAGCTGTTTTGTAATGCGACATCAAAAATGAGCACACACAAGGAAAGGAGAGAGAAAAATGAAATGAGAACAGCAATAGCATACGTAAGTCTATCAATCAAAGTTAACAAGATCCTGTATAGGTCAAAACGTCATTAGATTTAGATAGATCCAATAGAAACTTGGAAAGTTACATTCTGAATCAGCCCTGACAAAATCACATCAAATATGTCAATTAACTCCTGTTCTGCAGCCTCAAGCTTTATCTGCCCCTAAAGACATTTTGCTTGAGTAGAGCAACCTTGAGGTCAAAAGCAAAATGCCCTGGGAGACTGTACTGTTCACACACGCAGCAAGGGGTTACAACAGGCTCTCTATTCCTTCTCCCTTCTGAACTGGCCTGGTGAGTACCCTATTTTCCCAAACATTTTTGAACAGTGTCTCAGAATTCAGAGGACAAATCCTGAAAATTAAACTCATGGCAGTTACTCCATCCCCACTGATGATGAAAGGATCTTAAAAGAAGAGTGAAAAAGAGAAATCTGTATATTACCATTATCTGTCTTTTGTTTCTTTGCAGAAACTTTCTTCTTGCCTGATACACTTTCTTGTTTTATCTCATGATGCAACAGGAGAGGATCCTGCTTTTTAGTCGGGGACAAAAATGAATCAGTCTTGGCATCCTGGTCATCTGTAAAAGACAAGACACATCAGGCTTTAGAGTGATCTAACATGGTATGTGTGCATGGATGTATTTAGACACTGTCAAGATAGACCTCAACATTCTGCCACACTCTTAACATGACCAAGAAACGGAACACAGGTTGAGGCTATGCAAGGAAGAACAGCCTCAATTGTTAATGGTTGCGATCTCAAGATACAGGGGAATGGTATAAATGCTGAGCTCCATTGGTTTCCAAGTCTTCACCTTTACTTAATTATGAAATTGAATTCACCCCTGTAGGGAAGCCAGAAGGTACACACTGCACTTGGGAACAATGCAGAGGAAAATTTGCCCAACACCCAAAAATGAGTGACTCCACTCAAAAGGAAGCCTTCAAACAATTTTGTATGTTTTAAAATTCAATTGTAAATAATCTAGAGACTGTCCTGTGTTAGGTGCCATAGATTATATATACATATATACACTGACACCAAGGATGCTGTGTCACTGTGCCAAAGTGAGACACACTCACACACAAACATCAATAATACCATGATCCTTACAATATACAAGCACCTGTGTGGAAGGCTTTAAATATAGGCCAGCTGAAGAGTTAACATGGAACTGCAACCAAGAATGAATAGCGGATTAGTAATACCAAAACTGTTTTTTCGTTTTTTTACTCTGAACATCTGGGTCTGGGGACAAGTTCTGAATAGCCCCAAAGCTTGCTTGGACCAACAGATTATGCCTGTTTTTGAAGCTGCATTCCACAGATACGAGGCAAAACTCTGCTCTAAGAACACCAGGAGGTGCAAAACTATCAGGGGTTCAGCCTCCCAATACTAGAGGTAGCAGGCAAACTTTTACGTGCCAATATGAAACTTTACATAGCAAAGCATTTACTGAAATACTAAAGAGCCACTTCTTCATGGAAGTCATGGGGTTGTTAAGCAGCAAGGTCCACATCCTTATTCCACATCTGATTTTGAAACTAAGTTTTGCAAAACATTGCCTCACTTGTATTGTGCTCAGACCACAGAGCTGCCAAGACTCAGGTCTAGGGAGATTAGCCGTGAGAGCAGTTAACTACACTTCAGAATATTGAATCACTGCAGTATTTTTCTAAAAAAAAGAAAGAAAGCCTAAAAACTGCAGCATATAGAGCATCTTGCAGCAGCACCTCAGTAGCAATCATCAAATGTGCACATAAAGAAGCAGCACGTTTTTATTGTAAAAAACAAAGAGAAGAGAGAACAGGGTGGAAGGGGACTGGTAGACAGATAACAATCTGGTCTAATGCAAGAACATCAAGCAATTGCAACAGAGGATGCTGGTGCAGAAGTAATCTGGAAATGAGGAAAGACTGCATGCTTTGGCGAGAACTTTTATGCTGAACCTGTGACACCAGCTAGCCTTCAAGCATACTGGAAAGGCTTTTACTATATCTTAACAGTAGTGATCAAATGCAGGGTGAAGGAAGTGCCTCATGCTGAAACTATTCTCCACTCCTTTTATATTTCCATCTTTGCTATCCTTAGATAAGACGGTGGCTTACTACAATACAGCACCAAAAAGTGTGGGATTTATTGGGTGGGGAGCAGAAATAAATGAGTCCAATTCTATGGAGGCAGCAGGAGTTTGCTAGCAGTTCCACAGGGGCTGAAAATAACCCCAAACCTCTTTTGGAAGCATTCTGCAACAAGACACTTAAGCTACTTTCAGACAACCTGCTTACTGAGCCCAAAGTCTGCAGGAAGACTATATGACACCACATCACGGAATTAGTGTTATCACACACTTTCCAAAGCATTTCCAGATTAGTTTTCCTTATGGCAAAAGTGTCTAATTTGGGGGATGTGGGTTTGCTGTGCAAGAGCGCCAAACCCACTCTGCTTGCACAGCCTGAATTTATCATCAGTCAAGGCCTATCTGTAAAACACTGTAAAAGTCTGTAAAAGTCTGGAAGCACCCTTTGTATTTTAAACCGGGAGCAAAGCTTTACTTAGGGCAATGCTTGTGGAGGTGAGAGAAAGCAGTAAAGATATATTGTGCCATTTTGTATTTTAATCCAAAAAACCCCAAATTCTAGCATGAAGATACCTATTCCATTCTTCTGCTTCTTTTGTCCTGCCTTCTTCTTTGACCCAGCTCCATCGGACGGTGGGGTGGGCTGTTTCGTAACAGGTACTGGCTCCACCTTCTTCCCTCCAGACTTGGTGCTGTCCGGGTCTTTGGGTGCCTGCTCCTCCGGGCTACCTTTACGTTTCTTCTCCTTCTTCTTCCTCTCTCGGAGGCCACTGGGGGCCTCTGTCACACCCAAAGGGGCAGTAGGAATAGGCTCCTCTTCTGCCCCCAAAGCATCAGATAGCTTGAAGTCTCGAAGGGCACTCTCCGAGTCAGACTCATGGAGATTCCCATTCTGAGCCTCTTTCTTCTTGCTCTTCTTCTTCTCTGCCTTCTTTTTATCAGCCTTAGCAGGCGGAAACTTTTGGTCCCTCTTTTGTTTCGCGAGGGCTTCATCGTACAGAGTTTCCTTCATAAAAAGCCAGAAGAAGAGGAAGATGACGGCAATCACGACAGAGGGGACGAGGACAATGAAATAGGTCGACTCGTAGAATTCCATTGTGCTTTTCTTCACGACTGCCTATAAGAATAAATCTGCAAAGAAATAGAGAAAGATGTTAATAAGCAAACTACCGTATTTTTTGCACCATAACACTCACTTTTTTCCTCCTAAAAAGTAAGGGGAAATGTCTGTGCGTGTTATGGAGGGAATGCCTACGGGTGGCATGCCTACGGACTTTCCTCCTCTAAAAACTACGTGCGTGTTATGGTCGGGTGCGTGTTATAGAGCGAAAAATACGGTACTTAAGAATACATTTTTAAAAGTCCATTTTTAAAGAAGCGATACAGGAAGAAGAGGGATTCCTTAAAACATTAAAGGGAATCATGACATGAAAACTATCAGTAGTGGACAAGGTTTTCTGACCAGAAGCTGCTCCTCGCTAGTGGCGCTTGGTTGGAAAATGCTGGGCATCCTTCCGAATTTTTGCAGGTTATGTCCTAGGAGCACTTCTATGATGTTGTACACCATTTTCATTTTTTAAAGTCCGCTCCAAAAATCGATGCCCACAAAATGCAAGGGAGGGAAGCAAATCCCTTTTGGTTCTTCCCCTACATCCAAGAACTTAGCACAAAAACCCCTGGACCAATTTGTTTGTAATTACGTTTCTTTAACCTAGGGAAATCTCTCACACACACCTGAATGCTATTTTCAAACAAACTGGCGATGAGAGTCTTATCGTGAAATTTACAGCCCATTGTTTGCAAAGTTGATTTGGAATGGGCGCTGCCCTCCTTTTCCCTCCTGTGGGCCAAAAGTAGAGGCCCCGCAGGCTGTGACGCTGCTCACATCTGACACACACCCAAGCTCAGAATGCACAGGCTTCCTTGTCCCCCATTCAAGTTCACACAGTTCAGGGCCTTCTGGTGCCAAGACCAGCTACCCCCCAGGGCACAGCTCCAGAGAGATTAAAGAGCAACACTACTCAACAAGTCGGAAATGCAAAGTGCAGAAAAGTATCGGAGTCCACAGCAAAGTTATAGGGGCAGCTTTAAATCCATAAGCTTTCACGGCAGCTCAACCACACTCTCCAATGTTTAGAGATCAGGTGTGTCCCTGAACACACACACAGCAAACACGTCTCTGGGAATCTATAACTGGACAAGGCTTCCAGAAGCGCAGTCATCTCATGCTTTCAAGAAATGTGGGTGGTCTGCAGAATTTGCATGTCAATCATCATCAGAGAGTTTGATTCGGCTTCAAAGTGTTTAGCAAAACGAAACCTTTTACACTCATTCCCTTCTTTTTATTTTTCTACAAACCACAACACCTCCACTCATAGGCATCTGCCCAACCCTAAAGATAGTCCAAGGTCCTTCTATGTATTTACAACCAACACATTCACACCCCTACATATCACACAGCTCAGAATATTCGAAGGGCTGCTTTCTTCCACGTGAATGCATCCCATTTACTGTGTTCATCTGAGGTCTGGCTCTGCACTGGCAGATGTGCCTTTTGCTGGACTGAGGGGCAGGGCCCTCTTGGTTGCAACACCCCAGAGGTTGGCTCTCTCATTTATGCAGGTTTCTTTAGGCGAGTTGTTAAAACTTTTAATGTTCTGGCATGCTTTGAGGGGCAGCTTTAAATTCCTCCCTGCTATTTGTTCTCAGTTTTAATGCACTGTTTTAAGACTTCAAACTGGAGAATTTGAATGCTGTGCACTCTCTTTGTGGATCCTTTCTCCAATAAAATAATGTATAAATAAGCCATGACAACTATTTATTTGCTTGCTGCTTTGAATCCAAAGGTACAATTTAAAAAGAGGATGTTTCCTTGTTGTCTGTACTTCCTGCAATCAACATTTGGCTTTAGGGTCAAGGCAGCAAATTGTAATTAGAGCAGCCACTCTAATTTTTTTTAAGGGGGGTATACAACTGAGAAAGTACACAATAGAAGTTTATATAATTATATAATATTGGGGAAGAGTAAACACTCCTCTCTCCCATAATAATAAAACTCAGTAATGAGTTGATGTTCAGGGCAGAACTGATGGGTAATGAAGCACTTCTAACGAAGTGTAATGGAATTCACTTCAAGGTGTGGCGGCTGTGGCAACTAGCGTCTTCGCTAACTTCTCAAAAAAGGATCAGACAGATTCACTGGAAACAACAGTTGATGAATCTACACCCCCCCCAAAAAAAAATATTTAGTGTAGGGGACAAAAACTATTGCCTTCATGCTCAGCTTGTGAGGTCTGCTGGATGAGCCAGCTGGTCGCTGCTGGGAAAGAAAGAGTGCTGGACTGGCTGAATATCTGCTCTGAAGATCCAACAAACCTCTTCTTAGGTTTTAAAGCTGCGGGAACAGACATGGTTATTAGCAGTCCAACCACCAGTCCATTGGGCCCAGCAGCTACTCTCTCTCAGCCACTCCTAGCTACTTGCAGTTTAGGGTGTGTCCCCAAAATTTTTGCATGCCAACATATATCGCCCCAGATCTCTTGGGAAACCCATCTGTTGAAATTCTGGTTTTTCACCAGGAAGCAGAGGGGAGAGGGAGGCCTAGGCACAATTTCAGTTATTTGGTTAGCCACCCACAAGGGTTCTTCTTAAAATACATTTTTTTGTAATAAATGTTATCTTATTTTGCTAGCCTCACTTACTCAGGTTTAAAACTGCCCACCCTTGCAATACGTGGGCTCACTTCACTGCCATTTCTACCATGGTTTTTCCAGAAAAGGCCAACCTTTTTACTGTAATTTACAAAAAAGCAAGCAGGCAATATGGGCAGAATACCTTTTGTGATTAGAGAGCACCGGGGGTTATTGAGCCTCTGCAATGCAACTGCATCAGACAGGCCCATGATCTGCCATTGAGCAGCAAAGCATCACCTGCAATTCAGCAGGCCTTGCTCTGCAAAGCACTGCAGGGGTTTACAACTCCAAGACCTGGGGCCGATACATAAAACAGTTGCTGAAGTCACATAATGAGCAGAGGCCCAACAATTCTGCTCACCATGGCCTCTGGAGAAGGCTCTGAGGAGGCTCGGCCTTCTGCTGCAGCTTAGGGCAAAGGCAGGCAGCAAGCTTCACCCCTCTAGTAGCGCTGAGATTTGGAGGGCACAACTACATCTGGAGAGAGAGGCTACAGCTGACTACAGTGGTACCTCAGGTTAAGTACTTAATTCGTTCCGGAGGTCCGTTCTTAACCTGAAACTGTTCTCAACCTGAAGCACCACTTTAGCTAATGGGGCCTCCTGCTGCCGCCGGAGCCCGATTTCTGTTCTTAACCTGAAGCAAAGTTCTTAACCTGAAGCACTATTTCTGGGTTAGCGGAGTCTGTAACCTGAAGCGTATGTAACCTAAGGTACCACTGTATCTGGGCACAGGGTGGATGGGGTGCTTCAAGCACATTGACTACCCGGTACCAAAACAAGCCCCAGCTCAGGGTTTTATAGTGGGAGGAGGAAAGGAGAGAGAAGGGAAGCGAAAGACCATCTTTGGATCTGCAGTCAATGTGCTTTTAAGGCCCCCCTGGAAGGCGGAGCCACAGTGCCTACTGGTTAGGCTTGACAATATGCCCAAATCACTGAGAATTTATTTTAATATTTTTTATACCTCACTTCCCACTTTCTCTACGAAGCTAAAGACAGTTGGTTCGCCTGCCTCGCCCAACAGATAGGGGAAATCAGCTGCTCTTGCAGAACAATACCCACTGCTGATCCACTTCACATATTTGGTTTGTGAAAACTGCTCCCAAGCCCTGATGTGAAAGCTAAATGAACAGACATTACAGTGGTACTCAGGTTACATACGCTTCAGGTTACATATGCTTCAGGTTACAGACGCTTCGGGTTACAGACTCCATTAACCCAGAAATAGTGCTTCAGGTTAAGAACTTTGCTTCAGGTTGAGAACAGAAATCGTGCTCCGGCGGTGCGGCGGCAGCAGGAGGCCCCATTAGCTAAAGTGGTGCTTCAGATTAAGAACAGTTTCAGGTTAAGAACGGACCTCCAGAACGAATTAAGTACTTAACCCAAGGTACCACTGTATTGGTTCTTTGGTTGGGCCCTAACAGAGCTTCGTTTCCAACCCTGCAGCTATGGGATTTGGAGGCCTGCATTACAAGGAAAAGGAAGAGCTCCTTCATTGGAGGTTTTTAAACAGTGGTTGGATGGCCGTCTGTCATGGATGCTTTAGTTGAGATTTCTGCATTGCAGGGGGTTGGACAAGATGACCCTTGGGGTCCTCTACAATTCTATGATTACAACATGGGAGGTCTGAAACAGTTGTTTACATTTAGACAAACCTGAAAACTCAAGTTTTATACTATGGCAGGGGTCAGCAAATGTTTACAGCAGGGGGCCGGTCAACTGTCCCTCAGACCTTGTGGGGGGCTGGACTATATTTTTTTGAAGGGGGGATGAACGAATTCCTATGCCCCACAAATAATCCAGAGATGCATTTTAAATAAAAGCACACATTCTACCCATGTAAAAACACCAGGCAGGCCCCACAAATAACCCAGAGATGCATTTTAAATAAAAGTGCACATTCTACACATGTAAAAACACGCTGATTCCCAGACCCTCCGTGGGCCGGATTTAGAAGGCGATTGGGCCGCATCCGGCCCCCGGGCCTTAGTATTGTTGAATGGTTTATTTAAATGTAAAGGTTCATCATTGTTGCACCCGATGTGTATGTCTTTAAGGGGCCAGAGCAAGGGCCAGAGTAAGATAACGAGACCCAGCTTTACAGCTGTGAAGCATAGCAGGTGCTGCTGAGTTGTATTTGATTAAGGTGTGTCAGCATTTGGGTGTAGTATATAAGGAGCAGCACCTAGCTCTCCCATTACCCTGGGGGATGGGTTGGTGGTTGGGTCTGGTTTGGTTGTTAATGTACTTAGTGTAAAAGGAGTTTTTGTTTTTCTTATTAAAACCTTATTTAAGTTATTTTTGAGTCCTTTCTTTTTAATGCATGGTCTCCCCAGCAAGCTCTCTGCAGCGTTACCATACTGCAAAAAGCCAACATCTTTGGTTATGGGCCCAGCTGCTGAGTGGATGACTGCATATTTTTGGACTCTGAGAAAGGTTTGAAAACTCCTTCTCCTGTTAGCGTAGTTCTGTGGGTCTGGAAGAGTTCCAGAATGGTTGACCGGGTTCCTGAAGCTGAGAAGGCTCTGGTCTTCCCACAGCTAACAGATGAGAACTATAGTTTATGGTCTTTTCGGGTGGAGGCGCTTTTGACCTCTAGAGAAGTATGGACCTATGTAACTGATGACCCTCCTGACCCTGTGACTAATGCTTGGTCAAAAGGAGATGCAAAAGCCAGGGCGATAATTAATTTGGCAGTCAGTGACCAGCAAGTAGTCTATATAAGAAATAAGAAAACTGCCAAAGAAATGTGGGACAGTCTTGCAGCAGTGCATGTTAGAAAAGAGTCAGCATCTGCATTGACGTTTTTCAAGCAGTTGTACCAGACGAAGTTGCAGCCTGGTGGTGATTTGGCAGCACACTTGAGACGTCTGGAGGCAATACGCTGCGAATTAATTCGAAGGGACATGGACATACCTGATATTCAGTATGTTTTTATCATTCTTTGTTCCCTTAATGAGGACTTTGATGGTATAGCTAGCCAGATATCTGCTGTTCCACCAGCACAATTAACTGTGGAAGGGGTGACGGCAAGATTAATGGGCGAGTTGGACAGAAGGGAGGCTTGTGCCATAAGCACTCCTATTTCCAGAAGTAATGAGGAACGCCATATGCAAACCTGTGGTGATACAACTGCATTTAAAGCTGCAAAGCGTTGTTGGTTCTGCAATAAGCAAGGACATTTTGCAAAGGACTGCAGATCCAAAAGAAAGCAAAGTACTCCCAAGCCTGTTTCTGTTCGTCAGTCACGGTTGTCAGCCCAGCAGCCGACATCGTATAGTAGAGACAGAAACGAGCCGCGAGTTTTCCATGCTAGGACAACAGATCGTAAAAGACTTAAACGTGCCAAGTGGAAGTCTTTTGTTGTGGACTCAGGAGCATCTCAGCATATTTGCAACGATCGAAGCTTGTTTATTTCTTTCGAAGAGGAAATTGGTAATGTACATTTAGCCAATTCACAAGTCTTGCAGTCGCTTGGCAGGGGTACTGTTAAACTTGACTCTTTAAACATTACAATAGCGAACTGCATTTACTGCCCGTCAGTGGACAATTTATTATCAGTAAGGTGTTTTGCTCGTCAAGGCATAACTGTGCGTTTCTTAAAGTCAATGTGTGAGTTTTTCAAAGGGAACAAACGTCTATTATATGCCCGGGAATCTGATGGTTTATATAGACTGTATTTTCGCACCTACTCACAATTGCCTATTAACTGCAGAGCAGCACAGTCAAGCCAGGGGTTGAGGAATGTAAGGCCTCATTCCGGGTGTGTCCACGAGGCACACAGAATTCTGGGACACCTGAATTTTGCTGATGTAATTAAGACAAAGAATATTGTTAATGGCCTCAACTTAAAACCATGTAAATTCTTTATGCAATGTCTATCCTGTTGCAAGAATAAGATTAAGGTTGCACGCAAGGGTAGGTGCTCAGATAGGAAAGTAACTGAGCCATTTGAGCGTGTACACTGTGATTTAGTTGGGCCACTCCCACCATCATTAGGAGGTTCTAAGTACTGGCTTACTCTGATAGACCAGTATAGTAGATATTGTTGGACTTATGCAATAGCTGAGAAGTCCCAAGCATTTGAGAAGTACAAAGTTTTTTGCAACTGGGTAAAAACGCACTTTAACAAATCAATTAAGAACCTGTTTTCTGACCGGGGCGGGGAATTTGTTTCTGAGGATTTTGAGAAATTCCTGGAAGCGCAGGGGACTACTCATGAGTTATCTTGCCCCCGAAGTCCCTGGCAAAATGGGCTTGTTGAAGTTGTGCAGCGTGACCTACAGGCAGGGGTTAAAACGTATCTGCACGATGCTAATCTGCCCAAAGACTTTTGGGCTGAAGCGCTTAATGCGTTTTGTTATGTTAGAAATCGCAGTTATCATTCTGGTTTAGATGTCACCCCCTATGAGAAGCTGTTTAAAAAACGCCCTAATCTGAAATACCTACGCATTTGGGGTTCAGATGTAATTATGCATTATCCCGCTAAGCAGAAATTGGGTGAACGTAGTGTCCAGGGAAAATTAATGGGCTACCAGCAGGGGGCGTACAGAATTTACATACCAGCAACTGGCAAATTTCATATTACCAGAAGCATGATACAAACTGTAAATTGGAATGGAGTTGCTGTCTTCCAAGATACTGATGGTATAGATAATACTGAGGAAGAAGAGGAAGAAGCAGCAGCAGCAGGAAATGGTGCTTCTGAATTAATGGAAAAAGACAAAAAGTCTGTTGAATCTGATTTGTTTGATGATTTAAAGTCACAGGCACCCAAGGGGAGGTTAGATTCTCTTGAGTTTTCTGACCGTGAGCTTAGCCTACAGGCATCTCTTCAATCTGACAATGATTTACAATCTGAAACTAGTGGTTCACTTAGTCCCATTAAGTCTGAGGAGTCTGACTCTCCTTCCGGACTGAGACGTTCAGATAGAAAGAGACAGAAGCCACAACGTTTTGCAGATGAACATTTTAATACTGTGTATGCCAGTAAGGCAGTTTTTGAGCCAAAAAGCTACAATGATGTTCAGAAATTACCTAAGCAACAAGCTGCAAATTGGTATAAAGCTATGAACTCTGAGATAGCTTCTTTAAAAGAGCATAACACTTGGTCTCTTGTACCACAAACCCCAGATATGAGACTTATTGATTCAAAATGGGTTTATAGAATTAAAATGAATGACAAAAATGAAGTTGTAAGGTAAAAAGCAAGACTAGTTGCTAGGGGTTTTCAACAAATTCCAGGCGAAGATTATGATTTGTGTTATTCACCAAGCGTAAAATATGAAACAGTTAAGCTTTTGTTAAAAGATGCATCACAACGTGGACATTCTGTTTATCACCTAGATATAAAAACTGCATATTTGTTTGCAGATTTAAAAGAACAAATTTTTATGCGTGTTCCTGAAGGCATAGACGCCGCTGAAGGTTTGGTATGCAAATTAAATAAATCCCTTTATGGTCTGCACCAAAGTGGAAGGAATTGGCACCATACTTTAGCAAAAGAATTGCTGGATATTGGTTTTTCACAAGGAAAGGCAGACAACTGTGTGTTTATAAAGGAAAGGGCAAACTCTGTAACAAAAATATGTGTGTATGTAGATGACGTGTTAATTTCTACAAAAACTAAACAGGAATATGAACTGGTAGTATCACAGTTACAGAAGAAATTTGATGTGGTGGAATTAGGCATAGCTAAAAATTACTTATCCATGCAAATTGAGAAAGGCAAAAATGGATCTTTTCTGGTTCATCAAACTGCAAAAATTGATGATCTTGTTGAAATGCTATGTTTAGAAAATGCAAATGGCAAGGAAACGCCTATGGTGTGTGGTTTCACCTTTACAGGTGAAGATAAGCCATTTCCTAACAAAACTTTGTATCGTTCTGCTATAGGCAAGCTAAATTTCATTCAAAGAATCTCAAGACCAGATATAACTTATGCTTTTCACTTTCTGGCAAAATTTGTGGAAAAGCCTACTACACAATGTTTCTCTGCTCTTAAGAGAGTGGTAATGTATCTTAAACATACCAAACATTATAGGTTGCAGTTTACAACATGTATTGACAAAGGTTTTGAAATTTTCTGCGATGCATCTCATGCAGTGGAACAAAATAATTGCAGGGGTGTGTCTGGTATGGTGCTTTGTTATAACGGTTGTCCATTTGAATGGAAGTCCCAGACACAAACCATTATTTGTCTCTCCACAACAGAGAGTGAATTATGTGCATGCGTTCAGGCCACTCGTGATGTAGAATGGTATCTGCAAGTATTTGCAGACCTACAGATGCAAGTAACATTACCAGTAAAAGTTTACCTTGATTCCCAGAGCGGACTTGCTATCCTGTGTTCAGAGACCAATACGCAGCGCACTAGAGTCTTAAGGTTACGTTTACAGTTTGTAAAGAAACTAATTGCTGACGAAATGATTGTATTTGAATATGTTCCAGGTGACAATCAAATTGCGGACATTTTTACTAAAGCACTTCCAAAGGTTACACATGAAAGACATGTACAAAATATGCTTTATGTTTTTGTTCCACAATGATGAACCGCAGGGGAAATGTTGAATGGTTTATTTAAATGTAAAGGTTCATCATTGTTGCACCCGATGTGTATGTCTTTAAGGGGCCAGAGCAAGGGCCAGAGTAAGATAACGAGACCCAGCTTTACAGCTGTGAAGCATAGCAGGTGCTGCTGAGTTGTATTTGATTAAGGTGTGTCAGCATTTGGGTGTAGTATATAAGGAGCAGCACCTAGCTCTCCCATTACCCTGGGGGATGGGTTGGTGGTTGGGTCTGGTTTGGTTGTTAATGTACTTAGTGTAAAAGGAGTTTTTGTTTTTCTTATTAAAACCTTATTTAAGTTATTTTTGAGTCCTTTCTTTTTAATGCATGGTCTCCCCAGCAAGCTCTCTGCAGCGTTACCATACTGCAAAAAGCCAACAAGTATGCCTACCCATGTACTATGGCAACTCTGGGGGAAATTAATGGATGTTCATTATGGGCATCTAGAAAAGATATATTTTCATCCAGGCTTTTACATGTAATTGAGTGTGCAAGGTTTAGGTAAATATCATGAGTATTGTTGTTGCTATAATGATAGTTTGTTATTTATTTATTTATATAAGTGATGTAAGTGATGAAGGGTTTAAAAACAGAAGATGAAAATAAAGAATGGCACTAAGTTGAATCCTTTCTGTTCTCTGTGTAGGTCCCCACACAGTTTATATTCCATGACACCAGAGGCTCCAGAACCTGAGAAGTACAGCTTTAAAGTACAAAACTATGTCTGCACAGACAACGCCCTGCTTTGCCCACAATCATCTCAAGCTTAAGGAAATTGACAAAGGGGAGGCAACATACAGTGGCATGTTCCCAGGCAAGCTCAGCTTGCATTAGGCACAGATTAAATTTGGCACCAAATGCAAGCCTCTCTGCCATGGTGAGATCCAATGCCTATCAAATGCACTAGACGGTGAATTTTAAGATTTATTGGTGCTGAAATTGTTCCATGATTAGAAGAGAGACACACACAAAAGCCCTCGCTGCAAATCCCCCAAATAAACTAAGGTAATTTTACTTTTGACAGAAAGAGCCTGCTGAATTTCTGCTAGTATCTGTTTGGTCCTTAACATCTCAGAGAGAAGCTTTAATGGAATACAGTTTTTAAGGGTTCTTCCTTTGGTTTGCTTTTAAACATAGAAAAAGACGACGGCAGACAGACAAGAGACTCACTCAAATCTTCTTGTTCTTCTCTCAATTAAACTGATCCAATGAAGCCATTTGCTGAACACAATAATCTCAGCCCTCCAAATATCCTCTAGGCAAATGCCTTCCATTCCAACCATACCAGGGAATCTGTACCATCTGGTGAGCTACCCTCAGATATCATCAAGCTGTTATACTGACCTCGGTGCTCTGGTTCTGACTTGCAGTCTAGGCTCTGCAGCATAACCTGCAAATCTTGGGCAAGAACACATATAGCTGCTTTCCAGTGAAATTGAGAAGCTCTAGTAGAAGTCCACATCAGTGTTCGAAACTCCCATTGTTCTAGGTGCATTTTGCAACAGGGAATTTCTTTAGCGTGAGCAGTTTCTGAGCTCTCGGCGCTACTACTGTGGCTAAGATTTCAGATTAAAGCTTCAGAGTGGAAGGAAAGGGGGACCTTTTTCTGCCTTCCCACTTCCAGCTACTAACTGAAGAATGGAGAAAAGATCCTCTTAAGAATATTAGGGGGGTGGGCAGCGGAAGGACTAGGCCATGTAAAAAATGAACATAATATTTTAGCTGCAGTTCATTCGTTTTCAGTTTTGTATTCTTGCTATAAGAAAAGCATGCCTAGACATTCTGTTGTTGGGTCCCACAACCTAGGTTTAAGGTGCCATTTAGCTCCTAGCTTTCATATCTCGGTTTCTAACGCTGGTCCACATGGAGCCGCTGTGCCAATTTATGCTCATCTCTGCATGCCTGAATTCCTTTCCCAACATTTTCACTTCCAATCCTATGCTAAGGGCTGTTTCCAAATGCATGGCTCCTAGTACTAATAATCATGCTTCTTCCAATGTCACCTGATTAAGAACTGCAAATGGCTTTCAACATGGTGGAGGATAAGGCACTTATTCTGTGCCTTCACCCTCCTATATTCCATCCACACCTGTGGAAGGGACACAGTTGCTATATAAGTGGAGAAGTCAAATTCACTTGAACAGTCATTTAAGGGAGAAAAATTCCAAGAGATCCTTAAAAAATAAAAACAATTTATTTAGTGCAAAGTAGATATTCATTTATGCATGGCCACCCATTATTATCCATGAAAGGCAAAAAATAATACCCGCGACCCCCCCCAAAAAAAGTGCTTTAATGTTTCTTCCAGGCTGGAAGCGTCGATTGGAAGCGTTTAAAAGCACTACTTAAGAGCACAATTAAACAAAAATAAACAGGGTACCCTGCACAAAGGTTATAGTGAACATGTAGTGAGCTGTGAGCCTACCCTGTCCAACAGATCACTGCACACACCAAAACAACACCTCTTTAAAAAGATGTAGGGGCCCTTAGAATTACTCCTCTATCTGTGGAGATATTGTGCAGCACAACCATTCTTCGCAAACATAATAAAGAAAATCACACCATGGGCAGCAAGAAAAAAAATACGGAAGTTGCACTGGGAAAGACACAAATGGACAACATTGTGCGGAGCCCCCATACAAGGGGAGTGAGACATGGAGATCCCAGTCTAAAAAGACTGAAGCAATGACTGTCAATGGCATAAAATGCACTGGCAGATAACTCGGAGGAGGAGGAGGCAGCAACAGTATTCTCTTATATCATTTGGTGAGAGGGCTCTGCACAGAATGAATGAATAAGCTTCTCTAAGAAGCAGAACATAGGGAACTCCAGGTAGACTGGTCATCATCTCCACCAACGGTAGCCAGAGTGGTGCGCTCTCTCCAGAAGTTGTTGGACTCTCATTTGCATTATCCCTGACCACACAGGCTGGGGCTGGTGGGAGCTGGACGCCAACAACATCTTGAGAACATCACATTGTCTACCTCTGACCTACAACGACTTGTTGTGGCTCTCCAGGGTTTTAAACAGGAGGAATCCCCAGCCCAAGTCAGAGATGCCAGGCAATGAAACAGACTTTTTGCATGCAAGCCCTACCACCAAGTCACAACCCTACCTCATTTCCTCCGTTTTTGTCACTCCCAAAGGCTTTCCAACTGCACTTCTTCCCCCTACCTCACACTGTTAAAGTGGTTTAAAGAAGGCAAACATAGACTTGCAGACTGGTGGGCTGTTATTATGGAAGAGTTGCAGGCGCCACAATCAGGGGTTTGGTAATTTCCCCCCCCTTCCCCTCTTTTTTCCAGTTCCATGCAGGGAGAGTAGAAAGGAGACATTCTTAGGCATCAGCACCAGCTTTTCGATGTCTAGGATTTTTCCAAGCCTGGGAAGGAGTGGAATTACACAGCTTCTTACAAAGATGGAATTCTGCTCAATTCTGCTGCTTTACCATCATCATACTGTAGGTGCAATTTATTCTGGCTGCAATGTTTTGGCAAAGGGAGGAAAGGATTGCCAACTAGGTCCAGGCACCATGCAAGCTTTGCAAGGCAGCTAACAGGAAGCTCATTCTATGGTACTTCTAGGTTTCCAAGCCTACAAACATGCCTGAACTAAGAGCTCCAAAGAGCTCAAGGAAAAAGAAAAAGACTTCTGCACGGACAAGGGTCCTGGTCTCATTTATGTTCTTAAGCATTTCTTGACTGATATTCTTCCCTTTCGTGTTTCGTCCCATCCTAAACTTGACTATTATTCAGCAAGGGCTGACCTCAGCCACTGTAAGCTTAGTAATACTTCATAGAATCACAGAGTTGAAAGGGATCTATTCCAACCTCCTGCAATGCAGGAATCTCAGCTAAAGCACCCATGACAGACAACCATCCAACCTCTGCTTTAAAACCTCCAAGGAATGAGAGTCCACAACCTCCTGAGGGAGACTGTTCCACTTCAAGCCAGCTTGGCAATAACACAGAGGAGATGATTCTATGGAGGGAGGAACTTTGAAGGTTTTTGCGAATACTGACCCAGTACATGTGGAGTAGTAAACCATGATGGAATGAGCATGAACTAAGCGTCAGGCTAAGGCCTCCCCATTCCCCGTGAATTCAGTTTCAAAGAATCTCAGCTTCATGTTAGGTAATAACCAAGGATCTTGGTAAACAATGAACCACGGTTAACTGCTAAATAAACCAATTGGCTTGTTTGGCATCTAACCATTCCTGAAAGGAAGGGCCATGGCTCAGAAGTACAGCATCCGCTTTGCATGACGAATGCCCCACTTTCAATCCCTGGCATCCCCAGGTAGAGCTGGGAAAGATTCCAGCCTGAAATCCTGGAGAGCCACAGCCAATCAACATTGACATGGCTGGGTCAGGTCGACCAATGGTCTGATTCACTATAAGGCAAGTTCAGCTGGTACAATCGCACCATCCTGGTTTATTTTATAAGTAGTACCCCCTTGTGAGGTTCTAGACCTAGGCAGCACGACAAAAGTAACTTGCAGTATAGCAGAGCATGCATTCCATTTTGAGTGATGATGAATTTAGACATGTTTATATTTAATTCAAGATCCATTTAGAAATTGGATTTATTTCAAAAGCCAGTTGGTTTAAATAAGATTATATTCTTCTATCCACCCAGGAGAAAGGACACGTAGTTTTACAGAATCCATTTTAATGGCAAGACTACACTTCAAAAATTAGCTTTGTAGCAGTTTAAAAGCAAATGGATAAGAACTTTGTTCTTAGCAGTAGTAATCTCCTCTCCAGTATACTAATCCACAGCTTTGGTAACTTGCTCACAATTTGTGTCCTCCCCCCCCCCCAGCTTGTTATAACTTGTTGCGGTGATAAGATAGGTTCCAGTCATAACTTTAAATTATGTTGCCAGCTCTCTCTAAAAACAGCCACATCACTTCCTCAGTCATAACAAACCAACAAGGTGTTTTACATGTACAGAGGCTTTTCTCCATAAATACTCAAATCCACCACCAGCGTTACATATGTATCTACTTAAATAAGGCAACTGCTTCTGCCATTTCCTATCTTATTCAGGAAGGAAGTTCCAACGCTTGTGGGGTCATAACTGTGGAGCTCTTGCTTCTAGCCATTACTATACAGTAACGATCCACTGTAATGAGAGGACGGTAAATTGTGCCTTCTGACTTGCCTTCAACTGGTAGGTTGGCTCAAACAGGGAAAGGTGAACTTGAAGGTATGCGTCCAAGGCTGAAAAGCTTAGAACCAGCACTTTGTATTTGCCCAGAAGCAAATTAGCAACCTGTGTAACTGGCCAGAGCAGGGGGGGAAAATGTGAATGTACCCCAGCAATTGACAATATGTTTCAGAGTCTCCAGTGGTAGCCCCCAGAAGAGCGTATTGCAGTAATCAACCCTTGAATGTCTTGTCCAACTACTCTTCAGATCCTGGCATGCTATTTTCACATAAGTTATGTTTCAGGGATCGTGTCTAAAACCAAAATCATGTATAGTCAAAATACACTGGGTTCAATGGGATTCCCAAAGTCGCTTCTCCCAGAACCCTCTTGTGTGTATAGCTGGTAACTGTACAAGTTAAATGCACCGAAGTTGTGGGCTTACAGTAAGTACCCTTGCTCACGCAATCCTTGGGTTACCCTAGCAAATGATATAGACAGAAGGTGTTTTATTTGACTGGATGTGCAGCACCAGGATAAATCTGAGGGTTCCAAGGGTTATGCTGGAAGATTGTGCAGACTGAGCTGCCCATAACATACGTCTGAGAACAGAGCAGAGTCAACGTCCTTCATGCGAAACAATGACCAAATTTTAACCAGTGAGCAAGTAGGATGCACTGCATTCCTATCTTCCACATACATGCACAGAAAAATGCTGTTTGGCAAAGCTCCAAGGCCTTGGGATCAGGGGAGGGAGGGAAGAGAGGGAATAGCTGCAATTCTTACACTTAGCAATTCTTGGCAGTTCTTAGCCAACACCACAGTACAATAATACCCTGGACAATTGTGAGTTCAGCTACTCTTCAGAGACAAGCCAGAGGGCTGGCTCAATTCTATGCACCACTAAAAAGAACATTCACCCTCTATTAACATCATTTCTTTAGATGAACAAGAGAAAGGATGGAGGAATCAGTGTCCTCACTACTCCCGGATAAAAAGCACATGAATTTTAAAATCCACCTTGGGTCAGAACAGGATTCCAGCTCTATAAAACCAATCTCACCTCTATACTGGGGTGGGGGGGGGAGCTTGAAAAGAGCAGTGTATGTGTGAGATCCCTGTGCTTTTTTTGGTAGAACATAAGCTACTAAGAGTTGTTAGCAGGAATACGGCAGAGGAAGTTATGAGTAGTGAACATATTTCTCCAAGTGCCAGACGAGAACAGAAATTTCAGTGAGAACAGATGCCCACGTAGGTGGAGGGTTTCCCCCAACCTGCAGCCTATAAACATCCTATCCACTCTATGGGCTGCCTGAACAAGAGTTTCCTGTGCTTTTTTTCTGGCATTTTAACACTAAACTGGCCGGTTTCTGTATTCGTCCCAAAGCTCCCCTAAGCAGCCTGACCAGGAAAATGCTGCATGCCTATTCAGCACACCTCCAGATCTCTCACTACTATCCCCAAGTGCCTCCTCCCCCCCCCCAAAAAAAAACCCCTGTTATTCAAAGGCGTGAGAGCTGGACCATAAAGAAGGCTGATCGCCGAAGAATTGATGCTTTTGAATTATGGTGCTGGAGGAGACTCTTGAGAGTCCCATGGACTGCAAGAAGACCAAACCTCTCCATTCTTAAGGAAATCAGCCCTGAGTGCTCACTGGAAGGACAGATTCTGAAGCTGAGGCTCCAATACTTTGGCCACCTCATGAGAAGAGAAGACTCCCTGGAAAAGACCCTGATGTTGGGAAAGATGGAGGGCACAAGGAGAAGGGGAAGACAGAGGACAAGATGGTTGGATAGTGTTCTTGAAGCTACCAGCATGAGTTTGACCAAACTGCGGGAGGCAGTGGAAGACAGGAGTGCCTGGCGTGCTCTGGTCCATGGGGTCACGAAGAGGCGGACATGACTAAACGACTAAACAACAACAATAATTGCTCTTGGACCTGAAGGTTCTATATAGATGCTATAACTATACATCAATCTGATCTAGAAGGGCTGCTCTTACGTTTTTGAGTCTTCATTTCCTGTCCCCCCCAAAGTGTACTTTAAATCAAAGACATGTTTCCATACAGTTGTATGTGTGGGTTCATTGGTGTATATTTTTTAATAGCAGCAGCAGGGGCTCCCTGATTCATGCTTTGTTCCCAACAAAAATCAAGCACAGCATGGCCCTAATCCTAATGTTTCTTCCCCCTCCCCAGCTGCGGCTCCTATTTAAAAACCACACGCACATACACAAAGATGCGTGTGGTCTGGTCCCAAGCATGCAGTCTCAGTACAGTTCACGACCATTTCTGCTACCTAGAGATGGGAGCGACATCACACCTCCCTAGACTTGTAACTGACACAGAATGATATTGAGCTCCATCCTGAAGGACCGCCATAATCTGAGGCTGGGGGAAAGAGGAGGAAGCGATTAAGAAGAATTCTAAACTGGAAACTGAAGTCTGCCTGGTGAAGCATACTCCTATGTTTTGACATAACAAAACAAAATGGAAAAAATATGTTATGAAGTACTTCAGGTTCCTGAAACAAAACCTCAAGGGAGCTAGCAATCTGGAGACCCAAACAGGCCTTCAACTTAAAGCCACACATCACAGCGACCCGGTAACATTTTGTCTGTTATTTCTATTCAGTCTTCTGTTCACACATACAAAGAGACTGTGCAGCTGACGAAGAAAAACGCTTCGTTAACCTTCCGCAGATTCAATAGCCCTATTGTTAAGTAGGAGGAATGAAAGGAGTTACTGATAGTGTGGAACTGAAGGAGGAACGACCCATTCCAACCTAGCAAATTAGTCTGAAGAGGGTATTTCTACACACATGCCAAAGTATGTTCATCAAAAGCTGTAGGCATCAGTAATCAGACACATACCAAGCAGAGACAGAGCACACTAACATTTATATCTTGCTTACCCTGCTTTTCCAAACCTGTGCAATTATTATAATTATTGAGGAGAGGTTAGAGAAAAAACTGGGAGGAGTGTCTTTCTAGTCTTTCCTTGGGACCCCGTGGAAAATGCTTCCAATTTGCTATACCTGGGTTAAGGTGCAGAGAATGAATGAGCCACAGCTGGGGGCAGCCTGAGGATGCCCCATCTACCTTGGGTCTGCCCATGAAAGGCAAGCCTAGAGCAAGAGACTACAGTCGTACCTCTACTTACGTATCCCTCTGGATATGGAATCTTCGGGTTATAGCCACGGCAATGCACATGCGCAGAAGCGCGCCTCTATTTATGTAAAAAAATTTAATATAATTTTTTTTAAAAAAATTCCATTTTAACAATCCAATCAAATCACATTAAGTACTCCAAATTATACAAATAGATACCATATAGTCCAAATATTCTGCCAAATTATAAATTTTTGTTGGGGCTTCCCATGCTTCAAGTTCAGTGGGGCTCTAATCATTTTATGTTTCTACTGCCTTGAGTTTCCAATAGTTCCTTCTTTAAATCTTCCTGTTGCTATCCTTCCTCTATTTATGTAATTTTTGGGGTGCAAACAGACCCCAGGAATGAATTAAGTTTGTATCCGGAGGGTCCACTGTACTAAGGTGATGTCAGCAGGTTCCAGGAATTCTCCTCTTTGGGAGATTTTTATGGGTGAGGCTGTGAGTTTGTCTTGGCCCTAAGTAAGAGCCAGGATGGATGGGTGGAGTCCTGGGTGAAAGCCAGGAGCATGGAAGAGGAGGTGTCTTGGAATTGATAACTGCTTTGTGATTGCTAGTAGTTTTGCATTAAAGCAACATTTTACATGCAGATGTGTTTTTGTAATATTTATTGTTTTTGTATATTTTGTAATATTCATTGTTGGTCTGTTTGTCACTGCTGCTTTCATTGTCTTTACACCATTTTGTGTGTGTGTGTGTATGTGTGTGTGTGTGTATACACACACACACACACACACACATACACACACACACGAGCAGCAGCAGCAGGAGGCCACATTAGCTAAAGTGGTGCTTCAGGTTAAGAACAGTTTCAGGTTAAGTACGGACCTCCAGAACGAATTAAGTACTTAACCCGAGGTACCACTGTGTGTGTGTGTGTGTGTGTGTGTGTGTATAAAACATGTATATGCAGTTCTGGTAATACACGTGGACTGCATGGAAGAATTTTCCCAAAGAGGAAAAGGGTTACACTTGAGCCAGCACACAAGATTCTAAATTGAGTTAGGGTAGCTTTGAGACAGTGACAATCTACCAGGGGCATTTCAACTAGCCCAGCTCAATACTTAACATGCCACTCTCTGGCCCAGCTTTTCCCCAGAGGAGTTTTAAGCAGCTTCCATGTGATTTCTCAGGCATTCTTCCACCAATGCAGTGCTCGTGGATAGACCTGCGTGACTTTAGACAAAACAACGATAAGCACAGCAGGAGCTGAGCTCTGCTCTAGCATATCTTCTGCCTGCTTCAGTGAGACTTGGAAGATTACTCTAGAAAGGATTTTGCCCTCAGCTATTTGAAGTACTGTATGGTTAAATTTGCCTTTCTGAGTGGCTCAGTTCAAGCATCACACAAGATCAGGACATGGAAAATGAGAAAAGGCTTCTCATCAAGACACATAGGATGAAGAAAGTTCTATCAAGGGAACAGTGTTTTAATGCACTGAATGAGTCTCTCTCACCCACCTGAACACATTTGTTCCATAGGCAGTATGACTTTTTAAAAAATGCTGCTCAGTTAATACACTTGCTCTACAGTTAATATATTTGCTCTAACCAAATCACATAAAATTTAACCAACACCCCCCCCCCAAATATCATTCTTTATCCCACAAATTCTCCGTATGTGTTTTAAGAGTTTCTGTTTAAATGTGGGGTTTTTTAAGACAGTAATATTCAAGGTCAGAGAACAGCACCCATACAAGCTTCAGTTTAGGAAACAAATTCTATGCATATTCACCCAGTGCTTTTCAAGCTGCACTGGCTCCCGGTGGAGTACAGGGTCAGATTTAAGGTGCTGCTTTTGACCTTTAAAGCCCTTCACGGCCTAGGACCCTCGTACCTACGGGACCGCCTCTCCTGGTATGCCCCACGGAGAGCCTCAAGGTCCATAAATAACAACACTCTAGTGGTCCCAGGCCCTAAGGAAGTTAGATTGGCTTCAACCAGAGCCAGGGCCTTTTCAACTCTGGCTCCGGCCTGGTGGAACCCTCTGCCTCATGAGACCAGGGCCCTGCAGGATCTGATTTCTTTCCGCAGGGCCTGTAAGACAGAGTTGTTCCGCCTGGCCTTTGGCTTGGAGCCAATTTGATTCCCTCCCTCCCTCCCTCTCTTTCTTTTTTCTTTTCCTTCTCCTCCTGCTGCGACGAGGCTACATTTTAATATTTTAATGTTCCATTATTTTAATGTTGTATTTTATTTTTGTTTTTAAGTTGTAATCATTCATCTTGTTTTTATTATTGCTTGTAAGCCGCTCTGAGCCCGGCCTTGGCTGGGGAGGGCGGGGTATAAATAAAAAATTATTATTATTATTGTTGTTGTTATTAAATGATTCCGTACTGTGAAGACTAGCTCATTGAAAAGATAAGGACTCCTACTGCATTTGTGCACTTGCCATGCCAAAGCAGGGTACTAAGTTTAGCATGTAACCTTACACCAGTAATGTATCATAAGGGTTTTATCTATGAAAATTACCTAGTCCCATGAGAATTCAGAACTACACACATTACTTTAATTTCCCCAACAAATTTACTAGCATTAGAACATTTAGAGGAAACTTACAAGTATTTTGCTTTTACATACCCTTCAAAGGAAGCCCACTTGTGGCACCAGATATAGTGGAGGTGCAAGGATGGGCTAAACAGAAGCAAAACTTGCATCTTTCGTGTTCAATGCTCTATTACCAGTAAGAACTACAGGAATGTTTTTGGCTTCTAGACACAAACAAGAGTCGGTATACGCATTGGCTTCAGAAGACCAATTCAGCATCTTGCATGCTGTCCTTATCTTTACAATGGTGCAACCAGAATTGTTGGTAAATAACGGCGAATACACCAGTACAATTTGGCTCTAGAAACCAATCTTTGAGTTTTCCATTTAGAATTAAAGCTTCAGAAAGCTGAGAACCTTCATGAACATGTTGCTAAGTACTGCTTGGCTCCAAGGGACATTTCTACGCGCCTGTGATTTTTGGGGGTCCTCGCTCCGCCGTGGCTGCAGGACCCGAACCCACGAAGCAGATCTCTCCCGGAGCTCCGGGAGAAATCCGCCATTAAGCGCTGGCGCTAACCGGAAGTCTCATGTTGCTAAGTACTGCTTGGCTCCAAGGGACATTTCTTACATAGACCATAGCAATTCCAAAGCAAACAGGAGTGCTAGCAGTTTTACAGTACAATCCTAACCATGTCTACTCGGAAATACATCCCAGTGAATTAAATGAGACTTACTCTCAAATTAGTGAGGTTAGGATTGCAACTTTAGTCACAATTTTGTACCAGAGCTCCAAAATAAATCTTAAGAGACATTTTCTTGGATCATCAAGTGTTGCACCAATAATTGCTTAAATTTAGTTTTGATATAATAGGAAGTACGGCAAACCTGCCCTTTCAGTTTAAGTCATACCACATGTGCAATGAAAAAAGATTTTAAGCCTAGTTCTATTTTCACGACAAAGTCATGAAATTCTGCTGCTTGGGGGTGGGGTGGAGGATGTGTTCAACCTTCCCAGGTCTGCCCAATTTAGAAACACACACAGAGGATTGTATTTTCTCAAGACTTCTGCATGCAGAAAGTGATTATGCTGAAAGCTAGCGGGTCACAGGGGACTCTAGCCCAGCCTTTTGCCTAATGTGCCAGCTTTCTACTTTGAAAGGACTTCTCATGCAAAGTCAGTGACAACACCATAGAGAGGTAGGATATCTTACACAGAGTGTCACTGGGATCAGACTGAGCCGCAGCACTTCCCACATGAAGGTAATATTTGAATGGCGGGGGTGGGGGGCACAGCTCCATGGCAGAGCACATGTTTTGTAAAGCCAAACATCCCTGTCTGTCTCTAGACAGAAAAGAGAATGCAGCAACAGGAAATAACTTTGCCTGAGATTCTGGAGAGTCACTGTCAGCAAGAGTCAACAATACTGGCATAAACAGACCTATGGTCTGGCCCAGTAGAAAACAGCTTCTTATGCTCACTGAGCTGTCGCATTCAAGGTGAGGAACCCAAAACTATACACTGCATTCTACTCATGGCCATGCAAACAATTATACAGCACCATTGTTATTAGCGTCAACCCTTTCATTATTCATTTCTGCCTTTTTTTCACTACTACATCACTGCGCTTGAGATTGCAGAGACCTTTCCAATACATTGGTATCTCAGGTTAAGTACTTAATTCATTCCGGAGGTCCATTCTTAACCTTAAACTGTTCTTAACCTGAAGCACCACTTTAGCTAATGGGGCCTCCTGCTGATGCCGCGCTGCCGGAGCATGATTTCTGTTCTCATCCTGAAGCAAAGTTCTTAATCCGAGGTAATATTTCTGGGTTAGCGGAGTCTGTAACCTGAAGCGTATGTAACCTGAAGCGTATGTAACCCGAGGTACCACTGTATAACCAAGATCACTTTCACAAGTAATCACAGAAGCACACACAGAATCGGGATGAGTCATCACACAATATGTACTGTTCTGCCCATTTACAGTTAGATCTCCTTTGCCATTCTGCTGGCTGGCCAACCAGTTAAGACAGTGCCCATTCTGAATAACTCAATTCCACTTGCAAATTTGGTTCCTTCACTGTTCATCCTTCAACTCCAAATCCCTCATCAAATTTAAATGCCACCAGTACTTGCACTTTTTACACATTGCATGAAATTCTGGAGTTTGTCACCTGCCGTTTCCATTTTAAAACTTTTCTTTAAAGTCATTTGGGGTGGTGGTGAAGAAGGTCTTCAGTTGGGATCAAAGATGAATCCAAGCTTTTAAGGACATTTTGCCATCCCCATCAGTCACCAGCAAGTCCAAGTCCTGCCTACAGCCATGTCAGAAGGATTTACATTGGCACACAACTGCTTAGTCATCTTCCCAGGGTCAAAACTATCAGAAATAAGCTGTGACTAGGCTCAAATCATTCTGCAAGCAACCCAGTGCTGCTGATAAAACTCCCAGGCATCTGGTAGAATGATTGTGAAAGGAAGGGGGGGTGGAAATCAAGCACCACAAATCTAAGGAGAGACATATTTCTCTACTAGTGACGCATGACCAGTTATAAAAGCTTCCTTCCTATATCCTGAGGTTAGGCTACAGCTAGGGGGAGAAAAAGAAATCAGCAATAGGTCTGAAGGGTCATCCCAATTCAGGGCACTGGAGACTCTTTATCAATATAAATGAGGCAGCTATGAAAAGCCCACTCAGTTGTTTGCTTGAAGAGACAGAGAGGAAACTTCTGTAGGAGAGTTTGTTCTCCCCTGCTTTCAGCACACATACGCCAATGAGCCAAATGATTTGCTTTCTGTCAAATGCTAGTAAAAATGTTTCAGCTTCTAATTTTTGTGGATTTGTTTGCAAAAATGGACAGACTTGTGAATCACTTCCTTCCCACTGCAAAATGCCAAATCCTTCTTAAAATCCAGCTCCACCCTGCTGTTTCCCTGCTTTTTTGAGCCTCCCCGCTTCTGCTCCATCCCAGTTCTAGCTAGGACACACCAAATTCCTTAATGTAATGGCTGCAGCTGGTTTTCAACAGCTGCATGCAATTTTGTTATACTGGGGCAATTTCCAGCGGCTCTGTTGCTGCAAACAAACAAACAAACAAAAAATAAATCACACACACCCAAAAAACAACCACTTCAAAGCTAACAAATTTATTATGACATAACTTTTGAGGACCACAGTCCACTTCACTGGATGCATGCCTGGAATGGATCCTCAATTACACTCATCTGTCTGTTCATGAAACTACAGTTATTTCACTTTAGAGCCTATGTATTATTGAAACAGCCTATCATGTCACATTCTGCCTTCTCTACCCCTGTGATGTGCACTGCTACAGAACATCATCTCACTGTATGCTTGGAGTGAGGAAGTGAATGATGGGATGATAGACGGAAGTGACCTGATGTAAATTTAGCCCATCTCACTGCTCAGAGGAAGACCGCTCCTCATCCAAGTTCAGCCTGTGCAATCTAGACCATGGTAAGTCAGAGAAACTGGTCCACAAAAGAAAACAGCTCTAACAATGGAAGCTGAGCATGGGTGGAGGAAAGTCATAATGGTACAACTATGGAAAATAGATAAATACGTATAGTATGTGTTGCAAAGAATGATTAATGTTATTGAATGAAATACTGCAAAATAAAACAGGAAGAAAAACGGAAGAAAAAAAGAGTCAGGAAAGACAACCAAACTACACGGAAGAGAAAGTATGACACACAAACAACAAATGCCAGCCAAGCTGAAACAAGCAACACCTTCCAGGAAAGGTTTATGTATCAAGTACATTTCCTTAAAACCAGGGCTGGATCAGTAACCCACAATCCCTTCTGATACTAAGGCTGCAATACTATCCCCACTTACCTAAGAGTAAGCCTCAGAGAATTCAAAAGGACTAACTTCTGAGTAGACATTGATTCGGCAACTTCAGCCTGCAATCCTAAGCGTTATTATCTGGGAATAAGTCCCTCTGAATTTGACTGGGGTTACTTCTGAATATAGCACATTCTTTTGCATGCATATGTATAGAGGTAGCTAAGTTTGCTGAAGATACCAAATTATTCAGGATGGGAAAGACAAAAGAAGAAGTAATTCCAAAAGCATCTCTCCAAACTGGGTGAATGGGCACCAGAATGGCAAGTGCCATTCAGTGTAAGGAAGTGTTAACTGATTCCATTTGGGAGAAGAATCCCTAACTTCACATATACACTACTGAGGTCTGAACCTGTGGTGACTAACTAGAAAAAAGAAAGTTATTGGGGCTGCGGTGGATAGCTTGCTAATACCCAATGCAAGGCAGCTATGAAAAAGGTGAATTGCCTGTTAGTGATTAGTAGAAAAGGGACTGAAAATATTACTTGGGATACTGTGTACAAAATGGTGTTTGCTACACCTTGAAAAGTATATTGCAGAGCTGGGGGAAAGTGCAGAAAAGTACAACCAAAATGATCAATGGCTACAGCAACTCCTCTGTAAGGAAAGGTTAAAGGTTTGGGGCTGCTTAGCTTAGCAAAAAAAAGATGTGTAAAGCGGGGAGATAAAGGTAAAGGGACCCCTGACCATTAGGTCCACTCGTGGCCGACTCTGGGGTTGTGGCACTCATCTCGCTTTATTGGCCGAGGGAGCCAGCATACAGCTTCCGGGTCATGTGGCCAGCATGACTAAGCCGCTTCTGGCAAACCAGAGCAGAGCACGGAAAAGCCGTTTACCTTCCCGATGGAGCGGTACCTATTTATCTACTTGCACTTTGATGTGCTTTCAAACTGCTAGGTTGGCAGGAGCAGGGACCGAGCAATGGGAGCTCACCCCGTCGCAGGGATTCGAACCGCCGACCTTCTGATCGGCAAGTCCTAGGCTCTGTGGTTTAACCCACAGTGCCACTTGCGTCCCTAAAGTGGGGAGATAACAGAGGTGTATAAAATTAAACATGGTATAGAAAAAGTGGATAGGGAGAAGCTTATCTCTCCCTCTCTCTCTCTCAATACTAGAACCCTAGGACATCCAGTAAAGTTAAATGGTAGGTGATTCAGGAATCAGGACAGCCAAAAGAAAGGACTTCTTCGCACAGTGCGTAGGCAAACTACTGAGTATGCTACCACAAGATGTTGTGATGGTCATAAACTTGGACAGCTTTTAAAAGGGAATTAGACAAATTCATGAAGGGTAAGTATCAATGGCCATTAATCAAGTAGTCTGCTTCCAGTATCAGAGATGGTGTGTCTCTGAACACCAGTTACTGGGGGTTTTCATGGGCAGGAGAGTGATGCTGCTCTCATTTTCCACTTATGGGTTTCAAGTAGACAACTGTCTACAACTCCACCAGAGGGGTCCATAAAAGGGCACCAGAGCCTCCTTAAACCTGGAGGTGGTCCTGTATGGCTGTTGGGTTGCATAAAGCCCAATACCACAAGTCATGAAGGCCTAGGATAGTCGCTGCCCCACAATGGTTTTCATTGAAGGCTTCCACCGAGGCAAATTTGAAATCTCTCCATCTTTATTTGATGTACAAATATCTCTTGAAGCTCATTTTGAAGAATTTATGTATTCATTCAAATATAATCTAATTAAGCTACAGTACTCATTAAGTCCAGCTAGTTGCAGCAGAGCAATTATGAATTGTGTGCTGAAGTGTTTACTTTCAGCTCTTGCAAAACAAACTCATAATGGGACAGAGATGGGCACCGAGTGTTACACAAACTTTTTTCACGTGGACTGTGGCACACAGTTCCACGTTTCAAATGTTGAGCAATCACCCAGCACAACGGAGAAAGAAATACTTTAAAAAGAAGGAATGCAAACGTTTCCTAGTCAGCTTTTTATATTCCTCCATTAAAATAAAAAGAGTTAGGAAAAAGGAGTGCAGAGACTACTTCCAACTTCATGAAAACTGGGGCAGGGAAAGACAGACACTGGTTTAATCTGGTTTAAAGACTTCCACAGACCGCCTGCAGTTTCAACAGGAAAACATACTGTTCGTAACATCACTTGATATGGGAGCAAAGCACATATCAAAACAACTCCTAAGGTTTATTAAAACCTGAACAGGAAAAAGTAGATCCTAAACACCGAGTACTTTGGCTCATCCCGTTAGTCATAATCCCCAACAGTAACAAACTCTAAAGATGCATAATTGCATTTGCTTACAATCATCCCTTTTTATCCTTACATCTCTTTCCCCACCTCTCAGTGCACCACAGTATATATTTAGATTGTAAGCTCTTCAGGGCAGGGGCCTGGCTTTTGCTCATGTTACCCTGTAAACACCATGTGCTTTCAAGGCGCTGAGTGACCTTTCGGTGGGTTCTAAAGTACCATCAACTGACAGCTACGAAACTTCAGTGCTATTCCATCAAATTATTTAACAACACTGGGTGGTATTCAACTAAGTTTTCCTCAGAGCAGGCTCACTGAAATTAATGGACCTAACTTAGTCACTTTCATTAATTTCAGTGGGTTAAACTCACACTGAATACCACCCACCTGGAACGTTATTTAAGAGAAAATTATGTTACTTGCAAGAAAGTGATTAATTTAACTTTCAAAAGGCTGTCAAATATGCATGTCAGAGTAACACGGTGTCAAAAACCCTGGGTGCCTGGTTCCCTAGGCTTCTAAAAATGTTGAGCTGGCATTCTAATTGGGTCTCTCTTTTCAACGTTCTACAAGCCAAGCCCTAAATATTTGCTTTTGACTCTTAGGAATTTGAAGTATTTTGTCTAAATCTGAGCATACGTGAAAGAGAGCAAAGGGGGAAAAATGAGTTAGTTCCACTTCGTGAAACAGCAGTGAGCAGTAGGACTTCAATCTGTTCACTGCAAGGGGACTTTTAAAAATCTTTCCAGAACCAAAACCACAATTTCATTATCTTCACTGTCGTGTGTTTATGACTTCCATGGGGAAGACGCTTCAGCAACCCCTTATCTACTACCCCAGGCACAGAAAAGCTTCCCCACCTTTTCCCCAAGTCATTTTGCCCGAATGGAGGAACGAAAACTTTACTGCTTTTACTAAAGTTCCCCAACACAAACTGCTCAGTTTTCCCAGCGCCCATACTGTAATCTGGTTCAAACAGCGACTAGAAGTACTTTGACCTACAATAATCTAATCTCCGAAGTAGAAAAAGGTGGAGCACAGGAAGAGTAAAGGGGGCAGGGGAGAGAGCTGCTACACAGCTATAGCTGCATAATCACGCCGCCCTTTGCAAGCTGGAGCAAGTCTAGCTCTTCCTTTTACATGGTATGAAACGTGGCACTGCTCCCAATATTACTCTCTGAAGAGGAAGAGAGAATACCAGATGCACTCTTAAAGAAGCCTGAGCGTTGCGATCTTTGAAGCCAGAGCTCTCCAAGGCTTCGGCCTTCAGACACATGAAGTAGAATTGTTAACAGACAAGCATTAAGGAAGTTCCGCAAATGCTGTTAAAACATCTTAAGAGATTAATTGAGAACCCGGAGTGTTTACTGCGAGAACAGCGATACCGTTTACACAGATTTACATAAATGTAGATTTGCTAAATCTACATTTAAATCTACATTTAAATCATAAATGTAGATTTGCTAAGGGACGCGGGTGGCGCTGTGGGTTAAAGCCTCAGCGCCTAGGACTTGCCGATCGAAAGGTCGGCGGTTCGAACCCCCGCGGCGGGGTGCGCTCCCGTCGTTCGGTCCCAGCGCCTGCCAACCTAGCAGTTCGAAAGCACCTCCGGGTGCAAGTAGATAAATAGGGACCGCTTACCAGCGGGAAGGTAAACGGCGTTCTGTGTGCTGCGCTGGCTCGCCAGATGCAGCTTTTCATGCTGGCCACGTGAACGGAAGTGTCTGCGGACAGCACTGGCTCCCGGCCTCTTAAGTGAGATGGGCGCACAACCCTAGAGTCTGGCAAGACTGGCCCGTACGGGCAGGGGTACCTTTACCTAGATTTGCTATCACCTCCAAAAACCAGTTTCCCCGCCTTTTTATTCAGAAAAGGGGGAAATATTTTAATTATGAATGTAAGAGCATAGGGTAAGAAGAGCCTACTGGATCCATTCAATGGCCCCTCTAGTCCAGCACCCTGTTCACATAGAATCATGGAATCTTAAGAGTTGGAAGGGATACCGAGGATCATCTAGTCCAACCCCCAGCAATGCAGGAATTCTGCCCACAGCCATCCCTGGGTGGCCTCAAACCACCAACCTCCCGTTTTAACAGCCAGATGCACCGACTCCTTGTGCCACCTGAGGGAACAGTGGCCAACCAAATGCCCGTGGGAAACCCGCAAGCAGGATCTGGGCACAACTGGACTCTGCCCTCTTAGAATTTCCAGTATCTGGTGTTTGGATGCATACGTACTGCCTTTAACCATGGAGACAGAGCACAGCATCCAAACAGTACAGTCTGTTCAGACTGTTAAACCTGAGTGCAGGGACCGTCTGGCTGCTGTTCTTGTAAGCTGCTGGGGGAGCCTTTTTGACCAAAGAGAAAGGTAAAAATGCTATAAACAAAAGAACAGGCCTTCTATGGGCCCCGGCACTCCAAGGTGCTGCTGTTTCCTGATCATTCCAGGTGGTTGCCCAAGGACTCAAAATGCTGGAATATCTTCAACTCACAAGGACAGCCTACTGGATTAGGCCAATAGCCTGTCTAGTCCAGCATCCTGTTCTGCCAGTAAGATGCCTCTGGGAAGCCTAACAGCCACACAGAGAATTGAGAGGTTCTAGTTGAGAACCCCAAAACAGAGCCAACTTTGATCCAAACAAACTTCTTATGCTTTTATAATTCCTTCCAAAGGAAGCAGCAAAGGTTTTTCAAGAGGAAAGTTGTGCTTTCTTTTCCTCTGTTGAAACTATTTGGAACAATTATGGCTGCAACACAGATTCAGTGGGGCTTACTCTTAGGTAAGTGGGTTCACGATTGCAGCCTGCATGCTAAACTCTTTTGTTTGCAGTCTTCAATAGAAATAATTCATGACCAAAGGCATGCTATTTGCTGCACCACTTAACAGAGGGAAGGGCCACGGTGGCTCATGTTTTTATAGAACGCAGTTACTACTGTCTTTCTTCACAGTTATTAAGGTTATTTAAATTGGCATTCTACCTTCTCCTTAAGGCTCAGAGCTAGCAGCAACATTTCCCACTTATTTATCTTGATGACAACCCTATAAAGTTTTCATTATCACTGCCATATATTGGTCAGGTATACACTACTTCTGATCTGTCAAGTCGGATGCAGCCTACCGGCTACATTCTGCACCCTTCACAGCTGCTTGACAATCCCTGTGTTACGCTTAGTGGATCACCAAGCTGCCAAACCCGAGAGAGGAGGAGGAGCCATTTTCTGATTGCACTGGCTTTCCAGTAACTTGGTTTAGGAAGCTAGCTAGTGTAGCCTACAAGAACCATATTAGTCACAGACTGACTGATTGACCTCCAGTAAGCTGCTCTTGCAGTTCAACTGGAGCACACAGCAAATGGAAAAACAAAACAAAAAGCCACTTGCGTTGTGCACAGCTTGAATGACAGCATTTACAACAAGCAAGCATGTTATCTTATATTTAAACAGTGCCCTTTCCAATGTGTTGTAGGTGCAACAGCTTACAAGAAGCTGAAGGACAAAGAAATTTAAATTATTATATTTAGAGTGTGTGTCTGTGTGTAAATCCCCATCTAGTAATTGATTTCACTGTTAAACAGTTCACACAATCCTGCTTCCTGTTCTTACCAACTGTTACTAACCAATAATCCCATTAAAATACACATTCTTTAGACGGCAAGATATTGCAATCAATGTATTATCCCGTTACTAGGAGTTAGTACCATACTTCAACATACTTGTCCTGTAGGCACTATTTATGTATATGCTATTCTGAGTGCTTCACTTTATTCCTTTAAATAACCAATCTTCAGCATGATTTTCAGTTAAGTACTGCTGGCAGCCTGCTCCTTCGCAATGTCAGGCATTCCCAAGCCTGTTGATCCCAACTAAATCTGCATAGGACAAGAAGCGTTACCAATATTTTCACTGCTTTAAGCATCTACTCCTGGCCCTTGTAAGAGTCTTCTTCCGAGCCACCCGCTGCTAAACACCTTACGTTGAGAAAATCCTGCGTATAGAAAAAGGATCAGCTAGTTAGATTAAAAGGTTACCATGCCAAAGTTGTTTCCAGTGTCACCAGTTCTGTAGCCTGTTTACAGTATCTGGCATATTCATCTGATTCCTCAAGAACACCCTCACATTTTAGGTCTTATCCTTGATTACATTTTAAAAGAGACAGGAATCTCAACTTTTTTTGTAGGTGGGGATTTTATCTGGCTTTTACAATTCTTCGGGATGTATTCAACATAGAGCTAAGGGGAATGTTCTGTCAGCACAAAGATTTCTCCTTGTGCAACAGAATGCTCTCCCCTTCTCCTGCCCCCACATGCTCTCTTAATTTGTTCTGCAGATTCCCCCAATCCGCCAGAGCAGATTTGGGGGGGGGGGTGCAAGGGCAGAAGGGAGAGAGCCTGCTGCACAAGCAGAACATGTTCTGCTCATACAATTATTTAGCTCCAGAATACAAACTAAAAATTGCACTCCTGTACACACGTAAGAGTGAGGTTTATTCCCATAAACACTCAAACTTGTAGACATCTGGTGGACATGAATGTTGGAGGACTCGAAAGAATCTGCTTCTTCACATAGCAAATAGCTGAACTATATAATTCACTCCCATCAAAGGCACTGATGGCCACTCACCTGGATAGCTTTAAAAGCAGGTTAGACTAATCAATGGATGATAGCCATCATAGTTAGTAGCCACCGACAGACCATGTTCTACCTCCACCGTTGCAGGCAGTAAGCTGCTTCTGAATGAATACCAGTTGCTGGAGATAGCAGGAGTCAGGAGCTGTTGTGCTCAGGGCTCGCCAGTTTCCCACAGCCATCTGGTTGCCCACTGTGAAAACCAGAATGCTGGACTACATGGGCCCTTGGCCTGATTTAGCAGAACTCTTATGTTCTTATGCTGTGAGTAAACATGCATAAGTTTGGACTCCACATCTAACAGGTTAGGGGGAGAATTCCATTATTACTAGGACATCACCTTAGAAATCCTAACAGCTCATTTTTAAAGTCTATAAATTTAAGGACCATTTAATTATTATTATAGCACACACAGGCAAGAAGTAAACTACTAGAGCAGGCTTCCTCAACCTCGGCCCTCCAGATGTTTTCAGACTACAATTCCCTCCATCCCTGACCACTGGTCCTGCTGGCTAGGGATCATGGGAGTTGTAGGCCAAAAACATCTGGAGTGCCGAGGTTGAGGAAGCCTGTACTGGAGTTTGAATTGCAAGGTTATTATTATTTATTAATTATTAAATTTGTATACAGCCCTATACCGGCAGGTCTCAGGGCAGTTCACAGGATAAAATCACACTATAGAAACACAAAATACATAATCAAAATAAAAACAATCCAAGGTTGGTGAACAGAAAAGAAAAGCAATGAAAGCTCATCGCTCATTTCTTCACACATTTGCCCACATATATACCGGGGGGGGGGGGCAGCTTCAGAATCATATCCCTGAGGCTTTATTATAGCCTGAAAGGGAGGCTGTAGGCCAAGTAGTAATTAGAGCTACTCGCAGTTTCCACACAAATGCCTTAACTTCATATTCACCTTTTCCATTACGTTAAGATGAAGATGACTATTGTAATTTTAACATACAAGGGAAACAGAACTACACGATCCATTGGTTTTAGGCTGTAGTCTAAGCACATACATATTTGGAAGTTGACTGAAATCAATGGGACAGGGTCCAAGAGAAGTATATTTAGGACTGGAGGGTTAAGACTTCATTTGCTGCTCTATTAACAGCTACTGCTTCCCTAAAGTCAGTGACATCTGAAGCAAAGTACGCCGCATCTTTTGAAGAAATGCAAGATGACAAGTGCCTACAACATTCCCAGCAAGCAGTAAAGGGAACCCAGAGAATCTATTACTGAAACTGTTTTATCAAGCTAAACCTGATGATTAAGCCATGATGCATACTGTATAAAGCAGACTCATGCAGCTGTCAGGCAAGAGTGAAGGGGTACCCTTATAGAAATACTTATGCCTAGAACCTATTACCGTAGTACACTTCTACTTTCTCCAACATAAGCTTTTCAAGTACTGCTCCAGAATTTATAAAGAGCAAAACGATTTTCACTTTTCACTGCAATTGATGGACTGGCCTCACTTACATATTGTGGTGCAGTACTAAATGCTTGTAATAAAGTAAAATGGGGTGGGGGGAGGAGAAAAATGTCTTAGAATAAGTGACGAAATTGATCTGTGTCAGATTTCTTTTATTATACGAACTATTTCATTTAGTTCACTTGCTTGAATGCCTCTCCTCCCTCAAATGTTTTAATTGGTGGCAATGTGCTTTCACAATTCACTTGGTCAACTACGGCATTAACTGGAAGTAAATTTCAGCCAAGTCATCGCTAGAAAAACTCTAAAGCATGACGAATTTAGAGGAAGACTGACAGCCAGGTTTAGACAAAGCTATGTGCACGTCCCCTCCCTTCCTTTCCCTATCGCACAAGAGCCAATAGAAAGTTTCTGTTCTGGATCTGAACACAGTTCCTTGTGCTCTGACATCATGAGAAACTGTGATTAGCTCTGAAGTGGACGTTTTTTAACATGGAGAAAGGGGAGAAAGGGAATGCAAGCGCAAGGCTTGTGCCAGTTCGTTCCTGTACTGCTAGGCATTAGCCTGCCTGAACCAAGTCTTTGTTTCCCCCACCCATGTTCAGCCAAGCACAGATGAACAGCCTTCCAAGAAGAATTCACACCAAGGCTTGGGCCAACATACCTAAGAAACCACCTAAAGTCTACCTTAGGTATAGCACAAGAACATTTCCTTAATCTTCCAGAAACCATATTTGAACAGCACAGGCACAATGAGAACTATTTTCCAAAGTGGGCCCACCAACATAGAATTTCTTATTTCCTGTGAAGGGCAAAATCCACAGCCGATTTTCCTTTTGAACGCTGACATTTCATTTCTTCAACTTAAACCAGCACTCTGAGAACTTGATCCAAATGTAAATAAGTTAAAGCAAGGCAGAGAAAAGTCTGCTTCGAGTCTTGGATGCAAAGTCTACATCTCGCTCTATCATCAAGATCCTTCAAGTCCACAATGAGAATGTCTCAAGGGAGCACTGATAATTAGACGAACCTGCAATGAACTCCTGGAGAAATTCCAACACTCCAGGAGTGAACCAGAAATGCATTCAGGACCAACGAAGAAACCATAGCACTGGGAGCATAGAGCCCCAAGCACTGGATCATCTTCCCCTTGCGAGGCATGAATTCCATTCCCTTGAGCTCTTCAAAAATTAGGAGTGCACACCTCAGCCTATCCCTCCTCATAAATACTACACATCTCCCCAAGATACTGCACTCTAATCAGATTCTCATTAATTACACCACGCCACTCAGAATTCACCCTCCATATTCCCACGGGACTTTCTTCCAAAGACTGCCATCTTCTTCACCCGGTCATTCCTAGGAAGTCTATCCCTAAGAATCTTTTAGATAAAATGAACTTTGGTGTGCAGTGATGGTTAAGAGTATTGGACGATGACCAGAGATCAGGGTTCAAATCAGGAGGCTTGCTGGGTGACCCTGGGCAGCTCAAAAGCGCTCAGTCTAACCAGAGTGTTGTTGTGAGGATAAAATGGGGTGTGTGGACAGCTATGTTTTCTACCTTGAGCTCCTTGGGAGAAAAGCAGGACATCAATGAAATAAAATATAAATTTTAAAACACACAGCTCCATAGGTAAGAGCATATCCTTTAGTCTTGAATTGGCCTCAGCCTCCCACTGTTGGCCAACAGAAGGCCTTCTTACAACTTTAGCACCCTTCCTTCTATGAAACAGAAGACCCCACCCCAAACTATTTTATCAGCAGGGATTTGAAGGCACACTTAGGGACCCCTAGCTTTTATGAACGGAGGGGCAGCGGGGTAACAGTGAGAGGATCCAGCACATTAACGCATACCTTGGGGACCACAGGTTTAGCACCCCAGATTTCTTATCATGGGGCTGGAGGAGAGACATTTCCTGGAAGGGACACACCTTCAGGTACACCCACAGACAGGCTGGCATTTCCCTGCCAGTGTGCAAGAGGTTTCTTGTCCGGCTCCCAGCACAAAGCAATGCCTACTCAGAAGCAAGTCCCACTGAGCTCAACAGGACACACTCCCAGGTGTGAGAGCTCAAGCCCAGGTGTGCCCCAATTGTCAGGGTTGTTTTTTATCAAAAGGCCAAACAATTTTAAAAAGGGGGGATTCCCTATATTCCTTCAGCACAGGTTAGAAAAAGGGAAGCAACCCTTCCTTACATCTCCGCAGGATTTCCTAACCAGAAGTGTGGGTTCTTCTGGGGGTGCATTTGTGGGTGGGGGGCATATTTCTCCTATTAAAAAAAGGGGGAGACAGTCTGAGAACAGGATTCCCCGACTCTGGAGGAAACTACTTCCCACTTAAATATTTTGGGGTTTCCCCCTCTCCTTCAGCCCCCAGCCCCCCATTCCTTGTTCCTGAGCGGCAGAAGCAGCAGACGCCCGAGAGTGCCGCCCGTCTCCCCCTCTCCGCCCTTATGGCCCCCCAAATAGCCCCGCGAGGCCTGCACAGGAGTGGGGGCCCCCTTCCTCTTCCACGAGGCGACCCCTGATCCGCGCGGCCGGGAGACCCCGCCAACCCGCCGCTCTTTCCCCTCACGGAGCCCCGCAGGGCCCGCCGGCCTAGCGGGCCGAGGCCGAGGCACCCGGGCGGGCCCGGCTGCTGACTAAGGCGCCGGCCTCGCGGGCCGAGGGAGAGGAGAGGCGGCGGCGGAGGAGGACGGGGAGGAGGAAGAAGCCGGAGCGCGACGTACCTGAGGGGGAAGCAGGAGCCCGGCCGGCGGCTTGTCAGGAAAGGGGAAGCGAGGGAAGGAGGAAGGGCAGCGGCGGCGGCGGCAGCAGGAGGAGGCGGAGCGGCGGCGGCGGCAGCCGTGAGCAGGCGGCGACGGCTCCTCCTCACACGGCGACGGGCCTTCGGGGCGGAGAGGGAGGGAGAGGCGGCACCGGCACGTCCGCGGCGTCGGCCCGGCCTTTCATCCAGGCAGGCGGACGCCCACCGCCTCCCCGCCCGTTAAAGGGGCGGCGGCGGCGCTTTGGCCCCCGTAGTCCCTCATGGTTTCGGGTTGCCCCCCCCCAGCGCCTCACGGCGCTCTGCACATCCTCAGGGGTGCCTGTTTCGCAGCGGAAGGGAAAGAGTGCCTCTGAGGACGTGCAGAGCGCGCCGCCTCCCCCCCCCCCCGCTGCCCGCCTCTTTCTGCTGGATCCAGCTTCCGTCGCCCGGGGCTGGTTCCCACGTGCATCTTCCGTCCCTGGGTGGCTGGAGCCCGGGAGAGATGCTGCTGCCCGTCCGTGTAGGCAGCACTGAGGTACACGGGCCAAATGATTTGGCCAACCGCCCCCCCGCGCCCCCAGGGCAAGCCACAAAATGGTGCCCCGCCTTCCCACCAGGAAAGAAGGGGTGAGTGAGGGGGATAGAGATCCGCATCGGGGATCTGCTGCCCCTGTGGAATCTGCCTCCTGAGACGGTGGCTTCATCTGGCCTCCTGTGCCCTGAGTCTGTCTCAGGATAAGGCAGCGTCCTATGACTGGAGGTTGGATTGGCCACCTGTCATAGAACTGTAGAGTTGGAGTGGGTCCTGAGGACCATCTAGTCCAGCCCCCTGCAATGCAGGAATATGCCATTGTCCCATATGGGGGAATCGAACCTGCAACCTTGGTGTTATCAGCGCCACACTAGATGACCCTTGGGATCCCTTCCAACTCTACAATTCGATGATTCTAAGAGGTGACTAGCACATGTGCTGCTGCTGTGCCTGTATTGTTGGCATCCATCTGTCCCTGAGAGACAATGGATTGCATCTCTGGGGATAAAGTCAAACTGCAGGGTGCGACCCTGGGCAGTGCATATGGAGGTCCTGGGCTGCCCAGATGACAAGACCCTCCCCGCCTCCACTTGGCCTCATTGATGTGGTCCAGAGAATAGATAGAACACTTTCGTGTCGCCTCCTCAAATGCCATGTTTCCTAGTAAAATCAGTTCCAGTGATGTGGGGCCAAGAGATGGTTCAGACATGAGAGCATGAGAGTTGTTGGGCCAGAGATTCCTGCATTGCAGAGGGTTCGACTAGATGACTAGAATGGACTCTTGGGGTGCATTCCAACTCTACAGTTCGATGATTCTGTGTACAACATCTACTCCCTCCCACCCCACAATTTTTTTTATATAAAAATTCTATCCTAACCTATTTCTCCAAAGAGGTTTGAGGCAGCTGGCAAACAGTAATGAAAATTGAATGAAGCAAACATAATTCTTAAAAGCGCGCACGCACGCACACATACTCCACACACCAGTATGCTTTAAGATTGATAAATGAATTACGTACAATGGTAAGAACATGAGAGCACTGATGGATCAGACCAAATGCCTACCTGGTCCAGCACCCTGTTCCACAGCGGGCAACTGCTGTAGTTGCCTCTGGGAAGCTACTGGTATTCAGAGTCATGCTGATTCTGATAACTTTATCCTCTGTGGCTGCAAATGCCATAGTTTTAACTGCACCCTTGTCAGATAATTTATTTCCTTTTTGTCTGTCCTGAACCTCCCACCCTTCAGCTCCATCGGTTCGCAGGGAAGTTTAAAATATAAAAACACAAAAATACACAATGTAGTATCCAACAAAAACAATAACCCCAACCTCGTCACTCCCAGGATGGATGACCCTGAGCTCTAACATACGAAGCAGGAAGAAAATCTTTCTTACCCACTTTCTCCGTACCACACATGGTTTTATAAAGTTCTGTCATCTCCTTCAATAGTCTAGGACACGAACCAATGGCTTCAAGTTACAAGAAAGGAGATTCCAGCTAAACATGGGAAAACTTTCTGACAATAAGAGCTGTTTGACAGTGGAACGGACTCCCTCGGGAGCTTGTAGACTCTCTTGGAGGTTTTTAAGCAGAGATTGGATGGGCACCTGTCATGTATGATTCCTGCATTGCAGTGGGTTGGAGTAGATGGCCCTTGTCCTCCCTTCCAACTCTACAAATTATGAAAATAATGTAGGTGAAATGAGTGAAAATGTATAGTTAACACCTTTCTATCCTGGCTTTCCTGCAAGGGGCTCAGGACCAGTGGTTCACGGTGGTCCTTTTCTCCACATTTTATCTTCACAAGAATCCTGTGAGGTAGGTTAGGCCGAGAAAAAATGAATGGCCCAAGGTTACCCAGTGAGCTTTGTGGTTGAGAGGGAAATTTGAACCTGGTTCTCCCCAGTCTTCCAGGTATACGGAGCTCATCACAGCATGTTTGGGGTGTAATAGGTGACTGTTGCATTTTCCCACTGCAGTGGCCACACTTTTTGTTGGATGATTAATAAGAAAGCACATGTCCAAAGGCTGCTCCTTTGGTTTACTCACCAATCCTTGAGAAGAATGTGCTGCTTCTGCCTATCTGTCCACTCCTGTTTCATCTCTTTCAATGGGTCCTTAACCCTGAAGACACATTTCTGCTTTGTTTTGACCACTTTCAAAGGAAAAGAGCTCCCTCTTCTGTCAATGCACTGTACAGAGAAAATTGGCATCTGCAGGAAGAATGAGATTTTGTCTCTGTGTGTTGGGAAATCACAATCCATGATGTAATGTACGGTAACTCTACCTTTCTTCCACTGGAATGTGCAAAGTTCCCACAGGGCGGAACAGAAAGGAAGCACCCATGGTGTGGGATTGATGGGAAGCCTCAAGCTCATCCTTCCCATGTGCCGGGGTCACACTTTAAATATTCCCAGCCCTGCTTCTCTTTGTCCAGCCAAGTGAATTTGCAACAGGCAGGAATTAATACAGTTCCATTTGCTTACTTGCCTTTCTAAAGGGCTGCCAGGCATATTTTGCTTTATGGCTTTGACTGGCTTTTTAGAGTGGCAGGCTGGGCACTAGATCACTCCATGGATCATTAGTTCTGTGGTTTTGTAGCTTTGGTTTTTGTTAGTTTTATTTTTGTCTGTGTTTCAATGGGTATTACATTAATTTCATATTCATAATATGCTCTGAGCTATGGAAAACAGCCACAAAAATATTTTAAACCAGGGTGGGGAACCTTTTTCACCCTGTGAATTTGGCAAACTGCATTATTGGGGAAACTGACACAAAAAATAAAAGTAGCAAGAGGCTAAAACAGGCTTCCTCAAACTTGGCCCTCCTGGTGGTTTTGGCCTACAACTCCCATGATCCCTAGCTAGCAGGACCAGTGGTCAGGGATGATGAGAATTGTAGTCTCAAAACATCTGGAGGGCCGAGGTTGAGGAAGCCTGGGCTAGAAGAAACACAGCATTTATGCTATTTGGTGTGGTTGCATTGATTATACAAATAATAAGGTATATTGAAGAACAGTACCCATCCTTTATAGCACAGTTTGGTGTGCATGAAGTATATATGTTGGTTTTCCCTTCTCTCCCTATGAATTCCTATAAATTCAAATCGTTATTGATTCAAAACACATTTTACTTAATCTCTTTCACCCCATGTGCTTCTCTTTTAAGGTGGCAATCCTATGTAGGCAAACCTGGGAGTAGGAGTAGTCGTCAAGTTCTGTTTTATCAGAGAGATTCTCAGTAGCAAGAACAGCTTTCTTGGGGGGACACCTATTGCAATGCCTGTCATTTTCCTCATTTTTTAGGCTAAACTGAAAAATTGTGCAGAAATAACTCGTCAACTGATTAAGCTGCTCTGCAATCGGTTTCGGGGTATAATGAGCTGAGTACATTTACAACACACCCTTGGATGGATGAATCCCAGCTGTAGAAACGAATAGATGCAGTCCCCAGGGAGTACACTGTGTGTGTGTGTGTGTGTGTGAGAGAGAGAGAGAGAGAGAGAGAGATTCCAACAGTTTGACTCTTAACTCTTGAGAGAAGAAGCGATTCGTTTTGCTGTAGGGGTTTTATTTTGCATGCATTTATTTTGTAGATAAACTCACAAACCACCGCAAAAGAAAAAAAACCAACTGCGCCCAACGTGGGGCTCGAACCCACGACCCTGGGATTAAGAGTCCCATGCTCTACCGACTGAGCTAGCCGGGCACTACGTAAAACTGCTTCCTAGAAGGTTTGTTGGTCTACTTGAGCTACGCGTGCGTGCTCCATCTGTTTCTCTCTCCCCCGCTTCTGACGAGCGTGCGCGCCCCGCCCTTTCCTGCAGTGACTCGGCGGTCTCTCCACGAGCGCGCACGCAACGGGTCCGTGGCTCCGCCCTCCGGCCGCAAAAGACCAGCGTGAAAGGCCATTGGCCAGGAGCGCGGAGTGCCCGTCCAACGGGCGGGCGCGTTGTTGAGCGGTGGGTGAGAAGCGCGAGCGGGTGGCTGCCTGAGGGGGTCTGGGGAGGCGAAGGCAAGCAGGCCGGCTGGCGAGGAGGCGGAGGAAACGGTTGTTTCGGCTTTCGGCTCTCCGCCGCCATGAGTTCCATCGGCACCGGGGTGAGTGTCCCCTGAGGGGAAAGGGAAGCAGCAGCAGGCGGCGGCGGCGGGGGAGCGCTGTCTCTGGGCGAAGCCCCTGAGGGGCTCGGGGGGCTCGGAATGCGGGCGAGGCAGGAAGAAAGGGCGGCCTTCTTTCCCCTCAGCGGACTCTATCGAGGAAGGGGGTCTGTGAGGAGAGGCGTGTGACGTCACACGCGCGCGCGGGGGGTGGGAGACACTGTGCTACTGCTGCTGCTGAGTCACTTTGGGGAAACCGAAAGCAAAAGGCCTTTTGGGGAGAAGCTGGGAGAGGAGGGGAAACATGGAACGGGATTAGAAGATGTGCATCCTTTAAATCAAGGGTCAGAAAACTTTTTCAGCAGGGGACCAGTCCACTGTCCCTCAGACCTTGTGGGGGGCCGGACTATATTTTGAAAAAAGAAGGAATTCCTATACCCAACAAATATTCCAGAGATGCATATTAAATAAAAATACACATCATACTCATGTAAAAACACCAGGCAGGACCCACAAATAACCCAGAGATGCATTTTAAATAAAAGGACACATTCTACTCAAGTAAAAACACTCCATGAGCCGGACTGAGAAGCCGATTGGGCCGGATCCAGCCCCCGGGCCTTAGTTTGCCAAGGTAAAGGGACCCCTGACCATTAGGTCCAGTCGCGGATGACACTGGGGTTGCGGCGCTCATCTCGCTTTACTGGCCGAGGGAGCCGGCGTACAGCTTCCAGGTCATGTGGCCAGCATGACTAAGCCGCTTCTGGCGAACCAGAGCAGCGCATAGAAACACAGTTTACCTTCCCACTGGAGCGATACCTATTTATCTACTTGCACTTTGACGTGATTTCGAACTGCTGGGTTGGCAGGAGCAGGGACCGAACAACGGGAGCTCACCCCATCGCAGGGATTCGAACCACCGACCTTCTGATTGGCAAGTCCTAGGCTCTGTGTTTTAACCCACAGCGCCACCCGTGCTTTAAACACTGGTCTGTGGGCCAGTGTTCCCCTGGCAAGGGTCTAATTTGGCCCGCTAAGACCATCCCCCCCACCAAACGCCAACCTGCTCCATACAAAATGTCATATCGTTTTATGGATTATAAATGTTTATATCATAGGGCTTAACGCTATAATTGAGATGTTTAGCCTATTTCTTAGTTGCTGCTTTGCTAAGTGTTTTATAGATTGTAATTGTTTTATTGGTGTTTCGTTGATTATGATTTATGCTGTTCTTGTGATGTTTTGTTATGTTGTTGCTTGTTTGTAAGCTGCTTTGGGATTCATGTCTTCGGAAAGAGGCGCAGAAATATAATCAAACTTGTATGCACAAGACCTTGTGTTGAGTAATTAAAATTACTATTCTCGTCATCAATTTATAAACCGCTTAATCACAAATGTCTCTAAATGGTGTACCAAAAAAAACCCTTGATGAACATAAAAATCAGAAGTCAGGTAAAACTTCCCTGCCCTGGATTTTTTTTTTTAAATTTAAGTATTTGGGAAGTTCAACAGGGAGGGGGCCTGTCTGACATCAACCAGGAGACTTTAAGTGTTCATTTGATTGTTTCCTGGCAAGCCAGGTGCCTTTTAAGTTCCGATTGGGCACCTCAAAGTACAACCTGATCCCTGCAGAAAATGTAGGTTGCAAGTGGCAACATCAACTATAACACCTGGGAATGGTCACTTCGGCAGAGTTCCTAATCAAGGGTCCTGGAGTGCAGTCTATCCTGGCCAAAAACAGGGGTTGCCTTTGGTGCTGAGCAGTGCTGGCGCAACCCTTACCTGGAATTGTTTTAAGAATAGAAAAGTAGATGGCTAACCTGTTAAGTATATTTTTGTATTTTATATAACATTAAAGGATCGTTAAGGATCTGGCTTTCTTGAAGTGGGTGGAAACGTACCAAACTATGGGGTGGTCTACACATGGGTTGTTTGAAGGGAGTGGGTGGCGCTGTGGTCTAAACCAGTGTTCCCCAACCTTGGGCCTCCAGCTGTTTTTGGACTACAATTCCTATCATCCTTGACCACTGGTCTTGCTAGCGAGGGATGATGGGAGTTGTAGTCCAAAAACAGCTGGAGGCCCAAGGTTGGGGAACACTGGTCTAAACCATTGAGCTTCTTGGTGAGCTCCTTTGCTCTGCCCCAGCTCATGCCAACCTAGCAGTTCGAAAGCATACCTGTGCAAGCAGATAAATATGTACTGCTGCAGTGGGAAGGTAAACGGTGTTTTCATGCGCTCTGGCACTAAGATTTTTTTGGTCTCCCCACCCCATTGAGCTATAAAGTCATGAGGACCAATCTATGTCATGGTGTCACGTGCAAACTCTGCCACTGTCTCAAACTTTAAGCAAGCTTTCATTAGAACAGACTTTGTCTACTGCTGCAAACTTCAATGTTTAGCACTGCAATTCCTTCTGAGAAGCTTATACATTAGCTTTTAGGCTGGGCCAGCCAGAAGCCTATGAACTTAAGAAAAAATATATGAATTAACATACACACCCAACATCTGAAATAATGACCTAGATTTTCCATTGTGTAATGTGTGAAATGGTCTTTTAAGATGAAAAGTTGAAATGGAAGAAAGTCACTGCAGTTTTTGGTTGGCCAGGAGAGGTAGCTGTTGACTCGTCCAAGTCACTATGAAGTTTCTACACCTGGTACCAAGAACCAAATTAGCAGAAGAAAAAGAGAATGGAGCTCACAAAGGCAACAATACATGCATATTATAAATATAATTAATTAAAACAAAGTGCATTTATTTCCAAATACCAAAACCCAGGAGGCAGCCTTACTCACCTGAAAACCCTGTGTTCGTATGCATTGTGGTTTAAACCACAATGGCTTGTTGGTAAAATGTTGGTGGTCTGCTATCATGCTTGCTGAAGATGGGTAAACAGACAATATATTTATTTTGTCACCCAATAATTGATAGGTCTCAAACAAAGGAGGAATAAACACCCTCCAAACAAATGCCTGATTTCTGTACTATACTGTGAAGTGTCTAAGATGACAATTGAGGTCATTGCCTCCGTGATTCTCTTAAGACTGAAATTAGGCCTTCATGATACTTGGGCTGCAGCAGAAAACAGCAGCCCCATACTGCCTGCTTTTCTTCCCTGTACTGTTAGATGCAGACTTGTGTTATTGCACTGCAAGTTTTCCTACCTTCACTCTGCTTCAGGAACTCACTTTTGTGGTGATGGTGTTCTTGAAGCATGAGGTGAAAACTGTCCAATGTGACTAGATGTTATTGTAGAACAGCTTGTTGTGCTTCCCTGGCTGTTCTGGAAGGCTATTAGTTATAGTACATTGTGGATTGTTCTAATAAGATCAACATAGTTTATAAATGACAACATGAGAAGACACAACTTAAATCATTTTTTTTAATTGGCATTTTCAGATATTTCCTAAATATACAAAGTTTGTAATGAATTGCTTGAATTATATATTGTGCCACTTCTAAGGGGGTGTGAGTGTGTGTGTGTGTGTGTGTATATATATATATATATATATATCTATATATATATCTATATATATAATGCTTTGCAGTTTCAGAAAATAGTGCACGGTATGTGCACTTAATAATTATTTCTTGCTCTTAATTTATGTGAGAGTTACAACAAAAAATTAATTACACAAAACATACGTTCTATTTTTATGTCAAACATGAATATTTATTTGGTTCACTATGCATATATTTCAAACATCTTTTTCTTTCCCTTTCCATATAAGAGAGCCTACAAATGTTAAACTGATGGTCAGACCCAGCAATTGTTAGCTACATAGAAGCTTAGTTCTCTAAGGCTGCAACCCTTATTTTGAACTGTGTGGGACTCAGTGCTCAGTAAATATGCTTGGAATTAGAAGTTGGCTTTCTATAGGCCGTTGCCCCTAGATTTTCAATTATTGGGCAGAATGATTTCTTCCATTATTGCAATTGTTTCATGTGTAAATCATAAAATACATAGTTTTAACTGATTTTTATTTTGTATTCTATCTATTGCAGTTAAGTGGTATATATGTTGTTTAAATTAAATAAAACAAATATTCATAGTTTGAGAAATGTGCAAATTTAGAGATTGTTTTTATAGTAGGAGAGCAACCACCTTATTTATACAGCAGGGTATGCAGTGAAATTGACTAAGGAATCCCAGTTCCACTGCCTCTTGCTGTTCTTTGAAAAAAAGCTACAAATGTATGCTTCTCTTTTGCAGTATGACTTGTCGGCATCTACATTTTCTCCAGATGGCAGAGTGTTTCAAGTAGAATATGCTATGAAAGCTGTGGAGAATAGCAGGTAAGAGTAAGACCTGGTATTTATTTATTTATTTTAAAACCCAATTTTAAAATGACCAAAAACCTGATATACAACTTAATGTTAAAAAGAATACTTTTGCAGAGATTAAACAGTAGAACTTAAAAATGAAATTGCTTTATACTGCATCATATCACTAGACAATATACCCCAGTATAGCCTCCTTTGACTGGCAGTGGATTCTCTTCAGTGGGTTGGGAAGTTTCCAGTTCACAGGCCTAATTAGGCCTGGCATGTGGTCCCTGAGACAATCGTCCACAAATGGTGACCCTCTGCTATCATGTATAATGGGTATAAGCAGGTAAGAACACAGATCCAAGGCAATAATTGGCTGAGAGCCAGTGTGGTGTAGTGGTTAAGAGCGGTAGTCTCATAATCTGGGAAACTGGGTTCGAGTCTCCGCTCCTCCACATGCAGCTGCTGGGTGACCTTGGGCCAGTCACACTTCTTTGAAGTCTCTCAGCCCCACTCACCTCACAGAGTGTTTGTTGTGGGGGAGGAAGGGAAAGGAGAATGTTAGCCGCTTTGAGACTCCTGAAGGGGAGTGAAAGGCGGGATATCAAATCCAAACTCTTCTTCTTCTTCTTCTTCTTCTTCTTCTTCTTCTTCTTCTTCTTCTTCTTCTTCTTGAAAATGAGTGCTATTTGTGCAAGCCCTGCTTTGTTCGCAGCGCATTTTGAACTTTAACTGCACCCACAAATGGACTTCAGAAGGGCTTGCTGCAGCAGCTGATTGGCAATTACACTGAGCCCCTCTGAAGTTGTCATCTGACATGTGATTGATAGGTCAAAGGTGATCTACGGGGCGTGCAGTACTGAAGGATCCAGCCCACTAGCCATGTACACTTCCCCACTCCTGGTTGTATAGCGTCAGACAAATATATTTTCTATTAAATGCTGCTACCTGTTTCTGCATGCAAAGTATGGGTTTCTCCACAGAACTGCAGGTCCTTTTATTTACCCAAGAGGCTCAGTGGTTTTGACCACAGTGCCACCTGTGTCCCCCATAGTCACCTTTAACTGGACTACACCATCCAGTGGTTCTTTACCTACCTTTACCTGCTTTTATTTGTATGTGTTCTGACCTCTTGAATTCTGTGAACTCATTCTTGTACCTTGCTTACTTGGGAGTAAGTCCCATTTGGAGGTGACATCATTAAGTGAAGTTGGGTTTTAGCCTTACAGCCTGCCATCATGCATTTTTACTCAGAGGTAAGTCACAATGTGAAGCCTCTGTTTTCATTAAAATCAACCAATGTTTTGCTCTGAACCTCTGCAGGAACAGGATTGCTGCTTTTTCATTGTTCCACCTTGGCAGATACATGATGTGATAGCAGCTAGTCAAACTAATTTCAGTTGAACCTACTTTCATCTAAAGCCCAGTCTGTGCATGTTTCCTCAGAGATACTTACTCACATGGAAGTGTGCCTAGGACTGCAGCTGACAGCTATAAAATTCATTTGGTTTGATGATTTTTTAAAAAGTTGCATGATGGTGTAAAACTTTAGCTTTAAAAAGTTTGGATATTGTTGAAATCAGTGTATACACATATGATTTTCTTAGGAAATCAATGTCTTTGAAATGTATTGTTTCATTTGGCTATATTTTCATGCCATAAGGAGGAAGCTTTTTTAAAACAGTGCAGTAGGTTGTACATAGTAGGGAAGCTAACACATGCTGCATGGGTGGTTCAAAATGTTAGTGCTATACAGTACTAAGTTGAAGTTCTGTCAAAATGGATAGGATTCAAGTAATGTGTCCCATCAGTGGAAGCCCTGCTCCAGGACTTCAACTTGTTTAACCAGGCTTTCCCTCTTTCCTCTGCTTGTGCCCCCACCCTTTTAGCTCTGTGGGAGTTGATGGAACCCCCAGAACGGAGGCGGGGGGGGGGTAATGAGAGGGCTGGGTGTTCCGACGGGAAAGTCAACATGTGTGACCTAACAGAACAATTGCCTTAGCTTGATGTTGAATTCCTCCCACAGTACATGTGTATGTTTTCTTGACTGTATTTGCTAGTAGTAGCTTTTTATCTTGATCCAGTACTGTCCTAAAAAGATGAAAATTTGAATAAATACTAAAACCGTAATATTTTAGTTCCAAAGCCATATATACCATGTGGTTCTCTTATAAGCATCATGTGCAGGGCTTTCCTGAACTGGGCTCATTTTCATCACTTGCAGATAGCGTTTATTGTAGATTAGTCATGTTGTTTGTTTTTTAAATTAATTAGGTTAGTTTTTATTGATGTTTTTAAAAGAACTGTTAACCTGTTTTTCCTTGAGCACCTTCTGATTGAAAATTCAACTGAAAAATCCTAGCAAGAAATACTTTTAACTGATCTGATCACTGTATCGCAACTTTTTTTTCAGTACAGCAATTGGGATACGATGTAAAGATGGTGTAGTCTTTGGAGTCGAAAAATTAGTTCTGTCCAAACTGTACGAAGAAGGATCCAACAAACGCCTCTTTAATGTCGATCGACATGTTGGAATGGTGAGTTGGTCCTCAGTATCTTGGAGCATTCATTGCCATTTAGCACGTGCTGAGGCTTATTCCTCCTGTCAAATGGCCTCTTGGATAAGCCAGTGGTAACATTTAGCTTGTAACCAGGAAGGAAAGCTGGAGGCGTCAACTTGCAAGTGTGGAAATGCTAGTTTGACCAGTTCTGGAAACATGTGCCTGGCAATCATGTGTCTGTTGTAAAGGATAATACCAGAGAGATACACGGGGAGTGTGGTATGTTGACTCAAATTTCTGTTTTGATTTTTGTTGTAAGATGGCTGATGTTTATTTCAGGCAGTCGCAGGACTCCTGGCTGATGCCCGTTCTTTGGCTGACATAGCAAGGGAAGAAGCTTCTAACTTCAGATCCAACTATGGTTATAATATTCCATTGAAAGTAAGGAGCTTTGTTTCTTTTTGCTTCTATCCGTATGCAACTTATGAAAAGCACAGCATGCTTCAGATGCTTTGCAGGAAACTTATTAAAAATATTTCCAGTGCTCTTACTATTCTTCTTTCTTCCCTCCTCCCTAACAGCATCTTGCAGACAGAGTGGCTATGTATGTACACGCCTATACTCTGTACAGTGCTGTCAGACCTTTTGGTTGCAGGTAAGAGCTTTTATTCATTTATACTGCAATTCACAACACATTTGCCAACCAGAGTTCAGACCAGATAGTAACTTAAAATGTGTGTTTGTATATGAGAAAAATACATTTGTAAAACACAATTTAAAAGCCTTTATCTCTGAGCGCTAAATGCACAAACAAGGGTAATAATCAAGTGAAGATGCTCTGCTGGATTCTTGCAAGTTTCAGAAGGCAAGATCTCCAGATCTAAGGAATGCACTCTTGCTGCTTGAACTTGGAAATCTGGATTGCTTACTTAACACAACCTCTTAAACAATCCACCAAGACTGCTTAAGAGTGAAAAAGAAAAGGAAGGCATCAGCCAAAAGGGGAGGGGCAAGGAGGAAGGCAGGAAAAAACACAACCTGGTGCTAGATGGAGAGTTTAGCCAGGCATGTTTTGACAGAGCCCTTCCTCAAGGGGAAATAATTAAGTTCTGCTTTCAAAAAGGTGCGTCCTCTGGGTTCTGTTGGATTATATTCAAAATGTGTCGCGGTGTGTTTTATCCAAATTCTTTCCTATCAGCATTACTAAGAATATTCAATGGCTTGGATCCAGACCTGCTGTTCCACTCTTTCTGTTTGTGTGTATTGGATCCAACTGAAACTGCTCCTCTTCTGAAGCATCTCTGAAAGTCTCTTGGCTGAAGAGCGGGGTTTTTTCCAAGGCTTTAAAAATGATTTCTGCCCAGTTTCTTCTCTCACATTATTTTTGAGGGCTTGCCAACCTTCCAGAGCGAACTTTTGGAGGCATTGAGGGACTGCATGGTGAGAGGAATTTTCAGAAAATGCCTGTCTTTCCTCTGCCCAAGGTAGCATCCAGTTAGCAGAGTTCCACTCCATGCAATTCTGGATCCAAGTCCAACCCAATATACCCACAGTTCACTAGTAAGAATAGGTTAAATCCTATTCTCTCAGTATGTGACCTAGAAGTATATGCATACCTTATTTAAATCAGCTGAATAAAAAGGGTTGCCCTTATAATTTCTGATTTGGAATAACAGATGTTGGACATCTTAACCTTTCTATTAAAATTATGGGTATGCTAGAAGCTAAAAAAATATTGGGAATCTTAACAAGTATCCATGGGTCAGCAAAACGTACCTTAAGAACACCCCACGTTCTTAAGCAACCATTCTCAGCTTGACATAGTCCACATGTAATAATTTGGGAAGATATTTATTTGTGCTGTTCTGCTACAAACAGAGCTTTTCCAGTAAGTGTTATCTGAGTGAAGAGAAGTGTGGCAGAACTATATTTACCATTTGGCAAGGTGATGCCTATGGTAGGCAAGTTATAGTAGTTAAATATGAACCCAATGGTACATTACAAAATAGGGCAGCAAGTACAGAAGTTTCCCATCCCAATAGAAACATCTCTATGTGAGTCATGGGCTGTGGCTTGTGCAGCTGATTTCAGTGAAACTTTCCCAAATTGCTTACTTGGAAGTAGGCCTCATTGAGCTCAGTGGTACTTCTCGTTAAGTGTTTGTAGGATTGCAGACCTTTTGTCATTTATTCTCTGTCTGGCAGTTCTTCAACAAAATCTTTTACATTTCCAGTTTCATGTTGGGTTCCTATGATGGTGATGATGAAGGTGCTCAGCTATACATGATAGACCCATCAGGCGTTTCATACGTGAGTTAAATTTTCATAGGTGGGGAACAGTTAGTTAGATAGGCAGTTGTATGACTCTTGCTCATCCACTGAAGTCCTTTAGTTTAAAGTGATTGGGGCAGCGGGGAGCAGCTGGCGGTTGGTATTGGGCTGCTTACTGATCCCTAGTCCAGAAGATCACTAGATGTTTAGTATACTTGTGCAGGTCTCTGGAATGGGACGGACACAGTATGAACTTTGTCTGAATTAAGGTTAGGACTGCGCTGCTGTTTGATAAGGCACATGCATGCATGCATTTGTTTGTGACGTTACAACACTATGTAAAACGTTTGCAATAATTACAGATATTGTTTGGTTTAAAGTTGTTCCTGTTGCATTTACAGGGTTATTGGGGATGTGCCATTGGAAAAGCAAGACAAGCTGCAAAGACAGAGATTGAAAAGCTCCAGGTAAGGCATTGCCTTGTGCTTCTAAACAAACAAATGCTTCTAAACAAACATCCCAGGTGTCTCTGAAACATTTATTCCACAGGGCAGGAATTTTCTGGGTTTATTAATCCAGGTATCCAGAAGTGTTGCGTTCTCAGTAAAATACTGGACTGCTGTCACCAGTTCAAACTTGACCTTCCAAGAGCTTTGTGAATAACAAGGATGTGTGTAGATATAATCTTGGTTCTTCAGGAATTAGATTGGTGCAGAAATGAGCTTCCTGAGAATCTAGATAGACTTTATTTCACACTTAACTATAGTGCATTGGGTTTGTGAGCTTTATTTCAGAACACAGTAAACACAATAGTATATGATTAAAATGCTCGCTGTATTTGTATATCCACAGATGAAAGATATGACTTGCCGTGATGTTGTTAAAGAAGTTGCAAAAATGTAAGTTTCTTAAAATGTTGGTTTGGGTTGATTCACTGGGGCAGTTCTTATATTGAATTGTCTTTGGATGATGGGCTGGGATCTAGCAGTTCAGATAAAATGGACTTTCTGTTTACATCCAGATTATGACCCTATTTGATTTCAAACTACTTTAAGGCTATGCATTTCATACTCATAATTTCATATTTTTGTGTTAAAGTCTACATAGCTAAGGGATAAATTATTTAGATGTTGAAATTTTGAGTGAACTTTCTATTTGGAGGGTGGATCCAACTTTTGATAGGTGATCGATTTCACGTGTAATGTTAAACCAAAAATCCTGGCTTATTGTGTGAGTGTTGTGCATTCAGCTTCACTCCTTCCTTGCTGAAAGCTCCCATCTAATCCTGACTTGTTTACAAGCCATGGGAAGCTATGTTTCAAGGGCTGAATCCTGGCTTATTTTACTGCTTGTGCAAAGGGAGGAATGAAGATGCAGGAAATGATGGAATTGTGTGCAGCTTTCTTTAAACACTAACATCAAATTAAATCATGTCAAATAATTCTAAAAGAGGACCCTTTTAGAAGCATTTTATCTCCAGTAAGTAACAGAAGAGCCAGTTTTCATGTGATTTTTAGGTGTCCTGAAATTGTGACATGCATGTTTCTGAGTATATGCTTTCTTCTGAATGTATGTAAAAACTGTTTACTATTGAGCTCCTCCCGTCCCAAAGCTGTAAGTGGGTTCCTACTATACTTCTTGATAGATACTTGGAATAACTACTTTTTCTGTGTTTATTTTTTCTAGAATCTACATAGTCCATGATGAAGTAAAAGACAAAGCTTTTGAACTTGAACTCAGTTGGGTTGGAGAAAGTAATGTATCGTTCAAATCTTCTCTTCCTTCATTACTGTTTGCTGCTTTATGAAAAGTTAATTTTGTAACTTGCTGTGATTTATCCTTAATTAACAGCATATCTAAAAGAACCTGTGTCCCTCCAGATGCTTCCAGCCTCCGACTCACATCATCCCTGACTATTGGCAGGGATTGTTGGAGGCCAACAACATCTTTCGGGTCTCTGGTTCCCCACCCTTGACTTAACATTGAAGACATGTGCCCTTGTATGGGGGTACATAATCTAATTACCATGGCTGCATACAACAAATCTGCTCAGGAGTAGATCCATTGAAATCAGAAGCCGTGACTCAAGTCTGTTGGTTTTAATGAGTCTACTGTATGAGTATAGCCCATACTGTTTTTCAGAAAACAGTACCACAAAATGAGTTTGTGGCACATTTGTATATGACGTTGCCTTTGCTTCAAACTTAGAAGATAGGTTTGCATTCCAAAAAAATAAAAAAATTCCTCTTTAATTCATAGTAACCAAGGGAAAACATGAAATTGTCCCAAAAGACATTAAGGAAGAAGCAGAGAAATACGCTAAGGTAAGTGCTGGAACTTCACTGTCTGTTGTACATAGGAAGCTGCATTAGACATCATACATTGGTACATCTTGTTTAGTAGTCTATTCCTGCTGGCAGTAGCTGTCCAGATTTCAGGCGGGGAATGGTCCCAGCCCTGCCTGGAGGTGCCAGGGATTGAAATGGGGACCTTCTGCTTACATTCCTGGGAGGAAAACATCTCTTCCAATTCCTCTTAAGTAATTTTGGTTTACAAAAGATAATCTGGTCCATAAATCTTAAAATACCAGTTACCTTTAAGTGGAGAAGTAATGATGCAGGCTGCTGTAGAATTTGTGTACTTTTATGTAAAGTAGGTATAAAATGTCAGCTATTTAATTCCACAAATTGTGCAGACAGCTAGATTCCTGGTGTATGTATAACATGTGGGGTGCGTCTGTTAGCACGGAAGCAGCAGGACCTGATCTTTTCTCTTTATTTCTACAGGAATCTCTGAAAGAAGATGATGAATCAGATGATGAAAATATGTAACACATTGTTACTTTAAAACAAATGTTTTAATCTGTACCACAGGCCTGTGTATGTATTTGACATGATGTATGTGCTGGAAGACTATTTTGAGTGACCAACTTGCACTAAAAAATTTTCCAATTACTGTTTATATTTGAGTATCAATTATTTTTCCAAAGGCTAGGACAAGGTAACTCTGTGCAATGGGAGCAAGGGCTTGATGGAGGAATGTAACAAAAACAGGAAGATATTCCTGACTAGGAGCCAAAGAAACTTTGTGCACTGATAAGGATCTTTTCCCTCCTCGGTGCTACATAGCAAACCCTTTTGAAATTTCCAAAAACAAATTGGTTGTTGCATGGGTGGTGGTGTGGAGAAAGCATGTTGTTGAAGGAAAAAAGTTTAAAATCACATTGAGCACCCTGATGTAGCATGCTAGATTTCACCCACTACTAAGAGAACTACACTCTCCAGCCCTGTTGAATCCAGGCCTTAAAGAAATGGTAAAACACCTGCTCCCTCCTGTCAGAAGGTAGCAGCCCAGATACCTGGTCATACAAAGAACATCGGCTGTATCCTACAATTGGACAAGTTTATGATTCAACCTCCCTACCTAGCAGTCCAGTTTTCCTGTTGTCTGGATAGGATTATAGTAAATATGACTACTGCTGCTTTGAGATGCAGTTTGTAAAAAGCTTGTGTAAATCATGAACAATATGTATCTGCCTGAAAAGTAATATATATAGTAAGGTGTCACACTCAAGCTTTATCTTTCCTCTTCCAATTCAGCAGGTGGGGTGGCTTGAGGGCAAATAGTGAGCCTGAAGCTTGGTCATACTTGAATAGAAGGGATCTGACTAATGCTGTTGGATATTGATTTGTGGCTTCATGTAACAGAGTGGTGGTTGTGAAAACATAATCTGAGCCCTAGTTGGAAGAAGAAAATTGTGGCAGTATTTTGTGTAGTGCTGTGCTTTAGTGTGGTGATCACTTTCAACTAATTTTTGCAGTTGCTGGAAAATGCTATGATTTGACAGTGAGATTTTCTTAAGAGAGAAACCAGAACTTTGTGCTCCAATGAGATTGCTGCTGTTCAAAAACTACTTAACTTTCCAATTTACTGTACTTGTTTAGATGGCAATGCTTACACAAGGATGCTAGTATGAAAAACATAATTTTTTGCCTGAGAAACCCTCCAGGGCAAATTTGGGAAAAGCCTAGCATTTCCTGTCCAAAAAGTTGTTTTCAGCACATTAAGCCACCATTTCACCCACTTACCTACTTTTGATTAACATCTGCACAAAATATGAAAGCTTGCTCACTATTTTGTGACAATCTTGGCATTCATGAATATTTCAGATACTTAGCCAATTGCTTACACTGACCATAGATGCAGGTGGTCCAGCAGTCAGCCACATGCCTTTGAGGCCATAAGTGGGGCATGGGATGCTAAGTATCTCCTCACGTTCTTCCATCTACTTTGTCTACAGTCAAAGCCAACTTGTGTACTCAGCTGCCCCTGTGAATAACAGGATTATTTTAACATTCTCCTCTCCCACAGCAGCTTTCTGCCACCATTTACACAAATCAGTACATGAACTGGAGCATTTCTTACATGATCCTGTTTAGTGTTGAATAATTTAGTACTGAAGTTCTTGAATGAGCACTAGTTTTGAAAGAGTTGCCAGTAGTGGGATATTTTTGCCTACTTTCTATTGATAAAAAAGGAAGGTGAAAGGAAACATTTTCACCAATTAAGAGTCATCATACTTCTACTTATGAATTTATGGTATAATCATGATTGCAGCTTCCTACTGGGAAGATGCTGAACTGAACCACACAATATGCTTCAGCTGACCAGTGGCAGTGTCACTTGACTCACTACTACTTCCTGTTCCTTTAAAAAAAAAAAAAAGTTTCTTAGTGCATTTACAGTGCTGTACTCAAGACCATGTTTCCACTTTCTCATGTCAGTCATGGCATCCCCAAACCACAGCCCTGCTTACGTCATAAATTAGTGTGACTAAGCAGGAAGCAAACACATGCAAACCAGCACTGTGTGATTCACAGCACAATGCACTTAATATATGTGCTACAGATAATTTGTACGCAATATGTTGTAAAGGACAGGAGTTAGTAGGTGCAATCCAGCAGGTATGAGAAACCTCTTTACAAATGTAGGGCAAGCTTCTCCTACCTCTTGAATGGGGAACCTTCACCCCAAGAGCCCACATTCACTCAAGTGCAGGAGTCACATGCCGGTAGTAGAGATCAGCAGTAAAATAGTCGCAGCAATTTTTGTAGAGTAGACTATATTCTTCAGATTTACACACAGCCAGACAATAAGCAGCATCAGCACAATTCAGTGATACCTTCCAAACAGGCAAAAGCTGAGCAGGGCCAGTGAATGATGGTCTAGGCCAGCGTTTCCCAAACTTGGGTCTCCAACTGTTTTTGGACTGCAACTCCCATCATTCCTAGCTTGCAGGACCAGTGGTCAGGGATGGGAACTGTAGTCCAAAAACAGCTGGAGACCAAAGGTCTCATTCAAAAAAGGAGGAGCTCTAGTTCTCCTAAATTAAGAGGTGCAACTATTATCAATAGTGGCCCTTCAGCGAGTAAAACAGGCAAGACAGAACTTTCTTATTAGGACTTAAGATGCAATGCACAGGTTTTATATTGGGAGCCAGGGGTCTTCTACATGCGCAGCAGACAATTAGTCTCCTTTCAATGGGTACTCTCTTGTTTATCCATAAACAGCTCCTCAGCCGCAACCAAGACCAGAAGAAGCTGTGGTGCTCACACTAGGACCCAAATGCACAACCCTTAGAAGAGAGTCTTAAAACATCCACAAAGCATGTTTGTCCAAGCTCCTAGCTAGTGCAAGGTAAACAAAAGATGCCAAATGTAATCGTAAAATAGGCTTTTATTCCATAAATCAGTGTTTAAAGTATCTGTTCATCTTGAGACATTTTGTCAGATACAATGAAAGTTCTCTGCTTAACGAAGATGACTCGGAATAGATTATAAGCAGTTAACACAAATGTACTGAATCCCACAAGCAAGATAGCTGATGTTTCATTATGTTTCCGGCCATACACACAAGCTCACACCGTTCTGTGCCTTGGGAAGTATTTTCTGCAGGGATCTCTACGTTCACAGTCACAATTCTGTTGAAGGAAAAGATTAAAATGACACAAACATACAAATATTGGGGAAAGCTATATGTTTTCATCCAAGGGGAAGAGGCAAATCACACAAGTGTTTTGAAGATACTGTGTTCAACTGACAAATAAAATAAAAAACCCTGTTACCTTTAGAGAGAGAGAAATCAAAGAGTACATAGCTAGCACCATACAATTAAAGGAATTATTTGCACATAATAGAATGGATAAGCTGAGAATACAGAAAAGAGTTACTGAGCTTGGGTGGAAGCCAAAAGTAAACATTTGCTTCTGCAATACACCATTACTATTTGTAATCTTAACATGAGTTAAAAAGAATAAAGGCTATATTGACTTGTAACATCAAAGTGAAACAAGTTGTCATCCTAAAATAGTAATTATATCCAGGGAGGTGAAAACTAGCAAATTGCATATTTTACATACAAATACCCAAGTAGACAGCAAAGGGCTGTATGAACAGAACCAGCTGTCATAACTTTTCTCTGCCCTTCTGCCCCCCCTCCCCATTGGTGGTTGTCCTGTATAGATATGAGTGTAGGAAGGAATCAGCTGAACCAAGGCAGTAGACAAAGCTATACAATGCAGTATTTTTAAGTGTTTCCCAAGCAGCATGGGATTAAGCAGTCACATCTCCCTCCAGAAGGATGACAACGAAACTTAAATCACCCTATGCAGAGCTACTTCTGAGATCGCATTCTTTTTCTGTGCAAAATGCCTGGTTTCTCCTTTAAGCAGAAAAATATTAGCAACTTTGCCTGACCAGGCTCTTAGCTATGCATTCCACTGACAGGCATCCAGGGACCTCCTTACAAAGACCATTCTACATTGCTAAAGCTTATTACCATGCATAGAAAACTGCTTCCTTAGACTCCAACAATGAAAGCAGGAAGCCAGGTGAGCAGACCAGTTTCAGCCAACAAGCAAAAAAACAAAACAAAAAACCAGCAATGAAAATCAGTCCAGCTGCATTTTCATTTGCTGCTACTTGCGGTGAAGATGGAAGAGTAAGTGTCTTTATTCTACACAGGCAGAGCTTTACAGAGGAAAAACACACTGGGATGCCTATGATTGGATTTTATTTGTGCGTTGGACTAGCTCCATAAGGATTAGCACCTGGAGAATGAGTTCACTATCAGCATATATGATTATGCAATTCTGACACCACAAAGCACAAAAGGCAACATGAAAATTAAGAGGAGGGAAAAACCTTCACACTACATAGCTAGCAAATATTGAGAAACTGTCTTACCTTTCCAGGTGGCTTGGTGATTAAACAAAGCACTGATTTCCAAATGCTCTCTGGAATGGGACGGTAAGCAACTTGAAAGGCACCTGGCAAATACCAAAAAGAAGTTACATTTCTAGAAAGCCAGGCTGTTTCCCCGCCCCCAGGCATTCCCTCTGCTCCAACACTTCTGCACAAATGGCAATATCTGTATTCTACGTTGCCTGGTTCAATAAATTATAGTAAAATACTCCAGGTGACAGTGCCTATTCCTTGTCTATACCGCTGTCATTACCAGTCTAGACCCTCATAGCTTAGTTGGTAGAGTGTGAGGCTCTTAATCTTAGATCTTAGAATACTGCTCTGGAGAGGCAGCAGCAACTGAGAGACCAGAACCTGGGGGGAAACAGGAGGAAGGTGCCTGAATCACTGTTTGCAAGACAGACTGTTTTGCCGGGGGGGGGGGGGGAATGCTCAGGCTGGAACAAGTATTATACCTTTGACATTATCATAATCCAAACATTAACAGCAGCATGTAAATTATTTATGATGTATTAATTTAAAATGCATTTTAAAAGCAGGTATCTGATCAAACCACACTTCCAAGTTTCTAAAAATTGTAATACCCAGTTTAGCCAGATCAGTAACTGGAAGAACACCCATAGCTTTTCCAGGTTTCTCTAATCACTGTTCATCTCCATCTCAAGTAGCCATGGAGAGCCTGGTATGACAAAAAAGATTTAACAGCTGCTATAAAGCTGAACTGCTTTTCCTTTCTTTGGAAACGTCATTGTTAGTAGTTCTTATGGGCTTAGCACACAGTGGGACACACTCAAGTTTTGCAGATTAAAAGTGTTACTCTGAAGTTTTAGCAGCCTTTCCCAATATATTGTGCCACAAAGCAGCAAGAACTGTAGCTTACTCTTGGATATTACTTTCAATCTATGATAATAAAAGCAGTCTTGTGATGAAATGCAGCATGGGAGCTGATTCACATTGAATTGGCTCACCTCTAACACAACAGAAGTTAATGCTTTTGCATTGTGAGAGATTATTGGGCTCTCAGGCATTGTGGTTTGAATACGAGGGAAAGCACATGTACTAGTTTGCTGATCTGAATGTAACAGTAAATCAAGGTTTGACATAAGGAGGTTGAACTCAAAGCCTGCAAGGTTAGGGGGCAGCACACAAGCTCAAGCCTCATTCACATAACATCAAACAAAAATTCAACCCAACATGTGAACCAAGCCATTCATTCCTCCCATTGTGTTCACTGTGTTTCTTTAAAAAAAAGGACCTTTACACATATGTTAATAGCATGGATTTGTGTATTCAGCTGTAGCCACTTTCTGTACCACAAACTCTGTGAGTTAGGACAATGTCCAAGGTTTCTTTCTAATAAACCTACAGTGGCAACTGCCCAAGCTGAACATCTGAGCTTCTAAGGATAATTACTTCCTTTGAAGTGTACAACCCAGCTAGCTTCCCCCTCCCTAAAATAAAATCAGACACTCACACCTTGTTTCATTTAAGAACTGGGACAAAAGGCAAAACAGAAGAGGAAAATAAAAATGCAGCTACATTCATTTCCTTCCCTTCTTGGTTCCCAGGTTTATGAAGACCTATTCAGATACATGCTAGAACAAATAACCTCACTAAGTCAAGCCCTAATTGCTTAACAGCTCATGCGTAACAAAACCAAAAGCATCAGAACTGAGTCTTCGAACAGAGACATCAAACAGGACAGCAGGTGAGCTACGATATGAAGTACTAATTTGGTATGTGATACATAGTTAATGGTCATCATCACAATACCCGTACATGGCCAAGTTTATTTTACAAAGACACAGAACGATCTTGTGATAGTTTGGTCTTTATTATTTACATATCTTTAAGGATTGAAGTTCACACCCCATTCCCACCCATCACCCTAGCAGGATCACTTTAATAACAGCAGTCTACTAGCAGGCAACGTCTATGGCTGGAGTATTTGATCTACCTACAGTTCAGCTGTGTTTCCTCTCCCAACTGCAATCACAATGCAAAAAATACACTGTACTATGTGCGTCAGGATCAACTATTCAGAGCCAGTGTTAAGACCCACCGTCTCAGTCGTAGTTTACAGCCATCTTGTCTCCGGCATCAACATATGAAGTGCAGCAGCTGTGGCTCAGCTGTCCCACTCATCCTATGTTCTGTGCGAATTATCTTCCTCTTGAGTTAGATAGCCCAGCTTCACAACAGCAGCAGCATCCTCCACCCCATGGCTTTTGGCGCCACAGGTTCCTTTGCAAAGTGCTCCAAGTTTATTTGTCATCACCATACTGAACGCGTCCCTCTGATGCCTCATTGGGTTAAGTTTCAAAGAAAGAAATTGCTGCTGGAGTAAGCGATACAAAGTGTCAGCATTTTGTGCAAGAGATTATAGGCCCCAGCTCAGTATGGGATTGTCACCCCCTTCTCAATCAATTCTGTCCTATTATCCCCCTTGTCAAATCAGAACAGTCTGCTCATGGCATGCGAAAGTCTTTGCATTTGGGACACTATTCCAACAAGGTAACAGTTTTAGAAAATGGGAGACGCTCCTGCCAAATTTAGTGGGAGCTCACTCATCCACTTAAACTCAGTATGAATCAATGAAGATTTTCTGCTGGGGTGTTCAGTCCATCATGTCTTAGCCTGCTAGGGAGGAAGGTTCTACATGGCTTAAGGTTCGATCTCTTTTTGACTTTGAATTCTCTTTCCACGTGTTAAAGGGAGACTGCCCTACTGTTTGAAAACCACTGTACTGGGTAGTTAAGTGCAAGCATCCATAAATACAGTCAGGCGTGACCAACAGTTACTAATGGTCTCTTTCTGGCAATTCCTAGGTGTCCTGGACAAAGCAAGATACAGTACCTCATTTCTCAAATCATTGCATGATTTGCAGGCAACCCGAGGGGAGGGCTCTTTCTTCATAACGGGTTGGAAAGAGAGACTACTCTCTCTCTCTCCAAGTTCTCTGACACACACAAAGAAGGAGCCTGCCTCTTTTAGTACCTCATTTAGAAGATATACCAAGCATCTCTCTTGCTGTTTCCTAGTGTGTTGAAAGCCCAGGGTAAGTGAAAAGCTGACCCAGCTCCTCCCCATGTGTGCCATAGGATTCTGTGTAGGAGAGGAGCCAGTGGCCAATACAAATGGCTCACTACTAAGGCCAGCAATAATTTGTGGAGCCCTGCCTAAAATTTTCATGAACAGTCCTGTATTTTCTGTATCCAACCTACAGAAAGAAACACCTAGCAAGTTAGCCACAGGTGGCAAAATTAAGATAAATTGCAAAGGAGGAAGGACATCCTCTCCCCACCCCATTCCAACTTGTGTGTCACAGATGACAAGATGACTATGCGGCCTAAAGCATGATGAATATCTACCTCATGCTCTGTAAATGTCACAACTGTTTTTTTGTGCTGATTTGAAAACTGGTGTAAAATTATGTTGCTTGCAAATATGCAAATCCTTCTTAACTGAAACTATTTAAATACTGTGAAGGAGGTGCCGGCATACTTTCCCCTGCAAATATCAAACAAGTGCTTCTTGAAAGTGGGGTACAAGATGGAGTTCAAACTGCTGGAAGTACAAAGTTTTAATCTGAAAACTTAGGCACAGTACTGGGCCAAGAGGTCAGAGCCTGCTTGTGCTTATGAAATTCTCTGTTGCAAAATGTGCCTAGAACATGGGAGTTTCGAACACTGCCCCTAGTTCCATAATTACCACCCTGAACAACCAGTGCATTCATAAGGACATCTGGAGTGCAGAGCGTACAAGCACATAAAAGATGGGCTGAAGTGATTTAAGAAGCAAGAATCCTAAGACAAGAGTTAGTACTTACAAGACCCTTGTGAAATTTTATTTTATTCTCTTATAATCCTCAGTAAAAAGCTCTACTCATAATCATGGCAGAGGTTTCCACTCTACTGATGACAAAAAAGCACTCTCTTATGAAGCTACCTTCTTTTCATCTCTTGGCAAGTTGATGGAGAGCACAAAATTCCTAATTCTTCTTCACGTTTATAAAGAATGGTCCTTTTGACAAGGTGGGAGGACTTTGCAGATCTTCTGTTCGGACTACCAGAAACTACTTATTTTAAAAAAACAAGGATGTCTGATCAACTGGCATTTACTAGAAATAGAAGACAGGCACAAAAAGTCTGCACTACAAGAAAGCGCAGCTTGCTGCCCCTTGCAGCACAAACATCTCTTAATCCACATTGAGCAGTGGCTCACACATGGCATATTGAAGGTATTAGATATGGATACCTATATATCTATTTGTATGGGAGGGCAGGGAGAGAGGAGCATACAGCATTTAGACTTGAGAGTAGTCCTTTGCTTGGGACAATTTTTCGGCTGCAGGGCTAACCATACATACTTATGAGTAAACATGACTAGGAGAGTGCTATTAAAACTATTACACAACATTAATCCTGAAGAGGAAGTCAAGCTAGTCTTTAATAGAAAATGTTTTAATTCTGCACAGTTGAAGAAAGGCAACAGCCGAAGCTTTTTGTGGGCTAGAGCCCCTCTTCATCAGACAACAGAAGTACTGAGCCCGCCCTTGGCTGGGGTGGGCGGGGTATAAATAAAAAATTATTATTATTATTATTATTATTATTATTATTATTATTATTCTAGGTTGAAAGGTGCAGACATACATGGATTGCTGACCGTAAGCTAACAGCCAGCGGGGGTTTAAGCACAATAGAGCAGGGCCCAGCTGCTTTATGGAGAGCCTCCACGCGCAGATCTCTGGGCAGATCTCACGACGGCGCCCCTGATCCACAAATGCATATCCCTCTCCATAAAAAGCGCCCTTGAGGCGCCGCAGGATAGTTGGGCATTTGCGGGTAGCTACTGGAGCAAAAAAAAAATAAGAAAACGAAGCCAAGTAGGGCTACGACAAGGCCCTTTTCACGAGGAAGGTACAGCCATTAAGCACTTTCAAGAAATACGAGGGTGGGAGAAAAATATCGCGCGTCCCAGACCCTCGCGGGGGTAAACTTCACTCCCCTGGTCTATCAAAAGGAAGAGCGAGGAGGGAAACCCGGAAGAGGAAGCCCCGCCCACTTATTGGCGGCTGCGCAAGTCCTGACGTCACACTCGACTTCCGGTCCGCAGCCCCGCCCCACTACGCAACGTTTACCTCGGGCCGTTGAAGCAGTTTTCCGCGGTAACGGTCGCGGGGCTCGCGGCCCTCCTCGCCCCTCGACGTTCTCCACACAAAATACGGCTGTTTTTAAGCCAACGGACGGAGGTCTCATTCTCCCCCGCCACACACATTAAAGGGCCTCACCGCACCCACACCTACCTCGGCTTCGTTTATTTCAGGCCTCCGCCGGAGCCGGTCCTCAGCACCCCTTCACCTCCAGCCCTCTCAACGAAATGGGACCGAGACGTGACTGAAGAGCGCACAAAATGGCGCCGGGCGAAGGCGATGGGGAGGAAAAAAATAATGAAACCCTGACGGCCGGAGGACGCATGCGCGTTAGGACTCGGCTTTCCCTTCGCCGCCTCCGCAAGCTTCTGTGGGCCCCGCCCTCCACCTTTCCGTTTCCATGAGACAGGCGCGGGCAGCCAATCACCTCTCGCCATTCCTCCTCCTCATTTTCCCCCGCCCCGCCCACCCGCTCCTCAGATTCCTGCCCCGCCAAGTCCTCCTCCAATCGCCTCGCAGCGCTTCACATCCGGCCCCTGCAGGCCTCTCGCTCGCTTCCCCTTCTCAGCCTAGGGAGGCGGGGCGGGTGGAAACTTTGACTTAACTCCCTTTTTTAAGCCGCCGGCCGTCCAACGGCGCTTCGCCCTTCCTCGATTTGGACCAATGAAAAGTCTTTGATGATGGTGGGGGGGCGGGGAAACGAAGAAGAAGAAGAAGTCGGGGGCGGGCGGGGGCGGAGGAAAGCGGCCGCCCAATCGCGTCGCGGAGAGCTGCCCTTCCGCAGTCCAATGAAAGGCGGGAGCTGCGCGCGGCGCCCGCTCAGGGCGGGGCAGAGCGCCCCCTCGAGCGTCACGGGCGGGGAGGGGGCCCCGCGAGGGGAGGAGCCAATGGGAGGCCGCGCCGCGCAGATCCTGCTCAACAGCTTGTTATTTGGGTGTTGAGCCGCGCAAGGCAGCAGCAGCAGCAGCGCTGGGCGAGGGAGTCCCGCCCGCCGCCCGTCAGGGAGCCAGAGCGCGCGAGCCAGAGGCAGCCCGGGCTGCCGGGGGCGGGGAAGAGGCGGAGCTGAGGCGCGAGAGCACAGGCCCGTCCTCCTTCCCCACCTCCCTCCCTCCCTCCCTCCCCGCTGCCGCCGCCGCTCGCTCGCTCGCTCCGTCGTCGTCGTCGTCGTCCTTCGCCGCCTCAGCCGCCGCCGCAGCCGCCGCTTCTTTCCTGCTCGGGGTCGGACGGCGGAGACGCGCCCACGTCTTACACCGGAGGAAGGAAACGGGGCAGCCGCCGGATCCTCGTCGGCGGTTAGTTGGTGGCGGGGCTGAGGGGGCCTGGCCGGGCTGGGAGGGAAGGCAGGGGACCCTGCGCTGGAACTCGGGATCCCCTCCGGAGGTTGCGGGAGGGCCCGGGCGGGATCCTGCTTCTCTAACGCCTGAGCGGGGAGGCGGAGAAGCGCTGCCTCCTTCCCCTCACGGAGGAGCCACAACACACCGGCCGCCAAGTCCTCCTTCCTCTTGCCACACTTTGAGCAGGCTCTCTTTCCCCGCCACATCTGGACGAGGCCCCCTTCAGCTCGGGGCGGGCCTCCTTCCCATTACTTCTCTTTCCCCTTCTCCCCCCTCAGAAAGAAAGCCCTTCGTCAGTTGCCTTGGCCTTCCTCAGAGGGGGGGTTGGAGGGGTTCTTGCCCCCCCCCGCTTGCCATCGCCTTGGTTGGGGGTCCGAGGGGCTTGTGTGTTGGGGGGCAGCCGGGGTGGGCCGGGAGGCGAGGGGGCTTCACAGAGGCCAAGGCCTCGAAGAGGGGTGAGGGTTTTTTAATCGGGTGGGTGGGAAAGGGGGGAATGTCTTTCCTTTCGGAGTCGAGAAGGTTTCCCAAAACACAGCACGAATTTTGTTTTCACTCTTGGGGGCGGAAGGAGGAGGGCTTCGGCATATGGGGAAGTGCGTTTAAAAGGAATGGGGCTTGTTTCGAGCGAGGCCTGGATGTGAATCGGAGTGGGAACTAAGTGCAGGGGGTGGGGGAAAGAAGGTCTGAGGAGCTTTTCAGCCAGGAAAAGCAAAAGACTGGTTTTGCTAAGCGGTCGAGGGGATGTTGCCGACAACTCGCTGCAACCCTGTGCACCCTTGGGTGCAAGTCCCACTTGAGTACATACTTTTGAGTAAACATACAGAGGATCAAGCTGGAAGTCGTAAATGGAGGGTGTGTCTGCATTTGACTGGCCTGTCAGCCTCCCCTTTGCCAGGCAGCATTTTTACCTTCAGATATATTCTTGTCTGTCTTTTCAGATTTAAGAAAGCTAAGAGAGGGGGGCTGAAGATCCTGCCTTCTTGGGATTGCTCCTGTTTCTTGATCATCCTCTTGCTTCCTTTAAGTGAATGTCTTCTCCGTGGCCTTAGAGTTTCTTGTCTTGACAGGCTGAAGAGAAAAGGATGGATGACAGTTACTGACGGGGGATGCAGAGATGAGCAAGAGGGAGCTGAAATAGAGAGAAGGTAGCAGCATCAGCTACTTCTCAACCAGAACTCCAAATTGCCCACTTACTACTTTTCAGCACTTTCCTTCTCCTTGCCAGTATGAGGCCTGGAGTGAGTGTTCTACAGATGCAGAAGTTCTTCGTTGTGTACACTAAGGAGAGGATTGTGTTTTCAATTGACCACTGACTTCATAGTTTAATTTCTTGCTCTTGAGTTCTGTCACTTTTTAATAATTACATATATGAATATTACCATTTTCTCCTTGTTTTCTAGATTTTTCTTCAACTGTGGTAAAAAGAAAACTTTTGAGCTGGAATCCCTCAAATAACCTTCAAAGATGAAGGTAAATCTGTTTCTCAACTTCTCAGTTTTCCTTTCTCTTCTGTTCTCTAGCCTGCTAATGATTGTGTATTATTTTCCTTCAATGTTAAAAGTACATCATCCTGTTGAATACATATTTAGTGAAATATGGTTCATAGTCCACTGCTAAGGGAGCTTGCCTTTTGCTAAACAGCCACATATGTCTGCAAACCCAGTGAACAATTTATTACAGTATAGAAATACAATAGCATAAAATAGGATGCTGCCTCTTACCAGGTCAAATTATTGATTCATCTAGGCTAGTACTGGCTCTCCACTATCTCAGGCAAAGATCATTTCTGTTTCATGCTACCTGATGCTGGAAATTGAAGTTGCAAAGCATGGAAGAAAATGCTTATAACTTACATAGGCTTTGCAGTTCCAAAATGGTGGCAAGAATTTTGTTTTACTTATGTGTACTCGCTGGGAAGCTACTTTCCAGCTCTGGAAAGAAATGAGGCATTCCTCTTCTGGTTCTTTACATTCAAGAACTTATATATCAGTAATATCAGTGCTAAAATTCTTTCTTACATTGTATTTCAAATGTTTCTCTGAAAAGTTGAAATTGCTGTTTTCCACTATGGTGTATTGGGTATGAGAAGTGAAATTGTATCCCTGCCCACTCATTTGCTGGGTTGTAAGATTGTTCGCTAGTTATTACTTGCTGTTAAAAACATCACTATTCAGTGCTACTTGTTCGATAGTTATTACTTGTCATTAAAAAGGTCACTACTCAATGATGCTAATTCATTGAACAGAAGTATGGTCAAAGTTGATTAAAGTGAAAGTACATAAGACACTGTCTTATACAGTACTTATTTTCTAATGAATTAAGTCCTAATTGTTGGAATAAGGCTGCAATCTAATGCACACCTACCTGGGAACTACCCTGTTGAAATGTGCTGTTAAAGTATTTTCTAATAAATGGGCTGTTAAGCTGGCAAATGATCCAGTGTTGTATCAGCAGTTAAAACTTTGTTAACCTCTGCTGTTCTGTACCCAGGTGCTTTGGGGGGGGTGCAGCTTTTGGAAAAAGTGAACAGAAAACTAAGGAAAATTAGTGTTGCATTCTATCCTCATTAAACAACAATTGGGCTTGTTTCTTTTTCTTTCAACTGTATATGAGAAATGTATTCCGAAACGAAAAGTTTGACTGTTGGTATGTCTGCCTGAGAAACCACTTGTGGCCAGTAAGACTTAAAATCCATTGGCTGAAGCAGCAGCTGTCAAATTTTTTGTTTACAACTGCAGTGTTGGAGTACCATGCACTTCTTCAAAGACTTCAGAGCATACAGTCCATCTTGCAGAAATACACATTCTTGTAGGATTATTTTTAGTGTTTCCAGTGTGTACTGTTAAGTATTGGTCACTGTAAGCTGCTGTCCAAATAGTAGATTACAAATGGTAAAAAGTTTTGGATTAATCTATATGCTATCTTAGTAAAAGCAAAACACAAGAACCAAATCCTTTCTCTTTTTGGTGACTAGAGGTTTTTTTGAATGGATAAACTAAATAAATCGCAATAGATTCTAAAGACTTGTTGGGTAAGAGTAAACCTGTGTGTATATGCAACTCCACTGATTGCCAGGGGCAGGTCTTAGTCTGTCAGTTACTTCCTGGAGACTTAAAAGGTTTTCATCGTGGTTTTGTTACGATTAAGCTTAAAATTGTGCCATCTGAACCTTGATAAATGTGCTTGAATGCTTCCACCCTTTGACCATTTTTTGCTCTCTCTTCAGGCAGCAGATGAGCCTGCCTACCTGACAGTTGGGACTGATGTCAGTGCCAAATACCGGGGTGCCTTCTGTGAGGCAAAAATTAAGACAGTAAAAAGGCTGGTGAAAGTCAAGGTAAGAGAGAACACTAATGCCAGTGCATTAGCCACAGGTCTTTCACATCACCTATTTCCATAGATACTTTTAGCTAGAGACCTGGGGAACTTCTGCATGAAAGTGCATGCATCCTGCTGCTAAGGAAGCCCAGACCAGTAGGGCACCCTGCTGAAATAAAAAGCTTGCCAAAATGTAAGGTAGCATCATTTATTTTCAAGCAGTAAGAAACCCCACTTGTTTTCTCTCTTCTGGTCCAAATAAGTGTTACGGCATTGGGGTCGAGGAGAGAATCGGGAATACCCTGCATTTCTCCTTGGATGTGTGCAGGTTCATTTTAGGAGTCTATCTTTGCTGAAGAGCAGGGTTTTTGTTTTTGTTTTAAAAAAGAAAAATCAATAACAATTTGCGCTTACTATAAATTTGATGGGGCTTTTTTTGTAAGTGCTGAAATGGGTAAGGATTAAGGCGAGCCCTTCATAGGCTTCACCTGTATGATATCTAGAAATTCAGCTTTAAAAATACATTCATTTCTGAAGATATCCATTAGGGGTATCTTCTAGCAATGGAGTGCACGGGTCTACAGTTGCTGGATCGTTAAGAGAGCTTTCTAATTGGTGTAATCTGCTGTGTTATCAAAGACACAGACTTATGGCTAAGTTGCTGGTGTAGCAGGAATTGTGATTTGCTCAGTCATTGATCAAGAGAAAGCAAATCTCTAATGGATCTGAGTTAATGGATCAGTTGCATGTGAAGCCATGATCATGTTGGTATTTTGCCTCACAATTAATAGTCTCATGGCACCTTTCAAAAGACGCACAGATTTAGACTGCAGTCTTGTGCCCACTTTCAAGTCCCAGTGACCATAATGGGACATCCTGTGTATGATTGTCCTGTTATTGTGGCATAAACCTCAGTCAGCTAAAACCTGTTCTTCTTTGATTCGTGTCAAGAGTTTCAGTGTACTGCACTGTATGTAAAAAATGGATTTACTAAGGAAACATCACTAGAGTCCCCCGTGCCCAGATCATTTATTGACCTGACTTGGCAACCAGACAAATACCATATACTCAATTGATAACGTGAAATTAAATTTATTGCAATTTCTTCCATAGTTGTGCTGCCATTTTATTTGAATGCTTTTAATAAAAGCAAACTTCCATTTTTGAAAAATCTTACTTAGAATTATGTTCTACTCTGCATGCTGGCATATAGGGTGAGATCCGATGTCACAGCAATGTGCACTTCCTCCCCTTCTGCTCTCACCCCCTGTTTGGATCTGGAAAGTCCCCATACCTGCTGGGGCATACTTTAGGGAGCAACCTACTGGCGCATAAAAGCCTTGTGTGCACACATGAAAGTCCATTGCTCAAGTGGGCTGATGTTGAATCTCACAGTAAATGAAATGCATTTTTTAACCTCTTTGCAAGTAAAATCGTTTTCTTTAAAATCCCTCTCAAAATATGCAGGTGATCTTAAAACAGGATAATTCAACACAGTTGGTGCAAGATGACCAAGTGAAAGGACCTTTAAGGGTATGTATGCATGTTTTCTTCAAAAGTTATCAGTAAATTCAAAAAACTGTGCATTTAAATGCCTGATTCAGAGTAAGCCAAATGACAGCAGCATTCCTGTTTGACTTTAGTTCTCACGTTCATGCATATATATTTTTTCACTGAAATATTAAAGTGAAGATCTATAAATAGTTCAATCAAAAAACGGAGGAAGAAATTATCTACGAAAGGAAAACTGCATAAAGTAGAATATTTCAGTGCAATGTTTATGTAACCATTCCTCACTTCAGAAACTTGATACAAAGTTTCTGAATCCAAACGCTTGACCTTCCATGGGATAATTTTCAGTCTTGGTTCCATGATAGTACAGACTATTCAGCTGACAATGAAACACATCCAGGTCCCACTTCAGAGGACAGTCATTACACACTTAAGTGCCATTGAAATAAAAAGCCTTTAAGTGCAACATCTAAGGGCATTAGCTTCTTTAGTCTTGAAAGACTTTACTGCTGAGAGGAGAGTCAAAGTCTGTTAAGAAAAAAGTGTGCTGGATGCATCCATTGCTCTGTGTGAAGTGGAAAGGCCCCAAAAAACTATTGTTCCCTCTGCTGCTCGATGAGCAGTGGTATCATCCTGATGGAGAGCATAAGGAGGCACAAACTGCACAGCAGCTGATAATCCCACACAGCAAGCGCCACACCCCTAACTGTGACTGAATGGGCAAAAGGAAGGCAAGTATGCAGGCAGCTATCGTTCTGAAAGCAAATCGAAAAGAAGTACATGTAAGCATACCCCAAATTCAAATCCAGGGGAGCAAAACTAGTGCCTTGGTTGTCAAAAGGTTGGGGAACACTTGTGCACCGTTGGGTTTAAATTTAGGGTGTTGATCTGTACGAGGAACTGAATGTGATTTCTAACATTATAGGTTGGTGCAGCTGTTGAAACTAAGATGTCTGATGGATCGTTTCAAGAGGCCACTGTCAGTAAACTGACAGATGCAAGCTGGTATACTGTAGGTAAGTAGATTTCTGTGCCAAAGTAGATTTCACTGGCACTAAGATATACATAATTTCTTCTCTGTCCCAGATGCACTGTGGTTTTTGAGCAGATCTCTTATGACTTTTTAAACTTCCCAATAAAATAGGGCGTCTGTATAGAAGGAATATTGCCAAATGTTTAACAATGATTTAGAAGTTGGGGGGGGGGCATGGAGCCAATTAAAATACCTCAAGCCACACCCCTCACCAGCCCTGCATGAGTCCTTTTGCCTGGCTGTAATGTGTCCTTGAACTCTGATGGTGATAGTAATACTTGCTTTCTTGGATAGAGAGAGGGATGTGTGAGTGTGAAGACACTAACCAACTCTGCAGAAGCAAAAAAAACACATTTATTGCTGCACCTAGTATTGCCTCCGCTCTGCCTGTCACTGCCATGTGGCTCCCATAAGGTTGCCCAGAGGGGAATGTGACCCTTGGGCTAAAAAAAGGGCTGCTTACATAGTGGTCTCTTCAGCATTAGAAAGCAACACATCAAAAGTGTCTGCTGGGTTGTTGAGTTAATCCATGATCAGTAGATGGACTGTACTACTTCAGATTGTACTTGTGGGTCTGTTGTACAAATGCCCAATTATGCTAAAAACAGCTCCCTGAAATGTACCAGACTATCAAATTTTTAGATTTCTCCTGCCTGCAGACTGAAATGGTGTGGTTAAGCAACGGATGCTTCATGTGGAGCCGCTCTGTTTTGTAAGGGATGGAGAACCTCTGGTCCTCCAGATGTTGCTAGAGTACTATTCCCATCATTCCCGGCATTTGGAGGACTACAGGTTCCCCACCCCTGGCCTGGGGATGCCAGGCTTTGACTTAGCAGCTCAGCCTCTTAGGAAAAACCAGGCTGTGTGTATAAAGTGAGCACACAAGTTTAGAAAAGTTAAGTGTAAACTACTTCCCTAGGGCTCATCTTTACCAGCTACACTAAGCACCTCCATTAGTGTCATGCTTAATGGCTGTACCTTCATACTGTAGGAGATACTTTTGAATAGGAGAGACAAGAGAAGGGATGGATTGTTGCGAGTTTTGTCTTTCCTGATATGGCTTAGCCTCATAAACATTTGCCTTCTTGTCATTGGGGCTAAGGATTGCTTTTGGGATTCCCCCTTGTAGGTCACAAATAATAAACATACGTATGTATGAGCAGAGAGACTAGTAATTTGTGTGGCACTAGCAGGGCTTCTGGAAGGGATAAAGGCCAAGGCAGTGGATTTTCTTTTAACTTCTGTGTTAAAATAAGTTAACAAGCTGAGAACAGTTTGCTGTATGACAGTGTTTTTCAAGTGTAATTGTGTTTACATAGCAACAAAATATTGGAGAACATAATTCCTTTGGCTGCCCTGAGCATCACTCCTAAAGTTTAAAGAAATTGCAGAATTGGTTTTGGTATGTTTGCATTTCTGTGCCTTTGGACTGATAATTGTGGCCCAGGAGCTTGGAAATTGTTTGAGGGACCCTAAATGCCTTCTCTAGCATTTCTTATTTGTGGAGAGATGAAGGAATAAACAGTTCTCAGCCAAAGAGACCAAGATTTTGGAGAACTACTGCCAGTTATGGTAGATCATACTGAGTTAGATGGGTCCGTGGTCTGATCTGGTACTGGATAACTTTACTTATTCATATTGCCCTCTGCCACCTGAGAATTGTTAACAGTGTCTTGTAAAATAAAACATAACAGAATTTTAAATATTTGTCACTGGACTTTAAATTAAGTTGTAATGTTGTTGTTTTTAATAAGGAGGATTTGTAAGTTTAGAATGCCCGACATATTGTTGTTGAGATAACTGCATGGATTTTAAACAAACTTTATCCCATTTGAACAAAGGCTTATTTGTAAGTTGCTTCTTTCAAGAAGTTCTGCAAGTCCTTTGCATACTTAATTCTTGAGTAAATATTATTCTCTGGAAGAATGGCTTAAAAGTGTTCTAGGGCTGTTTCATGCAAGTGTCAAGGACAAGAATGTAGTGGCAGTCAAATTTCGGCTTCCAGCACTGCATTAAGAATTGAAAATTGACTTATAACTGGAAAGTTTGTTTTGGTAAGCCTTAATGTATTAACTAAACTTCACAGGGTTTTCAGGTGTTAAATTGTTTGGCTTTTGTCCCCCTTTACAAAAGCTCCAGGAAAGTGTATCTGTACTTTGCCTGGCTGCAGGGATATGCATTAAAATATTACCTGCCTCTGGAAATAGCTTGTGTGTGTGCCTTTAAGCAGATACTGACACTGCTTTATGTGGAATATGAAGGTTCTGGTTTGGTTAATTTCACTCTGGTCCATGTTTGCTGTCATATTGAGCAGGGCCAGCAGCTTCTTGAATAGACCAGCATTTTCTCTATTTAACAGCTGGTCTCTGGTTTCCAGGTGGATACCTAGGTTCTTGTCCTAAGCTGGAATACACGTGGATAGAATTGTAGCCTTATGCCTCAATGAATAATTGTCTTCACCTGAACAAAGGTGGTTTGGTTGTAGTGAGAGTAAGAAAATGCTAAGGAAAGCATTGAGGAATGAATGCACCCTTTTTGTGGTGACACATGTATGCAAGGGGAAATCAGTGTCTCAGAGTTTGTTGTGGCTGGTGGGATCTTCCCCCGAATGGAGTTCTGCTCAGGTGATGCTTCTGCAGGCAGTAGTGGGAGGAGACTTTCCTCGATTTCTGCCTGCAGTCTCTTGTACTCTCCGAAAACCTGTTTTAGAAGGTTGGGGGGAAAGGCTAACTTAGGATCCAAGCCAGAATCATTCCTTCTGGTAAGCAAGTTCTAAAAAATATTGGCTGTGGCCAAAGATGAATGCTGCAAGATCTGTGGAACTTAAATTTTCTATTTTAGCCACAGCCCAGCCTCCACACTGCAAGAGATGCTGACATTTGGGTCACTCTCACTTGACTTGGAGTAACGTTTACATAGTTCAAATGGAATTCATGACCACAAGATGGTCAGCTGAAAAGGGACCTCCATGTACAGCAGCAATATACCTTTAAATACCAAATAAGGGGTGATTGATCATCTTCATGCCCTGCTTGTGAGCACTTGGGTGGCAAAATCTCCGAAATGGAAGACAGATAGGGAGGCAAGCTGTTTATAGTTCCTTATTATCGAAAGAGAGAATAAAAGCCATAAGGACCACTGGTCAAAGATTTGACAGGTCTCCTGATTGCTGACAGACAGAAAGCAGTTCTATACAGTAACTGAATGGAAATTTAAGCTGCTATCTCTCAAAATACGGGTAGCCAATATAGTGCCTTCCAGATGTGATGGTACAGCTCCTATAATCCCTGACCTTTAGCCACGCTGCCTGCGGCTGAGAGGAGTTAGGAGTCATACAACACCCGGATGGCTCCATCTTGCTTACCCTTCCTTAAAACATGGGTTAGTGTATTGACCAGATGCAACTGCTGCATAGTATAAGTCAGTCAAACTACATACGGTTAGGGATGGGGGAAAGCTACAAAATATGGAGTGAGCTATTGACACCTTAAGCACCTTTAACTCAGTGTTGCAGATTCGTGTCAATTGCTTTTTTCTCAGTCTGCAAATACTGTTAAAGGAAAAGAAAATCTTAGGCCTTCCCTGTTAACTCCTCTGGGCCTGCCTCACACTGGACTGGTGCGAAGGTAGTGCTTGTTCCTTACTAAGAACAAACCTTCATTTGTTAACTGCAGGTAGCTGGAGCCAGCATTTAAGCCAGCTGTTGTTATCAGGGCACCAGTGTTATCATACATTGATAAACGTCTTTTAATTTTGCCAGAGACCGGCCCTCAGACTCTGTGTGGCAATTGGATTGTTTCTTCCTTGTTAAGGAGGTAGTTGTGTTAGTGGGCTTCAATTTTGGAGCTCTCCTCTCTCTGCAACATGAATTTGCCGTATCCAACTTTTTATCCTTTGGGGAAAATCGTTGCTGATTGTTAGAAGGCATAACTGGCTACAGCTGCAAGCTTGTCTGAAGTGAGCGCTATGGGAGAGGAAGGGGGAAGCTGTCGTCCATCCCCCCCCCCCAGATGTTGGTGACTCCCAACTTGCATCAGCACCAGCCAGAATGGCCAACAGTCAGGAAAGATGGGAGCTGGAGCCCAACAACCTCTGGAAGGCAACAGATTCAGACTCGAAGAGATTGAGTTCAGTTCTTCCCTTAACCATGAACATGAAAGGTGTCTCCTCAGTCTCTCAGTCCCATCATCTGTTATATGGGACTGATAGTTGTAGTCAGGAGTGTACTTTTTCTGAAATGTGTATCCATGTCCCCTAATGGTTGCACATAAACCAGAGTGTTGTAGTGGTTAGAAGGCTGAATTGGGAATAGGGAGATTTGTGTTTAAAACCCCGCTTAACCGTAAAGCTCAATGTGTTAACTATGATCCAGTTGCTGTCTCTTAGACTAGCTTACTTTAAAGCATTGCTGCGGGGATTTTGTGTGTCATTGTGTGAGGGTTTGTTTGGTTTTGTGTGTGTTTTTGTGCCATGGGCCTTTTATACAGCCTTGAGCGCCTTGGTGGTACAGTATAGAAATGGTGATAAGAATAAAATGTCCTTTTGAGATCTCACGGCTTGCCAACTTGGTGCCCTCCAGGTGTCCTTGGGCACTGGCTCCCATCACTGAGGTCCAGCGCCGGGGGCCTTCTGGTGGTTCCCTCGCTGCGAGAAGTGAGGTTACAGGGAACCAGGCAGAGGGCCTTCTTGGTAGTGTCGCCTGTCCCGTGGAACGCCCTCCCAGCAGATGTCAAGGCAATAAACAACTATTTTACTTTTAAAAGACAACTGAAGGCGGCCCTGTTTAGGGAATTTTTAATGTCTGACGCTGTGTTGTTTTTAATATTCGGTTGGGAGCCGCCCAGAGTGGCTGGGGAAACCCAGCCAGATGGGCGGGGTATAAATTATTATTATTATTATTATTATTATTAGCCCTAGCCAGCATGGTCAGTGGTCAGGGATGATGGGAATTTTAGTTGAGGACTACGTTGTCCACTCTTGCTCTAATCATAAAACTTCTAAACAAGGGAACCAATTAAGTTTAATAAGAATGCTTATTAAGTTCTCTCATTTCTTGTTCTCCTGTGTTTTGTTGCACTTTCCATTTTGCATGTTTCAGTAAGGGAAATGTTGTAGAAATGTCGATGCTACTGGATACTGAGCTGACTTGCAGGTGTATAGGTATGAAGTGCTTTGCAAATTGTAAAGATGCAGCCTGGAAGCAGAGTAGCATTTACTATCTTTGATGTGTGTTTTTTTGGTGGGAAAAATATGTCCGGATTCTGCTGGATCTGCACTAGCAGTTAATAAGAGAGCAAAACAGCGGCGCTGAGCTCTTGTCAGTTGTTCTTCTAGGAATCTTTAATTTTCATGGCTCCTTGACAATGTACTCTTTTAAGAACAGTTAAGTGTATTGAAAAGGTCATGCTCAGGGAGGCTTTAATTTGAAGTAGGCTGCATGTGAAGTAGATTAAAAAGAAAGGAGATTTAGAACAGCAAGGAATACTTAGCTGGGAGGAAAGAGTGGGTGGTGATACAATGGAAGTGCGGTGTTTTTTTAATAAAATGCTTGAACCAGATGCTTGAACACCCTCTTCGCAGTACCAGTGAGACTGGTAGAAGCAGAACATTTAATTGGGTGGAAGATACTATATCTGTGACATAATGCTAAATTACTAAATTTCTGTCGCTTGATTTCACTATGTCCGATAGAAGTAGAACTTCCTTTTTAAAACAGAAGTGGATTAAATACCATTGAAAAGCACTCCTTTTCTCTACTGCAGTGTCTCTGGAGTGTTGGCTGGAATAGGGAAAACTGATGCAGTAGAAGAGTGATGGGTTCCTACCCTGTAGTTCCTTGCAGCAGAAGGAGGGCTGTGCGGAAGCAGTTTTTACTACACACATGACCCCTGCTGTATATGTGCAGTCCTTGCCTCTCCTCAAAGCGTAACGTTTGAAAATAGCCCAGGCATGTGACCTGTCTCCAGTAGTAATGGGCAGATCAAGGGAACAGGCCCTGCATGTTGTGTTCTGTGTGTGGCATGGAACACTGTCGCCCATAAACTGCACATAGAGGGACCAAGTGTGAAGTGACTCCAGATTCACATATTCAGATAGCCAGTGGTCCAGCACCTCTTCCTTTCCTCATTGCTCAGTGTGGACCCCACATAAAGAAACAGCCAGCAATGGGAGCCGTGATCAAAGGAATGTCTCTCCCCATTTCAAATCCTTTCTGATAAAGGATTAGATCTGTTGCTTTTTCCATATATGTCTGACTCAGGAAATGGCAGTATTTCTCATCATTCATCCTTTACTATTCTAATTCATAAAAAGAACCAAACCTTAATTTTTAAAAAAAATCTAAAAGTCATATATTCGAAGAACTAAGTGTTCCAATTCTGTATTTTTTGTTGTTTAGTATGGTGTGTTGTGCTGTCAGCTGAGACGAGGGAAACAAGCTGGGAACAAGCTTTCAGGCGAAATGAGAGCCAGTTTTTGAATAAATGTTGGCTCGAATATAGTGGTGGTGCTTGGTTACCTTTTGGCTCCTTGCCCTCATAACCTGCACCAGGGGTGGGGATCCAGTGGCTCTCCAGATGTTGTTGATCTCCAAGTCCTGTCGGCTGCAGTCGGCACAGCCAGTGATCAAGGATGATGGGAGCTGAGAGTCCAACAACTTTGATCCTTTATTTAAAAAAAGTTGAATTTGCATTGACATACTTTCTTGTTTACCCTGTAAGGAAACATTCTAGTCTAGAGGGGGTTAGACTTGATGACCCTCAGTGTCCCTTTCCAACTCTACAGTTCTATGATTCTATGACTTGATCATAATGCACCATTATCCTTTCCTGTGCCCTTAGAAAAATCAGTGGTTTTTGATACACCCAATTTTGCTTAGAAAGTTAGTTTGTGGCAGCAGGGAGTTGTTTGTCTGGGGTGCTGCTGCAGGAGGGTCACTAGCCAAACACTTCCATCTTATGAGGCATTCCCAAGAGTCACGCCTGCATAGGGAGAAAGTTATTTACCTGGCAACACACAGCTTACTCATAGTGCGGATTCCAATTTCAGTGTGTGAAGTAGCCTTGAGATCCAAAAGTAGACTGCAGCTCCTTCAAGGCAGGATCAAAGCAGATTTAACACATTGCTTGGCTTATCTTTCATTTAACTAATCTTTCTGATTTGAAGACTTAGCCCTGCACCAACTCAGAACATCAGTGACATAACACTTCACCCCAGCAGCTCTTCACGTGTCAAAATTCGGGACTTTGATTAAATGAAGGGATCATGCAATTCCAAGATCAGTGGTGTATTTCCTCTGCCCCTAGGCAGAAATAAAAATCCCATGTGGCTGCTGAAGAGAGATTTTCCATCCTTGCTTAACCTTTAAGCCAATTGCCTTGGCTGCTACAACTTAGAAACTGGAAGTGGTTTCTGTTCAGTCCTGAACAAATGTGCAGCAATACTGAGGAAATGCCCAGAGGGCTCAGTTTTTTCACTGTTTCTTCCACTGGATCATAACCAAGTTCCTGACCCTCAGCACCCACCCCATTCTTTTTTCCCTGTTGCCCTTATTGTGGGCATTCTTTGCTACTTGCAGTTCACATTCTCCTCTTCCCCCACCTCCGGCAGCCTAGGCTGTGGTGGATTTGTTCATGTTGCTGGTTTTCTGGTAAAGAGCATTCCTGTGCTTTTAAAGGAGGTGCCTGTGTGTTTTAAAGTGCAACATTTAGGTTGTAGAATTTGGTTAGGGGCTCAGTTAGGAATTGAAATGCTTGTTCTAGGGGCTGTCAAGATGGAAAGGCGATTCCAACAGTTGGATAGTTGACATTCACTCTCCTATATTCCCTATGTACAATTATGTAAGAGATGCAGTACTTGGCTCAGCTCAAGATAGATACGCAGTTTATCCCAACAAGTTCTCCTCAGAGTAGGTCCATTGAAATTAATGGACCTAATTTAGTGATGTCAGTTATTTTCAGTAGGTCCACTCTGAGTGGTTGAATAAAAAATGCATCAAGCAATTTTATGCTGGCAACATTTTTTTAAAAAATGATTATGCATTGCAGCTTAGGTATTTTTGACCCCAGCATGCTTGGGAGAATTAATGTTTATTTATTTATAGTTTTTATATTTCACTGTTTCCTCCAAGAACTTCAAGGTGGCATACACAGTTCTCCACCTCCTCATTTAATGCCACAACAACCCTATTAGGTAGGTTAGGCTGAAAGTCAGTGACTGACCCAAGGCCACACAGTGAATGTCATGGGGAAGTGGGGATTTGAAAACTGGTCTCCCAGGTCCTAGTCTACACTCTAAACACTATACCACACTGGCTGGCTGTAAATTTGTATTGCATTGATCTGTCGCACTATGCTGGAATGGTGAAGCATTGCTTCCAATTGGCTGCTTGAGGTGATCGTTGCATATTTATCTTCAGTTTGTACATGCATGCTTTCTGGCTTTACAACATCTAAGCATATGTCCTTCACATGCTGTTCCACTGCAAGAAAGCTTTCATCACTAGTCGGAATATTCCATAAGAAAAAATGAGCAAAAAATGTGTAAGATGGAATGCAAACAATGGTGTAACAGCAGCTCAAAAGTGAGACTATTGGGGGCACTAAATATATTCACATAACAAGAATAATTTGCACTTGCCATTTACTTGCCTTCGCAAATAAAGTGGTTTTTCCTTTATGTGATTTTATTGGTTTGGTTTTGTTTAGTTTTTGATGACGGTGATGAAAGGACTTTGAGACGGACATCGTTGTGTCTGAAGGGAGAGAGGCACTTTGCAGAAAGTGAGGTAAGGCTGTTTCACTCTGAAGCTGTAAACTTAACACTCTTGTTTTAACTGGAAAATTAGCAAGTTGTCATATTTTCCCCTTCCTCTCACAGACACTTGACCAACTGCCACTAACAAACCCAGAGCACTTTGGAACGCCGGTGATTGGGAAGAAATCCAACAGAGGAAGGAGATCCTCTCTTCCTGTGTGAGTGTTTTGTGATGCCTTATTTTGCTAATAGTATTACTGGGCTTTTCTCAGACCTAATCTTTCCCTTGCATTGGAACGAGGAAGGCAGGTTTGGTCTTCAGTGATGAGCTTAGAAGAAGTGTGCCTCCCTTGCAAGGAACATAATGTTGTGCAATTACACTTTACTTTACTTCTTTCCACCCACAATCATACCACACACTGTTTCCAGAAATCCCCTAATTTTCAAGAGATTTGCCTTTCACCATACAAAACACAAGAAATGCCCCACTCAGAGGACAACGTTTCCTCAGAAGGATAGGCTACCCATTTCTTCTGATGCAGTCCAGAAGGTGACAGCCTTTGGACAAAGTGCATAAATGGCTTCTGAGGTGGAGAAGTGTCTTGGGCTTCCTGTCTCTCTTCTGAAATGGAAAGCACACTTCCCACTGAAATATCCTTGAGGATCTCGCTGTTTGGTTGCAGAAGTGGCTGAGAAACGCAGTGACAGGAAGCATCTGGAACTTGGGTTTTAGGATTCTGCAGAAGTGTGGTGCTGCATGGAATTCTGCATCCTGGAAGCCATTTCTTCTTTAACTTTCTTCCTTCTATTGCTGTGAAGTCAGACTTGAAAATGTGCTGGAGTTATCAGAGGACAGGACCCTGCAAAAGCTCCTTGCCATTTAGGGACTAACAGAAGCTGAATTAATTATACAAAACTATTTCACACTTTTTAATAATTTGTATGCATACTGGCTTGTCTTGGTGTAGGACTTGGACTATTTTTGGTACACAGGGCTTTCAGTTTTTAAATCTCAGTAAATTTTAAAATGTGCACACACACATACACGTACACGCTGTATTTCAGGACAAAGCCTAAAATAACAACATAAAAATGTTCTGAAGTATATAGAAGCATGTATGTGAAGAAGCATGCCTAAAGTAACAGGCAATGGAAGCCAAGCTGCATTTAAATCTTCCTTATTAAAATTAGATAGATTCATGCCTTGTTTTAGCTTGCTTGTTAGAGGGGAGGAGGCTGTTTCGAGAATAGAAAAGGCAAAGACAAAAATTGGCAGAATATAAGCTTGAGTGGAAAGAACAAGAATAAGGGCATAAGAGAGGACAAGGAGGAGATAAGGTTGAAGCACATAAGTGCTTTAAAAGAAGGACTAGTGTTTTAACGAGCTCCATTCAAGCCTTGATTCAAGCTTCCCTGGCAACAATAAATATTGGCGGTTTATTCTTGGAAGTGCTGAATTTCAGAACTAACTGTGGACACAGAGAAGCTGTCTTTGCAGGGTCACCAAGTAAAGCCCATGCTGACTTGGAATCCTTCCGGGTGTAAGGAGACCGGTAGGCTACGTGGGTTGGTTGAGACACTTTTGAGAATAACAGCAGAGCCCAGCCCCATGAGTCCTCTGGCTTGCAGCCATGGCAGCACCACACATGCAAGAGTTCTTGATTCTAGCCCCAGCACCTCTCGACGGCACAATGCACGTATGCCAGCACAGGGCGAATATTTAGCCTGCTGCATTCTGCTTTGTGTTAAGCCATTTCCCGCAAAAAGGAAGAAGGTTGCAAAGCAAGAGTTGTTGAGGTATCAAGGCTGCGACGAGGTTATGTGCTCCTGTTAATCTCCACATTTGGGCTGTCTAAAATCACTGTATGTTTAACTCTCTAGTAATGAAGATGAAAAAGAGGAAGAAAGTAGTGAAGAGGATGATGATGATAAGAGGCGTCTTAACGATGAATTGCTTGGTAAAGTTGTCAGCGTGACTCCCAGCTCTGAGGAGGCTGAGTGGTATCCAGCTTTGGTGAGTGAGAAATATTTAGGGGCTTTTATAATAGGGCACAAAAGCCAGGTGCTTTTCAAAGGGGAGGAACTTCAACGGGGCAAAACGCCTTTTGAAACCAGATTTGAGTGTAAAACGGCTTTGAGATCTTGTTCAAAGAAAGGTGACAATAAATAAAGCAATAAATAAATAATGCTCCTAGGTCTCCAAGTTTAAGGAAATGCTTCTTTTTTTGGGGGGGGGGAGAAAAATTAATGCATTAAGTCCATAGTGAAAATGTTTTTTTTTTACATTCTTGGTAGTTCAACTCTTGCTCAATCAGTTCCTGCACAAAGGCAGGTTCTGCTACCTGACTACATAGAATATAAACCTTCCTGGTAAATACGTTCGGTGGGGAAAACGTAGTTTCCTATGGAACTTGTTTTTATGACATCTGCATCATCACTGAGATTTAAGTACTTTGAATAGAAGTCCCTGAAATCCCACTTGGCTGATGGGAACCCTGCTCAACCCAGTGGGAGATTCATCTTTCCCACCTGATTCTGAAGGAAAATTCCGTAGCTTTTGCTCCTCCTGCATACTACAAAGTTCAGCATGATGAAACCCAATTGTGGTTTCTGTGTGTGCATGCCCATGTGGTTTGAATGCTGTTCGCGTCAAATGCGACATATAAATTATTTTTAGCTAAAACAAGCATGCATTGTGGGCACCCAAACACTTTCATTTCTTAGCATGTTTCAGAAGGAAGATATACCTGTTTAGGTTGAGCCTTCGGACTCATGATTAACTTGGAGAAAATGTAGCTTTAGATGAAATCTTATTGTGTTACTCATTTGATTTGCCATGGTCATTCTTTTCATAGGTGGGTTTTTTGTGTGAAAGCCTTTTTTATTTAGATTTACTATTATTCCTCTTTTTAAGGTAATAATAATAATAATAATTTATAAAATAATTTATTTATATCCCGCCCTCCCCAGCCGAAGCCGGGCTCAGGGCGGCTAACAACAATAAAACAGTACAAAGGTACCCCTGCCCGTACGGGCCAGTCTTGACAGACTCTAGGGTTGTGCGCCCATCTCACTCAAGAGGCCGGGGACCAGCCCTGTCCGGAGACACTTCCGGGTCACGTGGCCAGCGTGACATTGCTGCTCTGGCGAGCCAGAGCCGCACACGGAAACGCCGTTTACCTTCCCGCTATTAAGCGGTCCCTATTTATCTACTTGCACCCGGGAGTAATTTCGAACTGCTAGGTTGGCAGGCGCTGGGACCGAACAACGGGAGCACACCCCGCCGCGGGGATTCGAACTGCCGACCTTTCGATCGGCAAGCCCTAGGCGCTGAGGCTTTTACCCACAGCGCCACCCGCGTCCCGTATTCCTCTTTTAGGTACATGTAAAAAAAGGAAAATCCTAGTGCATGCATGCGTATTTTACATGTACCTATTCCTCTTTTAGGTACATGTAAAATACGCATGCATGCACTAGGATTTTCCTTTTTTGCGTTTGCAGAGCTCACTATGCAGTCATTTGGGCTGGGTTTTTTAATCATCATCATGATTTATGTCACTTGCGGCAGATTAAAAACAAGACAGAACCTATTCAGCTGAAGAGCAGAATATAATTGCTTTATAAAAAAGTCCTACCTGGAGGCTTGCAAGCCACAATACAATAGGCAAGAAAGGGATGGGGAGGGAAAACAAGCCAACCTGGGCACCATTTCTTAAATATACAGAGTTGTTATTAAAGTGCTCAGTTTGAGTAGAAATAGTTCAGGAACTAGAGCAGCCTGAAGGAATGGACCCACTCTCTATCTCTCCTTCTGCTGCAGCCTGATGATAGTTGAGGAGAAGGGGAGCCAAATGGGAGTCAGTCTTTTAGTTAAATATCTGGATTTGTATATAAATATGTATATTAATAGACAAGCGTGAGGATTTAGGGATCACTGTCAATAGCGCATTGCTAATCCCTGGAGCTCCTGCCTTTATGGCAGTGAAATTTTTCTTATTGGTGTAACTTTCCTAATTGGGAAAATGCTCTGGAATGCATGGAGTTCCTCAAGATGGCGGCAGGAGGAGGAGCATGTCTAATGTGCGCAAAATCGGAGGAAGTTAAAGATTTAAAAGCAGTAGGGTTCTGTGGCATTGTCACAGGAAGCAGCTATATTTAGTAGTTCCCAAAGCCCCCGGTGTTGTTTAACATGCATGCATCCCCTCTTCTGAGACGAGGGTTTACTTAGTACAGTCCTTTCAGCCTCTCAAAACAGTGGGAATGAGCTGCCCGATCATGTGGTGCTGGTGTGCATTTAGAATGCATGACTGGCAAACAACAACACCCTCAATAAAGTAGGAAGATTTTACTCTTATGAATAAGCTTCACTTTTCAGACTTATAGGCTTGAATCTACTGGTGCACATTTTAAGGTTAACAAATTATTTCTGATGAAGAGCTTGGCACTGAAGAAGCTGACCAGGATAACCAAGAATATAGAAAGTTGCTGTCCTATCTAGCCCTGTATTGTCAACACTGACTGGCAGTGACTCATAAGGGTTTAATGCAGGCAGTCTTTCCGTGCCCTACCTGGAAGTGCTGGGATTAGACCTGATGCATGCAGAGCAGGTCCTCTGCCACTGAGCTATGACCCTTCCCCAATCAAACCTCTTTTAAGTGTGAACCTGAGCAAGTTTGATCTTGGGAGTACATACGCATATGTAATCTCATAGTTGGGCTTGTTGTGCGGAGGGAAAGGCAGAGATTTTGGCTGCAGCTGTTATATACACATGATTTTAACGATGGAAACTTACTGGATTGTCTGTCTTGTTTTGTGGGAAGTTTGCAATACTTTAATAACATAATAATTGCCTTTAGGGATCAGATCAGGCTCCTTTTGGTCTCATTGCCTTTCTGACAGTAACTAACGAAATGCCACATAAATTGTACAGCTGGTGGCCTTTCCTCAAGTTTGTTGGCAGCATCTGATATATTGCATATGGTCTCTGATTATATTTAGCCATCATAGATTATAACCAATGTGGCATCTATCCTCCAGGAATTTGCTAATTTTTAGAGAACTAATATTGAGGCTGTTATTTCCTCTTGTATCTTTATGGCTCATGGTGTGAAATGCTTTTTCTGTCCTGAGCTTACTGCTATTTTAACTGGGTGATCTCCAGCATTATGAGAGATGAAAGAAAAAATTACCTCCCAACAGTGTCATTACCTAGTGGATTTGTTCTGGAAAATAAAATGCTGCTATTAGGAGTTGCCATAACAGAGCTGAAACATGATGTATGAAACCTTTCCCCCCACCCCCTTAGTAGGAGCAATTTTAAAAAATCCTCAATGCCATGTGTTCTTTTTGAAACTTCAGGTCTTATCTCCCAGCTGCAGCGATGACATTGCAGTGAAAAAGGACCAGTGTTTAGTGAGATCTTTTTCAGATTCCAAATTGTGAGTAGTTTTTCTAGACATCTCTCTATCTCTCAGGTTTGGTGTGTTGCAAAATAAATACATAATCAACTGACAAGTTAAAGTTCAGTGGTTTAACTTAGCCCTCCTCCAAAGTCAGAACCTTTTCTACATAATCCTATTGTCAAGAGTAAATGCAGGAAGGACATAATTAAGGTAGCAGACTAAATTCCACCAGTGATCATGAAATTTAACAGGATATTCTTAATTAGGGTATTCCAAAAGGTAAGCATGAATCTTGTGGAAGACTTTCATTCTTCACTAGGATGATCAATTTTGTGTTAAAGTTTAATATAAAACACTATCTTGCCTTTGTGGCATGCAAATTTTCAGCTGCAAGCTATTAGCTGTGGAGCTACCAAAATAATTTTGGAAGTGTGTTTAAAACTCACAATCCATTTCCTGCTTATATTTTTCCTACTTCATACAATATGCGATGGAATTTTCGCAAGACTTCTTGCCCCAACCCCTCATTCAGAAAGGCTTTCCATTGGAAAAGAACCAATTAAGAGTACAGACTTACCAAGACAGTTACAAGATATTTCACATTTGTCTTTTTGCCTTATTTTTAAAACAACAAAATTTTTAAGAACTATGCTGATGAAGAAGATGATGATGATTAGCTATGTCAGATTAAGTTACATTGATGCTGACTTCCATGCTCAGAGCACCTTATTACTTCCTTGTTGGTATTTGGGTACTTAGCTTGGTGAAGCTGCCTTCAGGTGAACAGTTATTTCCCTGGCCTGAACATCTGAACTCTTCCGTACTGTGAGACTGCAAGTAAAGAAAGGAAATACATTGAAGGATGCTGTCCTTTATAGAGACACATGTAAAAATTTTGTTTCAGTACTTGGCTTTTTATCAAATGATTTATTTTTGTTTTTAATTTTTAAAAATGCATGTCACCAAAAGTTAAATACAGCTGCCCTTTGAGTTCATCAGTGAAGATAAGTTACAGTTCAATAAAAGCTACTGCTTGTTAGAATGACAGATTATAATTGACATTTTTGTATCTGTATCAAAGTTTTTCCATTGATTGCTTTGCACTTACTGTCTGCTGCTTTGGATTTCCTTTTGGCAGAAAAAAGGGCACAAATGAAAACAAAATGAATAATATTTTACTTTCTGTATTTAATTATTGCATACCAGATACAAGATTGCATTGGAAAATACAGTGTTCTTAACTTGCAACCTCATGGACTGTTCACCTAGTTCTAGTTCCTTTACTGATAAGGCTTGCAACTATAATATGTATCCCTATAACTCATTAATTAGTGGTGCAAGAGAGCCATACAGTAGTATGGCATGTATTTCAGATTATTCAGACAGAAGCACTGCATCACCTGCATTAATTCATGCAGAAACATCTTCATATAGATGGATGGTCCCTGCCCATAGGTTAACTTTAATAAATTTAAGCATTGGGATACCTTGTTCAGCTGTTTAAAAATGATGATTGGTGCAAATGCATGGTATCAAAGAAAGAGTATACACAGAGGTATACTTTTTTAAAATGAGAAGCTTCGGGAAAATGAATGTGGCATATTTAATCCAATTAAACAATTCTCTTGCAGTTATTCAGTAGCAAGAAAGGACATTGAGGAATTAGACATCCTAAATGTTACAAAATCCGAGTTGTCTTCTAGAAAAGGTAAATTTCAAAAGTTACTGTATAAACTGTTTACGAAAGCAAATTAGTTATGCAATTATAGTTATGCAACTAGTCATAGAGACGGAATCCACATGGTCCCAGGGCAGGTCCATGCAGTGTTACGTGGACAATAGTCTTGTACAAGCTTAGAAATGGAACATAAACTGGTAATGCACTTGCAGAAGGGAGGCAGAGACCAGTAGGCAGGCCTGTCCACAAAGTACAGGTTATTGATTATGGGTTTAAAGGTAAAGGTAAAGGACCCCTGACAGTTAAGTCCAGTCGCGAACGACTCTGGGGTTGCAGTGCTCATCTCGCTCTATAGGCCGAGGGAGCCGGTGTTTGTGTGCAGACAGCTTCCGGGTCATGTGGCCAGCATGTCTAAGCCGCTTCTGGCGAAACCAGAGCAGTGCAAGGAAACGCCGTTTACCTTCCTATTGATCTATTTGCACTTGGACGTGCTTTCGAACTGCTAGGTTGGCAGGAGCTGAGACCGAGCAACGGGAGCTCACCCTGTCGTGGGGATTCAAACCGCCGACCTTCCGATCTGCAAGCCCAAGGCTCGGTGGTTTACACCACAGCGCCACTCACGTCCCTATGGGTTTAATGACACACAAACATGTGTACCCTAACGGACAATTTCTGACATGAAAAGCAGCCTGGGTAGGGAGACATCTGAAGGGTTGAAGCAGTGAGGGGCAGGTGCTCAATACTTTCTCCACTTGCTACTTTCCCCTTTTTATTCCCCTTGCCCAGCAGCCTTTCTCTGGTGTGTTGGCAAGGGGGAAACGGATGTCAGGAAGCATGTGTGTTGTGAAAACAAAAAGGATAGTTGCAGCTGAAAAATGATATCCAGTGAAAAGCTCCTCCCACCTGACCCTGCTTATCTGTCCCCACTCACAGCTGCTTTTCTTGATAATGGGCCATGTCTGTTTTATTAAAAAGTGTTTGCATCTAATCTGTAGTTAGGTTCTATTCAGGATAATGAAGCACATAAGTGTTGTAGGCAGTTCATATAGATTGCAAGGAGTAGAATTCCTAAAAGAATGGAAATGTCCATGTGACTATTTGGTGGCCAGTGTGCAGGAGAAGTGTCCCAAGAGTCAAGGATTTGTGGCACACCTGGGTGTGAGCAGCAGAGCCCATAAATCTGGCCATAAGAGTTAAGCTGCATATATTTCTGTTTCCAGCCCACATTGAAACAGCTGAAAAGGAAAATGCAGGAATGTGGCCATTCTTGCAGTAGATTTTCTAAAGGAATCTTCCCTGTCAAGCAATATACAGTGGTACCTTGGTTCTCGAACATCTCCATTGACGAACATTTCGGAACCCGAACACTGAAAACCTGGAAGTAAATGCTTCCGTTTTCGAACGTGCCTCATAAGTTGAATGGCTTCCACTGTGTGTTTTTCAATTTTCTCAGCTGAATTTGCAAACAGCCCTTTGCGCCTCAGTTTTCAAACGTTTCGGAACTTGAACAGTCTTTCAGAATGGATTGCGTTCAAGAACCAAGGTACCACTGTACAATTTTCTGGTTATCACAGGTACTTGATTTGCAATTTCAGAGCATTATACTTCTAGGATAATGAACGTTATAGTGGGATACTATTAGTTTGACTCTTTGCAGAAGGTGAGCATTATTTAAGATGTTAGGCTAGTATTACCAGTAGATACCCTGGTAAACAAATGCCTAGGCTTAGGGTGTATTGACATCTTGGATGTCATATAATGAAAGCGGCATGTTATGAGTGAAATCAGATAGAAGTGTTAAAATACTGTAGGGGCTTATAGGGCAGAGATGTATGTATCTATATGCATGCGAGCCAAGTTTGTACAGTGACACAATTAATAGGATGCTCTAAAGAACATGACAGGCTTTTGGAACTCCAAGGACCAGTGGCATAGCGTGGGGGGTGCAGGGGGGGCGGCCGCACCAGGCGCAACATCTGGGGGTTAGGGTTAGGGGGCGCAAATCCACGGGTTAGGGGGCGCAAATTACTTGACTTGCCCCGGGTGCTGACAACCCACGCTACGCCACTGCCAAGGACAAATATTTATTCTAGTATTAGCTTTCAGGTCCAGGGCTACTTTGTCAAATATTGATGTAACTATTCCCACATTTTAGTTGATGTGTGATGCGGGGAAGACAAATCCTGCTCTTTGCGGGCGAAAGTCAGCGGAGAGTTGATTCCATCTGGTTAGGAAGGCTATGGCTTAGTGGCAGAGCTCACTTGTTGCATGTAGAAAGTCGTAATTTCAATCTCTAGTATCTCCAGTTGAAAGAATCTTCGTTTTGGGCCTTGAAAATATCTGCACCCCAAAATATGGAGGAATGCTGCCATTCAAAATCGGCATTTCCGAACCAATAGTCAATCTTCATTTGAGGCAGCTTTATATGGTGTGGAATATGTTCTTCTAGTCTGGAATAAGCATAAACTCGCATTATGGTGTGAGAACTTTGGTTGTGTTTTAACGAAACCTTGTAAACATCAAGATGATTAAAGGAATGCTGAGGGTTAAATATTCCACTTTGTAGGAACTGAAGAATTTACACATAAATGAAGGTTGTGAATTCTGTGCTACTAGTAGTTGTTAGAAAGGTAATCGTGTCTTAATTTGGTATATGCCCCTTGGAAGTGCCCCTTTATTTTATTATTTTATTTTGGCATTAGTTTCTCACCTTCCTCTTGATAACCCAATATTGAATTTGTGACCTTAACGTATAGCTGAAAAAGGAGCAAGGATAGCGCCAATTGGTAATAATGCAGTTTTGATTCTTAGTACCTTGAATGAGTAAGCACGGGACGTTTTCCTCCGAAGGGTTACAAGAGGCGAGCTCCTTCTTCAGTCTGAAAGTTATACCTTTGAATTGGAAGATGGATATGCGGGAAATCTTGGAATCCTCCAGCAGTGATGAAGAAGATGGCGGGGAGCCTGGGAGTGATGAAGAGGAAGACAAAAGAGAACATAAGGAGGAAGAAGTAGTGGTGAGTGGGTTGGCTTTCCTTTGTACACGTGTAACTTAATATGCTCCACATATAACAGAGCTCCTCAAATGTCATGTTTGAAAATAATTTCAAGAAAAAAAATAGCTTGATCCTACAGATTGATCCTGTGGTCCTCCAGATGTGACAGCTAGCGTGGCCAGTTGTCAGGGATAAGGGATTTACAGTCTAGCAACATCTGGAGGACCACAAGTTTCCTGTTCCAGCTATAGATACTTAAATGGAAGCAAATACCAACATTTTCTGCTGCATTTGCTCCTAGACGGAGCTACAGAATGGCTGGTGACACAGTGGAAGGAGCCAGTGAAAGCTCCACATTCCCATGCCCCCACTCTAAGAAGCATGTCTCCTTCTGGTGGCTGGCTGTTTCTGTCTTTTAAGAGCTGTGAGGTGTGTGACTTCTCCCTGACCCAAAACTGTTTTGGGGAGTAAGTGCAGCCTAGCTAGCAGGAATAAAAAGCAAATAGTATCCTATCTGAACATGTGCGAGAGATGCAGAGAGAGTAGCAGGGGAAGATTTCAGACCATCTTTGGATGGTGTCCCCACTGCAACTGGAAACTGTAGAAACTGACCTAACAGATACTGAACACAAGAGGAATGTTCTTAGCTTTTTCACATGTTCCTGCGAAAGAGGATTCCATTTGTTACTTTGAGCAATTTCTTTCCAGGTTACTTTCCATAGGAACATTAATGTAGGTTAGATGAGGGCACATACTAGGCTTGAAAATCTTAATTTCAGAGAGTTACTATTTCAGGAAATTAAAAATCCTTTCAAAAAACACTGAAGGCCATTTTGAGTGAGCAACACTGAAGCATGCTTTTTCCTGTGGCATATTATTATTATACTGCACATAATTTTCTTAAGAGTTGCGTTATTTTGCACTCCTGGGATGCAGAACCAGGTGGAAAATGCATGTGTGTGTTATAGCAGGCATTTCCAACAGGTAGATAGATCGTGATCTACTGGTAGATCATTTGGATCCCTTCCAGTCGGGATTCAGGCCTCATCATGGGACTGAAACTGCCTTGGTCGCACTGGTTGATGATCTCCGGCGGGCTAGGGACAAAGGTGAGAGCCGTTTCCTAGTTCTGCTGGATCTCTCAGCGGCGTTTGATACCATCAACCATAACATCCTTCTGGACCGTCTTCAGGGGCTGGGAGCTGGAGGCACTGTCATACAGTGGTTCCGCTCCTTCCTCCTGGGCCGTGTTCAGAAAGTGGTGGTGGGGGATGAGTGTTCAGACCCCTGGACTCTCACTTGTGGGGTGCCTCAGGGTTCTGTCCTCTCCCCCATGCTTTTCAACATTTACATGCAGCTGCTGGGAGAGATCATCAGAAGGTTTGGGCTGGGTGTTCATCAGTATGCGGATGATACCCAGCTCTACCTCTCTTTTAAATCAGAACCAGTGAGGGCGGTGAAGGTCCCGTGTGAGTGTCTGGAGGCGGTTGGAGGATGGATGGCGGCTAACAGATTGAGGTTGAATCCTGACAAGACAGAAGTACTGTTTTTGGGGGACAGGAGGCGGGCAGGTGTGGAGGATTCCCTGGTCCTGAATGGGGTAACTGTGCCCCTGAAGGACCAGGTGCGCAGCCTGGGAGTCATTTTGGACTCACAGCTGTCCATGGAGGCACAGGTCAAATCTGTGTCCAGGGCAGCTGTTTACCAGCTCCATCTGGTACGTAGGCTGAGACCCTATCTGCCTGCGGACTGTCTCGCCAGAGTGGTGCATGCTCTGGTTATCTCCCGCTTGGACTACTGCAATGCACTCTACGTGGGGCTACCTTTGAAGGTGACTCGGAAACTACAACTAATCCAGAATGCGGCAGCTAGACTGGTGACTGGGGGCGGCCACCGAGACCATATAACACCGGCCTTGAAAGACCTACATTGGCTCCCAGTACGTTTCCGAGCACAATTCAAAGTGTTGGTGCTGACCTTTAAAGCCCTAAACGGCCTCGGTCCAGTATACCTGAAGGAGCGTCTCCACCCCCATCATTCTGCCCGGACGCTGAGGTCCAGCGCCGAGGGCCTTCTGGCGGTTCCCTCATTGCGAGAAGCAAAGCTACAGGGAACCAGGCAGAGGGCCTTCTCGGTAGTGGCGCCCGCCCTGTGGAACGCCCTTCCAGCAGATGTCAAAGCGATAAACAACTACCTGACATTCAGAAGACATCTTAAGGCAGCCCTGTTCAGGGAAGTTTTTAACGTGTGATATTTTACTGTATTTTTGGTTTTTATGGAAGCCACCCAGAGTGGCTGGGGAGGCCCAGCCAGATGGGCGGGGTATAAATAATAAATTATTATTATTGGACATCTGTGGTAGATCACTGGTAGATCACTGGCTCCCCCTGAAGAAGCTCAACTACTTTGACCTCGACCCGCCAAAATGTATCACTAGATCACTGCTAGTTTTTAACTCTGTGAGTAGATTGCAGTCTCTTGGGAGTTTGTCACCCCTGTGTTATAGGTAGTAGACAATGGCAACAGGATTGGGGGGGTGGAGATAGACTTTTTAAAATGTTTCTTCTGCATGTAATAATGATGGTACATAAGAACAGCCTGCTGGATCAGGCCAATGGTTCATCTAGTCTAGCATCTTTTTCTCACAATGGCCACCTCGATCCCTACGTGAAGTCTGAAAGCAGGACCTGAGTGAAACAGCACTCTCTCATGATCCCCAGCTACAGAGCCATTGCGGCAAGTAGTCTTTGGTAGCCTGACCCATGAATTTGGCTAATCTTTTAAAACCATCACTGTGGGAACGAATTCCATAGTTTTACAATGTACAATGTACTTTCTTTTGTCTTTCCTGAATCTTCCAACCGGGTGGAATCCTAGGAGATGTCTGTGGCTTTTTAGTTGAACCTCATTTTAGTTTGGGACAGCATTAGAACACTTGAAGGCTACTTAACTAACTCTCAGCTGCGCATCACTGAGGTTACTGCAGACGAGATGCAGATTATTTTCACATTAATTTAAAATACGTGTAGTCTGAAGAGCTAAAATACAAATATTGCAGACAATTGAGGCAGAATTTCTATCCTGATATGCTCAATAGTCATTGTGCTTCAAAAAGGAGGCAGGCATTTCCATACTCAAGTTCAGAATCAGCTGTCCCCCACTTCACCAGTTATAGCTATTGTTCCTCTTAATTTTATGTGGTTATATTTACATTATCGTCTATCCCAGCCATCGGTGATGAAGCCTCAGGACTCCAAGCAATTGTGGTTTCTCTCAGTACTCTTTCCAGCAGTGAATGAATCAATCTTCAGGGTATACTGAAGGTATAAACTTCAGGGTAAACTTGAGTTCCTCTAACTCTTTCTTTCTGAATCCATGAAGAGTGGACTTGGCATCTTCAAATAAAGCTGCTTGGGTTTTCCCCCCAGCAAATCATAATGTTGCTCTTATACCATGGCTTAGAAGAGCTCTTTAAGGCTGCATCCGCATAATACATTTAAAGCACATTCTCCCCTGACGCCCCCCCCCCAAAAAAGAATTATGGGAACTATATTTTAAGAGGGATGGTTCCTAGATGGAAGGGAAATACTTTAAATTTATTGTGTATATGCAACTTAAATGTACCACTGTGTTCTTGATCTCCTTTTCACAGATTTTTTTTTATTTCCCTTGTTTTTTGTACATACTTTTAGCCCACTCTTCACCACAGGGTCCCAGGGTGGGTTACAAAAAAATTACAATTAAAAGGAATACAGTGCACAATGTTTAGATCCTAAAATAAAACTACAAGACAACCAATATCGGAGTTACAAAACAGCAGCACACAGCAGTTCAGGATGAATGAGATAGAAAGATGCAAGCAAAAAGAAAAAAGTTTTCATTGAGAGATCTCTCCTCACACCCCCTCTGATTTTTTGAAAAGTGCAGTGGAGGAGCTGACTGGTGGAGTAAATGGGATAGTTACCACGGGGGTCACCAACCTTTTGGGGCCAGTGGGCACATTTGCAACCCAGAGAAACCATTGTGGATATCAAGCACACACCACAATCTTTTCTATGGGCAGCAATAAATGCTTCTTTCAAGTCTAATTTAAGCAGGGAGGGAACACTCTGCAGGTGCCAAGGAAGGCCTCTGTGGGTATAAGAAGACGTCAGGTGAGCTTCCCTTGGAAAGTGATTTCATAACGGTACCAGTACTGAGAAGGTCTGCTCCTTTGCAGCCACCTCCCTCTCTTCACTTCTCTCTTAAGGTTTGGAGAGAGAGATGCGAGAGGAGGTGATTTATTAGTTGCTTGTTTCTGTCATTTGTATGCTGTCCCATAACAAAGGTCTCTCTGTGGTTTACAGTAAACAAAAAAACAATGTAAATATATGATAAAAGATACAAAGTAGCTGCATAAATACAACAAGAACTAATATTACCGCACACCCAAAATTAAGAACACAGATATAAACATAGATGCCAGTGAATTATACAAATCGTTTGTATAAATCATATAGAAAAATGATACAGTCATACCTCATGTTACGTTTGCTTCATGATACATTTTTTCAGGAAGGGTTACTTCCAGGTTTCGCCGCTCGCGCATGCGCAGACACGCCACTGTGGGTTGCGTTCTGCTCATGTTGCATGCACACTTCTTCAGATACCATGCACACGAAAGCTCATACCAAGAACAAACTTAGTTGGTCTCTAAGATGCTACTGGAAGGAATTTTTTTATTTCCTTAGAAATAAGTAGCAATGTTTGGCCTCCCTTCACAAAGTCCACCCTTCAAGGGCATTAAGTGATTTTAATAAAAACTGGAAGAACAAATTAAGGCTTCATTCAGCTTGCCAATCAAGTGTCTCTCTTGACGGTTCTGCTGCTCTCTTGGGTCTCCTCCTCTAACTTGGACCATAACTGTCGGCCATCCTTACTGAGGTTGATGGGAGATGGAGGTCCAGCTGCATCTGGAGAGCAACACATTCATTCTCCAGTCTTTTTCTGTAGCTTGTGGGTCCTGCTTTTAGGGCATCAAGCCTGAAGTGGGATTTCTGAGGAGGCAGTTTGGAGAGTGAGCAGATGTGTGGCTTCTCCTGCTACAAATGGGCACATCTGGCATAGGAGTGGGCCCAGTTTATAAACACAGGTTAGCAGCCCGAATCCCTGGCCTGACTGCCTTTTGTGGATGGGGGGGTGGGGACTACAGTGGTATCTCGGGTTAAGTACTTAATTTGTTTCGTAGGTCTGTTCCTAACCTGAAACTGTTCTTAACCTGAAGCACCACTTTAGCTAATGGGGCTTCCCACTGCTGCTGCGCCACCGCTGCACGATTTCTGTTCTCGTCCTAAAGCAAAGTTCTTAACCCGAGGTACTATTTCTGGGTTAGCGGAGTCTGTAACCTGAAGCATCTGTAACCTGAAGCGTCTGTAACCTGAGGTACCACTGTATTTCGGAGGAAACAATGGTTTGTGAGACCCGTTTTTCACGGCGTTCTTCCATGTCCCATTCTCGGTGGGCCTTAAAAGCACATGGCAGGCAAGCATTGTCGTGCCCTTTTGGGGCCTAACCCCATTTGTCTTTGTTTAATGCAAGAGAAGCCCCAGAGGTTCGTAGAAAACTCGTAGGTGCTTCTTAATTTCTCGATTTAAGTTTCCTTTAAAAGAAAGTTAGGAAACGCCGAGAGCCGTCAGTGCATCGTTTTTCCGAGGGAAGCAGCGGCAAAGCATTGCACCGCCCCTGAGGAAGAGCCTGTTTTACTTCGCCTGGCCAAAATCCTGCAGTTACCTGCTTTTGGGTGTGTGTTTGTTTTAAATCCAAGCACAGGGTGAGGGTGGTGGTGGTTTGTTTGCTTTTTAATGGGTCGTTCTTTGTGGGGGGTTTTTATGTAGGATAAGCAATGTGGACTTTGCAAATCCCCCCCCCCAACACAGGGGGGGGGTCGGCCCTTGAGCCTGTTGGACGAGGAGGAAACTTGGCCGGGCTGAAAGCGCGGCGCCGCGGCCGTGTTTCCCTTTCGCTTCCCCCTCGTCGTCTGCGGCCTTGCGAGGCTGCGAACAGAATGGCTGTTCATGCTTCGAGGCTGCCTGCGGGGTTGCCATGGCGACGCACTGTTGGCTGCGAGTGCGCATGCTCGGGGGCGAGGGGACGATTGAGCCGAGGCTTTTGGCAGGCTGCCCGGGGAGGCTTACCAGATGCTTTGAAATGGGCTGTCTCCTTTCTTCTCCTCCTCCTCCTCCTCTCATGTAATGTCCGATTCCTCCCTTTCCTTGCATTTACCTATTTATTTATCTATTTATTTACCTATTTATTTGAACGGACCGGGGGAGAGGATGTGAGGAGCAATGCTGCAGAGCAGCGGCGGCGGCTTCGGTGCAGCGAGAGAAAGGGACGCAAATATTTGCAAGTTAGGCTGAAGTACAGCGAGGCACCGCGAGCAGATTAGGTAGAAAAAGCAAACACACATATATATATATTAAAAAAAACCAGTTTGCACTTGGGAGGAAAACGCAGCACCCGGGTAAGGACTCCTCGCGCGTTCAGTAGGTGTAGCATTAATCCATTTCGGCCCCTGTGGGTGGGGGGTGGCTTTTTCTTTTTCCTTTCTTTTTTTGGTGAGGGGTGGGGTTTACTTTTTTTTAAGTTTTCTGATCTTTCCAGCAATGCATGCATGTAATCCTCTCTTTTTCCCACTCTCCCCCCTTGCAAAATAAAATAAATTAAAAAATGCATGTATAGATATTTTTTGTTCCTGTGCCAGAAAAAAGAATGGCTTTTTAAACAAAATGGAGTCACTTTCCATGCAAACATGCCTTAATACTGAGCAAAGTGTAAGGGCTTGATCGTTTGTGGAATGTGGATTCTCTCTCCTCCTCCCCCCTCCCCCTCCCTCATGTTGTTATACAGAGTGAATAGGCCACATTTTGCAGGGTGTGAACTGTTGCAATCTGCGCTAGGGGTTTTTTTGTGTGTGACTCTGTGTGTTAGCATTTGTAAATACACCGTTGTCGCAGGTAAGTGAATGAAGGGCGATCCCCCTTCTTTTAACCCCTGGGTAATATTTTTATATGTGGTTGCTTACAACTGATACTTGGCTCCTAAAGAGCTTCTGCCTTTCAAACAAAAGAGGAGGGAGGGGGAGCTTTGTTTTTCTTTTTTTAAATAAAAACTGCATTCCTGTGCATTTCTTTTTAGACCTAACTTGGAATTAAAATGTTGGTAGAGACTGGAAGGTAAAGTACACCAGAAAGAGAGATTAGCATAGGGGGGAAATGCAGAATCTATTGTTTCATGTGGCAGGAGAGAACCTTTATATAAAAGTGAAGATATGGAGATCAGTCTGGCTGGTGGAACACTGGCATTTGCTTTTTATATTGTCAGCAGAAATCATTCTTACTGGATCATTAAGTCAAAGTGTTATATACGTATCTCCTTAAAACCTAGTCCAGTCCTTTCCTCCTCCCCCCCCCAGTCCCCCCACAAGGAAATATTCAAGCATATTATGTTATTATGTCAGGTTTTTTCTTTTCTTTAGTGGTTTGATTCAGAAGTAAAACGCAGTCCTAAGAAGGGGCACTTCATCCGGCTTCTCTTCCTGCTATGTAAAATCTTTTACATTTAAAATAATGTAATATTTAAAATAACTGGGGTGGAGCTCTGTTCGAAACGGGCTGCGATTTTTTATAAACCTGCTTTTGTGCTGAGATTTTGTCACCTGGTGGTTTTTCTTGCAGTTCTGGCAGTGGAATGGGCCTTGGGACTGGTAAGCCACCTCTGGATAAAGGACACGCTGGGTCCAATCCACCAGTCACTGCTTCACTTGCTCCAGTGGAGATTGTTTGAGGCTCAAACCCATGTCCTATTGAAATGTATGGTGCCTGTGTAGCCTCAGCAGTGCTTGGTGTGCTGCTTATTGTTGTGCCTCCCCTTTTCTGCATGCAGTTTTCACTGTACCTGTGTAGGAATTTGAACCCAGAACTCAGTGAAAAGAAACCAGTTCCCCCATTGCAACATACTACCCCAGGGGTCAGCAAGGTTTACCTCGCCTGGGCTGGTTAACTCCAGCGGAGATCCCTCTGTGGGTCGGATCGCGCGGTTCATGATTTCCTGCACCTGCGCAGATGCGATTTTCTGCATCTGAGCATGCGCAGACGCGATTTCCGACATCAGGGAAGCGAGTCCCTGCACTGCGCTGGTTTAGCGCAGCATGCAGGGACTCGCCGAACGGGCAGCTCTGTTTGGGGGCGGCTCATGGGCCGGTTAAACGACCCCCATGGGCCGCTTGTGGCCCATGGGCCTTAGGTTGCCGACCCCTGTACTACCCCTTTCCCACATGGATATGTTAATACGTCAACTATTCTTAATCTTACATATTTATTTATCCTCTGATTTCTTTCCCTGACAGTACTATAAGTCCCTTGAACCATTCAAGTACTGAGTTTCGACCCAGGAAATGTCTTCCTAGCCCTTGTAGCAAGTTGGCAATTTATCTGAAGTGACTTGTAGAAATGGTGGGTGTGATGTGGCTTTGCCATTACCTCTTCTTCCCAAAGCCTAGTTTCTGGCTTGGTTATTACCGCCATGTGCAACGGTGCGTCAAGGTACCATTATCCAGGTGATCAGGTTCTTTTTTTCTTTTTTTGCAGTTGTCCCCAAATACTGCTTGTTAATCCTGAGCTTTAATGAGTTGCTCTTGAGTTACAATTGAAAGCTTTTGTATTGAGATTTTATCAGGTTGAAAGCTATTACAGTTATTATTCTCTTGCTCTTTTTCACTTAGCTCAGATCCATACCTATCCCATTCCCCAGCAGGTGAGGAGCTGATTTCAGATTTGGCCAAGAAGGCCAAATCCGTATGCAACTCAGTAAAATAGCAGAAGGCACTTTCTTTCCTCAGACATTGTACCTCTTGGATCCTCTGGTGTGTCCAAAAATGGGGACCGTGTCCTCTGGCCTTCGTGATCTTGAAGGACCTCTACAGAGGTTCAGAGGGTTTATCTCAGAGGAGGCAGAAACACCAAAAGCCGCCATTTTGACTTTCTTCAGATTTTTGTTTTCTCTTTTTCTTGCTTTTTATGGTTATTGGAGATCTGCCTTAGTCAAGAGCCTAGATCAGGATTGGCTAACCTTTGGTTCTCCAAGTGTTGTTGGACCAGCTCCCAGAATCCCTGACCATTGACCATGATTGATAGGTCTGGAGGGAGTTCGGAGTCCCAACACCCAGAGGGGGCACCATATGGATTACCCCGGTCTCCATGCTAAATTTAGTTCTAAACTGGGCTTACACACACTACATGCATTCACTTCAAAGAGTTTGGAAAGTGGGGTGGAGGTGATCATAGAATCTGATGAAACCCCTAGATTAAGTTTGAAACCAGGGTTCCTGTAGACAATTGGTAGCTGTTCTTCATTCATATTATTACAGAATTTTATTGGGAGATCAGATTGCTCCCCAAAGCTTGGAGACAGCTGCGTCTGCAAAAAAATACACGTTTGTTTGAAAGTGTGCAGGACTTTCGTGTTCTGAAATTCCTTAACCTTGTAAACATAAATTTCCTTTCGGCTGAACATATTCAGCGCCCGTGTGACTGACAACATCTATACCTACTGCAGCATAATAATTACAATAGCCATTTGACTCCTGTGTCCTTGTTGGAAGGCGCATAACGTTTCCTGCGCAGAATGGACTTGACTCTCTTTCCAGCAATTTCGTAGTACTTTGATAAAATAATGCAGTGAAAGAAAATAGACATTAGTGGTGCTCTTGTTTATTTGGAATGCAAAAACCTAATTAAAACCTTTGCAGCATGTTTCAACACCTTGATACTGACACAGTGTGGTAACTTCTGCTACCATTATAAACGTTTTGCATAAATCCTCTATACTCATATTTAGAATTCTCACTAAATATAGACATTCCTCTGAAGCTATAAAAAAGATGGTTGGGAGGTTCTAGAAATTGCACATCGGAGGCAAATTCTGTGTTTATCTCCTTTTGAAGAATAACAAACTATTAAATTTTCTTGCTATTTAAAACTCTTTTAATATTTAAGGCAAAACTAGGAATGAGAGGTCTTCCCCAGTGCCATTAACATTTCCTTAGTATTTATAATAATAATAATTTGTTATTTATACCCAGCCCATCTGGCTAAGTTTCCCCAGCCACTATGGGCAGCTTCCAACAAAATATTAAAATACAATAGTCTATTAAACATCAAAAGCTTCCCTAGACAGGGCTGCCTTCAGATGTCTTCTAAAAGTCTGGTAGTTGTTTTTCTCTTTGACATCTGGTGGGAGGGCGTTTCACAGGGCGGGCGCCACTACCGAGAAGGCCCTCTGCCTGGTTCCCTGTAACTTGACTTCTTGCAGTGAGGGAACCACCAGAAGGCCCTCGGCACTGGATCTCAGGGTCTGGGCAGAACGATGGGGGTAGAGACGCTCCTTCAGGTATACTGGACCGAGGCCTTTAGGGCTTAATAATAATAATAATAATAATAATAATAATAATAATAATAATTTATTATTTATACCCCGCCCATCTGGCTGAGTTTCCCCAGCCATTCTGGGCGGCTCCCAATCAGTGTTAAAAACAGTACAGCGTTACATATTAAAAACTTCCCTGAACAGGGCTGCCTTAAGGTGTCTTCTGAATGTCAGGTAATTATTTATCTCTTTGACATCTGATGGGAGGGCGTTCCACAGGGCAGGCGCCACTACCGAGAAGGCACTCTGTCTGGTTCCCTGTAGCCTCACTTCTCGCGATGAGGGAACCGCCAGAAGGCCCTCGGCGCTGGATCTCAGTGTCCGGGCTGAACGATGGGGGTGGAGACGCTCCTTCAGGAATACAGGACCGAGGCCGTTTAGGGCTTTAAAGGTCAGCACCAACACTTTGAATCGTGCTCGGAAACGTGCTCGGAAACGGGCTTTAAAGGTCAGCGCAAACGAACACTTGATTTGGTTGTTGATTTCTGCAGGTGCCAGCTATATGTGTGGAGGAGGAACCACTCCTCACCAACCTGAACAAGGGCTCCTGTTTACTTCTCTGGCAACAAATCAAACTTGGGTCACTTGCTGTACTTCCTTTATCACTGATAAAACCATTTTAAAAGATTGTAGTTACTCAAGAGAGCCCGTAATATTCCACAAGTTCCTTAGTAGCACACAGTGCCTGCAATTTAGTCCATGTTACTTGGGAGTAACACCCAATCTACACCGTGGGGCTTAAACCTTGGGTAGACATGCATAAGATTGCCCTGAGAGCCAGTGTGGTGTAGTGGTTAAGAGCGGTAGTCTTGTAATCTGGGGAACCGGGTTCGCGTCTCCGCTCTTCCACATGCAGCTGCTGGGTGACCTTGGGCTAGTCACACTTCTTTGAAGTCTCTCAGCCCCACTCACCTCACAGAGTGTTTGTTGTGGGGGAGGAAGGGAAAGGAGAATGTTAGCCGCTTTGAGACTTCTTAAAGGGAGTGAAAGGCGGGATATCAAATCCAAACTCTTCTTCTTCTTCTGTGCATTTGAGGTTTCAATATTTTATTCTGTGCAGAGCATGGCCCGCAATACTAAATGATTAAAGTAAGAAAACTGTGATGAACTTTCATTATATTTCTTTTTCCAAGCTGAAAAAGTGCAAGTCAGGCTCATGAGTTTGGGGAAAACGACTCTCCCATTTTATTTAAAACTATATCCCATAGCATCACTGAATGAATTTGGCAATCATCAAATATGAAAAAATAAGAGTCCTGCTTCCAAAGAGAAATCTTATAGGGGCTTATAGCTTTGTTTACAGATTAGTAGGTTTAAGGCTGAGGTGTTTTCCCAGTGCTCCTGAGGGATTTTGGGATTGAACTTCTGTCCCTGTATGCATAAAGCATATGATTTGACACCAAACATCATCCACCCTTTCCAGTCCAATCCCCATTTCTATGAATCAGGTTAAATCAAATGGTGCATATTCAGAACTCCATTCAGCACTTCGCTCCCAGTAAAAGTAAGTGTGCACAAAAGAAACCCTAAGATTACTTTTAACCGTTTTGCTGTAACAGGATCACCTTGGTGTAATATTTAACATTTTGCTCAGTTACACCTGACACACATGCGTTAAACTCCTGAAGTACTTCTGAAGCATTTTATTGTGATGCTGTAAAATTTAACATAAAGGCTGGTGCACACAGTCTGTCAGAAAACAAGAAATTGCAAAGTCTTAAGGATTCATGTGATGCTACTGGAGCCTGTCTGAGAAATAAACATTGAACAGAATGGCCCCTGCAGCACTGTGGAATAGATATATTTGGCTTTCCTTCCCTCTCCTACCACAAAAAGTGAAAGAATATGAACACTAAGTGACTCTAATAATGTCAGCCCCCAAATACTCTCCAAATAAGCACTTGGATGACACAACTTAGTTTTTTGTTCAGAACAAAAAGCTCCTTTAGAGAAAATACCACGATAAATACTCAAGAATAATTATGATTGTCAGTAGAAATGGTTTTTTTCAAGATCATGGTTTGTAGGGTGTTTGTAGAATAACTCCCCCATGGAAATATCCTTTCCAGGAATATTTCTGTCATTAATGGTGTTATCTGGGATTCTCTGCCATCCATCCCGCCCCCCCATGGGCATGTAGATAGATGCAAGAGTCACTTATGGAGAGGAGTTACCTATGTATCTCAGATGCAACTGTCCCAGGATGTGGTAGCTGATCACAAGGTCCACTTCAGACTAGTGGTCGCATTCTGCTGAATGAAGCCACCTGCTTGAGAGAGTGCTGTAGTCGTTGGAATCCCAGGCTAGGAACAGGGAGACCAGACTAAGTTCCCATTCAGCCTAGAACCCTTCTTGGTGACCTTGGGCCAACAGCCCTCTTCCAGCGTCGCCTGCTACCGCAGGGTAGCTATAAGGACACAGTGGGGTGGGAACAATGTATTCTGGTCCTGCGTTCCTTGGAGGGAGACGGGGATTGGTAGCTGTCCCGCAAGAGGTGTGATGCTGCAGCAGAGTCATGCGTTTCCCGTGCTTGGATGAGATTTAAAAATCTGTCAGCAAACGTGCTGCAGGAGGGAAAGCTTCATTCTTGGCATAGATCGCTTAATAGGGAACTCGGCCACCAGAAATTGAGCGGAAACATGAGAGAGGTTTTGGCATTTTGGGGGGAACCCCAAGGTTTTCAGGAGTACCTTAAACTATGCAGAGGCTGAGAGCCCAGCGGGGACTGAGCATGTTCAGTAGCCAGAGAATGTGTCTTGTCAGTTGAAACCTGGGGGTGGGAGAAGGAGGCAGTGGTCCTGCTGGGGCCTCTTAAAGCAGGGGTGAGGAAGTGGCCCTCCAGGCCTTTTATCTGGCCCTTGGAACACTTCCCAGGCCACATCCCTTATTGGCCCTGTTTCACTTGAACTTTGATCGTTCCTCTTCCTTGTCTGGATAGAGGAGAGATGGGTGTGTGTGAAGAAACCAGCCTGCTGTGCAAAGGTAAAATTCACATTCTTTGCTCTGTTTACTTTTATTCTGGCCCCTCCTTCCGCTGGCCTGTGGCCCTCAGAAGATTGTCTGGAAGGAAACGTGGCCCTTGTTGTGCAGAGGGCTCCCTGCTGCTTCCTGACAGCTCACAAAATCCTGCAGAAGGGTGTAGTTGGCTGGAAAGAACCCTGAACCCAGAGCACTTCTGCTAAGAGAGAAGGGTATACTTTGTGAGTTGAGATTTGAAGTAATGCTGCTTGTGGTTCCATGACTTTCCAGCTGAAACTGAACAGAGATTAGTGACTCTAATAGAGACCTAACTTCAGCTGCTTTTCAGGTTAATAAGCCAATCCCTGTATATTTTCAGGGGCAGTGGTCTCTTGGGGATGAGGCCCGGCATCAGGGTCCCTTCAAAATGAAGACTGACCACTTGCATTTAACGGCAGCTCCAGATCCTGTCAAATCTCCATCAGACGTCAACATGCAAGACACTTTCTATCAAGTTGCTTGGATACCATATAACGTATTTTGGTGAATAGTTCCCTCTTGCCAATTTTATAATACTGTTTTTTTGCAGATCTGAAATTTGTCGAACTCGGCTCTCCGTATGCAAATGCTTATGATGCTGCAATTAAGGCAAAAGCATATACTTTTTTTAAAAAAAAATGTGTCTCCTTTTTTCTTTTCTTTTGGCAGCCTGAGGAAGAGCTTGATCCTGAAGAGAGGGACAATTTCCTCCAACAGCTTTACAAGTTTATGGAAGACAGAGGTAAGACTTGACTGCCTTTTAGAATGATGGAAGCTCTGAACCTAGTGTGGAAGTGCATTTTAACAGTGCTATATTTACTGATTGTGCCGAATGCTTGTGATGTGCTCTGAATGCTGTTGAGACCACATTCCTGTGCATTCGAGGGGAAGTCCCATTGAACTTGGAGACATTTACTTCAGAGTAAATGTGCAAGGCATTTGGGCTGGTGTTTACAAACATTAAGCATCACCATCACCTAAAACGAATCCTCTTAAGCAATCTTGCTGCAGTAATGAGTTTGCAGCAGCATGTGAGAGAAGCGAGGCATAGGGATCTGCAGGTATGTGGGACCTTTTTTTGGGTGGAATATGGGCACTGCCAGATGACCAATTTATTGAGCATTCATCCTGACTTGTTTGCGGGGAGGTTACAAGACATTGCATCAAAGCAAGTGTTATCCCACATTTTCCCGTGTCTTTCCTTATTGCAAAATTTCAATCTTTGGGGGGAAGTGGGTTTGTTGTGCAGGACCTCTCAACCAACTATAATTGCACAACCTGAATTTGCCTGTATCTGACAGAGTCCCACCTGATAATAGCAAGCATCTGAAAACCCCCTATATGTGTGCACCAACATCTTGAAGTATACCCAGAAGGTTCTAGAAAGCCAAGTATAGAAACGTGTTGATACTGTAGTTATATGTTGTTCTTGTATTTACATGAAAACCAATACAAATTATTTGGATTAAAACAAAAACGCACACACTGTAATGTGCTCCCAGTGACCAATTCTTCCAAACTTGATCCATTGTGCTTGGTGCATGTTGTGGTCTGCACCTTTTCAAGGGCCAGGCTTCCATCATGTTTGCTGTGGGTAGTCTAGGTTCAAGAATACAAAAGATTAAAAGCTGGCTTGTCAGGTCCTAATCCATTGCAGTATCAATGAAATACTCCTTATATTCACTGCAACTCGAAGTGCCCGGCAGAGTGATAGCAAACTGAAGCGCTATATGCTGTGAAAGCAGCAAGCGAGCATGATTGTTTGCAATCATGTTGTTAGCCAATTTAAACCTGTTGTCATATGTTTGCGTTGAGCTGATCTTTAATTCGCATGAATGTTCCCACATTGAAAAAGGGATATTATTATCATTTTATTATTATTATTAAAATTGTTTTTATTTAAATTTCTACTGCCCTTCATCTGAGGATCACTGGGCGGTTTACAATATTAGTGTTTCAGTTTGTCTGGGATTCTGAGGTTGGTTGGTGGGTTTGCAACTAAACCATCTTAAGGTTGGTTGAAAAGGACAGATAAGACATTGAATTGCCTTCCTCAGTGCAAATTGTTGTCTGTTCATCACCAGGATGATGAAGAGAAGCTTGCTTGTATTTCCAGGCTGGTAGAAGTTAACTTTTTAGCATTAGCCAAGGCTTCAAAAATCTCTTGCCTTGCGCAGCTACAAATTCTGAAATGCATAAAATTGATCATTTTTAATCCTTGGCAACAGTGCTTGGCTGATGTTGCTGTCTCATGTAACATCTGTCTCCAATACAGTGTAAAATACTGGGCAACTAATTACTGTTGCTGAACTAATCTAATACCTCATGGGAGGAGAAGCGCCAGTTCATTTTTGTTTGTGGGCAGTTCCTGGTTCAATCCGTAGCAGCTTCTGTTAAAAAGATTTCTGGTAACACAGTGCTGGACTAGATGAATCTGTGCTCTGTGTATAAGGCTATTTCCTGTATGCTCATATATTAATGTCTTGCTGTGGGTAGCATAGATCAACTGCCTAGAGAGATCCCTGCTACAGAACAGGATATGTCTAGGAATGCTTGCTTTGGATGCTCTCTGCTGGTAAATGATGGAAATGAAAATGACTTCTGGAGATTTCTCATTTGGATTTGACATTTAATTTCCTGGCATTGTGCTCTGAAAATCTTAAAATCTCAATTACCAGTAACCATCCATAATAACAGCATGCACATATTAAAGGGTGGTTGACTTCATGGGGCCACTGCATATTTTCATTTTCTATAATAAATCCTGGATTGCAGATTATATTTTTGCAGTGGGGGGGACGACTGTATTTATTTTTTCAGTTTGTATACTGCTAATTGCAGTTGTCTCTAAGCAGCATACAGGAGACCCAATGCAATGAGACTAAAAATGAGTTAAAACATAAAATAAGAATTGAATGAAAATGCCTTCTAAAATTCTTTTTTAAAAGAAGTTCTGGAAGTTCATTAGGAAGAAGGCCTGTCTGGCACCAGCTAATAGAGTGTTCCACAAAATACTGGTCATGCAGATCCTTATGGATATGAGCCCTGGGGGACCATGCTGAGATTCCCGCATTGCAGGAGGTTGGACCCTAGATGACCCTTTGGGTCCCACCTTACTGTACGATTCTCTGACCACCAACAGTGACTCCACTGAAGACTTTGGTGATCAAGCAGAGATACAAGGGCCTTATTTAGGGCCTTGTAAGTTATTGCAAGACTTTGAACCTGGCCCAGAATCAAATGGGCAACCAGTGTGACCTTCTGAGTCCTGAAGGACTCAGTGCTGGGGATTGCCTGTCCCAATCTACCATCCACAGTGTTTTCCACCAATTTGAGTGGTTTTCTATAGTTGAGCCTTGGTCCTAATAAAATTCTAGGCTGCAATCCTGATTCCACTTTCCTAGAAGTAAGCCCCATTGAGTTCAGGAGGATTTGGTTCTGAGTAGACTGTTAAGATTGTGCTTTTAAGCTCTTAATGGTCATTTCACCCTCCATTTTTTGCTGCTTTTATCCTCAACTCTTAAAAAAAATTATTCCTTATTTGCAAAAAAATGATTCTGTCAAATTACTAATTGATTGTTGAGTCTATTTATGCCCCACTCCGGAAGGGAGAAGAGGTTGGAATTTCCATTACCTTTAAAGGTGACATTTAACTTGACACATCATTATCTTAAAGCCAGTCTGTATCCTATTTAGAAGAATCTGTTTTACCAAAGCAGGCACCAGGTATCAACTTCCGCTTCAAGATGCTCACAGCCAAGCAGTTAGAAGAAGAAGCCTATAATGTAGCCATGCAAATAACTTACCAGCCAAATAATAATAATTCACTTGCCAACATTTGTTGCTTGATTGTGGTCTGGAGGGGAATAATGGGACCAGCCTGGGTGCCTAGAGATGAAATCTGGCAAGTGGCTATTTATAAGCTGTAAAGTGTAGATACGTGCTTTAGAGTAAAAGTGCAAAGCCTGTGTAATAAATGCTTCTTTTGATATCTCTCTTATATTAATTAGGAACTCCTATCAATAAGCCACCTGTTCTGGGCTATAAGGATCTTAACCTCTTCAAACTTTTCAGACTGGTATATCAGCAGGGTGGGTGTGACAATGTAAGTATGGCATTTCTTAAAGCTAGCCTTTAATTTCAAGCTAACATTGTTTTAGTTTTCTATTTAATCTATATATGTGCACTACTGCACTCCTAAAATACTTCTCTACCTCCCGCACAGATTGATAGTGGAGCCGTATGGAAGCAAATTTATATGGACCTTGGCATTCCTATTTTGAACTCCGCTGCTTCCTACAATGTAAAAACTGCTTATAGAAAGTAAGTAGTCTCTCTTTTTATTTAAGGTACAACTACTCAAAACTTACTTAGACCCGAAGGAAATCATAAGCAGGATTTGGCAGGGTGGGGAGGCAATATAGACAATAGCAAGGGGGAATATCACTAACAATAACTTCACGGTGCTGTACAGGTTTTTAGCTACTGTACATTTTTCTGTCTTGCTAACTCAGCAGTCCCAACTGCTGTCTGCTGTGGCTAACAACTTAAACTTCCAAATGTAATACTACATTTAAAAGCAAAATGGTAAGTCGGCGGCAGCTGGAATTTATGGCCTCATTTGGGCAATCATATTTCTGCTTAGTTAAGCCCTAAGTACAAACAAGCCTTGCAACTCCTCCTATAATTCCTCTGCTCCTCCCTTTACAGAAGCGAGCAAGCAAACTAGGAGAGAGACTTAACTTAACTTAGAGTTTTGCATTATGTCCATACTGGGAAATGGTGATTAAATGGCTTCAGGACAAAACGGGATATTAAGCCATGGTTTGAAATTTTATAGCTTGGCCTTTTTCTCTTTTTTTAAGTGTTGAGCTTCTTGTACCCTGCTTAGAAACTATTGTAATTAAGTGAGATATAGATTGTGGAAATAAGGAAGTCAGTACGAATGACATGGGGAAATTGTAGCTAACTGAAGACTTCCTCTGGATTTATTTATTCATAAACCGCCCTTTATCCGACGATCCCAGGGCAGTGCACAACATTAAAAACATAAAATGCATAGCTTAATAAAATAAAATAAAAACTTTAAAACAATTGCAGAAAAAACGTATCCTCAACAATTCTCCCCACATTTAAAATGCTATAGATTGTGTAAAGAGGAATGTTTTTGCCTAGCACCTAAAGACATGCAAGGATGGTGCCAGGCTGACCTCTAGAGAGAGCATCCCACAGTCCAGGAGCCACCTCAGAAAAAGCTCTTTTTCTTGTTGTCGCCCTCTGCACCTCTCAGGGAGGGGGGACAGACACAGAAGGGCCTCAGGTGACAAGCACAGGGTCTGGATCGGTTTGTACTGGGAGAGGCAGTCCTTATTTGTCATATCAAGTGAAGGAGCTGCATGTGTGACCACAAGGCTCATTCATATCTCTGCTTATTACCCTAGGATACGGCCACCCGAGCCAGCCTAATAAAAATCACATTTCCAAGAGTCCTCTGTGCACTGAGCAGCCATATGTCAGGACACCAGGAAGTCAGAGAGAAACCTTCTCCCCACTGTGACTGAGGATTAAAATTGGAGGGTGGCGTGGGGGAACGATAGCGCTGCAATTGTTGGAAGAATTGTTCTGTAGATCAGAACCTCCTCTTGTGTTAGAGCAGAACTTGAGGGTGTAAAAGGAGTTCGCGTTCTCCCTCTGTGCTGCCTAGGTGATGGAAAGAGCCTTATTTTATTTTTACCTTGTCAATAAATTCCTTTTCTGAAACCTGTAGGTATCTTTATGGTTTCGAAGAGTACTGCCGGTCTGCGAACATTCAGTTTAGAACCATCCACCACAATGAACCAAAAATAATAGAAGCAGTACAGAAACCAGAAGAGCCGATGGAGGAAAGTGTAAAAGAAGAGCCAGAGATGTTCCCCATAGAGGTTCGCAATGAGGAGGATGGAAACGATTGCAGCAGTGAAAGTGAAAAAGAAGAAACTGAGCAGAGGTCTCCTAGGGTAAGGTCCATCACTTAGAGCCTTGTGATACTAATTTATTATGTTCCGCTTTGGAATGGAAATGTAATCCTATATGATTAGTTCTAGAGATCTCTTTCTACTTTTATTTTATCTGACATCTGTTATACCTTGCTTGGTTATAAATAAATGGAAAGAAAGGAAAAGTACAGTAAAAAGGGAGGATCCTACTCTTGCTTCCCCAGCAGGGGTTTAATTAACCAGCTATAGGCCAATGAGAGTAAGGTAATGTTTATTCTGGAAAAAGCTGGCAGCTCATTTCCTCCTGCGTTTTCTCAGTCCTGTTTTCCTCATGGTTGTATCTGTTGCTGCTCACGCTGCTTATGTGGTAACAGAATCCATCTTTTTAGATACCTATTCATAAAGCTGTGATGGTGGCTTTCAGATATATATTTTGCTTGTCCGTGAATTCCCTGATGCGCCGCTAGTCAAGGAAAAAAGGTTTAACTTAATACTGCAGCAATATATTGTGTAATCCTAACCTGCCTTGAAGGCAGCAATGCAGTTTAAACAGCATGCTTTCTTCTCCCTCCCTCTCCCCCCCCCAAACCCCCCAACTATCATAGGGACGAAGGAGACTTGTTCGTGATGTCACTGTCGCTAAAAAGGAAGGCGAAGATGATAAAATGCCGGACAAACTAAGAGACAGCAACAAGGAGAACAAAGATGTAGAAGACGTGTCCAGTAATGCAGAAAAAAGGGAAAATGAGCTGCCACTTGGAAGCAGAAAGACCACACCAAAGCAGAAGGAAAAGAAAGCAAAAAAGGAAGAGGAATCTGACAAGGAGTCAGATGAAGAGGAGGACAGGAGGCAAGAAATATGTCTTTACTTCTACTTTTTGTCTGATGCTGTAGCACACGAGTGTAAAGTCTTGAAATTGGACTCCCAGTGAAAATGACCCTTAATCCATGTTAAATTGCATCTCAAAAGGTGTCGTTTTATAGGGCAGGCTCAGTATTAGAACGTAAATGGACAAAGTCTTCATCCTTTTTAAAATGCTGGCAGCTAACAAAGAGCTTGGTAGTATGATGACTCCAAGAGGAAGAAGGTTATAGGAGGCTTCAGTGCCAGGGTTGGGGAATCTGTGCACCTCAAGATGTTGGACTACAACTCCTATCATCCCTGAATATTGGCCATGCCAGCTGGGACCAGTGGGAGTTGGAGTCCAGCAATACCTGAAGGGGCCACAAGTTCCTGCAGTAGCTCTACACAAAATTCCTGCCTTTTCTTTGGCGAAATAAATATATGCCAATTTCCATAGTTTCTCATTACCTGTAGCCTATGAATCTTTGTTGTTGTTTAGTCATGTCCGACTCTTCATGACCCCATGGACCAGAGCATGCCAGGCACTCCTGTCTTCCACTGCCTCTTGCAGCTTGGTCAAATTCATGTTAGTAGCTTCGAGAACACTGTCCAACCATCTCATCCTCTGTCGTCCCCTTCTCCTTGTGCCGTCCCATCTTTCCCAACATCAGGGTCTTTTCCAGGAAGTCTTCTCTTCTCATGAGTTGGCCAAAGTATTGGAGCCTCAGCTTCAGGATCTGTCCTTCCAGTGAGCACTCAGGGCTGATTTCCTTCAGAATGGATAGCTTGGATCTTCTTGCAGTCCATAGTCGTCTCCAGCACCATGATTCAAAAGCATGAATCTAGGCTGCCTTAAAGCAAAATCCTGGGGTGTTCAGCTTTAGCAAAAAAAAAAAATCCCTATCTAAGGTGACTTCCGACAGCATAATGTGTGCTTGAGCACAGCTTATTCATGAGTTCCATCAGAAGGGAACTTTTTTTAGAATATGGATAAGAAGTGCTGTTGTGGTGCTGGGCTGTACTAGGCATTTACAGAAGGCACTTTGAAAGAGCTTGTATAACAGTGATATATTTGTGTGCAGGGTTCTGTATCATGTAATATTCAAGTTGATGTAGCTATTAGGATTGCCCTGTTTAATCCAGTTAGATTTATTTTATTTTTAAAACCTTGAGTTGATAAAAAGGTACGCCTGGTTTTATTGGGATTTATTTATTTACAAAATACGTAATAAAAACTGAAGGTGGCAAGCACTACCTAATGAGCCATTTGTTCTTCCCCGCATGCACAGAAGAAAGAACTCTTCTAAGAAAATATACTTCTTGCTTCAGAAACACTGTTTTACCTATATTCAGGTTTTAATTGATTGACTAAAACTCATGATGATTTGATTTGAGTGGGTTGCTAATTCCTATGCATCCTTTGGCTTCTCAGATAATTGTTTGGGTACAAATTCAAGCTGGCATTAGAGCACCATGCAGTTGTGCACTTGTTCGTGAAAGGCCTTTCTTTAACTAGTAGGCAGTCACTTGAGAAAAGTACTCAGCAGTAACAAATTAAAATGAATGTCATGAAAGGCTAATCGCGACTTGCATTGGGATTGACTTGAGCGCTTTCCCTCAGCTCCACTGTGGCTCTGTGGGATTGATTAGGCGCTTGCACAAGATTCATTACTTGGAAAAGTGCACTTTTGCCTGGATTCAGTTGCTGAGTCACTTTCATTCAAGGCAGAGGTTGGCAGTGCTGCATTGCTGCCGTGCAAGCATAATGTAAGTGAGGAGGATCACAGCTGCTGCCCACGTCTGGCCTCTAATTAGTTTGCATCCTGTTACCTGTCTTGCTGCAGGGAAGAACTTGAAAACCGAGGAGAATCGGAAGGAGAGGAGGGCGACGAAGACACAGAGCCTTGTCTAACGGGAACCAAAGTGAAAGTAAAATACGGTCGTGGCAAAACTCAGAAAATTTACGAAGCCAGTATTAAAAGTACAGAGAATGATGACGGAGAGGTTTTGTATTTGGTGCATTATTATGGCTGGAATGTAAGGTGAGGAGAGAAGAAAGTCAAGCTTGTTTTGCAGTCATATTGTAGTGGCAAATAAACGTTCAGGTGGACTACCTGAGGCCCTGCAGACAGGTGCCTTCAGTCCTGTCCCTCCTCCTCTTTTATCCTGGTGTGCTTTGATCAGGCGTGAGCATCATCAAGTGTTTTGCCTGGGCTGTATTAGGAGCTGCTTCGTGCAGCCATTTTAAAAAGTCAACTTGGGATGAGTCAATGTGCCTCAAAAATGTTCGCTTAGGAAAATGATACTGTCAGGAGTGCCCATGGTAAGATTTGATGGACAGCCTCTTGTTTACTCAGCAATGTTAAATGAAGACATGGCAAACCTTTGATGGTTTCCTTTTCTTTATGGACACAATTGAACACTAAGGGCAATATCCAGGAGCAGGTGACACAGTGGGTCAGTGGGTCTGGTTGTTAACCAGAAGGTTGGTGGTTTGAGCCCACCTAGGGACAGCTGTGGCAGAATCCCTTTGGGGTTATCTACTGTACAATTCTATAATTCTATTATCGGTGCAAGGGTTTCTGCTAGCACAGTGGAATTCCCCCTCTCTTTCTGCCACACACCCACTGTTCTGGAGTGTTCTCCAACCCTCTGGAGCAGATTTGGGAAGGTATGGGGCACAGAGAGAGGGAAAAACTGTAAAGCAAGAAAGAAGTTGAGATACATTAAAAATATATATATATAACAAGTCATTGGACAGTTTCTTTATTTTGGAAAAAAAGAATTTTATTTTACACCTAGAAGCATTCAATATCTGAAATGACTACTGACTTACTGGAAATGTTGGGATGTGCTGTTTATAGTTCACCTACTAACTAACCTTTTAAAATTTAAAACATTGGGGGGGTATGGTGCAAGACTTCCTTTGTAGGCTTGAAATCTAGGGGTGGGGATGCTTTTTCGGGTGAGGTTCTTTTTACAATTAGCCTTTGCTCTAAAGCCATTTTTAACAGGAGTAATAATTCTGCATGGTATGTTTTCCGTAGATACGATGAATGGGTGAAAGCTGATAGGATTATTTGGCCTGTGGAGAAGGGAGGCTCAAAGAAGAAGCAAAAGAAAAAAGCAAAAGTATGTAGCATTATTCAGTAGCCTTATTTTTCTAAACCTTTTTATTTTCAAAAAGGGGACTTTTCCCTTTCTGATTACCCTTTCTTTCTGTAAATCCTTTAAGATATGTTGCACAGTAGTAAAATGACCATTCGTATGTATCTGTGTTCAGAGTAAAGAAGAGAGTGAAAAAGATGAAAAGAGAGAAGAGGAGAAGCAAAAGGTGAAACGGGGGCGCCCTCCTCTGAAATCGACTCTTCTTTCAAACCTGTCGTGTGGTCTGCCCAAAACTCCTAATAGCGAAAGTAAACCAGGAGCCCGAAGCTCGCGCGGCAGCCTGCCGGATTGCTCACCCTTGCCTAACGGGACTGAAGGTATTTCCAGTTCAGGACTGGGATTTTTGGTGCATGGTGTTTTACAAAGGCTCTTGAACAAGCAGCTAATGATGCTTTTTAGGATGGCAAATCTTTTCTGATTTAAAAGGCATGAGGTGTAAAGCATAATGTGCTAATAATAATAATAATAATAATAATAATTAATAATAATAATTAATAATAATTTATTATTTGTACCCCGCCCATCTGGCTGGGTTTCCCCAGCCACTCTGGGTGGCCTCCAACAAAGATTAAGAATACATTAAAATGTCACACATTAAAAACTTCACTGAACAGGGCTGCCTTCAGATTTCTTCTAAATGTCAGGTAGTTGTTTATCTCTTTGACATCTGATGGGAGGGCGTTCCACAAATAATGGACACACACAAACACACTCTTGGAAAATAAATAAAACCTTTTCTTTGTAATGTTCTTGCTCCCAATCACTGATACACCCTCTTCCTTTAATTTTTAGGAATGTCTCGCAGGCAAACAAGACGTAGCTCAGGAATGTTGGATTCTGACAGAGGGTCAAATGGTGAGTAGATTTTTTTTTCATATGTTGTGGGAAGATGTATTATGAAATCTGGGGAGGGGGGAATGTATGTGAAGAGGATTGAGACAGGACACTACCTGCAGTTGGGGAGAGGAGCAATACCTATTGCTTCCGTTGGCTCTTGATTGCAGCCTTTCATGGTGTAAAACAGTGTGAATCTCATAAACAGATTCTTCATGCTTCTAATGAGACCTATTGTACTCTTGAGACAGAGCAGAGGGTGAAATGCAGCTGCGTCATTAGGTATGAAATACTTGCACTTTACAGAAGTTTAACCTTCTGAATGCTCCCATCTCCCCAGTCATCATTAGCAATGAGAGAGGAGCTGTACTTTATTTATAGACACTTTCAAACTATACCTTTGTTCTAGCCTACTTTCTTTGTAGCTTTATTAAAATAATATTTCTCTTTACCGTATGGGGGGGTATCCAACTAAGGTGACATTCACACAATACGTTTAAAGCACTATGATACCAATTTAAGCAGCCATTCTGGGAGCCATAGTTCGTTAAGAGTTCTGAGTGGAGTCGTATTCCCTTCACAGAGCTACATTTTCCAGAATTCCCTGTGTAAGAGGGATTGCTAAACTACTCTGGGAATTGGCCTCAGTCATACTCAAGAATAGAATGATTGAAATCAATGGGCTTTGAATGACTTAAGTGCTGATACCAACTTTCATATGAAGTTGTGCCTTGACTACTTGTTCTGTGCATGTATTTTTTTGTAGACTCGATTTCATCTGACAGTGATGCGGATGAAGCTTCTGAAAAGAATGTGAATGAAGAGTTTTCTCCAGCCAATTCTGACCCAGAAAAAGATGAGAAACGAACAGTTGAAAAACCTGATGAAGAAATCCCAAAGATCTCACTTGTGCTGAAAGAGAATGACAGGAATCAGATCCACCCTTTGGAACCTTTGAAACTCGAAGTTGAAGAAAACGAACAAGTGGTTCAGATTTTTGGAAACAAAAGTGACCAAGTAGAAGATATCAAGAGAGAGATGGAAAAATCACCTAGAGCGAAAGGACGGCGGAACAGAACAAGAGACTCCTCCCTGGAGAATGTAAAGAGCACGCCACTAAACCAGGAAGAGGCAGCAAGCGAACATCTCTCGGATTCTGAAAGATTAGACACGTCGTCATTGGACAGTAAAGGATTGAGCACCCCTTCTGAGAATGAAACAGATCCTTGTGCAAAAGATAAGAAGCTTTCGAAAAGGAAGACAACGGAACAGCCATCCCCCGACAAACGGGTCCGGCTGGTGGGCGAGATGGAAGTGCCAAATATCGTGTCCGAGGGGAGGACAAATGAATGTTCTGGGACAGAAGAATGTAAGGACTTTGGTGCAGATGATTCGCTCAGAAACGAGAACGAAGAAATGCCATCACTGGTGGCAGAATCCGATCAGCGTCTTCAGGGTCGGGGAGGTGATGACTTCGATTGTTCCGAAGAAAACCGCAACCCCGCACTGAAAGACGAGGACGATTCCATGCCTCAGATCGGGCCCGAAACTCTCCTCTGCCACGAAGTGGACTTGGACGACGTGGACGAAAAGGACAAGATCGGGCCTGAAAAGTTCATAGCAGAGAAGCCGGACTCCAACCACCCCACTTCGAACCCGCCTGCCTTACCTCCCGTGGTCCAGCCCAACTTCTCTGTGGCCTCTCCTCTCACCTTAAGTCAGGATGAATCACGGAGCATCAAGAGTGAAAGTGACATCACCATTGAAGTGGACAGCGTGGCTGAAGAGTCTCAGGAAGGTCTCTGTGAGAGCGAGTCTGCCAATGGCTTTGAGGCTTTCACTACTACTTCCAGCAACTGTAGCATCGCCATCCCAGAAAGGGAGATCGGGGAGAGGGGTAAGTGCCAACTTCTAAATGGAAACTTCATTTTGATGCTTCCATAAAGTGGTTTTTGTAATCTACATGGAGGTTTGCTTACAATCAAGCAGAATATAAATTTTGTTAAATAAAGTAAAATTCCCTCTCTTCGTAAACATGCTGAAAGCATGACTTGCAAAAACCCTGAAGGATTAGAAGCAAGGAGTCACATTTTGCTTAGTCATTCATTCATTTATTATTCTAATTTTATTTACAACATAAATCCACCACAACTCAGATAAACAAATCCACCACCGTTAGACATGAACATAACATAAAATAAACATAAAATAAAACAAACGACAAAATAAAAATCTTCCTTTATCTTGTACATGGCCTCCTTATTTACTTCTTATAAACTGTTTCCTTTATGAATTATTATTATGATTTTTTTTTTCAAATTATGACTTTTGAAACAAGTCCAGGTGTGTATTTTAGGGCACTGTTTTGTAAAGTATTCTTTACATTTACAAGTATTCTTTACATTCTTTTTGGAATTCTTGTCTGGGGAGTCCCCTAATTGCCTCTTGTTAATCTAGCCGATTCGATATAATTTAGTAATTTATCCTGCCATTCCGTTTTTGTTGCTTAGTCGTTCATTTTTATCTCATCGAGGCAGCTAACAATAAAATAGGGGTTTGGGAGCAGAAGTATTGAAATTGGCTGCTGTTTGTAAACTAGCAGCACTTCGATATCCATCACCAGAGTCCCCAATTCTTCTAGCCATGGCAAGTGTTCCCCATTGCCCAGCCTGCATTTCAGTGATGCTCAGAGCAGCTGGAAGTTCAACACAACTTGAGGAGATGACTCCCCAGTTCAAAGCTGGAGAAGGGAGCAAGGGCCTGTCCTTTTCATACAGTTTCTTAGAGGTGCATTGCAAAAAAAAAAAATATTGATCCCTAGCCCACGGGGATCATCACCCCAGTTGCACCAGGCTTGTGTCATCTCCATAGTGCAATTGTGGCAGCACTCATCTCTGTCCCTGTGCCAGTCCCCAGAAGCCAGAGAAGGGGAAGCAGGGGGGTGTCCTTGACCTTGCACCAAATTTTGGAGCCCCGGGATCAAGGTCAGGTTCAAGACCTTCTGGGTGGGGGAGGAGTGGCTTCCTGGGCAGCCACAAAAGCTGGCCAAAATGTGTGGGTCTCAATCTGTTATGTTTGTGAAAAATAAGCAGATTATGCTAAGCTGGTTCACATAGATGAAGCAGAGGCTTCGGTGCCCAGCTTGTTTGCCCCTGAATTCGCATATGACGCAAGTACATTTCAAGAGTTGTGTGGACGTGCTTCTTTAGAACTGCAGCCTTGCTCCCTTGTGGGAGTAATGCAGCCACAGTCTGAGGCATGCAGCTGGAGGTTATTTAAAAGGCAGCTAAGGCATGCACATCAGGGGGCCAGAATTCTGTATTTGAGGGGTGAAATATATCGGGGAGAGGAGCTAGCCAAATCGTGACTTCTGTAGCACCACGATTGCCAAAATGACAGTTGGTGCTCCCTCTTGTTTAGCCTGATGAGTTGCAAGTCAGAATAATTTATTGCTATTTGTTATTGTTATTATTATTATTATTATTATTTATTTAAAGGTGTTTGGCCCTGGAGTGCCCAAAAAGATCTATAGAAATCTACTGGGGTTTTTTTTTACAGAAATGCATCCTTAGAGGTTACTAGTGCAGTGAAGAGCCCTTAAACCTCCTCAGGCAGGAAGGCCACAAAGAAAAGAACTAGAATGGTGAGGGACTGGGGAGAGAAGTTGAATTGGCTGCTGCAGCTGTAATTGCTGAATGCTACCTCTTGATTCTGCTTCTGTTACTGGAATTGTATGTTTTAATTGTATTTTACCAGTGACATGTTTGGCACCCTGGGCTTCTTTGAGAGGAAGGGCAGGATATAAATTAGCAGTAGCATTAATATTCTCATTGGCTGCTTATTGTTGCTGGTCTCTTCCTGGTTGTTTTCTCTCTCCATACCATTCTCACTTCCATTCCTTCCCAAGAATATACTGGGCGTGTTTTGTTTCTGTTTGCAGCACACTGTGTTTTGTCATCCCTGATGGTCTGGCTTGCGTTATGGGGATGGTTGTTCCTTCCAGTCCTATGACTTAAAAGAGCTTAGTGGCGGTTCAGTTGTACCATTAAAGACTATAAAATGAAAAGGTACCTTTCATTTTATTTTCAGGTCAAAAAAGGCCTGGTGACAACAGCAGCAGCTCACTGGCCAAAAAGCAAAAGCGTACTCCAAAACGAGCAAGCACTGTAGCCAAAAATGAGAAGAATGGGACAGGTACGTTTCATAATCTTTCTCTGGAAGGGATTTTGCTCTGTTTGCTTAGTCCAGCCTTCTCGTTTATGTTGTGGTTAGGGAGATGATTTAGGGAGGGCTGCGTTGCCTATTTTCCCCAGAAGGAGCTACTTTTGAACCCAGAACATGCTAAGTTGCAACCTTTCTTTATTAGATTTCTTACTGTCCCTTACCAGGATGGGTTAGAACGATAAAATACATAGTTATAAAACAAATGAAACATTTACAGCCAGAAAACAAGTGAAGTGTAAAAAATATTTAATACAGTCCCACGTATTCAAATCAGTTAAAATAGTTCTAATATATATGCAGGCCTAAGGCAAAGATCTCCACTCAGAAAGTGGAGAGGAAACCTTTCCCTAGCAATAGTGGAAAAGTTGTCAGGGAAGGTAAACAGCGTTTCAGTGTGCGGCGCTGGTGCTGGCTCGCCAGATGCAGCTTCGTCACGCTGGCCACGTGACCTGGAAGTGTCTTCGGACGGCGCCGGCTCACGGCCTCTTGAGCGAGATGAGCACACAACCCTAGAGTCGGACACGACTGGCCCGTACGGGCAGGGGTACCTTTACCTTTAAGTAGAGAGTCTAGATGGGGGCTGCTCTTCCACAGTATGGCTACAAAGCAGCTCATCTAATTGTAAAGGTGAACTTTAAATACCTGAAGGGTTGTCACATGGAAGATGGAGCATGCTTGTTTTCTGCTGCTCCAGAGGGCAAACCTGAACCAATGGATTCAAATTACAAGAAAGGAGATTCTAACTAAACATTAGGAAGAACTTTCGGGTGGTAAAAGAGCTTTTCTGCAGTGGAGCGGTCTCCCTCAAGAGGTGGTGGACTCTCCTTCCGTGGAGGTTTTAAAGCAGTGGTTGGATGGCCACCTGTCAGGGATACTTTAGTTGAGATTTCTGCATTGTAGGGGGTTAGACTAGATGAGCCCCTTGGTCCCTTCCAACTCTCTGATTCTATGAAATACTTTTTTCACCTGATTGCCTTCCAATAGAATTAGAACTAGCAATACAAAGACCTGTTGTTTTGCTAACATAGGCTTCAAAATTTTAATCTTAAACATGTTATCACTTTGTAAGACATCCTGTGGAGGGCTATTTTCTCTCTAGAGAAGGAAACGTAAGAACTCCAATTTGGAAATACCGTATGGTTTAAATGGTAGCATTTTTGTGCCGTATGAGTTTTAATAATCAGATGGAAATGTTCTCTGCTCAACTGAATTGTGTAGTAACCTTATGTCCTTAAAGACAGCTTGCCTTTTGCAGTCATGCATATGTTGAGTGTCTGCAAAAAAGCGGGGCGGGGAAGGGGAAACTGAGGTTGCTTAGACGTGCAGAGAAGGGCGTCCCACATTGCTGCATTCTGAGAACATCACAAGAGCTCTGCTGGATCAATCCAAAGGCCCACTTAGTTCAACATCATGTTCTCACAGTGGCCAACCAGATACCTGTGAAAAGCCTGTAAAAGACTTGGGCACAACCATGTTTGCCCTACTTAATAATAAATAATAATAATTTATTTTTTAATACCCTGCCTATCTGGCTGTATTGCTTGTGTGTCATAGGTGGACTTCTCTTGTGTTCGCCTCCCCACCCACTTTCTGCAGAGCCGTTGTGAAGTTTATTGAAATAATGTATTGAAGCACTTTTGAACTATTAAAATGTGGTATATAGATGCTATTGAATGCATACTTTTTTATATTGAATGCATACTGTTGTCTAAAAGAGTGCTGTGTCGGAATGGGACAACCCAATATACTGTGTCATGTTGTTGCAGGGCAAAGCAGTGATAGCGAAGATCTTCCTGCACTGGATAGCTCAAGCAAATGTACTCCAGTAAAACACATTGGTCTCTCCAAGCCGCAGAAGCTCACTAGGTCGCCTGCTAGAGTATTATCCCCCAATATCAAAGATGGGGATAAGGACAAGCAGAGGGACAAGAACCATCAAAACATTTCTCCAAGGGTGTATAAGTGGAGTGTCCAACTCAGTAAGTGCTCCCCCCCCTTTTTGTACAGTAGATAATTTGGGTGGGAAATAGGGTTACAACAGTACATGGATGGTCCTTCTGGATCGTCAAAGCCTTTTCAATTATTTTATTTCCAAAGATGAATTGGACAACATGAGCAGTGCAGAGAGGATCTCTTTCCTACAAGAAAAACTGCAGGAAATCAGAAAATACTACATGTCTCTGAAGTCTGAAGTAGCCACCATAGACAGGAGAAGAAAACGATTAAAAAAGAAAGACAGAGAAGGCAAGTTCAGTCTTTGTCAGACATACAAGCTTTTGGGTGAGTGGTGTTGTCAGAAGGCTTGTGCAGTTTCTCTTTCCAGACATTGTCATGCGCGCTCTCCGTGTTTGGAGTGTTTATATAACATTTTAATTGTGGAATTGTGACCAAGGCCATTGTCAGTTTTTAAAAAAGGGCATATCTGCAACAAGGAAGGGTGAAACTGAAATGTGTGAAGGGGCTGAACTGGATGTGCTCTTAAGATCTGAGCACAAAGAGACTGGCAGCACCTCACGGGAGCTGCTTTTTGGGTAATATTGGTGGCTGCTCAGGGAAAGTTGGGGCTAAAAAGCCAAAATGTGCAGGTGACACCCCCCACCTCTTGTAGCACAACGTATTTGTACCCTCTTAACTTTTTCTTCCATGTTTCTTCTTTAGTTTTGGATATTTTTTTGACTTTTTCGCCCACTAGGTTGTTCCCAGCCCCTGCTCTGCATGTGTGCCCCATTTGGCACAACTTAGTTTGTCATAGTTTTGGGGCTTGCTTTAGAGCAGAGGGTCCTACAGTCTTCCAGACGATGTTGGAAAACAACATCCACTGCTGTCCGTTGGTAATACTGGTTGGGGCTGATGGGAGTTTGGAGTACACAGCTGGAAGGCCAAACAGGTTCCCCACATCTCCTTTAGTGATTCAGCATTAACAGGCCTAGATCCCAATTAACAGTGAGAAAAGCTGGTTCAAGAGTTGGCAGTACCTGGCAGTATTCAAATGAGTGACTTTGGGGGGATAGCTTGTTTTCTCCTGCTCTGGAAAGTAGGACTTGAACTAATGGCTTCAGGTTACAAGGAGATTACGACTAAACATCAGGAAGAACTCTCTGACAGTCCAAGCTGTTTGACAGTGGAACGGTCTCCCTTGGAAGGTGGTGAACTCCCCTTCCTTGGAGGTTTTTAAGCAGAGGTTGGATGGCCACCTGTCATGGATGCTTTAGCTGAGATTCCTGCATTGCAGCCGGTTGGACTGGATGACCCTGGGGATCACAAAAAGCACAGTGATCACCTACGTATATTGGTAAAAGGGTGCGTTAATGCTTTTTGTATTTATTTTTTTTAACAGTGTCTCACACAGGAGCTTCCATGTCCTCTGCCTCTTCAGACACTGGAATGAGCCCTTCGTCCTCCTCTCCTCCACAGAACGTGCTTGCTGTTGAATGCAGGTGATACTGGTCTCCTCTGCCTTGTGCAGCAAGTTGCTGTCATGGACAGAAATCCCGAAATACCATAGAAAGCACTCAACTGGTTTGACATTGCCAAGTATATTCTGTATACTCTTCCACTGCTGGACTGTGTCTGTCTCTTCTCCTCATACCCCTCCCTCCATCTTGTCATTGTGGATTTTTTTTATTTTTAAAAAAACTTTATTGTGGATATTAATTAAGCTAATTGGCAACTGAAGGTTTGTGGGTGCACTTGGACACCTCTGTCTTTGTGCTTATTTTTTGTTTTTGTTTTTTGTTTTGGTTAAAACAGAAAAGGGCACTTAATCAAATTTGGAAACTTGGATAGCCAATGAAGCATTTGAGTGCTATTAGGAATTTTTTTTTTTAAAGGAGCAAGTGCACCAAACAGTCATCAAAATAGGTTAATCAGAAAATGGAATTATTGCTGCACTTTTTTCACCAAGCTGTATCTTAATCCTGAGTGAGAGTCCCTTCCCCCCCCCCTTTCTTTTCTTTTTGGAGAAGCACTTGCTGTACAGACCTGCCAAAGTGTGTATTCAGCAATGTTCCCAATTTTAATGGTGTAAATTGGACAAAATAAATTGTGAAAGGAAGCGTAGTTGACTGGAAACTACCGTTGTAATGAGTCTTCCACTTTTTATAGGATTTTTGAGCACACGATTATGCAAATATTTTAATGTTTAATGTTTACAGTGGAATCGTGAATAGGTTTTCAGTGGACTATCTTATCCCTTGACAAAAGTATTTTGTCTTTTTTTCTATGTAATTTCAGAGTTTTTATTTTGTTACAAAAAGGCAAAAAATAAAATATATAACAATGAAGTTATTTAACAAGATTTCTAAAGCTGAATTTTTTTGTGTAAAATAAGGTATCTTGCAACTTGTTAAATATATTTATTCAGACATTGGATGTTGTATTTTTATGTATTTTTAAAAAAATATTAATAAAATTGGGGAGAAAAAGTCTAAGTTAGGTTCACTCTTTCAATAAAATATACCTGTCACTTAAAATCATATACAGGTGGCTTCATGTACCATACCTGTATGTGAAGTGGTTTTGTCTGTTCAATCTTCCACAGTGTAAAACTATAATCTGGCATCTGGATTAAACTCTATCCTGTCTTGAAAACTTTGGCAATCCTAGTACTTCTGTTGCTTTTGAGGAACAAACCTTTGGTTACCCTTACAATGCTTTTGTCACACTTTCTTATTTGCTGTACTGTTGAAATCAGTTTTCTATCTGCCAAAGTTGATGAGCATAATTGAGAAGAGTTAAAATGACTGTTTCGGCTGTGGATTGTCCCACAGACTGAAAACAGTTTGTAAATAACTTTCCCAAAATCATGTATTTAAGACAGTTTGCATATACATTGTGTATAAAGTGATTTTTTAATCAATTTTTTAAAATTCACCTTTGTACATTGAAAAGGGGTTTTCTGCCTTTTCCATGTTAATATACTGTAGAGTTATAACTCAGATTCTCTAGACTGTCAGGATATTAAAGGTTCACAAAACCTGAAGGTCTTGAGTGAGAGACTCCAGTGAAATGGTCATGTAGCTAAAGCCTGGTGTCTCTTCCAGTTCCATTTTATCAGTTTCTCAAACTTATGATTCCAGTTCCTTCCATTTTCACAGAGATCTAAAGGAAAAAGTACTCTTGTAAAAATGCACTTTTTCTGTCTTTTTCTTAAGCAGAGCTATTTCAATGTATGATACAAATGAAGCTCAATGAAGAGCATTAATAAAGGTTATGTTTTTAAACATAGGCTTTATTTTATTTTTAACTGATTTTGTAAAACTGCCATCATGTCCAAACAATAGATAATGGCTTCATAATGTGCTGTAAAGATTCTTCAAAGCAAACTTGGATCATATATTTTAATAATAAAAGAAGTTATCATTATGATAAAAACTTGGTCAGATGTAATCATGCTTAATATTGCTTTCAGCAACTATTAATCTGAGCCTTAAACCATTTTACTTTGTTGTAAAATTAATACCCTGTTCTTCAGTGGCCAAGAAACATAGACACATTCTCAAATATTTACCCTTTATCGGATACCTTGAGCAAGCTAGATGCATTTAAATTGCAAAATGCTTTAAAGTGCTGGCGAACACTTTGGATTATAGCAATTCATTAGAACACTCAACAAGAGATTGACCTTAGCTGTTGTGAAAATATTATGAAAATGAAGTTGGGTAAAACTGAACAGTTGTAGTCCAACTAAAAAGGCTGAAAAGGTTTATCCTCTCTGGGGATCGCTACTAATGTGTGTAGTTTATCCAAAGCTGGGTGAACAGCTTTAATAGGATGGTATTACTCTACAAAAATTTGCTTCTCAAAACAATTAGACGTTGAACAAAGCTCCAGTTGTGGGACTAGATAAAGCAGGGTAGCTATATAGATATATTTTTTTAATGCTGTAATTTTGTGCTTCTGAAACTGGCTTTTTAAGAAAAACTAGCTGAATAGCCCAAAACCATAGTAAGCTACAAAATCATTTAAAACTACTCTTCAGGATCAGTGTTAAATAAAATAGAGGAGGGGAAAAACACTGGATATCATATTAAGGCCTCCAAGTCTGCAGTTAAAAGTCTAAGTTGGAGTGAGAAGGTGTTGGGCAGAAACCTTGTTTAAAAGATTTTTATCCTGCCCTTCATCCCAGGTGGGTTATAGCAAGCCAAGTAAAATATAAAGAGCACAACTCAGTATACCCAAACTAAAATATGGTTTAAAATTCAAAATATTCAGCACAGACAAAAACTACTATGCAAAAAAACTAATAGCTGGGTCCCAAGTTGCATTAAAATCAGTACAGTGGTACCTCGGGTTAAGTACTTAATTCGTTCTGGAGGTCCTTAACCTGAAACTGTTCTTAACCTGAAGCACCACTTTAGCTAATGGGGCCTCCTGCTGCTGCTGCACCGCTGGAGCACGATTTCTGTTCTCAACCTGAAGCAAAGTTTTTAACCTGAAGCACTATTTCTGGGTTACCGGAGTCTGTAACCTGAAGCGTATGTAACCTGAGGTACCACTGTACCTTAAATTGGTCTCTGTGACATGGCAGATGATTCAGAATTAGTGTTGAACGTACCTGGGCTGCCGGCCTGTTAGTACCCTGCTTTCACATTCAGGTAGAGCACATGACAGCTGTCAAATTGAGACGCGACCTGGGCTTGAATAACTAGCCAGCCAAGCTTTCCCTGTCCAGGAACGGCTGCAGCTGGTGTAGCAGATAGAGCTGGCAAGAGGCACTCGTGTCACAGAGGCCACCTGAGACTCCTTTGACAAGGTGGGATCCAGAACGTTTCCTAAACTGGATACTTTGGATACTTTAGGGGGAGTGTGCAATGCAACTCGGAACAGCCTGTGCAACAAATAACCAGATCCAGGAACCAGCAGGTTACAGCGCCCATCTGGTCAGGATCCCCACTTCAGTTTAGTCACTGATAAACAATTGGAGAGGGAAGCATAGACCAGAGAGCAGCCTGCATCCATCAAACACAATGTGGAGAGTGGCTCCAAGTGCTTAATTCCAGCTGGAAGCTTCCAGGAAGCCCAGAGAGAAAACACAAAGGCAAAAGAGGGAAATGCTTGCTCTTTTGACTTCGCCAGGTTCGTAAGGGATAAAGACGAATGGAGCAAAAGTGTCCCTCTTGGCAACCCCATCTCTGCAAGGTGGTGGTTTAGTTCTGCAGCGGTGCCTAAATACTATCTTGTCACAAAGCGCTTAAAATTCTATATTGGGACTAAAAGGCTTGTGCACCTGGAGAATCCGTCCCGTCCAAGCATCCGTGCACCGGATTGTCTCCAGAGAGCCCTTTGGTGTGGGTGCTCCCTTCTCCCCACCCAACCCCTGGTAGTCAGTAGTATACTGCCTCTGCCCCTTGCCATTTACTTTGGCAAGGTTGCAGGGGCCTATCAGCCCATCAGAAGCCCCCATCTTCCAGAAGCGCAAAGCAAACTGAAATGTTCAATCTATTTCATACGCTTGCTTTCCTTCCTGCTCTGACACTTCTCTCTCCTCCTTCCCTGTCCCCCAGCCAGAAGTCCAGGCACCGCTTCCAAAAGTTTGTCAAATCAGTGGTGGCTCCAGAAAAATAATGATTTGTGGGGTGCAAAAGGGGCAAAGTTGTGCCCCACATGTTGAGAGCCAGTGGTGGTGTGCAGTGGTTGTAGAGCGCCGGACTGGGACCTGAGACAGAGTCCAGGGTTCAAATCCTACCCCACAAAGCTCACTGGCGATGGGGGCCAGTCACAGTCTAACCTAACTCGTGCCGGATTTACATACAAGCTAAACAAGCTATAGCTCAGGGCCCTAGTCTCTTGGGGGCCCCCCAAAAAAGGAAAAAAAACCTGGATGTACATTTCCCAAATATAAGGTACAAAACAAATACAGTGGTACCTCTGGTTGTGAACGGGATCCGTTCCGGAGGCCCGTTCGCAACATGAAAATCCCGCAACCTGAAGCGCCATATCTGCAGGTGCGCAGCGTGATTTGACACTTGTGCGCATACGCAAAGCATGCTTTAGCACTTCTGTGCATGCGGCGAAACCCGGAAGTAACCCTTTCCGGTACTTCCGGGTCGCCACGGGATGCAACCTGAAAAAACATGAAGCAAACGTAACATGAGGTATGACTAAAATAAAACCTACATACAGCAACAGTGTTTTGAGTTGTGTAGGCTCCTATGATGTAAGTCATGGTCCCCACCTGCTAACCTGATTCCTAAAATATCACTGGTTTGCTAATTTCTATATATAGGGTGCCTACATTCTGCATGAACAACATGTGCAAATGGCTTTAGATACATACCTATTAGGTCAGTGATGGCCAAACTTGGCCCTCCAGCTGTTTTCAGACTACAATTCCCATCATCCCTGACCACTGGTCCTGTTAGCCAGGGAGATAGGAGCTGTAGTCCCAAAACAGCTGGAGGGCCAAGTTCAGCCATCACTGTATTAGGTCCATAAATGACCATATAGCATATATTCAACACAAAAAAGCGACAATTTGTTGTTGACAAAGGACAGCTGGACATATAAAGGGCCCCATTTCCTTCAGTAGCTGAGGGCCTCATCAAACCTAAATCCGGCCCAGCCTCACAGGGTTGTGTGAAATTAAGTGAAATGCCTTGAGCTCAGATTGGGGGGGGGGAAGGGTAGATTATGAATGCCATAATTAATAAACTCCTGAAAGGGAAAATGAGTGTAGTTTTCACAAGGAGAAGCCTGTGCAGTTTAGTGGTCAGAAGTTGCAGACCGAGACCTGTGAGGACCTACTTCACAGGGTTGTTGTGAAGGTAAAATGGGGCAGGACTGGAGGGAAGGTGGGACATAAATGCCAATCAATCAATCAATCAATCAATCACCCAAGGCTATTACCATTATTCATCTTTCCTTTCTATACCAACCGCTTTCTATATTAAGGGGGAACCTCGAAGCCGTTCGCAGCGCCTTAAAGCTACTGAGGAGACTTAATTGTGTGAGAGAAGAAGAGAGAGACACGCCGCCGCCGCCGCCGCCTCGCCTTCCCTCTCTCCCCTGCGGTCGGCAACGGGCGCCTGGGCGGCCATGGAGCGCTGGGCGTGGCGGGCGCTGCCGTGGCTGGTGGCGGGCGCCTGCGGCCTGGCCGTGCTGGGCTACTGCCTCTACTTCGACCACCGGCGCCGCAGCGCGCCCGACTTCAAGCGGAGGCTGAGGGAGAGTGAGTGGCGGGGGAGGCCTCGCCTTCGCCTCAGGGGAAAGAGGGAGGAGGAGGCGCGACCGGGAACTAGGCCCATCCCCGACGAGGAGGCTGCCGGACTACAACTCCCATCAGCCCCAGCCGGCGTGGCCAGCGGAGGAGGAGGTGGGAGTTGTAGTCCAGAGGCTCGGGAGAGAATTGGGCTTGCGATGGCGTTGGGCCTTACGCAGATACCCTTCCTGGCCCGTTTAGGCAACCGTCTTAATCAGGTATAGGCAACCTCGGCCCTCCAGATGTTTTGGGACTACAATTCCCATCATCCCTGGCCACTGGTCCTGTTAGCTAGGGATCATGGGAGTTGTAGGCCAAAAAACTTTTGGAGGGCCGAGGTTGTCTATGCGTGGTCTTAATCAACAATTTTTTAAAAAAAAACCCTCCCTACGGATCCATTTCCTAGCACATCTTTTCCTCCAAGGAATTTGAGGTGGAAGAGATACTCCTTTCCCCATATGGGTGGTGGGTTTCATGGTGGTCCTCCTGTGCTGCTCCACACATTTGGTCCACACATCCATGTATGTGCTTGGTTGGTACATTTATGAACATTTATTATTATTTTATATATATATATATATATATATATATATATATATATATATAGTCATACCTCAGGTTACAGACGCTTCAGGTTGTGCGTTTTCAAGACCTTAAATTTTTTATTTCAATACCCTGAAATGTTTAAATGTTTCCAGTGTCCTTGAATCTTCCTGCCTCACTGGCCACGCTCTCCTGCCATGCACTTTGAGAACCACTGTTCTAGGGTTTCAGGCAAGAGTCTTTTCACGATATACCCGGAGATCCCAGGATATTCTGCATGCAAGGGTGCATTCTATGACTTGCATATTAATCTAATCACCATGTTCACCTTTCAGTGGTTGTAAAGCAAGGGGAGTGTTTGCTTTGCTTTGTTGGTCAGCAGTATGCTACAGTGAAGCCACACATAATTGTCCTAGAAGGTTTTTAGCACTGCGGAATTGCACCAATCAGCTTTAACGTTTGCAGTGGTTGGCAGGCAGGCAGCCGCAATGATGCTAGTCGAGTTTAAACATGTCACAGCTCCGGGCTGTTAATTGTGGATACTGACTATTCCATGTTACTCTTACAGAAAGAAGAAAAGAGTGTGAAAAGGCAAAAAAGCAGGATGCAGAGGTGAAAAATTATGTTTGGTTTCCCCAACATGGCACCTGTAGGCACCACGGCACTCTCAGACACGCCCCCCCCCCAAATCTCTCAAAAAGTTTAATTTTTGAAAAACAAAAATTGCTTGTGAAAATTGGACTCTAGTATGATCAAAATAATTCCACCAGCCACAGGATGGGAACCCATTTTATAAAAAGTATACTGTCATTTTTATTTTCAATATGACAATAGCAGCCAGTAGCTACAGGATTTATTTTGCAGAATCTTAGCAGATCCTTGGGAATCTTTTTGCATTTAATTTTTTAAATAAAGTGATAGCCTTTGTGGTTTGATAATATGGTAGGGAATGGAAAATTGGGGTAGAGGATTTTTAGACACATTGTATTTGACTGCAGATAATTTGAAGTCTGAATCATTTTGTCAATTTTCATAATTTCTATAGCAGTTTTTCAGAAACAGCCAGATTTTGGGGAGCAGTATTGGAATAGAAATGAAATAGAAAGTACTGGGTAAAGATAGCTCAGTCAGTAGAGCATGAGACTTGTGATCTCAAGGTTATGGGTTCAAGTCCAAGGTTGGGCAAAAGATTCCTGCATTGCAGGGGGTTGGAATCGATTCCCCTTAGATCTATGAAATACAATAAGGCTGCACACCTAGGAATAAGTCTCCCTTAATTAAGGGAGGGTTTTAATTCTGATTAGACTTGCATTGGCTTGCACTGTAGTTTTCGTTGACAATGACATGCAAGTAATGAACATGCAGATTAGTTGGGATCCTTCAGCTAAGAATGAAAGTCTTACACAGCTTTTAAAAATTCCAATCCTGACCCATTCTCTAAGTCAGGGGTGGGAAATGTATTCATCTCTGAAGGCCACGTCACAAATACATGGCAAGTGCTTCTAGCAGCAGTGCTTCTGTAACGGTGGCTGGTCCTGTAGATATTTCAGTTTCATATGACACAGTTTCAGATAACGTTATTAATTTTTCCTAAATGTTGAAATATTGGTTGAATAATCTGGAAATAGTTCTGCAACTGCATAGGCTGTTTACATGCCGGTGCACATGGAGTCTTCCAAGACTGAAGCCCTATTATACTCAGTGGGTTTACATACTTAGAAAAATAGGGGCTTCTGCATAAATGATTCCCAGTACTCAACGCTTAATCTTAGAAAAATACATTTTTGTTTTATTTTACATTAGAGCCTTCATTCTCATTAGCCCTCAAACTAACTAGCCAATGCTCCATTTTGTTAAGCTGAAAATATGTTTGTGACACCCTTAGTTACGTGAAATGAAAGATTCTGCAAAGCTACAAGAGTTCTTTCTGGAAGAGATACAGTTGGGACAGGAGTGGCTGGCAAGAGGTAAGGACAAGAGGAACTGGTTTTTGTGGAATATGCATATATGTGTAGACACACAGAGAGACTATAAATTGCTTGAAAATTATCCATTTCTATTGACACTTAGTCAAAACAAAAAAAAAATTTCCTTCCAGTAGCACCTTAAAGACCAACTAAGTTAGTTCTTGGTATGAGCTTTCGTGTGCATGCACACTTCTTCAGATACACATGTACAGATACACATGTACACGTGTATCTGAAGAAGTGTGCATGCACACGAAAGCTCATACCAAGAACTAACTTAGTTGGTCTTTAAGGTGCTACTGGAAGGAAAAAAATTTTTTTGTTTTGACTATGGCAGACCAACACGGCTACCTATCTGTAACTGTGTATTGACACTTAGGTAGGCAGTAGTAAAAAATAAAATAAAAAAGGTAAAGGACTCCTGGATGGTTAAGTCCAGTCAAAGGCAGCTATGGGGTGCTACGCATTTTGCTTCAGGCTGAGAAAGCCGGTGTTTGTCCACAGACAGCTTTCCAGATCATGTGGCCAACATGACTAAACTGCTTCTGGCGCAATGGGACACCGTGACAGGTGCCAGAGCACATGGAAACACTGTTTACCTTCCCGCCACAGCGGTACCTATTTATCTACTTGCACTGGTGTGCTTTCGAACTGCAAGGTTGGCAGAAGCTGGGACAGAGCAATGGGAGCTCACCCCATCACAGGGATTTGAACTGCCGACCTTCTAATCATCCAGCCCAAGAGGCTCAGTGGTTTACACCATTAGCACAGATGAGCCTGATGATCTTTTTAGCGCACTTCAGGCAAATTCATAGCTGTCTGCTGTTGCTGTTTGCGAAAGGCATCTCGTGGAATGTATTACCCATACAAAACTGAATTGAAAGTTTCTGTTCCTGAAAACTGAATACTGAGCAAAAGTGATCTGCTACGATGTCATTGGTTTCCCCTCAAGGCTTGACAGTACAGAATAAAGAATTTAAATGTACATGAAATCACAACCAAGAGAATTGACCTTTCCCTTCAGAAGTAGCTCTGAATTACAGAAAAGACAATGCCTTTATTTGTTGCATTTATGTAATCCATCCTGGGACTGCTTGGTGAAGGGCAAACTCCAATTGCATATAATACATAGCTTGGGACAATCTTGATTTCCAATGACCTCTGCCACTTGTGAGTTGCATCCAGTTACTGATACTTGGAGTAAAGCCTTTACTGAAATTGGTACAATTTTTAAAAACCCTGAGCAAAAAGAGGGTGCTTTTTCCTTCCACTGATCCTTTCACCTGCTACAATATGTAGGAATAGGGCAGCCATACCTCCGGAATTTCCTGGACATAGCCGGGATTTGGCCCCCACAAACAGCATCCGAACGAAAATCACTTAAATGTCTCAAAGCTCAACAACTTTTGTGTCCAGATTTTCCCTTTTTGAAACATGGCAACCCTACGAGGGAATATGTTTTTGTCCCATAGTAGATGGGGTGGATGAAGGGAGCAGAGGAGGGTAGGCAGCAGCATCTTGTGCCTCAGAATATTTGAGAGGTTCAGATAGCACTAAGAGGTTGATGGTTCATGGAGTGCAAATGCTTACTGTAGTTCCAAGGATCACAAATACCTGAGTTTTAGGAGTCTGAATCAATTACAGGAGAACACAACAAGAGCATCGAACACCTTTCCAATGCCATTGCCGTGTGCACACATCCAAACCAGCTAATGCACGTCTTGAAGCACACTCTACCCCCCCATATATTTGAGATGCTTCTGCACAACATTCCATACGCAGTGCAAGTAGGTAGACTTTGTTCACTTTTGAAACGCAGGTGAATGTTGTACAGGAGGCACTGTCTAACCCGAATGGTGTTCAGACATAAGAGAATTTGCCATTCGTGGCTTGTACAGAACCTTGAGATTTCTGTACGTTGCCATGCTGTGACTTGTTTAATTATTACCAGAGGCAGGCAGCTAATTAAAGGCTCAGCTTTATTATTTTTTATTTAAAAAAAGAATTTGGCAGGAAGGGACTCATACCCAGTAGCAAGGCCTTGGCTCAGCTTGGGGAGAAATGCAATGTGACTTACCATTCTCTGCACTGTGGCAAAAGTGTTTAAAAATGCTGTTTTAGGGCATTGTGTGCTAAAACTAGTACAGTGGTACCTCGGTTTAAGAACAGCCCTGTTTACGAACTATTCGATTTATGAACTCCACAAAACCGGAAGTAGTGTCCCGGTTTGCGAACTTTTATCTCGGTCTAAGAACGGAATCCAAACGGTGGAAGGACACCGGCGGCAGGAGGCCTCAATAGGGAAAGTGTGCCTTGGTTTAAGAATGGATTCGGTTTTAGAACAGACTTCCGGAATGGATTAAGTTTGTAAACTGAGGTACCACTGTATTGTGTGATTCAGAACTGAACTTTGCCCCATACTTTGCACTGCAATTTACTTATTTTTTAGTATTAAAATCCTACTCTTTTGAGGTGTTAAGCAGGTGCACACTTGCTTAGCTTCAACTTTGTTCCAGCTTCCGATGTTCCCAAGTCATTCACTGGGCCCACACTGCCACGACTTTAAATAAATTAGAATGTTGTCCATTTGGAACTTCTTGCTTAAATCCAAGTATATTGCTTCCATTAGTCTACTGTGAGTGGTCCACCATCACCCATAAGCTAAAAGACAAAGGGTACCAACACCTTGGGGCTGCAAATGTGAGAAGAAAGATGAAGGACATAAATCTGTCCTTGGGGGGGAAATGAGAACATTTTAAAAGTTTTGGAACTCAAAAGTTTAAGCACATAAGTACCCATGCCATTGACATGTTTCCCCCCCTCTGCTAGCGGCTTGAGACAGCCCTGAGTGACCAGGATCCTACTGTTGAATGAGAATGTGGCGTCACACGAGGCTACTCTTAAGGCAGGACCTTATGACAGCCTATGAGACTTCATTTCGAAAGACTCTCGGTGAAAACAGTAATTTCAATTTATTTTACTTTGATTAAATAAAAAATAAACCTTGCTTTAGACACTTTGGGATATAATTTTTGGGCGACACGCTTGTGTATTAAAAATTAAGTCATTGTATAAGAAACAACAAAAACTAAAATGTGGTTGTTCCCTCCCCATCTTTAACCTAGTGACGGTCAGAAGCAAATCTGTAAGCCTCCAGAAAAAAGGTGGTATCAACATTATTTCAATGCACAATAGAAGACAATCTCGGAACAGACTCCATCAGCTCTGCAGCCACTGCCAACCCCAACTGCAGCTCCTGGTGGTTTCCACAGTTCAGTTGTTTCCTGAGCTCTTCTGTTCCGAGCTGGTGGATGTTGCCGCAGCAGCGGTGGAGACCAATGCACCTTCGTGTGCAATGCAATCAACGTTGGCACTCCTTCACAAAGGCAGCCCCTGCCTTTTAGCGAGGCTGGCCAAGAAGTCCTGCTTTGGCAGCCAGCGCCTCATTCTGCTGAATGTGGTACTCCTGAAACCTCATAGATATCCTCTGGGTCATTTTTAAATACTTCTGTAAGCAGTGCTCTGAGCAAGTCATCTATATCAAGAAGGGAGAGATGGGAAGAACCCTGTAGTCACTCACATTTTTTAAAAAATTCAGTAATTTGAACATGGAAATCATTTGCGTTTTCACATTTGAACCTTACCCTATATGAAGTTATCTTCCCATGGCAATTTTAAGACATACTAATAACATAATGAAAATGTATAATAAACTTTGAGGGTTAAATACACTGCTTCTCTGGGAAAATGGGAAAACTGAACACAAATATGTACCACTTTGCCAAAGCTCCCCTTTTTAGTTTACCACTGAGCTGGAATTTTAACACAACATTGACTCAGTTTCGAAACAAACCCACATTAGGGAAATACATAACGTTTATCTGTCTCTGTCGTTCAGTGCTTTCTTCGCCTTCCAGTGTTTGATGACAATGTGCCATTAACAATTTTGTAGGGCTTCAATCTTTTGAATCTTTTTTGTCATTCACTCTAGCATTTAACAAATAAGGGAGCTGTGTGAGTGAATATCATGGACCCTTGGACTGATCCAGCAGGGCCCTTTTATTGTTATTCAATCCAATTAATATCTGACCTGAGAGCCACACAAACAGAAGAGCTACATCTCTTTTGAAATGTTTGGTTTAGCTAGCTTTCTTGATTAACGTGCAAATTTACACTGAAGTTCTACCAGGTACAAGTCCAAAGGGCATAGAATAGCTGCATACCTCTTCTGGCTTGACTTCTCGGCTGGTGAAATCTTTCACACAATCCAGGAAGCAGGTTTCTGTCAATTTGTTATATGTCCCAAGAAATTCCTTGAACTGTTAATAAATCAAGAGAGATCTTCAGAACTAGGCAGATCCTTTCTTTTACGGGTGGGGAATCTCTTTCTCTGGGCCAATTGTGGCCTGGGATGCCATTTTCTTTATACCATATACATTTGCCCTTTAGCTGACATCACTGGTGACATCAGCAGATGAGCGTGAGAACCAGGTTTAATCCTGCATTGGCTGCTTGATAGTATTTTTGGCAAGGAACAGGTTTGCACAGCCAAGGCAGAAGGATTTAATCCCTACTCATCAACTGAATGGTGATTCAAGCCCTCTGCAAAAGCACCTTTTGTAGCAGCTCATGCATGAGAGATACTTCAAAAAGGCTTTTGCAGAGTCATTAACACAGCTCATAACACAAACTGGACACAAACAAGGAAGGGAGAGATTTAGAAAAGCCTTCACAAGTCTCCTCATCTTCTCCTTTAAGTCCCCAATGCTGGAAACTTAAAAGTGGGAAGAGGGGGAGGCTCGCAAAGCCTTTTCCCCATCTGCCCCCTCCAGCTTCAAGTCCCTGATACAGTGGTACCTCGGGTTACATACGCTTCAGGTTACATACGCTTCAGGTTACAGACTCTGCTAACCCAGAAATAGTGCTTCAGGTTAAGAACTTTGCTTCAGGATGAGAACAGAAATCGTGCTCCGGCGGCGTGGCAGCAGCAGGAGGCCCCATTTGCTAAAGTGGTGCTTCAGGTTAAGAACAGTTTCAGGTTAAGAACAGACCTCCGGAACGAATTAAGTACTTAACCCGAGGTACCACTGTATTGGGGAACTTCGGCTGGGGAGGGCGGGATATATTATTATTATTATTATTATTATTAATGGAGGAAGGAGCAAGACTTGAAAAAGCCTTTCTTTCCCTTCCTCCACGGGGTGTAGCTACCTCTCTTGTCTCCCAACAGGGGTTAAGGGGAGAGAGAAAGCGTCTGGTCTTGTCCCCACTTTATAAGGTAGAAAAGGAAGCCAGCAGGGTTCCCAAGCACCTTCTGCTACTTGGCAAAGCACCAGAACTTTATTCCCACTTTCCCCACAGCAGCAGTAGGTGCAAGGTATTCTGACAGGTGTACAAGGGCTGTCTACCTGTCAATCATTTGCTGGCATAATGATATCATGTGACTGACAGTTGGGTAGTCATAACCACATGTCAAATTTGGTCTGACAGGCCGATCCTGATAAAGATCTGGCCTGTGGAGCCCAAAAGGTTCCCCACTCCTGCTTTATTTGAAGAATTAGCCCACAAGGGGTAGGCAGGGGCCACATGCATCCGAGGGAAAGGAACTTAACATAGCATATAATGAGCATCAGCTCTGTGCTGATAAATACATTATTACATACAGCTATTAGAACCATGCAAATTGCCAAAGTGTTAGGTACACCGATATTTTAAAAGCATCCTTTGGAGCTACAGCATTTACCTGCTTGATCTGATCAGATTCTGATATTTGTCCAGCCATATTTTAGCGCTCAGATAACTGCCACCTAAAGTGAACACAAGATGTATACATCAACAATCATTCAGAAATGTTTATGCCTGAAATGTAATACACAGCAGCCTAAATCTTGTTCATTTTTGGGGGGGAATATATGTTCTTGGAAGCCTTTGCTGGCTACTAATACCATTTGAATTATTTTAACTACCCACCTAGCAACTGCTGTTTTATTCCAAATTTTGTAATCCTCTTGTATTCTTGTGCACAATTTGGTTATTATATATGGAAGGCAGTATACAAATATTGAATATAAATACCCCAAATGAACTAAGAAATACGATGGGAGAACTCTGCTGCAATATACGGTTATGCACAGAAAGAAAAGTATGTGCAATTGTGGGACAGCAATTGTCAGTCAGGTCTCAGGGTGTGGCCTCAAGGCATGTGAGGCCACCACCTTCCTGAAGCAAAGCAGGTTCGGGCTTGGATGAGTAACTACCTGGGATCCACATGCATACTGCCTTGGGTTCCATGATGAAAATAGGTGAGATATCAAATAAATATTGATACATTTTTAAAGTGCCAAATAAATGGGAATGCTTATCATCTTTATCAAGTTTATCTTCTGGCAGCCCTGTATGGGTTCTTTCACAAGTTGGGGGGGGGGTTCCCTTTACATGTAAAAAATGTAATACACACGTGCAACACCACACACTCCCTAACCACAGCTATGATATGGCAGGTGGTACACATTTTGAACCCATAATTGTCTGAATCAGTGATCTCATGTTTGACATTATTTTTAAGGCAGAGGCTTTGAAATACAGAGATATGCAGCGTACCCAAGGTGGGATTTGAGTTCAGGCTTCCCAGATGCAAGGCCCCGACCCCACGGCTGCTTAGGCCCCTCCCCAAAGTGAAGGGCATGTAGTGTCAGTTTTTGAGCCAGCCAAGGTCATGCTTCCAACCTTCCCTCCTCCTTAGAGGAGCAGCGCTGGAAGTCAGCAGGGAACTCATAAGCAGGGAACCCATAGGCGCCCCCTCCTGGCTTCTTTCTCCCTCTCCCTTTCCCCCCAGGGTTGCCACCTACCCCTGGGTCCAACTACGCCCCTAAGAAGAACCCTGCCCCGGGTCCCTTTGGAAATCCATGCAACCAGAGCTCTCGCGCGGGATTTCCTCTCCCTGTTAAGAGAAGCTCCACCTGGCAGATTTACCATGGGGAAGCCGCTATTAAAGGCACAGGCGCAGTCCTGATTGAAGGAGATGGCAACCCTGTTCAGCGCCTAGGGCCCTAGGGTCTCCCACGCCCTTCCTTTCCCCACAAACTCATCTCCCCCCACAGCCTGCGCTTACCGCAAGCACCGTCTCCCCTCCCCGGGCTCCCCAATGCTCCTTCGCCCCATCTTACATTACCCTCGTGCTGGAGACGAATCAGCGCCGGCGGACTCTAGGATAGCTTTACCTTCCATCTGCCGCGCGGGGTGCGTTGCCCTAAAGGGTCCCCCGCGCCCTCCCCTTTAGACAGCCCCCCCCTCCACACACACCCAAGTCCTACCCCAGCGACGCGAGCCTGACAAACGCGAGAGAGCGGGCGGGGCCTGAGGGCTTCGGCAGGTTAGGCGCGATAACGAGAGAGAGCTTAGGAGGGTGGGGCCGCTTGCGCAGTGGGGTTAGTTTCTACCCGGACACTTCTTCCCGTGGCACAGACCAAGCGCGGTCGGGCGGGGAAAGAGGCGCGAGAGGGAGGTGCCCGCGTGTGGATGATGGGTGTGGGTTGTGCGCATGCGTGCTTTCCCTTCGCCTTTTAAATAAGCGGCGCACGCGCGCTTAGCGTCCGGCTCTCTGATTTGTTTTGAAGGCGCAGGAAGGGGCTGGGCTCAATGTGTCCGTTTGGGAGCGGCGGGAGCCCCGGTTGGCGGGGCTGCTGTTACCATGGCAACAGGCGGTGCTTCCCGGTGGGTGGCTGTGAGGGGGGAGGAAGGGAAAGGGAGGGGGGTCTTCGGGGGGGGGAGGAGGATGGAAGGTGAGCTCGAGAGAGGCAGAGCTTTGAGGGGGGGGACCCCCCTTCTCCACCTCTTTCCCTGCACCCGCTTTTAAATAAATGTAGTATAAATGGGGCACCGGGGGGGGGGAGGTTATTGTTTTGTGTTCTTTGTGTGCTTCTTTGTGCTGTTATACCGCAAGCTGACTTTCCCTGTGATCCTCGGGTGAAGGGGCAGTGTGCAAATCTATAATCTATTTTTTTCTAGAAAATGAGGTGCCAGAACTCACCATTGAACACCTCCTTCTTTTTCTCTTAGAAAGGCAACAGCACGCACCTGACAGGCCGTCCGGAACTAAGTTCCAGCGAGTTCTGGCTGGGGGGAAAAAAGCCCTGAATCATAATAATAATAATAATAATAATAATTTATTATTTATACCCCGCCCATCTGGCTGAGTTTCAACCAGCCACTCTGGGCGGCTCCCAATCAGTGTTAAAAACAGTACAGCGTTACATATTAAAAACTTCCCTGAACAGGGCTGCCTTAAGATGTCTTCTGAATGTCAGGTAATTATTTATCTCTTTGACATCTGATGGGAGGGCGTTCCACAGGGCAGGCGCCACTACCGAGAAGGCCCTCTGTCTGGTTCCCTGTAGCCTCACTTCTCGCAATGAGGGAACCGCCAGAAGGCCCTCGGCGCTGGATCTCAGTGTCCGGGCAGAATGATGGGGGTGGAGACGCTCCTTCAGGTATACAGGACCGAGGCCGTTTAGGGCTTTAAAGGTCAGCACCAACACTTTGAATCGTGCTCGGAAACGTACTGGGAGCCAATGCAGATCTCTCAGAACCGGTGTTATGTAGTCCCGGCGGCCACTCCCAGTCACCAGTCTAGCTGCCGCATTCTGGATTAATTGCAGTTTCCGGGTCACCTTCAAAGGTAGCCCCACGTAGAGCGCGTTGCAGTAGTCCAAGCGTGAGATAACTAGAGCATGCACCACTCTGGCGAGACAGTTCGCGGGCAGGTAGGGTCTTAGCCTGCGTACCAGGTGGAGCTGGTAGACAGCTGCCCTGGACACAGAGTTAACCTGCGCCTCCATGGACAGCTGTGAGTCCAAAATGACTCCCAGGCTGCGCACCTGGTCCTTCAGGGGCACAGTTACCCCATTCAAGACCAGGGAATCCCCCACACCAACCCGCTTATCATCATCTTATTATTTGTACCCAGCCACCCTGGGCAGCTTCGGACAAATATCAAAGCATAATAAAGCATCAAACATTAAAAACTTCCCTAAACAGGGCCGCGGGTGGTGCTGTGGGTTAAACCACAGAGCCTAGGACTTGCCGATCAGAAGGTCGGCGGTTCGAATCCCCGCGACGGGGTGAGCTCCCATTGTTCGGTCCCATCTCCTGCCAACCTAGCAGTTTGAAAGCACAAAAGTGCAAATAGATAAATAGGTACTGCTCTGGTGGGAAGGTAAACGGCGTTTCCGTGCGCTGCTCTGGTTCGCCAGAAGCGGCTTAGTCATGCTGGCCACATGACCCGGAAGCTGTATGCCGGCTCCCTCGGCCAATAAAGCGAGATGAGCGCCGCAACCCCAGAGTCGGTCACGACTGGACCTAATGGTCAGGGGTCCCTTTACCTTTTTTAACAGGGCTGCTTTCAGATGCCTTCTAAAAATCAGATAGTTACTTATTTCCTTGACATCTGATGGGAGAGTGTTCCACAGGATGGGCCCTGGTTCTTGGTAGCTTCACTTCTCGCAGTGAAGGAACTGCCAGAAGGCCCTGGGAGCTGGACCTCAGTGTCTGGGCTGGACGATGGGGATGGAGATGCTCCTTCAAGTGTACATTTGACAGTCAAACAAACAAATTAGGCGAACTTTCAGATGGCATACCTCTGGATACAGCCAGCACTGGATTTACGGCAGTGTGGACAGGCAGAAACAGAATTTTGCATTTGACAGACCTAGGTCCGGTGAAGCCTAGAACAGTTCTTTAATTCTAAAGTGTTTGCATGCCTAGGAGCCCTTGTGTTCATCTTGGGGAGATGACATTTTCCTTGTGGTTCAAGGGGTTGAGTGCCTTTATAGACGAGTACCATGTCTTCCTTCCCCAAGGAACTTGGAGGTAATTATTGCCTTCTGTGAAGCCATCTGAAATTGTCGTAACCCATGTAGAAGTAGAGGAACATAAGACTCTTGCACCTCTATCCACATCCCATTTCAGAATCTCTGTTAACCCCTTAACCTTTGCCGTATAGGGATATGGCAGAGAGGGAATTGTGTCTCTGAACAAGAGTCTTACGATCCCTCCATACAAGTTGTTTGGATCACGGTTTAGTTTCTTCTCTGTAGGATGTCATTTCAGATAGACTTAACAGTTGCCTACTGTGCATGTTTTTCTTCTCAGATCATCTGTAAACAAAACCTCCCTTGGCACACGAGGATGACATGCAGTACCCCTTTGTTTCAATGGGTGAAGGGGGTTATCTTTTGAGCATCTTGTACATTTTGTCATAAAATGTACATAAAATGTCACGGTGTTCCGTTGCGCCAGAAGCAGTTTAGTCATGCTGGACAAACGCTGGCTCTTTTGGCCTGAAGTGAGATGAGTGCCGCAGCCCATAGTCCCTTTTGACTGGACTTAATTTTCCAAAGGTCCTTTTCCTTTTCTTTAATTTTGTCATAATCACAGCAATAAGTGATTGATATCCTAATCCTTGCACCTGTGATCCCCTTTTCTCCATTTCCTATGTGTGAAATTGTGGGTCATCTTGTGTTTTGTTTCATAGAAACTGACACCTGTGCCGTGAGCTGTTAATGGAAGTGGAAGAGACGTCTGGTGTGAACAAGAGTTATTCTGATAGCCTCACTGCTGGTGACATTCTCATCCGCACCACCAGCTTCCCCATGAAAAAGAAGCCCATTGACCCTCGGACAGCTGTGTCCGCTGACAGCAAGCCTGCTGCTTGCACCAAGAAAAGAATATGCATTTCTGTGAAGAAGCTTCGGGAAGTGCCTCCACCCCGTCGTCCAGAATGTGCTGTGTTGACGGTTGATGGTGCAGCTGATATTCCACCAGCACTGTTGGCCAACAAACCTGCATCTCATAAGCCAACAGCAGCAACCTCTGGAGATGTAACGGAGGGTATGTCTGTCGCCCTGCGCAGTTTTTATTTTTTTGAAGTTAGTCAAAAACTTCATTTGTTATCAGTTGTGGTTTGTCTGAGGCTGTTGTCTCTATAGGCCATAACTAGTAGAGACTCTGTCAAATATGTTAATTTAGCTGACGAGGAAAATGTCCAGTAAATTAGGAATGTCGGTCCTCAACTCCCCATCACATTTATTTATTCAGAGTATTTGTACCCCTCTCTTCATCCAAAAAGGCTTCCAGAGTGGCTTACGTGAAATCAAAACAAGGCGCCCCTAACCTTGGGCTTACATAAATACAAACAAACAAATCTATCATATCTATTTGATCACATCTGGTTTTGTCTTCTCTTACTTTGCCTTTGCATTGTCAGAGTGGCGACAGATTCACAGCCACTCTGACCACCTTTACAGTGGTACCTTGGGTTACAGATGCTTCAGGTTACAGACGCTTCAGGTTACAGACTTTGCTAACCGAGAAATAGTACCTCGGGTTAAGAACTTCGCATCCGTTTAATGCTCCTAACCCTTCTTTTAGCTTCTTTTAGATTCTTATCGTCTTTTATATATACCTTCTCTTTTAATAATTTTAGCTTTCCAATATGTTTTACAGATTTTAAATGATTGTACCCCACCCTACGTATGCTGCTCTATGACCATAATAAAGGTTTGATTGATTGATCAGTGCTCTGCAAGTATGAGCGCTATAAGCAAGATAGTCAATCGAGATATAACCCAGTGAATTGACATTTCTTCTAGGTGTTGGAAGCAGGTATACCGGTAGACATTCAGAACTATTGTCAACTAAAAAAGATAGCGAGCCCTCAGAGTTACCTCCAGAGGTAAGCACAGTGGTATTCTGTTCTTCGGTCTACAGAGGATATTTCATATGCTTGTTCCCATACGCCTTGCTCACTAAATATCAGAAGACTGTCCATTTGTATTTCTCTTTTGCATATTGCCTTTGTGTCTGTATTGCAACCACCACCCAAGATGAGTTTTATCAGCTTCACAGTATTGTAATTCTGAAGTTACTGCTGTCAAACTGAAATATGTTGAAAATGTTTCTGGGTGCTTTTAAGGACTTGTAATTTGTGATAGCTGAGACAAAATTGTTCTGCCTTTCTTTTTACTTCATTGTTTCCCTCTCCTTTTATAACCTTAGTGTTTCATTTTCTTAAACTTCTCTGCAAACCATGTTTAGAAGCTTTTAAAAACAGCAACAACTGAGCTGTTAAGATGTTTGCAGCCTGGCAATTGTACTGGAGGCTTTGCAGGTCAAATATTGTCGATTGCTGCTTTAAATGTACCTATTCAGTATATCTGCTATATATTCTATATATTTGGCACATAAGGAACAGTTATATAGTAATAAAACCAGACCTTAAAAATGAACAGACCTTAGGACCTTAAAAATGAACAGATTTATTGTGATTTAAGCAGATGGCATAATAAATTTCTGAGTTGTTAAGATGTCACAATGCTCTGGAATTAAATAACAGTGTGATTTTATTTGAGAAATATAAAATACATGAAAGCTTATTTTATATTTCTCTTTTACCTTCTCATCCCTCCCTCCCCCCCCCAAGCAGGCTTATTCACACGACACTGGAGTACACATTCCTTCACAAGTAAAAGAGGATGGCAGCAAACAAAAAGGTAATGCAACTCACTCCTTTGCAAATGCTCTCTGAAACTAGCAATGGTGTTTATTACTAGGTAAAAGTGCATAGGAGTGCAACTTTTGTTCCTGGTTTTATTTGTCCTTTGGGGACAATTTCCCCCATATTTCGGGGTATATTTTAAATACTGAAGATGAAAACGAGCATTTATCGAAGTAGTCAAGTACACAAAAGGTAGACAATGGTAGCAGTGTTGGGGACGTGAATGAGGGAAAGGAAGAAGTCAACCCTTCCGGGTTCTTTTGAGGCAACTTCTGGGTTCTTTCCATCTTTCCCTACTATAGAAGCTGGCAGAGAGGGAGGGCAGATGTCGGTGGGGGGGGGGGGACACAGCATAATGGACACCACAGTCGCTCAGGCACAATGTAAATTAAGTTTCATAATCGATCAATGCGGCAAAAATTCAATGGCTTCATGTGATATTTTTGTCCATAACTTTTAGGTGTGACTTGAGCTGTTAACAGTTAAAATCTTAGTGTTCTGATTGTGCTGCAATGTTGTGTGCCTAACAGTAGTTGTCCGGAATCTGCTTGAAAGCAGGGTTTCGGTTACAATGTTAGAGAAATTCCAGATTCAAAATAAAGCCTGGTCTCCATAAATTCTGTTATTATGATGATGATGGGAATTTTAAATCCCGCCCTTCCTCCCAAAGTTGCCCAGGGCAGCGTACAGCAAAATGTTATGTTCTGTGCGAGGTTGTGATAAGGTGACAAGTGAGCCCAAGATCTGATCTCCATCTTTGTAGAGATTCTGATGATAAGTGGTATCCGAACAGGCCTTTGTTTTCTTTTTGTAAGGTTGTGCTTTGTTTAGATTCTAATGAGTATAGTTTCTGTTTTTTTCTTCCACATTAGCTGACATGTTTATTTCCCAGTATGATACTGGGCAGAAGGAGGCTGTAAGAGCTGTATTCAAGCAGAGGTAAGGAAGCAAATGTTGAATGCTTCTGTTTACTTGATTCCATCTATGAATTCCTTAATGGCTCAAAAGTGTTACTGCTGTCTACTAATATGCTGGGGACACAGTGGGTAGAATCGCTGGAGAAAACTGGCAGCATTGAAAGCTGCTTATGTAGGGATCTTCTTATGTGCTGTACCACTGAGCTTTGTATGCAGGTGGTGGGAATTAATTTTCTGCCTAGAACCCTGGAGAGCTCCTGCCAGTTTGCAGCAGCCCGGGGCACATTTGGAAATACAGTCACACCTCGTGTTGCGTTAGGTGCGTGTTGCGTCTTTTCGGTCTGCAAACACGGCAAACCCAGAAGTGTATACTTCCAGCTTTCACCGCACGCGCAGAAGCGTTCTGTGTGCTTCGCACATGTGCAGAAGCAGTCTATTGCGCTCCGCGCTTGCGCAGAAGCGCCGCTCTAGTTGCGGACTTTTCGCACCCCGGAATGGATCGTGTCTGCAACTAGAGGTACCACTGTACAGTGGTACCTCGCAAGACGAATGCCTCGCAAGACGGAAAACTCGCAAGACGAAAGGGTTTTTTGTTTTTTGAGCTGCTTCGCAAGACGATTTTCCCTATGGGCTTGCTTCGCAAGACGGAAACGTCTTGCAAGTTTGTTTCCTTTTTCTTAAAACCGTTAATACAGTTGCGACTTGACTTCGAGGAGCAACTCACAGCACGCGGTATGGTAGCCTTTTTTGAGGTTTTTGAAGACTTTGGTGATTTTTGAAGCTTTTCCAAAACTTTTCCGACACCGGGCTTCTCAAGACGAAAAAATCGCAAGACAACAAAACTCGCGGAACAAATTAATTTCGTCTTGTGAGGCACCACTGTATTTTTAAAAAATGAAGTGGCCTCTCCAGGGTGCAAGCCTGGGCAGTGTGTCTGGAGGTCCTGAGGTGCCCTGATGACCAGACCCCCCTTCTCAGCCTCGCTGATGTGGTCCAAAGGAAAGGAAAGCAAGTTGTTTGGTGCCAGCTTGGTTGCAGGAGTTGCCAGAGGGCGGTATACAAGGCGTCACCCAACTGCCTTATGGGCTCCATTCTGTATTTGTGCGTGGTTTACTCCTGAGCCCTTTTTCTTCCAAAGTTGTCCTGCAAGGCAGCGGGTTACTGCATGAGCACTACAAAATACCCATTTTACTGAAGTCAAATTTGTGATATTAGGAACCATCCCCCAAACAGAAGCCCAGACACACTCAAAATAAAATAAAACACAGCCAAAAAGAGCAGGCAATCTCCAGACTCAGAATTTTTAAAAAAGGCAGGGGTGTACTTTGAGGCGTCAAGAAGTAGACAGATTGTAGAGTTCGAAAGCACCCCAAGGATCATCTAGTCCAACCCCTGCAATGCAGGAATCCCAACTAAGACGAACAAGTAGTATGTCCTGGTGTAAAACATCTTACTTGATGCCTCTTCATGTTCCAGGGTTGAAGTGACATTAGTTCACTGAAAATACTTTTAGGGGGGGGGGATGGCTCTTACAAAAGAAAATAAAAACACTTTTCCGTGCCTGTTTTGTATATTTAGAATTCAGACTGTTCCTGTATTTAAAGAGGTGAAGGTCCAACTGCTGGATGATGTATGCTCTGACAAAAAGGACAGTACCAAGTCAACACAAAGCGAGATAGAGTCAGCTACAACCATCGCAGCTGCCACAGCAGCAGCTATAGCTTCTACAGCCCCACTTTTCAAAGTAAGTAACTGGCTTCATTATTTATTTGTTTAGAAAATATTCCCTGCCTTTCCCCTCCATGAAACAACTTGCAAATATTTTAAAAAATGTAAACAAACTTTCGTAAGCTCCCTGTGAAAACTAAACTCTCGAAGATTTTTTCTGGGGGGTGTGGGTGGGTGTTGAAAGGTGCATGCATGTGTGTGTGCTGGAAATGGAATTTAGATCTTGTTTTCAGAAAACCTGAATTCCCTTTTTAACCAACAGACCGCTTAGAAATTGGTGGGTAGCCTTCCAGTTCCTTAGACCAGGCTCAGCCATGTTAAAGGGCAGCTTTTCTTGCAACCCAAGGACAACCATCTAGGCTCGGGGGAGAGAAGTTCTGGCCTTCACAACTTTTAGCTTGCGTCTTTCCCTCCAGGTCCAGAGCGACTTGGAAGCAAAAGTGAGCTCTGTGTCCGAAATGCTTACCAAGTTGCAGGAGACAGACAAACAGCTGCAGCGTGTTGCAGACCAGCAAGCCATCTTGAAAGCCCAACAGCCTGAGGGGCCCTCTTGCCATCAGAGAGTCGGCGAACTTGAAAAGCAGATGAATCAGTTCATGGAACAGCGAATTCAGCATCTGGAAAATTTGCAGCAGCAGCAAATGAATATTCAGGTACTGGCATTATTATTATTATTTATTTTATTTGTACCAGAGCCGGGCTCAGGGTGGCTAACATCATGAAACTAAGACAGTATACAAAGAGCATAAGAACATAAAAACAGGCAATCAATTAGTTAAAATACATCTTGAAATTAGTTCAGAGCAAAATCTGGACAGATGATGGTCCATGGGTAAAATTGAGAGTGGTTAATATTCTCCAGAGCCAGCTGTTACCACTGGTCTTATAAAGGACCTGTGAGCGGGCTAGGAAGCCTCTTTAATGCTTGTTCTTATACAGAAAGAAAAGAATCAGACTGAACCCCGACCAAAGGCCTGGCGGAACAGCTCCGTCTTGCAGGCCCTGCGGAAAGATGTCAAATCCTGCAGGGCCCTAGTCTCTTGTGAGAGAGCGTTCCACCAGGCTGGGGCCACGGCCGAAAAGGCCCTGGCTCTGGTCGAGGCCAGTCTAATCTCCCTGGGGCCTGGGATCTTCAGGGTGTTAATATTTGCAGACCTTAAGGTCCTCCGTGGGGAATACCAGGAGAGGAGGTCCCATAGGTACGAGGGTCCTAGGCCATATAGGGCTTTAAAGGTTAAAACCAGCACCTTAAACCTGATCCTGTACTCCACCGGGAGCCAGTGCAGCTGGTATAGCACCGGATGAATGAGTCTCGCCGTAGCATTCTGCACCCGCTGGAGTTTTGGGGTCAGTTTCAAGGGCAGCCCTGCATAGAGCTAGTTACAGTAGTCAAGCCTGGAGGTGACCGTCGCATGGATCACCATGGCAAGGTCAAAATGTAGAACCCTGCTGTTTCATTTCATGAGAATATTCTGTACCAGAGCCGGAATTCCGTCCTGAGCAGGTTGCTAGGCAACGTCTGCCAGTTAAAGAATGGCTAAAAAGAGCCTGGGAAATCGAAAGTGTATCTGCGCAGCTGTGCAAGGGTTTTGAAAAAAAACAGCCCAAAGGTTTGCCTGCCAGTGAAGCAGTAAACAAAGACTTTTGGAGTTTACTGGCTTGAAAAGTGAAAGCTGGCTTGAGGTTGAGTGTAAAGCTGACCCTTGGATTCAGCATGGATGCCAGGAAGGGGGGAGCGTTACCTTGTCCACCTCCCCTGAGTGCCGTGGTTCAGGATGAACACAGCCGGCATGCTGCACTGGAAGAAAAGGACAGGGGGAGGGAGGAACGGAGTTCTAATTCCCCCGCAGATGAAGCTACTGGAAAGGATGCTGTAGCTTTGAGCGTTGTCCGATGTTACAATTGTGGACAGGCTGGGCATCTTCAGCGGAACTGCAAGAAGCCACGTCAGCCAAAAGGAGCGAAGGGCCGCTCAGCAAAGCCTGAGGCGTCAGGCAAAGGTCATACCAAGACTTCGGTGAAACCTGGAAAGGCATTGATGGCGAAAGGAACCACGCCAGATGTTGGGAACGCGTTTATTATCGACACTGCAGCGACGGTTCATATGTCCCCACACAGAGGACTCTTTTCAACGTTTAAGAAGCAAAGCTTCACTGTGACACAGGCCAACGGTCAGGAGCTGGAAGCGGCCGGCGTGGGGACTGTCTATCTTAAGAGTCTGGACTTGACAATAAACAATGTTTACTTGGTTCCTGAATTAAAGTTCAATCTGCTAAGTGTTTCGCAGATTGCAAAGAGAGGACTGAAACTGTCCTACGATGCTGAGAGCTGCGAGATCTACAAAGATGGAGAGCTATATCTTTCTGCCAAACAGAAGGATGGACTATATTTGTTGACTTTTGCACAAAGTGATTACATGGAATGTAATTCATCTGTGTCTAACCTAGTTTCTCTTGCAGGTGTGAGCAAGAAGAAGACCGGGGTCAACAGGGCATTTCAGCGGGTGTATGCTGATGTGATTGGTCCTCTAGAACCATCTAGAGGCAATGCAAGATATTATCTTGTGTGTGTGGATCATTTCTCTAACTATGTCTGGGTTTATGTGTTGAGAAAGCCAAAGGAAGCCTTGGAGAGGTTTCAGGAGTTTTGTGACAAAGTTAAGAGTATGCATGATGCTAACATTGATTGTCTATTCACAGATGAGAAGCAGATTTTTCTTTTACAGGATTTCCAAAGGTTCCTGCAGAAGAAGGGGATCAAACACAAGATTGCTGTTTCAGCGGAAGCGTGGAACAGGGGTGTCTGTGTACGGGTGAACAGAGAATTGCAAAAGGGGATGGAAGCGCAATTGCTAAGTTCACATCTGCCACATGAGTACTGGGCCGAGTCTCTAATGTCGTTCTGTTATACGAAAGTGAGAAAGGTTTCAAAAGAGTTGGGAAGTTCTCCTTTTGAGAAACTGTTCCACAGAAAACCTTCTGTTGCCCATTTCAAGGTTTTTGGGTCTCATGTGAGAACAGAAGCTCCAGGTGGAGTAAAGAATGCCAGAGGCATTTTTGTGGGGTATGAAAAGGGTCTCTACAGAGTAATTTTGTCTGAATCTGGTCAGGTGATTCTCACAAAATTTCTAGAGAGTGCTCCTGAACAGGAGAGAGTGATAGTACACACATTTCCCACTGAGGACGATTCAGATGATGATGATTTCACTGATTTCAGCTGTACAGAAAGTGATGACACTGATAGCTCGGAGAGCTCAGTTGTCACAGTCATTGAGAGGAAGTCTCACACAATAGATAGGCCTTCACAACTGAAGGATGAACCACTGTTTACCATTGGAACCAGTTCTCCAAAGAGTCCTGAGACTGGACCAGTGAGCAGAGAGGATCAGCACCTCATACGTAGGTCTGAGAGGGTTACAAAGGGTCAACCACCCAAGAGGTACTCAAAAGAGTTTGCTAACTTAGCTGTTGCATGTGTTGCTGTTGTAAACAACCGAGGACAGGTTGGAGCTGTGTCTAAGTCAGAGACAAAGACACAACAGAGAGTTGCTAGCCAAGGTAATGCAGATGCACTCATTCCTTGGAAACCAGACAACCAGAGAGGTACACTGGGGAAACCAGTGGCGGGGAGTTCCAAGGGTGGAACTGAAACAACAAGGGAGTGTTATGTGTATAACAACTGTTTGTTTTCTTCTCTGGATCATGCTTTGCTTGCTGCAACACACATTGATTCTTTTGGGGGAGGATGTTACGAAAAAGGAGCAATGCAGAAGCAAGCACCAGGTGGCTGGAATGGTAAACAGGATGTGGATGTTATTGGATTGTACCGTGGGAACCAGGAACAGTCTATTCACTGCTCTGAGCGCCGGATGTTAGCTCAGAGCAGCACATGACCCTGTACTGGAAGTACATGGGTGGAGTTTATTCTCTCTCTGCAGTTGGGAAGCAGAGTGTGCAGACATGTTTTCTCTGTACTGCTGAAAGACAGAAATAAAGACATGTAGATACATTTCTGTCTGTCTCATTCCCCCCCCCTGGAGATGGGAGGGGGAGGAGTGGTGTGTTCTTTTCACGTTTGAAAAGGATCGCCGAAGAGACCTCCCTTGATCTTGCCGGCAGACGCTGGCAGACAGGAGGTCACAAGGATTCAAGCCGGGCACCTGGAGGGTGGCCAAATTCCTAAGAGCTGGAGGCTCTGCTCGCTTGAATTCCGACACATCACCCGTGGCTACAATTTTTAAATGTAACTGCATTAAGGGAACTTATTTTGGTTTACTGTGCCTTTATGTTGCTCACCTTATGCTGCTGTTGTTATAACCTATGCATATTAACAATCCATGGTTGGATCCCAAGGAAAGGCCAACTTAGCTGGTCCCACCCGATTCAGCAGGCTCTGGTGGGGAAAGGGGGAAGCAGCTTTTGCAAGCCCACCTCTGCATGCTCTTCTCAAGATTCAACCCACAAAAACACACAGAATGGCACCCTTTAGGAGGAGATATACTGTTCCTGTATATGCTCCATAGCGTTCGGGGAAGGTACCCCCGGAGCGGGTGGTGCTGTGGGTAAAACCTCAGTGCCTAGGACTTGCCGATCGTATGGTCGGCGGTTCGAATCCCCGTGGCGGGGTGAGCTCCCGTCGTTCAGTCCCAGCTCCTGCCCACCTAGCAGTTCGAAAGCACCCCTAAGTGCAAGTAGATAAATAGGTACCGCTTTCTAGCGGGAAGGTAAACGGCATTTCCGTGTGCAGCGCTGGTGCTGGCTCGCCAGATGCCGCTTAGTCACGCTGGCCACGTGACCCGGAAGTGTCTGCGGACAGCGCTGGCTCCCGGCCTCTTAAGTGAGATGAGCGCGCAACCCTAGAGTCGGACACGACTGGCCCGTACGGGCAGGGGTACCTTTACCTTTACCCCCGGAGCAGATATGGGGTAAGGAAGCAGAGGGGGAGAATGTTCCCTTACGCAAAGAGAAATCCTTGCACTGACAGAACCTTAGGCTTAGCAGTACATTGACTGCAACCCTTAATAAATAAGCTTCTTGACTTTCCTCCCAAAGGAGTCTGGGGTGCCAAGCAGCATAACAGGCCAACAGCACATTATAAATAAATAAATAAAACATTTGGAAATGGTCAAATTTCCACGCAACTAATATTCTCAAGATTGCCAGGAACGGTACCTTTCACCCATCAAATGGGATGAACAGGGATGTTTAAAAATTCCTCTTGAATGTCAACGTGGTAAACAGAGGCACCTCACCAGGGAAGACATTCCGCAAATGGGGAACTGTTTCCAAGAAGACCCTTGATTAAAGGGAGGGAGGTCTTTGGAGTCTAGGGCTAGGCTGGAGGGCATGTGGGCAGCCCATAGAGGTGCGCAGAGCCCCTGAGCTACAGGCGAGTATTTATGATATTTTCTCTGCAACTGATACTGTCTTTTTTGTGCACGGAAGTTCTTGCCAAGCTATTCCTGTGTTTGAACTGAAACCTCTTTCTCCTAGTCCCGTTTGATTAACTCTGCACTGAACTCGGGTGGCTTCCAAGATGTCAACACAGCAGCTTCCAAAAGAACGGCAACACATGCCATGAATGCAGGCAAGCCTCTTACTGACCCTATCTCTGCTCACCAGCATGGTTTTTTTCCTTCCAACGCCATACCTGCGCAAGGTGAGAGGGATTAGGTTGCTCTGATTTGTATAGAACTTCAAAGCAGCAAAGGCTGATAGTGTGCATCTCCTTTCAGTTAAAATTGTGTGTTTTCTAGAGTTTGTCATCTTCAATTTAAGACTCCATAAAAAGTAGACCAGGCATAAGATTAGGATTGCTTAATGCCCCAAAGCAATAATGGCAAAACTAGTTCTTGACTTTAGAGGCCTGTTCAGCTCAGTTAAGACCACACCAAATCATGGTTAAAATTAATCATAGTTCAGAACCCAAACTATGATGTGAGCTTCCAGCCATGGAATGGCTAAACCATGATTGTCTCCTCTTATCTTCAGTCTTCTCAGATTCCTAAATTCACGTCACGATGTAGCAGCCTATGGTGGCAGAGCAATGGCCACGATCCTAACACCAAACCCACTTCATATCGCGGTTTGTGGTTTGCCAGCAATCATAAATGACGGTTTTTCAGTTGAGACATCTCAATATTATGCCTCCTTAACCAAGGGTTGCTGTGGCTTCTGGATCAGAGTCCCTGTGTTGAAATGCATAGTAGTGAAAAAAGTAATGGAGAGGTTTGTGTAGCTGCAGCTACTGAATAGTAGCTGGGTTCTAGTACGAACAGAATAGTGAATTGTGAATATTCTGCCTGTGAATAGGTTAAATGTCCCAGCTGGAAGACAGGAGAGACAAAAGGGAATAATTTCAGCAACCTCCTCTTTCTTCCATCCCCCCTTCCTTCTGTTGGTTACTACTGACTACTGAAAGGTTTCTTAAATTGAAAGATTGCTTCTGAAACATATTCAGGTTGGGGCAGACCTCCACAAGTCCATAACTCTGGAGCAGTCACCAAGCACGTATTGTAGCTCATGACATGTGTTTTAAGTACTTATGAAACAGATGGGCATGACTATAATCTGCCACTTCCTTCCTTCCAGATATCCAGCTCTGTTTTGCAAAATGTGTGTTCTCTTTATATGACAAGTTGAGACTGTTCTATCTTGAGGAAGTTGTTTTAACCGCTGGCATAATTTGGGTGATTTGCTTTTCACTGCTCACTCTCTTTAATATGCCTTTTTCTAATTGGGCAAACCTATCTTCCCACATTCCAGCATGTTCCCGGAAACATGAAAGCCGCGGTATTAGTTCGCAGAAGACACCAGCACCACGCAGATACGCTCCTGTGCCTGTATCTAAAGATACTAAAATCTCACAGAAACTGGCAAAGAGAGAACAACCGGTTGGAGAAAAAGAAAATGTGCAACAGTCAACTTGTGGAAGAACTTTGGGTGAGCTCCAGGAAGCTTCAAAGCTTCTCTTTCTCCTTGTTGATGTGGATCTGCCCACTTGCTGTTATTTTTCCACAACCATGACTATTCTTGCCTACATCTGGTTGGCATTAGATGTATTGTTGTTTTTTATCAGCATCACTCAAGACTTCACAGTTTTCAAGCATTTCACACTCTTTGAATGTGTATTAGGCTTTTATTCTAAATAAGCCTTCCAGCTTGTCCATTACAGCTCAAAAAGAGTATCAAAAAAGAGTATTGGGTCAGGTTTAAGGTGTTGGTTTTGACCTTTAAAGCCCTTTGTGACTTAGGGCCCTTGTATTTACGGGACCGCCTCTCCTGGTATTCCCCGCAGAGGACATTAAGGTCCATGAATAATCATAGTTTAGAGGTCCCAGGCCCTAAGGAAGTCAGATTATCCTCCACCAGGGCCAGGGCCTTCTCAGTGATGGCTCCAACCTGGTGGAATGCTCTGTCCCATGAGACCAGGGCCCCGCAGGTTTTAACTTCCTTCCACAGGGCCTGTAAGACAGAGCTATTCCGCCTGGCTTTCAATTTGAACTTAGCCTGATCTTTTATTCCCCTTCCTTCCCTCCCCTTCCCCTTTTTATGAAGATTACCCGCTCTGGGATCCCACAGCTAATTCTCCCCTGGTCTCCTCGCTGGCCCAAATAGGACTAATTTAGCCAGCTAGCCCTGGTGATCATCTAATGTTTATTGGATGGATTTCCCCCCTAAATTGATTTTTAATTTTTAATTTAATGTTATTCATGTTTTATACTGTATTTTATGCTGGTTTTTGTTGCATCAATTAAGTGTTTTAAATTTGTTGTTAGCCGCCCTGAGCCCAGTTTTCTGAGCAGGGAAGGGCGGGGTATAAATAAATTATTATTATTATTATTATTTACAATCCCATATGTGAATTTTACAATTCTCTAGTATTCATCATGTTGCTTCAGTATTTTACTAATGCTCAGACAAGTAACATTATTACAGCCAATTTGCTACACACCTATCTTTAAAAATCAGTGGGCAGCATATGATGTCTGCTTGCACATGTGCATAGATATAATTTATAAATACATAAATGCTATTCATTCTGGGAAGGAAACCAGGAATGTAACTATCTCATATATGTGTCTCTGTGTGGGCACACACACACACACATTTGAACGTGCGCACACACAATGCTCTGCCCTATTCCGCTATAATATGGCATGCTCTTTTTTCTCATCTAGGTGGAGGGAGACTTCTAGAGCACATCTTGAATTCTCAAGAAACCCCATTAAGCCAGAGTGCATCTTCTTGGAACGACCCCAGAAGTGACAATGTGATGCCGTGGTGTTTTGGAAGAGAGCAGTAAGCATCTCCCTTGTTAAAAAGTGAACAGCTTGTAGATACTTGATATCCTAGAAACTAAATTTGACCTGCAGCGATATCATAATCTCAGTTCAAATAACGGAAATAATAGAAAATTAAGAGGTTTCCATTTTTGGTGATTTATATAACACTGCTCCCATAATTCCTAGCTGAACTCTGTACATGCTTGAGACGTGTGTTTCATGGAAGAGACTGTTTTCTTTAAAAACTTTGTTTGCATAGGCATGAGGTTGAAAAGTACACTTGCATACTGTGTTTGAGCTTAACTGTGCTAAACAGGGCAAACTGACCCTTGAACTTTGTCCACCTCTTTTGTACCTAGCCTGAACTACTGAATTAGAATCAGACAAGTGGAACCCGCAGGAAAGAGTGGCTGTGTGTATTCCCTCCTAAAAGGAGCACTTGTATGATTTCCCCCACCATTTGATCCTGGCAGGGCATTTTTGTCCTCGTTCCATCCCCTTGCACCTCCTTCTATTTTCCTTTTCCAGGTGACAGTCAACAGTCCATGGCTTCTGAGCAGTCTCAGTCCTCATTCGACTGTTGAGAGGGCTGCCCTTCTCCCTTATGGTTGTTTTTTTTAAAAAACTACTTCTGCAAATCTTGGGGTAACCCCAAGCATGTTGATACTTCCTCTTACTTCTCAGTGGCCCTTGTTTGGCTACAATCCACTCACCACCTGAGTTTCCCGTTACAAGGTGTGATGCTGTGTCTGCATCCGTTAACCAGTGCATACAGGCAAAACCTGGGGTAAACATTTGTTCTCAGTTCCATCCAATGGTCAGGTGTTTTGCTTTATTTTTGCCTCTTGGATAATGGATATTTTATTGTCTTGTCTTTATTTTAAGTGATAAGTGTGAAATTCTCAGATTGGGCAAAACTTTTATCTTGTGAACCACCCTGAAATCTTATGATGAAGGGCCATATGTCTAATATATAAAATAAAAGGGCTAAGTAGCAAATTGGGTAAAAAAAAATAGTTTTTACCCACACCAGCTCTGCCAACATATGGCAGCTTTGGTGGCCAATAACATGGCTTTGCTTAAGCATCTGTTTCCCTGCCTTTCTGGACCTTTTTGTTCTTGTAGGAATATGTGTCCCTCTCCAGAGTTGTGTAACTTGATTCATAAACGCCCACAATTTGGTTGGGATTTCCCCAGATTCTCAATAGTAGGTGGTGAAGGCCAACTGCTGTTTCATTCAGTCTTGATTCAGCACTTGAAGAAGAAATGCAGGAGTAATGAGAACTTTGAAATATTTCTTAGTAGCAGATCGAACATTCAGCAGACTGAGCCCTTTCCTGCGTCTAAAAGCACACTTCAAGATCACAATCCGGTTGAGAGAACAGTTAAGAAAGCAGATGCTGTGCTTCACGATCTCGGGCAACTGAAACGGGACATGCATGACATCTTGCAGGTAAAGCAAAATATGACCAGGTTGCTGAAATAATTTGATTAATTATTGATTGATTGACTAGTTAATTTCTATGCTGCTTAATATATTTTAAAATATCTCTAAGCAGTGTACAAAAAACTGAAGCAACATCAGCCAGCTTAAATACTACAAAAAATACACAGTCACATGTAAAAATGTTACATTAATACAAAGTTACTAATATACATAAATCAATTCACTTTCCTTCTGACACTACCTCCCTCCCAGCCTCCGGGTTCTAACCCCAGGTCCAAACAAACTCTCAGCTCACCCACAAAAGTCCCACAATGAGAAGAGATCCTGCAAACAGTGGATATTGCCCTAGTCTCTCATTCTAGACTTTCTTGTTCTGGGCAGTCCCAAGATGCACGGTCCTTCTTCTGGCTGCCCACACCTGTGTCCCATTCAGCTGTCCTCTCTCCACCCAGTTCCAGGTGCAGCAGGTTTGCTGAGTTTCCCAGGGGGTCCAAAGGATGGGAAGAGGGCCCTTCTCCACTCACAGCTCTTTCTTCACCCTCTGTCCTCTCCTCCAGCTGCTTAACAACAACTTAACAACTTAATAGTGGGTGAAGTTGAAATACTTGCAAGCAGGAGCCTGAAATTTGAACTTGCGGAGGTGGTTTCTGCAAATGAAAATGTAGCAGCCAGGAAGTCCAGTTTTCAGACTCTCCTCAGCTGAATAAATCATGCAAATAGCATGCAATGGCTGTAATTAAGCGAGCGCCTTACAACTCCTGATGCATGTTGGCTTAAAAGCAGTCTTTGTTACTTGGGGTTTAGGGGAGAGGGCTTGCCTTCTGGAGGAAACTGGGTGTTTCACTCCACATACAGTGTAGTGTTGAATTTGGGCCAGGGGCACCTGGTGTCAGCACTCTGCTAGCCTATATAGTTCTTTGGAGCCATACAGCACTGATGTGAGGGAGCAATGTGGAATAGCCTGAGTGCACTCCTGCCCTGAGCTCTTTTTGCTCCTTTCCTGGATTGTTAATTATTAAAAGTTGGATCCACATTTTATTGCAGTACAGTATGCTTTCGTAACTGTTCAGCTGTCCTGTCGAGTTGAACTTCGGTAGGCATGGAGGGCAACCTAAAGGACGGAATCAAGAGGAGAACATTTTCTCTCTCCCAACGCATGATAAAATTAGGCCTTCTAGCATGATGAATAAGGGCGTTACTTGAGGGTCACAGAGGTGGTGGTGATGTTTTGGCCTGCAGTAGGAAGACACAAGTGTATATTAGTACTCCATACAGATAGTCTTGGTGAGATTTTAACTGAGAGTTCTAGCATACTTTCTTTCCAGACAAGTTGCTGCGCTCGTCTCTTGCAGCAAAAACAGCTTAGCCCATCTTCACGTCAAGCATCTGACAAAGTGGGCTTGAGTCCGTACAAGCTCATGTCATAATAAATCTGTTAGCCTTTAAGATGCCTCATGATTCTGGTATACTGTACTTTATATCTGTGTAGGGAACTTTATCTTAAGTGTAACAGATTCTTTCTCCCCGCTTGCCTTACAGGATGCAAAGGAGTGGAAGTCGGACATGAATAGTATTATGAAGGTTCTGTGTCAATTTGTTTGTTTGTTCTTAAATTATGGAGACAGTGCCTTGGAGCAATAAAATACCCTAAAACCAAATACCTCTAATCCAGCTTACGGCAACCTGCTGGCCCCCAGGGGTTTTGATCTACGTACGACACTGGGGCTGATAAAGGTTGTAGTCCGTAATTTCTGGAGGGTTGGCGAAAGGCTCCTTTAAACATTCCACTGCAGGACATGTGAGCAATTAAATCACTAAAAACCATAGCGCCCAGCTGCCTGCCTTGATTCTGCCATAACCTTAAAAGTGGGGTTTTAAAAGCAGGGCTGGACCATGTACAACTAGAAAGGCAGACCTGATGCTTGCATCTGCCAGGCGTTCATTGCCACGTAGTTCATTCTGTTTTTGAAGCCGTCAACACTCCTGGTCTGTGGCTCCAGCATCTGGCTTCATGCACTAGCGTCAAGCTAGCCAGTCTGTCTCCAGACTGCAACAGCCTGGGTGCACCTGCAGTAAAACTACAGGCATTTAAATGTCCCTGTTCTGTAGTTTGTCTAGGGCCTGGCAGCAATGCAGTGCTATGAAGCTCCCGCCACCTCTACTGAAGAAACTTGTGTACCAGTTCCCTATACGATGAGAACTAAGATTCTCCAAAAGGGCTTGGAAGCTGGAGGTGGTGTGGGTGGGTTCTCCTACCACAAATGGCCTCTAGCGTTTGCCTGTTGCAGACACGTATTTCATGGCTGAGTACCATTTTTCACTCTATAACACGCACCCGACCATAACACGCACGTAGTTTTTAGAGGAGGAAAATCCGTAGGCATGCCACCGGTAGGCATTCCCTCCATAACACGCACAGACATTTCCCCTTACTTCCTAGGAGGAAAAAAGTGAGTGTTATGGTGCAAAAAATACGGTAGTTTTATTTACTTATGTGGCTTGCCTTGGGAGTCAAAGGGCCGCACTTTCTCCTTTTAATTTTTAGGCAACCTCGCACTGCAGAGACATCGCCCGACAGAAGGATCACCTGCCTCCACATCAGTCTGCCTGTTCGCTGTGGCCGTCGCCATCGGAGGTGCTTCTACAGGTTCCCGCAACTGCGGTGGGTGATGATCGGGGTGCCCTGTCTGCGGAATGCTCTCCTGGTACCCACAAGGGCTGTGTCCCTGGCACCAGGCAAAGATCTCATCTCCCCAGACTTTCTGATCCTGGGCTGAGGGCTTTTTGTGCCGCTTCTAAATTTCTGCCATGTTGTCTTTATAGTGGGTAGTTATTATATTCCATGCTCACGATTATTTTAGTAACTTGATTTGGCCTAGCCAAAATTTCCGGTTCTGTGGCCACTTTCCAGGGTGTTCAGATTGACAATAAATGAAAAGGCAAAATATTATTATTATTATTATTATTATTATTATTATTATTATTATTATTATTACATTTCTAAACTGTTTTATATTATTAAGAAAAATCTCAAAGTGGTTCACAGCATATTAAACATCAATAAAACAATGCAGAATCAAACATTTCCGAAAAAAGTCAAATATAAAGTACACAGTCAAAGCAACACAATTAACAAGAAACCAAAATACCATCTCAAGGATTTCAAAATAAAACATTACAAAGGAGGTCAATTACAGAATACATATTTAACACAAACAAAGTTAACAAAAACAAAATCTTAAACATTTCAAAAGAAAACATTACTAAGTGAAGCCAAATATGAAATGCAAATTTAAAACAGCATACTTACCAAGAGAATAAAATATAAGCACGACATGGCTGTTTGGTAGGCACAAAAAGATGGGGCAAAAGAATCCAATAATTAGGATTTGTTGTCAGGCATAGCAATGTCCCTCCGGTCTCCCCAAAATAATACCCTAGGCTTTGTTTTGGTTTTAACTGGAGTTGACAATACTGGTGTCGAACGGAGGGCAGTTGCTTCCATTAAGCGCTGCTGACCTTATCAGGGTATCTGGCTGAGGACAGTCCTGAATATTTGAACCTCTGATCCCATTTTGTTTGGATTTTAGCAAAAATACCCTGTTGCCCCAAGCCTTCCAGAACTCCAGGAGCTTTCGAAGTCAGCCATTCTTCAGTCAACCATGGCTTCCAAATCCATACTGAGGGATGCTGAAAAGATCCTGAGAGCAGTCCGCAAGAACAAGAAGCTCCTTGAAGAAAACCTGGAAGCCATTATCCGTGCCAAGGATGGGAATGCTCTGCACGCCTTCATTGATGAGTTGACAGCAGACAGGTAGAGCTCTGTGGCAGTTGTTTTTAATCCTGTGTTGATATACCTAAATGCCAGCAGCAAATACTGTATTAGGCAAGCTTGGTAGTTTCAAAGTTTTTAGTTTTGTTCACTAGATGCAAGTAAAAACAAACAAACCCATCCTAAATTAGATCACTTTCTTCTCTCATCTAGAGATGTCCTAGAAGAGATACGAATCAGAAAGTCTGTAGATGAGTGGATTAAGACAATCAGCATGGAAATCCAGGTATGGCTTTTAAGACCCACCTATTGATACTTAAGTCTTCATTTTTTAAAAGCTATATTGAAGGAAAAATTATACAAAAGAGAAAGTGCATGTCGTTTCAAAACAGAAGGCCAGATAGTTGAAAGAGTCCATTAGTGATTTTGGTCGAAAGCTGCTCCCTTGCTGTCCTCTAACCTTACCAGCTGCTTTTACATTTTGCCTTTAGGATGAAATGGCAAGGAATGATGTCCTGGAGGCACAACGGGCTGTCAAGACAATGAAAGCCAGCAGAGAAACACATGCAAAATCTCAGTACCCCACGGGAATCCCAGCTAAAAGGCATTTGCCTGCAGCAAAGCCCACTCCAGTGCTAGCAGATAAGGTGAGACTGCAGAGTTTGGGAACAGTCAGGGATTCTTAGCTATGCCCAGCAACCTCCATGGACCGAGGTTTGGACCAACCATAGTATAAATGCTAGAAATTATGCTCTCCTCCCTCTCTAAAAAATAAATAAATAGTATATTTTCCCTGCCGTAGCTCAGGGCAACTGATGTCAGGGACCTTGGGTAGAGGAACACATTCTCCAGGTCTGGATTCTCATATAGCCGAGCTTTTCTTTTTTGGTTATGCACTTGGATACCTCTTAAGTTGTTGTAACCAAATTTGCATGATGGTTCCTTTTTGGATCAAGGAGGCAGGCTGAACCTTTTGAAACTGCACTGATTTTAATCATCGATTTCAGAAATGCACTGGTGGTTTTTTGTTTTTTTGTTTTTTTAAAATAAATGTTTATTAAAGTTTTAAAAACATAAAAAACCAAAAATCACACCACATATAACAAAACAATAACAACAGACAAAAAATACACACTTAACAAGAATGAAAGAAAAAAAAAATTCCACTTTTAAATTTCAACATTCCATATCCCTCTTTCCTGACCTCCTCTCATCTCCCTTTTTTGTGTTCCTCTTTATTCCGTCAATTTCAGCAAATTCTAACCCTTTTTCCAACCTCGTTTATAATTATATATTTCAACTTATTATGTCTCTAATTTCCCTTATCTTGATCCTTTACTCCACCTTATATACTTTGACATAATATTATTCTAGTCATACCCCCTTCTCTTTTTTTAAAATTCTTCTTTTCATAGCTCTTTTAACCATATCCCAAATGCCATGTTACCTTCACATCCCACATCATTTTAACACTCAAACATTTTACAATATTTTTGTAGATAGTTCTTGAACTTTTTCCAGTCCTCTTCCATCAATTCTTCTCCCTGGTCACGGATTCTGCAAGTCAGTTCCGCCATCTCCATGTAGGGTTTTTTGTTTTTTTGAATTCCCAAGCAACGCCAAGTACAAAGCCACTGGTGGTGTAAGCTACCCTGAGAGCTTTGTTGAAGATCTAGGTGTAAATCCCTATAAACAAATGCGGCGTCGCTTGTATCATTTGCTGGTGCCCTTTTGCTCAAGCACCATGTCTGCCAACGGTGCTTCACAAATAAATAGCAGTAATTGTATCCTACGTTTGCACCCCACCTTTTTTCCAAAATGCTTGAAATAGTTAATCCCGTTTTATTCTAGCAACAGCACTGAGAGGTGGTTAGGTTGAGAGAGTAAGTTGACCAAGGCCATCCCATCAGGTATTTCAGCCCATACCTCTGCCATCCACATCCTACTCTCTCTCTCTCTCTCTACGCCAGCATGTTGCCTTTTTTATTAAAAAGTTTCAGAGTCATTTTCTGGTTTTTTGCAGGGGCCTCCGAAAAGATGGACGGGGGCACGAAATGAAGATTATCTCTCTCAGATATACGGCCGGCCGATTTACCAGGGTCACAGGAGCACACTTAAGAAATCCCCGTACCTGAGGTTCAACTCGCCTTCTCCCAAATCAAAGCCACCAAGACCTAAACTGATAGAGAGTGTTAAGGGTAGGTAAAACGCCTTCTCCACCCGCACCCTAAAAACCAATGTTTCAAAGGGTCTGCCTTCATTTCCTATTTAAACATTATTTCTCCTTGATCTTGTAAGAATTCTTTAAGGCAGTTTCATTGGCATTGCTTGGGGTAAGCGGCAGGTTGGTGGGGCTCATTAGCGTGGGCCCTGCTCTCCATTTTGAGGATGTTTATGGGATTGAGAGACGCGGTTGAGGCATCCATTCTCCCAGAATTTCAGAAGAGCAAGCTTCCTTTGGTTCCATGAAAGGACAGCTCCACTTAGGCAGGTCATGGCACTGAACCAGTTCCTAACATGTAGGGTCTGAGCCCAGGGGCCAGTGGTGCTTGTGCCCTGTGCATGCTCCCCCCCCCCACAGCTGGATGAATGGGAAGCTGACAGCCCTCCATGCTTTAAGCTCAGATGTAAAGAAAACCACAGTGTGACAACCAGAGAAATTATGTTTTTAGGTTCCATGCTTTAGACCTCTGAAGCTTGCTTAAGGCAGAGGTTCCCAAACTTAATTGGCCTAGCACCTCCTTTTCAGGAAAAAAAAAATTACTTGGCACCTCCCTGGAAATCTACCTTCTTTAAGCGAACAAAGAGAAAGATGCATTGAGTTTAGAGTTAATTTTTGTAAGCTGCTCTAAGAGACTGTTTGACTCAAGGGTGAGGTATAAATGCTGTAAATAAATAACTTGTCTTATAGCAAGTCAGACCATTTCTACACTGAATGGCAGTGGCTGTCCGGGATTTCCGGCAGGAGATTTTTCTCTTCCTCCCTGAAGATGCCCAGGACTGAAGCTGGCACCAGATGCTCTTGCACTGAGCTGCCGGAGACTCGCGATTTATCTGACGTTCTTTCCAGGTACGAAAGTGAAATCGGCAAGGACGCAGACTGGTCCCTACATGCGCAGCAGTCCTAGGAAGCCACCTCCGGGATCTGTTTCTCACCAGGAGCTCCAGTATCTCTTCAGCCCCACCAGAGAGACCTCCGAACTCTCAGGTGCTCTTGAAGGGCATCTCATCCCAATGGCTATTCCATTAGGTATGGAAAAGAAAAAAGAGAGGCTCAACTTACATGAGCCACCTTCACTCAGGGAAAAAAGTCTGCTGCCACACCCCAAATTGTTCTTCCTCGTTTGTCCGTGTAGAGGTTCACATGGGATTTTTCTGGATGCAGGAGCAAGGCAGCTCATGATTTGGGGGAGGCTTTATGTCCCTAATTATATTCTTAGCCCCAGAATGTATTCATGTGTGTGTCTGATTATCCTAATGAGGAAAAAAATACTGCAAGTGAGAGGTGCAGAGGATCTATTAGAAAAATGAACTCCAAGGAATCGGAACCCTTTCTTAGTAAATGGTTAGGCTAGGTAAAAGTACAGCAGGGCTGCTGCTCTTCTGAATTTATCAGATGAAAGCCTATTGAGTGAAGCATCCCGTTTCCCATGGCAGCCAGTCAGATGCCCCTTGGAAGCCCATAAGCAGGACAAAAGGGAGTAGCCCTCCCTTGCTGTTTCTCCAGCAGCTGATACTGGTCCTGATACCATATCAAAAGCCATTGATGGCTTTCTCTGCCATGAACTTGTCTAATCCCATTTTAGTTCTGCCACCTATGAATTCTATACGTGTGTGTGTGTGTGTGAGAGAGAGAGAGAGAGAGAGAGAGATGTGTGTTGCACAGAGGCACTTCCTTCAGTCTTTCCTGAATCTCCTGCTTTTGGGCTTCACCAGAGCACCCCACATTCTAGCATTAATAGGAGACAGAAAACATTTTTTCCCTTATGCTGTTCATAGTATGTTGCCTTCCTCACCCTTTTCGTAAATTAAAGAGGCCAGTCATTTGCGTGTGTGTTCTGCATATGATTACTTGGTTATGATGCATCAGTGGGTTCTTTTTACTCCAGATCTTGTATCTTAGCCTCCCCCAAGCCGATGCCTTCCAGATGTTTCAGACTACAGTCATACCTCGGGTTACAGCCGCTTCAGATTGCGGACCACCAAAACCCAGAAGTACTGGAACGGGTTACTTCCGTGTTTCAGCGGCCGTGCATGCGCAGAAGCATCGAATTGCAACCTGTGCGTGTTCAGACACGCCGCTGCAGGTTGCGAACGCTGCGGGTTGCAAACATGCATCCCGCACGGATCACGTTTGCAACCCGAGCATCCACTGTACAGCTCTCGCCAGCTTCCACAAGCATGGCCATGGGGAGTGGGGCTGATGGGAGTTGTAGCCCAAAGCACCAGCTTTGGTGAAGACTGTTGCAGCCATTCCTAGTTAGGAGTCTTGCTCCATCACTCTGATAATTTTGGTTAAACTCTTTCTGCACCCTTTTCAACTCCAGTGTCTTCTCTCTCTTTTTTTGAGATGCAGAGACCATATTCCAAATGTAACTGCATCATAGGTTTGTCTGAGGCTATTACAGTACTATTGCTATTTTCAACTCCTTTTCCTCATAATTTCTATCATGGATTTTTCCTCCCCACCACCTTTTGTGGGGGGCGGCGAAATGCTGTAAAAACAGATGTTATCGCCAAACTTTCCATCTTAATCTTAAGATCTCTTCCCTGGTCAGTTGCTTCCAATTCAGATTTCATCAGGGTATATATGAACTTGTTACCTTCATTTGAGGCTGTTTCACTGGGATGTGTGTACATACAGATATGGAGTCCCCGCCCCCTATGTAACTTTTATTATTTTCACTGTAGTTATTTTTACCATCCCTAGATGTCACTGTAGTAAAGAAATTCTCACAAAACAGTGGGGAAGTTTGATATTCAGGCTCGTGCTTTTAGGAGAAATCAGGTCTAGGAAAACTGCAGCAGGTTTGAAGCCTGTTAAACTGTTTGTGAAAGAATAGTAGACCCAGTCCTGAACATGCTTGGTTCGGTAAATCACGCTTAAGGCGCAGTACCAGGATGTTATTTAGTACCTCCAGGGTTCAGAGACAGTTGCAGGGCAGCATGGGTGAGAGAGTGCTGTTGCGCTCAGGTCCTGATTTTTGGCTTCCCACAAAGTTGCTCAGGGAAATGAGCCTTCAGTCTGATCCTGCAGGGCTCTTCTTAGGTTCTAAAGTCAAACTATAGCTGGTTCACCCTTTTTCCTAGTGTATAGGCATGCTTGGATAGCTCAGTTGCTTAGAGTGTGGTGCTGACAATGCAAAGGTTGCAGGTTTGATCCCCCATATGGGAGAGCTGCATATTCCTGCATTGCAGGAGGTTAGATCCCTTCCAACTCTACAATTCTACGATTCTACACTGGTACCTCTGGTTGCGAACAGGATCCGTTCCGGAGCCCCATTCACAACATGAGCAGAACGCAACCTGCGACTGTGCGGGTGGCGATTCGCCGCTTCTGCGCATGCATGTGACGTCATTTTGAGCGTCTGCGCATGAGCAAGTGGCGAAACCTGGAAGTAACCCTTTCCGGTACTTCCGGGTTGCCATGGGACGCAACCTGAAAAGACGTAACCTGAACTGAACGTAACAAGAGGTATGACTGTATATGCAGTGGTCTGAGAGAGGGAGTCTCTGATTCCTTTTGTATGCTTCCCCCCACATCCTGTGCCTATATTTTTATTTATAAAAAATGGTTGTACAGTGGACCCTCCGGATATGAACTTAATTTGTTCCAACGGTCCGTACGTACCCCGAAAAGTCCACATCTAGAGGCACCGCTTCTGCATGCGCAGCGCAATGGAGCACTTCTGCACATGCATGCACGGCAAAACCTGGAAGTATACACTTCCGGGTTTGCCGCGTTCGCAACCCAAAAGTTACGTTACCCGAAGGTAACGTAACTCAAGGGTCCACTGTATTCTGAAACTTCATTTTTAAAAAACCAAAGCAGTTTATAGTAATTACATACATATAGTACACAATAAAAACCACATGAATATTTAAGATTACATATCATCATCTAACTGTTACAGGAAATGTCTGGCAGCACAGAAATGTTTTCAGCAAATGTTGAAAGGTTAAGACAGAAAGTGCCTGCCAAATCTCTGTTGGCAAGGCATTTCACAGGACAGGGCTGACAACGCTACTGTCTCGTTTTTGTGTCAGTGTTAAGTGAGCCCCACCAACTGGGGATGACCGCAGTGCTCCTACAGATGATATAAGAGATCAAGCTGGAACATAAGGGTTCAGATCGTGGTTCAGGGCTTTGCAAATAAATACAAGGATATTGAGCTTGGCTCTGTAGTAAATGAGCAGGCGGCCCGTAAAACTTCACACATTTTTTCCAAGGCTACATGCATATGTGTGTGTGATCTTTATGACAGAAATGAGGAAAGTAACAGGTTGGGTAGGTGTTACAGGCAGTTTACTGTTGGTCTGGTATGAAATACAGCATTGCAGTTACTAGAAGGGTGTGTATTTGGATGTCTATGTCTGGCTGGCTGGATTTATAGATCATTACACATGTTCAGTTTTCTCTTTTGTTTATAATTTGCGTCCTGGCTCAGGATTTGTTAAAGGTGGTTCTCTCCTTCCTTTTGTTTTGCACTTACATTAGGTCAAAAACAAATCAACAGCATCTCTTCTCAGCCTACAGGAATAAGCATAGGCGAATTTCACCCTCTTACTGTGACATCCTCTGTTCCTCCTGCTCCCCTGAAACCACAGCCAAAGGCAAAGAAGCCCAACATTGGCATAATAGAGATGAAATCGGAGAAAAAAGACCCTCCCAAACTGACTGTCCAGGTATGGAACAAGAAGGGCAAGAGCTGCCTTTATGAATTTAACCCTGATCCTCCTCCATCTTCTGTGTCTGGTTACTTCAGCATTGAGATCTGTTTTATTTCGTGGTCAGAAAAATGTGTGTTTGTATAGATTGTGGGTTTTTGTTTAAATCAGAGCTTAAAAGTCAGCGGCTTATGAGGTTCAAAGGGCCAAGCAGAACCTCAGGTGCACCTTTTAAAGTAACTGCTGGGAGCTTGTTGGTTTCCTGACAATCCAGTTTGCAACTCGAAGGCTCTAGTCCTCATGACTGCAAACTGAAACTGGTACAGCAGGCATAGGCTACACAGTTCCCATCTTTCCCCACCATTCACCATGGTGGTTGGTTGGGACTGATGAGAGTTGGAAGTCCCGCAACAAAGGGGGGGAGCTCAGGTTCCCCAGCCTTGTGCTAGGGGGTCAGCAACTTAAATAAGAATATTGGAATATGTACTACTTCCACACACCCAGTAGTTTGGCTCCATCCTTTTCTTTAAAAAAATAGGTTAAAGCAGTAATGATGATGATGATGGTGATAATTATTTTTTTATTATTTATACCCTGCCCATCTGGCTGGGTTTCCCCAGAATCTGATGAAGGGCAGTCCAGAAACTGAGTAAATAATAAATCAGGTGAATGCCACAGGCTGAGCATTTCATGGCATAGAGAGGACAAAGACTGCATCGGAAGCTTGGTTCATGTCCTCCTGATACTTCAGAAGATGGGAAACTACATTGAATCTGTGGGCTTTTACTTTCCAGGTGCTGCCTAATGTTGACATTGACAGTATTTCAAGCGACAGCACCAGCGTCAACCAGATTTCCTTTCCAAAGGAGGTGATACAGGTATTTGAATTCACCCTTGCTAGTTTCTGATACATAAATATACCAGTTTATTATCACAGGAAACAGGTCTGGAATGGCTGCTGTTGAGAACATTTAGCATCGAATGGCCGCTTCACATGCGGCAAATTTCTTGCGAAGCGAGCACTGCCCCAAGACAGTTCCTCACACGGCTGCTTTGCTTGGAAGCTGAGAAACCAGGAATAAGGATAGCACAGTAAATGTTGTAACTGGCTAAATTTGAAGGATAGCACAGTAAATTTTGTAGCTGGCTAAACTTGAAGAACTTGGTTTATATTTTGTGGGCACCTATGCAAGGCACTTTGTCATTTGGTTCTTTTTTATATGCCGACACTCCTCTCACTGCCAGTCCCTCAGAACATACTTTGATGAAGGCTTGATTGGAAGTCTCTAAAGTCAATATTAAGTCCCATTGGCTGTTGGGATGGGAGAACTCTATAGAGGAAGGGCAGGATGCAAACTTGATTGCCATCTCTTGTTCCAACATTCAATCCTGCATGACCAAGAAAGGCTTGATTCTTAGTGGTTGGGGTCTCCAGTGCTGGGGAAAGCAGGCTTGTCTCCCACCCCGGTGGTGACTCCAAATGCACCTCTCCTCTTGCACCCATTCATATTTATATTGGTGGGTGGGTGGATGGTGACTGGTGCCAAGATACAAGCCTCCCCACTCTACTTTCCTGCTCTCTTTCAGTGTCGCAAGAAGGTCGTTGTGGCTTTTTGCATTCTTTTCCTCTACTAAATCTCAAGGTTCACTTAATCTGTATTTTTTTAGGCTACTGCAGAAAGCAGTCTGTCCCAGGACGAAGAACTGAAACTTCCTGGTGCCGACTTCATCGATGTTACTGGTGTCAGTCAGGTGGGTTTTCCAATAGCTTCTCACTTTGCAGGGGAGAAAATGTGATATTTATTTTTTAAGAGTCACCATTGTTACCCGCTGGAAATTTTTCTTAGTAAGCTGATTTGATAAATGTTTAATTCACTAACATGAAAATTACTTCTAAAGAAACAATCAGCCCTCATTTATAGCAGCCGGTGGCAATGCTCCTATTGATTTCTGTCCTGCTTCTTTGGAGTTTCACCTCAAATCTTCTTTGTATAGCTTCCCTCTTATTGTAAAAGCCTGCCGCTCCGTGTAAACTGCTGCTAAGGCTGAGGCGGGAACAAGGAAATTAGAGGCCAAGGAGACTTTGACAAAAGGTATTGTGCAACCAAATCCACAGGATTTGCACAGCAAGACCAAACTCTGCTTGTACCAGGCAGCTTGCAACCACCATACTTAATTTTGCACCACATGGAGCTTAAAAGCATCGCAGAAAACCACAGAGTAGTTGGAAATCCAGCAATTCGTGCATCTGGAGATCTTTTTGAGGGGCTGGAATGGAAGAGGAAGCCCCCAAGCATGGCATAGACTCCTCCACTTTCTGTTTGCTATCAAGGGTGAAAAGAGAGAGTAAAGAAGGCTACCAATGCTGAGCACAATCCAATCCCTGATTTTTCCTTCTCTCTTGGCTGCTTTTTCACAGCCCCTTGTTATTATTGTTGTTGTTTAGTCGTGTCCGACTCTTCGTGACCCCATGGACCAGAGCACGCCAGGCACTCCTGTCTTCCAGTGTGGTGTAGTGGTTAAGAGCGGTAGTCTCGTAATCTGGGGAACCGGGTTCGCGTCTCCGCTCCTCCACATGCAGCTGCTGGGTGACCTTGGGCTAGTCACACTTCTCTGAAGTCTCAGCCCCACTCACCTCACAGAGTGTTTGTTGTGGGGGAGGAAGGGAAAAGAGAATGTTAGCCGCTTTGAGACTCCTTAAAGGGAGTGAAAGGCGGGATATCAAATCCAAATTATTCTTCTTCTTCTTCTTCTTCTTCTTCTTCTTCTTCTTCTTCTTCTTCTTCTTCTTCTTCCACTGCCTCCCGCAGTTTGGTCAGACTCATGCTGGTAGCTTCGAGAACACTGTCCCACCATCTTGTCCTCTGTCGTCCCCTTCTCCTTGTGCCCTCCATCTTTCCCAGCATCAGGGTCTTTTCCAGGGAGTCTTCTCTTCTCATGAGGTGGCCAAAGTATTGGAGCCTCAGCTTCAGGATCTGTCCTTCCAGTGAGCACTCAGGGCTGATTTCCTTCAGAATGGAGAGGTTTGATCTTCTTGCAGTCCATGGGGCTCTCAAGAGTCTCCTCCAGCACCATAATTCAAAAGCATCAATTCTTCAGTGACCAGCCTTCTTTAGGGTCCAGCTCTCACTTCCATCCATCACTTCTGGGAAAACCATAACTTTAACTAAACAGACCTTTGTCGACAAGGTGATGTAAGCATCACTAATCACAATCCTGTGAATGTCCTAACTTCTGTGCACCATTGAATTTCCATGTTCCTTTCCCCAAAATATGTTCCCTGAGTTAAGATTTAGAGAAGTGCATTGGCTAGTGAGATTCTGGGCCACCTATTAATGAAACTGTTTCTGTAATCCTGCTATTCATAAATGCAAAAAGCTATCTTAATTGTATTTCATAGATTCATAGAGTTGGAAGGAACCCCAAGGGTCATCTAGTCCACCCCCTGCAATGCAGGAATCTCAGCTACAGCATCCATGACAGATGCTGTCTATCCAACCTCATTGTGTATCATCCAATTGGCCATCCAATTTCACTTTGTATCATCATTGTCGTGACAACAGTTTCAGCAATGCACAATTGGAGATTAGCTTTGGATAACTGCAGTGTTGAATTATTGCAGTTTGCTTTTTTTCATTTATTTTCTTAATTGGGAAGGAGATGTAATATTTCCTACTCTTTTACCTAAGCTGCAGCTGTGTCAGAAGCCAGAACGCTTCTCATTTGAGATGCTTCCTTTCTTTTTTAATAAGTAAAGTGAATCCTCCTGGTCATTTATTTCCAGCTTGTGCTTATGAAGCAGCAATAAAAGACACCAGGATCGTCTCTCTTTTTTTTAGATGTGAGCAAGAGGCGGGGGGTTTTTCCTGCCCCTTATCCTTTTTCCCATTTTCTCAGACGTTGCTTTCATCCTGCATCCTTGGAAGTCTTGGCCTAATGTTCGACCACAAAAACATTCCAACTCTAGCACATGTTTGGCTTGGGTTTGCCTAAACGATGAGCCTGAAGATGTGGAAGGATTAACTTTAATCTGAAAGCATATAAATACTTGAAGGGAGAAATACTTGAGACATCAGAAGAAAAGCCTCATAACAGCTTTGTTGAGAGCACATGCACACAAAGGAAATACCCACAAAGTGTTTGGCAGAATACTCACTTTTTATTTATGAAAAATATATAAACTAAGGGTAGTAGCCCTCTGTGTTATTTTTTCAGTTCTTCACTGACAGTTTCATTGAAACAGAAACACAAACGAAACCTATGGGGAGAAATGCTGTCCAGTAGTTGGATATTGGGTAGAATTTGCTGTCAGAATGAAAGATAACTATGAATACCATTGTTCCAGTGGGGAGAAAATGTTTGCCAGTACATACACTTCAGGTTACAGACTCCGCTAACCCAGAAATAGTACCTCGGGTTAAGAACTTTGCTTCAGGATGAGAACAGAAATTGTGCAGCGGCAGCAGGAGGCCCCATTAGCTAAAGTGGTGTTTCAGGTTAAAAACAGTTTCAGGTTAAGAACAGACCTCCAGAACGAATTAAGTTCTTAACCGAGGTACCACTGTACTTATGTCTGTGAATACACACACACACACACACACACACAAATACTGTACACACTTTTTTAGAACTTGAACATTCACATGCAACATAAATTTTAATGTGCAGAAAACAATTTGTTGCAGAAATCCAGGTGAGTTGCAGGGTGTGCACCAACACAGCATATGAATAGATGCTTTCTCTAGAAGCAACGCTTGAGATGGCAGAACTTGGTCAAGGCCAGTGGAAGTTCTGCTTCTGACATGGAATAATTTGTGACCTGGAGCAAGTTGCCCGCCATCTCAATTTTTCATCTGCAAAATGGGGCTGCTAAGAAACCCTACCTTGCAGGGCTTGTGAATGCAGAGGTAGTATAAAAACATTACCTGCTGTGAGCTTGAGGGATAGGGCAGGCTCTGCATCAAGATAAAGGACGAAAAAAAGAATAAAAGTAAACGAAGCATAGTTAGAACAGAAAATTTGGATAGAAATATTTGTCAGTGATTCAGAGAACCACATGCCTGGTTTTCTGTGCCCAGGAGGACTTGGTTCCTTGATTTTGCTTGTGGTGGTGGTTGGTTTTGGTGAACAGGAGTATTAAAAGCCAGGCGGTAACCACTTTTTTTGAAATGAGTATTTTCAAAGAGTTTCTAAGGTGCTTTTAGCTTTCAAGGGGCTTCTGGTCAAAGGTTGAAGTCAAAAATTCTTCTGGCCCTGCCTAAAGAACCTTTATGGATCTTGGAATCTGGTTCTAAAAAATTGCCGTCAGTGCTACTTAGAGAGTCCCCAGACCCACTCAGCTGCCTACAATGTTGTGGTTGTGCCTTGCTATGCAGAATAAGTCCGTATGCCATTTTTTGAAATTTGCATAACTTCTTCTGAAACACAGCATTGTTGCCAACATTTCTGAATGTCGAGCGTGCTGGACCCTGAACTCAATGAAATTGATTGCTAATGGAGGTGTACTGAAATACTGCCTGGCTGCGCAGTGTTAAATTAGCCTTTGTTGTCATTAGGACGAAGGAGACGATGATGTCCCGGAATTCTCCGAGCCGGTCCTACATTTCAACAGACAAGGAGACACCGCTTCTCCAAAATACAGTGGCCCTCCTTTTCCACCTGCTGCTCCTCAGCCCACAGCAGACATTCTGGATGAGATCATAGAAAAACGGGAGACCCTGGAAAACAAGCTGGTTGGCTGGTGAGTTCCCAGAGCAGGCGTTGTTCAATGGTGATGCGCTGATGGAATGTCATTAGCTCTATAGGACCATCCATGTGTGTGGCGTTTTACAGAGCAACCTGTGCAAAACAGATCCTTGCTCTTAGAAATTCATGGTCTTGCATTTGGGCTGTGAAGGCCGTGATGGAGGGAGGAATGGGTGAACCCCGTTACACGCACTTGGCCTTGGTTTTTGTTAGCCACACAACGTAAGGGATTAAGCTGGTGTCCCCCACAATCCATTCAGATGTTGTTGACCTGCAACTCCCATCGGCTGCAGCAGGGCCAGCCCTTCCATTAGGCAGAGGGAGGTGGCTGCCTCATTTGGATGCTGGGAGCCTGCAGGCCAAGGCTTCTAACTCTGCTCTTCTGTATTTGGAATAAAAAGCGTAAAGACAGGTGCATTAAATATAGAAATCATTATTCCACCAGGGTGGAGCAGGAAGTAATGGCACGAATCATCAGTGGGATGTTTCCACCCCAGAAAGAGGCAGTGCCCAACATAAGCTCATCAGAGAGCGAGGACAACCAAGATGTATCCTCAGACATCGGTAAGCAAAAGCTGCAATATTTCTCTCTCTTTGTCGCTTCCCCAACCCCCGATGGAGGGAAGTATTTACAGAAAGTGGACTGATCCAAGGAAAATGAATGTTCTTCATAGCCTGATTTGAGATTAGAGCCTTGCTTTGGTTTAGCTCAACCGAGAAAGGTGTTTAAAGACACTTGCTCAAGCCGGGTCAAAAAAATAACCCACAGAGTTCTCGACCTTAACACTCCCTCCCCTTTTTTAGGTTTCAAGTAATTACCCTACCCTACCCCTTAGATAAACTCAATGCAGCAAAGTATTCTTATTATGTATAATAATGTAAGAATACCAGCGGGAATTGTAGGGTCCACTGAACATGTGCTCTGTGCTTGGAGTTTGCTTTCAGGAACACAGCAGCGTGGTGTTGGTTCATATTGTTCCAGCACTAACAGAACTCCACTGGCTGACATATACCATATTTTTCGCTCTATAGAATGCACTTTTTCCCCTCCAAAAGTTAAGGGGAAATGTTTGTGCGTCCTATGGAGCGAATGCAGGCTCCTTGGCTTCAGCAATAGCAACGCGAAGCCTCCGAAGCGCAGAGGGAACACTCCCTCCGCGCTCCGGAGGCTTCGCGTTGCTTTCGCTGAAGCCTGGAGAGCGAGAGGGGTCGGTGCGCACCCACCCCTCTCGCTCTCCAGGCTTCAGGGATAGCCGCCTGAAGCCTTCGGAGCGCAGCACGAGTTCCCGCTGTGCTCTGCAGGCTTCGGGTTCCTTTCACTGAAGCCGGGAGAGCAAGACTCTCCTGGCTTCAGCAGAGAGGGAGAGCTGCGCAGCGCCCCTTCAGCCAAGCGGGAGGAGAAATGGAAGGGGCTCTGCTTCTCCTGCCACTTCGCTGAAGGGGCGCTGAACAGAGAGGGGGAGAATTTTTTCCCCTTGTTCTCCCCCTGTAAAACAAGGTGCATCCTATGGTCTGGTACGTCCTAAAAAATACGGGAGTTAGTTTCCTGGTCAGATTCAGAATGCTGCTGGTGGGCCTCCAAAGGCCCTCTTTGGCCTAGGTAGACCAGCATATCTCTTGGTAGTGAACTAGGCATTGTGAGTGAGTTAAAGGTAAGGTACCCCTGCCCATACGGGCCAGTCTTGACAGACTCTAGGGTTGTGCGCTCATCTCACTCTAGAGGCCGGGAGCCAGCGCTGTCCGCAGACACTTCCGGGTCACGTGGCCAGCGTGACAAGCTGCATCTGGTGAGCCAGCGCAGCACACGGAACGCCGTTTACCTTCCCGCTAGTAAGCGGTCCCTATTTATCTACTTGCACCCGGGGGTGCTTTCGAACTGCTAGGTTGGCAGGCGCTGGGACCGAGCGACGGGAGCGCACCCCGCTGTGGGGATTTGAACAGCCGACCTTTCGATCAGCAAGTCCTAGGCGCTGAGGCTTTAACCCACAGCGCCACCCACGTCCCTGTGAGTGAGTTAGGCATTGTATAAAGAAGTACTTCCTGATTTTAGAAAAGAATGCACTGCCAATCAATTTCAGTGGGTGACCACCACGTTCAAGTATTATAGAAGAGGAAGAATAACTTCCTTCTCTCTATCCATATCATACATGATTTTGCCTTATCTTGAAGTAGCATACTTTTTAAAGAAAAGGAAGTTTTTCTGCATGCCAGGAATCTGAAAATCAAGGCCTGCTTTTGCCACACAAGCACGTCACCTTGGATCCAAATGTCACTCTAGCACAAACAGAAAAATACACTTAAAATTTATGCAGAGGGTCTTGATTTCTGTCTGCTCCACCCCCTGACCGTGTGGATCCATTTTTCAAGCAGAATATAAAATGGAAGAATGGGATAAAGAGGTGTGGGATATAGCTATTAATGATAACTTAACATGTGCCTTTAAGGTAAGATGGGGGATACGCAGGAGAAACCATTTTGAGGAGCTATGGAAGGTGTTTGTAGAATTTATACTGTTAAAACGGAAAGGGGTCAAACCATCACAAGCTATGTTGAAATTTTGGGAGGTTGGATAGCTACACTGGAATGGTCTTAGTGGTGGGGTGCCCATTTTTATTATTACTTATTTATGATTATTACTTTGTCAAAAAAAATAGTATACAAGCCTTAATATTTGGTTCTTGCCTGTGTTCTGGTTTATCTTTAGTTGAAGCAGCAGGTACCGGGGGGTTTCAGCTGTTTGTCGACGCTGGTCTCCCAGTGGATTCGGACATTATTAGACATTTTGTGAATGAAGCTCTTGCTGAGACAGTTGCCGTCATGCTGGGTGACAGCGAAAGCCAGCAGGCAGCCTCTGCTGCTGTTGTTCCTCAAACCACAACACCCTTACCAGAAAAGGTGACTTGTTTCTTTTTGTTTGGGATTTGTGATTAGGAATTGGAAATTTATTTATTTATTTGTAATAATTGGATGGTATTCAACTAAGTTTTATTCAGAATAGACTGATTCAAATTAATGGACCCAAGTCAAGTTCATTCATTTCAGTGGGTCTACTCTTGAGTAAAACTTAGCTGAATACCACCCTTGGCATTTTGCTTCTTGCAGCATGTAAACAACAGTGACAAAAAGTTTGAAATAAGAGGCTTTCTGGTCTTCCTGACCCTATTTGGCAAAGATGGTGTGCAACTTCTGAATCTGTTGCCAGCACTGAAATGAGCCTGGAAGTTACATCTCCTGACCTGGACACTGCAGTTTTCTTTTGGCTGGGAACTAAGCGAGGCAGAAATATACTCTGCACATTCCCAGAGTCACTCTTTGCATTACTGGTGTGTGCTCCAGAGCCAAGGTGCACACTTCCTATGTCAGACAGTGACTTCAGCAACAAGTTTGGCCATTTGTTTGACCAGAAGAAATTGTTGTCTGGGCAAGTGGACTTGCTGCAAGGTGGGTCTATAGACAACCGGTTGACAACTAAATTGCTAAATATAGGGCCCTCGGTGCACTGTTGTTTAAAACCCAGAATTTCAGACTGAAAAATTCCTGAAAAAAATAAATAGCATTCACCCAGAATCAGCCCAGACTGAAAATACTTGGCACAGCTTGAGGCTGACCCATACACATTCTGCATGTAGCCCAATACCATTTATGCTCCGTTTGTGTTTTGATTCTAAAGGGTAAGCTTTTATTAACCATAAGAATAAGCACATGTCCTTTATTTATTGCTTGTGGGTTTTCTTGAGATTCAGAAACATTTGCAAGCTAGACTAAGTCCAATCAATATTCCATCTCACTTCCCCTTGAACTGTGCTCTCACTGTCGCAGAAATCCTACGTCCTGTAAGCTTTGAATTCCTGGCTCTTTCTCTCCCAGTCAGATTTGATTATTTAAAATAAGGTGGAGGGAATATTTTCTAACAGCTTTACTACTTTCTTTCAATTGCCTTTGTGTGTTTTTTTTTCCAGGAAACAATACTGTCCACTCCACTAGCCACACCTGAAGCCACACCTCCTCCATCCCCCCCTCCTCCAAAAGAACAGTCTCCAGTAAAAACCCCAGAGTCCTCTCTGTCTGTAGCTGAAATTGATGGAGATACTGATCTGAGGCAGCTAACAGCAGCAGGTATCAAAACAGGTTATCAGAGTAGAAAAGTTGCTAAATTAATTACACTCATCAGCTTTGTTTTCAAGCATGGTGTATTTTAATTTTCCAGAAAGAGCTTTCTTGATTGATTGGCATATTGGGAGTTGTGTTGTCATCACCCCACCCTCCAAAACAACAACACAAGCCTCTTCTGCTATGAACTATCAAAATTATTCTAGTAATTCTTCTGTGTATCTAGGTTTGGGGAAGGGATCAATCATAGAATAATAGAATTGTAGAATCATTGAATCTTAGAGTCAGAAAATGTTCAGCCCACATTTTACCAGCTTGCTCTCGAGAATATCATGGAGGACATTGTCAAAAGCCTTACTGAAATCGAGATACATCATGTCCACAGCATTTCTCTGATCCACCAAGTTTGTAATTCCATCAAAAACAGAAATCAGATTTGGCATACTTTGGAACCACACTCTGGGAACTTTCAGAACTTCAAAGCAATCGGGAATAGAAACAGAAAGCAATTAGTCTGGACTACTGCAATGCACTCTACGTGGGGCTACCTTTGAAAGGTGACTCGGAAACTGCAGTTAATCCAGAATGCGGCAGCTAGACTGGTGACTGGGAGTGGCCGCTGAGCCCATATAACACCAGTCCTGAAAGATCTTCATTGGCTCCTAGTACGTTTCCGAGCACAATTCAAAGTGTTGGTGCTGACCTTTAAAGCCCTAAAGGGAACCAGACAGAGGGCCTTCTCGGTAGTGGCACCCGCCCTGTGGAACGCCCTCCCAGCAGATATCAAGGCAATAAACAACTATTTTACTTTTAAAAGACAACTGAAGGCAGCCCTGTTTAGGGAAGTTTTTTATGTCTGATGCTGTATTGTTTTTTAATATTTGGTTGGAAGCCGCCCAAAGTGGCGGGGTATAAATAAATTATTATTATTATTATTATTATTATTATTATTATTATTATTAATTTGTTATTGACCAGTCTGGACTGTCAAGTGTATATTTGCTCCATGCAGCAAGCAGAATGTTTGCAGGGAAAAGTCATACATTCTTTTGCTGCAGCAACATAGCTTGGCTTGGCATTTCTTTATCCCTTCTTTTTGTAGGATCCAAGGCTGGAGCCGCCATCAGCCCAGTGGCTACCCCTGCGGTCACCCCTGTGGCTTCACCGCCCAGAGTAGCCACGCCGAGCCCTCCTGTATCCGAGCATGTCCCAGGCAGAGGAGTGGTGGAAAGGCAGACGCCTCCGAACCCCTGGGGAGATGCAGAGCTTCCTCTGGAAGAAGAGAAGCCCAGCCTGCAGAGTGAAGAAGAAGGGAGCTATCGCCCCGCAGCTCTGTGAGTCGTGTAACACTCGACAAAAAATCACCTCCTAATCTTCCTCTTACAAGCTTCTTAGCTGCAGCAATAAAGAGAAGTATTGATTTATTACTAATATTTATATTCAACTTAATATGCAAAATCCCGTAGTGGTTTACATAAAACACAATAAGATTGCTAAAAAAGAAAAATCTATGACTACAACATTTTAACACTCCTGGAGCCATCGTTCTGCCTGGACACTGAGATCCAGCGCCAAGGGCCTTCTGGCGGTTCCCTCCCTGCGAGAAGCCAAGTTACAGGGAACCAGGCAGAGGGCCTTCTCGGTAGTGGCACCCACCCTGTGGAACGCCCTCCCATCAGATGTCAAAGAGAACAACAACTATCAGACTTTCAGAAGACATCTGAAGGCAGCCCTATTTAGGGAAGCTTTTAATGTTTGATGTATTAGAGGATTTTAATATTTTTTTGGAAGCCGCCCAGAGTGGCTGGGGAAGACCAGCCAGATGGGCGGGGTACAAATAATAAATTATTATTATTATTATTATTATTATTACTGTCAACTTCCAGACACTCTTGTTTCCCCTGGCTTTGGGTTGATTAACAACATAAGAAGAGCTTGCCGGATGAGACCAATGGCCTATCTCGTCCAGCATCCTGTTCTCCCAATGGCCAGCCAGATCCCAGCTGGGAACTCGCAAACAGGACCTGATCTGCTAGTGATACCCAGCAACTGGCATTCAGAGGCCTTTTTGTGGTGCACACCTGGGCAGTTTAGGTTCTATCCTTTTTACCACTGTGTTTGCTTATAAATGTTTGTCAGCCTTGTGCGTTTTATGGCTCTAGAAGTCCTCTTTTGAGTCGCCTTTTTGTGGAAAGTTGATGAACAAATGCTACTATTATTAATATTAAATTCTTATATAAAAATGAAACGTATCAGTAAAAAAGAGAGTCTATCAAGAAACATTCAGTGAAATATTGGTACGTAATTAAACAGTGATTCACCCATAAAGCACTGTGAGGCTAGCTAGCTAGGTTTTTTGCCAAGGAAGGAGTTGTCCTCTTGGCACTATTACCTGAAGTGGGCGTGGTGAGTAGTTGTTATTTAGAGGGAACAGGTATGGTTGGCAAGGAAGCAGAAGAGAGAGCTGAGATGAATTGCCCCGATCCAGCCAGAGTGTCTGTGGGTTGTGCATTATTTTATTGACTGTTGATTATGTTTCGATGCATCCAAGGAAATGGGGGCAATTCGCAGGCCCCCACTGGCCGGTAGCCGGGCGATCTCCGGTCCTTGGAAGAGCATCAGACAGCAACTGGCAGCTCCGACCTGGTGGAACGCTCTGTCACAAGAGACTAGGGCCCTGCGGGACTTGACATCTTTCCACAGGGCCTGCAAGACAGAGCTGTTCCGCCAGGCCTTTGGCCAGGGCACAGCCTGACTCCCTCCCTCGGCAATCTTCGCGGAGCTCTGGCCCAATGGTGGCCAGTGGCTTGAATTTAATTAATTTTATAATGAATGATTTTAGAGTGTTGTTTGTGTTGTACTTTTGTATTGTTTTATTGTTGTTAGCCGCCCTGAGCCCGGCTTCGGCTGGGGAGGGCGGGATATAAATAAAATTTATTATTATTATTATTAATTATTATTATTATTATTATTATTATTATTATTATTCAGAACTCTTCAGAAGCTGGAGCACACTCTAATCAGCAGAGTAATTAACTCTTCGCAACGGAAGGGCAGACAGAGGCATATGTAAAGCATATTTACAAGCAGTTTATTCAGCATAGATCAAGACAAAGAAAACATGTCAGCTCTCCTTCATGTCTAAGAGCAAGAAGCATAAGGCAAAAGCTATACACAAATGGAAGTTCCCAGCAAACTGTGCTGGAATGTAAACCAACATGCGACATACAACAGCTCCACACATCTGTTTAGGTGGAACGGAACATCAATATCCTAACAAATTACCCTTTAATGTCACCCAAACAAGTGTGATCATAAAAAAACACCATTTTGTGGACAAGTAAAATTAAAGACCGAAAAGACATTTTTGACAAACTGGCGAAGGTTTAAGCAATGTTAGTAATGTGTGGCATTATTATTATTATTTGTCATTTTTAGCATAATGTCTGTGGCCAAACACGAAGAGCCGGACACTTTGGTCTTGCCAGCTCCTGAGCCAACTGAGCCCCACGAACCGCCCCTGCAGGAGCCCAGGGCTCCATCCCCTTCTGTGCACACCCCCAGTTCTGGCCTTTCCACAGAGGAGAGCAGTCTGACCGCCACGGAGACTGAGACTGCGGGAAGGCCGATCTCAGAAGGAGAAATTCTGTACAGTTATGGACAGCTGCTGGCGGCAAAAGGTGAGGCTATTTCCAGCTCTTTGTCTTTCTTTAGCATTTTGTTTTTGATTTTCTAATTGTTCCAAGACCGAATACATCCCCTCTTAATAGTGTGAGAGCTCCGAGGGTGACCTTGCAAGATTTATGGAACATGTGGAAGGGCCCATAGCTCAGTGGCAGGGAATCTGATTTGCTTGCAGAAATGTCCCATGTTTTGTCCTCTTCCAAAGAGTTCAAACAATGCTGAGTTAGGCGCATCATTGGTCTGATTTGGGAGCCAGCACTTTCCTTTGTGGGACGCGGGTGGCGCTGTCGGTTAAACCACAGAGCCTAGGACTTGCCGATCAGAAGGTCGGCGGTTCGAATCCCAGTGACGGGGTGAGCTCCCGTTGCTCAGTCCCTGCTCCTGCCAACCTAGCAGTTGGAAAGCATGTCAAAGTGCAAGTAGATAAATAGGTACCGCTCCAGCGGGAAGGTAAACGGCGTTTCCGTGCGCTCCTCTGGTTTCGCCAGAAGCGGCTTAGTCCTGCTGGCCACATGACCCGGAAAAACTGTCTGTGGACAAACGTCAGCTCCCTCGGCCAGTAAAGTGAGATGAGCGCCGCTACCCCAGAGTAGGCCACGACTGGACCTAATGGTCAGGGGTCCCTTTACCTTACTACAAGGGAGAGGAAGCCTATCTTGTTTAAATGTTCCCCTGCTTTAAATTAATTAAACTCTTTCAGCTTGGCAAAACAAAGCATTATCTTTTTGCAATGGGGATGCATGATTTCTTCCCTTACACCACAACACTGACTATTTCAGAGCTGGAGCAAAACAGTTTGCCTTGTTTGCCATCAGTGACACTCTCATGCCACTAGGCCTGGGCAATATATCAATTTATCGCCCAGGACCGGTATGAGGAGCTGACCGGGATGTTAGCTTCACTCAGTGGTATATCGCTGGTGAAACCGTCAGGGCTCCTGGGTCCCTCTCCTAGCAGCGTCTGCTGGAGGGAGTCAAGAGCGGTAGCGGTTCCACTCAGCGATATATTGCTAGTGTAGAACCACCATCCCACTCTGCCCTCATACGACACACAGAGAGAAAGCCAATAGCAGCTTGTTCCTCCCTCTTTAAACTGTCCAACTGAGGAGTGTGCAGCTGCTCTTGCCTCAGTCGAGCAGTTAGAGGAGCCCCCAGTCCATGGGCGGCAGTGTGGGGGCTCCGTGAAACTGCCCAGGTGAGGGGAGCGTGATTGCCGTTCCCCATAGTGAGTACTTACAGGAACCCTGATGCTCTGCTCACTCGTACACGAGCGGCAAGAGCGCTGGGGCTGTCTCATCTGGGAGGAATATATTAAAAAAATTGTCCAGCAGCACCTTAGAGACCAACTAAGTTTGTTCTTGGTGTAAGCTTTCATTCCCTCCCCTCAGCTGAGTGGCACAAACAAGGTGCATTGTCCCAGCCCGTGAGCCTGGGTGAAGCTGTCTCACCTCTTGAGGTGAGAGCTGGGGCAGTTTCACCCGATGTCTTGCAGGCAGAGACCAATGCATCTTGTTTTTTTCAAAACCGCAGTATATCGCCAAACCGCGATGTTTGGCTGACGATACACCACCATGTTTAAAAACCGCTGTCGCCCAGCCCTTCATGCCTCCAGATCTGATTGGCTGTGTAATGCTGTGGTGTCATTGCATTTACGGTGTGACCTCACCCGAAGGAAAGCAGAGAAGTTGTGGGGTGGAAGAACTGCACCGTGGCCTGAAAATAAATGCAGGAGGGGGAAAGGTAGGGAGAACCTCCCCCACTACCACCTGAAAGCTTGGAACCCTCTGTGCCAAAACTTGTTTCAGTCCTTGTTTTTAACCTCCTATTTCGTTATTTTGCAAGTGGAATGGATTTGTGTGTCTGCCTACCGTGTGTAAGTGCATGTTTGTTATGTTTTTCCTTCCAGCTTTTGCAGAAGGAGGACTGTCTCTTCCAAATCTAAGTGACAGTATGACTAGCACTCTTCATGATGCCCATGAGATGGTAATGAAATCATTTAACTAGACACTGCCAAAATTGATGGGGTCTTCAGGGTGGTGGCAACAGAAAACTGGGTGCCCCCCAGGTAGCCACCTCTAACTGGTCCAGATAGACAAATGGGCCGGTTTGGTCAGAGGCAGTGGCTGAGTTTTGTGCATATCACTAAGCCAAACCAAAGCTAAGAGTGAATGGATGAGTGAGTTTGTTGGTACTCCCATCAAATAATCATCATCATCTTCATCATCAAAAAACACACCTCCTCTGCTCCTCCCATTGTCTTGTTCTGGCTTGCTGCTCATGGGTTGATGAGAGACCAACCATGAACTCAGGTTCAAACATAATTCTCTCTTCTAAGTATTGCAGCGGCAGCAAGACAGGAGCCGGGGAGGCAGAGTCGCTGCATTCACACAGTCGCCACTCAAAGTGGATTAGACATAGAGGAGCAAACAGTGATCACTGAAACACAAACTGCCACAATTAAAAACAATGGCACAAAGAGCAACACAATGAATCAACAGGGTCAAAAACTTGCTTAGAAAGGTGAATTGCTGGTGAAACACAAAATAAAGATAGAGGCGATTCAACATCTTGGAGCGGGGAGTTTTGCAGACGGGGGCACCACAGAAGAACAGATGTTTCCTAAATGTTATATAATTACTCATCTCCTTAACATCTGACGGGAGGGCGTTCCACAGGGTGGCACCACTACCGAGAAGGCCCTCTACCTGGTTCCTTGTAGCTTCACTTCTCACAATGAGGGAACTGCCAGAAGGCCCTTGATGCTGGACCTCAGCGTCTGGGCTGAACGATGGGGGGTGGAAACACTCCTTCAGGATTTTTGTACATCACCTTGGACTATATGTGGAACACTAATGATGATGATGATGATGATGATTGTAGCAGCACAAAGTGTGTTGGTGGCCCTATGCACTAAGCTGCTGTGTCACTGAAAGAGTCTCCCAAGGCTTCAGAAGAGTGACTGACCTCAGTAATGAATGCTTTTACAGTCAAACCTCGGTTGTTGAACTGAACCATTCGGCTTCCGAAATGTTCGACAACCAAGGTGTAGCTTCCGATTGGTTGCAAGAGCTTCCTGCACTCAAGCGGAAGTCACGTCGGACGTTCGGGTTCCCAAAAACATTCGAAAACCGCAGCATTTACTTACGGGTTTTCAGAGTTTGGGAGCCGAGGTTTGACTATGTTTTATGCATTTATTTTTTTAAAGTATGCCATTGTTCATCTTTCAGGATTTTGATCCTCCAAGCGAAGGACAAGTGTTACACAGACCTCACAGAGGATACCACAAGGACCCGGTCCTCGCCCTTTTCTCAAGACTAAACCAAGCACCACTTGCTTCCCAGGAAGAGATCTGTCGGAGTGAGGTATGTTCATTTCTCAAAATAGAACAGATCACACCTGTGATCCCATGCTCCACTCTGTGTGGGGTGTTTGTTAGAGTGGGTGGGGTGTGGGGTGTCTGGATGATTGCTAGAAGGATGGAATATTGCCCCCCCCTTCCCTCACCTCTGTTTCTCTCCCTTTTACTCCAGAACACAAGTGACAGTGCTGGGGAACTGAGCGAGGGGCAGCGGCCGAAGCTGACGGAATCTGCAGAAACCATCCTGATGGGACGTGGCGTTTACATGGACCAGCCAAGCAGACGGGTTTCTAAAAAGCCACCTCAGCGCGCAACATCTCCGGGACAATATGACAGGGTTGCAGGTGCAAGTTTAAAAATATTTTTTCTCTCGGTGTTTCCTAAATAGAGTACAGAATTTGCTTGAAAACGTCTCCGGCTACTGATTAGCTGTGTAATGCATATCTCCTCTCAGTCCCTTCTTTTCCAGGCTAAATGTGCCCAACTCTTTCAACCACTCCTCATAAGGCTTGCTTTCCAGACCCTTGATCATCTTGGTTTCCCTCCTCAGTGCATGTTCCAGCTTGTCAACATCTTTCTTAAATTGTTGTGCCACAAACTGGACACAGTATTCCAAGTGTGGTCTTACTAAGGCAGAATGGAGTGGTGCTATTACTTCCCTTGAGCTGGACACTATACTTCTGTTGATGCAGCCTAGAATAGCGCTAGCATTTTTTGCTTCTGCATCACACTGTTGACTCATGTTAAGCTTGTGGTCCACCAAGACCCCTCGATCCTTTTCGCAAGTACTGCTAGTAAACCAGGTGTCCCCCATCTTATACAGTGGTACCTCGGGTTACATAGGCTTCAGGTTACAGACTCCGCTAACCTAGAAATAGTGCTTCAGGTTAAGAGCTTTGCTTCAGGATGAGAACAGAAATCGTGCTCCGGCGGCATGGCAGCAGCAGGAGGCCCCATTAGCTAAAGTGGTGCTTCAGGTTAAGAACAGTTTCAGGTTAAGAACAGACCTCCAGAACGAATTAAGTACTTAACCTGAGGTACCACTGTATTTATACATCTGATTCTTCCTAAGTGCAGAACCTTACATTTGTCTCTATTGAAATGCATTTTGTTAGTTTGTGCCCAGTTCTTCAATCTGTTTTGAATCCCAATTCTTTCTTCTGTGGCATTAGCTACCCCTCCAAGTTTGGTGTCATCTGCAAATTTGATGAGTATCCCCTCAATTCCTTTGTCCATATCATTTATAAAGACGTTGAACAACAATGGGCCCAGGACAGAACCCTGTGGCACCCCACTTTTCACGTTTTTCCAGGATAGCTGATTGTCTGGCTATATATAAAGCACCTTCCTGTGTTGATCTCTTTGTTAACCACTTCCAGAAAACAACCTGGTAGGAAACTCTACTCCATGAGTAGAGTTTTTATTTTGCAAAAGTCGAAAAAAACACAGCTCAGTTAGAATAGCGCATTCAACACAGAAGAGTCGTTTCCAGGAAAAACTAAAATTCTTGGTAATTATTTTTTGAATGGCTGCCACTTTTGAGGCTAATTCCTTTTTTAAAAATTATATGTATAAAGTGCCGCATGAGACTATGCATCAATCCATCAACAGTTATGGTTAAGTGCTGTTTTTTATTTCAGTCTTGTTCCTGTGTTATAATTTAGAAGTTTAACAATCAAATAGCCCATTACATCACCTTCTTATAAAATATTACATATTTCCAGAGTCTGACCTTGTGTATGCATTGAAGAAATACACATTATGCTAATCTTTCTGCTTAAAAGTGGGGGTTCGGTATCGATATTTGAGGGGGGGGGAATAATCACGTGACAACTGATACAGTACAGCATTCCAGGGATCATGGCCTATAACATGTCTTCAGTCTTGTGAGCTGCCTTCGCTTTGTATGTCATAAATTCAGTGAGTGGTTCCAAGAGTTTATGAGCTGGTCATGTCTGCTTGAGCTGCCAAGTGATAATTGTGGCGCTATCAACATTTCCAGTATAAATCAGTGTTTTCTGTAGCTAATGGCTTAGCTATAAAAAATTCAGCTCTGAGTTGAAGTGCAGTCGGCTCAGTGCTGTTGATGTTGAGGTTATACTGTTCCTTTCAGAGAGTCTGCAAATGTGTTGTGGATCTTGCAGCAAATTAATCTGTTTTTAATTAGAGTGTGCTGGGTTATTTTGCTCGTTCACATAATAAAATGACTTTCTCTTTGTGCTGCAAACCTTTATAATGTACCTATCTGCTTGGAAGGCTCATAAATTCATGTGCTTGGATTCTTAGGAGCTCTGAGGTTGTGCATTAATGTCTGCTCTGCTTAAAAATAAATTATTCCACAAAGTCAGCCTGGGCCAGCTGATGCAACAGGGCTAGTCTCTTAACCATGTGATTGAATGCTGCATCCCCCTGTCTCCAACACAAATTCCCCCTAAGCTGTGATTCAGCAATACATCAGCACCAGCATCAACCACAGTTTTGAGCTAGATGGATTCCTTACTTAACCAGGACTCTTAAGCTAACTGGATTAAAGCCACTAGTTCAAAATCTTTAGTCAAGCAGGGAACCTGGTTGGTACCAGCGTTAACCACAGTTATAGCAAACGTAACACTCCCATCTCCAGTTAAAAGATTGGCCTCATTTTGTCTGTGCCAACCCTCTTCAAAAACATTCACTGTGGTTTTCTTTTTTCCAATGTGCAAAAATTTCAAAAGGGTGATATTAAAGAGATTTATGGCTAAAACCTTTTTGTGATGCCAATGAGAACAAGCTGAGGATTTCTCAGTTTCAAAGCTTTCTCAGGCTCTTGGCAAAGTCCACGCTGCAGTTGTTCCAGAAAAAATCACCAGTACTCACGCAGAGAAGTACAAAGAGCCCCCTACTTTTTGACATGGGAGTTGTGCTCAGAGTATGATGAGTAGGCAAGAGAATTGCTTTTTTTCTTTTGAGGGTAGCCTACAAATGAGTCTAAATAGCACCTTCTCAGCCAAGAGAATCCCAGGTGCATGGAAAGATGGCGGTCCCTCTCGCTTTGATTCATTAGGGTTGTTTTTGGAGTAATGTATTATTTTGTTTTTAATTTTAGTTTTGCTATGTGCTTTAAATCTGCTTTAAATCTCTCAGGAGAAGTTATTGGAGGCGCTGCTGCTACTTGTGGGCCAATGACCATGGCTGAGCTGGAGCGACCAGTTTCTCCAACAGCACAGGGAGATAGCAATTTGGCACCGCGCTTGGATGGCACATCCCAGGTAATGCATCTTTAGTAGACCAGGACAGTAAACCTGCAACTTGCACGCATCTAAATGGCATGGACAAAAAAAGTTAAAAGGGGCAGAAAGGTTGCGGAGTTCGAGGAAAAAATTGAGGCAATCCCACCTACCCTTGAACCTTGTATAGTTTTGACTATACATTACTTTGTCTTTATGCGCAATCCACGGAACATAACCCCCATGTAAGTTGCAGGCTTACTGTACCTCAATAAGTTGTGGGTTTGTGTGTGCATTTTTGCAAACAAAAGACCTAGACTGTTTGGATTGTGTTAATGTCACCCAACGTAAGGCAGGGCTGCCTTCAGTTGTTCTTTATTAGTTTTCCTATTTATTAGTCATTAGTTTTCCTTTGAGGGACGCGGGTGGCGCTGTGAGTTAAACCACAGAGCCTAGGACTTGCCGATCAGAAGGTCGGCGGTTTGAATCCCCGCAACAGGGTGAGCTCCCGTTGCTCGGTCCCTGCTCCTGCCAAACTAGCAGTTCGAAAGCACATCAAAGTGCAGGTAGATAAATAGATACCGCTCTGGCGGGAGGGTAAATGGTGTTTCCATGTGCTGCTCTGGTTCGCCAGAAGTGGCTTAGTCATGCTGGCCACATCTCGCTTTACTGGCCAAGGGAGCTGGCGTACAGCTTCTGGGTGACGTGGCCAGCATGACTAAGCCGCTTTTGGCGAACCAGAGCAGCGCACGGAAATGCCGTTTACCTTCCTGCCGTTGTGGTACCTATTTATCTACTTGCACTTTGATGTGCTTTCAAACTGCTAGGTTGGCAGGAGCAGGGACCGAGCAGCAGGAGCTCACCCCGTCGCGGGGATTCGAACCACCAACCTTCTGATCGGCAAATCCTAGTCTCTGTGGTTTAACCCACAGCGCCACCTGCGTCCCTCCCACTTTTCCTTAGGATGTCCCTATTGGAGAAATGTTGGAGGATATGCCATACTCCTGAGCCATCTGAAGGCAAGACTGTATAGGGAAGGTTTTTTTTAATTTTTAATGCGTAATTATGTTTTTATATTTGTTGGAAGCTGCCCAGAGTGGCTGGGGCAACCCAGTAAGGTGTGCGGGGTTGTAAATGGTAAAATTATCGTTCTAGAATGGGATGTCCCTGTTTTCATCGGAGAAATGTTGGAGGGTATGGAACGGTGCCTGCCTTCTTGTTGAATTAAGTCCACAGCATCAGTGCCTTCCTCTGTGCCAGCTATCACATTTGACAACCATGGACAATCACATTTAATCAGCTCAATTTTACTTCTTGGTTGTAGTCTTAGTTGAAAAGTTGGACATGCATTACAATCCACACTTTTCTAAGAAAATGTAAATGCATAGTTAATGCACCTTTTTTTCTTAAATGAGCTTTTTAAAGGGGGGGGGCAGCTGTAGCTCAGTGGTAGAGCATCTGCAATAAGAAGGTCCCTGGTTCAGTTTCCAGCGGCATCTACAAGAAGGGCTGAGAAAGATTCCCTTGCTGAAACCCTGGAAGGTTGCTGCCAGCCCATGTAGACAATACTGAGATGATAATAATAATAATAATAATAATAATAATAATAATAATAATAATAATAATTTATTTGCACCCCGCCCATCTGGCTGGGTTTCCCCAGCCACTCTGAGTGGCTTCCAGCAAAGATGAAAAATACATTAAAATGACACATTAAAAACTTCCCTGAACAGGGCTGCCTTCAGATGTCTTCTAAATGTTAGGTAGTTGTTTATCTCTTTGACATCTGATGGGAGCTAGGGGGAACAGTGGCCTGACTCGGTATAAAGCAGCTTCTTGTGTTCCTCTTAAGCCGTTTTTTGTTTGTTCTGAACATTCCAACATCTAGTTGATGGTCTAACATGACATTTAATAACTGACATACAGAAAGAGCGCCAGGAGCCACAGCAGGCAGCACCCATGAAATCCAGAATCATCTGTGTGAAACCGAAATCCGAAGTCGCACAAGAACCAGGTAAATTATTTCTTTTATGTTCCCTTAGACCTGATATGCTGGGCCACTTTTTTTATGGTAGCAGATAGTCACTTTAAACCAGGCATCCCCCAACTCGGCCCTCCAGATGTTTTGGGACTACAATTCCCATCATCCCTGACCACTGGTCCTGTTAGCTAGGGATGATGGGAGTTGTAGTCCCAAAACATCTGGAGGGCCGAGTTGGGGGATGCCTGGTTTAAACCAACTGGCACGATATCCTTCTGTTCATTTCCCCACGCCCACCCTGCATTGCAATGCCACTCGGCAGCATGGCATGGCACATACGGTGAAGTGCAGGTGCTCAACGTAGCAAATGGGCAAAAAGATGAAGGTAATTTGGGGGGGGGAGCAGCGAGTGCCTGGTTCGCCCTCTCTGAGCAGGGCGGCCAGGCTGTCTAAGCAACAGGGCCAAGAGAATTATTATTATTATTATTATTATTATTATTATTATTATTATTATTATTATTTATACCCCGTCCATCTGGCTGGGCTTCCCCAGCCACTCTGGGCGGCTACCAACAATTTATTAAAATACAGTCATCCATCAAACATTAAAAGCTTCGCTAAACAGGGCTGCCTTCAGATGTCTTCTAAAAGTCTGGTAGTTGTTGTTCTCTTTGACATCTGGTGGGAGGGTGTTCCAAAGGGCGGGTGCCACTACTGAGAAGGCCCTCTGCCTGGTTCCCTGTAACTTGGCTTCTTGCAGGGAGGGAACCGCCAGAAGGCCCTCGGCGCTGGACCTCAGTGTCCAGGTAGAACGATGGGGGTGGAGAGGCTCCTTCAGATATACTGGACTGAGGCCATTTAGGGCTTTAAAGGTCAGCACCCACACTTTGAATTGTTCCCGGAAACGTACTGGGAGCCAGTGTAGGTCTTTCAAGACCGGTGTTATATGGTCTCAGTGGCCACTCCCAGTCACCAGTCTAGCTGCCGCATTCTAGATTAGTTGTAGTTTCTGGGTCACCTTCAAAGGTAGCCCCACATAGAGTGCATTGCAGTAGTCCAAGCGAGAGATAACCAGAGCATGCACCACTCTGGCGAGACAGTCCGCAGGCAGATAGGGTCTCAGCCTGCATACCAGATGGAGCTGGTAAACAACTGCCCTGGACACAGAATTGACCTGTGCCTCCATGGACAGCTGTGAGTCCAAAATGATTCCCAGGCTGTGCACCTGGTCCTTCAGGGGCAGTTACCCCATTCAGGACCAGGGAGTCCTTCACACCCGACTGCCTCCTGTCCCCCCAAAATAGTACTTCTGTTGTCAGGATTCAACCTCAATGAAGAACCTTCAATGAAGTAAAATAATAGCAATTTGTTTGGATCTGGAATTAATAAGCTATAATTCTGTCTTATAATAATACTGTACCATCTTTTATATCTATTTGTATGTTGAAATTTAGTTGAGCTTGGCAGCTTATTGGAATAGCATGTTATAGAAGCTGAGGCTCAATTTCAGAAATGTGCTTTGCTAAAAGCATATTGTAGGTTTCAAGGTAAACTTTTATATACTTCCTTGGGAATCTTAGCATAGATGTGAGAAGCAGCCTCATGTAGTGGTATTTGAACTAAAGAAAAAGGATATAAATACTCTGTGAAATCCACAGAAAAGGATTCTGTGAAATCCTTTTGTTTTTTTTAAAAAACAAGTTGAAATCTATTGTTGTTTTATTTCATAAAATTTATATACTTCTTGATTGTTAAAAAACAAAGCAGTGTTATCAATTTAAAATAATGGTCTAAAACCTAAAGAAAAAACAACAACAATAAGCTAAAGACCAGCTTAAAACGTATGTCAACGATCTGTAAGTCTGGATAGGTTTATAGGTTCTTGGGCTGGGGTCTTGTTTGGGGGGGCATTGTTGCTGTTCTTGATATTGGTTTTATTTTGGATCTTGTGATTTCTGTGGAAATGGTTCAGTTTAGATGTGTATTTTTTAATATTTCATTTATTGATTATGACTACTTTTGTCATGTTGTAGTTGTGTGTTTTTTCCACTTTTTTAAAGTAACCTTGAGCATGGTTTGGAAAGGCAGCATATAAATAAAATTATCTATGTATGTAAACAAAAAATGTTTTCAGCAGGAGCTGAAAAGAGTAAAGTAAGCCATTCTAATGTCCAAAAATCTATGGGTCTGTAAATATACGATATTTTTAAGAAGTGTGTACCTACATATGTTGTGAATGTGGCTAGCATGTATCTGCATGTGCATTACAGAACATGTTACTGCTGCATCATGTATGAATGAGTCAATCTGTTAAATATGAGCTCTTGACCACAAGGTGGCAGCTTCTGTTCTTTTTTTAAGGAAGAATGGCTGGTGGGTTTCACATAGAACAGGGGTGGGCAACTCCCAAGAGACTGCAATCTACTTACAGAATTAAAAACTGGCAGTGATCTACCCCCATTTTGGGAAGAAAAGCCCCAATTCATGTCAAAGTTGTTGCGCTTTTTTAAGGGAGGAGGAAAGCCCCGATTTTATGGGGTTCAGGTCACAGTTGTTGAGCTTTTTTCAGGGAGGAGGAAAGCCCCATTTTTAGGAGTGTACAGGGCAAAGTTTGCTGTTTGTTTTTGTTGCTTAAAGATAAGATCTAATAGAGCGTAATCCATTTAATATATATGATACTAGTCTTCCTCTTCCCAACTAGCTGAACAGTCAGCTGCTTAATATGACTTACTATGCAATCACCTGTGATCCCAGTCCTAAGTGTTGGTAGTCCCCAAAACTGGAGGGTAAGGACTAGACACAAGTACCAGTATTTTCTGACCCATAGACCAGAGGGTGAGTTTGAGTGATCATTGTCTTTTCCACGCAATGCTCAGGATTTGTGTTCCTTATGGGTCACAGAAGGGGATTTGACTTATAAACACTTCCACATCACATCTATCTATCTATCTATCATCTATCTATCTATCTATCTATCGGGTTGTGCAGAAATCTCACTCACTGAAAACTTTGTGGTCATGGAGCCAATTAAGTATTGGAACCAGTCCAGTTCCTACCAAGCAAGAAATGCATGATAGTGAATACATGGCATTGAAAATGAGTAATCTGGATCTTTTGTGCATGCACACGATACGCAGGAGAAACCAAAATGCTTATCAACCCTTACGCAACCAATCTAGCAAGTGCTTCAGCTTCCACGGGGAAATGGGTGGTCTGGAGAGCAATTGTGAAAGCTTCCAGGGGGCTTCGTGTTCTGTGCTCAAAACATCTTCCTTCCTTAGATTTGGAAGCTATTATGTGTCACAGAATTCATTTCCTCGGTTAATAGATTCATTACTTGGCTTTGCAAGATAGTTTGCTGTCGTCTCTTCATTAGCCAGAAATTATTCTAATGAATTACAGTACTTACTGTGGTATAGCAAATCCCTACCAGATGCTTCAGCTGGAAGGGATGATGCTGGAGCCAACTGTGGAGCTCAAATCAGGACAAGAAAATGATAAGGCTATGGGGATTGTTTGGTTTGGCTTGGTTTCTGTGGTCTTTTTGCTGGTGTTCCAGAAGCGGCTTTAGGAAGTGGCATTATAGAGCTGGCCAGAATCAGAAACTGGGACAGCTTTCAGGGACAGACTTCCATCTGAAAGGTCTGAACAATCCTGGGTTCATAGTTTAGTAATTACGGGTACTCCCCCCCCCCTTTGAGATATCACTGGAGGGGTTCACGCCAGACTACTTCTAGTAGATTTCAGAGCCATAAGACCTTCTGACACCAATGAGGCTTTAGGGCCAGGTCACAACAGAGTAGAGTTGGTTACAGTACTAAGTTCCTGCTCCGCTGTTCAGAAAAACGAGTGGCTAACAAAACACATTTTGCTACCTGGGTTAAAAGGTTTGGTAAGCTTATAATGCCTGGTCTTCCAGTTCTGGTTTGTTGCTTGCTTGAGTAAAAACCTTTAGGAATTTGAGTCAAAGCGTTGGGCTGAAACAATTATGACAGTAGGTCTTACTAGAATCATAGAGTTGGAAGAGACCACAAGGGCCATCAAGTCCAACCCCCTGCCAAGCAGGAAACACCATCAGAGCACTCCTGACATATGGTTGTCAAGCCTCTGCTTAAGTCATGGTGTTCTCTAAAAAAAGAATGAGACACAAATGGAGAATTGATAATCGACCCATAGAACAGGTATCGTCTTTTAAATACCTGGGCATAACCTTTCAGGAAAAGGGCTTGTGGCATTAGCAGGTTAAAAATGCTATTGCAAATGCTCAAAGATCTACCAAAGCTATTATAAGGTATTTCTATGGAAAAGGGGGCCAATATATTCCGGCAGCCTCTCAAGTATTAACACAGCTGACATACGGCTCACAGACTTGCAGCTTCCTAAATCTTGGTCCCTTAGAATCCTTCCAAACTAAGTTTTATTGCTGCCTGTTAGGGATCCCTTCTTGCGTGTCTAACATAGCTGTCCGCTTGGAGGTTGGGAAAAATCCCTGTCAGTACTCGGATATGGACCCTGAAGATCCATTATTGGTTAAAACTTTATTACTGCAGGATTTCATATCTCTGTCTCTTCTGTAAAGGCCAGAAATGTTTCTGTAACCTTGAGTCTGGATTACTGTAATGCACCCTATGTGGGGGTGCCCTTGGGCCTGGCTTGGAAGCTCCAGCTGGAGCAGAATGCAGCAGCCAGACTGCTGATGGTGACACGTGGCCAACAATATACGACCCCCTTGTTAGAACATCTGCACGGGCTGCCCATTTGCTGCCAACCAGGATGAAGGTCCTTGCCACTTTACAAAGCCCTGAACAACTTAGGTCCAGCAATACCTTGGGGACTGCCTAAACTCTGATCCCAGCTCAGTCACTGAGATCATCTGCAGGAGTGTTGGTGGTGACAACATCCCCCAGTTGACAAGGAGCAGCTGACCTCAGCACGAAGGAGAACGAAATAGTGTCATCGGCCCAGTCTTGTAGGATCCTCTACCAATACAGATTCAACAGGCACCTTCTGTTTGAACCTCTAAAGGCCTGCTGAAAAGTTTTGTATTCCACCAGGCTTTACATAGACAATTATAAGCACACTTTTCAGTAATAATGAATTGCTGATCTCTGGTTTTAAATTGCTATGCGGCATTGGTACATAAAAATATTATTGTAAACCACTCTGGTATTTTTTTTGTGATATAGCATTATATCGATATTTTTTTCTAAAGAAGTAACGTAAAGTAAATGACAGGTAATGTGGAGCCTGGTGAGGCCTTTCAATATAAAGGGGGAAAGTGGGAAGGAGAGGTGCTACCAGCTGCTGCGATAGAAATCAACATTAACATTGTTTTCTTCTTGGTGCTACCTTGGACTCCTATGCTGCTGGTGAAACTTCATCCTGTAGGGCCTTTGCTTTGTCATCTGTGCCAAATCCGCTTTTAAAAACAATTGTTATTCTCTCCTCCTTTCCCCTCCGAAAGGCTTCTTGCCAGAAACAAATCTTTCTCACAGTCCCTCGCAGGACCCGGACACTTACTCTAGGATATAGCTGGAACAGCTCTGAGCGCCCTGCATTGTGCACTTCATGAAACTAGTAATTGCCGCTGCCTTCATTGAGAAAAGCGAAAGGGCGAGATGGGCAAGGATCCCGCTGGCACCCACCTTGAGTGGCCCTGAATAAAAGCAGATGAGGGTGACGCTGAGCTGGCAAGGCTGACCTGCTTTCACCCCATCAGGCATACGTCCCTTTACATAAACAGGGAACCGAAAAGCAGAATGAATGGACATTTAAAGGAAGGGGCACGCTGGGTTGCTAATGACTGTATTAGCCCAGGAGCCGCTTAGTTACCCTTCCCTACGCTTCCTGCAAATTAAGGCCGCAGCAGCATGGTGCCTGTCACTTCTGAGTTGCGCCAAGCAGAAAATATAAAGCTGTCCTTAACTGCCCCCTGGCCTATACGATGCAGAAAGCTGGGGGCTAAATCAGAGGCTGAAAAAGTTGAGCAGGATATAGCTGGTGCTGCATGCGTCTGTATGTACGGAATTTCAGTTGTTTCGTTTCTAGGAGTAATTGTTGAGACGGTGCGATGGGCATTCGTGATAAAAATGATGTCGAGGCAGAGGGACATGGCTGGGGGGAGGAGAGGCTGTTGGCCTCTGCCGCAAAACAGTCCACCCTAAAGGGTCGGTGATGAATGTGGCTGAGGAGGTGGTGGAGGCTTGGGGACCAGGTTTGAGGTTCCCCACCTTAGCTCTACCTTCAGTTGGACTCAGTCCCAGGGTTCCAGAGGGAGGAAAATGTCACGGTTAGTCATGGCTACCACTCTGGTGCACAACCCAAGCAGGTTCAAAGCTAATGGCAATGAGAGCTTAGGGGATCCCACGGATTTCAATGAGAACTGGGTGCAGTGAACTTCCTCTGACCCCTGAACTTACTGTAACTTATCTCCTGGTTCTCATGTCTAGGATTGCAGCAGAGGGATGTTCTGGTACTATATATTTAATTCCAACCATGTTGGCTAGTTGCTTGTGTGACACTCCAGCGTTGCCAGGCTGCGCGCATGTGTTGTTCTGTACATAATCTGACATCAAATAGGTTTACATTAGTTCAATGAAACACAGCACTTAACTCAGAAAAGCCGTTTAAGATTTTAAGTAGAAGCCAGGCCTATTTGGGTAGCTCCCTAATTGCCAGTGTTTCAGGGTGCTGCGTGTTCCCCCTCCCCCTCTCTTAAGAGCATAATTGTAGTTCTTCAAGTGATTGCTGTGCATAGTTGGCAGGCCTTAATGAAGGTTTCTTTTAGCAGATTGCAGTTGTGAATTATTATTTTTATGAAAAAATTATAAATAGGGAATATTTAATACTATTCCCCGTTGCTTGAGCACAGTGATATGCTACTTAGAAAACATGCTTCTTATTCCCTCTGTTGTGTCCCACACATGTACGTGGCTGCCTGGCTTTTGAATTTATTTATTTTTCACATTTATATATCACCTTTATCTCGCAAGGATCTCAAGGTGGTTGATGTGGCTCTCCTCCTCCTCCTCCCCATTTCATCCTCACAGCAACAACCCGGTGAGGGTGGTTAGACTTAAGAGAGGATGGCTGTCTCCAAGGTCACCTAGCGAGCTTCGTGGCTGAGTGGGGATTCAAACCCTGCTGTCCCAGGTCCTAGTCCAACGCTCTTAACCACTAAACCACCACTGGCTCTCTGGTTCAGGTGTTGACTCTCTAGTTCTCTGCTTGTCATAAGAGCAAAAGCTTCTGAGCTCCTCCTCCCAGCTGCGCAGGAGGAGAAAAGGGAACAGAGAAGCACACAGTGTTGTGCTTGCTGTGGTTCATGCATGTTGCACTAAGCCAGGTGTGGGGTGCTGCTCAAATGTTGCTGAATTTCCATAATCCCTGGCAGTTAGCCATGCTTGCTGGGATTGAAGAGAATTATATGAGCCACATCCAGAGGACCAAAGCTTCCCCACCCTTGCACTAGGCCACAGTTTAGTATAATGCCCTTCATCCAGAGAACTCAGGGCGTTCACAGCATGAAAATGCAAGATAAAAACACAAAATGCATAATAAAAACAAGAACAAAAATAAAGCAATAACCCCTCTCCCACAAATGCATTTTAAAGGGTAAAGGATGTTAATCAGTCAAATGGAAGGGACCATTAAAGGTGTTCTGAGTGCTTGAAAAGTTTGCATAGTGTATCTGGCATAGGGAGTGAACCCTGATGTCTGTGATATCTTATGCATGGTCCTCAGTTGGATGGTCAGTAATCATGAAGAAGACTCCCTGAAATCTTCCTTTGCCTCCATACTGCCGATCACTAGGCACAAGAGTGTCTGCTGTAGTTAGCACTTTCAGTTGATGCAGGGGCCACAGTGAGGTCCAGCAGACCTGGCTATGTGCTGTGTGTGCACCTGCTAAAAAACATATCCCAGAATCCTCTGGACAACACTGGGTTGTCGTGGCACACACCTGCAGGAGTTCCTCAGTAGGCAAGTTGGTGTGAACAGGATTTCTTGAAAGAGGGAATACTTCCAGCACAACAAAGCCACTTAGATAAAAATGGGTTCACCAATGTTGTCGCTATGTGGATAACTCATTTTTTTACTGTCAAAGCAGTGATGGCCACACCTTCTGGGAGGTGTTTGAGGAAAAGAAGGTCCGCCTTATTTAGAAATTTCCAAGAGGAAATTCCAAGTAAAATAAATATATGCTTTACAGTTTTCTTAAGGTGCCTTAAGACAGAAACAGAATGAGCAACACACACACACACACACACACACACTCGAAGCACTTTGGAGGAAAGGGGGATCGGGGGGCTAATCTGGACTGAAATTAATGAATGTAAGAATTAGAAATAAAAACTCCTCAGCCTAAACAAAAGAGGAGCAATTTCCCCTCTTAACCAGAGCCACACAACCGTTTCTTGTTTGCTTCCACTCTGGTTGACTGTTGTTGTGTTCTGCTAACTCTCTTGGGCAGTAGCTTGACTTTTGTTGAATGAACTGATTGTTTTCCTTTTGTGTTGCCCGTCAAGCGAGCCCCCATCTGGTTTGCATCAGACTGTTTTCACAGCCAACAACTGCTGCCTTTTCTATATCCTGACACTTAAGGGCCCCCACGCTATCAAAGCATTGCTGTGAGAGCCTGTCTGGCTGGACCCATGCAGCTGTGCCCTGGCAGCTTGAAGCTATTAGCCAAATAATGGCAACTTAGAACTTGAACCGGCTCTTATTCCCATTGGTGGGGTGTGTGTGTGTGTGTGTGTGTGTGTGTACACTGAACAGTGTGTACACTGAACAGAATACCATACTGCTGAACCCCACAATTCAGCAGTGCGAGCCCCCAGTTCCATCTCTTCTTTCTAAAACTTTCTAGGGTTGTGTTTTTGCTTTTTAATTTGCAAGCATCTGAGAGAACTGCAATTTCTAAAACACACACAAACACATTAACCAGAGGCACCTCCTTTAATGTTGCTTAGAACTGCTTCCAGTGGCATTGTTCAAGATATTAGTTGGCGTGCAACGATACAAGGAGGATTTGCTTGTTCAAACTGTGATTTATTTATCTTTTAGGATTGCCAATGGACACAAGGTTGCTTTTGTATTCAGGAAACTTCATGGGCTGTTTGCAGACCCTGACTTTATGCTGCTTCATGCATTTTCTGCATGAGGATTTTTCTTCTTCTAACATGCAGCACAGTTGGGACCCCTGGCAGCCCCTGCTTCCAGATTGTAAAAGGGCTATCTGGTCCTCAAGGTTCATAGGCCTTCTCTGAATGGCTGGGCTGGGCCTATTAAAGCCCTGGAAATCACAGCTGGCCTTAGTGTGGCTTTCTGATCCCTGGTCTGTGATATGACAATCCTCTTTTTCCCCAGGGCATCATCTACATGTGGAAAAGTAGGTATTGCCACTGGCAATTATTCAGATATTATTACGAAGTCGATGTGCTTTCTAGTGAACAGTGGTTAGTTACCACTACTCCTACTGTACTTTTTAACATAGAGGAGATGTGCCTTATGTATATGTGTGTGCGCGTGTGTATTATAATTGCATGTGTGTGTGCTCACTGTAGAGACAGATTCGGAAGGCGAAGGCTCTGACATTGCTCTTGAGTGTGTGTGTGCACATGGCGATGCGATCTCTGTCTCTCTCACACACATTTTCTTGCACAGCTTTGAGGAATGCTGGAAGAGCAGCGTGAGGCCACAGCGCTACAGTTGCCAGCACGCCATCTGATGTGAAAATGGGGGGGGGGTGTTGTTTCCTCAACGCTGCATTAATTTTGTTTGCTCCTGGCACCCGTTGCGTGTAGGATTCTTATCGCTGTCACTTTCAGAAACAGATCTGATTATCTAAAATAGCTTCTCTCTTGCGGGCTTCCTCTGCTCCAGTATAACACAAAGCTTGCAAGTAAATCTGTCTGCTGATACTCGCAAGCAGGACAGCCAAGCAGCCCCAGTTGTTTCCCTCCTGAATGTGGTTTTTCCCAGCCATCGCGCACATCCTTTTAAGCTTATCCTCACATGTCTAGAAACACTTTAATTTTTTAAAAAAATCAGCTGGCACCAAACTGGAATGTTAAAAGGCTTGTGTTGTAAGGCGTCTTGAGTTTCTGTAAGAAAAAGCGACAAATAAGTTTAGTAAATAACAATAATTACTCAGGTTATTGTTATGTTGTGTACCTCTGCCATCTGGTGCACTTGGCCCCAGCAGGACCCTTGAAATTCACGTGTTTACTGCCTTGATGCAAGGATTCTTTTCTAGCTACGGACATATTTTTCTAGTAGCTCAAATGGTAATAAAGACACCTGATCTGTTGGCCTTGCCAGAGCTCTGGAGAGAGGAAGCAGAATTGTGCTGGGCCATCAACATGCTTTACGGTTTATGAGACAACTGGACCTAAAAGCCTCTGTGGAACAGCAGGAATGTGCACTGCTGTTCTTCGGCTTCTACTAGGGAATGTGGTTGCAGATGGGAAGCATAGCACTCACTCCCTCTGCCTGACTGCCCAGAGCCATTGCCTACATTGTGTATTTTGGGTTTACATTCAGCTGTCCTCTCCTTGGGCATCTACATTGGCTGACGGTCTGTTTCTCAGTGCAATTAATGTCATGGACTGGTTGGACACAGAGGAATAATGGGAGGAACCAGCTGGCAAACCACCAAGGGAAGAAGACTCAGAACCCAGGGTTTGGTGGTGGCACAACAAGTGGTCAGAGAGAGAAGATTGGGAGGGAGGGGAGGTGACGTAATCTGAAGAGGTAACAGGGCTTAGTGAGCGGGGGCAGCCTGTGGCAGAGAGAAGTCCAGAATCAAAAGCAGAAGCAGGAGAGGAGGGAGGCCAAGAGGCAGAAATGGCTGGTGAAGAGTCATGGGTGTCTCCCCCTCCTACTGTGACAAGCTCTGTTCCCCCTGTCTCCCTGAATCAGAAGAGGCATGAAGAGGGCAGAGGAGAGGTTAGTGTCAAGCAGGTGCAGTCTCAGATTGCTTGGGGGAAAAACCCTTTAAAAAGAAAACCTTTTAAAAGAAAACACTCCTAAATGACGTAGGACATTTCAGCAAATGTGGAGTGTGCTTGCCAGGAAGGTTCACCTGCCATAGCCTTTGATATCTTTCCAATACTGGGTCAAATCCCATCAAATGCAGGACTGCAAGAGTACCAGCTAGCTGGTTTTTGTTCTGTTTTTCTTTCTTGTTTTCTAATGTGTGTTTCCCTGTACCCTCCGTAGTATTGCATTATTTTATTTTGTGTTTAACTTGCTGGTTCGGTGTTAATATTTTGTAAGCCACCCTCAGAGGCCCTGGCTTTAGGGTGATAGATACATTTATAAAACAGATAGAACAAAACAGTAATTCGAGGGATGCTCTTAATCTGCGTATTAGCTCAGTGCAGATATTAGGGTGTGTGAGCGAGAAGGAAGCAGGCTTAATGCTTAACTTGGCTGCACTTCTTCCAGTCCCAGAAGTTTCTGTTAAAAATCTGGGCCACTTTCCTAGTCAGCCTGGGTTGGGCTGCAGATGAAAGAGATGAGATTAAAGCGAAAACACTTTTCCTTGTTTGCATAGTTTTGACCCAAGCCCAGGCAATAAGTGATAGCAACAGTGCTATCTCCTTTCACTAAAATAAAAACAGTTTATCCCAGTGTAATCATCTGCTTATGTTTTGGTTTCTTCCCCTCTTCATAGCCTTCCCTTATATAGCATTTTTGTATAAAACGTTAAGTTGAATATAAGCTACAAATATTTGTAACAAAAGATTAAAGCTTCATATCTAAAGCCAGGGGAGGGGTGTGAGAAGTGCAGAATAAACAATAACTGAAAATGGATTTTCCCAGAACTTGGGGGGTCAGTGTTTCTCCCCCCCAAAACAACAACAAGAAAAACTGGATGGGGAAACAATGCACACATGTCACTATTGTTATTTTAAAAAGCAAACAGAAAGGAAGCATCTTTGGAAAGTGTCCTGAAAGAAGACATTGAAGTTGTCTCCATTAACTTGTGCTTAGCAGTGAAACGACGTCGGCAGCGGCTTCCAGATTGTACAGTCAACTCCCCACTTATGCAGGGGTTACGTTCCAAGGCACCGCCCGCGTCAGTGAGAAGCCTGCAAACAGCCCCTCAACCTCTGGAAAGCCTTGAAAAAAACAGCAGCATTTACCAGACGCCAAACTCCCACCACAATCGCTCCCTCCAAACCTCCTTGCTCAAACACCCAACTCTCCACAGAGCCACAGCGGTCTGTGCAAGGGCTCCTGGGATTGCACTTGCAAAGGCTTGTGGGATTGCTAGGTGCTGTTTTCGTGCCTGGGCTCTTTGAGGGTTGTTTTTGACATTTTTAAAGTACTTCCAGGATTGGTATGTTGCACATCAGTTGGTTATCCAGAAGGCAAATTTGTCCACCACTGCCGATCTTCTGCTTTGGGGCTTTCTCTCGGGTCACGGAGTAAGACTAAAACCCAACAAGTCTGTCCAGAACAGATGTCCTGTGGTTATCAAGCGGAGATCCTTCAGCCAGCTAGTCAATATGGAAAGGCACACCAAAGGCAGAAATCTTGAAAAGCACTGCAGTAGGAAAACAGGCAAATAGAAGGGGAAGAAATGGAGGCAGTGAGAGATTTTACTTTCTTGGGCTCCATGATCACTGCAGATGGTGACAGCAGCCATGAAATTAAAAGACGCCTGCTTCTTGGGAGAAGGGCAATGACAGGCCTAGACAGCATCTTGAGAAGTAGAGACGTCACCTTGCCAACAAAGGTCCTTATAGTTAAAGCCATGGTTTTCCCAGTAGTGATGTATGGAAGTGAGAGCTGGACCATAAAGAAGGCTGATCGCCGAAGAATTGATGCTTTTGAATTATGGTGCTGGAGAAGACTCTTGAGAGTCCCATGGACTGCAAGAAGATCAAACGCATCCATTCTGAAGGAAATCAGCCCTGAGTGCTCACTGGAAGGACAGATCCTGAGGCTGAGGCTCCAGTACTTTGGCCACCTCATGAGAAGAGAAGACTCCCTGGAAAAGACCCTGATGTTGGGAAAGATGGAGGGCACAAGGAGAAGGGGATGACAGAGGATGAGATGGTTGGACAGTGTTCTCGAAGCTACCAGCATGAGTCTGACCAAACTGCGGGAGGCAGTGGAGGACAGAGGTGCCTGGCGTGCTCTGGTCCATGGGGTCACGAAGAGTCGGACACGACTAAACGACTAAACAACAACAACAAGGAAAACAGGTTAATTTTGACTGATTTGTTATATTTCTGTGCCGCTTTTAATTCAAATGAATCCCAAAGCGGCTTACAAAAAAATAACAACAATAAGTTACAGCACAAATACAGCACAAATCATATAGGGGCAATGAACCAATCGCCAGTAAAACAATCCATAAAACACCATCAACAAAACAACTAAAAAATAAGCTGAACGGAACTGTTACAACAAAAGCCATATTATATGGTTAACAGATCAGTGTTTTATCATCTGTAAAACAGTAGCAACAACATTAACAAAATAGCAACCAAAAAATAAACCAAACACTACTGAGTTCATGCACACACTGTCTGTCTCTGTCCCATGACTCATAATCTTTCACTCTATTCAGTTCATTAAGAGACACGTATCCACGGTGCCAGTGGCAGGAATTCCATTCAGAAGGTTCCTTGGGCTGGAGATGGGGCAGCGCAGGTGAGCCCAACCACCCCATGATGATAGCCAAAGTCTCTATCCCTTCACTGTCCTTCTGGAAACAGCTCCCTTATGATTTTAATGGCTCCGTGGGCTCACTCTAGGTTTTAAAAACTCTGGATTCTGCAGAGCTCTAGATTCTGGGTTTCAAAAAAAAAATTGGGGTAGGGGAAATGACAGCAGCCAGCTTTTTGCTTCTTCTGTGTACTGTAAGAATCAGGTCTATATTCCTACCCTCTGCCTCCTGTTCCTTTGGGACTATTCAATCTGTACAAAGGCCCATCCCTCTCAGCCCATTTCTGTTTGTAGGAAATCTCCTCCTCCTCCTCCGCAGCAGCACAGTGTGGCATGATCCGTGAAGGAGAATGGGAAACGTTTTGCTTATTGACGGCTCCCTCTCTCCAGCACTGTCCCAGATGCTTGCGAGTCATTTTGGAAGTGCTGGCACTCAGCCCAGTAGACTGCCTCTCCACAGACTGCTGCAAAAGCAGCTGAGGTGCGGACCTTTTCACACCATTAAACTCTTCACATTTTCATAAACGTGTCTCGGTCTTGCGTGTAAATTCTGCTGTGGTTTTAGAGAACCATCTTGTACCCACTCTGGGAGAACTGGAGTCACTGGTCCAGTGACCTTCAAGGGAGAGTGCAGTGTTGGACACAGGGATAATTGCCATTAAGCATTAGATATAAAGGACTGGATAAGACCTGAAGGTCACCCACTTTCTCTGTTTTACGTTAGCCCAGGCCATAGTCATCAAGCAAAAATGAGTAATGAAAAGGTATCTCCTGCGGCAAACATGGTTTGGTCTGGCAGAAATACGTGAGTTAATTCCAAGAAGCTGTGTGCTGCATTGGTTAGAGTGTTCAACTATGCCGGGGGGGGGGACTTTTGTCAGTCCAAGGGTCAAATTCCCAAATGGGCAGCTTTCTGAGGGCCACATGCCACACCCAGCCTGGACCTTAACCTCTGTTGCTTGGCCCCTCCCCATTAATTGTCCTGTTAACATCTTTTGCTGCTCCAGTTTAACCACCACCCAGAGATTTTTTCTCCCTTGCCGCCCCTTATGATTCAAACTGGTTGAGGCTAATCTGACTTCCTTAGGGCCTGGGACCTCTAGGGTGTTGCTATTTATAGACCTTAAGGTCCTCCATGGGGCATACCAGGAGAGGCGGTCCCATAGGTACGAGGGTCCTAGGCCGTGAAGGCTTTCCGTGACTTTCTGTGACTAATAACCCCGATGGATTTTCTCTACCTCCAAAGCTGGAGGCAGCGTCCTTCTGAATACCGGTTGCTGGGAACTGCAGTGGGGCAGGAGAGGGCTCTTGTGCTCAGATCGTACTTTGGGGTTCCCATAGACGTCTGGTTGGCCTCTATGAGAACAGTAAGCTGGGCTACATGGGCCATGGGCCTGATCCAGTGGTTCTTATGTACTGATTCCAGATGAGAAAGGTAAAGGACCCCTGGACAGTTAAGTCCAGTCAAAGGCAGGGTGCAGTGCTCATCTCACTTTCAGGCCAAGGGAGCCGGCATTTGTCCACAGATAGGTTTCCGGGTCATGTGGCCAGCAGGACTAAACTGCTTCTGGCGCAACGGAACACCGTGACAGAAACCAGAGCGCCCGGAAAAGTCGTTTACCTGTACCTCCAGATGAGAACAGGGGTGATGTTAGAGAGAGGACCAGATGCTTCAAAAGGTGCTTTTCATTTCTCTATCAGGGATGTCAGGGTGGGCATCAGGAACATGTCAGCAATAACTCACAAGGTGTCAGTGAACTTAACTCTTTATTCAAAGAGTGCCTAGTGAGCACTGCAACTCTTCCCAGTAGGTCTTGCCCCAGTGATTCAGTTGCAAGGACTAAAGGTCCCTGCCTTCCCACAGCTCTCCTACTCCTGGGGGTTCTTCCTAAGCAATCTGAGACTCTGTCATCTTGCCTGTCTCTACTCCACCCTCTTCAGACCTCTGAGGAGACCAGTGGGTCGGAGGAGCTGGTCACAGCAAGAGAGAGAGACCCCCCTGGCTTCTTCAGCCGCCTGCCTCATCTCTGCCTCGTGGCCCCCTCCTCTCCAGCCTGCAGTCTCTTGACTTCTCTCTGCCACAGCCTCTTCCTGCTCACTAAACCCTGTTACCTCTTCAGCTTCCAACACCTCCTCCCAGGCTTCTCCCTCTGACCACTCAGTGTCACCCCACCAGCAATGAGCTCTGAGCCTTCTTCCCTTGGGGGTTCCTCAGCTGGTGCCGCCCACCATTCCTCTGCATTCGGCCAATCTGTGACAGGGGACCCTTTCAAATTCCACTTTTCTGTCTGCCATGAAGACATTCCTCTCTACTCACCGCAGAAGATTCTGGGGCAAATTTGCTTCATGCTAGCCAGGCCTGTTGAGCCACTCTCTCTGTTGAGAGGTGAGAGCATAAGATTCTGCATTTCCTGATATAATGGCAGCGTGGCATGGACCCTTTTGTTTCAGTCCCTTTCCACTGCTGTCACGCACTGAAAGGACATTGAGCTGAAATGCACTATGGCCCTGAGGCCTCTCTTCTTATAAACTTATAAACTTCAGAGGAAACCCAAGGTTCTCCAGAATGTAATCCAAAATTACCGTATTTTTTGCACCATAACACTCACTTTTTTCCTCCTAGAAAGTAAGGGGAAATGTCTGGGCGTGTTATGGAGCGAATGCCTGCGGGTGGCGGGGGGATCTGCCACAGTCGTGAGCAGAGGATCCATGGTTCCCCTTCCTTCCCTCCTCCGTGGTTACAAAGCGTGGATCCACATGGATCCTCAGGATTTTTGCAATGGGCTACTCCAAACTCACTGTCAGATCACATGTGTGTGGCCACAGCATGAACCACAAAAATCATATATCCACTATTTCGTTTAGAATATTTTTTTTCTTGTTTTCCTCCTCTAAAAACTACGTGTGTGTTATGGTCTGGTGCGTGTTATAGAGCGAACAATACGGTAATAAGTTTAATACATGGGTAGGCAAACTAAGGCCCAGGGGCCGGATCTGACCCAATCGCCTTCTCAATCCGGCCTGCAGACGGTCCAGGAATCAGCATGTTTTTACATGAGTAGAATGTGTGCTTTTATTTAAAATGCATTTCTGGGTTATTTGTGGGGCATAGGAATTCATTCATTCCCCCCCCCCAAAAAAAATATAGTCCGGCCCCCCACAAGGTCTGAGGGACAGTGGACCAGCCCCCTGCTGAAAAAATTTGCTGACCCCTGGTTTAATACATGGTAGTTTGTAGCATTTTAAGACTGTTGTTAGATCCCTTTCATTGTATGCTGTTTTCACTTGCAGCCAAGTGAGCATTTTAAGCAGTCTTCAGTCTTTTGTGAACAGCCATTAGATCCACAGCTTTTAGGTCCACTGGGAAAATGCTGTTAGGCATACATGTAGCGCATTAGTGCTTCTGGAAGCATCGCTTTCGAAAACCGTTTTCGCAAGTCAGGCAGCTGCTTGTGCATCACGAGGCTCAGATTTTCCTTTCCTTTGCAACAGCAGCCGGCAGTTCTCATTCAACCTTAAAATAAAAGGAACAGCACAGCTCGAAAGAAGCAGGACACCAAACCACTTCTCTGCAAAGAAAGGCCCTAAAGGGTTGGAGACCCTCTCATTCTGGAAAGACGCAACTGAGAAAGGAGGAAGCAGGCCGGCTGAAAAGGAGCTTTGCAGCAAGATCTCCAAATACTCTCCTTGTGAATTGCTGTTTTCCTTGAGATCTGTGACTTTCCACATAGTTGGTCCAAGAAGAGCCCATTGACTTTTCTTTTTAATAAAGTGTCTGTTCCTTTTCTCCTGGGAGTTGCATGACCCGCCAGGGTGTGCACCCCAGCATCTTTCAGAGGCAGTGTAAGAATTTTTTAATTGAGTCCGGCCTTTCATGGCATGTGACTCTCGTTTGCTATATTCATAGGATGTTATATCATTGCCATGGAGAGACAGGCACGCTCTGCCTCCATGCCTCTGCTGTTTTCCAAGAGACCGCAGAAACCCATATTCTTATCCATGGCTGTGCTGAGCACCTGAAACGTCAGACTTCTTAGCATCTTGAGCAAGAGCAGCTTGGATAGTTGACCTCACTGCCTTCCTTGAGAGGCCTTGCCAAAGTGCAAAGGCACGGTTCGCTTCGCTGTCCGTCATGCTAAATAAACTCGGACTCCCTGTGCTAGATCAGAAACTTGGGCTGGCCTGGTGGCGAGGAGACCCTGGGAGGGGAGCAGGAGGAGCCAAGTGGCCTCTTGCTGGTCACTTTAGAATGGGTCAGCAACCTTTTTCAGCCGTGGGCCGGTCCACTGTCCCTCAGACCAGACTATATTTTGGGGGAAAAATATGAACAAATTCCCGTGCCCCACAAATAACCCAGAGATGCATTTTAAATAAAAGCACACATTCTACTCATGTAAAAACACGCTGATTCCCAGACCGTTCGCGGGCCACTGGGAGGTTAGGCTGGCCTCAACTAGAGCCAGGGCTTTTTCGGCCGCGGCTCCAATCTGGTGGAACACTCTGTCACAAGAGACTAGGGCCCTGCGGGTCCTGACATCTTTCCGCAGGGCCTGCAAGACAGAGCTGTTCCACCAGGCCTTTGGTCAGGGCGCAGCCTGACTCCCTCCTCTGTTAATCTGCACAGAATTTTGCTTAACGGTTGCCATCAATTTGATTTTAATTAATTTTTATAATGGAATGTTTTTAGAATATGGGATTATTTGATTGTTGTTAGCCACCCTGAGCCCGGCTTTGGCTGGGGAGGGCAGGATATAAATAAATTTTATTATTATTATTATTATTATTATTATTATTATTCTCATTATTATTATTTAAAGGCAATTGGGCCGCATCCAGCCCCCGGGCCTTAGGTTGCCTACCCTTGCTTTAGAAACTCATACCTGTTGCTTGTCTGCAGCGTCAATGCCAGGGCTGATCTGCTAATTAGTAGTCTCCGAAGCGCAATACAGAACAGACTATATGAATCTGAGCTGCCGTTGCATAGCCACAGTAGATAATTAAGCAGGGGAAGAGTTGGTAAATATTATCCCTCTAGAGTTGAGGGGAAAATGTTAGTTGCTATGTGTGTCAGTGAAAGAAGCAAGATTATTAATGTAGCATGCCTCAGTAGTAATGCAAACTGCGCTAGAGACTTGGGTTTCGTACTTCTAATGACTCAGGGCCCCGGCGCTCTCAACTGATACTTCCTTTTGGTTTGTTGCACCTTGGGTGGGCAAGATGCACAGCCAGTCCTGGTTTCTTCATATAACAATAGCTGCCTGCTCTGGATTTCAGTTTCAGGTGAGGTTAGTTGAGCTTGTGGCTGAGGGGGCTGCCTTATGAAAGTCAGATGTGGTGGACATTCAAGCTGCTGTGCACATCGATCCAGTAGAATGACGAGAGTCTATGCTTTGTGCAAATTAGCAGTCGGAAAAGAAGTCCAAAGACTATATATGATTCTCTAAAATGTTTACTAAATTCATATCCTGTCCTTCTTCCCAAAGGGGCCCAGGGCAGCAAACACATTCATGATTTTAAAATGTACAATAAAAAAATGCTTAGAAGCTCTTTATGACATCTTAAAAATGCACAATGAAATTTTTAAAACAATTTTTAAAACAGATGTAACCGGATTGTAACCAGACATCATCGCTGTACTCTTTTCACATCAACAGGCAAGAGAGTTCCAGAGCACATTGGTGTCAATTGATTGTTGCCACACTGATGTGCAGAGAACAGGAATCATATCATAGAAACATAAGAAGCTGCCATTTCCTGGGCCATCTCACACATGTGTGCCCAAGACTCACTTGTGCATTCTCTGTCTCTTCTATGTTCATGAAAATTGCAAGTTCTCTGAGTACATCTGACTAGGCAAACGATGGTTTTCACTTACCCTCCCAAACAAACTTGCAAACCGCAATTTGAAGTGTCCCCACTAGAGAGATGGGCAGAGTTAAGGGGATTGAGTGGTCTTTAGCGATTATAGTCATGGATGCTTGTAATCCTCATACAGTCCAGTTTGAATAACTTAACATTTCTTCTCCTATTTTTGGATTTGGAAAGAAACTAGCCCCTCTCCTGTTTAGTGTTTCTCCGGGTTACTAGCAGTGTGGGTGGCTAACAGATGTCAGAGAACACACCCAGGAAAATCTGAGTCAACAATACAGCTGCCTGCATAAAATCTTCTGGCGTTGTCTTCCCATGTGCCGATGCTGCATGATCCAAACAGCATGCGCAGGGCCTCATGGCGTTTTTACATACGAAGATGATGAAATCAGACGGCACCTTTAGCCCATCTTGCATTTGTTCGCATGGCTCAGCTTGGAAACGACTAAATCTTCTCTCTCTTTCAGGGGGAGAAACGGCACCTGATTTAAGTTTCCTGCCTGCGCTGGCAAAGATGTCTACGATTGTACCATCTGCCAGTATAGACGACCAAAGCTTCAGTTCTGTCCACGGCAGTGCAGATTCGTCAGGGGCAGATACGTTTTGAAGTGTGCGTGTGTATTTGTGACACAGACGCATGAGCTGGGAAAGGGGAGCATTGACAGCTGTTTGTGCGGAAACAATATATGGTGCAGAAATGGCATCAACCACATGTTTTGACATCGAATTAATTGGCTTGCCTTTCATCGCTAGAAACTTTTTATACGTGTGTGTTTCCTACATGTGAAATATGTACACTATTTTTTTAACAAATTAAATATTTTATTTTAAAAAAATGAATTTCAGCCTTGCTGGGTATCTTACAAGCCCAGTGTTTCCTTTCCTTTTCTTTTTTTGACTTGTTGTTGCATGTTTATAATAATAATAATTTCATTATTTATATGCCACCCATACGATTGGGTTGCCCCGGCTGCTCTGGGTGGCTTCCAGCGATAGAAGACAATAAAATATTAAAAACAACAACAACAATAAAACCTTTAAAAATTCACTATATGGGGCTGTTTGGAAGGGCAAGGGGGATCAGGCCATTTGGGGGAATGTAGGACCAAAGCAGGCCATTCGTTCCTCTAGCTCAGTATGACCTGCACTGATTGGTAGCAGTTATGCAGGATTTGAGACATAGGGCTTCTCCAGCCATATCTGGAGAAGCCTGAATTTGAACCTGGGACCTTCAGCGTGCAAATCATGTCATCTGCCACTGAGTTATGACCCTTCCCTGCAGTTGGCGCCAGAAAGGTTTCTTTGTTCTCCCAAGGCGGTAAGTAAGCACCAGTTCCACAGCTTGGGAGCCTTTGCACAAGGAGTCCACGTTGGGTCTCCCTAACCTGGAAGGGGCAGGATGTGTAAATCCCACGAGTTCTTTCTTACTGCCTCTTTTAAAAATGCAGGGTTTTTTTAAAAAAATTGTCCTTGCTCATTAATTTTCCAAAGAGAGTAGTACACACAGCAGCAAGTGTATTGAAGCTGTGGGGAGCACCTGCTGACTCGTGCTGGAGCAGCACTGGAGAGTTTGAAGACTGAAGTCTGTCCATATTGTTGTTTAATTGTTTAGTCGTGTCCTACTCTTCGTGCGTGACTCCATGGACCAGAAATGCCAGGCACTCCTGTCTTCCACTGCCTCCTGCAATTTGGTCAAACTCATGCTGGTAGCTTCGAGAACACTGTCCCACCATCTCGTCCTCTGTCGTCCCCTTCTCCTTGTGCCCTCCATCTTCCCCAACATCAGGGTCTTTTCCAGGGGGTCTTCTCTTCTCATGAGGTGGCCAAAGTACTGGAGCCTCAGCTTCAGGATCTGTCCTTCCAGTGAGCACTCAGGGCTGATTTCCTTCAGAATGGATAGGTTTGATCTTCTAAAGGTCCATTAGAGATGTGCACTTACTATAAGATTCGGTTTAGGCTCCAGTTGGGCACATCAGAAAGCATTCTGCTTTCTTCCTAAGTGCTTTTGGAGGCTGCCTGATTTGGCTGAAGATCCACATCTGCAGAATTGGATGTAAATTGCAGGCATGTTAGGATGAAGCCGGCCAAATTTTGGAAGGGGAGCTGCAGCAATTTCCCCACAAGGGCAGTCTTTACAGTTTGGGATGGGAATAATAATAATAATAATAATAATAATAATAATAATAATAATAATAATAATGGCATCACTTAATCTCCCCTAGTGTTTTGTGGGCAATTGTACTGAAAACGGAGACATCAGAGAAGTGTGTCCCTGGGTAGGAAACCTGTCAAATTACAAACAGGCCCAGGAAATTTTGTGCTAGACAATTTTTAAGTTCATTGGGGGGCGGTGAGTGCACAAAAAGCGATTTGCTCCCCTCCCTGTGGTTTTGCGGGCAACAATTTTATTATCATAGAGGTGCCCCAAGGATAGTAAGCTGTGAAACGTCAGAAGGACGCCCAGAATTTCCCAAGCAAGCATGTCTAGAATTAGCAGAGTACAGAGAACAGAAAAAAATGAGGTGATATATTAACATCTTTCCCTGATAGCATCATGATCAGAAAGCTGCTAAAATCATTCCCACCTTGGGATTGGCCATGCTGAAACATGGGCAAGAAATTTATTAAATAAGTGAATTTAAAAATGAGAAACTTTTGAAACAAAGCTGCTGTAATTTTTGGCTTTAAAATTTATTTGTGTATTTTACGTGTGTGTGTGTATATCTATATACATAAACATGTAAAATACACACACACACATACAATTATCATATTTTATTGGTTTAATATCCTTAACACATCAAACTAAATGCCTAGTCTCAGTGACAGCAATTTTGTACATACTTAAACACCATCAAATAAATCAAACATGAAAAAGTAATATATCTAAAAATGCACAGCTCTCTGGTAGCAGTTTCCAATGTTATGTATGTACACTTAGAATAACCTTAGGGCATGGGTGATATCACACTCTTAACACAAACATAGTAAATCAACCCTCAATGTCAAAAACCCTGCTCTCTGAGCACAGTAATTACAAAAGGACAACATAAACGCTGCTGGCAAGAGGCGGGGGAGACAATTAAGGCAGGAGTAAGAAACAAGAAACGCTGGAGAGAGGAGTCAGCGAGTGAATTATGGAGCAGGCTGCTCCATAAGAATTGGAATAATTCTCTTTCTGAAGCAACTGGATGTAGACAAAGTCCTGAACAATAACACAGACCAAAAGACAACATTCCCTAACTAAAAATTAATAAGGAACTGGTGCTACCATGAAATTATTATGAAAAGGGACTTTCCCTTGATATTACAATAATATTGGTTTTGTGACGACCTTAGTTCCAACATGCCTATGGTTTGTTAAATTATCGCCAGGGCTTGGAATGATTTCATTCAGTTGAACAAAGCTCAACTAGCTCCTTTTAAAAGCGACCTGCTCATTTTATGGAAGGCAGAAGCCATTTTGGGAAGGAAGCAGGATACGAATGAATGACAGTGAAATCAAATCATTTTGTTAGCCATTCAGGGATGGCCCTCTACCAGTTTTCCAATATCTGGGTTTCACTTTTCTGGTTGCCTCCAACACGTAGAACAAAAGAGTCTTTGTCTTTAAAAAAGGACACCCAAATATGTAAAGAGACATAAACTGGAGAGAATCTTACTTTATCATATATCTATAATATATATTACATTCCTGTAATGGTGTATTGCAGGGGGGGGGGGAATAGTCGTCTTGGACAAGCTATTTCCCCATCACTAATCTTCCTGCAGACCTTCCAGAATGTAGGTTGGAAGGCACTGGGTTAGCAACATCACGTGGAGTCGGTTGAGGGCAATGGTGTGAAGACAGCCCATGTGATCCAACCACATGATTTCACTATTTCACATAATCTTAAAAGGTAAAGGGACCCCTGACCATTAGGTCCAGTCGTGACCGACTCTGGAGTTGCGGCTCTCATCTCGCTTTATTGGCCGAGGGAGCCGGCGTACAGCTTCCGGGTCATGTGGCCAGCATGACTAAGCCGCTTCTGGCGAACCAGAGCAGCACACAGAAACGCCGTTTACTTTCCCGCCGGAGTGGTACCTATTTATCTACTTGCACTTTTACGTGCTTTCAAACTGCTAGGTTGGCAGGAGCAGGGACCGAAACAGGAGCTCACCCCGTCACGGGGATTTGAACCGCCGACCTTCTGATCGGCAAGTCCTAGGCTCTGTGGTTTAACCCACAGCACCATAATCTTAGGCAGTGCTTTTTTCTGGGGGGAACAGGGGTACGTACACCCCTTAAATTTTTGTGAAGCTTTGTACTTTTGTCCATTTACTGTATTTTCCCCAATTTGAACTATAAAATGGTGATTTTCTTGAGTCAAAATGAGAGTACCCCTAAACATTTTTTTAAGAAGAAAAGCACTGATCTTAGGGAAGTGTGGGCCGCAGGCATAGGAGAGCATCAGCCCCATTGTTGTGGGTCTAGGAGACTGCTGACCTGGCAATCTATCGCCTATGACCAAAACTGGTTTCTAGGTCTGTAAGACACAGAACAGCTGTGGGGCCAGTTGTGTACTGCAGGCTTCACCAACTTTGTGCCCTCCAGATGTTTGGACACCAGGTTGGCAGTGGCCAGTGCATCCGCTGCATTCCATTTACCGCAAGGTAAATACTTGCCCAAATGGAAACTGGGTGGTAGACGGATGCTACAGAAAGTATACAACCACCATCGACATCTGTTCTCCAGATGCTAAATTTGCATAGTTGGCCTTGAAGGGAACAACTCTCCCTGCTATGGTGTATCCTTTTTGTTATTGTTGATGTACGATGTTTTCGCTGCTCTGCTCCGCCTGCTGCAAAAAAGGACAAAAGGGGGCAAGGAATAAAAGCAGCTCCCATGAAACGAACGTGGTAGAGAGCATCCATCATCATCTCTCTCACACAAAGGTAAATAAATAAAAATATGAAGTCCCCACAGCATTCCTGAAAGGGAAGGGATTTTGGTTGGATAATGAGAAAACCATGTTGTTGTTGAAAAACCTTTAGCTCAATTCATGTGTGTGTGTTCTAGTAAGCAGGAATCAAAGAGCCAAAAGGGATTTTTTTAAAAATAAAAAAATAAGACTGTAATTTAATGGGGGTGGGGGTGTTTATGTTTTTTGCTTAGTTTGCTTTTTATCTTTTTAAACTATTCATAATTTTTTTTCATTTCACAAGACATGTTGTTAGTGTTCCAATAGGGGAGAAGAAGCTTCTTCGAGAGTGGGGAACCTTTGCGTCTCCAGCTGTTTTTGGACTACAACTCCCATCATCCCCAGCTAGCAGAACCAGTGATCAGGGATGATGGGAATTGTAGACCAGCACACCACTGCACTTCCAGCTTGACACTCTCTCCCCCAGCCACCAGCCCTGACCACACACACCCCCGTCCCACATCTGAGCAACATGGAATGATGGCCAGCGATGCATTCTCAAAAGGGAAAGCTTGGCTGCATAGGTTTGGACTTGATTCTGGCGACATATACAGGGCAGGGAGGGAGCTAATTTCGCTGGGTCAAATATAAAGGTAAAGGGACCCCTGACCATTAGGTCCAGTCGTGACCGACTCTGGGGTTGCGGCGCTCATCTCGCTTTACTGGCTGAGGGAGCCGGCGTACAGCTTCCGGGTCATGTGGCCAGCATGACTAAGCCGCTTCTGGCGAACCAGAGCAGCGCACGGAAACGCCATTACCTTCCTGCCAGAGCGGTACCTATTAGCCTACTTGCACTTTGACGTGCTTTCGAACTGCTAGGTGGGCAGGAGCAGGGACTGAGCAACGGGAGCTCACCCCGTCGTGGGGATTTGAACCGCCGACCTTCTGATTGGCAAGTCCTAGGCTCTGTGGTGTTAACCCACAGTGCCACCCGCATCCCTAAACAGTGTGCTACGCTATCTTTATTTTCTTCTTCTTGGCTAACTCAGGAGGTGTTTGGCGTAAACTGGATACATGAACACCTCATCGCCTCCCGGCCACTTTCTCTTCTGCTTCTCCAACTTGGCTCAGCAATAACAACAATAAAAAGGAGGGGTGGGGAACCATTTCAGCTTGGGAGAGGAAGAAAAAGTCCAGATCAGGAACTCTGCACTCATGAAATCTTGGCCTGGTTGAAGGCTATGAAGCCGTCGCTTCCTTTGATGTGCGCTGCTGTTTTTCGACTTTAAAATGCGGCCAGAAAATCGCGAGGCATGTTCCCTTCCCTACTGTGGATAATAATATCCGTTCGCTAAAAATGTGCGCACAGGAGAAACGGCTCGTTTAAGATGAGGGGACATCCGACCACGGGGAGAGAGAAAGCTGCCCAATTATGAAACAGCTCCACAAGCTCAGTTTTATCTGAGTTTTTTAAAATAAATAAAGAAACTCCAAGTTTAACAGGATGCCAAGTTGATTAAGCCCAACTTCTGTCTCCTTGGGAAAGTAGAACCATCTGCTCCTGATTTGCCAAGGGGAAAAAATCCAAATATATAACTGGAAATGGCTTAGCCTGAGAATGTGGCACCTGAGACAGTTTGAGGAAACACCAAAGATGATGGTAGAAACCAAACCACCATAAGGCTATTAGAAGAGTCCTTCTGGATCAGAACAATGGCCCAACGCGTCCAATATCCTGTTCTCACAGTGGTCAAGCAGCTGCCTGTGGGAAACCCAGAAGCAGAATTTGAGCACAAGAGAACTCTTCTCCCCTAAGGCTTCCAGCAACTGTAAGAAGTAGCGCACAGCCCATTAGGGTTGGTAGCCATTGCTGTTGTTGGCATGCAGAGGGCTGGGAGGCCATCTGGCTAGCCGTGGCTGGGCCTTTCACTTCCAGTGGCCCGGTGCAAAGACCATCACTTCTGCTCCGACGTAAATCAGTGATCCAGGCTTCAAAGCCAGGGCACACTATCAGCAGATCGAACTGCGCACACAGAATAGGCGTGAGGCTTGTGGAAGCATACTACAACTACAGATTTATTAATCATAAATCAGGACAAAGAAACATGTCTCTCTCTCATGTCGTCTCAGAAAGAACGGCTAAAAGCAAAAGCTATACACAAACGGAAGTTCCCCGCAAGCTGTGCTGGAATGTAAACAGACATGTGACACGTAACAATCCCATGTCTGTTCCTTAAGGTGGAACGGAATTCTAAACAGCTGCTACCAGCATGAATTTAAAGCTCTCTCCTGTGGTTCCACAGTTTAGTTCTGCACTATATGAAGAAGTGTGTGCAGATCCTGCTATCCGAACAGAATGCATCCTCAATAAATGGTTTGTTAGGTGGTTTGCATAACAAGCTGATGATTTCCATTGAGTCCTATGGGGAAATTTCCAGTGTTAGAAATTGAGATAGGAAAGGTGGGAGTGAAATGGCTTCTGAGACTTGGGTTGTAGGCACCAAAACAGAATGTCTAGTCGCCACGAGCGGCAGGGGGACGGGACAGCAACACTTTTTATTTATTATTTTGATAAGCATGAACTAATACGCAATTCACATAAGTGACACACTGTTAATATCACATTTTTAGCAGAAATTGTGCATACATGTTTAATTTGGTGTTTCCAATAAAAATATTGGTACCATACTTCAGTCTTCAAAACATTGAAGGCTTGCATAGGCTGCTTATTGTTTACAAGGGTTTTGGTACTCAAATCTCATGTTTGGATAGGTTAATTTTCATAGAATGAGCATTTGGATAGCGGGACAGCATGGATCTTGAAATATTCAACTTCACTTTATTATGAGATATGTGGTCTTCTTGAGCCTGTGCCTTCCCATCCTGCAAAGCTTCACTTCTTCTGTGTTGAGTGATGACACTCCAGAGCAATCCCAGGCATATTTTCTTAAACAGTTTGATGTTATTGAGGCTGTTCTAGCTCCAGTGCGGTATAAGAAGAGGGATGGCTGGATCTGCTGTCAGATCCTGAGAAGATTTGCAGCAGAGTCAATGAAGTGTATGCAACTGTACACACATATGGTTGGGGCCAGTAATCATGCTTCTGAATCCTAAACCGTTTCTGGCGCAAAGGAACACCGTGACAGAAATCAGAGCGCATGGAAATGCCATTTACCTTCCCACCACAGCGGTACCTATTTATCTACTTGCACTGGCCTGCTTTCGAACTGCTAGGTTGGCAGGAGCTTGATTCAAACCACCGACCTTCTGATCAGCAAGCCCAAGAGGCTCAGTGGTTTAGACCACAGCGCCACCACTGGCCTGTACCAGCAGTCTCTTCTTTTGCTCTTATGGGGGTGGGATTCCTTCAGATTTGAGACTTGAAACATTTGTATGGGGAGAGAACATTCTTGAAGGAAGAAGGCTTTGTCCCCCTCACTGCAAATCAAGGCCGATAAACTCTTTTGAGAACAGGAACGGTTGTGTGAAAGACGATTTCCCCTGCTGAGTGCTGGAATTCGTGCCTTTGCAAAGCCGACACTGGGTGTCCTCTTGGAATCGGCGGGCGAGATTAAGCTCTCGGCGCTTCTCCTCACGTAGTTTTATATCTGCCCACTGCTTATCAGTCAAGAGACCCCGGGAGAATATCACTTCCCTCTGTTGACTCTCCATTTTAAAGTGAACCGGGTTTTCCCACGGCACGGTGCTAACAAGTATAATTTAACATGAAGCACTTGAAAGGCTCTGCACAGTCGCAGAATTTAATTTAAAAATTGCTCCTAGGGAACAAAACAAGGCAGAGATCCTTTCCTAGAGGGATCCGACAACAGTGTTGAAAGGAAAAGCATTCCATTTAAAAGAAGCTTTCTTTTCATTTTGTTTTGGAAAGCAATGTTAAGAGTCGGCGCCAGATTGACAGATTTTGCTGGAGGGGGCAAAAATATTCATTGCTGCCCCCTCCCTGACTTCAACACTCTGGCTGGGGTGTGTCTCTTGCCCTTGGTGGCCACCCCAGTCCAGGAAGCAACAAGTGGCAAATGAGGCGTCTGGCTGCGAACATTGCAAGGCCTTTTGCTGCTTATGGAAGGCAGGTGGCCATGACGAGGGGGGGGGCAGGAGAGGCTGAGAAGATGTTCTCCAGCTTGGTTTGCGCTGGGCAGGACGTGCCGTCAGCATATGCCCAGCCAGCAAGTGGGCGAGGGAGCCCAGCCAGCTAGTCCACCAGCCCTTTCTGTTGGGAATGGACAGAGAAGTCCCAGGCCCCTGTGGACTGCCCAGAGGACTCCCAAGGAGAGGAGGCTGAGAGGACAACCCACAAGGGAGGGTGTTCGAAAAACGGCCTTGTTATGTACTGAGTTGAATAGGATCCAAAATGCAGCAGCCTGATTGGTCCTAGAACAATAGGATCCAAAATGCAGCAGTCTGGTTGGTCCTAGAACAATAGGATTCAGAATGCAGCAGTCTGATTGGTCCTAGAACAATAGGATCCAGAATGCAGCAGTCTGATTGGTCCGCAGAAACCACCCAATCCAGCTGCAGGTGGAAGTGAATCCACAACCTGATTGGCCTACAGGAGAATCCTGGAATTAGCCAATCACGTGGGGCCCATTGTGTAAATAATGTATATAAAGCAGACATTTTGGGGGAACTGGCATTCCTCACTACTATGAGCTGAATAAAGAGCATGAAATCCACACTCGACTGCGAGTATATTTCAGGCCTGGAGGGGGGAAGAATGTGGTCTCCAAAGGCTGATCGATCGCCAAATGACTGATATTTGTGGAATACAGTTTATCTACATTGCACTATTGCAAACAGTTTTGCCTAACAATTAACTTGGAAGGTACCGGTTTAATAAAGCTCAAAAGGAAGGTTTGGACAATTAATGATTGGGAGTTGCTGCGCCATTAAACTTCAGATAACAGATCTAGACAGCATCCCAGATTGGAATGGAGTCAGAGGAAGTTGCGCTGATAAAAAGGCAGTTGGAAAAATGCATCCTAATAAAGCTGTATTCGACGGATGAAAGCATATGATGTTTGACATGGTTGAGAATCGTGGACTCCGGGACGGAGAATTATAAAGCGTCAAAATCGAGATGGGGAAAATATGGAAACAACAACGAGAGGCAGAACTGAGATGTGGAAATATGCTTCAGAGATCCAGACCGTGGGGAGCTCTGAAAAATTAATAATTATAATTTGGAATATAATTTGGTCTTTTTATATTAGTTTTTTATTTTAATTGGAGTATTATGATTGGATATATTAACTGGATGTTTTTTTATGGGAAAATCAATAAAAAAGATTTAAAAAAGAAAAAGGGTGAGAGGCTGCCAGCTCTGCAGGCAGGGTGACATCACTGGCCTCCGGAGCCCCACTGGGGTGCCGCAGAAAGAATGTAGCTGGTCAAGGGAGCCGTGGACTCAAAAAGGTTGAAAACCTCCGATCTACAGGAAACCATTGAGTGGTTGCTGGGAATTCCATGTGGATGGCATGCTGTCGCTCTCATGTCCAGCTTGTCAGCTTCCCTTTGAGGTGTCTGGCGGGCCATTGTGAGAACAGGATCTGGAGTGGGTGGACCTTTGACGCTCAGTTCGCAGCATCTCTGGCTAGGACTGGGAGAAACTACTGCCTGAACCCCTGGAGAGCTGCTACCAGTAAGAGTAGACAATATTGAACTAGATGGACCAATGGTCGGACTCAGTGGGCTGCCTTGTGCAATGAAACATTCTCCTCCTCTCTTCCAAGCACACATTCCCTAAATCTGTCCACAGTCCTCCAGAACAGATGCGAAAAAATGAGTTGAATGTATCCCAGTGCAGCCATATCTTGGTAGTTGCTCAACGCCTTAGTTGTTGAACAAATAGGCTCCTGAACATTGCAAACCCAGAAGTGAGTGTTCTGGTTTGCGAATGTTTTTTGGAAGCTGAACATCCCACGCAGCTTCTGCGGCTTCTGATTGGCTGCAGGAAGCTCCTGCAGCCAATCGGAAACCGTGCCTTGGTTTTTGAACCATTTCGGGAGTCGAACAGACCCCCAGAATGGATTAAATTCGAGGACGAAGGGACGACTGTAGAAGGCAACTTCCTATGTCCCCATGGTGCAGCAGTGGATTTTTGCTCACAAGTAAAAATTCTTTGCAAGAAACCATTTTCCTACCAGTTTGGTACAGTGCTACCAAAAGAAAAAAGAAAAAAGGATTGTCATTTTCTCATTATTTATCTCCTTTATCTGACCTCCTGCCTCCTCTAAGTATGTCTCCCAACTTATCTCAGGTCATCCCTGATTTTGTACTTTGGAAGCAATTGTCCTCTGTGTGCAATTGTTGTGCAATTGCTTCCTTGCCCACTCAGCCCAAGCAACACAGGCAGAGGTTGCATGCGCCAGATCAGAGCTATGGGAAGAAGCCCAGGAGTGGCGACATCCCATGCCAAGGAAGCGCATTGCTTACATCTCAGCGGAGGGTGCATTCAGACATCCAAAATATTGCATCACTTTTCCTCATTATAATGGTAGTGCTTCTGTCCTGCTTTCTCACGTTCCTTTCACACTGCACGAACCTCTTGTGTTATGGAAGTGGCTTGTGGACTGATACACCAGCAGTTGCACTAAGTTTCATTCACAACAGTGGGTGGGTGTGACACAAAAAATAAACACCCCGGGTAGAGAACTTATCCCCCTCCGTTGGAAAAGCTCTTTGAAACAAAAATGTCTTCAGTTGTGTCCAGAAAGTACAAGTACAGTGGTACCTCTGGTTAAGAACTTAATTTGTTCCAGAGGTCCGTTCTTAACCTGAAACTGTTCTTAACCTGAGGTACCGCTTTAGCTAATGGGGCCTCCCGCTGCTGCCGCACGGTTTCTGTTCTCATCTTGAGGTAAAGTTCTTAACCTGAGGTACTATTTCTAGGTTAGCGGAGTCTGTAACCTGAAGTGTCTGTAACCTGAAGCATCTGTAACCCGAGGTACCAACAAAGGTCAACAAAGGTCCGTATAGTTAAAGCAATGGTTTTCCCAGTAGTGATGTGTGGAAGTGAGAGCTGGACCATAAAGAAGGCTAATTGCTGAAGAATTGATGCTTTTGAATTCTGGTGCTGGAGGAGACTCTTGAGAGTCCCACGGACTGCAAGAAGATCAAACCTATCCATTCTGAAGGAAATCAGTCCTGAGTGCTCACTGGAAGGACAGATCCTGAAGCTGAGGCTCCAAGACTTTGGCCACCTCATGAGAAGAGAAGACTGCCTGGAAAAGACCCTGATGTTGGGAAAGATGGAGGGCACAAGGAGAAGGGGATGGCAGAGGACGAGATGGTTGGACGGTGTTCTCGAAGCTACCAGCATGAGTTTGACCAAACTGCGGGAGGCAGTGGAAGACAGGAGGGCCTGGCGTGCTCTGGTCCATGGGGTCACGAAGAGTCAGACACGACTAAACGACTAAACAACAACAAAGAAGAAGAACAAAAGAAGAGGTCTGTAGGAAACCCACAAGCAGCATCCCTTTCTCCTCTTCCTTTGGTTTCCAGAAAATGGTACACAGAAGCATTTGCTGCTTCCAAATGTTGAGGTGGAACATAGCCATCAGGACTAGCAGTCAGCAACGCCTCTCTCCTCCATGAATTTGTCCGGTCTTCTTTCAAAGCCATCCAAGTTGGTGTCCATCACTGTGGCAGGGAGTTCCATAGTTCCCTTATAGTGTGAAGAAGTGTCTGTCATATCGCAACAGGAATTACAGAATATATTGTATTAGATGGGAGCTGGCTGTGAATACTCCATTCTTCCTATGCTTCGTCAACCCTCCCCTATATCGTAACTTCACATGCTCCTGCCCTGCGTTTTGGGGTTGGAAGCATTTGCTGAGAATGAACCCCAGGGATCCGTGCAGCCAGCCCCAGGCCGCCACAAGCCAAATCTTGCCTCTCTTCCAGCCCCTGTTCATTTGCAAATAGATGGCGACCTTCCTGGCTATTATGTTGTGTTCTGGATGGTGCATGTTTCAGCTCTCCCGCTGGCTGCTGGGAGATCGATGCACAGAGGGGGAAACGGAACGGTCTGGTTTAAAATGAATCATGCTTTGGCCTTCGAGAGGAGATGTGAGATGGAAGATCTTAACCCCGGCCATGTGTTAGAAAGGAATGAGCCCCTGGAACGAGCCAACGGAGTCTAATAAAAAGAGTTCTGCTGCCCTCCTCAACGCAAGTCAAGCCCGTTTCATATTATTCCTAACTCAGCAACAATTTCGCCTTTAGTTGTCCTCCCCTCTTCTTCAGATTTGTTTCCTCTTTGACACTTAGGGAAGCGGTTTCTGGGGGTGGGCGAGGAAGCAGTCAGGTTTTTTTCTTTAAAAGGGAGCAAGCAGAGGGCTGGTTTTTGGGACAGTCTTCTGCGTAGCTTTTCAAATTGCTTTAGAAATCGAAAATTGCTACGATTATTCACTTTATGCACCACAGTCTCCATGCTCTAGCCCTCTTCACATTTTACGCTGACTATACATAGCAGAACCCGGTCCTCTGTCCTGGCTCCTTCATCCTACATGCATCCAACCTTTGAATGAGCCTGTGTAGAGAGATAGCTCAGTCGGTAGAGCTTACGACTCTTAATTTCAGGGTTGTGGGTTCGAGTCCCACGTTGGACAAAAGACCTCCTGCATTGCAGGGGGTTGGACTAGATGACCCTCGTGGTCCCTCTCAGCTCTTTGATTCTATGATCTGTAAATGGGGGTCCCTGCCTTTTCTGGGCCGGGTTGAGCCTGTGTTAAGGTCACATTCCCACCATTCATTTAAAGCACACGACTTTCCCCAAAAGTATCCCGGGAACCATAGTCTGTTGAGGGCGCTCAAAATGGTACCCCTGTGGGGTGAACTACAGTTCCCACAATTCTTGACACATGCTTTAAATGTACAGCACAGAGGTAGCCTCAAACTGGATTTGACTTTCCTTCGCAAAGATTTTAGAGAGGCCAAAAATGCAGCCGCAAGATCTGCTTTTAAATTCCACATCTGAAAAAATAAATTGGTTAAAGCCTTTCTTTGCTTCTGCCTCCTATTAGAGCCAACGGCCTACACTGGGAACTTGTAAAGCCAACTGCAACAGTGAGCCGCACATTGTAATTATTTCCTAATGTGCGGATGGCTTCGAGATCTGAGCGCCTTCTACCCAAACCCAGTTCCTTTATTAAAGAGCAGACAGGCAGAGCCTCTTTTGTATCTGAGTCATCTGAGGGGGTGCAGATCCTGAGCCAGTGTGTCTGGGAGCAGGAGCAGGAATGCTGGCAGCTGTCTTATACCAAGCCGGACTATTGACCCATCTAGTTTAGTATTGCCTACACGGACAGGCAGCAGCTCTCCAGGGTTTCTCCCAGTCCTACCTGGAGATGCCCTGGGATTGAACCTTGGACCTTCTGCATGCCATAGATTTATATTACATGTTGCATTTATATCTCACCTTTTCCTCCATTGAGATTAAGGTGGAGTACAAGGCTCATCCCTCCATGTTTAATCTCCACAACAACCCTGTGAGGTAGGCTTTGCTGAGAAGCAGTGAGTGGCCCAAGGTTGCCCAGGTTGAACATCATGGCTGAGCAGGGATTTGAACCCTGGTCCCTCAGGTCCTCATCCGACACTCTAACCACTACACCACTCTGCCACCGAGCTGCCTCAGAGTCACCTAATGGAGTAAATGAGGGCAAATAAACCCAAGCCCAATTCTGATGGGTCAGAGATGCTGTGTGTTTAAGGTGATGCTCAATTTGTTCCATACGGGTTGCAATCTTTCTGAAGATGAGGTTTACAGTCTTACAGGTGCTCATGGAGGAAGTTGACCCTGGACTACACAGCTGCAAATAAAACATTTTAAGGTGAATATGCAAATGTGACACTAGATGGCGACAGTGAGCTATGTAAAATTCAATGTATTTTTCAAAACATTTTTTAAAGCAATTTTACGGTGTTTTTTATATGTGTGTAGATTCCACCCCTTTGTGGGGGGGGGTGACTTCCATGTTTTAGACTGCAAATGCCATAATGGCTTTATACAAGCCTATGGCGCTGCCACACTTGGAATACATTTTTGGCAATCTGTCACGGGTGCTTTGGTTGAGATTCCTGCATGGTAGTGGGTTGGGCTGGATGACCCCTGGGGGTCCCTTCCAACCCTGCAATTCTGTGATTCTACAACTGTGTCTCATTCTGATTGCTGCCCCTCGAAAAGGCAATAGTGGTGCTGAAAAGGGATCTGAAAATGGCACTGGGGTGGAGCAACTCTCTTAGGAGGAAAGGTTGCATTTGGGGGTTTTTAGTGGGGGGGGACCAGTAGTGATGTATGGAAGTGAGAGCTGGACCATAAAGAAGGCTGATCGCCAAAGAATTGATGCTTTTGAATTCTGGTGCTGGAGGAGACTCTTGAGAGTCCCATGGACTGCAAGAAGATCAAACACATCCTTTCTGAATGAAATCAGCCCTGAGTGCTCACTGGAAGGACAGATCCTGAAGCTGAGGCTCCAAGACTTTGGCCACCTCATGAGAAGAGAAGACTGCCTGGAAAAGACCCTGATGTTGGGAAAGATGGAGGGCAGAAGGAGAAGGGGACGACAGAGGACGAGATGGTGGGACAGTCTGACCATGAGTCTGACCAAACTGCGGGAGGCAGTGGAAGACAGGAGTGCCTGGCGTGCTGTGGTCCAGGGGGTCACGAAGAGTCGGATACGACTAAATGACTAAACAACAACAGGGAGGATGGGGAAAGTGAGTGATTCCCTTTAGACGCCTGATGGAGATGTAAAATTACCCACAGTGTGGAGAAAGTGGTTGAAAGATTCTCCCCCCCCCCCCAAATGGAACCCAGGACCATTCAGTGACGCTGAGGAGATTCAGGACTGGCAAAAGGGTAGGATTTATTCATCGAGCACGTAGTGAACTATGGAGTTTGCAGTCAGAGCTTGCACAGCTTTAAAAAAGGGATCAGACACATTAACGGAGGAGAAAGCTATCAGTTCCTAGGGGATAGAAATTCAACAAATAATAAACAAATTAATGTGTGCAGGCAGACTGTCAGCTGAGCGTAGAGTGGCCTTCCTGAAGAAATTAGGGTGTGCATTACAGTGGTACCTTGGGTTATATACACTTCAGGTTACATACACTTCAGGTTACAGACTCCGCTAACCCAGAAATAGTACCTCGGGTTAAGAACTTTGCTTCAGGATGAGAACAGAAATCGTGCGGAGGCAGCGGGAGGCCCCATTAGCTAAAGTGGTACCTCAGGTTAAGAACAGTTTCAGGTTAAGAACGGACCTCTGGAACGAATTAAGTACTTAACCCGAGGTACCACTGTATTTTTAAGGGGTACAGGGTACGTCTTGCTTGGTGTGCGGCTTCACAACCCCCAAAGCTTCTCAGATGAAAATAGTAACACTTGTGTATTCACAGCATTCCTAGCCTGACTGACTGAGACAGCCCTGCCCCTTCTTCACCACACATTGCCGCAGGCTGTTCTCGGCTTGCTGTATCTACACTGTATGTGTTTATTTGCTCTGCAATGCTTCGGAAGCAGACTGTGCTAGTAAACTGGTATAATAAACTCATATTTAAATAATAAAATCAGGGGCGCTTAATGGAATGCAAGCTCACAGCCAGGTTTATCCCAAAGCGTGTATATGCGCCATACATTTAAAGCACATGGCTTCGCTGCAAAGAAACTGGGGAACTGTAGTTTTCATCTTATCAGAGCTACAATTCCCAACACCCTTTTAAAAACTACAGCAGTTCCTGGGACTTTGGGGCATGTGCTTTAAGGAATATTCTTTGTAAAAAACCCAACAACAACTGTAACCCGCCCATCTGACTGGGTTGCCCCAGCCAAATAAGAGTCATTTTCTCATCAGGAACCTGAAAATAGAGGTGGATCTGGCAAATTTGGACAGTTTGATGCTGTTCCAAGGGAGACTGGTGATCGCCCGGCTGCCGGATGGTGGCTAGAGCCAGCTGGGGGCCTGTCTGATGCCCCCATCTCCCCGGCAGTATCCCAACACATAGAAGCTCACCTATGGGCCATCGCTGCCACGCTGCCATGTTTCATTGGCACAAAGCATTTGCGGGTAGGGAGTGCAGCAATTCTGTCTTCCTCAAGCTGAAGGTTGGTGTTATGTACTGAAGTTCTCACCCTGGGCCAGCAGGGGGATACTGTAGATAGTTTTCACTCAGGTCCACATATGCAAATAGGGGATTGAAAGTGACGTTCAGTGATTGGCTAGTTACAGAAAGTTGCTACTGTAGTGTTGTAGTGGAGCTCTATATAACCAGGCTGGCTGAACTCTTCAGTTCAGTTCTGTTCTGGCCTGTGAATAAACAAGAGCTGTTTTGAAGAATCGCTGTGTCGTCTGATATGTTCACCCACAACTTAACAGTTGGCTTCCTTGGTTTCCTGCCCAAGGCTTCCTCCAGTTGCTCCCCATACCCCAAAATGTAAGTCTTTAAATGGTCCTGGCTTCCTCCAAATTGTTCTGGGAGCTTTAGTTTGCAAAGGGCACTGAGAGTTGTTAAGAGACCGCCCCATACCCTCCAACATTTCTCCGATTAAAATAGAGACATCCAAACAAAGAGCAAGACGGGGTCAAATCAGAAACCGGGATGGCTTCTGTCAATTTGGGACTCTTGGAGGCTCTGCCATCTTCCCCATGCCCCTCACAGAGCTACGATTTCCAGAGCGGCTTAACAACCAAATCCCTCTTCCTGAGGAACGCTGGGAATTATAGCTCTGTGTGGAGAATAGGAAGTCTCCTCAGCTCTCTTAACAAACTACAGCTCCCAGAATTCTTTGCGGGAAGCCATGCCTATTTGAAGTGGCACCTCAGCGCTTTAAAAGCATGGTCGGTCTGTGGCCTTCGCGCCGTTACTCATAACATAAGCCTGTCTCCTTTCATAGCATGAACGTCCTTGCGCCAAAGACTTGTTTTGAGCATGTGTGTGATTGTGGTTGTTTAGTTTTAACCATCAGCTTGAGAGCTGAACTCAAGGGAAGAGAACAATGTGTGTCTGGTGGGCCAGCAACTAGAGGAATCCTACCTTGATCTTTTCCTATGTTCGTCTGGATAACTTTATATATTGGCACGTGATTATTGCTTCTTCTTTTTTCCACAAAGCAATAAAAATCTTTGCGCACCTTCTCAAGCGACAAGACATTATGAATAGGACCCTTTGGAACAGCCCAGGCTTTCAAGAGCTCAGTCTTCCCTCTTTTTCATCTTCCTTAGATCCTGACCCAAAAAGGTTTTAAGGCTTTTTTTTGCTTTTTGGCTTCTTCATAGGCTGGTGGGGCCTCGGAACGAATTGACAATGGCTCTTCTATGAACATTTTTTTGATCTCTCAACCAACTTGGTTTCCCTCTCGTTTTTAAAAACACACACATGCATGCAATGGAGCCAAGCCTGCCAGATGTCTGGATCTTAAGCAATCAGCTGTCTTCTCCTCTCGCTCACTTTCTGCAGGACATTCTTCCAGCTGTGGAATATAATACCGTTTCTTGGAACAGGCTCAGACAGCTTGTAATGGACAATGTTGGCCACTGAACCTTCCTAGCGTTCAGGTTCTCCCAAGGCTTTGTTAACACCACGGTTTGTGCAACAGAGTTATACACCTGGCAGTATCATGTATCCACAGGAGGAGTGACCGCTGGGAGGAGCGCCGAGGGAAGAAATGCCTTGGTGCATCTGCAGCAGCACAGCCGGACGCCTTTATCTGCCCTGGCTGCAACAAAACATGTCTCTCCCACATCAGTCTTTGCAGTCACAGCAGGTGCTGTAACTCTTCAACTGTTTGACCTCACCCCCAAAGGCACACTCTTCCATTGTCTCCCGAGACAGACACATGTCAACCAGTATACAGGCCTGCAGTTTTTTCTCCTATTCTAAGGGAAGGTAGGGAATGAAACTGGAGGCTGAGTTCTGCCTAAGGGGAAAGACTAAAGTTAGTTCATTGTGTCTGGGAGGGGGCACTTTAAAAATAATAATAGCAGATTTGAATTGCTCACACCCAAATACTGTACATATATTTTATGAGACTGAAGAAACTGGCAAAAATTAGGTTTCACTCCCTAAAATGAGTCAGAACATTGGTTCATTTTGCCCAGGACAGTGGTACCTCAGGTTAAGAACTTAATTTGTTCTGGAGGTCCTGAAACTGTTCTTAACCTGAGGTACCACTTTAGCTAATGGGGCCTCCTGCTGCCGCCGCGCCGCCAGAGCACGATTTCTGTTCTCCTCCTGAAGCAAAGTTCTTAACCCGAGGTACTATTTCTGGGTTAGCAGAGTCTGCAACCTGAAGCATCTGTAACCTGAAGTACCACTGTACTTGCCAACACTGACTGGCAGCTGCTCTGCAAGGCTTCAGGGCCTGTCGTTGCCTTTTCTGGAGACACCCAGGATCGAACCTGGAACTTCCTCCATGAAAAGCAGGTGCTCTGGAAAGGCACCCAAGAAAGCCTGCTGGAGCCCCTGCTTCAAGGCTCTACCCTCAGCGTCTTACACAGGCTCTGCAGCAGCCTTCTCCAAGCTGGTGCCCTCCTGGTGCAACTGGATAACAATTCCCCAGCCCCTCAGGGTTCAGCGCTGGGTCTCAACCTGGCCAGCCTTGTCAAGGGATATGCTCTGTTCTTATCAATATTTGGCATTGCCAAGTGTAGCCTCCCCCGAGTCTCTCCAAGGGGCTGCCAGGGGAACTGCTCCCCACTGATTTCCCCAGCCACTCTCAGCAGTAACAGTTTTGTCTCAAGGCTATGATTCATTGTTAAAGCCAAGCCGGCCGTTTAAAAACCACCCAGGGAGCAATTAAGGAGCATTTCTACAGGCACATCAAAAACTTGCCTTTTTCCCTTTCTTTTTTTTGCAAAAAAACCGCAGTGTTAGTGAACAGCTTTGAAATTGACAATATCAAATGAGGGAAGTGGTATGATGATGGATCCATCATTAAAAATAAATCACTATAGGCAAATCTTACAATAGACAGAATAGCCCCCTCAAAAGCGACTGTTTGAGTTAAGTAGAAGGAATAGCCCCGGGACAAGATCTCTGGAATTCTGAAATATGCAGAAGATCTGTCTGCATGGCATGCATAGGATTCCATTGTCGGTTTTTAAAGAGGGAGATTTCCTTTGGGAACATTGGTGCCTGCTTTTGGAATCCTCCGCATCCCTCTTTCTCATCAGTGAATCCACCTGAATACTCAGGGTATTGTGAATGAACACAGTTTCCCGTCCTAACTGAGATCAGGTAAACCTGGAAATGAAGTCCAACTACTGACCGTAGTTCAGGTGTTCAAAGCACTTCCTTTGGGGAATGCAATAGCAGGGCAGGTATTCGGAATGCAAAAGGCCCAGGGTTCAAATCCAGGTTGCACCGAGGAAGACCCTCGCCTGGAGAGCTGCTGCCAGTCAGTGCCAGCAGTAGTGAGCTAGATGGACCAATGGTCTGATCCAGTGTATGCTTACAACCATCCTTGCAACACCTTCAGAAGGTGGGCGAGCATTTATCACGCCCATATCTCAGGTAGCTGAGTCTGAGAGTGCCTTGCTAAAGACTGCCTAATGAAATCACGGCAGACGTGAAATTCCCACTAGGTCCTTCCTGGTTCATAGCTCAGTCTTTTAACCATTGCCCTTCCTCAGCCTTCACGACATTTGTTCAAATGCAGCACTTACTTCCCTTGCCCCTGCATTTCGTTGTTGTTGTTGTTGTTGTTGTTGTTGTTGTTGTTGTTGTTGTTATTTAGTTGTTTAGTCGTGCCCGTCTCTTTGTGACCCCATGGACCAGAACACGCCAGGCACTTCTGTCTTCCACTGCCTCCCGCAGTTTGGTCAAACTCATGGTGATAGCTTCGAGAACACTGTCCCACCATCTCGTCCTCTGTCGTCCCCTTCTCCTTGTGCCCTCCATCTTTCCCAACATCAGGGTCTTTTCCAGGGAGTCTTCTCTTCTCATGAGGTGGCCAAAGTATTGGAGCCTCAGCTTCACGATCTGTCCTTCCAATGAGCACTCAGGGCTGATTTCCTTCAGAATGGATCGGTTTGATCTTCTTGCAGTCCATGGGACTCTCAAGAGTCTCCTCCAGCACCATAATTCAAAAGCACCCATTCTTTGGCGATCAGCCTGCTTTATGGTCCAGCTCTCACTTCCATACATCATTACTGGGAAAACCATAGCTTTAACTATACGGACCTTTGTTGGCAAGGTGATGTCTCTGCTTTTTAAGAAGCTGTCTAGGTTTGTCATTGCTTTTCTCCCAAGAAGCAGGCGTCTTTTAATTTCGTGACTGCTGTCACCATCTGCAGTGATCATGGAGTCCAATAAAGTAAATTCTCTCACTGCCTCCATTTCTTCCCCTTCTATTTGCCAGGAGGTGATGGGACCAGTGGCCATGATCTTTGGTTTTTTGAAGTTGAGCTTCAGACCGTATTTTGCACTCTCCTCTTTCACCCTCATTAAAAGGTTCTTTAATTTCTCCTCACTTTCTGCCATCAAGGTTGTGTCATCTGCATATCTGAGGTTGTTGATATTTCTTCCGGCAATCTTAATTCCGGCTAGGGATTCATCCAGCCCAGCCTTTCGCATGAAGAATTCGCATTTCCTTATCCAGTGTCAAGCTGGAGTCGATCGCAAATTTCTCAGGACAGGGGCTGTTTGTCTGTGTTGCCCTGTGCAGTGACAGGGTTGCGTTACCAATGATAGCAGCAATGGTTTTAATTTTTATTTCATGTTGCATTCTGCTCTGGTCTCCGCTTGAAGAAGAAGAGGGGAGAACGAGTTGGTTGTAAGAAAAAGCCACCTCAGAAAATTGTGAAATCATAGAAGCACAGAGTGTGATCTAGTCTGACCCGCTGCAATGCAGGAATGATCAGGGATTGAATTCGCAACCTTTGCATTATCAGCACCATTCTCTAACCAACTGAGCTATCCAGGCTGAACCCCCACTTACCTGCCGTTTTTTCTTTTAAATTGCAAAGCCGCAAATGGTGTCCCTTTTCCCTCAAAGAGGAGTCTCTCCATTACTTGGTTTGCCCTTTCTCTTGCCCCTTTCGCAAACCTACAAATCTCCTTTTCCAAAGCAACCCAGCATGAAATTTGTCTTCTTTACACTTTGGATTCTGATGCTGATGGCTCCCTTCCAACTCTTAAGATTCTATGTATACCTGAAGCAGCGTCTCCACCCCCATCGTTCTACCCGGACCCTGAGGTCCAGCGCCGAGGGCCTTCTGGCGGTTCCCTCACTGCGAGAAGCCAAGTTACAGGAAACCAGGCAGAGGGCCTTCTCGGTAGTGGCACCTGCCCTGTGGAACGCCCTCCCACCAGATGTCAAAGAGAAAAATAACTACCAAACTTTTAGAAGACATCTGAAGACAGCCCTGTTTAGGGAAGCTTTTAATGTTTAATAGGTTATTGTATTTTAGTGTTTTGTTGGAAGCCGTCCAGAGTGGCTGGGGAAACCCAGCCAGATGGGCGGGGTATAAATAAATTATTATTATTATTATTATTATTATTATTATTATTATTTGATTCTGTGATCTCAGACTGCCTGACTCCTGGGTGGGTTCTGTGTAATGAATTAATGCTGAGAGCCTCCCATCACCTTCCTGGATGTATACATGTTATCACTGCTCCCCTCTCCCCATTGTCATTTCCCATGGTGCCATTGCGCCCCCCTCCCCTCTCCCCTCCGGGCATCTTAAATACACGTCTAATTATTGACGATCCTTTTCGCCGCAGACCAACAAGTGCACCAGGGCGCCCTGAGATTTAAATTCCATTTAATGCTCGCTGCGCCCAGCTAATAAAACCATGTCGGGCAAGGGCTTCAATTAGCCAGCGTATCATCCGAGGCTTTCAAGTGGCTTAATGACGGCGGAGGTTGAAGAATGTGACACCCGGCGGTGTCACTGCTTTCAGCCTCTGCTCGGTGGGTGCTTTGGGATGAAAGGTTAGTCATGTGTACCAGATGCTAAGCAACGTCTTCCATTATTCATGGGTGTCAAACAGGGAAAGGAACATTTCTGGGCTCCCTGTCGCTCAGTGGTGTACACACACACACGCACACATGCACATTGAACCGCCGGGGCCATTAATACACATCACTCCCAAGGGTGCTGACACTAATGATTCCGTAGCGCATGATTCCATTGACTCGGCTCCCGTGCGAAAGAACAGGCCGTCTTCATAATACGTCCTCCACAGGGCACCCCAGGGAGCCATAAATTTCCCAGCAGTCCTGAGGCGCTTGGTTTTGTTGGTTTTCTTGTCTCGGGGTCCCATTGTTTCAGCAGGCCTGGACAATGTCAAGATGATATTTCACTCTGGGGCAGCAGTTGGGTACCAACTTGGTCCAGGCAGAAGGGGTGAGCACCATTCAGCCCAACAGGAGCGGCTCTCAAGTAAAGATGTATGGGATCTGGCGGCACTTATAGGAAAAGAGAGGAGGGGTTCAGGAGTGTGTCATGGTAGATTCAGGATATGAGAAACATGTTCAGACTTAACCTGAAAAAAGGAAAACCACACAAACACTGGGGGTGCCCCCTGCCTATATTGTTCTAGACAACTGCCCCAAACTTCCCTGTTTTGGTTTTTCAGTTGGTGCCAGCCCTAGATATGTAATTTTAGTTACCTATAGTTGCTTTAAAAAATAATAAAAAAAGATTTTATCTGCACTTTAAGGATGATTATTTCTGAAGATTTGCTTTTTAGTTGGTCTGTGGGTTTTAGCTCCGTGTTTAGCTACACTTTCATTTGCATACCACTTGACCAAGCTCTCTATAAATCTTCTAATCAAATGGATTAAAAAAATAATAAAGCAGCTTCTCATGATTGATACCCTCTTGGGCTCCCGTGGAAGGGTGGGGGAGAAACCAGTTGGTGAGAGCGTGGTGCAGATAACTCCAAGGTTGCCGGTTTGAACCCTGCATAGAAGGAGGGCTGGACTTGATGACCTCAGGGTCATTCCAACTCTACAATTCTATGATTCTATAAAGTAGTAGTAGATTTCTGTGCAGTGCAATCCTGTGCATGTCTACTCAGAATTAAGTCCCCATTGAATTCAGTGAGACTTACTCATGGGTAAGTATGCAAAGACTGAAGCCTTAGTTGGCAAAAAAAAAAAAAAATTGTTACTGGAAATGTTTGTGTTGAAGATGCTGTTATTGATTTTTATTTTATTTTAAAGCTTTTTCTTTTCTTTTGCAGGGCTCCTTGAGCTGTCCACAGTGGCACAGAAATGTTTCCAAGGCAATTCTCTTTCAAACCAGTCATTATGACGGAGGGTTAGTATGGTTTGGCCGTGGTCAGAGGCTACGCCTTGATAGCTCATTCAAAGCACATTCCCCAACCGCAAAGAATTCTGGGTGCTGTAGTTTGTTAAGAGTTGCTGGGAATCGCAAGTCTGCAAGGGGTAAACTAAAGTGCCCAGAATCCTTCGAGGGAAATAATGTACTTTGAATATGCCTTCAAGGTTTGGTGCGTATAGAGCCCGGCATCAGAAGAACCAGGATCCAAATGCCCACCATTGCTTGGGTGGCACTGGGCTTGCCCATCTCTTTCTAAAGGCACACACTGCAGTCATCTTGCTGAAGTGATGAGGCTCTGCATCTGGTCACTTCCTGGAATTGCTGCGAACTCTAGACACTGCGCTGGAAGAAAGGTGGAATGCCAGTGTAATCAACAAATAAATAACCTACCTCAAAGGGTTGTTGTGAGCATATAAAGAAAAACAGTCCTCCTTTCTGGCATCATGGAACCCAAGGTATCATACGCGTGATTCCCAAACAGTCTCGCATCCAAGCACTGATCCAACCCAATCCTGCTCAGCTTTATTAGCAAATGTACTTTCAGAGCATCCCCAGGATCCAACGTGGAATATAAATGCAAAAAAATGTAGTATAAGCACCAACAATTGGGAAACAGTGGCCTGCGAGCGCTCCAGTTGGAGAACAGCCTTTACCAAAGGTGTCCTGGGCTTTAAAGAGACTCGAACTCAGGACGCAAGGGAGAAATATGCTAAAAGGAAGGCATGCTTGGCAAATCCACACCATGATCAACTCCCACCCGGGAACCAATGTCCCCACTGTGGAAGGACGTGTGGATCCAGAATTGGCCTTCACAGTCACTTACGGACTCATTGTTAAAACCGTGTTTATGGAAGACAATCTTACTCGGCCATGAGTGATCGCCAGAGAAGAAGAAGATAAATGTATACAACCGACAAATAAAACAGCCTGCCTCACAGGCCTGCAGTGATGATTTAATAAAGCCCCGATGCACCACCCTGAACCACAAGGGACAAATGGATGGATGAGTTTTGCAACGATGGGAGGATGTATGAATTGGCGTTAAGGACAGCTTGTTCCGTCCCTCACAGCTGTGTTTAGATGACGCTCTTGTGTGCAGTTTCCTTCTTCACGCTGCAATATAATTCTCATCCGGATGGCGCAGGGTTTTTGCTGCGGTGTGTTCAAGACACTGCCGCAACTCAGTGTCTCCGATCAGGTGCACAAGCGACGTTTGTGCTGGGAATGGCAAACTCCCTGGAGTTCAACATCCTAAGGGCTGCTATGAGCTGTGCTGATAAGAAAGTGATACTCACGAAAGCACCCGCCTCCAGAAAGGTGAGGCTGCCTGATTGCTGTGGCATCTAGCAAGTTTCACACCATCAGCACTCTCTGATCTGCTAGTCGATGTCACTTTGAAACCACAGGTATAGTAGCTATTGTGGGCGAGGTGCAATTGCCTTGGGGGCAATCAGGAGGAAAATGGGCACCCAAAATCATGACATAATCAGGGATGCAATCTAATTAAGGAAATTGTAGCTGGTTCATCATAAGAGTTTCACAGCACAATCTTATACACGCTTACCCAGAGGCAGGCCTCGCTGTATTCAGTGGGGCTTTCTGTATAATAAAGTAGGGCTGAGCTTCACAGCGGAGGATCTGCATTGCATACAGGAGGGAATGCCCCATACCTGAAACCCTAGAGCATGGGTAGGCAAACTAAGGCCCAGGGGCCGGATCTGGCCCAATCACCTTCTAAATCTGGCCCGTGGACAGTCTGGGAATCAGCGTGTTTTTACATGAGTAGAAGGTGTCCTTTTATTTAAAATGCATCTCTGGGTTATTTGTGGGGCACAGGAATTCATTCATCTCCCCCCAAAACAATATAGACCGGCCCCCCACAAGGTCTGAGGGACAGTGGACCGGCCCCCTGCTGAAAAAGTTTGCTGACCCCTGCAGAGAGTCACTACTAGCCTGTGAAGCCCATACTGAACTAAGATGGACTGTGAAGAATCCAGTACAGTGGTTCCTCGGGTTAACATCAGGGACTTTTCCAGGAAGTCTTCTCTTCTCATGGGGTGGCCAAAGTATTGGAGCCTCAGCTTCAGGATCTGTCCTTCCAGTGAGCACTCAGGGCTGATTTCCTTCAGAATGGATAGGTTTGATCTTCTTACAGTCCATGGGACTCTCAAGAGTCTCCTCCAGCAATGGCTCCCCTTCATGGATTACTGCTTTGCCGTGGCGAAGGGGCTTGTATAACTCAGAGAAGCTATGAGCTATGCTGTGCAGGGCCACCCAAGATGGACAGGTCATAGTAGAGAGTTTTGACCAAAAGTGATCCACCTGGAACAGGAACCGGCAAGTCACTCCAGTATCCCTGCCAAGAAAACTCCATGGAGAAAGACAACAGGCAATACTTAGAAACTAATAAATATTCAGAAGGTTAGGGTGGAAGCCAGTGTGGGGTCGTGGTTAGAGTGTCAAACTAGGACCTGGGAGACTAGGGTTCCAATTCCCACTTGGCCATGAAGTTCGCTGGGTGACCTTGGGCCAGTCATTGCCTCTCAGCCTAACCTACCTCACAGGGTTGTTGTGGGGGATTAAATGAGGTGGGAGGAGAATCCCATGTACCACCTTGATCTCCTGGGTTGGGGAAGTGGGCTATAAACGCAATTGATAGATAAATAAGAATCATTTGTGCTCACTCAGGTCTTAATTCCTGGAGGGGACGGCACAGGACTGAGAGCCTGCTCAGGGTGTACAAATGAGCAATTAAACCACTAATAGATTCCGCAGTCCCTGTCCGTTGTTCCCTGATTTGGATGCACATTCATATTTCCCTGGATGAGAAGCATTTAATTGGGGAGAGTTTCGGCATTGCAGTTTATAGACCCAGGAGTGCTACCGAGCCTAAAGATGGACTTGGCATGAATAGTGAAAGTATATATGCCAGTAACCTTACCTCAAAGTGCAGGCCAGAGTTAGAGGCTGCCTTAAGGCCTGATTGCACTTCTGTTAATGACCTCCTGATTAGCAACCTTATAATTGGTTTGCTTTTTTTTTTTAATAGCAGGCTGGGTTGGGAGGGGAAGATAAACCATCAGCCCCACAGCTGGGACCACATTTAAGCCTCCTGTCTCCAGCCATTGTCTTGGTAGAAAATACCCTGTCCTCTCTAGGGCTGCCAAAAAACGGACAAAAAATTTGTTGAGCAAATCTCAAGAAGAGATAAATGGATTTTTAAGGAAATTGGCCGAAATATCAACACTTCTGACATCGGCCCGGGTTTCCCAGGGCATTTCACTATTTTACTGATATTGCACTCGGATGCTATTTCCATCAGACAAATCCAGGATATGTCTGGGAAATCTTGGACGTACAGTAGCCCTACCGTCTTCCCAAAGCAGCACTAGGGAAAAATCTCCCTTTGGAGCCGCTAAGTGGTAATAGTAATGAAATTGCTGTTCAGTGCAATCCTGTGTGTGTCTACTCAGAAGTAAGTCCCCACTGAGTTCCGTGAGACTTACTCATGGGTAAGTATGCAAAGGGTGAAGCCGTAGTTGTCAGAAGCTGATGTCACTGACTCAAGTTCATCCATTTTGAAGTAATTGAACTAAACCTTTTTAATTGGATTTTGAATAAATGTGCAATTCATTGTTACTGCTTTGAATTTGATTGTGCTATTATCTTTCTTAGTGGGCTGTGCAAACCACTCTTCTGAAAAATGCTTTTTACAGGCTAGGGTAGGGGTCACTGGGGATGAGTTTATGGAACCGAGAAGTTTTTAATATGTAACGCTGTACTGTTTTTAACACTGATTGGGAGCCGCCCAGAGTAGCTGGGGAAACTCAGCCAGATGGGCGGGGTATAAATAATAAATTATTATTATTATTATTATTATTATTATTATTATTATTATTATTATTATTATTATAGAAGGCAGTAGCCTGAAAAAGTTTGGGAACCATTGGACTAGACAATAGTGAGAAACATGGCCTGCTCAGTTTAAGGCAGCTTCGTAGGTTCCCATGAAGTTAAATCCAGCATAAATCCAGGAAGAAGAGATAACATGACTGCAAAGAAATTAAAAGTGAAAGCAGAATTTAAGTTTGAAAGGACATGGGGAAATGTGGGAAGACTAGAACCTTCTATCACATGGAATGGTTATGGGAAGCAATAAACATCTTTTGGGACATTAGCACAATTACCGGTACTCCACAGTCAGTTCTTTGTACCCTGAAATTAGCTCCGCTAAGTACTTTTGATGGGCAGAACAGAGACCTACTACACTGAGTGTGTTGCTTTTCTATCTGAGGAATGAGACAACTAAAGGTAAAAGGTAAAGGTACCCCTGCCCGTACGGGCCAGTCTTGACAGACTCTGGGGTTGTGCGCCCATCTCACTCAAGAGGCCGGGGGCCAGCGCTGTCCGCAGACACTTCCGGGTCACGTGGCCAGCGTGACAAAGCTGCATCTGGCGAGCCAGCACAGCACACGGAACGCCGTTTACCTTCCCGCCAGTAAGGTGCTGGTTTTAACCTTTAAAGCCCTATACGGCCTAGGACCCTCGTACCTACGGGACCGCCTCTCCTGGTATGCCCCACAGAGAAACTTACGGTCGTCAAATAAAAACATCTTGAAGGTCCCAGGCCACAGAGAAGTTAGGCTGGCCTCAACCAGAGCCAGGGCTTTTTCGGCTGTGGCTCCGACCTGGTGGAACACTCTGTCCCAAGAGACTAGGGCCCTGCGGGACTTGACATCTTTCCGCAGGGCCTGCAAGACAGAGCTGTTCCACCAGGCCTTTGGCCAGGGCACAGCCTGACTCCCTCCCTCGGCAATCTTCGCGGAGCTCTGGCCCAATGGTGGCCAGTGGCTTGAATTTAATTAATTTTATAATGAATGATTTTAGAGTGTTGTTTGTGTTGTACTTTTGTATTGTTTTATTGTTGTTAGCCGCCCTGAGCCCGGCTTCGGCTGGGGAGGGCGGGATATAAATAAAATTTATTATTATTATTATTATTATTATTAAGCGGTCCCTATTTATCTACTTGCACCCGGGGGTGCTTTCGAACTGCTAGGTTGGCAGGCGCTGGGACCGAACGACGGGAGCGCACCCCGCCGCGGGGATTCGAACCGCCGACCTTTCGATCGGCAAGCCCTAGGGACTGAGGCTTTTACCCACAGCGCCACCCGCATCCAATGAGACAACTACCTGCATGCAATTCATTCGGTCGGTCAGACTGTTCCTGTAGAAAGAAGGATGAGATCAGGCAGACGCAAAATGCACTTTGGGGCCCACATATGGCAAGCAGGGTTGGTGATGGAACTGGAACTGCCCACTCCTCCCCTGCCTGCCACAGCTGAAGTGTCTTTCTCCAGCGCTACTTTCAGAACTCTTTTCCTTACTTGGACTGCACATCCAAACTCCACAGAACTGGCGTGAGGAAAGGGAGGCTTGGAGGTCACCCGCAGAATTGCATTGTAGGTGCCAGCTCATCTCTCGTGAAACTGTTCGCCTCAGGCTTCTGCTATGCTGCCTGTTTAACATATCCCCCTTCCCACTCCCGAAAGGCTTTCGTAAAACAAAAGCAATTATCAGAACCTAGCTACCTCTGTGGCTTCGCCTTGAAATGAGCCCAATTAATTTCCATGCATTTTACAGTAATGTATGCATTAGAGATGACAGCTTGCTATGTGGCACACCCCCCCCCCCTTTCTTAGAAAAGCCTGCCTCTGCCTTTTAATTAAAACAGGGATTTCATTTCATTTTCTTTCTTTCTTTCTTTCTTTCTTTCTTTCTTTCTTTCTTTCTTTCTTATTTGGAGAAGTTCTTCAATGAAGCCACCCACAGAGCGCACGGCCCCTCTGGGGGGCACCGGAGTGTCACAGCCATTTAAGGAGGGGGAAGAGAAAAAAGAAAAGGAAAAGCCATTCCATCCAATAATTAGTGTCATCCCAAATTCATATTTATGCTGCTAATTGCAGGGCTAAGTGAATCTGCAGTTTAGCCACAGAAGAATCAGCCTAAGTAAACACAGAAGCAACCCCAGCACACACAGATGTGCTTCTGTCTCGAAAATCTGCATGCTAATTACTGTTTGCAGTCTTCATAATCCCCCCACCCCTTTGATTACACCAATACAAAAGGATACAGCAAATAACACTTCACAGGATGTTTTTTTTTTTTTTTTAAGGTTAGTAAGTGGAAAGGATGACAAATAGCCAGCACCATTTGTGCATTTTCTCCCTATGCATAAGAATTCCCTTCCTGGGTTTTTCCTCTGGGGTTTATTTACTTATTGCATTTCTATTAGGGCGATCGATATATATATATCGAAGAGTCGGACATGACTAAATGACTAAACAACAACAACAACAAATTTATATTTGTTCCTTTCCCCACAATAACCCTGCGAGGTAGGTTAAGCAGAGAGTGAGTGACTAGCCTGAGTTTCATGGTGGGTCCCCCCCCCCCCACGAAAAGGAAAGCAAAGCAAAGTGAAAATGTGCAAAGGGCAGGCAGGACCAGTAATTCAAGAAAGGCTAAGAAAAAGCCATGCCTAGTGTATGAATACTGCTACGATGAAGGCATTTTCTGAACATTCTCGCTGCATGGTGCTGATAACGCCAAGGTTGCAGGTTCGATCCTTGTATGGGACAACTGCATATTCCTGCATTTCAGGGGGTTGGACTAGATGATCCTCAGGGTCCCGTCCAACTCTCCAGTTCTATGAAATGAGAAATAAAAAGTCACCAAGCTCTGGCAATAGACCTTTGTCAATACTATGGCAATAGTGAAGCTATGAGCCTACATCACAATCATCATCACAAAGCGCATTCACAAGCCAGGTGACCAAATGTGGCTTTCAGTAGTAAAAGGGGTGTGTGCCCATTATTTCACCATCTTGGGCAATCTCAGCTATGAAAGACCTGCTCCCTGCCTTGCAGGACTTTTCCCAGCTGCCCTGGGAGGGCGGAGCTCGGACTGACTCCAGCTGCAAAAGCTGAGCCTCCTGAAGAGACTTTTGGGCTGGGGGATTGCTTGAAGTTTTTTGTTGGAGTGGCGGTGGGGGGTTGTTGCTATTATTGATATTAATTATATTGATATTAATTATTTGCGGGAGGTAGTGGAGGACAGAGGTGCCTGGCGTGCTCTGGTCCATGGGGTCACGAAGAGTCGGACACGACTAAACGACTAAACAACAACAACAACAACAACAAATTATTTGTATCTTTATATTGTATCTTATATTGTATTGTATATTTCTATTGTATCTTTATATTGTATTGTGGGACGTGGGTGGCGCTGTGGGTTCAACCACAGAGCCTAGGACTTGCTGATCAGAAGGTCGGCGGTTCAAATCCCTGCAACGGGGTGAGCTCCCATCGCTCGGCCCCTGCTCCTGCCAACCTAGCAGTTCGAAAGCACATCAAAGTGCAAGTAGATAAATAGGTACCGCTCTGGCGGGAAGGTAAATGCCGTTTTCGTGCGCTGCTCTGGTTCGCCAGAAGCAGCTTAGTCATGCTGTCCACATGACCCGGGCTCCCTTGGCCAATAAAGCGAGATGAGCGCCGCAGCCCCAGAGTCGTCCGCGACTGGACCTAATGGTCAGGGGTCCCTTTACCTTTACCTATTGTATCTTAATATGATTTGTGTGGAAATTGTTTCAGTTGGGTTGCATACTTTTTGATGTTTAATTTGTTGTTTATGACTACCGCTGCTGTGTTTGCAATGATGTAAAGTTTTTCATGTTGCAAGCCACCTTGAACGTGGATTGAGCTATGGAAAGCCCCATAGAAACGCAGCGAAGGCTCATGCCCAGGTAAAAGATACTAAATGAAGGCATGTGGAATGCATGGCAATAACATTTAGAATCTCAGCGTTGCAGAGAGTTCAGTCCTCATCAGAGACCAGGAGCAAAAGCAGGATGTTGAAGGAGAAGCAAGACATTTTTCTCAAAAAAGAGAGAGGCCAGTTTAGACTTCTTAAGTAGAAAAAAACAAGTTTGCTGATTGTAATTGCTGGTGCTTTCCTGGGCTTGAGCAAAACAAAGTAGGAGACTCACTCACACAGTTCTGCACACAAGTTCACTTCATTTCTATAATTTTAGTAAGATGGCAGCTTTTGGTTTGGGGAAAATCTCAGAACAATAGTGCAAGACCACCCCCCCCAAATGTTGGGTCGTGCCATTGCTCACGATGATTCAGTCGCTTCGGAAGGTGCAAGTCAAAAAGCATTGGAATATGGAGACTTTCTCTCTGTGTGTGTCTGGTTTGATCTGCTTGATGCTGATTCACACATGCAAGTGTGTCCAGCAAGCCTGTCTCAGCCATCCCTTTGCATCCCTCGGCCACAAAAGCGGATGCACAGTGGAAAAAACCCTTCTTGAGGTGGGCAGTATGTGATGTTTCATGACAATAGATAGGGATTAATTGGTTTAGCAATGTCTGGAAGGCCATTCCTGAGCTTTGAAGCAAAATGAAATGCATTCCAGAGTGCTGAGTGACGACTGGGGGAGAGCGGGTGTTTTTCTTTTTTTCTTTTCCTGTAGAGCATCCCCCCCCTCCCTTGTTCCACATCTGGTCCTCATAAAACAGCAACAAGCAAAACGCTGAAGATCCGATTTCCTCCATCAGCTGAGTGGTCATGAGATTCCAATAGAGCCGGGTGGGAGGGAGGCTGTTCTCTTTGGGAAAGAGTCAAACTGGCTCTCTCTCTCTGTGTGTGCAGTGAGATGACTTTTCCACTAATGCCTTTGTCTTCATTCCTCTTTCATTGTCACGGTCTTCCTAATCATGATGTAGGTGAAGAGAAACTTCAGTGGGGAGGATAGGAGAGGTGCCTAGGAGAGGGGTATACCTGCATTGCAGGAATGACTCTTAGGGTCTGAAGGAGCGTCTCCACCCCCATCGTTCTACCCGGACACTGAGGTCCAGTGAGTGCTGAGGGCCTTCTGGCGGTTCCCTCCCTGTGAGAAGCCACGTTACAGGGAACCAGGCAGAGGGCCTTCTCGGTAGTGGCGCCCGCCCTGTGGAACGCCCTCGCACCAGATGTCAAAGAGAACAAACTACCAGACTTTTAGACGACATCTAAAGGCAGCCCTGTTTAAAGGTAAAGGGACCCCTGACCATTAGGTCCAGTCGTGGCCGACTCTGGGGTTGCGGCGCTCATCTTGCTTTATTGGCCGAGGGAGCCGGCGTACAGCTTCCGGGTCATGTGGCCAGCATGACTAAGCTGCTTCTGGCGAACCAGAGCAGTGCACGGAAACGCCGTTTGCCTTCCTGCCGGAGCAGTCCCTATTTATCTACTTGCACTTTGACGTGCTTTGGAACTGCTAGGTTGGCAGGAGCTGGGACTGCTTAATAGGAGCTCACCCCGTCGCGGGGATTTGAACCGCCGACCTTCTGATTGGCAAGTCCTAGGCTCTGTGGTTTAACCCATAGTGCCACCCAAAGCTTTTAATGTTTGAGGCATTACTGTATTTTAATATTGTGTTGGAAGCCGCCCAGAGTGGCTGGGGAAGCCCAGCCAGATGGGCAGGGTATAAATAAATTATTATTATTATTATTATTATTATTATTATTATTATTATTATTACTCTACAATAAGTGCAAATACTGCAATGTAATGCAAATGGCATGGGACAAAAGGCTCAGAAAAGGGCAGACAACATTATCAAGGGATAGAGCAGCTCCCCTAGGAAGAAAGACTGCAGCACTTGAGACGTTTTCGCTTAGAGGGAAGGTGAATAAGAAGTGACACAATGAACGTTTCTAAAATAATGCAGAAAGAGAGTGAAAACTTCCCACCTCTCTCTCGTAACATTAAAACTCATGGATGTCCACTGAAGCAGAATCTTGGAAGATTCAGGGCAGAAAGACTTTTTCACACAGCGCATGGCGAAACCATGGAACTCACTAGCTTCGTAAGTGTGCGACCCCGAAATTTTGTTTGGTCCAGCCAGTCGAAACTTCCTGTTTCTCCCGGGCTGGGGCATCCTTCCTTTTGCATGGGGCTGGAGGTGGGTGTGACGTTACCTGTCCAGGTAGCAAAAGGGCAAGTCAGGCAGCACACTTTCTCTCTCTTTGACATCCTCCGTTGTTGGAGCAGCCTTTTAGCTAGAAATGCTCTGTTGGCTCTCAGCCAACAGAGGACACTGGGATTATCCCCATATGGGATAGATCCACATGGATATAATTTGTAACTAATTCTGCCTTCAGGGATCCAACTGTGAACTGATGATGTGAGTAAACTTCTTTTATATACTTTACACAAGATTGTGGCGTGTTTATTATTTTAAGAGGGATATAAGGGAACTTACCAGGGATCTAATATTGAGAGGCTTAAACAAGCCTGCAACCAGCTATCTGCTGTGTGTCTAAAAGGGGAATGTAAAACTCTGCTAAGTTATAGAACTTGCTAGCACAAGTTAGGAAGGATATTAATAAACGATATATCCTCTCCTACCTCCCTGAACATTCCCACAAAAGGCGACTACAGTGGTACCTTGGGTTACATAAGCTTCAGGTTACATACGCTTCAGGTTACAGACTCTGCTAACCCAGAAATAGTGCTTCAGGTTAAGAACTTTGCTTCAGGATGAGAACAGAAATCGTGCTCTGGCGGCGTGACTGCAGCAGGAGGCCCCATTAGCTAAAGTGCTGCTTCAGGTTAAGAACAGTTTCAGGTTAAGAACGGACCTCTGGAACAAATTCAGTACTTAACCCGAGGTACCACTGTATGGGGTTGCGGTGCTCATCTCTCTTTTCAGGCCGAGGGAGCCGGCGTTTGTCCACAGACAGCTTTCCAGGTCATGTGGCCAGCATGACTAAACCACTTCTGGTGCAACGGGACACCGTGACAGAAACCAGAGCGCATGGAAACACTGTTTACCTTCCTACCACAGTGGTACCTGTTTATCTACTTGCACTGGCACGCTTTCAAACTGTTAGGCTGGCAGGAGCTAGAATAGAGCAACAGGAGCTCACTCCGTCGCGGGGATTCTAACCGCTGATCTTCTGATTGGCAAGCCGAAGAGGCTCAGTGGTTTAGACCACAGCACCACACGCAAGCTGTGTGCCATTGAGGGTTCTGCTTGCAGAGGAGTCCATCAACGTACACTCCAGTGCTCTGGTTGCCCTTTCTGTCTTCTACCAAATGGGATGCAATGTGGTATTCTGCAGTGCAGGAGCTTGGATGCACAGAACTTGGGGGGGTGGGCCTGGCAGGTGTAATCCGGATACAAAACTCATCTGTTATGCAGATTTAAAGAGAGTCTCGGAGCTGGTGATTATGCAGAATCATCCATAAAATGCTGACCATCAGAAAGGAATGGGGTGGGGCAAATGAGGAGTTCTCTGCTCTTGAAATTCCTTTCCCCTGCAACCTCCCCGGCTCTGCACAGCTGGGCTAACAGGAAAGATGGTTCGCATTACTAGAAAGGATTGCAAGCGGGGGTGGGGACAGCAACACACATTTTAGGCAATCTGAACCCATCCTTTAGAAAAGCACTGCGGGTTTAAAACAGACACCAAAGAACAGTAACTTGAGAAACTCAGCCTAAAGGGCAAATCCATTATTAAAAAACCAATCTATTAACCTATATACCTATTAGCAAAGTCAAAGCCGGATTTGGGATAATAATAGCCTGCTAGGAACTTTCCTCTGGTTACAGGGATACGGATGGGGATTGTATTAAAAGGATGCAAATGATTCGGGTAATTGACTCCCCAAACCAGATAAAATTTGACAAGAGAGAAAAGCAGGGCCACGAAATAAACACAGACGGCACTTTTTGAAACTTTTGGCTGCACTTTCTTGAAACCAGACGTTCCCAGCCATTGGCTGTGCAGGTGAGTCACAAGGGAATGTTTATGAACATGCCATGTGCTCATGAGTTATCTTTTTGAAGTGTCAGTCCATTAGGTGCGTTTCTCGGGGGAGGGGGGAATTGCAGGAAATGGAGGACGAGGCAATATCACAACTGGAGTCAGTAGACTGTGACTCATTCATTCATTCATTATTTTCTGCATTTATATCCCACCTTTTCCCCTCTACTCCTGCCGGGAGCTCAAGGTTCAAGTATATGGTACTCCCCGCCTCATTTAATCCCCGCAACAGTCCTGCGAGGTAGGTTAGGCTGAGAAGCAGTGATTAGCCCCCAAGGTCACCCAGCGAGTTTCATGGCAGAGTGGGGATTCGAACCCTGGTCTCCCAGGTCCTGGTCTGGGAGCCCAGGGTTCAAACATATTGGATTGTAGAACTGATAAATTAACTGACTGACATAAACCAGCTATAAGGTAAAGGTAAAGGGACCCCTGACCATTAGGTCCAGTCGTGGCCGACTGTGGGGTTGCGGCGCTCATCTCGCTTTATTGGCCGAGGGAGCCGGCGTACAGCTTCCGGGTCATGTGGCCAGCATGACTAAGCCACTTCTGGCGAACCAGAGCAGTGCACGGAAATGCCGTTTACCTTCCCGCCGGAGCGGTACCTATTTATCTACTTGCACTTTGACGTGCTTTCAAACTGCTAGGTTGGCAGGAGCAGGGACCGAGCAACGGGAGCTCACCATGTCGTGCGGATTCGAACCGCTGACCTTCTGATCAGCAAGTCCTAGGCTCTGTGGTTTAACCCACAGTGCCACCCACGTCCCTTTAAACCAGCTATATTAACTGATTAATTTGGCTGATTAACATATTATACCCCTTTTAAATGTGTTTTTGTGGGGGGGTTATTGGCATGTGATTTTTTTTTGTTCTTGTTTTTATGATGAATTTTGTGTTTTTATTATGCATTTTTATGTTATGAACCGCCCTGAGATCTATGGATGAAGGGTGGAATACAAATGTAATAAATAATTTCAAAAGGACAGCTTCCTTTTTAAAAAAAAAATTAAAATGGTGTCGTGGTTAAGAGCGGTAGACTCATAACCTGGGAAACCGGGTTCGCTTCCCTGCTCCTCCACCTGCAGCTGCTGGGTGACCTTGGGCCAGTCACACTTCTCTGAAGTCTCTCAGCCCCACTCGCCTCACAGAGTGTTTGTTGTGGGGGAGGAAGGGAAAGGAGAATGTTAGTGATAAAGCGGGATATCAAATCCAAACTCCTCCTTTTCTTTTTCTTTTTCTTCTTCTTCTGATTAAAGTTTTTTTGTGTTCCAAACCAAACAGATAAATTCAAGACAGCTTCTTATTACGTTTATTCCTATCAATATTGGCAGAATGCGAGCTCTTTTAGATTCTGGACATTTTCAGATTTTGATTTTTGAAATTCAGTTTGTGGGGAGGGGTTCTTGAAAGCAGGATGGCTCTGAATATCAGTTGTTGGGAATTGCAGGTGGGCTGAGAGTGTAAAAGGCAAAAAGGTAAAGGACCCCTGGACGGTTAAGTCCAGTCAAAGGTGGCAACAGGAGACCGTGACGGAAACCAGAACGCACTCACTGGCATGCTTTTGAACTGCTACGTTGGCAGGAGCTGATTGGCAAGCCCAAGAGGCTCAGTGGCTTAGACCGCAGTGCCACCCGCATCCCTGTAGGCAGAGTGTGTAGGTTTCGCACAAGCATCTATTTGGCCACTGTGATACAAGGATGCCGGACCAAATAGACCCTTGGCCTGATCCAAACAATGGATCTATTTTAAATGCTTGGGACCAGTTGATAAGCAATTTGTAGACAGCCTCAGAGGAATCGTGGACCAGAACCTGAGGAAGGATTGCATACAATGGTTTGAGGTAGACGAATCAATGGTCTGCCAAATCCATGCACCCACCAACTTCTGTTTAAAATCCTCCACTGAAGGAGGGGCCAACACCTTCCAAGTCTATTCTGCTGTCAAACTCCTCTTACCATCAGAAAGGTCTTCCAAATATTTATCCATTACTGTAATTTGGCTTCCAGCCTTCCCCCTTGCAGTGCCTTGATTTCACGGAATCATGGAGTTGGAAAAGACCATGAGGATGATTATTATTATTTATTGAATTTATATACTGCCCTATTGCAGGGGGTTTGCTCATCTAGTCCAGCCCACTGTGAAGTGGGAATCTTTTGCCCGATATGGGATTCGAACCCACAACCCTGAGATTAGGAGTCCCATGATGCTATACAGACTTGAGTGCTGCCACGCTTGGGCAGGGAAAGATTGCTGGCAAAAGATTCCTTCATTGCAGGGGGTTGGACTAGATGACCCTCGTGGTCCCTTTCCAATTCTACTATATGTTATATGGTATATCATGTCGTATTATATATGTTTCCTTGACATGGCATGTCAGCTAATTGTGGCCTAGGGTTTACAGCGAGGCTCACATGGGCAAGTGAGAGAAGAAGTTGGTGCAGCAAGAGACTCTCCATTTCAAGGTCGTGGGTTCGAGTCCTACACTGGGCAAAAGATTCCCTGCACCGCAGCGGGTCGGCGTAGATGACCCTCGTGGTCCCTTCCTTTCAACTTTGCGATTCCATGATTCTAACCGCCGTCCAAGCTGCTCTGCAGACTCTCCCCCCCCCCCGCCCGGTCCGCGCGCCCCTCACCGCAGCGTCTGGCCGGCTGGCTCTGGGCCGCGGCCGCTTGGCGCGCGTGACCTCCAGGGGGGCTTCCTTCGCCGCCGCCGCCGCCGCCGCCGGGGGGCGGGAGAATCGGAGGGAGGGAGGGAGAGAAGGAGGGAGACGGGGAGGCGCAGCGCCCGAGCAGCCGGGAGAGGGCGAGGGGAGGAGCCGGGAAGGGAAAAGGGGGCTTGGGAGGAGAGCGAGCCGAGACGCCGCAGAGGAAGGAGGCAGCCCGGGCGCTCCGGGGAGAGGCGGCGGTGGCGGTGGGGCAGGGATGCGCTTGCCGGGGGGCTGACAGATCCCGGTGCCACGGGGCTTCGCGCGCTGAGCGCCTCGGCGACCTGCGGAGCGCATCTTCCGCGCCCGGATCTCCATGCGCTGATCGAGGGGTGGTGCCGGCTCGGGGATGAAGCAGGCGATCGCGGAGCCCGGGCAGCTGCAGGGCCCCCCGGCGTCGTCGGGGCGGGAGCCCGAGGCCCGGTGGCCGCGCGACGGCGCCAAGAGCGAGGCGAGCGAGGCGGAGCGGCTGCGCACCCGCGAGCGCCTGGAGGCCACCCTGGCCGGGCTGGCCGAGCTGGAGTTGCTGCGCCAGCGCCACGAGCTGCGCGTCAAGCGGCTGCTGGCCGCCGCGCCCGCCGATGCCCGGCCGGGGGGGAGCGGCTCCGGGGAGACGGCGGCGGGAGAGGCAGCCGCGCCAGGGGTCGCCGCCGCCGCTCCGCGCAGCCTGGAGGAGAAGTTCCTGGAGGAGAACATCCTGCTCCTGCGGAGGCAGCTGGTGAGCCCAGGGGCGCAGCGCGGCGGGGGCGCGGCGGAGGCGCAGCGCAGCCTGGCGGGTGGGGCGGAGGGTCGCGGAGAGCCCCCCTTGCGGCGGATGGAGTAGGTGCCGGCACAGCCGTCCCCCAGTCCCCGCACCTCTTTGCAGCGCACGGAGCGCGCGGCGAGGGGACTTCTGAGCGCGTGCAGAAAGCGCCTCGTCTTCATCCGGGCGCACGTGGGAGTTGGCAATCGGGTGTCTATTTTCATCTCCTTTGGGAGCCCCCCCTTGTCTGAGCCTTCCCTCGGGTAACGGCTGCTCTTTATTAAGAGTCCTGAGCGCCGGATTCGTTGGGTTGCAGATCAGGAGCGCCTCAGAGAGAGGCGGTTTGCAGGGGATAAAAAGAGGTTTGTCTTGGGCGCCTGAGAAAGCTTCCCTGCTGGAAATGCACTTGGAGATATTTTTGAGAGCTGCTCCGTTGGGAGCGGAATGACCGGTCACTTCCATACAGAGCGAGTCCTGGGGTAGGGACACACCTTTGCTTTCTTACCACCACCCCCAAAAGCTTATGGGGTGACTCTAGATGGATGGGGGGAAGAAGGAAAGAAAGGGCAAGCGCCAATCATTGGTGAGGGTGTGTGTGAGATCGAGTGTGCATGCAGAATAAAACCGAGCTGTCTGTCTCAGTCGATTAGAAGTCAGTGGCGGGGAGCCCCATTGCAGGGGATTTGAGGCTCCGCTCCAAATGAGGGAGCAGAGGATCTGGGCACTCACCCGTGGCCCATACAAAATGTGGGGACACCCCCTTTCTTGTATGAGTTTGTGGGAGACGCAGTGCTCTTTGGAGTCTCCCAGTGCTCCAAAACATCAGAACTGCAGGATGCAGAATAGACACCAGTCTGTCTCAAAGAATCGAATGGTTCTCTCTGAAGCAACCTGCGGGTAGTATCCTAGTGCAGAAATCAGAATAGTAAATATTTTTTAAATCTGGTTTATTCTAGGCAGGACAGCCAGCCTCCTGCTCCTGTTCTCTGGCCTCCCCTTCGCTCATCCTCTTTGGGGTCTAACAATAGCAGCCCTAGCTGCTAGTATGTAGTGATTAATTACTGCAGCTTCCAAATGAGGGGGAGGGGAGGGGGCTGTGGGTGGGTGTGTTTGCCACCGCACTGCACTGAAAGTGACCTTAGGGAATGGCTTTTCCTTTCCCCCCTTCCTAAATTCAGTGGTTTTTTCCTTTCGTCTTTTCGTGGGAGATTTGGGGAGGGCACTTGGCGAAGGAGTGTATCGCTAGCTCGCTCGCTGTATTCCTTGGGCACGGACGCCAATATTAGATTGCCTGCTGCATGGAATTAATTTGCCTCCTGCAGATGCTGTTAAGGGACTGTGTGTCCGTGTTGGCAAGAGCGGACAGGAGGGCCAGGAAGGAAGCATTTATCTTATTGAGTTTCTGTCCTCGCTGGGGCCTTTCGGAGATTGCTTTTGCTGAATTGTAAAAGGGGAATTAGGAAGAACTGGGCGAAATGATTAGAGCATCACCTGATCACTGTAGTCTATTTCTGTAGTCAACTCTTAGGCGTCCAAGAACGCGGTTCGGGGTACCTGGATTAAGCATGGCTCAAAGGAAGCTTGCCTTAAATTGAGGCAGACTGTTGGCCTATGTAGCTCAGTACAGCTTGCACTGGCTGGCAGCAGCTCTCCAGGGTTTCAGATGAAGGATGATTTGTGGAGAGGCTGGGGATTGAATTTGGGACTTTTCTGCGTGCGGACGCTCTGCCTCTGAGCTTACAGCCCTGCCTGTTCTGGGAGGAGGAGAGCCTGCATAGAACAATGGGTGCCAGGGAAATTCTCCTGCACAACCCTCACTGAAATGAATGGGAACGGCGCTGCTCTTGCATGCTTTCGACTCTGTAAAGCCAGCGCGAACACCTTCTGTAGCGCTGCTAAGAAATGCATTGGCAGCAAAGACATGGGAATTGGCTGGTGCTCCCCTAGACTGGATCCTGCTGCTGCATTCCAGTGGGGAAGGTGCAGGAGCAAAGGGATCTTTGCCCACTGCAGCGAAGGAGGGTTTTCCTTCCTTTCCCTTGCGCAGCTTGCAAGGCGAGAGGTTCCAGCTGGCTTGCGACTGCTGGCACCCAAGGCCTTTCTGTTTGCTCCGTTCCAGCGGAGGTTTGTGCAAGGGAAGTTTCAGGGGAGCTGTTACTTTTGCCACAATGAGAAAAGAAAGGATTGTCAGACTCGAGTCTCTTGCCCTTGGCAGCTTGTTAAGCGAGGCTGTTCATGTCTTCTGTGCCATGACTTTCTCTGCCAAGGAAGGCGAGGTCTGTGCGCCAGGGGTGGGGGACGAAAGCAACTCAGCTTCTGCAGTCAAAGGCAGGGAAGCCAAGAATCACCCCACCTCTGTAAAAATAGATGGAAATGTTGCTTATGGCCCAACAATGTGCTCAATTGGTATGTTTGATTTTGAGCATGATATTAAAAGGCAGTGTGTTGTGCATGCAAGAGTAGGCAAGGAGCATTGGAGTGGACCAGGAGCACTGCAGTGGGGAACATTACAGGGGCTCACGAACTAATAATAATAATAATAATAATAATAATAATAATAATAATAATAATTTATTTATTTCCCCAGCCACTCTGGGCAGCTTCCAACAAAGTATTAAAATACAGTAGTCTGTTAAACATTAAAAGCTTCCCTAAAGAGGGCTGCCTTCAGATGTCTTCTAAAAGTCTGGTAGTTGTTCTTCTCTTTGACATCTGATGAGAGGGCGTTCCACAGGGCGGGTGCCACTACCGAGAAGGCCCTCTGCCTGGTTCCCTGTAGCTTTGCTTCTCGCAGGGAGGGAACCGCCGGAAGGCCCTCGGCGTTGGACCTCAGTGTCTGGGCAGAATGATGGGGGTAGAGATGCTTCTTCAGGTATACTGGACCTAAAAGGGGCTGGGTGATGGGTGACAGTGAAGAACCCACAAGTAGCGGTCACTTGCTAGAACAAACAAGAAGCCTGCAGCCAGGAAGCAGAATGGTCAGTTCAAATAGCTTCTACTCCTCAGTTTATCAGTCCTGGTGTCCCCCTTACCTCGCTTGCCAGGTCACTGTTGCACCGACAGTAGAAGTAGCATGCAAGATTCCCCATCCTTCAAACTCTTGAAGTATATACAACAGCTCTTTCAGGATCTAGAACCTGAATGCCCAGTCCCAGCCAAAGGGACAGCTTTCGCTTCCCTCACAGGAGTTGGACTGCGCATGTTCCAGCAGCTCTGTTCCTGGAGCAGTTGGAAAGTTTGTGGACATTCTGTGCCGTCACACAGCTGGTGTCCAGGCAGCGTTAGAAACTGGGATAGAAAAGCTAGGAGCCAAATGGCTTCTGGGACCTGGGTTGTGGGTGCCAAAACAGAATGTCTGGTCGCTACTGAAGGCGGGGGGGTCAGCAACACTTTTATTTATTATTCTGATAAGCATGGACTAATACACAATTCACATAAGTGACACATTGTTAATATCACATTTTTAGCAGAAATGGTTAATACATGTTTAATTCGGTGCCATAAAAATATTGGTACCATACTTCAGTTTTCAAAACATTCTACTCTTTATTGTTAAATTCCTTAATGTATTGTCTATCTTTAACATATACAGTGGTACCTCGGGTTACAGATGCTTCAGGTTACAGATGCTTCAGGTTACAGACGCTTCAGGTTACAGACTCTGCTATCCCAGAAATAGTACCTCGGGTTAAGAACTTTGCTTCAGGTTGAGAACAGAAATCGTGCAGCGGTGGTGCGGCAGCAGCAGGAGGCCCCATTAGCTAAAGTGGTGCTTCACGTTAAGAACAGTTTCAGGTTAAGAACGGACCTCCGGAACAAATTAAGTTCGTAACCCGAGGTACCACTGTACTTTGAGGCTTCAAAGCACATACATTTCAGTAATCCTTGAGTGAACAGTGGAAACTGTTGATGCCACCAGGAGGTCAGTCTCTCCAGTAGCCCATTCCCAAGTTCTTTAATAAAATCGTAGAATTGTACAGTTGGAAGGGCCTCCAGGAGTCATCTAGTCCAACCCCCTGCAATGCAGAAATCTCAGTTAAGCATCTGTGACAGATGGCCATCCAGCCTCTGCTTAAAAACCTCCAAGGAAGGAGAGTCCACAACTTCCCGAGGGAGACTGTTCCACTGTCAAACAGCTCTTACTGTCCCAAAGTTTTCCCTGATGTTTAGTCGGAATCTCCTTGGACTTTTAAAATAAGAAACACCCCTTTGAGCCTCGCCCACCTTGAATCTGGCCTGGCAGCGGATAGACAGCCAGCATAACAGCTTCAACCTGCCAGTCTGCTCTGATCGGCTTGGCCTCCAGTTTTGCATCCGCTCCATTCAGCTGATTTTTGCACAGAAAGGGGCTGCCCTTCTGCCTGCCCAGAAGTGGCAAGGAAGCCTCCTTAACAAATGTGATGCTCTCATGGGTGCCATAAATCGGAAGCTGCGTCGGACATTCGGGTTCTGAAAAACGTTTGAAAATCGGAGCATTTACTGTACTTCTGGGTTTTCGGCGTTCAGGAGCCGAAACATACGGTAACAGAGGTGTTCGGGAACCAAGGTTTGACTGTATCACAGTTCACAAACAAAGAATAAAAATGGAACAGAACCAGTGTTAGAAACTCAGATATATATGCTAGGCGCCAAATGGCTGCTTAAACCAAGGTTACAGTAGCCAAAAGGGAATTTCTACCTGCCATTTGGTGGCAAAACACCTCTAAAGTCTTATTTTTCAAATGATGGAATGGTTTTGTTTCAAATGACGGCTTTGTTTCAAATGACGGAATGGCCAGCGTGGTGTAGTGGTTAAGAGCGGTGGACTCGTAATCTGGTGAACCGGGTTCGCTTCCCTGCTCCTCCACATGCAGCTGCTGGGTGACCTTGGGCTAGTCACACTTCTCTGAAGTCTCTCAGCCCACTTGCCTCACAGAGTGTTTGTTGTGGGGGAGGAAGGGAAAGGAGTTAAAAGTTAGCCACTTTGAGACTCTTTCGGGTAGTGATAAAGCAGGATATCAAATCCAAACTCCTCCTCCTCCTCCTCCTCCTCCTCTTCCTCTTCCTCTTCTTCTTCTTCTTCTTCTTCTTCTTCGTCGTCGTCGTTAGACATCTGGCTAGTTAAGACAACAACTTGAGCTCTAGGCTAAGAACTTTGAGAACTTTAAGAAGGAAAGTCACTTGACCCAGGGACAGTCCACAAATATATTTGGCCAATTCCTGCCTCTTTTTCTTAATGTCGACATGGACCATTCATAGCGTAAGAATATTCTTCACAACTGGGAGCAGGGCAGTGGGGTGGGGGGAAGTGAAGACAAACAACAGCAATTAACTAGAACCTTGTTCATTGCTCCTGCTCAGGCTGCACAGAAAAAAAGGCATTTTGGTTCCTGACATTCATTCCGATTGTTCAGATAAAATATAACGGATAGAGTTCTACAGGATGGGGTATTAGTGTGTGAAAACGGTCCAGATCTAATGATCCCCAGATGGTGGAGATGTCAGGTACTATCCTGGCACCCAGGAATGTTCACTTGGTCACAAGTGGCCACTAGCCAGGTACAAAATGCCCCTGGTGAATTTCGAACAAAAGAGGTGGGTCCTGCAAAACAATTGTCAAAAGGCCAGAGTAAAGAGTCGTGTCTTCAGCATGCGGTGAAAGCTGTACAAAGAGGACATCAGTCCTTGGCATTCTCTCCGCCCCCAGTCTTCTCAGACAAACGTTGCATTGTAAGCTCTTTGCAGGCAGAGACCTGTGTCTTTTGCTTAAGGAATCCTGCAAAGCTCTTCATATGTTGACTGTGCTGCATAAATGACAGCAGGCAGATAGATGCCAGAGGACTCTGAAGAGCCCTGTCACATCGATAGGAGCCTGATGGATGGCTCACAGTCAGACCAGCCATCTGGAAGTCATGGGAAATGAATCTCATGAGCAGCAGCTCATCGTGGTGTGTGCATGTGGGGGGAAGGGGGACATAACGCATGGATGTGCTTTGTGCTAATGCACCTCACAGAATCGTAGAGTTTGAAGGGACCTAAAGGGTCATCTAGTGGAACCCTCTGTCATGTAGTGAATCAAGGTGCATTATCTCAGGGATGGGGAACTCCTGGCTCTCAAGATCTTATTGGACTCTTACAAGCTCCAGCTAGCATGACCAGTGAACCAGAGCCAGGGCTTTTTCGGCTGTGGCTCCGATCTGGTGGAACTCTCTGTCACAAGAGACTAGGGCCCTGTGGGATTTGACATCTTTCCGCAGGGCCTGCAAGACAGAGCTGTTCCACCAGGCCTTTGGCCAGGGCACAGCCTGACCCCCTCCTTTGGCAATCCTCACAGAACTCTAGCCCAATGGTTGCCATTAATCTGATTGGAATTAATTTTATAATGAAAGGATTTTAGAATGTTTTATCGTTTTACTGTTGTTAGCTGCTCTGAGCCCAGCTTTGGCTGGGGAGGGCGGGATATAAATAAATTTATTATTATTATTATTATTATTATTATTATTATTATTATTATTATTATTATTTGCCTTTATATCCAAGGCGCTTAAGGGTGGTTCGTTCGGTAATCCATACTTCCTATTTTATTCTCACAACAACCGTGTGAGGTGCTTTAGACTGAGAGGGTGTGGCAGGCTCACGGCCACCCAGGTCTTAGTCTAATAATAATAATAATAATAATAATAATAATAATAGATGATTTATACCCCGTGCATCTGGCTGGGTTTCCCCAGCCACTCTGGGCGGCTCCCAACAGAATATTGAAAACACGATAAAACATCAAACATTAAAAACTTCCCTAAACAGGGCTGCCTTCAGATGTCTTCTAAAAGTCAGATAGTTGTCTGACACTTTTAACCACACTGTACTCGACAGCCTCAACTTTTTCTCTCTCCAGTAGTTTCTGTTGAAGGCCAGGACTAGCACATGATGACCCAGTGTTAGAAACTCAGGTATACAAGCTAGGCGCCAAATGGCTCGTTAAACCAAGGTTACAGTCACCAAAATGGGGTGTCTAGTTGCCATTTTTGGACAAGACAGCTCTAAAGTCTTATTTTTGAAATGATGGACTGGCTGCGATTGATTTATCAGTTAAACATCTGGCTAGTTCAGATGACAACCCTGAGCTAGGTTAAGAGCTTTGATGATAACTTAAAGCATTCATAACATAAGAATATTCTTCACGACTGTGAGCAGGGCAGCGGGGAGCGGTAAGTGAAGATAAGCTACAGAAAATAACTATGACATTGTTCACTGCTTTTGCTCAGGCTGCACCAAAAAACAACACCACAATTTTGGTTCCTCAGATTCCTTCTGATTGTGCAGATAAGATATAACTGATAGAATTCTACAGGATGGGGTATTAGTGTGTGAAAACAGTCAAGACCCAGTGATCCCCAGGCACGCACCTCCAGGTGGTGGAGACGTCAGGCACCATCCAGGCATCTTCACTTGGTTGATGACACTTTCAATGAACTCTTAATAGGTTTGTGAGACAGGACTTCTCCTTGCAGAAGCCATGCTGGCTCTGCTTCAGCAAGGCTTGTTCCTCCATATGCTTGGCTTTTTTTATCTTTGCCAGTGCTCCCCATCTCACCAGTTTTCCCAGGATGGACATTAAGCTAGCAAGCCTGCTGTTTCCCTCTGGATCCCTTTTTTAAAAATTAGTGTTACATTGGCTACTTTCCAGTCCTCAGGTGTGGAGGCTGATCTGAGGGACAAGTTGCATATTTTGTTAGAAGAGCAGTAATTTCACATTTGAGTTCTTTGAGGACTCTTTGAGTAGAGGCTATCTGGACCCAGCGTTTCGTCAGCTTTTATTTGGTCTGTTCGGCCTCGAACTTCATCTCTAGTCCCCACTGTCTGCCTCAGTTCCTCAGATTCCCAGTCTGTTTACTTAGAAAGGGCCACCATGATCGGATTTGAGAACATGACCGTGTAATCCTGTTAGCTGGGGAGTCCCAGAGAAAGCACCAAATCTTGGGACTTGTGCTACTTGAGTAAGCAAGAGTTTGGTTGCCTTCCTAGTCCAGTTAGACGAAGCATCAGCGATGCTGTGTGGGATTTGCCAAAGTTCTCTGCCCGTCACGTAATCCTGGTCTTGTGCCTGCTGGAGTGGACACTGGCACTACTAGAAAGGAAATTCTGGCATCATTAGAGAGGCGATAGACCTGCCTTGCCAATGGCCTACAAAAGATACTCAAGTCTGGGAAATCTAATATATTCAGGTCTTCGTTTTGCAAGATGCTTTGTATCGCGAAGTTCCCTTTCAGTCTTAATTTAGCTCTTTTGTGCATTTGACTCTGGAAAGCATCTTTTGGCATAATATAAATAGCAGCTGCAACCAAATATTGCAGCATGGAATGCTGCTGTTCAGGATTCCACCCATTGCATTTTCCCTCCTCCCGCACTTGTTCCATCTCTGTCCCCAAACAGCCGGCCAGCAATAATTTTCTTAAGATGATTTTCTATCTTCTAGAAACCTTTGGGGTTCTTCCAAGCATGCGGATGCCCCCTTCTTGAGCATGGGGTGTCCATTTTGGACACAAATGCAACAGCATGAAGATCAGAAACAGAGGGAGAGATAATAATATTGTGTCGTACGTCATTGTTCGAAATTCACCAGCTGCTAGGTGCATTTTGCACTTGGCTATCGGCCACTTGCTACCAAGTGAAGATGCCATGATGGCACCTGATTTCTACATAGCTGTCAACTTTTCCCTTTTCTTGCGAGGAATCCTATTCGGAATAAGGGAATTTCCCTTTAAAAATGGGAAAAGTTGGCAGCTATGTTTCTCCAGCATCTGGAGGCACATACCTGGGGATCCTTTGACCTTACCTGTTTTCACACACTAACAACATAGCCTTCAGAATTCTGTCTGTGATATTTTATCTGTACGATCAGAACGAATTTCAGGAATCAAAAATTCGTAATCCAGAATGCAGCAGCTAGGCTGGTGACTGGGAACAGCCGCTGCGACCATATAACACCAGTGCTAAAGGGTCTTCACTGGCTCCCAGTACATTTCCAAGCACAATTCAAAGTGTTGGTGCAGACCTTTAAAGCCCTAAACGGCCTCAGCCCTGTATATCTGAAGGAGCATCTCCACCCCCATCGTTCAGCCCGGACACTGAGATCCAGCGCCGAGGGCCTTCTGGCGGTTCCCTCACTGCGAGAAGTGAGGTTACAGGGAACCAGGCAGAGGGCCTTCTCGGTAGTGGCGCCTGCCCTGTGGAATGCCCTTCCATCAGATGTCAAGGAAATAAATAGCTATACCCCTTTTAGAAGACATCTGAAGGCAGCCCTATATCAGAAAGCTTTTAATTTTTGATGTTTTGTTGTGTTTTTATATGTGTTTGAAGCCTCCCAGAGTGGCTGGGATATAAATAATAAACTTATTATTATTAAATTATTAGGTTAGGCTGAGAGACAGTAACTGGCCCAGTGTTGTCCAGTGAGCTTGACAACCATATGTCAGGAGTGTCTGATGGTGTTTCCTGCTTGGCAGGGGGTTGGACTCGATAGCCCTTGTGGTCTCTTCCAACTCTATGATTCTATGATTCTATGTGACTGAGTGGGGATTCGAACCTGCGGCCTCCCAGGTCCTAGTTCAACACTCTAACCACTAAGCCACATGCTGGATCTATTCACAGTGGCATAGAAATGGCCTGAGACTGCTAGCTGATTTTAGTTGTGTGGAACCTGAATGACAACATCCCGCAAGCAAAGGCGTTGACATTTTTTTGTCATCAGATCAGACCTGATAAGTTAATGAATTTTCCACCGTTCCCTGTAACATTTTTTTTTCTTCAGAGGAAATGCAGCAAAACAATGATGCGTACAAAGCAATGTAGACAGGCAAGATGATGGAGAGATATAATTATGAGATTCAGCAGGAAAACTGATTGCTCTGACCCGGAGGTTAATGATCGTATTCTAAATACATTCTTTATAGCAGTTTGCATCAAGAACACCTTTGCAAATTTGCTTAAGCTCTCTTGTTATTTTGAGAAAGTAATGCATTTGTGTAACTGAGGATAGTGAAGGGAATTACTGTGTGCCTTTATCCCCCTTTTAACGTTGATCCAGCTCTCTTGCTTGCATGCTTATAAGCATATATAGATTGCAACAGAGGTTATAACTCAATGCCTGCATTATAAAACGCATTCGTAGCCTGACATGTTCAGACCCTGGGTCCTTTACTTTCCTGAAGACTGTATTGGATCAAACACACAGGGCTCCGATTCTGTTGACGTGCCTGGGGGGGGGGGAGTACAATGAGAATCCAGTTAGGAAACTGGGTTTGACTGGGTCCAAAACTGGCGCATCCTCCAGGGGCCACTTTTGACAGGTGGGGTTATAACATTCTTTAATATAATAATAATTATAATAAAGCTTCCAGGATCAAGGGGCACAGAAGGTGTTTCTTTTAAAAATGGCTTTGGATGGGATACGACGACATGGGTGGGAGGAAGAGGAAACCCTCTCCTTCCTGGTCAGTAAGGCGTGCAGGATTTTTAGAGGGCAGCATCATGGGTAGGACTGTACCACAGGCCTCGAACAATGGCCACACCGCACCTGCAAACAAATAAATCCCAGGTGTGTGATGAGTGCAGAAGGGAAGGATTGAGGAGACCAGGCCTGAATCATCCCAGGAGCAGGAGGACAGCATAGATTTGGAAGAGTGGTTTGCAGAGGGGCATAGTTCAGAAGGCAGAAGCTGGGAAATGCTTCATGGGGAACAGCTAGCAGAAGAAACAGTGGAAGAGAGAGAGTTAAAAGGTTCACAATCCCTGAAAAGCATCCAGCCCCCTTCTCCAAGGACACAGAGAGCTCGGAAAGTGTCAGAACAGAAAGCGCAGAGGGTAGAAGCTCAGAGGCATAGGAGTGACATAGATTAATAGGGACGGAGGGGGTGTAAGCCTTAACTGGGAGCGCCGCCATTTCTAGGAGACTTGTTCTTTGTTCTTGCACTGGTAAGAAGTTCCTTTTGTTTGATCTTTTGTTTACTGCCACAGGGGAGGAACCCGGTTCCCCAAAGCCTGACACTTGGGTCCCTGAAGCAAAGTAGCAAGCCCAGTCCTAAATTTGCGGATCTCTGCTATTGCAGCGCATTTTTCTCTTCCTGTCCCATCATCGCTTAGGAGTCTCTTTTTCTTTTCGTTGCTTTTTAGAATTGCCTGCGACGGAGGGACGCGGGTTTGTTAAACCAGTTGCAAGAACTGGACAAGCAGATCAGCGACCTGAGGCTGGATGTTGAGAAAACGGCCGACGAGCAGCTCGAGACGGACAGCCGCCCCAGCTCAGGTAGGAATGAACCAGGGCTGTTATTGAAAGAATTGTTTCTGGAACCACAAGAGGGGAGAGTGTTCTCGTGGTCAGGTCTTGCTTGCGTGTTTCCCATTGGGGCAACTGGTCGGCCACTGTGAGAATGGGAAGCTGGATGAGATGGGCCATTGGCCTGACCCAGCAAGGTTCTTCTTATGGGAATCAGAGAATTGCAGAGTTGGATGGGACCCTGAGGATCATCTAGTCCAACCCCCTGCAATGCAGGAATATGCAGCTGTCCCATATGGGGAATCGAACCTGCAATCTTGGTGTTATCAGCACCGCTCTTTAACCAACTGAGCTATCCAAGCTCACTGTTCTGATTCTTCTGGTCATTTTTGCCAATTCGGCATAATCCACCAATTTAATCTGCCATTCTCCTCTGGTAGGGACTTTATCTTCTTTCCATTTCTGGGCCAATAACATCTGCGCAGCCGTGGTCGCAAACATAAATAGTATTTTTTCTGCTCTCGGGATTTCGGCACCTAAGATTCCTAAAAGAAAAGCTTCGGGGTTTTTTTTTAAAGAAAAAGTTATTTAAAATATTTTTTCCAACTCATTATAAATCATTTCCCAAAATTCTTTTACTACCTTACATGTCCACCACATATGATAAAAGGTGCCTTCTTTTTCCTTACATTTCCTACATACATTTGACAACGTTTTATGCATTTTTGCTAAATTACTGGGAGTTAAATTCCAACGGTAGATTTTGCAGCTCTAGAAGGTTATTATTAGTAGTCATGGTTATGATTGTTTTATTTAACAAAATCCATACTCTGCTTGATTGTAGGGAAGCATCTAAGCAGTTTGCGAGAAATATCAAGATTATCAATAAAACTAGATGAAGGAAAACATTTACACATGATTGACAGCAGCAGCCAAAAAGATGCAAACACGTCAGTGCCTGCAGGTCTTGATAGACTGGTTCCAGCAAAAAATGTTTTAAGCAGGCACCAAAAAGAGAACAGTGAAGGCGGCTGTCTGATTTCAATAGGCAGGGAGTTCCAAAGTTGAATCGTGCTACACATTAAGCGTCGATTCCTTTTCCACCTGTGCATGCAGAGGGCTTTGTGCAGAGAAGGCCGCTGAAAGCAACACTGTGAAGGAGATGTAAAGTGGACACGGCTTCTCACAATGTTGCATTGTGGGGAAATGCGGCAATTTTTTGGCCTGCTTCAAATATTTGCCAGTGTTCATTTCAGCCTCGGTTTATAGCTGCAGCTGCCAAGCTGAAGTACAGTGGTATATTCTCACTTCCAGAAACAAATAGCAAACTCTGGCTTCAGTTGTGAAGTCTGCGTAGCCAAAGCAGCCTTAAGGTAAAGGTAAAGGGACCCCTGACCGTTAGGTCCAGTCGTGACCAACTCTGGGGTTGTGGCGCTCATCTCACTTTACTGGCCAAGGGAGCCGGCGTACAGCTTCCGGGTCATGTGGCCAGCATGACTAAGCCGCTTCTGGCAAACCAGAGCAGCGCACTGAAATGCAGTTTACCTTCCTGCCAGAGTGGTACCTATTTATCTACTTATCTATTTATCTATTTATCTACTTGCACTTTGATGTGCTTTCGAACTGCTAGGTTGGCAGGAGCTCACCCCGTCACTGGGATTCGAACCACTGACTTTCTCATCGGCAAGCAGTGGCGTAGCGTGGGGGGTGCAGGGGGGGCCGGCTGCACCGGGCACAACATCTGGGGGGCGCGCTCGCTGCCTCCGGAGTTGCCGAAGAGCCTCGGGCGCAGGCTGTAGCAGAGCCCCATGTCTCGTGGAACCGACAAGCTGGCAGGGGCTCTCAGCGCTCGCCGCGGTCCCCGCGCGTCAGGGCCGCGGAGGGCGCGCCAGGCAGCTGCTGGGCCATGTTGCATTTTCCTCGCCTCTCTGCCCTCCTCCTCCTCCTCCGGGCAAGTGGCGTCATTTGGGCGGCAGCGCCAGCGGCAACTCGCCTCAGATCACCTGACACGGACTCGCTGCCGCCGCTGCCGTGGCTACCTTACCGTAAATACCCCAGCCCAGGCAGCAGCAAGAAGAAGCTGGCAGCGGCGGTGGGTTAGGGGGCGCAAATTACTTGCCTTGCCCCGGGTTAGGGGGCACAAATTACTTGCCTTGCCCCGGGTGCTGACAACCCACGCTACGCCGCTGTCGGCAAGCCCTAGGCTCAGTGGTTTAGAACACAGCGCCACCCGCCTTATTGAGAATCAAAAGGGGAGGTATCAGGATGCTCAGAAACCTACTGGGGGAAGCCTACTGTCAGGGGGCAAAATCTCCCCAAACAGTCCATTGAAGACTAGAGAGTCTGGAACTGGGAGAGAAAAGCAGAGGGCAGGAGGAATCAAGTATCCTTTGAAGAGCACAAGGCTGTAACTCCACACGAGAAACGCTTATGTCCCTGTGGAGATGGCAGTACTGAATCGGTGGTGCACGCCCTTCTGGCTTGCACTCTTTATAAAGACTTGAGGAATGAGATTATCACCCCTCTTTTATTGTCCATTCCGGGTCGCCCAACCTCTGCCACAGTGTCCTTTCTATTGGCATGGTTTTTAGCTGGGGCAATCAGAATAAGACCCACTCTTTGACTATTGATTCCAAACCCTAAAATGTATTTTATATAATTGACTTTTTATTTCTATTCTTTGTATATTGTATTGTTGTTTTATTGCTATGGCCGATGGCTGACGCAAATAAAGATCCATCCATTCATTCATTCACATGGCTGTAAGGTGTATTATGTAACGTGTGTTATGTGTTTACTTTCCAGCCTTGGCTTTTTCTATCAACTGGGTGTCATGTGATTAATGGTTTTCCCCCGTGTTTTTTTTTAAACAGGCTTCTATGAGCTGAGCGACGGGGCCTCGGGGTCGCTCTCCAACTCCTCCAACTCTGTTTTCAGCGAGTGTTTGTCCAGCTGCCACTCCAGCACCTGCTTCTGCAGCCCTTTGGACACATCCCTGAGTGGCTCTGATGGACGGCCCATGTCTGCAGGTACGGGAAAGGGGGGGGGGATTCCCTGGAGTGGCTTCGGGGACGGCTTGAGCCCCGTGAACCTTTCCCCATTCACTTCTGCATTCTTTAAGTGAATGCAGGAAGTGAGCCATGTGGGACTGGAGGTTGCTTGTGGGACACAACTTTTGGTTCCATCCATGGGGGCTGCTGGGTCAACCAGGGTCACATCCGGACTTTGGGGGTCAAGCCTACTGATACAGAAGACTTGTTTCTCCAAATAAGAACCATACAGGTGTGCTTAATAATAATAATAATTTATAGCCCGCCCATCTGGCCAGGCCTCCCCAGCCACTCTGGGCAGCTCCCAACAGAATACAGTGGTACCTCAGGTTACAAACACCTCGGGTTACAAACACTGGGTTACAGACTCTGCTAACCCAGACGTAGTACCTCGGGTTAAGAACTTTACGTCAGGATGAGAACAGAAATCGCGCGGCGGCAGCGGGAGTCCTTCTTTAGCTAAAGTGGTACCTTGGGTTAAGAACGGTTTCAGGTTAAGAACGGACCTCCGGAACGAATAAAACATCAAACATTTGAAACTTCCCTAAAAAGGGCTGCCTTCAGATGTCTTCTAAAAGTCTAGTAGTTGTTGTTCTCTTTGACATCTGATGAGAGGGCGTTCCACAGGGCGGGTGCTGCTACCAAGAAGGCCCTCTGCCTGGTTCCCTGTTACCTTAATTCTCGCAGTGAGGGAACCGCCAGAAGGCCCTCGGATCTGGACCTCAGTGTCCGGGCAGAACAGTGGGGGTCAAGACGCTCCTTCGGGTATACTGAGCCGAGGCAGAAGATCTCTTGTTGCTCAAAGCGAAAGGATGAAGCGAAACCTTGCTGAAAGCTGACTCAGTTTCCATCTTTTAAGGTTTGAGTTTTGGTGGGAACATTCATATCTCCAGAAACGTTTAAAGCAAATGCAGACAGGGGAGCCCTGCCATGACCAAGAGGAGCAATATTTAAAATCTAGTATTTGTTAAGATGGTTGTTGTTTTGTGGGAGAAATCCATGTTTCTGTAGCATTATGGGAAATCTGAATTCTACCGGAAACTGTGTCCTTGAGCATTTCTGGATATGGATTTTGAACTTTGGTTTTTGGAAGGTTAAAATTTATCAGCCTATTTACCACCCACGGATATTGTTGTTTCCTTTGACGGTGCAATATTTCCTCACTTTCCCCCATTTCTTCCTTTCAGATCTCATCGGCTGGCTGGAATATAACAAAGGGAACCAGCATGAAGACCCGTCCGTGGGGATGGCCTGCCGAGTTCTGTCCACATCGCACTCTAATTCCCTTGAGGTGGTTGCAGACGTGCATCCAAAATACCAGTGTGACCTGGTGTCGAAAAACGGGAACGACGTTTACCGCTACCCCAGCCCTTTACACGCCGTCGCGGTGCAGAGCCCCATGTTCCTTTTGCCGGTGACAGACAACCCCCCGAGGGAAGAGGGAGAGCACAACGTTGCGGACCTTTGCGTGGGACCCGAACACGACTCTGCGAAAACGGGCGCCTCCTGCCTCCCGCATAGCTCTCCTCCCGAGTCCTGTCCCCCAGCCAGCAGGAAAATAGACGGCTACATCTTGAGCCTTGTTCAAAAAAAGACCCCTTCGGTGCGGACTAACAAACTGAGGACGAATCTGAATGCAGACCCCGCCAAAGGGATTTTGAGGCACGGGAGCCTGTGTGTCCGGCAAGCGCCTGGGGTTGCAAGCGGCAGTTCGGCCGCTGCTCTCAAGAACCCAAACCAGGTCTTCCCCCATTCCAGCAGAGCCAGCACACCGCTTGACAGAAGCGCCTTCTCCCCTCTGAAGCAGCATTCGAGAGAAACCGAACACCTGGAGAGCAAACAGGTTCCTCCACCCACGGTCTTCCCACCAAATGTCAACCACGAACTTCAAAGCCAGCAGGCGGCGAGGAACGTCAAACCGCCAGAGCCGCCGCGGTGTCCGGTCGCAAGCAAGGGCGACGTCCCCAAGGAAAGCGGCCAGATTTTTGCGGAAAGCCCTCCCCAACACGCAACGCCCCCGAAGGAAAGCAAAACCCTCCAGCTGCCCAGAAAAATCCTGTTCAAAAGCAGCGGGGCGCAAGCGGTCCACGGTGTTTTGCCGCCTCAGGAAACCAGGCCTCCGCTGGATTTCAAGAGCGACGGGTCGTCCTCTCAGGGCTTGGAGGAAGGCCTGCTAGTGAACGCCAAATACATCCCGGCTCAGCCGCAGACGGTCAGGCTTCACAAGGGCAGCCGGAGCGTCAGGATACTCAAAAGCTCCTTGGTGAAGCACAGGTCTCACCTCGTCACCGTACTGGAAAACGGGCCGCAGGCCGGCAGGGAGAAGGCCAAACCCTCCGGCAAGAAGTGCCGTTTCCCCGACGACCTGGATACAAATAAGAAGCCGAAGAAGGCCGCCGCGAGAGGGAAGAAAAGCGGCCACTTGCCGCTGGAGGCCGCCCTCCTGAGTCGGCCTCCCGGCGTCCTGAAGTCGGGGGTTAGGCCACACAGCCGGGAGCCGGTGGTGGCGAAACCGAAGCACAAGAGGGCTGACTATCGCCGCTGGAAGCTGTCAGCCGAGGTCTCCTATGAAGAAGCCCTGAGGAGGGCGAGGAGGAACCGGAGGGAAGGCCTCGGGGCCTACCCTCAGGCTCCCCACCCGTACGCCAGCCCCTACGCCTACGTCGCGAGCGACTCGGAGTATTCGGCAGAGTGCGAGTCGCTCTTCCACTCAACGGTGGTGGACACCAGCGAGGACGAGAGGAGCAACTACACCACAAACTGCTTTGGGGACAGCGAGTCCAGCCTGAGCGAGGTGGAGTTTGTGGGCGAGAGCACAACGACCAGCGACTCGGATGAGAGCGGGGGGCTCATCTGGTCCCAGTTTGTGCAGACGCTCCCCATCCAGGCGGTCGCCGCCGCTTCCGAGCTCCACGAAAACGCAGCCAAAGCCTTCGTCAAGATTAAAGCCTCACACAACCTCAAGAAGAAGATCCTCCGCTTTCGGTCCGGCTCTCTCAAACTGATGACTACTGTCTGAAAGGCATAACTAGTAGCTGAAGATGGCGGCAGTGGTGACTGACATGCCTACGGGGGGAAGAGTGTGTGTGTTAAGGCAGCCTTCCCGAAGTTGGTGACCTCCAAATGTCTTTGACATTTGTGGGGAGTTGGAAGGGACCCCCAAAGGCCATCAAGTCCAACTCCACTGCAATGCAGAAATCTCAGCATGTGGTCCCCCATCCAATTTCAAACCATACTGGACCCTGCTTAGCTTTGCAAATGTGCTAGCAGTTTTAGATTGCTGCAGTTTGGAGGTCATGGGAGCTGCAGAGGTTGGGGTTCAGGGGAAACTGCTGTGGTTGGGAATTATGGGAATTGCAGAGGTCGGGGAGCATGGGGACTGCAGTGGTCAAGGCTCATGGGATTGTAGTCCAAAACATTTGGAGGTCACCAGGTAGGGGAGGCGTGATATAAGGGTATGTCTGCATTTGGGAGTTTTCGATGTGTCTTGGGCACGCTTATTCAGGGCACAGAAGCAACACAAGCCAGCTTCAAGAGAAAATGCACTTTCCGGGGGGGGGGGGGAGGGCTTCCCTTGCAAGAGGCGAGGTGCCCCAGCGGAGAATTCATCTCGTGCTGGAAGGCACAGAGCCCTTTGCTAGTCCTTTGCTGAGAGCAGCAAAGCGCTCAGCCCGCCACCCTCCAGAGAGGCAGCCATGTTGCATTGTGTTACTGTTTGTGTATACATGCTGCCTGCCAGCCAAAAGTGCTCCCAAGAACAAACAGATGCACACAAAGACAATAATGCAAGCGCAACATGGAGCAAATGCGAATGATGCCAATTCAAAACGTTTCGGCAGTATTAAAACCCGTGCACATCGGTGTTTCTGGCAGGCAAAGAGCATTCCCTAGAAGGACAAGAATACTTGAGCAGCCCCTTTGTCTCATGAGGGTCCTGGGCAGCAGGGTTTTGCAAGTCAGGTGAAAAAGCTGGTGCCCCGTGAGGCTTGCAGTAGACTCTCTCCCCTGTGACCATGTGCCCAACAGTCAAGTTGACCTCTCCTTGGTCAGCTTACGCTCAAAGGTTGTCCACTTGCACTAAGAGCAGCCCAGAACTACTTGCAAGCGAGAGAAGCTCCTCTTGGCTTCTTTTTGAAATGCTAAGCTGGGGCCAGTAGATGTTCTTGTGGGTTGCATGCCAGGTGCCTGCCCAAAACACCAAACCAGGATGCTGCTTGCCAAATCCGCTTGCAGGTAGATGCTTCAAACTTCCAAGGCTGCCTCTCCAGTCTTTGAAAAACATTGAAGGGAAGTCAGTAGCTTTTTATTGAGATACCAAGGGAGCAAGCAATATATATCCTAAATGCAAAGCGTGGTGCTGTGTGATTATTATTTTTTTAACACTAAATAGCCAGCCATTGGGACAGGGGAGAATCAGGATTGGGACTGTGATGGACAGGGAGACGAGCAGTTAACCCTTTTCTTCTGTGCTGCTGAAAATTTCCCTTCCTACTCCCTCCAAGAAGCTATTGTTTGGCATGGGGGGAAAAGGGGGGGGGGGGTTCAGAGAGTTAATTTGAGTGGGATCACGGCGCTGGGGGAAAAGGTTTTTTGTTTTGTTTTTAATCTTCTCATTGCGGTCCTGATCCTGATTAGTACCTCCCCTGCAGGAGCTGTTTATTTAAATAATAGTAATAACAATGGCCATGGCAAATTATACATTTAACATTACATGGTACTGGGGCTGTGGCAATCAGCCTTGTTACAGTGCTGCCCCTTCCGGTACATCTCAAGGCCCTTCCTGAGACAGACTGCCCTGAGACCTTCAGATGAAGGGCAGTAAACAGATATAATAAATAAAGTAAATAACAGCTTTGCAAAGAGGGCAGGTGCCTAGCTCACAAAACATTTACTCTCCCGCCAGACCACACACGCCTGTGTCGGTCACTTATGCATGTTGCAAGCCTTGCAGGAGGGAGTAGTGTGGTCAGAGCAAGCTCTCTTCCAAAAAAGCTTTCTTGCTTGGTCGCCTGATGGTGACGGTGACTCGCCCTAGGCGACCGGGCAAGTGGCTATTTGCAAGCCTGCTAGAGCAGAAAAATGAGCAAAGCCTTTCTCTATGCAGAAACTTTACCCACCCTGGTTTCTGGTGCTGCTTCCCTCCTTCCCGGACGTGTGCTAATATGCCAAAACGACGGTCTCATGCAGACGTGCCGAGCGTGTATGCGCTCCTCTCGCTACTTACACGAAACAAGGTGCTTCTTGTAAATATTTTCCCAGAATGCTGTTGTTTTGAGTTCCTTAAATGCACATATTTAAATCTTGACGGACTGCTTAAATGATGTTACTTGAACCTCCCAACTTTTTTGTTGGATACTAGTGCCTTTGAAGTGGCAAAACCCACTGTGCTAGTTTTTAACAAAGGAACAGTACCACCACTTTTTCAGCTGTGATGGCTTCAAGTGCATAGTGGAGTGGGAAAAACGTCTGCAGCGAGCGTTGATTTCTCTCCTAGCCGGGGATGGGTCGAAGGGCATCTGGATCCTATGCTGAACCTTACTTTGGCTTCTAAACATCCTTGTTTCATACAGAAAAGTTGCTCTTCTACCTCTTCTTACAGAGACAGAAACACACCATTGACATGCATGCAACACACACAATGTAAAAAAGACTGGTGGCTTTTTTTGAGCAGGGGCAACGTGACTTCCCTCTCCTGCGGTCTTCCTTTCCCTTCCTTTTTTCCAAACAGAATCCCTAGAGTTGTCTGGATGTGGTTTTTAATTTTTTAAAAATAAAACTAGAATTCATTTTTAGGATCTCGTAGGAGGCTGCCTAATCCCAGATCATTTGTCAATCTGGCCCAGCATTGTCTAGGTCGGTCATGCCACCACCTGCCATCCATCTATCTGGAGATCCCGGGGATTGAACCCGTGGCCTTCAGGTGTTCTGCTGATGAGCTGTAGAAATAGGAATTTGCCTTAGGGGGACTGGTCCAGCTAACCCAGTGTCTGGCTAGCAGGAGTTCTTCAGAGTCCAAAGGTGGACCTCTTTCTGAACATGGCTAAATGATGTCCTTGAGATGCTGGGGGCTGAATCAGAGATCCGTCTGCACATGTTCTACCTCTGAGCTGTTGGTCTCTTCCCATCCCTTCCCAGTTGCAGCATCAGTACTGCCCATGTTAAGCACTCTTCCTTGATAGCAGAGACTCCACCACTGTTTTCCATCCCTGGTTCAGAAAACCTCATTGGCTGTGGTTGGACACAGCGCCCAATGTTTCCTGTAGCAGAATCTGCTGGATGACCTGGAATCTCAAGAGCATGCCCTCTAAATGCTTATTATTATTAGCCTTGCTTTAAGAACAAGCTCTAGTGTTCACAGCTGAGAACCAAGACCTGGAAGTTGTGTTCCAAACACCAAATGAGGCACTGAAACAAAATATTGCGCAGATCTTGAAATTCAGTAAAGGGCCTGGATTCTGAAATCTAGTGTTTCCAATTGCAAACCGATTTTCACATGTTTTGAACTTCAACACTATGGGGATACTTAAAAAACAAAATAATATACGTGCAACTTAGATTCTGTAATGTTCAGTATCAACGTGCAAGATTTTAATACGTGAAGATTTTATTTGTATTCCAAAACCACCTAAACAGATAATTTGGAATGTCAAAATCTCCAAGTGGGTTAATTGTTAATTATTAAGGATAAGTAGGGTTTTTTGGGGGGGGGGTTAAATAAAAAATGACATAAAAATAAGAATTGCCAGATTGGAGGAGATGCTTTAGAGAACAGGTGGGCAGGGATCAGGCTACTGACATCTACCTTGTTTTTTACTAGAACCCCAAGCAGAGATAAGTAGTGGCAGGAGACAGGCATGCAGATAAATAAGATGTACTTGCAGGCCTTTTGCACAAAACAACCACCCTGGTCTCCTCTTCCCCTAAACGTTCGTAGTTTCAGCCAATAGGTTGGGAAGAAGCCTTTTAGATGCAGTTGTTCAGCGTGATCCATGTGCATTGCCTAGTTGTAACAACTCAAGAGAGAGTTGGGACTGTAGCTGAGTGGCAGAACATCTGCCTTCCATGCTGAAGGTCCCAGGTCCAGCCCTTGGCATCGCCAGGTAAGGTGAGGAGAGAGCCATTTCTGAAACCCTGGAGAGCCACTGCCAGTCCGAGTAGACAATATAGAGCTAGATGAGCCTATGTTGTGTCTTGTTTTAAGGCAGCTCCCTGTGCCCTTACCCAGTTGCGAAGCTCTCTTCCGCCAAGGCCAGTGGTCTTGCTGAACTGCCAGCCAAAACTAGCATGGAGACGTTGGGAATCATAGTTGGAGGAGACCATGTGGGTTTCCTCTGGTCTACAAGGACTTGTCAGTAGCTCTGTGGGGAACACAAGTATGTTCCCAGCCCTCCTGGAGATGACAGGGATTGAAGCAGGGATCTTACTGTGCACAAAGCATGGACTTGTACCACCAAGCGACAGTCCCTTCTCCTTGGCCTGAAGTCTTGGAAGGCTGTGAAAGTTGATAGCCCCCAAAGACCGCTTCCATAGGCCATTTTTACCCCTGATGTGCTATGAGAAGTAAGCTCTCCTAGACAGCCTTGCGGAAGTCTTTGCGGAAGTGGTGGGTGGAGCCAGAGGGGAAGTGGGTGGAGCAACAGAGAGTTGGTTCTTACCTTTTGTAAGGTAGCTTACATTCAGTCAAGAGGTTGGTTTTCACTGTGGTGCCCACCAGCCTCCTGTGGGGCTGCTGCCACTTGCCAGGAGAGGCAGCAGGGAGCTTGGTGCTGTGGGGGGACAGGAACAGCAGGTGGGGCAGAAAGTGGGGAGCCCAGCAGACGGCAGATCTATAATGTGTGATAGGCTGAGACCGCTAATTCTATCTTTGTCCTCCCTGCTGAGTTTTGCAAGGGCAGAGTGAGGAGGAAGCGGACGATTTAGCTGAGATTCCTGCATTGCAGGGGGTTGGACTAGATGACCCGTAGGGTCCCTTCCAACTCAACACGTCTGTGATTCTGTGAAGTGGGCAGGCTGAGGTGAGTGGGGCTGAGTTCCAGGGGCCAGACAGAAAAACCTGAAGGGCCACATTGGCTGAACACCTTCCACCTTTTCTGCTCACTGGGTCTGGCTAACTTTAGGGAATAAACAAAAATACCCTGCTGTTGAAATAGCAGCCTTTGCTCTTGTGTCATGTGGAAATGAACAACCTTGGCAATATTATGTGGCGGTGCTTCAGATAAGGGCATTAGGTGGCTGTGAAACACAGAGATTTGCAATCTCTGAGGAACACTGAATGGACACTGAGGAGGAAAGAGTTCAGTGTGTGTCCTAACAAAAAGACCTGGTGTTTGCAGTCCAGTCCGAACTTCGGTTTGAGTAGGGATTATGAGCTTTGTGTTCTGCCGCATGGTGCTTCATCCAGCCTTGCGCTTCTCTGGTTAATATGTTCCTGGGCTTTGTATGGGACTATCCCGTAGCATAAAATGTGGTGCAGTTAGGGTGTAGCCGTTTCTTTCCGTGCCACGTTTGCGGCTCAGATTATGCTGTGCAGGCCCTGTCTACTTCATGTCTTAAGGACGTGTAAAGAGCTGTGTGCATGTTCAGACCAACGCGCCATCTTCTAGCCAAGCATCCTGTTCCTCACAGTGACAAACCAGAGGCCTCTTTTGGAAAGCCAACGAGAAGGACATGAGCTCAAAGCTCTTGCGTTTCTTCCCCTGAGACGTGACATTCAGTGATGTGGTGTCTCTGGTTCTTGAGGTAGTATTCTGGCACCCTGACTAGTTAACCATCAATAGCCTTACCCTCCATGAATTTGTCTAATCCCCATTTAAAGTGGCCACAAGTTGGCTATCACCATGTTTGGTTGCAAATTCCATTATTTATTCTGTGCTGCGTGAAGAAGTCTTCTATCCTGGACTCTGGCTAGGCGCTGTCAACTTATAAAGCAGTCTCATACCTCTTTAGATAGTCACCTAAGCATCTTGGGAACTGTAGTTGGTTAAGGATGGCCGAGAATTGCTAGAGGGCTCCTGTGCTCTTTGAAGAACTACAGTTCCCAGATGCTCCGACTAGCCATCTCTTTTTTTTAAATAGTGCTTTTGGTCATCATGGTTTGTGCTCATGATGCTGTCAGGACAGTCAGGTGTGATCCTGCAGATGCGGGGAAGCCATGACTGTTTAAAGTGATATGATAGTGCTTTAACTGCATAGTGCAGATGGGGAAAAACTGGCTTTCTTGAATGACCCTGGGTTCGGTAAAGGGAGAAAAACTTTATTTCTACTTCATGCCATCTATGATTTTATAATCCTCTTAACATGCCCACCCCCTTCCTGGCCTTATTTTTTCTAAACTTACCCCCTTCTCTCTCTCTCTCTCTCTCTCTCTCTCTCTCTCTCTCACACACACACACACACACACATATACACAGTGCAACTTTTCGCTGCATCTCCTTGAACATTTCTGAACCTCCTTCCAGTTCCGCAATATCCTTTTTGAGATGCGGCAGCCAGAACTATACCCAGTATTCAGTATTCTTGGGGAAAACCAAGAAAGGTTTTGGTTTGGTTTTTTTAAAAAAATAGTATATTGTATAATATTCACTTTCTTAAAACACACACAAATATGCATGTTGTGAGCATGAATGTCTGTCATGTTGATACTTCAGTCATTGTCCAATAAGCAGCTGTGTTTTACAGCTATATAAAAATCATATCGCTTTGTAAATTAATATAATGCATCAATATGCTGTAATAAACAGTTGTCTTTTAAGCCTGTGTTGCATGTGATGCTTTTGATCTACAACTCCACTTTTAAAAAGTGCTGAACTACAACTCCTTAAACTCCTGTTGTCCTTTGCTATAGACAGATGGACTGGTTGGATGCAGAGGATCGATGGGAGGCCCCAGCTAGGGAACCCCCAAGGGATCGAGGTTCAAAGCCTGGGGACTGGTGTGGGACAACAATGAGTGGCAAGAGGGAGAAGACTGGAGGAGGAGGTGGTGGAAGCTGAAGAGGCAACAGGGTTTAGTGAGCAGGAAGAGACGGTGGCAGAGAGCGGTCCAGAATCAGAGGCAGGAGAGGAAAGGGGTCAGGAGACAGATGAGTCAGGCTGGCAAAGAAGCCAGGGGGGTCTCCTGCTCCTGCTGTGACAAGCTCCCCTCCCACCTGGTCTTCCAGGACCAGAAGAGGTATGAAGAGGGAGGAGCCGAGCCATGCATGTCAGTGTAGTCTCAGATTGCTTGGGAAGGACCCAGGACAAGAGGAGACTCGGGCAACTGTGGGAAAGTGGGGACCTTCAGTCTCCACAACTGCCTCTGTTGAGAAGAGTTGCTGCGCTCTTTGGACCAGGTTCCCATGAGCAGATCCTGTTTCTTCTAATAAAGACTTAACATACTGCATGTGAGTTATTGCTGACCTGCTGGCACCTGTTCCTGGCTGCCATGCTGTTAGGAACTGATGGGAGCTGAAGTCTCAACAACCTCCGGAGGACTACAGGTTCTCCAGACCTGCCTTGGTGGAATCTTATGATGCTATGGACCCTAATATAATACCCTAATATGGACCCTTGTTGGTTTTAAGATTAGTAAATACTAGGGATGGACTAGGGATGAGTGAGTCCATTTCCATTCCATTTTTAAAGTTGTTTTTTTAAAAATTATACAATGAAACACAGGACATTGACAAGACATAAAGAGAACATGAGTCATTCAAAATCCAGTCTACCCTGTTTCCCAATAACTTTCAGGAGTTTGTTATTTAAACCCACCACAAATGGCGAATGAAACATGTTTGAACACATGAAGCAAAACCCACAAATTAAATTTTTGGACTACAACTCCCATCATCCCTAGCTAGCAGGACCAGTGGTCAGGGATGATGGGAACTGTAGTCCAAAAACAATTGGAGACCCAAGTTTGGGAAATATTGACCTAGTCCAGCCCCCTGCAATGCAGGATTCTCAGCTCAAGCATCCATGGCAGATGGCCATCTAACCTCTGCTTATAAACCTCCAAAGAAGAAGATTAAAACTCTTAGGCTTCCTTCCTTTCCTCCCTCTTAAGTAAACTACCCAGCTCCTTAAGATCGTCTTCTCAAGCATGTTGTGGCCAAGGCTTGTTAGAATGTAAAAAGAGCCTGGCACCTGGATCAGGCCAGTGGCCTACCTAGTCCAGCATCCTGTTCTCATAGTGGCCAACCAGATGCCCCAATGGGAAGCTCGCAAGCCTCACCTGAGCGCAAGAGCCCTCTGCCCTCCTGCAATGGGCATTCGGACTCCTGCCTCAGATAGTGGAGCTAGAACATAGCCACTGGGTTTTGTAGCTATGAAGTTCATTGGGTGATACGGCCACTGCCTACCTACCTCACAGGGTTATTGTGGAGCAGGGAAACCATTGTTGTTGTTGTTTAGTTGTGTCCGACTCTTTGTGACCCCATGGGCCAGAGCACGCCAAGCACTCCTGTCTTCCACTGCCTCCCACAGTTTGGTCAAACTCATGCTGGTAGCTTCAAGAACACTATCAAACCATTTCGTCCTCTGTCGTCCCCTTCTCCTTGTGCCCTCCATCTTTCCCAACATCAGGGTCTTTTCCAGGGAGTCTTCTCTTCTCATGAGGTGGCCAAAGTAGTGGAGCCTCAGCTTCAGGATCTGTCCTTCCAGTGAGCACTCAGGGCTGATTTCATTCAGAAAGGATAGGTTGGATCTTCTTGCAGTCCATGGGACTCTCAAGAGTCTCCTCCAGCACCATAATTCAAAAGCATCAATTCTTCGGCGATCAGCCTTCTTTATGGTCCAGCTCTCACTTCCATACATCACTACTGCGGAAACCATAACAGGGAAACCATGGGCAGTTTCAAATTAAATGGACAGTTCCCACCTATGATTCCCAGAAACAGGTTCTTGGAAACATACTCAGGTTCAGGTTCAAGTAACCTTTATTGGCATCACATAAGAACATTCAGAATACATTCAGAATAGATAGGCCAGCGCAATCTTGTCCCCACCCCAACAGCACAGCGACCCGCCAAAGGGCAGAAAAGGCGAGCAATCCGCCTCATCGCTGTGGGTTTCAGCAAGGGCAGGATCCTGTAGCATACAGGACAAAAAATCAAATAGAGGAACTTAGCTACTGTCTGGGTGAGCTCCAGGTCTCTCCCCTGTAATAAGAAGCACATAACCTCCGTCTCTGGTTGGAAACCTACTGCCTCTGACAGTGAAGGGAGAACATGGCCATCATGGCTTGTAGCTGATAAGGCTGACCCTCCATGAATTTGTCTCTTAAAGCCATCCAAGCTGGTTTAAATCTTCTGGGAGCAAATCCCCCAGTTTAACTATGTGTTCTGTGAAGGAGACTTCCTTTTGTTCTGTAATCTAGTTCGCACACCCCTCCAGATATTTCTAATTGCACCACCAAATCTGTCAGCAATGGACAAGGAATTCCCCAGTTTTATCTCCTGCGAAGAGGAGTGTCAGGCGTTGCCACAAAGAACTACTGCCCTTGTAACTGGAAAGAAGAGTTATAAATCAGGAATTTTCCAATGATTCCTACTAATTGCAGTGTGATTGCATCTTATCCCCCTTGTCAAGTGGCTGAGCCCTCCTTTAAAGACAACTTAAGCCGAACAGCTTAAGGAATGGCCTTTTCGATAAGGAGACAAGAGGAACCAAATCTCCCCATCATATATAAAAAAAGTGAATGATTGGCCGACAGCAGTAGCAACATCCCTGCTAGGTCCTTTAAGGGTAGTTGGTGAAATTTGTTGATCTTATCTTCCACTTAGTAATGAGTTTCTGAGGCTTTTCAAGGTGGAACGTTCTTTTAAAGAAAGACAAAAAGAATTGTCTTCAGAATTGTGTCCCAAAATCGGCTTCAGCAGAGATTCGGTGAGGCTGGATTTTCATAGAAATACTGAAATTTGGGAGTATCGTGGAAATTATTATTAATCAGGTGCCTAAAGTTTTCTGGGCACTGTATGAGGACCGTAAAAGGTGCTAGTCCTTGCCAAAAGGCTTGCAATTGAACAGGATTACAAATTTAGAAAGTGGCGGGAAGCAGGGTTTGGAGAACAAGCAAATTCAGACAGGTCTGAAGCATAATTCACATAATATTTACAGGATCATAAATTCACACATTGCTAAGGGTGTTTTTGCAAGTGACGCTGAAGTTGCCTTGTTTTATCAGTGGGAGCTGCAACATAATGTTGCAGTGTGGTTTGCTTTTGCTCAGGATATGCCCTCCCCGAACCCTGACCAAGTCAATCAGCAATGTGTGATCGATTATCTTCATCTGGATGTTTTAAGGAGCGTCCCCTTTGTAGAGCTCTTCCCTAAAGATTTCTGCACTTCTACAAATCTGCTGGTGCTTCCAGACCTGCTGATATCTGTAATGATCGGCACTTGCATCCTGAACACTGAAAATATAGGGGATTATTTATCCATGGTGCCCTCCAACAGCGTACAAGGCTTTGTAAACACACAATCTGTGTAGTACTACCTTGATGCATATATAATGATTGCACGTGAGAAGGAAAGAACTGAATGCACGGGAACTCCCCCTTAAATCAGTTGGGGATGAAGGGAGCTGAAGTTCAGGAAAAATCTGGAGGGCCACAGGTGTAATCCCTGGAATCCGAATTTAAAAGGATCTCTGGTAGAAAGTGATGTGGAAGAGAATACAAGGACCACTGGCTCCTGGTGGAGTACAGGATCAGGTATAAGGTGCTGGTTTTAACCTTTAAAGCCCTATACGGCCTAGGACCCTCGTACCTACAGGACCGCCTCTCCTGGTATGTCTCATGGAGGACCTTAAGGTCTTCAAACAAAAACATCTTGGAGATCCCGGGCCACAGGGAGGTTAGGCTGGCCTCAACCAGAACCAGGGCCTTTTTGGCTGTGGCTCCGATCTGGTGGAACACTCTGTCACAAGAGACCAGGGCCCTGTGGGATTTGACATTTTTCCGCAGGGCCTGCAAGACAGAGCTGTTCCACCAGGCCTTTGGCCAAGGTACAGTCTGACCCCTCCTTCGGTAATCAGCTTCGGCTGGGGAGGGTGGGATATAAATAAATTATTATTATTATTATTATTATTATTATTATTATTATTATTATTATTATTTAGGAACCCCATTCACCTCACAGAGCTACAGCTTGCAAACTCTGTGAATTGTAGTTCTGTGAGAAGAATGGGAGTCTTCTAACAACCCCCAGCAGCAATAACAACTCCCAGAATATATTTTTTTGGTGTGTGTGTACATTTTTAACATTTATTTTCCATTTAATTATATACATTCACATCATTATTATCCACTTTACCGCCCTGGCTCTTCAGAGTCATCGACTTCCTTCCCTCCCGCCTCATGGCTATCAAAACAAACCTTTATATCATTGCATTTTGTACGATTCCCCATTCTAATTGCATTCATTACGAAATGACTCAAAATTTAAATAAACATAGAATGGTAGAAAAATTCTGATTACAAGTCTTCAGACAACCCTGCTAGTGATGTTAATTGCTTACAATAATCTTTCAGGTATTGTATAAATTTACTCCAGTCCTTTTGGAATACTTGATCATGCTGGTTTCGGATTTTTCCTGTCAGCGTTGCCGGTTCTGCAAAGTCCATCAACTTCATCCGCCACTCTTCTTTTGTTGTTTCCATTTTTTGGCGCATACATCAACAAATAACTTTACGTTTTGGGGGTTTCTGAAGGGGTGGGAGATCAGAGCAATAAGGGAAAGAAAAAAATATTAAATCCCCTTTCCCCAATAATGAATTTCATCCTCTGGATTAGTGGGCTAGGACATAGCTGTCAACTTACAGATTTGAAAATAAGGGAGCAGCAGCCTCGAAAATAAGGGATCAGCAGCCAAAATAAGGGATTTTCAGAGCACAGGTATGTTCAACTTCTGAGCCCCTCCTAGCCAAAGGCAGAAAGCCCAGCCAGCAGCCAAACGAAGCCTCAAGCGGTGGTTCCCACAGCGCAGCAACCCGACAAAGGGGATGCAGCAAGGAAAACCACCGTCACCTCTCCGCTGGGAAGCGCTGAGCAAAGGCGAGTCCCCAGGCAACGCGGCCGATTTGATCGGCACAAGGCATGCTAGCTTCACCCCCCAGTCGTTCTTAGACTCCTTATTGGGTGAGCAACGCAGCCAAGCAACACAGCTGGAGCCTCCCTCCTCCCTGGCCGGCAGGGAGGGAGGGAGAGGAGCTGCTTCCTTTGAAACCCGGGAAATTTAAGGGACATCATCAATAAGGGACAGCAGTGGGACACGGTGCTGGGATAAGGGAGTTTCCCACCAAATAAGGGACGGTTGACAGCTATGGGCTAGGAAGGGAAGAAAGAAACCCGTAGAGTTTAAAAAAGAAAGGGGGACAAAAGCCAGGATACATTTGGCAAAGGGGTTTGCAACAGGAGACCTGTAGTGACATCTAGAACTAGGCTGCAAATAGCAGAATTCTTTGGGAAAAGATGGAATTATTTAAAGTGGCATCTTAGTGCTTTAAATGTTTGGTGTGTGCATGCCTGGTCTGAGTCTGCTTCCGATGTTCATATGTACACCTAGGAGAGCTTTCCTTGCGGTGATGGAAAGCACTGGATTTTTCTGCCCTTGAGTTGAGTGCACATCTGTTGAAGCACCTATTCAGCCCCAGGAATTCAGGAATGAGAGACTAATTAGATTAATTAGATCTCGAAAATGAGTGTTAAAGCTGCACTCCCTGACTCCTGACTTTCCCTAGCTGTCTCTCCCCCACCACTTGACAGATAGCCCTACAACACTAATTCGTGTCTGAGAGTGAGTCCCAGGCGTTTCCCCCCCAGAGATTTTAGATTAAAGTTGTCTGACTCTTCTTCTGTCTCATCTATAACAGTCTGCTCTGTGAGTGCTTAGAGCTCTCAAATTTCACCGCGGCCTTCCTTCCCCCTTTGAAATGAGAAGCATCACCTTTGCCCCATCCCTGTCTCTCATCCTTATCTGACTTTCATCCCAATATCCTGTGCCCATTAAATTATCCTCCCGGCAATTAAATTTTTTGCAAGAGAAATTTAATTGGCAGGGTCCTTTGCATTTTTGTTGTTGTTGGGTTTTTGCTGTTGGTGATTTTAATTTTCTTGTGGGTTTTTTAAAAATTCTGCTCTGCAAGTGATTAATCCTCCGAGTGGCTAATGAGGTTTAAAACACAAAACAACTTTTTATTTATTTTCCACATGCCGTGTGCAGGTAAATCACTAATATCCAGTGCAGGTTAGTAATGCAATTAGCATTCAGAGAAAAGTGAAGCAACAATGATTATACAGTGGTACCTCTGGTTACGAACTTAAATCGTTCCAGAGGTCCGTTCTTAACCTGAAACCGTTCTTAACCTGAGGTACCACTTTAGCTAATGGGGCCTCCAACTGCTGCCGCACTGCTGGCACATGATTTCTGTTCTCATCCTGGGGCAAAGTTCTTAACCCGAGGGTTAACTTCCGGGTTAGCGGAGTCTGTAACCCAAAATGTTTGTAACCCCAGGTGTTTGTAACCCGAGGTACCACTGTAATGATAAAGTGTCTTGGGTCGTTCCCAGAGTTGGTGAGGCTCAATTGAAAAGGATGAGAAAGTGAGCCTTAATTTCATCAACCCAGTCCTGTGGAACACCCTGCCACTGGAGATTCAGCAGGTGCCTTCTGTGCCAACTTCTAAACGCCTGCTGAAAACTTTTATTTTGCCAGGCTTTAGTAGGCAGTTAAGAGTACATCCCCAACAATGGTCTATTGAGGCATATTTTTAATTTCTTTTTGCTTTTAACTTTATTACTAATTATTCTTTATCATCAAATAAAATAATCCCGAATGAAACATTACCGAAGAAAGTCAAATATAAAATATACATCCAAAGCAACGTAATTCACAGGAAACTAAAATATTATATCTTAAAGATTTCAAAATAGAACATTGCAAAGATCAACTACAGAACAGGAGTGCCAGCTTGGACACGCAACCGTGGGTGCCTGGGGCCGTGGGTGCCATGCAGCGTGCATGGCCCTGGCACAGAAATGTGTGGGTGCCCGGCCCCTTCATGGAGTATTTTGTGGGTGCTCGGGCACCCAGGGCCCCAGGGTGTTGGCACCTATGCACATTCAACACAGCAAAGTTAACAAAAAGCCTTAAACATTTCAAAAGAAGTGACCAGAGAAGGAATGTCTTCTGGCAGGAGTGCAGAGATAAGAAACGCCCTGCAGCAGCGCAACTGGCCTCCTCCATCTGTCCAGGCTGCAACAAAACATGTCTCTCCTATATGTCTTTACAGCCACAGCCACAGCAAGCACTGTAACTTTTTTGGGCTGCCACAGATTTTACTGGGATTTCAAAGGCGTAATTGACGTCTGGGAGAGAAGCATTCGAAAGGCGGCGCTTTGTCCTGAATCTTAGGCAATCGAAAAATTGCGGTGTTTTGGCATGTTTGTAAAAAAAAAAAAAGCTCAATAATTTCGGTAGCTTCCTAAAGATGCACTCTTGCATTGTCTCCCGAGACTGATGGATGACAACAAATCCATGCTATAGCCCTTCTCCAAAGCACAGCGCTCAGATCACGAAAAGTAATAATTCTTCTCTATTCCGCATTCAGCATGTGATATAACAACTTTGCTAGCGGCCTAGGACCCACGTACCTAAGGGACCGCCTCTCCTGGCATGCCCCGCGGAGGACCTTAAGGTCCACAAATGACAACATTTTGAAGCTCCCAGGTCGCAAGGTGGTTAGATTGGTCTCAGCTAGGGCCGGTGCCTTTTCAGTACTGGCCCCGACTTGGTGGAACGCTCTGTCACAAGAGACCAGGGCCCTGTGGGACTTGACATCTTTCCGCAGAGCCTGCAAGACAGAGCTGTTCCACCAGGCCTTTGGTTTGGACTCAGTCTGACCCTTATGTTTCCCTCCCCTTATGGTTTTGATCTATGGGCTACTTTTAAAACGAGGCTGCATTTTAAATTGCATTTTAACCTGCATTTTCCCCCTATTATGTTTTTACTGTAATTTTACTGGTGTTAGCCACCCTGAGCCCGGGGAAGGTGGGGTATAAATAAAATTTATTATTGTTGCTGTTGTTATTATTATTATTATTATTATTATTATTATTATTATTATTTTATTATTATATTATTATTATTATATTATTATTATTATTATTATTATTATTATTATTATTATTATTATTATTATTATTAGAACTCTGTCTGAAGCACTGAACAAAAACTATGCAGGCTAGTTGTGGCATCTCTGTTTGCAACCATGTTTTCCGGAGGGTTGTAAGCAAATATATATTTTGAGATGAACGTTTTAAAAATTAGCTTAGTGATATATGCCAAGCCCCTGATACTCCAGGAAGCAGTATTTCTCCCCCCCCCCCCCAGTGCTTTACTGAGCCGGGAAGAGCTACGTTTTCACAATGCAAAAAACCCAAAATGGATTCTAATTGCCAATGTTGCAGGCTGCCCAGATGGAAGACAACAGAAGGCACTGCTTAAAGGTCACGGGGATAAAGTTGCCCCAAATCTGGTACAGTAAACCTAATACCTGGACAACTGGCTAGACCTTTGCTTTGTTTGCTAGAAGAGGAGGTTTTTGCCCCCCCCCCCCATGGAAGACGGAGCATCAAAGCTCCTCTTCGTGGAAACCCAACAAAGATCTGTATCGTTCTGCCTCTGGCACTTGGAGGAAAAGTGATTGACAGGCGAGAAGCTCTTTGTGGGCAAATGCAGCTCAGGAGTTCACCGCTGTTCAAAGACGTGGTGCCTGCACTTTTAATCTCCGGCATTTGCTGTGGATTTTAGAGAAAGCAGAGATAGCATCTTGGGGGCATTATGCAGACCTGCTAACCTTTCCTAGGCCGAGTCTTCAATAAGGATTGGGTGTCAAAGATGTGGATGAGATTGAGATATGTGTGTGTGTATATATATATATATATATATATATATATATATATATATATATATATATATATAGTGGTACCTCGGGTTACATACGCTTCAGGTTACATTTGCTTCAGGTTACAGACTCCGCTAACCCAGAAATAGTGCTTCAGGTTAAGAACTTTGCTTCAGGATAAGAACAGAAATCGTGTTCCTGCGGCGCGGCAGCAGCAGGAGGCCCCATTAGCTAAAGTGGTGCTTCAGGTTAAGAACAGTTTCAGGTTAAGAACGGACCTCCGGAACGAATTAAGTACTTAACCCGAGGTACCACTGTGTGTGTGTATATATATATATATATATATAGCCATTTCTCTATGCAGGGTTCTGTCTTGTGTTGCTGGACATTCTAACCAAATGCAATAAATATTTTTTAAAAACAACAGAGCGATGAGTAAGGTTCTTTTGAATAAGAGACTGTTCTGTTGGGCTATGTTTTCTACTACAGTGGTACCTCTGGTTGCGAACGGGATCCGTTCCGGAGCCCCGTTCGCAACATAAGCAGAACGCAATCCGAGTCTGCACGTCTGCATGTGCGCAGGTCGCGATTCGCCGCTTCTGCACATGCGCATGACGTCATGTTGAGTGTCTGCGCATGCGCGAGCGGCGAAACCCAGAAGTAACCCTTTCCGGTACTTCTGGGTCCCCGCGGGACACAACCTGAAAAGATTTAACCTGAAGCAAACGTGACAAGAGGTATGAGTGTACAGGGGTCCCAGAGTTCCTTGTGAAGAGGAACTGATGATTAAACCACCTTGGAAATTGTAGCTGGGGTGGGTGGGTGGGAAGAGGGGTTTGCTAACAATCCTCAGCACCCATAACATACCGAAGCACCCAGAATTCTATGGGGGAAGCAGTGACTGTTTAAAGTGGTTTAATACTACTTTAAATGCACAATGCAGATGGGGATAAATTGGATTTGTTGGGTGATCTTTATTCTTATTCTTAAAATTTATGCAGTGCCCTTCAACACAAGATATCTGGGCAGTTCACTGAATAAAATACAAGATAAAAACACTAGGAAATAATTAAAACAAAAACAACAACACCCCCCCAATATATTACTATTCTATAAGAATCTATTATACCTTTTCCGTCCCATATATTTTTTTTATTTCCCAAATTCAACCTAACCCTCCCCTCCTCCCCGCTGCTTCCTTTCACCTGTGTGAGATCTTCCCATCATAATATTTTTTTTCCTTGTTGCTTTAATAAAATAGAATAACATGAAAACTGTTAAATTATAATTACTTCTTTTGTCCTTACACACTTAACAATTGCCTAGGCAGTTCTTGTGGTATTGTGGTCCTGAGCATTTAAGGGGTTTGGTAGAGTCAGAAAAACCAGTGTTTCCTTTTTTGTTTAAATCGTGAGACAACAATTAACATCTTGTTCATGCCTTCTGGTTTAACATGTGGTTAAACCTATGGTTTAAACCTATGGTTACATGCATGGTTTAACCTATGGGTTCTCACTGGGGGAGGAGGGGACCATTTGCTGCAAACTTCTGCAGTCTCTAAACCCTTTCTTGCCATAGCAAACATTGCCCAGTGAGACATCTTTATCTGCAATGTGGAATCTTTATCTAATATCTTTCCATTCGGTTGCTATTGCTCTCCCCGCAACAGATGGAAGAATAGTAACCGTATGCAATTCTCCCTGCCGTTGCTAATACTGCGATACTCATCTGTCTCTCCTGAGCAGCTACAATTTGACGGGTGGATTCTCTGGGCACTGAAAGCGGGTTGCGTTCAGCCCTGGAATTGAAAATAACCACATTCTCCATCTTTGAACCGTGACTTGCTTGTCTGGAGTGTTAAATAAAGGCAACATCTTCCCGATGGCTGCTGCAACGTCAGGTGGGGGCACAGAAGCCACGCACCCCTGCCTTTTTGCAACCTGATTTTTGCTTTCTGAGGGAAGGGAGAGCGTTCTTAAGCTTGGGAAACTGTAGCACATCTGCAGCACACTCAGGGAGAATAAACACAGCTGTTCTGATGAGGAAATGACCTGCCATTTGATTGAAAATAGTGTTGCTTTTTTTATAAAAAAAATATCATTTTATGAGTGTGTGTAAGACTCTGTGGGAACCACAGGGCTTACTGATCTCTTCTTATGTCAGAATTGTGGCCCTTTTAATTGTACTTTACTCAGAATAATATGAGCTCATGATGGTGGTTACATATCCCACTTCCAGGACTGCTTGCTCCTGCAAAGGTTTTGGGGTGGGCCTACCGCTTCACTTCCAATCAGTGCATGTCCTGGAACTTCCAGCTGAAACCCAAGAACCACAGAATTTGAGAGCTGGGAGGGTTCCTAAGGGTCATCTACTCCAACCCACTGCAATGCACCTTTTTTTTTATGTAGACAAATTTTAATGAAATAAAGTATACATAGGAAATGGTCAAAGGCCTGGAAACGATGCCTTATGAGGAACAGCTAAGGGAGCTGGGCATGTTTAGCCTGGAGAAAAGGAGGTTAAGGGGTGATATGATAGCCATGTTCAAATATATAAAAGGATGTCACATAGAGGAGGGAGAAAGGTTGTTTTCTGCTGCTCCAGAGAAGCGGACACGGAGCAATGGATCCAAACTGCAGGAAAGAAGATTCCACCTAAACATTAGGAAGAACTTCCTGACAGTAAGAGCTGTTTGACAGTGGAATTTGCTGCCAAGGAGTGTGGTGGAGTCTCCTTCTTTGGAGGTCTTTAAGCAGAGGCTTGACAACCATATGTCAGGAGTGCTCTGATGGTGTTTCCTGCTTGGCAGGGGGTTGGACTCGATGGCCCTTGTGGTCTCTTCCGATTCTATGATTCTATGAAATAGCAATAAACTTTGACAGAAAGGAATCAAAAACCCTTCTTAGAGAAAACCCTTCTTAGAGAAAGTTTAAGGGATCATTCAACAGCAAAACCAGTTAAGGAAAAAATCAAGCTTTATCTAGAGAAACAGCTCAAATGACTTTACTCCAAGTAAACTCTGAAAGCTACCATACTTTTGGTCCAAATCGTAGTTTTCAAGTTGGCAGGTGGCATACAGTGAAGTCTATGACCGAGATATGCAACATGAATACAGATGCAATAAAGAGGAGACTCATAACGAGAACTGGAACAGGACCGACTTTGAGGCCAGGGGAATCCTCTGTATAAAATCTCCACATCCCTCCAGTGCCTGCAGAAGTTGTACGGCCTGCACTCCTTGTTCCACAGCTAGCACTTTTCCTCTGCCTGATAGTGGATCCTGGGGCCTGCGAGGCGACGGCTTTGCTGTCGAGCGGCCGGAGGCGCCCACGTTGGTGGCACTGGGATTGAGGCCAGACATGGCGAAGGTCGGCTCCAATGGCTTCTCACAAACTCCCTCAGCCAGCAAGTGTCGCCTCTGTCATCTTGGCGGCTTCCCCCTCTTGCAATGCATCTTTTACAGGGATGTGGGTGGCGCTGTGGTCTAAACCACTGATCCTCTTGGGCTTGCTGATCAGAAGGTCGGTGGTTCGAATCCCTGTGACGGAGTAAGCTCCCATTGTTCTGTCAACCTAGCAGTTTGAAAGTACACCAGTGCAAGTAGATAAATAGGTGGAGCTGTGCCGGGAAGTTGAACAGCCTTTTCATGACTGTTTAGTCCTGCTGGCCACATGACCCGGAAAGCTCTCTGTAGACAAACGCTGGCTCCCTCAGCCTGAAAGCGAGATGAGCGCCGCAACCCCATAGTTGCCTTTGATTGGACTTAACCAACCAGGAGTCCTTTACCTTTTACCTTATAGCACCAATATTCCAAGGTGGTGATGGTTGGGGAAACATCGCTGAACAACTAAGAAAGGGGAACAAGGTGTGGATGGCACAGTACAAATGTACCATTAAATGCACTGTTATTGCATCAACGGCAAGTTGCAGAATAAACCTGCAAGAAAACCAACTACTCAGTCTGGAGGGGCTCCCAGTTATTCTGGACAGGAGACCCCTTGACTTGTGCTGCTCTTTCCTAAGCAATCAAATGCAGACATCTGGGCCAAAGATTTCCCAGGATTTATGTCATATCATTTGGTGAAATTTTTCCCATTTCACCATCTCTTTTTAGGTATCTTTTAAAAACTGGACAGGTGTTTTTTAAAAAAAAACAAAAACAAATAAATGGCTACTAGCCATGTTGGCTATGCTCAGTCAGATGCAGTAATGCTTCTGAACACCAATTTGCTGGAAACGGCAGGAGGCGAGAGAGCTCTTCTGCTCAGATCCTGCTTGAAGGTTTCTCCGTAGATGTCCACCTGGCCACTGAGAGAAGAGGATGCTGGACTAGGTGGGTCACTGGCCTGATCTAGCAGGCAGGCTCTTCTTATGTCCTTCTGCTTTTCATCAGCTTAATATTTGCTACACTGTTCAGTGACACATAAAAATGTGGAGGGCAGGACTCGAACCCATGGCTTCAAGTTACAAGAAAGGAGATTCTGACACAACACCAGGAAGAACCTTCTGACAATGAGAGCTGTTTGACAGTGGAACCGTCTCCCTTAGGAGGTTGTGGACTCTCCTTCCTTGGAGGTTTTCAAGCAGAGGTTGGAAGGCCACCAGTCTTGGATGCTTGAGTATAAACACCGACAACTGGGAAACACTGGCCTGCGAGAGCTGCAATGGGAGAAGAGCCTTGACCAAAGGTGTCATGGACTTTGAAGACGCCTGAACTCAGGACGCAAGGGAGAAATGTGCTAAGAGGGAGGCATGCTTGGCAAACCCTCACCATGATCAACTCCTGCCCGGGAACCAATGTCCCCACTGTGGAAGGACATGTGGATCCAGAACTGGCCCCCACAGTCACTTACGGACTCCCTGTTAAGATTGCGTTCATGGAAGACAATCTTACTCGGCCACGAGAGATCACCGAAGCAGCAGCAGCAGCAGCAGAGTTAAGATTTTTGCATTGCACTATAATTCTATGAATGGAACAGTTAAAAAAGCAAAAGTGCTTCTTCTTTTAAACTGTCCGAAATGGACTATTCGTTTAAATTGCCAACATAAAGTTGCATGCCTTTGGGACCACATGCAAGGTAAATAGACACATAATATAAGTGTCTGTAAATGAGAGTGGGGTGTAGCGGTCTTTGATGTGGTAGATGAAGGAGAACCCCCTCCCAAACTTGGCAACATCAGCACTTTGTAGTCGCTGGAGACCCTGACGTAGCCAACAGAGGAGATACTTCTGACACCAGGGGAGTCTGTAAGCTTTCTGGGACGGCTTCAAAGCAAACCAGCCCATTTGGTGCATTGCCACAGCCTGTGGTCTGTGAAGAGGAGGCTGATGTGAGAAGAAGAATAGTTTGTGTATGCATCTACTTTCCCTCTCTCCAAGTAATGACATCTCTCTAATCCATTCGTCGGGCGGGCTGGCACTCGGAAATGATCATCAGATGAAGATTTGCTTGTGTGAATTTGCCATCACAGAGATCTGTCACCACGGAGAGAACTCAAACAGCACCTCACAGGCAACTCAAACAGCATGTTCTTTAACGGAGTCAGACATTCCCGGAGGGGGAAGGTCTCCGTCTTTAAATGTTTAAGGAAAATATAGGCAGGCAGAAAATAACATGGGAAGTAGCAAACTGTTTCTACAGGGGGGGAAATTGACAGGATCGGTGTTTTTCCCTGCCACTTTTTTCACCTGCAAAAATTTACATCTTCTGCAGGACAACAGAAAAGCTCTCACCTGAAAATTACCAAAAAATGGGGCAAAGGGAAGGGTTGTTGTCATCAATGATATTACGGGCAATGTCCAATACGTGCTTACCACACCTATGGGCTCCTGTGCTTTGATTAACATTGCATGATTGTTTGATAAAAATGTATCATTGCAGCTAAAGAATATTGATGCACTCAGGTCTAAAAAGAAGCAGCAGCAAAAAGCACACACAATCAATAAATATCTTTAAGGGGGGGTTGTTATCAATAAGGGTGTGTTTGAGGATGCCATTCATAAACTGAGACATAACACGTAGTTTGGACAGATGTTACTCTCAAGTGCCCAGAGAGTAGTGGATATGAGGATCCGTCCTTATTCCACCTTCCTCTTCTTTTCCCAATTTCATTTTTGTGGAAAACTACAGATTTTGGGGCACAGGACTGTAGACCTCCCCTGTGAGCGACGTCTGAACACAACCTAAATGGCAGGGTGATTAAACGATAGCAGAACCTGCCGCAATAGAGAGAAAATAAGCACCTTTGGTTCATTACATCTCAAATGCCGCTTAATAAGATAATTACAGCTCCGTCGGAAAGGGCTGGCAAGTTGAGGCACTGAGACAATCACTCCAGTTAGCTGGATTTCAATGCAGTCATTTACAAAACTTCAAAAAGTTGTCATTCTGGGCAGACAGGGAGTCAAACTGCAGCTAGCTCTCTGCCTTTGCCATAGGGATGTTCCTGTGCAAATTTCTTCCTGCAGTTTGCTCCAAATTGGCTGCCTTTGTTTCTGACACAGGACTGATATATCAAGAATCTTTCACCCTTCCATTTTTCTGTCCTAATTTAGGAATATAGGAAGCTGTCTCATACTGAGGGCGCATTTGCACAATACATTTAAAGCACTGTGACTTTAAACAGTTGTGGCTTCCCTCAAAGAATTCTGGGAGCTGTAGTTTGTTATGGGCACCGAGAGTTGTTAGGAAACACCTCTATTCCCCTCCCAGAGGTACAATTGCCAGAGCATCAGGGACTGGCAGGATGCTGACAAGTGTGCCCTGGGAAAAGTGGGGCTGGAGTCTGACTCGGGAGAGGGGGGCAGTGGTTTGTGGGGATCTGGACCAGCCAGGAGGCGAGAATCAGAGGCAGGGTAGCTTCGTAGCTAGAGGAAGAGGAGGAAGAGGCAGGTCAGGCAAGTGAAGGGCTAGGTGCTTCCCCACCCTCCCCTGAACTACTGTCTCTCAGAACCAGGAGGGGACTGAAGAGGGAAGAGCAGAGGAAATTTCCACACAGGCATAGTCTCCAGCTACATGCACACAGCCTGTCGGGGGTAGGTGAAGGGAGAGTGGTCCCCAGTCACTACAACTGCTCCATAGAGCGCAGACCTGGGAATAGCTGCCTCAACACTGAATCAGTATGCATACGTCTCCAGATCTGTAGAAACGACTGTGTTATTTTCAGCAATATGGAGTTAACCCTCTGTCATGTGCACTTCCTTTGGTCTGGGGGGCACCCTTGACATAGAGTGGTTTAACAATCAATCCCTTTTCACTAGGAATTCTTGGGGGGGGGGGGAATGTGGCCTCAGATCCTTTGGTCCGTCTAACTTGGCACTGTCCACAAGAACTGGAAGCAGATCTCCAGGGTTTTGGAGAGAGACATTCTTCCAGTGATACCACAAGGCAGAGTGAGGCAATTGCTTCAGGCAACAGATACTGATAGGTAGCAGCCCCCCCCCAGCCATTCCTCCTGAGTCCTTGGCCACTCCCCTTTGCTGGAGAACTGAGTGTGTGGCATGCATCCTGCACACTAGCTTGCTGCCCTCAGGTGCCCTAGCGAACACTGTCCCATTGCCAGGGTTGAAGTAAGGTTCAGTTGGGAGCAGGGACATAGAATCGTAGCATCTTGCCCTCTGAACTCAGGCAGCAAAATGTTTGGGGCCTGCTTTCAACACACACGGGTCTCAAAGCACCTTAGAAAGCAGCTTTTTCTCAAGCAGGAATATTCATGCCCATTTCTGCTCCTACGGCATGCAGATTGTGGCATAAAATTGAACTAAGTTAAAGAGCCAGTGAGAGCCAGTGTGGTGTAGTGGTTAAGAGCAGTAGATTCGTAATCTGGGGAACCGGGTTCGCTTCCCCGCTCCTCCACATGCAGCTGCTGGGTGACCTTGGGCTAGTCACACTTCTCTGAAGTCTCTCAGCCTCACTCACCTCACAGAGTGTTTGTTGTGGGGGAGGAAGGGAAAGGAGAATGTTAGCCGCTTTGAGACTCCTTTGGGTAGTGATAAAGCGGGATATCTAATCCAAACTCTTCTTCTTCTTCTCAGTGAACCAAGGTGATTTGAATCCAGATTTCAAAGCCATCGCCTGTCAACCAGGAATGGAGGGTGCTTTCTCGCACAATGGCATTGGGCGGCTTGCCTGCAAAGAGTTTGAGCAAAGGGGTGTGGCTCCCTTGGTTAGAATCTCAAAAGAGATTCTCATTGTCTAAGGGATCAGCTGGAGCGCTTAATTGCCCAAGATTGCTCCTTTTTCTTGTAGACATGGGAGATTAGTTTACATTATGTTCCTTGATTAAAGCTCAACAGCTCAAGTTTTTCCAGGGAGAGGAGGGGGAATCAGTGCTAGGAAATAGAAGACTGGCTTAAAATGTGAATTGCTGGGTGCTATTAGCAACATCACAGAGGAGAAAATATGCTCAGGGTTGCTGCGAGGGCCCTTGCTGACATCTTTTTTTGTGATGATTCGAGCACATTGCATTAGAATTTGCCTCTCCCTTTTGGCATCAGGTAAGAAACAACAAGGAAGTGCAAGAGTACTTCCTAAGCAGCTGGTCTAACAAGAAAGAAGATGGTTTAGCAGCTAAGGCAATTAATCTCCAAGGCACTGTGCTGCCACTTTCAGTCTGCAGCAGAAAGCAGGCCAAAGCAACTGTTCTTCTGGCATTCATCTCTATGGCTCAGTGGTAGAGCATTGGCTCTGTGTGCAGGAGGTCTCAGGTTCAATCCTCAGCATCTCCATGTAGGTCTGGGAATATCTCCTGCCTGAAGCCCTGGAGAGTCACTGCCCGTGTAGAGAATGATGAGCTAGATGGAACAGTGGTCCATGGCTCCTTCCTTTATTCTTTATTACAGCATTTCAGAGCAAGAGTGTGACTTACGGAGAGATCCCTTTGTGACCACATCTTAAAGCGGGAGGCAATCCTAAGGGCCACTTCTCGGTTTACACCCAGCAACCAGGCTGAGAGTCTTCTAGTGTTTGCATGGTCAACACATGAAATTCAGAGGGGAGATGTGCCTCCACATGCAATGAAACTGCCAAAATGGCCAATTGCCAAAACTTGAATAAAATAAAATAAATCTGAGCTCCTGTCTGTTGAGAAATGAAGGGACGCGGGTGGCGCTGTGGGTAAAAGCCTCAGCGCCTAGGGCTCTATAATATTTTTATTAAGCAATTTTTATATTCATACATACAAAACATACATAAACAAACAATAGACAAAAAACAAAACAAAAAACAAGTACCATTTCATGTCCTAATTTCTTAAACCTTTCTTCTTTGACTTCCTCATGCCTCCCATTTCTGTATTCCAAATTCTAATCAATTGTTCAGCAAATCTTCCCTTATTTTACTGTAAATTTAAACTAATCATCTTTGTTCTCCTTGTCTTAACCATTACTAATAGTAACCATTTACTTTAGTCCAACATCATTCTAGCTGTCATTGATTTTGTAATATTTCTTTAATAGTCCTTAAACTTTTTCCATTCTTCTTCCGCCGCTTCTCTTCCCTGGTTTCGGATTCTGCTCGTCATTTCTGCCAAGCCCATGTAGTCTATCACCTTCATCTGCCATTCTTCCAGTGTGGGTAAATCTTGCGTCTTCCAGTACTTCGCAATGAGTATTCTAGCTGCTGTTGTGGCGTACATAAAGAAAGTTATGTCTGTCTTTGACACCCCCTGGCCGACAATACCCAAGAGAAAGGCCTCTGGTTTCTTGGGGAAAGTATATTTAAATACCTTTTTCAGTTCATTATAGATCATTTCCCAGAATGCCTTAATCTTCGGGCACGTCCACCAGAGGTGAAAGAATGTACCTTCCTTTTCCTTACATTTCCAACATTTATTGTCAGGCAAATGGTAAATCTTTGCAAGCTTGACTGGGGTTATGTACCACCTATAGATCATTTTCATAATATTCTCTCTTAGGGCATTACATGCCGTAAATTTCATCCCGGTGGTCCACAACTTTTCCCAATCAGCAAACAAAATATTATGACCAATGTCCTGAGCCCATTTAATCATAGCTGATTTAACCGTTTCATCTTGTGTATTCCATTTCAGCAGAAGATTATACATTTTTGACAAATTCTTAGTACTGGATTCTAACAATTCAGTCTCCAATTTTGATTTTTCCACCTGGAAACCAATTTTACTGTCCAATTTAAATACTTCATTTATTTGGTGATAATGCAACCAATCTCTCACCTTCCCTTTTAGTTTCTCAAAACTCTGCAATCTCAGTTTGTCCCCTTCCCTTTCCAGAATTTCCCAATATCTTGGCCATTTCGACTCCATATTTAACTTTTTAACTGGCTTGGCTTCCATTGGCGACAACCACCTAGGAGTTTTATTTTCCAGCAAATCTTTATATCTGACCCAGACATTTAATAGTGCTTTTCTGACAATATGATTTTTAAAACTTTTGTGCGCTTTAACCTTGTCATACCACAGATATGCATGCCACCCAAAAATATTGTTAAAACCTTCCAAATCCAAAATGTCTGTGTTTTCAAGAAGCAGCCAATCTTTTAGCCAGCAGAAAGCTGCCGCTTCATAGTACAATTTAAAGTCTGGCAGGGCAAACCCCCCTCTTTCCTTTGAATCCGTTAATATCTTAAATTTTATTCTGGGCTTCTTGCCCTGCCAGACAAATTTAGATATATCTTTCTGCCACTTCTTGAAACAGTCCATTTTATCCATTATTTGTAATGCTTGAAACAAAAACAACATTCTTGGCAATACATTCATTTTTATAACTGCAATTCGGCCTAACAAGGAAAGCTTCAAGTTTGACCAAATCTCCAGATCTTTTTTCACTTCTGTCCAAGTTTTTTCATAATTGTCTTTAAATAAATTCACATTCTTAGCTGTCATGTTCACACCCAGGTATTTCACTTTTTTAACCACAGTCAACCCCGTCTCATTCTGAAACCTTTCTTTTTCAATCTGTGTTAAATTTTTCTCCAATACCTTAGTTTTTAACTTATTCAATTTAAATCCTGCCATTTGACCAAACTCTTGAATTATTTCCAAAACTCTTTTCGTACTAGCTTCCGGCTCTTGTAAAGTAAGTACTAGGTCATCTGCAAATGCTCTCAATTTGTATTGTTTAGCTCCGACCTGAACCCCTTTGACCAACTGGTCCTTCCTAATCATATTAAGCAAAACCTCCAGGACCGATATAAAAAGTAATGGGGAGATAGGGCACCTCTGACGTGTCCCTTTTTCAATTTTGAACTCTTCTGTTACCACATTATTTACAATTAATTTTGCTTTCTGTTCAGAGTATATTGCACTTATACCGTTTTCAAACCCTTGGCCTACCCCCATCCCCCGAAGGTTCTTCAACATGAAACTCCAAGATATATTGTCAAAGGCTTTCTCAGCATCCACAAATATCAAAACAGCCTTAGTATTTATATTCACTTCCAGCTTCTCCAAAATGTCAATTATATTCCTTACATTATCCGACAAAGAGAGGGAACCTTCTTTTCTGAAGCCAAAATGACATGGACTCGGATTGACCAAATTTGGGTGACTAGCAGTATGGCGTCGAATATAAAGAAAGTGGAAATCTGCCCAAAAACTTTCTCCGACCATAACGCAGTAAAGATGGTGATGAAGCAAACAACAACTGGTTCCTTCAGATGGAGAATGAATGACACCTTATTTAGAGACGAGGAGATCTGTAAAAAGGCCCAAAAAACTCTGAAAGATTATTTTGAAATTAATTTAAGGACTAAAGTAGAAAAAAGAATAGTATGGGACGCAAGTAAAGCCGTGATGAGAGGGTTCTTGATACAACAAAATACATTAAAGAAAAGAAAGCAAAACGAGAGGAAAGAGAAAATTTTGGAAAAGATAAAAGAAGGGGAAAGGAAATTAAGACTGAAGCCAAAATCGCAAGAGATATTGAGAGAAATTAAACTGTACCAAACACAATATATGGAACTGATGAATCAAGAAATAGAATGGAAAATTAAACAAATGAGACAAAAGACTTTTGAATCTGCAGATAAATGTGGCAAGTTATTGGCTTGGCAAATAAAGAAGAGACAAAAACTCAACACGGTAACAAACCTAGAAGTGGAGGGAAAGAACATATGCAACCCAGTGGAAATTAGGAACTGTTTTCAGAACTACTTTAGACAACTGTATACACAAGGGCCGCAGAAAGAAACAGATATACAACAATTCCTCGAGAAAAATGGGCTGAAAAAGATTTCGCAGGAAAGTAAGACGATTTTGAACCAGGAGATATCAGCACAGGAAATAGAAGATGCCATTCAAAACATGACGCTGGGCAAATCACCTGGACCGGATGGATTGACTTCCAAATATTACAAAGTTTTGAAGGAAGGACTTATACAACCTTTGAAGGAAGTCTGCAACGAAATTATTGAGGGGAGAAGGGCACCAGATACGTGGAGGGAGGCCTACATTACACTTATACCAAAGACAGAGACTGAAAAGACCCAACTTAAGAACTACCGACCCATCTCGTTATTAAATGTGGATTACAAAATTTTTGCAGATGTTTTAGCAAAGAGATTGAAAAGAGTTTTGATGGAGGAGATTCATGGGGACCAAGCGGGCTTTCTCCCGAAAGCGCCTAGGGCTTGCCGATCGAAAGGTCGGCGGTTTGAATCCCCGCGGCGGGGTGCGCTCCCGTTGTTCGGTCCCAGCGCCTGCCAACCTAGCAGTTCGAAAGCACCCCCGGGTGCAAGTAGATAAATAGGGACCGCTTACTAGCGGGAAGGTAAACGGCGTTTCTGTGTGCGGCTCTGGCTCGCCAGAGCAGCGATGTCACGCTGGCCACGTGACCCGGAAGTGTCTCCGGACAGCGCTGGCCCCCGGCCTCTTGAGTGAGATGGGCGCACAACCCTAGAGTCTGTCAAGACTGGCCCGTACGGGCAGGGGTACCTTTACCTTTACTGTTGAGAAATGCCGAAAGAAACTTTGGTACATCATGTTAATGTGCAAATGGATTCTCATCGCTCAGATATACACAGAGGGTACTAGGAGGCTGACTTAGCCTTCAAAACATTGGCAATTACGAATTGCTTCCTGGAACAAAGAATCTTTTTGTTGAAAGAATACCTTCACATTTATTGCTAATGTGCTAAAGTCATTCATATACCTACAATGGGGAAATTACGGGCAATGAGGCTTTGCTGATTTTCTTTTTGATGTTTCAGATCGTAGTGTGCATTTTGTAGTCCTCACACCAACGCAAACTCCCAAAAATATTTGTATCAGCCCCTATGTGGTTAAGATGGAGAGAGGTATGGATCCTTGTGGTATGCAATAGTTACCAGTCATCAATGGCCACCAACCAGTACTCACCATCATCTGCTAGGCTGCAGAGCAATCTAGGCCTGGAGAGTGTCAAGGGGCTGTTAAGCAAGGCCAGGTCATCCACAGAGCAGGAAAGAATGGGAGGCACAGAAAGCGATTTATTAACAGAAAACAACAACACAGCAGAGCCCCCTGGCTTGTCCAGCTGAGATGTTGCCTCACAACTTCCTCCTCTAGCAAATAAAGGCTGCATCTGTGGGGTAACTGTGCCCCTGAAGGACCAGGTGCGCAGCCTGGGAGTCATTTTGGACTCACAGCTGTCCATGGAGGCGCAGGTTAACTCTGTGTCCAGGGCAGCTGTCTACCAGCTCCACCTGGTACGCAGGCTAAGACCCTACCTGCCCGCGAACTGTCTCGCCAGAGTGGTGCATGCTCTAGTTATCTCACGCTTGGACTACTGCAACGCGCTCTACGTGGGGCTACCTTTGAAGGTGACCCGGAAACTGCAATTAATCCAGAATGCGGCAGCTAGACTGGTGACTGGGAGTGGCCGCCGGGACCACATAACACCGGTTCTGAGAGATCTGCATTGGCTCCCAGTACGTTTCCGAGCACGATTCAAAGTGTTGGTGCTGACCTTTAAAGCCCTAAACGGCCTCGGTCCTGTATACCTGAAGGAGCGTCTCCACCCCCATCATTCAGCCCGGACACTGAGATCCAGCGCCGAGGGCCTTCTGGCGGTTCCCTCATTGCTAGAAGTGAGGCTACAGGGAACCAGACAGAGGGCCTTCTCGGTAGTGGCGCCCGCCCTGTGGAACGCCCTCCCATCAGATGTCAAAGAGATAAATAATTACCTGACATTCAGAAGACATCTTAAGGCAGCCCTGTTCAGGGAAGTTTTTAATATGTAACGCTGTACTGTTTTTAACACTGATTGGGAGCCGCCCAGAGTGGCTGGGGAAACTCAGCCAGATGGGCGGGGTATAAATAATAAATTATTATTATTATTATTATTATTATTATTATTATTATTATTATTATTATTATCATCGAGCGGGTGGGCTCCTCCTCTGGGACTGCCTGGTCCATTGCTCAGCAACATGCAGGACTCTCCTTAATCGGGATGTGAGGGGGGGAAGGAGACCCAGCAGGACTGGGACTCTGACTCCTCTCTGTTGGCATTCACACTGTGACTTTCAGCCTCTAAGCCTGTCCTGGGAGGGCCTCCTTCTCCTGACTGCCCCCTTGATCGTTCAACCCCCTGCTTCTAGGACCTCCCAGCTTGTCCAGTGTGGTGTAGTGGTTCAGAGCAGTGAACTTGTAATCTGGTGAACTGGGTTCGTGTCTCCGCTCCTCCACATGCAGCTGCTGGGTGACCTTGGGCTGCTCACACTTCTCTGATGTCTCTCAGCCTCACTCACCTCACAGAGTGTTTGTTGTGGGGGAGGAAGGGAAAGGAGATTGTTAGCCGCTTTGAGACTCCTTAGGGTAGTGATAAAGCGGGATATCAAATCCAAACTCCTCCTCCTTCTCCTCTTCTTCTTCCTTCCCCAGACTGCTCCTCAGTGTCCCAGCACCACGATGCAGGATCTAAGCCACCATTTTCTGTGTCTTCCCTGGGTGGGCAGCTCCCACCACTCTTCCTCATCCAGCCAGTCCCTGAGAGAGGGTCATTGTCATAATCAAGAACCATGTTTATTACCCTCTGAATACAACAACGATATTGGGGGTGCAAGCATGGAGGGGGGCGTTAAGCAGGTTATACTTTATCAGATCTATGTGGCTTTGTTCCTGACTGCAAACCCATCATCATGAGGAAACAACAGAGATCATGCCTGAGGTTTTTGCAGACCTCTAGATGTTATAGAATCATAGAATCATAGAGTTGGAAGAGACCACAAGGGCCATCGAGTCCAACCCCCTGCCAAGCAGGAAACACCATCAGAGCACTCCTGACATATGGTTGTCAAGCCTCTGCTTAAAGACCCCCAAAGAAGGAGACTCCACCACACTCCTTGGCAGCAAATTCCACTGTCGAACAGCTCTTACTGTCAGGAAGTTCTTCCTAATGTTTAGGTGGAATCTTCTTTCTTGTAGTTTGGATCCATTGCTCCGTGTCCACTTCTCTCGAGCAGCAGAAAACAACCTTTCTCCCTCCTCTATGTGACATCCTTTTATATATTTGAACATGGCTATCATATCACCCCTTAGCCTCCTCTTCTCCAGGCTAAACATGCCCAGCTCCCTTAGCCGTTCCTCATAAGGCATCGTTTCCAGGCCTTTGACCATTTTGGTTGCCCTCCTTTGGACACGTTCCAGTTTGTCAGTGTCCTTCTTGGTGCCCAGAACTGGACACAGTACTCCAGGTGAGGTCTGACCAGAGCAGAATACAGTGGCACTATTACTTCCCTTGATCTATATGCTATACTCCTATTGATGCAGCCCAGAATTGCATTGGCTTTTTTAGCTGCCGCGTCACACTGTTGGCTCATGTCAAGTTTGTGGTCAACCAAGACTCCTAGATCCTTTTCACATGTACTGCTCTCAAGCCAGGTGTCACCCATCTTGTATTTGTGCCTCTCATTTTTTTTTGCCCAAGTGCAATACTTTACATTTCTCCCTGTTAAAATTCATCTTGTTTGTTTTGGAATTCATCTTGTTTGTTTTGGAGAGGATTCCATGTTCTTGGACTCCAGCTTCCATCAGCTCCAGCCAGCATGGTCAATGGCCAGGAAGGATAGGAGCTGGAAGCCATCAACTTCTGGAGGAACATTGAATCCCCACTCCTGCCATGCCACAAGCTCTCAAGAACTAAAAGTCCCAGAGGTCCTTAGTTCCTGCCTGCCTTTCCTTTGCGTTCTTAGTGGAAGGCCCATAGAGTCTCCACCTGTCCTGTATTTCAGAGTTAAATGCTACGCCCTGTATTGATAGAGTTTGGTCCTGTATTTCAGGTCTTCTCTCTCTCTGCCAAGTTAGTGATTCTCTCCAAATGCAGGTGTGTGAAAGGTCATGTATTTGAGCTCTAGGGTAGCCAAGCACAGACATATCTACAAATTCTTGTGCATGTGTGTGTGTGTGTGTGTGACAAATTCCAGAGGGGCCATCCTGTTAGGCTACAATAGATGGCAATGGCTTGCTTTGAAGTCACTTCAGCACCATATTTATTTATTTTTTTTAAAAAATGCCCCCCCAACCACCCCACCCTGTAGTTTGCCAGAACAAAGGTGGCAACCCTACATAGCTCAGTCTTTGCATGCAAAAACAAACAAACCCCAGGTTCAGTTCTGAGCATCTCCAGGTATGCCTGAGAAAGACTTCTGATTGAAACCCTGGATAGTTATTGCCAATGTGATGGCCTGGGATTTGGACTCAGATGCTGAACCTGAGGAATCCCAGCCTGCATAGGAGTCCCTGCCTCCAGAACCAGCTGAGCCGGGGTTGGGGCATGAGCCTGAAGGGTCCTCACCTGTGCTGGATCCTCAGGTGCAGGCACCTGCTGAGTTTGCTCTGGCTCATGAGCTGATGGAGGACCCATTGCCTGCAGGTGCTCCACTCTCAGCCCCGTCAGAGGAAGCTGAGGTTGCCTCTGGGTCCGGTAACCTTCCAGCCTCTCCTGAGCTGCAGAGGCTCAGGGCAGAGAGGCGGAGGGAACTAAGTTCCCGCAGGAGGAGTGCTCACCTCCAGGCCAGGAGAGGCGAGTCACCCGAGGATCGGGGCCGCCCTATGCCCCGGGGCAGATAAAAGCCAGCCAGCCCCAGTCCCAGGTTGCAGGAGCAACATTGTTGGTTGCCTGTTCTTGCCTGCACCCTGTCCTGCTCTCCTGCCAGAGTTCCTGACCTCACTCGACTCCCTGCCTTGGACCCAGCTTCAGCCTTGACGGACAGCCTCCATACCGCACCCTCGACCTCAGACTGGACTCGGACCTCGCCGCACGGTTAACCCTCGGGACCAGCACAGCCAGCCTTTGGGGATGGATTCAGAGGGTGGGGTTAGGATATTATTTATCCTTGCTTTTGCTCGTTTGCGAGAGTTCAATGTCTAGTTAGCAGGGTTCAAAATTACCCTTTTGCAGCCTAAAATGTGGAAACTCCGGAGAGCACGGAACAGGCATCCTTCCTCTTCAGCTACATGGCGAAAAACAGACTGAACTCTGAGGAGGGAGGAAGTAAAAAGGATTATTTTCCTTTGCTATTTCCCCCCCCACCAGAACAGGCAGCAGATGTGACCTCACAGAGAGGGGTGGGGTGTAACAACATTCACACCTGAGAATGTCAGGTTTGTTTCCCGGACAGCTGCAGAAGCTTCTCCCCCACCCCTTTTGCGAAAGCATCTCTTGCAGGCCAGGAGTTAATGTGCTGCAATTAAGTCAGGAAAAAAAACCTGACCCCCTTTGCTAGTCCCCCTGCTTCTGACAGAAGGTTGAAGATTATGGGGGAAGATTGCGTGGGCGTCCTTCCCAGTGCTTAGCTTCCGAGAGATGGATATACAAGCTTCCTTGATGTCTTGAGGTTTTATCTGAGTGATCCAGAAAAACAAATTCTTGGCAAGGAAGCTTTTTTCTGTTGCAGTTTTTGGAAGAGGCGAGCGCCAGCTTGTTGAGGATACACCAGATCTGTATCTGGCTTCAGGCTGCATCCTGGCTTGAGGTGTGTGTGTGTGTGTGTGTGTGTGTGTGTGTGTGTGTGTGTTAGAGAGGATGGATTTGCTCTTGAGGAATAATTTACAGTACCGTATTTTTTGCACCATAACACCCACTTTTTTCCTCCTAAAAAGTAAGGGGAAATGTCTGTGCGTGTTATGGAGGGAATGCCTACGGGTGGCATGCCTACGGATTTTCCTCCTCTAAAAACTACGTGCGTGTTATGGTCGGGTGCGTGTTATAGAGCGAAAAATACGGTAAATAAAAATGGTCAGAGTGGGTCTAGCAGGGGTTTATTTGTGTCTCCTTTTTGCATGGAAGCTCACACCTACAATTGCTCCTGGATCAGAATTTCTTTGCAGAACTAACAGGGAGGATAAGAGGAGATATGGTACAAAAAGTGAATAAGGCTATCTTTAAGGAATACCTCAAAATTTATGTGGAAAAAGTAGAATTTCTGACAGATATTGAGTGAATCCAGAAAATGATTAGACTGAAAGGAGAGTAAAGTCAAGATAGAAGAAGATATTAAAGAAATAATGAAATGCGTTTAAGCTAGTTGGAAAAATAAAGTAGCGTAGCAAGAACGGCTGGAAGTCAAGTCACTTGGTGGGTGTCCGTGTGGGGAAGGTGTGTAGGTATGTTGATATGTTACAGTATAGGTAGATATTATATAGAGTAATGTAGGCATGTTTTATGTTATGAAAATAAGGTAGTGTGTTGTGTATGTGCATTGTGTAAATATATGTATGTGTTTTATATGTTAATAAAAAAAGAAAAGAAGGTCTTTGTCTCTAACTTGGCAAAAAAGAAGTTCTATAAACATTTTGTGTCTTTGTAATCGGCACAACACATTTGTACACCTGATGCATGGCAAATGACTGAGAGGTTGTAGATGGGGCCTGCAGAACATGCAAAAGTGGCACAGGATGATTACCTGGACCTGTCACTATTTCTTAACCCAGCCTACCTTACAAGGTTGTTGTGAGGAGCAAAGGTCAGGGGGCAGGAAAGAGGAAATCCTGTACATCAGTGGTTCCCAAGCTTTCCCCCTCCTCACACACAGACCACGTGAAAATTGCTGAGAGTCTTGGCTGACCACTTTGTGGTTTTCTTCTCCCTGCTGCAGCAACTGCAACGTGCTGTGCTAGGTGCTGCAATGATTCTCATTGCATTTTAATTACTCCAGTTATTTATTTTGCTGTGTTACATTCTGAATCCCATAGAATTCTGCATAACTCAGATTGTAAGCGTTCTTCACAGACATACTGCAAACCACCTGAGGCCCTTAGAGTAAATGCAGGGCAGAAAAGTTGCTGGCATCTGTCTGTCTTGAGAGACAGTGGAGTGCGCCTCCAGGAATGAAGTCAAACTGCTGCATTAGCAGCACTGAAGAGACCTCAGTGCTGGGGCGTCAGCCTGGGCAGTATGTCTGGAGGCCCTGGGCCGCCCAAAGGAAAGCAGAGCAAAACGTTTGGCACTGGCTGGGCTGCAGGAGTTGCTGGAAGGGTTGTAAAGACTGCGGAGAGAATAATTGGGTGCACTATCCCTACCTTGAATCAGATCTATGCTTCCAGGTGCCATAAGAAGGCTGCAGAGATAGTGCAGGATAGTGCGCACCCCGGAAATGATCTCTTTCAACTTTTGCCTTCTGGAAGAAGGTACAGTCATACCTCAGGGTAAATATACTTCAGGTTGAGCGCTTTCAGGTTGGGCTCTGCGGCGACCTGGAAATAATGGAGCGCATTACTTCCGGGTTTCATTGCTTGCACATGCGCAGATGGTCAAAATGACGTCACACGCATGCACGGCAAAACGTGACCCGTGCATGCGCAGACGTGCTGTTGCGTCTTACATTCTGTTCGGGATGCGAACGGGGCTCCGGAACGGATCCTGTTCGCATCCCGAGGTACCACTGTACAGGGTTATAAAGACTAGGACTAGTCGCCTGAGAAACATTTTCTATTCAAATGCGATTTTGGTTTTAAATGCAGTGTAAGGTAGTCTCTATGGCGGTTCGAATCCCCGCGGCGGGGTGCGCTCCCGCTGCTCGGTCCCAGCGCCTGCCAACCTAGCAGTTCGAAAGCACCCCCGGGTGCAAGTAGATAAATAGGGACCGCTTACAAGCGGGAAGGTAAACGGCGTTTCCGTGTGCGGCTCTGGCTTGCCAGAGCAGCGATGTCACGCTGGCCACGTGACCCGGAAGTGTCTCCGGACAGCGCTGGCCCCCGGCCTCTTGAGTGAGATGGGCGCACAACCCTAGAGTCTGTCAAGACTGGCCCGTACGGGCAGGGGTACCTTTACCTTTACTTATGGGAGTATAGTGTATTTAATTATGGGGTATCAGAGTTTTTAGGGGGCTAACCATGCTGGGATAGCTGGGATAGCAGGCTTGTTGGTTTCTGAATGTCTGATTTAGATTTTCAATTTCGTTGTTCTCTATGGGACAATGACAATAAAGATTATTGTATCGTATCGTACAAGGTGCCACCGTCCCAACTGTCTTAGGGACTCCACTCCAGATTTGTGTGTCATGAAATTCTACTCAGTATTGATCCAGAGTAGACTCCAATGTATAGTTAGCAGTAAAGGTAAAAGTACCCCTGCCCATATGGGCCAGTTGTGTCCGACTCTGGGGTTGCACGCCCATCTTGCTTAAGAGGCCGGGGGCTAGCGCTGTCCGCAGACACTACCGGGTCATGTGGCCAGCGTGACAAGCTGCATCTGGCGAGCCAGCGCAGCACACGGAAATGCCGTTTACCTTCCCGCTAGTAAGCAGTCCCTATTTATCTACTTGCACCCGGGGGTGCTTTCAAACTGCTAGGTTGGCAGGCGCTGGGACCAAGCAACGGGAGCGCACCCCGCCGCGGGGATTCGAACCGCCGACCTGACGATCGGCAAGTCCTAGGCGCTGAGGTTTTACCCACAGCGCCACCCATGTCCCTAATATTTTATTTTATCCAGCAGAGATTTACTGCCGCTGAAGGCGAATGAGCATAACGGTCACAAATCCAATACATTCAGGATTGGCCCTGTCCATAAAAAATCCAGTTGCAGCAGACTTAACGTAAACTTACAATAAGGCTAAACCTTAACATACTATGTACAGAACACCACACCAGAAGGAAGACAGAAAGAGAAAGTGAAACTCAGGCTCCTTCTGGCCTGACTTTTATAGTCAGCATGACCTTGACAGAAAAGAGGTAAGAGCCAGCTGTCCTCAGCTTCTCTGAAGGAATAATCCAATCATCATGAACCTTCTTCTTGCTTCTTCCACACAGAGAAGCTCCCAGATGCTTCCAGAACCCTCTTAAATTAATTAGAATAGGAAAGATCTCTACATATCAGACCAATACTTTCTGCACTAAGAAATGCAAACTGACATTGTGTGTAGGGCTTTCCCCCCAAAAGCTGAACAACTTCTTCAGTCCTAAAAAAAAGGTCAACAACTTTGGCCGGCCCACACGCATGTTCACTTCATCAAATCTGGCCCTCTTTGAACAAAGTTTGGGCACCCCTGCTCAGGCTTTTCTTTCCCCAAAGGTGTCACACAAGACAGTGGGTATGGATTGTTCTTCAGGGTTTACTCCAGAAGCCGTTCCTTCTCCTACATGGGCTACCTTCCCAGGTGGACGAGCCCCATCTGACCCTCCCTTCCCTCTACATCACATGTTGAAACCTCCTTCTCGACCATTGGATCCACTCTTGGTCTCACCTACTCAATCTGCCAGACCCAAGGTGGGGAGGGCCTGTCCCCAGCCCCAGTTGACATTTTGCTTTCCAGCACACCTGTCATCCCACTAAAATGTTAAAGAAAGAAAGGGGTGGAGTGGGAGGAGGAAAAGAGATGTCTGAGACCAGCGTCAGCCCAGAGCATCCTCCTGAGGCCTGTGGGTTCCAGCATATGCCAAATTATGCCGGCTGTTGACACGAGGCCCATTGGAAACAAGCACACAATATTTGTGTTCAGTGTGCTACAACACACTTTTAATCCAAAATTGCCAGTGGGGTAGGGAAGCATTTATGCTGCACGAGTTCCCAGCTTAAATAGGCACCAGCTCATAAATTGAAATGCTCCTGTAGTCCTCGCTTTATAACTTCTTGTGCAAAATACACACATAATTGGATAACAGGTAATTATGAACACCTGCAGCACTTTAAAAAATACACCTTAAACTGAACAAAAACATTGTTATGGCAAAAGGGATTTAATTATTGCAACAGTGGGCCCACTTCCTGTTTACTGATTTGATTTCTGAGCTGGAAAACATAGAAGGCTCCTGATTTCAGCTGAATCTCTTTTCGACCGTATCCAAAAAATCAAGCGTTAAAGTTCTGATTGCCAAAGCAGCTGGATTGTAAATATCCAATGCAGTATGCCCCCCCTTTTTACTGAACCAGGATGTCTCTGCAGATGTGATAATTATTCACGGCAACTCCTTTTCCCTAGGAATATTTTCAAGCTAAACTCCATCAGCTCCATCAATTCTCTCAGAACAGGGGAGGGAATGGTCAGTAGAGGAGCAAATGCCTTGAATGCAGAAGAACTCCTGTCCCTGGCACCAACTCTAGGGGGCCCTGGGTACTCAGCACCCACAATGCGGGGCCTCCAACACAACTTCTGGTGCTTTGTGGGGGAGTCCATTCCACTGTCAAACAGCTCTAACCATCAGAAAGTTCTTCCTCATGTCATAATCTCCTTCTTCACAACCCCGATCTATCGGTTTGGGTCCTAGCCTCTTGAGCAGGAGAAAACAAGCTCACCCCAGTCAGTGTGGTGTAGTGGTTAATAGTAGTGGACTCGTAATCTGGTGATCCGGGTTCGCTTCCCCGCTCCTCCAGATGCAGCTGCTGGGTGACCTTGGGCTGGTCACACTTCTCTGAAGTCTCTCAGCCTCACTCACCTCACAGTGTTTGTTGGGGGGGGGGAGTGAAATATACTCGGAGTCGAGAGTGGATTTCATGCTCTTTATTCAGCTCATAGTGGTGAGGAGGAATGGAAGTTGCCCCAGAATGTCTGCTTATATGCATTATTTACACAATGGGCCCCACGTGATTGGCTAATTCCAGGATTCTCCTGTAGGCCAATCAGGTTGCGGATTCCCTTCCACCTGGTGCTAGATTGGGTGGCTCCTGTGGACCAATCAGACTGCTGCATTCTGGATCCTATTGTTCTAGGACCAATCAGACTGCTGCATTCTGAATCTTATTGTTCTAGGACCAATCAGACTGGTGCATTTTAGATCCTATTCAATTCAGTACATAACAGGGAGGAACGGAAAGGAGATTGTTAGCCACTTTGAGACTCCTTAGGGTAGTGATAAAGCGGGATATCAAATCCGAACTCCTCCTCCTCTTCTTCTTCCTCCTCCTCTTCCTCTTCCTCTTCTTCTTCCCACACAACAGCCCCCTGACACTCGAAGTTGGCCACCATATCTCCTTCTAGTCTCTCCTTTTCCAGGCTAAACATACCCAGCTTATATAACTATAATTCATAGTTATTATTTCTTTTAAACGTTCTCCCCTCTCAAAGCGCACAAAGTGAAAACGACAAACTTTCAGCTCAACCCTGCTGTACCTAAGACAAAGATGGCACTGGAAGGAACCATCACTTTACATCAACATTTAGGGTATGGAAGAGAAATTAGAGGATAGGCCTTAAGAGCTAGCCCTTGTTGAAGTAATGCCAGCTTTCCTGACATCTGATAAGTATAGTCACAGAGATCAGCAGAAGTGATTAGGAAATTAATGTTTTTTTGAGCAGCCTTGTTCTTCAGACAGAAGTGCCGCCTTTTGCATTCCTCGTTTTTCTTTTCTTTTCTTTTTCTTTTTCTTTAGAAGGCCAGTAATCAAAATCCCTCTAGGGTGCTTTGAAACCGGCAGATAATCTGCTGCGTCTGATTAGCACCACATTAAACTCCCGCTGGAACAAAATTAGGGAAGCTTAAGAAGATGACCTGTTTGGTGGGGGGATGCTATAAACATCAGATGCGTCTGTTGACACTGGTAGGTTTTTGTGAATGGAAGGAGGAAGACAATTCCCCTCAGCTGGCCTTCCTTTCCTTTAGATCTTCTAATGGAGGAGCTTTCTTGAACGGTGTGTCCATGGGAGTTGAGTCAAGAGTACAATAGGAAAAAGCCTGACGGGCAGAGTGTTCAGTTTGCGTTTGCAAAACAGAAATAAAAATTGAACATTGCAAATTAAGCCTTTTTTTCCTGTTGTACTCTTGACTCCAGTCACACAGATACACCATTTCAAAAAGCTACTCCATGCTGCAAAAGTAATGTACTCTGGGGTGACATTTGAAGCACATTTAGAGCACATGCCTCCCCCCCACAGAAACCTTACTCTTTCCATCTCTTTCCGCTCTGCCAGCAAGGTGAGAACATCTCCATGCCTGAGCTGTAAGCTCAGACACCACCTTAGGTAAAGGTAAAGGTACCCCTGCCCGTACGGTCCAGTCTTGCCAGACTCTAGGGTTGTGCGCTCATCTCACTCTAGAGGCCGGGAGCCAGCGCTGTCCGCAGACACTTCCGGGTCACGTGGCCAGCGTGACGAAGCTGCATCTGGTGAGCCAGTGCAGGACACGGAAACGCCGTTTACCTTCCCGCTGGTAAGCGGTCCCTATTTATCTACTTGCACCTGGGGGTGCTTTCGAACTGCTAGGTTGGCAGGCGCTGGGACCGAACAACGGGAGTGCATCCCGCCGCGGGGATTCGAACCGCCGACCTGACGATCGGCAAGTCCTAGGCGCTGAGGTTTTACCCACAGCGCCACCCGCATCCTTAAGGATGCCTTTGTAACTGAATTGCCATTTTAAGCCTGCCTGAGCAATGCTGCCGTAACTGTTGCTCTTCAACAAGTATTCTGTGTGTTGTTTTTGCCATATACAAGCCTATTTTGTGTGTGGTTGTTATTTTAAGGGGCAGAAAAGGAGGAAACGACAGGAAAATCCAGTCTGCCTTAAAGCATCCTGGATTGCTTAAATTAAAAGGCTAAAACTAGCTCATTTAAGCATCCCTTTACGCTGCAAAGGGATGACATTCTGAACGTGAAGAAGGAAGGATAGTATCTAATAAATATATCCTCTCTTAGCATCTATTCACATCCCAGCACTAAATCCACCACAAATAATTTTCCAGCCACAAACATGGTAAAGCATTTTTGCTCCTTACTACAAGAACAGACGGTGGACACCCTGTTGGAATTGGTTTTTGGAGCAAAGACCTTTTTAGTTTATTGTCTGTCACCTTGAGCACAATTTTGTGGAAAGGCAGCACAGGGGGTTTATACATAAATAATATTTTGAAGGCCTGGCTCCTCTGATAGTCCTCTACTGTTAAACCAACAAGGGGAATGACCAGAACAAATTCAAAGTAATTTTTTCTTGCACACTTAAAAAAACCAACAATTTAATAGCAGCAGCTACAAGTTAGTAAGGGATAAGGGAGTGCATGTTTTGCCCCTCTGCCCTTTTATTTAATGACCTCTAACACAGTCACCCGCCTATTACAGTTAAGTAAAGTACTCCACGGGCAAAACCCCCCCTCCCTATGTAGCTTTGCCGATTGATGGCTTTCCATTTCTAAATGTCAGCCTTCTCTGCTTTGATGTGTTCATAAATATATACCAGACCACTTACACCAGCCCGGCAAGCTGAAAAAGATAGATAAGATGATCCATGGCCCGTTCAACTGCTGACTTGCTCTCTCGCCTCCCTCTCTTTCTCTGCGTGCTCCGGGAGAGACATTTGGACTGGAAGTGCCTCTTATTTACAGAAATGGTCGTGCCATCAAAAAGAGCTGGTTGGAGGAAGTATAAAGTTTCCTCTGCCTGACGTGCCTCCTCTTCTGCTGTTTTATGTTCAAACACGCTACAAGCTGAGTTAGTGGTAAATTGAGCTTTATTCTTGATGCGCCTGCACAGAGTAGAAAGCTAACTTCTCGTAATGATACAATGGGCAAGGGATATTGGACATAATACACAATTGGCATCATGGAAAAAATTACGGAGGGGAGATTTAAAATTTACAGCATGTTGTATGTTGAAAGAGAACTACTGTGTATGAAAATGATGTACCTAACTGGTACCTCGCTGGTACCTAACTCCTACTAAACTAGCAAAAGTGTATAGAACTGCTACAGATACACGTTGGAAGTGTAACGAGAAAGAAGGCACATTTAACCACATGTGGTGGACATGCAAAAAATAAATAAATATTGGGAAATGATTTACAATGAGTTGAAAAAAATGTTTAACATTACTTTTGTAAAAAACAACAACCCTGAAGCTTTCTTACTAGGAATTTTAGGTTCAGAAATACCTAAGGATCAGAAGAGACTATTCATGTATGCTACAACAGCTGCCCAGATGCTACTTGCCCAAAGATGGAAGGAGGACAATTTACCTACAAAAGAAGAATGGCAGATAAAGATGATGGACTCTGCTGAATTGGCGAAAATGACCGGGAAAATCAGAGATCAAGAGGACTATAAATTTACCGTAATAAAGAATGGGGAAATTTCTTAAGTTACTGGCAGGTGGCCAGCCAACCTCTGCTTAAAAACCTGCAAGGATGACCATTTAGTGTTTTTGTATTTTTATATTGTAAACCACCCGGTGATCCTCGGATGAAGGGCGGTTCAGTCATACCTGGGGTTACAGACGCTTCAAGTTGCGCGTTTTCGGGATACGGACACGCCAAAACCCGGAAGTACTGGAATGGGTTTCTTCTAGGTTTCGGTGCTCGCACATGCGCAGAAGCACTAAATTGCGCTTTCCGCATGCGCAGAAGCGCCAAATCACAACCCACATGTGCACAGATGGGTTGCGGACGCTGCGGGTTGCGAACGTGCCTCCCACACAGATCACGTTCGCAACCCGAGCAATCACTGTATAGAAAACAAACAAACCAACCAACCACAGGTAGTGATGCATGGTGAGCTGGAAGCATCAAGCTTTAAACTCCCCTTGTTTAAAGCAGAAAGTGAGCTAGTCTCCAAAGGCCTGTTGGCGTTAAAGAGGTTTCTGCCAACCAGAGCAGTCATGCCACACGTCCATTAATCTGTTGGTTGGGCATTGGTGTTTATGCACGAACTCCGGCGCTGATAGCTTTCAGGCTCTAGGTTTAGGACCTGCTGTGAGTTCAAGTCCTGCCTAAAAACAGTGGTTTGAAGTGTGAGTCTCCCCAGCAGATAGCTGCCACGATACTGACTCGATTCTCTTCCGACACCGGGAGACGTTTTCACAAAATGGGTTTGGTCCCCCTTCTGTTGCTGCAGAGCCGGGATATTGACCCAACAAGGTAGCCAGATATTTATATATTGAATAAATCCTCCTCAATTTGTAGTTTTCAAATATAAATGGAACCTTGCTTTAATGAATCTCCACTGATTGCAAATTTAGTTTCCGTAATGGGTGGGGAAACGGTTTCCAAGGTGGCTCAATTCAAATATTTGTCATGCACGAACCTGACAGGCTCAGTATGATTATGGGATGGAAATACTGCTTTGATTTTGAAATTGATACATTGCAAGAAGGAGCCCTGCACATTTAGTCTTCCAATAAAGATTAATGATTATGAATATTAAGGAATATTTGCAGAGTTATTTTAAGGGTGGTTTCAGCTGATTTTTATTATTATTACAATAAAGAAGAAGGGATATAAGGCATAATGTTGGTTTTACTGACATGAGTGTGAATTTCCATTAAATCCTCCGCAATCTGTGCTAGCGGTGTGAGTGACTGAGATGGACACATTTGGAATACAGATGACTTGCTGGCTTTACTATTCCATGCCATGCAGTGAATGGGGTAATGGTCTGAGAGGACTAGTAAACGGGTAAGCAATTTGTGGGGTGGGTTTTAAGGGGTAGGAGAGAATGAACGAACGAACAAACAAACAAACAAACAAATGAATGAATGAATAAACTTTATTATTTATACCCTGCCCATCTGGATGGGTTTCCCCAGCCATTCTGGATGGCTTCCAGCAAAATATAAAAACATAATAAAACCAAATTTTAAAAACTTCCTGGTACAGGGCTGCCTTCAGATGTCTTCTAAAAGTTGTGTAGCTCTTAATCTCCTTGGGGGGGGGGTGTTCCACAGGGAGAGTGCCACTGCCAAGAAGACCCTCTGCCTGGTTCCCTGTAGCCTCCCTTCTCGCAATAAGGGAACCGCCAGAAGGCCCTCGGCACTGGACCTCAATGTCTGGGCTGAACGATGTGGGTGGAGACGCTCCTTCAGGTATACTGGGCCGAGGCCATTTAGGGCTTTAAAGGTCAGCACCAACACTTTGAATTGTGCTCAGAAACGTACTGGGAGCCAGTGAAGATCCTTTAGGAGCAGTGTTATATGGTCCTGGCAGCCACTTCCAGTCACCAGTCTAGCTGCCGCATTCTGGATTAGTTGTTGTTTCCGGGTCACCTTCAAAGGGAGCCCCACGTAGAGCGCATTGCAGTAGTCCAAGCGGGAGATAACCAGGGCATGCACCACTCTGGCGACATAGTTTGTGGGCAAGTAGGGTCTCAGCTGACGTACCAAATGGAGCTGGTAGACAGCTGCCCTGGACACAGAATTGACCTGCGCCTCCATGGAGCTGCCACACTAAACGATTGAGTTCTTACACATGTTGTTGGCATGTTGTTGTTGCTGGCATCCATTTGTCTCGAGAGAAAATGGCGTGTGCCTCTGGGGATTACTGGTAAGCTATCCACTGTGTTAGCAGCACCAAAGTGACCTCCCTGGGGTGTAAGCCTGGACAGTGTGAATGGAGGTCTTGGGTTGCCCAGACAAGACCCTTCTCTTGGCTTCACTGATGTCCAAAGGAAAGCAGAGCAATACATTTGGCACCAGCTTGGCTGCAGGTGTTGCCAGAATGAGGCATACAAGGTGTCACCCAACTGTCTTAGGGACTCCACTCCGCATTTGTGTTGGGTTTACTCCTTCTGAAGATTTCCTGCAAAGCAGAAGTTTTAGCACCAGATTTCTCCTCCTTCTAAATCGGCTACATTCCTGGTCTCACGATCCCCATCTGCCAAGTGCCAATTCTGCCAATCAAAGCCTTTCTTGCCTACATGCAAATGTGTAAACATTTAACTGATTTGTTAATTGATTAATGAACTAAAAGCCATACAACTGATTGCGCTGGCAGCCAGTATGGGAGAGCTGTATTCCCACAGTGCGCAGGGAGCAAAAGACATGTGTGCGGGGGGCACGACAAAGAATGGAGTCATCTCCTCTCCCCTCCATAGCCAACAGACTAAACAGTTCAGAGCAAGGCAATTATGCGACAAAAGATAATGTTTGGCGTTGCAGGAGCATTTGAACCAGGCTTGCAGTTGCCGTAGAGTGTTTTCGAACAGTGACTAATTTTTCCAATCCGTTTTCTCAGGGCACCATTTGCTGAGAGCAGGATTGGCGCTGAGATTAGCCCGGAATGGATTGCTGTGATAAGAGGCGGAGAAGGCCTATAAATCGGGACGACGAAGCAAAAGTCTGCCGCAGGATTGCAGAGAGGCTGTTATCCAGCCAGCTCTCGGCTGTGCTCAGTCTCCCTTGCCTTCCTCTCCACAGCCGCATTTTGCTGACTGTGTAAACTGTTGACAGACCACCTGGGATCTCAAGCAATCCTTCTGGCACATGGAGCGACAGCATGGGAGGCAGGCCCAATTTTCCGCTGAGGGGGTGTGCTTGACACACCGCTGGAGGATTGGCAGCGGCCAGAGCTTAATGAGAAGCTTGCGGAGGAATCTGTGAGCTAACCAACTGCTCCGAAAAGCACCTTCTTTGGAAACGATTCTCTGGGGTACTTGGAAGTGTGGTCTTGGAACTTGCCCACTTAAGAGGGAAAGCATCTGCCTTTGCACAGAAACTGCCCCATCTGCCATCATGATTTCTGCGACGGTCCCTGCAGAATGAAAAACTGGCCCGCTGACACCACGCAGCGCTGCTCCCCGTACATTTAAATCTAGGGCAAAAGCAGCAGCTCTCCACTGTCCTTTCCCTGCCCCAGACTCCACATCTGCTAGAGGACCGGAATGCTGCTTGCTAAATGAAGCTAAATGCTAAATGAAGTGAGAGCTGGGCCATAAAGAAGGCTGATTGCTGAAGAATTGATGCTTTTGAATTCTGGTGCTGGAGGAGACTCTGGAGAGTCCCATGGACTGCAAGAAGATCAAACCTCTCCATTCTGAAGGAAGTCAGCCCTGAGTGCTCACTGGAAGGACAGATCCTGAAGCTGAGACTCCAATACTTTGGCCACCTCATGAGAAGAGAAGACTCCCTGGAAAAGACCCTGATGTTGGGAAAGATGGAGGGCACAAGGAGAAGGGGACAACAGAGGACAAGATGGTTGGACAGTGTTCTGGAAGCTACCAGCATGAGTTTGACCAAACTGCGGTAGGCAGTGGAGGACAGGAGTGCCTGGCGTGCTCTGGTCCAGGGGGTCACGAAGAGTCGGACATGACTAAACAACAACAAAATGAAGCTGAAGGCTGGAAGATTGAAGAGAGATGAAATGAAGTATTTCTTCATGCAGCACACAAACTATGGAGCTCCCTCCCACAAGAGGTGGTGATGCTCGCCTAATTCAGATGCATTCAGAAGAGGATTTGACAAATTTGTGGAGGAGGAGGCTATCCATGACTAGTAGCGACAATGGCTTACCCTGCAAGTGTTCCAGAAAACCGGGATATCCCTCCCCCCCCCGAGCGCATGGCGGCCATCTTGGGTGCCGTGACACTGCCTGATTTTGTGCCAAGATCTCACCCCCCAAAAGCACTTTCTTGGGGACCGTGATCTCACACAGTGCCCCAAAAGGCGTGTTTTTTGGGCACGGTGAAAGCAGAGCCCTGAAAAAAAGCATGTCTCCTGTGCCTCGCTCGGGAGCATCAATGGGAAGAGATAGTTCCCAGTTTGGGGACTCAGCATGTTGGAGATTATGCAATGGCTCTGCTTGCTGTTGGGATGCTGCTAAGGAATCGGGGGCAATTTGAAAGCCCCCAGCTGGCTCCAGCCCACCGGCCAACGTGCCGGTTGAACTCCAGTCCCTGGTGCAGCATGAATCTATGACCCAGAGCTTCAGAAGCTTCAAAAGCTGGGCACACAAATCAGCAGAGTAAACACACAACTGAAGTGGCAGGGAGAAGCTGTGTAAAGCATATCTGATATTGTTGTTTAGTCATTTAGTCATGTCCAACTCTTTGTGACCCCATGGACCAGAGCACGCCAGGCACTCCTGCCTTCCACTGCCTCCCACAGTTTGGTCAAACTCATGCTGGTAGTTTCCAGAACACTGTCCCACCATCTCCTCCTCTGTCGCCCCCTTCTCCTTGTGCCCTCCATCTTTCCCAACATCAGGGTCTTTTCCAGGGAGTCTTCTCTTCTCATGAGGTGGCCAAAGTATTGGAGCCTCAGCTTCACGATCTGTCCTTCCAGTGAGCACTCAGGGCTAATTTCCTTAAGAATGGATGTGTTTGATCTTCTTGCAGTCCATGGGACTCTCAAGAGTCTCCTCCAGCACCACAATTCAAAAGCATCAATTCTTCGGCAATCAGCCTTCTTTATTCAGCGTACGTCAGGACAAAAGCAAAAACATGTCTTCTCTCTTTCACGTCCAAGCAAGCAGCGTAAGCAATAGCTATACACACAAACGGAAGTTCCCAGCAAGCTGTGCTGGAGTGTAAACAGGCATGTGACATACAACAATTCCACCCATCTGTTAAGGTGGAACAGAACATCAATATCCTAACACTTGCATGATCAGCAATGCTTCTGAATACCAGCTGCTGGAAGTCAGAGGAGAGGAAGAGTGCACTTGTGCTCAGATTCTGCTTATGGGCTTCCCATAGGCATCTGCTTGGCCACTGTGAGGACAGGATGCTGGACTAGATGGGCCACTGACCTGATCCAGAAGGCACTTCTTGTACTCTTAAAGCAAATGGCAGGACTGGGGAAGGGATGGGCAGAAGTCCTTGCCTGATTCAGTGGTGGATTTAAAGGTGCAGAGTACACTTCCATACATCCCTTTTTAATTCCACATTTATGATTATTTGCACTCAGGATGCTATCAGGGCAGTCACACAGCAACCCACTTCAATCCTATTTGCACCTGCATATGTTTTAGGATGGTCATGCTGCTTCATTTCCAATCTGGGCTTCCCATACGCATCCAGTTGTCCGCCGTGAAACAGGAAGCTGGACAAGGCAGGCTCGCCTTATCTCCTTTAGTTGTTGTTTGGGGGCCTCGCTAAGCGAAATACAACTCTGAACACCTGAAGGATATTTGCACAAAGTCCTTCAAAGATTTCTCTCCAGAGAGCAGCGTGTCTGTTTTGTTTTGTTTTGTTTTTAAAGTTCTGTTTTCTCAAACCCACAAATTCCTGTGGAATTCAATGAAACGACTGAAGAAGAAGGGATTTTTTTGAGGCTTGGAATCTTCAAACACCTGGGAGGTTTCTCTGCACATCTCCTGGAATCGCAAAGAGGAAGCTTCCTCCAGAATTCCCCTTTGCTTGCAGAAAAGCCTTGGCTGTTTTGCTTGGCTCTCTTCCCCCTCTCCACTTTCTTACCTGAGCTGTAATAACACAGCTCTGTGAAGAGAGTCCTGGCACGCACACTCTGAAAGGCACTATACAACTCTCGCTTGTTGGTTTTGGCCTCGGCCGTGGACCTGCCGTGTAGCTGTGGCAGTGCATTCAGGGTTTTTGAATTTGTCCCACTGAATCGCTCCAGAGGAGTCTTGTATCTTTTCCTAGCCACGCAGAAAAGCAACATCCTGACAACGAGGAAGTACAAGTGGTTCAGGAAAAGGGCAACCCAAGAGATCAATTGGTTCCCTTATCAAGAAAAGGTTGCAACGTTCAGGGTTTTTGGTTTAGAGAAATCAGGTCCTCCCTTAAAGAGATGGTGGTGAGGGCACGTATTGTTGTGGGTGGGTACAATTGGTCAGCCACAACACCCGATTGGTAGGTCCCTCGTAGCTGGGTGCAATCCGGCCAATGGGACGCAGTCCAAACAGTTTGAGGGACCTATTTACACCCATGCACGTGACCCAGAGCTTCCTCTTTTGGCGTGTGCATTCGGAACACCCGCCCACCTCTCCCTACTTGTAGGGCTTTGCGCTGGAGCTTGCTATGCCGTTGTCTGTCATCTGTCATTGGGACAGGGGCACGGCAGGAATTTTCCCCACTTGGCTGATTGGCTGTTGCCATTTAGGTTTCGCCTGTCGCATAGCAAATCATCACAACTTGTAAGGTTGAGGATAGGCTCTGGTGCAGGTCATAGGGATGGGAGAATACTCTCGCCATCCCTATGTGAAGGGTATTCCGTTAAAGGAATCCAGGGACTCGATGGTTTGGTCAACCCCCGAGAGGGGGTTGGGTCCGTGCCTGAGTCCAGGAGGACATTTGGGTGGCGGAGATAGCCTGTTCCCGGCTTTCCGCTTATCCAGATGTTCAGCCTTGGCTGACCTATGCTGGAATCCTGGGTCAGCGCTACCTGCATGGCAGGGAGCTAGTCGAACCAGAGCCTATGCAACCATTCACTTTCTGTAATCAATAAAGTTGTGGCCTAAATTCTGCCAAAACCCAAAACTAAAATTTGTGTCAAGTGTGAATTTATTTAGTGGGAGAGGTTTCTGGGTCTGAACAAGCAAAACGCAAGGAAGAGGAGACATGATAGAAAATCATAAATTATGCTTGGCACAGAGAAGGTGGATAGGGAACAGTTTCTCTCCCTCTCTCAAACTAGAAATTGTGGACATCCAATGAAGGTCAGGATCGCTCAGTTGGTAGAGCATAAGCCTCAGGGTTTTTTGCCTTCTTTATCTTTTTAAATTTTTTAAAAAATTTGACAAATCATCATCATAAATAAATAAGAATAAAAATGTGCATCCCACTACTGAGATCATTCCATTCTAGTTATCCAACTTGCCAAATTTTCAACACCTCTTGTGATGATTTGACCCCTTTCCGTTTTAACAGTACAAATTCTACAAACACCTTCCATATCTCTTCAAAGTCATTTCTCCTGCGTATTCCCCTTCTTACCTTAATGGCACACGTTAATTTATCATTAATAGCTATACCCCACACCTCTTTATACCATTCTTCCATTTTATATTCTGCTTGCCCCTTCCGCTTCCTAGCTATCATAATTCGTGCAGCAGTCAATAAATTTGTGAGCAGGTCCTTCATAGCCTGCAAACCTTCCACCACGTTTATGTGACGACAGCTACCAATATGCTTATAGCAAAAAATTGGAAAGGGAGAAAAATCCCATCAATGAAAGAATGGCAAATTAAATTTTGTGAATATAAATCTGTCAAGACTCACAGGGGACAATTGGACCAAAAATTATTAAAAGAATGGGGATGTGCTAAAGAGTATATGAAAAAACATTTTTCTGGAGTAAGCATATCAGTATGTAATGAATGATGCTTTGCAGGGTTAAATAAAGAGAAAAATGGTGTATAAAGTATAAAGATAGAGTTAATCTACATTAGACACAACAATTTAGAAAGAGTAAAAATTTCGAGGTCTTAGAACAAAGGAAGGAAGTCAATATGTGTATATGTATGTAATGACTAGATTAGAATGAAGATAGGGTTTTATTTGTAGATGTGTGTGTTTTTCTTTTTCTTTGGTGTTCTGTTTTTTCCCCCTTGTTTGAATAGTTTTATTTTCTTGTTTGTATAGTTTTATTTCTTAAAAAGCAGAGACATCACCTTGCCAACAAAGGTCCGTATAGTTAAAGCCATGGTTTTCCCAGTAGTGACATATGGAAGTGAGAGCTGGACCATCAAGAAGGCTGATCGCCAAAGAATGGATGCTTTTGAATTATGGTGCTGGAGGAGACTCTTGAGAGTCCCATGGACTGCAAGAAGATCAAACGTATCCATTCTTAAGGAAACCAGCCCTGAGTGCTCACTGGAAGGACAGATCGTGAAGTTGAGGCTCCAAGACTTTGGCCACCTCATGAGAAGAGAAGACTCCCTGGAAAAGACCCTGATGTTGGGAAAGATGGAGGGCACAAGGAGAAGGGGACGACAGAGGACAAGATGGTTGGACAGTGTTCTTGAAGCTACCAGCATGAGTTTGACCAAACTGCGGGAGGCAGTGGAAGACAGGAGTGCCTGGCGTGCTCTGGTCCATGGGGTCACGAAGAGTCGGACACGACTAAACGACTAAACAACAACAACATAGTTTTATTTTGGATTCAATGTTTGTAATTTTTGTTGTAATTTTGCATTGAAAATAAAATTTTAAAAAATTTAAAAAGAAAAAAAGAAAAGAAGAGGAAAGTACTGGGCAAATTCATGTTTTGCCTCCACAGTTGGAGAAACCAGCGCTTCTGAATACCAGTTGCTGGAAACTACAGGAGGGGAGAGGGCTCTTGTGCTCGGATCCTGCTTGGAGATTTTCCATAGGCACCTAGTTGGCTACTGTAAGAACAGGATGCTGGACTAGATAGGCCATTGGTCTGACCCTGCAGGCTCTTTTTACATCCTTATGTCTTGGGGAGAGAAGATCAAAAGGACCCTCTTCCCAGTTCCCTCTCCTGCTCTATCCCTCTATTTGTTCTGCTTTTCTTCTTGAGCCTCAGTACAAACACCAGTTGGGGGGTTTCCTCTCTTGCAAAACCTGCAGTTCTGAAGCCCCACTTCAGATCAAACGGTGGTACCCGCTTTCGACAAAGGATATTTTCCTTTCTCCTTTGACAGAAAGGCCGGTTTCAAAAACAAGAGGGAGGGGGAAAGATAGCACAGACAGGGGGCCCTTGGCCTAATCCCAACCACCCCAATATATTTGCTTTTCCTACCGGAGCCAAGGTGAGAAAACTCAGGGGCGGCTTTTAAGGCATCACCTGGGAAAATACAAACCTCCTTTCATCTCTGGCCTCCTCCTCCTCTTTTCCCACTCTGTGTGTTTGAGCTCCCAGCTGCTCCAACATCTCTCCTTCCTCCCCAAGGAGGAGATGCTCCCTTCCAGGTTCCCTTCCCAGGGAACAAACGCAGGAGGAGAACATTTGCTGGCCTTCCTTCCCAGGACACAGAGCGCATCCCCTGTGTGTGCGTCTACACAGCAGCCGGCCCATGTGCTCCTGCAACAGAGTGTTGAAAATACCCTTGAGAGATTTTAAATATCAAAGCCAGCCTGCTGCTGCCTTTAATCATCTGAATAATCAGTTGAAAAGCAACCCATGGGAGAAGGCCCTCAGCGCAGGTCTTCCTTTATTTTTGATTTATTGCTTATCCATCTCCCTGTCTGAGGCATCAACGTCCCCTTATCTCCGTCCATTCTTACACCAACGTTGGGGGTGGGATTCTCATCTTTTGCAGACAGGGAGCAAAGGCAGAGAGATAATGACACACCAGACGAAGCCCACCCACTGTAGTTGTGCCGGGATCCAAATATAGCTTAAAGGTAAAGGGTAAAGGGACCCCTGACCATTAGGTCCAGTCGTGACCGACTCTGGGGTTGTGGCGCTCATCTCGCTTTATTGGCGGAGGGAGCCGGCGTACAGCTTCCGGGTCATGTGGCCAGCATGACTAAGCTGCTTCTGGCGAACCAGAGCAGCGCACGGAAACGGCGTTTACCTTCCCGCTGGAGCGGTACCTATTTATCTACTTGCACTTTGACGTGCTTTCAAACTGCTATATTAGCAGGAGCAGGGAACCGAGCAATGGGAGCTCACCCCATTGCGGGGATTCGAACTGCCAACCTTCTGATTGGCAAGTCCTAGGTTCTGTGGTTTAACCCACAGCGCCACCCGTGTTCCCCAATATAGCTTATGCCAGTCCAAATGCCCCGCCTCAGTTTCCTTGGGCAATGGAGCATTCTCCCCCTCTCCAGCCCTGCGTTACCTCCAAAACCAGTTCTGCAGCAAAAGCGCTGACAGGACATGGTAGTTGAATACTGTCTCAAATCCAGAGAATTTTGCACTAAGATGCTCGTGAATTTTCACGGGAGCATTTTTTTAATGGCCCTGTATACCTGAAGAAGTGTCTCCACCCCCACCGTTCCGCCTGGACACTGAGGTCCAGCTCCGAGGGCCTTCTGGCGGTTCCCTCACTGCGAAAAGTGAGATAAATAAATGGAAATTACAATTGTTCGGTATCCCCTTAGAGACCAACTAAGTTTGTTCTGGGCATAAGCTATCGTGTGCATGCACACTTCTTCAGATACCTCATGTTACGTTTGCTTCAGGTTGTGCGTTTTCAGGTTGCGTTCCGCGGCAACCCAGAAGTACTGGAAAGGGTCACTTCTGGGTTTCGCCGTTCGCGCATGCACAGACGCGCAAAATGACGTCACGCACATGCGCAGAAGTGGCGAATCGCGACCTGCGCATGTGCAGATGCGCAGACACAGGTTGCGTTCATTTCAGGTTGCGAATGGGCCTCCAGAACGGATCCCGTTCGCAACCAGAGGTACCACTGTATTTATTTTGACTGCGTCAGACCAACAACCTATCTGATGCGAGAAGTGAGGTTACAGGGAACCAGGCACAGGGCCTTCTCGGTGGTGACACCCTCCCTGTAGAATGCCTTCCCATCAGATGTTAAGGAATACTATACTCCATGTAATGTTCACTCCTTAGCCTTTCCTCCCCTAAAAAATCCTGCAAGGCAGCGGAGGTTTAGCACCAGAGATTTCCTTCTCCTAGATGGGCTCCCTTCCCAGGTTGACAAGCCCCGCCTGCCCCTCACTTCCCTCTGCAGCACATGCAGAAACCATCTTCTTAACCATTGCCCCCACTATTGGTCTCATCCTCCGCTCAATCCACCAGATCCTGTCTTCGCCAGTGTGGTGTAGTGGTTAAGAGCGGTAGACTCGTAATCTGGTGAACCAGGTTCGCTTCCCCGCTCCTCCACATGCAGCTGTGGGTGACCTTGGGCTAGTCACACTTCTCTGAAGTCTCTCAGCCCCACTCGCCTCACAGAGTGTTTGTTGTGGGGGAGGAAGGGAAAGGAGAATGTGAGCCGCTTTGAGACTCCTGAAGGGGAGTGAAAGGCGGGATATCAAATCCAAACTCTTCTTCTTCTTCGCATGCAGGGGAAGTCCCTAACTCACCAAGGGTTCATGAGCCATCGGCTCCCCTTACTTGGTTTAGCCAGCCAGTCAAAACCATTTCCTGGGATTGTGGCCACTGTTGCATGTTGACAGCTTCTAGGAGCCACAGGTGAGATCTGAGTGCAAGAGGGGGACCAAGGGGGGCAAACTACTCCAGAAAAAGCATGTCGTATTCCCCATCAGAGGCACTAGCCCTCCCCAAACACCCCATACATGATGGACCAGTGGGTCAGGGTTAGTATAAGGCAGCTTCCTGTGTTTCTATGGTGTTCTGTTTGGCGATTGCAACTAGTAACTAATAGCTGTAGCATTCATGCATTTTTCTCAAGAACCATCTCTATCTGTCACCTCATCTGGTGCCTGTGAATTCCGTAAATTAATTACTTGTTGTGTGAAGAAGATCTTCCTCTCATCTGTCCTGGGCCTCCTGCCAGTAGATTTCAATGGGTGACCCTGAGCAGTAGTGTTATGAAAGAGGGAGAGGAGGCAAAAATCCTCTCTCTCTCTCTCTCTCTCTCTCTCTCTCATAGCTGTCAACGTTTTCCTTTTTTTAAGGGAAATCCCCTTATTCTGAATAGGATTCCTCGCAATAAAAGGGAAAAGTTGACAGCTATGGGCTCTCTCTCTCTCTCATATGCAATGTTTATAACAATAACAGTCTATGGACTATTTTGCTGAAAGCGAAATGATGTGTACCGGTTTGGGATTTGTTGTCCAAAACACCAGGTTGACAAAGGCTGGTGTACAGCTTTGTTCTATGCTGCAACGAAGAACAAAGCATGAACAAAGATCTACACCTGCACAGAACAGCTGTGGCATTCACAACAGCCCTGACATGTAGGTCACAGATCTCAAAATTATAGAATCACATCATAAAATTGTAGCGCTGGAAGGGACCATAAGGGTCCCTCTTCTTCCAACAAGCCTCAGCCTGTATATTTTTTCCTGCTCAGTCACAGATTTCTGGGTCTTATGGCTCTACAGTCTTTGCCATGAAATGGTAAACTTGGAAGCGTGGGGGTCAGTTGCTGGAAGAATGAAAATGTCTAAAGATCAGGGAATGTGTCCCTTCTATGCTCAGTTCTTTACACTGCAAGTGTAACGGCAGGGATCATTCCATTTGTAATTTAAGGGTTAATCCTGTTATCAGTAAGGCAAGGAATAAAGCAAGGACAAGTTGACTTTTCTATTTTTGATGGGGGTAAGTTCTGCTTGTAATGAGTATATTAAATGTGTCAGAGCACTGGCAGAGTCTTGTCATTACAACAACAAAAAGTTAATTTTGGTGTCTCGGGTCAAAATGGTTGTGTGTAAATAGTTCCATTATTACTGTTCCCCTTCTTTCTTGCAGACATCTGTGTTTCATAGCAACCTGAATAATAAATAGCCTCTTTAAAAAAGCAACAAAAGAGGCTGCATTTATTTGCCTTTCACTTTCCTGTTCCAAAGAAAACACTGTGACCATTCGACCACACAAATTGCTGACAGAGTGACCCCAATACCTGAAGACAGATGAAATGTCTGCAAGATCACCTGTATTAGAAAAGTATGCACAGAACTATAGAAGCATTAATGCTGAAGGCTGCATCTGACATCATGAGTACAAATAATAATTTGCCCATTACAGAATACAGGATCTACAATAATGTCCACAGCATTAAGGTGCATAATAATGAAACAAGAACATTTTTTTAAAAAAAATTAAGGAACTATCAAATACATCTTAGAGCAGGTAAGTAAAAGGAGTAACACCTAAAAGCCTAGTGTAAAAAAAAGATAAAAAGGTAAAGGATCCCTGGACGGTTAAGTCCAGTCAAAGGCAACTATTGGGATGTGGCCTTCATCTCGCTTACAGGCCGAGGGAGCCGGCGTTGGTCTGCAGACAGCTTTCCAGGTCATGTGGCCAGCAGGACTAAACTGTTTCTGGTGCAATGGAACACCGTGACGAGTGCCAGAGCGCATGGAAGCGCCGCTTACCTTCCCGCCGCAGTGGTACCTATTTATCTACTTGCACTGGCGAGCTTTCAAACTGCTAGGTTGGCAGAAGCTGGGACAGAGCAATGAGAGCTCACCCCATCACTCAGATTCGAACTGCTGACCTTCTGATCAGCAAGCCCAAGAGGCTCAGTGGTGTAGACCCACTTCCCCCCTGGAGATAGCATACCCGTGGGGTAGGTGTTCAGTACTGGTGTCCAGTGAAATATGGACATGTAGATAGAGCTCAACCTTACACCTGAATCAAGATATATGAAAAAGTTATCTATTTTAATTTATTTTTCAGGTATTGTTGTTGTTTAGTTGTGTCTGGTTCTTCGTGACCCAATGGACCAGAGCACGCCAGGCACTCCTGTCTTCCACTGCCTCCCGCAGTTTGGTCAAACTCATGCTGGTAGCTTCGAGAACACTGTCCAACCATCTCGTCCTCTGTCTTCCCCTTCTCCTTGTGCCCTCCATCTTTCCCAACATCAGGGTCTTTCCCAGGGAGTCTTCTCTTCCCATGAGGTGGCCAAAGTATTGGAGCCTCAGCTTCACAATCTGTCCTTCCAGTGAGCACTCAGGGCTGATTTCCTTAAGAATGGAGAGGTTTGATCTTCTTGCAGTCCATGGGACTCTCAAGAGTCTCCTCCAGCACCATAATTCCAAAGCATCAATTCTTTGGCGATCAGCCTTCTTGATGGTCCAGCTCTCACTTCTATACATCACTACTGGGAAAACCATAGCTTTAACTATACGGACCTTTGTTGGCAAGGTCAGGTAGGCTAGGCAAAGAAGAGGAAGGAAGGGGGGGAGAGCCATGTTAACCAAGTCATCCTAAATGCCGGCGTCAGAGACTGAACATGCTCTGCTGCCAGCAGTATTGAAAGCGGGATTGTGTGTGACTGCCCTGAGAGCAACGCGAGCGCAAATCGTCATGGATAATGCCCAGTGAAAAGGATGCCTGCAGGGGCTCCAAGTGTCCAAGCCACCCCTCGACCAGGACATGTGCTGATGCCAGTCATGAGCCTGTCCCCTCAACAGAGCGTACCATCTGTCAGATTAAAGGGGGGGGGGACAGACACAATGTTGATGTTGGGTTCCATGGATTTTATCTGCCAGTTTTCTCACACCGCACCTATTCCCTGCTCTCTCTTTCTCCACTCAGCCGCAGATGCTTCTTTTTTGGCTGGGGAGAACTGGATGGGATGGTCTGCTGAGCTCAGCTACTGCCTGGAATGGACCGAAGCGGCTTAGGAAATGATCCGTTTGGGTGTAGCCGCTGTGCAGCAAGACGGGCTGGAATTCCTGGTTGTGCTCACAAGGCAAATCGCTCTCCCTCCACTTTCACACAGGATACAGTCAAAATGCTTTGTGTTCTTGTTGTTGCTGGGATCAGATGCAGAAGATGTTCCTTACAGCTGCAAGAAAATACAGTCTATTTTTTTTAAAAAAAGGGAGTTGAAGGCCTGCTTGCAGCTGCAGCAGATACGTGGTCTCTGATAGCTCTCGCAAGACACACAGGCGCATTCCTGAGAATGTAAACACATGCGAAAACCATCAAGTGGCCCAGGGAAGGCCCCAGCCTGAGCAGAATTGGCACTGCAAGGAAACGATTCTGATAAAGGCTTGGAGAAAGGGAATTAAGGAACATAGCTAGCGGAGCTGAAACAAATTATAACCCTCCCCTCGTTCTCCTCGGTGGGCTTTGGTGGCAAATAGATGCCCAAACGTTTTTGTTCCTGGATTGTATTTGACATGCCGGAGCCGCTCTTGAAATCTGGGGGTGAACGTATGACGAGATTTCACCAATGACGTGCAGTAGATGAAAGCTTTTGATGCAATAGGCTTCTAGCTGTGATGGAGGAGAAGCTCTGCCTTCACGACAGCAATGCTTCTGAATACCAGTTGCTGGAAACAGGAGGGGAGAGGGCTCTTGCTTGAGAGCCTAGAGCCTCCCGTGTGGAAACAGCAGGCCTAGACAGACAGAGGGGGGGGGCCATATGGGCCACGGCCTGGGCCTCCAATTCCAAAGGGGGCCTCGGTCAGGATATTCACAATCGCAGGGGATGCACTGGGGCGAACATGGAGGCGCAAAGGCGGTCGTGGTGGTGGGCGTATTCCCTGGGGCCATGGCTGGCAGCACGAGAGAAAAGCTTCCCCGGCGTCCGGGGCAGGGCCTGCGATTGGCTCCGCAGAGGAGCGCAGAACGGGCGCCGGATTGGTGGAGGTGACCAAGGCTCCAGCAGCCAACGCGCAGTGAACGTGATGGTGGACCATGTTTTTCATGCTGCTAAAAGTTGGTGAGTTTTTGTTTGAAATCTTGTTTGCCAAAAATTAAAACCACACGTATCTTATAGATAAGTGTGTTGGCTTTCTTACTGCTGGTTTTTTTTTTTTTTTTTTTTGAAAATGATGAAAAATTGATGAAGATGTGGCCATTTGTTTAAAATTTTGTGGACTAGGGCAGGAATATTACTTACACCCGAGGAGTACATATAGCCCAATGAGGATAAAATTTGGTGGAAACCATGTTTTTTAAAGAAATAGTGGCTTATGAGCAATAGTGGCTTTCTCACAAGCATACATATTTTTAAAGAGTAGAATAAGAAGACGGAGAAGTTTTAATTATAATTATAATTAATAGTCAAATTTCCAAAACAGCGGTTGGCCGCTGTGAGAATAGGATGTTGAGCTAGGTTGGCCATTGGCACACCTTCCAGCTTGTCAAAAGCTTCTTAAATTGTGGCGCCAGGGGCATCGACTTGCCCTCCACATTGAGGGGCGCAGCCATGTGACATGTCATGAGATGCTGCCTGGCGTGTGTCTGGTGGGAGCAGGATGCACGGAGGGCGATCTTCACGTTTGCTTGCTCTAGCCTGCACCCAGCTCTTCGGCTGCCAGGCAGAGGCTGGGGCTGGGGTGTGTGTGTGTGGAGCCCCTTGTGCCCAGCACCCATGTGGCATCCAGAATTGGACACAGTATTTCAGGTGTGGTTTGACCAAGGCAGAACAGAGTGGTACTTCCCTTGATCTGGACACTAAACTTCTATTGATGCAGCCTAGAATATTGTTAGGATTTTTTTTGCTGCTGCATCACACTGTGGACTCATGTTAAGCTTGTGGTCCACCAACACCCCTAGATCCTTTTCACGTGTACTGCTAGTAAGCCAACCCCCCCCCCATCCTATATTTGGGCATCTGGTTCTTCCTGCCTAAGTGCAGAACCATTTGTCCCTATTGAAATGCATTTTGTTAGCTTGGGCCCAGTTCTCCAATCTGTTAAGGTCATTTTGAATTCTGATTCTGTCTTCATTTACCCTGTATCCAGTACGCTCCCAGTGCTTTAATTGAGAAGCAGTGTACATCCGCCACAATCCACCTATCCTTTTTTACGTTCTTTCAGGTTACGTCCCACGGCGACCCGGAAGTACCAGAAAGGGTTACTTCTGGGTTTTGCCGCTCGCGCATGTGCAGAAGCGCATAATGACGCCACGCGCATGCACAGCGAATCACAACCTGTGCGTGCCCAGACACGCAGCTGCGGGTTGCGTTCTTTTCATGTTGCAAACGGGCCTCCGGAATGGAACCCATTCGCAACCAGAGGTACCATGGTACAGTGGTACATCGGGTTACATACGCTTTAGGTTACATACGCTTCAGGTTCCAGACTCCGCTAACCCAGAGATAGTAGCTTGGGTTAAGAACTTTGCTTCAGGATGAGAACAGAAATCGTGCTCTGGCAGCGCAGCAGCAGCAGGAAGCCCCATTAGCTAAAGTGGTGCTTCAGGTTAACAACAGTTTCAGGTTAAGGACAGATCTCCGGAACGAATTAAGTACTTAACCCGAGGTACCACTGTAATGTGTTTTCCTCCAAACCAGCTTCGATTCAAATTGAGAAAAAGAACGACTTAGCACAGCGCAACATGCACCCAGTCTCAGTGCTCACCCACACTGCAGTTTTTCCTCATGTTTTCTTCTGTTTGTCCCCTTAATTCCCAGGCATGGGTCTGAGAGCTTTTTTATTTTCCCTGGGAAAAATGTGCTGTTTACCGCAGAATCAGAAGAAATGTCGATCAGCACAGAACCTGATTGTTCCGATTCAGCAGTAAACAGCATGTTTTCCTGGGGAGAAAAATCTCTCAGCCCTGTGCCTAGAAATCATGGGGCATATCAAAGTGTGGCTGAGCCCTCGGTATTAGGAAGCGCTCCCAAGTTCACAACTGACCTTTGCAGAAACCTTTCGACCTTCCAGCTTGTCACCCGGCCATGAGCAAACAGTCGACTCAAAGCTGACCTGACACGTCCTGTCCCTGAGAGAAGTCGCAGCCGCAGCTCTTTTTCAGTCCAGATAACACAAATCAGATAAAACCTAAGCCTCGCTTGGCTGGCCTGCAAGTGGGGGAAACCCACCAGGGATTTTAATTTTGCTCTTGTCTGTTTCCATGCTCTGCATGGGGCAAGGTTTATTTTAAAACACACCATCGCCATAGCAGCAGAGTGGACTTTGTGGCCAGCAGACTGCCGCGCTTCCCGCAGCAACCAGGGATGTTGACCACCCTATCAACTTAGGCAAATGGCCCCTGGAATACAGTGGTTCTTTTTGAACGGCAACAGGAACCCACAAAATATCCTAGTGGCTACTGAGATTCGGAATTGGGGAAGGGCTGTAACTCAAGAGTAGAGCCAGGTAGAGGGCCTTCTCGGTGGTGGCACCCAGTCAAGGAAATAAACAACTATCTGACTTTTAGAAGATATCCGAAGGCAGCCCTGTTTAGGGAAGTTTTTAGTGTTTGATGTTTTAGAAGAAGAAGAAGAGTTTGGATTTGATATCCCGCTTTATCACTACCCGAAGGAGTCTCAAAGCGGCTAACATTCAAAAACAGGAGTCTCAAAAACAGCTACTCACCAGTAACAACAGCCACATACCAGAGATACAGAGCATTTCCACACAGCAGTTTATGGTGGACTTGGTGCTACACGTGCATGCAACCTCCCCCCCCCCCATGTTCACACGATGCCCTCATCAAAATGCCACCCCTCCCCGCCTTTAATCCAGCTCTCTACAATTTCTGTGGTTGCGGGGTGGGATTTACTACTTTGATTTTCTATTTTAAAAATGGGAAATAGTATGCAGTGGCATTTTGATGAGGACGACTTTGCTTGGATGCTGCACAAAACTTGTGTGCATGACCAGGGCCGAGTCTACAATAAGTAAGAGTTTGGATTTGATATCCCACCTTTCACTCCCCTTCAGGAGTCTCAAAGCGGCTCACATTCTCCTTTCCCTTCCTCCCCCACAACAAACACTCTGTGAGGTGAGTGGGGCTGAGAGACTTCAAAGAAGTGTGACTGGTCCAAGGTCACCCAGCAGCTGCATGTGGAGGACCGGAGACGCGAACCCGGTTCCCCAGATTACGAGACTACCGCTCTTAACCACTACACCACACTGGCTCTCTTTTATTCTGTTTTTAATCTGTTGGGAGCCTCCCAGAGTGGATGGGGAAACCCAGTTGGATGGGCGTGGTATAAATAATAATAATATTATTACTACTACTACTACTACTTACCTTGTAGTGCAGAAGGTCCCAGGCATAGCTGTCAAGCGTCCCTTATTTGGTGGGACAGTCCCTTATCCCAGCGCCATGTCCCGCTGCTGTCCCTTATTGATGATGTCCCTTAAATTTCCCAGGTTTTAAAGGAAGCAGCTCCTCTCCCTCCCTCCCTGCTGGCCAGGGAGGAAGGAGGCTCCAACTGGGTTGCTTGGCTACGTTGCTCACCCAATAAGAAGTCTAAGAATAACTGGGGGGTGGAGCTTGCATGCCTTGTGCTGATCAAATCGGCTGCGTTCCCTGGGGACTCGCCTTTGCTCAGCGCTTCCCAGTGGAGAGGGGACGGTGGTTTTCCTTGAGGCTTCGTTTGGCTGCTGGCTGGGCTTTCTGCCTTTGGCTCGGAGGGGCTCAGAAGTCGAACATACCTGTGCTTGGAAAATCCCTTATTTTGGCTGCTGATCCCTTATTTTCGAAGCTGCTGGTCCCTTATTTTCAAATCTATGGTTCCAGGTTCAATTCTCAGCAGATCCAGGTAAGGCTGGGAATGTCTTCTGCCTGAACTCCTGGAGAACTGCTGCCAGTCATTGTAGGGCAGAAATGAGCTGGATGGGCCCAATGGTCTGATTCAGGAAAAGGCAACTCCTTTCTATGTTCCTATGACTGCTTGCAGTATTGCAACCATCATCATAAGAACGATATATTCCATTTAAAAAAATAAATCATATGGAGGTTTAACTGAAGAGGGGGCCTAGATGGAAGGATTCCATTATGAGGAATTTGCTGTCAAATTTTCATGACAATTTATTTTTATTTTAAATCACAAACTGTTGTCAAGAACCGAATTTACAACTGGGGAAATTAGAAGTTGAGAGAAACTAAAACTGACAAGAGTCTCCCATCCCTGGATGTAATAAAATGAATAAATAAAGGGGAATGATGAAGTAAACAGGATTAAAAAAGAGGTGAGCCACTCAGCGGGTTGGTGAGTGCAGTGGGAAAAATTTCTGTCATCCTGAAAACATTGATGATTGAAATGGGAGGGCACCTGCCAGCGTTTAAACCCTTACTCAATAAATTATTCCTCAGGCACTAGTTTTACATTCACCTCCCCTTTTGATTTATATATTGTTCCAAAAGGTGGGTCTGTGTTTCTTTGGAGATTTGAGGTGCTGCGGAGACTGTCCGAGCTTAAAGAAATATTATTTATTCACAAATTTACACCTGATTTTCAATGGAGGGAGTCCAGATCTTACAGCACAGTCATCCCAAGCAGGGCTTGTTCCCTATAGCAGTGCAGTCCTGAAGTCCAGCCTGCCAAAAGATGGATCCTTGTCTTTTGTTCTCCCTCTTCTTCTTCTCTGCACACCTTGCTAAAGACACTCCTTTCATGTCACCTCTTTCTCACACCCCACTATTGCAGATATTAATATTGTGCAGTTTGAAGCAACTGGATGCATGAAAACTGACTCCTTTTTTGGAATAAAACATTGTCAAGGCCCATAAACTTAATTTTCCAAACCTTTAATTGCAGAACTTTCTTCAAAACAAAACAGGAACATCAAATGACACATGCAAACAGTTCTGTAAGATATGCTGTATGCCAGTCCGAGACATAGGCAAAATATTAAATATGGCAAACCATAGCTGTCAACTTACAGATTTGAAAATAAGGGACCAGCAGCCTCGAAAATAAGGGATCAGCAGCCAAAATAGGGGATTTTGCTTAGCTTATACAGAAATCCAGCACTGATGGAGCCATGCTGCTATTGCTGCCAATGACTGTGTTTTGCAGGGGGTTGGACTAGATGATCCTAAGGGTCAACAACTCCGACCAAAGAAGAGTGGCAGACAAAACTGATGAACGACGTCGTGATGGCAAAGCTTACAGGCAGAATTAGAAACCAGGAAGAGGACCTCTTTAATAAAGAATGGGGAAAGTTTATAATTTAGTTGAAAAGCTATTGTAAAGAGTTACATACATTGGCAGGATTGACAGAAAACTTGTAGTAAAAATTTGAACTATGGATGGACAAATGATTTATATAAATAGAGTTATGAAAGGGATGCAGAGGGGGAAATCACTACATTAAGATGCTGCACTGGTTGGAGGGTATGCTAAGCAGCACGTTGGGGCTGCCGTCGTCCTGGCGCGAGGAGTTCCATCGGCCCTTCCCCGCCCGAGAGAGAGGGAGGGAGGGAGAGAAACTCTTGCCCACGCCACCCGCGAGCCTGGCATGAGGCGGTTGCAGCGCCGCCGCAGCCGCTGAAGCGCCACCCTTCTGCGTCCCTCCCTCAGGCTGCCTCCTCAGCCGCCGCTGCCGCCTCCGGCTTCCCCTGGCAGTGCAGTGGCAGCCTCGCAAAAGAGGGACTGCCTGCCTGCCCACCGCCACCCGTCTCCTCATGACGCACCCCTGAGGGGGAAAAGGGAGAGACGGAGACACGGCAGCTCGTGCACGCGCTCTCTCTCGCGGCGGAGGGCCCCGAGCTACTGCTTCCCTCCCGAGCCGGGCGCACATGAAACCCGGGAAATTTAAGGGACATCATCAATAAGGGACAGCAGCGGGACATGGCGCTGGGATAAGGGAGTTTCCCGCCAAATAAGGGACAGTTGACAGCTATGCTCCAAACAGATCTAGAAGCAGAGGTCTGTCTCTCCCCAAAGCCTGCATGCTGCCTGAGGCTGTTTACTTGGAGAGCTTCACTCACGTCCTCATTCTGGGAACAAAGTTATTGCAATTTAATATATTAATCACCTGATCTAAGGTTAAACACTCACACCAGATCTATCAGAGAACAACAGCAATAGTTCATTATCAACTCACTTAAAGCTCAGAGCCCTATTCCTGGCTTCAGTATAGCCCCACGCCTTCACTAATACAGCCTTCATTTCAGTGTCAATTAAATAAGATTCCTCTTAGATGGGCCACCAACACCCTTTGTCATGTTAATGCTTCTATCTCAGGTGAGGCCCTGGCTTGGAAAGGAAGCTTAGACTGTCTTTTTCCACTAGTCTGCAATCTTTTCTTCAATACTCCAAATAATCAGAATCCTACCATCTGTTAATTTCAAGGGTTATGGGGGGGTGTCCCCCAATCCATATATATTGTCACCAGCAAGATAACCATCAAGGGACCATCGGCTGGGTGAGGACTGCAGGGCCTGCTCCCTTCCAGGGCCTTTTCCAACTGGCCCAGGGGGCGTGGCCCAGGCCCTCTCTCCCAGCTATAAAGGGACTCCTGCTGCAGTGAGGCCTCGGACCATCGGCTGGGTGAGGACTGCAGGGCCTGCTCCCTTCCAGGGCCTTTTCCAACTGGCCCAGGGGGCGTGGCCCAGGCCCTCTCTCCCAGCTATAAAGGGACTCCTGCTGCGGGGAAGCCTCGGACCATCGGCTGGGTGAGGACTGCAGGGCCTGCTCCCTTCCAGGGCCTTTTCCAACTGGCCCAGGGGGCGTGGCCCAGGCCCTTTTTGGAACAAACTTTTTGGGAAGGGTGGGAAGTGTTCTGCCATTGCTTCCCTGTTCCAGGTGGTTAATGTGCTTTAAAATGTCCTCAAGCAGTCGGTGGCAATTTAAATTTTTATTTCTTTTTTTCCTTTTTTCCTTTGTTGGGGGTGGGTGGGATGGATATTTGGTTGGGGATTAATTTTAGTATAATTGTTCTGTTCTTTTTTGTTGTTGTTGTTTTATTGGTTCTGTATAGTTTGCGTTTTGTTTTTAAGGGGCGGGATCAGGGCTGCCTGGGAGTGGGGCCCCAGCCAACACGATGGCTGGGACAAGTTCCACAGGGGGGGAAGCACTGGGACATCCGATCTCGGTGATCATGGGCAGGAGGCGGAGTTACGCTAAGACCAGATCATGTCATTACCGAGGAGGCAGGTTTAGTCGTTGTCTGAAGACTATCCCTGCCTCCGGGTCTGGCCTTGACCGGATGGATACTGGAATCAACAGGGGAAACCTACATGACCTGAAGGTGTTGCTGTGTAATGCCAGGTCAATGATGAATAAAACCACTGCCATCCACGACCTGATTGTGGATGGAGGATTTGACCTGGCATGTGTGACGGAGACCTGGTTGGAGGAAGCAGATGGGCCTGTCCTTGCCGCTGCTTGCCCACCAGGTTTCTCTTACACACAGCAACCCAGGTCATGTGGGCGGGGAGGGGGGGTTGCAGTGATTTTTAGGAAGTCACTAGCTTGCACCAGGCGTCCTACTGGGAAGATCCAGTTTTCTGAGTGCATGTTCTGGAAGTTGGGCAATAGGGGCAGTACAGGATTCCTTTTGGTGTACCGACCTCCCCGCTGCACCAAGGATTCCCTGTCTGAGCTGCTTCAGGTCGTGGCGGATTTTCTCCTGGAGACACCTAGTTTGGTTGTCCTAGGGGATTTTAACATCCATGCCGACACGACCTTACAAGGGGCCGCTCGGGACTTCGTGGAAAGCATGGCCTCCATGGGGCTGTCCCTGAATAAGTTTGGCCCAACTCATAGTCATGGACATGCCTTAGACCTGGTGTTCACCTCTAGTGACGTGGGTGATCTGACACTAAGTAAAAGTGAAACAAAAGAAGTGCCATGGTCAGATCACTTCCTGGTGCAACTGGACTTCTCCGCGACCCTTCCCCTCTGCAGGGAGGTGGGACCAATTCGGATGGTCCGCCCCCGCCACTTAATGGATCCAGATGGTTTCCAGAGAGTGGTAGGGGATGCTTTATCCCATGTTGATGGCCTTTCAGCTGATTCCCTGGTGGCCCGCTGGAATGCGGAGTTAACCAGGGCTATCGACTGTCTGGCTCCGAAGCGCCCTCTCCGATTGCATGGAGCCCGGACAGCCCCGTGGTTTTCTTCGGAGCTGAGGGCGATGAAACAATCGCTGAGACGGCTAGAGCGTCGGTGGCAAAAAACTCACTCCGAATCTGACCGGACACAGGTTAGAGCTCAACTTCGAGCCTACCAAGTGGCGATAGCGACGGCGAAGAAGACTTTCTTCACCGCCTCTATTGCATCTGCAGAAAATAGTAGCAGGAGACTCTTTCAGGTGGTTCGCAATTTAACGGAACCACCTTTACCACCGGGGCCTTGTAAAGACCCCAAGATCTCCTGCAACGATTTTGCAAAGTTTTTTGCAGATAAAATCACTCATATTCGGAAGGAGCTAGACACCACCGTGGGAGCAGGGCTGGGGCGGGAGAGTGCTAGAGCTCTGTCTGGTCAAGTTGCATGGAATCAATTTCAATCCGTTACCCCCGAGGATGTGGACAGGCTGCTTGGACGCGTGAAACCAACCACCTGTCTCCTTGATCCTTGCCCATCCTGGCTAATAAAAGCAAGCCGGGAAGGGCTGGGCGATGGGCTCTGCGGGGTGGTGAATGCTTCCCTCTGTGAGGGAACATTCCCAGATCCGCTGAAAGAAGCGGTCATTAAACCGCTTCTTAAAAAACCATCTTTAGACCCGGCCAGTATGGCCAACTATCGCCCAGTCTCAAATCTTCCATTCTTGGGCAAGGTGATTGAGCGCGTGGTTGCTGAACAACTCCAGGCACGCCTGGAGGATGCGGACCATTTGGATCCCTTCCAATCAGGATTCAGGCCTCATCATGGGACTGAAACTGCCTTGGTCGCGCTGGTTGATGATCTCCGGCGAGCTAGGGACAAAGGTGAGAGTTGTTTCCTGGTTCTGCTGGATCTCTCAGCGGCCTTTGATACAATCGACCATAACATCCTTCTGGACCGTCTAGAGGGGCTGGGAGCTGGGGGCACTGTTATGCAGTGGTTTCGCTCCTTCCTCCTGGGTCGTGTTCAGAAAGTGGTGGTGGGGGATGAGTGTTCAGACCCCTGGGCCCTCACTTGCGGGGTGCCTCAGGGTTCCGTCCTCTCCCCCATGCTTTTTAACATCTATATGAAGCCACTGGGAGAGATCATCAGGGGGTTTGGACTGGGTGTCCATCAATATGCAGATGATACCCAGCTCTACCTCTCTTTCAAATCAGAACCAGTGAAGGCGGTGAAGGTCCTGTGTGAGTGCCTGGAGGCAGTTGGAGGATGGATGGCGGCTAATGGATTGAGGTTGAATCCTGACAAGACAGAAGTACTGTTTTTGGGGGACAGGGGGCGGGCTGGTGTGGAGGACTCCCTGGTCCTGAATGGGGTAACTGTGCCCCTGAAGGACCAGGTGCGCAGCCTGGGAGTCATTTTGGACTCACAGCTGTCCATGGAGGCGCAGGTCAATTCTGTGTCCAGGGCAGCTGTCTACCAACTCCACCTGGTACGCAGGCTGAGACCCTACCTGCCCGCGGACTGTCTCGCCAGAGTGGTGCATGCTCTGGTTATCTCCCGCTTGGACTACTGCAATGCGCTCTACGTGGGGCTACCTTTGAAGGTGACCCGGAAACTACAACTAATCCAGAATGCGGCAGCTAGACTGGTGACTGGGGGCGGCCGCCGAGACCATATAACACCGGTCTTGAAAGACCTACATTGGCTCCCAGTACGTTTCCGAGCACAATTCAAAGTGCTGGTGTTGACCTTTAAAGCCCTAAACGGCCTTGGCCCAGTATACCTGAAGGAGCGTCTCCGCCCCCATCGTTCTGCCCGGATGCTGAGGTCCAGCGCCGAGGGCCTTCTGGCGGTTCCCTCATTGCGAGAAGCAAAGCTACAGCGAACCAGGCAGAGGGCCTTCTCGGTAGTGGCGCCTGCCCTGTGGAACGCCCTCCCATCAGATGTCAAAGCGATAAATAACTACCTGACATTCAGAAGGCATCTTAAGGCAGCCCTGTTCAGGGAAGTTTTTAATCTGTGATATTTTAGTGTATTTTTGGTTTCTATGGAAGCCGCCCAGAGTGGCTGGGGAAACCCAGCCAGATGGGCGGGGTACAAATAATAAATTATTATTATTATTATTATAACCAGTATTAAGTGGAGCCAATTCTATCTCATTTTGCGGCTGGCCGAGTGTGGGAGTGGGGAGCAGGAATCCCTTTTGAAAAATCACCTCATCTTAAAGACCATAGTCATCATCCAGTTCACCGTATCTCTTGATGGCTTGGCATAGCCTTTAAAAAGACATTTTGGCTTGAAATAGTCCATTTAGAAAAAAGAGGGAGGGAGGATGTTACAGGTTTTTTTTTTAAAAAAATACATAATTAAAATGGCCGCCATGGTCCTTGAGCATAAATAGCTTTGCCCCGTTGTGCAATTACCAGAGTCGCTGACAGTGGCCTTCAAAGCACTTTATGCCACTGGCGTTATTTTCGAAGCCATACTGTCCCTGCAATGAAACAGGGAGCAGCTGAGATAGAAAGCTATTTGCTGCTCAAGAGGCTGCAAGCACCCATCAGCTCGGAGCCGGCGGCCATTTATGCCCCTTTTGTGACAGCGGCGTGCGTTGGAGTTGAGCTCCTCAGTGCCCAAATTATAGCAGGGGTCAATATTGCCAGCACACACTTATGTAGGGAGAAAGCATGTGAAAGACTGGCCTGGGCATCTTTTTCCCCTTTGCGGTGTGTTCCCCCCCCCCAAATCGTGCAGACAAGTGCATGTCCCAAGTGGTTCGCTGCAATTCTGGGTAGCGCACTTAAAAGCCTCTATTATATCAGTGAAAAGCTGCTAGATGAAATTGTACTTGGCATCAATATTGCACTCGGCGCTTAAAGCATTTCACATACATTATCCTCAGGAATCCTTGTAAGAATCACTTAAGGCAGGAGGTCATTATCATCTCCATATTGCAGACTGGGTTGGAAGAGAGGGTGGGGGTGGGATCTTTCGTTTCATTGTTTTCGCCGAGGCTCAGGGAACAGCAGCTTTCCTAGTACAGGTTGTGGCAGAGGTGATATTCAAATCCAGGCCTTTGTGGGATTTGAACCCTGGGCCCAGTGTGCATCACTAGCAGAGTGCCTATGCAGCTGCAGGAGGCATCCTCTTCCTCCACTTCAAGTGGAAATAAATCCCAAATACTTCCTCCAGTGTAGACTCTTCAGTCTCCACTTCTGCATCTTAGCATCCAAGGTAGGGGCAGAGGAAGAGGGGTGCAGAGGGGTGCAGACCGCCCCGGGTGTCTTAGTTGAGGGGGGTAAGATTTGGTGCATTGCCTGCCCGCGACTCCCAAGCCTGCCCCGAGCCGTCGGGGGAAGTTGCGCTGCTTTGCCGGCGGCCTTTCCCCCTTCCCCCTTCGTTTTGACAGCTGGCGGAGGCTTGGGAGTCATGGGCGGGCAACATGCCGAATGTCCGCCATCAGCAGCTTGGCTCACTCCGCCCCCGGCAAATTGGCAGATGGGCAGAGGTGATCATCTGGCCGTGGGATGCTAGGGAGCGACAATAAGGCAAGTTCACCTGCTGAGTGGGATCCTGGCTCCAAGGCAGCTGATATCCATGATCACAAGTTGGCATGATCACTAGAGATGGACCTAGCAGAAGCTGGCAGATGTTGACGGGCAGAAGCTGGTGGAGTTCACATTCGGAAGCCAGTGAATATCATAGGACTGAAGCAGGCTGAGGTTTGTGGATGGGAGCTGGTGGAGAACTTAATCTTCAGAGGCTGGTAAACAGAAGCCGGTGGATAATTGTACGTTGAAGCTGATGTCAACAGACCTAAAAAGGCCAGAAAACCTTGGGCTTCCTTGGGATCTGCTGAGACGATGCAATTCTCAGTCGTAGGGCACATCTTCTGTACGAAAGCCCAAGTTCGATTCCTGGCATCCTCAGCTAAAAAAATAAATGACCTCAGGCAGCCTTAAAATACTGGCTTAAGGTCAATGTTTTCAAACTGGGCACAGGACTTCTCCAACATCTAGCAAGGGATGAGTAGTCAGTTGCTGGTCCAAACACAAAGTCCAAAAAGCTCCTCAACTGGGTTGTCCCCATTTCTTCTTGAACACTTGGGCTTCAACATAGTCTTTAGATCATTAAAACAAGGACTGTGGGACATTGCTTACAGTGATCTGCGGTGATACTCAACAAGAGCTGTGAGTTTACAGTATGTCAGACACTTTTTCTCAAGGCCAAACTGAAAGTGTTTCCTTCTGAAATGCTCTGAGGCAGATCTGTGGGTATTCCTTTCTCTGCTGTACAAATCAGGAAGCAGAATCTATACCGCATATTCTACAGGCCTGCAAGACTATGCAGTACAAGCAGGTCTGACAGTGAAAGATTATTAATTGCGAACCTTTCAGGAAGATCTGTTAGGTACCTATAGGAGTGGTGGTGGAGGAGACTCTTGAGAGTCCCACGAACTGCAAGAAGATCAAACCTATCCATTCTGAAGGAAATCAGCCCTGAGGGCTCACTGGAAGGACAGATCCTGAAGCTGAGGCTCCAGTACTTTGGCCACCTCATGAGAAGAGAAGACTCCCTGGAAAAGATCCTGATGCTGGGGAAGATGGAGGGCACAAGGAGAAGGGGATGACAGAGGACAAGATGGTTGGACAGTGTTCTCAAAGCTACGAACATGAGTTTGACCAAACTGTGGGAGGCAGTGGAAGACAGAAGTGCCTGGCATGCTCTGGTCCAGGAGGTCACGAAGAGTCGGACACAACTAAACAAACAAACCTATAGGATGGGATCCCCAGCATATCTGTGGCAATTGCCAAGTTTCTTTCCGAGGCTGTCAGGGTCAGAGAGCACTTTGTATTAGCGAAAGGTCTGAAACAAGCTTAGTTTTATCTGATGTCCAAGTAGTATGTATGGGGTATTTTTTTGTATTTTTATGTACTGGAATCTATTTATGGACTGCTATAAAGAATGGAAGATACAGTCCTATCTTGCCTGTGACCTTGTGGAGCTACTTCTGGTCGGAGCAGACAAGAGTCAGCGAGACGGACCAATAGTCTGCTTCAGCATAAGCTTCGTCTGGCTTATTGTTCACCTGTATAGGCCCCAGAGAGCTCTTTTCGGAGCTGTCTAAAGTCAATTCCTGCCAACCAGCTGGACCCTTGACTTCATCTGCCCAGACAAAAGATTGCTGGCTCTGGGTATCAGCTAATGAGAAGTCCCAAGTCACTCAGCTGGCCTTTCACCTTGAAGTTTCCTAATGATATGCTCCTAAAGAGCTGGCCTTTGCCATGAGGAGTCTCGTATTGTCCACTCCTGGATTATTGTTGTCCCTGCTCCAAGGAGGGGGCGGTTCGAGGGTCCACTTAGCACATGAAAAGCACACGTCCAGGCAAACATGAGCAACAAGGTTCTGCCAGGAGATGATGTACGAGCCCTAGAGGTCAAGAGTTCTGCCTGTAGGTCAGCGAGAAGAAGGGTCACGCGACAGTGGCCATCACTCAATCCCGAGGCCCTTCCTTCCTCCTCCTCCCATTTATCCGTGGAGATTTCAGCCATGCAAATGGGCTTTGCCTCATCATTTGTGTCTGGTAAAGCCCTCAGACGCATCTCTCGGGTACAAACAGAGGAGGAGACGGACGAGGTCAAAAGGTCCTGGAGGACAGCAGGTTTAACTATTCAGCAGAGGCTGAGGAATACACAAGGCCAGAGCGTCAGTGTGAAAATAGTGAAAACTTTACCTCTGGGTTTCCCAAAGTGGTCGATATCGACACAGGGGGTGAAAAAAGGCATCGGGTGGAAAAGAGGTTTATGAGGTATTGTGCAGAAAATTAATTTTGAGTCTCAGGAGGCAAAGGGACGTGTTATTTACAGAGTGCACCTCTCTTCCTAAAGAGGAACCTCTTTATTTATTAAGATGATTCCACAATACAACAGTACTCGGTTTTCCCCCTTTCATTTTATGATTCCCAGGATAGTGATTGATGGTTAATAAACATTGTTTATAGATGGCTATTTCCTGACTTTATTTCATGTGCATTCCTAAGAATCTGAGCTCTCCCCATTCGTGATTCCCAGAGGCACATTATCTCAAGTCAATACTTGTTGTTGCAGTTATCAAGTGATGGCCGTGCGTGTTATGAGCAACATCTCTTCCGATCTTGCATTTCTGATTTTTGTAATTATGGCTCTATTCAGGCTCCTGGCAAGGCATTCTGCTTCTATCCCATTTCTGTCTGGTGGTGGTGGCTGAGGGAGAAAAAAATCCTTGCTGTTTATCTGATATCATTTAATTCCAGAGTTCCTCCCTGACAAGTTGTTTACGTCCTGCGATCAGCCTTCTGAAGTCCCCTGCTTCTGATTTCCCCTTCTGCTTCCTGTGTGGCATCTTCCTTCCGTGATCAGATTCTGGCTATCAAAACAAGACTCCCATTGAAATGTCCGGCCGTGGGAAAGAATAGCTTGCTGTTTTGCGTTATGTAAAACATGTTTTCTCAAACGGGCTTGGCTCTGTTTGATGCTGTGGGAGCTTTGGAGTCCAAGAAATGTGTTATGGCTATCGGGTGGTTGCTCGAGAGCAATCAGGCAAGATGCCTCACTGGTCTGTTCTAGCGCTTTATTATTGGTGCTAAAAACCTTTACAATGCAGAGCGCCTCTATTCCATGTCTTGCTCATTCACTGGCAGAATCTGAGAGTGGGCGGTCCTTAAATCTTCCCCAGCAGAGTAGTCTCTTGACACCCAGCCGACGCCTCCCCTCTCTGTGTGAAAGCCTACTGCGCAAGGAAGGCTTGGGTAAAGGAGGACCTGCCTCCTCCCTGCTTTGCTCAGGCAAGGTGCCCTGGCACCGCCTTGCCTCCTCCGAGCCCTGCGTCTCCTCCCCACTAGAGGCGTGGCTTTCTTCCTCCGCTGAGGAAGTGCTGCTTCCCACGATCTTTTGGGGCTCTCTGTAATCCATCCGCCTCCCCCCCCCGGCCCTGAGCCGATGGCAGTTCTCTGACAAAATGTCTGGATGCCTAGGAGCCAGGGCCTCTTCATCTCAAAGTTTTGAGTTCAAGCCCCGCATTGCGGGGGGTTGGACTAGATGACCCCCCTGGACCCTTCCAACAATAAGTTTCCATGAACCAGAACAAATGTAATCAGGTCTTCTGCTGGTTGATGTTTGTTCTGATTCCGCACTTAAGAGTGGGACGAAAGAAAAACATCTCAGATGTGCGCCAAGGAACCGCGGGACAAATGGAATAAATCGTGGTAGAAAGGGAAGCCGGGGCGAGACCTCAACTGGTGTTCTGCCATGCTGGAGTGCCACCTTTGGACAGAAAGGTCTTGGCTCAAATACCCAGCCAGCTTGGACACGGGGCTCTTTTTGTTCTTAGGGCTTATTCGCTTTTTGTCCTGCTCTTTCCAAGCAAAGGTATGCGCTTAAAAGCTCTGTGCCCAAGTGTGGGGTTTTGTTTTTTTGCCTGGGTGTCACAGGAGCGTGCCAGTCAGTTATTCACACAGTTCAAAGTTGGAGTTTTGTTTTTAATGAGTTTTTATTAAAGATTTACTTGTGCTCCAAAACAAAGAAGAAAAAGTACATATAGTGTCTCCACTTTCAATTCATAAGAGGTTTTTTTCCACAGTTTGTTTATGTTCAGTATGAGACGCAGGGTGGATCTAAACATGGGGGGGCGGGGTGCTATAAATAAGCCAGAAATTAGATTGATGTAACAAAAGGGGGGGAACCTCTATGGAAAATCGCGGTCTAAAATTTCCTGCTCTCTGGCGCCATCTGGTGTTGCATGTTTATAGTGTGTTCAAATCGCTTTTCTTTACTAATGAAGCTGAGTCCACTGTGAGCGCTATTTTTATAGAAGAAGAGGTGCCGGACCTCACCTTTTTCTCTTGTAATGGCAATGGCGCTCACCTGAGAAGTGCCAGAACTGAGTTCCTGTAAATTCTGGCTGGGGAAAAAGCCCTGGACATGTTGCCATAGACATTTCAAAGTTGGAATTAAATTTTTATTAATGAAAACACGACCTACACAGACTTGTTTGAGTGTCAGGCCTAATGAGGAGAGCAGCTCATTCCCAGTGCTCTTACTTCATGAAAAGCAGTTGCCAGACTAAAAGTCCCCACCTCTTCTGCAGGGCTTTCCCCAAGCAATCGGAGACTGCACCTACATGCAACCTACCACTGCTATACCCTTTTCATGCCTCTTCTGGTTCTGGGAGACAAGGGAGGAAGGGAGCTTGCTGCAGCAGGAGGGGGAGACATCCGTGACTCTTCACCAGCCAAACTCATCTCTCTTGGCCACCCTCCTCTCCTGCTTCAGCTTCTTCCTCTGATTCCGGACTTCTCTCTGCCACACCCTCTTCCTACTCACTAAACCCTGCTACCTCTTCAGCTTCCAACACCTTCACCTCCTAGTCTTCTCCCTCTAACCACTCTTCATCATGGAGCAACCCAGTCTGGTGGGCAGGGTACAAATTATTATTATTATTATTATTATTATTATTATTACCACCGTATTTTAGCTCCATAAGACGCACCTGGCCAGAAGACGCACCTAGTTTTTAGAGTTTCAGGAAAACAAGAAAAAATAATAATATTCTGAACGGAACAATGGATGTATGATTTTTTGTGGTTCATGCTGTGGCCACAGACATGTGATTTGACGGTGAGTTTGGGGTAGCCCAATGCAAAAATCCTGAGAATCCATGTGGATCCGTGCTTTGTAACCACATTTTTGTGCCATTGTGGCCCCATGAAACAGCAGAAGTGTGATTTTGTTGGTGCAGGCTGTAGCCATGGACATGCTATGTGATCTGATGGTGAATTTAAGGTGACCCAATGCAAAAATCCTGAGGATCCATGTGCTTTTACCTCGCCCCTCCTAGGCAGCCTCCTTTATCTCTAGAGTCCCTTATCTCCCTCCCGATCCCTTGCCGATCAGCTGCTCAGCTGCTTCCTTTCAACACCTCCTTCCCTCTTGCTTGCCTTAGTGTCTTTTCCTTAGCTGGAGCAGTTTTTTTGCTCCTCCTTTTCTTCTAATTTCTCACCTCATTGCTTCAATCTTCCTGTCTCCTCTCCTTGCAAGTTCGCTGTCTTTACCTGCCCCCTCCCAGGCAGCCTCCTTTATCGCTAGAGTCCCTTATCTCCCATCCCGATCGCTTGCTGATCAGCTGATCAGCGGCTTTGTTTCAACACCCCCTTCCCTCTTTCTAAAAAAAAGGCACAATCTGCTTTTTGCCCCTGGGCAATTCGGCTCCAGGGACCATGCATTCGCTCTATAAGATGCACAGACATTTGCCCTTACTTTTTAGGAGGAAAAAAGTGTGTCTTATGGAGCGAAAAATACGGTACTATTATTATTATTATTATTATTATTATTATTTACACCTCCTGCTGCCTGCTTGCCTCTTAGCACCCCCATAGGCAATTCCACAGCCTCCCCCAGGCGCTGCTCACTGTGGGAAACAGCCAGCCTTACGTACTCCCCTCAAATGTGTTCTGGGGGTTCCTGCAAATTTGGGGAGGGCGCAGGGAGGACTATGGGAAGCAGGGAAGAAAGAGAAGGTTGACTGTACACACACAAAAATAAAAAATAATAATCCCTGCATTAACAGGGTGGACTTTCTTGGATACAACCCCCTGGTATTTATGCATCTATGGATTTTTAAATCCCTCCCTTCAAAAAACACCCCCCCACACACTTCCATTTCCCCAATCTATATGAGAACAAAACACAATAAATCAAATAGATCATACATAAAGACAGATAGTAATGATCCTGGGTGTTCTGTATCCTGGTAGGATGCAGTTAATCACTAAATGCCATGTATTTATTACAGTGATGAACGAAACAGACATTTTAAATTATTACAGCAAAGCATTCCTGCATCCACCTCCATCAGTTACAGCGATAAAAATGAGGCTGTTTTCAAGGCGGCCGGTACAGAGCTTTGGGGATGCGATGCTCAGAAGGGCTTCATTCGCTGAACTGGTAATTATCAATAATTTAAAAGTTCTGCTTCCTTAGTCACTGCAATGTGTGTCTCAGGGGTGTGCAATATTGACATTTTGCCTCTTAGCAATATGAACTCCAGACCGCGATACAGGTTTCATATTGTTGCACCCTGTAATATATCGAGAAGGGACGCGGGTGGCGCTGTGGGTTAAACCACAGAGCCTGGGACTTGCGACGGGGTAGGCTCCCGTTGCTCGGTCCCTGCTCCTGCCAACCTAGCAGTTCGAAAGCACAAAAGTGCAAGTAGATAAATAGGTACCGCTCCGGCGGGAAGGTAAACAGCGTTTCCATGCGCTGCTCTGCTTTGCCAGAAGCGGCTTAGTCATGCTGGCCACATGACCCGGAAGCTGTACGCCGGCTCCCTCGGCCAATAAAGCGAGATGAGCGCCGCAACCCCAGAGTCGGCCACGACTGGACCTACATGACCATTAGGTCCTTTACCTAATATATCAAGAATGCACTGCGCAGATGACCTTGCAGACGCGACAGGCCGGAAAGCAACACTTTACTGCAAAGTAAGTTTCCTGCCTGCCCAATCTGCAAAGGCATGAGCCCCAGCCGCCTCTCAGCTGGCGTTGCAGAGTAAAGGGTTTTACTTTGCAGTAAAAGCTGCTTTCTGCCTGCACAATCTGCAAGGTGCAAGCCCTGTGCCTTTTGCTAGAGACAGACCCTGCATAACCACCAGGAGATTCCTATCAGCAAACGATAAGATCCACGGGGCTTTGCTGTTGCTTTTGTTATGCAGGTTTAAGGCCTCATGCTATGCAAAGTAGAGACCCAACACCAGTGCCGGGTGTAAGCTAAACAAGCTATAGCTTAGGGCCCCACTCTCTTGGGCCCCCTCAAAAAAAATTAAAGGAAAAAAACCCACTGGATGTACATATCCAAAATATGATAAAAAACCAATAAAATAAAACCTACATACAGCAACAGTGTTTTGTGTTGTGTAGGCTCCTATGATGTAATTCATGGACCCCGCCTGCTAGCCTGCTCCCTGAAATATTAAAAAATCATTGTAAGTTAGAGCTTATTTTACTATTAATATACTTCTTCTTAATTGTATTTCACTGTTCGCAACTGGACTTAACTGTCAGGGGTCCTTTACCTTTTTTATTAATATACTTAGCTGTATTTCAGTTCAACTATTACTTTGATAAAATACGTATTTTGTGATGTGCAAATGGCTTTAGATACCTATTAGGTCCATAAATGACCATGTAGCATATATTCAACACAAAAACCAGTGACAATTTGTTGTTGACAAAGGACAGCTGGACATATAAAGGGCCCCATTACCTTCAGTAGCTTCATTTTCATATAGTTCTCTCTCAATAATATACAATTTGTAAATTTCAAATTTACTTTTCACAATTTTATCCAGTCCTCAAATTGTATATTATAGCCTATATCTTGTGCCCAAGCGTCCTGATCTTCTTAGAGGAAAGATGAGGTGAGCTGAACTTTTCACATAACAACTAGGGGAGAATCAAACGGGGGTCTGAAGGGAGCAGAGAAAAAGGCTGCTAAAAGGCTCCTCTTAATTGAATTACTTGAAAATTCCTCCTTCTCCCCAGTCCACAACTTAGACAGTCTCTCCAACGATGGTCTCTTGATGCTTCTGAAAGGTGCAGAGGCTGGAACCAGGGAACAGGCTCTGCCCCTTTTAAATGGGGGCAAATGGAGCGTATGGTATTAATAAAACTCTTTAATCAAGCTCAGCAGGTGTTAGAAAGAGACATGCTCACACCTTCTCCCCCCCCCCCCAAATTTCCCTCCCATTCGCTTTTATCACTATCTTCCAGCACATCATCACTGCGAGGCCATTAATCAAAGGATGGCAGGTGTTTATTACCTGCCTGCGAGGAGCCTGCCTCCTCCCCATGTTTCCGATTACGCATCAGTGACAAGTGTAAAATGGAGTGAAATCAGATGGAACAGGAGCCAAGACGTCTGCTAATATAATATTAGTTAATCTGTCTGCATGAAAGGACACCGAGGAATATAACACTAGCGTTTCCTTTTATAAATATAATCAGCCGCCTCCAACAGCACGGAAATGTTCGCGTTTGCCTCGATTCTGTGCTCCAGGTGAACTCTGATGCAAATGTGGAGACCCTTGCAGCGAAGTGGTATGTCGATCATGTGTGGAAAGGATTCCCTTCCCCTCCGCCACCGAAGTGAATGGAATGGCCCATTCAGATACAAATTTATGTTTTAAACACCTTTTTATCCCATTTCCCACCCCTTTAAAGACTCTCAGAGAGGCTTAAAAAGGTAAAGGGACCCCTGACCATTGGGTCCAGTCGTGGCCGACTCTGGGGTTGCAGCGCTCATCTCGCTTTATTGGCCGAGGGAGCCGGCGTGCAGGTTCTGGGTCATGTGGCCAGCATGACTAAGCCGCTTCTGGCGAACCAGAGCATCGCACGGAAACGCTGTTTACCTTCCCGCCGGAGCTGTACCTATTTCTCTACTTGTACTTTGACATGCTTTCGAACTGCTAGGTTCGCAGGAGCAGTGACTGAGTAATGGGAGCTCACCCCATCGCGCGGATTCGAACCGCCGACCTTCTGATCGGCAAGTCCTAGGCTCTGTGGTTTAACCCACAGCACCACCTGCGTCCCTCTCAGAGAGACTTACAAAGCTATAAAAACCAAAACCTTCTCTGCCCTCAGGGTTATAGTCGAAAAAGACACAACATAAAAGGAAAACTGATCGGGAGGGGGAAAGGAAAAAAGCAAGCTCAAGCAGTAGCTTTTATGTATAATGATCAGCTGGAATGGAAGCAGTTCAATGAGAGAAGGAACCCAAAGTTGCTGAGCCTACAAGGCTGAGCTCAGCTTACCTGAGAGACGACCTGTCCCTATAGAGATCTGTAATATCAGATCATCCGGGGAAATTTTGTTTGTAGGTCCGCACCCTGCAGAATACCCTAGGGTGGTGACCCCCAAAAGGGAATTATCTGGTGTGGAATAATGCCCTTCCATCTGCCATACATTTGTGAATTGCTTCATACATCTTATGAATACAGATCCTTTTGCCCGGGTTTTCCCTGAGCCATAAAATGAGTCTGTTTTTATACTGTTTTTATTATGCTGTTACATTATTTTGATGTCATTTTTGTGCACTGCTTGGGGATCTGTTAAAGCATTTAACAGTTTAGAAATGCTTTTGAACAAACGAATAAACCAGCTGTGCCATTTTATTGAAAATTCCAACTGTGCATAGTGCCGATTGGCCAACCACTGTGACATCATGAACCCCACCTCTCATCTCTGCCTGAAGATGTTTTCAGGATTTTAAAAAGACTTTAAAAGAGAGAGACAGAGAGAGAGAGACCGCCAAACATATATTTGATTTGCTAATGGGAGGGGGGGCACGGACTTTGCAAGCTGGGTGAAAAAAAAATGTGGTGAACAATATAGGAAATTAAATTAATTTTAAAAACTAGAGATGGGTACCTGCTCTGAAACAAAAGGGGGATAGATAAAGGAATGGGAAACTTTTGGGACTCAGCTCTACAGCTGCAAATAAAACGTTTAAGTGTGTTTTAAGTGCAATACAGAATGTGACGCTAGATGGCGATGTTGAGCCTTATGGGAAATTCAAAGTATTTTTTTAAAACGCTTTTTGAAAAAGCATTTTTAGAAGGTTTTTTATATGTGTGCAGATTTCACCTTGCTTGAGATTCAAAGGCAAGTATGCGTTAGAAGAAAAGGTTGAGAAGCCACACTGATCACAGACGCACTTTATATATCAGGGGTCAGCAACCTTTTTTCAGCAGGGCCGGTCCACTGTTATATTTTGGGGAAATAAATGAACAAATTCCTATGCCCCACAAATAACCCAGAGATGCATTTTCAATAAAAGCACACATTCTACTCATGTAAAAACATGCTGATTCCCGGACTGTCTGTGGGTCGGATTGAGAAGGTGATTGGGCCGCATCCAGCCCCCGGGCTATAGGTTGCCTACCTCTGTTATATTTTGTGGTGTTTGCCTCCCAGGATGGGTCATAAGGAAAGGGTTAAAATAGGTGTGATGTGATTGACCAGTGAGAATGCAAGGGGGGGAATAAAAGTTAGAGTGGGAGGTTTTGAAAGTTGAGTTGAGTTGAGGTTTGGGAGTTGAGAGTTGAGGTTTGGGAGTTGAAGAAGGAAGAGGGAGGTTTAGGTGTGGGTTGGTAGAGTTGTATTGTGAGAGAGTGAGAGGAATTGTTAGGTGGAGTCAGATAGATAGTTGGGAATAATCAGTTTGAAGTTGTTAGGAACTAAGATTAAGAACTCTTGAGAGTCCCATGGACTGCAAGAAGATCAAACGCATCCATTCTTAATGAAATCAGCGCTGAGTGCTCACTGGAAGGACAGATCCTGAAGCTGAGGCTCCAGTACTTTGGCCACCTCATGAGAAGAGAAGACTCCCTGGAGAAGACCCTGATGCTGGGAAAGATGGAGGGCACAAGGAGAAGGGGGCGACAGAGGATGAGATGGTTGGATAGTGTTTTCGAGGTTACCAGCATGAGTTTGACCAAACTGCGGGAGGTAGTGGAGGACAGAGGTGCCTGGCGTGCTCTGGTCCATGGGGTCACGAAGAGTCGGACACGACTAAACGACTAAACAACAACAAGATTAAGAAACTGTCAAGAAAAACTAACTGAAACCATAAGCTTGTTCCTGCATTTAAAAATAAACTTGATTATTTGTTTATGTTAACAACTGACTGGACTCCGTGTGTCCCCGGGAGATACGGGGTGGTGGCAGCAGAAAAAGCAATCGCAGTGGCGGCACAGGGTCAATAGACTGTCAAACGTCCGGGGTCCCTGTGTGTGATCGCCACATATGTGTTCTCCACATTCCAAGTTTCCAGATCAGCAACAAGCCGAGTACCTCTTTATTTCTATTCTTATGCACTATCTTCATGGGAAAACACCCTGTCTCCTCATCTCACTGCCGTGAGGAGCGAAAACCCAGCTATTTTGATTGTGTTTGGGTGCTTCTTTAATGGGCACTTCCTTCTATAAATCAGTCGCTCGCTCCTTGGGACAGAAAATATATATACATAAACTCCCACTGCTACATAGCACTGTAGGCTCCAAAAACATCAGAGGATCAAAGGGCAGGGAGATTCATCTCCCGAATAATCAAAACAACCCTGTCAACCTCCCCAAAGTGCCTGTTTATCCTAGCCCTGGCGGTCCATGTCGGGTAGAACCGCAGGAGGCGAATTTATCGGCAGCTGCCTTTGAATCTGTTCTTGCCTCATTGTTAGTGTCTCTCACACAAAAGGCACCCGGGTCGCTAGCCCCTTCCTGCGTGTCTGTGTATGTCTGCAGGATCACAGCTTCCCACCAGCGATGATCTATCAGCGTTGGAGGTGTTAGGATAAGGAGGAACACTCTCCTAGGATCTGCCTGCTTAATATCATGGGAGATATTGTTGTTGTTGCTGTTTAGTCGTGTCCGATTCTTCGTGACCCCACGGACCAGAGCACGCCAGGCACTCCTGTCTTCCACTGCCTCCCGCAGTTTGGTCAAACTCATGCTGGTAGCTTCGAGAACACTGTCCCACCATCTCGTCCTCTGTCGTCCCCTTCTCCTTGTGCCCTCCATCTTTCCCAACATCAGGGTCTTTTCCAGGGAGTCTTCTCTTCTCATGAGGTGGCCAAAGTCTTGGAGCCTCAGCTTCAGGATCTGTCCTTCCAGTGAGCACTCAGGGCTGATTTCCTTCAGAATGGATACGCTTGATCTTCTTGCAGTCCATGGGACTCTCAAGAGTCTCCTCCAGCACCATAATTCATAGGAGATGAAAGCCCCACAAAAAGCTTTCCTCAAGAACACCATCCTCATCCTGTGACTTGCTGTGACCAGGGATGAAAGGGGTGGAGGAACCGGATTCACTTCGCATTCGGCCGCGAACTTGCGAAACGAGATGCAAACCGAAACATACACAGCCACCTTTTGAAATCTGCAGTTCTCAGAACGTCATAAATGCAGTTCTCTGGGTGAGGAATGCGTACAAAAATGGGATATGCTGGGGCAAATGTGTGTATTAATATGCACGTGTCTGTGAAAACAGCATGTGGAAATGTATTGTATTTGGGGAAATTGCCTTGCAAGAACGTGCCCGTTAGGCAAAACTGAGTGCAAAAAAAGAGCATACCAGGACAAATTTGCGCTAAAATGCTGTTGCCTTTTCCTAGGGACTGTTAAAATAATTGCAAACTGATCTGGAAATATGGCAAACTAAATTTAAGATTGCAAAGGAAACAGGGGAAAAAAGTGAAATAGACATATCTGCCCATCTCTAGCTGTGAACCTGGGAAAGCTAGAATAAAGTACCCCCCCCATGAAGTCAGCCAGTTTAAGTGTCTAATACTGTGACTGGTCATTTCTAGTGGGGGCAATCTGTGCCCCCATGGCTGGAAAAGAGGGCAGAGCAAGCGAGGAACCGTTGTGGAATGCCAACAGGCCTCATTTCCCACTGCTCACTGTTCCTTCTCTTATTCCATTATTTAGTTTATTTATTTATTTGGTTTATCTAGCCTCCCCCCCCCTCCCCCAATTATCAATAGATTCAAGGTCGGTGGACAACATTAAGAATGTTTTTTACAGAGCATAATAACAAAAATGTAACACAAAGAATAATAATCGACAGCATAATAATAAAAGGAGCAGTCCTCGCCTCACATTTAGCAGGCAGTAGATTATTGAACGGCTGAAGGCCTGAATAAAGAGGAATGTTTTTGCATGGCGCCTAAACAGGGCTCCAGGTGAGCCTCTCTAGTTTCCAGCAACTAGTATTCGAAAGCACTGCTGCCTCCAGCTGCAGAGGGAGAGATCATTCATCAGAACTAGTAGCCATGGAAAGCCCTTTTCTCCCTCTAACCCTCTTTTAAAGCTGTCTAGGTTGGTGGCCATTTCCTGTGGCAGTGAGTTCCATGTGCCATGGGAAGGACTTTCTTTTATCTGTGCTGAATCTTCCAACGTTTGACGAACTTAATAAACTCATGACAGCAGCAGCCATGTAACTTTTCTGTGCATCAGAAGCAGCAGCGCGGAAGGGGAAGTAGAAGAGGAGTTTGGATTTGATATCCCGCTTTATCACTACCCGAAGGAGTCTCAAAGCGGCTAACGTTCTCCTTTCCCTTCCTCCCCCACAACAAACACTCTGTGAGGTGAGTGAGGCTGAGAGACTTCAGAGAAGTGTGACTGGCCCAAGGTCACCCAGCAGCTGCATGTGGAGGAGCGGGGAATCGAACCCGGTTCACCAGATTACGAGTCCACTGCTCTAAACCACTACGCCACACTGGCTCTCTCACCATTCCTCCTCTTTTTGTGCTTTCACTGCCAGGGACAATGCTGGGACTCACTTTCCCTGTTGGTCTGAGGGACAACCGACTGAGCCCCAGCCATCTTGTTCCTAGTCCCCCTGGCAAGAGCAACATTTGAACCAGCCGCCTTGAATGCTGCTGGCGGAAACACTTTAATGCAAACTCATCTGAGGATTTGCAGAGGAAAACACTGCTGAGCAAGAGGGCTTTTGCAGGGATTTTGTTTCCCATTTAATGCGCTTTGAACTACTTAGCGTACTGAATCTTTTATGGTTCGTGAGGCGGCACAATGCGGGCCGAGCCAACAATGCTTGCAGCTCATAAAGCGGCACTTTCCATCCTAGTTTTTTTTATTGACTTTGGGCTTGTTTAGACTCCGCATCTGAAGAAAACCAGAATCCCTGTGCTGCTGGCTGGCTAAACTGGACTTGGCAGGGTGTCCCTCCCAAAAAAAGAAGGGCAAAGCATTCAGTGCTCTTGCCCTGATTGTGACTGGTGAGCAGACATGAGCCTAAACCTAATATTTCCATCTCTTTCTTCTTTGTCTGGTTCTTCCTGCTCTGCATTGCCCCTCCTCCTGAATTCTGGTTTAACTAAGAGCATTTCTAAAATTAATTCCAGAACTGGAGCATTGCACTGTGCTTCGGCTCTCAAGCTCCTTCAGTTTATTTGCATCTGTATTTCTGACATCCAGACTCATAAACACTCTAAAAAAACAACAACACCCCACCAACCCTATACTGATACTCCTTTAGTGCAGTGTTTTATGGGTGTGAACACTGAATCCATTTCTCTGCCTTAGTGGGTGTTGATGGCGGCGGCAGCAACAGGGCACAAAATCCTCACTGGGTAGTTGGAAATCACTACTTAAATTGCCTACAATTTCCCCAGTGTCCAGGCTCCTAATATATTTTTGGAATGCAGTTATTCATACATCTCTGAATGTTATGATTGTGTGTCTTGGCTCAAAAAAAGAAAAGAAACCGCAAGGGTGTGAGAATGCATATTTTATTATTTATTATACTGGTTAATCGATTTTCTTAGAAAGAGAAACTCAGCGTGATTCACGTTACAACCAATTAAAAACAACAAAGCCCTAAAAACACCAAATTCAAACAAAAGCCTAAAAGCCACAGTTGACAGAAAACGCCTTTGAACTTTTTGCAAAGGTTTGAATCAACCACTCTCAAAAGTTCAGTCGGGGGTGGGGCACCTAAAATTGGTGTGCTTCTCTTTACTGTGGAATATGCAGCACTTCTGGACTCCAGCTGCCCCTGGATAATTTGCCTCTTGTTTTACTCTCCAGGGTGAAAGCAGCCCATAAGGTGGAACTGCAGAGCCGGAAACGCCTCTCTTTATCCCAGCACACAAAAATCTGTGAGACAGACGTGCAGAAATTAATTCTCACCTCTCTGCTGTAACTGCTTCAGTTTAGGATTAAGATTCCCTGCAGCAGGAGGGCTCCCAAGTCAATCAAACTCAAACACGTGTGCAGAATTTATCCTGCTGAGAATGTCCTTGATAGATACTCCTGAATGGTGATTATGCTAAGCAGAACCTTTTGGCTGAGCCCCACCTGAAATCCCACCAGCGTTAATCATGCATTTCACCGACTATGGAAATTAAAATTGGGCAACCCTGTTGGGTGACAATCTCCGCTCCGCCCAACTCTTCTCCATTCTAATGGAGCCAAACGGAGGCAAAGAGAAGCTGAACGCTGCAATTTTTATTTCTTATTTGTGCAGAGGTTAACTGGCCACTTCAAGAACAAAGGCTGCGTTCTGGGGTTTTTGTTCAGGAAAACAGGAACTCTGATTTGAATTCCCACCCCGGTGAAGGTTTTCAAAATTGAATTCCATTGCTAATAATTTGAGGGCACTGTTTCCCCCCTTTATTCCCCCCCCCAATCTTGGGATTCAATATTTCAGTCGAGAATTAGTGTTCCTTCGCTGCATCAGACAGGGAAGCAGAAAACACGGCAAGAGCAAAAAACCCACCATGTTAGAACACCCAGTGCATTTGCTATAGGGATGGTGCTGGAGTCGGCTTCCCAGCCAACCACTATATCAAATATCCCAGACTGCCTCTCCCCACATGAACTGGCCCAGACCCTGTGATCATCACCTGAGGCCCTACTTTGTGTGCCTTCTCTGTGAGAGGTCTGGAGGGTGGCAATACAAGAATTGGCCTTTTCTGCGGTGGCTCCCCATTTGTGGAATGCTCTCCCCAAAGAGGCTCGTCTGGAGCCTCTGTTACATCTTTTTAGTTGCCAGGCAAAAACATCAGACCCTCCAAGTGTCCCTATTTTCCGGGGACATTTCTGGATTTCCAGAAGCCGCCCCAGTTTCTGATTTGATCCCAGAATGTCCTGCTTTTCCTAAGGACGTCCCTATTTTCATCAGAGGATATGGAGCTATGTGAACCCCAAGCCAAGGAGAGTCTGTATAGGGAAGTTTTAAAAAAACTTTTTATTATGTTTTTATGTATGTTGGAAGCTGCGCAGAGTGGCTGAGCAACCCAGTCAACTGGGTGGGTAATAATAATAATAATAATAATAATAATAATAATAATAATAATAATTTATTTATATCCTGCCCTCCCCAGCTGAAGTCGGGCTCAGAGCAGCTAACAACAGTAAAAATAACAGTTTACATAAAATCACAATCAATTAATTGAAATACATTCTAAAATCAATTCGTTAATAAATATTATTATATTATTATATATTAACAACAACAACAACAACAACAACAACATTTTTATTATTCAATAGGATGTCCCCATTTTCATCAGAGAAATGTTGAAGGATATGAAACACTCCTCTTTTCCGGGTCTTTGGCTATTTAAACAATCCATGGCCTTTTAAACTGGGGGTGGTGTGTGTTATTGTTCTCGTTTGTTACTATGGTATGTATTTTTATATTGCAAACTGCCCTGTGACATAGGTCAAAAATAAAAGTCCAGCAACGTTTGGGGGACACCAGGTTGGAGAAGACCGATAAACTCCATGGAGGAGCTTGTCTCTAGCCAACAGCTTTGCTTGATGTTACACGGAGGTGAATGTCTGGACCTTGACTCATACACTCACGTGGCTGCAGCATCTGCAGACTGAAACCAGCTGATAAGCTGCAAAGCTGCAGGGGCTAGAGGCTGCTGAGTCCTTTCCCAGAAATTAAGAGATTTGTACAAGACTGGGGAGCAGTATTTCATTTAGCTGTGTTGCCACCAACACTAATTCCCACGGCCCAGCTTTGCACCGAGAAAGCTCATCCATTGCTGAAATATACTCAGAGTCGCAAAGCGATTTCATGCTCTTTATTCAGCTCATAGTGGTGAGGAGGAATGAAATGAAAGCCCCCTCAAAGTATCTGCTTTATATACATTATTTACACAATGGGCTGCACATGATTGGCTAATTCTGGAATTCTACTGTAAAGCCAATCAGGTTGTGGATTCACTTATATCTGGAGCATGATTGGGTGGTTCCTGCCAACCAATCATACTGCTGCATTGTTCTAGGACCAATCAGACTGCTGCATTCTGAATCCTACTGTTCTAGAACCAATCAGACTGCTGCAATTTGGATCCTATTGTTCTAGGACCAATCAGACTGCTGCAGTTTGGATCCTATTCAACTCAGTACATAACAATTGCACTGAAGCACAGGACAGAAACACAAGACTGGGCTCTACCCCACCCCAAAGAACCCTAATTTTTTCATGCATGATGAAGAGCCTGCCAGGGGCAGGAATCAGGAATCAAGCAGGTACCCACCAGGCTCAAAGTCTAGTGGGATAGCTTAGTCTCTAGACTCAAGTCTCAGGCTGAATGTCCTGTTCCGTGTTGCACCAAGGGTCAAGGTGAGGTTCAATCTGATGCCGTTGCAATCTGTATTGACCAGAAAGATGGGCGTTGGGACCTCCAACAGCCCGTCACAGTTTCATACTTACAAAACCCTTCAGAGCTTCATTTCCTTCAGAAGCTGCGTGGCCTTTCCTGCCTTCCTGTCTCATTAGAAAAGCCCTGCTCATCTTGAGGGAAAACTGCAGGTGCCTCTGTCCTCCTGAAATTAAGAAGCAGGTCTCTTATCCAAGTCAGAGACTGGGTCTTCCAGGAGGGCACAGCAAGCTCCCTGGTTTCTTGAAGTGCCTGTATGATCCATACAGCTACTACTATGCCATAAGATCCACTGTCCTGTAATATCACATATGAGCTTTAACTACTGATGAAGCCCAGGACGGCGAAACAAGGCCAATATTCCAGAAATCCTTGTCTTAGACTCTGTTAAAGGATTCTGTGGAACTGTAACAACCTTTCATGTGGATTGTTTGGACCTTATGAACAGACAGGTGGAATAGACACTATTACACGGATGGACCTTATGCACGAACTGATTAGAGAATGATCTGATCCACTGGGTCTTCTGCTTTGTTCGTCTGTTGAACTTTATGAGTTACTTCCGTTGAAATTTATGATTCGATACATGAATAGTATACCTTATTTATCTAAGAACACAGCCGGTTACGTCTCATGTGTTTATTGTGTGTGATCCATTGGGCATCTGAAATAGACAACAGCAACAAAAACTCACAGCAGCAACATGCTATTATTGAGCACATTTTGACATACGGTGCTCTTGCATGTGTTGAATTATCTGGTGAGGTTTGCTGTGACACACAGCTGACCCAGCTTTCAACCGAGAGAGAAACAGGATTACCGTATTTTTCGCCCTATAGGACGCACCGTCCCATAAGGCGCACCTAGTTTTTTGGGGGGGAAATAAAGGGGAAAAAATTATTTTCCCCCCAGGCGCAGGGCTGGGGCGGGGGAGGCCCGAGCTTCCCCCGACCCCAGCCCCCAAACAGGCAGCTCTCTACAAGCCGTGGGAGCCCAGCGCTGGCTCCCGCTGCTTGCTGAGAGGTCCGCGAAGCCTGGATGCGCTGAGCTCAGTGAGGGCAGGCTTCAGCATGCAGGCAACTCTCCGCAAGCAGCGGGAGCTCTCCCGCTGCTTGCAGAGAGGTCCACGAAGCCTGGACACACTGATCTCAGTGCGCGCATGCTTCAGCATGCAGGCAACTCTCCGCAAGCAGCGGGAGCGCTCCCACTGCTTGCGGAAAGGTCCGCGAAGCCTGGAGAGAGAGAGGGGTCGGTGCGCACCGACCCCTCTCGCTCTCCAGGCTTCAGCGAAAGCCTGCATTCGCCCCATAGGACGCACACACATTTCCCCTTCATTTTTGGAGGGGGAAAAGTGCGTCCTATAGGGTGAAAAATACGGTACATACGGCCATGACCATTGCTCCTCGTCCAGAAAGTTCTGGAAATCTGCAGGGCTGCAATTGCACCATGTTGCAGAGCTTACGATGACCTTTTGCAAAGGGGGGGCTGGTGGACTGGTTGCTTAGCTGCACTGGGATCCTAAGAACCTGAGGGTTGGGCACTGTTTTTAAGAGTCCCATTGCATCCTGTGGTAAATTTGCTGACCACTCCCCACCCCTGCAGCACAGGCATTTCCCATTAAACATAAATTCTTTGTGCTTGGAAAAAACCCCTGAATCCTTCACACATTATGCAAATCAAGCACATGTGCAAATACATCTCCTGGTTTTTGCGTAACACTCTCCTAGTCATGAGAGCCCTGCACGGCACAGAGGCTCTGCCAGCCACTGAATTGCACTGCCTAAGGCTTTATTCCCTCCTTCTTTTCTGCCTCCTCTGAAATTCTTTCATGTGTTGTTTTTCAGAAATAGTATCTTCACAAGCCATGGGGGTTGTGGAATAATTGGGATAACATATGACTGAGTTATTTGTTTAAAGTCAAATCGGAGATTCTCAAATTGGCTGAGTTCTGTCTTCCATTTCTGCCAAGATAGCAACCCAGTGGTCCCTCTAGCTCAGTATTTTTATTTTTTACACTGGCAGCAGCAATCTGAGATTTCAGGCAGCGGTTTCTCCCAGCCCTGACTGGAGATGCTGGGGACTGAGCCAGGGAACCTTCTGCATGCTCTGCCACTGAGCTATCACCCTTCCCGACTGCCCCATGTCCCTTCTGGATCTGACAAACTCTGGTCTAGCATCCCACTGTACAGCAGCCAATCAGATGCTTCCTGGATGCTGACAAGCTGCATATGAAAGCAGTTGTGCCCTGTAACAACTGTTTGCAGGTACACTACTTCTGGACATGGAAGTTCTACTTAACTGACAACTCTCAGCACCCTTGACAGACAGCAGTTCCCAGGATTCTTTTGTGGGAGCCCATAAAGTGGTATAATACGACTTTGGACATATATTGCAGATGGGGCCCTAGAGAAGGGGTTGGCAAGGTTTACCTTGCCTGGGCTGGTTCACTCCAGCGGTGATTCCTCCGTGGGCCGGATTGCGCAAGTGCATGAGCGCGCATGCGCACGATTTCCGGCATCTGCGTCTGCACAGACACAATTTCCAGCGCCGCGGAAGCGAGTGTACATGCTGCGCCAGTTTAGTGCAGCGCGCAGGGACTCGCCGAGCGAGTGGCTCGGAGGCCGGTTGAACAACCCCCATGGGCCACTTGTAGCCCATGGGCCTTAGGTTGCCTGCCCCTGTTCTAGAGTATAACTATTGACTGAGGTAGCTGAGAACACCATGTCACACTCTGCTTCAGGAAGGGACAACTGCAGATTTTGCCCATCTGCCTTGGATGCTTCAGTTCAGATTCCTGTGTTGCAGAGGGCCCTCGGTGTCCCTTCCAACGCCACAATTAATTCTACAATTTTATGATTCTACGTTTAGCCTGGAAAAAAGGAGACCGAGAGAAGATAGGATAGCCATTTTCAAATATCTCAAGGGCTGCCATATGGAAGATGGAGCAAGCTGGTTTTCTCTTGCTCTGGGGAGGGTAGGACTCGAACCCATGGCTTCAAGTTGCAATAAAGGAGATTCCAACTATAATAATAATTAAATAATAATAATAATAATAATAATAATAATAATAAATTATTATTATTATTATTATTATTATTATTATTATTATTATTATTATTTATACCCCACCCATCTGGCTGGGCTTCTCCAGCCACTCTGGGCAGCTTCCAACAAAATATTAAGATACTGTAATAAATCAAACATTAAAAGCTTCCCTAAACATCAGGAAGAACTTTCTGGCGGTGAGAGCTGTTTGATGGCGGAATGGTCTCCCTCGAGAGATGGAGGGCTCTCCTTCCTAGGAGGTTTTTAAGCAGAGGTTGGATGGCCATCTGCCATGGATGCTTTAGCTGAGATTCCTGCATTGCAGGGGGTTGAATGTACTCTTAAGGTTCACTTCCAACTCTACAATTAATTCTAAGATTCTACGACAGCACTATCCCAGCAAATAACTGTTGCGAGAAAGGGCTATTCTCAACGCAGTGGAAGGATCACTGGGCCCAGAGAATTTAGGGGCAAGTCCTTCTGTCTGCTCCTTTCCTCTCCACCCTTCGCCGAGGCTTTCGAGACAATGGGCGATGTGAGAAAACCCACAATGGCCACGCTGTAGGGGGAAAAGACAAAGGGTCAGCTGAGCCTCCCCATCCTTTTCAGGCCGGGAGAGCCCTGACACAACTCCTGCTTGTTCCTCGCAAGGGTGAGCAGCGTCTGCAAGCATGCCTGCCTGCCTTTGCCAAGACAATTCTCTCTCTCTCTCTCTGTCTCTCTGCTTGTTGCTGTACTGGAAGAAGAGGCAGCCTGGAGCAAGGCAGACAGTGAGTCAGAGCCAGGAAGGAAGAAGGGGAGCTCCAGGTCATGCCTTGAGCCCGCAGAGCAGGATTAATGGACATTTCAGTCTGTCTGTGTGCAAAGGCCTCTCCGCGTCCCCCACTCCACTTCCGAGGAGTGCAGCTGGCCGGCGGCTCAAAAGCAAGAGGTCAGGCGCTCCGGTCTGTGTTGCAGCCCCTTTCTCCACAGCATGGGTGTCGGGAGGCGATACATTAACAGCGTGTTCCTCCTGGCCCTGCGTGAGACTTGAAGGGATGAAATGAAATTAAGAAAAATACATTTTGCCTCCGCCGCATTCCCCCCACCCCCTACGTCTCCCTGCCTCCTGGCTCGCGGCCAACTTGTCATCTAGTCGTGCATAATTCTTGCAGGCCGAGAACGGCTGACCGCCTTGAAAAATATTTATTTATTTTTTTTAATGGGAATCCTTAAAAAAAAATAAAAAATCTCCAAAGCCTGTTCGCCAGCGTCTCCTTCTCTCGGTCCATGACAGGGCACTGGATAATGGTTTGACGGTTCCCTCCCTCATTCTTCACCTTTGCCCTTTGGCGTATAAGTCTGAAGGGATTAATCTGCCAGGGGGGGAAGAAAAACCGAAGGCAACATAAAAGCAAACTTTCATGCTCCTTGCATTAGCCTCCATCATTTCTCTGTCCCCTCGGAAAACACAAAAAAGAAAAACACCATCTTTTAACGCTCGTTCTTGGCAGAAGTAGCTCTTTTTGTACAAACAAGCATTGGATGAATTTCCTGACTGTGGGGGCAATTGTGACATTTTCCCAGGCCTTATGGGTCATATTTTCCTCCCTTGTCTCGGTCTTTGTCTTCTCAGCCTCTCTTGGGAAGGAATATTTTAACATTTAATGTTTACAGGGGCTGTAAGTGTAGCTGTAAACTTGCCCACCTGCTCAACGCTTTGCTAACTATCCCTAGGCTAAGCGACTCATTTTTCAGGTGGTCTTGTAGTAAGATTACTGGGAAATGATATACAGTGGTACCTCTACTTGCGTTCACCTCCAGGATACGTACGCAGCAAACCCAGAAGTATTTTTCTGAGTTTCACTGAGCACGCATGCGCAAAAGCGCTCTACATGCTGTGCGCATATGCAGAAGTGCTAAACCGCGCCATCTGCATGCGCAGAAGCGGCTCCTCCAGTTGCGAATTCCTCGGGATGCGACCGGAGCTCTGGAATGGAGCCTCATTTTATTTTATTTTTACCACAAAAAGAGCACAGTTCTTATAGGTCAAAGGCCTGTCTAAGGTTTTCATATAACAGCATAAGGAGGGGCAAGTTGAACCTCTCTAGGGAGAATGTTCCAAAACCTGGAGGCAGCCACGGAAAAGGCAATTTTCTTTTGCAGTTCCAAAATTGGCAGAACATGCAAAAGTCAGAGCCTTTCTGAAAGATCTTAATAGTCAGGCAGGCTCATTTGAGAGCAGATGGTCCTTTAGATTGGAATGGGTTTCCTTCATTTGTATTCTTGGAAGCACAATTTGTTTCACAAATGAGTGTTGTTGTTTTTGCTTCTGTCATTTGGTATGGCTTGTTCCGAAATTTGTTTTTAAGAAACACTTGGGAGAAAGAATGAAAGGTGTACGGGAGGCTCATAGCACTTCAGGGAGCAGCGAGCGCCTCAGGAATGTGTTTGCTTCATCTTCTGAAGGGAAGCCATGACACTGAGGAAAAGTAGGCCCCAAATAGTTCAGTTGCTAAGCAAAGGTGGCTACAGGCTGGCGCTGCAGAAAGTTCCTCCATGATGGTTTCCCCAACCACAGCGGAAGCTGAATTGATGTCAGTAATCACCACAAAGGGACTTAATTGTAATTAGTTGATTTATTGATTTCACGGGGATAATACAGTTTTCCCTAGCTACTACTATGAACACTGGTTCCACTTCAAGCCAGAAAGGCATGGTTCCTTTTCAGTGTTTGTGTGTGTGAAAGAGAGACACGGAGAACACACACAGTGCTTTTCTGTGATCCTATTCCTTGCTATGTTGTTGTCACTTTTTGTTTTTGTCGTTGCCCTTGGCAACCACTGTGTTCTGGCACCCTTGGCACCATTACCAAGAAACGAATACCTGCCGCTCATTTTCTATCCATCTAATTCACCCATACCATACTGACCTGAAAACAGGCCAGAATTTTTACCCCCAAACTTGCATGCACAAAAGCTGAATGTGGCCTATATTCGGGTAAATATAATATACAGTGGTACCTCGGGTTACATATGCTTCAGGTTACATACGCTTCAGGTTACAGACTCCGCTAACCCAGAAATAGTGCTTCAGGTTAAGAACTTTGCTTCAGGATAAGAACAGAAATCGTGCTCCGGCGGCGCGGCAGCAGCAGGAGGCCCCATTAGCTAAAGTGGTGCTTCAGGTTAAGAACAGTTTCAGGTTAAGAACAGACCTCCGGAACAAATTAAGTACTTCACCCGAGGTACCACTGTATCCCCTAATTGTAATGATTATGGTAGAGCCATTCCTAGACCCAGTTGCCACCTGTCCTGTATAATACGGGATTGCCCCTTATTTCAATGTAAAATGTTGCGTCCTGTATTGATTCAATACAAGACTCAGTTTGTCGTGGATTCCCCCTCTTTCTACTCTGCTCCCCTCGCTTCTTTCCTTTTCCCCCTCCTCGCTCCCTCTCCTCATCCCACCCCCAAGGAGGAGCAAACCAGCGCAAGGCTCTGACATTGTAGCTTCCGGTTCTCTGCAGCTTTGCATGGTTTAAGGCAGCAGTTTGCAGAGCTGCAGCCTGGGAGTGCTGGGCCCCATCCCTCAGACAGCAACAGGCTTACAAATGTGTGTGTGTGTGTGTGACAAATTCCAGAGGGGCCATGCGGTCAGATTGCAATAGATTGCTCTGAAGTCATTTCAGCACCAGGTGGAAAAGCGAATCGCCCCAACCCAACTCACTCTTGACTGCCCGCTGCCATCCTATCCTGTCCTGTATTTTGCCAGAACAAAGATGGTAACCCTACACAGGATTCCAGATCTGAGATAAAGCATAAAGTCTACCCCAGGACTTACAAAAGACAGACAGGAGAAAAGGGGGGCAGGGACACCAGTCTGCATGTAGCTTAGCAAGGAAGGAGCTCTAAACAAGCTGTTCACCTAATCTTCTTCTTTGGCGATCACTCGTAGCCGAGTAAGATTGTCTTCCTCTTAGCACGTTTCTCCCTTGCGACCTGAGTTTGAGTGTCTTCAAAGCCCATGACACCTTTGGTAAAGGCTGTTCTCCAACTGGGGCACTCACAGGCCAGTGTTTCCCAATTGTTGGTGTTTATACTACATTTTTTTAAAGATTTGCCTTGAGACAGTCTTTAAACCTCTTTTGTTGACCACCAGCATTATGCTTTCCATTTTTAATTAAATAAAAGTAGTCTGAATCCAGGTTCTTATATCTAAGAGCCCCCGGCCTTGAGCAGAATACTATTCCCGCTGGGCAATTGCTGCCTATTACCAGTTTTGCATGTATGCCTCTGCATTTCTCTGAGTTCAATGGCCTTCTCAGGTAGCAAGACACCCGACTCGATGGATGGTTGTGTCCTTGGAAGGTGCTGCAAATCCTCTTGTGTTGGGGGGGAGCGGCCGTGGAGAATGTCTATTTGTGTGTCCTTGCTATTTACATTGGAAGAATGGAGGGAATTATCTACGAGGCAGGATCCTGTACTCTCCGCAATTACGGCCCATTCAGCGATGAATGTGCCACTAAGCCTTGCAGAGGAGACAAAAGGAACACCCCCAAGAAGAACTTGTGGCTGCTGTTACCAGGGAAACCACTTCCCTTCTTTTCTCCCCATGTAGAATTCCCGCACCCTGGGTGATTACAACCAGTGCACAGAAACAAATTGTATTTCCAAGGATTTTTGACGGTGGGGGAAACTGGGAGAATCTCAGGTGATTGTTACCACAAGCAAAGACCAATGAAACCATACCCCAAATAATGTACCTGCAGGATTCTATTGCAATTTTTAAAAAATCTATATCAGAAGGTTCCTAATCGTCTGAATGGTGGCTGGAAGCTATTTGCAAATAAAGTTGTAGAGTTTCTACTGTGATCTCTAGTAACATGAATCAATGAGGTACGCTCTCTGACTATTCTTCTATTGAGACACCTCTGGAAATCACAGATAATTAAGCCAACCCACCTTCCTATTCTAATACACCCAAGCCTCATAGTATTGTGTGTTCTTGCGTTGGCATACAACTATCTCAAGAGACAAAGTAGTGTGCCCTTGGGGGTGAAGTCAAACCAGTGCGTCAGCAGTGCCAAAGTGATCTCCCTGGGGTACAAACCTGGGCAGTGCATATTGGAGGTCCTGCCCAGATAACAATACCCACCTCTCAGCCTCACTGATGTGGTCCTGTCAGGATGCTGTCAACGGTTCCTGGCTGGTTGCCCAGGAAAGTATAGACAAGGAAAAGTTTCTTACCACCCTTTTTCATTTCAATCTTTACAGAGAGAGGCTATAAAACCCAGCCTCTTGGATAATGGCATTGTCCCAAGAGACTCTCCACCCCCCATCTCTCCCACTTCCTCATTCATCATTCTCATCATCTCTATGGGTGCTCCTACGTGCCCTCTGTCACGTAGTGGTATAGTGTGGTGTAGTGGTTAAGAGAGGTAGACTCGTAATCTGGTGAACCAGGTTCGCTTCCCCGCTCCTCCATGTGCAGCTGCTGGGTGACCTTGGGTCAGTCACACTTCTCTGAAGTCTCTCAGCCCCACTCACCTCACAGAGTGTTTGTTGTGGGGGAGGAAGGGAAAGGAGAATGTTAGCCGCTTTGAGACTCTTTAGGGTAGTGATAAAGCGGGATATCAAATCCAGACTACTCTTCTTCTTCTGCCTTTGATCTCTTTGCTCTCTTACTTTTAAGGCTTGCCGGGTTCTGGGAGATGGAAAGTTTGGAATGCTTTCTAATGACAACCTGTCATCCAGGTGTTGTTCTGGCTCTCTCATGGTTTCCCAGCTTTTCCCTTCATCTGTCTCTGAGCTGCGACCTCCCGCAAACCCTGTTGTAAATCTATACTGTCTTCCTCTTCCTCCTCCCTGGAAGGGTCAGGATGTCTGTCTCAAGATAAAATGGAGTAGGCCTCTCGGGATTAAGTCCAACCATTGTGTTAGCAGCACCAAAGTGACCTCCCCTAGATGCAAGCCTGGACAGTGCGTATGGAGGTCTTGGGCTGCCCAGACCACAAGACCCCTCTCTCAGCCTCACTGATGTGGTCCAAAGGAAAGCAGAGCAATACATTTGGCACCAACTTGGCCTCAGGAGTTGCCGGAAGGAGGTGTACAAGGCACCATCCAACAATCTGAGGGACTGGGATTTGGAACTGCAATGCCACGTGAGCAAGATGAATAAACACCCAGCAATAAAAGATAATGGGAGAGGATTTACCCCAGCAAATTATTTGTCAAAATTACAAATACCCAAATACAGACTGTCATTTACCCTTGCTAGATTCAGCGTGCTGCCATCTGCCTTATTGCAGGGCAGATTCGAGGGTAAACCATACGCGGAACGAGTCGCCCCTGCGGCTTGATGGAGGTAGACACTGTCTCTCATGTCTTGTTACACTGCTGTTTCTACGGGGATATACGCTCGGTATTTATCATTCCTGTTACACAAAAATCTCCAATTGGGTCCGAACTTCAATGTCTAAAACTCCTGGTAGAGGACAAGGATCTAGAGATCACGCTAAGGGTGGCCAAATTCTGTGTGACTGCCATAAAACTTAGGGAACAAGTTGTACTAGCAAAATGATTAAGGTTTTAAATGACAATTTTAGGTTATATTTTAGTGATCAAGATTTAATATATATTTTTAACTGCCGCTATATCTGAATTGTCCCTGTTATACCCAATTGCAATTCAATGTATTCCTGTTGTGTTTTATGATTTTCCTGATATTGTAAGTGAGCGGGAACTGGTCTGTGACCGTAATAATAAAATTCAATCTGAGGGACTAAACCCTGGATTTGTGTAGGGCTCACTCCCTAGCGTTTTCTTTTGCTGAAGTTGTCGTGCAGGGCAGCCAAAGTTTTGAATTCTGATTCTGTCTTCTACGGCATTAGCTGCTACCCCTCCCAGTTTGATATCATCTGCAAATTTGATAAGCATCCCCTCAATTCCTTCATCCAAGTTGTTTATAAAGATGTCGAACAACAACAGGCCAAACACCGAACCCTGTGGCACCCCACTTGTCACTCCCTCCCCTTTAATCCACCTTAATTTCACCAAGCTAAAGTTCTGGTAGATGTGTATTGATGTGTAGGCAAAGGTCAAGTGATAACTCAGGGGTGGTTGGGGGTATCTGAATGAAAGCCTTCCTTCCACAGGACTCAGTCCACAGCAAAAAAAGCACAACAATATCCACCAAAATCAATAGCTTCAAAAAAAGTAAAAGAAAAAAAAATCTAGAACAGTATTTATGTGTGGTGGAGGTGGGGATGATTTGAGAAAAGGATTTATTAGGGGGAAATATTAGAAATACAGTTCTGGGAGATTTTGAGTTTGTTTTGTTTGGCTAAAGAACATGCGACATGTGCATCTGTATGAACATTTTATTGTGGAGAATATCTGTCGTTATAAAAATTCCTCTTGGCAGAAATACAGAATTAGGAAGGTGATATCTGTTAGGTGATGAGTATCAGTTGGTCGAGGATGTGGATAAGCAACTGAAGGTACAGTGGTACCTCTCGTTATGTACTTAATTTGTTCCGGAGGTCCGTTCTTAACCTGAAACTGTTCTTAACCTGAAGCACCACTTTAGCTAATGGGGCCTCCCACTGCCGCTGCACCGCCAGAGCATGATTTCTGTTCTCATCCTGAAGCAAAGTTCTTAACCTGAGGTACTATTTCTAGGTTAGCAGAGTCTGTAACCTGAAGCGTATGTAACCTGAAGCGTATGTAACCTGAAGCATATGTAACCTGAAGCATATGTAACCTGAAGCGTATGTAACCTGAGGTACCACTGTATTAGGAATCTAATCCCCCCCCAAGTCTCTCTGCTGTCCCCAAGCATTGCCTTTCAACCTAAATGACCCTCCCCTCCACATTATTATGTAATGCAGCAATTAGGTGGAGTATTGAAATACCCCCGTACCAGATTCTGGAACTCTCAGGTCTAATGATTGTTTCTTCCCAATGCTGCTAAGTTCTTCCATCACTTGCTGGTTCCTGCAGGATTCTCCAACTCAAACTTCCACCACCCAGCCACTTCCTGATGGTGTTTGCCACGCCATGCCTTGTTCCCAGAACAATGGGCTCCTTGCTTCTGCACCAATAAACCTGCCACTTAATCTTCTCTTGCCTCCCTAAAACAAATGAGTCCTTCTATCTGTTCTTTGTCTCATGCAGAGCTGGTTCTCCCAATGATTCCTTGCGGGCGCACAATTTCAAAGGGGCTTGTATTGAAACCACACGCTCTCCCTCATTTTAGCAAGTTTTCAGGACAAACTAGCATCTCTGAAGGTGTGCTTCCATCTGGGAGTGCACCTTCAAAGGAGGCGGCTGATCGCTGGTTACAGACATCCCCATTGAACTTCGACAGGTGTCAGTCACCTAATGTTATTGACAGTTGGGCAGTCCCACAGAAGGTGAGGGACTGAAAATACCTGTCTCAGGTGCCAAAATAATTTGCCCAGCGTTGGATAGACTGCACTTTGACTTGTGAGTGCCATTTGATATATTGCCCTGTGAAGCAAAATGTCTTGGGTTGATCCTGGTGTCGTGATGACAACGAACACTACACCTTTCCCTTTTTTAAGATGCTGTCTTAAAAAGTAAAGGACCCCTGACAGTTAAATCCAATCGCGAACGATTCTGGGGTTGCGACGCTCATCTTGCTTTACTGGCCGAGGGAGCTGTCGTTTGTCCCCAGTTTTTCCAGGTCATGTGGCAAGCATGACTAAGCCGTTTCTGGTGAAACCAGAGCAGCACATGGAAACGCTGTTTACCTTCCTGCCAAAGCAGTACCTATTTATCTACTTGCACCTTGACGTGCTTTCGAACTGCTAGGAGGCAGGAGCTGGGACAGAGCAACGGGAGCTCACCCCATTGCGGGGATTCGAACCGCCGACCTTCCGATTGGCAAGCCCTAGACTCAGTAGTTTATACCACAGCACCACCTGTGTCCTGGTGCTGTCTTAGTCCTGCTTATTTCAGGTGACGACGGATGAGTGAGAATTGCAGAGTGGCAGATCCTCATGTTAGAATATTTACAACTGGCAAAACTGACGGGAGGAGTTAGAGAAGTATTGAACCAGAAAATATTTGGAGAATGGAGAATATTTAAGGATTATATAAGATCATATTGTACCAACCACACCATATTAGCAGAACTTGAGTGATACTTGTAAACACAACAAATACCGTTTGTGGAGTAGACGGGAACAATATTAAAGAATATAAAACTGTGTGGAAAAAACCATGACAGCATAAACAGTACAATGAGAATGACTGGAAGGCTCGTTTTGTCAGAAGTCTTTTTTATTTAAGTGTTTATTTAAGTATTAATGAGGAAGATTAAGTTTTTTTATGCACGTAAATCTGCTTTTTCTTCTTTCTTCTTTCCTGTATTTTCTTCTCTTTTTTCTTAATTGTTTTTTCTTTAATCTTCTTTTTGTAGTATGAGATTGTAAATTCTTTGTAAATTCTTTGTATATGTGTGTAATTTAAATTAATAAAGATTATTTAAAAGAGAGAGAGAGAATTGCTAAGTAACGCATAACAGTGTTTCGTTTTTTAAAACATGTGCAGGGATGAAGGTGGAGACCGTGATCAAGCAGCGAGCCTAGCTTTGGTCCTGCCTCCAGATATCTGGGATTTGAACTTGGCAGCACTTTAGAAATTGCATCCATGGAGAGTTGCCAGAAATAAAATAAAATAAAATTTGACCTGCCCGAGACGTAACGTTCTAGAGACAGAACGTTTCCAGTCCAGTGAGCGTGTAAAAGTGATCCCATGAGTCGTTCAGATTGAAAGGAGTTAATGGACGAAAACTCTTGAAAGCCATGAAATAAATAAATAAATAAGGCTACTGGGAATTTCCGCCCACAAAAGCTAACGGACTCTCTGCTTACAAAGATCTTCACTCTGAAGCAATTTTCAGCTTTATTGCACTGTAAATAGAAAATTCTCCAGGTTCTGGACGAGGCATTGTGTAATAGGGCCGAATTGTTACAGGTGTTTCCTGCAATGAAGTCCTCTGGGTATAAAAGCAAATTCTGAATTTTTAGCAGCATGTTAAAAGTTCTCTTAAATGTAAGATTAATGTGGACAAAGTGTCCAACACAGACTTAAGGGTTTAAGCACTCTTGACTCTGTCTTGGATTGTGGCCAAAATCTGTAGCCAGGTACAGAAAACTCTTCTTCCACCAACAAACGTTATGTAGAACTGAAATGTGTTAGGTGGGGTTGCTCAACATAAATTGCAAATTTGAAAGCTGCATGAAAATTGCAAAAGATCCCAGAAAAAGGAATCATGGTTCCTTCCAGGTCAGTGTCAGAGCTGTTGTTGAGCATCTGCTGAAGTTAGGGATGACGGAGGAATTTGATTCAGTTCTCATTTAAAGGTGAACCTACCACATTCACACTTACCCAAGCAATATGCAAACTGAAACATCAATGTCCTTTTAAATTTGCACTTCTTCAGATTTTGCAGCTAAGTTGTTGGCATCTGCCTGCTATGAGAGACCATCTCCGGGGGTGAATTCAAACTACTGGAGAATCGCAGCACCCGCTGTGGCTGCAGAGACCGGTAACTTGTAACTGCTGCCTCCCATATTGTTTTTGCTGTGTTAGCAGCACTGAAGCGACTTCCCTGGCACACAAGGCTGGGCAGTGTGTCTAGAGGTCCTGGACTGCCCAAACAACAAGACCCCCCTCTCAGCCTCGCAGCCTCCAAAGGAGAGCAGAGCAAGACGTTTGGCACCAGCTTAGGCTGCAGGAGTTGCCCAAAGGAGGCATACAAAGCACTATCCAACCATCTTAGGCACCCTCTCACCTTTGCAGTCTGCAGCCTTCCCAGGTGTCCACACTTCAGCTAAAGAAGAAGAAGAAGAAGAAGAGTTTGGATTTGATATCCCGCCTTTCACTCCCTTTAAGGAGTCTCAAAGCGGCTAACATTCTCCTTTCCCTTCCTCCCTAAAGCCTAAATACATCATGAAGTAACTCCCTGGGGGCTTTTTTCAGATCAGGAATTGCTGGCAGCCAGGGAGGCTGCAGAAATGTTTACTGCAGAGAAAGATACACCTCTCTGTTTGCAATGACAAGCTAGAGTCAAGGCACCAAATTTCAGAGTGTCCCGAGAACAAGGCAATTAGACAAAAATGTCTCTCACAGGGGAAGAAAACTTTTGGAAAAACTGCAGGGCAGATATCAGCACAGCACTAGTTTCAGTTGAGCCGCTTATGTATACAAGAAATGCATTCAGTTTCTGTAGTTCCAGCACGACTGGCCAGGAGCTAATATGTTTTGAAGTGACTTGCTTCCCCCTGTACTTGGGAATGAGCATTATTGATTTCATTAGCACTTACTTCTAAGTTGGCATGTTTAGGGTTTTCTTGTTAATGAGAACAGAACGTATGCTAGGTAGGCAGATGCTGAGGTTGGGAAAGGTTTCCAAGTTCAGCTGATCTGCACTTTTTCATTAATGCAAGATTTGTCCTGGCCCCAATCTTCTCTAAAGTCTTCCTGGTGGGTATTAACTTGGACTAGGTGTCAAGGTGCACACAGAACAGCTGTCAAATGGAGCCGTGTGCAAGTGTTTGGCAAGCTGGATTCTTGGCAGATATTACGTTGTAATAGTAGAGTAGTATCGCAACCTTTGTCAGATCCTAGCTGAATCGCAGTTGGATGGCTTTTCCATCAACATTCAGTGCAATTATTGTTATGGCTAATTGTGAGGAGTTAAAGAATCAGCTGCTAAGAACGTTAAAGGAGGAGTTAAAGAACGGAGTTGTTAAGAACGTCCTTTAGTCTGAACTGAAATGGGTTTTAAGTTGTATTCAGCCTTAGGGGTCCGAACGTTTTGCAGGGACAGGTGACATTGCGCTGGAGCCACACTAACTTAGTTACGCATTCATGGAGTTATGGCAAACTTTTCACACTGATTTCAGTGGGAACTAAGTGTAACTACAGTCGTACCTCGGAAGTTGAACGCCTTGCGACACGAATGTTTTGGTTCCCAAACGCTGTAAACCCGGTGCGTGTTCTGGTTGGCAAACATTCTTTGGAACCCAAACATCCTCTGCGGCTTCCGCTTGGCTGCAGGAGCTTCCTGCAGCCAACTGGAAGCCGCGCCTTGGTTTCCGAAGGTTTTGGAAGTCGAAAGGACTTCCGGAACGGATTCCGTTCAACTTCTGAGGTATGGCTGTAATTTAATCTGTATTTCATAGAATGTCCTTATTTACTAGGGTACAAAGAGTTTTCTGGTCACTGTTCCTGTTAAACCACTACCCCTATTTTTTTATTATTTATGTGGGCAACGGCTCAGAGTTTTTAGCACTGCCATTCTTCAGGACAGAGTAATCCAATCTCTCTTCCCTTACACCAATTTTGGGGTGTGTGTGCATTGGATCAAGCAGAGGTGTTCCTCTGCTCAGATGGCTGAGCTGGCCTCCTGTCAGTTGCCGGATGTGTGGTTGCAAGGGGTGGGGACCGCAGTCAGCACCAGTGGAAAGCCCAGAAACAGGTTGTCCATGGAATGACGTCTTCTGATCCACTGAGGTGGTGCACAGTGGAGGGTGACCAAGCTTTTCCCCACAGCTGTTGGGGCCTCCACCTCTCCTAAGCTTCTACCTTTGCCAAAACATGGATAATCGTTGCCTACCACCGACACAGAAAGTGTTTTGTTTTAATATTGCTGCTAGCAACACCTTCGTTATGGGCTGCAAGGCCACAGATGCTGCGAGAATGGGGAATTTCTGTGGCCCAGGCTCGGAGGAACTGAAGGCATTCTGTTGACATTCACTTTGTCAGCATCAGGTCTCTGTTTCTGCTGATCATCTGTTCTTTCAGGGCGGGGACACACACACACACAGGGAGGGAATTGGGAAGAGTTATGATGAGAGAATGACTGATCCAGCTGTAAGGAGAAAGGGTCTGGCAAGCCCCTCTCTCCTTCTCTGGACCACACAAAGCTTTGATGGGGTGACCTTCGTAACAGGGAAGAGAGATTTATGTGGTGGGGAAAAGATTACAAAAAATAAAAATGAGGAATTTCTTTTTAACCCATGAGATAAATCCTAAATGAGTAGCCCTGGTGGATAGGTATGGCAGCAGAAAGACAACAGACATACTTGCACCACTGTTTTTATATGGTCATGGCTTCCCCCCAAAGGATCTTGGGAACTGAAGTGTGTTGAGGATGTTGAGTATCGGGGATTGCAGTTTTTTTTGAGGATGTGTTTTTTTCCTTGCAGTATTTCTTTTCTCGTCAGCATTTTCGTATGAGTACTTACTCACATACCAGATTTTGTATTCATTTCCCCTTAATTTACACATTTTTTGCAAAGCGATCTTGCCTTTTTGCATGGAACTTACCTATGCGTTTATATGCACATTTTATCTTGGTACATGCATTTTTGCACACAATACTAGGCTGGAGAGCTTCACTGCAAAGTTAAGAGAAGTGCAAATTTCAAAGGATGGGTGTGTCCCAGTTAGCATCTTGTTTCAGAAATTGCAGATCTGAAGGTTCGCCTTTATAAATGCAAGCGGAATCAAATTCCTCCCACACACTCTACAGTCTGACCACATTCTCCATAGGGAGGGAGGGCAGAAAATCCAATGTTGAAACTGGTCACGCAGAACCTGTACCATAAGGCTGAGAGTTGTTTGGTGACCCCTATTCCCTTCACAGAGCTATCATTCCCAGAGTTCCTTGGGGACAGACATAGACACACTGGGAACTGCAACTTTGTGAGAAGGCAATACGGGTGGCACTGTGGGTTAAACCACAGAGCCTAGGACTTGCCGATCAGAAGGTCGGTGGTTCGAATCTCCACGACGGGGTGAGCTCCCGTTGCTCGGTCCCTGCTCCTGCCAACCTAGCAGTTTGAAAGCATGTCAAAGTGCAAGTAGATAAATAGGTGCTGCTCCAGCGGGAAGGTAAACGGCGTTTCCGTGCGCTGCTCTGGTTCGCCAGAAGCGGCTTAGTCATGCTGGCCACATGACCCGGAAGCTGTACGCCGGCTCCCTCAGCCAATAAAGCGAGATGAGCGCCGCAACCCCAGAGTCGGTCACGACTGGACCTAATGGTCAGGGGTCCCTTTAACAACTCTTAGCAGCCTTAACAAACTACAGCTCCCAGGATTCTTTGGGGAGAAGTCATGACTGTTTGCAGGGAAATGATACTGCTTTAAACATTATAGTGCAGATGGGCCCAAAGCACCCCTGAGCACCATCTCTCTTGCTCCTGCATCTCCACACCAGTAAAAGCATCACCTTTGAAATTCGCACATGCCAAGTGTTACTAACACATTGCCGCTTTTCCCTGAAGGCTTATATGACCTCACTGATATAATCAGAGTCATCCATCTGCCTCTTAACAAGAAGCTATCAACCGATGGTTGTGCTGGTTTGTCACAAGAAACAGCTGCTTTTTCTGTTAGTCAGAGGGAAAGGTGTCTGGATGCCGGACGACTCAGTGGAAGCCCTGATGTGACAGACAGATTTCAACATTGTCAAACACAATAGATGTGATGACTGCAATTCATTTCTGGTCACTTGATTTCAAATGTTTGGTTAAAGGAAAGAGCCTGCGGTTGAAATGTGCTCCTATTTCACAATGTGGTCTCCAAGGCTGAAATGTAACCCGCTAAGTCACTTTAGCTTAGCGGGTGTGTGTGTGGGTGTGGGTGTGTGTGTGTGTTCGTGCATGCAGACACACAAAACAAACACCAACTGCAGGGTATTTTGCCAAACAACAAGGCCAGCCACTCACCCAGCCATAATCCACAAATCAACTGTAACTAAGCAGTCGGATTTAAGTCGCTCTAGACTGCTGCAAAAGCTGGGAGACCATCCTTTGTTGAGGTAATGGTTTGCTAATAGACCAAGATTATAAGTAGATGTCATCAGTGGGAACTAACAGCAAGAGAAGGTAGTTGTGCCCAGTGGGACCACATTCATTACACATAAGCCTTGTTAGATACTGTGAAGAAGTGTGGATCGAATTCCCTCAGAAGGTGGTGGACTCTGATTCACTGGAGGCTTTTAAGCAGAGGTTGGGTAGACATCTCACGGGGCTTCTTTAGCTTTGATTCTTGCATCGCAGGAGGCTGGACTAGATGACTCTTAGGGTCCCTCCCCACGCTAGAATTCCATGGTTCTGTGATTAAGCGCTATCCCGAGTTTCATATAGATATATACATGGCTAGGGAGGGAATTGTAAACTCTACAATTCTATGATCCTATGCTAGCCCAACGGGCTTTACCACCTCTCCTCCCCTGTGCCCCCTGCAACCTCCCCAAAGTCACTCTGCCATTTAGCCTGGCAGAAAGGTAATAATGCATGTACAGTGCCTGGAACACTTGAAATGTGCTATTAAAGGTGCGTTCAAAAACACATCAAGAAATGCACAATTGTGAACAGTTATTGCAGGAATGTAATTAATGGTACTGAGCAACAAAAAAATGCTGGTAATCCTACCAAAACTCTCCTGGATTATCGGCAAGAATCTGCCCTGAGCAGATTTGTTACAAACTTTGTAAAATGACCCCAGTTTTATTTCCTTTTGGGACTCTTGCAATAACACCACACTGTAGTGCAACATCTCCATCTCTGAAATAATGCTGTAATATATTTGAGAGTTGTTGTTTTTTTCTCATGACCTTTAGAATGGAATTATTGCTTAAGATTGAAATCTTGCTATCCTCGAAAAGAAATTCCCTTCCGGTCCCTCCGGTGGAAACTGAAAGATACAATCTGGTTGAATCATTTCTTCTCCATCCTATGAATGAAAACTGGATTAATGGGAACCTACAGTGTTTTGACTTGTTCCTTTTATTTATGTCCCATTCTGGTTCTGCAGAGGAGCTCACAAAGGGGAAGTGGGCTAGTAGCTGAAGGACCAGGTAAAGGTAAAGGGACCCCGGACCGTTAGGTCCAGTCGTGACCGACTCTGGGGTTGCGGCGCTCATCTCGCTTTTTTGGCCAAGGGAGCCGGCGTACAGCTTCCGGATCATGTGGCTAGCATGACATGCTCTGGCGAACCAGAGCAGCACACGGAAACACCGTTTACCTTCCCGCTGGAGCGGTACCTATTTATCTACTTGCACTTTGACATGCTTTCGAACTGATAGGTTGGCAGGAGCAGGGACCGAGCAACGGGAGCTCACCCCATCGCGGGGATTCGAACCGCCGACCTTCTGATCGGCAAGTCCTAGGCTCTGTGGTTTAACCCACAGAGAGATCCAAATGACATTTGAAAGCAAACTAGCCTTTGAAAGGTTCTGCCCCAAGATCGCCTCTCCCAGGCTCTGTGGCCTTGTTCCAAACTTCCTTTCTTAAAGGGCCAAGACAGGCACTCTTCTTATGTTCTATGGCCTCCTGCCCAGTGGACAGGTGAGGTACTATTGGAAGCAGTCACTCAGGCTCAAAGGAAGGCACCTGTGAGGTTGCGGCTCTGGCAGTACAGACCTTGGTGCCAGGGCTGCCTTAAGCATATGTGGTGCCGGGGTGCAAAGATCTGCCTGGTGCCACCCCCCAGATTACCCAGTCCCAGGCACGCAGGAGGGCGGAGCCGGCTGCCTGCCTCAGCGTCTCACTGGCTCGGCTGCTCCCGAACTTGCGGCGCAGAGCTGCCCGCAGCAGAAAAGCCAGCCGCGGTGCTCCGACAGACGGACGGGCTCTTCCCCGGACTCAACTCTCGGGCCCCGGACTCTCCGCCTGGCACCCCTGAGAGCCCGGCGCCTGGGTGCCCTGCACCCCTAGCACCTATGGGTAAGATGGCCCTGCTTGGTGCTATGAGAGGTTGTGCTATGGGCTCCTGCTAGTCAGACTGAGTGGTCTCCCAGGGTTCAGTAGCAAGCTCAAAGCCCTGAACTTTGTCTTGCTCCAGCTCCATGTCTTGATCAGCGCTGGACTTGTGGGATATAAAGCTGTCAGTCAAGTCCAACATTCCGAGAGGACTAACTGCCTCTATATGGCAGGCGGTTTTGTCAGTTGATCGGTTGGTCGGTGGCTGCAAGGAGAGTTAACTGGTAACTGCTCGGACGCAGTCTTCTCATGATTCATTACTATTTAGTATATAGTTTATCTGTTATGTAACCTAAGCCTGCCTTCAGGAACAACTCTGTAAACCTGAATGAATCTGATAGTAAAGTAGAGTGGTACCTCTGGTTATGTACTTAATTTGTTCTGGAGGTTCATTCTTAACCTGAAACTGTTCTTAACCTGAAGCAGCACTTTAGCTAATGGGGCCTCCCGCTGCTGACGTGTCACTGGAGAACGATTTCTGTTCTCATCCTGAAGCAAAATTCTTAACCCGAGGTACTATTTCTGGGTTAGCGGAGTTTGTAACCTGAAGCATCTGTAACCTGAAGCGAATGTAATCCGAGGTACCACTGTAGTTTATGTTAATATGATTCAGATTAATGTGTGTTTTCTTTAAGAGGGAAAGAAAGTGCCTACAGAGGGTGGTGAATACAGCACAATATATTATGGGCTGTCCCGTGAATCCACTGGATCACACTGCGTAAGAACGTTGCCTCAGGAGAGTGAGGAAAATGCTCAGGGATGATTCACACCCTGGCCGGCACTTTCTTGATCTCCTGCCCTCGGGCAGAAGATATAGAAGCATGATTAGTTGCGCCAACAGGGTAAAGAATAGCTTCTATCCGTGGGCTGTTAGGCTGCTGAATGAAAAGATAACAACAGGGCAACTGACTTTCGGGTTTGGTGGGTGTGCGTCCGTAAACGAGGGGAATTAAGACTAAGAGAGATGAGTGGGGGGGGGGGTTGATTGTGTAATCTCACTGTATACAAATTGTACAAGTGACAATAAAGTATTTCATTCAAAGGGATTATCAACCAGGAAGGTATGATTATTGATAGGACTCAAACGAGTTAGCAACCTGCTTGTCGCTGCATAAACTCAAACAGGGGATTGTTTAAACTCTGCTAAATTATATAAACGTTCCCACAGGACTCGTGGGTCACGGCAAGATATGAAGACCCTGTTGGATCTAGGCCAATGGCCTCTCTAGTCCAGCATCCTGCTCTTACAGTGGCCAGCCGGATGCCTGGGGGAAAGCCACAAGTAGGACCCCAGCACAAGAGCCCTCTCTCCTCCTGTGGTTTCCTGCAACTGGTATTCAGAAGCATTGCTGCCTCCAGGTGTGCAGGCAGAGCATAGCAATCATGGCCAGGAGCCACCATGGCTAGTAGCCATCAATAGGCCTCTCCTCCATGAATAATAATTTATTATTATCTGCCTTTTCATGGACTGTTCGGAGTAACAGATACAGAAATCTGAGGAGCTTCAAAAAAATAAACGAACCAGATGACGTTTAAAAAAAGTATTCAAAGGTCTCGTAAAGACCAACAGGCATATTTTCCTGGGGGTGAGGGAGGGAATTTTGAAGGTATGGGGCCACCACTGAAGAGGTCCAGTCTCTTGTAATGAAATGAAATGAAATGTAAAAGGCAAAGGACCCCGGGACAGTTAAGTCCAGTCAAAGGCGACTATGGGGTTGCGGAGCTCATCTCGCTTTCAGGCCGAGGGAGCCAGCATTTGTCCACAGACAGCTTTTACAGGTCATGTGGCCAGAAGGACTAAACCACTTCTGGTGCAAGGGAACAATGTGATGGAAACCAGAGCGCACGGAAACACCGTTTACCTTCCTGCCACAGCGGTACCTTTTTATCTACTTGCACTGGTGTGCTTTCGAACTGCTAGGTTGGCAGGAGCTGGGACAGAGCGACGGGAGCTCACTCTGTCACTGGGATTCAAACCGCCGACCTTCCAATCAGCAAGCCCAAGAGGCTCAGTGGTTTAGACCGCAGTGCCACCCACGTCCAATAATAATAATAATATTAATAACATGCTGCCCATCTGACTGGGTTGCCACAGCCACTCTGGGCAGTTCCCAACAAATGAAAACACAGTAAGACATCAAACATTAAAAACTTCCCTATACAGGGCAACCTTCAAATGTAGCTAGCTGACAGTAAGCAAATACCTGAAAGAACTAGGTGTGTTTAGCCTACCTAAATAAAGACCAGGTGAGAAAATGTTGACAGCTTTTAAGTCTGAAGAAATGTCAGGAAAAAAGAAGGGGAGATGCTGGTTTATCAAGACATGATAGGCCAGAACCAACAGTGCTTCCCAAACCCCAGACAAAAGTGTACCCGCTAAAAATTGTCATCACTGATTAACATTTGTTTCCCCCAGTAATTAATTTATTGCTTAACCTAATTATTTTTTTAAAAAAATATATTTATTAAAGTTTTCAAATTTAATACAAAAAAAAGAATCAAAAAGGAAAAAGCAAAAAAGTTTAAAAACACATACAGTTCACAATACTTATTTTTCAATAACATATTTCCCTGACCTCCTCATACCTCCCCTTCTTGTATTCCAATTCAAATTGTTAGTTCAGCAAATCCTTATCCATAATTTTTAACCTATTTCTATACTTAATTTAACATATTATTATTTTACTTTTTCTCTTTCATCCATTTCCTCAATTTATTTTTGCTAACCTTATTTTCATTTAATTTAGTTCATTTTTAAAAAACCCAATTTTACCTTATCCAAACTTAAACATCAATACTTATACAACAGTACTTATTCTTAAAACATTTTTTCTAAAGTCGACCCAAATTCCCTTCCACGAATTTCCCAATTTTCATACACATAACAAAAACAAAATAAAAACAGAACAGATTATAATTATGTACCCTTTGGATTCCCAAACTCCCCCCCCCCTTTCCCGGTTTCAATCCCCGACACATGTCCATCAGTCTTAGTCTACTATTAGCCTGGAGATCTCACTTCCGAGGCTCTTAATTCTCTCTCAATTCCTCTCTGCCGGTTTTTTTGATAGTCCTTAATATTGAACACCAAATCTCGGAGAAGCTCTGGCCCTACGGGATCCATGTTTCTTCCAGCCAGACCTCCATACTTAAAAGTGGAGCCTGAATTTTGTTTCTTACTGCTTTCAAGTCCAAATGTCCCCAAAGCTCCAACTTCCACCTTAAGCAATTTTGTAATCCTTAGATCTTCAGATCTCCACATAAGGGGATCTCTCCATTTTTCAATCTCCAATTCAGGCCAGATTTTCCACATCAAGTTTTTATTTTCCTTTGTTACCATTATGTCAGGTCTCAAGCTCTCCTTTGTCATCTGCAAAATTACAGCTCCTCCTTCCTTTTCTTCAGAGACAACGTATATCTCCTTCTCCAAATTCTCAAAGCTCTCAATTTTCTCTTTTTGTCCAGTTGAATAGACTTCCTGATTCAAATCCTTATCAAATTCAATGATGTTGTTTAAAGTTGAGTCCAGAGTTGTAACATTTGTAGCCAAAACATCAATTTGGCCTTGTAACTTTCCCAAGAGAACAAATACTCTGTCCAATTCAGCCTGAATTTTCACTCCTCCAACCATTCTTGTAATGTCCCAAAACCCCCTCTAGAGGGATTTTGGTTCCTTGATACTCATTCCAGTTCAGATCCAAAAATCAAATTAGTTTGTATCAGCTCTTCCTTGTTTTCAACAAATTGTAACAGAATTGTAACAAATATAACCAGCAGAAGCAACAGTAACAAAGTTCTCTTTTTCCGTCTTGACAGCTACTTTGACAGCTGTCAAACTCTTCAGTACCTCATCAACAGGCTCTCTCGCGGAGCACTCCCGGGTCCGGGTGGGTGGAACTTCAGCTCCCAAAATTAGCTCTTTATCCTCCAGTAAGATTTCTTATGCTGCCAAACCGTGAAATTAAATTCTTTTACCAAAGAAGGGGAAAAAAGGGGGTTCTCTCGACCTTAGTTAGCAGGTCCTTGCTTTAGATTATTTACAAGGAGGGGAGGCGGACTTCCTGTTTACACCTTCCCCGATCGTGCCTAATTCATTAAAAAAAATTTCTTTACAAATCCAATTTCTGTACTACTCACGGGTTGTTACTTTAAAGTCCAATTGTTCACAAGAAGAAGTCAGCGCTCTCCGACAACGGCAGTGCGGCTTCACTCCGCAGGAGAAGCAGTCGACTCTCAGCACCGCGCCGCTCACCCCGTCCCCGTTCTGAAGCCTTTAAAAAGGCTCCTTCGCAGCTCGGGGGGGCGCAAATGGTGCCCGCCGAGTCACCACGCTCACAGGCTTCACCGCCTGTGATTTTTAAGGGTCCCCGCGTCGCCGCAGCGGCAAGACCCGATCCTGCGGAGCCGATTCCCTCCGGAGCTCAGAGGGAATCCGCCATTAGTCGATGGCGCTAACCCGGAAGTTCCTATTGCTTAACCTAATTAAAGTTCACAGCTCTGTAAAAAAAAAAAAAGGTTTTGTAACATGTAAATTTATTTAAATGCACTCAATTAATTAATCGATCCACTGGTTAAAAGCCAGGTAATTAATCAACAAGAAACCTCCATTCCTTGACAACCCTAAAAAATATGGGCACCATTTTAAAAAAAGCAAAACTGAAAATAGTGGGCATTGTGCCAACTAATCTGTCATGACTGAATGGGCTGTGGCAATATCGCCTCTCTAGTTGGTTGTCCCAGAATCCCACCTTGTGCCTTAGGATGTCGGAGACTTCCAGTGACAATGGGAGTGGAAATGGCCAGTTCCATTCTTATTCGTTCCAGGTCTGAATGGAAAATCAATCCAGCGGATGCAGTTGATAATTGCCATTGATTTCAGTCCACAGACGATAACCTAATTGATCAAGCTTGCCCCCCACCCTTTTGCATTGTGTTTCTTTTGCACGAAAATGAACGAGGTGGAATAACAAAGCAACGTAATTTATGTAAGTTGTGCAATTTCACCACAACTGACAGCAGGATGAATAATGTAGTTTTTGGCAGAAGATGAATTGCAGCAGAACAGAATCAGTGCCGCATGCGACAAGTACGGAGCTGAAATTAAAAAGCTGCCTTCTTCCATCCCTTCTTATGACCAACTTAAGGGGCTGCAGTCAGCCAGTCAAAGTTGCTGGCTCCTTGCTGTGCCTTATTGCATAAATATAGGTCAGCCAGACAATACGGCTCCAGCCTACAAATCTTCTTTTCAGAAGCCAAACTTCCAGCCTCATAAATGTGGAATTTGTTGAGACCAGGAACGTTAGTCCATTATTAGCCAATCCGAGCCTTATGAAAACAAAAAACTCTTGCAGCACAAGCCATGAGGAATAATTGTGAGCCTAGCAGCAACGTTGTGATGTAACACGGGATGCCGAAATCTTCTGTAATGTCTTGCCAGGGGGCATTAAGTACACAATCACAGCTTTTTAGGCGGTCTGTTTTTTATGTCCCTCACTCCAAAACTGTTGTGGGAGTTGGGGCCAGAGCTGGCAATGAACAAGCAGTTACAATGAGCTCTGCTCCTAGTGCGCTGCACGTTTTAGCGGTTTTTCTATCTCATCAGCATGTTGTGCACATTAGATATCTTTAAATGTTTAGCTTTGAGCTAAAAAGTATGGATGCATTCAGGCATCTCTATATAGGATACAAAATTCATTGCTTTCCAGAGGGATTGCTGTGTTAGGGCACTTCCAGGGTTGCTGCTATTTTCTGGGTGGGATTCACTCACACCCCAGCAAACTCAGATTGCACAATTGTAGTTGATTGGCAGGTCTTCTGCCAAGAAAAGCCCTCCCCCTTCAAATCAGAATTTTTGCAACAAGGAAAGTGACACAAAAATACAGCGGAAGTTTGGGATAACTCTTGCAAACAAATTTGAATGGATGTCCGTTCAATGGCCAACATCCAATCTCTGTAAACAAATCAGGATGAGGGCACAGTAAACAGGTCGCCTGTAGTCTGTTGCAACAAGGAAAGGAACACCTGAAAGAGTAACAAAATTATTCTGGCATATGTTTTCATGGACTCGAGTTCACTTCATATTCCTTTGGGATTCCCTTCCAAGTCTTCAATTCTATGGCTGCAGTTCTGAGATAGGCTTTGGCTGCTTTAAATATTATTAACTTCGATGAGATTTAAGTAATCCAGCCGCATGGCCGCAGCTTCCAGGTTTACACTTCAATAAACGTGCTGTTACCTGTCCTATGCAGGGATCCAGGTCTCTTCGCTATTGAAAGTGTGTCTGTTCATTTCCCTGACATTCAGATTTGATTGTGGTGAGCGTATGACTCCTTCTCCAGCTGGCAAGCAGGAAATGTGCATTCCAGTGAACATACTGCTGCACGCACCCAAATACCCGATCAGTAAGCAATCTCAGGGGTCTCAGAACACACTCTGGAGTTTGTTTCCTTGAAATGAAGGTCGCTCGAGAGACTGCGGTGTCTTTGTGATATACGGTTTTATTTACACTGTATACAGGCTCAGCAAAAGATGGGAGGTTTGCAGTGTTTTTACAGATCTTGCTTCCCTACCAGGTTTTTGCGAGGATGGATCAAAGCCACAGCTTTGGATTCTGCACAGAGAGCAAAAATCAGACACCATCTCTCTCTCTCTCTCCCCCTCCCTCTCTCACTCTCTCTCTTCAGTGCCAAGACAAGACTGGCCTCAGGCCTGTTGTTTTCTTACAGTCACCGGGGACATCTCCAGCAAGAGGACAGGAGAAGGCATGCCTTCTCTTTATCCACCCGCCTTTGTGAAAGCATCAGCCAATTTATTTTCGTGGCAACCGGTCACCTGTACGCTTTAGAAATACTCCACAGATACTTAACTTCAGAGATCCTTTTAAAGAGATACTTGACAAAGGAGATTCACATGACCACTTTAGCAGCCTTTCATTCAACAGAATCCCAGAGGCTTGGCGGAGGTTAACCCTATAACAATACACTATAACAATACACTATAATAATAATAATAATAATAATAATAATAATAATAATAATAATAATAATGTATTATTTATACCCCGCCCATCTGGCTGGGTCTCCCCAGCCACTCTGGGCGGCTTACAACTGAATATTAAAAACAGTACAGCATCAAACATTAAAAACTTCCCTAAAGAGGGCTGCCTTCAGTTGTCTTTTAAAAGTAAAATAGTTGTTTATTGCTTTGACATCTGCTGGGAGGGCGTTCCACAGGGCAGGTGCCACTACCGAGAAGGCCCTCTGCCTGGTTCCCTGTAACCTTACTTCTCGCAATGAGGGAACCACCAGAAGGCCCTCGGCACTGGATCTCAGTGTCCGGGCTGAACGATGGGGGTGGAGACGCTCCTTCAGGTATACAGGACCAAAGGCCGTTTAGTATTTATATTGATAAATACTATCTTTCCTCACTCATGCTAGTGAGCTAGTAGCAGAGCACATTCCCTTGTACATAGCAGGAAGCTAGCTGACAGATTTGTTAGAACCATTTGAGTTAAGCAATTCAGTCTAGCTTGTCCAGATTGGGTTGTTCCTGGTAAATCCCCTTTGTTCCCTTTTAAAAACAATAATGACACAACAGTCTTCTTTTAGAAAGTAGTGATAAGGTTTACTTACATTCAGTTCACAGTACAGTCATACCTCAGGTTGAAGTAGCTTCGGGATAAGTATTTTCGGGTTGCGCGCTGTGCTACTTCCGGGTTTCGCCGCTTGCGCATGCGCAGACGGTCAAAATGACGTCGCGCGCATGCACAGAAGCGGCGAATCGCGACCCACAGACGCGGGTTGCATTCACTTCTGGATGCGAACGGGGCTCCGGAACAGATCCCGTTCGCATCCAGAGGCACCACTGTATGGTCCTGGGCAGGCTTTAGCTTTTAGTTACAGTTACAGAGAAAAGTGTGGGTTCATCCTCTTGTGAGGGATGAGCCCATGTGCTGCTGGCTGAGAGCCAGCACACAGCAGAAGAACAGTAGCAAAAGAGCTTGAGAGGAAGATGGCGGCATGACTGGCCCTTTTGTAGGGTCTGCCAGGGTCACGCCCATCTACACGCAGGAGGAGGATGTTCCAGACCAGGTGTGACAGGAAGTTCTCCTGGCTGGAGCAACATTCCCCTGTGTGTCCACTCTGGGCAAACAGGAAGTGTTATATTTGACTGCTTATGTTACATCCCAGAGCGAGTGCAACACAGGTCATGTGACTCGCCTGGGAGTGTGTCCCAGAAGAGGCATGTCCCAGTTTGGGGTCAGGAAAAGTTGGACGGCATGGACACTGGCCAATATGTTGATGACTCTTGCCATGAAGTGCCCCAAAGCTGCCCTCTTGCATCTGGAACTAGGACATCGCTCAAAACAATAGCCTGGTTTCTGGTTAGGTTCCAGCCCTGCCCTTTCCCACAAGTCACCATTTCCACGGCTTTCTCGCTTCCAGCGGTGGAGGTTCTGCAATTTGCTCCATGATTTCAGTGCCATTTTGTTATTACAGATGAAAGTTGGTCATTAAGGGCTTAATTCCAAAATCACCACCCCATTCTGCATTCGTCCCTGAACATTGCTTTTAAAAATAATAATAATAATAAAAATCTTCTGCTTCCTTAGTTATTATTGCTAAAATGATATCTTAGCTCAGTAACACCACACACGCTTTCTCTTGGGCGTCTATGCCATGCTCTCACTTGCATCGTCGGTTTTTGCCATCACGCCTCTTCTGATGCCAACGATGCCTTATACAAATAAGCATCTTTATGAGGTTTGCAAAGCTCCAGATTTGGAAGCGAAGAAATCAGGGTGGAAAAATGAACCAACACTTTTTCTGTGCTATGGAGAGCAGATTTATAGCAGGTCGCCTGCAGCCCAGCTGGTCCCTTACCACCACTGCCAACAGTGCTTGCAATAATAATCGTCATGGGCATGGCTATACTGCAGCTCAGGGCAAGAGTTTCTGCTTTGCAGGCAGAAGGTCGCAGGTTCAATCCCCGGTGACTCTAGGTAGGTACTGGGAAGACTCCTGCCTAAAACCCTGGCAAATCCCTGCCAGTCTGTGTAGACCAGGGGTGCCCAAACTTTTTTCAAAGAGGGCCAGATTTGATGAAGTGAACATGTGTGAGGGCCAAAGTTGTTGAGTTGTTGAAGTTGTGATACCCGGGTGCCAGGATGTGTCTACCATCTGGAGGTGCATGCCTGGGGATCCTTGGATCTGGCTGTTTTCACACACTAGCAACACACCCTGTAGAATTCTCTCTGTCATATTTTATCTACACAATCAGAATGAATTTCAGGAACCCCAAAGTCATATTGAAAAGTGGCAACTAGACATTCTGTTTTGGTGACTGTAACCCTGGTTTAAGGAGCCATTTGACAACTACCGATAGTTTATTTATCAGAATTTCTAATTCTGCAGGCACTGTCCGTAGACCAGGGGTGCCCAAACTTTTTTCAAAGACGGGCTAGATTTGATGAAGTGAACATGTGTGAGGGCCGACTAAAGTTGTTGTTGAGCTTTTCTTATGATTGAAGTTACTGAGCTTTTTTTAGGATTTTACCCCAGAACATATACTGCCAGGGGGGATGGATTAAATTGACTGGCGGGCCAGATTAGGCCCCCGAAACAGACTTTGGATGTGCCTGGTGTAGACGATAGTGAGCGTTTCTTTGATGTGTAGATCATGAGTTTCCTTAAACATTTAATTGTTGACAGCTGTCTGTCTCGGAAACAATGGAGTTTCAATGGAGTGTGCCTTTGGGGGTGAAGTCAAACCGTTGGAGAGTTACAGCATCTGCTATGGCTGAGGAGACCATCATATATTATGCTCACCGCGTTGCACATCCCAACCAAAGCATTGATAGCCTGTCAGAAATCAATACAGAGCATCTGTCTAATGGTCTGATGTGGCGCTGCCTTTCGTCTTCTTCTGGGAAAGCGAAGACTGATTCAGCCCCAGCGGTGAGGAATGTGGGGGGCAGAAGGATGAAAGGCCAACTTGTCCTAATATGTGTAATGTTTTCGCAGAGTCGCCTCGTTTCCCACCCCTGATGTAATCAAGGGCTCTGTGCCTTCATGAAGTAAGAGCTCTCTGGGGGCGCATAACATGAACCTTTGCAGCTTGCGCCACTGGAACATAAATTCCTGCCCGGTGACATATATGATGCCACTTCTCCACCTTGCCATCTGCTCAAGATCTCCAGCACTCCCCGCTCTGAAATGAAATTTCCCATGCGCAACCGCTTTCCGCATCCAGAAACGTCCTCCTGCAAGCCAGGAGTCACTTCTGAGCCTTTTGGCATGGATAGGCTGCAAAAGGCTTTGGGGAAAGAAATGGGTTGGCTTTTGGCGGCTAGGAAGAGGGGTGCACTAGGGTTCCAGTTGTTAAATGTTATGGGCTCAGGGTTGGAAGTGGAGGTGATGCTCACCTTGGGGTTCCTGCTTAAAACAGAAACCATGCATTCAGTTCCATCATATGCGTTTCACCACTCCTTGGCCCCGTAAAATGTGCTCCTTTTAATAAAAATTACAAGGGGAAATGAGGAGTGACCTTGCCTGCTATGGGGTGGTCAATGTAGTGTTTACTTTTGGACTTAATCCACAGAAGGTTCTGCATGCAGAGGAATATAAGGCCATTGCTTAATGGCAGTGGCAAAGCTGCATGCTCCGGCACCAGGGGCAGAGAGCAGCCGGGGGCATGGCATGCCACCCGCGGTTGTGTGGCGTGCGCCCTGGGGGCGTGGCACCCAGTGTGGTGGGGGTGCACAGCGCATGTCTGGGGGGGCAGCCGCAAAGGTACCCCCTCCCCGATGGTGCTGGGGGCGGTATGCTCCCCCCGCCCTCCTGTTCCTCCACCAGTGCTTAACAGAACCATCTGGGTCCATGCTGGCTCCTTTGACTGATAATAATTCTCCAGAGCCCTTGGCCTGCTTGCTAACTGACGGAGACACCAGGGCAAGATGGGCAATTCATCTGAACATAAGAAGATCCCTGTAGCCGGATCAGGCCAGTGGCTCATTTAGTCCACCATCCCATTCTCACAGTGGCCAACCAGATGTTAAGTATAATTGTTTAACACAGTATAGTTGTTTCCATTGAAATGGAAAATAACTCTGTACGTGTACTGCTAAGAGCATAGTATGGAAACTTCCACGGCAGAGTTGCATAGAGCCTAACGTTAATGATGGACTGTTAATGTATCTCTGCTGCTCTGTCTCGAGGTGTTTAACTTAGATCACATGGGGCATTCAGTTGCAAGTCTCCCTTCTGGGTGTGTAGGTTAGTCTTTGTTCTGAAAGCAGTCGAAGAGGAAGGACTGCTAATGATTCTCTCCAGGGGAAAACAGCCTCGGGCCAAGGGGAGAGAGAGTCTTTAGCTCTCAGTAGAAGGAGAGTCTTTAGCTCTCAGTAGAAGAAATTAATATTTCCAAGATACTTTACCTGTGCTGGGACCAGCACATGATATTATGCAACTATCTGGGTGTAACATTATTTGTTTTGTGCCTGCTAGCAAAGCTTTTGAACCATATTTTTGGACTGGACAATTTTTATTTCAAGAGGAGTTAGTTTTTATTCATCCTATTGCTTCCAAATGTGCATATTAATACCCACAATAGATGTCCGTATGGGAAGCCCATGGGCCTCAGCACATGATCACCCTCACCTCCTGAGGTTTACAGCAACATTGTCGCTTCTGACAGGGGAGGTGCAACGAAGCTTCCTGTGCTGGTCCTGGGGGGGGGGTGTTACAATGCGGCGTGGTTTGAGTCCGGTCCTAGGTCGAGAGTATGGAGGCTGACCGTCAAGGGCAAAGCAGGGTCCAAGGCAAGGAGCCAGGCGTGGTCAGGAACTCTGAAAGAGCAGGACAGGGTGCAGGCAGGAACAGGCTAGCAACAACATTGCTCCTGCAACCTGGGACTGGGCTGACTGGCCTTTATCTCCTCTGAGGCACAGACTGGCCCCAACCCACAGGTGACTCGCCTCTCCTGGCCTGGAGGCGAGCACTCTTCCTGCGGGAACTTAGTTCCCTCCGCCTCTCTGCCCTGAGCCTCTGCAGCTCAGGAGAGGCTGGAGGGTTACCGGACCCAGAGGCAACCTCAGCTTCTTCTGACGGGGCTGAGAGTGGAGCAATGGGTCCTCCATCACCTCAGGGGCCAGAGCAGACTCAGCTGGTGCCTGCACCTGAGGATCCGGCACAGGTGAGGGCCCTTCAGGTTCAAGCCCCAGCCCTGGCTCAGCTGGCCCTGGAGGTGGGGACTCCTGTGCAGGCTGGGGTTCCTCAGGTTCAGCCTCTGAATCCGATTCCCAGGCCATCACACTTCCTCTGTCCCTAAGGATGCTTAAAACACCCTGCCTTTTACCAAAACTAGTTCCACTCTGCATAAACACACTCACACGGCAGCATCATGTTACCCCACCACCCTTCCAAGTCAACTCTTATTCCCCCCCCCCCCCAGTTTGCAAACAATACCAATATTTCACACTTTTGTGCGCCTCTGCTCATCATTAGAAACCGCATGCTGAATAATTATAAGCATATTTGCGCGGCAGACTGTTCAAACACTTTGGCAGTAATGAGTATTCTCCCAAGTATTTGCAATGGGGAATTTGCAACAATGACCTTTGATCTGGCGTCTCAGCTGCATGAGTTATATGCGTGCTTCATGGCTCGGTGTTCTGATTTTCACCCACATCGGCCCACAGAGACACAGCTTGTTTCATTCTTTAGAAATATTCTGAGTTTTGAGGAAGGCAATCTGGGCTCCGTCTATTATGAGTTGAGTCTGAGGTGAGCACAGATTTCTACCACTAGAGTTCTAAAAGCTCATTAAAAACTGCTTTTTCATCTGGCCCAAGCTTTTTAATGATCTGCTTCCTGGCCGGTTGTCCATGTTCCACCATCATCTTCATCTTCATCGGAGATATGGAGAGTAGGCATGACATAAGAGCCTTCTCTGTTTTGGCACCTAAGTCGCTTCCAGACAACCTGTTTATTGTACAGCTATCCTGGTTTGCTTACAGGAAGATTAGATGAAGGGCCTTTCCATGCTTACCATTTACAGTGATATCATTGGTGGGCCTTTCTTTTGGCAAGCTGCAGACAGACCAACAAAGACTCCAGCTCAGAAGATGGCTCAGCCATTCTGCTCACTTGGCTGATCTCTGTAAAATCAGAATCATTTCGCTTTGTCTACCTTACAGGACTGGGGTGAAGTTATTTTAATTACTGTTAATAATTATTTTATCTTTGGCCATGTCAACAAAATTGTGTCAAAGTGATTACCGGTTCTTTTTAAGGATATAATACCAAATCACAATACATCAATATAGATCTTGCTGGAATACCAAGCATTTCACCAGGAGCTAAGTGCCCATGCAAGGCATGAGCTGACCTAATTGTTGAGCATTAAGTTGCCTGTTCATCAATGTACAGTCATACCTTGGAAGCTGAACGGAATCTGTTCTGGAAGTCAGTTCGACTTCCAGAACATTCGGAAACCAAAGCACGGCTTCTGATTGGCTGCAGGAAACTCCTTCAGCCAATCAGAAGTCACGGAACCCCCGTCAGACTTTCGGCTTCCAAAAATAGTTCACAAGCCGGAACAGTCACTTCCGGGTTTGCGGCGTTCAGGAGCCAAAACGTTTTGAGAACTAAGCTGTTCGAAAACCAAGGTATGACTGTACTTGGACCGACCTGAAGAAGGGTGGCAAAACAGAGATTTTACCCGGATATTTCATTGTCAAGAGTCCTCCCTGTACAGAGTTTCTCAACTACAAGATTTAGAACAGAGAATCTGCACGTTGGCCTTCAGTACATTACTGTTGAACTCTTGAACCCTGGGACATTGAATAGTAATCTGTAAATATTTCTTCAAGATTGATCTGAGATGGTATATTCGTATTTTTTAAGCTTGCATTATTCTGAGTTATAGCACGTCTTGCATTGAGATATCTAGTGTACAATATGTTCTCATTTCGTAAACAGAGCTGTGCTTGATGAGGTTCTACTCTCTGTATTCCTTCGTTGTTTGATACTAAGTAGGATGAAAATGGCAGACTTGGACCAGAGATTCACAGAAGATTGGAAGAAATATACAAACTACTTGAAGGGCAACGGTTATCAACAAATCACGTTAGTAGGACTACAAGAAGTTTTGTAAGGAAAAATATATGAAACATTGCAAAGTAGAGAAAGAATAGAAATGTAAATTAAGTGAATAATTTGGGAAATTTCAGATGTGATTGAATTATGTTTAATTATTGTTGAAAATGATATGTTGAAAAACTAATTTAAAAATTATATACAAAAAAAGAAAGAACATGGCAGACTTGGGGCTTTCGCATTTCAGCAGCGTCCTAGGTGTGTTGCCCTCCTTCTCTCGCTTTCCATTGTACATCATCATTGCCCCCTCCTTTTGGCTTGGCACAAGTGCAGGTGAACCAGTCGTGCTCCCTTAAATCTGCCTCTGCTCCCTTGTTCTTGAGACTTATTAAAAGCTGGACTCTTCAAACTCCTCACTGTGAAATAATCCTACAGACTTCAAACAACAGACTTCCCCCATGCACGTGATTTACACTTAACATTGGCAGCCCAAAATGTGTTATTCTGCTCCCTATGAGGTGAATATATATTTAGGTTCTTTTGTTTTATCGCTGTGAATACAATACCAGAGTATGGATTTAGCCAAGCAAGTTCCCCCACCCCCTTGGGCCCGTAATGCTTCTTGTTCACGTTCGCTTTCCCTCAGAGTCTGCCGCTGAAATTATGCTAATTTGCTGGCCCACTGATGGAGAAGGAGCTGTTTTCAATGGGCTCACACTGGGTGTGAGTTTTAGTCCACAGAATTCATCAAGGAGGAGAGGGAAAAACAGCCTGAGAAATTCTACTCTTGTAGTAGCTGACATTTCGACCTCATTATTCACATACATTTTTGTTCCATTATCCCCTAAACAATTCAGCCGCACTGTGCAAAATTAGCGGATAACGTTGGCGGCACTCAAGAAAACCAGATGCCCGACAGATGAGGAAAGAGCTTTAGATCTCACCACTGCTATCTCTCCCTCAAATATATTAAGTTAGGACACAGTTCCAGGAAGGACCGATCCACAGTACAGCCAACCGTTGCACAATAATATCTGACACCAAATTCTCTGAACCTGTCACTCAAAGGCCGTTACCCTCACCTAAATTTTAACCACTCTCAAATCATTTCCATCACCCAAATGGAATAGCAGCGCTTTGAAAAATTGCTGGTGCTGTGCTACTTATCATATCAATCGATTGATTGAATATTTAGCAGTTCCTCCCCAAACAAGCCCAGGACAGCAAACAGATAAACAATTTTAAAACAAAATTCTGGGTGCCACATTTTAAGGATATTTACAACACACTTACTTCCAGGTAAGTAGGGTTAGCACTGTAGCCTTATTGAGCCAGGATTTGACCGTGCAAATGTGCCATTCTCCCCTTTCATATCCTGGCTTGTTTGGAAACCTTAACCATAGTTTCCTGGTTTGCATATAACAAGAAACTATGGTTAAGAGATGATTCCTGCCTGGTTTGTTCTTGTGTTCGGGTAAAAGGGGGAACATAGGGGCTGCCTTTGACTCCACAGGGCTTGCATTTCCTGATTATTAAGTCCATATTTGACCTTGCAAATGAAGCTGTTCTCTGCTTTCTCCACCAAATTCACATCTCCCTCCTTCCTACCAGCGTAAATTGCAAAAGGGAGTAGAATTTGGCTAGGCTCCTCTGCCTAGACATGAGAGTCGTTCAAGCTGCATATGCCTTTCTGACAATGTCGTGCTTCTGTTCCAATGCAAACAGACTTGCAGGATCAACCCCCCGGCCCACTGCAGCTTAACAACCTTGGCTTCCTTTCCGTGGGCGCTTTGTTCAACAGGAAGAGGAAACCCCACGCCTTGGGATGGCAGCTCCAGTTCCCAATGTATGGAAAACCTTTGTACGCCTTCTTTAGAAAGAGCAGCTTCCACCTGGGCTAGCCTCTGGTTTCAATTAAGAGTTCTCAAAAAAAGCAAAGGGGAAGTTCTTCCCCTACTGAATCTATACAGGATTCATTTATCTGTTGCTTAGGGTGTGAGCCAGGTTTTTGTTTTTTTTTTAAGGAAAAGGTCACTTGCCTGCAATGTGGACAGTAAGTACTTGACCATTCTCACTGAGCAACCAAGAATAAACCTGCTTTTGAGGTTGCAATCTGGAGCGGCTGGGTTTTCAGCAATTCTCAAATTAAATGTATTCAGTTATTCTTTTTAATTACAAACTATGCCTTCCATCATACACCCTTATTAGAGACCCCTTACAATTGTACAGAGGGAGCGGTTATTGTGGCACTGTAGGGTTAAACCACAGAACCTAGGACTTGCCAATCAGAAGGTCGGTGGTTCGAATCCCCGCGACGGGGTGAGCTCCCATTGCTCGGTCCCTGCTCCTGCCAACCTAGCAGTTCGAAAGCATGTCAAAGTGCAAGTAGATAAATAGGTACCGCTCCAGCGGGAAGGTAAACGGCGTTTCCATGCGCGGCTCTGGTTCGCCAGAAGCGGCTTAGTCATGCTAGCCACATGACCCGGAAGCTGTACGCCGGCTCCCTCGGCCAATAAAGCAAGATGAGCACCGTAACCCCAGAGTTGGCCACGACTGGACCTAATGGTCAGGAGTCCCTTTACCTTTATGCCTTCAGTCAAAAGGCCTTCCATCATACACCCTTATTAGAGACCCCTTACAATTGTACAGAGGGGGTGGTTATTGTTTCATTTGCTATTATGCTATGTATTTTTTAATACAGTGTAAACCACCCTGTGACGCTCTGATGAAGGGCGGCTGGCAAATTAAATTAAAACAAATCAATACAGACCATCTGCCATGGTACACAGAAGTCTTCTACCTGGAAATATACTCTGAGCAGCAGCAGGAAGAGGAGATACCATGAAAAATGAGGAGTTGGGGGGGGGGACGGATGGACAAAAGACATTCCAAACTCTGTCCCAGGATAACCCTGCCAATTCCTCATTGACAGACCAGAGTCTACAACAGTGTTAAAACAACAAAGCAACAACAAAGCAGGGTTCATTCATCATCTAGGGTACCGCAGATCCTTCTAGAGAGCCTTGTCTCATGCAACAAAAAGTGAGAAAACCACCACTTTTGGTCATTCCCACTGAGATGCTAACAAGATCTCATGGTGCCAGAGGACTCCTGGGTTGGGGATGAGTTTGTGCTCACAGCCAAAATGAGAGAGGCCCCCATCCTTCAAAAGAAATGGGCCATCTGTCTGGACACTGTGGCAACAGGATGCTGGGCTCCATGGGCCTTTGGTCAGATCCTGCAGGGCTCTTCTTCTGTTCAGAAATCAGTGATAACCACCATCAAACGTAAGGAGCAGAGGTGTGGTTTTCTGTCCATACAAGCACAAACGACAGTTTCCTGTCGGTCTTTAAGTTAGGCATAGTATTGCTTCACTTGCTTAAATTCCTAGTCTGCCCCACGTCAGAGGCTTAGGGAAATTAAGGTGTGTGTGTGTGTGTGTGTGCGCGCGCGCGCGCATGTGTGTGTGCGTGTGCATGTGTGCGTGTGCCATCATCTCATAAAAAACAACATAGAATAAAATGACCAAGTGCTCCATTAAAACAGACCTAACATCTAATTAATCACCCAAGTACGAAAACATAAAATGTGTTAGATCAGTCACAGTCTATCCCTGCATCCTAAAATCACTGGATGGAAGGAACTCATCTCGTCCAACCCATTTTCTAAGGCAGGATCAGTGTCAAAGCCCCACAATGGAGCTCAGGGAGGTGACAGCAAAACAATGCATTTTTAAAATAAAAACGTTTAAAGACAATTAAAAACATATAAAACCATTTTCAAACAGCCACATATCCTCACAGCTAATGATTTCTAGGCTGGTGGGAACAATATTTCAGCCGTCTAATGCCTGGGTAAACAAGAATTGTTTTAAAATTCTTCCTGTATGTTCACAACAAGGGAGACAGATGCCCCTCAACAGGGACAGCATTCGACACATATTTTTGCAAGCGATTGAATAAAATGCATTCCCCCCAAATACATTTATGGAAATGAGAAGGGAAGTAGAGAAGGCTTCTCAAGCGAAGTGAGAATGTCTCAGCTCAAATAACGCAGGGCTGTTGCCCAAAGTAAAAAATAAATATTTTTTGTACAGTTGGAATAGACCCCTGAGGGTCATCTAGTCCAGCCCCATTTTGCATGTGATTTTCACTAACAAGTTCATTTCTATGTTCATTTCCTGCCGATATATGCAGGGTTTTTTTGTAGACATTAGCTACGAACTGCATCATGGCATTCGGATTAATTCAAATTTCAAAGTATGTCTGAACCTTTGGTTCTTGTATTGTTTTGGAACATGCACCTTTGATAGATTCTACATTAAATGCAAACGGAATTGAATTTCTCCTCATCCCCACCGAAGTCTTATGGAATAGGATGGATTCCTGAACGTCCTGGGGGATTTTCCAGGTGACAGAACTGGTGGTTCTGTCCAGCTCCCGGCCTCGCTGCAGGATGAGGTGAGCTGTCAACACGATTTAACTCCTGCTTCTGCTACACAGACGTGCTTTGTAGCTCTGGGTGAGCCTAGCGTTCCTCATCCTTTGTTCCTCATCTGTAAAATTGTTAAACAGGTGATTTATTCCACAGAAGTGTTGGCAAAGGCAAGTCGATTAAGGGCTGAGTGGCCCGCCACAAATTAGAAGTGCCACCTCTACGTTTGAAGAGGTATGTAGGAAATAATGCAAAACAAATACCATCCCATCCTTTATGCATAGATTATATGCTTGATTATTTCTACAGTTGGTTTTGTGAGGGGGAGGCTGAGTGGAAACGTGACTTGGAGCACATTTTCTGTTTTCCAATCAGAAAACCCTGCTGAATGACTCCTTGCATATCGTGCGCTTAAACTGCTAGCTCCGCTGACAATCCATCCAGCAGGATTGTATTTGGGGAACAGTACAAAACCTGTATGTTACATTGGGGGGGGGTGCTTTTCATTATGCTGCTTGCAGATGTTTGGCCTGACGCACAGGGAAGCTCTTGTGCCCTGGATGTGGCAATGCAGCTGGGTGATGCCAGCCAACTGGGCCGCCTGCCACGGCTGTGAGTCGGAGCCCCTCCACAGGCACGCTGCAGAGTCCCATTCTTGTTTCATGGATGGAAAAGTGATAAAAACATCAGCAGGCCAAGAGACTCTGATGGTCTCGCCTTCCTGGAGAAGCATCTGCTTTGCATGCAGAAGGTCTCAGGTTTGCTCCGGAATGGCATTTCCAGGTAAGACAGGAAGAGAAATTCCAGAAGGCATCTGCCAGTCTATGTAGACCAGCATTTCTCTCAAGCGTCCTGGAAAAACTGGGATATTGCTTTTTTTTTTTTTAATCACGAGAGAACAGTGACCATTTTGGTTGCTGTGATCTCACAGGATTTCACAGCACCATTTCTCCCCCCAAAAGCGGGTTTTTTCCAGGGGAGGGGGGACCGTGGCACAGAATCGCTAGAGATCATGGCAACCAAAATGGCTGCTATAAAAATAATAATGGGAACATGGCGTTCCAGATTTTGGCTTCAAAGTGTTGGACAGTATAGAGCAGTGGTTCTCAAACTTTCCCCCCTGGGCCACACTTTCAGAATAAAAATTTGCATGCACCACTCTGAATTTTTTCTTGGTAAGAAATACATAGAAAAAGATGTAGCAGTGCTTGATTGATAACGCAGAACACAACAACATTATAATATGATCACGGGACAGCCAGAAAGGATAAAACAACGCAGCTACATAAGAGCATGAATCATTTCCAAAATATAATTATAAACGAGCCTCTTACATATGTACCTTAAATACGTATACAATGAGAGGTGTGACCTTGTTTTTGCCAGGTAATCTCCTTTATATTCCTCTTTATATGTCCTCTCCCCCATGCTTTTCAACATCTACATGCAGCCGCTGGGAGAGATCATCAGGGGGTTTGGGCTGGGTGTTCATCAGTATGCGGATGATACCCAGCTCTACCTCTCTTTCAAATCAGAACCAGTGAAGGCGGTGATGGTCCTGTGTGAGTGTCTGGAGGCGGTTGGAGGATGGATGGCGGCTAACAGATTGAGACTGAATCCTGACAAGACAGAAGTACTGTTTCTGGGGGACAGGAGGCGGGCAGGTGTGGAGGATTCCCTGGTCCTGAATGGGGTAACTGTGCCCCTGAAGGACCAGGTGCGCAGCCTGGGAGTCATTTTGGACTCACAGCTGTCCATGGAGGCGCAGGTTAATTCTGTGCCCAGGGCAGCTGTTTACCAGCTCCATCTGGTACGCAGGCTGAGACCCTATCTGCCTGCGGGCTGCCTCGCCAGAGTGGTGCATGCTCTGGTTATCTCCCGCTTGGACTACTGCAATGCGCTCTACGTGGGGCTACCTTTGAAGGTGACCCGGAAACTACAACTAATCCAGAACGCAGCAGCCAGACTGGTGACTGGGAGCGGCCACCGAGACCATATAACACCGGTCTTGAAAGACCCACATTGGCTCCCAGTACATTTCCGAACACAATTCAAAGTGTTGGTGCTGACCTTTAATAATAATAATAATAATAATAAATTTTATTTATATCCCGCCCTCCCCAGCCGAAGCCGGGCTCAGGGCGGCTAACAGCAATAAAACAGTACAAAAGTACAGCATAAACAACACTCTAAAATCATTCATTATAAAATTAATTAATCAACTGGCAACCATTGGGCCAGACCTCTGCGAAGATTGCCGAGGGAGGGAGTCAGGCTGTGCCCTGGCCAAAGGCCTGGTGGAACAGCTCTGTCTTGCAGGCCCAGCGGAAAGATGTCAAGTCCCGCAGGGCCCTGGTCTCTTGTGACAGAGTGTTCCACCAGATCGGAGCCACAGCCGAAAAAGCCCTGGCTCTAGTTGAGGCCAGCCTAACTTCTCTGTGGCCTGGGACCTTCAAGATGTTTTTATTTGAAGACCATAAGTTTCTCTGTGGGGCATACCAGGAGAGGCGGTCCCGTAGGTACGAGGGTCCTAGGCCGTATAGGGCTTTAAAGGTTAAAACCAGCACCTTAAACCTGATCCTGTACTTCACTGGGAGCCAGTGCAGCTGGTATAGCACCGGGTGAATGTGATCTCGCAGCAAAGACCTCGTAAGGAGTCTCGCTGCAGCATTCTGCACCCGCTGGAGTTTCTGGGTCAGTCTCAAGGGCAGCCCTACGTAGAGCGAGTTACAATAATCCAGTTTGGAGGTGTGGATCACAGTGGCTAGGTCAGGGCGAGAGAGGTAAGGAGCCAACTGCTTAGCTTGGCGGAGATGGAAAAATGCCGCCTTTGTTATATCTGCAATCTGCGCCTCTTATGGAAAGGGAGGTGTCGAAGATTACACCCAAACTCTTAACGGACGGTGCTGGCACTAATTGCGCCCCCGCAAGAGATGGGAGTTGCCCCCCAATCCCATATCGCCCCGTCCCAGCCACAGGACCTCTGTCTTCGAAGGATTTAGCTTCAACCGGCTCCCACGTAACCATCCAGCCACAGCTTCCAAACATCTGGTCAGTGTGTCTGGGGCCGAGTCAGGATGGCCATCCATCAACAGATAGAGTTGGGTGTCATCGGCATACTGATGGCAACCCAGCCCAAAACTCCGAACAGCTGGGCGAGGGGGCGCATAAAGATGTTGAAAAGCATCGGGAAGAGTATCACACCCTGAGGTACTCCACATACCAAGGAGTGGCGCGATGACAATTCCCCCCAAAGCGCCACCCTCTGTCCCTGACCAGAGAGAAACGAGCGCAGCCATTGAAGGACTGTGCCCTGGATCACCATGCCGGCAAGGCGGTGGTCCAGAAGTTCGTGATTGACCATGTTGAAAGCTGCTGACAGATGTAGAAGAATCAGCAACCCCGACCCGCCTCGATCCAGCTGTCTACGAAGATCATCTGTTAGGGCAACCAGAGCTGTCTCGGTCCCACAACCAGCGCGGAAGCCGGACTGGAATGGATCCAGAGCCGATGTTTCATCCAGAAACCCACCAAGCTGTTCAGCAACCGCTCTCTCAATCACCTTACCCAGGAACGGAAGATTCGAAACCGGGCGGTAATTGGATAGATCTAAAGGATCTAATGATGTTTTCTTTAAGAGCGGGCGCACCACTGCCTCCTTCAGTTCCCCTGGGAATGTCACCGTGCCAAGGGACAAATTGATGATATCCCCCAGGAGGGCCCGCTCCTCGTCTGGACACGCTCTAATCAGCCAAGACGGGCACGGGTCGAGAGGACAGGTGGTGGGCTTTCCAGCTCGGAGGAGTCTGTCCACATCGGCTGGGGATATCCGGTCGAAGTGGTCCAATACTGGACCCGAGGACAGTCGAGGGGCCTCCAGTTCCTTTATTGTATCCAAATTGGCAGGGAGGTCATGGCGGAGCAACAAGACCTTCTCCGCAAAAAAGCTCGCAAATGCCTCACAGCTGTGTGTCAAATTGTTATTTAAATTTGGCTGTCCCTCAAGGGAGGTTAAAGACCTGATTATACTAAATAATTGCGCTGGGCGAGAGCTAGCGGATGCAATGGAGGCCGAGAAGTATGACTTCTTAGCGGCCTTCACTGCCATCTCGTAGGTTTTCATAAAAGCCCTATAAAATGTTCTTGAGGCTCCGTCACGGGCACCCCGCCATACTCGCTCTAGCCGTCTGAGGTCCCGCTTCATTTTCCGGAGCTCCTCGGTAAACCAGGGAGCCCGGTTTCTGCGGGGTCGCAGAGGGCGCCTAGGTGCGATCTCATCAATGGCTGCCAGGAGCTGGATATTCCAGCCCTCAACAAGCTCAGTCAATGAGTCGCCAGGGAAAGCAAGGTCCCGCAAGGCCTGACGGAATCTATCAGGGTCCATCAGCCTCTGCAGGCGAGCCCAAATCGGCTCGCCACCTAAGCAGGGTGTGGGTGGAACGTCAATCCTGGCTTTCAGAGCGTAGTGATCAGACCATGGCACCTTCATTGAAGGAAACATGATCACATCTATACCGACGCCAAAGATCAAATCCAGCGTGTGGCCTGCTTGATGTGTGGGGCCCGAAACAAACTGGGACAGCCCTAGTGTCGCCATAGAAGACACCAGGTCCAGAGCCTGTGAGGAGGGAGTGACATCAGCATGGATATTAAAGTCCCCCAATACCCCCAATAGGTTAGGGAACTCCAAGGCCCAGCCGGCCACCGCCTCCAACAGGCCTGACAGGGTGGCTGCTGGTGCGCTGGGTGGCCGGTACACCAGCCAGACAGCCAAGCTCTCCACACTAGGCCAACACATTCAATGCCGGGGATCGATGGCGATGGTAGAGCCCTGAAAGGACAATCTTCCCGAATTAATAATGCCACCCCTCCACCCCGGCCCACAGTCCGCGACTGGTGGAGGACGGAGAAGCTCGGGAGTGCCATCTATCGTAAGGTAACTGTTGCCCCTTCGCGCACCCAGGTCTCCGTCACACAAGCCAGGTCGACCCCCTGCGAGATAAAGAAATCTCGCAGGGTGGCGGTTTTATTGCCTATAGACCTGGCATTGCACAGCACCAGTGACGGAGGTGAGTAATCCTTGCTCACCCTACCCTCGTCCCTCGGGATGAGGCGCAGATTGGAAGGGGTACGAGCATATCCATATCTCGAACCCCTTCGCCTATAACATCTGCCCCCACCGCCATACCTCCCTCGCCCCTCCACGGTAGCAATCCCAGGCCTCATAGTAGCCTCCATTGATGGCAATTAATGTTATTCTTTCGCAGTCTAAAACAATAAAACCTTAAAACAATAAAAACAAAAACAACCCAGAAAACAATAAAACAGTACAAATAAAAACTGCAGAAATTACAAATTCATCAAAATCTAACAAATTCCCAAGCCCACCCAAACATCCATCCCACCCCCATATATAAAAAATCGAAAGGGAAAGGGAAATATTTTTTAAAAAACATGTTAAAAAGAACTCTGCACCCCTCCGGGTCCTCCTGGGCAGTAGCAGCATCAGTGGCAACAACCATCCTTGTGAGGCCCCACCCTGGGCCAGATAGTAAGTGGCAGAAGCAGTCCTTGTGAGGCCTGTCAGGCCCTCCCTGGGCCAGGTGGTAAGTGGCAAGAAGGAGCAGGGCCCTCAGGCACTCACACAGGGGAGTCCTCCTGGGCAGCAGAGCAGTCCTTGTGAGGCTTCAGGCCCCAACCCAGGACAGATGGTAAGTGGCAAGAGCAGGGCCCTCAGGCACTCACCACAGGGGAGTCTTCCTGGGCAGCAGGCAGCAAGCAGCAAGCAGTCCTTGTGAGGCTTCAGGCCCCGCCCCAGGCCAGATGGTAAGTGGCAAGAGCAGGGCCCTCAGGCACTCACACAGGGGAGTCCTCCTGGGCAGCAAGCAGTCCTTGTGAGGCTTCAGGCCCCGCCCCAGGCCAGATGGTAAGTGGCAAGAGCAGGGCCCTCAGGCACTCACCACAGGGGAGACTTCCTGGGCAGCAGAGCAGTCCTTGTGAGGCTTCAGGCCCCACCCCAGGCCAGATGGTAAGTGGCAAGAGCAGGGCCCTCAGGCACTCACCACAGGGGAGTCTTCCTGGGCAGCCCTAAACGGCCTCGGTCCAGTATACCTGAAGGAGCGCCTCCACCCCCATCGTTCTACCCAGACACTGAGGTCCAGCTCCGAGGGCCTTCTGGCGGTTCCCTCACTGCGAGAAGCCAAGTTACAGGGAACCAGGCAGAGGGCCTTCTCGATAGTGGCACCCTCCCTGTGGAACGCCCTCCCACCAGATGTCAAAGAGAACAACAACTATCAGACTTTTAGAAGACATCTGAAGGCAGCCCTCTTTAGGGAAGCTTTTAATGTTTGATGTATCACAGTATTTTAATATTCTTTTGGAAGCCGCCCAGAGTGGCTGGGAAAACCCAGCCAGATGGGCGGGGTATAAATAATAAATTATTATTATTATTATTATTATTATTATTATTATTATTATTATTATAATATTTGGTCTAGTTTGACACAATCTCTCATCTCCTCATCGACCCAAAGAAGCCCTTCTCTTTTCTGATCTTTCATATTTGTCAGAGTTGAAAATCCCTGCTCACAACAAAATGTCACGGAGAACTGAAGGACAAAAGCAAATGCTGTTCTCCAGCACCCCAGCGATCCCAGGTCACTGCTAGGATTGTCCTCAGCATCACTAAATCACTGTCCACCACTCCTGAAATTGGGGCAGCATCTTTGCATCTCCCTGCCCATCTGAGACCAAGGTAAGGTCGTTGCCTTGTCTTTCCTGATTAAGGGATTTGCGAGTCTCTGAGTTTCATTTCATCAGATTCACATGGCGCGGTTGACTTTTTAAAGTTCAGTTCCTTTTTTAGACAGAGCTGCAGTAACTGAGTAAGCAAATTATCCGGTTTAATAGTCCCATCTGCTTTAGACAGATCTGAAAGGCCAGTGTACCAAAGGAATTCTGCAAACACCAGCCTTTTACTGGAAGTATAAACTCAACACACCTCTCCAGGACACCAATAAAATGCACTGGGTAGCCGTTTGAACAACGGCCTGTTCAACAGGCAGCCTAATCTCATTGTATCTCTAGCGCCTGGTGGAATTCACAGGGGGTGGGTTTAGAAATATCCTCTGTTGCTCGGGGATCCCCCCCACTAACCTTTCCTAAATTGAAGGCCTTGCTTTTGTGATGTGTGTCAATGGACTTCATGTGTTGTATCTCTTCTAAGCAAATTAGGGGGTAGACCACCGGTCAGTTTTGCTTGCAGAAAGTCCCAGGTTCAATTCTGGGCTTCCTTGAGAGGAAGGTCGAGATATAAATTCAATAAAGAAAGAAAGAGAACCCAGTTGCTGCATCAAAGTGTGAACTGATCCTGACTCCTCGTTTATTAAGAACATAAGAAGAACCATAAAGAAGGCTGATCGCCGAAGAATTGATGCTTTGGAATTATGGTGCTGGAGGAGACTCTTGAGAGTCCCATGGACTGCAAGAAGATCCAACCTCTCCATTCTTCAGGAAATCAGCCCTGAGTGCTCACTGGAAGGACAGATCGTGAAGCTGAGGCTCCAAGACTTTGGCCACCTCATGAGAAGACAAGACTCCCTGGAAAAGACCCTGATGTTGGGAAAGATGGAGGGCACAAGGAGAAGGGGACGACAGAGGACGAGATGGTGGGACAGTGTTCTCGAAGCTACCAACATGAGTTTGACCAAACTGCGGGAGGCAGTGGAAGAAAGAAGTGCCTGGCGTGCTCTGGTCCAGGGGGTCACGAAGAGGCGGACACGACTAAACGACTAAACAACAACAACCAGCAATTTCATTCTCAGGAAACGACAGGCGGCATACTACCAAGTAAACATGTCGAGGATCAATGCCTTTGTGTTTCTAGAACTTCCATTTTACATATATAACAACTAGTTTCCCCTGTCCTGGAAAGTATTCTGTAAGAGGAAGAACTAATATTTATCCTGACATAAAAGTGCACGTTTCAGATCCAGAGTCCCTTATTATTATCTTACTGTAATAATAATATGTGCAGATTCTGCTATTCCTTCATGAACTTTAGGGCAGGGTACATATTATCCTCAACCCTGTCTCTGTGTGTTTTTAATAGTTTTCATTAAAGATTTTCTTGTGTAAAAAGCAAAGTAAAGCAAAAACAAAGAAAAGTGCATATAGTGTATTGACTTTCAAGTCGTAGAGTCTTTAAGCACCCCAAAGTTCTTGCAGCGAGCATCATGGGAGCAGGAATTTGAATCCGTCTCTCTGGGCACAGGCCAATTTTCTGTCTACTGCATCATGCTGGCTTCTCTTTTTTCGAGGATTCCGACCTGACTGTTTTGCTCTTTTCTTTTCCCCTCTTGCAACATATTTGGGCTCAGCACGGCTGCTTACTCCTTTCGGTGGGTAGCTTGGAATTCTCCGCTCTTGGAAAGAAGCAGATTTCTTTCTTTCTTTCTTTCTTTCCATGCATAACATGAACCGCAGCGGAGTGTGATTGTATCTGGGCCCAGTGAAACGATTGCATACATTTTCTCTAATTCAAACCATTCGTTGCTTTACTGAATCAAAGTCCCCCGAGAGCGTCCAAACTCCACATGACGTCTTTGACCGTTGTGTTTCGTACGAGGCCATTTCTGAGAGACAGTTGATTGGAGGGAGGAAGACGGGCAAACAGCCTGCAAAATTCTCACACAACGCTCTCCTTTTTTTTATAAAAGGGGTACATCTGATTCGCAGAAGTTTTTTTAAAATCTTCTTCTGATAATTACGCCATCTGTTTTTATCGCCATTGCTGTACACCACCATGGCGTTACGTTAACGCATGGTGGTTAGAAAATTTGTCAGAAAATAAACAAAGCCCTGCTACGTGAGGTGCTTTCACTGGAGATAATAGAATCACAGAACTGTATACTAGTCCAACCCCCTGCAATGCTGCGATCTCAGCTAAAGCATCCATGAGAGATGACCATCCAACTTCTGCTTAAAAACCTCCAAGGAAGAGAGTTCACCACCTCTAAGGCTGGATTCAGACACATCAAAGAAGTGTTTCAGTTTAAAGCGTTGTAAATTCAAACAGGGAAAACAGGTTGAGAAAAACAGGACCCCACGTCGCCAACTGGTGGCACAATGTTATATCGCACATACGTGTTTTTATTTATTTATTTATACATACCCCGCCCATCTGGCTGGGTTCCCCAGCCACTCTGGGCGGCTCCCAACAGAATATTGAAAACACGATAAAACATCAAACATTAAAAGCTTCCCTACACAGGACTTCCTTCAGATGTCTTCTAAAAGTCAGATAGTTGTTTATTTCCTTGACATCTGATGGGAGGGCGTTCCACAGGGCAGGCGCCACCACCGAGAAGGCCCTCTGCCTGGTTCCCTGTAACCTCACATCTCGCAGTGAAGGAACCGCTAGAAGGCCCTCGGAGCTGGACCTCGGTGTTGCTTTTTCTTTACCAGTCTAGCTGAGTACTATGTCTTCTTAAGTATCTACTTTAGCAGAACAGTATGTAGGATTTGGCTGTGAGGAAGGGGAGGATGCCAAGGACCACATGACGGAATTGCAAATTGAACTGGAATAGAATTGGGCCCTTTTCGGAGGTGGGGGTAAAATGACAATTCCAAGCACCGCTACAAACGTTAACCGGGTGCTTGTTTGTATGTGGGTGACGCTGCTGAGACTCAGGGAAGCATATTTATATATCCCAAACATCCCACATTTTATGGATTACATTATATAGAAATGGGGGGGGGCATCTAATATAGGGTGTGGTTTCTTTGTAGGTTTAAACCACAGGATAAGGTGCCAGACCACATGAACAAGCTATCAGATGCCCCGGAGTCTGTTTTCTCTGGACGGCACTTCTCCGTATGCTTTGGAGTCTCTGATTTTAAGTCTCCCCACAACCACCAAACAATGACCGCAACGAGGACCACTTATTGGAGCTCTTTTATCCTGCTAGTTCATGGGTTAATTGCTTCCATAGCATTCCCCAACCCTTGCCAGAGCTTTGTACATCCATCCGTGAAACCTTTTTTCATCCACTCTCGGCCAGAGGTTTTCCTCTCCTGTGGTCTGAGCCCCCCACTCCATTGCAACAGGACGTTGCACGGAGATGAAGACGTAGAATCTGATTGCTCGCTCGGTTTCTAAAACTATAGATGCAGCATAACAAGAACAGCCAGATGTAAGTTTGCAAAAATGGGCAGCACCTGTAAGCAACAATACACCCACCAGAACATCCTATGGGGCTTGTGAAAGTTTGCAGGAAATATCCCCTCAAAAAAACACACAAACAAAAAAACAACCATGCACACTAGCGTGGCCTTTCCTACGTTGAACATGCTCCCTTAAACATGTCCACATTTCACTGGACACCAACCCCATGGGTATGCTATCTCCAGGGGGGATGCGGGTGGCGCTGTGGTCTAAACCACTGAGTCTCTTGGGCTTGCCGATCAGAAGGTCGGCGGTTTGAACCCCGCAATGGGGTGAGCTCTCATTGCTCTGTCCCAGCTCCTGCCAACCTAACAGTTCAAAAGCACACCAGTGCAAGTAGATAAATAGGTATCGCTGTGGCGGGAAGGTAAGCAGCGTTTCCGTGCACTCTGGTTTCTGTCACGGTGTCCCGTTGTGCCAGAAGCAGTTTAGTTCTGCTGGCCACATGATCCAGAAAGCTGTCTGCAGACAAACACCGGCTCCCTCGGCCTGAAAGCGAGATGAGCGCTACAACCCCATAGTCGCCTTTGACTGGACTTAACCATCCAGGGGTCCTTTACCATTTTTTTACCTATCCCCAGAAAGAACTGGGAAAATCTCTTGCCTGAATCTTTGGGAAGTTGCTTCCAGGCATTGTAGACAATCTTGAGCAAAATGGACCAATTGGTTTGCCTCAGGTTAAGGCAATTTCTTTTGCTCCTACTTAAACCGAGAAGCGGGAAAACTGGAATCTTACTATTATTGTTAAGGGAAGGGACATAGCAATTGCTTTGCATGCATACTGCACTTGGCATCTCCACTTAGCGCTGGGGTTGGCCTCCTGCCCAAAGCCTCTGAGATCTGCTGCCAGTCAGTGTAGACCATGGGTAGGCAAACTAAGGCCTGGGGGCCGGATCCAGCCTTCTAAATCCAGCCCATGGACGGTCTGAGAATCAGAGTGTTTTTACATGAGTAGAATGTGTCCTTTTATTTAAAATGCATCTCTGGGTAATTTGTGGGGCATCATTATTTACCCCCCAAAATATAGTCCAGCCCCCCACAAGGTCCGAGGGACAGTGGACCGGCCCCCTGCTGAAAAAGTTTGCTGACCCCTGGTGTAGACAATACTGAGCTAGACGGATGAATGGTCTGACTCAGCCTAAGGCAGCTTCCTATATGCCAATGAGAGAGGAGTGAGGACGCTGTTCTAAGGGTACAGGACGGCATATAAAATGTTAAATGGAGAACTGGTGGGCCCAAGCTAACAAAATGAATGTCAACAGGGACAAATGTCAAGGTTCTGCACTTAGGCAGGAAGAACCAAGATGCACAAATATAGGATGGGGGACACCTGGCTAACTAGCAGTACATGTGAAAAGGATCTAGGGAGGTCTTAGTAGACCACAAGCTTAACGTCAGTCCACAGTGTGATGCAGCAGCAAAAAAAGCTAGCGCTATTCTAGAGTGCATCAACGGAAGTATAGTGTCCAGATCAAGGGAAGGAATAATACCACTCTATTCTGCCTTGATCAGACCACACCTGGAGTTCTGTGTCCAGTTCTGGACACCACAATTTAAGAAGGATGTTGACAAGCTGGAAGGTGTGCAGAGAAGGGCTGTGATGGCCTGGGACTTGGGCTCAGACTTGGAACCAGAGGAGTCTCAGTCCGCACCAGATCCTTTGCCTCAGGCGGCATCTGAACCAAGTCTGGGGCCTGATTCTGAAGAGTCCCAGCCTACACAGGTTTCCCTGTGACAAACACCATCTGGGCTGAGTCAGGGGCCTGAGCCTGCCCTGGCTCCAGATGCGGGGATGACCTTGTTGCCTCCAGCTGGACCATCACTTACAGCTGCTCCACTACCGGTTTGGTCAGGGGAGGCTGAGGCGGCCTCTGGGTCTAGTAACTCACCGACATCTCCCAAGCTGCAGAGACTAAGGTCTGAGAGAAGGAGAGACCTGAGTACTCGCAGGAGAAGTGCTCACCTTCGGGCAAGACAGGGAGGTGAGTCGCTGGGGGATTAGGACCGGCCATTACCCCGACAAAGATAAAAGGCTGTTGGACCCCGCCCCAGGTTGCGGGAACAATATTGCTGTTTGCTAGAACCTGCCTGAGACCCTGTGCCTGACCTAGTCTGGTTTCCTGCCTTGTATCCTGCCTTGGCCCTGTCGGACTGACTCCTCATAGAATCCTAGGATTCAGGACTGGACCTGGACCTTGCTCGGGTTAACCCCCAGGCCCAGCACAAGGGTGACCAAGATTATCAAGTGTCGGGAAACCAAGCCTTATGAGGAGTGGTTGAAGGAGCTGGGTATGTTTAGCCTGGAAAAGAAGAGACTGAGAGAAGATAATAGCCACCTTCAAATATCTTAAGGGCTGCCCCATGGAAGAGGAAGCAAGCTTGCTTTCTCCTGCTCCTTCCTTTCAGGTTTTTAAGCAGAAGTTGGATGGCTGTCTGCCACAAATGCTTTAGCTGAGATTCCTGCATTCCATGGGGTTGGACTAGATGACCCTTGGGTGTAGCTTCCAACGCTACAATTGTATGATTTTATTATTCTAAGTCAAAAGACTCTCCTCGTTGCTCACGTTTAGGAGGAAGTAGGATATAGCTCTGTTAAATAAACAGGCATGTCAGCTGAGCAGAGTTCTCAGAGCACGGCATCTCTAAGCCCTCTTAACAAATCCCACCACTTGGTTAGAATCACAAAATGCATGTGGCCCTGCTTAGGGGGCATCCTGTCTCCGGGGCTCGTGGAATTTTAAAGCAGTTTCGTGTTTTCAGATCAAATAGGAAGACATGCGTTCCTGCCCTTAAAATGCACATAATTGCAAGGTCAGCAAACTCAGCCGCTAGATCAAGGATAGGAAAGTGATGCACTGAATGAGTAGTAGTAGTATGTCCTACTCTCAATGCCAGCATCTCTCAAGGGTTTGGGGCAAGGGATCTTCCCAACCATCTGCTCCCTGATCCTTTTTTTTAACAGGAGAGACCTGCTAGATCAGGTCAATGATGGCGCATGTAGCCCACCATCCTGTTCTCACAGTGGCCAACCAGATGCCGGCGGGAAGCCTGCAAGCAGGATTCGAACACAAGAGCCCTCTCCCCTCCCGCGGTTCCCAGTAATAATAATAATAATTTATTATTTATACCCCGCCCATCTGGCTGGGCTTCCCCAGCCACTCTGGGCAGCTTCCAACAAAATATTAAAATACCGTAATGCATCAAACATTAAAAGCTTCCCTAAACAGGGCTGCCTTCAGATGCCTTCTAAAAGTCTGGTAGTTGTTGTTCTCTTTGACATCTGGTGGAAGGGTGTTCCACAGGGAGGGTGCCACTACCGAGAAGGCCCTCTGCCTGGTTCCTTGTAACTTGGCTTCTTACAGTGAGGGAACCACCAGAAGGCCCTTGGCGCTGGACCTCAGTGTCCGGGCAGAACGATGGGGGTGGAGACGCTCCTTCAGGTATACTAGGCCGAGGCTGTTTAGGGTTTCAAAGGTCAGCACCAACACTTTGAATTGTGCTCGGAATCAGTCTGTGTGGAAATCTGCGCTCTGCTATGGATTAGGCTGAGAGACTGTGACCGGCCCATGGTCGCCCAGTGAGCTTTATGCCTGGGGTCAGATCTGAACCCCGGTCTCTCCCACCTTGTCGTCCGCAACACTCTAACCCCTAGGCCACACTGCTTCTCTTTCTGAGACCCAGTTTGGCCGGAAAAGCAAAGGGAACAGCCCTTCCGCACCGCCTCTCTGAGGGCAGATTTTCCAGAAGGCTCAGCGAGGGACACAAGCGCGGCTGTGTTAATTGGCACGGGCTTAATGCCAGCTTTCCGAGGCATTAATTGGTGTTACAGGCCTGCCCCTGTCCACTCCAGGGGATTGGCTGATCTGTAGCAAACCTTTCTGGACTCAGGTTTCCTATTAAAAATAAGTGTGCATAATATTCCTTTGGCAGCGGCCAAACCTCCTCGAGGAGTCTAGTTACTTTTGGCAAGTTCCTTGCCCCGTTTTGCTCGGGGAGTGTTTTAAGTTAGGATATATTTAAACAGCTGTCTTGTACCGCAGTGATCCTACTGCCTTGTCCGAGGTACCGAAGGAAGGCTTTTCTAGTCCCCTTTCCCCAGAGATGCCACCAGGTTGAGACTCCCGGTACCTTAAACGGAACAGAGCCTCCCCCCGCTGTTGTAGCAGGGCACTACTAAAACATATGGAGACCTGCAACAGAATGTTGCAGCGTGCAGTGCAGATATTTGGGATTATAGCCATTCTGTTCCATGCCATCCACCCAATTCCTGTCTCCTATTCGCACCCTGACAGTTAAACAGGCAGCATTATGCAGTGGTTGAGTGTTCACAGTCCTCACTGTGATGTTTTTCAGTCTCCACCGCCCACTTTGGGGTCTCATCCTGCGGTGGCCTGATCCAGGAGGGCTCCTCTTATATTTCTTATATTCTTGTTGTTGTTTTGTCGTGTCCGCCTCTTCGTGACCCCCTGGACCAGAGCACGCCAGGCCCTCCTGTCTTCCACTGCTTCCTGCAGTTTGGTCAAACTAATGCTGGTAGCTTCGAGAACACTGTCCAACCATCTCGCCCTCTGTCATCCCCTTCTCCTTGTGCCCTCCATCTTTCCCAACTTCAGGGTCTTTTCCAGGGAGTCTTCTCTTCTCATGAGGTGGCCAAAGTCTTGGAGCCTCAGCTTCAGGATCTGTCCTTCCAGTGAGCACTCAGGGCTGATTTCCTTCAGAATGGAGAGGTTGGATCTTCTTGCAGTCCATGGGACTCTCAAGAGTCTCCTCCAGCATCTTAATTCAAAAGCATCAATTCTTCAGTGATCAGCCTTCTTTATGGTCCAGCTCTCACTTCCATACATCACTACTGGGAAAACCATAGCTTTTAATATACAGACCTTTGTTGGCAAGGTGATGTCTCTGCTTTTTAAGATGCTGTCTAGGTTTGTCATCGACTTTCTCCCAAGGAGCAGGCGTCTTTTAATTTCGTGACTGCTGTCACCATCTGCAGTGATCATGGAGCCTTACTTCATATTATTTCCACTAATATATGCATTTGTATATACTCCCCCGCCCATTATATGCATTTCTGCACATCTTTTCTGGTTGGGAAACTGCACCGCGAAATTTCAAAAAGTGCAAATTTCAAAAAGGTGGCTGTGTTTTGACTTTTGTCTCGTTTCAGAAAGCGCGAATGAGGTAAGATCTTGTGCTCTTTCCATGCATTTAAAGCATATTTAAAACGCACGACTGCCCATAAAGAATCCCAGGAACTGTAGCCCTGCGAGGGGTAAGTTCCCAGAATTCTTTTGGGTGCTTCAAACATACGGTGTGTACACAGCTTGTGCTATGAATCGCTTGCTGAATGCTTTCAGTTGTTTGGTTTTGTTGTGTTTCTCTTTGAGTTTAGAGGCTTACGGAAAAGGGGGATAGGAGCTGATTAAACTACTCAGGCCCCCTCAGAGCACAGATAACAACAGAGGGTTGCCGCGTGAATTAATGACATGAAGATACAGAGCCGCTTGGAAGATGGAGAGTGTTCTGCTAATGGCAGGGCAGGAACATTTACTGAACACTAAGAGAGAAATTGCGGGAAGGTCTCCTTTAATGGCAAATGTCTGCCCCTTGTCTGGGCTTTAGAGAGGGGAGCCAGCTTCCTTTCCCGTCGCATTGACAAGTCTCCAAGGTTACCGGCAGTTGCCTGAACATGCAGCCGCCAAGACTGCATAAACAGCGGGCCGAGGGCCCGGGGAAAGCTGTGAAATTGCATTGAAAGGAGCCACAAGGAAAAAGGAAACCGACTGCAGCCAGGCTTCTCCAAAAGCTTAATGCAAAACGCAGAGCAGAAGACGGACTTGCCTTTTGGACTAAGCTCTCAAGCAGCTACGTCTGAATTTGATGCAGCACAACGTTCCATCGTTACTGAAAACAGGCACAAAGGCTGTGTAAACATAATGCATTTAAAGGAACCCACCCACTCAAGAATGTTGGGAGCTGTAGTTTTGCCCTTTGCAGAACTATGGTTCACAGCACCCTTCACAAACTACAGTTAACAGGAGATTTTTTGGGGGGGTGGGTTAAGGAAGAGGATAAATAAATAAAAAAAATTAAAAGAATTATTATATATACCCCACCCGTCTGGCTGGGTTTCCCCAGCCGCTCTGGGCAGCTTACAGCATATGGGCTGCTTACAGAATGTGTTTTAAATGTATGGTTTGTTAATGTTACCCACTGTTAAAAACACCATGGAAGCATAGAATTGTAGATTTGGAAGGGACCCCAAGGGTCATCTAGCCCAACCCCCAGAAATGCAGGAGCAAATGCGTCACGGAACAAAGGGCAAAAAGGGACACACACATCTGCATTACATTCGTATATAGTAATTTATATATAAAACTGCAGATTTAGAAATAATTGCAGCAATTTAAATGGGGGGGATATGATTTTGCATGGGGCGGGTTGAGGGAAGCTTTTCTCTGTCTCTCGCAGCATTTGAACTCGGGGCCGCCCAACGAAGCTGAGCATTGGGATGATTTGAAGACAGATGAACAAAAGGACTTCTTTGCGCAGCGCATAAAACCCGCTCCCACGAGAGGGAGTGATGCCACCAACTTGGATGGTTTTAAAAGAGTTTGGAGCAGGGGTCAGCAAACTTTTTCAGCAGGGGTCCGGTCCACTGTCCCTCAGACCTTGGGGGGGGGGGGCTGGACTATATTTTGAAGGGGGGGAAAGGACGAATTCCTATGCCCCACAAATAACCCGGAGATGCATTTTAAATAAAAGGACACATTCTACACATGTAAAAACAAGCTGATTCCTGGACCGTCCGCGAGCTGGATTGAGAAGGCGATAGGGCCAGATCCAGCCCCTGGGCCTTAGTTTGCCTACCCATGGTTTGGAGGAATCCATGAAGGCAAAGTTACCAGTGGCCGCTAGCCACAATGGCCATGTTCCACTTCCACTGCTACAGGCAAGATGCACCTGAATGCCAGTCGCTGGGAATCCCAAGCTGGGAGGGGCTTCTTGCACCCGGTTCCTGCCTGAAGGCTTCCTATAAGGGAATCTTGTTAGCCCCTGCAGGCCGCCTAGGTGGTCCCGGTGATCTGCTGCATCAGACCAAATAACCGGCAGATTGTCAAGCTATCTAGCAGGTTAACCAGATCTTAGGTTAATGCAAGCAAGCAGGCAAATGTTTTCTCAAGCAGTGCGAAAGTAGCTTGAAAGGGGAGAAGCCTTTTTCAGTGCGGCAGGAGAAACCCAGAGAAACCAGCCCTACAGTTTAATTTCCACTCCAACTCCGCTTTGATGTCATATCTGCATTCAGAAGAAAGACAGACACACACACACATATTAATTTCTGCCCCTGTTGGCGTGCCACCTGCATCGGCAGTTGTCATTTGTCATTCCCCCCCCCCCCATGTAAATTTATTACTGACAGCTAATGACATGTACCAAACAGCAATTGGAATTATCACGGGGAAATGAGATTCAGTGAAGCATCTCGCCTCATTTGGAAGCTTGCGGTGCCTGAGTTTCTCCAAATGCAAATGCCATTTAAAGAGCTGTTTCTCAAATAATAATAATAATAATAATAATAATAAAGCACCGTCCTCTTACCAGTGAGGTTTGCCTTTCCTCCAGATTCTCCCCATCTCCTTTGCATGGAAGAACGGCAGCCAACATTATTGTTGGGATATTCCTAGAACTTGCCCAGTGTAAGGTTGAAAGCTGCACTGGGCTATGCAACGTGCCAGATATTGTGGGACTACAAATCCCATCATCCCTGACTACAGGCCAGGTTGGCTGCAGTTGTTGGGAGTTGTAGTCCATATAGAAGTCCCCTTGTTGACTACCCTTGATCTTCCCTACAAGCGACACTGAGAAAAACGGAACTAATCTCTGTATGTCAAAGGGCCAGTCTAGGTAAGATGTTAGGCCCCCGTGACCGGATTAATCTATAGGCTAAGGAGTAAACCGTACACAAATCCAGAGAGGAGGGAGGCCAAGAAGCAGAGATGAGTCAGGCAGCTGAAGAAGCCAGGGAGTCTTCCCCTCCTGCTGCAACCAGCTCCCCTCCCCGCTGGTCTTTCAGGACCAGAAGAGGTATGAAGAGGGGGGGAGCAGAGACAAGAATGTCAACAGAGTCTCAGACTGCTTGGGAAGGGCTCTGGAGAAGAGAAGACCTAGGCAGCTCTGGGGAGGCAGGGAACTTCAGTCTCCACAACTGCCTCATAGGGGCAAGACCTACCGAGTAGAGTTGAGATACTCGTGAAGCCTGGCACTCCTGAGCTGACCGTGTTTCTACTAACAAAGAGTTCACCTACTCCCTGTTAGGATACAGTTCCGTTCCACCTTTAGAACAGGCATGTGGAGTTGTTGTATGACACGTGTCTGTTTACTTCCAGCACAGTCTGCTGGGAACGTCCGTTGTACATAGCTTTTGTCTATGCTGCTGTTTTGCTCGAACACGAAGGGAAGCAGACATGTTTTTCCTTTGTCCTGCTGCTGAATAAATGCTGTAAATATGCTTACACATGTCTCCGTCCGCTACTTCTGCTGCAAAGAGTTCTTATCTCTGCTGGATTGTGTGCTCGGTCTCTAAAGGTTTCTGAGGCTTGAGTCGCAGTTTTGGTGCTGTTCCGAAATCCGGAGTTTCGCCCGGCTGCCAGCCGGTGGCTGGAGCCAGCTGGGGGCCTGCCAATTGCCCCCCGTCTCCCGGCAGCATCCCAACACTCCCTGCGATTTATTCCTGACACCCGTGCAGTTGGGTCTTTTTGCTGAACAGAATCCAGTTGGGGAGGGATGGGCTGCTCAAGACATCGCCCAAGAATTTAGGAGTAATTCCACCCATATTTCTAAATTACACCAACATCTAACCTCTACTTAGAGATCTCCAAAGGAGAGGCTACCATTTTCTGAAATAGCTTGTTCCACTGTTGAACAGCTCTTACCGTCAGAAAGGTCTCCCAAATGCTTAGTCAGAATCTCCTTTCTTGCAATTTCAATCCCTTGGTTCAGATTTTACCCACTGGAGCAGCAGAAAACAAGCTTGCTCCACCATCCATGTGACAACCCTTCCAATGTTTGAAGACGGCTATGCTATCGCCCCTCGGTTTTCTCTGACTGACAATCAGGTTGTCCCACCCACCGGTCAAAAGTGGCCCATGGGAGGTGGGGTCACGGTCAGGAAAAAATCCATGCGTAATCTTTGGATTAAGGATATTGATGTACAGCACTCTGACTGCGGCTTGTAAAACTTGCTCTCCAATTCATCCTGGGTTGTCTATTGACTTTTTAAAAGGCCATGCCAATTATTCAGATAACCTGACTGTTCCAAAATATCCACTGATCTTTGTGGAGCAAGATTTAATTGCTTTCCTTCCACTGTGCTGGATGGCTGTTTCTCCACCCCCTGCATTTCCTATAAAGAATGGTTTTGTCTCTGCGGGGACAGAGGAGGAGACGCTTTAATGCCTTCCCTTTCTATAGGAAACATTTCCAGAAAAGAGCAAAATAGATAATTCACTCCTGGCTTACTAAAACACCCAGGAAGGACTTTTGTATGGGATCTGGCTTTCTGGCTGATATGGTCAAAAGAATAACCAGATTACCATTTTATTTTCTCTTATCAACCAATTGCAAAGATTCACAAAGGGATTCTCTCTGTTTAAGTGCAGCTCTGCTTTTTTAATTATTATTTTGTATCTCCAATATTAGCTCATTTTATATTAGCGATTGCACAACTGCAGTGTTTTATCTCCTGTTTAACAGGTAGCTGTGACTGAGTACAGTCGTACCTTGGCTTTCGAACAGCTTAGTTCATGAACAACTCGGAACTCGAACATCGCAAACCTGGAAGTAGGTGTTCTGGTTTGCAAACTCTGCCTTGGAAGCTGAATGTCTGGTGCAACTTCCAATTCGCCGCAGGATGCTCCAGCAGCCAATCAGAAGCCGCGCCTTCGTTTCCGAATGTTTCTGAAGTCAAATGGACTTCCGGAACACATTCTGTTTAAAAACCAAAGTACGACTGTATAATAAAATTTGATTCTGCCAGATGTTAGATGTGAAGGTTAAATGCCGCATTTATTTCACTCCAGATGGTTGGGAACACAGTGAGCAGCATTATACCAAATACAGTACACAAGCTCCGCCAGAAATAGTCAACGTGGTGCCCTTCCAGACATTGTAGGAGTACAGCTCTCATTGGCTCCAACCTCTTACATCTGTGGATTATTCTAACCAGACTTTATAGAGTTGGAAGGGATCTGGGAACTGTCCATGGATCCAAGACAGTTTTCTTTCACTCCGCTGCTTTCCCCAGGATGTTTCCTGCTGAATCAGAACAAAATGCTTGTGGATTGACGCTTCTTCCGACTCAGCAGTAAACTGAAAAAAGTAAAAACCTCTAAGTTTAGAAATAATAGGACAAATGGAAGAGGCTCTTGGGAGGCTTCTCCAAAAGGCCAGCTGGAATCACGACTTCTCTCTATCTCAGTACGTTTCTGAGCACAATTCAAAGTGTTGGTGGTGACCTTTAAAACCTTAAATGGCCCCAGCCCATTATACCTGAAGGAGCATCTCCACCCCCCATCATTCCGCCTGGACACTGAGGTCCAGCGCTGAGGGCCTTCTGGCAGTTCCCTCCCTGTGAGAAGTGAGGTTACAGGGAACCAGGCAGAGGGCCTTCTTGGTAGTGGTACCCACCCTGTGGAACGCCCTCCCATCAGATGTCAAGGAAATAAACAACTATCTGACTTTTAGAAGACATCTGAAGGCAACCCTGTTTAGGGAAGTTTTAAATGTTTGATGTTTTATTAGTAGCTGGGGAAGCCCAGCCAGATGGGCTGGGTATAAATAAAATAACAATAATATCTCCTCTCCTTCAGTGTTGTGTTGGAAAGCCAGGAGAACTGTTATGTACTGAAGTTCTCACCCTGGGCCAGCAGGGGGATACTGTAGATAGTTTTCACTCAGGTCCACGTCAGTTATTTTAGGCGGGAAACCCTGGGTTGTTGTTGCTACAATGTTGACAGCCAGCTGCCTATACAAGCAGGCCGGCTGAGCTGTTTGCTGTTCAGTTCTCTCCAGCTTACAAGTAAAGAGCTGCTCTGGAGAAATCGCTGTGTGTCTGATATGTTCGCCCACAACTTAACAAGAACAACTGAGCTTGACCTGTACTGCCTTCCTGGCCACTTCTGCAAAGTTCTCGCCATTCCTCATTGCCCTCCTATAAGTCCACTCCAGCTGACCAGCACTTCACCCAGAACTGGACACAGCTCTCCAGAGGCAGCAGGAGCTGTCACCAAATGCACTCTCATCCAGAAATAGACCCAGGAATCTCCCTTAGAGTGTCAGGCGATTGGTCTCTCCAGCCCGGAATTGTTGACTCTGGTATTGGCACAGACCCTCCTAAGTCCAGTGTCTCCTTGAAGGGTCTTTGCTAGCCTTGCTAGCTGACGTCCTTTCCTTTCAAGATGCCAGAGTTTAAGCTCAAGACTTTCTGCCTCCCTTCACCTACTTCTGCACTGCGCCCCCCCCCATCATCTAATCTCGGTAACGACTCTTAATTTGATACATCATGCTTTCCATAGATTGCACGCATTCTAATTACACACGAAAATTATACGCCAACATCAGTGGGCTATGTACCTACATATGTTTACACAGGGATCATCTGCGCAAAACCATATACAATTATTCGGCCTCACACACAACTGTGCAACATATAATTCTCCGCTATCAAAGGCAGAAAGGCAATGCACACAAGCCATGCTCACATTCGCTGGTGCGCGCATGTAATTGCAAACAGCAGTGATCGAAACGCAAGGGCAGATTTAGCCGGTGTGTAATGTGGAGAATACTAATGAGGGACTGGTGGGCTTGTGGCGAAGGGATACAGCACAAGTTCAGTCCGATGGCCTTCTTCAAATCCTGAGCAAAAGTGGGGGGGGGGAGAATGGGAAAAGGCCTTTGCTGGGTGTAAAAAAAGGATGTGACAGATCAGCATCAACATCTCTTCCTGGGGGATGAGGAGGCTACAGCCACTGCAGGATAAATGCCACTCAAGGCTGCACATCACCAGGTGAATCGAGGCTTCGAGGCCCCCATGCAAGAGGGAGAAAAATTGACTGGGCATCAGCATGGCTTCGTGGCTCAGAGAACAATGAACACAGTATGGGGAGGAAGCACACCTAGCTCTGGTAACTGACAATATTTCCCGACCTACAAGGCTCAAAGACACCCCAGCGATCTGTATGTTTGCATGGTCTGGTTTGCAAGAGTTGAAAGCACATCTGACTTGTGAAATAATTTTTATCAAAAAAAAAATCTCTTGGATTACAAAAGAATGTGCAATGTCTCTCTCTCGCACACACCACCCCGCAATGTACAGTCTTTTCTATAGATTAATTACGTTCAATGTATGTTGTATCCAGTATAAAGTTGGAGGGGAAGAAAGGTATTGTGCAGGAATAGGGACGGGTTGATCAGCTCATTCCGTGTCACGTGTGAACCTTGGGTTCGTTAGCCCCTTTTTGTCCTGTTTCCTCGTTAATCTGTTTTATTAAATCTGCAAAAACATCGAGGATTCGCATTTAAATACTTCTGCATAAATATTTTATCACAAAATATTATCTCAATGCAAACACTTCCAAACATTTTTGGTCTTTTTTTTGGGGGGGGGAGCTGTAAATCAGTTGCAAAATCCAAAGGACCGTTGCCCAGGAGATAACAGCCCAGGAGTTTGTGATCAGGCCATCAAAATTCACTGAAAAAGAATTCCTCCAGCTTCTCTTTCCAGGGAGTTAAGAAAGATGTCTGCAATGGAAAGCAAATATTTCCTCCCCACCCTGGTTGTTAAAAACAGAAAGTCTGTGTTCAAGGCAAGGCTGTGGTTGAGCCGCTACTGAGAGCACGGAAAGCTGAGCGAAAGTGGTTTAGCTGTGCTCCTGGCATCTCGCAGCACACTTCATGAAAAAGACTCTTCTTCACTCATCACTGTGAGGCGCATTGAAGCTGGCTGCTCTCTCCCCTGAGATACAGCAGGGATGTGACAGCAGACAGAGCCTTTTTCATAAAAACAAAAAAATGGGGAAAGTGATGGTCCACTAAGTACAATTAAACCAGGGCGCAGCAAGCCCACACAACTTGCAATCTCACAAGCCAAACACATACAGATTGCCAACCAGGTGGCGTAGGAGCTGGGAGAGCTCCAGCAAACCAATATCCTGGCGGCCACGAAGGTAGGCAAATACTCTTTCCTGCTAGAATAAGACAGCTTCCTAAGCGGTGTGCAATACTCCAAAGCCTGCACAAATCTCATATAAATGTTATTCTCTAGTGCGGCCTCCGCGATGATGGAACTATATCAATGTGGCGTGGCACAACAACCTTGTTTTCATGCACTGGCAGAGGAATGGTGGGAGGAACCAGCTGGGGAACCCCCCACACACAGGGTAGGAAGGTTCAGAGCCTGGGGATTGGAGGTGGGATGACAATGAGCGATCAGTGAGAGAAGAGGGAGAAGACTGGGAGGAGGAGGTGTCAGAAGATGATGAGGCAACAGGGCTTAGTGAGCAGGGAGAGTCTGTGGCAGAGAGAGGTCCAGAATCAGAATCAGGAGAGGAGGGAGGCCAAGAGATAAGACAGGCTGGTTAAGAAGCCAGGGCATCCCCCCTCCTGCTGCAACAAGCTCCCCTCCAAATTGGCCTCACAGAACCAGGAGAGGCATGAAGCAGAAGGAGCAAAGGCAGACATGCAGGCACAGTCTCCGAATGCTTGGAAAACACCCTGGAGAGGAGGCGATGTCTATGACGGTGGGCACCACAGGGACATTTGGTCTTGGCAACTGCTTCCTGGGGCAAGACCTGAGTTGCTGTGCTCATTAGGCCTAGCACTCCTGTGCAGATCCTATCTTGCTCATAGTTAACTCCAGCTTGGTCAGGGTGATTTACTGCTGGCTCCCTCCTGTCACTTATATAGAAAGAAACATGTCCACTGCAGTGGGTTGGTCTAGATAGCCAATTGAATCTCCACCAACCCTACAGTTCTGTGATTCTGTGTCATTGTTCTGGAATGAAGAGCTGTGGGATGGGTTCCTGGTTTTCTGATTGCCAGGGCACAGTATAGATAACATTATTATACTGGAAGGTGACCACGCACCATCAAGACTGGATTTGCCCTTCCTAGACAAGAATCAGCCTGGAACCCCTTTCTCCACAGCGGCACCTAGCAGCTGGAAAGGGTACTGCAGTGTCTGGCTGTGGATGGCCCAAACTTGGAATATTATAATCCAGTTTGATGCAGCTTTTGCATGCAACCTGTTGGTAGATATGGCAGCCCTCTTCAGACATGAAAGAACTGGATTGTGCAGCCTGGCGGGGAGCCCACTCAATGTCTCCTTAAATTAAATCTCCAGCATTCACAGCAGGGCAGTGGCCTCTGCCCGGGACATGTTTGATGTACCTTATTCCCTATCTCATACACCCATAGAAATCTGGATGCAATCTCCCCTCGTGGCTGTGCTCCAAAGCCCTGGAATTACTTTATTCCATACTTTGCACTATTCCCGGGGAGCCTCTTCCCCTCAGTTTGGCCATACACAGTGGGGCTTGTCTGCAAACTCACCATTATTATTATTCCCGCCGCCACTTCCAAATATTCAAGTTATTCCTGTTGCTCCTTACAGCTTCGCCCCGTCTTTCCCAGACACAGCACACTTGTGATTGCCTGCAAATGTCTCCAGTTTCCACTCTGGCTTCCTGTAGAAAATTCTTCCTTCACCTAAAAGCGTGAGATTTGAGGCCCCGGGGGCTTCCGTGCTTCATTGTGCATGTGTCACATTATTTAGCAGCCTGAATACCTCCCCCCACCCACTAAACTTCGTTGAAATTACCTAGCTGTTTGTAGAGGAACAGTCTCTAAAAGCTGCTAAGGCGAGTTGTTTGCCACGACAGCTCCAGGAAAAGTCTGCCTGAACTGTAAGGCAGGGAGGTGTGAAAGCAACAGAGTAAGGGGTGTTTGCTAATGGGAGAGAGGGCCTGGCTCTGAGAGAATGGTTGAGTTGGAAGGGAACCTCAGGGTCATCTAGTCCAACCCCCTGCAATGCAGATGATGCACGAAAGACGGCCATCCAACCTCTCTTAAAAAACCACCAAGGAAGGAGAGTCCACCACCTTTCGAGGGAGACAGTTCCACCTTCAAACAGCCCTCACTGTCAGAAAGTTCTTCCTGGTGCTTATTCAAAATCTCCTTTCTTGCAATTTGAAGCCATTGGTTCTGGTCTTATCCCTCCAGAGCAGCAGAAAGCAGGCTTGCTCCATCATCCATGTGACAACCCTTCAGATGTTTGAAGATGGCTATTGTATCTCCTCTCAGTCTACAGGGTGTGGTGTAGTGGTTAAGAGCGGTGGACTCGTAATCTGGTGAACCGGGTTCGCTTCCTCGCTCCTCCACATGCAGCTGCTGGGTGACCTTGGGCCAGTCACACTTCTCTGAAGTCTCTCAGCCCCACTCACCTCACAGAGTGTTTGTTGTGGGGGAGGAAGGGAAAGGAGATTGTTAGCCGCTTTGAGACTCCTTCAGGTAGTGATAAAGCGGGATATCAAATCCAAACTCCTCCTCCTCCTCTTCTTCTTCTTCTTCAAACATACCCAGGCTAAACAGGTGAAAGTGTCGCATGCCAGGGAACATGCCAGGGAAGTTCATTCAGTATCTCAGTATCTCAGAAAAAAGATTTCCACAAGAGTTTAGTGTTGCTCAACAAGTTGTATGGCTTTGAAAAAGGGATTGGACATTTCTGGGATATGATATATAATGAACTGAAAAAAATGTTTGAAATAACTTTTGTAAAAAAACAACAACCCAGAAGCCTTTCTGTTAGGAATTATAGCTACCGACATTCCAAAGGAAAAGGAAAGACTCTTTATGTATGTGACAACAGCAGCACGGATGCTACTAGCCCAGAGAGGAATGGCAAATTAAGCTGTTAGATTACGCTGAAATGGCAAAATTGACCAGAAAGCTCAGGAACCAAGAAGACAAGAAAGTGAAAAAGAATGGGGAAAGTTTATAATTTATTTAGGATACCACTGTAAGCAGATGAAAACATTAGCAGGATTTTAATCTGACTTGTAATGTAACCAATACTATGGACAATATGGATAGACATAAAATATAATTAGGAAATAATACGCAGTTGACTATGTTGACAATAGACCCATGGAGAGGATGCGGGGGGAGTCCCAAGATTCAGAGTAATCTCTTTATACGGATGTGTATTTGGTATGGTTATATAAATTCATATTTTTAAAATCAAATAAAAATTATTTTGAAAAAAGAAAAAAAGGATTGAACAAATTCATGGAGGAGAAAGCTACCATTGGCTGCTAACCCTGATGGTGATATTCTGTCTCCATTTTCAGAGGCAGCTTTTAAATTTTGGAGGCTTATTTTATATTTTAAACTTTGTATATTGTATATTTTATCGAGGCAAAGTGCTTGGAGACCTACGTGGCGAAAAACAGGATGCAAAAACCCATATATATATGTCAGGGAACTGACATCAGAGATCAACGGAGAGGGAAGACGCTCCGAGGATGCAGGGGAGGGAACCAGCAAGGAGAGAGGGAGAGCTTCGGCTGGGGAAGGAAACCAAGGTGACACCAGGAAGAAAGGGGAGGCTGAGAGTACTTCGGAGGGAAGGCTCCGAGACTCTGCCAGTGAGATCAGTGGGGAGAGCGCAGGATCTCCGCTTGGCACGCCTACTCTGCGCAGAAGGCTTCCGCGCAGAGAAGCTAGGCGGAGACTGGCTGTCAAGGAATTCTTATGTTGGAAGAAGTTCAGGAAACGCCCACTGACGGATTCTGCCAGTGATTAAGACAGTCGCATTTGCAAGGCGCTGTCAAACCAGGGAAAGTTTGAGCTATATCACCTGCTTGGGGGCAGTTTGGAGCTTACGCATGAGCAACACCATTTCCCATTACAATATATATATATATGTTTGAACTGTTTTCATAATGCAATAATACTGGAACCATTCCTGAGATGTTGACCTGTTTTCAAATGTGCCAAATTGATTGTAACTGTTTTATGTATGGAACCATTCTTTATTGCTTTTACTCTTTTCTTTTCTTTTTAGGTTATAAGTGTTTTTGTAGTCGTTTCATTTATCGCTGCAATGCACCCTGAGACCTTGTAGGCAAAGGGCAGGTAAGAAATAAATCAGATCAGACCATAAAAACTGATGCTCACGGATCTATCTATCTATCTATCATCTATCTATATCATCTATCTATCATCTATCTATCTATCTATCTATCTATCTATCTATATCTATCATCTATCTATCTATCTATCTATCTATCATCTATCTATCTATATATCTATCTATCTATCTATCTATCTATCTATCTATCTATCTATCATCTATCTCTATCATCTACCTACCTACCTAACTACCTATCTATATCTGGTTTTCCACATGAGTAAGACAAATTCGTTGTTGGGTTATCCTGGAAAAAGCGACACCCGATTCTGTTGGTATGAAAGCTACTTCACATTTATATAAGGCTCCCCGCAAAGAATCCTGGGAGTCGCAGTTTTTTTGTGGTGTTGCTGAGAGTGCAAACTACACCAAGACGTTCTGTCATTTGGCCTGGAAGAAAAAGGGCCTCCTTAGGAAGAACAATCTTGTCCAAAAACATCTCCAGGGCACCAGGTTGGAGGAGGCTGATCTACGTCGTCGAGTTACGGGGCGGATTCCCCCGACGTTAGGCAAGATCTACGGCACGAATGCCGATAGTAGCCAGCCCTCTGATCTGCATCCCGGCAGATTTCAAACAGACCATGAAAGTGGGTGGTCTAAACTGTCTGCAGACAGCCTTAAATCCCAGCGAGAGAAAGTTCTCGTTCCTGGAATGCGTCTAATATTGCATATCAAAAGTGCCTTTGATTCCCAGAAACATTCTGGAGGCGCAAAACATCTCAATGTATCGCCAGCGTGGAGACGGATGGGCTTGCTTAGAGCGCCTGGGAAGACTCCTGCTTGCTAATCTCTGGGAGTCAAACGTTGATTTGATTTAGCACGAGTCGGGAGGAGTGTGTGGTGTGGGACGCAAGGGAGAGTCACTTTGTATTTCTGGCTAGAGTAGCTGAACACAAGATTCACACACGACACTTAGTTTAAAAGTCTATTGAATGTAACCAGAGGTGTATTGGCCCAGGGTCAGGGTGGGGTAGGAATTAAGAACCGTTACTGTTTCTGCAGCAGGGTGCCTGTAGGGTCCTGTTCTCCAGCATCCTAGAGCCGTCCAATCAGCAGAAAGGGGAGTCTTTCAGCTCACCCAGCTGGAGCCAATCAGAGTGGAAGAAGACGAGTCAGCCACTGAGGATGGGCTCCTGGGGTCACTCTGCAGATGGCACCTGGGAAGGACATGGAAGAGTTCTTCTGTGCCCTGCAAAACCAAGCATGTAGCAAGACTGAAATGCAACGTGTGCCACTTTCAAGAGAAAGAGTGCATGTTCTGTTCCATACCGTGGACCTTCAAGGAAAGCGCTCCCTTGAGAGGGAGAATATTGGGAAGAAGAGGCGAAGGGGTAACAGGGCTTAGTGAGTGGGGAGAATCTGTGGCAGAGAGAAGTCCAGAATCAGAGGCAGAAGCAGGAGAGAAGGGAGGCCAAGAGGCAGAGATGAGTCAGTCTGGCGAAGAGTCACGGGAGTCTCCCCATCCTGCTGTGACTGGAGATGAACTGCTGTTTTCATTGGGCAAGTCTGTGAAGATTGTATTTTTGGTTGGTTTGTTTTTTAAATCATTTTTATTTGGTTTTACAAATATAAATTTATAACCATACCAAATACACATCCATATAAAGAGATTACTCTGAATCTTGGGACTTCCCCCCATACTGTCAACATTTTCAACTGCGTATTATTTCATAATCTATATTTTATAACTATCCATATTGCCCATATTTCTTCTTTCCATCTCTGGGCTGTGAAGATTGTGTTTTTGCTAATAGAGTGTTAACTTCAACTTTGAACAGCGGGATTTACTGCCAGCTCACTCTTTGACATATGTATATATGTGAAGGCATCACTACCGCTGGTTTCTATGCCAACCCCGTGGTGCCTGGCTCTGAGGAAGGGCCCAGGAGATCTTTCCTCTCACAGCTGGGCCTTCTGAATGAGGTGGCCAAGAGAATGCCTGCATTGCCTCTCTGGTTTCCCTCTGATGAGAAGGACTTTCTCAGAATCTTGCCAGCCACTGCAGATGGGAACTGAGCCTGGCACCCCCAGAGTCTCATGCAGGAGCCTCTCCTGGCTCCACCTGCAGGTGCCAGGGACCAAACCTGGGACCTTCTGCATGCAAATCAGATGGTCTGCCACTAAGGTACAGCACCATCCATGAGTCTGGTGCTTTACAGAGCTACAAGAGGGCAGGTCCTTAAGCAGCCTGCATTTTCACATTTGGCACAGAAAACAGAGGAAGGGGAAGGGAGAAAATAACACACCATTATTTGAGGTATATGTATTTTGGCTAAGTCGCACACTTAGCTGTTGTAGTCCTGGGAACTAGGAGGTTGCGCCAAAGGGGCCGTGGAAAAGGTGCAATTTGAAGGACGTAATATAGGTGGCAGGTGGGTGGCTGCTCCCTCAAGGGGGCTGTATTATTTTCAAAAATGAAAATGAAAGCTGAGATGGTAAGGATACTGGAAGCAGTACCAACTGCCCACATGTGGTATGGCCGTTGACTGCCAAAAGACCAGCCGATGGAGCACATGCACAGAGTGATTTCGCCAAAGGGCACGCCGGAAGAACAGAAATAAATCCAGATTTTCCATTGGGATGAAGTTTGGAAAGCAATAAAAACCAGAAGTTCCTCCCCCCAAAAGTTTGCTTTTAAAAAAATATGTGACTGCCGATATCTGACAACTGTAAATGAACAGCTATTGAGCTGGAGGGAGTCTTCGGAGGACGGGGCAGGGAGTGTAATTACAGGTCGTAAAGCCCGCATAATTTTTGCAGACAGAGAGGACTTTGTCTCCCGTGTGACATGCTGATTGCCATCTGGCCCAAAGTCCTATGGTTTGGCTAAGGAGGGTTTCCCCCTCGCTTTTCCGGGAGTAGATTCCCACTGCTAACGGAATATGGCACATTCTAATTTCATTAATGCTGCAGGATTATCACAGCTTCCTCCTTCCTGCGGGGAAAAGGCTGCACAAGGAACTGTACCTACTGTACCTCCAGATGCAATTAGCTGTATATTTATTTAACAGCAGCTTGCCATCCATATGCACGGCTGCATGGGAGGAACTGAGGTCGCATCCTGCCCAAATGAGGCCTATGCATGGGTGGCACTGGCACAGCGTCCCGAATGACAGCTGTTCCGACTTAAAGGGAGGAGGCTGGACTGGAGCAAAGAAATGGAACAATGGCGCAGATCACCTGGAGGCAGGGATAGCCCTGATGTGAGCCATGCTAAGCAATGTGGCTCAGGCAGTAGATAGGGGGAAGGTGAGCAACAGATCTTACTATCATCACTGCTGCTGCCTCCCTGGCCACTGCCATGGGCTGGTTGGACGCAGAGGAATGGTGGGAGGGACCAGCCGGGGAACAACCAAGGGAAGAAGGCTCAGAACCCAAGGAATGGTGATGGGACAATGATGAGTAGTCAGAGGGAGAAGACTAGGAGGTGAAGGTGTTGGAAGCTGAAGAGGTTAACAGGGCTTAGTGAGCGGGGAGAGTCTGTGGCAGAGAGAAGTCCGGAATCAGAGGAAGAAGCTGAAGTGGGAGAGGAGAGAGGCCAAGAGGCAGAGATGTGTTTGGCTGGTGAAGAGTCATGGATGTTTCCCCCTCCTGCTGCAGCAAGCTCCCTTCCTCCCTTGTCTCCCAGAACCAGAAGAGGCATGAAAAGGGCATAGGTTGCATGTAGGTGCAGTCTCCGATTGCTTGGGGAAAGCCCTGGAGAAGAGGGGACTTAAGATGGCTGTGAGGAGGTGGGGACTTTCAGTCTGGCAACTGCTTTTCATGAAGAAAGACCATCGGGAATGAGCTTGTGCTGGTCCCGGGGGGAGGTTACCGTGGGGCGAGGTCCAGGACCTGAGTTGAGGGTCGGCAGACAGTCCTCCTCGGGAAAAGCGGGGTCCACAGTGAGAAGCCGGGCAAGGACAGGAACTCTGGGGAAACAGGACTGGATGCTGGCTGAGACAGCTCTTCAACGACGTTGCTCCCGCAACCTGGGACTGGGCTGACTGGCCTTTATCTTCTCTGAGGCCAGGGGCGGTCCCGGCCCCCAGGAGACCCGCCTCTCCTGGCCTTAAGGCGAGCACTCCTCCTGGGAGAAACCAGTTCCCTTCGCCTCTCTGCCCTGAGCCTCTGCAGTTCAGGAGAGGCTGAAGGGTTACTGGGCCCAGGGGGAGACTCACCTGTAGGCACTGAGTCCTCAACCACCTCCGGAACCAGAGTGGATTCACCTGGTGCCTGCTCCCGAGGATCCGGCACAGGTGCAGGCGCTTCAGCATCAAGGCCCTGCCCCAGTTCAGCCGGCCCTGGAGGCGGGGACTCCTGTGCAGGCTGGGATTCCTCCGGTTCAGCCTCTGAATCGGATTCCCAGGCCATCACAGAGCTGATCTCTTCATTAGGCCTGACACTCAGCCAGGTCTGTGGAGATGGTTTTTTTTGTGTGTGTGAATAAAGAGTGAACTCCAACTTTGAACGGTGTGATTTACTGCCAGCTCGCTCTTTGACAGCCACTGCTGTCAATCTCTTGCTTCGGATGTCATCACCCATGCAACGGGCAGAGAGAAGGCGAGTAAAAAGAGCACATGATAAAAATACATGCAGTGCTTTTCCCCCCAGGGGAAGGTATAAGGGACACGGGTGGCGCTGTGGGTTAAACCACAGAGCCTAGGACTTGCCGATCAGAAGGTTGGCGGTTCGAATACCTTCAACTGGGTGAGCTCCCGTTGCTCGGTCCCTGCTCCTGCCAACCTAGCAGTTCAAAAGCACGTCAAAGTGCAAGTAGATAAATAGGTACCGCTCCGGCGGGAAGGTAAACAGTGTTTCCGTGCGCTGCTCTGGTTCGCCAGAAGCCGCTTAGTCATGCTGGCCACATGACCCGGGAGCTGTACGCCGGCTTCCTCGGCCACTAAAGTGAGATGAGCGCCGCAACCCCAGAGTCGGTCATGACTGGACCTAATGGTCAGGGGTCCCTGTACCTTTTACTCGAAGGTACGCAGTACCTGCACCTCTTTTTTGTTGTTAAAAAGTGTGGCGCTTCTGTAACAACTTCATGGTGGGTACTGGCATCTATTTTTCTAGGAAAAAAGCACTGAGTACATGAACTATGCCTGGTGTGAAGAAGGACGCGAGGGAGAACATTTTCTCCCTCTCTCTCCTAGCCCTAGACCTTAAAGGTAAAGGTAAAGGTACCCCTGCCCGTACGGGCCAGTCTTGCCAGACTTTAGGGTTGTGCGCTCATCTCACTCTAGAGGCCGGGAGCCAGCGCTGTCCGCAGACACTTCCGGGTCACGTGGCCAGTGTGACGAAGCTACTCTGGCGAGCCAGAGTCGGAAACGGAAACGCCGTTTACCTTCCCGCTGGTAAGCGGTCCCTATTTATCTACTTGCACCCAGGGGTGCTTTTGAACTGCTAGGTTGGCAGGCGCTGGGACCGAGCAGCGGGAGCGCACCCCGCCGCAGGGATTCGAACCACCGACCTGACGATCGGCAAGCCCTAGGCGCTAAGGTTTTACCCACAGCGCCACCCGCGTCCCTAGCCCTAGACCTTAGAGCCGTCCAATAAAGCTGAATGTTAGAAGATTCAGGACAAAGAAGCTATTTCTGCACACACAGGCGAACTGTGGGGTTTGCTCCCACAGGAGGAAGTGATGGGTTTAGAAGAAGACTGAAGAAACTCATGGAGGACAAAGCTATAATCGGCTACTTGCCATGGTGACTAAGCTCTTTCCTGCTGGAGGCAGCAATGTTTCTGCATGCGGGGAGAGTGATCTTGCAACCATGTCCTGCTTGCAGGCTCCCCCAGGCATCTGGCTGGCCCCTGTGAAAACAGGATGCTGGACTAGAGGGGCCATTGGCCTGATCCAGCAGGCTCTTCTTATGTTCTCATGTTTCTGCATGCTATTATGGCTTCTGGATTCCTACCAATTCAAATGGAAAGCTACACTGAATAAACACCCACCAATAAAAGATAATGGGAGAGGATTTACCCAGCAAATTATTTGTCAAAATTACAAATACCCAAATACAATCATTCACCCTTGCTAGATTCAACATGCTGCCATCTGCCTTATTGCAGGGCAGATTCGAGGGTAAACCATACGAAGAACGAGTCGCCCCTGTGGCTTGATGGAGGTAGACACTGTTTCTCATGTCTTGTTACGCTGCCGTTTCTACGGGGATATACGCTCGGTATTTATCACTCCTGTTATACAAAAATATCCAAATGGGTCCAAACTTCAATGTCTAAAACTCCTGGTAGAGGACAAGGATCTAGAGATCACACTAAGGGTGTGACTGCCATAAAACTTAGAGAACAAGCTGTACTACCAAAATGATTAAGGTTTTAAATGACAATTTTAGGTTATAGTTTAGTGATCAAGATTTAATACATATTTTTAACTGCCGCTATATCTGAATTGTCTCTGTTATACCCAACTGCAATTCAATGTATTCTTGTTGTGTTTTATGATTTTCCGATATTGTAAGTGAACTGGTCTATGACCGTAATAATAAAATTCATTCATGCTATTATGGCTTATAAATGCTTACATACACACTATTTTCTCCAGTACAATTTACGTTATCTCTGTGCACGCTTTCTGGCTAACGAACTGCAAAACTACTCGGACCCCGAAAGCCTAGAACGCATGGGACAAGCGGTCACATACTGGTAAATACTGACTGTCACTGCCTGGCATTGGTGAGAAATATCATATCTTAATCCCAAATGCAAAGTATCAGCTGAGCACACGGGCATTTGGAGGATATTCACTATCCAAATTCACAGAGCGTCTCCAAAACTTGGAGAAGCAAACATTTCAAAGAATGGCTGCGCTTTGGCTGAAATGTTGTTTTGGGGAATGCAAATAAGTTAAGTTCAGGTTTAAATGTTGAACGGAATCAAAATTTCCCCCTGTTCCTATGGGTGGGTCTGCATGGCATTTAGCTGTGTGCCTCTTTTAATAAGGGAAGTGTCGACAAGTGTGTTTTGGACAGCATTCATTTCCCAACGTTAGGGCATATTGTTGTTTAGTCGTTTAGTCGTGTCCGACTTTCGTGACCCCCTGGACCAGAGCACGCCAGGCACTCCTGTCTTCCACTGCCTCCCGCAGTTTGGTCAAACTCATGCTGGTAGCTTCAAGAACACTGTCCAGCCATCTCGTCCTCTGTCGTCCCTTTCTTCTTGTGCCCTCCATCTTTCCCAACATCAGGGTCTTTTCCAGGGAGTCTTCTCTTCTCATGAGGTGGCCAAAGTATTGGAGTCTCAGCTTCAGGATCTGTCCTTCCAGTGAGCACTCAGGGCTGATTTCCTTCAGAATGGATAGGATTGATCTTCTCGCAGTCCATGGGACTCTCAAGAGTCTCCTCCAGCACAATAATTCAAAAGCATCAATTCTTCGGCGATCAGCCTTCTTTCGGGCATATTAGCTACAAATAAAACTGAACACCACAATATAGCATGCAAGGCTTACTGATACAGAAGGGGGTAACTTATTATCTTAACCATATAATTCAGGAACACGGTAGCAATTTGAGTTTAATTTCTACCTGTTGGGATTTCCTGAAGCAAGGTTCACGCTTGGAATGATTCCATTGCTCCTCATCCCCATGGAGATGCTCTATATATAGTCGCATTAATTCAGTCCAATTATGTTGCGCTGGAAATCTTTCAAGTTGGCTGGTCATCGTTTGCAGATCGTCTTAAACCCAATTGGTGCAGCTCTCATGTTGGGAATTGTGCAGAATTGGCAGCTGGTGTGGCGGCTTTTACCGAGAGTATAAAAGCTCTTTTATGGAGCTGGTGCTTGGGTCTTTGTTTGTTTGTTTTTAGCATAGCTGCCTTGGCTGATCAGCGGGAACTGTAATTCTCCAGCCATTGTCCAATAAATCACAGGCAGGGCCATCCTGATGCTTAAACTCCGAGAGCACTTATTTTCACAAGGGCACCGTGTGTTCTTACTAGCCACACAATTGCAGCACCGTCCCCTGGGCAAGCACTGAATGCGCGGCCCGTTTCGATGTGGGCTGCCATTTCCATGAAATGTTATCTTGCATGGCAAGGCCTGGGCCGTAACAAGGTATTTTAAAAGCAGCAGTACACAAGCAGGGAGAGCATTAACGCAAGGTGCACGCATTAAAATCCCTGCACACGCCGAGTGTATTTTGTTCTCTCCTACTGCCCGGCTCAACAGAGTAGCAAATGCTTTTTAAAAAAAAAGAAGAAGAAGAAGCTAATCTTCATTGATTTTTTCCATTATGAAAAAAAGCCAAAGAAAGAAACGAAAATAAAATAAAACCAGAGAGAATAGAATTCACACTCACAAGGAGAGACTCCAACTAAGTTTCCAGAATTTACAGTGTAAAAGCAGAACAATTAAATCAGCAACCAAATCTAAGAGAGGGAAGAAATCATTCTGGTATACAAAAGTGCCAATATACATGGAAACACGACATATAAGTAGGGTACAAAGCAGTGAGAGAAATAAGAGAGCATGCTATGAGCCACAATTTATAAATATATACACTGCCCTGGACCTTTGGATAAAGGGTGGTATATTGTTGGAAACTGTTGCATACCCTCCAACGTTTCACTGATGAAAATAGGGATGTGCGGTGGCACTGTGGGTAAAAGCCTCAGTGCCTAGGGCTTGCCGATCGAAAGGTCGGCGGTTCGAATCCCCGCGGCGGGGTGCGCTCCCGTTGTTCGGTCCCAGCACCTGCCAACCTAGCAGTTTGAAAGCACTCCCAGGTGCAAGTAGATAAATAGGGACCGCTTACTAGCGGGAAGGTAAACGGCGTTTCCGTGTGCGGCTCTGGCTCGCCAGAGCAGCGATATCATGCTGGCCACGTGACCCGGAAGTGTCTCCGGACAGCGCTGGCCCCTGGCCTCTTGAGTGAGATGGGCGCACAACCCTAGAGTCTGTCAAGACTGGCCCGTACGGGCAGGGGTACCTTTACCTTTACCTTTTTATTCCATAATAGTAACAATAATTTTATTGTTTATACCTACTGCGGGAGGCAGTGGAAGATAGGAGTGCCTGGCGTGCTCTGGTCCATGGGGTCACGAAGAGTCGGACACGACTAAACGACTAAACAACAACAACAACAATCCCCACCCATGTGACTGGGTTGCCTCAACCACTCTGGGTGGCTTCCAACATACATAAAAACATAATAAAACTTTAAACATTCAACAAACTTTCCTATACAGGGCTGCCTTCAGATGTCTTCTATAGGTTGGCTTGGGGATTGCATAACTCCATACCCTCCAACATTTCTCCAGTAAAAATAGGGACATCCTAAGGAAAAGCAGGACACTCTTCTTAAAGGTGGAGTGGAAAGAGGAGCCAGGCAGCTTCCTCAGGTAGCGAAAGAGCAACGGGATCAGGCCCTCTTGAGCTTTGAGGAGGTGTCTGAGTTTTTCACAGAGGAGGTGTGGACTCTGCTGGATCCAGACCAAAGAGCTCTGCACAAGGAAGTCATGGAGGAGAATTATGAGATGGTGGCCTCTTTAGAGACTCTGATACTCAAGTCTGAGCTCATCTCCTCACTTGGAACAGAAAAATACAGGGATGTTGTCCTGGACCAATTAGAATTTTGAGGGGCCATCTGGTAAAGGCTGTTCTCCAACTGGAGCGCTTGCAGGCCAGTGTTTCCCAATCGTCAGTGCTTATACATTTTTTTAGATTTGTCTTTGAACCTCTTTTGTTGACCACCAGCATTACGCTTTCCATTTTTAAATCTGGAATATAGTATTGCTAGAACGCAAAGGGACTTACACAATAGCTCCCTCGCCCCCAAATCTCAAGCAAGTCCTTAACTTCTGCTGTCCTCCAGTGCCCCCCTCCCCATTCCTGTCTTTCCTGCACTGCAGCTGAAGTACTGCTTGGTACAGTGATGCTCCAATGCAACCACAATGGGAAAATAAAAAATAGGGAGATTAATCATCATCATCATAATAGTTCACCTCTCACAGAGCTGCAATTCCCTGCACCCTTAGCCAGCCACAGTTCCCAGGATTCTTTGGGGGAAGACGTGGTCAGTCTATTTGGAGCTGGCTTTGGGATCCACTCCTCACACACATTTTAGAATTGGCAGGTTCCGCGGACCCTGGAGCAGCTGGGAAGCGTCACAGCCCAGGCAAAAATCCCAGGAAAGGACACAGAGGTTAGGGGCAACGCTTCATGCTTTCATCCAAAACATCATTGCTGCTGCTCACACCATGGCAACAAGAAAACAACACTTCACAAGAAAATTAGGGTGGTTTTTTTTAGGGGGAGGGGAAATACAGTAAAGCGCACAACAGCTGTTGAAGGACCCTCATTACCATGGCAAAGTGAGACAAACAGCTATCCATGCAAATCAAAAGCTTTTCGTAATTCCAGGACTGTCCCTGGAAGATCAGGACACTTGGAGGGTATGTTCCGTGTCCTGTCAGGTGATCAGCTCCAGCCTGACTTGAGAGGTCCTTGGCTGAGTGTCCGACAGCATTAACGAGGCCCTGCCTCCCTCTTTGTCATAGAATCATAGAATCATAGAGTTGGAAGAGACCACAAGGGCCATCGAGTCCAACCCATATGAACCCCAAAATCACCATATGAACCCCAAAATCTGGGATCCCCTCGATACTGGTGCCAAAGTTTTGCAACGTTTCGCAGCGACCCGCAAACGGAGTAATTGATACATCAAAATGGGGTTCGTAGTTAATTACCCCAATCTAATCCGATTCACTCCAAACCGGAGCCAGACTTTGGCAAAATGAGGAATTTGCACTGCAAAACTGTTGCCAAATTTCCTCCGTCTTGGAGAAAGAGACACATACGCAGAGGCACGAGGCTCCGTCCTGCTTTTTAATCCTCCTGCAGTTCCTCTCTTAATAATAATAATAATAATAATAATAATAATAATAATAATAATAACAACAATAAATTTAAATGCTGCCCGCCTGACTTGGTTGCTCCAACCACTCTGGGCATCTCCCAACAAAAAAATAGTAAAAACACAATGCAACATCAAACACTAAAAACTTCCTTGAGCAGGGCTGCCTTCAGTTCTCTTTTACAAATCACATAGCTGTTTATCTGTTTGACATCTGATGGGAGGGCGTTCCACAGGGTGGGCACCACTACCGAGTTGGCCCTCTGCCTAGTTCCCTGTAACCTCACTTCTCACAGGGAGGGAACTGCCAGAAGGCTCTCGGTGCTGGATCTCAGTGTCTGGGCCGAACAATGGGGATGGAGATGCTCCTTCAGGTATACGGGGCCAAGGCCATTTAGGGAGTCAGCACCAACACTTTGAATTGTGCTTGGAAAAGGACCGGGAGCCAATGTAGGTCTTTCAGGACCGGTGTTATATGGTCCTGGCGGCCACTCCCAGTCACCAGTCTAGCTGCCGCATTCTGGATTAGTTGTAGTTTCCGAGTCACCTTCAAAGGTAGCCCCACACAGAGCGCGTTGCTGTAGATAACCAGAGCATGCACCATTCTGGTGAGGCAATGCACAGGCCTCTGTGTCCTGACACCCCCTATCCGTCTGCTCAGAATAGTAATACATCTCTGGTGCCATTTCCGGCTGCAGCCCGACATGCCCGATTTGAGATTACTGTAATAATACTGCATGAAAAGGATAAACAGCCTTGTTTTATTCGGTGATTGGTTGCATGTGTTTGCCTAGGAAAGCCAATTCCTTAAGAGGGGAACATGTGGTTCCGGGAGACACATCTGCAGTGTATCTTGGTGCGTTGCCTCTGGTAAACGCTGTGCTCGCTTTAACGATCAGATGTCGGGCGGAATGTGCCAGAAAACAGCCTGAGTCTGCCAATGCTTATTTTATTTTTATTATTTAAAGGGAGGGGAGGGATAAAGTATTGCACCAATGCGCTTTCCAAGGCAGAAAGCTGTGTTTCCTGGCGGTGTGCGTGCCTTTTGCTCCTTCTCTTTCTATCAGCCCCTTGAGTGCTTTTTGGGGTGGCTTCCTCCTTCCTCACCACCTGTGTGTACAGCCCCAAAGCGCAAGATCTGCTTTCTGTTGAGTCTTGAGCGCTTTAAGGAAGGCACCACCTTCAGCCAGGATTCAATGTGGCTTTTGTTCGCACAAAAGTATACAAAAGCTCAGTTGTGATGGCTGCGCGTTTCGAAAAATCCTAGGGTTTCCAAGCTTCCGCCTTGAGGCTATGTTATATTTCACGTGAGATTCCAGGCCGTAAGAGAGAGGGTCTTGGCTGGCTTCTTTTTGAATGCACCTTCTCTCTGCAGAACCGTTTTAGCTACAAGCAAAAATTCGCAGCCAGCCCAACGACTTTTAGGGCTGGATCAATTAAAGCAGGAACTCCCAGGGCAGTTTCAAACAAGGGTGCCATTATCGGCACAGCGGTTGAGGTGAGGAGTGGGGGAGATACAGAGAGATCGTAAAACGAGAAAGTCGCCAGGATGCCAGTACAATAGTTGCAGTGAGCTGAATTTCCCCCACCTCCAGTTAGGAAGTTTAATAACCCTGCAATATTATGCTGAGTCTCTTGATCGCAAGCCTACAAATGCTTCTAAGTTCACTCCAGAACTCCAAAATCCCAAAGAAGGGCTTGTCTGTGTGGGTCATTTTCAGCATTTCAGAAATGGCACAAATGTTCCAGTTATAATATGTGCCTGATAACAGCTGTGGCAAGGGAGATGAGCGCAGCACCCCATCGTTGCCTTTGACTGGACTTAACCATCCAGGGGTCCTTTACCTTACCTTACTATGACTACAGGGTTTGTTTGGCAGACAAAATGAATCACTTGCAATGCAGACGCCAGAGAGGTAGCAGCAATGGTCAGCTGCAGCAAAATCAATGAGGAGTCCTGCAGTATCCCAAAGACTCACAATTTTATTGTCTCCTAAGATTTCGGGGGGGGGGGCGCTGTGGGTTAAACCACAGAGCCTAGGACTTGCCGATCAGAAGGTTGGCGGTTCGAATCCCCGCTATGGGGTGAGCTCCTGTTGCTTGGTCCCTGCTTCTGCCAACCTAGCAGTTCGAAAGCACGTCAAATTGCAAGTAGATAAAAAGGTACTGCTCCAGCGGGAAGGTAAATGGTGTTTCCATTCGCTGCTCTGGTTTGCCAGAAGCGGCTTAGTCATGCTGGCCACATGACCCGGAAGCTGTACGCCGGCTCCCTTGGCCAATAAAGCGATATGAGCGCCGCAACCCCAGAGTCGTTCACGACTGGACCTAATGGTCAGGGGTTCCTTCACCTTTACCTTTAACATTTGGGGGACCAGATCCCGCTTTTTCAGACACAGGAGGTGCTGTCTTCAATTTACTTCAAACTGCTACCTTTCAAATATCATAGGTAAAGATAAAGGGACCCCTGACCATTGGGTCCAGTCGTGGCCAACTCTGGGGTTGCAGCACTCATCTTGCTTTATTGGCTGAGGGAGCCGGTGTACAGCTTCCGGGTCATGTGGCCAGCATGACTAAGCTGCTTCTGGCGAACCAGAGCAGCGCACGGAAACGCCATTTACCTTCCCGCCGGAGCGGTACCTATTTATCTACTTGCACTATGACATGCTTTCGAACTGCTAGGTTGGCAGGAGCAGGGACAAAGCAATGGGAACTCACCCCGTTGTGGGGATTCGAACCGCCGACCTTCAGATCGGCAAGTCCTAGGCTCTTTGGTTTAACCCATAGCGCCACCCGCGTCCCTTATCAAATATCATAGAACCATAGAAATGTAGAGTAAACAAGAAGTAATAGGGACTGGAAGCATGCGTTCAAATACCTCCCTTCTCTGACTGCCCGGATGGTGTATGAGGAGCAGTCGTCTCCATCTCATTGAGAGCAGAGAGCAAGGGAAAAGTCTCTCCAGTTATAGGTGCTTGTAGCAGCTGTCACTAGAGACCAATTTAACAGGTGGATGGAAGCTTTGGTACATGTGGTGCCTCATACGGCCATTGTATGAACTGGATCTTGATGCCAGAGCTCTCAGCCTAATGCATCCATTTGCTTGAGCTGACCTTGAATTATACGACATTTACAGTCTGTGCCTGACAGTCTTTCATGGCTGATTCACAAAACCTCTTGGAACAAGCTCACCCGATGCTACAAGAAGCAATAAGCAAAGAGTGTGTGTGATCCACAACCAATGTTACTTTAAAGCAGCAGCAGATCAAAACCTTTTCACACTCCAAGCTGCTTTCTAAGTTGACAGAGTCCTTTTAATGCAAATTCACTTCAAACCGTAATTTCAGAGCGAACTTTAAAACCCTCCATAAGGCTTAGAACCTCTACAATGTCTCATTGTTTTTTGTTCCAAAACAGTTGAAAGAAAGACCCTCTCTTTTCCATCTGGAGCCGGCGAGGTTTGGCTTGAAGAAAATAACAATCCCAACACGCAAACGCATTAACTCGAATTGTTAAACTGAAATTCTTCTACAATAAGAGATCAATGAAATTAAAGACCATCGCCTTAAATTACTTCCATCCATTATCCACGACGCATTACATCTGCTGCACTTTTGCCGATGGAATATTACTTTCACTGTTATGAGGGCAAGGAATACAGATCCCAATAAAAGAACACACACATCAAACATCGGTTCCTTGTGGCATTCCCCTTTGAAGTCTCATTGGCTTGCTTCCAGGATCCAGTCACAAATTGATTTAGAATTTTCATATATATATATATATATATATATATATATATATATATATATATCCCAGCCCCCCTTCTGAAGAGTGCTCTGGGACCGTTAACCAAGATGGAAATTCCAGTCTCTGATTGAATCTCCAGCCATGTTGCATTAGTAAGGGTACTGTATTTCAAACGGATTTCTTTCTTTTCAGCCAACCCTGTTTCTCCTGGCTACGTATGAAATGCACGGCATTGCCTCTAGCTTGGCCGTGTAGCATTATCAGCCATGAAAGAATTTGAGCTCAACTGGCTCGCTTAATTCAACTGGATGATATGTTTCCATTGGCAAACGTCCCCATTAAAACCAACATCTTGAGAATACTTGGGTGAATTTCGTTCATGTCGGCTCTGTTTTCCCACAGGTTGTCGAGGAAATGCCAGAAACACAAGTTCTCTCTCGTAACACTAGAACCCGGCGTCATCCAATGAAGCTTGAAGAGTGCAGGCTTCAGGGCAGACAAAAGAAATAGTTTCTTCACACTGTAGAATTTGCTACCACAAGATATGCTGACTGTCGCCATCTTGGGCAGTTTCAAAAGGGGGTTAGACGAATTCATGAAGGATGAAGCTATTAATGACTATTTGTCATTACAAGCCATATTACCTCCAGTAGGAATATTCCAGAAAGAACTTGAGAATTGGTCTTGAATAGGTTGCTAGGCAACAGAAAAATCTACCCAGCAACAGGAGCCTTTTTTAAGGGCATGTGGTCAATCTGACCAGATTGGTTACAATATCATCAACTCCATGAGATATTTAAACTTGATAAATGAAATGGTTTTGCAATGGAGCCTTCCAGATTTGAAAAAGAATTGATTAACTCCAAAGGAAAAACTCTTTCTAAAATGTATCGACTCCTCCTTGACTGGGAAGTCAAGGAGGAAGAGATAAAACCAGTACAGTGGTGCCCCGCAAGACGAATGCCTCGCGAGACGAAAAACTCGCTAGACGAAAGGGTTTTCCGTTTTTTGAGTCATTCCGCAAGACGAATTTCCCTATGGGCTTGTTTCGCAAGACGAAACGTCTTGCGAGTTCTTGCGAGTTTGTTTCCTTTTTCTTAAAGCCGCTAAGCCGTTAATAGCCGCTAAGCCGCTAAGCCGTTAATAGCCGCTAAGCCGTTAATAGCCGCTAAGCTGCTAATAGCCGTGCTTCACAAGACGAAAAAACCGCAAGACGAAGAGACTCGCGGAACGGATTAATTTCGTCTTGCGAGGCACCACTGTAATAGTTAAATGGGCTCAAGATCTTGGTTATAACATCCCAATGGATGCTTGGGAAAGACTATGGGAGGTAGATATGAAGTTCACCGTGTGTTATGTATTGAAAGAAAATTTTATGAAAATGCAATTCCGCTGGTATTTAGCACCATTAAACTATCTAAAATGTATAAAAATACCTCAAGTAAATGTTAAATGCTGGAGATGTGGGGAAGCGGAAGGTACAATGCTACATATGTGGTGGAACTGTAAGAAAATAAAGGAATTTTGGGAGGTAGTTTCTAACGAGCTCAAAAACATGTTTAAGATCTATTTTATAAAAAAGCTGGAAGCTTTCCTTTTGGGTATACTAGGTTCAGACAGCCCTAAAAAGGTGAGGAAAATATTCTTGTACGCCTCAGTAGTTGCAAGAATGTTAATCGCTACAAACTAGAAAGGGGACACAATCCCGACCAAACTGGAGTGGCAAAGCAAACTGTTAGAATACGCTGAGCTGGCAAAAATGTCAGGGAAATTGAGAGGACATACTGATCAAACATTTATGAAAGAATGGGACATGTACAAAAAATAACTTAAGGAAATGTAGTAACATGTCAATGGCAGGCCTTGAATGACCCCTGTGGTACAGTAGAAACTCATAGGAGAATAGGTCATCAATGAAAATTAATGAATGAAAACGGAAAGTGCGCTCAAAGAAATAGGTGGTAGATGCATGATGGGGTGACGGGAAGTCGTTACAGATGTAAGATGACTTTAATGTGATTTGATGTAAGATTTTTTTAATTGTTATTTCTGGATGAATTTTTGTTTGTCTTTTAATTTAAATAAAGCATTCAAAAAGGGGGGGGCGTGTGATCAACAAAGGTCAGTGTAAAGTGTCAGTGTGTAAATGAGCATGAGTCAGCATTAGGTCTCTTGCCCGATGGCTGGAAAAGGAAAGGATTATGTTATTTTATTTGTATTCGACCAGTGTAAATCTTTGTAAATAATAAAGATACTCAATTAAAAAGAAACTCTGTTGCAAGTCTAATAAAAGAAGAAAACCCAAGAGTAGATGCTGCGCACACATCAGCATTCCTGGGACTCCTGAGTTGTGCTGTTGTGCTCATGCACGGCCAGGGGAAAAACAAGGCTGTCCAGGGTTGTAAAGACTGTGGAGAGAATAATTGGGAGCACTCTTCCCACCTTGGATCAAATCTATGCTTCCAGGTGTCATAAGAAAGCTGCAGAGATAGTGCAGGAAAGTGCGCACCCCAGAAATTATCTCTTTCAGCTTCTGCCTTCTGGAAGACCAGGACTAGCCGTCTCAGAAACAGTTTCTATCCAAATGCGATTTTGGTTTTAAACACAGTGTAAGTTAGTCTCTGTGGGAGTATATTGTATTTAATTATGGGGTATCAGAGTTTTTAGGGGGTTAACCAGTTAAATGTATTAAAGAAGGTTTAAAATGGAAAATGGCTAAGTGTATGGAGCTAACCTTGGGGTTTCCCCAGTGTTGTTTTATAAAGGACTCTGAGCTGTAACCAGTTAATGATTAACCTGTTGATCGCTTCTCTGCATTGAGAGTGAACCTTTGATCATGTGATGAAGGTATTGAGTTACAAATTCGCCATCTTGAAAGGGTGGAGGCTGTTAAGTCTTTCTCTGAACGTCGTGGAAAACAAAGCATGTCATCCCGCCTCCCCAAGAGCTGCTTAGCCAGGAGATTGGAAAGCAGGTTGGAGAGAGAGATGCTTGTTTGGATTATTTCATGTATTGCAAGATGCTGAACACAAGATATTGTATGGATATTTTTGATGTTTTATTTTTTTTTTAAAAAAAATAGTTTTTATTAAAGGTTTTATTGGATTACAGAAGTACATACAGTGTCCCCAGGTTCAGATTATAACCCCACCTATCTTCTCCCCTAACCTTAAACTGTGTACAATACTAAAGTCTCGCATTGAATAAAACATTGTTTTCTTTCTGTTTTAAAGAAAGTTCTGCCAGTAAAAATTTGAATAATGGGCCTGGACAATGCTTCATTTCCAAAGGAGTCAGTCGCTTCAAAGCATTCTAAATTTCAATTTCCAGTTGCTGGAAGAATTGTTGATTCATTTCATAAAATTCACACTCTGCTTGGTTTTTTTTTTTAAACAAACACTCACCAGTGGTTTCCAAAATGCATTTTTTAAACCCTTAGCACACGGAGAGCGCATGCTGTGTGCTGGGGGCTCACATGGGTGTCAACGCACCATCATAGGCACATGTTCTGCACCGGCTTCTAATGCAGGTCGTGATAAAACTATTTTGAGAAAACAGTGGGAAAAGAGAGATCAGCCGCCAGCGCAGGGTTGCCATATTTCAGAAAGTGAAAATTCAGAGTTGTTGAGCTTTCAGTGGGGGGCAATTTCTTTTGAAGTTGTAAAGAAAATTTTAAAGGAAATTTGCCAAAATCTAGACTTCCGACATGGGTTGCCATACATCCAGATTTCCCCAGACATTTCAGCAATCACCACCCAGACCCTTTTTTCGTCTGCCATATTCCAGATGTATTGCAGCCCTACGCCAGAACTCACCCTTTACTCCAACCGGCACCCCTGAATTCCAGACTCTGAGCCTCAGGCGGCCTGGCAGGCCTATTTAATCACCTTAAATGTGATCATGGGTGAACACACACACTCATGTTCCTTCTCCACCTCCCTACCCTGAGAAAAGACACACACACCCCGGTTTTTCAGCCCCCCAAAACACATTTAATGTGTGTTGCTCCAGATTCAAGCTTGCCATGTGATTCTCTAATAAAATAATTAATATGTATGAGCTGACACAATAGGCTAACAGCTTTAAGGCACCCGCCGCGTTCTATTATGTATGACTTGCCGAAAAGCAAATACAATTATTATCCTAAGTTATAATAATTATGTAATATTTCCTTGATGGAAGCAATTGCCATCTATTGTGCTGGGGAGTAATTACAGCCTTCTGAAAACCTTGATGGTCTTTCGAATCTTGAACAGGCAGCAGAAATGACATGTGCGTTTAAAACAAAAAAAGGACAACCTACAATACCGGGGACAATTTCTTCAAAAAAATTGGATGTGCCCAGAAGACTAAGAGGTTAAAGTGGTAATGGTTAGCTTTAAAATATGGTGTGTTTTTATTCTCTTAGCAGTTTGATGTGGTGCCTTCCAGATGTTTTCGACTACAACTCCCATCAGCCATAGTTGTGGCAGATGAAGGCGTCCGATTTTTCGCACCATAGCATTTCTTCGCTCTGTGTGCTTCTCCCATTTATTATTATCATTTATCAGGACAGAGAAAAGAAAGTGCTTATTCACGCAGCGCGCAGTTAAAACTTTTGAACTTGCTCCTGCAGGAGCATAGCTGTCAACATTTCCCTTTTTTAAAGGGAAATTCCCTTATTTCGAATAGAATTCCTCGCCAGAAAAGGGGAAAGTTGACAGCTATGCGCAGGAGGGAGTGATGTCCACCGGCATGGATGGCTTAGGGTTAGACAAATTCACGGAGGAGAGAGCTATCAATGACTACTAGGCAGGAAGGCTATGCTCTGTCAGGTGTGCATGCAGGAGCCAGGCCCTGTGACCAGTAGGACTTTGCAGGACTTGGGCCTTCCTAAGTTTGTTCTGAAGAGGCAAGGCGCGGCCACACAGGTGATATAAGGTGCTGACCTTATATCCCAGGAAGGGATATAAGGTCAGCATTTTCTCTTTGGCTCTTTGTCACAGCAACACATTCCCTGCCTTGCTGCGTTTGACTCCTTGCTTCTTGATCCTCGGACCCCTGACTTCGTGACTCCTTGCTTCTTGATCCTCAGACCCCTGACTTCATGACTCCTTGCTTCTTGATCCTTGGACCCCTGACTTCGCGACTCCTTCCTTCTTGATCCTCGGACCCTTAACTTCTTGACTCCTTGCTTCTTGATCCTCAGACCCCTGACTTCGTGACTCCTTGCTTCTTGATCCTCAGACCCCTGACTTCGTGACTCCTTGCTTCTTGATCCTCAGACCCCTGACTTCACGACTCCTTGCTTCTTGATCCTCGGACCCTTAACTTCTTGACTCCTTGCTTCTTGATCCTCAGACCCCTGACTTCACGACTCCTTGCTTCTTGATCCTCAGACCCCTGACTTCGTGACTCCTTGCTTCTTGATCCTCAGACCCCTGACTTCACGACTCCTTGCTTCTTGATCCTCAGACCCCTGACTTCGTGACTCCTTGCTTCTTGATCCTCAGACCCCTGACTTCGTGACTCCTTGCTTCTTGATCCTCAGACCCTGACTTTGTGACTCCTTGCTTCTTGATCCTCGGACCCCTGACTTTGTGACTCCTTGCTTCTTGATCCTTGGACCCTGACTTCGTGACTCCTTGCTTCTTGATCCTCAGACCCCTGACTTCGTGACTCCTTGCTTCTTGATCCTCAGACCCTGACTTCGTGACTCCTTGCTTCTTGATCCTCGGACCCCTGATGTGCTGGTCCCAGGGGGGTTACCGTGAGGCGTGGTCAAAGTCCGGTCCTGGGCCGAGGGTCTGGAGACTGTCCACCAAGGGGGAAGCTGGGTTCAAAGCAAAAAGCTGGGCGTGGTTGGGAACTCCGGAAAGACAGGTCTGGGTGCTGGCAGAAACAGGTTTCCAACATCGTTGCTCCCGCAACCTGGGACCAGGCTGACTGGCCTTTATTTTCTCTGAGGCCAGGGGAGGTCCCGGCCCACAGGTGACCCGCCTCTCCTGACCTGTAGGTGGGCACTCCTCCTGAGAGAAACCAGTTCCCTCTGCCGCTCTGCCCTGAGCCTCTGCAGCTCAGGAGAGGCTGGAGGGTTACTGGACCCAGGGGGAGGCTCACCTTCCCCTGACAGGGCTGGGAGAGGTGTACCTGCAGGCAATGGATCCTCAATCACCTCCGGAGCCAGAGCGGATTCATCTGGTATCTGCTCCTGAGAATCCGGCACAGGTGTGGGCGCTTCAGATTCAAGGCCCTGCCCCAGCTCAGCCAGCCCTGGAGGTGGGGACTCCTGTGCAGGCTGGGGTTCCTCCGGTTCAGCCTCTGAATCAGATTCCCAGGCCATCACACCTGACTTTGTGACTCCTTCCTTCTTGATCCTCAGACCCCTGACTTCGTGACTCCTTGCTTCCTGACCCTCGGACCCCTGACTTCGTGACTCCTTGCTTCCTGACCCTCGGACCCCTGACTTCGTGACTCCTTGCTTCCTGACCCTCGGACCCCTGACTTCGTGACTCCTTGCTTCCTGACCCTCGGACCCCTGACTTCGTGACTCCTTGCTTCCTGATCCTCAGACCCCTGACTTCGTGACTCCTTGCTTCCTGACCCTCGGACCCCTGACTTCGTGACTCCTTGCTTCCTGACCCTCGGACCCCTGACTTCTTGATTTCCGGCTCTCTGACCCTCGGACTCTTGGCTTTCTGACTCCTGGCTTCTGGACTTCCGTTCCTGCTCCCACCCCGCCATCTTGCCCCCGGTCCCGACATCCCCAGCCGGGACTTCGATTGCCTGCAAACCGGACCGTGACATGCGCTGCCTCCAAAGTTGTGGGAAGCAATGCTTCTGAACACCACTTGCTGGAAACCATAGGAAGGTAGAAGGATAATTTGCTTGAATCTGGTTTGAGGGTTTCCTTCAGGAATCTGGTTGGCCAATGTGAGGACAGGTTGCAAAACTAGATGGGCCAGCAGACTCTTAACTGCTAGCCATCAGTAGTGTGGAAACAATCTCCAAGGTCACGGTGACATAATCATTGCTATAAAAGAAGTTTGGCAGTGATTTGAGAAAAAGAGGGGAGGGTATTCCAAACACACGGTTCATGTATCGGCTCAGTTTTCTAAAATGTTACTCTGACGCTGGCCTGAAAATATTTGGTGCTGAAAACGTAACAATATGAAAAATGTCACTTTTCCTGCTCTGCCATTCTCCAAAAACACACCACAGAAATCTGAGATGAAGACGCATGTTGGTTTGACCATTCTTATTCCACACTGGGCAGTGTTTTCCAAAAGATTTCCTGAGGAGGAATAAAAGATGCTTAGGGAATAAAACCAGCATCTTAAAAAGCAGAGACATCACCTTACCAACAAAGGTCCGTATAGTCAAAGCCATGGTCTTTCCAGTAGCGATGTATGGAAGTGAGAGCTGGACCATAACGAAGGCTGATCGCCGAAGAATTGATGCTTTTGAATTATGGTGCTGGAGGAGACTCTTGAGAGTCCCATGGACTGCAAGAAGATCAAACCTCTCCATTCTGAAGGAAATCAGCCCTGAGTGCTCACTGGAAGGACAGATTGTGAAGCTGAGGATCCAAGACTTTGGCCACCTCATGAGAAGAGAAGACTCCCTGGAAAAGACCCTGATGTTGGGAAAGATGGAGGGCACAAGGAGAAGGGGACGACAGAGGACGAGATGGTTGGACAGTGTTCTCGAAGCTACAAACATGAGTCTGACCAAACTGCGAGAGGCAGTGGAAGACAGGAGTGCCTGGCGTGCTCTGGTCCATGGGGTCACAAAGAGTCGGACACGACTAAACGACTAAACAGCAAGGGAATAAAACAAAGCTCCAAAGACATAAAATGTAAAAGACTTTGGTTCCTGCCGTGGTAACAGTTTGTGTTTCATGGAACGGGCTGGAGATGAGAGAAAGGGTCAAGTGTGAGGCGGCAAAAAGGCAGACATGGGTGGGTGTGGAGAGGCCAAATAGAAAACACACACGCACTCACACACAAAGGGGCATGTTTGAACTGCTCCACCCCATGTCAGGTGTGCGTGCAGGAGCCAGGCCCTGTGACCAATAGGACTTTGCAGGACTAGGGCCTTCCTAAGTTTATTCCGAAGAGGCAAGACGCGGCCACACAGGTGAGGCCGATTGGTAACTCACAGCACCTGGTGGCAAGAGCTGGAAAGGGATATAAGGTCAGCATTTTCCCTTTGCCACAGCAACACGTTCCCTGCCTTGCTGCGTTTGACTCCTTGCTTCTTAATCCTCGGACCATTTACTTCATGACTTCTTGCTTCCTGACCCTTGGCTTCTTGACTCCCGGCTCTCTGACCCTCGGACTCTTGGCTTCCTGACTCCTGGCTTCTGAACTCCTGTTCCTGCTCCCACCCTGTCATCTTGCTCCCGGACCCAACGTCCCCAGTCAGGACTTTGATCGCCCATGAACCAGATCATGACACCCCAGCTGATTTTTAAAGGGCCCAATTAAAAGAAATTTCTACCAAGATCATGTTGGGGGCCGGGTGTTTTCTACTACCATCCCCTGCTGCAAGCCCACCACCCGTTCCCCAAACCTGCTGCACCAAGAGGTGTGGCAGCCATTTGCACATTGCACACACATGAGGAAAGGTGTGTCCATCCCCACAAAAAAGGGCAAAGATATGCACATTTAATATAGGTGTATAGGTGTGAATTTAAAAATAACTACCCAAACTTAGATTGATAGCTAGATGCTATTTCTATTCATCTATCTTTTTCACTCTATGCAAGAAGAAAGGAAGACTGTGGCCAGGTGATAACTGCTGTCAGGCTGCTTCAAAGACCCTGCAGCTCAGAGGGCAATTTATTTATCCATTTCAGAATGGATATATGTATTGCTTTCAAAATTGGTTTACAAAACCAACTGCAATATGAACAATGTGGCTGGGTGGGAGGAATAGATAAGAATCATCCTTGTAATAATAAAAGAAACATATAATAGAGTGGGGGTCGGGGGCGAAAAATTCACAAAAATAAAAACTTTCATTGGAAATCATTATTTGCCTTTCTGTTTTTTTGATCTACTGAATTGCAATTCTGACATAGCTGGAAAAGGGCTAACGTTAGGGAGGCAGCATTGTGTAGTGGTTAGTGTGCTGGACTAGAAACAGGGAGGCTGGGGTTCGAATGCCCACTCAGCTATCTTTCTTCTTCTTTGGCGACCACTTGGAGCTGAGTGTCTTTGTTCCAAGTTTATTTATTTAGGGAGAGAGGAACAGGGAGGTTGTTGACTGCAACCGCCGAGAGATGATTCACCATGGAATCTGTTCAAACACTTTGGGGAACCGACTTCTGATTTTCAGGGGCTGCGAAGAGCCAGGAAGTTCAGTTTCCAGTGTCTTCCGGTCTGGCCCTAATTCTAATGTATCGCCAATATGTCCTCTACCCCCAGATATCTTTTTACATAAAAAACCCCCCAAACACTTAAGAGATTATTTGTTCTCTTCCTCTGCCCCCCCATTTTTGTAGGGTACTGAGCTGCATAATCTCGCACAACTCAAAAAGAACAAGATTAGAGTGTATTCCCCAAGTCTCCTAATGAGATGAGGAATTAATATTTGAAAAAAGTGAGGAAATCCTGGCTTAACACACTTCTGGGAGAATGCGCTGCAGCCAGCCAGTCGCTCGGCCATGGTAAATCCTCCTTTCTTGGTTTTTATGATATGAGGATGCCTTCCTTTAAAAAGGGGATTTAGCAGGAATCCAACGTGGCCTACGAGGTGGGAAAGGACTTGAATAAGGGACTCTCCGAACCATTTCCCCTGTTCTTTGACCAGCTCTTTAAACTGTGATGCCCAGAACTACATACTGTACAGTACTGCAGGTGGGGTCTGACCAAGGCAGAATAGAGCAGTACTATTGCTTCTCTTGAAGAATCAGAGACTGGCCTTAGCTGATAAATTCTATAAGGCAAATATAACTGATATAACGACCCAGAGGCTACCTTCTGAGCTTGGAAAAAACTTTCAAAGTCAACAGGTTACTTCCAAATGTACACAAACAGAGGAGAGAGATGGCTATCTTCAGGACCAGTTCCGCATGGTATGCACAGACCTCTCCAGCATGGAAAAAAAATCTAACAATAAATTAAAACAACAAAACGAAGCACTAAAAGGAGTTAAGAAGTAAATTGGAAGAGACGATAAGAACAAGTTCTAAGGGTTGGTTATAGAGCAGAAACTTGCCTTAGAGCTCAAAACCCTGCTTCAGGCATTCGGCAGCCATCTTGACTCATTTATGTGCATAAATTGATAAGAAAACCATGCATCTGTAAACACGTCAGATTTAGCCTGACCCTTTGCTAATCTGGACGGGACGCGGGTGGCGCTGTGGGTAAAAGTCTCAGCGCCTAGGGCTTGCCGATCGAAAGGTCGGCGGTTCGAATCCCCGCGGCGGGGTGCGCTCCCGTTGCTCGGTCCCAGCGCCTGCCAGCCTAGCAGTTCGAAAGCACCCCCAGGTGCAAGTAGATAAATAGGGACCGCTTACTAGCGGGAAGGTAAACAGCGTTCCGTGTGCTGCGCTGGCTCGCCAGATGCAGCTTGTCACGCTGGCCACGTGACCCGGAAGTGTCTTCGGACAGCGCTGGCTCCTGGCCTATAGAGTGAGATGAGCGCACAACCCCAGAGTCTGGCAAGACTGGCCCGTACGGGCAGGGGTACCTTTACCTTTTTACCTTTGCTAATCTGACACTGTGCATTCGTTTTCCCATTAAGACTAATCTCTGAATGCAATCGTACCAGTTATAGAAAATTCCAAGGATGTGTCACGGTCATTCTGGCACCCACTAATAAAAGGACCGCCCACCCCCTGGTGGAACCTGCCGCAGTCATTCTGTTGGCTGGGGCCCACTCCCAGGCAGCCCTGACCCTCTCCCCATCAAAACAGAATACAAACTATACAATAAACCAGTAAGACAGTACAAACTAATAAAAAATAAAAATTACATTTATACTAAAATTAAACTAATCCCCAGCCCCAACTAAACGTTTATCCTACCCTCAACAGAGCAAAAACAAAACAAAACAAACCCCCAACATTTAAAACGCCACAGATTAAAAACTATTTTAAAACATTTAAAAGAATTTTTAACACAGCAGGGCAATGTCTCTCCAGCCTCCCAGAAGATTTGGGAACAGCGCGGTGACTGATTCTGGAGAGAGAATTAAGTAGATCCGCAAAACTGAGCTTACTGTCTTTGAGTATAAGGAGACAAACTTTCATGCAACTTAATCTTACTGGGGTGAGATACCGCGGCATATAAGATACATACCTGCATATATATTATTGCTGCAACCCCCAGGGGGACCTTATGGTAAAGATAAGGTCAGGGAAGAATAAAGGGAAAGGAAGCCAGAAGTAAAGCCACAGGTAACATACCTGTTACCTGGATGATGTGTTGACGTTGGACGGGGTAAAGGGCCTTTTAGTGGTGGCACCCCAGCAGTGGGCTGCCCTCCACAGAAGCTCGGTGCCTCCTCTGTTGTCATCTTGACCTTAGCTCCCCCTGCCCCTGCCAATATATTCCCAGACTCTTTCCCAACAGGCTATCTGGATTTCATCAAGAAGAAAGCATTGCAAAACATAATTGGAGGCAAACACCCAACTAGGTTAAAGGAAAGGAGGCAAGCTGTTCCTTTTAGACGCACCCAAGAGCAAAAGGCTGTTATTTCTTCTTCGTTCAATTAAGATCTACAAAATAATACAACAGCAGTTACCAGCCAGTTACAAAAACCTTTGCCACAATTTGGATGTCGGCCGCAAAGTCTCTTCTTGGTGCCCAGAAACAACTTCTGAGCTTCTTCTTCTGTTGTTTTAAACAAAGAGGAAGTTGCTGTTCTGACTACTGATGGGCCTCGGGGACATGTTCCTGGGTCACTGGTCATATCGTGTGTTAAAAGGAGGAAGGAAGGCTAACTTTCGTTAATGTCACAAGGGGATACAATTCTTCCACCAGTGCACGTTAGGAAAATATACCGGCCAGGCTTCAGATTTTTGAAGGCCCTGAGAGGAAAAGATCTCCGGTGTTCCCTCACCCCCATCTCTCTCTCTCTCTCTCTCTCTCTCTCTCTCTCTCTCTCTCTCTCTCTCTCTCCTCTCTCTCTCTCTCTCTCACACACACACACACACACAGTGACTCTGCTATGAAGGAAGTTTAATAAATAATAATAATAATTTCATTATTTGTATCCCACCCATCTGACTGGGTTGCCCCAGTTTGCAGTGCTTGGGGCATTTTACTTGAGAGAAAAGGCAAGTAAGAAGAGATACCACCAAAGTTTATAAAATTATGGCACGGATTAAGAAAAGGTTTCCTTCCTCTCTCATTCCACAATACTGTAAGTTCGTTGTTCTGTATGGGACAATGACAATAAAGATTATCATATCGTATTACATATGGTATGTACAGTTGTTTGTGGTTTTTTATATTATTCTTGCTGTAAAAATGTGTGAGATTACGATATTGTATTTATTTGCATTACCTAGCGCATGTTCTACTGATGAAGCCTAGGATGGCGAAAGAAGGCGAATATTCCGGAAATCCTTGTCTTAAGACTCTGTGAAAGGATTCAACAACCCTTCATGTGCATTATTGGACTCTATGAACAGACAGGAGGAATAGACACTTATACATGTATGGACCTTATGCATGAACTGACTAGAGAATGAACTGATCCACTGGGTCTTCTGCTTTTTTCATTGAACTTTATGAAATCTACAATTTGATACAATAAATAGTATACCTTATTTATTCAAAGTACAGCTGGTTGCTTCTTGTGTGTTTATTGAGTATGTTTCACGTAACCTTAGGTTTGTTGTTGCCTTTGGACAACGGCACGTTCCTCCTGGTCTTCTGCTGCAGCAAAACTGCCCATGGGACCCCCAGCCTCTTCCTTCGAAGAGATTTTCTCCAGGGTCTGGGCTGGAGGGACTCCTGACATCATGTATTTGGTGCTTTGCAAATACTCCAAGGTGCAAACAATCAAGCCAAAGTATATCTGGAACTAAGGACACGTGAGAGTTCCAAGCCACCTCTGCTGGAGAGCTTTCCATGATGACAAGCTTCTCTTTCAACTCTGCGGCTTTCTGCGTTCAAAGTTGTGTAAACTTCGGAAAGGATTCCCGATTGCAAAACCAAGCTTAGCACCCAAGGAGAGAGCGTGTGTGTTGTGGTCTGCGGAGACTGCAGAATAGAGATTGCGAACAAAGGATGGGGCAAAGGGAGTGGCAGAGGCAAAGGGAGGTCAGCAACCAGAGTGGCTTAGCTGTGGGAACTGTGTACAGCCCGTTGATTGGTTCTAAATATATACCAAATTCCTTCTCGAAAGCTATAATTAAAAAAACTCCCATCTATTTCAGGGGACGTGTGTGCCAGAAAGAAGATGATTTAATTACAGCTTTCAAAGTGGAATTTGACCATAAGATATACAGAAATCAATAAGCAAAGAGCAATGCAGTTCCTATGCAACATGCAATAATGTCATGTATCTGCTGACCTTTGGGAACTCTTGCTATGATGCCTCGAACGAAAAGGAATATGCTCCTATCAAAGGGGAAGGTAGAGAAGATGGCCAGACTGGGCAGCTGTTTCAGAGGTCAATTCCTCACATTAAAAATAAAATAAAATCCTTCCACCAAGACATTCAGGGTGGTGTACATGTTTGCTCTGCCCTCTTCTTTTACAGTAACCCTGTGAGGTAGGTTAGGCTAGGCTGAGAGAAGGTGACTGGCCCAAGATCACCTTGTGAGCTTCATGGATGAGTTTGCTGGGGAGGCGGGGTAATCAATTTTTAAGCAAACAGTTTGGATTAGCATATCAGATTTAATAAAGGAGATTAAAGGGGTGTACTGTGTCCAGTATACCTGAAGGAGCGTCTCCACCTCCATCGTTCTGCCCAGACACTGAGGTCCAGCGCCAAGGGCCTTCTGGTGGTTCCCTCGCTGCGAGAAGCCAAGTTACAGGGAACCAGCCAGAGGGCCTTCTCAGTAGTGGCTCCCGCCCTGTGGAACACCCTCCCACCAGATGTCAAAGAGAACAACAACTACCAGACTTTTAGCAGACATCTAAAGGCAGCCCTGTTTAGGGAAGCTTTTAATGTTTAATAGATTGTTGTATTTTAGTGTTTTGTTGGAAGCCGCCCAGAGTGGCTGGGGAAACCCAGCCAGATGGGCGGGGTATAAATAATTTATTATTATTATTATTATTATTATTATTATTATTATTATTATTAAGCTTTAGAGATTTAGTGGCTGAGGAAGATCTACAGCTGGTAGTGAGAATCTGAACACGGGCAAGAAGAGGAATTTCAGCAAGATGGAAATTTACACAGATGTCTTGGGGAAAACATGGAATGGGGCAGCGCTGACTAAACTGAGCAATTTTGTGGGAATCAGTTCTTTATGGGACTCCACTGCCGAGGTGCAACATGAGATCTGTGTTATCCGCCTCCCATTCTCTGCTCCTTCTTCCTTAGCCAACTTCTGCTTGTAAGATACCTGCCCTTTTATTCCATGCCTGTGAAGTTTATGTAGGAGCTTCCAGTAAAGGGACTTTCTCTAAATATTTTTGGAAGGCCAGTCATGTGATGTACTTGGACTGCTCTTATCTACGGATTTGCTTGTAGCCTTTTAAAATTCATTCAGGGTTACTTGCCGACTGTAAAGCGGGTCTGAACGTTACCGTAAAAAATAAATTTGGGTCACTGGGGAAAGAGCTAAAAGCAGCAGAAATCCTTGAAAAAAGTAAAAACCTATGTCCTATCCAAACTAAAAGCAAGACAGACAGACAGACACACACACGGGAGAGAGAGAGAGAGAGAGAGAGAGAGAGAGAGAGAGAGAGAGAGAGATATTAAAGCAGTACAGTACAGTGATGCCCCGCAAGACGAATGCCTCGCAAGACGAAAAACTCGCTAGACGAAAGGGTTTTCCGTTTTTTGAGTCGTTCCGCAAGACGAATTTCCCTATGGGCTTGCTTCGCAAGACGAAACGTCTTGCGAGTTTGTTTCCTTTTTCTTAAAGCCGCTAAGCCGCCAAGCCATTAATAGCTGTTAATAGCCGCTAAGCCGCTAATAGCCGTGCTTCGCAAGACGAAAAAACCGCAAGACGAAGAGACTTGCGGAACGGATTAATTTCGTCTTGCGAGGCACCACTGTACTTGTAAATAGAGCCAGAGTTCTGTGATTTTATAGCATTTCATATTTATGGACTATGGTTCACTACAACCATTTAAAACAGTATCGCTAAACCCCACTGATCCGCTAGGCAGGCAGTGAGATGGTTTTCACTGCTTTACTGCCTGCAAACGACACTAACAAAAAGAATTATAGGTGATGTGTTGCCTACTAAAATACCAAGAATGTTACACAGAGCCACAACAAAAGCATCTCCCTATGGAACAAGGTTTCTTCTGAGCCCCCATGTCGTGGCAATAAGTAATTCAAAAGTTCAAAGTTACCCTGCCCACCATCCACTGGCATGGCCCAGCCAAAGTTAAGCACTTGCGTTGATGCCTGAGAGATGTAAGGATGTGATTTGAAGGCTTGACAGCACCTGACACTTCTCCTTACCCTCCCATTAATGTCCGTCTCCCCACCCCCCTCTTAGAATTTAGACTGCAAACTGCTTGGGGCAGAATCTTCGCTTCTTGCTTATTTGGGGTCCTATGGAATCTACCCCTTTTGCACAATTGGTTCCATGGCTCACCATGGAAAAACATCTGGCTGATTGCCCGAGGATGTTGGGTAGGTGCGTGGGGATCTGCTCTTTGGGGAATTTTTTTTTAGGGCTATCATAATCTACTCTTTGACTCCTGAACCATAATGGTAACATGAAGCCGTGATTGCCACCAAGTTGTAAGGTAAAGGTAAAGGGACCCCTGACCATTAGGTCCAGTCGCGAACGACTCTGGGGTTGCGGTGCTCATCTCGCTTTACTGGCCAAGGGAGCCGGCGTACAACTTCCGGGTCATGTGGCTAGCATGACTAAGCCGCTTCTGGCAAACCAGAGCAGCGCACGGAAACGCCGTTTGCCTTCCCGCAGGAGCGGTACCTGTTTATCTACTTGCACTTCAACGTGCTTTTGGCAGGAGCAGGGACCGAGCAACGGGAGCTCACCCTGTCCCTGGGATTCGAACCGCTGACCTTCTGATCAGCAAGGTTTAGACCACAGCGCCACCTGCATCCCAAGTTGTTAGGTATAGTGATTTAATTTAATGAAACTGGGAATGCTTCAATGCATTACAGTGTTTTTAATTCTGAAATGTTCCCCAGTAACTCTCATGTGATTGGTTAGCTCTGGTCACACAAGTGGTATCTTATTACAGTGGTACTTCGGGTTACATAAGCTTCAGGTTACATACGCTTCAGGTTACAGACTCCACTAACTCAGAAATAGTACCTCGGGTTAAGAACTTTGCTTCAGGATGAGAACAGAAATCGTGCTCCGGTGGCGCGGCGGCACCAGGAGGCCCCATTAGCTAAAGTGGTGCTTCAGGTTAAGAACAGACCTCTGCAATGAATTAAGTTGTTAAACCAAGGTACCACTGTACTTTGTTGTTGTTTAGTCGTTTAGTCGTGTCCGACTCTTCTTGACCCCCTGGACCAGAGCACGCCAGGCACTCCAGTCTTCCACTGCCTCCCGCAGTTTGGTCAAACTCATGCTGGTAGCTTCGAGAACACTATCCAACCATCTCGTCCTCTGTCGTCCCCTTCTCCTTGTGCCCTCCATCTTTCCCAACATCAGGGTCTTTTCCTGGGAGTCTTCTCTTCTCATGAGGTGACCAAAGTATTGGAGCCTCAGCTTCAGGATCTGTCCTTCCAGTGAGCACTCAGGGCTGATTTCCTTCAGAATGGAGAGGTTTGATCTTCTTGCAGTCCATGGGACTCTTGAGTCTCCTCCAGCACCAGAATTCAAAAGCATTCATTCTTCGGCGATCAGCCTTCTTTATGGTCCAGCTTTCACTTCCATACACCACGACTGGGAAAACCATAGCTTTTACTATACGGACCTTTGTTGGCAAGGTGATGTCTCTACTTTTTAAGATGCTGTCTAGGTTTGTCGTTGTTTTTCTACCAAGAAGCAGCACAAATTCGTGAAGGCTACCCATGGCTACTAGCTGTGACAACTACGTTGACTCACTACTCGGGAGGCAGCAATGCTTATTTCCAATTGCTGGAAACCATAGGAGGAGAGAGGGCTCTTGTGCCCCGGGTCTGCTTGCAGGTTTCGCTTGGGCATCTGGTTGGCCACTGTGAGAACAGGATGCTGGACTAGAGGGGCCCCTGGTCTGATCCAGCAGGACTCTTCTTACATTCATCAAACACAATCTCCATTCATTTTGGTGCAAAGGAAACGCAACACAAATGGTCTCTGTTTGCAAATCAATTGCCTATCATTTGTTACTTAAGTCCCACAACAGCAGCAAATACCAATTGCATTTGCTGAGTGGGTTTCTATTCCAGACATGGGACAAATAAGTGAGCGTCAACAATTACTGCTCCTGCTTTTGTCAGAGTTATCTGGCACCTCTACTCCCTATTAGTAGCACCTCAGAGAAGAGGTAAACATGATTCTTCACTGTAGCGGCAGCTATCCTGCATCTTAGGCCGGGCAAAAGGAACTCTGGGAAGGAAGCAAAGGGCAAGGGGAAGTTGAGCTGGGCGAGGGTTAAACAAAAGTATTCCCAGACCTGAACTCTCCACTGAACATCTTGTTTTAAGTCCTGCGCCCGCAGATGCAACCAAAAGGCAGCAATGGTAGTTGGCCCTCAAAAATTTCAGCCCTCGAGTGCCTCAGTGTTTTGGATGGTGGCTTTGAAATCCAATCCATTTCCTAGAACTGGAAATGAAGAATTAATCCTTGAACTGTAAAAATAACATCCTGCATGGGAGAATTAATGGAAACAAGTAACAGGCCAGCCAGTAAGACACTTTCATCCTGGATTTTTAATTCTCTGGTTTATTTTGGACCAAACACTCGAAGCGTGCGTTGTTGTTTTTCTCCTCGCCCGCCCCCCTACTTTCTTGGTATCCAATGTACACATGATGGTTGCAATAAATTAGAATATTTAGCTGTTTGAACTCTTAACAAAACACTCTCCTCCTCCGCCTTCAGTTATGTTCCTTTAGGCTGTCCCCAAGCCAAGGGCAATTCAGATCTCAGGCAGATTTGGGCAGCATATGCTCAAAACATGTTTCAGCTGCTGACCTCACCAACCCAACACATGAAAGCTAAAAATAAACTTGGGATGGCAGAGCTAGACAAATGGGAGCCCACATTCCTTCCCGGGAAAGGAAAGAGAGACAGCGACTCCTCTGATCTGTTTATTGTAGGAAGATAAGATCTGATGTCAAATGTCCGAACGGAGATTGACTTTCTGGATTCTGTCTTCCGGACAGCGCAGTCCTCTTCTAGACGCATCCTCTGAGAATCCACAGTGTTCTCCATCTCCATGTTGCTTCGAACCAAATCCACAATTATAATAATAATAATAATAAATTTTATTTATATCCCACCCTCCCCAGCCGAAGCCGGGCTCAGGGCGGCTAACAACAATACAACAATACAAAAGTACAACACAAACAACACTCTAAAATCATTCATTATAAAATTAATTAATTATTTCCTCGACGTCCCCCATGCACTTATTTAATCCACCTAAATGGCTGGTTGAAGATCCTCTTTGCAAACTCTCTAGCAGCCCAGCCAATTATTCCACTCTTCTGGGAGCTGGAGGGGGACCTGATGCTTAAACCTATCTCCCTCTAGTTGAGTGCCTTCCAAACAGACATGGACCACAGTCCTCTCAAACGGTGTGTTGAATGACTGTAATGCACTAAAAAAAAAAATTTATTAAGGTTCATACAGGAAAATACAAAATTTAATATCTTCTCTCATTTTTTAACCAAACCAAGACTTTTATCTAGATACAATAAAAACACCAAAAAGAGGGGGGGGAGAAATAGATAAATGATATCCCTTGAGTCCGCTAGATGACATCGCTAGGGATCGTTGCCTTAGGAGAGTGAGAAAAATTCTCAGGGATGACTCACACCCCGGCCATCACCTCTTTAATCTTCTACCCTCAGGAATGAGATATAGAAGCACAATCAGCCATACCAACAGGCTAAAAAATAGCTTCTATCCGTGGGCTGTTAGGCTGTTGAACAGAAAATAACATAGCGAAATTGACTTGCGAGGTGGTGTGTTGTTCGATAAGCACACAGAGTGCAACGAAACTGAGTGGTTTTTTGGGGGGAGGCTTGTTTAATTTCATTGTGCACAGGTTGTACAATAACAATAAAGGCATTATTATTATTATTAAAGAATTAAAGAAAAGAGAGTAGAAAAGAGAAAGATAGAAAAATATGATTTAGAAAGTAAAGTACTTTCGATTCTTCATCTGTCCGCCATATAAGAAAACAATATTCATTTTGCCCAATCCAATATAACAATGTGCTTTTGATATGCACGTACAAAGATTATATTGGCCTTGCAGAAATGGAACATTTATATTCACATTTTAACTTCAATGTGCTTTCTCTGCTATTGGTTGACCCGGTATGTGCTTTACCGTCTTGTCAAACATCTTTAAAAAATAAATAAAAAAATGAAAAGGTGTGTGTGTTCTGCACCAGGCAGGAGAACAGCCTGTTGGATCAGGTCAAAGGCTCCAGCTAGTCCAATACTCTGTTCTCATAGTGGCCAAGCAGAACCGGCAGCTGACAGCATTCTCCCCAGCCATGTTCTCTAGCACTCAACGGCATTACTGCCTTCAGCTATGGAGGCAGCGCACAAACATCAGGCCCAATAGCCATTGATAGCCTTACCCTCCACGAAGGATGTAACTCACAATGAGACAAGATAGAAATTAATATGTATGTATATATATATATTGTGGTTGTTGTTTAGTCATTTAGTCATGTCCAACTCTTTGTGACCCCATGGACCAGAGCTCGCCAGGCACTCCTGTCTTCCACTGCCTCCCGCAGTTTGGTCAAACTCATGTTCGTAGCTTTGAGAACACTGTCCAACCATCTTGTCCTCTGTCGTCCCCTTCTCCTTGTGCCCTCCATCTTTCCCAACATCAGGGTCTTTTCCAGGGAGTCTTCTCTTCTCATGAGGTGGCCAAAGTATTGGAGCCTCAGCTTCAGGATCTGTCCTTCCAGTGAGCACTCAGGGCTGATTTCCTTAATAATGGATAGGTCCAAAACAAGCTGTAATCCTGGAGAACTTGTCGCGGTGCAAGAGGAAGTCGTGAAGCAACGTACCCCGCGCCTGCAAATAAACAAGGCTTCAAACAAGCAAGGATTTTACCATGTCCTTTCGAATGCAGTTTTGAATTGTGTTCCCCTTTTCCATATAGCAGAACGCATCTCATTTCTGAATAGCGGCGAGGTGAATCTTAGGAAGCGGTGCTGACGTATCATTCACAAGTCGTCATTAAAGCAGATTTGAAGCCACTCCCCGACACATACTGAGTTTAGCTAGGGCTGCTCTCTCTTGTAGGGCTACATCGCAGCATCGTGGCGAGTACAGCTCTATTAACACAGCTCACGTCTGTCAAAGCAATATGAAGATGGGGTGGAGATCTATTTACGTATATTTTTTTCTCTACACATTTTTGTGTCCTTTTGTTTTTTTCTTTGCATCTTTATAACCGAAAACTTTTCAGTATTGATATTTGATATTAACATTAAAAAAGAGGGGGTAGGGATACAGATTCCTGCCTGCTGCTTTCATCCCTGATTTCTATACTGTTAGACTTAGGGGAGCCCCCCCCAAAAAAACCCATTAATAAATGGTAGGATTTTGATTGGTTGGGAGTATTGAAGAGAAAATTGCAGGCCAGTGGAAAATACAGGCTAAGCTTCCTTTTCAAGCCAAGGCCTCACCTGAAAAAATAGAGGCATTAACATGACAAAAGTTGTTGATACCCCATCTAAGAGGAGTTCTTGGGCCTGGGCAGACAGAGGTTGCCATGGTGAAGTGGTGTCAGGAAAAGGACAGATCCATCTTGGGCAGGCTGGCTGAAAGCTGGCTGGGAGAGAGGCCTTGCTGTGACGAACAAGCCCTTCTTGAAATGACCATGCTGTAAGTTCTGGACTCCCTCCATGCAGACAGAAGGTGTAAATATGTGAATAAATCGTATTTCATATTACCAACAGCAGCCACAATATTGCTGGAAGTCTTGGAAGTATCACAAGATTCTTTACTGTTGTTCTGTCTTGGGAAGGTTTCAGGCTGAACAGGGATCAGGGATGGGTGTTTTACTTATATAACATCCCTGCCTTTGTGGCAAGGGGTTAGCTGTTCTAAACACCATCAGCACTGGGGAAATAAACCTCATTACAAGCCTCCTTTTTAAAAAGGTGAAAGAAAAGCACAGGGAGCAGCTACGAAACAGTACAAGCGACAGGAATGGAAACAAGGAGAAAGGAAATCCCTTCTTTCATAATGGGGCAAACAGAAGCACTGGGAGGAATACATCAAGTGAAACCTAAAACCATCCCTAATGCATTTAAGAGGAGGGAAAATGTGAAGTATATCCTGCCTCTGGGAATAATACTGGTAGGAAGCTTTCACCAGCAAGGCTGGAGGACTTTCTATTTGCCCTGGAATTTGAGCTGTTGTTTGCAAAACCTTCCCAAGAGTCCGCTTTTTTTCCAAGTGTCCGATACTTTTGGCCAATCTGTTTTCCAGAATGACCAATTCCCTGAGCCCGCTTTCTCTCTCTCAGAAGCCAGGAGTTGTCAGAACCAAGTGAGGAAAGCAACAAACCTTCCGCCCAGGATGCAGGAGGACGGGGGAGAACAGGGATTTTTGAGCAAAGTATCTTATGCGGCTTCATGCTATAGGAAAATAGGAAGCTGTCATCTGTTGAGCGAGACGAATGGTCCATCTAGCTCAATACTGTTGACGCCAACTGTCAGCGACTCTCCAAGGTTTCGGACAGGGGGCACTTCTAGCCCCATCTGAAGATCATGGGGGTTGAACCCTCTCCACACAAAGATGTTCTCTCACTGAGCCACAGCTCTATAGACAGGAAGAGCAGGCCAGCTGAAAAGGCAGCAACCCTCAATCACAACAGGATTGCAGAAGGTAACATATTTTTACAGTGCCATGCTTGGCACGAAATGCCCCAACAAAAACTCCAGGCTGGTGTTTTATTGCAGGCAAATTCTGCAACATCTTCTTGAGTTAGGCTTCGTCTGCACTATGCATTTGAAGCAGTATCGTGCCACTTTAAACCATCATGGCGTCTCCTAAATAATTCTTGGAGCTGCTGTTTGTCTAGGGTGCTGGGAGTTGATTGGTTTGCAAACTACAGTGGCACCTCGGGTTAAGTACTTAATTCGTTCCGGAGGTCTGTTCTTAACCTGAAACTGTTCTTAACCTGAAGCACCACTTTAGCTAATGGGGCCTCTTGTTGCTGCCGCGCCGTCGGAGCCCGATTTCTGTTCTCACCCTGAAGCAAAGTTCTTAACCTGAGGTAATATTTCTGGGTTAGCGGATTCTGTAACCTGAAGCGTATGTAACCTGAGGTACCACTGTATTATTATAAAATGTAAAATACCTTGAGTGTTTTGTTTAAAAAAGGAGGATATAAGCATACCAGATAAATACAAAGGTCCAGAGGATCTGAATGCAGAATTCACAGATGTGGGCCCAAGTGTGAGCCTGGCAAGAGGTGCAGGCACTGAAATTTCCCCACACCCTGAAACATTGCCCCAAACTGAAGCCAAGCTACTTGAACCTGAATTTACCAATGCTTGGATGTCTGCATTAGCAACCACAACTCTTTGGACCTCATTCAAAGTAAGATGTAACTCCCTGGGGCCATCTCACCAATGCCATTGAAACTAAGGTGTCAAGCAAGGCTGCATACTGGCCCCACTCTTATTTAATTTCTACATCACTTCCATGGTGGCCCACCTCCATAATACAAACTTTCACTCCCCAAAACACATCTCTGTTCTGCTCTCTGCAGACGATGCAGCAATACTTTCAAGAATGGGATCATCTCAATAGATGGTCCTTGTTAAGTTGTGGGTGAACATATCAGACGACACAGCGATTCTCCAAACAGCTCTTGTTTATTCACAGGTCAGAACAGAACTGAACTGAAGGGTTCAGCCAGCCTGCTTATACAGAGCTCCAGTACAACGTAACTGTAACAACTTTCTGTAACTATCCAATCACTGAACGTCACTTTTGATCCCTTATTTGCATATGTGGACCTGAGTGAAAACTATCTACAGTATCCCCCTGCTGGCCCAGGGTGAGAACTTCAGTACATAACAGTCCTGGTTGCGGGCAGGCTCTCAGCCTGGTTCCCCCCACCCTGGCATGAGTGGAGCTATCGCCCTCACGCCGGGGTGGCACCACATTCACCCAGGGCTATTGCCCAATCATATCGAAGGGTGATAGTGAGGGAAAGTATAAAAGTGGCAGCGCAACGTGTGCCAGGCTCCTGCTTCACGCTGCCGAACAGAGCTGAGACTTCTGTCACCTGCATTGTTCAAAGGTCATAGCTATAATTCTTGTCAACTGTCAATTAATTCTTTTACCTTTTCAGTACATTAATCAGACATTTGAAGTGCGCGCTCTTGTATTGCAAGGAAATCTTTGCTTTTTTATTGCGGAGAGAGTTGCTAACTTGGGTGTCTTATTATTTGACCTGTTGAGTTTTTGTGCAGGTTAATGTAGCACAACGCTAAACTGAAGGGGCAGTTTTGCGAGCGCTATTTGTGGAGTTAATTCTTGTTAAAACTGCACTAGTTTGAGTGGCATCTTGGGCAGTTTATTTTGGCGCGAAAAGCCATTTTAGTGGTAATTTGCTGTGACCGCTATTGTCTAGAGCAATTTATTTAAAGGGGGGGGGAGCAGCCTCATTAAAAGGGACTGCTCTTGTTCCTCTTTTTGCCAGTCAATTACAGTGGTTTTGCTGTTGTTTTTGATTTTGTTATTCCTTTCACCTTTGCAATGTGGCCGGTTTGTATATCTGCTGTTTGTGGTGCAGCAGCGCCACCTGGCGGAGAGCTAAATAATAGCAGGGACAGTTGCAAGCCCAGCTAAATGGACTGTGATTAGCAATTGCTTCAAAATAAAATTCAAAAAGGCAAATGGAATCTACCAGTTGGTTTGACAATATGTCTCCCTCAGACAGAAGTATAAACTTCCAATAGAATGGAAAAGTCAAAAAGCAGAAAGAAACGCTTGGCACAGCTTAATAAAGGCCTTGCACGACAAGTACAGCTCCCTCTTTTGGTGTACCATATCACGCCTCCTGGAGCATGGTCGCAATGTGCCAATTCTGTGCCTCAGAGGTGTCCCAGAGACGCAAGAGGAAGACATTGGAAAGAAATTAATAAAAGAACTGGCAAACTGGTTGGGAGTTGAAGAGGAAAAACCACTCTTAGACATAGACAAAATATTCAGAATAAGGACTGACCAATCTAAGACGTATAAAGGGCTAGATGATTGTATGATTTTCTTGAATTCTAGATTACTTAAACGTAAGATTCATATTAACATTGGAAGTTTTATGTAAACGAATTAGGGAGGAAAAAGAAATAAAAGGGATTATGCTGGGAAATAGAAGTTACAAAATGAGGACATTTGCTGACGATCTAATTATAACTACGGAGCAACCAAAACAGAGTTTAACAAAGGCGTTGGAAATAATATATGGCTACGGTAAAGTTGCGGGGTTCAAACTGAATTTAAACAAGACAAAACTATTAGTTAAAAATTTGTCACCAGATGAAAAAGCAGAATTAGAAAAAATAATACAAATTAAAATCTACCCCAAAATCAAGTATTTAGGATTATGGATAACACCAAAGAATATTAACTTGTATGAAGATAATTATATTAATTGTTGGAAAGATATCAAAAGACAGTTGGAGACATGGACAAACTTAAGTTTATCATTCCTGGGCCGTATTTCGGTAATTAAAATGATAGTCTTACCGAAGCTACTCTTTTTATTCCAAACGATTCCAATTATAGGAAAGACCAGCAGTATTGACAAGTGGCAAAAAGAAATTTCTAAATTTTTGTGGAAGGGTAAAAGACCAAGAATAAAGCATAAGATATTAATAGATACTGTAGAAAGAGGTGGCTCATGTCTTCTCTGGTTGAAAGATTGGTGTTTATTAAAAAATTGGGATATTTTAGATCTAGAAGGTCATGACACCCGTTTTGGATGGCATGGCTATCTTAATTATGGGAAAAATAAAGGCGCACCGGAGTTTTTCAAATCATATAATAAGAAATGCTGTATATAAGGTGTGGGAAAAATACAAAAGATATTTGGGACAGAAAACCCCAAGATGGAACTCTCCATTAGAAGCAATCACTGTTAAAAAAAACAACAACATCAAAGAGAACTGGATAACATATAACACAATATTAAGGGAGGAGGAGGGTCAACTAATATTAATAAGTTATGAGAAAATAAAAGCTCTCTATATTGGACAAACAGGCCAAACCTTACGCCAAAGAATAAATGGACATAAATCGGACATCAAGAATCACAAGACAGAGAAATCAGTAGGAGAACACTTCAGTCTCCCAGGACATTCTATACAAGATCTCAAAGTAGCTGTTTTACTACAAAGGAATTTCAGAAATAGACTGGAAAGAGAAGCTGCTGAATTGCAACTCATTACCAAACTTAAAACCATGGAGAGACCTGGTCTGAACAAAGACATTGGATTCTTATCTCATTATACATGACAAAGCCATTTTTCACCTTCTCACCCCTTGCTTTTTCCTGTAAGACCTATTGCAGTCGTTAAGAGTCGTCAACAGGCTCATCACAGCTATCTGCCAATCACCCATTCCCACCACCCTTCTGAGTAATACCCCTCCCCACCTTCTCACTATATAGAGGGATCTGGCAACTTCTGTTTCAGTGTATCTGAAGAAGTGTGCATGCACACGAAAGCTCATACCAAGAACTAACTTAGTTGGTCTTTAAGGTGCTACTGGAAGGAAAATATTTTTTTGTTTTGAGAAAATAAAAGATCACTTTTCTAGTTGGCTAGATTACTTCCAGGTGAATGAAATGTTCAGACAGGATAAGCAGATAGGTTTTGAAAAGGAGCCTTCAAGATTTGAATTAGAATTACTGAATAGTAAAACTAAAATAATGGCAAAAATGTATAGACTTCTTTTAGACTACGAAGTAATGGATGAGGAGGTTAAGACTTCAATGATAAAGTGGGCCCAAGATGTGGGCATTCCAATTATGCTAAAAGATTGGGAAAACTTATGGAAGGTAAATTTGAAATTTACAGCCAGCTATAATATAAGAGAGAACATGATGAAAATGGCTCATAGGTGGCACCTCACTTCTTCCAGATTATCAAGAATGTATAAAAATTTGGCAAATGCTTGTTGGAGATGTGGAGGAAATAATGGTGACATAATCCACATGTGGTGGACGTGTGGAAAGATTAAGATTTTTTTGGGGGGGGGAAATATTCGATGAATTAAAAAAGATGATGGGGATAACTTTTACTAAAAAACCGGAGGCATTTCTATTAAATATTTTAGATAAAGAGATCCCAAAAAATCTAAGAGAGATATTTTTGTATGCAACCGCAGCGACTCGTATACTTGTGTCCAAGGGATGGAAAGTTCACGAGGCTCCAAAAATAACAGATTGGCAAATCAAATTACAGGAATTGGTGGAGACGGCTCAACTGACTAGTAAACTCAGAGGAAACTCAAAGTCCTGCCGGGACTTTGATCGCCTATGAACCGGACCATGATACACAGAGGGTCTTATCGTCACAGTCAGAGAGTAAGCAAGAAACCTTTTCAGCTAGTCCATGCGGATGTATGTGGTCCTTTTAAAGCTAGAAGGGGTAATTCCCGATATGTGCTTGCAATAACTGCAATAATTGATGCTACAAGGTTTTGCTGGGTTTATCCTATGAAACATAAGGGAGAGGTGTTCTCCAAGTTTAAAGACTGGGTAGCATATGTGGAGATGAAATTTTCCTGTAAGGTACAGAAGTTGAAATCCTACTGAGGTGGAGAGTTTTTATCTAATGCGTTTCGGTCTTGGTTGGGAAGACATGGAATAGGGCATAATAAAACAAACTCTCAGAGTCCTGAGAAGAATGGAGTCACAGAAAGGAAAACTTTAAACCCTGGAACTTGGAGGCACAAAACCGAAGCTAAGCAGGAGAACTCTCTATCATATTGGGGGAGGAATTCCCCAGGAAGAAAAGAGAACCTGGAATAGCTGGAGTTGGATTGGATATAAGTGCTTACTGAAGACCAGGGAAAATTATTGCAACACTCCTTGCCAATAAGTAACTTTTTAACATTTTCTGACATTTTGGGATGCCTATCTCTTAAAGCTTAAAATTTGAAGATTTGGACTATAATATACCGGATTACAAAGTTAAAGAAGTGGACTATAACATATTGGATTACAATTATAAAGTTGGACTATTCTCCATTCACCGCCACCTTCTTGAAAAGGAAAGGAATTATTGAAGAGAAGTATACAATTCTGAACTGATTGTCTTTGTTGGTTTTGCTTATCTTTTGGTCTTATTCCATGTATGAACTGTCCTGTTTGATATAGCCATTTCAGAGCCTGCGGAGGAGGTGGGGTTGCGGTCTTCACGCCCACCCAACGTGCGCGGGGGCTGGCTCCAGCCCCTGTGAAATCAGAGGAATCCCGGCTGCGTCGTCAACCCAGCCAGCCAATCGGGTGGCGGGGGGCGTGGCCTGTCCTATTTAGGGCCGGCGTGGCTGGGGTTCGCCCTCTTTTCGTCGCGCCAGCCTGCCTGTTTTTGAGGTTTGTATTAGGGTCCTTTTTCCTTAGGTTTCTTTGTTGCAGGGTCGCAGCTTTCATTGGACACCCGTAATCCCGTGGATTTGCCTTCACTTCATTCCATGCGTCCTTGGTTTTGCCTCCGGTCCTTCCCATGTCCCGGACAGGGGCTGCGTCAGCTGTTCCCATTAAGCATCACTGGAGCCCAAAGGGTCGAACCACCACTGCCTATCGGATCCGCTTTCTTTTCTCTGGGGCGCCGCTCATCGTTGAAGCATTCCATTGCCCAATCACCCCGGAGCCGCAGAGTGCAGCCGCACGGACAAAAGCCTCCGTCAATAGGAATTGTTTTCTACCGCCCATTGCAAGGGAGCTTCATTGGTCGGGTTTGCTACATGTTCCCGCGAGCTCATTTCCGCAGTTTCATCATCATTCGGAGGACCCAACGCGCACGGCGGTTCAGGTTTTTTTCCGGGGTTATCGGCGCTGCATTTTTGGGGCTGGGGGGTGCCCTGCAGGCGTGTGTTTGGGCTTGGCGGCAAAGAAGGGGGGAAGCGTGAGGTGGTTGCGGGGATCGTTCTCGTTTCTGCGAAAGTTTTACACTATCCTTCTTTGTGTTTGTACCAGCAGCGTTAGTCTTTGGGGGCGGGTGGACTGCAGCAGAGCAGCCTAGCGGCTTCATCAGCTAGCTGGATTTCTTTCGCTCTCCGCGGAGGTTTGGGCAAATAAGCGGCGGCAAGTGTTGCTAGGTGACCAGCCCGTCCCGGCCGCCATCTTGTGTTGGGAATTCAACAAAGGGGTTTGTACGAGGCCTATCTGTAAGTATAGCCACAAGTGTGAAAAATGCCTCGGCAACCACCCGGCCACTGCCTGCCTCAAAGGAAGGCAGCCCTTTCGGGGCGGGAGAGGCTTCTCCAACCAGGGTGCTAGGGGTGGCCATGGAGCTTCCTTCGGGCCACAGGGTAATCAACAGTAATTCTGATCTCGGCCTGGCCTTTTCTCCCATTAAGATGACCTCTTTAAAAACCCTTTTAGATCTCTACCCCAACAGAACAGCAACATTATATCTCTGGGAAGGTTTTAGTTTAGGTTTTAGGATTCCAGTCACTTCCCCCCCCCCCAATTCAGGTGACCCACCAAATCAGAAATCAGTCAGGGAAATGCCCGAAGTTGCGCACAAGAATATTTTTAAAGAAATAAAAGCAGGGAGGGTAGCCAGGCCCTTTTTGGTCCCTCCCATAGAGGGTTTGCATATATCCCCATTAGGCATTGTCCCCAAAAAAGCACCCGGTGAGTTTTGCATGATTCACAACCTATCCTACCCAAAGGGAGAGTCTGTCAATGATGTGATACCTTAGGAACTTTGCTCTGTGAGGTATGCCTCCTTTGACCAGGCGGTTAAACTTATTCACAAATTTGGAAAAGGTGCATTGTTGGCGAAATGTGACATAGTCTGCTTTCCGACTGCTGCCAGTCCACTCGGAAGATTTCCAGTGGCTGGGCTTTAAATCTGAGGGGGCATACTTTGTAGAAAAAGCTACGCCCATGCTCAGTGGCCTGCACAGCCTTTGAGGCATTTAGTACCTTCTTGGACTGGAATTTATCCTCATAGCTGATAATAGACAAAAGTGCTCGGCCCTTCTAGAAGCTTTCACATCTTTAGAGGGGGAGCTGGGGGTACCATTGGCTGCAGACAAAACAGAGGGCCCAGCTATAATTATGGTTTACCTGGGCATTGTGTTGGACATGGTCGCCCAAACTTCAAAACTTCCTATAGAAAAATAGGTTGCAGTTAGGGACCTCATTCAGCAGCTTCTCCCTCTAAGAAAAGTTACCCTTAGGCAGATTCAGTCATTGTTAGGCCATTTGAACTTTGCTTGCCGAGTGGTTTCCCCTGGCCGCCCATTTTGTGGCCGCCTTGCAAGGTTGTCAGCAGGTCTGCGGTCACCCCATCATAGGGTTCGCTTATCAAAAGAGGTAAAATCTGACCTGGAAGTCTGGCTAAAGTTCTTGGAAAGTTATAATGGAATTTCCTTGTGGCAGGATAACATATCTCTGCAAATAGACTTTCAGGTACACTCTGATGCAGGTTCTCTAGGGTTTGGCATTTATTTCAGGGGGCAATGGTGTGCCCAGCAATGGCCTGCGGAATGGCAAGGGGGTCCCACTACCAGAGACTTAACCTTCTTGGAATTCTTCCCAATCGTAGTGGCTGTGCACTTGTGGTCAAAAGAATTCAGTAACCATAGGGTGTGCTTTCACACCGACAACCAGGCAGTAGTATTGGTTCTATCCAAGCAGGCTGCCCGGTCACCAAGGGTGGGGTTCCTTCTACGTACCTTTGTCCTCCTGTGCTTAGAGCTCAATATCCACTTTTCTGCCAAATTCGTGCCTAGTGTTAACAATGACATCGCGGATGCCCTATCTTGTTTTCAGATGGACCGCTTCCGCTCATCAGCACCGGATGCGCACCAGCTGCCACAGCCATTCCTGGAGCACCTATGGAGCCTTGGGAACCAGAAGTGATGCAGGGAGTATTAGCCTCATTGACGCCTTCCACAATAAGATCTTACAAGAAAGCTTGGTCAGATTTCCTAAGATTTCACAATAACTCTAATGCAGCTAGAATCAATGCCCCCCCCCCCCGCCAAGTCTGAGGTTCTTTCTTACTTAGTGCACCTGAGACGTCTGGGCTGGGCTGCTAAAACTCTTAACATGCAGGCGGCGGCGATATTCTTCTGCAAAGCAGCCTATTCTTCTGACCCATGTGCGGACTTTGTGGTGAGAAAGGCTCTGGAGGGCTGGCGCAGGCTGCAGCCTCCCAGTTGCGATAAGAAAAAACCCATATCGTTTGACATCCTTTACCAGATCCATAAAAAGTTGAGATCGGTTTGCTGGTCAAAGTATGAGGCCCGCTTATTCTCAGCGGCCTATTCCATCGCCTTTTTCAGTGCACTTTGCATTGGGGAGGTGGTACTCGAAGGTGACCCACGCTCCTCTTCCCGGGGTTTGTGGTTGAGTGATGTCACGTTATCACAGGAGGACTTAGTTTTGCGGATTCGCAGTTCCAAAACAGACCAGTACAGGAGGGGGGCTTTAATTCGGCTATTAGCGACCAAATAATTGGGCCCATGCCCGGTTAAGGACACAAGGCACTTCTTGTTTACGGGACCTAATATCGCAGGGCCTCTCTTAATCCATGCTGATGGCTCACTCCTGACATGGCACCAGTTCACCCGCGTCATGCGCTTAACAATTGCAGCATGCGGACTACCCCCTGCGGCGCCCTCATTTCGTATAGGGGCGGCCACTACAGCAATGCACATGGGCCTGTCTGCCGAGAGGATAAAAGATCTAGACCGCTGGAAATCAGATGCTTATAAAAGTTATGTTAGGAAAAATTTATGACTGCTTGCCTTGGGCCACCTGACCTTGGCCTGTTCTTTCAATTTTCTTACAGGAAATATGAGGGTACACATCTGGATAATTGGGCACAGCATTATGCATTGGGCCAGGGCCCGTGCCATCGATACCGGTCTAGGGCTGCACATCAACTTACCTTCAAACATCAATATATCCTGGATTTCCCAGAGGGGAATGCGCTGGGCTGAAATGTTACCCGCAGTTAAGGCCAGAGCAGCAGTGGAAGACCCCCCAGATGCTTTAGTAATTCAATTAGGCGAAAACAACTTAGCGTACCGAAAGGCAGTCGATCTGATGTGGCATATTTTTGGGGACTTTGAGGAGTTGAAGGCCTCTTACCCAGACATCATCATTCTCTGGGCATCATTGATGGAGAGGCGGGTCTGGAGAGATAGCCAGTGCCAGATAGCCATAAACAGGGCTAGGAAAGCCTTGGATCCGGCAGTGGTGCGTAGAGTGGCAGCCCTGGGTGGGCGAGTCATTGAACACCCAGGCATACGTTTGAACAACGAGGCACTCTACCGGTTTGATGGCGTGCATCTTTCAGATGCGGGAAATGACATATGGCTGACTGACATAGCAAAGGGGATTAGAGATTGGTTGCAGGCATGAGGGTACTGGCGGCGAGCAGTTGCTCGAGTGGCGGTTAGGCATTGGTAAGAAGGGGTGAAGAGGATGTGGGGGGGGAGGAAACACCATCACCTCCCCCAAAAGCTAAGGGTAGTCCATTAAAGGATTCCGGGGGGGGCGTGGCCCTGTCCGAAGCCTATGGAGGTGTGAGCCTAAGGCACGCCCCTGAGCGGTGACCCGGGGGAGCTCCTAGTTGACGTGCCTCAGCAGGACTCCCCCTTATGGTGTTAACCCATGCCGGTCTTCATGCAATCGGGCTGGAACCAGCTAGCGATAGGACCACTGCCTAAGCTAATACCTCTCATTCCTGAAATCAATAAAGTTGTGGCCTAATTCACCCATTAACCTTAATACTTGGTGTCCAGTGTCTTTATTTCTCCTTGGTGGGGGGCGGGAACTCGTCGCGCAAATGGCCTGTTTGATATATGGCAAGTAAGATTTGGCTGAATTAATTGATTAACCTTTGTGTGAAAGGGGTACGGTAACAGTGATATTTTTACTTTTGCTTTTTAATTCTTTTTTTACTTTCCCCCTTCTTTTTTATTTTCTATTTCTTGTAAGGATTTGCAAGGGTGGGAGAAGGGTCCAAAAGTGTAAAGGGGAAGATTTTATGGTTCAGCTCGGGAGTGGAAAAATGTTTTCACTTCTGGGCAGAACTTAGAATCTTTATTTGGTCTATTCAAGGTCACACCTGTAGGAAAATCCTTTAGTGCAGACATGGAAAGGGGGAAACAAAATATGGGAGCTGTTACTAGGAGGGCCTCCATTGAGAAGCAACATGCAAGTGTACAGGAAGAGACGACAACAGAAAAAACATGGAAGGCAGATTACACTGACTTTCTTACAAAGCAATTTATTGATTTTAGGAAGGAGATGGCCCAGACAATGAAGAGTTTGGCACAACAAGTGCACTCAGACTTGGAAAAATCTACCAACTTATTGACGGAACAGTTTGGGAAGATGGGTGAGAAGGTTAACAATTTAGAAATTAAGGTTGACAAGTTGGAAAAAAAACACTGAGGAACTGGGCCATCTGAAAGAGGAACAGAAAGTTGTTATGGGGACGGGGAGGCCTTCAAGAAAGACAAAATGATTTAGAAGACCAGATCCTTCTGTTGCAGATAAAAGAGAGGGGGGAAACAGTGAGATTAAGAGGATTACCAATTTTAGAGGAAGAACAGTATTTAGAAACATACGTTGCAAAAACAATTTCAGGTGCAGGGATAAATATCCGAAAATGGGCCAGTCCATTCTGATGGGGCCAAGAGCTAGCCGGATGGCTTATGAATACCAAGACCTGTTAGGGTGTGAAACCTAAGACGCTGGCAAGTTAGCAATGTCATGTGACTTTAAGTAGTCAAGCTCGTTAAGTTGTTAAGTTGCTCAGTATATAAAGAGTGTTTGTTTTCTCTGCCTGTGGGGCGTGAAGCAAAATGTCTGAAAGCTCCGGAGGTGTTTCTGTTATCTTTCTGCAATAAACCTGTCTTTGGAAAGACAGGCTTCCCTGTGTCGTTATTTCTTTGCTTTGCTGCTGAGACTTTGAAGCTTGTACTGCAACAAGAATCTCTGCACTGGACTTAATTAAAGCTCTGCAAAGAGAACTGTTGCTGGTGGCGCAGCGGAAGCGCTTACTGGACCAGTACACAGACTCTCTTAAGACCTGCCACTCCAGCTGCAAGATGCAACTGTGGGAGACGGCCGTCGAGGACTTCCACCACACGACAGTCACTGGATGGTGAGACAGCGTTCACCCAGCCCAGGTTGAGTCTACTCACCGGTAAGAGCTCGGGAGGTGCGTGTGCTGGTGCGACGATATGTGGCAGAGGAGGAGGAGGAATTTCTCCAGAGACCTTCACGTGGATACGCGACAGCAGAACATCTGTGTCCGGAGGGACGAGTGCCTCGACATTTTGTTTCAAGGTATGACTATAGTCTCGAGAGGGGAAGAGACTATTGTAGACAGTCTCCTCTGGGGCTAACCCTGAGCAACCTTAATTGGAGGGCATTTCCAAAATATCAGCCCCCCACTGACGTTTTGAGTTATCTGACTCTTTTCGAAGTAACTTGCTAAGATATGGGGGTCGCTCCGAAAATGTACATGCCAATCTTGCGTTCCCTAGTCTGTGGGGACTTAACTGAACTGATGGGTCACCTCCCCTCATCCCAAATCAATGACTATGAGAGCTTTAAAAAGCTGGTCATGCAGAGGTATGGACTTGCAGCCGAGGGGGTGTGTGATTTTGGAGAGCTTAAACAGCTGATGTTAATTAAGCAACTTATGCGGTATTTACCCCCACAAATTGCAAGTTTGGTTGCTGACCGGTCGGCGCCAGCGATTAATGGCGGGTTCCCTCTGAGCTCCGGAGGGAACCGGCCCCGTGAAGTGTGGGTCTGGCCGCTGCGGCGAAGCGGAGACCCGAAGAAATCGCAGGTGGTGAAGCCTGCGAACGCGGAGACTCGGCGGGCTCCATTTGCGCCCCCCCCAACTGCAAGGGAGCCTTTTTAAAGGCTTCTGAACGGAGCGGGGGTGAGCGGTGCGGAGCTGAGAGTCGTTTACCATCTTATACCATCTTCGCGGGGCGAAGCCGCAAGCCATTGTCGGAGAGCGTCGATTCCTTTCTGGAAATTTGGACTGAAAATAACTACCCGTGAGTAGGGGTAAGAAGAGAAAACCTTTTATTAAAAAAAAATATTAAAGCAATTTGGCACCGAAACGGGAGAAGTATAAACAGGAAGTCTGCTTCTCCCGACTTGTAGACAGAACAAAGCAAAGGGAATATAAAGCAGAAACTTTGAAAGACGTTACTTAAAAATTCTGAACCCTCATCCCAAATCAATGACTATGAGAGCTTTAAAAAGCTGGTCATGCAGAGGTATGGACTGCATCTGGAGAACTATCGGAGGGCTTTCCGAAAAGGGGAGAAAGCTGGTCCCACAGACAATACTGCTGTGTACTCGGCGAAAATGGCACAGAACTTTGAACTTTGGCTTGCAGCCGAGGGGGTGTGTGATTTTGGAGAGCTTAAACAGCTGATGTTAATTAAGCAACTTATGCGGTATTTACCCCCAGAAATTGCAAGTTTGGTTGCTGACCAGTCCCCACGAACTTTATCCGAAGCTACAGAGCTTGCAGAATCTTTTCGGCTAAATCATTCTCATCTAACCAACAGGGGACCGGGTGGTGGGTACAGACCGGCAGCTCCAACTGGAAAGTCTGCCCCCCCCCAGTAAAGCTCAAAGTAAAGGCTTCCCAATGCCTGCGAAGGACTCTACTGCAGCAGGTGGGGAACGTGCTAAATTGTCTCCAAATTCAGGATTGTGTTTTTACTGCAAAAAGCCTGGGCATGTGAAAGCGGCTTGCCCCCAATTGAGTGACAAGAAGCCTCCTGTTCTGACTTCAACTCCTGCCCTGCGCCTGATTCAGTGGAGGAGGACTTGGAAGAGGAACCACAAAAACCCGGAGTTGGGGAAAGCCCAATCCTGGATGGGAAGGGTGGGGCAACTCCTGACGCTATGGCTTCTGAAACAGCTGCAGCCCCTGTAAATGGGACCTGCAGGTCCAAGTGAGCCTCATGTGAAGTGGGCTAATTCAAAGTTTACAGCGCCCATTGAGATCAACGGAATTGCTGTGAACTCTTTCAGAGACACTGGGTCTGATATTACCAGTGTGTTCCGTGATCTGGTTATGCCTATACAAATGCAGGCTAAACCCTTAAAGATTAGCCCCTATGGTGTGAATGAGATTTATCAGTCCACTGCTATTGTATCAATAGCCTATAAGGGGTTCCATGGAAACCTGTTAGTTATAGTACATGACCCAAAGGTGTGTAAAAGTCCTGTCCTGGTAGGAAACGATTTGGGATATCAGGTTTACCAACAACAGCGTACAGTAAACAATTAAAACATATGAAGAATTAAAAGATGGCTTGACAGGATGGTTACAATACCACCAGGTAAACGGTTTATGGAATGAGGATAAAAAACTAGGAATTAGCGAGAAAAAATCTAAATATCAAATAGAAATTTTGGAAGGAAGAACAAAACTTTTATCTAAAATGTACAATTTGTCATTAGAGTGGGATACTAAAGATGAGCTAATAAAAGAAGTGATTTCGGTTACAACATAGAATATGATAAATGGGTAAAGTTGTGGAACAAAGGGATTGAAGTTTACGGCATGCTCCACTTTAAGGGAAAACGTTGAAAAAATGATGTACCGGTGGTATATCACCCCAGTCAAATTGGTGAAAATGTACAAAATGGGAAACAAAGCCTGTTGGAAATGTAAACGTAAGGACGGGGATTTCTATCATATGTGGTGGGTATGTGATGAAATGAAAAGATTTTGGAAGCTTATATATAACGAATTAAAGAAACATTTTAGAAATACCTTCCCCAAAAAACCGGAGGCATTCTTATTAGGGATAATAGGAGACAAAATAAAAGAGGAGAATCAGAAGTTATTTCAAATACGCTATGGTGGCAGCTTTCTCCATGGAGTTTTCTTGGCAGGGATACTGGAGTGGCTTGCCGGTTCCTCCTCCAGGTGGATCACGTTTGGTCAAAACTCTCCACTATGACCTGTTCATCTTGGGTGCCCTGCTCGGCATAGTTCAAAGCACTGCAAATAACAAGGCCAGTGGAAGTGATGGTATTCCAGCTGAACTATTTAAAATTTTAAAAGATGATGCTGTTAAGGTGCTACACTCAATATGCCAGCAAGTTTGGAAAACTCAGCAGTGGCCAGAGGATTGGAGAAGATCAGTCTACATCCCAATCCCAAAGAAGGGCAGTGCTAAAGAATGCTCCAAGTACCGCACAATTGCACTCATTTCACACGCTAGCAAGGTTATGCTTAAAATTCTACAAGGAAGGCTCAAGCAGTATGTGGACCGAGAACTCCCAGAAGTGCAAGCTGGATTTCGAAGAGGCAGAGGAACCAGAGACCAAATTGCAAACATGCGCTGGATTATGGAGAAAGCTAGAGAGTTCCAGAAAGATGTCTACTTCTGCTTCATTGACTATGCAAAAGCCTTTGACTGTGTCGACCACAGCAAACTATGGCAAGTTCTTAAAGAAATGGGAGTGCCTGATCACCTCATCTGTCTCCTGAGAAATCTCTATGTGGGACAAGAAGCTACAGTTAGAACTGGATATGGAACAACTGATTGGTTCAAAATTGGGAAAGGAGTATGACAAGGCTGTATATTGTCTCCCTGGTTATTTAACTTATATGCAGAATTCATCATGTGAAAGGCTGGGCTGGATGAATCCCTAGCCGGAATTAAGATTGCTGGAAGAAATATCAACAACCTCAGATATGCAGATGACACAACCTTGATGGCAGAAAGTGAGGAGGAATTAAAGAACCTTTTACTGAGGGTGAAAGAGGAGAGCGCAAAATATGGTCTGAAGCTCAACATCAAAAAAACAAAGATCATGGCCACTGGTCCCATCACCTCCTGGCAAATAGAAGGGGAAGAAATGGAGGCAGTGAGAGATTTTACTTTCTTGGGCTCCATGATCACTGCAGATGGTGAGAGCAGCCACGAAATTAAGAGACGCCTGCTTCTTGGGAGGAAAGCAATGACCAACCTAGACAGCATCTTAAAAAGTAGAGACATCACCTTGCCAACAAAGGTCCGTATAGTTAAAGCTATGGTTTTCCCAGTAGTGATATATGGAAGTGAGAGCTGGACCATAAAGAAGGCTGATCTCCGAAGAATTGATGCTTTTGAATTATGGTGCTGGAGGAGACTCTGGAGAGTCCCATGGACTGCAAGAAGATCAAACCTCTCCATTCTGAAGGAAATCAGCCCTGAGTGCTCACTGGAAGGACAGATCCTGAAGCTGAGGCTCCAATACTTTGGCCACCTCATGAGAAGAGAAGACTCCCTGGAAAAGACCCTGATGTTGGGAAAGATGGAGGGCACAAGGAGAAGGGGACGACAGAGGACAAGATGGTTGGATAGTGTCTTCGAAGCTACAAACATGAGTCTGAACAAACTGCGGGAGGCAGTGGAAGACAGGAGTGCCTGGCGTGCTCTGGTCCATGGGGTCACGAAGAGTCGGACACGACTAAACGACTAAACAACAACAATGGTGGCAGCTAGGGTTCTTGTAGCCCAAAAATGGAAGTCATCAGAGATCCCAACAGTCACTGAATGGCAGGCAAAAAATTTTGAATACACAGAATTAGCGAAAATGACAAATAAAATTCGACACCAAAAAGGGGCAAAGTTTATAGAAGAATGGGGCAAATTTGTAACATATATATAGAATGTAATTGCAGAAGTTTAAGAACTACAGCAGAATGAACATAAATCTTGTGACGTATACAGAAAAGTAAAAGAAACTGTAAGAGAAGATGTATATTAAGAAAACGGCAACTGGAAAGGAAGGAAGTCGAGGCGTGATTTAACGCAATGTTAATAAGATGATATTAAGAATGATTGTAATGGTTTTATTTTGCTTTTTTGTTTTTGTTTTTTGGAAAACATTAATAAAAAGCATTATGGATAAAAAAAACACCAAAAAAACCTTTGGCTCATGTTAAAGAAGAGCATTGTGGGAGAGCCAAATGCTGTAGAACCCTGGGAAAGTGTATCTGTTTCTTTAATTGCAGACTTTCTGTCTTTAAGAGTGTGAATAAGTTATCTTCATATCATAAGGACTGCTGCTGCTGTCCAGGAGGATTCCCCTGCATGAGTGCCTTAGGGCCCCGCTCCTGTCACTCACCACCTGGCCCAGGGCAGGGCCTGACAGGCCTCATAAGGATGGTTGCTGCTACTGCTGCTGCTGTCCAGGAGGACAGAGTTCTTTTTAAAATGTTTTAAAATTTTCTTTTTCCCTTTTGAATTTTTTGTATATGGGGGGGGGAGGATGTTTGGTTGGGCTTGGGAATTTGTTTGATTTTTATGTATTTGTAATTTTTACAGTTTTTTTGTTTGTATTGTTTTATTGTGGTTTTTGTGGTTTTTTTAAGGTTTTATTTTGTTCTTAAGGGGAGGGGTCAGGGCTGCCAGGGAGTGGGTCCCAGCCAACAAAATGGCTGAGGAATGTTCCACGGAGGGGATGCACTGGGACAACCGATCTCAGTGATCATGGGCAGGAGGAGGAGTTAGGCTAAGACCAGACCACGTCATTACAGAGGAGGCAGGTTTAGTCATTGTCTGAGGACTATCCCTGCCTCCGGGTCTGGTCCTGACCGGACGGATACTAGAATCAGCAAGGGATACCCACATGACCTGAAGGTGCTGCTGTGCAATGCCAGGTCAATGATTCATAAGACTGCCATCCATGACTTGATCATGGATGGAGGACTTGACCTGGCATGTGTAACAGAGACTTGGTTGGATGAAGCAGATGGGCCTGTCCTTGCCGCTGCTTGTCCACCAGGTTTCTCTTACGCAAAGATAACAGCCCGGGGGAGTCGATAATGTTGTTGTTGTTTAGTCGTGTCCGACTCTTCGTGACCCCCTGGACCAGAACACGCCAGGCACCTCTGTCCTCCACTACCTCCCGCAGTTTGGTCAAACTCATGCTGGTAACCTCGAAAACACTATCCAACCATCTCATCCTCTGTCGCCCCCTTCTCCTTGTGCCCTCCATCTTTCCCAGCATCAGTGTCTTCTCTTCTCATGAGGTGGCCAAAGTACTGGAGCCTCAGCTTCACGATCTGTCCTTCCAGTGAGCCCTCAGGGCTGATTTCCTTAAGAATGGATGCGTTTGATCTTTTTGCATTTCATGGGACTCTCAAGAGTCTCCTCCAGCACCATAATTCAAAAGAATAAAATCTTCGGCGATCAGCCTTCTTTATGGTCCAGCTCTCACTTCCATACATCACTACGGGGAAAACCATGGTACAATAATACTTATAGGAATATACGCTCCCAATGATAAGAAACCAGAATTCTATGAATTGCTAGAAGAAAAAATGATCGATTACATTGAAGAGAAAATTATTCTAATGGGAGCTTTAAATGGAGTAACTGCCCCCCCCCCTGAGCTGGATAAAACCTCAAGAGGAGTAGGAGGGAAGGGGGGGATACTTCCCTCAAGCTTTTTTCAGTCTTTGAAAACTGATCAGTTAAGGAAGGGGGTCACATTAACCCTGGCCCCCTCAGAGCGAGAGGGCCCCTGCCTGTGGCGAGACACCCGCCGGTTCCTCAGAGTGTGCACCAACCACAAGGTTCCCTTCCTCATCCACGCAGACACACGCCCTTTGACATGATGCCAGTTCACGGCAGTCCTACATAAGGTCATGGCGGCCTGTGGCGGCAACCCCAGGAATTCTCTGGCCACTCCTTGCGCATTGGCGCCACCACTTCAGTGGCAACCCAGGGCTGGGACCCCGCCCATAACAAGGAGCTGGGTCGTTAGTGTTCCACGGCTAACGGGCTACATTCGTCGCCGCACGCTTTTACTTACTGTTTCCATTTAATTTTCTTACAGGTGTGCCCAGCACAAAGGAGAAATTTCCCAGAATGGGCCAGTCCATCATTATGGCCCCAAGAACCAGCCAGATGGCTTATGAGTATGGAGACTTGCCACAACAAATGCGGGAAGCATCTGTGGAGGACGGCAGCTTGGAGCGTCCATCCCGTGACAGTCGCAGATCGGTGAGACATTGTTTGCCTAGGCCAGTCCAGGTCTACTCGCCAGTAAGAGCTTGGGAAACCCGTGGGGCGGTGCGACGGTACGAGGAACAGGAGGTCGAACCTCACCCCAAACCCTTGCATGGATACACAGAGGAGGAACTTCAGCGTCCGGATGGACAGGCACCTCATTATCGTTATGCTTCGAGGTATGATTACAGCCCAGAGCCACGAGGAGCAATTTCCAGACAGGCTCCTCCGGGATTTGCTTTGAGCAACCTTAACTGGCGGGCGTTTCCTAAGTACCAATCCCCCACCGATGTTTTGAGTTACTTAACTCTCTTTGAAATGACTTGCCGGGATTGTTGGGATTCACAGGATGCTGTGTAAGTAAGTCTGCAGGCTTCAGTTTGCAACAGGCTGATGCCATACTCTCTGTGGAAGTGCTGGATGACTCAGCAGTAATGTGATTGGCTGTCACCTGTTTAAAAGTAAAGCCTGTCCAATAGTAATTGTGGTGGTGTAGATGAGTGTGGAGTCTTCTTTTGCCTCAAGGTGCAGCCAGGTACTCTGTCTGATTATATGAACTGCTTCCGTAGATATTTGTATATATATTTAGCTGACAATAGTAAATACTGCACTAAAGAACCTGGGACGCTGAGCATTCTGCTAAAGTGCCATGAGGAATTTGCGACAGGGATATGGGGGTGCCCTTAAAAATGTACATGCCTATTTTGCACTCCTTAATTTGTGGGGAGCTAGCTGAGCTGATGGGCCATCTCCCTTTGTCCCAGGCAAATGACTATGAGCGTTTTAAAAAATTGGTGATTCAAAGGCATGGGAAAGGGAAGGAGAAGAAGAGGAGGCAGAAGAGGGAGAAGAGAGGGAAGAAGAGGAAGAGGACCTAAGTGACAAAACCACCCGAATTTGAATTCAGATACAATTAAGGCTGATTTGAATATATAAAAAAATGACTTTGAAATTATAACTTGGAATGTGAATGGTTTAAACGAGAAATCTAAGAGAAATAAAGTTGAGAATGTACTGAAGAAAAAAAATATTGACGTAATTTGTTTACAAGAAACACATGTTGCAAAAAAACATAAACACATTTTGAAAAATAAAAGGCTAGGGGCAGAATTTATTAATTCAGATGTGAATAAGAAAAGATGAGTAGTACTTTATGTCAAAGAGAAATAGGAGCCTAAATTAATTTGTAAAGATGAAGAGGGGAGAGTAATAGGGGTACAAATTAATTATCAAGGGGAAAAAATTAATGTGGTTGCCATTTCTGCTCCAAACACAAACAAGGCAGAATTTTATAAGAAGTTAGAAGAAAGATTGACAGAAATAGAAGATCAGAAGATAATATTAATAGGAGATTACAATGGTGTGGCAACACCAGAATTGGATAGACTAACAAAAAAGAAGAAAGTTAACCAAGTGAAATTGCCAAGGTCCTTTTTTGATCTGGCAGAAAATTTGGATTTAATAGATGTTTGGAGACATAAACACCCAACCACAAAACAATTTACTTTCTTTTCGGAACCACACCAGAGTTGGGGGAGGATAGATCAAATTTGGATTTCAAGGCATCTAACTCTAAGAACATTTAAATGTGAAATACTGCCATGAACATTATCAGACCATAACCCCATAGTTTTGGAGATAAAAAGCAATGTGCAAAGTACATATAGATGGAGGATGAATGAAAACCTCTTTGAGAATTTAGAAGTAATTGAAAAAGCCAAGGAGACTCTGAAAGAATATCTTAAATGGAACTTAAATAAAGAAACAGATTTGGATATTGTTTGGGATGCAAGCAAAGCTGTCATGAGAGGTTATCTGACTCAACAAAATAACTATAGAAGAAAATTGAGAGAAAAGAAAAAAGTAGAAATCCTAGCTCAACTGGAAGAATGTGAGAAGAAATTAACGATTAAACCCAAAGATGAACAAAACAAACAAGTAATAAAAAGTTGCAAACTCAATTTTCGATATTAGTAAATCAAGAAGTGGAATGGAAAATTAAATTAATGAGACAGAATTTTTTTGAATCAGCCAATAAAACAGGAAAACTTTTGGCATGGCAATTACGAAAAAGACAGAAACAAAGTGTGATAAATAAAATAAAAGTAGGAGAACACCAAATAGAAGATCCGAAGGAAATAAAGAAAACCTTTCAGAAATTTTATGAAAAATTATATAAGAAAGAGTACGAAGAGATAAGTAAAATAGGAGAATATTTAGAAGATTACAAAGGGAAACAAATAACAGAGGAAGAGAACAACTGAATAAACCAATAACAAAAGAAGAGATTCAAAGTGCAATAAAAAAGATGAAAATAGGTAAAGCCCCAGGCCCGGACGGACTTTCAGCAAAATATTATAAAATCTTAGAGGACCAACTAACCCCTGTATTGTGTGATGTTATGAATAACATTTTGCAAGGAGGAAATATACCAAGAACATGGAAAGCAGCACACATAACTTTGATGCCTAAACCAGAAGCCAACAGACAAACTATTAAAAATTATAGACCCATCTCATTGTTAAACAATGATTATAAAATTTTCACAGAAATTTTGGCAAACAGATTGAAAAGAAGTTTAAAAGATCTTATACACAAGGATCAAGCTGGGTTTCTCCCAGACAGACAGCTCAAAGACAATGTGAGGCGTATTGTAGATATTATAGAATATTTAGAAGTTAAAAATGAAATACCAGCTGCGTTAATATTTATTGATGCAGAAAAAGCGTTTGACAACATATCATGGCAATTTTTGTTAAAAAGTATGGAGGCAATGGGAATAGAGGGTACATTTATGAAGGCTATAAGAGCTATATATTCTGACCAAACAGCTAAATTGATTGTAAATAATAATCTGAGAAAGTCATTTGACATCACGAAAGGAACGAGACAGGGATGCCCTCTATGCCCCTTGCTGTTTATAATGGTGCTGGAGGTAATAGCAAACAGAATAAGAAAAACACTGGAGATACGTGGAGTCAAAATTGGTATTAAGGAGTTCAAACTGAAGGCCTATGGGGACGATTTGGTATTATCATTAGAGGAACCTCAAACTAGTGTTGGTAAAGTTTTGGAAGAATTTGAAGAATTTGGTACATTATCAGGCTTCAAATTAAACAAAGTAAAGACTAAAATGATGGTTAAAAATATGGAAAGGAATATGAGAGAGCAATTGGAACAAAAGTACGGAATCAAAGTAGTGAAAAAAGTAAAATATTTAGGGATCTGGGTAACAATGAAAAACATCAATTTAAGTAGTAACAATGGAAAGAGATCAAAAGAGATTTGGATACATGGAATAGATTAAAGTTGTCTTGGGCCGGGAGAATAGCAGCAATTAAAATGAACATCCTCCCGAAAATGTTGAATAACATTTTTCAAACGATCCCTGTAATTAGGGGATCTTATCAATTTAAGGACTGGCAAAAAACCCTCTCAAAATTCATTTGGCAAGGGAAGAGACTGAGGATCAAATTCCAGTTATTAACGGACCGGAAGGAAAGAGGTGGATTTTCCGTACCAAATTTAAGACTATACTACAAAGCTTCCTGTTTATGTTGGATTAAGGAATTGATTATTTTAGAGAATACGGATTTACTGGACTTGGAAGGATTCAACAATAGATATGGTTGGCATGCCTATTTGTGGCATAACAAGGGGAAAGTCCATAAAGGTTTCTTGAATCATATCTTCAGAGGTGCCCTACATGAGGTGTGAGAGGAAAACAAAAGCCTCTTAGAAAGAAACACCCCTTGGTGGCTATCTCCGATAGATATTTTAACAACAAAAAAACTGAATATGGAAGGAAAGAGAATAACATATGAAGATATATTAGTAAAAACAGAGAGAGGATGGAAAATTAAAACATATGAAGAATTAAAAGATGGGCTGACAAGGTGGCTACAGTATCACCAGGTAAATGGTTTCTGGAATGAGGATAAAAAACCAGGAATTAGTGATAAAAAATCTAAATATCAAATAGAAATTTTAGAAGGAAAAACAAAACTGTTATCTAAGATGTACAATTTTCTATTAGAATGGGATACTAAAGATGAGTTAATAAAGGAAGTGATGGTAAAGTGGGCAATCGATTTCGGTTACAACATAGAGTATGATAAATGGGTAAAGCTGTGGAATAAAGGGATGAAATTCACGTCATGTTCAACTTTAAGGGAAAACCTGGAAAAAATGATGTACCGGTGGTATATTACCCCGGTCAAATTGGTGAAAATGTACAAAATGGGAAACAAACCCTGTTGGAAATGTAAACATAAGGACGGGGATCTCTATCATATGTGGTGGGTATGTGATGAAAAGAAAAAATTCTGGGAGCTTATATATAATGAATTAAAGAAACTTTTTAGATATACCTTCCCAAAAAAGCCGGGGGCATTTTTATTAGGAATAATAGGTGATGAAATAAAAAAGGAGGATCAAAAGTTATTTCAATACGCAACGGTGGCAGCTAGGGTTCTTGTAGCCCAAAGATGGAAGTTATCAGAGATCCCTACAGTTATGTAATGGCAGGCAAGATTATTTGAATATACGGAATTAGCGAAAATGACATATAAAATCCGACACCAAAAAGGGTCAAAGTTTATAGAAGATTGGAGTAAATTTGTAACGTATATAGAATGTTAATTGTAGAAGTTTAAGAACTACAGCAGGACTAATATAAATCTTGTGACGTGTACAGAAACGTAAAAGAAACTGTAAGAGAAGAGGTACTTCAAGAAAACCGCAACTGGGAAGGAAAGAAGTCGAGGCGTGACTCAGCGCAATGTAAATAAGACGATATTAAGATTGATTGTAAAGATTGTTTTATTTTGTTTTGGTTTTTGGTTTTTGTTTATTGAAAAATGTTGATAAAAAGCATTTAAAAAAAACAAAAACAAAGGCATGGGCTTCATGCTGAAAATTATTGGTGGGCCTTCCGGAAGGGGGTAAGTCCAACCCCTTAGACAGTCTTTCTGTGTCTTCCACGAAAATGGCTCAAAATTTTGACTTGTGGCTTTCAGCTGAAGGCGTTGATACTTTTGAAGGACTAAGGCAATTGATGTTAAAATAACAGTTTATGCGCCAATTGCCTCCTGAGATTGCGAACCTGGTCGCTGATCAACACCCCGCTACTATGGACCAAGCGACCGAATTCGCAGAGTCATTTAAACTGAACTGGTCCCATTTGGCGAATAGAGAACCGTCGGGAGGGAATAGAGTGGCGGCGTCAGCTCCAGCCAGGAGATCTGATCCTCCCGCCAAAGACCAAAGTAAAGTCACTCCCATACCTGCAAAAGACTCCTTTGTAGCGGGAGGGGATCGCTCTAAACTTGCTCCTAGTTCGGGACTGTTTCTATTGTAAAAAAACCGGGCCATGTGAAGGCAGCTTGCCCTCAATTGAGTGATAAAAAGCCTCCAGCTCTGACATTAACCCCTGCGGTGTGCATGATCCAGCGACCAGCAGAGGATTGGGAGGCAGAGCAGCAAAGTTCAGGAGCTGGAAAAAACCCAGATCCGGATGGAAAGGGTGGGGCAGCGCCTGACGCTTTAGTTCCTAAGACTGCAAACGCCGTTACAGTGGGGCCTGTGAGTACAGGAGCAGGACCAAGGGTGCCACATGTTAATTGGGCTAATCTGGAATATTCAGCACCCATTGAAATAAAGTTGTTGTGAACTCTTATCAAGATACAGGGTCTGATATCACCAGCGTATCCAGAGATTTGGTTTTGCCCATACAGATGCAGCCTAAGCCCTTGAAGATCAGCCCGTATGGCGTAAATGAGATTTTCCAGCCTACCTCCATCGTCCCTGTTTCCTATAAAGGTTATAATGGAAACCAACTTGTTATAGTACTAAAGCAAGAGGTGGAGGGTTGCCCCTATGCTATTCATATAATCAGTTAGCAGTTATCAATATATTCACATATGCTCACATATAACCAGAACCTTACAGTGATTTTTATAATCCATTTGAATCATAAAAAGCTTTTGCCTAGTCTAACAGAAAACTGCTTGAAACCGCAAGTTCAGAGAAGGACCTTTCCCCCAGTGCTTTCTTGCACCCTAGAGAAAGGGGAAGCTATAAATCAGAAGATGCTGGTACATCTCTCCCCCTCAACTCTAGACTAATTCTGGACACGAAACAGGAAGGGCTGACCACAATACCCCTTACATGAACAGATGCACGGGGGTGTTAGCACCAGGAGATCCCCTCCTAGCTGAAGTTTCAATTCCCTGTTCCATCAACTAGGGAAAAGGTCAGACTGCACAGACAAGAAAGCAGAACTTGGGAGTTGTACTCTGCACATGGACAAGAGCATGGCAGAAGCGCGCTTATTGGTTATTTTTCGCTGGCGTTCGTGATTGTCTCATGATTGTCTCATGATCTGTGATGCTGCACTCAGGTATATAACTCCTGAACTTGAATCCTTTGGGGTCCCAGTCTTTTGGAAAAGATTCCAATTGGGTCCATTATTGCTCAGCAATAAACCTCACCTTCTTTTTCTCCAATTTGCTGTGTCTGTCAATCCTTTGTCTCCACTAAGTGGGTACCATTTTAAAAATATTTGCAACAAATTGGTGCCGTGACTCGGATGACAGGCCAGTAGGGTACCTTTTTACCCAAAAGCCTTGCCCAGTTGGGTGGGGCAACCACGTCGTTGGACTGCTCACCTCCAGGCGCCACCGGACTATTTCCAAGGAGAGGATCAGCTTTTCCTCCTCTTGCTTTAGTACATGACCCTGAGGTGTGTAAAAGCCCTGTTTTGGTGGGAAATGATTTGGGGTTTCAGGTTTACTTGCAGCAGCAGTTAACAGTAAACTCTGTAACCGTAGAAACCCCCTCCATCTCATCCCAGGTGGGCACAGGTTTTTTTGTTTTTGTTTTATTATTAAATTTGCTTAGTAACATAACATTATTTTATATATTCTATAAAACAAAGAATACAGAACAAAATTCATTCATACTACAATGCCTAACTTCATAACACTAATATATATGGTTTCTGGGGGAAAAGGCTTACATAACAAAATCAATTCAAAATACCATCCAGTTTACTTCCCCCCCCTCCCCACTCCAGCCCTCCCCACCCCCGGTCAGGCCTTCCTTCTTCATATCTTTATCCATGTACACAGTCTGTTCATTCGAGCTTGTATGTTAGGGTTGGCTTCACCTCTTTCTATCAAGTTCCTGTAAAATGCCCATTTATTTTTGGCATTTATTTTCCCATCTATCCTCTGCCACTATCTGTGCGAATATTTCAGACTGTACGTATTCAAAAACATAATCATTCCATTTGGCCTTTTCTTTCCATTCCAAAGCAATAACTGCCATTCCAGCTAGAATCATAATCTTGTACTACTCTTGCTTATTACTCCAGCACAAATGGTATATATAGTGAAAGGGTTTAGTCCCAAATGCTGGCATTGTGGTCAGGCGAAAGGACTATATTCACACATGTGGTGGGAATGTAATCTGGTTAAGGAATATTGGCAAAAGATTATAAAGGTAATTTCTGTATTATTTCAAATAAACATAGAAGTTAATAGGGATTTGTTATTTTGGGGAATACTGGGAAATAACAAAACACAGGGTTGAATGGAAAATCTGGAGGGGAGGGAAAGCCCTCGACACTCAATCCGGAGTCAGTTGAGGAATGTGATGCCTCTGCTGGGTTGGGAGACCTGGGAGAGTTTGCAGCAGAGCAAAGATCGGATTCTTCCCTACAGGATTGTCGGGAGGCGGTTGGAGCTCCGCTCCAAGGAGAAAAGAGGGTCCAATTTGTGTATCAAAGGGGACTCTTATATCACCAGTTTGCGCCAAAGAAAGTGAAGGACAAGGATTTTGTTTTGCAGTTGGTGGTTCCGGAGAAGAAAAGATCAACGGTCCTGAGCCTGGCCCATGAGGACAGTTTAGCAGGACACATGGGTTTGCAAAAAACTCTAGAGAGACTCGGTCGTTATTTTTATTGGCCTGATGTGTATCAAACCACCAAAACTTATGTACGTTCCTGTGTTGTTTGTCAGAAAGTGGGTAATGACCATGATAGTTTGTCTAATGTTTTGCAGAGTGTTCCCTTAGAAGCAAATTGGCGGCCTCTCTATCTGCCACCCAAACATCAGAGTGGACATTTCTGGGCTGTTCAGGGCAGAGGGAGTGCATTTGACCCTCTCAGGAAACAACCTCTGGTTGCGCGATGTGCACCAAGACCTCAAGGACTGAGTGGACAGCAGGGTATGACTCTTCTTGGGGGGGGAGCTTTCAGCTGTAGGTTTCTTGGCGGCGAGACCCCTTCTCAGGGTCTCGGGTGGTGGTTTTAGGTCTTGGTCAGTATCCTCGTCTACCTTTGAGATGGGGGTAACATCTTCATGCACCCCCCAACAGTGGCATTTGCAGGGCCAGTTAAAGGGATGATTGCAAGAGACACTGGCCCTAGAGCGGAGGCTTTGGTGAAGTGGGAGGGCACGCTGTGTAAGTTCACGCTTTACAGTCCCTGTTACATTCCCATTCCCAGGATGCCTGCAGAGGGTTCGAGGTGATGACCTCGAGGGCACCCTGCCCTACTGAGACCCTCCAGCCTCTCCATTGTATCACACCAAGCACCACATGAAACCCGAGCCCCGAAATAAAAGTGCCTTTTTCCCCCTCTCTGCGCCCGTCCATTTTCATTGGTAGACCGGGGGAAGCAAACAGCGTATTTTATGAATGAAAAGACTATTTGCGTATGGGAACGTCCCGACCAATCAGCCTGCGCCGAACGGAGGCTGCAGCCAATCAATGCAATGCATTTCATCTGCAGAGCCAGCTCAGCTCGAGCTCTTGAACGCCTCGTTTACCTTCTGACAAGCTGTTGACAGCTCCCTGCTGTGAGAATAATGGACTGACACCTCATAAACTTGCTAAGCCAATCAAAATTGATACAATGTAGCCAGTTGTTTCCAAAATGGACTGCCACTGTGTTAAAGGGCTAAAATACATAAAAATTCACAGAAAATCGCCTGAACCATCGATTCTCTTGCTTCCAATGCCAATCTGCTCCATTTCCTTAGGACTTTGAAACCACCCAGTGCGCTCCATAATCCTTCGAGCGGGAGGTCACGTACACACAGGAAGGACCTCATTGATACCAAATCACCCGAACCTAGCCCTTCCTCCAGGCCAGGCCAGGTGGCAGACTACGTAAACTAAGATCCTATTGTTGTGGCCTAATTTAAACCCATACATTGTTGTCACGTCTCATTTCTGGGGATAGGCTCCAGGGACAGAGTTTAGCACGTGGGCTCGCAATTCAAACTTTTTTCTTTGTGGAATTGTTTGAAGGTTGGGGGGTAGCATTTGATTGTTGGCTGAGGAAACGCAGCCCGCCTTACGGGGTCAACCCCTTTCAGTCACCCCTTCAGGGAGACATTGGGGCAGGGGAGCCCCCACATTGTCAGTCAGTCTACACAAGTGTAGGCCAGGCACCGCGCAAGAGGCATGTTACCCTCAAACCAGGGCAAAATCTAGGTTTCTCTTAAGTGAGAGCCAGGGGGAGGAGAGTAGCAAAGGATTTAACATTACTTCCGACAGTGTCGCACTGGGACTTAGCTTACTCTTCTGTGTCCCAATCCTCCAGGTGAAAGGTAGAGCATTAATGCTTCTGGGTGGTCAAATGCACAATGTGTGGGAAACAAGCAAGACAAATTTGAGCTTTTAAAACAGGATGGCAAATATGACCTAGGAGGCTCATGACTGGAATGTAGGAATTGACAAAGATTCTGGACTATATGGACTTTGGACCAGCCTTTACAAATGGAGTCTAACCTAACTAAACCAAGGGGAGCTTTTTCCATGGAGAAAAGAAATCTGAAGACCTGCAGCAGCAGGATTCTTAACTTTATGTTTAATTCTTGGCTTTTTCTAGAATTATGATAGACATAAAAGAGAAGCTGAGAAATTTAAACAATGACCAAATCGGCAATTAATATTCGGCATAATATTGAAATGAATGGATCAGTGTGGAAAATTATGGGATTCAACAATGAACTTTTCGGCATGTTACCAAATTAGAGAAAATATGTATAAAATGCAGCATAGATGGTATTTGACACCAATAAAACTGGCTAAAATGTACCCCCAAAAAATCAACAATGTGCTGGAAATGTCTGGAAGTAGAGGGTTCCTTTATTCATCCTTGGTGGAAATGTAAAAGGGCAAAATAATTTTGGAAGATGGTGTACAATGAGTTGAAAACTTTTAAACTTCCCAAGAAAGCGGAAGCACTTCTTCTAGTTGTAATTGGGAATGAATACCTAAGGAAGGCCACAACCTATTTTTATACACAACAGCAACAGCAAGGATAGTATATGCAAGGTATTGGAAATTAAGAGATATCCCAGGGAAAGAATAATTACTATACAAACTAATTAAATATGCAGAGCTTGCCAGTATGACAATAAAATAAACAAATTGACAAGCAGTGAGTGGGAGTACCTAGGGGAATATTTTAAAAAATTGGACCTTAAATATACGTTCCAGGTAGGGGGTACTTTGTGACCCAACAGCTGACATTATGAAAGATAAAGAGTGGGAAATTGGGTGAAGGAATGAATGTATATGCAACCAAATAAGATGTATAAAGAACTGTCATGAAATGCTTGATTATTCCATTATAGTATGGAAAAGAATATGCAACTGTAAAACTGAAAAATAAAGGACTCCCTACCTCCCCCCCCCTGCTCCAATACTTTGGCCACCTCATGAGAAGAGAAGACTCCCTGGAGAAGACCCTGATGCTGGGAAAGATGGAGGGCACAAGGAGAAGGGTTCGACAGAGGACGGGATGGTTGGATAGTGTTCTTGAAGCTACAGGGAACCAGGCAGAGGGCCTTCTCGGTAGTGGCGCCCACCCTGTGGAACGCCCTCCCATCAGATGTCAAAGCGATAAACAACTACCTGACATTCAGAAGACATCTTAAGGCAGCCCTGTTCAGGGAAGTTTTTAATGTGTGACATTTTAGTGTATTTTTGGTCTCTCTGGAAGCCGCCCAGAGCGGCTGGGGAAACCCAGCCAGATGGGCGGGGTACAAATAATAAATTATTATCATTATACCAGCATGAGTTTGACCAAACTGCGGGAGGCAGTGGTAGACAGGAGTGACTGGCGTGCTCTGGTCCACGGGGTCACGAAGAGGCAGACACAACTAAACGACTAAACAACAACAACCACCTGTTAAAAAGGAATAGTCTAAACAGGAAGGAAGGAGGAGTAGCATTTTATGTAAATTATGTGTGCAGTCCATGACTTGAGGCTTGGAAAGCAGACTGGGTGTTTATGGGTAAAAACAGCGGGAGAGAGAAACAAGAGTGATCTTCTTGTGGGGGTCTGTTATAGACCCCGCCAAGCCACTTAGGTGATTTCTTCCTAGAGCAGAATACCGAACATTCAAAAAGGAGATACAATGGTCATGGATATCATGACTTCAACTTCCTAGATGTTGGAACTCAAACTCTGCAAAGAATCTAAGGTCTGGGAAATTCCTCACTGACAATTTCATTAACCCAGAAAGTGTAAGAAGCACTGTGGGAAATAATCCATTTTAGACCTGATCCTCACCAATAGGGAGAAACTGAAATAAGAGCTGGAATCAGAAGCACTGGGAAACTTGGGAAGTGATCATGTCCTCCTGGGTTTCATGATACAGAGGGCAAGGGAAATCTGAGTGCAGTCAGACACACACTCTGGACTTTGAGAAGGCCAATTTCAAAAAACTTAAGGAGCTACTGGGTGAGATCCCATGGTCAGAAATCCTCCCCCCCCCCCGATGATCTTTATTAAATTTTTAGTTACATACTGTACATACACATACATTATATTTCACATTTGTTCTTGCTCTCCCGAGCTGACTTCCCTCCTTCCTTCTTCTGGCTTTTTTATGTCCTCTTGGACTTTTCACATTGTCTTTGTCCATTTTCAATAAGATTGTTCTTCTTCATTTTTTCCATTAAATGTCCGTAAACAAATAAATCTTTCTATATATACAAGTTCTTGTTGTCTGTCTATATTCATTTACAAATATTGTTCAATAATAGTCCTAATATACATTTTTAATTCATTTTGATATTATTATCCAGTAAATTTCAGGTCAGAAATCCTTTTTGTTATTTATGCCCCACCCGTACATAAGGAGCTTACAGAAGAGCCGAGAGTTAAGAAGGGCATGTGTAAAAAAAGGGGAAATCCTGAAGAAACTGCAAGACGAAGAGAATCGCGGAACGTATTCTTTTTGTCTTGCGAGGCACCACTGTATTCTATTTTCCCTGGCCCAAGATTCATTTAGGCATTTCCCCTAGCTAATACAGTCTGAATAAATCTATCCAAATGGCTTTTAGCCTCATTGGATTTTAACACAGTGTGATAGGAATTTTGAGGTCTTAGATATATGGAAATGTTCATAAATGTACCAACCAAGCATGTACATAGATCGGCACAGAAAGGCCAACTTGGAACCATTTTGATTCCTAAACTGAGCAAATGTTTTCTCTGCAAGGTCAAAGTGGGAAACCTCCCATTGCCTCTTTCCTCACAAATCCTGTCTTAAGGGCGCATTTAAGATATGAATAGGGTGTGAGCCTGTGACCTGATCCAGGAACTAAGTATTTATCATTACAAAAGACTGGCCAGGCTCCCCAGGAAATCCAATCAAGTAACCTGGCAGACAGGAAATAAACAACAACAGGAGAAAAACAACATTAAAATTTCTGTTTTAAGACCGCCTTTTCTGTGATGTAGGTATGAGGTATCTGAGGGGTGGTCTTGATCTAGAGGGTGGCAATTTCAAAAGTCTTTATAAGGCCTTGCGTGCCATTTTTCTGGGTTCCTCCTCTCTCCTGCAGATTAGGGGAGCACCTGTTGCAACAGATCAATAAAGATCAAGCTTACTAGCTGCTTTGCTTCTCAATATTCTCTGGTTGGCCTCTGTTATTCTCTCCTACCAATAGGGAACCTATGTAAGGACTCTTGGATACCCCATAAGGGATAAGTGCAATTTTTGTTTACAACAACGGCCACTACCTTCTTGCTATAATTCAGGAAACTCAACTGTCAAATTGCAATTATTTAACACAAGATCGATTTACAGCATTAAATTACCTGTCTCTTGGACACAGGTAAGAGGTACACAGCCCCCTTAAGTAGGTTAGAGCCTAAGAAACGCAAAATGACTTAAACACAGTTTTAAATTTTATGGGGAAATCTCCCACTGATTACTGAAAGATTGAATTATAGTGAAGTTCAGGTAATAAAAACATATGTATTGTAAAACAGCTAACAAAACGAAGTAAAAAGCAAACATCAGAAAAGAAGGGCGGTAAGTCAAAATTTTGTTGAGGAGGGGAATTTAAGACAATAAATGTTTTGGAGATTTAATAAAAACAAGATAAAAGGAAAATCTCAACTCTGAAAATAATCTAGGGTTGCAAGGTTTTAAAAGTCTACGAAGTTTTCAGCTTCCTTCCAAAGACTCCAAGCCAGGCAATGGTTTACAACACGGGTGTCAGAGACTTATTTGACACGGCGAGGGCGGGGTTGGATACGGGAGGCTGCCGCCGCTGCTCTCAACTTCTTTTCGGGCTCGCCGGGGTGAAAGAAGTCCCAGCGGGAGCGCAGTGCACCTGCGCGAGGTGGAACGTGGAGAAGGGCAGAGCCGGCTTCGCGCACGTTGGAGAGAGGGAGACTGAGAGCGCGCTTGTGTTTCAGGAGCGCGCCCTGTGAATACTCGGGGCAGCGTGCTTTTGCTTTTGCTTTTCTTTTCTTTATTTATTTCTTTAGGCGCATTTCCGCGCTGCCCAATGAACAGCATCCTCTGCCTCTGGGGATTCGTGATTCAAAAGCAAATTCGATACGTAAATAACGTCAGGCGCGGCTTCCTCAGGGTGCGTGTTGCAAAAATTTATATAAGGAAAAAAAGCTGATAAGGAATTGGTTTATATTGGTTTATATATGGGAAAAAAGCTGATAAGGAATTGGTTTATTTCATGCAATTTTTTCCTCAATGTTATTACAGGGTCCGGCCATCAGTTCCCGCCCTCCTCAAAGGTTTAGGGTAGGTAGCAAAGGGGAAAAAATCCAAACAAATGCTCGATTAAAATTTGGGGAATGAGAAAAATTAAAACCTGCACATCTTGTGTAACTTAAACACCAAGCCAAACAGGAAACAATTTTTATATTCATATATGTATTCAAATGAAATCAAGGTGTAGTGTTCCATGAGCCAGAAGCTCTGCATTACTTAAATCCAGCTGTTAAAGGTGTCATGGGCTTTGAAGACACTCGAACTCGAACCGGCCCTTTGAGGGTGACCAAACTGCTGATGCGGCCCCCGATGAATTTGAATTTGACACCCCTGGTTTACAATCTCAGGGTGAGAGGATACAGCAAATAAATCTGTGCTAAACTAGTATCCCCACCAGCCCCGCCCTTCAAAGACCAGTTAAACCATTCAAAAAGCTGAGCCCCACAAACTAACGTAGCCATCCTGAGTGGCTAACAGTATCACATGGTTGAGTTTTTATAGCACAAAGAACAGGAGCAATTATTGCTTAATTTCTTGTAACACTACCCAATATTCTTGTAGCAAACTTCAAATTCCACTCTGCATTTGCCTGGGAAGTGACACACCTCAGAGATCCTCCCAAACTAAATTCTTTTTTGTGCTCTCCGCCCTCTACAAATGCCTCGGCTGGTGTGTTTTTTGTTTTTTGGTGTTAATAAGCAGCTGCAGCCAATAACTTTCAAAATGAGATTTAATGCTAAAAATTCCTCCACCCAAAAGCCTTAGTTGCAAAACCTTGCATTTAGCAAGGTGAAAACTGATGAAAACTGCCCTCAGTCCCTCCCTCCTCATCCAGATTCACTTGAATAAATTCCTGCAGTTTAATTGGAAAATACAGGATCTTGCTCGAGCTAGCCAGACTGTTCTTAAACTTTCCTCCTCAGAATTTTTATTCTTATTTTCCTTCCTTTGCCATTTCCACACCCACCTTGTGTTTTTCAAGGCTGCAGCCCAGACTGCATTTTATCTGCAAAATACCGTAATCCTCTGCAAACAGGATAGTGCAAGAACACATCTGCTGCAGAAAAATTTGTTTGCCAGGAGGCTGTTTCTGCAAACATCCTGGGTTAATCTGAAACCACAGGAATACTGTGCTTCATCACATAAAAGAGGCTGCACTTGTGTTGCTTGCAAGTAAGTCCTATGGAACTCATGGGGACTTGCTTCTGCACAGACATGAATAAATGCAATTATATTAAAGCACGTGAATGCAAGCAGGTACTCGCCGGGTGCTAAATAAGGATCAGGCAGACTCAGCAATGGAGAATAAGAAGGTGAGGTTTATTGCCAGGCAATAAGGACCCAGTTTGGAATCTCTTCCAAAAGGAACTGGGACCCCGATTGACAGAAATCCAGAGGTCTTTATACCTTAGCAGATCACAGCAAATCATAGATCATGAGACAACCATGAGGGATTCACGATATTGTCAGCGAAAATTAGCCAATCAGCAAGCTTCTTGTCACGCTACCAGCTCCTGGTCAAGCACTGGTCAAGCACGGAGTTCTAGTTCTGCTTTCCGTTGCTTGCAGTGATGCTCTGTCTAACCTCTCCCCTAGTTATGACAGGACAGGGAGTTTGGAGATTTTGTGCTTTTGCTCTTCCTGTTCTGTGGATTAATTTAGCCTGTATCTGAGGGGATTTTGTACCAGAATCTCTGATTCACGTCTTCCCCTTGTCCAGGGTACACGGGTGTTTGTAGGGGAAAGGTCGGCTCCTAATTTTGCTGTTTCAAGCAATATGCAGTTAGCTAAGGCACAGCTTCCCTTTGATTCAAAATGGATTATAAAATACTGTAAGCCCTGATTATGTGTGAGCATATATGAATATATTGATTACTGATAACTGATTATATGGATAGCATAGGGGTAGCCCTTCTTCCTTGCCTCAATATCACCGAAGGGTGGTGGTTTTTTCCCCTCCGGCCCCTGCCCACCCTCTTTGTTAGCTAAAACTAGCGAGGTCGGTTTGTATTCTGGAATTCAACTTCAAACTCGAGGCTCCGAAACGTAAGATGAGACTTGGTGCGGTCACGCTCTTTTGCATGCTAGATTATTATTATTTTGGTCTTTATATAGTTTTATTTAATATACATCCTAAACAGAGGATGGACAAGCTCAGAACATTAACATTGCAGCAAATCTTGCCTCAGTTTGGGGCTTTCCTGCAGACCTAAATTGGAGCGCTCACGTGAATAATGGTTTCTCTTTAAAAAATAAAATAAAATCCCTATAACTGAAGAGAAGCCAGACCAGCAAGCTTTGTATAGTAAGTCATTTTCCTGTGCTCTCAGTTAGAAGCACTGAGAACCCCCTGGGTATAGGGAGGTATATAAATTCAACTAATAATAATAATAATAATAATAATAATAATAATAATAATAATTAGATGCACCCAAAACAGCATTTTCTGCACTGACTGGAAGGAACAGTAGAATTTCAGACAAGGGAGCTCCCTAACCTCACTGGGAGATACCAGGGATTGAACCTGAAACCTTCTGCATTCAAAGGAGATGCTTAAATAAACAATAAACCTAAAGCTTCCCTCATCTTCACATCTATTATAATTGTTGCTTATACTGATATCCCAACCTTCTTCCCACACTGGGGGCTCAAGGCAGCTTAGGCAAATTAAAACAGATAAATTGCAAAAAAACAAACCAACCTAAAAAACTAAGAACGTGAAAGAGAAGCTCAAAAGTAAGCAAGGTCTAGTAGGATTAAAATAGTATATTTTTAAAAAAGCAAAAATTTCACAGGCAGCAAAGCATCGCTGCTCTGTCAAAAGCCCTTTCCTTTTAGAAACCACCGGTAGCATTATGTGCGTTTATAAATGTTATCTAAATTTCTGCATCGAGGGACCCTCCGCCCGCAACATCCACACCCCACCAGCCCAGGCCTTTGCTCATCTCAGTGAAGGCCAGCAGTTTGAGAAGTCAGCCTTTAAATAGCAATGAAGCTTCACATCACCTGCAGGGGAGGACCAAACTGGCAGAGGGAGGTGGTTAACCCTTGGCTCACCCAAGCTGCTTTCTGGAAGGGAATCAGTCCTCTTACCTCATTAAGCTGCTGATACCCCCACGGAGGCAGAAAAGGCAAGGACCCATATTATACCTCTTATTTTTCCCAGCAGAGCTAATAACAGATTATTTAGTTTCAGGAGTGCATTGGTACAAGAGAGAGATTTCAGCTGGGAAACTGGTAATTATTATTATCATTATTATATAAAATAGTGTTTAAAAAAGTGAAAATCTGGACACTTTTTGAGCTTTTTTTTAACAAAAGCTCTGAAAAAAGATGAAGCTTTTGGGGACAATTCACACAAAAAAAGTTTTTTTCTTTTTTAATGATTTTATTTCAGTTTTATACATTTCAATAGTTTTACAATCATTTTAACATTTCAAAACTTGACTTCCTTCCCTCTCTTTCTGCGGTTCCCTGAATTTGTTATATATATATTCTGCACATTCCAAATTAACATAATGGTCTGGTGCGTCTTATAGAGCAAAAAATACGGTAGTTACTCAGAAGTAAGTCCCACTGGATTCAATGGGGCTTACTCCCAGGTAAGGGGGGGGACTGCATCTTAAATGAAACCTGACTATTTTCAGGGATGGGGGGAGGGGTCTGTGCAAGAACTCACTGTAGTAGTGATATACTATCTAGGAGTCAGCAGAATTTTGAGAATACCGTATTGGCCCGAATATAAGCTGCAGCTTTAAAATTGGAGGGGGGGGGAAGAAAAAATACCTGAATATAAGCCACTCCCTTCCTGGCTGCATACTCGGGGGGCGCATACTGTGTTGCCTTTCCCCTTCCTCGCTCTCTCCCTTTCTGGCCTTGGGGGAGAGGAAGGGGGAATAACGTGTGGGGCAGCACTGCTTCACCGCACTCCTGGCCCTGTTTGCTCCACTCTCCTGGCTGCATACCGTAAGGTCATGAATATAAGCCACACTTTAACTTTTCGTGGTCGGAATTTATTTATTTTTTTGGGGGGGGGGAAGTGTGGCTTATATTCGGGCCAATACAGTAACCCCCATGTGACAAGTCAGAAATTAGGCATTGGGTTACAACAAAAGGACACATTCTATTCCTGTAAAAACACCAGGCAGGCCCCACAAATAACCCAGAGGTGCATTTTAAATAAAAGGACATATTCTATTCATGTAAAAACACCCTGATTTCCGGACCGTCCACAGGTCCAATTGAGAAGGCGATTGGGCCGCATCCGGCCCCCGGGCCTTAGGCTGCCTATCCCTGCCTTAGAACGAAAAGGTTTAGACCCTTGTTATGCATAATGGCCCATAACCATTCAACTTTAACGGCAAAGACTTGCTGGAGCTTTTTCAAAATGCAAGGGTTATATGCAGCACGTAGTCCTGAGCAAGCAAATCATATGAATACACTGAGTTTAGCAAGTTAGTGTGTATGATGCCCGAGTTGCGGCTAATTCCTTTTTATATACATATAAATAAATTTTATTTTCAATGCAAAAAAATTACAACAAAAATTACAAACATTGTATCCAAAATAATACTATACAAACAAGAAAGAAAAACAGAACACAGAAAAGAAAAACAAAAGAAAAGAAAAAGCACACATCTACAAATAAAACCATATTTTCATTCTAATCTAGTCATTACATACATATACACATATTGACTTCCTTCCTTTGTTCTAGTCCAGCCCCGCCCCGCCCACGCTTTAAAATCTAAGGGAGGACTCCAATGTAGATTAGCCAGGCCAGCTTCTTGGTAAATTGATGGGCCTGAGTATGGACATTAGTGTGACAAAGGATGTGGCTTTGTGAGGGGGAACAAATGGATCCCCTCCCTCCGTCCCTGGCTGGTAGTGAGTAAGACAAAGTTTGGGGCAGTAGAGTTGTGAGAGACAGAGCCCTGTCTGATTTCTGGTCTGTGACTGGGAGAAACAAGACCTTCTGGGTGCTGTGAGCCCCTCCATCTTAGCCTCAGGTTATATACCTGCCTGCGAGTGCTCCAGTTGGAGAACAGCCTTTACCAAAGGTGTCATGGGCTTTGAAGACACTCAAACTCAGGACGCAAGGGAGAAACGTGCTAGGAGGAAGGAACGCTTGGCAAACCCTCACCATGATCAACTCCCGCCCAGAAACCCATGTCCCCACTGTGGAAGGATGTGTGGATCCTGAACTGGCCTCCATAGTCACTTACAGACTCATTGTTAAAACCGTGTTTATGGAAGACAATCTTACTCTGCTAGGAGTGATCGAAGCAGAAGAATGTGTAAATAAGCCATATATCCTGAAGACACCAAAGACTCTGCTGCAAATCAAACTCTAGGTAAGGAAACCCTGGAAGCTTGCAGCACTTGGAGATTGAGGTGGCATGCAACAATATATAATAATAATAATCATCATCATCATCATCATCATCATCTTTTATTTATATCCGGGCCGAAGTCGGGCTCAGGGCAGCTATCATCCGATAGATAACATTAGTATGAAATCAAACAATAATTAAATTACCTCCTAAAAACAGGTCAAATCAAATTGAAGTGTAATTAGATGGCTTTCTACAGGGTTAGGGTTGGGAACAGTAAATGGCCCAACTGTTTAAGCTGATCTTATATGGATGGGCCTGTGAGAATGCTGGGAGGCCTCTTTTATTCGAGTTCTTATACAAAAAGAGAAGGGGAATCAAACCCTGACCAAAGACCTGGCGGAACAACTCCGTCTTGCAGGCCCTGCGGAAAGATGTCAAATCCTGCAGGGCCCTGATCTCTTGTGGCAGAGCGTTCCACCAGGCTGGGGCCAAGGCCGAAAAGGCCCTGGCCCTGGTCGAGGCCAGCCTAATCTCTCTGAGGCCCGGGATCTCCAAGGTGTTATTATTTGCAGACTGTAAGGTCCTCCATGGGGCGTACCAGGAGAGGTGGTCCCGTAGGTACGAGGGTCCTAGGCCGTACAGTAGTACCTCGGGTTAAGTACTTAATTCGTTCCAGAGGTCCGTACTTAACTTGAAACTGTTCTTAATCTGAAGCACCGCTTTAGCTAATGGGGCCTCCCGCTGCCGCCACACCGCCACCGCACGATTTCTGTTCTCATCCTGAAACAAAGTTCTTAACCCGAGGTAGTATTTCTTGGTTAGTGGAGTCTGTAACCTGAAGCGTATGTAACCTGAAGCGTATGTAACCCGAGGTACCACTGTATAGGGCTTTAAAATAAAACATTGGTCATGTGATCCTATATTTCAGGGGAGGCTATACTTCAGGGGGTGGGCAACTCCCAGTTTGGGAGCTTAATCTAGCCACCAGACAATTTTTTTCTGACCCTTCAGGACCCCCCACTATTTTTGGCGACGGCACGTATATCTAAATAGTAGGTGAGGCTCAGCGCCCTGATGGGGTGTCCTGGGAGTGGGGAGTTTGAACGCCCATCTATCTTTTGATCAATGGGGGTGCAGCTGCCACCTCCACCTCAGCTAGTCTTCACTGCTTTGGTGAGAGGGGGGACTCTGTGCCTCTGTGTGTGTACACAAGCAGGCATGGACACGTGAGGGTGTGCAGCGCCCACTGGAAGGGAGAAGCCAGTGTGGTCCTCAAGCCAGAAAATTCCACCACTTCCCGCCTGCTTTATGTGGGAACCCTGTGCCTCTCCTGATGTTGGATGAAAATGCCCCTTAGAATCATAGAATTGCAGAGTTGGAATGGGTTCCAAGGATCATCTAGTCCAACCCCCTGCAATGCAGGAATCTCAACTAAAGCAACCAGAACAGATGGCCATCCAACCTCTGCTGAAAAACCTCCAAGGAAGGAAAGTCCACCACCTTCCAAGGGAGCTCATTCCACTGCTGAACAGCTCTTACTGTCAGAAAGTTCTTCCTGATGTTTAGTTGGAATCTCCTTTCTTGTGACTTGAAGCCATTGGTTCGAGTCTTGCCCTCCAGAGCAGGTGAAAGCAAGCATGCTCCCTCTTCCATGTGACAGCCCTTGAGATATTTGAAGATGACTCTCATATCTCCCCAAGTCCCCTCTTTTCCAGAATAAAAATACCCAGCTCCTTCAACCACTCCTCATAAGGCTTGGTTTCCAGAACCTTGATCATCTTGGTTGTTCTCCACTACACACATTCCAGTTTTGAGAATCCAAGTAAGAATTTCTCTCCTTATTGCTAAAACACAATACATATCCTGTAATGAAGAGGCATTGTAATCTGATGCAGAAAACCCAGCTATTTCACAGTTTATTAGGAATTACCGTATTTTTTGCTCTATGAGACTCAAGTTTTCCCTCCTAAAAAGTAAGGAGAAATGTGTGTGCGTCTTATGGAGCAAATGCAGGCTGCGCAGCTATCCCACAAGCCACAACAGCAAGAGGGATTGCTGCTTTCACTGCGCAGCGATCCCTCTTGCTGTTCTGGCTTCTGAGATTCAGAATATTTTTTTTTCTTGTTTTCCTCCTCCAAAAACTAGGTGTGTCTTATGGTCTGGTGCGTCTTATAGAGCGAAAAATATGGTACTAACTTATAGACCAGCTAGCCAGTTTTTAAGGAATCAGTTGACTGTCACAATGCCATATAATTATAAAAAGCTTAGCGGAAGTTCTTGCGTGTAGCTGATTTTTATGTAATTTTTTTTAAATAACAATTTATTTTCCAAAAAGATGACATCAAAAGTAAACATAAAAACAACAGTATATAAAACTGATTTTTATGTAATAGCCACCCTCCCTCTCTTGGTTGCCGAAACATGGCTATTTCACAGTTTATTAGGAACTACATAACTTAAAGAGCAACTAGTGAGTTTTTAAGGAATACGCAGAATGTCACAATAGCATATAATTATAAAAGCTCAATGGAAGTTCTTGAGTACAACTGATTTTTATGTCAATCTCCACGAGACTGCAGTGATGCACTTGTACTCTCCGTCACTGAAAATCTAACAGACTGACCCCTTTGGGACAGTGTTATGTTGTCCCCACTACTCTGTCTTCGTGCGCTGCTTCTTCTTCTTACTGGAGCTGGAGGTTCAAGTAATGAGGATACGAGGTCAAACAGCACAGCTATCCAGGCCAGACCAATGACGATCCAAGTGGCTGCGAGTAGCCGGTAGCCAATAAAATATGACCTATCATGCTTCCTCCCTGGAGACACAGAGAAAAGCAACAGTAAAGTGTGAGGAGGTGATTTAAAGGACCCGCCAACTCAGACTTCCGGCTTCCGACGATGAGATATGGCAGCCTCCCAAGAGATCAGACAAACAGCTGTGACAGTAATTCAGGGTTAAATAATTAACCGGCACACACACATCCCGGGGGGGGGGGGGGAGCTGCGTCGCACCACCCGCAGACCGTAGGTTATCTGCGTCCAAGGCACGAATTTAGCAACTCTCCAACGTCAGCCTCGTCAGCCGGGAGTCCCTGCTTCCTAAAAATTAAAAGGTTTGGCAAAAAAATCCAGGCGTGCTATGGAAGGAACGAGTTAAAAGAAAAATCTGCTAAACTACACAGTTGCTGGAGGCCAAGTTTTGGACTTCAAAAAGACTCCTTTCTTGTTGTTTTGATGAATGAGGTGAGCGGCTGCCGTACTTTTATATTTGTTATATTTGGTATTTCATGACTTGGCGAACCCCACCAAGAAAGAATTAATTACCCAAAGGAAACGCAGGAGGCGTAAAATAATTGGACTTATTGGCGTTATCGCAGTCCTCAACGAAGAGCCCTGATCAAAATTGGCAGAGCAAGATCAGATATGACCAGATCAGCTCAGGATAAGGAGGAAATATGGCGACAGTAGAAGCTCTGAGACAGTAAGAAAAAGGATATGACCAGAAAAAGTCTCCTTCAATGGGGGGAGATTGGAGATATATTTTTATTGGAATTACAAAAGGGGTGTTCTTTACAGAGGATGCATTTACTTGCATGGAATTCAGTGGTACCTCGCGTTAAGAACTTAATTTGTTCCGGAGCTCCATTCTTAACCTGAAACTGTTCTTAACCTGAAGCACTACTTTAGCTAATGGGGCCTCCTGCTGCCGCTGCGCTGCCGGAGCACGATTTCTGTTTTCACCCTAAAGCAAAGTTCTTAACCTGAGGTACTATTTCTGGGTTAGCGGAGTTTGTAACCTGAAGCATCTGTAACCTGAAGCGTCTGTAACCCGCGGTACCACTGTATTACAGTTTGAGAAGAGAGTGGCGGTGAACTCTGGATGCCTGCCAGCTGTCCGAGGGCCCCGGAGAACTGGCGTGGGTTTTTATGGGAAAACCGGAACAATCTTTGTGTGACTTACTGATTGCCAAGTACACTCCTACAATACATTTGAAACATTAAAGATCAAAAGACAGTGCGAAGTCGCTAATGAACTTCAACCTTGGATGGAAGTCCAGAGCCTATTAGAACAACAATCAGCAGAAAATGGAGGGGTCATCGAAGGAGGACTGTGCTTCAAAATATTAAGACTGAGAACAATGTGGAAAAAGCCCTCTGCATGATTATAGAAATAAGGAATGGTCAAATAAAACAAGATAGTTATACCAGCGACTGACTGATCAAGAGAGGAAATTGTCAATATTAGGACTGGAAAATTGTGAAGTAACAAAGAAGACAGCAGAAAGATAAAGGATGGACATTTAGCTCTTGAATCCAGAACACGGGAAGTCCCATTGAAATTAATTAATTCAGCAGGATGAAACGGTCAAATCAGCGATGATTAAATGGGCGCAGGACATAGGTCATAACATTATGTTTGCTGACTGGGAGCAGTTGTGGACCACCGGTATGAAGTTTACGGCATGCATTGCCTTAAAAGAGAATATTATGAAAATGATTTACAGGTGGTACATGACCCCAGTCAAGCTTGCAAAAATTTATCACCTGTCCGACAACAAGTGCTGGAAATGTAAAGAAGCTGAGGGAACATTCTTTCACCTTTGGTGGACGTGCCCAAGGCTTACTGGGAAACGATATATAATGAACTGAAGAAGGTATTTAAATTTACCTTTCCTAAGAAACCAGAGGCCTTCCTTTTGGGCATAGTTGGCCAACGGGTGCCAAAGAAAGATAGAACATTTTTTATGTATGCAACAGCAGCAGCAAGAATACTTCTTGCCAAGTATTGGAAGACACAAGATCTACCCACCGTGGAAGAATGGCAGATGCAAGTGATCGACTACATGGAGATGGCCGAAATGACTGGCAGAATCCGTGACCAGGGAGAAGAACTGATGGAACAGGATTGGAAAAAGTTTAAGGACTATTTACAAAAACATTGTAAAATATTCGAGTGTTAACATGATGTGGGAAGTGAAGGTAATAGGGTTTGTGGGATTTGGTTAAATGTGAATGAAAAGAAGAATGTCAAAAAGGAGAAGGGGTTATGAACAGAATAATATTATGTCACAGTATACAAGATGAGGACTGGGTTAAAATAATGAAAAATTGGGACATAATAATTAGAAGAATATAAAGTTAAGTATGGTTTAAACAAGGGTTTGAATTTGCTGAATTTGATTGGAATAAAGAGGAACACAAAAAAGGGGGATGTGAGGAGGTCAAGACAGAGGGGTATGGAATTCTGTTAATACAAAAAAGTGGATTTTTCTTTTTCTTTTTTTTCTGCTTTTCTGTTTTTTGTTTTTTGCTATATATTTTTGTTTTTCTGGTGTTTTTGTTTTTTATATGAGCTTTATTCATGATAATACTTTATTTGAAACGATGAAATTTTTGATTTGTAAAACCTCAATAAATATTTATTTTTTTAAAAAAGAAATTAATTAATTCAGATTACATCATTCCTATTTTGTTTTTGAATGTGGAAATATTTGGTTTGATTTGTTATTAATAATGTTTTTTAATTGGAAAATGAATAAAAATTATTTACAAAAAAGAAGAAGAAAGGACTCACCAACTCAGTTTATCTAAACTTCGTTAGGTCATGTTCACACCATACATTTAAAACACATTTCTACCACTACACATAGGAAACTACCAATGTCCTATTTGTGATGGTTTAGGCTCATGATGATGTTTGAGCCTGTAAAGGCTTTGGTGTGGTTGCACTACCAAATTTCCAATCAGTGCACATCCTGTAACTTCCTGCTCAATGATGATGATGATATTAATAATAATAATTTTATTACTTGTACCCCAACCATCTGACTATACAGGGGTGCCTTCAGATGTCTTCTAAAGGTTTTGTGGTTCTTTATCTCCTTGACACCTGATGGGAAGGTGCCACCACCTCTTCCTGGTTCCCTGTATCCTCACTTCTTGCAGGAAGGGACTGGCCCCAGGCCCTCAGAGGTGGACCTCAGTGTCTGGGCTGAATAATGGGGGTGGAGACGCTCCTTCAGGTATACTGGGCTGAGGCCATTTAGTGCTTTACAGGTCAGCACCAACACTTTTGTGCTCAGAAACGTACTTGAATAGAAGTATAACCACCCCACCCAACCCCACTTACCATTCCTCCCTCCACCTCTTTCCCCCTCTTTTCTTCCTAATAGTTTAAACCAATTCATGAACCAAGAAATTGGTTCACTAATAATGAACCATGCGTTGTAGATATTACTCCACATTTATTATGCTATTTTTGTGATATACAAATGACATGAGAAAACTTGGTATACTTATTTGTTTATAAAACATAATAATAATAATAATAATAATAATAATAATAATAATAATAATAGAAATGTAGAAACATTTACCGTATTTTTCGCTCTATAACACGCACCAGACCATAACACGCACGTAGTTTTTAGAGGAGGAAAACAAGAAAAAAATATTCTAAACGAAATAGTGGATATATGATTTTTGTGGTTCATGCTGTGGCCACAGACATGTGATCTGACAGTGAGTTTGGAGTAGCCCAATGCAAAAATCCTGAGGATCCATGTGGATCCATGCTTTGTAACCACGGAGGAGGAAAGGAAGGGGAACCATGGATCCTCTGCTCACGACTGTGGCAGATCCCCCCACCACCACCCATAGGCATTCGCTCCATAACACGCACAGACATTTCCCCTTACTTTCTAGGAGGAAAAAAGTGAGTGTTATGGTGCAAAAAATACGGTATTTTCATCCCACATTTGTTGGCAACAGTTTGTTCCAGTTGTTGGCCTCAGGCAGCAGTGGTTGCAGTTGCTAGAATGGTGCAAAATCTATTCATTTTGTTAGATTGTGCCCAATTCTCCAGGTCATTCTGAATTCTGGTTCTGTCTTCTGCGGCATTATCTATCCCTCCCAGTTTGGTGTCGTCTGTGCATTTGATAAACATCCTCTCAATTCATTTCATCTCACCCCACTTGTCCCTTCTTTGCAGGATGTCAACGAACCATTAATGAGTACCATTAATGAGTACTCTTTCGGTTCGGTCAGTCAGCCTGCTACAAATCCACCTAACGCTTATCTTCTTCAACCCACATGTTACCTGCTTCCTCTGGAGAAAATCATGCAGTACTTTGTCAAAAGCCTTACCAAAATCAAGGTATAATATGTCCACAGCATTTCCCTGACCCATCAAGTTTGTAATTTGATCAAAAAAAGAAATGAGATTCTTCTGGCATGACTTATTTTTGAGAAACCCATGCTGGGTCTTAGTAATCACAGCATCCTTTTCTAAATGCTCACAGACCAAATGTTGAATTATCTGTTCTAGGATAGGGATGTCCTTAATAATAATAATAGTAACAATAGTAACAATAAGTTTATTGTTTATACCCAACCCATCTGACTGTGTTGCTCCAGCCACTCTGTGCGGCTTCCAACATATAGAAAAGCATAATAAAAAAGTAAACTTTAAAACACTTCCCTATACAGGGCTGCCTTCAGTTGTCTTTTAAAGTTTACTTATCTCCTTGGCTCGTGGGTCATAAAGCTCCATACCCTTCAATATTTCTCCAATGAAAATAGGGACGTCTTAAGGAAAAGCAGGACATTCCAGGATCAAATCAGAAACTGGGATGGCTTCTGTAAATCCAGAACTGTTCCTGGAAAATAGGTATACTTAGAGGGTCTGTACTTGAGAAACTTAAAATATGGTTTGGGTTCCAAATTATAATCATTGCCAACCATCATTTTGTATGACACCTGATCTGAGCTTTCATATTCTTCAGCACAACAGTGAAGCCCACAATATGAAAGTATTTTGAAAGCCTTACCTATTAGATAGTCTCCAAAACCAATGGTGCTGAGTGTAATAAATGTAAAATAGACAGCTTCACTATAATTCCAGCCCTCCATCCATTGAAAGAGAAACGAAGGCAAAATAAGAAACATTTGAATCCCCAAAACCACATAGAAGAAAAGATATTTTGCTGTTTTCTGAAAGATAAAGCAAAAAAGAAAATTAAAAAGGTAGGTTTGATGCAACAGAGCTCAGTGTTCTTGGCCTTCAGCCATGCACAGGGATTTAAGGCTGCATTAACAGATAAATAACAATAATTCCACCCTAGGTAGACTTCATCTGGAGCACAATACCCAGTTCTCCATTCACATGCAATTGCTTGGTTCACATGTAATGACACATAAGCCAAGCCACGGTTTAGTGTGGCAGTGCAAGGGTGCAGGTGTTGGAGAAAATAATAATTTAATAAAACTGTATTTTGAACATTGAATTTTTACAGTACAGAACTAGCTGCTTTGAGGTACTGTGCATAGTGAATGTCCGTTCGCAAACACTGTTCGAATCTATGGGTACCACTGTATGCCTAAAACAAGAATCAGCTAGGCATGGCAATTGTGATCAGTCTTGAATTGTTTTGTAAAAAAATATATTGAAAGAGGACATTGGAAAACTTGTAATGAACAGGGAAATTAGTCAAAGTCTTAAAAAAGAAAGACACTGAAAAATGGTTGTATGTAATCACACGATATTATGATGAGGGCTGATCTGAAGAACCAAATGATTTGAATTGGTTCAGAATGACGACATGGGGTTGCACCTGTTAAGATTGCTGTGATCCTTGGATTGGTGTGTGTAATCTAGAAATGTATAAAGAACATGGCTTTGGATGTGGTTCTTTGCAGCCTTCTTCTTATGTGTGAGGCTGTCCCTATGCATCCTTTTCTTTTGGGTTGCTGTGTGGGGAAGCTACAGTCGAGGAACCTCCTTTTAAATTTCTCCAAGACAGGCTCCAGGAGAGGAGATGGTGGCTGCTTTGGCCACAAACTAAGGCATGGTTTGGCTTAGCATGTTTGTCCAAACTCAGGCTCATTATTTGTGCCTGCAGACAAACCACAAGCTGTAAGCAAATAAGAAACCTTCATTTTAGAAACAAGCAAGTATCTAAAAGCCTTGGTCTGTTGTAATCCCGTGTTAACTTGGCAAACTTGATTTTCTAAACATTGAAAAAAATGGAACTATAGAGGAAAGTAATCTCCGAGTTTGTAATATCCAAACTGTGTTGTACATTTTGTTAACGTTTACGCTTCAAAAGGTGACAATTCAATTTTTGTTCAGCAATTTTTGCACCCACCCTCACACCCACTAACATTTTGGAGAATTAAGAAGCATTAAATTCCATGAATTTGAGAAGATATATTTTGCAAATTTATACTGGAGCCATTTTCACTAAAGGCAAACAGCTGTGTTCCAAAAATATGTACTGCTAAAACAAATAATTTGGGGAGTTTCTCTCATTCCTATTTGAAGGCAGAGCTCGAGTTTATCTTCCTTACTTAATTAGAGGGCATAATTCACATGTCTAATTTATTCTTGTCTTCCTCCTATTATAGAGCCAGCTAATTATATATGCATATGTATATGCAATATAATAGAAGAAGAGCCCTGCTGGATCAGGCAAGGGCCAGTCTAGTCGAGGATCCTGTTCTCATCGAAGCTGACCAGATACCCACAGGAACCCTGCATACAGGACTTGAGAGCAGGAGCAGTCTATGTCACCCTCAGTCTTGTGACTGGTAAAATTAGAAATTATCTCCAGATGAATTACCTTGTTTTCTTTCCAATACACTTTCTCTGCACAGGTTTCACAGATTCTTGAGACAAAAAAGCCAATATAGTTCAAGCAGATGAGGTTGAAGGGGATTCCAAAGAGAGCAAAAATAACACAAAAGATCTGACCATCTGCTGTTTGGGGACAGAGGTTTCCATAGCCTGTTAAAAGATTAAGAAAGGGTTGCAAAGGACGTCAGCAACTGTCGATTTGCCAATTACCTTCAGATTTTTCAGTTCTTCAAAATTTGTGACACAGTTATTGGATTAAAAAACAAATTACAAAATTCTTATTTGTTTTGGGATAAATTTAGAAATGTATTTGATGATATGTCTTTGGTGATGAAATAGGGCAAGCAAGGAGCGTATCAGCTAGAGGAACCACCATCGTGCCCAGATACCCCATAACAGCCCTCAGTGTAAGCCTTCAAGGCATCTGCTCAAACAAACCTCCCTTTTAGCTTTTTTTGAGAAAGGACTCAATTATGACTTGGCTGATCTATCTGCCAATTCATTCTTATTAAATAATTCTTATCCAGAATGTAAATTGGGACTTCCGGCACGGAATGCCATGGCGTGCAGCGGTCCCATAATAGCGGATCCCGATTCTGCACTTAATCAAGGATAAAAATGAGAGTAATTATCCTTCTGGAAACACACACACACCCCAATCGGAGGGGCGAGCCTTCACTTGGGGGTTGTCCATTAACTGTATCTCGTTCCGATGGAATACGAGCGCAGGGGCACTTAAAGAACAGGCATGTTTTGGAACAAGGAGACATGGGAACCTGCTAAATGAAATCAGCCATTGTGTGCCAAGGTTTTGATCGGGAGAGGACTTCACCGTAACAGGATTATTATGTAAGTGAAGGGGAGCCTTTTGTTCTCTTTTTATATTTATATTATATTTGATGATCTATGATCCAGCAAACCTTCACTAAAGACATATTAAGAAATTATTAGTGGACTGAGTTTATTATTGGAGTACAACTATAAAGGGAATGCAACAGGGACTTTAAAAAAAAGACTTTAGAATCTGCCTACAGAGTTCTTCAAATGAAAGACTGTGAAATACTGTGATGCTTTGTGGCACTGTCTCCTATAGGTAAAAGTAAATGGACCCCTGACCATTAGGTCCAGTCGTGACCGACTCTCGGGTTGCGGCACTCATCTCGCTTTATTGGCCGAGGGAGCCGGTGTATAGCTTCCGGGTCATGTGGCCAGCATGACTAAGCCACTTCTGGTGAACCAGAGCAGCGCACGGAAATGCCCTTTACCTTCCCGCCAGAGCGGTACCTACTTATCTACTTGCACTTTGAGGTGCTTTCGAATTGCTAGGTTGGCAGGAGCAGGGACCGAGCAATGGGAGCTCACCCCGTCACAGGGATTCGAACCGCCGACCTTCTGATCGGCAAGTCCTAGGCTCTGTGGTTTAACCCACAGCGCCACCCACGTCCCTACTGTCTCCTATGGAGAGTGTTAATTTGGATCTACAACTGCTTTGGTGAGACATCAGCTTGTTAAAAAAGTTGGGAAGATTAAGAACAAAGAGCTAGATGTCAACCCGGAGCATGGCATGATGCCAGTATGCTTTTGGTTCAGATAAACAAGATGGTGACAGTGCTGGCTCTGATGCACTTTGAAAAATCACTCTTGAAGGGAGACAGCGCGGAAAAAGGATGATGCATTATAACATGAAAAGAAGTACAAAAGAAAAGTATTTTACACAGAAAATTATAGGCTTTAAATGCCTCTTGCAAGTTAATGGATATGGATTTTTCAAAATACGAGTGACGTTGTTACACTGGCGGCTGCAAAAAAACAACAACAGAAGAAGGGATCGAGATAGGAATTGTTATTTTTGGATTACATATGAGACTATGTGTGGGACTTTGGAATAAATTATCTCCAAAAGATCAAAACACAGGAAGCCATCTAATGTGTTTAATTTGGAATGTATAATGGGTTTTATAAATTGTATTATGATTTGGTATGATTTGATATCCCCCTTCATGGATCACTGCCTTGCCGTGGCGAAGGGGCTTGAATAACTCAGAGAAGCTATGAGCTATACCGTGCAGGGCCACCCAAGATGGACAGGTCATAGTGGAGAGTTTTGACCAAACATGATCCACCTGGAGCAGGAACCGGCAAGCCACTCCAGTATCCCTGCCAAGAAAACTCCATGGACAAAGATTACCATAACAAAAGACAAAAGTGGAAAGGACCTAACAGAAGCAGAAGACATCAAGAAGAGGTGGCAAGAATACACAGAGGAACTATGCCAGAAAGAAATGGATGTCTCGTATACCCCAAGTAGTGTCGTTGCTGACCTTGAGCCAGACATCCTGGAGAGTGAAGTCAAATGGGCCTTAGAAAGCACTGCTAATAACAAGGCCAGTGGAAGTGATGATATTCCAGCTGAACTATTTAAATTTTTAAAAGATGATGCTGTTAAGGTGCTACACTCAATATGCCAGCAAGTTTGGAAAACTCAGCAGTGGCCAGAGGATTGGAGAAGATCAGTCTACATCCCAATCCCCAAGAAGGGCAGTGTCAAAGAATGCTCCAACTACCGCACAATTGCACTCATTTCACACGCTAGCAAGGTTATGCTTTAAATTCTACAAGGCAGGCTTAAGCAGTATGTGGACCGAGAACTCCCAGAAATGCAAGCTGGATTTCAAAGGGGCAGAGGAACCAGAGACCAAATTGCAAACATGCGCTGGATTATGGAGAAAGCTAGAGAGTTCCAGAAAGACATCTACTTCTGCTTCATTGACTATGCAAAAGCCTTTGACTGTGTCGACCACAGCAAACTATGGCAAGTTCTTAAAGAAATGGAAGTGCCTGATCACCTCATCTGTCTCCTGAGAAATCTCTATGTGGGACAAGAAGCTACAGTTAGAACTGGATATGGAACAACTGATTGGTTCAAAATTGGGAAAGGAGTACGGCAAGGCTGTATATTGTCTCCCTGCTTATTTAACTTATATGCAGAATTCATCATGCGAAAGGCTTGGCTGCATGAATCCCAAGCCGGAACTAAGATCGCCGGAAGAAATATCAACAACCTCAGATATGCAGATGACACAACCTTGATGGCAGATTGTGAAGAGGAATTAAATAACCTTTTAATGAGGGTGAAAGAGGAGAGCGCAAAATATGGTCTGAAGCACAACATCAAAAAAACGAAGATTATGGCCACTGGTCCCATCACCTCCTGGCAAATAGAAGGGGAAGAAATGGAGGCAGTGAGAGATTTTACTTTCTTAGGCTCCATGATCACTGCAGATGGTGACAGCAGTCACGAAATTAAAAGACGCCTGCTCCTTGGGAGAAAGGCGATAGCAAATCTAGATAGCATCTTAAAAAACAGAGACATCATCTTGCCAACAAAGGTCCGTATAGTTAAAGCCATGGTTTTCCCAGTAGTGATGTATGGAAGTGAGAGCTGGACCATAAAGAAGGCTGATCGCCGAAGAATTGATGCTTTTGAATTATGGTGCTGGAGGAGACTCTTGAGAGTCCCATGGACTGCAAGAAGATCCAACCTCTCCATTCTGAAGGAAATCAGCCCTGAGTGCTCACTGGAAGGACAGATCCTGAAGCTGAGGCTCAAATATTTTGGCCACCTCATGAGAAGAGAAGACTCCCTGGAAAAGACCCTGATGTTGCGAAAGATGGAGGGCACAAGCAGAAGGGGACAACAGAGGATGAGATGGTTGGACAGTATTCTCAAAGCCACAAACATGAGTCTGACCAAACTGCGGGAGGCAGTGGAAGACTGGAGTGCCTGGCGTGCTCTGGTCCATGGGGTCATGAAGAGTCCGACACGACTAAACGACTAAACAACAATGATTTGATATCATAATAATGTGGCCTATATTGGAGTGTTATTAATGAAAATTAATAAAAATTATATCTAAAAAAAAACACCAGAATTTAATTTGGCTGCTGGTGTAAGAAGAGGCATTAATTAAGAGGCTGAAAAACAAAGCAAAAAGCTTATCTTAAATTATCGATGCTCAATAACGTTTACCAATGGATAAGCATGATCTGCTTAGTTTAAAATCATCTTATATTACTTTTAACTCTCCATTCCTTCAGTGAGATTAAATCCATTAGCGTGGGAATAATAATATAATTGTAATTTATTATTTATGTGTCACCCATCTGACTGGGTTGCCCCAGTCACTCTGGGTGGCTTCCCCTGTCCCATAGAAACAATACTTCGGTCTTGTCTGGATTCAGCCTCAAACCGTTGGAAAAGGGATAGACACAAGTTTTCAAAGCAGAGGCTGCTAAGGGAGAGATGAACAGAACTCAATATGGCAAAGACATGGCTGAACACACCATTGATTGTTAGTATCATCCCACAGTTATTGCATAAGCAATTGCAAGAGTTTAGTTTGGTTTTTATTGTATGTTGAAAAGTTTAAATATATAACCAACATGCTCCATGCATTTGTAAGGACCAGACTTGAGTTGTTTTCAGCTGAGATCCCATGAAGATTTTGCCAAGCACCTCAGAATAATCAGAGACCCAATTAGAAGACTAATAGTATCTACTGATTGAAATTTGCAAGAGGAAAGAGTCAAGAAATGAAGACTCCTGGGATACCTCAAGTCCAAAGGCTGAGAAACAGATAAGCCCTTCTCTTGGGTCTCAGAAGCCGCAGCTTTATGGCCTGCACTCGAAGAATGGATTATTTTATCCCTAGCACACTTGAATCAACAGTTTGTGCTTCACACCAGAAAGCTTACCCAGAGCTTTCCAAACGGTGTGTCGCGACAAGTTAGTGTGTTGGCTGCAGTGTGTAAGTGTGTCGTATGAATGCTGGAGAGGGGTTAGTTTAACCACCGGTTTGCTAAAGGTAAAGGGACCCCTGACCATTAGGTCCATTCATGACCGACTCTGGGGTTGCGGCACTCATCTCATTTACCATCCCACCGGAGCGGTACCTATTTATCTACTTGCACTTTGATGTGCTTTCAAACTGCTAGGTTGGCAGGAGCAGGGACCGAGCAACAGGAGCTCACCCCGTCACGGGGATTCGAACCACCGACCTTCTGATCGGCAAGCCCTAGGCTCTGTGGTTTAACCCACAGCGCCACCTGCGTCCCTCTACCGGTTTGCTAGTAAAACTCAATTACTGTGTCACAAATTGATGCATGTATAAAAACTGTGTCACCAACCTGAAAAGTTTTGAAAGCTCAGGATTAAACAGTGCTAAAATGGTAGGTTCGCCCTCTCATTCAGTGCATGGTTTTCTGCATTGAAGGCATTCATCTAGACATAAAGGGTGTGTGGTTTCTTGAGTGTATTTTGTAGCTTACTTGAAAGAAGTAATTTGCATTGGGAGACTGTCATGGGGTCAGTTGCACCTGGTGGGATTTGAACTTGTTTCCCTAGCCCAACTACTTTCCACAGGGTGGTTTTAATAATAGGTTGACCCCAGAAGGGTAGGGAATAAATAACTAATCAGGGAATGGCCTCATTGGGCATATAATAAATGAACTATTTATTTGGCCAGAAAGGGCAAGACAAAGATGAGATGTGAAGGATGATGAAAGAGCAAAAGCAAAGCCTGCACCTTAACACTATTTATCTAATCGAGAGCAGTTGAATGCCCTGCATACTATATTCGGGGAGAAGCCAGAACCAAATGACAGTACCTATTGTGGCTAACATAGTTCCCACGAAGAAGAAAGAATTAGTGAAATCCCAGCTGCTGTATTTATCATGAGGTTTGGTTCCTGTTGGATCTATTCCCAACCGAACAGCTTTTACCAGTTTCTGCAATTGAAGGCAAGACTCAGTTTGAATATTCCAACAATAAGAATAGCCTCTCCTCTGATTATCACTAGATACTGCTAACCAAATTGCTATGCACTCAGAAGGGAAGTTCTTCTGGATCCGTCGAGCAACCATGGCATTTCTTTCAGCCAGAACTTTCTGGAACTCATTTCTGGCACCTCTCAAGTAGGAGCCTTTGCCGTTAGAGGGGAATGAGGGAGGTTTCTCTCCCTTGAACCCAAGAGAGGGTTTTATAGCAATGCATAAATGGCTTGGCTTGCCTGTCTTCATAAATTCTTTTGGACAGAGTCTGCTTGGAGTATTGGCTCTCCCATATTCTCAGTCAACAAAACAATGGTGAGACGACATCATCTCCCATCCTCTGTTCTAAGGCACAAACACACTTTTCAAGGCAGTTAACCAGACAATGATTCAGCTTTTCTGTGACCTTGAACAGAGTCACCTGTTTTGCAACTGCTATATGACGTATGTTCTCCTTTCCCCAATATAGTGGTACCTCGGGTTAAGAACTTAATTCGTTCTGGAGGTCTGTTCTTAACCTGAAACTGTTCTTAACCTGAAGCACCACTTTAGCTAATGGGGCCTCCTGCTGCCGCTGCTGCAGGATTTCTGTTCTTATCCTGAAGCAAAGTTCTTAACCCGAGGTAATATTTCTGGGTTAGCGGAGTCTGTAACCTGAGGCGTATGTAACCTGAAGCATATGTAACCCGAGGTACCACTGTATATTCTTTGCAAAATATGTTTCCCAACAAATGCAGTACAAATGCTAACAAAAACCTGCTCCTTATAACTGAATCAGAGCAAACGTCAATTTGGGTTTACAATGGATTGTCGTTAACAAGCTGGTTTTCACAAGGAAAGCCCCAGAGTAACGAAATGGTGCTCAGACACGGAGCTTTAAATCATGGCCAGGCCTGGAGAGAGTGGAGGAAAGCTCAGTGTGGAGAAGCCCATGCTGCCTTCAACAGTGTTGGCAGAACAGAGCCATAATGGCTAGTAGCCATGCCTTGTCTTATCCTCCAACAATTTGCCTAATCCTCCATGGGGATAAATTTTCACATGCAGAAGGAAGGGTGAGTCCTTATGGCTCTATGCTGGCCACTGATTCTGTCCCCACCTCAATTCCCACCTCCTAAACTGTATTCCCCCCATATATACTTTCTGATCTCTCAACCTCTGGTGTCCTGCCATGGTCTGTCATTTCAGTCTTGCTAAAGTAATGCCTTACCTGTATGAATACCTCCACCTCTTCTGGGCTGAGAGCGGTGTAGTTTGAAAAGAATTGTGCTTTCATACGAAACGTTGCTTCTTCTAGTCTTTTGTGGTGATCGTTCTCCAGAAGCTCAATGACAAGGGCACCCATCACTATGTAAGTCATGTAGCCAGCCAGCAGTAGGAGGCCCTGCTTCCTGCTGACACGCATCTTGTCCTGTGTGGGAATGAGAGCCAAGGAAGAAGCAGACACAAGAGCAACTATAGTTTAGTAAGCAAGTCGTTATTTGTCTTGACCCAGACTCAACAGTACAGCCCCATTGCTGAGCACTCTACATAGCTGGACCCAAGCTAACCAAATGAATTTCAACAGGGATGAATGTAAGGTTCTGCACTTAGGCAGGAAGAACCAGATGCACAAACAGAAAATGGGGGACACATGGCTAAGTAGCAGTACATGTGAAAAGGATCCAGGGGTCTTGGTGGACCACAAGCTGAACATGAGTCAACCGTGTGTTATTAATACCACAAGGTTTATCTAAATTAGTATCGTTAAACATCAACAAAATGTAAATGACATTCCCAGAGGAATTGAAGGAGCCAGTGGTGCACCCACTCTTAAAGAAAACATCATTAGATCCTTTAGATCTATCCAATTACCGCCCAGTTTCGAATCTTCCATTCCTGGGTAAGGTGATTGAGAGAGTGGTTGCTGAACAGCTTGGTGGGTTTCTGGATGAAACCTCGGCTCTGGATCCATTCCAATCCGGCTTCCGCGCTGGTCATGGGACCGAGACGGCTCTGGTCTCCCTAACAGATGATCTCCGCAGGCAGCTGGATCGAGGCAGGTTGGGGCTGCTGATTCTTTTAGACCTGTCAGCAGCCTTCGACATGGTCGATCACGAACTCCTGGACAACCGCCTCTTCGACATGGGGATCCAGGGCACAGTCCTTCAATGGCTGCGCTCGTTTCTCTCTGGTCGGGGACAGAGGGTGGCGCTTGGGAGGGAATTGTCATCGCGCCACTCCTTGGTGTGAGGAGTGCTTCCGGGTGTGATACACTCCCTGATGCTTTTCAACATCTTTATGCGCCCCCTCGTCCAGCTTGTCTGGAGTTTTGAGTTGGGCTGCCATCAGTATACTGATGACACCCAACTCTATCTGTTGATGGATGGCCATCCTGACTCGGCCCCAGACATACTGATCAGATGTTTGGAAGCTGTGGCTGGATGGTTACGTGGGAGCCGGTTGAAGTTAAATTCTTTGAAGGATGGATGGCGGCTAACAAATTGAGGTTGAATCCTGGCAAGACAGAAGTACTGTTTTGGGGGGACAGGAGACGGATGGGTGTGGAGGACTCCCTGGTCCTGAATGGGGTAACTGTGCCATGAAGGACCAGGTGCACAGCCTTGGAGTCATTCTGGACTCCATGGAGGCACAGGTCAATTCTGTATCCAGGGCAGCTGTTTATCAGCTCCATCTGGTACGCAGGCTGAGACCCTCCCTGCCCACAGACTGTCTCACCATAGTGGTGCATGCTCTAGTTACATCTCGCTTGAACTACAGCAATGCGCTCTATGTGGGGCTACCTTTGAAGGTGACCCAGAAACTACAACTAATCTAGAATGCGGCAGCTAGACTGGTGACTGGGAGCGGCCCCCGAGACCATATAACACCGGTCTTGAAAGACCTACACTGGCTCCCAGTACGTTTCCAAGCACAATTCAAAGTGTTGGTGCTGACCTTTAAAGCCCTAAATGGCCTCAGTCCAGTATACCTGAAGGAGAGTCTCCACCTCCATCATTCTGCCTGGACACTGAGGTCCGGCACCGAGGGCCTTCTGGCGGTTCCCTCGCTGTGAGAAGCCAAGTTACAGGGAACCAGACAGAGGGTCTTCCCGGTAGTGGCACCCACCCTGTGGAACGCCCTCCCCTCAGATGTCAAAGAGAAAAATAACTACCAAACTTTTAGAAGACATCTGAAGGCAGCCCTGTTTAGGCAAGCTTTTAATGTTTAATAGGTTATTGTATTTTAGTGTTTTGTTGGAAGCTGCCCAGAGTGGCTGGGGAAACCCAGCCAGATGCACAGGGTATAAATAATAAATTATTATTATTATTCGAAGACAGAGGTACTTTGGCTGGGTCAGGACGATATGGGATTGGGGGGGGGCAACTCCCATCTCTTGCGGGGGCGCAATTAGTGCCAGCACTGTCCGTTAAGAGTTTGGGTATAATCTTCGACACCTCCCTTTCCATGGAGGCATAGATTGCAGGCTATAACAAAGGTGGCATTTTTTTATCTCCGCCAAGCTAAGCAGTTGGCTCCTTACCTCTATTACCCTGACCTAGCCACTGTGATCCACGCGACGGTCACCTCCAGTCTGGATTATTGTAACTCACTCTATGTGGGGCTGCCCTTGAGACTGACCCAGAAACTCCAGCGGGTGCAGAATGCCGCGGCGAGACTCGTTACGGGGTCCTCGCTGCAGGATCACATTCACCCAGTGCTATACCAGCTGCACTGGCTCCTGGTGGAATACAGGGTCAGGTTTAAGGTGCTGGTTTTAACCTTTAAAGCCCTATACGGCCTAGGACCCTCATACCTACGGAACCGCCTCTCCTGGTATGTCCCACGAAGGACCTTATGGTCTTCAAACAAAAACATCCTGGAGGTTCCAGGCCACAGGGAGGTTAGGCTGGCCTCAACCAAAGCCAGGGCTTTTTCGGCTGTGGCTCCGATCTGGTGGAACGCTCTGTCACAAGAGACTAGGGCCCTGCGGGATTTGACATCTTTCCACAGGGCCTGCAAGACAGAGCTGTTTCACCAGTCCTGTGGCCAAGGCTCTCGCTTTGGTAATCCTCACAGAACTCTAGCCCAATTGTTGCCATTAATTTGATTTAAACTGATTTTATAATGAATTGATTTTAGAATGCTGTATTATTTTACTGTTGTTAGCCGCTCTGAGCTCAGCTTTGGCTGGGGAGGGCGGGATATAAATAATTTATTATTATTATTATTATTATTATTATTATTATGAGGTATCAATGGATATCAAGAAATGGCAGTCATTGAACCTGACCCTGTGGGGGAAAGTCAATGCTCTTAAACTGAACATAATACCTAGACTAGTTTATATCTTAAGAGGAATTCCAATTCACAAAATTAAATATTTGTTTAGAAAATGCCTTTGGGACTCTTCAGTTCCAAGAATATCAATTCAAAAAAATCAAATATTGATAAAGGAAGGAGGATTTGGGATCCCAGATTTAGGACTGTATCACTAAAAAAGACTGAGACTGATGAAATGGAAAAATAAAAGTGAGGCTCCCTTCCACGATTGGATTTAAGACATACAGACTTGCAACATATGAGCAACTTGCGTTTAAAGCAGACTTGCCGTAGACAAATTCAATGATATGTTGAATCCATTCTTACAAATACTGTACGTAGTAGGTTAAGATCTGGTGAATTAGAATAACAACTCTGTAAAGGATACAGTTTTGTTTTTCTTCTCTCCCCTCTTTACTTTGCCTTCTATATGGTTTTAAAAAAATTGTCTCTAGAAAATGATTGCAAGGAAGCTCTCAGATGACAAAACCATATGTGAATATGTTGCTAGAAAAACTCGAAAAAAATCTTCTTCATGTCGTATAGGTGTCTAAAATAAAAGATTATATTGACTGTGCAAAAAGCAACTGCTTCAATTACTTCTTGGGAAAGTTGTTTGGAGTGTTAGGATACTGCATGTCAAAACACACTTTATCTTTCCAGGTTTGGTTTGGTTTGGTTTTTTTAAGAAATACAGTTCATTGGGAAACATGGAGGAAGAAAACCAGGAGCTTTTGTCATGTTGGAGCTAATGTGTTTTCCCACATCCATAACCAGCCCCGGGGTCATTTGGAGGAGGGAATTGAAAGGAGGGGAGAGGTCTTTGCTTGGCTCATCACTCACCCTGGTAGGGACATTCGATTCCAAATCCTCTTAAATGATCCACTTCTTTGACTTCCAATATCTGATGGGAGTGTCTCAGTGCTTCCCTTTCACTAGGTAGCTATTTGGTAGGAGCAGCCTGACCACATCTTCATGGGCTCTATGAGGTCATGGGTATATTACTCTCTTTTGTGGACTGGCTTACCTGGTCCTCTGTGAGGTCATGCCCTCTGTACCTGATGGGCTGCTGAAAGCCTCCAGGTCTGAGAGGCTGGTAGGAAGATCAGACCACAATATTTTAGAAATGTACAGGGGACAAGTTTGACCTGTTGCTACTTCGAGCAATGGGAATGCGCATCAGATTTGCAGATGGCACCAAACTGGGAGGGGTAGCTAATGCTGCAGAAGAAAGAATCAGGATTGGGGGTTGCCATTTGTTCTCTTTGTCCTCATGGGCATTTTTCTCATGGGCAGAGTCATCATAGTGATCCCTAGTTAAAAGCAGAAGTCAACAAAAAAGCAGAAGTCAATAAATGTGTCCTCTTTTTTGCACCCCTACATTGAGCCCCAGCTAACAAAATGAATTTCAATAGGGACAAATGTCAGGTTCTGCACTTAGGAGGGAAGAACCAGATGCACAAATATAGGGAGGGGGGAGGCAATCTGGTTTACTAGCAGTATATGTGAAAAGGATCTAGGTGTTTTGGTGGACCACAGGCTGAACATGAGTCAATAGTGTGATGCAGCAGCAAAGCTAATGCTATTGTTAAACCCTCGGAATGAATAAATGCTAGGATTTTGGTTAATTGGGATATGGATTAGAACATAAGCTGCAGAGCTGTTCCAGACAGATAATTCCTGGGCTGGCTTATGCAAATCAACCTGGCTGACCCAGGGCTATCAAGAGTACTATAGGGGTCATTAACAATACAAGATCAGTCTACATCCCAATCCCAAAGAAGGGCAGTGCCAAAGAATGCTCCAACTACCGCACAATTGCACTCATTTCACACGCTAGCAAGGTTATGCTTAAAATTCTACAAGGAAGGCCCAAACAGTATGTGGATCGAGAACTCCCCGAAGTGCAAGCTGGATTTAGAAGAGGCAGAGGAACCAGAGACCAAATTGCAAACATGCGCTGGATTATGGAGAAAGCTAGAGAGTTCCAGAAAGACATCTACTTCTGCTTCATTGACTATGCAAAAGCCTTTGACTGTGTCGACCACAGCAAACTATGGCAAGTTCTTAAAGAAATGGGAGTGCCTGATCACCTCATCTGTCTCCTGAGAAATCTCTATGTGGGACAAGAAGCTACAGTTAGAACTGGATATGGAACAACTGATTGGTTCAAAATTGGGAAAGGCGTACGACAAGGCTGTATTTTGTCTCCCTGCTTATTTAATTTATACGCAGAATACATCATGCGAAAGGCTGGGCTGGATGAATCCCAAGCTGGAATTAAGATTGCTGGAAGAAATATCAACAACCTCAGATATGCAGATGACACAACCTTGATGGCAGAAAGTGAGGAGGAATTAAAGAACCTTTTAATGAGGGTGAAAGAGGAGAGCGCAAAATATGGTCTGAGGCTCAACATCAAAAAAACGAAGATCATGGCCACTGGTCCCATCACCTCCTGGCAAACAGAAGGGGAAGAAATGGAGGCAGTGAGAGATTTTACTTTCTTGGGCTCCATGATCACTGCAGATGGTGACAGCAGCCACGAAATTAAAAGACGCCTGCTTCTTGGGAGAAGGGCAATGACAGGCCTAGACAGCATCTTGAGAAGTAGAGACGTCACCCTGCCAACAAAGGTCCATATAGTTAAAGCCATGGTTTTCCCAGTAGTGATGTATGGAAGTGAGAGGTGGACCATAAAGAAGGCTGATCGCCGAAGAATTGATGCTTTTGAATTATGGTGCTGGAGAAGACTCTTGAGAGTCCCATGGACTGCAAGAAGATCAAACGCATCCATTCTTAATGAAATCAGCCCTGAGTGCTCACTGGAAGGACAGATCGTGAAGCTGAGGCTCCAGTACTTTGGCCACGTCATGAGAAGAGAAGACTCCCTGGAGAAGACACTGATGCTGGGAAAGATGGAGGGCACAAGGAGAAGGGGGCGACAGAGGATGAGATGGTTGGATAGTGTTCTCGAAGCCTCAAACATGAGTCTGACCAAACTGCGGGAGGTAGTGGAGGACAGAGGTGCCTGGCGTGCTCTGGTCCATGGGGTCACGAAGAGTCGGACATGACTAAACGACTAAACAACAACAACAACAACAACAATACAAGGGAACTTCCCTCTTGACCCTAGGTGTGAACAAAGACTGGGGATTTGGGAGTTTGCCAGGGTACCTGCTCTGGGTGAGGGCAAGGGGTTTCTGGGAGAAAGAATGTGGGGGGGGGGAGAGATTCATCTTGGAGAGAGAGGCTGTATGCTTGCACTGCTGCCTCTTGAACTGCCCATTCCGTAAGAGCTGGACTCCTTCCATGCAGACTGAAGGTTTAAATAGCTGAATAAACCCTATTTCTTAAAGTACAACAGTTTCCACCATTTCTTCTATTCTCCAAAGTGACTCTCGGCTACATCAACAGAAATAGTGTCCACATCACAGGAAGTAATAAAGGTATCAAGAATCTAGAAGCCAAGCCTGATGAGGAACGGTTGAAGGAGCTGGGTATGTTTATTCTGAACAAGAGGAGATATGAGAATCATCTTCACATTCAGGAGGAGCCAACCATTGAACCACGCTCAACATAGAGGGTGCCCAGCCCCCTGGCAGCAGATATTGAGGGGGCTGAAGACCCTTCCGTCCCTGGAAGTTGGGACGCCTGTCCTAAATCCCATCAGCTGGCAGACCATAGGAAACAGCCTTAAATCAAGTCAGATCATTGGTTCGTCTGGATGAGCATCAGCTACACTGGCCGGCAGAAGCTCTCCCGGGTTTTTAGTCTTCCCCAGCCCTACCTGGAGGGGCTACAGATAGAGTCTTGAACATTTAGCATTTAAAGCATGTTCTCTGCCACTAAACTGTGACCCTTCCTCATCTCTTGAATATCGGATTATGCCTTCAGAGCCTTTCCAGGCAATCGGTTTCTCCCAGAAGGAATACTGTGGTGTTTCTAAATTGCAAGGGGAGGTACAGCCATCTTTCTTCCAGTTAGCATCTCTTGTTGCAAGTCAATTGCATTTCCCAAGATATGATCCACAGCATTTGATCTCTGTGAAATGCACCCAGCTTGAACTTGCTTTGCACTAATGAAGTGCTTTGTGGCCTGGCAGCACTACCCCTGTGATAAACAGCAGTCCTCCCTTTTTCCTGCGCCATGTTATGACTCTCATTTAAAACCTTTCTATATCTGAGGGCTGGGAAGAGAGGAGCATTTGGGTAGCTGTTTAAAGACAAATGCCTCTGAAAAGGCAAGGAACAACAGCAATGCCATCCTCTTCCCTAATAACTAGGATTGACAGGTCTCATGGGGCCAGTGAAGTACAGTGGAACTTCAGAAGCCAAACGCCTTGAAACTCGAACGTTCTGGCTCCCAAATTTCAGGACTCCCTCGCGCCCCCTCCATGGAGTCCCATTTTAAACATTTATTTCTACATAGTCTTCCATACTCAAATTTTTATATCAAAACATATTATCCATAGTAATTGTTACACTACAAGTGAAATCAAAATTCTACTAATGTTTCCATCTGCTTACAGTGGTCTCCTAAATAACTTATAATTCCCCCCCCCATCTGAAACCCAAGGTTTACCAAATGTGAAATATAACTGCATATTATTGTAATGATCTTAGGCAGGCAAGCAAGTCCCGATAAAAATTTATGACTCTCTGGCAGTTTTATGGTATGCTTATTTACAAATTATACCCAGAGCACGACTCTGAGCCTGCCGCTCTTTGCTACGAGTTGGTCACTTTGAGTCTCCGTTCCTGTCACACCACGAAGGGTGCCAAAGTCTAGTCCTTCCTCTTTTGCACTTCTATTGCATTTTAACCCTTTCAGCCCTTCACATTCGGGGAGAAGGTGGGTAGATTCCCTCCCGCTCTCAGAAGAGCCCTCTGAACGCTGTTTCTCTGCTGGTTGCATAGCAACCCCCTCAATGCCATCTACCTCTCCCCCTCCTCCTGCCTGCGAGCTGTCTGCTGCTCTATCTGAGTCTGGGAACTCTTGGTGAAGGGGGGCCGAGCTAACCCACTCCTGCTCTGTCTGCATTCTTTCGTCTCCAGAGTCAGACTCTGGCTCTCTCTGTACTGGCATTCCTTGATCTTCGGAGTTTGATTCTTCCCAGGCGTTCGATTCAGCCATGTCCCTGACAATTATTTTCAGCTATCCTACCCCACTAATGAAAATAGTGCTGTGCTGTACTCTTAAGAACATCATCGACACCCCAAGATGGCTTGATTCCCCTTTCTGTTTCTAGGCCAGGGAAGACAACAAGGAACTTTGCAGTACCTTAACAGCATGAAACAAGGTAAGAGGAAGATATTTAGCTCTCCCAGAAGCAGAGCGTCTCTGCAAATGTAGTAAACAGGAACCTGATACTTTGGAGCATATTTTCTTTTCTTGTGATTTTGGCATTTATGCCAGAAGACAATTATTAGAGGCCTTACAACTCAACAGGCTCAATTCTATGCCACCAACGGTTCAGGACCTGCTCTCGGACAGGAATGATCAAATTACTTTACTAGTGGCTGAATTTTTGAGTGCTGTCCATGTAGAAAGGCTAGGCCATTATAAAGAGATTTAGTGGTTCTTAATTGATTGGTGATGTGGTAGTGTTATATTGTATTATTTATGCAAATTGATTTTCTCTGGCGTTAAAGATCTGACTGGGACAAACCTTGTTATGCTGAGCTCGTATTTTGCACAATTTGTATACGGTGTTTGTTTGATAATGTGTGGTTTGCTATGCCTAATAAAGCATTGACTTATTATATGAGCCACCCTAGCCACTAGAAGGCTGTGAAAATTTGTGACCCTCCTCCTGACAGTGGTGACAAACTACTCCTTTAGGTTTGTATTGTGTAGGAGCGGACCGCCTTACAGGGTTGTCGTTCTGATTCCCAACTTTCTCTCTGGGTTTCCAGTCATTATTTTTCTTGAAGGGACTGGGTGCTAGTGCTCCCCCTAAGTCTCCTTCGATTTCATCTAACAAGATAGAGATTTCAGCTACTGTTTCCAGTTTCTTATCTTTAAGGAACCAGCGCTGGTGTGCAGGAACCTGTCTATAAAATTGCTCTAAATTGGTCAACTGTTTAAGTTCATCCAAGGTTTTGATTTTACTTTCTTCCACCCATCTGTCCAGAGCTTTATAAATATGGCTACTCAGCTGGGCATAAGTCTCTCCTGGTTTTCTTTTAATGTCACAAAAGGATTTTCTACTTTGCTCTGCAGTTAAAACAAACCACCCTTTCATTCTTTCTTTGAATGTGAGATAATAAGAGGTTTCATCTTCTCTTAAATCTGAGTATATTTCACTCAAAGTTCCACATATCTGTGGGTGTAAATACAGCATCCAGTTTTCCTCGGGAATATTTAACTCCTTACAGGTCTGTTCAAAACTTAGCAGGAATGCCTTTGACACACTTAGGGAAATCTCTTCACATTAGCTGAGGTAAAGTCTCCACCCCCCTACCAATGGATGTGGCAGTTCTGCTCTCAGCTTAATTTCCTCCATTTTTAAAAGAAACATGTCTTTTTCATAGGCCATCTTGGCCTCCCTTTCTCTTTCTTCTTGGGCTAATCTGGCATTTCTTTCTTCTTTTCCCTCATGAGCTAATCTGCTCTCTCTCTCTGCCATATCTCTCTCAGCCTGTATCTGTGCTGACCGAATGTCAGCTGCAATTCTGGCCTGTTCAGCTGCTAATTTTGCTTTTTCCTTTCCTTTCTCTGCTTCAACTTATGTCTTTCTTTCTTTCTTTCTTTCTTTCTTTCTTTCTTTCTTTCTTTCTTTCTTTCTTTCTTTGCTTCAACTTTAGCCAATTCTAATACTAGCCTTAGCATTTCTAATTCAGTATTAGGATTCTCCTCAGATGCAACAGTTCCCTGTACTGGATCATCCCGAGGCTCTTTTGCCTGGTGCTTGCTGGCCATTTTCTGACAGAAAAAAATTCTTCTTTCAATAAAATAACCTCAGTACTTTATTAAACTGGATGTTCTGTATCTGTGGGCACATTTATGTGGGGGTTTTAACTTTGTATCACGGCGCTGCCACTACTTAATATATAACAGCAGAATGGCTCTCTCTTTCCCTGGCGCCACTATGCCAGCGTTCTGTTTCCCTTTCCCTCAGGTGAAATCCCCAATGGAGAATGAATCACGAGCGACAGTCACTATTTTCCGTCACAACATGCCACTCTTCTTTTCAGAAGCTTAGTTTGATCAGCATCGAGTATACACCTCAATGCTGATCAAACTATAAACTACATTACTTCTAGTAAATGAGCCACCTTAGCCGCTAGAGGGCCATGAAAATTTGTGTCCCAGACTGTTTCTTGTCTGCCTGTGTTGTATCTGAAACCCGAGGAGCACATTGGTTGCCAGATGTGAAATACATTGGCAATATTTGCATTAAGGGGCATGACGAACTCAGATCTATTAATTTTTAGTATGCCTGTTCTTACGGCCTTTTAAATGTGTTTGTGGGAGTGGAGGGCATTATTTTGTTTTGGGCTTCGTTTTAACTATTTGTTTTGTCCTTTTACCCTGTATTTTTTTCCTTGTGAACCTCCCTGAGACCTTCAAATGAAAGGCGGTGTATAAATTTAATAAAGAATGGGGGGGGGGAATTGTTGGCTACAGCCCCTTGTTGTCCTTGTGGGAGTGCCTCCAGCTGTATGGGAGCTGAACATCCAAGCATCAGCATTGAGATGGAAGAATCTCCTTTCCCGAACTGAATGGTAGAACATCTGCTTAGCAGGCAGCGAGTTCTGAGTTCAACCTCCAGCATTTCCAAACTCCTGTTTGAAATTCTGAATTGCTGCTTGTGGTCAGTCTAGACAGTATTGTGCCAAATGTCCCACTGGTCTGACTCTGTGTAAGGCAGCTCCCCGTGTTCCTAAGCATTCTAAATGGAGTGCATTTGTTAAGGAATGCAGACTCTCCAATTTTCCATCCCTGTTTTTGATATGATCCTTAGGATGTCCCTATTTTCACTGGAGAAAAGCTGGGGAGTATGGGACTGACTCCATCTCACTAAGAACCAGGAGGCTACCAAGAAGCTGGGAATAATGTGGGACGTAACTCACCCAAGTTCCCTCAATATTGTGGACCATTGTTCTTTGAATATTGTTGAAACAGAACATGGTTCAAATTCTGCATTGGGTTGAGATGAAATCTCTCCTAACCCGGATAAATAAATTAGAACTCTTCCCCCCCCCCAACATATATTTTTTTCAAGGGGAAAAAGAAGAAACAATTTAGCACAGCATCCACAATGTCTTCCATCTGCAAAGTATGTTTTATCTATGCATATAGAATGTTTTTGTTGTGTGTTTCTCTGGGTATTACAGTCATACCTCGTGTTGCATTTGCTTCAGGTTGAGCGTTTTCAGGTTGCTTCCGGGTTTTAGCACTCACGCATGTGCAGACACACAAAATGGCATCACTTGCATGCGCAGACGCGGCGAATCATGAACCGCGCACGCGGGTTGTATTTTGCTTATGTTGCGAACGGGACTCCGGAACGGATCCCGTTCTCAGCCAGAGGTACCACTGTATAGAAATTACATTGAGTGCCACTTTCAAATCAAAGTCCAACTTTGAGAAGCCTTTAACTCCTGGCCATGCTAGGCACATCACAAGGGGTGTGTGTGAGAGATTGTCCGCATGTTATTAAATTGTCTTTATTTGGGGCATCTTCTGTTTCTGCACAAAGCATGTGTTGCTGCCACCTGTGCACATATATGCGCATATCTCCATAGCAAAGCTATATTTAGATTATCTTCTTTATGGTGTGCTTTTTTCTTTGTCTTCTAGTGGAGGCCCGAGGTCTTAAGCATTCAGAATTCCCCACTCATTGTCCTGCAATTCCATATTTCAGGGGCGGTTATACTTCAGCTGTGACCAACTCCCAGTTTGTGAGTTTGATCTGGCCCCGAGACAATTTTTTTCTGGCCCTTCAGTACCCTCTACTGTTTTTGGCGATGTCACATATATTTAAATAGTGAGTGAGGCTCAGCGCCCTGATGGGGTGTCCTGGGAGGGGGAAGTTTGAATGCCCATATATTTTTTGATAAGGAGGGGTGCAGTTACCACCTCCACCTAAGCTGGTCTCCACTGCTCTCGTGGGGGGGGGTTGTGTCTCTGTGCATGTCTGCCTGTGTGTGTGCACACGGAGGCGTTCACACATGTGAGGGTGTGCAGCGCCCACTGGAAGGGAGAAGCCAGTGTGGTCCTCAAGCCAGAAAATTCCACCACCCCCCTCCCACTTTACATGGGGACCCTTTGTCTGTCCTGATGTTGGACGAAAATGCCCCTTAGAACCATGGAATCATAGAGCTGCAGAATTGGAAGGGGTTCCAAGGGTCATCTAGTCCAACCCCCTGCAATGCAGGAATCTCAACTAAAGCATCCAGGACAGATGGCCATCCAACCTCTGCTGAAAAACCTTCAAGGAAGGAAAGTCCACCACCTTCCGAAGGAGCCTGTTCCACTGCTGAACAGCTCTTACTGTCAGAAAGTTCTTCCTGATGTTTAGTTCAAATCTCCCTTTTTGTGACTTGAAGCCATTGGTATAAGTTCTCCCTTCCAGATCAGGTGAAAGCAAACATGCTCTCTCTTCCATGTGACAGCCCTTGAGATATTTGAAGATGTCTCTCATATCTCCCCCAGTCCCCTTTTCCAGAATAAAAATACCCAGGTCCTTCAACCACTCCTCATAAGGCTTGGTTTCCAAACTCTTGATCATCTTGGTTGCTCTCCACTACACACATTCCAGTTTTGAGAATCCAAGTAAGACCCACCCTCCCTCTCTTGGTTGCAGAATACCAGGCTATTTCACAGTTTATTAGGAACTGCATAACCTAAAGAGCAACTAGTGAGTTTTTAAGGAATCAGCAGGCTGTCACAATGGCATAAAATTATAAAAAGCTCAACCGAAATCCTTGAGGACAACTGATTTTTATGTCAGTCTCCACCTGAATGAAATGATAAATTCTTCTCCAGTGGACATGTAGCAGACTGACTCCTTTGGGGCGGTGTTATTTTTACCCTCTGCTGCTTTTTTGTGAGCTTGGTTTTGGATCCACAGGTGCCAGGAATGAAGATACCAGTTCAAACAGCACAGCTATCCAGGCCAGACCAATGATGATCCAAATGGCTGAGAGCAGCCGGTAGCCCGGAAAATAGGTTCTGTCCTGCTTCTTCCCTGGAGACACAGAGAAAAGCAACAATAATGTGTGAGGAGGTGATTTAAAGGACCCGCCAACTCAGTTTATCCAGACCTCATTAGGTCATGTTCACACCATACGTTTAAGACATTTCTACCACTGAATTGTGGGAAGATGAACACAGGAAACTGCCAATGTCCTTATTATTGCCTATTCATTATGGTTTGGGCACATGGTGCTGTTTGAGCCTATAAAAGCTTTGGTGTGGTTGCGCTACCACATTCCCAATCAGTGCACATCCTGTAAATTCCTGCATATATATATATATATATATATATATATATATATATATATATGGTAAAGGGACCCCTGACCGTTAGGTCTAGTCGTGACCGACTCTGGGGTTGCGGCGCTCATCTCGCTTTATTGGCCGAGGGAGCCGACGTACAGCTTCCGGGTAATGTGGCCAACATGACTAAGCCACTTCTGGCGAACCAGAGCAGCACACGGAAACGCTGTTTACCTTCCCGCCGGAGCGGTACCTATTTATCTACTTGCACTTTGACGTGCTTTCGAACTGCTAGGTTGGGAGGAGCAGGGACCGAGCAATGGGAGCTCACCCCGTTGCAGGGATTCGAACCGCCAACCTTCTGATCGGCAAGTCCTAGGCTCTGTGGTTTAACCCACAGCGCCACCTGCGTCATATATATATTATATATATATTATAATATATAATAATAATAATAACATAATGTTGTATCTTGTTGTTTTATTTGTATACCACCTCCACTCAGGGAGGCTTCCAGCATATATAAAAACATTATAAAACATAAAGCGTTAAGAATCTCCCTATACAGGGGTGCCTTAAGATGTCTTCTAAAGGTTGTGTAGTTCTTTATCTCCTTGACATCTTCCTGGTTCCCTGTAACCTCACTTCTTGCAGTGAGGGAACCACCAGAAGGCCCTCGGCACTGGACCTCAGTGTCCGGGCTAAACAATGGGGGTGGAGTTGTAGTTCCAACCAAGAGAAAGGTGCAAAATCACTGTCCAGTAAAACATATTGAGCATTTTCCTTTCTTTCATCCAGCCCAACCCTCTGCAATGCAGGAATCTCAGCTAAAGCATCCATGACAGATGGCTATCCAACCTCTGCTTAAAATACCACAGGGAAAGAGAGTCCACCACCTCTCAAGGGAGTCTATTGCACGGCCGAACCACTCTTACTGTCAGAAATTTTTAATGAATGTTCAGTCAGAATCTCGTTTCTTGTAACCTGAAACCATTGGTTTGAGTCCTACCTTCAAGAGCAGGAGAGAAGAAGCATGCTCCCTCTTCCATGTGACGGCCCTTAATATATTTGAAGATGGCTATCATATCTCCTCTCAGTCTCTTCTTTTCCAGGCTAAACATAGCCAGCTCCTTCAACCATTCCTCATAAGGCTTGGTTTCCAGACTCTTGATCATCTTGGCTGCCCTTCTCTGCACATGTTCCAATTTGTCAACAGCCCAGAACTGGACCCAGTATTCCAGATTGTCAGATTGTTCTGACCAAGCAGAATAGAGTGGTACTATTCCTTCTCTTGATCTGGACACTGTACTTCTGTTGATGCAGCCTAGAATACCGTTAGCTTTTTTTCCTACTGTATCACACGGTTGACTCATGTTAAGCTTGTGGTCCACCAAGACCCCTAGATCCTTTTCACATGTACTGTTAGTAAGCCAGGTGTCCCCCATCCTATATTTGTGCAGATGCTTCTTCCTGACTAAGTGCAGAACCTGACATTTATCCCTATTGAAATGCATTTTGTTAGCTTGTGCCCAGTTCTCCAATCTGTTAAGGTCATTTTGAATTGTGATTCTGTCTTCTGTGGCATTAGCTACTCTTCCGAGTTCAGTGTCATCTGTACATTTGAGAAGCATCCTCTCAGTTCATTCAACCAAGCATTTATAAAGATGTTGAACAACAACAGGTCCAGAACAGAACCCGGTGGCACCCTACTTGTCACTTTTTTCCAGGATGTCAAGGAACCATTAATTACTCTTTGGGATAGCTTCTGTAAATCTGGAGCTGTTCCTGGGAAATAGGGATACTTGGAGGGTCTGTACTTGAGAAACTTAAAATATGGTTTGGGTTCCAGATTATAATCATTGCAAGTCATCTTTTGTGTGAAACCTGAACTGAGCTTTCATATTCTTCAGTCGAGCAGATTGGTTCCCACTAGTACCTTGAGGCCCCAGACGACTTAGCTTTATCTCTAAAACCAGTTAAGCTCACAATATGAAAGTATTTTGAAAGCCTTACCAATTAGATAGTCTCCAAAACCAATGGTGCTGAGTGTAATAAATGTAAAATAGATAGCTTCATAATAACTCCAATCCTCCACCCGTTGAAAGAGGAATGATGGCAAAATAAGAAACACTATAATTCCCATAGCCACGAACAAGATAAAATATCTTGCTGAATTCTAAAAGATAAAGAAAAAAAGAAAAGAAATAAGGTAGGTTTGATGCAACAGAGCTCAGTTTTCTTGGCTTCCAGCCATGCACAGGGATTTTAGGCTGCATTAACAGATAAATAACAATAATTCCATCCTAGTTAGACTTCATCTGGAGCACAATACCCAGTTCTACATTCACATGCAAGTGCTTGGTTCACATCTATTCACTGGGAACCTACATCCTTTTCTTTTGGATTGCTGTGTAGGTAAGCTACAGTCTAAGAACCTCCTTTTAAATTTCTCCAAGACAGGCTCCAGGAGAGGAGATGGTGGCTGCTTTGGCCACAAACTAAGGCATGGTTTGGCTTAGCATTTTGTCCAAACCCAGGCTCATTTTTTGTGCCTGCAGACAAAGCACAAGCTGTAAACAAAACAGAAACCTTTGTTTTAGAAAGAGGCAAGTATCTAAAAGCCTTGGTCTGTCGTAATCCCGTGTTAACATGGCAAACTTGATTTTCTAAACCTTGAAAAAAATGGTGACGATGCAATTTTTGTTCACTTGTACGTTGTTGCATACACCCTTGCACCCACGACCATTTTGGAGAGTTAAGAACAATAAATTCCATGAATTTGAGAAGATATATTTTGCAAATTTATCCCAGAGCCATTTTCACTAGATGCAAACAGCTGTATTCCAAAAATCTGTGCTTCTTGAAACAAATAATTTGGGAAGTTTCTCTCATTCCTATTTGAAGGCAGAGCTCGAGTTTATCTTCCTCATTTAATTAGAGGGCATAATGCACAATTTTTTCTTGTCTTCCTACTATTATAGAAGCAGCTAATTATATATGTATATGTATATGTATATGAAATATAATAGATATAAGAAGAGCCCTGCTGGATCAGGCAAGGGCCCTTCTAGTTGAGGATTCTGTTCTCATCGAAGCTGACCAGAGGAAACCTGCCCACAGGAAACCTGCATACAGGACCCGAGTGCAGCAGCAGTCTATGTTGGCCTCAGTCTTGTGACTGCTAGATTAGAAACCATCTCTAGATAAAGTAACTGAATTACCGTATTTTTTGCACCGTAACACTCACTTTTTTCCTCCTAGAAAGTAAGGGGAAATGTCTGTGCGTGTTATGGAGCGAATGCCTATGCGTGGCGGGATCTGCTGCAGTCGTGAGCAGAGGATCCATGGTTCCCCTTCCTTCCCTCCTCCGTGGCTCGCTTTGAAACAGCAAAGTGGGAGAAGAGCCGCTGAGTGGGGAGGAGAGAGGGACAGAGAGCCTGCTTCTTTAAAGGAGCAAAGCGGGAGAGGTGAGATGCCGCTTACATGAGTGTAAGCGGCTCCTGTCCGGTTGGTTCCTTTAAAGCAAGCAGGCTCTCGGTCCCTCTCTCCTCCCCATTCAGCTCGCTAAATAGCAGCAAAGTTTTTCAGCTCGCTAAGCTGGGGATGAGCAGGGAGGAGGGAGAAAAGCAGAGCCTGCTTGCTTTAAAGGAGCAAAGCGGGAGAGGAGAGGAGCCTTCTCCCCTTATACCCCTCTTCTGCATTATTAGCAGCATCCTTCTCCACCCACCCCACGCGTGCTCCTTGTCCCTTGAGTGCTTTTCCTTCCCTCCCCACTTAAAACGTGGTTACAAAGCACGGATCCACATGGATCCTCAGGATTTTTGCACTGGGTCAACCCAAATTCACCATCAGATCACATAGCATGTGCATGGCTACATCTTGCACCAAAAAAATCACACACCCACTGTTGCCTGGGGCCGCAGTGGTGCAAAAACGTGGTTACAAAGCATGGATCCACATGGATCCTCAGAATTTTTGCATTGGGCTACTCCAAACTCACTGTCAGATCACATGTCTGTGGCCACAGCATGAACCACAAAAATAATACACCCACTGTTTCGTTTAGAATATTTTTTTTCTTGTTTTCCTCCTCTAAAAACTATGTGCGTGTTATGGTGGGGTGCGTGTTATAGAGCGAAAAATACTGTACCTTGTTTTCTTTCCCATGCACTTTCTCTGCACAGCTTTCGAAGACTCCTGAGACTAAAAAGCCAATATAGTTCAAGCAGAGGAGGCAGAAGGGGATTCCAAAGAGAGCAAAAATGACACAAAAGATCTGACCTTCTTTTGTTTGGGGACAGAGGTTTCCATAGCCTGTTGTAAGATTAAGAAAGGGTTGCAAAGGACGTCAGCAACTATCGACTTGCCAATTACCTTCAGATTTTTCAGTTCTTCAAAATTTGTGATACAGTTACTGGATTAAAAATGAATTACAAAATACTTATCTCTTTTGGGATAAATTTAGAAATGTATTTGATGATATGTCTTTGATGATGAATTTGGGCATGCAAGGAGCATCTTAGATAGAGGAACCACCCTTTTGCCCAGATACCCCATAATAGCCCTGAAGGTAAGTCTTCAGGGCATCTGCAGTGAGGAGGGAAAAGAGTTCCTCCATTCGTCACCATCAGTTGGCTAGAATCAGTTGCAATTCCCAAGTCCCTAAATTCTTTCAAGAACGCTCTAAGAATATGATTTCTTTCCATTGCGGTGTGACCTGACCTGATCAGTATGCCCAGGTGAGAGCTGGGATAGATAAGGGTTAAACTCTACCTCTGATAGAGGGCTCTGAATCTTTTCTCCCTTATTCCCACCTTCTTTCCTTCTTTCTTTCTTTCCTTCCTTCCTTCCTTCCTTGCTTGCTTCCTTCCTTCTTTGATTTATTTATTTATTTGTTATTTATTTATTGATTTCTCTCTGTGTGTGTTTCTTCTTTTCTTTTACTTTATATCAGTTTGGTTTTTATTGCATTGTATGTTGAAAAGTTTCAATAACTAAGCAGCATACTCCATGCATCTGTAAGGACCAGACTTGAGTTGTTTTCAGCTGAGATCCTATGAAGATTTTGCCAAGCACCAGGAATAATCAGAGAACCAATTAGAAAACTAATAGTATCTACTGATCCAGATTCTCAAGTGGACAGAGTCAAGAAATGAAGCCTCCTGGGATACCTCAAGTTCAGAAGCTGAGAAACAGATAAGCCCTTTTCTTGTGTCTCAGAAGCTGCAGCTTTATGGCCTGAACTCGAAGTGCAGATTAGTTTATCCCTAGCACACTTGAATCAACAGTTTGTGCTTCACACCAGAAAGCTTCACTAGAGCTTTCCAAACTGTGTGTCACGACAAGTTACCGTAGTCTGTCAGCTGCGGTGTGTACTGTAGGTGTGTCATGCAAACGCTACAGAGGGGTTAGTTTAACCACCAGTTTGCTAGTAAAACTGAATTATTGTGTTACAAATTGATGCATGTATAAAAAGTGTGTCATCAACATGAAAAGTTTTGAAAGTTCTGGATTAAACAGTTCTGGATTAAGCTCTGGATTAAAGGGACGCGGGTGGTGCTGTGGGTTAAACCACAGAGCCTAGGACTTGCTGATCAGAAGGTCGGCAGTTCGAATCCCCGCAACGGGGTGAGCTCCCATTGTTCGGTCCCTGCTCCTGCCAACCTAGCAGTTCGAAAGCACGTCAAAGTGCAAGTAGATAAATAGGTACCGCTCCAGCAGGAAGGTAAACGGCGTTTTTGTGTGCTGCTCTGGTTCGCCAGAAGCGGCTTAGTCATGCTGGCCACATGACCCGGAAGCTGTATGCCGGCTCCCTTGGCCAATAAAGCGAGATGAGCACCGCAACCCCAGAGTCGGTCGCGACTGGACCTAATGGTCAGGGGTCCCTTTACCTTAATAAGGTACCTTAATAATAACCTTTACCTTAATAAGGTAGGTTCTCCCACTCATTCAGTGCATGGTTTTCTGCATCCAGACAAAAAGGGTGTGTGGTTTCTGGTGCATTGTGTAGCTTACTGGAAAGAAGTTGCAATCCTATGCAAATTTATTGAGGAGCAAGTCCCACTGAATGCATAGGGTTGTGCTGAGAGAGACGGATTTGCATTAGGTTGACCCCAGAAGGGTGGGGAATAAATAACTAATCAGGGAATGGTCTTGTTGGGCATACAATAAATGAACAATTTATTTGGCCAGAAAGGGCAAGGCAAAGATGAGATGTGAAGGATGATGAAGGAGCAAAAGCGAGAGCAGTTGAATGCCCTTCATATTATATTTGGGGAGAAGCCAAAACCAAATGACAGTACCTATTGTGGCTAACATAGTGCCCACGAAGAAGAAAGAATTAGTGAAATCCCAGCTGCTCCTCTGTTTGTCATGAGGATGGGTTCCAACTGGATCTATTCCCATGTGAACAGCTCTTACCAGTCTCTGCAATTGAAGGCAAGACTCAGTTTGAATATTCCAACAATAAGAATAGCCTCTCCTCTGATTATCACCAGATACTGCTAACCAAATCGCTATGCATTCAGAAGGGAAGTTCTTGTGGATCAGTTTAGCACGTTCTTCCCCCAGGGGCCAGCCCAATGCTCATGGGAAGCCCACAAACAGGACCTGAGCACAACAGCCCTCCCCTCACTTGTCACCCCCAGTAACTGGTAGGCATAGGGCTTTTGCTTACTTAACTTTTTCTCTACTCTTTCCAGGCAAAGGCCCACACTCCAAGGGGTGCTTGTTGTGGTTTGCACCAAGCTTTCCCAGTGAAAACTGTGATCTATGTTTGAGTTGTTGAGAGTGATTCAGTGGTTTCACCCTCAAAGCTTAGTAATAAAGTAGACTCCTTACACAAGACTTGAAAACAAGTCTTGACTGGTCAGGATGGCAACTTGGGCTTTTTTTCAGCAGGAACTCTCTGGAACTCAGTTCTGGCACCTCTCAAGTAGGCGCCTTTGCCATTATAGGAGAAGGAGGGAGGTGTTCATGGTGAGTTCCAGGAACTTCCGATACCTCTTTTCCTAGAAAAATAGCCTGATGACAACTGTATAACAAACTGTATTGTTTATATATCAAGTTCAATACTAAGTGTTTCTCTCCCTTGAGCCCAAGAGAGGGTTTGGTCTTCTTGCTCCAAAAACACACTTTTGTAGCAATGCATAAATCATTACCCCTTGGCTTGCCTGTCTTACTAAATTCTTTTGGACAGAGTCTGCTTGGAGTATTGGCTCTCCCATATTCTCAGTCAACAAAACAATGGTGAGACTACCCCATCTCCCACCCTCTGTTCGAAGGCACAAACACACTTTTCAAGGCAGTTAACCAGACAATAATTGAGCTTTTCTGTGACCTTGAACAGAGTCACCTGTTTTGCAACTGCTATATGATGTATGTTCTCCTTTCCCCCATATTATCTTTACAAAATACGTTTCCCAGCAAATACAGAACAGTCCTACCTTGGTTCTCGGATACCTTGGTACTCGGCTCCCGAATGCCACAAACCCTGAAGTGAGTGTTCTGGTTTGCGAATGTTTTTCGTAAGCCAAAAGTCTGACACAGCTTCCATGGCTTCTGATTGAGTGCAGGATGCGTCTGCAGCCAATTGGAAGCCACACCTTTGTTTTCAAACCGTTTCAGGAGTCGAATGGACTACTGGAATGGATTAAGTATGATAACCAAGGTTCAACTGTACACATATTAACAAAAACCCACACTTTATAGCTGAATTGGAAGAAACATAAATTTGGGTTTTCCGTGGCAATGATTCAGCTTTTCTGGGACCTTGATTGGAATCACCTCTTTTGCAGCTACTACGTGACGTATGTTCTCCTTTCCCTAAATTATTCTTTGCAAAATACAGTACAATACAACAACAAATATTATTATTATTATTATTATTATTATTATTATTATTATTATTATTATTATTATTTGTACCCCACCCATCCCGGTTTAAAAACCGCGCTCAGGGCAGCTAAAAACAATATAAAACATTGATTAAAATGTGACTTATTAAGAGCATAAAACAGCATAGAATACAACATAAAATGCAGCATCAATAAAATTCAAAAATCCAGGGGTCATTTTTGGAAGGAAAAAAACCCAGTCAGTAGACATTGATTGATCAGCAGGGCTAACCGGCCATGTTGGTCCTACTGGGGCCAGCAAGGAGAACAAGGAAGCATTTAAATGTGGGGTCCCAGAAAGGGTTTCTTCAGAGAAGAGGAAAGGGAAAAGGGAATAGAGGATCAGGCTAATTCAGATTGAAGGCCAGGCGGAATAACTCTGTCTTACAGGCCCTGCAGAAGGAGATTACCGTATTTTTCGCTCTATAACACGCACATAGTTTTTAGAGGAGGAAAATCCGTAGGCATGCCACCCGTAGGCATTCCCTCCATAACACGCACAGACATTTCCCCTTACTTTCTAGGAGGAAAAAAGTGAGTGTTAGGGTGCAAAAAATACGGTAAGTCCTGCAGGGCCCTAGTCTCATGGGACAGAGCATCCCACCATGTCGGAGCCCTCACTGAAAAAGCCCTGGCCCTGGTGAAGGATAGTCTGGCTTTCTTAGTGCCTGGGACCTTTAAGCTATTATTATTCATGGACCTTAGGGTCCTCTGTGGGTACGTACGAGGGTCCTAGGCTGCATAGGGCTTTAAAGGTCAAAAAACAGCACCTTAAACTTGACCCTGTACTCCAACAGGAGCCAATGCAGCTGGTAGAGCCCTGAGTGGATATGCTCCCATGGCAAGGACCCCATGAGGAGCCTCGCTGCAGCATTCTGCACCCACTGGAGTTTATGGGACAGTTTCAAGTACATCCCCGCATAGAGTTACAGTAGTCAAGCATGGAGGTGACCGTCGCATGGATCACTGTGGCCAGGTTGGAGCGGGAAAGGTAAGGGACCAACTGCTTCATACGGTACAAATACTAACAAAAACCTGCTCCTTATAACTGAATCAGAGCAAACGTCAATTTGGGTTTACAATGGATTGTCGTTAACAAGCTGGTTTTCACAAGGAAAGCCCCAGAGTAATGAAATGGTGCTCAGACACGGAGCTTTAAATCATGGCCAGGCCTGGAAAGAGTGGAAGAAAGCTCAGTGTGGAGAAGCCCATGCTGCCTTCAACAGTGTTGGCAGAACAGAGCCGTAATGGCTAGTAGCCATTCCTTGTCTTATCCTCCAACAATCTGCCTAATCCTCCATGGGGATAAATTTTCACATGCAGAAGGAAGGGTGAGTCCTTATGGTTCTATGCTGGCCACTGATTCTGTCCCCACCTCAATTCTCACCTCCTAAACTGTATTCCCCCCATATATACTTTCTGACCTCCTAACCTCTGGTGTCATGCCACGGTCATCCCTTTCAGTCTTGCTAAAGTAATGGCTTACCTGTATGAATACCTCCACCTCGTCTGGGCTGAGAGCGGTGTAGTTCGAAAAAAATTCCTCTTTCATGTGAAAAATTGCTTCTTCTATTCTTTTGTGGTGATCGTTCTCCAGAAGCTCGAAGACGAAGGCACCCATCACCATGTAAGTCATGTAGCCAGCCAGCAGTAGGACGCCCTGTGCCCTGCTCACAAACATGTTGTTCTGTGAAGGAATGAGATCCAAGGAAGAAGTAGACTCAAGAATGACTATAGTTTAGTCAGCAAGTCCATATTTTTCTTGACCCAGACTCAAGCGTACAGCCCCATAGCTGGGCACTCTCCATAGCTGGGCCCAAGCTAACCAAATGAATTTCAGTAGGGACAAATGTACGGTTCTGCACTTAGGCAGGAAGAACCAGATGTACAAATAGAAGATGGGGGACACATGGCTAAATAGCAGTAAATGTGAAAAGGATTCAGGGGTCTTGGTGGAGCACAAGCTGAACATGAGTTAACAGTGTGATATTAATACCATGAGATTTATCTAAATTAGCATCATTAAACATCAACAAAATATATCATGAGGTATCAGTGGATATCGACAAATGGCAGTCATTGAACCTGACTCTGTGGGAAAAAGTCAGTGCTCTTAAAATGAACATAATAGCTAGACTAGTTTATATCTTAAGAGGAATTCCAATTGACATACCAAGAAAGGAAGAGGAAGAGGTGGATGAATTTGGGTATATTAATGTTAGACCAGATGATAAAGAGGATGTATTATATATATTCTGTTTTAGGAGATAGATACAGATTACCTACAAATGCTCAATGGCACTATCTCCAGACAAAACGCTTGCTAACCACCATCTACAGACGAGCAGCTTTTACAGCCTCAGAGAACCCAAAGATATTGAAGCAGTTGATTAATTCTCATGCAACAAAGGGCCATCAACATATATAAATCTTTGTTACTAGCAAACCAATTTGATATACAGGTATTGAGGGAGGGATGGAATAAAGAATTAGAGACCTCAGTTTTGAGCTCACAGTGGGAAACTCTTTTTAAGTGCTTTAACAGGGGTTCTCTGGACCTTAAATTGAGGTTCATACAACACAAAATAATATTTTGAATATACTGGACCCCATCACGTTTGTTTAAAAAAGGGCTAGCTAAGGTATCTAACTGTTGGAGATGCAGTCAGTACAATGTTTTCCCAAAACCTATGTGTTTTTCATTGTCCTATATTGAAAGATTTTAGGCAGATGGTAACAGAAACTATCAACAGAACTGTATGGAATAATCTGACATTTACAGTGCAAATTGAATTGTATACCCAGCAGATGGAACCTTACAAAAGGACAATATGAGTGGTGTTTCTGTGCCCTTAAAGGTAAAGGTACCCCTGCCCGTACAGGCCAGTCTTGACAGACTCTAGGGTGGTGCGCCCATCTCACTCAAGAGGCCGGGGGCCAGCGCTGTCCGGAGACACTTCTGGGTCACGTGGCCAGCGTGATGAAGCTGCATCTGGCGAGCCAGCGCAGCACACAGAAACGCCGTTTACCTTCCCACCAGTAAGCGGTCCCTATTTATCTACTTGCACCCGGGGGTGCTTTCGAACTGCTAGGTTGGCAGGCGCTGGGACCAAGCAACGGGAGCGCACCCCACCGCGGGGATTTGAACCGCCGACCTTTCGATCAGCAAGCCCTAGGCGCTGAGGCTTTTACCCACAGCGCCACCCGCGTCCCTTCTGTGCCCTTACCATGGCAAAAAGACGGATACTGATGAATTGGAAAAATAAAAATGAGGCTTCCTTCTACCTTGCATTGAAGACAAACTCGCAAAATATGAACAACTTGCATATAAATGCAGACTTGCCACGGATAAATCAAAGGATATTTTGAACCCATTCTTACAAATACCATAATAGGTTAAAATTAAAAATTAAAATATAGTCCAGTAGCACCTTAGAGACCAACTAGGTTTGTTCTAGGTATAAGCTTTTGTGTGCATGCACACTTCTTCAGATACACCAGATACACATCTGAAGAATGTGTATTACACATCTGAAGAATGTCTTGGACATGCAGTGTTAGGAACATTGTATGTCCAACACATTTTCCCTTTCCGGGTTTGGTTTGGTTTGGTTTTTTTAAGAAATAGAGTTCATTGAGAAACATGGAGGGACAAAACCAGGAGGCTTTGTCAAGGTGGAGCTAGTGTGTTTCCCCACATCCATAACCAGCCCAGGGGTCATTTGGAGGAGGGAACTGAAAGGAGGGGAGAGGTCTTTGCTTGGCTCCTCACTCACCCTGATAGGGTCCTTTGATTTTAATTCTTCTTAAATTATCCACTTCATCAACTCCCAGTATTTGATGGGAGAGTCTCAGTGGCTTCCTTTTACTGGGTAGCTATTTGGGAGGAACAGCTTATCCCCCTCCCCCATGGGCTCTATGAGGTCATGAGTACATTACCCTCTTTTACTTACCTGGTCCTCTGTGAGGTCACCACCTCTGTACCTGCTGGGCTGCTGATAGCCTCTCTAGGTCTGAGAGGCTGGTGGGAAGATCAGCCCACAGTATTTTAGAAATGTATAGGGAGCAAGCTCTGATGAGCAATGGGAATGCTCATCAGATTTGCAGATGGCACCAAACTGGGAGGGTAGCTAATGCCACAGCAAAAAGAATCAGAATTTAGGGTTGCCATTTGTCCTCTTTTTCATGGGCAGAGTCATCATAGCAATCCATAGTTAAAAGCAGAAGTCAACAAATGTGTCCTCTTTTTTGCAACCCAACATTGAGCCCCAGCTAACAAAATGAATTTCAATGGGGACAAATGTCAGGTTCTGCACTTAGGAAGAAAGAACAAGATACACAAATATAGGATAGGGGGCACCTAGTTTATTGGCAGTACATGTGAAAAGGATCTAGGTGTTTTGGTGGACCACACACTGAACATGAGTCAATAGTGTGATGCAGCAGCAAAGCTAATGCTATTGTTTAACCCTCAGAATGAATAAATGCTAGGATTTTGATTGATTGCGATATGGATTAAAATACAAACTGCAGAGCTGTTCCAGATAGAGAATTCCTGGGCCTGCTTATGGAAATAAACCTCGCTGACCTACAGCTAGCAAGAGTACAATAGGAGCCATTAACAATGCAAGGGAACTTCCCTTTTGCCCCTAAAGGTAAAGGACCCCTGGCAGTTATGTCCAGTTGCGGACGACTCTGGGGATGCGGCACTCATCTCGCTTTACTGGCCGAGGGAGCTGACATTTGTCCGCAGACAGTTTTTCCAGGTCATGCGGCCAGCATGACTAAGCCGCTTCTGGTGAAACCAGAGCAGTGCACCTAAATGCCATTTACCTTCCTGCCAGAGGGGTACCTATTTATCTACTTGCACTTTGACATGCTTTTGAACTGCTAGGTTGGCAGGAGCTATGACCGAGCAATGGGAGCTCACCCCGTCACAGGGTTTCGAACCACGCCCCAGGTATGAACAAACACTGGGGATTTGGGAAGTTGCCAGGGAGCCTGCTCTGGGGGAGGGCAAGATGTTTCTGAGAGAAAGAAGGTGGGGGGAAGGAGACATCCATCTTGGAGAGAGAGGCAGAAGGATGCCTGCACTGCTGCCTCTTGAACTGACTATGCCCTAAGATCTGGACTCCTTCCATGCAGACTAAAGGTGTAAATAGCTCCATAAACTCTATTTCTTAAAGTACAACAGTTTCCTCCGCGTCTTCTATTCTCCAAAGTGACTCTGGAAGCATAGTGCCCAGATCATGGGAAGTAATAAATGTATCAAGAGATCAAGAATCTAGAAGCCAAGCCTGATGAGGAACGGTTGAGGGAGCTGGGTGTGTTTATTCTGAACAGGAGGAGATATGAGAGCCATCTTCACGTTCAGGAGGAGCCAGCCATTGAACTATGCTCAACATAGAGGGTGCCCAGCTGCCTGCCAGCAAATATGGAGGGGGCTGAAGACCCTTCCACCCCTAGAAGTTGAGACGCCTGTCCTAAATCCCATCAGCTGACAGACCATAGGAAACAGCTGACTTAAATCAAGTCAGATCTTTGGCTCATCTAACTGAGCATCACCTACACTCGCTGGCAGAAGCTCTCCAGGTTTTTTACTCTGGAACATTTAGCATTTAAAGCATGTTTCCTGCCACTGAACTATGACCCTTCCTAATCTCTTAAGTAAAGCAGGATGTAAGAGACCCTAACTGCAAGAAGCTGAGCTCTGTTCTTTGGGATGTGTCGCCATTGCTTTCCTTCTTCCTCATGATTGAGAGGAGGGATGCAACAGAGAAATGCCCACCCAAAGGGGTTTGCTAAAACCCCGTGTGAAGGACACAGCTTTGCTTCAGTTTTGCCATTGCCCCTACCTTTTGCTCATCAGGCTCTGTGCCTCAACCCTTGCAAAAACAGCAAGAAGTCCCCAAAAATGTAGTGTAGTAGGAGAGCTGGGGGGGAAATCACATCTGGCAACAAATGTGCCCCTTTGGTTTTAGATTTGCTCCTAGAGCATAATATACATCAGGAGGCTTTGTTTGGTCAGAATTGAATATATACCTCCAGAGTTGATGCTAAATACATTGCTCCTGGCAAATGAGCCACCCTAGCCACTAGAAGGCTGTGAAAATTTGTGTCCTGGGCTTTTTTAGACTTGTCTACCCATGTAACTATCTGAAACCCAAAGGTTGCCACATGTGAAATATGTTGTTTGTTGTTTAGTCGTTTAGTCGTATCCGACTCTTCGTGACCCCATGGACCAGAGCATGCCAGGCACTTCTGTCTTCCACTGCCTCCCACAGTTTGGTCAGACTCATGTTCGTAGCTTCGAGAACACTGTCCAACCATCTTGTCCTCTGTCGTCCCCTTCTCTTTGTGCCCCCAATCTTTCCCAACATCAGGGTCTTTTCCAAGGAGTCTTCTCTTCTCATGAGGTGGCCAAAGTATTGGAGCCTCAGCTTCACGATCTGTTTTCCCAGTGAGCACCCAGGGCTGATTTCCTTCAGAATGGATAGGTTTGATCTTCTTGCAGTCCATGGGACTCTCAAGAGTCTCCTCCAGCACCATAATTCAAAAGCATCAATTCTTCGGCGATCAGCTTTCTTTATGGTCCAATATATGTGAAATATATTGGCATATTATTTTCAGCTGTCCAGCCCCACTAATGAAAATAGTGCTGTGCTGTACTCTTAAGAACATCGACACCCCAAGATGGCTTGCTTCCCCATTCTGTTTCCAGGGAAGATAACAAGGAATCTTGCAGCACCTTAACAGCATGAAGCAAGGTGTGTGGTGGTCCGATTGATCTCAGGGTTCCCCACTACAGCTGTTGGGTCCCTGGTTGTGAGGCTGCATCCATGTCATACATTTAAAGCACACTGCTTCCCTCAAGGGGTCCTGGGAACTGTAGTCTGCCTCTGGCAGAGCTATAGTTTTGGTGTACACCTTCCAGAAGCCCAGCAAGCAGATCTGAAAAACAGAATTTCATAGTACAATCCTATTAATATTTACTCAGAAGGAAGCACTCTTTGTTTTCGCCCAAAGTAAATGTGCATTGGATTGCTTGGCAGCCTTAAGGCTGCGCCGCTTACTCAGAAGTGACTCCCACTAAATACCTAGAACGAAGACTTGGCTCTCCAGACTTCCTTGGGCTCTGGCTCTCATCTGCCCCAGATCAGAAGAATCTTTATTTGCGTCAACCACTAGCCATAGCAATAAATTAAAATAAAATAAAAAGTACTCAAGCTAGAGGTAAAAACGTAACTATACAAAATTCATTTTGGAGGTTTACATAAATAATCAAATAACCAGCCAAAGGTCAACGATGATGGCAGTTGTAGTTGAAGATCGCCTGAAATTGTGTTCAGAATTGTATGACAAACACTGTGGAGAAAGTTAGCTACTTTGGTGAACTAAAAGCTCCTTTAAAATATACATATACATAGGGAGATGGGGCAGAGAATGTGCAATGCCTGAACTCAACAGCAGGTTGTAGCATTTAACCTTGAAGACTTTTTGCAGAAAAGTGTTCTGTACAGAAATATGACAGACACTAGTCTTAGCACTTCGTTCTGTTCTGCTTTGCAATGAGCCTCTGTCACGCTTTATTATGGCAACACCTTGCAGAGATCAAAATATAAAACTTAAAAGATTGCAATGTTTTATACCAACTCGAAATATGTGGTAGTCGAGGTGTGATGGAGGGAAGTGGTGGGGTGTGGTGATAGGTAGTCACAGGGGTGGGAATGGCTTTTGTTCGTGTAAAGACTCATTTATTTTTGTCTATCTATGTATTTCATTTTCTTTCATTTTCTTTTTTTTCTTTCTGTAACATCAAAATTCAATAAAACAAACAAACAAACAAACAAAGAGTAAAGATGTTACAAACACAATATTCAGTTATAATAATTCAAGGAATAGAATAGAAAATAAAAAGGATGAAACAGAATTTTTTTGAATATGCTAATAAGCTAGGTAAATTACTGGCATGGCAGTTAAGGAGAAAACAGCATAAATTTAATTAATAAATTAAATGTAGTGGGGAAAGTAAAAGATAATCTGAAAGGCAATTTGTAAGATATTATACAAATCTGTACTGAGCGAGTTCTGAAAATAAAGAGAAAATTGAAGAATATTTAAAACAAAAAAATTCCAAAAGAAAAAATAGATTTTCTAAATGCACCATTATCGACACAGGAGGTACAAGAGGCAATTACAGAAGCTAAAATAGGTAAAACGCCAGGGCTAGATGGACTGTCAGCAAAGTACTACTAAAAAATTGCAGGACCTACTGGTACAACCACTTAAATAGTTAATGAATGAGATACCAGTGACTGGGGAAACACCCAGTCACTGGTATTCATTCTGAAAAGTTCTGAAAAGAGGCCTTTATCACATTGATTCTGCAGAAGATTGCTGGTTCACTTTTAGTTAAAAATGATAGGCCAATTTCTTTTTTAAATAATAATTATAAATTATCTGCCAACGTGTTAACCAAATGAAGAGGGTTTTAGTGGACTTAATTCATCAAGATCAAGCAGGTTTCTTGCCAGGCCACCAGATGAAGGATAATATAAGAAATATCATTGATATCATAGACTATCTAGAGGTCGGGAATGAGAAACAAGCAGCTTTAATGTTCATAGATGCAAAAAAGGCCTTTGATAATATTTCATTGACTTTTATGAAGAAGAGGATAGAAATGATGAACATCAGGGAGGCTTTTGATAGAGGCATGGAGGCAATTTACTCAGACCAACAAGCTATGCTGATTGTGAATAATGGGATTACGGAAAAATGTAAAATAACGAAAGGGACATGGCAAGGGTGCCCCCCGTCACCATTATTATTTATTTTGGTGATAGAGACCTTAGCGAGAAAAATACGATTATCTTCCTTATGGTGTGTTTCATCTCCTTTCATTGGTTTGAGTCCTCCCCTCCAAGGCAGGAGAAAGCAAGCATGCTCCCTCTTCCATGTGACAGCCCTTGAGATATTTGAAGACAGCTCTCATATCTCTCCCAGTTCCCTCTTTTCCAGAATAAAAATACCCAGCTCCTTCAACCACTCCTCATAAGGCTTGGTTTCCAGACCCTTGATCATCTTGGTTCTTCTCCTCTGTACACATTCCAGTTTTGAGAATCCAGGTAAGACCCACCCTCCCTCTCCTTGTTGCTAAAAAAATTATCAAAGCACAATATATATTTTGTAATGAAGAGGCATTATAATCCGATGCAGAAAACCCAGCTATTTCACAGTTTATTAGGAATTACTTTAACTTATAGACCAGCTAGCCAGTTTTTAAGGAATCACTTGGATGTCACAATGCCATATAATTATAAAAAGCTCAGGGGAGGTTCTTGAGTAGAGCTGATTTTTATGTCCGTCTCCACCAGATAAATTCTCCTCCAGTGGAAATGTAGCAAACTGACGCCTTTGGGGCAGTGTTATTTTTGCCCGCTACTGTCTTTTTGTGATCTTGCTTTTGGATCCACAGGTGCCAGTAATGATGATACCAGTTCAAACAACACAGTTATCCAGGCCAGACCCATGACGATCCAAAAGGATGCGATCGTCCGGTAGCCCGGAATATATGTCCTGTCATGCTTCCTCCCTGAAAACACAGAGAAAAGCAACAATAATGTGTGAGGAGGTGATTTGAGGACTCACCAATTCAGTTTATCTAAACTTCGTTAGCTCACATTCACAGCATGCATTTAAAAGACATTTCTACCACTGAAGTGTGAGAAGATGAACACAGGAAACTGCCAATGTCTTTATAATTGCCTATTCGTGGCGGTTTGGCCTCATGAAGATGTTTGAGCCTGTAAAGGCTTTGGTGTGGTTGCACTACCAAATTTCCAATCAGTGCACATCCTGTAACTTCCTGCTTAATAATAGTAATAACAATAATAATATTTTTATTTGTACCCCACCCATCTGACTGGGTTTCCCCAGCCACTCTGGGAGCATATATCAAAACATTATAAAACATACAACATTACAAACTTCCCTATACAGGGCTGCCTTCAGATGTCTTCTAAAGGTTGTGTAGTTCTTTATCTTCTTGACATCTTCCTTGTTCCTTGTAACCTCACTTATTGCAGTGAGGGACCCGCCAGAGATGGACCTCAGTGTCTGGGCTGAACAATGGGGGTGGAGTTGCAGTTCCAACGAAGAGAAAGGTGCAAAATCACTGTCCAGGAAAACATACTGGGCATTTTCTTTTCTTTCAAGTTTGATGCATCCAGCCCAACCTTCTGCAATGCAGGAATCTCAGCTAAAGCATCCATGACAGATGGCCATCCAACCTCTGCTTCAAATCCCCCAGGGAAAGAGAGTCCACCATCTCTCAAGGGAGTCTATTGCACAGCCGAACCGCTCTTTCTGTCTGAAAGGCCCTTGATCATCTTGGCTGACCTTCTCTGCACATGTTCCAACTTGTCAACAGCTTTCTTAAACTGTGGTGCCCAGAACTAGACACAGTATTCTAGGTGTGGTTTGACCAAGGCAGGATAGAGTAGTACTATTACCTCTCTTGATCTGGACACTATACTTCTGTTGATGCAGCCTAGAATACTGTTAGCTTTTTTCTTTTGCTACTGCATCACACGCTTGACTCATTTTAAGCTTGTGGTCCACCAAGACCCCTAGATCCTTTTCACATGTACTGCTAGTAAACCAGGTGTCCCCCATCCTGTATTTGTGCTGCTGGTTCTCCTTGACTAAGCGCAGAACCTTACATTTGTCCCTATTGAAATGCATTTGTTAGCTTGTGCCCAGTTCTCCAATCTGTTAAGGTCATTTTGAATTGATTCTGTCTTCTGTGGCATTAGCTACCCCTCCGAGTTCAGTGTCAGCTGTACATTTTTTAAAAAAAAGATATTTATTGAGATTTTCCACCTTAATACATTAAAAAATCAAAAAACAAAAAACAAAAAAGTTAAAAACACATAAAGTTTACAATCCGTATTTTCAATAACATATTTCCCTGACTTCCCCACACCTCCCCTTCTTATATTCCAATTCAAATTGTTAATTCAACAAGTTCTTATCCCCAATTTTTGACCTTTTTATATTTAATTCATTTTAGAAAAACCAATTTTAACTTATAAACATCAATATTTGTACATCAGTGCTCATTCTTAAAACCTTTTTCTAAAGTCGACCCAAATTCCCTTCCACGAATTCCCCAATTTTCATACTAATAACGAAACAAAATAAAAAAACAGATTATAATTGTGCACCCTTTGGATTACCAAACCCCACCCCCCACTTTCCCCCAACAAATGTCCATCAGTCTTAGTCTACTATCAGCCTGGAGACCTCACGTCCGAGGCTCTTAGTTCTCTCTCAATTCCTCTCTGCCGGTTTTTTTGGTAGTCCTTAGTATTAAACACCAGATCTCGGAGAAGCTCTCTCCCAATAGGGTCCATGTTTCTTCCAGCCAGACCTCCATACTTAAAAGTGGAGCCCGAATCTTGTTTCTTACTCCTTTTAAGTCCAAATGTCCCGAAAGCTCCAACTTCCACCTTAATCAAATTTGTAATCCATAGGTCTTCAGATCTCCACATAAGGAGATCTCTCCATTCTTCAATCTCCAATCCAGACCAGATTTTCATCATCCAGTACTTATTTTCCTTTGTAAACATCATGTCAGGCCTCTGGCTCTCCTTTGTCATCTGCAACATTACATCTCCTTCCTTTTCCTCAGAAACAACATATATCTCTTTCTCCACACTCTCAAATCTCTCAAGTTTCTCTTCTTGTCCAGCTGCATGAACTTCCTGAGTCAAATCGTTATCAAATTCAATGAATTTGTTTACTGTTAAGTCCAGAGTTGCAACATTGGTAGCCAAAACATCAATCTGGCCTTGTAACTTTCCCAAGAGAAGAAAAACTCTGTCCAATTTAGCTTGAATTTTTCCTCCTTCAGCCATTCTTGTAATGTCCCAAAACCCCCTCTAGAGGGATTTTGGTTACTTAATCTTCCTTCCAGTTCAAATCCAAAAATCAAGTTAGTTTGTATCAGTTCTTCCTTGTTTTCAACAAAATATAACCAAATTGTAACAAATATATCCAGCAGAGACAGCAGAAACAAAGTTCTCTTTTTCCTTCTTGACAGCTAATTTGACAGCTGTCAAACTCTTCTATATCTCCTCAACAGGCTCTCTCGCGGATCACTCCCGGGTCCGGGGGGGTGGCACTTCAGCTCTCAAAATTAGCTCTTATCCTCCAGTAAAATTACTTATACTGCCAAATCGTGAAATTAATGTCTTTTACCCAATAAAGAAGTTCTCTCGACCTTAGTTAACTAGTCCTTGCTTTAAATTATTTACAAGACGGGGAGACGGACTTCCTGTTTGCGCCTTCCCCGATTGTGCCTAATTCAAAAAAAAATTTTCTTTGCAAATCCAATTTCCATACTACTCACGAGTTGTTGCTTTTAGAGTCCAATTGTTCACAAGAAGAAGTCAGCGCTCTCCGACCATGGCATGCAGCTTCACTCTGCAGGAGAAGCAGTCGACTCTCAGCACCGCACCGCTTGCCCCGTCCCCCTTTCCAAAGCCTTTAAAAAGGCTCCTTCGTGGGTTGGGGGGGCGCAAATGGTGCCCGCTGAGTCACCAGGTTCACAGGCTTCAGCGCCTGTGATTTCTGAGGGTCCCCGCGTTGCCGCAGCGGCAAGACCCGAATCCTGCGGAGCCGATTCCCTCCGGAGCTCGGAGGGAATCCGCCATTAGTCGATGGCGCTAACCCGGAAGTCCAGTGTCAGCTGTACATTTGAGAAGCATCCTCTCAATTCATTCAACCAAGCATTTATAAAGACGTTGAACAACAACAGGCCCAGAACAGAACCTGGTGGCACCCAACTTGTCACTGAACTGAGCTTTCATATTTTTCAGTAGAACAGATTGGTTCCCACTAATGCCTTGAGGCCACAGATGACCTAGCTTTATCTCTAAAACCAGTTAAGCTCACAATATGAAAGTATTTTGAAAGCCTTACCTATTAGATAGTCTCCAAAACCAATGGTGCTGAGTGTAATAAATGTATAATAGACAGCTTCATAATAAGCCCAGCCCTCCATCCATTGAAAGAAGAATGATGGCAAAATAAGAAACATTAGAAGTCCCAGAACCACGAAGATGAAAATGTATCTTGCTGATTTCTGAAAGATAAAGCAAAAAAAGAAAAGAAAAGGGCAGCTTTGATGCAGCAGAGCTCAGTTCTCTTGACCTTCAGCCATGCATAGGGATTTCGACTTCATTTGGAGCACAATACCCAGTTCTCTGTTCACATGTAATTGCTTGGTTCACATCTTCTCACTTGGAGCCTGCATTCTTTTCTTTTGGGTTGCTGTGTGGGTAACCTCCAATCTAGGAAGCTCCTTTTAAATTTCTCCAAGACACGCTCCAGGAGAGGAGATGGTGGCTGGTTTGGCCACAAACTAAGGCATGGTTTGGCTTAGCATGTTGTCCAAACACAGGCTCATTGTTTGTGCCTCCTCCAGACAAACCACAAGCTGTAAACAAAACAGAAACCTTCGTTTTAGAAAGAGGCAAGTATCTAAAAGCCTTGGTCTGTCGTAATCCTGTGTTAACTTGGCAAACTTGATTTCCTAAACCTTGAAAAAAATGGTGACGATTCAATTTTTGTTCAGTTGTATGTTGTTGCATATACCCTCACACCCACGAACCCATGAGTTTCTCTCATTTCTGTTTGAAGGCAGAGCTCAAATTTGTCTTCCTCAATTATTTAGAGGGCATCATGCACATGTCTAATTTATTCTTGTCTTCCTCCTAATATAAAAGCAGCTAATTATACAGTGGTACCTTGGGTTACGAACTTAATTCGTTCCGGAGATCCGCTCTTAACCCAAAACCATTCTTAACCTCAGGTACCACTTTAGCTAATGAGACCTCCTGCTGTGAAATATAATAGATAAGAGAAGAGATCTGTTGGATCAGGCAAGGACCCATCGAGTTGAGGATCTTGTTCTCATTGAAGCTGACCAGATGCCCACAGGGAACCTGCATATAGGACCCGAGTGTAGCAGCAGTCTATGTCGGCCTCAGTCTTGTGACTGCTAGATTAGAAACCATCTCTAGATAAAGTAACTGAATTACCTTGTTTTTTTTCCCATACACTTGCTCTGCACACCATTCAAAGATCCCTGAGACTAAAAAGCCAATATAGTTCAAGCAGATGAGGTAGAAGGGAATTCCAAAGAGAGCAAAAATAACACAAAAGATCTGACCTTCTTTCGTTCGGGGACAGAGGTATCCATAGCCTGTTGAAAGATTAAGAAAGAGTTGAAAAGGACATCAGCACCTGTCGATTTGCCAATTACCTTCAGATTTTTCAATTTTTCAAAATTTGTGATACAGTTACTGGATTAAAAAATGAATCACAAAATACTTATTTCTTTTGGGATAAATTATGAAATGTCTTTGGTGATGAAATAGGGCAAGGAAGGAGTATCTTAGATAGAAGAACCCCAATCGTGCCCAGATACCCCATAATAGCCCTGAAGGTAAGTCTTCAGGGCATCTGCAGTGAGGAAAGAACAGAGTTCCTCCATTCGTCACCATCATGGCTAGAATCAGTTGCAATTCCCAAGTCCCTAAAGACTTTTAAGAATGCTCTAAGAATATGATTTCTCTCTCTCTGTTTCCTCTTTACTTTTTCTTTATATTAGTTTGTTTTTTATTGCATTGTATGTTGAAAAGTTTCAATAAATAAGCAACAGGCTCCATGCATCTGTAAGGACCAGACTTGAGTTGTTTTCAGCTGAGATCCTATGAAGATTTTGCCAAGCACCAGGAATAATCAGAGAACCAATTAGAAAACTAATAGTATCTACTGATCCAGATTCTCGAGTGGACAGAGTCAAGAAATGAAGCCTCCTGGGATACCTCAAGTTCAAAAGCTGAGAAACAGGTAAGCCCTTTTCTTGGGTCTCAGAAGCTGCAGCTTTATGGCCTGAACTCGAAGTACAGATTAGTTTATCCCTAGCACACTTGAATCAACTGTTTGTGCTTCACACCAGAAAGCTTCACTAGAGCTTTCCAAAGTGCGTGTCGTGACACATTAGTGTGTGGGCTGCAGTGTTCAGGTGTGTCGTGAATGCTAGAGAGGGGTTAGTTTAACCACCAGTTCACTAGCAAAAGTGAATTACTGTGTCACAATTTGAAGCATGTATAAAAAGTGTGTCACCAACATGAAAAGTTTTGAAAGCTCTGGATTAAACAGTTCTGGATTAAGCTCTGGATTAAACAGTGTTAATAAGGTAGGTTCTCCCACTCATTCAGTGCCTGGTTTTCTGCATTGAAGGCATTCATCTAGACATAAAGGGTGTGTGGTTTCTTGAGTGTATTTTGTAGCTTACTGGAAATAAGTTGCAATCCTATTCAAATTTATTGGGGAGCAAGTCCCATTGAATGCATAGGGCTGTGCTGAGAGAGACGGATTTGCATTGGGAGACCTGGCATTGGGTCAGTTGCACCAGGTGGGATTTGAACTCGTTTCCTAGCCCAACTACATTTCACAGGGTAGTTTTAATAATAGGTTGACCCCAGAAGGGTGGGGAATAAATAACTAATCAGGGAATGGTTTTGTTGGGCATACAATAAACGAACAATTTATTTGGCCAGAAAGGGCAAGGCAAACATGAGATGTGAAGGGTGATGAAGGAGCAAAAGCAAAGCCTGCAGCTTTACACAATTTATCTGAGTGAGAGCAGTTGAATGCCCTGAGTATTCAGGGAGAAGCCAGAACCGAATGACAGTACCTATTGTGCATAACATAGTGCCCACGAAGAAGAAAGAATTAGCGAAATTCCAGCTGCCTTGTTTGTCATGAGGTTGGGTTCCTACTGGATCTATTCCCATCTGAACAGCTGTTATCAGTTTCTGCAATTGAAGGCAAGGCTCAGTTTGAATATTCCAACAATAAGAATAGCCCCTCCTCTGATTATCACCAGATACTGCTAACCAAATCGCTATGCATTCACAAGGGACGTTCTTGTGGATCAGTCCAGCACGTTCTTCCCCCAGTGGCCAGCCCAATGCTCATGGGAAGCCCACAAACAGGACCTGAGCACAACAGCCCTCCCCTCACTTGTCACCCCCAGTAACTGATAGGCATAGGGCTTATGCACACTCAACTTTTCCTCCACTCTTTCCAGGCAAAGGCCCACACTCCAAGGGGTGCTTGTTGTGGTTTGCACCAAGCTTTCCCAGTTGGGAGTGTTTGGGTTGTTGAGAGGGATGCAGCAGTTTCACCTTCAAAGCTTAGTGATAAAGTAAACTCCTTACACAAGACTTGAAGATGAGTCTTGGCTTGTCAGGATGGCAACAAGGGCTTTTTTCAGCAGGAACTCTCTGGAACTCAGTTCTGGCACCTCTCAAGTAGGCGCCTTTGCCATTATAGGAGGAGGGAGGTGTTCATGGTGAGTTCTGGGAACTTCCGATACCTCTTTTCCTAGAAAAATAGCACTGATGGCAACACTATAACAAGCTGTGTTGTTTATATCTCAAGTTCAATACTAAGCGTTTCTCTCCCTTGACCCCAAGAGAGGGTTTGGTCTTCTTGCTCCAAAAACACACTTTTGTAGCAATGCATATATTATCACTCCTTGGCTTGCCTGTCTTCATAAATTCTTCTGGGCAGAGTGTGCTTGGAGTATTGGCTCTCCCATATTCTCAGTCAACCAAACAATGGTGAGACTACGCCATCTCCCACCCTCTGTTCGAAGGCAGAAACACACTTTTCAAGGCAGTTAACCAGACAATGATTCAGCTTTCCTGTGACCTTGAACAGAGTCACCTGTTTTGCAGTTGCTATATGACGTATGTTAAATTATTCTTTGCAAAATATGTTTCCCATCAAATACAGTACAAATACTAACAAAACCCTGCTCTTTATAGCTGAATCAGAGTAAACGTCAATTTGGGTTTACAATGGATTGCTGTTAACAAGCTGGTTTTCACAAGGAAAGCCCCAGAGTAACAAAATGGTGCTCAGACACAGAGCTTTAAATCATGGCCAGGCCTGGAAAGAGTGGAAGAAAGCTCAGTGTGGAGAAGCCCATGCTGCCTTCAACAGTGTTGGCAGAACAGAGCCATAATGGCTAGTAGCCATGCCTTGTCTTATCCTCCAACAATCTGCCTAATCCTCCATGGAGATAAATTTTCACATGCAGAAAGAAGGGTGAGTCCTTATGGCTTTATGCTGGCCACTGATTCTGTCCCCACCTCAATTCTCACCTCCTAAACTGTATTCCCCCCATATATACTTTCTGACCTCCTAACCTCTGGTGTCATGCCACGGTCATCCCTTTCAGTCTTGCTGAAGTAATGCCTTACCTGTATGAAATACTCCACGTCTTCTGGGCTGAGTTTGGGGTAGGTTGAAAAAAATTCCCCTTTCAGGCGAAAAATTTCCTCTTTTACAAATTTGTGGTGATCATTCTCCAGAATCTCGAAGACGAAGGAACCCATCACCACGTAAGTCATGAAGCCAGCCAGCAGTAGGATGCCCTGAACCCTGTTCACACGCATGTTGTTCTGTGTGAGAATGAGCGCCACAGAAGAAGCAGACACAAGAGCGACTATAGGTTAGTAAGTACGGTAAGTCCTTTTTGTCTTGACCCAGACTCAAGCGTACAGCCCCATAGCTGGGCACTCTCCATAGCTGGGCCCAAGCTAACCAAATGAATTTTAACAGGCTCAAATGTACAGTTCTGCACTTAGGCAGGAAGAACCAGATGCACAAATAGAAGATGGTTTCCTAGCAGTACATGTGAAAAGGATCCAGGGGTCTTGGTGGACCACAAGCTGAACATGAGTCAACAGTGTGATATTAATACCATGAGATTTATCTAAATTAGTATCAACAAAATATATCATGAGGTATCAGTGGATATTGACAAATGGCAGTCATTGAACCTGACTCTGTGGGTGAAAGTCAGTGCTCTTAAAATGAACATAATAGCTAGACTAGTTTATATCTTAAGAGGAATTCCAATTCACATACTAAGAAATGGTTGTATGGAAGAGGTGGATGAATTTGGGTATATTAATGTTAGAGAAGATGGTAAACGAAGAGTATGTATTATATATATATTCTGTTTTAGGAGACAGATACAGATTACCGTACCTTCAAATGCTCAATGGCAATATCTCCAGATTGATTAATTCTCATGCAACAAAAAGGGGCCATCAACATAAATAAATCTTTGTTACTAGCAAACCATTTGATATACAGGTATTGAGGGAGGGATGGAATAAAGAATTAGAGACCTCAGTTTTGAGCTCACAGTGGGAAACTCTTTTTAAGTGCTTTAACAGGGGTTCTCTGGACCTTAAATTGAGGTTCATACAACAAAAAATAATATTTTGAATATACTGGACCCCATCACGTTTGTTTAAAAAAGGGCTAGCTAAGGTATCTAACTGTTGGAGGTGCAATCAGTACAATGTTTTCCCAAAACCTATGTGTTTTTCATTGTCCTATATTGAAAGATTTTAGGCAAATGGTAACAGAAACTATCAACAGAACTGTACGGAATAATCTGACATTTACAGTGCAAAATGTCCTTTTGAATTGTATACCCAGGAAATGGAACCTTACAAAAGGACAATATGACTTTGCCTTCTACATGGTTAAAAAAAATTGTCTCTAGAAAATGATTGCAAGGAAGGTCTCAGATGACAAAACCATATGTGAATATGTTGCTAGAAAAACTAGAATAAAGGAGTATTTTGAAAAATGTGCTTCCTGTTGTATAGGTGTCTAAAATAAAAGATTATACTGACTGAAAAAACAACACTGCTTAGATGCAAGTGATTGACTACATGGAGATGGCAGAAATGACTGGCAGAATCCGTGACCAGGGAGAAGATCTGATGGAACAGGACTGGAAAAAGTTTAAGGACTATTTACAAAAACATTGCAAAATGTCTGAGTGTTAACATGATGTGGGAAGGATTTGGTTAAATGTGAATGAAAAGAAGAATTTTAAAAAGGAGAAGGGGGCTATGAACAGAATAAAATTATGTCATAGTATATAAGATGAGGAATGGGCTAAGATAAGGAAAATTTGGGACATAATAATTAGAAAAATATAATTTTAAGTATGGTTTGAATAAGGGTTTGAACTTGCTGAATCTGATTGGAATAAAGAGGAACACAAAAAAGAGAGATATGAGGAGGTCAGGACAGAGGGACATGGAATTTTGTAATTTTAAAAAGTGGATTTTTCTTTTTTCTCTTTTTCTTTTTTGTTATATATTTTTGTTTTTTGTTTTTTCTGTGGGCCTTATCTAATGGAATGATCTATGTGAAATGATGAACTTTTTGATTTGTAAAACTTTAATAAACATTTATTTAAAAAAAAGAAAAAAAAGAAAAAACAACACTGCTTCAATGACTTCTTGGGAAAGTCGTTCAAGGTGTTAGGACACTGCATGTCAAAATGCATTTTCTCTTTCTGGGTTTGGTTTGGGTTTTTTTAAGAAATACAGTTCATTGGGAAACATGGAGGGAGAAAACCAGGAGGTTTTGTCATGGTGGAGCTAGTGTGTTTTCCCACATCCATATCCAGCCCAGGGGTCATTTGGAGGAGGGAATTGAAAGGAGGGGAGAGGTCTTTGCTTGGCTCCTCACTCACCCTGACAGGGTCTTTCAAGTACAATTCTTCTTAAATGATCCACTTCACCTTCCAATATCTGATGGGAGAGTCTCAGTGCTTCCCTTTCACTGGGTAGCTATTTGTTAGGAGCAGTTAACACACACACCCCGTGGACTCTATGAGGTCATGGGTATATTACTCTCTTTTGTGGACTGGCTTACCTGGTCCTCTGTGAGGTCACCCCCTCTGTACCTGCTGTGCTGCTGAAAGCCTCCAGGTCTGAGAGGCTGGTAGGAAGATCAGACCACAATATTTTAGAAATGTACAGGGAGCAAGCTTGATCTATTTTTACATCCAGCAATGGGAATGCTCATCAGATTGGCAGATGGCACAAAACTGGGAGGGGTAGCTAATGCTGCAGAAGAAAGAATCGGGATTGGGGGTGCCATTTGTCCTCTTTTTTCAGGACACGACCTCTATTTCATGAGCAATGTCATCATAGCGATCCATAGTTAAAAGCATAAGTTGGCAAATGTGTCCTCTTTTTTGCAACCCTATATTGAGCCCCAGCTAACAAAATGAATTTCAATAGGGACAAATTTTTGGTTCTGCACTTAGGAAGGAAGAACAAGATACACAAATATGGGGGACACCTGGTTTACTAGCAGTACATGTGAAAAGGATCTAGGTGTTTTGGTGGACCACACGCTAAACATGACTCAGTTGTGTGATGCAGCAGCAAAGCTAATGCTATTGTTAAGCCCTCAGAATGAATAAATGCTAGGATTTTGATTAATTGGGATATGGATTAAAACATAAACTGCAGAGCTCTTCCAGACAGGGAATTCCTGGGCCTGCTTATTGAAATTAACCTGGCTGACATAGGCTATCAAGAGTACAATAGGGGCCATTAACAATGGAAGGTGTTGTAAACAAAATTTGCCATTTTCCCTTATGGGGTATCCAAGAGCCCATATAGAGTCCTTACATAGGTTCCCTATTGGTAGGAGAGAATAACAGAGGCCAACCAGAGAATATTGAGAAGCAAAGCAACTAGTAAGCTTGATCTTTATTGATCTGTTGCAACAGGGTGCTCCCCTCACCTGCAGGAGAGAGGAGGGACCCCGTAAAATGGTGTGCAAGGCCTTATAAAGACTTTTGAAATTGCCACCCTGTAGATCAAGACCACCCCCAGAAACATCATACATACATCACAGAAGGGGTGTAACCTAAGACCACCCCTCAGATACCTCATACCTACATCAAAGAAAAGGCAGTCTTAAAACAGAAATTTGAATGTTGTTTTTCTCCCGTCGTTGTTTATCTCCTGTCTGCCAGGTTACTTGATTGGATTTCCTGGGGAGCCTGGCCAGTCTTTTGCAATGATAAATACTTAGTTCCTGGGCCTTGTCACAGGCTCACACCCTATTCATATATTAAATGTGCCCTTAAGACAGGATTTGTGAGGAAAGAGACAATGGGAGGCTTCCCATTTTGACCTTGCATAGAAAACATTTGCTCAGTTTAGGAATCAAAATGGTTCCAGGTCAGTCTTCCTGTGCTGATCTATGTACGGGCTTGGTTGGTACGTTTATGAACATTACCATATATCTAAGACCATAAAATTCCTATCACAATATTGTAGCACTATGGCGGTGTGAGACCAGAGGAGTTACACCCCTTCTGTGATGTACCGTATTTTTCGCCCTATAGGACGCACTTTTTCCCCTCCAAAAATGAAGGGGAAATGTGTGTGCGTCCTATGGGGCGAATGCAGGCTTTCGCTGAAGCCAGCATGCCGAAGCCTGCGCGCGCTGAGATCAGCACGTCCAGGCTTCGCGGACCTCTCAGCAAGCAGCAGGAGCCAGCGCTAGGCTCCCACGGCTTGCAGAGAGCTGCCTGTTTGGGGGCTGGGGTCAGGGGAAGCTCGGACCTCCCCCGCCCCAGCCCCGCGCCTGGGGGGGAAATAATTTTTTTCCCTTTATTTCCCCCCAAAAAACTAGGTGCGCCTTATGGGACGGTGCGTCCTATAGGGCGAAAAATACGGTATGTATGTGCCAAATGGCCCAATGGTCTGACTCTGTGTTAGGCAGCTCCCCGTGTTCCTAAGCATTCTAAATGAAGTGCATTTGTTAAGGAATGCAGACTCTCCAAGTTTCCATCCCTGTTTTTGATATGATCCTTAGGATGTCCCTATTTTCACTGGAGAGTATGGGAATGACTCCATCTCACTAAGAACCAGGAGGCTACCAAGAAGCTGGGAATAATGTGGGATGTAACTTGCCCAAGTTCCCTCAATATTGTGGACCATTGTTCTTTGAATATGGTTGATCACCAGTGTTGAAGCAATGATTCTTCAACATCAACTTCGTTGGACTGGTCATGTTGTGCGGATGCCTGATGATCGTCTTCCAAAGCAACTACTCTATTCTGAATTTAAAAATGGAAAGCGTATTGCTGGTGGTCAACAAAAGAGGTTTAAAGACTGTCTCAAGGCAAATCTAAAAAAAAGTAGTATAAACACTGACAACTGGGAAACACTGGCCTGCGAGCGCTCCAATTGGAAAACAGCCTTTACCAAAGGTGTCATGGGCTTTGAACTCAGGACGCAAGGGAGAAACATGCTATGACAAAGGCACGCTTGGCAAACCCTCACTGTGATCAACTTCCGCCGGGAAATGAATGTCCCCACTGTGGAAGGACGTGTGGATCCAGAATTCGCCTCCACATTCACTTACAGACTCATCGTTAAAACCGTGTTTATGGAAGACAATCTTACTTGGCTATGAGTGATCGCCACAGAAGAAGAAAGAAGAATATTGTTGAAACAGAACATGGTTCAAATTCTGCATTGGTTGAGATGAAATCTCTCTTTACCCAGAAAAATAAATTAGAACTGTTTTTCCCCCAAAAAAATTTTTTTCAAGGGAAAAAAGAAGAAACAATTTAACACAGCATCCACAATGGTTCCATCTGCAAAGTACGTTTTATCTATGCAAATAGAATGTTTTTGTTGTGTGTTTCTCTGGGTATTATAGAAATTACATTTAGCACCACTTTCATATCTAAGCAAATCCACATTCACCAAGCCTTTATGTCCTGGCCATGCTAGCCACATCACAAGGGCAGTTGTGAGATTGTGTGAACATTAGGACTTCCGGGTTAGCGCCATCGCCTAATGGCGGATTCCCTCCGAGCTCCGAAGGGAATCGGCTCATTAGGGGTCGGGTCCTGCCGCGGCGGCGACGCGGGGACCCTCAGAAACCACAGGCGCTGAAGCCTGTGGACCTGGTGACTCGGCGGGCACCATTTGCGCCCCCCCGACCCGCAACTAAGGTTGAGAGAATACCTTTCTTTTTTGTGGATAAAAGCAATTAACTCCACGTTTTGGCAATATAAGTGATTGTGCTGGAGGATAAGAGCTAACATTGAGAGCGGAATTCACCCCTCCCCCAAGACCCGGGAGCGATCGGTGAGAGAGCCTGCGGAAGAGACATAAAGACTTTGACAGCTGTCAAACTAGCTGTCAAAGTTGGGGAAAAAGGAGAACTTTGTTTCTGTTGTCTTTGCTGGTTATATTCGTTACAATTTGGTAACAAATTGTTAAAAATAAAGAAGAAAAGGCTAACTTGACTTTTGGGTTGGAACTGGAAGATACTAAGAAACTAGAATCCCTCTAGAGGGGGTTTAGGACATTACAAAAATGACCTTAAGTGGAAAAACACTGGCTGAACTGGAGAGGACTTTTTTTCTCTTGGGAAAGTTGCAGGAACAGAGTGATGTTTTGGCTACAAATGTTACAATACTGAATGGAACAGTAAATAAAGTTACTGAGCCTGGGAGGGACTTGACTCAAGTCTTTGCAGCTGAACAGGAAAGTTTTGCAGTTGAATTAAAAATTTTTGCAGCTGAACAAGAAAAGAAATTTGAGAAATCTGAGAATGTGATGAAAGAGGAACATGATGATTTGAAGGGAAAAGAAGGAGGAGCTATAATGCCACAGATGATTGAGGAGAGCCAGAGGCTGGTTAAGATGGATATAAAGGAAAATAAGATCAGGATGATGAAAATCTGGTTTGAATTGAAGAATGGAGAATGGAGAGATCTCCTTATGTGGAGATCTGAAGACCTTTGGAATACAAACCTAGCTAAAGTGGAAACTGGAGCTTTTGGGACATTTGGACTTAAGAGAAGTAAGAAACAAGATTTTGACTCCTTTTTTAAATATGGAGGCCTGGCTGGAAGAAACATGGACCTTATTGGGACAGAGCTTCTTCGAGATTTGGAGTTCAATATAAAGGACTATCAAAAAAACCGGCAGAGAGGAATTGAGAGAGAATTAAGAGCCTCGGACGTGAGGTCGCCAGGCTGACTGCAGATGGACTGATGGACTTTTGTTGGGGTTTGAAACCGGGAAAGGGGGTGGTGGGGCTTTGGGAATCCAAAGGGTGTACAATTATATTATGTTTCATTTAATTTTGTTTTGCCACTAACATAAAAATGGGGAATTCGGGGAAGGGAATTGGGGCCGACCTTAGAAAAAGATTTTTAAGAATAAGTATTGATGTATAAAGATTGAGGTTTATAAGTTAAAATTGGTTAACTAAAATGAATTAGAGAAAATAAGATAAAGTTTGGGGACAAGAACTTGCTGAGCTAAAAATTGGAACTGGAATACAAGAAGGGGAGGTGTGGGGAAGTCAAGGAAATTGGTCATTGACAGTAAGAAATGTAAAGTTTATGTGTTTTTAATTGTTTTTTTATGTTTTTTCTTTATTTTTTGAAAATTCCAATAAATATTTATTTAAAAAAAAGAGATTGTGTGAACATTAAATTGCCTTTATTTGGGGCATCTTCTGTTTCTGCACAAAGCGTGTGTTGCTGCCACCTGTGCACATATATGTGCATATCTCCATAGCAAAGCTATATTTAGATTATCTTCTTTATGGTGTGTTTCATTTCCTTTTTTCTTTGTCTTCTAGTGGAAGCCCGAGGTCTTAAGCATTCAGAATTCCCCGCTCTTTGTCCAAACAAGTGCAAAGAGACCTTGGCTGTCCTCCTCATTTTCAACTTTGCTCCGATTATACTATGACTCTAAAAAGGCTGCAATCCCCAAGACAAACGGAGGACATAGATGATGCCTTCCTGGAACAGATGGCCAAGCATGCAAAAGGAAGGGAGATAGTAGTAATGGGGGACTTCAATTACCCGGATATTTGTTGGATGTCAAACTCAGCCAAGAGCATAAGGTCAAACAGATTCCTCACTGGCCTTGCAGACAACTTCATTGTCCAGAAAGTGGGAGAAGCAACAAGAGGAACAGCCATTTTAGATCTGGTCCTAACCAATGTTGATGACCTAGTTAGTGGGGTAGAAGTGGAAGGATCATTAGGCGCGAGTGATCATGCTCTTCTGAAGTTTACTATACAGCGGAAAGGAGCAGCCAAGCATACTAGGACTCAATTTCTTGACTTTAAGAAAGCCGACTTCATAAAACTTAGGGAAGTGCTGGGTGAGATCCCATGGACAGTAAGACTAAAAGGAAAGGGAGTTCATGATGGCTGGGAGTTTGTTAAGAGGGAGATAGTAAAAGCACAACTTCAGGCAATACCAATGAGACGGAAACATGGAAGGTGCCTAAAGAAGCCAGGGTGGCTATCTAAAGAACTTTTAACTGAGTTAAGATTAAAAAAGGATGTGTACAAAAAATGGAAAAGGGGGGAAACCACCAAAGAGGAATTCAAACAAATAGCCAGCACGTGTAGACACAAAGTCAGAAAAGCTAAAGCACAGAATGAACTCAGGCTTGCTAGAGAGGTTAAAAGCAACAAAAAAGGCTTTTATGGGTATGTTTGTAGCAAAAGGAAGAACAAAGAAACAGTGGGGTCACTCAGAGGAGAAGATGGTGAAATGCAAACAGGGGACACAGAAAGGGCTGAACTCCTCAATGCCTTCTTTGCCTCAGTCTTCTCCGATAAAGAAAACAATGCCCGACCTGAAGAATTTGGAGCAAATGATTCAGCAGAGGAAACACAGCCCAGAATAACTAAGGAGATAGTACAAGAATACTTGGCTAGTCTAGATGTATTCAAGTCTCCAGGGCCAGATGAACTGCATCCAAGAGTATTAAGAGAACTGGCAGGTGTGATCTCAGAACCACTGGCAGTCATCTTTGAGAATTCCTGGAGAACAGGCGAAGTCCTGGCAGACTGGAGGAGGGCAAATGTTGTCCCTATTTTCAAAAAGGGGAAAAGAGAGGACCCAAATAATTACCGCCCAGTCAGTCTGACATCAATACCAGGGAAGATTCTGGAGCAGATCATTAAGCAAACAGTCTGTGAGCACCTAGAAAGGAATGCTGTGATCACCAATGGTTCCTCTTCATCCTGGAGAAGAGTGACTAGTGGGGTGCCACAGGGTTCTGCCTTGGGCCCGGTCTTATTCAACAGCTTTATCAACGACTTGGATGATGGACTCAAGGGCATCCTGATCAAATTTGCAGATGACACCAAACTGGGAGGGGTGGCTAACACCCCAGAGGACAGGATCACACTTCAAAACGACCTTGACAGATTAGAGAACTGGGCCAAAACAAACAAGATGAATTTTAACAGGGAGAAATGTAAAGTATTGCACTTGGGCAAAAAAAATGAGAGGCACAAATACAAGATGGGTGACACCTGGCTTGAGAGCACTACATGTGAAAAGGATCTAGGAGTCTTGGTTGACCACAAACTAGACATGAGCCAACAGTGTGACGCGGCAGCTAAAAAAGCCAATGCAATTCTGGGCTGCATCAATAGTAGTATAGCATCTAGATCAAGGGAAGTAATAGTGCCACTGTATTCTGCTCTGGTCAGACCTCACCTGGAGTACTGTGTCCAGTTCTGGGCACCACAGTTCAAGAAGGACACTGACAAACTGGAACGTGTCCAGAGGAGGGCAACCAAAATGGTCAAAGGCCTGGAAACGATGCCTTATGAGGAACGGCTAAGGGAGCTGGGCATGTTTAGCCTGGAGAAGAGGAGGTTAAGGGGTGATATGATAGCCATGTTCAAATATATAAAAGGATGTCACATAGAGGAGGGAGAAAGGTTGTTTTCTGCTGCTCCAGAGAAGCGGACACGGAGCAATGGATCCAAACTACAAGAAAGAAGATTCCACCTAAACATTAGGAAGAACTTCCTGACAGTAAGAGCTGTTCGACAGTGGAATTTGCTGCCAAGGAGTGTGGTGGAGACTCCTTCTTTGGAGGTCTTTAAGCAAAGGCTTGACAACCATATGTCAGGAGTGCTCTGATGGTGTTTCCTGCTTGGCAGGGGGTTGGACTCGATGGCCCTTGTGGTCTCTTCCAACTCTATGATTCTATGATTCTATGATTCTAATTCAGGGATGAAAAAGTGTGGCGTGGGAAAGGTATGCATACGCAGAAGGGGGTTTTCCTTCTGGTGGCGGCTGGACAGTCAATACCGTGGAATGGGAAAAGTGACCCAAGCAAAAGCACAGATGCCTTCTCCCCAGAGATGCATTCACACACACTTCACTTGGCAGTACCTCAAAACATTCTTTCCTCTCAAAACGTTCCAAGAGCTTTCTCCTGCAATTCCATATTTCAGGGGCGGTTATACTTCAGTGGTGGCCAACTCCCAGTTTGGGAGCTTGATCTGGCCCTGAGACAATTATTCTCTAGCCCTTCAGAACCCTCCACTGTTTTTGGTGATGGCACATATATATAAATAGTGAGTGAGGGAGACTGTTCCACTGCTGAACAGCTCTTACTGTTGGAAAGTTCTTCCTGATGTTTACTTTCTTGTGACTTGAAGCCATTGGTTCGAGTCTTGCCCTCCAGAGCAGGAGAAAACAAGCATGCTCCCTCTTCCATGTGACAGCCCTTGAGATATTTGAAGATGTCTCTCATATCTCCCCCAGTCCCCTCTTTTCCAGAATAAAAATACCCAGCTCCTTCAACCACTCCTCATAAGGCTTGGTTTCCAGACCCTTGATCATCTTGCTTGCTCTCCTCTGCACACATTCCAGTTTTGAGAATCCAGTTAAGACCCTCCCTCCTTCTCTTGGTTGCAGAATACCCGGCTATTTCACAGTTTATTAGGAACTGCATAACCTAAAGAGCAACTAGTGAGTTTTTAAGGAATCAGCAGAATGACACAATGGCATAAAATTATAAAAAGCTCAGTTGAAATTCTTGAGTGCAACTCATTTTTATGTCAGTCTCCACCTGAATGAAATGATAAATTCTTCTCCAGTGGACATGTAGCAGACTGACTCCTTTGGGGCGGTGTTATTTTTACCCTCTGCTGTCTTTTTGTAAGCTTGCTTTCGGATCCACAGGTGCCAGGAATGAAGATACCAGTTCAAACAGCACAGCTAACCAGGCCAGACCAACGACGATCCAAACGGCTGCGAGCATCTGGTAGCCCGGAAAATAGGTTCTGTCCTGCTTCTTCCCTGAAGACACAGAGAAAAGCAACAATAATGTGTGAGGAGGTGATTTAAAGGACCCGCCAACTCAGTTTATCCAGACCTCATTAGGTCATGTTCACACCATACGTTTAAGACATTTCTACCACTGAATTGTGGGAAGATGAACACAGGAAACTGCCAATGTCCTTATTATTGCCTATTCATGGTGGTTTGGGCACATTATGCTGTTTGAGCCTGGTTGTGCTACCACATTTCCAATCGGTGCACATCCTATAACTTCCTGATTAATAATAATAATAATAATAATAATAATAATAATAATAATAAAAAATTTTATTTATATCACGCCCTCCCCAGCCGAAGCCAGGCTCAGGGCAGCTAACAACAGTCAAATAATCCAACATTCTAAAAACATTTCATTATAAAAATTAATTAAAATCAAATTGGTGGCAACCATTAAGCAAAATTCTGTGCGATAAAAATAATTTATTATTTTTACCCCACCCATCTCACTGGGTTTCCCCAGCCACTCTGGGAGGCTTCCAGCATATATCAAAACATTATAAAACATACAACATTAAGAACTTCCCTATACAGGACTGCCTTCAGATGTCTTCTAAAGGTTGCGTAATTCTTTATCTCCTTGACATCTGAAGGGAGGGAGGGTGCCACCACTGAGAAGGCCCTCTGCCTGGTTCCCTGTAATCTCACTTCCCACAGGGGGGGGGGAACCGCCAGAAGGCTCTCAGAGCTGGACCTCAGTGTCCAGGCTGAACGATGGGGGTGGAGACGCTCCTTCAGGTATACAGGGCTGAGGCCGTTTAGGGCTTTAAAGGTCAGCACCAACACTCTGAGTTTTATACCAGAAAGATTCTAGTTTATTTTGTTGGCAACAGTTTGCTCCAGTTGTTGGTCACAGGCAGCAGTTGTGGCAGTTGCTAGCTAAGAGAGTTGTGCAAAATCACTGTCCAGGAAAGCATTTTCTTTCTTTCATGTTTGCTGCAACTAGCCCAACACCCTGCAACACAGGAATTTTAAGGAAAGCATCCATGAAAAATGACCATCCAACCTCTGCTTAAAATCCTTCAAGGAAAGAGAGTCGACCACATCTCATGGGAGTTTGTTCCACTGCTGAACATCTCTGACTGTCAGAATTTCCCCCCAAATGTTTAGTCAGCATCCCTTTTCTTGTAACTTGAAGAGATTGGTTTGTGTCCTCCCCTCCAGAGCAGGAGAAAACAAGCATACTCCCTCTTCCATGTGACAGCCCTTGAGATATTTGATGATGGCAATCGTATCGCCTCTCAGACTCCTTTTCTCCAGGCTAAACATACCCAGCTCCTTCAACCAATCCTCATAAAGCTTGGTTTCCAGACCCTTGATCATCTGTTCTTGAGAAACTTAAAATATGGTTTGGGTTCCAAATTATAATCATTGCAAGCCATCATTTTGGATGAAACCTGATCTGAGCTTTCATATTCTTCAGTACAACAAATTGGTTGCCACCAGTACCTTGAGGCCACAAATGACCTAGTATTATCTGTAGAACCTGTTGAGCCCACAAGAGGAAAGTATTTTGAAAGCCTTACCTATTAGATAGTCTCCAAAACCAATGGTGCTGAGTGTAATAAATGTAAAATAGATAGCTTCACTATAATTCCAGCCCTCCATCCATTGAAAGAAGAATGCTGGCAAAATAAGAAACATTAGAATTCCCGCACCCACGAACACGAAAACGTATCTTGCTGATTTCTGAAAAATAAAGCAAAAGAAAAGGAAAGGAAAAAAGGCAGTTCTCATGCAACAGAGCTCAGTTCTCTCGACCTACAGCCATGCACTGTGATTTTAGGCTGCATTAACAGATAAATAATAATAATTCCACCCTAGTTAGACTTCATCTGGAGCACAGTTTCCCGCTGATGTCACAATTTTTGGTGGTCGAGCTCTATGGTGGTTACATTCATTCCTATTTGAAGGCAGAGCAAGCATTAATCTTCCTCGCTTAATTAGAGGGCATAATGCACATGTCTAATTTAGTCTTGTCTTCCTAATCAGATATGCATATGTATATGCAATATAATAGAAGAAGAGCCCTGCTGGATCAGGATCTAGTCGAGGATCCTGTTCTCATCGAAGCTGACTAGATGTCCACAGGAAACCTACATACAGGACCCGAGTGTAGCAGCAGTCTATGTCGGCCTCAGTCTTGTGACTGGTAAGATTAGAAATCATCTCCAGATAAAGTAACTGAATTACCTTGTTTTCTTTTCCAGACAGTTTCTTTGCACAGCTTTCGCAGATTCCTGAGACTGAAGAGCCAATATAGTTCAAGCAGAGGAGGTTGAAGGGGATTCCAAAGAGAGCAAAAATAACACAAAAGAGCTGACCTTCTTTCGTTTGGGGACAGAGGTTTCCATAGCCTGTTGAAAGAAGAAAAATGTGTTGCAAAGGAGGTCAACAACTGTCGATATGCCAATTACCGTACCTAGAGAAGTTAGTATGGAAGTGAGAGCTGGACCATAAAGAAGGCTGATTACCGAAGAATTGATGCTTTTGAATTATGGTGCTGGAGGAGACTCTTGAGAGTCCCATGGACTGCAAGAAGATCAAACGCATCCATTCTTAAGGAAATCAGCCCTGGGTGCTCACTGGAAGGACAGATCCTGAAGCTGAGGCTCCAATACTTTGGCCACCTCATGAGAAGAGAAGACTCCCTGGAAAAGACCCTGATGTTGGGAAAGATGGAGGGCACAAGGAGAAGGGGACGACAGAGGACGAGATGGTGGGACAGTGTTCTCGAAGCTACAAACATGAGTCTGACCAAACTGTGGGAGGCAGTGGAAGACAGGAGTGCCTGGTGTGCTCTGGTCCAGGGGGTCACGAAGAGTCGGACACGACTAAACAACAACAAGAGAAGTTACAGAGCAGGGTCCCTACGAAGGGTTGTTTCCAGTGGAGAGCAGCATGTACATTGAGACTGACTGTTCCTTCCTTTCCTCTCTCCTGTACAACCCCCAAATCTGCTCCAGAGGATCCCCATACCCTCTGGAGCAGACATTGAGGGTGCTAAGAGGGGTGCAGTGAGGACAAGAGGGGTCAGTTTCATTGTGCAAGCAGAGGTCTGTGCCCAACTGAAATGGCAGCCTTGAATACAGCCCAATGTATTTATTTTATGTACTGCACTCACTGACCTCCTTTATGCCGATGCACTTGGTGTTAGGATAATTATGTGGGAGCTTCAAGTCTCTCCCTCCTGTTCCTTGGACCGGACAGGCTCACTGTGGAAGAACTGACCTGAGATGCAATGGAAGAGGCCAAGTGTGCAGGTATGACTTCGGAGACCTTGTGAAACATTGGGTGAAATGGAGACTCATCATAGCAACCCTTTAAAAAACACACCAAATGATTGATAATATATTTGTAACGTGAATCAGGAGTTCACTGCATTTTCGTGGCAGTGAAAACAAATGTAGGTTCATCTGCAGTGAGGAGAGAGCGGAGTTCCTCCATTTGTCCCCATCATGGCTGTCAGGGAACTGCAATCAGCTCAGAGGCGAGAGATGGAAGGGCAGTTGGGTTACAGGGAGCCTCCAAAGATTGTGCAAAGCAGCTCTTCCTCCAGTGGGGAGGGGATGCAGGGATCAGAAGATGTTAGAGAGAGCCGCAACACCGAGCCTGAGCAAAGCGGGGGGAGGCAAGTCCCCCTTTGCTAATACCCTCTCTGCGCAGTCGTTTTATGTGCAGAGAGGGGAGGCGAAGGATGAGGGTCAAAGTTTATGCTGGGAAAAGTTTAAGGACTGCCCACTCCCAGATTCTGCTAGCGACTGAGCAGACATGGACTCTGCACTGTAAATGTTTTTGTACCGATAATAAAGCCTGGAAAAGACCAGTGGAAGACTTGCCTCTTCGCTCTCGAGCAACCACGCTGGCACATAACAATGGCTAAAATCAGTTACAATTCCCAAGCCTCAAAAGACTTGTAAATGCTCTAGGAATTGGATTTCTCTCAATTCTAGTGTGACCTGACCTGATCTGTGTGCCCCAGACTGGCCTGTGAATTGAAACATGCTTAACCTTCAGGTTTTTCAGTTCTTCAAAATTTGTGATACAGTTATTGGATTAAAAAATGAATTACAAAATATTTATTTTGGGATAAATTTAGAAATGTATTTGATGATATGTTTTGGTGATGAAATAGGGCAAGCAAGGAGCGTATCAGACAGAGGAACCACCATTGTGCCCAGATACCCATAATAGCCCTCAGAGTAAGCCTTCCGAGCATCTGCTCAGCAAAACCTCCATTTTAGCTTCTTTTGAGATTGGACTCAATTAAGACTTGACTGATCTATATACTACTTAATTCTTGTTAATTAATTCTTATCCAAAATGCAAATTGGCTGCTGATGTAAGAAGAGTCATTAATTAAGAGGCTGAAAAACAAAGCAAAAAGCTTATCTTAAATTATCGATGATCAATAACGTTTACCAACGGATAAGGATGATCTTGTTAGCTTAAAATCTTAATCTTATATTACTTTTAACTCTCCATCCTGGTGCTGCTTATAAAAGATTGAATCCACTAGTATGGGAATAGTAATAATATAATTTTATTATTTATGTGTCGCCCATCTGACTGGGTTGCCCCAGCCATTCTGGGTGGCTTCCCCTGTTGCGCAGAAAACAATACTTCGGTCTTGTCAGGATTCAACCTCAAACCGTTGGAATGGAATGCACTGTTTACTTAAAGGGACAGACACAAGTTTTCAAAGCAGAGGCTGCTAAGGGAGAGAGGAACAGAACTCATTATGGCAAAGACATTGATTGTTGGTATCATCCCACAATTATTGGATGAGCAATTGCAAGAGCTCACAGATGAGATGCACAGAATGGGGAATGAAAATGTATCAGAGAAAGACCAGAATTCTTTAAAACTCATAGAACCTTTGGGGGAAAATATTGATCAACATATGGCAGAGATAGAGAGAGAAAGGATCTTGTGTACAGGTGGAATTGAACTCAGAGGGAAAAACCACCAAGCATCTGGCAATTCATAGAATCATAGAATAGTAGAGTTGTGCTTTGCACCAGAAAGCTTAACCAGAGCTTTCCAAACTGTATGTCACAGCACATTAGTGTTTCAGTTGCAGTTTGTAGATGTGTCGCGCGAAGGATGGAAAAGAATTAGTTTAACCACGAGTTTGCTAGTAAAACTGAATTACTGTGTCACAAAATGTATAAAAAGTGTGTCACCAACATGGAAAGTTTGGAAAGCTCTGGATTAGACAGTGCTAACAGGGTAGGTTCTCCCACTCATTAAGTGCATGGTTTTCTGCACTAAAGGAATTCATCCAGACAAAAAGGGTGTGTGGTTTCTTGTGTATTTTGTAGCTTACTGGAAAGAAGTGGCAATCCTATGCAAAGATGAGATTTGAAGGATGATGAAAGAACAAAAGCAAAGCCTGCAGCTTAACACAATTTATCTGAGCGAGACCAGTCGGATGCCCTGCATATTATTTTCGGGGGAAAGCCAGCCAGAACCAAATTACCTATTGTCACTTCCGGCTAGTTGCTACGGAAGATGGCTGAAAATTCCATCGTCTCCATTTCACACGGGCAATTAGAGGCTGAGATGGGAGTAATCAGCTTCCTAAACCCCTCCAGGGCCGGAGGGAGCAGTCTCATCTGCGGTCGCCCAACACCTGGCCCCAAATCCGGAAGGAATAAGGGACTGGGGGGGTGCTGGATGGAAAGCCCCCACACAATTCTGTCACTCTCTGAAGCTGTCTCCACGAGCAACAAGTCTCCATTTCTTAAGATGAAAAATTGGATTTAAACAATTAATTCAGCCTCTGAAGACTTAGAAGACTTGAATGGGAAAGGGATTATCATCTGAGGTGCCAGTCTGACGGAACAGAAAGTGGGTGTGAGCCTTTATTTACTTTACTTCGATATTTGCCTACGTGATAACATTTGGCAAATCCCCTCTGGAAGAAACGACTAGCGGATTTTTTTATGAAAGCAAGCGAGATTAAAAAAATTGCATTTGTTGATATAATAAGGTTTTAACAACTCTAATAATTACTAACTGTGTGGAAATTACTGGGGGGGGGGGGAAGGAAAATCAAGGTTTTTGACTCTTGGTTTCCTGGAAGAAGATTAAAAGACTCCCTGATTTATTATATTGGAGTAGAAGCGACTTCTCATTAACAACTGGAGAGATGCCAAAGAGTTCTGGATATTTGCCTGGGAGATTTGTTACGTAGCATTAATTTGGCAGGGAGCCAGGAGGGAAACTGAAAGTAGATTGACCAGCTAGCTGAATCAAATTGTATAGCTACGGGGGGGGGGTGTAAACCTCTAATATTTTACTCTTCGATACTTGTATTTACAGATTTACTTGGTAAACCACCTCTGAGGAAAGCTAATGTTTGAATAGCAGCTGGTTAAGGAACAAAATAGGGAAGACGCCCTGATTTGATTCTATTTGGACTGCGTGTCAATATGGCAGCTGCCTACAGTGGAAGTCTCCTGGACTGATTTGGCAGAAACACCAGCTTGAGAAGCGAGGATGTGAATTTACATAGGGGAAGCTTGGATTACAGATTGGGAGCATAAAGAAGAATAAGGGGGGGGGACATAAAACCCACACAGAAATGTATTGTTGTCACTTAACTCACTTGCAGAATGAATGCAGAGGCTGTTGAAAATAATGATTAACATCAGAATGAATTATGGGAATTATTGTAATGATTATGAAAAGCAGCAGAACGATGAGATGATTAGGATTCCCTCAGATCTCGAAGCATGGGAAGTCAGCTCAAAATTTATACTTAGGCATAATATTGGAACTGTTCGATTATTGGATAATTTGTATAATTTGGAATATATAATATGGTTTGATTGGATTGTTAAAATGGAAATTTAATAAATATTATTTAAAGAAAGAAAGAACCAAATTACCAATTGTGGATAACATAGTGCCCACGAAGAAGAAAGAATGAGTGAAATCCCAGCTGCTGTGTTTTTCATGAGGATGGGTTCCTACTGGATCTATTCCCGACCGAACAGCTTTTACCAGTTTCTGCAATTGAATGCAAGACTCAGTTTGAATATTCCAACAATAAGAATAGCCCCTCCTCTGATTATCACCAGATACCACTAACCAAATCACGATGCATTCACAAGGGACGTTCTTTTAGATCAGTCCAGCACGTTCTTCCCCCAGTGGCCAGCCCAATGTTCATGGGAAGCCCACAAACAAGACCTGAGCACAACAGCCCTCCCCTCACTTGTCACCCCCAGTAACTGGTAGGCACAGGGCTTTTGCATACTTAACTTTTTCTCTACTCTTTCCAGGCAAAGGCCCACACCCCAAGGGGAGCTAATAATTATTATTATTATTATTATTATTATTATTATTATTATTATTATTATTTATACCCCGCCCATCTGGCTGGGTTTCCCCAGCCACTCTGGACGGCTTCCAACAAAACACTAAAATACAATAACCTATTAAACATTAAAAGCTTCCCTAAACAGGGCTGCCTTCAGATGTCTTCTAAAAGTTTGGTACTTATTTTTCTTTTGACATCTGGTGGGAGGGCGTTCCACAGTGTGGGTGCCGCTACTGAGAAGGCCCTCTGCCTGGTTCCCTGTAACTTGGCTCCTCGCAGTGAGGGAACCGCCAGAAGGCCCTCGGCACTGGACCTCAGTGTCCGGGCAGAACGTTGGAGGTGGAGATGCTCCTTCAGGTATACTGGACCGAGGCCACTGCTTGTGGTTTGCACCAAGCTTTCCCAGTGAAAACTGTGATTTATGTTTGAGTTGTTGAAAGTGATGCAGCGGTTTCACCCTCAAAACTTAGTGATAAAGTAGACTCCTTACACTCCTTACACAGGACTTAAAGACGAGTCTTCACTTGTCAGGATGGCAACTAGGGCTTTTTTTTAGCCGGAACTCTCTGGAACTCAGTTCTGGCACCTGTCAAGTGGGCAGCATTGCATTTATCGGAGAAGGAAGGAGGTGTTCATGGTGAGTTCCAAGATCTCCTGGCACCGTTTTTCCAAGAAAAATAGCACTGATGGCAACACTGTCAGAAGTTGTATTTTTTATATATCAAATTCAATACTAAGTGTTTCTCTCCTTCCTCCAAAAACATACACTCCATCAATTTGCCTAATCCTCCATGGGGATAACATTCCACATGCAGAAGGAAGGCTCTATGCTGGCCACTGATTCTGTCCCCACCTCAATTCCCACCTCCTAAACTGTATTCCCCCCCATATATACTTTTTGACCTCTTAACCTCTGGTGTCATGCCACGGTCATCCCTTTCAGTCTTGCTAAAGTAATACCTTACCTGTATGAATAACTCCACCTCTTCTGGGGTGAGAGCGGTGTAGTTCAAAAAAAATTCCTCCTTCATGTGAAACGTTGCCTCTTCTACTTTTTTGTGGTGATCGTTCTCCAGAAGCTCAAAGACGAAGGCACCCATCACAACGTAAGTTAAAAGGCCGGCCAGCAGTAGGACGCCCTGTGCCCTGCTCACATGCATGTTGTTCTGTGTGGGAATGAGGGCCAAGGAAGAAGCAGACACAAGAGCGACTATAGGTTAGTAAGCGAGTCCTTATTTGTCTTGACCCAGACTCAACAGTACAGCCCCATAGCTGGGCAGTCTCCATAGCTGGGCCCAAACTAATGAAATGAATTTCAACAGGGAAGGTTCTGCACTTAGGCAGGAAGAACCAGATGTACAAATAGAAGATTGGGGACACATGGCTAAGTAGCAGTACATGTGAAAAGGATCCAGGGTTCCTGGTGGACCACAAGCTGAACATGAGTCAACCGTGTGTTGTTAATACCACAAGGTTTATCTAAATTAGTATTTTTAAACATCAATGAAATGTATCATGACTTATCAATGGATATCAAGAGATGGCAGTTATTGAACCTGACCCTGTGGAGAAAGGTCAATGCTCTTAAACTGAACATAATACCTAGACTAGTTTATATCTTAAGAGAAATTCCAATTCATATACCGAGCAATACTTTCACAATATTAAATCTTTGTTTAGAAAATGCATTTGGGGCTCTTCAGTTCCAAGAATTCATAAAAAAGGAGGATTTGGGATCCCAGATTAAGAAGTGTATCACCAAGCATATTTACTGTCAGGTACACAATTCTGGAGACCCACAACTGAAAATAACTGTCCAGATTGGGTACCTTAGAATATTCCTACGTAGCACTGCAAGAAAGATGGGTGGCACTCAGGTCTAAATACGTTAAGGTACTATTGAAACAATAACATCAATTTGAACAATATGGCATCACATGTCCAAAAAATATACATTTGACCTCTTCTCCCATGACAAAATGACTTTGTGGGGAAACCCATCTTTAAAAATCGGGAAAGAAATGGTTGTATGGAAGAGGTGGGTGAATTTGGATATATTAATGTTAGACCAGCTGATAAATGAAGAGGATGTATTTTATACATATTCCTTTTGAAGAGACAAATACAGACTACCTACAATGGCAATATCTCCTGATATTGCTAACCACCATCTACGGAACAGCTACTTTTACAGCCTCAGAGACCCCAGAGATAAGAAAGCAGTTGATTCATTCTTATGCAGCAAAAAACGGCCATCAACATATATAAATCAATTTGATATGCAGGTACTGAGGGAGGGATGGGATAAAGAATTAGAGACCTCAATTTTCACCTCACAGTGGGAAACTCTTTTAAGTGCCTTAACAGGGGATCTCTGTACCTTAAATTGAGGCTCATACAACAAAAAATAAAATTTTGAATATACTGGGCCCCATTACATTTGTTTAGTAAAGGGCTATCGAAGGTATCTAACTGTTGGAGATGCACTCGGTAAAATGCTTCCCCAAAACCTATGTTTTTTTCATTGTCCTATATTGAAAGATTTTTGGCAGAAAATCCAGAACTGTACGGAATAATCTTACATTTACAGTGCAAAATATCCTTTTGAATTATATACCCAGGAAATGGAACCTTACGAAAGGACAATATGAGTGGACTCTCCATGGCCTTACCATGGCAAAAAGATGAATACTGATGAATTGGAAAAATAAAAGTGTGGCACTCAGATGACAAAAACCATATGTGAATATGTTGCTAGAAAGACTAGAAAAAGTGAGTATTTTGAAAATGGTGCTTCCTGTTGTATAGGTGTCTAAAATAAAAGATTATATTGACTGTGAAAAATCAAGACTGCTTCATTGACTTCTCGGGAAAGTTGGTCGGAGTGTTAGGACACTGCATGTCAAAACACACTTTCTCTTTCCGGGTTTGGTTTGGTTTCTTAAGAAATACAGTTAATTGGGAAACATGGAGGGAGAAAACCAGGAGGTTTTGTCATGGTGGAGCTAATGTGTTTTCCCGCATCCATAACCAGCCCAGGGGGCATTTGGAGGAGGGAATTGAAAGGAGGGGAGAGGTCTTTGCTTGGCTCCTCACTCACCCTGATAGGGTCCTTTGATTTTAATTCTTCTTAAATTATCCACTTCATCAACTCCCAGTATTTGATGGGAGAGTCTCAGTGGCTTCCTTTTACTGGGTAGCTATTTGGGAGGAACAGCTTAACCCCCTCCCCCATGGGCTCTATGAGGTCATGAGTACATTCCCCTCTTTTGCTTACCTGGTCCTCTGTGAGGTCACCACCTCTGTACCAGCTGGGCTGCTGACAGCCTCTAGGTCTGAGAGGCTGGTAGGAAGATCAGACCACAATATTTTAGAAATGTACAGGGAGCAAGCTTGATCTATTGTCAAGCAATGGGAATGCTCATCAGATTTGCAGATGGCACCTAACTGGGAGGGATAGCTAATGCCGCAGAAGAAAGAATCAGAATTTAGGGTTGCCAATTGTCCTCTTTTTCCAGGACATGCCCTCTTTTTCATGGGCAGTGTCATCATAGCGATCCATAAAAAAACGTTCAGTAGCAGCTTAGAGGCCAACTAAGTATGTTCTGGGCTTTGGTGAAGCTCTGAAGAAGTGTGCATGCACACAAAAGCTTAGAACCAGAACATACTTAGAGACCAACTAAGTATGGTCTCTAAGGTGATACTGGGCAATTTATTTATTTATTTTGACTGCGTCAGATCAACAGCTACCTACCTGAATCTAATAGCGACCCATAGTTAAAAGCAGAAATCAGCAAATGTGTCCTCTTTTTACAACCCTAAACTGAACCCAAGCTAACAAAATGAATTTCAGTAGGGTTCTGCACTTAGGCAAGAAGAAGATGCACAAATATAGGATGGGGGACACCTGGCTTACTAACAAGTACATTCAAAAAGGATCTAGAGATTTTGGTGGACCACAGGCTGAACATAAGTCAATAGTGTGATTCAGCAGCAAAGCTAATGCTATTGTTAAGCCCTCGGAATGAATAAATGCTAGGATTTTGGTTAATTGGGATATGGATTAAAACATAAACTGCAGAGCTGTTCCAGACAGGGAATTCCTGGGAAATATGGAAACATTGTGAGAGGCAGGACTGAGATTTGGAGTTGCTTTGACGTTTAGACCGTGGGAAGTCACAAAATTAGAATTAAATTCGGAAGAGAATTGGAATTTTTAAAATTTTAGTTTCTTATTTTTATTGGATTATGATTTTATATGTTAATTGGATATTTTTTATTAGAAAATTAATAAATGCTCTAACAAAAAAAGGGGGGTCTAGAAGCCAAGCCTGATGAGGAACAGATGGGTATGTTTATTCTGAACAAGAGGAGATATGAGAGATATAAGTTCAAGGCATAGATGGAAAATTAGACAAAATGGGAGGGAAAATTGAAGAGAACACTAGATCAATAGAAAAACTGACAGAACAAATGAATGATCTAGCTAGTAAAAATAAAGGAATAACAAAAACAGTACAAGAATTAAAAAATACGATTCAAAATATGGAGGAAGCCTCAAAAAAGACAAGGAAAGAGTGCAGAGAAAACAGGAATGACTGTGAAAATATAAAAAAAGTCACAGAAGAATTTAAAATAACACAGGAAGCCACATGGGATGCTATAGCAATTGTTCAGATGCAGGACATAGAAAGGACACTGAAACTTCGCAGCATCCCAGAGGAGCATATACAAAGGAAAATCTGTGAGGAGAATCAGAACTTACAGGGTTAAATAGTTCTGTGTGACGTCTCACATTCTGAGGCGTGGTTATGTTCACATACGGGAATCTTTCTTTGTGTGTGAGTTCCCTTTCGTTTTTGGCTGAGAGATGAAAGGATGTCTGCTCTCTCGCCGGGCTGATTTATGATGTTTTTCTTCTCATTAAAGACTGTTGGAGATTAGCAAGAAGCTTGCATTCAGTCTGATTTATTATCCACACATAAGGCAACAGTTTCTGCCGCTGCAAAACTCTGCTAAGGACTTTGCTAAGAGAGCTAAGGGAGCTCAAGTTTTTTCTATCGGCACAGACGTCCATCGGCACAGCAGAAGCGTGCCGGGCGCCATCTTATCTCACAAAATCTTTAGAAAACCAGACACATGGTTAGAATTGGAGGAAGAGGAAATTGCAAGGAACACGGAGAATGTATTTAAAGTAAACTCCAAAAAAGCAAAAGCAAATAAATGGCCAGGAGATTGTCTAATAACTTTCACCACCAATAAACAAAGGAATAAGATCTTGCAGACTAGGGGGTCAAAGAAAATTTTGAATCAAGGGAAAAGAGATTATAATCCTGAAAGAAATTCCACCACATCTATTTTAAAAAAGAGACAAATTCCAATTTCTGGCCAAAGTATTGAAAGCAAACCGATAAACTATAAGTGGGAGTTTTTGGAAGCAATCTCATTCAACATCGCGGGGAAGAGACGAAGATTTGAGTCCGTTAAGGAGGTGAATATTTCTTGGAGGAAATATTGGAAGACGTTAGGAGGGGAAAGACAGCCAATAGAGGGAGATCCCAATATTAAACAGATGGTTTCAGATTGTGAAAGTGAGAGTGAGTAAGCAACCCAACATGCCCTATAGGAATTTTTTTTCTTTCCCTCTTTCCCCCCTCTTTTGTTCATTTCTTTGTTCTTTAATTCACTAGGACTTAATCACCGTAATTTTCCTCCCTGTTCTGTTTTTAACAATAAAGGCTGACTTTAAAAATACTTACATGGAGCGTAAATCATTTGAACGAGAAAAAGAAGAGAAAGAAAGTAGAGCATATAGTGATTAAACCAAAACTGGATATAATTTGCATACAATAAACATATGTAAAGAGAAAACATAAGAGAATATTGATAAATCCCAAACTAGGAGTAGAATTTATATCCTCAGACCAAACAAAAAGAGGGGAGTGGTGATTGGTGTTAATCCGAGTTTAGTGCCACAATTAATGTATAAGGACACCCTTGGAAGAATAAGAATAATTAAAATAATCCAAAGGGAATCGATGATTATAATAGGAGTATATGCACCCAATGAGAAGAGATCAGAGTTTTACAAAGGATTGGAGGAAAAATTAATGGATTATACCTAGAAGAGAGCTTAATGGACCCAGATGGACGCATTCCAAAAGTAGGAATGAGAAGGACCCCTTTGTTGTTATATGCTGATGACGCGGCCATCATCTCATGTTCCAGACCGGGTTTGAATTATCTGTTGAGGAAATTTTCTGATTACTGTTCTGGAAATGGTTTATCCATTAATTATGAAAAATCTAAAATTTTAGTCTTCAAAAGAATATTCTCCCGGTCTAAATGGGTGCCAGATGGCCATAACCTTGAACAGGTAAAATACTTCAGTTACCTAGGGCTCACATTCCATCATACAGGATCTTGGAAGCACCATTGGCAAACCCCCCTTCAAAAGGCGGAGATTACAAAGCTAGCCATACATAGATTCTTCTTCACAAAGGGCGGCAAATATGTTCCAGCAGCCTTAAGGGTTTTCAACGCAAAGCCCGTTTCCAACTCCTGTATGCAGCAAATGTCTGGCATAATGGGGACCTGCCAAAGCTAGATGGCTTTCAGGCAAAATTTTTACGATCTCTGCTGCAGGTACCTAACTGCGTCCCCAACTCCGTACTTCTGTTAGAAGCTGGTGAATGCCTAATTTCAACTAAAGCGTGGTGGGCTGCCCTAAAACATTGGCTCAGGATTTCAGTGTTTAATCTAGGGAAGGGTTTGTACCAACACCTGACCAATGAGGAATTTGTCAGTAAATGGCAGAAAACCATGGCTAAAAAAGCCACCTCTATTGGTCTGTCTCCCCCCCCCCAACTGTATTACCTGGGTTATAAAGGCGCCCAAAAGATTTTAAAGCAAAGATTATGGGACAATGCACACAGTGACTTGCAATCTCGATCACACACAGTCTACAGTCCGCTGGCAGTAGGAGTTCAATATGAGTATGTCTTTAAGTTAACATCTTACATCACAAACCTGACAGTACCTAACTACCGAAGGCTTTTCACCAAAGCCAGACTAAATGTCTTTCCCTCTGCAGTGTTGGATGGTAGGTTGAGAGGATTCCCTACCAGGACAGACTTTGCTCGTGTGCTCAAGACATCGATTCCATAAATCATATTTTGTTGCATTGTGCAAAATATGAGCAGGCAAGGGCTGAACTGATACTCCCCTTGCTGGCACCTTTCCCGGGAAGATCGGAGGCCCACTATGTCAGGTTCCTACTGGAGGACCAGACAAATGCTGGAACGTTAGCAGTGGCAAAGTTTTTATCGGTGGTTGCAAGAACAAATGAGCTCTATATTCTGAACAAAATGCTTGGTTAACTTGGAGGTAGGCTGTATGAATTGTGTATTGATTTGTAATTATTTGTTGGGTCTCTCGACCGTAATAAAGATTGATTGATTAATGGATTATATGGAGGAAAAATAATATTGCTAGGGGATCTAGGTAAAGGTAAAGGTACCCCTCCTTCATGGATCACTGCCTTGCCGTGGCGAAGGGGCTTGAAGAACTCAGAGAAGCTATGAACTACGCCGAGCAGGGCACATAAGATGAACAGGTCATAGTGGAGAGTTTTGACCAAACGTGATCCACCTGGAAGAGGAACCGGCAAGCCACTCCAGTATCCTTGCCAAGAAAACTCCATGGACAAAGACAACAGGCATATAAAAGTTATGACGCTGGAAGATGAGCCCCTCAGGTCGGAAGGCGTCCCACATGCTACTGGGGAAGAGCGGAGGGCAAGTACAAGTAGATCCAGAGCTGATGAAGCGGCTGGGCCAAAGCCGAAAGGACGCTCAGTTGCGGATATGCCTGGAAGCGAAAGGAAAGTCCAATGCTGTAAAGAAAAATATTGCATAGGAACCTGGAATGTAAGAACCATGAACCTGGGTAAGTTGGAGGTGGTCAAAAATGAGATGGCAAGAATAAATATTGACATCCTGGGCATCAGTGAACTAAAATGGACGGCAATGGGCGAATTCAGTTCGGATGACCATCACATCTACTACTGTGGGCAAGAAACTCGTAAAAGAAATGGAGTGGCCCTCATAGTCAACAAAAGAGTGGCGAAAGCTGTACTGGGATGCAATCTCAAAAATGATAGAATGATCTCGATACGAATCCAAGGCAGACCTTTTAACATCACAGTAATCCAAGTTTATGCACCAACTACTGATGCTGAAGAAACTGAAATTGACCAATTCTATGAAGACTTACAACACCTTATAGAAGTGACACCAAAGAAGGATGTTCTTCTCATTATAGGGGATTGGAATGCTAAAGTAGGGAGGCAAGAGATAAAAGGAACAACTGGCAAGTTTGGCCTTGGAGATCAAAACGAAGCAGGGCAAAGGCTAATAGAGTTCTGTCAAGAGAACAAGCTGGTCATCACAAACACGCTTTTCCAACAACACAAGAGACGACTCTACACATGGACATCACCAGATGGGCAGTATCGAAATCAGATTGATTATATTCTCTGCAGCCAAAGATGGAGAAGCTCTATACAGTCAGCAAAAACAAGACCTGGAGCTGACTGTGGCTCAGATCATCAGCTTCTTATAGCAAAATTCAAGCTTAAACTCAAGAAAGTAGGAAAAACCACTGGGCCGGTAAGATACAATCTAAGTCAAATCCCTTATGAATACACAGTGGAAGTGACGAACAGGTTTAAGGATTTGGATTTGGTGGACAGAGTGCCTGAAGAACTATGGATGGAGGCTCGTAACATCGTACAGGAGGCAGCAACGAAAACCATCCCAATGAAAAGGAAATGCAAGAAAGCAAAGTGGCTGTCCAACGAGGCCTTACAAATAGCGGAGGAGAGAAGGCAAGCAAAATGTGAGGGAGATAGTGAAAGATACAGGAAATTGAATGCAGATTTCCAAAGAATAGCAAGGAGAGACAAGAAGGCCTTCTTAAACGAGCAATGCAAACAAATAGAGGAAAACAACAGAATGGGAAGAACCAGAGATCTGTTCAAGAAAATTGGAGATATGAAAGGAACATTTCGTACAAAGATTACCATAATAAAGGACAAAAGTGGTAATGACCTAACAGAAGCAGAAGACATCAAGAAGAGGTGGCAAGAATACACAGAGGAATTATACCAGAAAGATATGGATGTCTCGTACACCCCAGGTAGTGTGGTTGCTGACCTTGAGCCAGACATCCTGGAAAGTGAAGTCAAATGGGCCTTAGAAAGCATTGCAAATAACAAGGCCAGTGGAAGTGATGGTATTCCAGCTGAACTATTTAAAATTTTAAAAGATGATGCTGTTAAGGTGCTACACTCAATATGCCAGCAAATTTGGAAAACTCAGCAGTGGCCAGAAGATTGGAGAAGATCAGTCTACATCCCAATCCCAAAGAAGGGCAGTGCCAAAGAATGCTCCAACTACCGCACAATTGCACTCATTTCACACGCTAGCAAGGTTATGCTTACAATTCTACAAGGAAGGCTCAAACAGTATGTGGATCGAGAACTCCCAGAAGTGCAAGCTGGATTTCAAAGGGGCAGAGGAACCAGAGACCAAATTGCAAACATGCGCTGGATTATGGAGAAAGCTAGAGAGTTCCAGAAAGACATCTACTTCTGCTTCATTGACTATGCAAAAGCCTTTGACTGTGTCGACCACAGCAAACTATGGCAAGTTCTTAAAGAAATGGGAGTGCCTGATCACCTCATCTGTCTCCTGAGAAATCTCTATGTGGGACAAGAAGCTACAGTTAGAACTGGATATGGAACAACTGATTGGTTCAAAATTGGGAAAGGAGTACGACAAGGCTGTATTTTATCTCCCTGCTTATTTAATTTATATGCAGAATACATCATGCGAAAGGCTGGGCTGGATGAATCCCAAACTGGAATTAAGATTGCCGGAAGAAATATCAACAACCTCAGATATGCAGATGACACAACCTTGATGGCAGAAAGTGAGGAGGAATTAAAGAACCTTTTAATGAGGGTGAAAGAGGAGAGCGCAAAATATGGTCTGAGGCTCAACATCAAAAAAACGAAGATCATGGCCACTGGTCCCATCACCTCCTGGCAAATAGAAGGGGAAGAAATGGAGGCAGTGAGAGATTTTACTTTCTTGGGCTCCATGATCACTGCAGATGGTGACAGCAGCCACGAAATTAAAAGACGCCTGCTTCTTGGGAGAAGGGCAATGACAGGCCTAGACAGCATCTTGAGAAGTAGAGATGTCACCTTGCCAACAAAGGTCCGTATAGTTAAAGCTATGGTTTTCCCAGTAGTGATGTATGGAAGTGAGAGCTGGACCATAAAGAAGGCTGATCGCCAAAGAATTGATGCTTTTGAATTATGGTGCTGGAGAAGACTCTTGAGAGTCCCATGGACTGCAAGAAGATCAAACGCATCCATTCTTAAGGAAATCAGCCCTGAGTGCTCACTGGAAGGACAGATCGTGAAGCTGAGGCTCCAGTACTTTGGCCACCTCATGAGAAGAGAAGACTCCCTGGAGAAGACACTGATGCTGGGAAAGATGGAGGGCACAAGGAGAAGGGGGCGACAGAGGACGAGATGGTTGGACAGTGTTCTCGAAGCTACAAACATGAGCCTGTCCAAACTGCGGGAGGCAGTGAAAGACAGAGGTGCCTGGCGTGCTCTGGTCCATGGGGTCACGAAGAGTCGGACACGACTAAACGACTAAACAACAACAACAACAAAGGCACCCCTACCTGTACGGGCCAGTTGTGTCCGACTCTAGGGTTGTGTGCCCATCTCACTTAAGAGGCCGGGCACCAGAACTGTCCGGAGACACTTCTGGGTCACGTGGCCAGCGTGACGAAGCTGCTCTGGCGAGCCAGCACCAGCGCAGCACATGGAAACGCCGTTTACCTTCCCGCTATAAAGCGGTACCTATTTATCTACTTGCACTTAAGGGTGCTTTCGAACTGCTAGGTGGGCAGGAGCTGGGACCGAAAGACGGGAGCTCATCCCGCCGCGGGGATTCGAACCGCCGACCATGCGATCGGCAAGCACTAGGCACTGAGGTTTTACCCACAGCGCCACCCGCGTGGGATCTAAACGGGGTAATTAACTCGGAATTAGATAGAACTTTGGGAGGAAAGGATAAAGAAAAGGGTAAACTTCCGCATAGTTTTGTAGAACTAATCAAGATTTTTGAATTAGAAGACTCATGGAGAAATAGACACCGTACAGAAAAAGAATTTACTCATTTTTCAGAGCCAAATAAATTGGCCAGCAGAATTGACATGATATGGCTCTCTAAAGAATTACGAGGGAGAATAGATAAGACGGAGATTCTGCCGAAGACTATTTCAAACCATAACCAGGTGATGGGGTCATGAAGAGTCAGACACGACTAAACGACTAAACAACAACAAGTGACGTACCCCGTGGAGGCAGGAAGTGGGAGAAAGCACCTGTAATGAAAATGTAAATAAGTGTGTTTTGCCTTTTGTTCAGGATTCTCCTCCTTCGTGTGTGTCGCGAGCAAGGACCCTGTTGCAACAGTACATTTCTATTGCAATAAAGATCAGCTTTACTAGCCGCTTTGCTTTAATATATATCCCTGGCTGGTCTCTTTCAGGCTCCTGCACCTTTAAGGAACAGGGGCGATTTCCACTTAAGTTTTTACAACACACTCCCGGGGGAATATTGTGGTGCAAGGGGAGGTACCGCCATCTTTCTTCCAGATAGCCTCTCTTGTTGCAAGTCAGTTGCATTTCCCCAGAAATGATCCGCAGCATTTGATCTCTGTGAAATGCACCTAGCGTGAACTTGCTTTGCACTGATTAAGTGCTTTGTGGCCTGGCAGCACTATCCCTGTGATCAACAGCAGTCCTCCCTTTTTCCTGCGCCGTGTTATGACTCTCATTTAAAACCTTTCTATATCTGAGGGCTGGGAAGAGAGGAGCATTTGGGTAGCTGTTTAAAGACAAATGCCTCTGAAAAGGCAAGGAACAACAGCAATGCCATCCTCTTCCCTAATAACTAGGATTGACAGGTCTCATGGGGCCAGTGAAGTAGCCACGCTCAGGAAAGTGCCCCAAATATTTACTTGTGTGTGGTTTCTCTTCTTCTTCTACTCCCAGGAAGAAGTGCAGGTGAAGTTTTCTGCAACTTGACTCTGGGAGCACCGCCTGTTGTTTAGCTTCAGGAAGCAAAGTACAGTCATACCTCGGGCTGAAGTAGCTTCGGGTTGAGTGTTTTCGGGTTGTGCCCTGCGGTGACCCAGAAGTAACGGAGCACATTACTTCCGGGTTTCACCGCTCGAACATGCAGAGATGCTCGAAATGACGTCGCCCCCATGCGCAGAGGCGGCAAATCGTGACCCACGCATGCGCAGACGCACAGACGCTGGTTGCGTTCACTTCAGGATGTGAACAGGGCTCTGGAATGGATCCCGTTCGCATCCAGAGGTACCACTGTATCATAAAATCCTAGAATGGTAGAGTTGGAAAGGACCCCAAGAGTCATCTAGTCCAACCCGCTGCAATGTAGGTTGCCCCCCGAGGGCTCTGGATGTTTCCCAAAGTTTTAGGGTCTCCCCCCCACCTCATTCTCAGTGCTTTCAGACAAAAGAGTAAAGCAGGATATATGAGCCCCTAACTACAATAAGCTGAGCTCTGTTCTTTGGGACGTGTCACCATTGCTTTGACTTCCTCCTCAGGAATGAGAGGAGGGATGCATAAAGAGAAATGCAAACCCAAAAGGGTTTGCTAAACCCCTGTGTGAAGTGTACAGCTTTGCTTCAGTTTTGCCATTTCCTCTACCTTTTGCTCATCAGGCTCTGTGCCTCAACCCTTGCGGAAACAGTCCCAAAATATGTAGTGTGGTAAGACAGCTGGGGGGGGGGGAATCACATCCGGCAGCAAATGTGCCCCTTTGGTTATAGCTTTGCTCCTAGAGCATAATATACATCAGGAGGCTTCGTTTGGTCAGAATTGAATATACACCTCCAGAGTTGATGCTAATACATTGCTCCTGGCAAATGAGCCACCCGAAATGCTAAATGCTGTGAAAATTTGTGTCGTGGACTTTTTAGACTTGTCTACTCATGTACTATCTGAAACCCAAGGGGCGCATTGCTTGCCAGATGTGAAATACATTGGCATTATTTGCAGCTCTTGTACTCAGAAATTAACAGGCATTACGGACGTAGATCTATTAATTTCCTCTCTGCATTAAATTTTTATTGATATTAATGTTATATACATATAAACTTATACAAAATCCAACGTAAAAATTACACATAATATGACAAATCCATAAATCCTAAATATAACTCTAGGCTCTGCCGAGCCTTGGACTCCCCTCCACTCCTTTGGTAAGACTCTAATAAATTCTATCAACACGTATTTTGTCTCTTCTAAGAGCTAACCCATTACTGTTGAAGTTGTTCCAGTCCCGCCAGTGTCTTTTATAATTTGATTCCAATGTACGTCGCATATTTAACCCAATTGTCATGAAATTTCTGTTCATCTTGATCTCTTATTCTTCCCGTTATTCTAGCAAGCTCGGCATAGTTTATCAATTTGACCTGCCAATCACTTATATTTGGTATAACCTCCGTTTTCCAATTTTGCGCTAACATGATTCTTGCGGCTGTAGTAGCATATAGGAATAGTACCTTATCCTCTTTTTTAATTTCTTTACTCATCATTCCTAGCAGAAAAGCTTCAGGCTTTTTGGGAAACGTGTATCTAAAGATTTTTTTAAGTTCATTGTAAATCGATTCCCAAAATCCTTTTACTTTACTGCATAGCCACCACATGTGGTAGAAATCACCATCTACCTTTCCACATTTCCAACATCTTTTATTCTTTAACCTATACATCTTAGCCAACTTCACTGGCGTGAGGTACCACCTATATATCATTTTCCAGATGTTTTCCTTTAATATCGTACATGCCGTGAACTTCATGTTAACATTCCACAATTCCTGCCATCTCTCAAATTCGATGTTATGACCAATATCTATAGCCCATTTAATCATGGTCTCCTTCACCTCCTCATCTTTTGTATACCACTCTAATAAAATACCATAAATTCTTGACAGTGTTTTGTTCTTACTTTCCACAACTTCCACATTAAACTTGGATTTTTTATCTTCAAATCCTAATTTCTTTTTATCTTCTTTCAGCAAATCATTTACCTGGTGGTATTGCAACCACCCGGTAAGTAAGTTTTTAATCTCTTCATATGGTCTAAGTTTTATGCCTTGATCCGTTTTTCTTGTAAGTTCTTCATATGTGGCATTCTTTCCCTCCATGTTAATCTTTTTAACCGTTAGCACCTCTACTGGTGAAATCCACCAGGGTGTCTTCCTTTCCAGTAAATTTTTGTTTCTTTCCCATGCTTGAAATAATGGTCCTCTAAAAATATGATTTAGAAAGCCTCTATGCACTTTCACCTTTTCGTACCACAGGTACGAGTGCCACCCGTACCTGTTATCAAAGCCTTCCAAATCCAAGATGTCTCTATTTTCTAACCTTATCCAATCTTTCAGCCACAATAGACATGCCGCCTCATAATACAAACTTAAATCCGGCAGGGAGAAGCCCCCTCTTTCTTTCCTGCCTACCAATATTTTCATTTTTATTCGTGGCCTCTTTCCCTGCCAGATATATCTCGCCAAAGCTCTTTGACATTCTTTGCACTCTTTTAAGCCTTTAAGTACCGGAATGGTTTGAAATAAAAATAGCATCCTGGGCAGAACATTCAATTTAATAACCGCAATCCTCCCCATAAAGGATAACCTCATCCTCTCCCAAATCTCAAGGTCTTTCTTAATGTTCTTCCAGGTGGCCTCGTAGTTATCTTTATATAAGTTAATGTTTTTAGCCGAAATCCACACTCCGAGGTACTTCACCTTCTTTGCTGTCATAATTCCTGTTTTTTGTTCTAAATCCACAATATCTTCTTTGGTTACATTTTTTATCAGCATTTTAGTCTTATTCTTATTTATCTTAAGACCTGAAACAGCACCGAACTCTTCAAATATTTGTAGGGCTTCTTTTACGCTATACTTTGGATTTTCTAATGTTAATACAATATCATCAGCAAAAGCTTTAATTTTATGTTCTTTGGTTCCAACTTTAACTCCAATAACCTCTGCTGTATCCCTCAACCTTTTAGTAAATACTTCCAATACTAAGATAAATAGCAGAGGGGACAAGGGGCAACCTTGTCTGGTCCCTTTCGCTATATCAAAAAATTCTGACGTAGTATTATTAATTACCAGTTTTGCTCTTTGCTCATGATAAATAGCCTCTATGCCTTTTCTAAACCTTTCTCCCATCCCCGTCCTTTTCAAGTTTTCCATCAGAAAGCACCATGAAATATTATCGAATGCTTTCTCGGCATCGATGAATATTAAAGCCGCCTGTTTGTCTATTCTGGTTTCCAAATATTCAATGATGTCTATCACATTCCTCACATTATCCTTTAATTGTCTCCCTGGAAGGAAGCCCGTTTGATCTTTGTGAATTCTGTTGTTTAGTACTTTTTTTAATCTCTCTGCCAATATATCCGCAAATAACTTATAGTCATTATTTAGTAACGATATCGGCCTATAGTTCTTCACTTCTAGAATATCCACATCTTTCTTAGGAATTAATGTAATATAAGCTTCCTTCCAGGTATTCGGAATCCTCCCTTCTTTTAGAACATTATTCATCACTTCACATAGAGTTGGACATAGTTGATCACTTAATGTTTTATAATACTTTGCTGATAAACCATCTGGCCCCGGTGCCTTCCCGATTTTCATCTTTTTTATTGCTTTCTTTATCTCGTCTTCCGAAATCATCTGGTCTAATAACTCTTTTTCATCAGGGACAATCTGCTGTAGATGGTGCTCTTCCAAATAACGTACTATTTCATAATCTGTCTCCTTTCCTCTTTTATATAAATCTTTATAATACTTCTGAAATATCTTCTTTATCTCTTTTGGCTCTTCTACAATCCTTTCTCCATCCCTTATTTTACAGATCGTATTTTGTTTTTTCCTTTCTCTTATTTGCCACGCCAGGTATTTTCCTATTTTATTGGCTGATTCAAAGTCCTTTTGCTTCATCCTTTTAATTTTCCACTCAATCTCCTGATCAACTATCATAGCAAATTGGGATTGCAGTATCTTTAAATTTTGTAATATTGTCTCCTCACCTGGTTTAATAGCTAATTGTCTTTCATTTTCCATAAGCTGAGTTAGAATCTCCTCTTTCTTTTTCTCTTTTTCTTTTCTTAAGTAGCAGTTTTTTTGGATGAGGAAGCCCCTCATAACGGCTTTTCCTGCATCCCAAACCGTCTCTAAGGCTGTATCTTTATCAAGATTCCACTTAAAGTATTCTTCAATTGTTTCTTTTGCTTCTCTTACTATCTTTTGGTTATTAAATATATATTCGTTCATTCTCCATCTAGCTGCTCTGGCGTCTTTACCCTTTATCTCTATAAATACCGGGTTATGGTCAGATAAAGTTTGTGGGAGAATATCAGATTTAGTTAAACTCTGTATCAATTCCTTTGAAATCCAGATGTTATCTATTCTCCCCCAACTCTTATTTGGATTTGAGAAAAAGGTGTATTGTTTTGTAGTGGGATTTTTAAACCGCCAGGCATCAATTAACCCCATATTATCAACCAAATCGAAAAACGTTCGAGGTAACTTGCCTTCCTTTATCTCTTGCTTCTTTGTTGACCTATCCAAATTTGGGGACACCACTCCGTTAAAATCACCCATCAGTATCATTTTTTGGTCCATCCACTCTAATAACTTATTTCCTAATTCAGAAAAGAAAACTGATTTTTTATCATTCGGAGCATATATTCCAACGACAATTATTTTTATTCCTTGAAATACAATCTGTACTACTATCATTCTCCCTTCTTCATCTTTATATAGCAATTTTGGGTCGAGTTTTTCTTTTATATATAATACCACCCCTCTTTTCTTAACCTTGTCCGATGCTGCAAAATCTAGCCCTAGTTTCTTATTACTCAGGATTCTCATATGCTTTCTTGTTACATGAGTCTCTTGTAAACAGATTAGGTCGAGGTTCTTTTTTGACAATATATGTGTAATCTGATTCCTCTTATTTTTATTGTTAAGCCCATTAACATTCCAAGAAAGTATTTTTAACGCCATCAGTTATATACAATTAGTAACTTCTCAGATCTAAGTTAGGGCTACTGTTCTGTGTCTTCCCTCTCCTCCCCTTCTCCTTCTCCTTCTTCCGTTGAAATTATCTCTGTCTCTTCCTCTTCACCCCCCCCGCCCCCTCCCCCCTCCCCTGGTCGCTCCCCCGCCTCCTCCCCCCCGGCCATCCTTCCAAGTTCTTTCTCGTATCTTCTTGCAAATTTTTCAAGTTCTAAGGAACTGGACAGTTTGAATCTTTTATCCTTGAAATAGAATGAAATACCCTCCGGAAATTCCCATCTATATAAGATCCCCTTTTTCTTCAGTTGATTGGTTAGTTTTTTATACACCTCCCTCCTTCGAAGAAATCTCGCAGGTATCTCTTTAAATATGATAATTGGGTTTCCTCCGATACATAACCTTTTGCTATAATTCTGTTTCAATATTTCATTCCTCATTTCTAACGAGTTGAACATGACTATTACATCTCCTGGCAATTTTTTCCCTTTAGCCTTAGCTGATTTTGTTTTTATCCGAAAAATATTTGCTAACGAGTATCTTATTTCTTCTTCCTTCCTGTCTAACCAAATTGCCAACTCTTTAACCATTTTAGACCTTATATTCTCATTTGGCTCCTCTGGAATTCCTCTAAATTTCAGATTATACTGATTCTGTCTCATCTGAATCATAGCCATGCTGTCCAACAATTCTTCCTGTACCTTGCCAATCTCCTTAACTTCTACTTTAACCATGTCCAGTTCCTTTTTACTGTCTTTCATGTCTTTTTGCACCCTTTTCACAGAATCCTCAATGACTTTGGTTCTTACCGATAAATCTTTAACTTTTCCTGTCAATTCTCCCACCACCCCCTCTAATCTCTTATCCAATGTATCCTGCACTTCCATTAATTTTCTCTCAATATATTGTTCATTATGTTTAAATTCTTTCCTTATTTCAGCCATCAAGCTATCATAATCTTTAATTTCTTTCCCCTCCTTCCCCTCTCCTTGTCTAGATGGCCTCCTTTCTACTGGAGTTCCCACCCCTTTTTTCATTTTGTATGTCAACTTGTATTAGTTAGTTATTAAGAACTCCTCCCCCCAATAGTCACTATAGTAAACTGCTGGATTCCTCTATTCCTCCCGTTGGTTTTCCTGTGCAATTTCCTTTCTTCCCACACGGTGGCGCCTCTTGTTCCTTTTCTCTTCTGTAAAACTCCTTAACAAGAAGTCTCTCTCCACACAGAGTCAAGCAATTAATCTCGTTAAATATTAATAGTCACACTATTCGAGGGAAACGGGGGTGGCAAGTAGAACACATTGAAAAGGAATGGAAAGTAGACAAAGATTTAAAGAAAAGTAATCACCAAATTCACCGAGGTGAATAAATAAAGTCACGTAGTAGTTCTCTTAACCTCTGCAAAAAGTATGGGGTGGGTCTCAGCCCAAGAACAAACCCGGGAGAGCAAAGCGAGGCCAAATAAAGGTGCACTCCCCGATAAGAGAGACTTCCGTATAAAGTTCCCAATCTCTTTCCACTACAATTCAGTCTGCAGGATAGCGTCCGTCTTCGCCCACTTCTTCCTTAAAGCAGAAGAGGGCAGGGAGGAAAATGGCAGTACATACGCCCGTTGTAGTTTCACTTTTTTCGGTCTTAATTTCTCCAAGCCGTTCGCTTTTCTCCCCCACCACGCCGGAGAAAAAAGGGAGAAAAAAAAGGGCGCTGCCTCTCAACGTCTCCCCTTCTCCTATTATTCTTTAAGCGGGAACAAAGAGAAGAGTGGAAGTCATTATTTAAATACTAGTTAACTCAGTCCCCATTCCAGTACACCAGGCAAAAAATTAAATATAAAAAGAGGAAAAAACACCGGAGGGAAACCGCCGACGTATCACAAGTCGTTCGCTGACACAGCACTCTCCGACCAAGTAGGACAGAAATGTTCCTTTCACTTCACTCTAATCCAAAAAATATTTTCAGTCTTACGTTGCCTCAGACTTCTTGTAATTAAACTTTGTATCTGAGGTCTCTCCTCTACTCCCACTTAGCGGCAACTTTCTTACTTTCTCTCTCCAACAGTCATCTGCTATACTCCATTTTACTCTTACCGCCGGAATGAATTCCTTCTCCTTCTCCCCCACACCGTCTTTTTTCGGCTGGGTTCTTCAATTAGACTCTCTATCTGTTGTCTATTTGAAAGTTTTAGCTATTTCCCAGCTTTTTCTTTTACTGTTGTCGGAGGTTCGCCGCTTCTCACGCGGAGCCTGAGGCTTCACAACACGGAGTCTGTTGCTTCCCCTTCCCCTTCCTGCCGCAGCTCCAAACCTGTTAAACGCCGGCAATACAGGCGAGCCCGGGCAGCATCGCTGGGTACTTGTCCCCCCAGAATAATCCGCCTGAGGTTTCGGGGTTCACGGAGCCTTCGTGACCCCTCTAGACCTCCGTGTTGTTCGAGACCCCCCGGAGGGCAACCTCGCGCTCCTTCCCGTGTCCGCGGCGTCCCGGAAGTCAGATCTATTAATTTCCTATGGTTTTAAAAAAGATTAGTTGGCTGCAGCCCCTTGTTGTCCTTGTGGGAGTGCCTCCAGCTGTATGGGAGCTGAACATCCAAGCATCAGCATTGAGATGGAAGAATCTCCTTTCCCAAACTGAGTGGTAGAACATCTGCTTAGCAGTCCTGAGTTCAAACTCCAGCATTTCCAAACTCCTGTTTGAAATTCTGAATTGCTGCTTGCGGTCAGTCTAGACAGTATTGTGTCAAATGGCCCAATGGTCTGACTCTGTGTTAGGCAGCTCCCCGTGTCCCTAAGAATTCTAAATGGAGTGCATTTGTTAAGGAATGCAGACTCTCCAAGTTTCCATCCCTGTTTTTGATATGATCCTTAGGATGTCCCTATTTTCACTGGAGAAAAGCTGGGGAGTATGGGAATGACTCCATCTCACTAAGAACCAGGAGGCTACCAAGAAGCTGGGAATAATGAGAGCCAGTGTGGTGTAATGGTTAAGAGTGGTAGTCTCATAATCTGGGGAACCGGGTTCGCGTCTCTGCTCCTCCATGTGCAGCTGCTGGGTGACCTTGGGCTAGTCACACTTCTTGAAGTCTCTCAGCCCCACTCACCTCACAGAGTGTTTGTTGTTGGGGAGGAAGGGAAAGGAGAATGTTAGCCTCTTTGAGACTCCTTTGGGTAGTGATAAAAAGCGGATATCAAATCTTCTTCTTCTTCTTCTTCTTCTTCTTCTTCTTCTTCTTCTTCTTCTTCTAATGTGGGATGTAACTTGCCCAAGTTCCCTCAGTATTGTGGACAATTGTTCTTTGAATATTGTTGAAACAGATCATGGTTCAAATTCTGCATTTGTTGCAATGAAATCTCTCCTTACCTAGACAAATGAATTAGAACTGTTATATATATATATATATATATATATATATATATATATATATATGGGAAAGAATAAACCATTTTAACGCAGCATCCAGAAGGGCTTCCATCTGCAACATGTTGTAACCTTAATAGAATGTTTTTGTTGTGTGTTTCCCTGGGCATTATAGAAATTACATTTAGCGCCACTTTCAAATCAAAGTCCAACTTCGCCAAGCCTTTATCCCCTGGCCATGCTAGGCACATCACAAGGGGGGCGGGTATGAGAATGTGTGCATATTACTAAATTGCCTTTATTTGGAGCATCTTCTGTTACTGCACGAAGTGTGTGTTGCTGCCACCTGTGCACATATATGTGCATATCTCCATAGCAAAGCTATATTTAGATTATCTTCTTTATGGTGTGTTTCATTTCCTTTTTTCTTTGTCTTCTAGCAGAGGCCCAAGGTCTTAAGCATTCAGAATTCCCCGCTCTTTGTCCAAAGCAAGTGCCAAGAGACCTTGGCTGTTCTCATTTTCAACTTCGCTTCGATTATACTATGGGATGTCCTGGGAGGGGGCAGCTTGCACCACCATCTATTTTTTGATGAGTAGGGTGCAGTTGCCACCTCCACCTAAGCTGGTCTCCACTGCTCTCGTGGGGGGGGGGTTGTGTCTCTCTGCATGTCTGCCTGTGTGTGTGCACACGTAGGCGTTCACACATGTGAGGGTGTGCAGTGTCCACTGGAAGGCAAAGGCCAGTGTGGTCCTCAAGACAGAAAATTCCACCACCTCCTTCCCACTATACGTGGGGACCCTTTGTCTGTCCTGATGTTGGACGAAAATGCCCCTTAGAATCATGGAATCATAGAGCTGCAGAGTTGGAAGGGGTTCCAAGGGTCATCTAGTCCAACCCCCTGCAATGCAGGAATCTCAACTAAAGCAACCAGAACAGATGGCCATCCAACCTCTGCTGAAAAACCTCCAAGGAAGGAAAGTCCACCACCTTCCAAGGGAGCTCATTCCTCTGTTGAACAGCTCTTACTGTCAGAAAGTTCTTCCTGATGTTTAGTTGGAATCTCCTTTCTTGTGACTTGAAGCCATTGGTTTGAGTCTTGCCCTCCAGAGCAGGTGAAAGCAAACATGCTTGTTGCTAAAAAAATGTTCAAAACACAATACATATCCTGTAATGAAGACGCATTATAATCTGATGCAGAAAACCCAGCTAATTCACAGTTTATTAGGAATTACTAATTTATAGACCAGCTAGCCAGTTTTTAAGGAATCAGTTGAATGTCACAGTGCCATATAATTATAAAAAGCTCAATGGAAGTTGTTGAGTATAACTGATTTTTATGTCAGACTCCACCCGAATGCAATGATAAATTCTTCTCCAGTGGAAATCCAGCAGACTGACTCCTTTTGGGCACTGTTATCTTTGCATTTTACTCATTTTTTGTAAGGCTGCTTTTGGATCCGCAGGTGCCAGTAATGATGAAAACAGTTCAAACAGCACAGCTATCCAGGCCAGACCAATGACGATCCAAATGGCTGCAAGCAGCTGGTAGCCCACAAAATAGCTCCTCTCATGGTTCCTCCCTCAAGACACAAGAGAAAAGTGACAATAATGTGTGAGGAGGTGATTTAAAGGACCAGCCAACTCAGTTTATCTAAACTTTGTTAGATCGTGTTCACACCATACATTTAAAACACTTTTCTACCCTTGAATTGTGGGAAGATGAACACAGGAAACTGCCAATGTCCTTATAATTGCCTGTTCATGATGGTTTGGGCACATGATGATGTTTGAGCCTGTAAAGGCTTTTGGACCACTTACCAACCCTTGTTGGAACCATATCCAGCATGGTGGCTGTTGCCATTAGAAGCGTTTTCAATTTAAAAAATAAAGATGTCAGGGAATTGGGCAACATATAACCAAGTAGTAAGACAAGAGCGGGACGCGGGTGGCGCTGTGGGTAAAAGCCTCAGCGCCTAGGGCTTGCCGATCGAAAGGTCGGCGGTTCGAATCCCCGTGGCGGGGTGCACTCCTGTTGCTCGATCCCAGCGCCTGCCAACCTAGCAGTTTGAAAGCACCCCCGGGTGCAAGTAGATAAATAGGGACCGCTTACTAGCGGGAAGGTAAACGGCGTTTCCGTGTGCGGCTCTGGCTCGCCAGAGCAGCGATGTCACGCTGGCCACGTGACCCGGAAGTGTCTCCGGACAGCGCTGGCCCCCGGCCTCTTGAGTGAGATGGGCGCACAACCCTAGAGTCTGTCAAGACTGGCCTGTACGGGCAGGGGTACCTTTACCTTTACCTTTTAAGACAAGAGCAGGGCCAGTTAAAATTGAAAACATTTGAAGAAATTAGGTACCATCTCACGGGCTGGCTCCAATATCATCAACTAAATAACATTTTTACCTTGGATTAAAAAAAAATCAGGCTTTAAAGAAGAAAAATCAAAATTACAAAAAGTATTATTAGGAAGTAACAAAAAATTACTATCTAAAGTATATGATTTTTTACTAGAATGGGATCTAAAGGATGAACAAATAAAAGAAGCACAGATCAAATGGGCCCAAGATATCAGACATGCAATAGAACTAGACCAGTGGGAAAGACTATTGAAAATTGACTTCAGATTCACTTCCTGTTATTCTATAAAAGAGAACATGATGAAGTTGTTTTATAGATGGCACATGACACCACTGAAGATTGCCAAAATCTATAAGACCAAATCCAACCTTTGCTGGAAGTGATGCCCTTATGGTGGGGATGCGAAAAAGGGAAAAAAAATGAAGCTGCATCCATGAAGAATTTAAAAAGATGCTCAGAATATCTATAGGAAAAACCCCTGAGACATTCCTGCTGAGCATAGTCTCCACAAGATAGGAGAAAATTATTTCTATATGCAATCGCAGCAGCCAAAATACTCCTTGTAAAGAACTGAAAAGGAAATCACATACCTACAAAAGAGGTTTTGTTAATTAAACTTACAGAGTTTATAGAATTAGCAAAATTAATTACCGTAATAAGGTATCAAACACACCAGAAATTAAGGGCACAAATGGTTATGGTTCAAAGAATATATGAACAAACACTGCTCTAAAGATAACATGCTGATATGTTTAGACTAAGCTTTTAAGGTGACTTGTAATTACAGCGATAAATGATAGCAATGTAAATAAGAACTTAAATGACTCAAAGATGTCGAGTGCTGGTGGAGGGGAGTCAAATGGGTGTGGTACTTCATCCTTTTCTCTTTCTTACCCTTTCCCTTTGCTCTCTTTGGCTTTTGGGGTTAAGTGTGTGTACTTTATTGTTTGTTTGTTTGTTTGTTTGTTTGTTTGTAAATATACTTAAATAAAACATTTTTTTTAACAAAAAAATGAATTGTAGGAAGACGAACACAGGAAAATGCCAATGTCCTTATTATTGCCTATTCATGATGGTTTGGGCACATGATGATGTTTTAGCCTGCAAAAGCTTTGGGGTAGTTGCACTACCACATTTCCAATCGGTGCACATCCTATAACCTCCTGCTTAATAATAATAATAATATTTGTACCCCACTCATCTGACTGGGTTTCCCCAGCCACTCTGGGAGGCTTCCAGCGTATATCAAAACATTATAAAACATACAGCATTATGAACTTCCCTATACATTTACATTCCATAATAAAAGACAAAAGTGGAAAGGACCTAACAGAAGCAGAAGACATCAAGAAGAGGTGGCAAGAATACACAGAGGAATTATACCAGAAAGAAATGGATGTCTCGTATACCCCAGGTTGCTGACCTTGAGCCAGACATCCTGGAGAGTGAAGTCAAATGGGCCTTAGAAAGCACTGCAAATAACAAGGCCAGTGGAAGTGATGGTATTCCAGCTGAACTATTTAAAATTTTAAAAGATGATGCTGTTAAGGTGCTACACTCAATATGCCAGCAAGTTTGGAAAACTCAGCAGTGGCCAGAAGATTGGAGAAGATCAGTCTACATCCCAATCCCAAAGAAGGGCAGTGCCAAAGAATGCTCCAACTACCGCACAATTGCACTCATTTCACACGCTAGCAAGGTTATGCTTAAAATTCTACAAGGAAGGCTCAAACAATATGTGGACCGAGAACTCCCAGAAGTGCAAGCTGGATTTAGAAGAGGCAGAGGAACCAGAGACCAAATTGCAAACATGCGCTGGATTATGGAGAAAGCTAGAGAGTTCCAGAAAGACATCTACTTCTGCTTCATTGACTATGCAAAAGCCTTTGACTGTGTCGACCACGGCAAACTATGGTAAGTTCTTAAAGAAATGGGAGTGCCTGATCACCTCATCTGTCTCCTGAGAAATCTCTATGTGGGACAAGAAGCTACAGTTAGAACTGGATATGGAACAACTGATTGGTTCAAAATTGGAAAAGGAGTACGACAAGGCTGCATTTTGTCTCCCTGCTTATTTAACTTATATGCAGAATTCATCATGCGAAAGGCTGGGCTGGATGAATCCCTAGCCGGAATTAAGATTGCCGGAAGAAATATCAACAACCTCAGATATGCAGATGACACAACCTTGATGGCAGAAAGTGAGGAGGAATTAAAGAACCTTTTAATGAGGGTGAAAGAGGAGAGCGCAAAATATGGTCTGAAGCTCAACATCAAAAAAACGAAGATCATGGCCACTGGTCCCATCACCTCCTGGCAAATAGAAGGGGAAGAAATGGAGGCAGTGAGAGATTTTACTTTCTTGGGCTCCATGATCACTGCAGATGGTGACAGCAGTCACGAAATTAAAAGACGCCTGCTTCTTGGGAGAAGGGCAATGACAGGCCTAGACAGCATCTTGAGAAGTAGAGACATCACCTTGCCAACAAAGGTTCGTATAGTTAAAGCTATGGTTTTCCCAGTAGTGATGTATGGAAGTGAGAGCTGGACCATAAAGAACGCTGATCGCCGAAGAATTGATGCTTTTGAATTATGGTGCTGGAGGAGACTCTTGAGAGTCCCATGGACTGCAAGAAGATCAAACCTCTCCATTCTGAAGGACATCAGCCCTGAGTGCTCACTGGAAGGACAGATTGTGAAGCTGAGGCTCCAGTACTTTGGCCACCTCATGAGAAGAGAAGACTCCCTGGAGAAGACCCTGATGTTGGGAAAGATGGAGGGCACAAGGAGAAGGGGGCGACAGAGGACAAGATGGTTGGATAGTGTTTTCGAGGTTACCAGCATGAGTTTGACCAAACTGCGGGAGGCAGTGGAGGACAGAGGTGCCTGGCGTTCTCTGGTCCATGGGGTCACGAAGAGTCGGACACGACTAAACGACTAAACAACAACAGCAAGCCGTGTTGGTCTGCCGTAGTCGAAACAAAATTTTAAAAAACACATCTGAAGAAGTGTGCATGCACATGAAAGCTCATACCAATAACAAAATAGTTGGTCTCTAAGCTGCTACTGGAAGGAATTTTTTAATTTTGTTTCCCTATGCAGGGCTGCCTTCAGATGTCTTCTAAAGGTTGTGTAGTTCTTTATCTCCTTGACATCTTCCCGGTTCCCTGTAACCTCACTGCTTGCAGTGAGGGACCCACCAGAAGGGCCTCAGAGATGGACCTCACTGTCTAGGCTGAACAATGAGGGTGGAGTTGCAGTTCCAACCAAGAGAACGGTGTAAAATCACTTTCCAGGAAAACATACTGGGCATTTTCTTTTATTTCATGTTTGATGCGTCTAGCCCAACCAAAGCATCCATGACAGATGGCCATCCAACCTCTGCTTAAAATACTGCAGGGAAAGGATCCGCCACCTCTCAAGGGAGTCTATTGCACGACCGAACCGCTCTTACTGTCAGAATTTTTAAATGAATGTTCAGTCAGAATCTCCTTTCTTGTAACTTGAAGCGATTGGTTTGAGTCCTACCTTTATAGTATAGTGTATTTTAAAATGGGGTTTAGAGTTTTTAGGGGTTTTTGAATGTTTTATGTAGTTTTTATGAAGTTTTATGTAGTTTTTCAATTTCATTGTTCCGCATGGGACAATGACAATAAAGATATCGTATATTGTAAAAGCAAGAGAGAACAAGTCATGCTCCCTCTTCCATGTGGCAGCCCTTGAGATATTTGAAGATGGCTATCATATCTCCGCTCAGTCTCTTCTTTTCCACGCTAAACGTTCCCAGCTTCTTCAACCATTCTTCATAAGGCTTGGTTTCCAGACCCCTGATCATCTTGGCTGCCCTTCTCTGCACATGTTCCAATTTGTTAACAGCCTTCTCAAACTGTGGTGCCCAGAACTGGACACAGTATTCTAGGTATGTTCCAACCAAGGCAGAATAGAGTGGTACTATTACTTCTCTTGATCTGGACACTGTACACCTGTTGATGCAGCCTCGAATACCATTAGCTTTTTTTTGCTGCTGCATCACACGGTTGACTCATGTTAAGCTTGTGGTCCACCAAGACCCCTAGATCCTTTTCACATGTACTGCTAGTAAGCCAGGTGTCCCCCATCCTATATTTGTGCAGCTGGTTCTTCTTGACTAAGTGCAGAACCTTACATTTGTCCCTATTGAAATGCATTTTGTTAGCTTGTGCCCAGTTCTCCAATCTGTTAAGGTCATTTTGAATTGATTCTGTTTTCTGTGGCATTAGCTACCCCTCCGAGTTCAGTGTCAGCTGTACATTTGAGAAGCATCCTCTCAATTCATTCAACCAAGCATTTATAAAGATGTTGAACAACAACAAGTCCAGAACAGAACCCGGTGGCACCCTACTTGTCACTTTTTTCCAGGATGTCAAGGAACCATTGATGAGTACTCATTGGGATGGCTATTATTATTATTATTATTATTATTATTATTATAAAATTTTCATACTACATAAAAGAAAAAGGTAAGATACCCTTTCAATACAAAAGAAAAAACATATAAACTTTTAATTTCAGTACAATCTTTATGTTATTTAATTTTAATTTCCTTTTTGCATCCTAATTGGTTTTATCCTTTCCTCTTTACTCCTTTAGTCTAAGCATATCAACATGTTCTGTTTTGGTTTGTCAGCCTTCTTATATAGGCAGTTAGCATTGCCATTTCTATGAATTCAGTTAGTTTGTATAACCATTCTTCTTTCGTGGGTATTGCTTCACTTTCCATTTGCTAGCGTATATTATCCTGGCAGCTGCTGTAGCATATAAGAAAATTCCTTTCATTTTCTGAGGTATGTCTTTTCCCAGTTAGCCTAATAAGTATGCCTCTGGTTTCTTTTGTATAGATGCTTTTAACATTTTTTAAAGTTCCTCGTGGATAACACCCCAATAACCAGTTAAGCTCACAATATGAAAGTATTTTGAAAGCCTTACCTATTAGATAGTCTCCAAAACCAATGGTGCTAAGTGTAATAAATGTAAAATAGACAGCTTCATAAAAAGTCCAGCCCTCCATCCATTGAAAGAGGAACGATGGCAAAATAAGAAACATTACAATTCCCACAACCACGAACACGAAAATATATCTTGCTGTTTTCTGAAAGATAAAGTAAGAAAAGAAAAGAAAAAAGACAGGTTTGATGGAACAGAACTCAGTTTTCTTGGCCTTGAGCCATGCACAATGATTTTAGGCTGCATTAACAGATAAATAATAATAATTCCACCCTAATCAGACTTCACCTGGAGCATGGTTTGGTGCTGATGTCATGATTTATGGTGGTCAAGCTCTACTGCCCTCTGGGAGCTGTTCAGGCAGGGGAAAGCCAGGATTTGTGAGGTAAGATTCCTGGCAATGCTCCTCAGATGGTTCTGGGGAGTTCACTGCATCCCGCGGTGTCGTTTAAGCCCGTTTCTGCCAACTTGAAAGGCAGAACGGGTGTGCCCTGGGAAGGGTGTCCTTGCCATGGACGAACCTCCATCTCTGGCATGATTTGTGATCACCAGTTTGGAATATTGCCGTTAATCATGAGGCACTCCTGAAATGGTATATGATAATGGGCTGCAATCAATCAGATGCCGAAAGGATGGGATTTGGTTCTTCGAAGGTATTTGAATGTTTTTTTCCTGAAGCTTGAAATTCCTTACAGCAGCCAAAAAGGAAAGGGGAGGACAAAGCACTTTGTGCTTTCATCCAAATGATTCTTTTCTCTCTTGTCCTCCCCTGCAAAAATGGAATAATTGTGTGTAGCCGTGGCTATGGTACTTTCTTACCAAGGAAAAGAAGGGGGAGGCTTTGATTTATGCTTAATAAGGAATTTAACAAGGTTTTACTATGCCCCCCCCCCCGACTGAGGCTGGATGGACTTTATTTTAAAATGATTGTTGGACCGGAGCGGGAGCGTGAGGGGGAAATGCTGAATAAAGAAGTTAGAACGGATAGGATAAGAGGCTTGGGAAAAAAGGATTTCGTTTTAGAAACAGGCAAGTAACTAAAAGCCTTGGTCTGTCGTAATCCCAAATTAACTTGGCAAACTTGATTTTCTAAACACTGAAAAAAATGGAACTATAGGGGAAAGTAATGTCCGAGTTTGTAATATCTAAACTGTGTTGTACATTTTGTTAACGTTTATGCATGAAAAGGTGACGATTTGTTAAGCTGTACATTGTACATTGTTAAGCTGTACATTGTTGCACACACCCTCGCACCCACTAACATTTTGGAGAATTAAGAAAAATAAATTCCATGAATTTAGGAAGATATATTTTGTAAATTTATACTGGAGCCTTTTACTAAAGGCAAACAGCTATGTTTCAAAAATATGAGCTTCTTAAAACAAATAATTTGGCGAGCTTCTCCCATTCCTATTTGAAGGCAGAGCTTGAATTTATCTTCCTCACTTATTTAGAGGGCATAATGCACATGTCTAATTTATCCTTGTCTTCCACCTCATATAGAGGCAGCTAATCAGATATGCATATGTATATGCAATATAATAGAAGAAGAGCCCTGCTGGATCAGGCAAGGGCCCATCTAGTTGAGGATCCTGTTCTCATCAAAGCTGACATTATTATTATTATTATTATTATTATTATTATTATTATTATACCCCGCCTTCCCCAGCCAAGACCGGGCTGGGTAACAACCGATAATAAAAAAAAGTTGATTAAAATACAATTTAAAAATCAAGATTAAAATACAACATTAAAACATTAAGATGCAGCCTCTTCACAGGAGGAGAAAGGAAAAAGAAAGTGGGGGAGGGAATTAAATTGACTCCAAGCCAAAGGCCAGGCGGAACAACTCTGTCTTATAGGACCTGCGGAAAGAAATCGGATCCCGCAGGGCCCTGGTCTCACGAGGCAGAGCGTTCCACCAGGCCGGAGCCTCAGTCTGACTGGTCAGATTAGAAATCATCTCCAGATAAAGTAACTGAATTACCTTCTTTCCTTTCCCAAACGCATTCCTTGCACAGCTTTCGAAGAGTCTTGAGACTAAAAAGCCAATATAGTTCAAGCAGATGAGGTTGAAGGGGATTCCAAAGAGAGCAAAAATAATACAAAAGATCTGACCTTCTTTCGTTTGCGGAGAGACGTTTCCATAGCCTGTTGAAAGATTAAGAAAGGTTGCAAAGGACGTCAGCAACTGTCGATTTGCCAATTGCCTAGAGAAGTTACAGAGCAGGGTCCCTACGAAGGGTTGTTTCCAGTGGAGAGCAGCATGTACATTGAGACTGACTGTTCCTTCCTTTCCTCTCTCCTGTACAACCCCCAAATCTGCTCCAGAGGATCCCCATACCCTCTGGAGCAGACATTGAGGATGCTCAGAGGGGTGCAGAGAGGAGAAGAGGGGTCAGTTTCATTGTGCAAGCAGAGGTCTGTGCACAACTGAAATGGCAGCCTTGGATACAGCCCAATGTATTTATTTTATGTACTGCACTCACTGACCTCCTTTATGCCGATGCACTTGGTGTTAGGATAATTATGTGGGAGCTTCAAGTCTCTCCCTCCTGTTCCTTGGACCGGACAGGCCCACTGTAGAAGAACTGACCTGAGATGCAATGGAAGAGGCCAAGTGTGCAGGTATGACTTCGGAGACCTTGTGAAACATTGGGTGAAATGGAGACTCATCATAGCAACCCTTTAAAAAAACCCAAAAGATTGATAATATATTTGTCATGAAAATCTGGGGATCACTGCATTTTCATGACAATGAAAACAAATGTAGGTTGATCTGCAGTGAGGAGAGAGCCGAGTTCCTCCATTCGTGACCGTCATGGCTAAAATAAGTTGCAATTCTGAAGCCGCTAAACACTTTAAGAATGCTCAAGGAATTTGATTTCTCTCAATTCCAGTCTGACCTAGCCTTGCCAGTGAATTGAAACATGCTTAATCTTCAGATTTTTCAGTTTTTCAAAATTGGTGATACTTATTGGATTAAACAATGAATTACAAAAAACTTATTTGCTTTGGGATGATATGTCTTTGGTGATGAAATAGGGCATGCAAGGAGCGTCCTAGACAGAGGAACCACCATTGTGCCCAGATACCCCATAATAGCCCTCAGGGTAAGCTTTCTGCTCAGAAAAACCTCCATTTTATTTTCCTTTGCGATTGGCCTCAATTAAGACTTGGCTGATCTATCTGCCAATTAATTCTTATTAATTAATTCTTATCCAGAATGCAAATTGGCTTCTGGTGTAAGAAGAGGCATTATTTAAGAGGCTGAAAAACAAAGCAAAAAGCTTGTCTTAAATTATCAATGATAATTTATTTGGGGAGCAAGTCCCACTGAATGCATAGGGCTGTGCTGAGAGGGACGGATTTGCATTGGGAGACTGGCATTGGGTCAGTTGCACCGGGTGGGATTTGAACTCGTTTCCTAGCCCAACTACTTTCCACAGGGTGGTTTTAATAATGGGTTGGCCCCAGAAGGGTGGGGAATAAATAACTAATCAGGGAATGGTCTTGTTGGGCATACAATAAATGAACAGGGAGGACAAGAATTAGATGTGAAGAATGATGAAAGAGCAAAAGCAAAACCTGCTGCTTAACGCAATTTATCTGAGAGCAGTTGAATGCCCTGCATACTATATTCGGGGAGAAGCCAGAACCAAATGACAGTACCTATTGTGGCTAACATAGTGCCCACGAAGAAGAAAGAATTAGCGAAATCCCAGTTGCTGTATTTTTCTGAAGGGTGGGTTGCTGCTGGAATTATGCCCTTCCGAACAGATCTTATTAATTTCTGCAATTGAAGGCAAGACTCAGTTTGAATATTCCAGCAATAAGAATAGCCCCTCCTCTGATTATCACCAGATACTGCTAACCAAATCTCTATGCATTCACAAGGGACGTTCTTGTGGATCAGTCCAGCATGTTCTTCCCCCAGTGGCCAGCCCAATGTTCATGGGAAGCCCACAAACAGGACCTGAGCACAACAGCCCTCCCCTCACTTGTCACCCCCAGTAACTGATAGGCATAGGGCTTATGCACACTCAACTTTTCCTCCACTCTTTCCAGGCAAAGGCCCACACTCCAAGGGGTGCTTGTTGTGGTTTGCACCAAGCTTTCCCAGTTGAGAGTGTTTGGGTTGTTGAGAGGGATGCAGCAGTTTCACCTTCAAAGCTTAGTGATAAAGTAAACTCCTTACACAAGACTTGAAGACAAGTCTTGACTGGTCAGGATGGCAACTAGGGCTTTTTTCAGCAGGAACTCTCTGGAACTCAGTTCTGGCACCTCTCAAGTAGGTGCCTTTGCCATTATAGGAGAAGGAGGGAGGTGTTCATGGTGAGTTCCAGGAACTTCCGATACCTCTTTTCCTAGAAAAATAGCACTGATGGCAACACTATAACAAGCTGTGTTGTTTATATCTCAAGTTCAATACTAAGTGTTTCTCTCCCTTGACCCCAAGAGAGGGTTTGGTCTTCTTGCTCCAAAAACATACACTTTAGTAGCAATGCATAAATCATTACCCCTTGGCTTGCCTGTCTTCCTAAATTCTTTTGGACAGAGTCTTCTTGGCTCTCCCATATTCTCAGTCAACAAAACAATGGTGAGACTACCCCATCTCCCACCCTCTGTTCTAAGGCAGAAACACACACTTTGCAAGTCAGTTAACCAGACAATGATTCAGCTTTCCTGTGACCTTGAACAGAGTCACCTGTTTTGCAGTTGCTACATAACATATGTTCTCCTTTCCCCGAATTATTCTTTGCAAAATATGTTTCCCAACATACAGTACAGTCGTACCTTGGTTCTTGGACACCTTGGTACTCGGACATTTTTGCTCCCGAATATGGCAAACCCAGAAGTGAGTGTTCCGGTTTGCGAATGTTTTTCATAAGCTGAACGTCTGACGCAGCCTCCGTGCCTTCCAATTGAGTGCAGGAAATCACTGCAGCCAATCGGAAGCCACACCTTGGTTTTCGAATCGTTTCAGGAGTCAACGGACTACTAGAACAGATTGAGTTCAACAACCAAAGTTTGAATGTACAAATATGAACAAAAACCCACCCTTCAGCTCTTTACAGCTGAATTGGAGGAAATGTAAATTTGTGTTTTCCGTGGCAATGTTTCAGCTTTTCTGTTACCTTGATTGGAGTCACCTGTTTTGCGGCTGCTACATGACGTATGTTCTCCTTTCCCTAAATTATTCTCTGCAAAATACGTTTCCCAACAAATACAGTGCTAATACTAACAAAAACCTGCTCATTATAGCTGAATCGGAGCAAACGTCAATTTGGGTTTTCAATGGATTGCCGTTAACAAGCTGGTTTTCACAAGGAAAGCCCCAGAGTAACGAAATGGTGCTCAGACACGGAGCTTTAAATCATGGCCAGGCCTGGAAAGAGTGGAAGAAAGCTCAGTGTGGAGAAGCCCATGCTGCCTTCAACAGTGTTGGCAGAACAGAGCCATAATGGCTAGCAGTCATTCCTTGTCTTATCCTCCAACAATCTGCCTAATCCTCCATGGGGATAAATTTTCACATGCAGAAGGAAGGGTGAGTCCTTATGGCTCTATGCTGGCCACTGATTCAGTCCCCACCTCAATTCTCACCTCCTAAACTGTATTCCCCCCATATATACTTTCTGACCTCCTAACCTCTGGTGTCCTGCCAAGGTCATCCCTTTCAGTCTTGCTAAAGTAATGGCTTACCTGTATGAATAACTCCACCTCTTCTGGGCTGAGAGCGGTGTAGTTCAAAAGAAAATCATGTTTCAGGTGAAACACTCTATCTATTACTTTTTTGTTGTGATCCTTCTCCAGAATCTCAAAGACGAAGGCACCCATCACCACGTAAGTCATGAAGCCAGCCAGCAGTATGACGCCCTGTGCCCTGCTCACACGCATATTGTTCTGTGTGGGAATGAGGGCCAAGGAAGAAGCAGACACAAGAGCGACTATAGGTTAGTAAGCAAGTCCTTATTTGTCTTGACCAAGACTCAATAGTACAGCCCCATAGCTGGGCACTCTCCATAGCTGGACCCAAGCTAACCAAATGAATTTCAACAGGGACAAATGTAAGGTTCTGCACTTAGGCAGGAAGAACCAGATGCACAAATAGAAGATGGGAGAGCCAGTGTGGTGTAGTGGTTAAGAGCGGTGGACTCGTAATCTGGTGAACCGGGTTCGCTTCCCCACTCCTCCACATGCAGCTGCTGGGAGACCTTGGGCTAGTCACACTTCTCTGAAGTCTCTCAGCCCCACTCACCTCACAGAGTGTCTGTTGTGGGGGAGGAAGGGAAAGGAGATTGTTGGCCGCTTTGAGACTCCTTCGGGTACTGATAAAGCGGGATATCAAATCCAAACTCTTCTTCTAAGTAGCAGTACATGCAAAAAGGACCCAGGGGTCTTGGTGGACCACAAGCTGAGTCAACTGTGTGTTATTATTACCACAAGATTGATCTAAATTAGCATTATTAAACATCAACAAAATGTATCATGACTTATCAATGTATATCAACAGATAGCAGTCATTGAACCTGACCTTGTAGGGGAAAGACAGTGCTCATTAGAACTGTATCACTAAGCATATTTACTGTCAGGTACACAATTCTGGAGACCCACAAGTGAGAGTAACTCCAAATTGGGCTACCTTGGAATATTCCTATGTAGCACCGCAAGAAAGATGGGTGGCACTCGGGTCTAAATACATTAATATTGAAGATACTATTGAAAAAATAACATTAGTTAAAACGATATGGCATCACACGTTCAAAAAATATAAATTTGACCTTTTCTCCCATGACAAAATGGCTTTGTGGGGAAACACGTCTTTAAAAATCGGGAAATACTGTAATGGGTTAAGATCTGGTGAATGACAATAACAACTCTGTAAAGTATAGAGTTTTGTGTTTTTTTCACCCCATCTCCCCCTTTACTTTGCCTTCTACACGGCTGCTGTTTCTCCCCCCAAAAATGTCTCTAGAATATGACATTGTAAGGAAGCTCTGAGGACAAAACCATATGTGAATATGTTGCTAGAAAAACTAGGGGAAAATGTGCTTCATGTTTTATAGGTGTCTAAAATAAAAGATTGAAGACAGAAGTGCCTGGCGTGCTCTGGTCCATGGGGTCACGAAGAGTCAGAGACGACTAAACAACTAAACAACTAAACAACAACAAAATAAAAGATTATACTGCCTAAAAAAAAAAAAAAATACTGCTTCAATGACTTCCCGGGAAAGTTGGTCGGAATGTTAGGACAGTGCATGTCAAAACACACTTTCTCTTTCCAGGTTTGTTTTAGTTTTTTTAAGAAATACAGTTCATTGGGAAACATGGAGGAAGAAAACCAGGAGTTTTTGTCATGTTGGAGCTAATGTGTTTTCCCACATCCATAACCAGCCCCGGGGTCATTTGGAGGAGGGAATTGAAAGGAGGAGAGAGGTCTTTGCTTGGCTCCTCACTCACCCTGACAGGGGCCTTTGATTCCAAATCCTCTTAAATGATCCACTTCTTTGACTTCCAATATCTGATGGGAGTGTCTCAGTGCTTCCCTTTCACTGGAGCAGCTTTTGGTAGGAGCAGCCTGACCACACCTTCATGGGCTCTATGAGGTCATGGGTATATTACTCTCTTTTGTGGACTGGCTTACCTGGTCCTCTGTGAGGTCATGCCCTCTGTACCTGATGGGCTGCTGAAAGCCTCCAGGTCTGAGAGGCTGGTAGGAAGATCAGACCACAATATTTTAGAAATGTACAGGGAGCAAGCTTGATCTATTGTTACATCCAGCAATGGGAATGCTCATCAGATTTGCAGATGGCACCAAACTGGGAGGGGCAGCTAATGCCGCAGAAGAAAGAATCAGGATTGGGGGTGCCATTTGTCCTCTTTTCCCAGGACATGTCCCCTTTTTCATAGGCAGAGTTATAGCGACCCATAGCTAAAAGCAGAACAAATGTGTCCTTTTTTTTTCAACTCTACATTGAGTCCCAGCTAACGAAATGAATTTCAATGGGGACAAATGTCAGGTTCTGCACTTAGGAAGGAAGAACAAGATGCACAAATATGGGGGGGGGGCCAATCTGGTTTACTAGCAGTACATGTGAAAAGGATCTAGAGGTTTTGGTGGACCACAGGCTGAACATGAGTCAATAGTGTGATGCAGCAGCAAAGCTTATGCTATTGTTAACCCCTTGGAATGAATAAATGCTAGGATTTTGATCAATTGGGATATGGATTAGATTAGAACATAAGCTGCAGAGCTGTTCCAGACAGGGAATTCCTGTGCTGGCTTATGCAAATCAACCTGGCTGACGCAGGGCTATCAAGAGTACTATAGGGGTCATTAACAATGCAAGGGAACTTCCCTCTTGACCCTAGGTGTGAACAAAGACTGGGGATTTGGGAGTTTGCCAGGGTACCTGCTCTGGGCGAGGGCAAGGGGTTTCTGGGAGAAAGAAGTTGGGGGGGGGAGAGATTCATCTTGGAGAGAGAGGCTGTATGCCTGCACTGCTGCCTCTTGAACTGACCATGCCGTAAGAGCTGGACTACTTCCATGCAGACTGAAGGTGTAAATAGCTGAATAAACCCTATTTCTTAAAGTACAACAGTTTCCACCATTTCTTCTATTCTCCAAAGTGACTCTAGGCTACATCAACAGAAATAGTGTCCCGATCACAGGAAGTAATAAAGGTAAAAGGTAAAGAACCAGAGGATGGTTAAGTCCAGTCAAATTTAACTATGGGGTGTGGCACACATCTCTGCTTTCAGTCCGAGGGAGTCGGCATTTGTCATCAGATACCCCTGGTAGTGAGGCTGCATCCATGTGATATAAGTAAAAAAAAAACCTGCTCCTCTTCCCTTATGGGGTACCCAAGAGCCCATACAGAGTCCTTTTGTAGGCTCTCTGTGGGTAGGAGAAAATAACAGAGACCAACCAGAGAATATTGAGAAGCAAAGCAGCCCGTAAGCCTGATATTTATTAACTGTTGCAACAGGGTGCTCCCCCACATGCAGGAGAGAGGAGGAGGACCCCGAGCCATGCGTGCAAGCCCTTACATAGACATTTTAAATTGCCCGCCCTGGAGTCCAAGACCACCCCCAGAAACATCATACCTGCATCACAGACTTGAAGCCATTGGTTTGAGTCATAGCTGTCAACTTTCAGATTTGAAAATAAGGGATCAGCAGCCTCACCTGTCCCAGGCACTCCTGTCTTCCCCTGCCTCCCGCAGTTTGGTCAAACTCATGCTGGTAGCTTCGAGAAGACTGTCCAACCACCTCGTCCTCATGGTTCAATGTTACTAGTGAGCAAAGTTACCCAGTCAGGATTTGAATCTTGGTACTAACTTTGGGGGTTAAGTTTCTATTTAGCTGTCCATTAATACTGACAAACCGTATCTCCCATTCATCTCTCAGATCCCCCTGTAAATCTAAAGTACTGACCTCACCACATCCTGCGGTAAAAAAATTCCCCAAGTTAATTACACATTGTGTGAAGGTAAGTGTGTGAAGCTACAGCATTCTTACTATCAGCTTAAGTGACACGTTCACTCTCTCTCTCACGCACATGCACACACACACGGTGAAATATACTCAGAGTCGCAAAGTAATTTCATGCTCTTTATTCAGCTCATAGTGGTGAGGAGGAATGAATGAATGTCCCCTCAAAGTATCTGCTTTATATACATTATGTACACAATGGGCTGCACATGATTGGCTAATTCCGGAATTCTACTGTAAGCCAATCAGGTTGTGGATTCACTTCTATCTGGAGCATGATTGGGTAGTTCCTGCCAACCAATCATACTGCTGCATTGTTCTAGGACCGATCAGACTGCTGCATTCTGAATCCTATTGTTCTAGGACCAATCAGACTGCTGCCCTTTGGATCCTATTGTTCTAGGACCAATCAGACTGCTGCAGTTTGGATCCTATTCAACTCAGTACATAACACACGCACACACAGAGAGAGTAGAGCCCCTCTGAGCCAAAAGCCCAAAGGCAGAAAGCCCAGCCAGCAGCCAAACGAAGCCTCAAGCAGTGGTTCCTACAGTGCAGCAACCCGGCAAAGGGATACAGCAGCAAGGAAAACCACACCGTCACCTCTCCGCTGGGAAGCGCTGAAGCAAAGGCGAGTCCCTAGGCAACGCGGCCAAATTGATCGGCACAAGGCATGCAAGCTCCACCCCCCAGTGGTTCTCAGACTGCTTAGTGGTGAGCAACGCAGCCGAGCAACGCAGCTGAGGAGCCTCCCTGGCCGGCAGGGAGGGAGAGGAGCTGCTTCCTTTGAAATCCGGGAAATTTACGCGATATCAACAATCCGGGGTAGCAGCAGGAAACGGCGCTGGAATAAGGGAGTTTCCCTCCAAATAAAGGAAGGTTGACAGCTATGGTTTGAGTCCTCCCCTCCAGAGCAGGCGAAAGCAAGCATGCTCCCTCTTCCATGTGACAGCCCTTGAGATATTTGAAGATGGCTCTCATATCTCTGTATACCTGAAGGAGCGTCTCCACCCCCATCATTCTGCCCGGACGCTGAGGTCCAGCGCCGAGGGCCTTCTGGCGGTTCCCTCATTGCGAGAAGTGAGGCTACAGGGAACCAGACAGAGGGCCTTCTCGGTAGTGGCGCCCGCCCTGTGGAACGCCCTCCCATCAGATGTCAAAGAGATAAATAATTACCTGACATTCAGAAGACATCTTAAGGCAGCCCTGTTCAGGGAAGTTTTTAATATGTAACGCTGTACTGTTTTTAACACTGATTGGGAGCCGCCCAGAGTGGCTGGGGAAACTCAGCCAGATGGGCGGGGTATAAATAATAAATTATTATTATTATTATTATTATTATTATTATTATTATTATTATCTCCCCCAGTCCCCTCTTTTCCAGAATAAAAATACCCAGCTCCTTCAACCACTCCTCATAAGGCTTGGTTTCCAGACCCTTGATCATCTTGGTTGCTCTCCTCTGCACACAGTCCAAGTAAGACCGACCCCCCCGCTCTTGGTTGCAGAATACCAGGCTATTTCACAGTTTATTAGGAACTGCATAACCTAAAGAGCAGCTAGTGAGTTTTTAAGGAATGAGTTAAATGTCAAACTTCCATACAATTATAAAAAGCTCAGCAGAAGTTCTTGAGTTTAGCTGATTTTTATGTCTGTCTCCACCAGAATGCAATGATAAATTCTTCTCCAGTGGACATGTAGCAGACTGACTCCTTTGGGGTGGTGTTATCTTCACCGTTTACTCTTTTTAGGTGAGCTTGGTTTTGGATCCTCAGGTGCCAGGAATGAAGATACCCGTTGAAACAACACAGCTATCCAGGCCAGACCAACGACGATCCAAGCGGCTCCAAGCACCCGGTAGCCCGGAAAATACGTCCTGTCCTGCTTAATCCCTGGAGACACAGAGAAAAGCAACAATAATGTGTGAGGAGGTGATTTAAAGGACTCACCAATTCAGTTTATCTAAACTTCGTTAGCTCACATTCACACCATACATTTAAAAGACATTTCTACCACTGAATTGTGGGAAGACGAACACAGGAAACTGCCAATGTCCTTATTATTGCCTATTTGTGATGGTTTGGGCACATTATGCTGTTTTGGCCTGCAAAAGCTTTGGGGTAGTTGCCCTACCACATTCCCAATCTGTGCACATCCTATAACTTCCTGCTTAATAATAATAATATTTGTACCCCACCCATCTGACTGGGTTTCCCCAGCCACTCTGGGAGGCTTCCAGCATATATCAAAACATTATAAAACATACAGCATTACAAACTTCACTGTACATTTACAGGTAGGTAGCCGTGTTGGTCTGCCATAGTCGAAACAAAATAAAAAAAATCCTTCCAGTAGCACCTTAGAGACCAACTAAGTTTGTTATTGATATACATCTGAAGAAGTGTGCATGCACACGAAAGCTCAAACAATTAACAAACTTAGTTAGTCTCTAAGGTGCTACTGGAGGGAATTTTTTTACAGTGGTACCTCGGGTTACATACGCTTCAGGTTACATACGCTTCAGGTTACACACTCCGCTAACCCAGAAATAGTGCTTCAGGATAAGAACAGAAATCGGGTTCCGGTGGTGCAGCAGCAGCAGGAGGCCCCATTAGCTAAAGTGGTGCTTCAGGTTAAGAACAGTTTCAGGTTAAGAACGGACCTCCGGAACGAATTAAGTACTTAACCTGAGGTACCACTGTATTTTGTTTCCCTATACAGGGCTGCCTTCAGATGTCTTCTAAAGGTGGTGTAGTTCTTTATCTCCTTGACATCTTCCTGGTTCCTTGTAACCTCACTTCTTGCAGTGAGGGACCCACCAGAAGGCCCGCGGAGATGGACCTCAGTGTCCGGGCTGAACAGTGGGGGTGGAGTTGCAGTTCCAACCAAGAGAAAGGTGCAAAATCACTGTCCAGGAAAACATACTGGGCATTTTCTTTTCTTTTATGTTTGATGCATCCAGCCCAAACCTCTACAATGCAGGAATCTCAGCTAAAGCATCCATGACAGATGGCCATCCAACCTCTGCTTCAAATACCCCAGGGAAAGAGAGTCCACCACCTCTCAAAGGAGTCTATTGCACGGCCGAACCACTCTTACTGTCACAATTTCCCCCAAATGTTTAGTCCGAATCTTCTTTCTTGCAACTTGAAGCCATTGGCTTGAGTCCTACTTGTCAGGGATCTAGCAGGGTCAGACGAATGGGAGGGGTCTGACTTGGACAATGAGAGAACACAATCACAGGCAGGACAGGAGTGGGTTAACTTGACCCCCTTCCTTCTCAGTCTTACAAAGTTGGCAGAGTAACAGAGAATGAGACCCAAGGGAGAGACATCTTGAGGTTACTAGGCAACCATGAAGGCAAGAGAGTTCAGGGGAATCTTCACTGGAGAACAAAAAGAGGGAGTTCCTATGGTCTCCTCACAGCAGGAGGGAGGAGAGGGTGAGAAGGCTATGTAAGGGTCAGAGGAGCAGGGCCAGACGTTGTCAAACCTTGTGTTGTCTGAGTAACGGAAACTCAGACGGAGCACCTGATTACCAGAGAATGATTGGTGTGTGCCGCGCTTTGTTTCTTTGACCTGTAAATAAACGTACATGAATTTTCCAGAGGCTCGTTACTGCATACTGGAGCCATCTGACTGCCTGAGATCATTATACTACTCTAAAGATCAAGAGAAAAAAGCATGTTCCCTCTTCCATGTGACAGCCCTTGATATATTTGAAGTTGGCTACCTTGTCTCCTCTCAGCCTCCTCTTTTCCAGGCTAAACATATCCAGCTCCTTCAACCATTCCTCATAAGGGTTGGTTTCAAGACCCTTGATCATCTTGGCTGCCCTTCTCTGCACATGCTCCAACTTGTCAACAGCCTTCTTAAACTGTGGTGCCCAGAACTGGGCACAGTATTCTAGGTGTGTTCTGACCAAGGCAGAATAGAGTGGTACTATTACTTCCCTTGATCTGGACACTATACTTCTACAGATGCAGCCGAGAATAGAGTTAGCTCCCCCCCCACACACACACACACTGCTGCATCACACGGTTGACTAATGTTAAGCTTGTGGTCCACCAAGACCCCTAGATCCTTTTCACATGTACTGTTAGTAAGCCAGGTGTCCCCCATCCTATATTTGTGCAGCTGGTTTTTCTTGACTAAGCGCAGAACCTTACATTTGTCCCTATTGAAATGTATTTTGTTAGCTTGTGCCCAGTTCTCCAATCTGTTAAGGTCATTTTGAATTGTGATTCTGTCTTCTGTGACATTAGCTACCCCTCCGAGTTCGGTGTCATCTGTACATTTGAGAAGCATCCTCTCAGTTCATTCAGCCAAGCATTTATAAAGACATTGAACAACAACAAGCCCAGAACAGAACCCAGTGGCACACCACTTGTCACTTTTTTCCAGGATGTTGAGGAACCATTGATGAGTACTCTTTGGGATGGCTTCTGTAAATCCAGAACTGTTCCTGGAAAATAGGGATACTTGGAGGGTCTGTACTAGAGAAACTTAAAATATGGTTTGGGTTCCAGATTATAATCATTGCAAGTCATCATTTTTTATGAAACCTGAACTGAGCTTTCATATTCTTCAGTACAGCAGATTGGTTGCCACCAGTACCTCCCCCCCCCCCTTTTTAATTAAAGACTTTATTGATTTAAAAAAGTGTGTGCAATGTCTCTCTCTCGTATTTTTTCCATGTAACATTTTTACAAATCAGTTTCATTTGTTGAGACATTAGGAAGAAAAGGGGAGGAAGATGAGTGGGGTTGGGGTCGGGTGGCGATGTTTCTATTTTCCTTCCTATATGTAGGGTTTGGTGTCAGCATTGCTTGTGCTGGTTCTTTGCTGTTCACTTGTGTTCCTTTGGTGGTGAGAGAGGTTGTGGTTGGCCTAGGATGTGGTTATTCATTTGAGGTTGGCTGTGGTGGTCTTTGTTTTCATGTGTGAGTGGGGTGAGTGGGTGTTTTGGATCAGGTTAGCCATATTGATTTGTATACTGTTGATGGGTTTTTGTCATTGTCTTGTTGGGCTGTGTACGTGATAAAGGGGAGCCATACTGGGTTGAAGGTGTCTTCTTCCATTTGTCCCCTTGTCAGTTTCAGTTTATTGGATAATTTTTCTAGTCAGGCTGTTTCCCATACTATTTGGTATCATTGGTCCATGCTTACTCCTGACAGGTCTCTCTAGTGTCTGGCTATGATGCTTCTGGATGCTTAAAGTAGGTGGGTTATGAGTTCTTTGCGGTGTAAGTGGGCATTATTGTCTTGGAAGATGTAAGGCCAATTCTGGGGTGGTTTCTAATACTTGCTTGGTTATTTTACTTATCTCTCATATGGTTCTTGTCCAGAATAGTTGGGTTTTGGGGCACTCCCACCACATATAGAGGTATGTGCCTGTGGATGTGCACCCTCTCCAGCATTTTGGTGAGGTTCCTGGGCATATTAGCTAGTTTTCTTGGTGTTAGGTACCACCTGTAGGTGAGTTTCAGGGTGAGATATTTTCTTTTTGTTGATATGGATTTAAAGGGGGGTTTAGAACACATTTTGTTCCATTGAGTGGGGTTAATCTCATAGCCTACGTCATCCTCCTATTGTTTTTTTATTGCATCTAGGGAGTTCGTGGGATTTTGTAGTAGTATTTTGTATATTCTGGATACCATTCCTCTACCTGTCCCTTTGTTGTTAGAAGGAGGTTTTGAAGGTTGTCAGAGGCCTAGTTGCTGTTGATTTTACTGCTGGATTGTTTAAGAGGGTATGCAATTGCTGATGTGTTAACCAGGGCATTTGGGTGTCTTCTAGTTTGTCTTGTATTTCTTGTGTTGACAAGGGTTTGTTATTTTTCTAGAAGTCTATTAGGCAATATAAGCCTTTGGTTTGCCAGGTTTTAATCTGGAGGTTTTGTGCTGCGTGGTGGAATAATGGGTGCTGCGGCAGGGGAATTAGTGGGGATGGGATTGGGGACAGTTTGCCTATTACTGCCACCAGTACCTTGAAGCCACAAATGACCTCGCTTTATCTGTACAATCAGTTAAGACCACAATATCAAAGTATTTTGAAAGCCTTACCTATTATATAGTCTCCAAAACCAATGGTGCTGAGTGTAACAAATGTAAAATAGATAGCTTCATAATAAGCCCAGCCCTCCATCCATTGAAAGAAGAATGATGGCAAAATAAGAAACATTAGAATTCCCAGAACCACAAAAACGAAAATGTATCTTGCTGATTTCTGAAAGATAAAGCAAGAAAAGAAAAGAAAAAAGGCAGGTTTGATGCAACAGAGCTCAGTCCTCTTGACCTTCAGCCATGCACTGTAATTTTAGGCTGCGTTAACAGATAAATAATAATAATTCCACCTGTTAAACTTCATCTGGAGCACAATTTCCTGCTGATGTCACAATTCATGGTGGTCAAGCTCTATGGTGGTATTTCATTCCTAATTGAAGGCACAGTTCAAGTTTATCTTCCTCAGATGGCATAATGCACGTGTCTAATTTATCCTTGTCTTCCACCTCTTATAGAGGCAGCTAATCAGAAATGCATATGTATATGCAATATAATAGAAGAAGAGATCTGTTGGATCAGGCAAGGGCCCATCTAGTTGAGGATCCTGTTCTCATGAAAGCTGACTAGATGCCCACAGGAAACCTGCAAACAGGACCTGAGTGCTGTCTATGTCTATGTCGGCCTCAGTCTTGTGACTGGTAAGATTAGAAATTATCTCCAGATAAAGTAGCTGAATTACCTTCTTTCTTTTCCCATACACTTTCTCTGCACAGCTTTCGAAGAGTCTTGAGATTGAAGTGCCAATATAGTTAAAGCAGATGAGGTTGAAGGGGATTCCAAAGAGAGCAAAAAGAACACAAAAGAGCTGACCTTCTTTCGTTTGGGGACAGAGGTTTCCATAGCCTGTTGGAAGATTAAGAAAGGGTTGCAAAGGACGTCAGCAACTGTCGATTTGCCAATTGCCTAGAGAAGTTACAGAGCAGGGTCCCTACGAAGGGTTGTTTCCAGTGGAGAGCTGCTTGTGCATTGAGACTGACTGCTGCTTCCTTCCTCTCTCCCGTACAACCCCCAAATCTGCTCCAGAGGATCCCCATACCCTCTGGCGCAGACTTTGAGGGTGCTAAGAGGGGTGCAGAGAGAAGAAGAGGGATAAGCTTCATTGTGCAAGCAGAAGTCTGTGCATGACCAAAATGGCAGCCTTGGATACAGCCCAATGTATTTATTTTATGTACTGCACATATTGACTTCCTTTGTGCCAATGCACTTGGGGCAATTAACAGTTTCAAACAAAGAAACTTCCTCCAGGCATAATTATGTGGGAGCTTCAAGTGTCTCCCTCCTGTTCCTTGGACCGGACAGGCCCACTGTGGAAGAACTGACCTGAGATGCAATGGAAGACGCCAAGTGTGCAGGTATGACTTTGGAGACCTTGTGAAACATTGGGTGAAATGGAGACTCATCATGGCAACCCTTTAAAAAACCCCAAAAGATTGATAATATATTTGTCATGAAAATGTGGCGGTCACAGCATTTTCATGAAAATCAAAACAAGTGTAGGTTGATCTGCAGTGAGGAGAGAGCTGAGTTCCTCCATTCGTGACCATCATGGCTAAAATAAGTTGCAATTCCTAAGCCCCTAAAGACTTTAAGAATGCTCAAGGAATTTGATTTCTCTCAATTCTAGTGTGACCTGGCCTTGCCTGTGAACTGGAACATGCTTAACCTTCAGATTTTTCAGTTCTTCAAAATTTGTGATACAGTTATTGGATTAAAAAATGAATTACAAAAAACTTATTTTATTTTGGGATAAATTTAGAAATGTATTTGATGATATGTCTTTGGTGATGAAATAGGGCAATTTTTTTTCAAAATTGGTTATAGTTATTGGATTAAACAATGAATTACAAAAAACTTATTTGCTTTTGGATGATATGTCTTTGGTGATGAAATAGGGCATGTCTTAGACAGAGGAACCACCATTGTGCCCAGATACCCCATAATAGCCCTCAGGGTAAGTCTTCTGCTCAGAAAAACCTCCATTTTAGTTTCCTTTGCAATTGGCCTCAATTAAGACTTGGCTGATCTATCTGCCAATTACTTACACCAGCAGCCAATTTGCATTCTGGATAAGAATTAATTAATAAGAAATTCTTATCCAGAATGCAAATTGGCTGCTGGTGTAAGAAGAGGCATTATTTAAGAGGCTGAAAAACAAAGCAAAAAGCTTATCTTAAATTATCAGATGATTGGGATGATCTGGTTAGTTTAAAATCTTCATCTTATATTACTTGTAACTCCATCCCTTCAGTGAGATTGAACCCATTAGCATGGGAATAATAATATAATTGCAATTTATTATTTATGTGTCGCCCATCTGACTGGGTTGCCCCTAGCCACTCTGGCTAGCTTCCCCTGTTCTGCAAAAACAATACTTTGGTCTTGTTGGAATTCAACCTCAAACCGTTGGAATGGAATGCACTGTTTACCTAAAGGGACAGACACAAGTTTTCAAAGCAGAGGCTGCTAAGGGAGTGATGAACAGAACTCAATATGGCAAAGACACGGCTGACCGCACCATTGATTGTTAGTATCATCCCACAATTATTGGATGAGCAATTGCAAGAGCTCAGAGATGAGATGCACAGAATGGTGAATGAAAATGGATCAGAGAAAGACCAGACTAAAGAATTCACAGGACCTTTGGGGGGAAATACTGATCAACATATGGCAGAGATAGAGAGAGAAAGGATCTTGTGCACAGGTGGAAATGAACTCAGAGGAAAAAACCACCAAGCTTCTGGCAATTCATAGTCACAGAATCGTAAAATTGCAGAGTTGGAAGGAACCCCAAGAGTAATCTAGTTCAACCCTCTGCAATGCAGAAATCTCAACTAGAGCATCCATATCAGATGGCCATCCAACCTCTGCTTAAAAACCTCCAGTTAAGCAGAACCCAGTGCCTATAGTGAACAGTGGTTCCTCCAATTCTCGATCAGAGCCTTCAGAGGGTCGCAGAGAGGCCTTAGCACTCTTGAAATCCTCTGAATCATTTGAGTCAGTTTCAGATTCAGAACCAGAACCTTCATCAGTGAGTGTGGGGCTTTGCTGCTGTTTATCCTCAGACTCTTCACTGTCATCAGGATAACATGGGAAAATTCCCACATTCTCCCCCTACTTGCCATTGTACTCAACACTTCTAGTGAGCCTAACTGTATTAGAGTCAGTCATCATTACTCTGTAAGAACCTTTCTGATATCCTAGAAAGATACCATGCAAACCACGTTTGCCTAACTTGGAGCTTTGTGGTGTGTGAACCCACATGTCAGAACCAAAAATTCTCATGTGCTTGATGTATGGTTTCTTGCCAAACATCTTTTCATAGGGGGTACAACCAATCGGTGATGACAATCTGCGATTATAAGTATAAACAAAACAGCTGAGCACTTCTGCCCAATAACTCTGTAAGATTGGCGTCATGCAGCAAGGTTATCAAGCCTTGAAGTAATGTTTGATTTACCCTTTCACAAAGTCCATTCATCCAAGGAGACCGTGGACTTGAAAGGTCATGTTGAATTCCTTTCTCAGTCAGAAAAGCTTCAAACTTTTGAGAAGTGAATTCTCCCCCTCGATCTGTAAATAAACATTTCACCTGTTTATCATGCACATTTTTCAACCAAGCACAGAATTCCTTGAACCTAGGAAATGCTTTTGATTTCTGCTTGAGATTGAACACATGAATATATCTGGAATATGAATCAATGAGAACCATGAAGTACCTGGCTCCACCCAAAGAGGGTGTTAGTGGACCAACGAGATCAGCATGCACTACCTGGTATGGTTCTGTAGCTTGTCTACTAGATACCTTACCTTTTGCAGTCATTTTGACCTTGTTTGCTGTGCATACCTTACACTTCATGTGGTACCTGCAGCGTTTAATAGTCATACCTTCAACTAAGGCAGGCATTTTGGAAACTGCCTCGAAGTTTAAATGACCAAGTTTCCTGTGATAATCATGAATACATCCTGCATGCAAAACCTTCTTAGTATTTGCAATACAACAAGTTTCATCCTGCACAACATCAACAGAATCATCATAATGTAATACAAACAAATGATCAACATAATCAGCATGCAATACAAAGTCATCTTTCTTGGTGATGGTGCACTTCCTCTTCTTGAAGGAAACATCTATGTCCTGCTCAGTCAGCTGCGAGGCGCTCAATAGGTTGTGTGCAGCATCTGGAACAAAAAGAACGTTGCATACTGATGCATCCAAACTGTGAAGCACAACCGTTCCGTAGCCTTGACTGGAGATCATGTGGTCATCCGCTTGGTGAATCGCACCTTCCTGCAGAGTAATGGACACGAACAGGTGTTTGTCTTTGCAGACGTGCCGGGTGGCTCCCGAGTCTATGATAAAGAAAGATCTAGATGTCTTCTGGACCTTTGGAGTGTAGCGTGAGACCATGGTCTTGTGTTGCATTGTCCTGGACTTCTGACCTTTGCCTTTTCCACACATTGAACTTTCGCTGCGTTGCTCTGTTGCCTTGGCATTGGGATGTTTACATTCCCCCTTCACATGGCCTAGATGCCCACATAGTAGCATTTCACTGCCTTCAAAGCTTTGGCACCATCTAGTGGCTGCACTGCATTCTGGGATGACGTGTGTGAGGACTCCCCCTTAGTGATGCAGCTAGCACTACACCAATCCGCTTCATTCAACACCACAGCAGTAACATGCACTACCGTGAGCTGAGCAGTAGGCAAAACAGCAAGCTGGCTGGCAATCGCTTCCCAACTTGAACCCAAAAAATGTAGAATCATGAAGGAATACACAGCCTCTGGAAAGGTGATTCCACACTGTTGCAACTCATGCCTTAGATTCTGCATTTCCATGAGGTGAGCACGTACATCTGCTCCATCAGCAAGTGCCATATCATGCAACTTGGCATAAAAGAACAAAGAAGCTCCCACCTCTGTTCTTAAATGTGACTGTTGGAGACTGTCCCACATTTCTTTGGCTGAGGCCTTGTCACGCAACAGACAAAACTCTTCAGGGGACACAATAAGCGTTAGAGTTCCCCTTGCTTTGGAATCCTTAGCCTCCCACTCTTGGGTAACTGGAGCTGGGGGCGCGCGTCTGTTATGACATTAAACAGACCCTCTTTTCTTAGCAGGGCTTCTGCATACTGCACCCATTCCTGATAATTCCCTTTTGAGAGCTTTGGTATCCCCATCGCAAATTGAAGAGCCTCCTGTACTTTTGGATTGCCCATTGTGTCTTTAAAGCAAGCTAAGTCTGTTTCCCAGCAGCTGCATTTCAAACAGCACCCTTCTGCCGCAGCCGGTTAGTGCTTTGGCTTGAAGTTCAAAGTCCACCCTTATTGCCAATTAATTAGGGACTGGCAGGCTTCCCGGGTAATGAGCACCTACCTCCCATCAATCTTCTTGACACGCAGAGAAGATAATCTGCATTCCGTTCTTCTGGGCCCAAAACCAAAAATGTCGGAATCTCCGTTCGACCGAGCTCCTCCAAGCTCCTCTGGAATCACCTCCAACAGTAATTAACGACCTGAGCCTCTTATAAGGCTCCAAGCACATTCCCATTACGCAGAGTATCCAGCACAGGAAAGGACGAGAAGGATGAGCTACATGCTAAGAGTTTTATTACTAAGCTATGGAGACAGAAAAGAAATACATTGTCTCTCTGTGAGAGCAGAGAGCAACTGAACAAACAAAGGAACAGGAAACCAGTAATGTCACATCTGTCTCCCATCTCCCGTGAGACTTCCAACAGTATGGAATCTCTGGAATGCAAAACAGGCTCTTGTGACTCCAAGCAACTGCACAGTGGCAACACACAGAAACTAACACCCACAACCTCATGATGGAGTGTGTTCCATTGTCAAACAACCCTTCTTATCAGAAAGCTCTTACTGTCAGAAGTTTTTCCTGATGTTTAGTTGGAATTTCCTTTCTTGTCTTTTGAAGCCATTGCCTCGAGTCCTACCCTCCAGAGCAAGAGAAAACATGCATGCTCCCTCTTCCATGTGACAGCCCTTGAGATATTTGAAGATGGTTCTCATATCTCCTGTCAGTCTCTTCAACCATTCTTCATAAGGCCTGGTTTCCAGACCCTTGATCTTCTTGGCTGTCCTTCTCTGCACATGTTCCAGCTTGCCAAAATCCTTCTCAGATTGTGGTGCCCAAAACAGAACACAGTATTTCAGGGGTGGTCTGACCAAGACAGAATAGAGTGGTACTATTGCTTCCCTTGATCTGGATACAATACTTCAGTTGATGCAGCCAGCAAAAACCCGGATCCTTTTCACATGTACTACTAGTAAGCCAGATGTCCCCCATCTTATATATGTGCAGCTGGTTCTTCCTGCCTGAGTGCAGAAGCTTACATTTGCCCCTATTGAAATGCATCTTGTTGGTTGTGGCCTAGTTCTTCAATCTGTTGTTTGGAATCCCAATTTGTGCTTCACACCGAAAAGCTTAACCAGAGCTTTCCAAACTGTGTGTCGCAACATGTTAGCGTGTTGGCTGCAGTGTGTAGGTCATGCCAACGCTGGAAAGGGCTTAGTTTAACCACCAGCTTGCTAGTAAAACTGAATTACCGTGTCACAAATTGATGCATGTATAAAAAGTGTGTCACCAACATGAAAAGTTTTGAAAGCTCTGGATTAAACAGTGCTAATAAGGTAGGTTCTCCCACTCATTCAGTGCATGGTTTTCTGCATTGAAGGCATTCATCTAAAGGGTGTGTGGTTTCTTGAGTGTATTTTGTAGCTTACTGGAAAGAAGTTGCAATCCTATGCAAATTTATTGGGGAGCAAGTCCCACTGAATGCATAGGGCTGTGCTGAGAGGGACAGATTTGCATTGCGAGACCTGGCATTGGGTCAGTTGCACCAGGTGGGATTTGAACTTGTTTCCTAGCCCAACTACTTTCCACAGGGTGGTTTTAATAATGGGTTGGCCCCAGAAGGGTGGAGAATAAATAACTAATCAGGGAATGGTCTTGTTGGGCATATAATAAATGAACTATTTATTTGGCCAGAAATGGAAAGACAAAAATGAGATGTGAAGGATGATGAAGGAGCAAAAGCAAAGCCTGCAGCTTTACACAATTTATCTGAGAGCAGTTGAATGCCCTGCATACTATATTTGCGAAGAAGCCAGAACCAAATGACAGTACCTATTGTGGATAACATAGTTCCCACGAAGAAGAAAGAAGTACTGAAATCCCAGCTGGCCCTTCCTTCATCATCATGTCTTCCTATAGGTTCTACTCCCATCTGAACATATTTTACCAGTTTCTGCAATTGAAGGCAAGGCTCAGTTTGAATATTCCAGCAATAAGAATAGCCCCTCCTCTGATTATCACCAGATACTGCTAACCAAATCTCTATGCATTCACAAGGGATGTTCTTGTGGATCAGTCCAGCACGTTCTTCCCCCGGTGGCCAGCCCAATGCTCATGGGAAGCCCACAAACAGGACCTGAGCACAACAGCCCTCCCCTCACTTGTCACCCCCAGTAACTGGTAGGCATAGGGCTTATGCACACTCTTCCTCCACTCTTTCCAGGCAAAGGCCGCACTCCAAGAGCACTGATGGCAACACTATAACAAGCTGTGTTGTTTATATCTCAAGTTCAATACTAAGTGTTTCTCTCCCTTGACCCCAAGAGAGGGTTTGGTCTTCTTGCTCCAAAAACACACTTTTGTAGCAATGCATATATTATTACCCCTTGGCTTGGATGTCTTCATAAATTCTTTTGGACAGAGTCTGCTTGGAGTATTGGCTCTCCCATATTCTCAGTCAACCAAACAATGGTGAGACTACCCCATCTCCCACCCTCTGTTCGAAGGCACAAACACACTTTTCAAGGCAGTTAACCAGACAATGATTCAGCTTTCCTGTGACCTTGAAAAGAGTCACCTGTTTTGCAGTTGCTACATGACGTACGTTCTCCTTTTCCCAATATATTTTTATAAAATACGTGTCCCAACAAATATAGTACAGTTGAACCTTGGTTTTTTAATGCCTTGGTACTCTGACATTTTGGCTCCCAAATATCGCAAACCCAGAAGTGAGTGTTCCGGTTTGCGAATGTTTTTCGTAAGCCGAATGTTTGGCACAGCTTCCACGGCTTCTGATTGAGTGCAGGATGTGCCATTTTGGGAGTCGAACGGACTACCGGAACAGATTAAGTTCCACAACCAAGGTTCGAATGTACAAATATTAACAAAAACCCGCTCTTTACAGCTGAATTGGAGGAAATGTGAATTTTAGGTTTTCCGTGGCAATGATTCAGCTTTTCTGTGACCTTGATTGGAGTCACCTGTTTTGCAGCTGCTACATGGCGTATGTTCTCCTTTCCCTAATTTATTCTTTGCAAAATACATTTCCCAACAAATACAGTGCTAATACTAACAAAAACCTGCTCTTTATGGCTGAATCGGAGCAAAAGTCAATTTGGGTATTCAATGGATTGCTGTTAACAAGCTGGTTTACACGAGGAAAGCCCCAGAGTAACGAAATGGTGCTCAGACACGGAGCTTTAAATCATGGCCAGGCCTGGAGAGAGTGGAGGAAAGCTCAGTGTGGAGAAGCCCATGCTGCCTTCAACAGTGTTGGCAGAACAGAGCCATAATGGCTAGCAGTCATTCCTTGTCTTATCCTCCAACAATCTGCCTAACCCTCCATGGGGATAAATTTTCACATGCAGAAGGAAGGGTGAGTCCTTATGGCTCTATGCTGGCCACTGATTCTGTCCCCACCTCAATTCCCACCTCCTAAACTGTTCCCCCCCCCCATATATACTTTCTGACCTCTTAACCTCTGGTGTCCTGCCACGGTCATCCCTTTCAGTCTTGCTAAAGTAATGCCTTACCTGTATGACTAATTCCACCTCTTCTGGGCTGAGAGCGGTGTAGTTCGAAAAAAATTCCTCTTTCATGTGAAACATTGCATCTTCCATTTTTAGGTAGTGATCCTTCTCCAGAAGTTCAAAGATGAGGGCACCCATCAGCAAGTAAGTCAAGATGCCAGCCACCAGTAGGAGGCCCTGTACCCTGCTCACACGCATGTTGTTCTGTGTGGGAATGAGAGCCAAGGAAGAAGCAGACACAAGAGCGACTATAGGTTAGTAAGCGAGTCCTTATTTGTCTTGACCCAGACCCAACAGTACAGCCCCATAGCTGGGCACTCTCCATAGCTGGGCCCAAGCTAATGAAATGAATTTCAACAGGGAAGGTTCTGCACTTAGGCAGGAAGAACCAGATGCACAAATAGAAGATGGGGGAAACATGGCTAAGTAGCAGTACATGCGAAAAGGATCCAGGGTTCTTGGTGGACCACAGGCTGAATATGAGTCAACCGTGTGTTATTATTACCACAAGATTTATCTAAATTAGCATTGTTAAACATCAACAAAATGTATCATGACTTATCAATGGATATCGACAGACAGCAGTCATTGAACCTGACCCTGTGGGGGGGGAAGTCAAAGCTCTTAAACTGAACATAATACCTAGTTTATATCTTAAAAGAAATTCCAGTTCACATACCAAGCAAATACTTTCAAAATATTAAATCTTTGTTTAGAAAATGCATTTGCGGAAGTGGCAGGATTTAAGCTAAATAGGAATAAAACTAAATTATTAGTTAAAAACATGAAGGAAGAACAAAGAACCGAATTAGAACAAAACATTGAGATTGAAGTCCATAAAAAGGTTAAATATTTAGGGATTTGGTTAACATCAAGAAATATAAACCTATTTAAAAATAATTATGAAAAAATTTGGCTTGAGGTAAAAAGAAATTTAGAAATATGGAGCAGAATGAATCTCTCAGTGTTAGGAAAAATATTGGCGATTAAAATGAATGTGCTGCCAAAAATGCTATTTCTTTTTCAATCAATACCAGTCATCCTGAAAGATGAATGCTTTAAAAAATGGCAGAAAGAGATTTCAAGATTTATCGGGGGGCGGGGCAAAAAGCCAAGGATAAAACATAAAATGCTTACAGATGTAAAAGATAGAGGTGGGTTTGCCCTCCCAGACCTTAAATTGTATTATGAATCTGCTTGTTTGGTATGGATCAGGGACTGGATGAGATTGGATAAGCAAGAGGCATTAGAACTAGAAGGACATGATAACAGATTTGGCTGGCACGCATACTTATGGTTCGGGAAAGGAAAGGTTCATAGAAGTTTTTACAACCATATAATCAGGAAATCACTAATGAGAGTATGGGAGAGATACAAAGACTTATTGGAACAAAAGACCCCGTGGTGGCTTTCACTACATGAAGCATTACTGCTCAAACCACTTGGAAAGAAAGGAAAATGGCTCACATATGCTGATTTATTAAAGGAACATGATGGAAAATGGAAATTAAGAGATTATGATGAGATCAAAGACCACTTTCAGAGTTGGTTGCATTATCGACAACTATATGAAACACATAAAGAAGACAGCAAGAAAGGATTTAGTTATACTAGTTCTAGGTTTCAAACGGAAGTGATTGAAGGGAAAGTGAAACTACTGAAGGCCGCATACAGCATATTATTAGAATGGGAGATGAAAGATGAAGAGGTAAAATCAGTTATGATTAAATGGGCACAAGATGTAAGGCATAACATTATGATGGAAGATTGGGTTAAATTATGGAAAACTGACTTAAAATTTACAGACTGTTCCCTATTGAAGGAGAATTACATGAAGATGATGTACAGATGGTACACAACACCAGTGCAGTTAGGGAAAATGTACAAAACTAGTTCAAATATATGTTGGAAGTGTAAGGAAAAGGAGGGGACATTTTATCATATGTGGTGGGATTGTAAGGTAATTTAAAAAATTTGGGAAATGATTTACAATGAATTGAAGAAAATGTTCCATTTAACATTTGTTTAAAAACCCGAGGCATTTTTGTTGGGGATTGTAGAGAAAGACCTGCCAAAAAAGTTGAAAAACATCTTCATGTATGCGACAACTGCCGCGAGAGTTCTGGTAGCACAAGGATGGAAGACTGAAGACTAAAGAATCATGGCAACAAAAATTGACGGACTATGCAGAACTGGCAAAATTGACATATAAGCTACGGGACAAGGATAACTGTGACTTTAAGGATGAATGGGAACCCTTTACAAAGTATCTGAAGACGCAACGAAGCAAACTGGACTCCTTGACAGGTTTTGAATAAACATTCACAAACCTTTTATTGATAATAATCAGCTAAATAGTTTGAGGATCTATACAACTTTGTAAAATGCAGAAAACAGCATTCTTAGAGAAACCAAAGACTGGAACTGAGGGAAGTCGGGGTGGGGTTTGTGTGTGTCAGGGAGCTGCAGGCAAGGAGGGAGGAAAGAAAGAAAGGGAGGATACAGTGGTGCCTCGCAAGATGAAAAGAATCCGTTCTGCGAGTCTCTTCGTCTAGCGGTTTTTTCGTCTTGCGAAGCAAGCCCATTGACGGATTAGCGGATTAGCGCTATTAGCGGCTTTTAGCGGCTTAGCGGATAAGCGGCTTAGCGGCTTAGAAAGGGGGGGGAGGGAAAAAACCCCGCAGGAACTCGCAAGTCATTTTCGTCTTGCGAAGCAAGCCCATAGGAAATTCGTTTTGCGAAGCACCTCCAAAACGGAAAACTCTTTCGTCTAGCGAGTTTTCCGTCTTGCGAGGCATTCGTCTTGCGGGGCGCCACTGTATAGAGAACGATCCCCTCTGATTAGCAGTTTCTCGTCCTCAGAGGAGAGAGAAGAGGAGAGTGAGTCTGAGCGGGAGGGGCTACTTCCGAGAAAGAGTGCTCCTCGTCACAGGGAAAGAAGGAAGGGACTGGGCAGATGGCTGTGCTGGGGGAAGCGAGGGGGGAAAGACGCCAGTCGGAGCAAGGCGTCATGAAAGTCGGATCACTTGGTTTATTTCTGCCTGTAATTAAGTCGGAAGGCAATAAAGAGTTGCCTGGTTGCCTGGAATGCTTTCTCTGCTGAGAGCAGCAACACGAAGCAGCTGGAAAGCTGACAGTGGGGGGGGGGGAGGAAGGAAAAATGGGGGGGGCAAGGATGATATGTTTATGTTTTTGGATAATATGTCTTGTTATAATTTTGAATAATTTTTTTAAAAAAAAATGCATATGGCGCTCTTCAGTTCCAAGAATATCTATTCAAACAATGCAAAAGTTGATCAAGGAAGTAGGGTTTGGGATCCCAGATTTAGAACTGTATCACCAAGCATATTTAATGTCAGGTACACAATTCTGGGGGACGTGGGTGGTGCTGTGGGTTAAACCACAGAGCCTAGGACTTGCCGATCAGAAGGTCGGCGGTTCGAATCCCTGTGACAGGGTGAGCTCCCTTTGCTCGGTCCCTGCTCCTGCCAACCTAGTAGTGTGAAAGCACATCAAAGTGCAAGTAGATAAATAGGTACTGCTCCAGCGGGAAGGTAAACAGTGTTTCCGTGCTGCTCTGGTTCGCCAGAAGCGGCTTAGTCATGCTGGCCACATCACCCGGAAGCTGTATGCCGGCTCCCTTGGCCAATAAAGCGAGATAAAGCCAGAGTCGGCCACGACTGGACCTAATGGTCAGGGGTCCCTTTACCCTTTACCTTTACACAATTCTGGAGACCCACAACTGAAAATAACTGTCCAAATTGGGCTACCTTGGAATATTCCTATGTAGCCCTGCAAGAAAGATGGGTGGCACTTGGGTCTAAATATGTTAATTTATCGAGATACTATTGAAAAAATAACATCAGTTTGAACAAAATGGCATCACATGTTCAAAAAAATATAAATTTGACCTTTTCTCCCATGACAAAATGGCTTTGTGGGGAAACACGTCTTTAAAAATCGGGAAATACTTTAATAGGTTAAGATCTGGTGAATTACAATAACAACTCTGTAAAGTATAGAGTTTTGGGGTTTTTTCATCCCATCCCCCCTTTACTTTGCCTTCTACATGGCTGCTGTTTCTCCCCCCCCCCAAAAAAAGTCTCTTGACTATGACATTGCAAGTAAGCTCTGAGGACAAAACCATATGTGAATATGTTGATAGAAGAACTAGGAAAAACCTATTCATGTCAAATAGGTTTCTAAAAGGACTCCCACATATTGACTGTGGAAAAAACAACCGCTTCAGTGACTTCTCGGGAAAGTCGTTCAAGGTGTTAGGACACTGCATGTCAAAACACACTTTCTCTTTCCGGGTTTGGTTTGGTTTGGTTTGGTTTCTTAAGAAATACAGTTCATTGGGAAACATAGCGGATGAAAACCAGAAGGCTTTGTCATGGTGGAGCTAGTGTGTTTTCCCACATCCATAACCAGCCCAGGGGTCATTTGGAGGAGGGAATTGAAAGGAGGGGAGAGGTCTTTGCTTGGCTCCTCACTCACCCTGTCAGAGTCCTTAGAGTCTAATTCTTAAATTATCCACTTCATTAACTCCCAGTATCTGATGGAAGAGTCTCAGTGGTTCCCTTTCACTGGGTAGCTATTTGGGAGGAGCAGCTTAACCCCCTCCCCCATGGGCTCTATGAGGTCATGGGTACATTACCTTCTTTTGCTTAGCTGGTCCTCTGTGAGGTCACCACCTCTGTACCTGCTGGGCTGCTGATAGCCTCTCTAGGTCTGAGAGGCTGGTGGGAAGATCAGCCCACAGTATTTTAGAAATGTATAGGGAGCAAGTTCTGATGAGCAATGGGAATGCTCATCAGATTTGCAGATGGCACCAAACCGGGAGGGAAGCTAATGCCACAGAAGAAAGAATCAGAATTTAGGGTTGCCATTTGTCCAGGACATGCCCTCTTTTTCATGGGTAGAGTCATCATAGCGATCCCTAGTTAAAAGCAGAAGTTGGCAAATGTGTCCTCTTTTTTGCAACCCTACATTGAGCCCCAGCTAACAAAATGAATTTCAGTAAGGACAAATGTCAGGTGCTGCACATAGGAAGGAAGAACAAGATGCACAAATATAGGATGGGGGACACCTGGCTTACTAGCAGTACATGTGAAAAGGATCTAGGGGTTTTGGTGGACCACGATCTTAACATGAGTCAATAGTGTGATGCAGCAGCAAAGCTAGTGCTAGTGTAATAGATTGGGGGGAGTCCCCCCTAAACCCTAGGAATGAATAAATGCTAGTATTTTGATTAACTGGGATATGGATTAAAACATAAACTGCAGAGCTGTTCCAGACAGGGAATTCCTGGGCTGGCTTATGCAAATTAACCTGGCTGATTTGTGGCTATTAAGAGTACAATAGGAGCCATTAACAATGCAAGGAAACTTCTCTCTTGCTCCTAGATGTGAATGAACACTGGGGATTTGGGAGGTTGCCAGGGTACCTGCTCTGGGGGACAGCAAGGGGTTTGGGGAGGAAGAAGGGGGGGAGGAGAGATCCATCTTGGAGAAAGAGGCTGTATGCCTGCACTGCTGCCTCTTGAACTGAGCGAGAAAGCTAGAGAGTTCCAGAAAGACATCTACAGTGGTGCCTCGCAAGACGAACGCCTCGCAAAACGAAAAACTCGCAAGACGAAAAAGTTTTCTGTTTTTGAGTCGTTCCGCAAGACGAATTTCCCTATGGGCTTGCTTCGCAAGAAGAAAGCCCATAGGGAAATCTCCAGGGACCTCTTTTAAATGCTGGCGGTGGGGAGCAAAGCCTTTCGCCCCCCTCCGGCCTTCAGAAGAGGTCCAGGAAGGCCGGCGGGGGCCGAAAGGCTTTGCTCCCCACCGCCAGCATTTTAAAAGCGGTCCGGGATAGCAGGGAAGCGCGCTGCGCTTTCCCACTATCCCGGACCGCTTTTAAAATGCTGGCCATCGGGAGCAAAGACTTTCGCCCACCGCCGGCCTTCAGAAGAGGTCCTGGAGACTTCTCCGCTGTCCTGGGGCGATCTTAAAATGCTGGTGGGCGCAGCGAAGCCTTCGCTGCCGACCCCCAGCATTTTAAAAGCCCCCGGGACAGCGGAGACTTCTCCGCGGTCCCGGGGCGATCTTAAAATGCTGGCGGGTGGCAGCGAAGCCTTCGCTGCCGACCCCCAGCATTTTAAAAGCCCCCGGGACAGCGGAGAAGTCTCCGCTGTCCTGGGGGCTTTTAAAATGCTGGCGGTCGGGAGGAAAGCCCTCCTGTCCCCAGAGCTTGCGGGGTGGGAGGTGGGGAGAAGGGCTTTTCTTCCCACCGCCAGCCTTCAGAACAGCCTTCTGAAGGCTGGCGGTGGGAAGAAAAGCCCTTGTCCCCCCCCCCAGCCTTCAGAAGAGGTCGCGGGACAGACTGTCCCCGGACCTGGTCTGAAGGCGGTTTCCATAGGAACGCATTGATTGATTTTCAATGCATTCCTATGGGAAACCGTGCTTCGCAAGACGAAAAACTCGCAAGAAGAAAAAACTTGCGGAACGAATTAATTTCGTCTTGCGAGGCACCACTGTACTTCTTCATCATTGACTATGCAAAAGCCTTTGACTGTGTCGACCACAGCAAACTATGGCAAGTTCTTAAAGAAATGGGAGTGCCTGATCACCTCATCTGTCTCCTGAGAAATCTCTATGTGGGACAAGAAGCTACAGTTAGAACTGGATATGGAACAACTGATTGGTTCAAAATTGGGAAAGGATTACGGCAAGGCTGTATATTGTCTCCCTTGTTATTTAACTTATATGCAGAATTAAGATTGCCAGAAGAAATATCAACAACCTCAGATATGCACATGATACAACCTTGATGGCAGAAAGTGAAGAGGAATTAAAGAACCTTTTAATGAGGGTGAAAGAGGAGAGCGCAAAATATGGTCTGAAGCACAACATCAAAAAAACGAAGATCATGGCCACTGGTCCCATCACCTCCTGGCAAATAGAAGGGGAAGAAATGGAGGCAGTGAGAGATTTTACTTTCTTGGGCTCCATGATCACTGCTGATGGTGACAGCAGTCACGAAATTAAAAGACGCCTGCTCCTTGGTTGAAAGGCGATGGCAAACCTAGACAGCATCTTAAAAAGCAAAGACATCACCTTGCCAACAAAGGTCCGTATAGTTAAAGCCATGGTTTTCCCAGTAGTGATGTATGGAAGTGAGAGCTGGACCATAAAGAAGGCTGAATGCCGAAGAATTGATGCTTTTGAATTATGGTGCTGGAGGAGACTCTTGAGAGTCCCATGGACTGCAAGAAGATCAAACGCATCCATTCTTAAGGAAATCAGCCCTGAGTGCTCACTGGAAGGACAGATCGTGAAGCTGAGGCTCCAATACTTTGGCCACCTTATGAGAACGAGATGGTTGGACAGTGTTCTTGAAACCACAAACATGAGACTGACCAAACTGCGGGAGGCAGTGGAAGACAGGAGTGCCTGGCGTGCTCTGGTCCATGGGGTCACGAGGAGTCGGACACAACTAAACGACTAAACAACAACAACGAACTGACCATGCCGTAAGATCTGGACTTCCTCCACGCAGATCGAAGGTGTAGATAGCTGAATAAACCCTTTTTCTTAAAGTCCTGTTTCCACCATGTCTTCCATTCTCCAAAGTGACTCTATGCTACATCAACAGAAACATAGTGTCCAGATCACAGGAAGTAATAAAAGTAAAAGGTAAAGAACCCGAGGATGGTTACATCCAGTTGAATTTGACTATGGGGTGTAGTGCACAACTCTGCTTTCAGGCCGAGGGAGCCGGCGCTTATCATCAGATAGTCCATGCCATACATTTAAAGCACACTGCTTCCCTCAAAGGCTCCTGGGAACTGAAGTTTGCCTCTTGCAGAGCTATAGTTTTGGTGTACACCCTTCAGAAGGCCAGCAAGGAGATCTGAAAAACAGAATTTTATAGCACAACTATTAATATTTACTCAGAAGGAAGCCTTCTTTGTTTATAGCCAAAGTACCGTATTTTTCGCTCTATAAGACACACCCGACCATAAGAGGCACCTAGGAGGAAAACAAGAAACAAGAAAGCCACGCAAAACCTCTTGAGCGAAGGAGCGCTCTGGAGGCTTTGTGTGGCTATCCCTGAAGCCAGAAAAGCAAGAGGGATCAGTGCGCAGCAATAGCTGCGCAGCCTGCATTCACTCCATAACGCACACACATTTCCCCTTACTTTTTAGGAGGGGAAAAGTGCATCTTATAGAGCAAAAAATACGGTAAATGTGCATTGGATTGCTTGGCAGCCTAACAGCTGCAAAGTTTGCTCAGAAGCTATTCCCACAAAATACCTGGAACAAAGGTCTGTGGCCCTGCAGACTCTCATCTGCCCCAAATTAGAAGAATCTTTATTTGCATCAGCCACTAACCATAGCAATAAAATAATATAATATAAAATAAAATGTACTGAAGAAAGAGGTAAAAACTTAACTATACAAAATAGATTTACATTAATAATCAAATAACCAGCATGACCAAAAGTCAACGATGATAGAAGTTGTGGTCCACCTGAAATTGTGTTCAGGATTGTATGACAAACACTGTGGGGAAATTTAGCTATTTTGGTGAACTAAAAGCGCCTTTAAAACATACATAGGGAGATGGGGCAGAGAATGTGCAATGCCTGAACTCAACAGCAGGTTGTAGCATTTAACCATGAAGACTCCCAGTTGCAGAAAAGCATTCTGTGCATAAAAATGACGGACACTAGACTTAGCACCTTGTTCTGTTCTGTTTGGCAATGAGCCGCTTTCATGCTTTATTCCAGCAACTCTTTGCAGGGCAAAGGCTCTCCACAATCACATGTCCAACTAGGGCTGCAACACTGACCAGTGAAAAATCTTCAGGAAATTTAAGATCTTGACCCTGATGGATCGGGCATTGCCTCCAAGCTAACCCACAAACCAGCCTGTTGAATTTGGAATCCCCTGTGGACCTGCCGGGGCAGAGCTTTGTTGGCACAACAGGATGTAGACAAACCTCAGTTGGACATGGGGACGTGCCACTCGCCTTTTCGGAGGCTTAGTTTAGTCAGCATTGAGAATACGCCCCCAGAGTTAACACTCAATGCATTACTTCTGGTAAATAAGGCACCATAGCCGCTAGAGGGCAGTGAAAATTTGTGTCCCAGGCTTCTTAGACTTGTCTGCCCATAATTTATCTGAAACCCAAGGGGCGCATTGGTTGCCAGATGTGAAATATATTGGCGTTATTCTCAGCTCTCCTACCTCACTATTATTCCTACAAAGAAATTAAGGAACATGACGGACTTAGATCTATTAATTTCAGGTAGTTCAGAAAAAAATGGTTGGCTACAGCCCCTTGTTGTCGTTGTGGGAGTGCTTCCAACTGAACATTCAACCACCAGCATTGAGATGGAAGAATCTCCTTTCCCAAACTGAGTGGTAGGACATCTGCTTAGCAGGTAGTGAGTCCTGAGTTCAAACTCCAGCATCTCCAAATTCCTGTTTGAAATTCTGAATTGCTGCTTGCAGTCAGTCTAGACAGTATTGTGTCAAATGTCCCACTGGTCTGACTCTGTGTTAGGCAGCTCCCCGTGTCCCTAAGCATTCTAAATGGAGTGCATTTGTTAAGGAATGCAGACTCTCCAAGTTTCCATCCCTGTTTTTGATATGATCCTTAGGATGTCCCTATTTTCACTGGAGAAAAGCTGGGGAGTATGGGAATGACTCCATCTCACTAAGAACCAGGAGGCTACCAAGAAGCTGGGAATAATGTGGGATGTAACTTGCCCAGCTTCCCTCAATATTGTGGACCATTGTTCTTTGAATATTGTTGAAACAGATTATGGTTCAAATTCTGCATTGGTTGAGCTGAAATCTCTCCTTACCTGGATAAGTAAACTGTTTACCTCCCCCCCCCCCATTTTTTTTTAAGGGAAAGTAGAATAAACCATTTTAACGCAGCATCCACAAGGGCTTGCATCTGCAAAGTGTTGTAACCTTAATAGAATGTTTTTGTTGTGTGTTTCTCTGGGTATTATAGAAATTGCATTTGGCGCCAGTTTCAAATCAAATTCCAACTTCGCCAAGCCTTTCTCTCCTGGCCATACTAGCCACATCACAAGTGGAGTTGTGAGATTGTGTGCATATTACTAAATTGCCTTTATTTGGGGCATCTTCTGTTTCTGCACAAAACGTGTGTTGCTGCCACCTGTGCACATATATGTGCATATCTCCATAGCAAAGCTATATTTAGATTATCTTCTTTATGGTGTGTTTCATTTCCTTTTTTCTTTGTCTTCTAGTGGAGGACCGAGGTCTTAAGCATTCAGAAATCCCCGCTCTTTGTCCAAACAAGTGCCAAGAGATCTTGACTGTCCTCATTTTCAATTTCGCTCCGATTAGACTATGACCCTAAAAAGGCTGCGAATTCAGGGATGGGAAAGAGTGGGGTGGAAAAGGTAGGCATACGCAGAAGGGGTTTTTTCTTCTGGTCACGGTTGGACAGTCAATACCGTGGAACAGGAAAAGTGACCCAAGCAAAAGCACAGATCCCTTCTCCCCAGAGATGCATTCACACACACTTCACTTGGCAGTACCTCAGGACATTCTTTCCTCTCAAAACATTCCAAGAGACTTCTCATTCTTCCAACGCACTCAGCACCTCGGGATCCATTGCTTAAGTCCAGCCAAGCTACTGTGGTGTTGTGGTCAGAGTGTTGGACCAGGACCTGAGTGGCCAGAGTTCAAATCTCTGCTCAACTCTGAAGCTCACTGGGTGACCTTGAGGTCAGTTTGCAGGCTCTCAGTGTAGCCTGCCTCGCAATGTTGTTGTGAGGATGAAATGGGGAGGAAGAGAACCACCACCTTGAGCTGAGAAAAGGTGAGATATAAATGACAAAAGATCAATGAATGAACGGCAGTTAGACTGGTGATCATATAACACTGGCCCTAAAGGATCTACGTTGCTCCCTGGATGTTTCCGAGCACAATTCAAAGTGTTGGTGTTGACCTTTAAAGCCCTAAACCGTCTTGGCCCTGTATATCTGAGGGAGCATCTCCACCTCCAGCCTAGACACTGAGCTCCAGCTCTGAGGGTCTTCTGGCAGTTACCTCACTGCAAGAAGTGAAGTTAGAGGAAACCAGGCAGAGTCTGCCTCCGAGTCCAAGTTCCTCCCCATGGAAAATGGTGGCTAGTTGGCTGCAGAGTGGTGGAGGAGGAAGAGGAGTCCGTAAGTGACAGTGGAAACCAATTCTGGATCCACACATCCTTCCACGGTGGGGACATAGGTTTCCGGGAGGGAGTTAATCACGGTGTGGATTTGCCAAGTGTGCCTTCCTCTTAGCATGTTTCTACCTTTTGTCCTGAGTTCAAGCATCTTCAAAACCCATGACACCTTTGGTAAAGCCTGTTCTCCAACTTGAGAGATTGCAGGCCAGTGTTTCCCAGTTGTCGGTGTTTATACAGTACTACATTTTTTTAGATTTGCCTAGAGAGAGTCTTTAAACCTCTTTTGTTGACCACCAGCCTTACGCTTTCCATTTCTAAGTTCAGAATAGAGTAGTTGCTTTGGAAGACGATCATCAGGCATCCGAACGACATGACCAGTCCAACGAAGTTGATGTTGAAGAATGTAGTGCATGTGATGTCACTCATCTGCATTGCGGCAGTGGGCACCCACAATCCTGTGGGTGAGAAGGAATCTCTGGTGACCACACACATGCATCGCACCGAACCAGGAAGTGACCCCCAAATGTCATAAAAAGGGGCAGAGCGGGGGCAGAACGAGGTGTTTGCAAGCTTTTTCAATGGGTGTTCTGATTGCACACAATTCATGCAATGACTCAAAATGCAACCGCCACAGAAGTACTGTTTTTGGGGGACAGGAGGTGGGCAGGTGTGGAGGATTGCCTGGTCCTGAATGGGGTAACTATGCCCCTGAAGGACCAGGTGCGCAGCCTGGGAGTCATTTTGGACTCACAGCTGTCCATGGAGGCACAGGTCAAATCCATGTCCAGGGCAGCTGTTTACCAGCTCCATCTGGTATGCAGGCCAAGACCCTATCTGCCTGCAGACTGCCTCGCCAGAGTGGTGCATGCTCTGGTTATCTCCCACTTGGACTACTGCAATGTGGTCTACGTGGGGCTACCTTTGAAGGTGACCTGGAAACTACAACTAATCCAGAACGCGGCAGCCGGACTGGTGACTGGGAGCGGCCGCCGAGACCATATAACACCGGTCTTGAAAGACCTACATTGGCATCCAGTACGTTTCCGAGCACAATTCAAAGTGTTGGTGCTGACCTTGAAAGCCCTAAACGGCCTTGGTCCAGTATATCTGAAGGAGCGTCTCCACCCCCATCGTTCTACCTGGATACTGAGGTCCTCCTTCGAGGGCCTTCTGGCGGTTTCCTCACTGCGAGAAGCCAAGTTACAGGGAACCAGGCAGAGGGCCTTCTCGATAGTGGCACCAGCCCTGTGGAACGCCCTCCCACCAGATATCAAAGAGAAGAACAACTACCAGACTTTTAGAAGACATCTGAAGGCAGCCCTGTTTAGGGAAGCTTTTAATGTTTGATGTATTACAGTATTTTAATATTTTTTGGGAAGCCGCCCAGAGTGGGCGGGGTATAAATAATAAATATATTATTATTATTATTATTATTATTATTATTATTATTATTATTATATAAATGGAGTTGCCTGCACTTCATGCCATATAGCTCAATATTGTCCACACTGACTAGCAGCAGCTCTGCCAGGTTTCAAGTAGGCATCTAGGTGGAGGTGCTGGGGGGGGCGGTGTTTAAACCTGAGATCCTCTGCATGCAAAACAGATGCTCTACCAGGAGCTATAGCCCTCCTGCCTCCCCCTGCCAGGTGTGTTCCTGTGCTCCTCCAACCCAGCATTTCCCACAGAAGGCAGCTGCTTAGAATCAAGGAATCACAGAATTGTAGAGTTAGAAAGGACCCCAAGGGTAATCCAGTCCAACCCTCTGCAATGCAGGAATCTCAGCTAAAGCATCCGTGACAGATGGCCATCACACCTCTGATGAAAAGCCTCCAAGGAGTCAGTGTAGACAATACTGAACTAGGTGGACCAATGGCCTGACTCTGTACAAGGTCCTTATATTTCACACATCCATCCATATTCTGATTTCCTTTAATAAGACAAGCCTTGTGGGTGGGCAGATCTTTGCTATGTTCTAGGGGGCAGGGGTAATGTTTTGCAGGAATTATTCATAGGGAATAATTTGTTCTCTGTGGCCTTCTAGGCACATCCAGTTAAAATCTACACCGCCACCCCCGCCAGGAATAATTTCAACCAATTAACTGTTGACAAGATGTAAAGTTGCAAATCTCAAGGGGTCTGTCTGCATGAGGAAATGCAAACTGCAAGGGGGGGTGGTCCTCTTACTTTCTTCTCTCCAGCCCCCTCCACGCTGCTCTTCCAATCCTGGGTGATCGGATGGAAACTATTCCTGTCCTGTTTAGCTGGGAAAAAGCTCTTTGCTAGAAACAAGGGAGACACACAAACAGGGGGGAGAGAGAGTGGAAAGCAGGCATCCAAAAATAGGCCAGTCGTTCAACGGAAGAAGCCATCTGTAGTAGGTAGCACAAACAGATCAATCACTCGACATATGCTTGTCCCACGCTGCATTTAAAATGTCATGCACACACAAAGGAGCTGATAAGGAGCAATGGAGACTCTTTTCTCTCTGCACATAATGAATTGTACGTGCGAGACTGAATGGAGGGGAAACTGCCTCTCATCTATATTATAATCTATCCTCCTCCTTAGCCTCCTCATCAGACATCATCATCCTCCCTTTATTGAAATCGGCAATGTTTTCTTTTGGTCCCTGAAAGACTAACGGATCTATTAGGGCATCGGGCTACGCTTTTACACAAAAGCTTATGCCCCTCAACATCCACTAGTCTTTCAGGGGACACGAAAATCACAGAATTGTAGAGTTGGAAGGGACAACGAGGGCCATCTGGTCCAACCTCCTGCAATGCGGGAATCTTTTGCCCAATGTGGGACTTGAACCCGCGACCATGGGTAGACTGCGTGAGAGAGAGGAAGCTCCTCGTCTGAGCACTGACATCAGGGGCCAACCGAGGCAAACCTGGTAATCTCTGGACCTGGGTCCTGCTCAAAAGATTTCAAGGGCTGTGATGTCCTCTATACAGGCAGCCTGTTTTATTTATTAAATGATTTCCATATTGTGTATTCTACATTGGGTGTATGAGGTGTTAGAGGAGGGGTAGTACCTCTGGTGGGTGATACATTGTACTCCTTCTGGAGTAGTCTTTCCATCTTTGGTCTCCACCCTGCACTTGGCTCTCACCTGTGGCTCCTAGAAGCTGTCAACATGTGACAGTGGCCACACCCCAGGAATGGTTTCGAGTGGCTGGCTAAACCAGGTGAGGGGAGCTGGTGGGTCTCAAACCCTCAGTGAGCTTCCCCTTCATGTGAAGACAGGCTCCAGTGGACAAGACCAAGAGTGGGTCCGATGGTCAAGAAGGTGGTTTCTGCATGTGCTGTAGAGGGAAGTGAGGGGCAGGCGGGGCTCGCCCACCTGGGAAGGGAGACCATCCAGGAGAAGGAAGACTCTGATCCTAAACCTCTGCTGCCTTGCGGAATATCTTTGGGAGACGAAAAGGCTCAGGAGTAAATCCTACACAAATTCGGAGTGGAGTCCCTAAGACAGTTGGGTGGCACCTTGCAGCAGCCCCAGGCTCCTTTTTGTCGCAACTTGTCTTTAGGTCTAAGCGATCATTGTTCTTCCTTGTTTTGTAAACAAATAAATAAAATAATAAGAATGGTTGAGCCAGCTTAGAGATTAACAAGCTCCAGCTGTTGCTCCAATGATTAAATATAAGCACATTTTCAAACCCCCTAGCTCAGATTTTATTCTTCCATGTGTTTTTCCTTGACAGGGCCAGAACAAATTAGGGGCGGTTTTGTGCACAATGACACTCACACACAAACCACATGCACAGAGGGTTTCGGACTATTTTAAGCTGCTTATCTAAATTCGGCAAATATTTTTAGGTCAAAACCGCTTCATTTTGGTTCGAAAGGAAACAGGCAAGCTGTTTGAACTAAAAGGGGCTGAAACTGGGCTGCACAGCTTTATCTGAAAAGGGTTACTTCAACATACGCCCCTCAATCACTAAAAAAGAAGGGCAATTAAGTCTTTGTTGGGTTACTTTCTCTCCCTCCCCCCAACATCGGTTCAATTGTGAAGTTATGAAAAATTGGTATAAACAGGGCTGGGAACACGTGAAGTTTTATTTTGCTATTTGAAATCTAAGGATAAAAGCTGCTTTATACTGAGTCAGATCACTGCTCCATCTAGGTCATGCACACTTAATCCTAAAATGGGCATTTTGGTACATATTACCCAGCCAGAGAACTGCATTACAAAATTTGGAAAGCTGCAAATTTCAAAGGGTGGCTATGTTTGGGTCCTTAATTAATTATTATTAATTACCATATTTTTTCATGTATAACATGCCCCCATGTATAAGATGGCCCATATTTTTTGGAGACTTCTTATAAATGGGGGAGATTGCCCAGAGTTGTTGAGCTTTTTGGGGGGGGGGCGCAGCTGCCAATTGCATGCCTTGCTGAAGCCACCAATCGTCTGTCCACTCAATGCAGACAGCCAACAATCGCCCATCCCTGAACTACCCACGTATAAGACGAACCCCAGTTTTTGTTTTTATTTTAGTAACAAAAAAAATTATTGTCTTATACATGGAAAACTACGATAAATGTGTATGCTACCATTCATCCAGAGATCTCAGGGTGGTTCACAGCATAGCAATACAATATAAGGACACAAAATACATAATAAGAACAAAACAAACCGATAAGCCGCCTCCCACAACCACATTAAAAAGGATAAAAGATGTTAGGCAGCCCAAAACCCATTTGGAGAGGACCATTTTCCCCTGGCACCCAAAGGTGTCTACTGTAGGCACTGAGAGAAACTCCCTGGGGAGAGGTTTCACATTTCAGTTTTAAACTGGTTATGGTGCTGGAGGAGACTCTTGAGAGTCCCATGGACTGCAAGAAAATCAAACCTCTCCATTCTGAAGGAAATCAGCCCTGAGTGCTCACTGGAAGGACAGATCCTGAAGCTTAGGCTCCAATACTTTGGCCACCTCATGAGAAGAGAAGACTCCCTGGAAAAGACCCTGATGTTGGGGAAGATGGAGGGCACAAGGAGAAGGGGACGGCAGAGGACAAGATGGTTGGACAGTGTTCTCGAAGCTACAAATGTGAGTGGGAGGCAGTGGAAGACAGGAGGGCCTGGCGTTCTCTGGTCCATGGGGTCACGAAGAGTCGGACACGACTAAACGACTAAACAACAACAATGGACCTCCTAGGTAGTTGTGTTATTGCAGACGGGGAGCAAGGCAACAGAGGAGGAAACCAACAGGCAGTGCCAGCCACTGGTCTGTTTCTAAATAAGAAGGCAAGCAACTGCCGGCTGGCTAAGGTTGCTGGACGGAGCCTATTTGCCTTAATGCAAACCTGCCTCTGTTGCGCTCCTTAAAGGCAAGAGGATGATAATTTAGCATGAAAAGGGATTGTGCATTTTGTGACCCTGGCATACAGCCCTCAGTCTTGAATCTGTCTTCCCTGGACTCTGATCTTTCTCGAGGTTAATCTTTAACAAGCTAATGGCAAGTGGACAAGGGCGGGCTTGCACCAGGAGTACTGCTTGGAGCTGATGGGAGTTGTAGTCTGAGCTGCCCTATGCTGCAGTCGGACTGCAAGGATTTCTTCAACCTCCTTAGGCTGCTGCCCACACAAAGAACTAACAGTATCCAATCTCAGCAGACAGAGACGGAATCTGCATCCTTCCTAGCCACAGGCATGTTGATAAATAAGATCTGTAGCTGGGCAGAGAATGCTCTCTCTCCCTAGTGTGTTCTGCCTGGCCCCATCATTAACATCCTTTGGGTGCCAAGGAAAAACCTCCCTCTTTCCCCAGGCATTTGACGTGACGGTGATAAATATTCTGTTTCGTGAAAACTGTGTTCTGCTGCTTTTTGCTGTGCTACTGCAATGGTTGTATTGCAATGCATTCTTTTCACTAAGAGTCTCCTTTGCAGCAAGTAGCTAATAAATGATGGTAATGATGATGATGTTGTTGTTAGGGAACCCCCTAAACCCTAGAAATTAAAAGATGGTAGGATTTTGATTATTTGGGATGTGAAGGAAGAAGAGAAGTTGCAGATGAATTCCTGGGCTAGCCTATGCAAAATGACCTGGCCAAGCTAGGGCCATTAAGCAACAATACAGGGCCATTGAAGGCCATTGGCAATGCAAGAGACCTGCCCTCCCCCCTCGCCCTGAGGTGTGATCAGGCAGGGGGTTAAAGGTTGCCAGGGTAACTGGGTGTGAGTTGACAGGGGGGGAAAGAGTTTCTAGCAAGGTGTTCTGGGTAGAAGGGAGAACTGTGCTTGGCCCGGGGGTAACCCGTGAAACGCGGTCCAGGACCGGTCCAGAATCCAAAGGTTCTGCTGGGAATCAGTCCGACAGGGCCAAGGCAGGACACGAGGCAGGAAACCGGGCAAGGCAAGGACTGGTACAGGATCTCAGGCAGGATCTAGTATACGGCAATGTTGCTCCCACAACCTGGGACAGGGTCCAACAGCCTTTTATCTTTGTCGGGCCGGTCCTGATCCCCCAGCAACTCACCTCCCTGTTTCGCCTGAAGGTGAGCACTCCTCCTGCGAGTACTCAGGTCTCTCCTTCTCTCAGACCTCAGTCTCTGCAGCTTGGGAGACGTCGGTGGGTTACTAGACCCAGGGGCCACCTCAGCCTCCCCTGACCCAACCGGTAGTGGAACAGTTGCAAGTGATTGCCCAGCTGAAGGCAACGAGGTACTCCCCGCATCTGGAGCCAGGGCAGGCTCAGGCCCCTGACTCGGCCTAGCTGGTGTTTGTTGGAGGGGAACCTGTGCAGACTGGGGGTCTTCAGAATCAGGCCCCAGACTTGGTTCAGATGATGCCTGAGGCAAAGGATCTGGTGTAGACTGAGTCTCCTCTGGTTCCAAGTCCAAGCACGAGTCCCAGGCCATCACAGGAACAAAGAATGGGGTCCAGCTTGGGCAGGCTGGCTGCAGGCTGGCTGGGAGAGATGCCTTGGACTGTACTGCTATGGGGTACAAGCCCCTCTTGAAATGACCATGCTGTAAGAGCTGGACTCCCTCCATGCAGATTGAAGATGTAAATTGGTGTGTGGGGGGGATTTCTTAAAGCTAGGACAGTCTCCTCAGTGTCTCAGTTCTCCAAAGAACCACAGACCCTGAGTGTGTGCCTGGAACCTCCTGGGCTCTTGCCACTGCTTGGCAGAGAGAGGGGGAGGCACCCAACTTTTATAACAACAACAACAACAGAATCCACATCTTAAGGCTATGATTTCACAATGCGGTTGTCTGAAATGTGAGTGGGAGACATGTTCAATGTCTTCTTCTTCTTTGGCGATCACGCATAGCCGAGTAAGATTGTCTTCCATAAATGAGTCTGTAAGTGACTCTGGAGGCCAATTCTGAATCCACACATCCTTCTACAGTGGGGACATAGGTTTTTGGCATGAGTTGACCATCGTGAGGGTGTCCCAAGCATGCCTTCCTCTTAGTGCGTTTCTCCCTTTTGTCCTGAGTTCTAGCATCTTCAATGCCCATGACACCTTTGGTAAAGGCTGTTCTCCAACTGGAGCACTCGCAGGTCAGTGATTCCCAGTTGCTGGTGTTTATATTACATTTTTTAAGATTTGCCTTGAGAGAGTCTTTGAACCTCTTTTGTTGACCACCAGCATTACGCTTTCCATTTTTAAGTTTGGAATAGAGTAGTTGCTTTGGAAGACGATCATCAAGCATCCGCACAACATGACCAGTCCAACGAAGTTGATGTTGAAGAATCATCGCTTCCACACTGGTGATCTTCTTCCAATACACTGGCATTAGTCCACCTGTCTTCCCAGGTGATGTGTAAAAATTTTCGGAGACACCGTTGATGGAATCTTTCAAGGAGTGGGGCACATGTTCAATGTACAAGAAGCTGAGCAAGTGCAAATAGGAACGGAGCAGACAGTCCCTCATACATTGTGGTTTTTTGAAGCAATATTTCATGAGACCTTTCATGGATACTGTAGGAGGCACACTGGCACCTGCAGGTGATTCTTCCTTTGGGTAACCTAGCGTACATTCATCCCACTATCTCTTCTGATAAGAGATCTTCAGGTTTCAGTGGTGTTGCATAATCCTGCTGAACCTGCTTGGCCAGACAAAAGAAACATGGTACTTCCTAACTAGACCAAGGTTGTATCTGTGCCAAACCGCTTTCGGTTCTCTTAGGAGTTATCGCCTGCACCTTGCCTTGTGCCACACACTCTTCATTGATTGAGCAATTGATTAGATTTCCTTGCCACCTTCCCCTGGAACGCTTTGTGAAGAAGTGCAATTTTGAAAAGTGCCATAAAACAACCAATAAATGAGTGGAATAAAAGTGGCAATAAAACCAGATGATAATGCTCAACGAGTGAGGAAATGAAGTCTTCAGGTGAGATGGGCTTTCTAGAAAGAGGATGCCACATCAACAGGATGCCACAAGAGGAGAGGCTTCATGCCAGCTGCCACCAACCTTGGGTCAGATGGCAGAGGCAGCAGGAAGATCTCCAGAGCAGAAGTGGCCACAGGAATTTGACTTTACTGAGACAAACCACTGATCCACGTAGCTCAGCATTGCCTACACTGACTGGCAGACACTCTCCAGGATTTCAGACAGGGGACATCCCCAGCCCAACCTGGAGGTGGCTGGTAGCAAAAACAGTGCTGAGAAGCTCAAATCATATATATGACTGATACCCTTCTTTGGAAATTGAACCAGTGTCCAGACTATAATATTCAAAAACTTTACTTGAAGAAACATAGTTATAGATGAATTCAGTGTGTTTTTCCTGGGGGTACGCAGGGGTACGAATACCCCTAAACCAGACAGAGGGCCTTCTCGGTAGTGGTGCCCACCCTGTGGAACGCCCTCCCATCAAATGTCAAGGAAATAAACATCTATTTGACTTTTAAAAGACATCTGAAGGCAGCCCTGTGATGTTTTATTGTGTTTTTAATATTTTGTTGGAGCTGCCCAGATGGGCGGAGTATAACTTTGTTGTTGTTGTTGTTGTTGTTGTTGTTGTTGTTGTTGTTGTTGTTTGACCTCATTGAGTAGGAAAATGAAAGTACCCTAAACATTTTTTTAAAAGAAAAAAAGCACTGCATGAATTAAAACATGATATTTACAGTCACCTGCTTCTCTAAGCATGGGCTTACAGTCTCTTCTTCTAACTTCCAAGCAACTGCATTTTCCTCTCTTTCCAGAGCTTAGCATTTTAGGCTATGCCTTGCAGCTCCTATGAGAGTTTTCTACTTTTACCTTCTCCTGCAGCTTTGCTTTCCTTCTTCCAAGCAGAGAAGATGCTCTCTAACACTCTATTCAACTTAGCAGTGTTCACAATGGATTCTAAAACACAGTCATCTCGTTTCACGTAAAATGGAGTCTCTCCTTCACTAGATACCTCCCATGTGAGCGACATTAGCCAGAACTGCTAGAGAACTCTCTAGAATTCAGTTACCAGCCAATCAAATTTAAACACATAGTGATGCATACAAGCATTTACAGTTTTAGTGAATTAAATTACTATACTGAACAGAGATACCACAGATCAAACCTGGGCCTTCTGCATGCTAGCGGATGTTCTACCACTGAGCTGCAGCCCTTCCCTGTTATGTGTTAGGACATGCAAACACATATGTGATTCAAAGGGGGAAACTCTGCCAATTACATCCTTGCAGCAGGCCCCTATTGTTCAACTTGGAAGAACTCTTGTCTCTGGGATTGACAGTGTCTTGGTCAGACCCTCCCATGCTTTGCCCTGTTGTCCTGATCTCAGAGACAGCAGGACTCAAGCCAGGGTCTGTTATTGCTGGCCGAGCTATCCGGGAGAGGTCAGAGCAGAGAATCAGGTGGCGCTCCAAGGCGGCCATCACATGCGAGTGTGAACTGGGACAACCTTGGGCTCCAGCTGTGCAGCCTGTGTCTGGCAAGCTTTCTGGTGTTAGGCAATATGGCATGTTGTATAATGTCTCTTTCCTCCCCTGTTAGATATGCATTCCTCCAGCAGAGCACAGGCCAGGAGAGTGCAAACGATTTTAGAGAAGTCGCATCGGTTGTGGGATCTTATCAGGCTGCATTTGGCTATGTCTCATGCCTGCGCATTGAGTAATGGATAGAGTGTTGGATGGGGACCAGGGAGACCCGGGTTCAAAAACCCCTCCCTCTGCCATGCAATTATACCCTCCAATATTTCTCTGATGGAAATAGGGACATCCTATTCCATAATAAGAGCAAGAGTAAGAATAAGATTAAGAATATGACTAAGAATATGACTAAGAATAAGAATTCAGGGACGTGGGTGGCACTGTGGGTTAAACCACAGAGCCTAGGACTTGCCGATCAGAAGGTCGGCGGTTCGAATCCCCAAGACAGGGTGAGCTCCCGTTGCTCAGTTCCTGCTCCTGCCAACCTAGTAGTTCGAAAGCATGTCAAAGTGCAAGTAGATAAATAGGTACCGCTTTGGTGGGAAGGTAAACGGCGTTTCCGTGTGCTGCTCTGGTTCACCAGAAGTGGCTTAGTCATCCTGGCCACATGACCCGGAAGCTGTACGCCGGCTCCCTCAGCCAGTTAAGCGAGATGAGCGCCGCAACCCCAGAGTCGGTCATGACTGGACCTAATGATCAGGGGTCCCTTTACCTTTTTACTAACCTTCCAACATTTCTCTGATGAAAATAGGGACATCCTAAGGAAAAGCAGGGCTTTCTGAGATCAAATCAGAAACCAGGACGGCTTCTGTAAATACAGGACTGTCCCCGGAAAATAGAGACCCTTGTGGGGTCCGTGCAACTGTGTGGATGGGCCTGAGCTAGTCAATCTCTCTCTCTTAGACCAATTCATGGAGGAAAGGCTGTCAATGGCAACTTGTAACAATGCCTAGGCTCTCCCTCCACGGTCAAAGGTATTATGCCAGTTTCTTGGAATCACAGGTGGGCAGAGGGTTGTTGCGCTCAGGTCCCGCTTGCGGGTTTCCCACAGGCGCCAAGTTGGCCACTGTGAGAGCAAGATGCTGGACAAGACGGTGCATTGGCCAGATTCAGCAGGGCTTTTCTTGCAGTTCCTGGATATCCTTTTGGGTTCCAAGCTGTTGTGGGCATCATACAACTCTGCAACAAAGCCCATGTCACGACCTATTTTGTTGGTGAAATATACTTGGAGTCGAGAGTGGATTACATGCTTTTTATTCAGCTCATAGTGGTGAGGAGGAGTGGAAGTTCCCCAGAATGTCTGCTTTATATACATTATTTACACAATGGGCCCCAAGTGATTGGCTAATTCCGGGATTCTCCTGTAGGCCAATCAGGTTGCGGATTCACTTTCACCTGGATTTGGATTGGGTGGCTTCTGTGGACCAATCAGACTGCTGCATCCTGGATCCTATTGTTCTAGGACCAATCAGACTGCTGCATTTTGGATCCTATTCAACTCAGTACATAACACCTGGCGATGATGCTTCTTCTCAAGCCTAATTTCAGTGGGAGAGAGGACCGGGGACTCCCCATGGAACAGGGAAGGTCTCTTCATGCACTTGTATACTGACAGGCCCCATGTTGACCATCCCTGCCTTAATACACATCCCAATTGAGGCTGCAGAGCAAGGCAGGAGCAGTCAGAAGACCTTAGGAAGCTGCCTTATAATACCCAAACAGACCATTGGTCCCTCCAGCTCTGAACTGTTGACGCTACCTGGAAGCAGCTCTCTCTGTGGCCGGAAGCAGGATTCTGTCCCAGTCTTTCCTGGAGATGCCAGGGATTGAACCAGGATGCTAGGCATGTGGTCCACCAATCTGGACAACCTGCCCCAAATAAATTCCACAAGAAATTCGAGGGCATCGCACGAAGAGTGAGTCCGGCTCAGAGGGCAGCTTGTGTGACGTGCTATCAAGAGTAGACATTTTTGAAAGGTTGCTCATGGTTGACCTATTGATCACAATCTCCCCAGGGCACTTAACTGGCTGACATTCCTCAGATTAGCCTAATCCGTCCAGCTGTTGCAAGGGTGCCTCCCTAGGCAGCAAGAAGAAAGAGGCAGCCAATTAACTGGCAAAAGCCTCTTCCCAGGCTAGTGCAGTGGGAATTCTGCCAGTAGCTTTGGCAAGGGCAGGACCTCAGCCCTTTCCAGAGAAACATCTGCGGCACTTGGTCAGAGCCCAGCTTCTTGAATGAAATGGCAGCAGTTGGCTTCTCTTGATCACAAAATATTATTTTAGCATAAGCCAGAATCCTGGGTAACCACTGGCTTCTTGGCAGGCCGCTAACACATCCTTCCTATAAACCTGGGTAACCACCAGCTTCTTGCAGACCCTCCAAGTGTTCCTAATTCCCAGGAACAGCACCCTATTTTCAGGAGCCATCCCGGTTTCTGATCTGATCCCAGAATGTCTTGCTTTTCCATAGGACGTCCCTATCTTCATAGGAGAACCAATGGATTCAAGTTACAAGAAAGGAGATTCCGACTAAACATCAGGAAGAACTTTCTGACCCTAAGAGATGTTCGGTAGTGGGGCTGTCTCCCTCAGGAGGTGGTGGGCTCTCCTTCCTTGGAGGTTTTTAACCAGAGGATGGATGGCCATCTGTCTTGGATGCTATAGCTGAGATTCCTGCATCACAGGGGGTTGGACTAGATGATCCTTGCGACCCCTTCCAGCTCTACAGTTATTTCACTCCTTTGTGTTGGACACAAATTTAATAAACAAACATCAAATTCAGTCTTCATATCCCTTTATCTGCCTACATTGTAGATAGCCCTGACAGCAAAAGGCAGGGCGTAAATAAATGTGTATTGTCTCCTAAAATGCATTTTTTTTTGGGGGGGGGATGTTGAGTGCACTTCAAAGTATTCTGGGATGGAGAGGATGGGATTTGGCCTAACTTCAAATCTACACTCATGCATGAAGCTCCCTGTGAGGGGAGGGGAGAGGGGGTGTTTAGTAAATAAGTCTCAGTTTCTCAGTCTTGCTTACCTTAGAAGGCTTTTGTGCAGATGAATTAGATTAGAACGATAACATCCCTTCCAATGCCACAGAAACTATGAATAGTATTAGAACAATAAATGCTTTGAGAATAAGCTACTCTCAGAGGCGAGCAAAGCCATTGGTAGGCAACTCTCCTTTGTAACGTTTATGTAGCTTGAGTTATGCATAGCGATTCATGTATATTTATGGGGTTTTCCCTCAATGTGAGCAGATTCAGATGCTCTGAGGAGGCACGTGGTACAGCCCTCCCGGGGCTTCCGACTCTTTAGGATGCAGGTTAGTATGTCAGAGGGAAGTGCTGGCTGCAACACATGATTTTCCTAAATAACTTTAGAAGCTCTTAGATTGGAACGAGCTCTTAGAAAGGACGCACTTGGCTGCCACCCAATTTGACAGCACAGTGTGGTGTTCTGCCCTGCCTTTGGTCCAATACAGTGGTTCCTCGGGTTAAGTACTTAATTCGTTCCAAAGGTCCATACTTAACCTGAAACTGTTCTTAACCTGAAGCACCACTTTAGCTAATGGGGTCTCCTGCTGCCACTGCGCTGCCAGAGCACGATTTCTGTTCTCATCCTGAAGCGAAGTTCTTAACCTGAAGCACTATTTCTGGGTTAGCTGAGTCTGTAAGCTGAAGCGTATGTAACCCGAGGTACCACTGTCTTTTCACCAATGATGTTGTGGGACAAGGATCAGATGAAGCACTCCTACATAATCTCCCAGGGTGCTACATGAGGCTGGACGAACATCGCCTGGATGTAGGGCGTGAAGGCCGCTCCCCGCAAGGCCCTTTCCACCTGGCCTAGGGTACTAGGCCCACACTCACCAGCCCCACTGAAGGGGCTCCTCATGAGGCTGGAGGAACACTGCCCAGCTGTGGGGCATGAAGGCCGCTTCCTGCAAGGCCCTTTCCTCCTGGCCTAGGGGCAGGGCCCACCCTCACCAGCCCCACTGAAGAGGCTCCTCATGAGTCTGAAGGAACATCGCCCGGCTGTGGGGCAAGAAGGCTGCTCCCTGCAAGGCCCTTTCCACCTGGCCTAGGGGGCGAGGCCCACATTCACCAGCCCCACTGAAGAGGCTCCTCATGAGTCTGAAGGAACATCGCCCGGCTGTGGGGCAAGAAGGCTGCTCCCTGCAAGGCCCTTTCCACCTGGCCTAGGGAGTGAGGCCCACATTCACCAGCCCCACTGAAGAGGCTCCTCATGAGTCTGAAGGAACATCGCCCGGCTGTGGGGCAAGAAGGCTGCTCCCTGCAAGGCCCTTTCCACCTGGCCTAGGGGGCGAGGCCCACACTCACCAGCCCCACTGAAGGGGCTCCTCATGAGGCTGGAGGAACATCGCCCGGCTGTGGGGCGTGAAGGCCGCTCCCTGCAAGGCCCTTTCCACCTGGCCTAGGGAGTGAGGCCCACCCTCACCAGCCCCACTGAAGGGGCTCCTCATGAAGCTGGAGGAACATTGCCCGACTGTGGGGCGTGAAGGCCACTCCCTGCAAGGCCCTTTCCACCTGGCCTAGGGGGCGAGGCCCACATTCACCAGCCCCACTGAAGGGGCTCCTCATGAGGCTGGAGGAACATCGCCCGGCTGTGGGGCGTGAAGGCCGCTCCCTGCAAGGCCCTTTCCACCTGGCCTAGGGGGCGAGGCCCACATTCACCAGCCCCACTGAAGGGGCTCCTCATGAGGCTGGAGGAACATCGCCCGACTGTGGGGCGTGAAGGCCACTCCCTGCAAGGCCCTTTCCACCTGGCCTAGGGGGCGAGGCCCACATTCACCAGCCCCACTGAAGAGGCTCCTCATGAGTCTGAAGGAACATCGCCCGGCTGTGGGGCGTGAAGGCCGCTCCCTGCAAGGCCCTTTCCACCTGGCCTAGGGGACGGGTCCCAGACTCACCAGCCCCACTGAAGAGGCTCCTCATGATGCTAGAGGAACATCGCCCAACTGTGGGGCGTGAAGGCCGCTCCCTGCAAGGCCCTTTCCACCTGGCCTATGGGGCAGGGCCCACATTCACCAGCCCTACTGAAGAGGCTCCTCATGAGTCTGAAGGAACATCGCCCGGCTGTGGGGCATGAAGGCTGCTCCCTGCAAGGCCCTTTCCACCTGGCCTAGGGGGTGAGGCCCATCCTCACCAGCCCCACTGAAGGGGCTCCTCATGAGGCCGGAGGAACATTGCCCGACTGTGGGGCGTGAAGGCCGCTCCCTGCAAGGCCCTTTCCACCTGGCCTAGGGAGTGAGGCCCACATTCACCAGCCCCACTGAAGAGGCTCCTCATGAGGCTGGAGGAACATCGCCCGGCTGTGGGGTGTGAAGGCCGCTCCCTGCAAGGCCCTTTCCACCTGGCCTAGGGAGTGAGGCCCACATTCACCAGCCCCACTGAAGAGGCTCCTCATGAAGCTGGAGGAACATCGCCCGGCTGTGGGGCGTGAAGGCCGCTCCCTGCAAGGCCCTTTCCACCTGGCCTAGGGGGTGAGGCCCACACTCACCAGCCCTACTATGTTAAATATGTATTCTGTAGTTGACCTCCTTTGTAATGTTTTATTTTGAAATCTTCAAGATAATATTTTAGTTTTCTGTTATGTTGCTTTAACTTTATACTCTACTTTCTTCGGATTGTTCTATCTATGCTTTATTGATTTACTATGCTGTAAACTGCTTTGAGATTTTTCTTTAAAATATAAAGTAGTATAGAATTTTTAAAAATATAATATAAATTTAAAAATATGCCAATCCACTGCACCCCAAAGTAATCTGAGAGAGAAACTCACCAAATAGTTTTCCAGCCAAGCAGTGGGGTAGGAGAGCTGGGGGTGAAATCACATCTAGCAACCAATGTGCCCCTTTGGTTTCAGAGAGTACATGGGTAAAGGTAAAGGGACCTCTGACCGTTAGGATGACTCTGGGGTTGCGGCACTCATCTCGCTTTATTGGCTGAGGGTGTCGGCGTACAGCTTCCGGGTCATGTGGCCAGCATGACTAAGCCGCTTCTGGCGAACCAGAGCAGCGCACAGAAACGCCGTTTACCTTCCCGACGGAGCGGTACCTATTTATCTACTTGCACTTGACGTGCTTTCAAACTGCTAGGTCGGCAGGAGCAGGGACCGAGCAACGGGGGCTCACCCCGTCGCGGGGATTCGAACCACCCACCTTCCGATCGGCAAGCTCTAGGATCTGTGTTTTAACCCACAGCGCCACCCGCATAAAGGTAAAGGTAAAGGTACCCCTGCCCGTACGGGCCAGTCTTGACAGACTCTGGGGTTGTGCGCCCATCTCACTCAAGAGGCCGGGGGCCAGTGCTGTCCGCAGACACTTCCGGGTCACGTGGCCAGCGTGACATCGCTGCTCTGGCAAGCCAGAGCCGCACACGGAAACGCCGTTTACCTTCCTGCTAGTAAGCGGTCCCTATTTATCTACTTGCACCCGGGGGTGCTTTCGAACTGCTAGGTTGGCAGGCGCTGGGGCCGAGCAGCAGGAGCGCACCCCGCCGCGGGGATTCGAACCACCGACCTTTCGATCGGCAAGGCCTAGGCGCTGAGGCTTTTACTCACAGCGCCACCCGCGTCCCGCCACCCGCATAGAGGAGTATAAAAAGCCTGGGACACAAATGTTCATGGCCCTCTAGCGGCTACGGTGGCTCTTTTTCCAGAAGTCATGTTTTTGGAATTAACTCTGGAAGTGTATACTTGATTCTGACCAAACAAAGCTTCCTATGTATATTTTGCTCTAGGAGGCTTAGTGTAAGAGATGCCCTGGGTGACCTTTGGCCCGTCACCATCTCTTAACCTGACCTACCTCACAGGGTTGTTGTGAGGTTGAAATGGGACAAGGAGAGCCATATACACCATCTTGAGGTCCTTGGAAGATCAGGGTGGTATATAAAGGTAATAAGGAATACAGTGGTGCCTCAGGTTAAATACTTAATTCGTTCTGGAGGTCCGCTCTTAACCTGAAACTGTTGTTAACCTGAAGCACCACTTTAGCTAATGGGGCCTCCTGCTGCCGCCACGCCACTGGAGCATGATTTCTATTCTCATCCTGAAGCAAAGTTCTTAACCTGAAGCACTATTTCTGAGTTAGCAGAGTCTGTAACCTGAAGCATATGTAATCTGAAGCATATGTAACCTGTAAAGCATAATATAAGAATGTGAGGAACTAACCACATAACACACGGTCTGTCTGCCTGTCTGTCTCTCTCAAAACTGTCAAAGAAAGATTTGATCAGGCGTTTGAATGAATGAACTAAGGTGGACTTCCTGTTTGAATCATGGGTCTGGAGGGCAAACAGGAAGCGGCAGTTAGGATTTAATCCGTAGGCTGTGTGTATGTCATTATGAGAATGAAAGCAAGAAGACAGTGCTCACTCCACAGCCAAAGAACTTCTGTTGACAGATACATTTGCCTTCACCCATGACAGTCTTGGGTTGCCAGAGAGAACCCATGATCCAGAAACAGAAATCAGGCTTCAGAAGCAATATCCCTGAATGGAATGTGTTTAGTCTCTACAAAATGGATTTTGACCAAGTAGATATCATATGGTCTCATCTGATTCGCATCTCAATTCTCTTTTAAAGCCATTCAAGTTGGCCATCACTGCCTCCAGTGGGAGCGTGTTCCATAGTTTACGATTTGAAATCGCAAAGTTACATGATTAACAGTCAGAAGAATAGGGCGGATCCTAAAACATATCTGTCAGGTGTCAATGGCCAGGGAAATGAGGTTTGTTGCTGGCATGTGCCAAAAACTAAACAGTGAAAGTGCCAGATGCACCCTGAATAATGAATTTTGTTTTAGGGTGAGTGAATTAAAAAAGTAGTCACAAGATCAGGGATGAAGAATAGTTGTTGGACTCCATCTCCCATCATCCCTGGGGGCTGAAGAGAGCTGTAGCACAAAACACCTGCATGTTGTTGTTGTTTTGTTGTTTTGTCGTGTCCGACTCCTCATGACCCCATGGACCAGAGCACGCCAGGCACTCCTGTCTTCCACTGCCTCCCGCAGTTTGGTCAAACTCATGCTGGTAGCTTTGAGAACACTGTCCAACCATCTCATCCTCTGTCATCCCCTTCTCCTTGTGCCCTCCATCTTTCCCAACATCAGGGTCTTTTCCAGGGAGTCTTCTCTTCTCATGAGGTAGCCAAAGTATTGGAGTCTCAGCGTCAGGATCTGTCCTTCCAGTGAGCCCTCAGGGCTGATTTCACTGCCTTGCTGTGGCAAAGGGGCTTGAATAATTCAGAGAAGCTATGAACTATGCCATGCAGGGCACCCAAGATGAACAGGTCATAGTGGAGAGTTTTGACCAAACGTGATCCACCTGGAGCAGGAACCGTCAAGCCACTCCAGTATCCCTGCCACGAAAACTCCATGGACAAAGACAACAGGCATATAAAACACCTGCATACCCTCCAACATTTCTCCAATGAAAATAGGGACGTCCTAAGGAAAAACGTGACATTCTGGGATCAAATCAGAAACCAGGATGGCATCTGTAAATCCAGGACTGTCCTTGAAAAACAGGAACACTTGGAGGGTCTTCATGTGAGGTGAGGGAAACAGGAGGGAAAGAGGCCTAGGGAGAAAAGGCCATGATTTCAAGCATAGTGAAGCAGTTGGGAGTGCGCTCTTCCCTCGAATGCAGTGATTGAACGGCACTTCCGTACGCGGCTGAGCTCTCCAAGAGAGTCTGAGGGGGTTCAGTCTCCTCTGATGATAATTGCAGTGTATTTATGGAACTGGAGAGATTCTCTTTGGCTGGGTGCCAACAACAGTTTTCCTGATGAATAATTGGCCCGATAAGCATGTCTTTAAAAAAAACCACCACCACCACAAAACCATTAACTCACATTGGGAGCGGCTTGGATCCTGAGTTAATATTCCTACTCCTTCCTTCATTTTGCTGCACTGAACTCTAGGCTTCTAGTTAAGTGACAATGCAATGCTGTGGCTTCATTTCCCCAGGGAGGTTTGCCTGGCACCTTCATTGTGCACCTTTAGGCACCAGGCAAAAACGTTCCTCTTTAACCAGGCCTTTGGCTGAGTGGCAGTGGCATGCAATGCCCTTTTAAAATGTGCTGGGGAGAGGGGTTTATTGGGTTGTTTTGTTTTTATTAAGTCTTTTTGTGTTTTTATATTGTGATTTTATGTTGTAATCGCCCTGAGACCTGTGGGTATAGGGCGGTATATAGATATAATAATAATAATAATAATAATAATAATAATGCACTTGAGTCTAAGCAGACTGTGCTAAGTTTTATTCACAAAGTGAAGGGGCTGGGAGGTTCCTGTTGCTGATCGTCATTTTGAGAAAACATCTCAGCTTCCGTCCGGGAAGCGCTAATCAAAGACCACGAAAGTTTCCACCTTGGCTTATGTAGTGACACAGCACAAGCCCATTTGTTTGGTGGCAGTGAACCCTCCGAGTCGTCTTGGCATGGGAGAATGCCAAGAGACAACCGCGTCAAAGCATTGAGAAAAAGCCATTGAGACGGTTGGGCAGGCGCTTAAATCTCAGGTTATTAATGGCTTCCGATGTCATTAGCAAGACAGTGAATTCCGTACATCCCATTATTGCTCCTCTGAGTCATTTGGTCTCTGCAGGTTTAAGCTGTTTACAGAAAGGAAGCAGTAAAAAGAATTGCACCACCGACAATGCCTGTGATGGACAGCACTCGTGTTCCATTCAGGCGCTCCAAAGTCCTTTACGGCAAATTCTGTTCCTGGATTTGCATCATGAGAGCCCATGAAAAATGCAGAAGGCATCTAGCATCCCACAAAATTACGCTGATAGCGTGCTCCCTTTATCTCTGACACTTGACCTTTTGTTCAAAAGATTCAGCGGACTGATCTGTCTTTTCTCCACCCCACCTCCGTCTCTCCCCAAGCTAGAGTTTGCATTCTGGGATAAAAGTGTGTCAGAGACTGGGGCTGCAATAACATCTGGACCATGTGTCAGGTTGCAGGCCCTAGGGAGCATTCACGGGACAGGAAGACATGGGAAGGGAAGGGCCCAAGTATAGGTGCTTTCACAGAACCAGGTTCATGTGGACATGGGTTGTAAAGGTAAAGGGACCCCTGACCATTAGGTCCAGTCGTGGCCGACTCTGGGGTTGCGGTGCTCATCTCGCTTTATTGGCCAAGGGAGCTGGCCTACAGCTTCCGGGTCATGTGGCCAGCATGACTAAGCCGCTTCTGGCGAACCAGAGCACCGCACTGAAATGCCATTTACCTTCCCGATGGAGTGGTACCTATTTATCTACTTGCACTTTGATATGCTTTCAAACTGCTAGGTTGGCAGGAGCAGGGACCGAGCAATGGGAGCTCACTCCGTCGCAGGGATTTGAACCACCAACCTTCTGATCGGCAAGCCCTAGGCTCTGTGGTTTAACCCACAGCGCCACCCGCCTCCCCAGACACAGGTTATACTATGGTCTAAACCACTGAGCCTCTTGGGCTTGCCGATCAGAAGGTCAGCGGTTCGGATCCCTGCAATGGGGTGAGCTCACGTTGCTCTGTCCCAGTTCCTGCCAACCTAGCAGTTTGAAAGCAGTGCATGCCAGTGCAAGTTGATAAATAGGTACCACTGCGGCAGGAAGGTAAACAGTGTTTCCGTGCGCTCTGGTTTCCATCACGGTGTTTCCGTTGCACTAGAAGCAGTTTAGTCCTGCTGGCCACATGACCTGGAAAGATGTGTGGGCAAACGCCAGCTCCCTTGGCCTGAAAGCAAGATGAGTTCCACAACCCCACAGACGCCTTTGACTGGACTTAACCGTCCAGGGGTCCTTTACCTTTTTTTACCTCATGTGGACACCTAACTAAGTTTGGCTGACTCCAATAATAATAATAATAATAATAATAATAATAATAATAATAAATTTTATTTATATCCCGCCCTCCCCAGCTGAAGCCGGGCTCAGGGCGGCTAACAACAATCAAATAATCAAACAGTCAAATAATCAAACATTCTAAAAATTTCATTATAAAAATTAATTAAAATCAAGTTGATGGCAACCGATTAAGCAAAATTCTGTGCAGGTTGCCAGAGGAGGGAGTCAGGCTGCGCCCTGACCAAAGGCCAGGTGGAACAACTCTGTCTTGCAGGCCCTGCGGAAAGATGTCAGGTCCCGCAGGGCCCTAGTCAGATGTAACCCAGGAAAGAAAGAACAAGGAGAGTTGAGGGTAAGCAGGTTCAAAGAAGGTGGTCAGAGCATCAGACGGAAGGTGAGGAACCTTTTCTAGCTTGAGGGTAGCTTTCACTTCTGGGCAACTTTCTGGTATCCGCATGCCAATAGCACCTGCTATGGTTGTAGAGACCGACAATGTGGGAGACAGCAGTTACGAGTTAATGGTTTTTGCAGCCACTGCAGGCGCTGTGATTCCCCAGCACTTTGGCTTCACCCAAGAGGCCCACACCACTGTTTCTCGAGGCAGATGGACACCAACGCCAACAACAACAACAACAACATCATCATTATTATTATTATTAGTAGTAGTAGTATACAGTGGTACCTCTGGTTAAGAACGGGATCCGTTCCGGAGGCCCGTTCGCAACATGAAAAGCCTGCAACCTGAAGCGTAATTTGGCACTTGTGCACATGCACAAAGCACGATTTAGTGCTACTGCGCATGTGCGAGCAGCAAAAGCCAGAAGTAACCCTTTCCGGTACTTCCAGATCCCCGCAGGACACAACCTGAAAAAATGTAACATGAAGCATAACATGAGGTATGACTGTACTGCCCTATAACCACAGGTCTCAGGGCAGTTCACAGGACAAAATGAAATAACCACACCCTCACTTACGGATGGCAGGAACTAGACTGAAAGCAACACGCTGCGGATGAGCAGGAACGATTTGGCATTTTTGTGCTACGAACAGGTGAGCTGATTAGCAAGCGATTGCCACCCACCTGAGAGAGAGATGATGGTTAGTTTCCCAGCTCTCCCAGACTCAAACATATGTGATCCGAAGGAAATTAAGAGACCCTTAACGTGAAACAAATATCTTCTCGGACAACCTTGCCAGCTAATTAGGAGTGGCGCACGGCAATCAATCAAGACACAAACACCGTTTAACGCATTTCAGCCTCTTGGATTGTTTATACCTGTTTCGGAGGTTAATCGGAGGGTAATGGATACTGGAAGGTTGATAGATTCCCAGTTCTGTAGCCTCCAGCCGCCATCCTCTCTGACGGTTGGCATGCTGGATGGGGCTGATGGGAATGGGAAGCGAAAGAATCTAGAGGGACTAGGTAGAGGGAGGCCGCTGCCCGCTAAAGATTGTACTGGGAACCAAGTTGCGGGCACTGGTGAGCAGAGGGGTAAAGGCAAAGGGACCCCTGACCGTTAGGTCCAGTCGTGGCCGACTCTGGGGCTGCGGCGCTCATCTCGCTTTAGTGGCCGAGGGAGCCGGCGTACAGCTTCCGGCTCATGTGGCCAGCATGACTAAGCCGCTTCTGGCGAACCAGAGCAGCACACAGAAACACCGTTTACCTTCCTGCCAGAGCGGTACCTATTTATCTACTTGCACTTTGGCGTGCTTTCGAACTGCTAGGTTGGCAGGAGCAGGGACCGAGCAACGGGAGCTCACCCCGTCGCGGGGATTCGAACCGCCGACCTTCTGATCGGCAAGTCCGAGGCTCTGTGGTTTAACCCACAGTGCCACCCGCATCCCTTGAGCAGAGGGGTAGCAGGCGGCAATTCACCCTGTGTTCTGCCCCCTAACTGGGGCTAAGGGAGAACCCTGCAATAGCCTCTGTAATAAAAGGGTGGGGAATCTGTGGCCCTGCAGATATTTCTCTCTCATATATATGAAAAAAGATTTTCAGTTTTATACATTTCAATAATTTTACAATAATTTTAACATTTCAAAACTTCACTTCCTTCCCCCTTTTTCTGCGGTTCCTTAAACTTATTTTTAATATTTTCTGCATATCCAAATTAACTAAATTTGCTCATTTATTCATCTGGTTTAAATATATACTTTTATGAAACTGCAGGTTGTTCTAATAATCATCCCAATATTCTTATCTGTTTACTATTTGCTTGTAAATATTCCATAAACCATTTCCATTCTTTTATAAAAAGTTTGTCATTTTGATTTCTAATTTTTCCGGTAAGTTTCACCATTTCTGCATAGTCCAAAAGTTTCTGAATCCATTCTTCTTTTGTTGGGACTTCTTATCCTTTTCATTTTGGGGCAAGTAATATTCTTAATTAATTGGGATATGGATGTAAAAGGTAAAGGTAAATAACCCCTGGACGGTTAAGTCCAGTCAAAGGGGACTATGGGACTGCGACTCTCATCTGACTTTCAGGCCGAGGGAGCTGGCGTTTGTCCACAGACAGCTTTCCGGGTCATGTGGCCTGCGTGGCTAAACTGCTTCTGGCGCAACGGAATACCAGAGCGCACGGAAACACCGTTTACCTTCCTCTCGCAGTGGTACCTATTTATCTACTTGCACTGGTGTGCTTACAAAACTGCTAGATTGGCAGGAGCTGGGGCAGAGCAATGGAAGCTCACCTGTTGCGGGGATTCAAACTCCCGATCTTCCAATTGGCAAGCCCGAGCGGCTCAGTGCTTTAGACCATTTGGACGCGCCACCTGCGTCCAATTACCCGCTTGTACTTGGATGAAAGTACAAGCTGCAGATCTGTGCCAGGCAGGGAATTCCTGGGCTGGCTTCTGCAAACCAGCCTGGCTGACTTTGTTGTTGTTTAGTTGTTTAGTCATGTCCGACTCTTCGTGACCCCATGGACCAGAGCACATCAGGCACTCCTGGTCTTCCACTGCCTCCCGCAGTTTGGTCAAACTCATGCTGGTAGCTTCAAGAACACTGTCCAACCATCTCGTCCTCTGTTGTCCCCTTCTCCTTGTGCCCTCCATCTTTCCCAACATCAGGGTCTTTTCCAGGGAGTCTTCTCTTCTCATGAGGTGGCCAAAGTATTGGAGCCTCAGCTTCAGGATCTGTCCTTCCAGTGAGCACTCAGGGCTGATTTCCTTAAGAATGGAGAGGTTTGATCTTCTTGCAGTCCATGGGACTCTCAAGAGTCTCCTCCAGCACCATAATTCCAAAGCATCAATTCTTTGGCGATCAACTTTCTTTATGGTCCAGCTCTCACTTCCATACATCACTACTGGGAAAACCATAGCTTTAAGCCTTTGTCGGCAAGGTGATGTCTCTGCTTTTTAAGATGTTGTCTAGGTGACTTGTCCTGCCTGACTTGTTGTTGTTGTTGTTGTTGTTTAGTCGTTTAGTCGTGTCCGACTCTTCGTGACCCCATGGACCAGAGAACGCCAGGCACCTCTGTCCTCCACTGCCTCCCGCAGTTTGGTCAAACTCATGCTGATAACCTCGAAAACACTATCCAACCATCTCGTCCTCTGTCGCCCCCTTCTCCTTGTGCCCTCCATCTTTCCCAACATCAGGGTCTTCTCCAGGGAGTCTTCTCTTCTCATGAGGTGGCCAAAGTACTGGAGCCTCAGCTTCACAATCTGTCCTTCCAGTGAGCACTCAGGGCTGATTTCCTTCAGAATGGAGAGGTTTGATCTTCTTGCAGTCCATGGGACTCTCAAGAGTCTCCTCCAGCACCATAATTCAAAAGCATCAATTCTTCGGCGATCAGCCTTCTTTATGGTCCAGCTCTCACTTCCATACATCACTACTGGGAAAACCATAGCAATGACAGGCCTAGACAGCATCTTGAGAAGTAGAGACATCACCTTGCCAACAAAGGTTCATATAGTTAAAGCTATGGTTTTCCCTGCCTGACTTAGTGAAGAGCAAATATGTTAACATGACAAAAGGTGTTGATGGGCCACCGGGGAGAGGAATCCTTTATCCTGGGGAGTGAGATGTTAGCAAGATGATGGGTTGTGTGTTTGAGGGGACAGGAAAAGGGAGTTTTCCAGCAAGGGGTGCTGGGAAGAAGAAGAAAGACTGGAATCCATATTGGAAAGGCTGGCCAATGACGTTCTTGCCGAGGACGTTGGAAATCCAGTACGCAGTCAAGAAGGTGGTGGTGGTGGATCAACAGCTGGCACCCCTGGGTCAAATCCAGCCTTTTGGAGGACACTGCCTGTCCCATTGCTGATCTAGAGGCAAAAGTGTGAAAGGAAGGAACAATGAGGGCAGTCATGGAACTTGACAGCTGTCCACCTTGGCAGACTTGCCCTGCCAACTTAGACAATAAGCTCATTGGGGAAAACAGTTACCGGTAATTCCGCTCTCTTAAGAAGCTGCAGGAAGGGAGGTGCTCCTTCTGCAGACTTCTTAGTTTCCTTAGTGTTTCCCTCCATGGCTTCCCCCAGCAACCTGGGTGTCTCTGCTTAGTTCCGTCACAGCAATCTGCTCCTCCTACTACTGATGCAGCTTCATTAATGTGACCCCAAAATCCCAGATCGCCCCCCAAACTGTGCCAAAGTTTAGTGCCAACTTGTGACCCTGATTTGCTGTGCCAGTTACTTGGTTTGAGGAAAAGTGGCACAAAACTTGGGCTTTGTGGCACAAAATGGGTACTAAACTTTGGCATCAGTTTGGGAGGGTCCAGAATTTCGGGGTCACACATTAATAAAGCTTTCAGATGCCCCAATAATAGAATAAGTTGTTGGCAAGGGCTTTAGGGTCATCCCAAAGCCTCGCCTTGGCACAGACTGAAGCTGCAGACAGTTGCTTTGATCTTCAGAGCTTGGTTTGCTTTCAAGAGACGTCATTAATTTCCCTGCGTGGATGAAGTGCCCGTCCACACAGCCTTATCTTATCTAAATAGGTTGTTACAGCAGACGTTGCACTCCAGTCGCTTGGGATGGGGCGTTAGGAGAAAGGAGGAGGGGAAAGGGTGCTGACTTAAGCGAAACGCATGGGGAAAGAGCAATTTGCAAAATGCAGAGCGACAGACGGGGAACATTGCAGGTTAAGGAAGCTGACTAGGAACACTTAAATCACCAAGCTGACAACCATTCCTCTCAAGGCCAGGGCTATAGGAAAGGTCTCAGCTTGTACCTACATTGGTTGGCATCCATCTGTCTCGGGAGACGATGGAAGGGTGCACCTTCAGGGGTGAAGTCAAGCTGTTGGAGAGTTACAGCTCCTGCTGTGGCCGTAGAGACCAATACAGGAGAGACATGTTTTGTGGCAGCTGGGGCAGATGAAGGCATCCTGTTGGGCTGCTGCAGATGCACCACTGCGTTTATTCTCTCTGTGTTCCTCCCAGGGGTAGAGCTGGGAGATATATCAATATATAAGGGTCTCTTCTGACTCTGTGATTCTGTGATAAAGGGCACATTGTGATTCTTGTAATTTGTCTCATCTCTAGACACACGGGAAAATGCATCATATTTTTGTTCCACTTTTTTTAAAGAGTGCTTTTAATAGTCAAAGACTCTTGCGGCAGGACCCAGATTTTAAAACTCTAGCATGTCTTTGCAGCAGAGAGCAGTGGTGTTGGTTTGGGAGGTGGACGCCCCCTTTAGACTCATTTTCCACAGCAAGAAAGAGATGCTAATTCGAGCGAAGTTTTCCGCAATTAAGAGGAAAATGAGAACACCCCGCTGCTTGCGTGATTTAGAATGCAGTTATTACTACAACAGCTGACAGGCCTGTCTCCCTGACATGAGAAACTGCAAAGGCTGTGGGTTTCACTGTGTTATTTCTAGTGAATGGCCCTGTTATTTTGCCCGATTAGCCTAGTGAACTGTGCACCATAGTTTGATCTAACCCCAAGTTTTACATTGTTGTTGTCGTCCTCGATTCTCCACTCCGCCCTCCCTGCCCAATTATGCAATAAACTAGGAGAACTGGAGTGAGAAAGGGCTTTTCTTTTACAAGCCGTCCCTACTACTAGAGGGGATGCATAGTAAAATCCACCCCCTCTATCCACTGAAAGCAAATGGAGTGTAGGGTCCTGGTGATTTCTAAAATTCAGGTGCTTTTCACACAGAGAGACACAATCTCCACTGCCATGTGTCTTCTAAAACTATACAACATAAATGAATTTTTTGACCAGTGAATAATAATAATAATAATATAATATTTTATTATTTCTACCCCGCCCATCTGGCTGGGTTTCCCCAGCCACTCACTTGCAGGCATGAAAGGCTTTAATACCAAACCAAATTCTCTCTCTCTCTCTCTGATATACACACCACACCAAACATCCATTCAGCCTGCCTGATGGAAATCTAAAGCACATTCCCAGTTTTGTGACATTTTGGATAGTTACAGCAAAGGGACTGTGGATTTTTGCAAAATAAAAAAGTGGCAGTTCAACCCTTAGTTGTAGAATCGTGGAATTGTAGAGTTGGAAGGGACCCCCAAGGGTCATCTAGTCCAACCTCCTGCAGCAGGATTCAGAGTATTTTGTCCAATGAGGGGTTGGAACCCACAACCCTGAGATTAAGAGTCTCGTGTTGCAACAACTGATCTATTTATGCATATTAATAATTTCACCTACCTTTTCCTTTGCTTGTTCCCAGTACGTTTCCAAGCACAGTTCAAAGCTGACCTTTAAAGCCCTAAATAACTTTGGCTCTGTATACCTGAAGGAGCCCCCACCCCCATCGGTCAGCCCAGACACTGAGGTCCAGCTCTGAGGGTCTTCTGGCGGTTCCGTCACTGCGAGAAGTAAAGTTACAGGGAACCAGGCAGAGGGCCTTCTCGGTGGTGGCACCTGCCCTGTTGAAGGCCCTCCCATCAGATGTCAAGGAAATAAATGGCCTCAGCCCAGTATATCTGAAGGAGCATCTCCACCCCCATCATTCTGCCCGGACACTGAGGTCCAGCTCCGAGGGCCTTCTGGCGGTTCCTTCACTGCGAGAAGTAAAGTTATAGGGAACCAGGCAGAGGGCCTTCTTGGTACAGACACCCGCCCTGTGGAATGCCCTCCTGTCAAATGTCAGGGATATCAAGAATTACATAACACTTAGAAATCATATAAAGGCAGCCCTGTTCAGGGAAGTTTTTAATGTCTGACATTTTATTACTTTTTAAAATTTTGCTGGAAGCCACCCAGCATGGCTAGGGGGGTGTTGCGGTGCCATCCCCTTTGAGCAGCAGGTCGCTTGGGGCTGCGCAGTGGAGGTGGCAGGCAGCTGGGCGATTGCAGCTGTGTGGCGGAGGTTAGTGGACAAAGTTTTTATTTTCCCCCTGCAGCTAAAAAAAGCTAAACAACTCTGAGTGGGTGCTCCCCCCTAATAAAAGGTCAACAAGTTCCGGCACCTCTTTTTCTAGAAATGAAGAAGCCCTGTTGGACACAGTATTCCTGTTGTGGTCCGAAATTCATTTTGTTAGCTTGGACCCAGGTCTCCAATCTGTTCGGGTCATCTGGGTTCCTGATCCTGTCTTCCGTGCCACTGACAACCCCTCCCAGTTTGGTGTCAAATCGCCTCCTTTGCTGACCGAAATGAAACTCCCTGTCTTGGTTTTTGGGGAAAAGTCAGCCAAGCTACAGCAGCAGCAGCTGGTGCTTGGTGAAGAGGGAGGGAGGGAGACCGCGCCGTGCGTCCTGGGAAACGTAGTCCTTCTCGGAACGCTGCGCGTGCCCAAGGATCCCGGCCTCGGACTCCATCTCCCGGCGGCGCGCGGGGCGGCAGGCAGGCGGGAGCGCGCGGGGGGCGGGCGGGTTGGTAGGAGCGGCTTGCTCCGCGCGAGCCTCCCTTTACGCACAGCCGGAGACTCGCATTGTATCCTATCGGGCCAAAAGGGGATGATGTCACCTGCGGGCTGGTAAGGCGAGGGGAGGCAGGCGCTGCTGCCGTTGCTGGTGGCGGCGGCAGGAGGAGGAGGAAGCGAGATCGAGCCTGGTTCCCGGGCTCCTTTTGTAAGCAGCCGGGGACAGAAGGATCAGAAGCAGCCGGAGTGGGCTTCGCCTCCTCCGGGATGGAGCGAGCGCCAGGTAAGCCTCTCCTGCGCCTCTCGCCATTCATCGGACGCGCCGCTCGCTTGGAGAGCCGGGCCGGGCTCTGCGTTTTTACGCACGGGGCCGGAGGAAGCGGCGCTACCTTCCGGGGAGGGGGAAGCGCTGGTGGGGAAGGTGAGCTCCGGAGCAGCGCTTTCCTTTTCCGCAGGGGAGAAGGACCCCGAAGGAAACGGACTATTTTGGGGGGGGGGTGGCGGCGGCGGCATGGGGATGCGGTGTCCGCTCGGGCGAACAGGGGGCGGGTGGGGTGGGAAAGGGAAGCGCCCAAGTCTGCCAAGGGGGCGGCACGGGCTGGGAACAAAACCAGCCAAACTTTAAACTCCCAGCCTTTCCTTGGGAGGGGGGGATCTCTCCGGGCGCTGGAGGCTTTGCATCTCCGGGAACAGCTGGGGGGCGGCGGCCGGGGAGGGGGCGCCCTAGGTTTGTGCGGCTTCCCCGCTGCAGTTTGCGCCGGGAGGAGCGAGCCTGTGTGTGTGTACGTGTTTTTGTGCCTGTGTGTGGTTTTTTTGGCTAACAAAAGGGGCAGATGCGGAGAGGGCGGGTGGAGAGAGGCTTCGTTGCTCCCTTTCTTTTCGGCTGCGGCTTTCTTTTCCTTTCAATGGGACCGGCCGGGGTGGGGTGGGGTGTCGGTTGGAGAGAGGGAGAGGTCGAGTAGAAAACCTCCTCCACGAGTTCTCTCACTCTCTGTCTCTTTTTGGGGAGGGGCGTGTTAAAATGTGCTCTCACCGCACCCCTACCCCACCCCTCGGGTTCAAAGGTGCCGGGGGGGGGGTTGGGGAGGAGAGTTTTGATTCCTGCAGATTTCTTGGGGTGGCTTTTCTCCATCCAGGGGGAAAGGAGGCGTGGATGTCTCCACTGGTTTTAGCAATACCGCAGTATGGGAGCGTGTGTCTGCACGCGTGTTGCCACCTCGGGATCACAACACCTTTCCCCCGTTTTTCTCCCTTCCCAATTACATATCCTAAAGAGTTGAGCTGCACACTTGCAGAAGGGGTTGCAAAAACAGAAAAATAAAATAAAAGCAAGAACGCCTCCTGGTTGCGGACAGCTGCTCCCTCCCCCCTCTGATGTTTCTTAGTCCCTTTAAGAACATAATAGCCCCCTCCCCCCCCCACCGCCGGATCAGGCCAGTGGCCCATCTCGCCCAGCATCCTGCCCTCATATGGACCAGCTGGATGCCCCCATGCGAAGCCTGCCAGCTAATATGAATGACTACGCTAATATTGAAATGCTGATTTTTTTCTTTTTCTTTTTTATAAGATATTTATTAAGCATTTTTCAAAGAGAAACATAAATTTGCAAAATAGAAAAAATAAGAACAAAGAATTACAATGTTAAAGAAAAAACATAAAAAAATGCAAAAGAGCTAAAGAAAATACAAATGAAAAATACATACAAAATACAAAAAGGACAAAATAGCTGAAAAGAAACAAAAAATTAAGGAAACAAATCCAATTTTCAATATTTATAGACTCATTAGCTTATTTTCCTGACTTCCTCACACCTCCCATTTTTGTATTCCCTTTTATATAATCAAATCAGCAAATCCTTACCTTCTTTCATTTATCTTAACTTTTGATCTTAACCTATTATAATATATTTTCATCCATTATCAATCCGTATTTACATTTACATATTCTTATTACTCTTATTGCCAATACCACTTATTTTCAGTCCAACATCATTTTAACATTCATTAATTTTACAGTATTTCTGCAGGTAAGTCTTTAAATTTCTTCCAATCTTCTTCCGCCGACTCTTCTCCCAGGTCTCGGATTCTGCCAGTCATTTCTGCCAATTCCATGTAGTCTATCACCTTGATCTGCCACTTTTCCAGTGTGGGTAAAAAAATAAAATAAAATAAATGAAATGCTGATACCCGGTGTCTAAGGAATTGGAATCCTTAATGATGAAGGAATTGGATGTCTAGGAGACAAAAGTTGCAAGGCGGAGCCAGTTTTGCCTTTTCAGAAATAGGAGTTTGGAATGCCATTCAGAAAAAAAATAGAGACTTCCATGTTTACGCATGCACAGATGCACTCTTCCTTTTTGAAAAATACTGTTGCTTCACATTTTCAGGGCAGGAGCTGGACATGTCTCGATCTGTGCCCTCCCTGCGTTTTGATAAAGAGCAGCCAGGGTTCCAGATAATCAGCTATTTAAACCTATTTTCTCCAGGGGGAAAGATGGGCTAATCAAGGTTTTTTTCCCCCTCCCCCTGTGGAAGATGCAGAAACTGCTGTTGGCTGTTCCTGCCACCTGGTCTCTCTATCTTCCTTCCCTTCTCTCTCTCCCCCCCCCAAAGGATTTAGGGAGATGAGGCTTGCTTCCGCTCTTTGCCTTATTATAACTAGGTGCACCTTTAACATACCCACAGAGGGTTCTGGGTGGTCTTTCCCTGCTCCCCAGATTCAGGGGAAATGAATCAGTTGCACAATTGCTTGGGCGGCAGGCCGTCAGAAAACCAGTGGCCAACTAGGTGAGGCAGGAATTGCCTGTGTGCATATAGATGTATCTGTTGAATTTCAGTTCTGTTTTCTCCTATGTGTGCTGCATGCTGTGTCTCCCCCCCCCCCTCCAGCGGTAACAAAACCTCATCCGAGTTGAGGATTTTTGAAGGAGAAAGTGTCTGCAGCAGGAGAGAGAAAGAGAGGGGAGGGGGCATTGGAAATCTGGTTGCTATGGTTACTCTTGCAGTTGGAATCATTGCGATTTTTCACGCACAGAGCCCCCTCCCCAGTAGATCTGGAGTCTTCTCCACCCCTTTGCCTGGTAACTGGGAGGGTGTGGTCTCCCCCACAAAAAAAAAATATAAATCTCTCAAAAGACAGAATTCAGATGAGTGTCTGCGGTCTTGAGTCTTGTGACGGCTGTGTTTCATTTTATGGTCAAAAGAAAAATGAGTGTCTGCCTGTAGCCGTATCATAGCTTTATTTTATTTCATGGCGACTGTGCAACTGAGAAGCCCATTTTGCTCTCTCTCCTTTCTCTGTCCCTATATTAAAGCCGGGAATATGGGTGGTTTGGGCGTGTGTTGTACAACACGCTGTGAACAAGGAAAGCTGCTTTATTAGCAACGGGTGTGGGTGGGTTCCCCTGTTACGTTTGTGGAACAGCCTTGAGTACCTACTCATTTTCTAGAGCTGTCTCCGTGCAGATGCGTAGGCAGGCATCGCACACTCTTAATCCCATGGGGTGTTTCCCTCTCCTCCTCCTCCTTGCTGACTCTACTCCACGGTGACACTGTTGCTGCTCACTGGCACTTGTTGCAAGAGGCAGCGGGGAGAAAGACGGTTCAGCTTTGTTCTTCTTGCACAAGCTCTGCGATGTGGGGAGCCTTGCAAAGCCTGGGTGGAGGCCGAGACTGTCGGAAGAAACTCTTGCAGAGAGGGCGTTGTGAAATAGCTTCGTTGGTTACGTTTTCTTACATGATTCAATAGCTCTCCTTGCTTCCCATCATGGAAGCCAGGGCAGTGTGTTTTGTGCAGTGCTAGAAACTTGAGTGGGACGCGGGTGGCGCTGTGGGTAAAAGCCTCAGCGCCTAGGACTTGCCGATCGTCAGGTCGGCGGTTCGAATCCCCGCGGCGGGGTGCGTTCCCGCTGCTCGGTCCCAGCGCCTGCCAACCTAGCAGTTCGAAAGCACCCCCGGGTGCAAGTAGATAAATAGGGACCGCTTACTAGCGGGAAGGTAAACGGAGTTTCCGTGTGCTGCGCTGGCTCGCCAGATGCAGCTTGTCACGCTGGCCACGTGACCCGGAAGTGTCCTCGGACAGCGCTGGCCCCCGGCCTCTTAAGTGAGATGGGCGCACAACCCTAGAGTCGGACACGACTGGCCCGTACGGGCAGGGGTACCTAGAAACTCAAGTATATAAGCTAGTCGCCAAATGGCTCCTTAAACCAAGGCTGCAGTCGCCAAAGCAGAATGTCTAGTTGCCATTTTGGGGCAAGACAGCGCCAAAGTCGTCTTTTTTCAAATGATGGACTGACTGTGATTGATTCTCAGTTAAACATCTGGCTAGTTCGGATGACTACCTTGAGCTAGTTTAAGAGCTTTGAGAACTTAAAGAAGAAAAGTCACTTGATCCAGGGACAGTCCACACATATATTGACCTATTCCGACCTCTTTTTCTTAATGTTGACATGGACCATTCATAGCGTAAGAATATTCTTCACAACTGGGAGCAGGGCAGTGGGGTGGGGGGAAGTGAAGACAAGCTATAGGGACTAACTAGAACATTGTTCACTGCTCCTGCTCAGGCTGCACAGAAAAAAAAGGCATTTTGGTTCCTGAAATTTATTCTGATGGTGCAGATGAGACATAACTGATAGAATTCTACAGGATGGGGTATTAGTGTGAGAAAGCAGTCCAGACCCAATGAACCCCAGATGGTGGAGATGTCAGGCACCATCTTGGCACCCAGAAATATTCACACGGCCAATAGCAGGTGCCAGGTGCAAAATTTCAAACACTGGTCATGTGTAGCTCTTGGGTGCTCGCCCACCCAGGCACTGGCCAGATGTGGCCCTCTGCTTAGCTTAGGTAGTGGTGGCCTCATTTGCCTTCATACCATCCTCTGGGATTGTCCTGGGCTTCTGTTCGGCAGCGATGTACTATAAGAATATTGCTGAGAGCTCTTCATTGTGTCCGAATGTCACCCAACGCTAAAACTTGCTCTGTAATTTCATTTTCTCTGCAGGATCTGTGTAAATATATACAAATGCAAAGTCTTCTGCTCAGTGTAAGGTGTGGTCATAGTTCAGCGGCAGAGCAAGTGTAGAAGGCAGAGGAGGAAGAAACCGCTGCCTGGGGCCTTGGATGTCGTCTGCCAGTGACAGTAGACAAGGCTGGCCAAGACAGACTGACTTTCATAGCACAGACGCTCTGTGTAAGTCATAGCTTCCCCCAAAGAATCTGGGAGATGTGGTTTGTTGGGGGGGCAGGGTTCTTAGGAGACCCCTATAGTCCCCTTGCAGAGCTACAATTTCCATAGGGGACTCTGGGCGTTGCTGTTCTGCGAGGGGAATACGGGTTTCCTTAACAACTCTCAGCTCCCTTAACAAACTGCAGTTCTCAGGATTCTCTGGGGGAAACCCATGACCGCCTAAAGTGGTATGATATTGCTTTAAATACATAGTGCAGATGGGGCCCAAGTCCCAGAAAAGGAAAGAGGAGAACAGTCTCTGGTGCTGACTGGTAGACCTTTGTATCGTAGCTCTGTGCATTTCAGAAGAACGCTTCTTTCAGGATCACGGAAAGCTTGCTAGGCCTAGAAATTTGGGGAGGGATCGTCCTTAAAATCTGACCTATTCAATGGCCAGCTTGAGAGAGTGGCAGAGTCTCCTCCCTCCCCAGGTGTCTGATTCCAACATATATGGCCGACAAGATTTGTATGCATGTGCATACTTGGATGTGAAATGGACATGTGCCTATGTCATTTGCACAAGATGTTGGCCAACAGTCAATAGAATCCTTCTCTCAGAAGCTTCAAGTGAGCAATGTGTGTTTATAATCCTTATCTCTTTCGAGTCCAGTAACCCTGTGAATGACATGATGACGATTCCCTGCCTTTTTATGTAGGGAACCGGAGTCCAGGATTGGTGGCTTAGCCCAGTCTCCTGTTGAGTTCAGAGACAGGCAGGGAGTTGAACTTGGGCTGTTGAGACCATTGCGCTACTTGACGCAGCTCCAGGCTGGACAGTAGATATTCTCACTCGGCTGATGTGTTGCCAATTTTGATGTAGCTGAATTGACGCTCAGTCCATGTTCAGGCCAAGGGGCTGAGGCAACATTGATGTTAGCGGGAACTGACAGGCTTGAAACAACATCTCAGGAGCAGGCCATATGGCATGAGGAAATAAGTCCCAAGTTTCTGCAGCGGTCAAACAATAGACCTTAAATCTTTTACTGGAAGGATTTTGCAGAGAGTGACATTTGCATTGAGATGTACCACATTCAATTGTCAGCATGGACTTCTTTTTGGCATTAGGGGGACAGAAAGAGCATGATGGGAGTTGTAGGTGGGAGGATGATGGGAATTTATTTTTATTAATTGCATTTATATCCCACCTTTTCCTCCTCAAGGTGGTGTATATGGGTCTCCCTCTCCTCATTTACGTCACATAAAACAATCCAGAATAAAATTCATGCTTCAAGGAGAATATTTCAGATCCTTCACTAAGTGCTTTCCCCATATTTATTTGTCTACTCAATTTATAGTGCTGCCCCATAGCAGAAGTACTATAAGAAGCCATTAAAGTGTAATGGTTAGAACAGAGGTCAGCCTCGCCTGGTTTACCTCGCCTGGGCCAAGGTTTACCTCACCTGGGCCAGTTCACTCCCACGGAGATCGCTCCATGGGCTGGATTGCATCTGCGCAGATGCGATTCCTGGCGCTGCGGAGGCAAGTCCCCACTCTGTGCTGCACTGGTTTAGCGCAGTGCACTGGGACTCACCAAGTGGGCACCTCAGTTTGGGGGCGGCTTGTGGGCCTTTTAAACAACCCCTGCGGGCTACTTCTGGTCCATGGGCCACAGGTTGCCGACCCCTGGGTAAGAAGAGGAAGAAGAAGAGTTTGGATTTGATATCCCGCTTTATCACTACCCGAAGGAGTCTCAAAGCAGCTAACATTCTCCTTTCCCTTCCTCCCCCACAACAAACACTCTGTGAGGTGAGTGAGGCTGAGAGACTTCAGAGAAGTGTGACTAGCCCAAGGTCACCCAGCAGCTGCATGTGGAGGAGCGGAGACGCGAACCCAGCTCACCAGATTATGGGTCTACCGCTCTTAACCACTACACCATGTTGGTGTTGGACTAGGACCTGGGAGATCAGGGTTCAAATCCCCACTTCGCCCTGTCTAAATGGCGCCATCCTTTTCTCCCTCTGTCAAAATATAGGCCAGTTGCAAGCTCCTTGCTGGCAGCGACCTGTTCTCATATTGCTCTGACACGCCGTGTATATAGGTAGCACTGTTGGTGATAGAACGATTGTGCCCACAGTCTTCCAGCATGGCCAAAAGGCCTGGGCACCCTGCCAGCCAGTCACTGTCCTTTAAGCCTGTCTTCCCAAAAGTTGGGGTTGCCGACATCTTGGCAAAACCGCCTTTTCCACGCATTCCTTCGCAGCATCTTGGACGATCTCTGCTTGCCTCGTTGAGCTGGTTGTTTCCCTGGCTTTGCTTTAAACAGAGATCAGGAGGCAGAGCTTCCCCTGCTTTCTTCCTCTGTTTGCTGGTGGCTTGATTGCTAATTCTGCCATCTGTGTAAAGAGAGACTGCATAGCTCTAGGCAGGGGTGGAGACGGGGCTTTTGCAAGAAATCCAGGGTGGTTTATTATTGATTACAGAGCTTGTTGTAAATCCGCAGAGCTAGCATTTGCTCCCTGAAGAAACGCTTGCTGGGGTCGCTGCTAAGCTAGGACCGCTTCCAAGTTGTTTGGGTACAGGTGGGGGACATTGAGCACATTCTGTTGCCATGTTCAAATTCCACATCCTCCTGGATCAGATCCAGGGCTTGCTTTTGCACATTGTTCTCTTTTTAGCAGGGGCTAGCCAGATTTTTATGGGAAGCATACAGGTAGCGAGAAGGCAACATGCCCCATCCCTGTCCCCTAGGAATAGATGCCCCCCATGGCCAATTGGAGGGCTATAGAATTGGCATTTGAAGAGGAAGCCTGAATCCTAAAGGCATACAGACAGAGATTCCTGCATTTCAGGGGGTTGGACTAGATCAGAGGTAGGCAACCTAACGCCCGGGGGCCAGATCCGGCCCAATCGCCTTCTAAATCCGGCCCATAGATGGTCCGGGAATCGTGTGTTTTTACATGAGTAGAATGTGTCCTTTTATTTAAAATGCATCTCTGGGTTATTTGTGGGGCATAGGAATTCATTCATCCCCCCCCCAATATAGTCCACCCCCCCCCCCCAGGTCTGAGGGCAGTGGACCGGCCCCCTGCTGAAAAAGTTTGCTGAGTCCACTAGATGAATCTTTGGGTCCCTTCCAACTCTACAATTCTATGGTAAAGGTAAAGGGACCCCTGACCATTAGGCCCAGTCATGGCCGACTCTGGGGTTGCGGTGCTCATCTCGCTTTATTGGCCAAGGGAGCCAGCGTACAGCTTCCGGGTCATGTGGCCAGCATGACTAAGCCGCTTCTGGCGAACAAGAGCAGCGCACGGAAACGCCGCCTGCCTTCCCGCCGGAGCGGTACCTACTTATCTACTTGCCCTTTGACGTGCTTTCGAACTGCTAGGTGGGCAGGAGCAGGGACCGAGGAATGGGAGCTCACCCCGTCGCGGGGATTCAAACTGCCGACCTTCTGATCAGCAAGTCCTAGGCTCTGTGGTTTAACCCACAGTGCCACCCACGTCCCACAATTCTATGATTCTGTATTAAAATATCCTGTTAGATTGCAGGCAGCCTTGGGGAGGAATCTGAGTTAACCTAGCAAAAAGAGGAGAGACCCAATAGTGTCTGGTTCGTTAAGGCAGGGTTTCTTGAACTTGGGTCTCTGGGTGTTGGTGGACTCCAACTCCCATCATCCCTAGCAGGACCAGTGGTCAGGGATGATGGGCGTTGTAGTCCAACAATAGTTGGGGACCTAAGTTTGAGAAGCACCTTAGTCTGCCCTCAACCACCCCGCCTGTCTGCCTTCTTCCTTTGAAGCAGTCCAGAGGAGAGGAGCTGGTTGTCAGGTTTCTCAGCCTCAGTGTTGCCCTTCTCGAACTCAGCAGGATGGAGATGAAACTAGAGCGCCTCTTTCTCCAGGGAACTCAAGGTGGCATCCATGGCTCTCTTCCGCCTCATTTCATCCCCACAGCCATCCTGTGAGGTGGGTTAGGCTGAGAAGTAGTGTCTGGACCTAGGTAACCCAGGGAATTTCATGGCCAAGTGGGGATTTGAACCCTGGTTTCTCTCAGGTCCCAGTCCGACACTCTAACCACTACACTGGCTCACTACCCCGGTTGACTCTGTCTATTATTATGCTCCGTACAGTCATACCTTGGTTCTCAAACATAATCCGTTCCAGAAGTCCGTTCGACTTCCAAAATGTTCGAAAACCAAGGCATGGCTTCCGATTGGCTGCAGGAGCTTCCTGCACTCAAGTGGAAGCTGTGTCACACGTTTGGCTTTGGAAAAACGTTCGAAAACTGGAGCACTTTCTTTTGGGTTTTTGGCGTTCAGGAGCCAAAACGTCAGACTACCAAGGTGTTTGAGAACCAAGGTACGACTGAAGTATGTTTTTATTATTATGCTCCATAAAATATGTTCTTAATGTTGTGCACCACCCTGGGATCATTGGATATAGTACAGTATATAAATTTAATAATAATAATAATAATAATAATAATAATAATAATAATAATTTATTTATACCCCACCCATCTGGCTGGGTTTCCCCAGCCACTCTGGGTGGCTTCCACCAAAATATTAAAATACAATGGTCTGTATTTTGTGTGTGGTGTAGTGTGGTATAGTGGTTAAGAGCGGTGGACTCATAATCTGGTGAACCGGGTTCGCTTCCCCGCTCCTCCGCATGCAGCTGCTGGGTGACCTTGGGCTAGTCACACTTCTTTGAAGTCTCTCAGCCCCACTCAGCCCACAGAGTGTTTGTTGTGAGGGAGGAAGGGAAAGGAGATTGTTAGCCGCTTTGAGACTCCTTCGGGTAGTGATAAAGCGGGATATCAAATCTAAACGCTTCTTCTCCTCCTCCTCCTCCTCCTCCTCCTCCTTCTGTTAAACAATAAAAGCTTCCCTAAACAGGGCTGCCTTCAGATGTCTTCTAAAAGTCTGCTAGTTATTTTTCTCTTTGACATCTGGTGGGAGGGTGTTCCACAGGGCGGGTGCCACCACCGAGAAGGCCCTCTGCCTGGTTCCCTGTAACTTGGCTTCTCGCAGTGAGGGAACTGCCAGAAGGCCCTCGGCGCTGGATCTCAGTGTCCGGGCACAATGAAGGGGGTGGAGACACTCCTTCAGGTATACTGGACCGAGGCCATGTTTCCATATGTTTCCATGCTCTGGATCAGAGTATGCTCTCCTAGACTGCTGTTCCTGTAGCTTCTCAGAATTTGTCATCTTCTGGGTCCCCCAAGTAGCTGAGCTAAGCATGCAGCAGCGCAGAACTGGTCCAACCATGTGTTGGAAGGGAGGGATAAAGGAAACTTGACATGTGCACAACACCTTGCTGGGTCAGGACCAACACTTGCAGGTGTGTAGTTATTCAGTTATTTTACAAGCGATGCTCCCAAGTTTTTATTGCTATTTTAAAAAATGCAGTGGGCTTCCAAGATCAGAGGCTGCCTTTGAAATGACACACGGTGTTCTTGAAGTAGCTTGTATTTACGGTCTGTGCCCGAGTGTTATTACTGCCTCCGCCTCCCTCCTTTCTGAAAATGTGGCAACCTTTCTTTTTTTGATAGCGGGAGAAGCTCAGCTGGGAACGGGGTGGGCCTTTCAAGCAGCGACTTAATCAGTTCTGCAGGGACTAAAAATAACTCTTCAATGCCATGGCTTATCACAGAAGTGAAAGCAAACCTGGATCCCAAACTGGCCTTGTTTTGTGTGTGTGTGTCTGAGAGAGAGAGAACGGCACTTGCGTACGGAGACACACAACTTGCAAAATGTAGGACTGGAAGATGGTATGGAAGCAGCTGTGTCCACAGTGGATGCTTGGGTTGCGAACGTGATCCGTGCGGGATGCACGTTTGCAACCCGTGTCTGCACATCTGTACAGGCGCGGGTTGCGATTTGGTGCTTCTGTGCATGCGCAAAGCGTGATTTAGCGCTTCTGTGCATGCACGACCGCCAAAACCTGGAAGTAACCTGTTCCGGTACTTCTAGGTTTTGGTGGTCCGCAACCCGAAAAAACGCAACCTGAAGCGTCTGTAACCCGAGGTATGACTGTATCCTATTTTGGGGGAAGAATGCTTGCGGACATCACAGCTCCTGAAAAACACAATGCTGGCTAACGCTCTGTGGCCGTTAATTCATTAAAATAAATAATATCTCATAGATGTGAACATAAGAGCAGCCCTGATGGATCAGTCCAGTAACTTGTTCTTACAGCCCCATGTCTTTAGCAAACCCTCCAACAGCACCCCTAAGGACAACTGCACCCTCCCCACTTGGGAATTGTAGAAACTAGTATTCAGAGATGAATGGATTTGTCTATCTTCACTCTCTTGGTTTCTCATCTTTCCAGTTGTAAATTCAGTTCTCCATAGTTCTGTGTTTGTTTTGGATTGAAAATTATTGTTACCGTTATCATTATTTATTTGCATACCACCCAAAGCTGCAGGTCTCAGGGCGGCTGCAACATAAAATCACAATATAAAAACACAAAATACATAGTAAAAACCAAAACAAAAGCAAATCAATAATCCCCCCCTCCCCAACACATTTTAAATGTGCATTGGATGTCAAAGGCCTTGTTAAAGAGGCCTAAAGGCGTATAATAATAATAATAATAATAATAATAATAATAATAATAATAATATTTATTTATATCCCGCCCTTGTCAGCCGAAGCCGGGCTCAGAGCGGCTAACAACAATAAAACAGTACAAAAGTACAGCATAAACAACATTCTAAATTCATTCACTATAAAATTAGTTAATTCAAGCCACTGGCAACCATTGGGCGGGAGCTCCGCGAAGATTGCCGAGGGAGGGAGTCAGGCTGTGCCCTGGCCAAAGGCCTGGCGGAACAGCTCTGTCTTGCAGGCCCTGCAGAAAGATGTCAAGTCCCGCAGGGCCCTAGTCTCTTGTGACAGAGCGTTCCACCAGATCGGGGCCATAGCCGAAAAAGCCCTGGCTCTAGTTGAGGCCAGCCTCACCTCCCTGTGGCCCGGGATCTCCAAGATGTTTTTGTTTGAAGACCGTAAGGTCCTCTGTGGGGCATACCAGGAGAGGCAGTCCCCACAAATGGGGAGCCACTGCAGAAAAGGCCCGTTGCTGCCTTCTGGACCTCTCGTGAAAGAGACACACAATTTCAGCTAGGCGGTTCAAAGGCTGCAGAGGTCCTGGCTTTTAGGGAATTGTAAGTTGCCTTCATTTCTTCCTGACTATCAATAATGACCCAGAAACTCATCCATCTAGGTCAGGGGTCAGCAAACTTTTTCAGCCGTGGGCCGGTCCACTGTCCCTCAGACCTTTTGGGGGGAGGGCAGACTATATTTTTTTGGTGGGAGGGAATGAACGAATTCCTATGCCCCACAAATAACCCAGAGATGCATTCTAAATAAAAGGACACATTCTACTCATGTAAAAACACGCTGATTCCCGGACCGTCCGTGGGCCAGATTGAAAAGGCGATTGGGCTGGATCCGGCCCCCGGGCCTTAGTTTGCCTACTCATGATCTAGGTTGAGTGCATTGCAGGGGGTTGGACTAGACAGCCTTTGGGGGTCCCTTCCAATTCTACGATTCCAGGAGTGTACGACTGCAGCGTGTCCCCAGCAGCATGTGGCTGGAGCAGTCTTTGTGTCGCCCGTTTCCAGGAAACCCTTGTTCTCTGCTAGTGTAGCAGACGACTGCGTAGCGTTGTGCTTGTTCTGTTTTGGTCCCAGAAACCTACTTTGCATCTCCTAAGTAGGTTATGTTTATGTTTTCCTGGCTTCCCCCTCAGCCTGTCACTTTCTCCCTTTCTCTCCCCCCCTTCTCCCCCCATCTGCCAAGCGGTTTTTCCTGCTACAGCTCCTGGAGGTGTGAAAGAGATTTGCTGAAGGGCGGTCAGCCAAGGTGGCTCACCTGCTGTATGCTTCTGTCTGGGTTCCTGGAGTTGTTAGCAGTTCCTAGGCTCTGGACAGAGTCCCTGGACAATCCTTTTCTCTCTCCCCCCACCACCTGCCCCTCTTCCTGCACCAGACTTCCAGGTTTAAAATCTGCTGAAACATTTGCTCCTGCAAGGAACGGTCTATGATGGTGCTCTCAGAAACCTCTCCCTCTTGCCTAGAAATCTGCATAGATTCAGAGCCCTCGCTCTGAGGTTTCACCAGGCATTGTCCAGTGCATTTTGGGGAGAGGTGGAAAAACAATTCCTTATGGCCTAGAAACTTGATTTAAAAAAAAAGAACCTGAAATGACATTACAGTGGTACCTCTGGTTGCGAACGGAATCCGTTCCGGAGGCCCGTTTGCAACCTGAAAAGAGCGCAACCTGAAGCGCCGTATCTACGCAGGTGCACGGCGCGATTTGCCGCTTGTGGGTTAAACCTCAGAGCCTCGGACTTGCCGATCAGAAGGTCGGCGGTTCGAATCCCCGTGACGGGGTGAGCTCCTGTTTCGGTCCCTGCTCCTGCCAACCTAGCAGTTCGAAAGCATGTCAAAGTGCAAGTAGATAAATTCTCCGGCAGGAAGGTAAATGGCGTTTCTGTGTGCTGCTCTGGTTCGCCAGAAGCGGCTTAGTCATGCTGGCCACATGACCCGGAAGCTGTACGCCGGCTCCCTCGGCCAATAAAGCGAGATGAGCGCTGCAACCCCAGAGTCGGTCACGACTGGACCTAATGGTCAGGGGTCCCTTCAACCTTTACCTTTAAATGCAGTAAATAAGATATTCTGTTTAGGATTAAGGTTAAGGTTAAGGTTAAGAAAGCTGGAGGGGTCAGCCAGATGAAGATGTCAATTTCCAACCTGGCATCTAGAGATCTCCATGTGGTTGGAACTGGACCCACGCCATTCGCATAATGCACCTGGTACCTGGGGGGATTTCAAACACTGCTTGACGGAATGGGCTTATTTATGACTGCTAGCTTGACAGCTCTTGACGTGGAGATCTAACCCACCACCATCTCTATAGAGGTGCACTTGGGGCACATCTGGACTGAAGTTGTGGATTATTATTTTTTTAGATGAGTCTGCAATGAAAATTCCAGAGCACTGGACCCTAAAACAAGACACCTGTAGCTCTTTCTCACCCAGCAATTGGGTACTAATTTAATGCATTTGTACCAGGGTTATATAATTTCAGGGATGCGGGTGGTGCTGTGGTCTAAACCACTGAGCCTCTTGGGGTTGCCGATCAGAAGGTCGGCGGTTCGAATCCCTGTGACGGGGTGAGCTCCCGTTGCTCAGTCCCAGCTCCTCTCAGCCTAGCAGTTCAAAAGCACACCTGTGCAAGTAGATAAATAGGTACCGCTCTGGCGGGAAGGTATACAGCTTTTCTGTGCGCTACTCTGGTTTTGGTGTTCCATTGCGCCAGAAGCGGGTTAGTCCTGCTAGCCACATGACCCGGGAAAACTGCAGACAAACGCTGGCTCCCTTGGCCTGTAAAGCGAGATGAGTGCCACAACCCCAGAGTCGTCTGCGACTGGACATAACTGTCAGGGGCCCTTTACCTTTTTAGCTTTTTAAAAATATGATTTCATCAAAGTGGTTTCACTAAGTCGCTGGTAGTGCAAAACTGCGGGAATACTGTATAGAGCCTCACTAGGAAAGTAAGTAAACAGGCTGTGGAATCTAGCAAATTGGCATTCTGTTCTGACCTTGGGAATGTCTTAAAAGTAGCTGTGGAGCCTTATCTTTATGTATAAGAAGGCTGGGAACAAACACAGTTAGAAATGCATAAACATCCTAAAAATCTCGCTGGCTACAAAAGTCTTGCTGATCATTCCTCCTCCCTTCTGGAAGAGGAAAGAACAAAAAGTTTCAGTTTCAGCAAGCCCTGGGGTGGATTATATGCAGTACCTCTCACAAATTAGGATTTTTGCAATGCTTCTGTGTTTCTGCCTTGATACCTATAACCTACCCTCTCTCTCTCTCAACATATATAGTGCATTTTGCCAGTTTTACAGCTCACCAGGTTTAAGCAGAAGGTGGTTTCTGTCTGGTGGTTGAACCTGATTTTAAAAGGAATGACTTAAGTGTGGCACTTTAAAAAAAAAAAAATCTTTGTTCATGCTGGAAAATCTACATGGGTTTGCTTCTGTAGCTGGTTAAACGGTGCTAGTATCAAACCTCTTTTGCTGTTCTTAATAATGAAAAGGGCTTTGTATCAAGGCAGTTTCACTCCAGCTTGTGGGTTTGCATCTACAAAACGTGGCTTCAAGCCTTTTGCTCAGCCTTGTGCTGAAAAAATGGTTGGTGGTCGAACCATCCAACGCTTTGTGCATTCTGTTTCACAGTACAGTCGTACCTTAGATCCCAAACGCCTTTGTAGTCAAACATTTTGGTTCCCGAACGCCGTAAACCCGGAAGTGAGTGTTCCAGTTTGCAAACGTTCTTTTGGAATCTGAACGTCCGACGGGGCTTCCTATTGGCTGCAGGAGCTTCCTGCAGCCAATTGGAAGCCGTGCCTTGGTTTCTGAATGTTTTGGAAGTCAAATGGACTTCCGGAATGGATTCCGTTTGACTTCCGAGGTACCGCTGTAATCAGAAGGGCTGATGTCAAAGGATCCAAAAGCGACGTCTGCTATGATATTCCTGTGATAACTGCTGACACCTCCTGCTTAACACCCCAAAAGTCAGGCAGGACGCAACGCCCTGCATTCACTGTATTCACCCTGAAAATCAAGATTATGTTAGGTTTCTGCCCTACCTGAGCTCACCTTAGAACACCTGCATTACGGTTCAACAGGTGTACTAACCCCAGTCAGACTCCCTCCCTGTTGCAGTTCCTGGAACAAGAACTGAGAGCCCCCCTTGGGACTCAACCTGCCCGCCCACCTCTCCGAGAAAGTGAAAAGACAAAAAGACTTGATATCCCTGTCTAACTAGTCCCTAGTTAATTAGCATCATGCTGACGAATCCTCGCGGCATGTGATCTATAGCCTACTTGTATCACATGATTTAAGGTCTCTGCTGTTTGACATCCTCTGCTACATAACCATCCTTCTTCCTTTGGCCAAGCACAACCGTGTAGAAAGTGCATTAATCCATAGCTTGTTGGAGTTCGGGTAGTTTTTCATGGAATCAGAGTTGTAGAGTTGGAAGGGACCCAGAAGGTCATTTCATTCAGCCCCCTGCAATGCAGGAATCTCAGCTAAAACATCCAAGACAGATGGCAACCCAACCCCTGCTAGCGTACAATAAATGTCAGCATCTGTATCTGCTAGCTATCTTCCTTTTTTATGAAATCATTTTTATTTGATTTTACAAATACAGTGGTACCTTGGTTTACGAACTTAATCCGTTCCGGAAGTCCGTTCTTAAACCAAAACCATTCTTAAACTGAGGCGTACTTTCCCTAATGAGGCCTCTCTCCACCGGTGCTCTTCCACCATTCGGATTCTGTTCTTAGACCAAGGTAAAGTTCTCAAACCAAGGCACTACAGTGGTACCTCGGGTTAAGAACTTAATTTGTTCTGGAGGTCCGTTCTTAACCTGAAACTGTTCTCAACCTGAGGTACCACTTTAGCTAACGGGGCCTCGCGCTGCCGTCGCGCTGCCAGAGCACGATTTCTGTTCTCATCCTGAAGCAAAATTCTTAACCTGAGGTACTATTTCTGGGTTAGCGGAGTCTGTAACCTGAAGCGTCTGTAACCTGGTCCACGGGGTCACGAAGAGTTGGACACGAATAAACAACTAAGCAACGACATTATTCTATAATCTATATTTTATATCAATCCGTATTGTCCATAATATTTGTTACGTTACAAGTGAGATTAAAATCCTGCTAATGTTTTCATCTGCTTGCATTGGTCTCTTAAATAGATTATAATTTTTTCTCATTCTTTTAAAAAGCTTTTTGTCCTCTTTGTTCCTGAGCTTTCCACCCAGCTTTGCCATTTCTGCATAGTCCATCAGCTTAGCTTGCCTTTGGTCCATGGTAGCGACTGTTTCTTCTTTCCATCCCTGGGCTATTAGCATCCGTGCAGCTATTGTCGCATACATAAAGAGACTTTTCTGGTCCGTTGGAACTTCTGTACCTATAGTTCCTAATAGAAAAGCTTCCATTTTTTAAACAAAAAGCATTTTAAACATTTTTTCCATTTCATTATATATCATCTCCCAGAAAGCTTTTATTACCTTACACGACCACCACATGTGATACAAGGTACCTTCTTTTTCTTTACATTTCCAGCAGGTGTTTGTACTTGTTCTATACATTTTTGCTAACTTCTTAGCTTCCAGGGAGGCAAAGTGTTTTGCTTACCAAGAGGCACATTGGAGGCTACCTTATACTGAGTGAGACCAGCGCTCCATTTAACTCGGTATTGTCTGCTCTGACTGACAGTGTCTCTCTATGCCAGTGTGGTGTAGTGGTTAAGAGCGGTGGACTCGTAATCTGGTGAACCGGGTTCGCTTCCCCGCTCCTCCACGTGCAGCTGCTGGGTGACCTTGGGCTAGTCACACTTCTCTGAAGTCTCACAGCCCCACTCACCTCACAGAGTGTTTGTTGTGGGGGAGGAAGGGAAAGGGGAATGTTAGCCGCTTTGAGACTCCTTAGGGTAGCGATAAAGCAGGATGTCAAATCCAAATCCATTTGGCAGGGTTCTGACCAGTTCCATGGAACAAGTCCTTAAAGCACTCACTGTATGCAGAAAAGTGCTGTGTAGATGCTTTTTGAAGGATGTGCCACTATAAGTTCTTCACGGACTGCTGAAGGGTGCCCTTTATCTTTTGGGATCTGTGGGGTGGAGATCTGAGTATGCAGGAGACGAGAAGGCAAAACAAAAATCTCAGGAATTCCGAAGCTTGATAATCATCTTCCCCATCCTGCCCCGTGCATCTTGTTTTTCCTGATCTGTACAATTTGGAGTTACAAGTCTTTGCTCCTTGAGGAGGGGGAGAATGTCAGGATTTAACTAGTAAATGCTTGTGAAACTAAAATATTGACAGTTCTCTTTCTTGCCCCATCTTCTCTCTTGCTTGTTTTCACTGGTCTGGATGACACGTAAACCGTGGTTTGTTGTGAAAGTGTGGGCTGTAGGAGAAGCGATTGCATCTGCTCGGCTCCTTCCCAGACCTTTTGTCGCTGTGCCCATCTGAACCTCAGCCATCGTTTGGCCTAGCACATTGTCCAGGCTGGTGGTTTAGCTCTCTGCAGGCTAAGGTTTAACCAAGGTTCCTCCTATGGTTTGCAGCCCATGGTTTATCCAGGAGACCAAAATCACAAGCCCAGGTTAGGTCAGCTTGCTTTGCCAAACCATGGTTTAGCTTTGCATGGCTTGAATTCAATTCTCCATAGTTCTGCGCTTGCGAATTTCTTTCTCTTTTCATGGCTTTCAACTGGATATTTCCCCAACACCCTTTTTTTAATGTAACCTTGCCTAACGTAGAATGTATTTCTGTGTGTTGTTCGCGCTAGCATAATAATTTTCATGCACATTTTCCATAATATCAGCCTTTTGGCAGGAGATCCGCATTGCAGAATTTGGCAAGGGGGGCGGGTGGGGCTGCTTCTTCCTCCCAGGAGACGACCCCCCCCCCAGTCTGAAGATATCCTCTTTGGGCTCTTGGATAGGTCTTCTGAGGGAGGTGCGTTCCGGCACATTTTGGTTTAGAAAATAATAATGTAATAAATCTTCATTTATACCCTGCCCTTCCCAGTTCAAAAGCCAGGCTCAGGGCGGCTAGCAACAAATCTAAAACACTTTAAAACACTTAATTGTAAAAGCAGCAAAAATACAGTATAAAAACATGAATAACAATAATTCAAAAATAAAAATATAATTTGGTAATCCCCAGGGCTAGCTGGCTGAATTGGTCCTACTTGGGCCAGCGAGGAGGCCAGGGGAGAATTAGCTGTGGGGTCTCAGAGCGGGTGATCTTCATAAAAGGGGAGGGGGAGGGAAGAAAAGGGAAATAAAAGATCAGGCTGAATTCAAATTAAAAGCCAAGCGGACTAGCTCTGTCTTACAGGCTCAACGGAAGGAGATTAAATCCTGAAGGGCCCTGGTCTCATGGGACAGAGCATTCCACCAGGTCGGAGCCATCACTGAAAAGGCCGTGGCCCTGGTGGAGGATAGGCTGACTTCCTTAGGGCCCAGACCTCTAAACTATGGTTATTCGTGGACCTTAAGGTCCTCTGCGGTAGCTTCCTGAGCCCTTTCCTCTACCAAAGATATCCTCAAAGACAGCAGAGGTTTAGGATCAGAGTTTCCTTCCCCTGGATGGCTAATCCCCCCCCCCCCAGGTTGAGAAGCCCTATATCCCCCCCCTCCCGGGTGACAAACAGTTCTGTAATTGAAAAAACAACAACCACACAATTAAAAATAAAATAAAAACATACCTAAAACATTGAAACAGTCAAAACAATAAACTTTCTTTAGATGTTTAAATAGGTTCTAAGACCAGATGCGGCCAAGTCCCTGCGTTGGAATAGGCCTGCTGAAACACAAAAAAAGTCATTTTGAAAGAGTGCCGTGACTAACAGTCAAGTGGCAGGGAGTTCCACAGTACAGGTGTTGCAACACCTGTGGAACGACTGCTTACAAATGTGGCAAAGTGCTCTAAGTCCTTATGCTCTAAAAATACTAAGCCTTGTTTTAGCGGAGCTTGCTGTGCTCCTGTCAGCAAACGCGTCTTCCAGGAAGGCTCTGCCTCTTCGTTCTCAGTAACCTTCCTCCAGAAGCGCCGCTTGCAGAGTTCCTCGGGCGCTCTCTCTGCTGTCAGCTCCCACGCTGCGAAGGGCGAAACTCTTGCTCCCTCGGTGCGCTTTGATAGGCAAGTGTCTTCATGCTCCTTATCTCCCCAAAGGAATGTGCTGGGCAGTACACAGCGATGTGCAGGAAGGATGATCAGCTTAGTCACGTCCTCTCTCTGCATGGTTTTAAGAGCTTATGGTTGAGTGCCCTAAATATTTACTCTTGTGTTGCTTTTGAGAGGGGATGAGTGAAGAAGAAGAAGAGCATAGAAGGCCAGAGGTTCTGGAATAATAATAATAATAATATTTATTATTTATACCCCACCCATCTGGCTGGGTCACCCCAGCCACTCTGGGCGGCTTCCAACAAAACACTAAAATACAATAACCTATTAAACATTAAAAGCTTCCCTAAACAGGGCTGCTTTTAGATGTCTTCTAAAAGTTTGGTAGTCGCCGTATTTTTTGCTCTATAAGACGCAACAAACCACAAGACGCACCTAGTCTTTGGAGGAGGAAAACAAGAAAAAAAATATTCTGAATCCCAGAAGCCAGAACAGCAAGTGGGATCGCTGTGCAGCGAAAGCAGCGATCCCTCTTGCTGTTCTGGCTTCTGGGATGGCTGCGCAGCATTCACTCCATAAGAGCACACACATTTCTCCTTACTTTTTAGGAGGGGGAAAGTGAGTCTTATAGAGCAAAAAATATGGTTTTTTTCTCTTTGACATCTGGTGGGAGGGCGTTCCACAGGGCGGGTGCCACTACCGAGAAGGCCCTCTGCCTGGTTCCCTGTAACTTGGCTTCTCACAGTGAGGGAACCGCCAGAAGGCCCTCAGTGCTGGACCTCAGTGTCCGGGCTGAACGATGGGGATGGAGTCTCTCCTTCAGGTATACTAGACTGAGGCCGTTTAGGGCTTTCAAGGTCAGCACCAACACTGGAATGCCAGAGGAGGTGGGCATGATGAAATTATATTTCTTTTCAATCTGGGAGAGAGGCAGAGGATGCTGCCCGAGAACCAGTGTGGTGTAATGGTTAGAGTGCTGGACTAGTCCCTGAGAGACCAGGGTTCGAATCCCCATTCGGTCACAAAAACTCACCGGGTGACCTTGGGTCAGTTATTGCCGCTTAGCCTTAACCTACTTTACAGGGTCGTCGTTGGGGGTGAAAGGAGAAGGGAGGAAAACCATGTTCACCACCTTGAGCTCGTTGCTGGGGAGTGCATGGAAAGGTGGGAGATAAATGCAATTAATTAATTAAATAAATAAAGCCTGACAAAAGAACAGGCAGGGATATAAGGGATCAAGAGGTCTTTGAGGGATCCTGGACCCAGATTGGTTAAGGGCCTTGTAAAATTTATTATTATTATTATTATTATTATTATTATTTGAATTTATATACAGTGGTACCTCGGGTTACATACGCTTCAGGTTACATACGCTTCAGGTTACAGACTCCGCTAACCCAGAAATAGTGCTTCAGGTTAAGAACTTTGCTTCAGGATGAGAACAGAAACCGTGCTCCGGCGGCATGGCAGCAGCAGGAGGCCCCATTAGCTAAAGTGGTGCTTCAGGTTAAGAACAGTTTCAGGTTAAGTACGGACCTCCGGAACGAATTAAGTACTTAACCCGAGCTCCCACTGTACTGCCCTATACCTGGGGGTCTCAGGGTGGTTCAGAGAATAGAAAACCAAATTAATGCAAGAACCCTTCTTCCTGTGTTTGAAATTTGGATTATGTTGGCGCATGAGAAAACGCATGAGAACCGCTGCTGCTGTCGCCCAGGGAAGTCATGTATATCTTTTCATATTGTAAGCCGCCTTGAGCATTGTTTTAACTGTGGAAAGGCAGGATACAAATAAAATGATGATGATTATGATATTGGCCAAATATTATTTTCTAATACAGTGGCACCTCTGGTTGCAAACGGGATCTGTTCCGGAGCTCCGGTCGCATCCCAAGGAATTCACAACCGGAGGTGATGCTTCTGCGCATGTGCGCGGCACGGTTTAACGCTTTTGCGCATGCGCACGGTGCGTAGCGCACTTCTGTGCATGCGCGCATGGTGAAACCCAGAAAAATACTTCCGGGTTTGCTGCGTACGTATCCCGAAGGATACATAACTGGAGGTCAACGCAAGTAGAGGTACCATTGTACTAATACTGTGTGTCTGCCCATATCAAGTACCATAAAAGGTTATTAATTGAATCATAGAATTGTAGAGTGGAAAAAGGACCCCGAGGGTCATCTAGTCCAACCCCCTGCAATTCAGGAATCTCAGCTAAAGCATCCCTGACAGATGGCCGTCCAACCTCTGCTTAAAAACATCCAGCGAAGGAGAGTCTGCCACGTTCCAAGGGAGTCCGGTCCACTGTCAAACAGCTCCTACCGTCAGAAAGTTCTTCCCGCTTTTCTTGTTGGAATCTCCTTCCTTGTAACTTGAATCCATTGGTTTGGGTCCAGCCCTCTGGAGCAAGAGAAAACAAGTTTCAAAGATGGCAATATATAGATACATTGCTCCTTTAAGGGTTAATGAGCCATGTTTGCATTCCTTGAGCCCAAGGGGGAAGGTTTTGAATATGAAAAGCTGATCTTGCCTATTTCAGGCTCCGGTAAACAGTATTATTGAGGGCGGCTTAAACTGCATAAATCCCAGAGGACTGTGGAAAAACTCTGTGCATTTTGAATGTGTGCCCTGTGATGTGTGTGTATTGAAAGAAAAGTTTGCATGAGAGATTTGCATACCAGGTGTTCATATGCTTGTGTTTGGATTTGAAAGCCAAACAGGTTCTGTGGTTGGAGGTCAGCGTCTAATCCTGCGTGTACATTCCTCAAGCAAAGGTTGTGGGGTATTTTTTTTGAAAATAACTGTTCTCCATGTGTTTGAGAGGGCCACATTTGCAAGCGGTATTTTCAGCCGAAAGGCATCTGACTGAAGAAGGTGGTTTTCTTCAACTGTCTCCCGCACAACCAAGCCTTGCCTTGGTTCTCCAGAGTTTGGCCTGCAATATGAACCGAGGTTTGTATGCAGTGAAGTCGCCCTGATTGTGCAAAGACCTCCACTTGCACCTTGTGACTTGCCCTCCTGCTCTGTGCATCATCCCAAATCTGTCCTGCAATTTATTTATTTTTGGAGAGGGTCAATGAAGAGTCCTCTTGTGTAAGCAGAAGTCCTTGCAGAACTGGGGCGACTTTATTGGCTCCAACCCTGAGTTAACATTGATTGAGGCTGTTGCAAGGTGTCATAGAACAGGGCCTTTTCTGTGTTGGCATCTTGGTTATAGAATGGCCTTCCTTCTGAGTTACAACCAGTGCCATTGTTACTTCTTTTTTTTAACTTACTGGTGCCAGTTGAAGACTTTCCTTTTTTTGCCCAGGCCTTTACTGTGGCACAATTCAAATTGTGGTCAGCTGGAGATAACGGATTGCCTCCAATTTTTATCATAAATATTGTTCTGGGTTTTTATTTGATGCTTAGTCTTCACATTTGGTCTCTGCCCTGTGTTTTTTGTGGCTCGCAATTTGCATTGTAAGCTCGCCCAGGCATGTAGGGTTGGCTAGAAATTGAAATTAATACCTTAAAGTGCTACCAGTTTTCTATTTTCTCAGGTATTCCCTCTACCTGTACTGTTTAGGTATAGATTCATGGGTGAAAGCAGTCTTGCCCATATGCTACTTTCTCCTTGGGTGGAAGCTGAGCATGCCTGAAGCGAGACTATCCTGCATCTATTATGGGATAGAAACGCTCATTTAAACAAGCCACCGACAACACTTCTGAAAGGGACCTATTTGCTTAACCTTGGAAAGTTTCCAAAGGGTTTGATTTCTCCTCGTTTGGTTTACATGGTGATTCTGGTTGCATTGGAGGACCTGAGAAAAGCATTGTCTCGTTCTGGAAGTATTAAATTTATAGTCGCTTCCTCCTGCATAGGGGTGCCCTGGAGCATCTAATGACAGATTAGCAACTCTTATTTGCCGAATAACCCTTCCTTGCCCAGGTCTTGCTGAAGCCCAATTAAGTCTGCCTTGATCCCTAAATGAGATTTTTGCCAGCCGTCTTGTCCAGCTGAAGTGTTTGCTTCCACTAATAGCAAAGAGGATTAATTAACGGAATGTCCTGACCAAATATAGAAGCACACTTCGCGGTGTTTATTGAGTTGCGGTGCGTATTGGGTTTTCCTCTCGCACGATTTCTCAAAACTGAGATCCTTCAGTGATGCACTGTCTCGCGGGTTCTGCCTGCGCAAGCATTTTGGCTTGCCAGGTGGAATTATCCCCCCACGTGCTGTTCTGGGGGTTCTCCTGACCTCCCAATTTTGGGGGGCGGGTGCAGAGGAGGAAAGGAAGGGAAGCTCCCTTGTGGAAGTTGAAATCCTTGCTCAGGGCTTCCACTGAGGGGGCCGTTTGGGTGGGTGAATCCTGGCCACTGTTTTCACATCTGTTCCTACCTACATGAGCCTATGGCAAAACGGCTGGCATAAAGGAATTAAAAGAAATTCCTCGGTGCATCTGCTGGAGACAACTCTTGTTGCCGCAAGTGAGCAGTGATCTTGCAAGTCTGGCGAGTTTTACCACGTGATCCCATGTCTACAGGTGCCTGGCGTAATTCTTGAGCTGGCACTACTGCATTTATATTTGATTTTAAATGGGAGTTACCTGCCAGGTGTTCCCTGTGTGTGCTTTTAAAAACCACGGCTGTGGAATATCTCTACAGAAGACATCATTTCACCATTTTCACTTTGCTTTCCTTCTCACAACCGCCTCGTGGTCCCTTCTAACTTACAATTCTAAGCCCTGTATGGTATGTTAAGTTGTTTTAATGCCCACCAGGGGTTTTTTTGGTTAAAAATGAGGTGCCAATACTCACTGCTTGGTATAAGTGCCCTTGGTACCTCCTCATGAGGAACCCTAAAGCAAGAGCAGAGATCGCCAACATGGTGCCCCTGGGCACAAAGAGGTCCTTGAGATCTTCCCCTGGAGCCTCAGATGTTTCTGAGCTCCTTTCCCTCACTGCCCCCTTGGTCATGCATTGGTGAAGGTTGTTACCTTTTTCTCCCCTGAAAAGTAAAAAAGGTAAAGGGACCCCTGACCATTAGGTCCAGTCGTGGCCGACTCTGGGGTTGCGGTGCTCATCTCGCTTTATTGGCCGAGGGAGCCAGCGTACAGCTTCTGGGTCATGTGGCCAGCATGACTAAGCTACTTCTGGCGAACCAGAGCAGTGCACGGAAACACCGTTTACCTTCCCGCCAGAGCGGTACTTATTTATCTACTTGCACTGGTGTGCTTTCGAACTGCTAGGTTGGCAGAAGCAGGGACCGAGCAACGGGAGCTCACCCCGTCGCGGGGATTCGAACCGCCGACCTTCTGATTGGCAACTCCTAGGCTTTGTGGTTTAGACCACAGCGCCACCCGCGTCCCTCCCCTAAGAAGTAGGTGGAGCTGAAGAAGGAGGTTGGTAGAGGGACACTTTTTAATCTCTATGTGCTTTTCAAGGTTCAGATTAAGTCCACCAGAGCTGGCTTTCGGTCCCACTACTTGGAAAAGCAAAGTGTACGTACATGCGTTCCTTTTATGGGGGTGGCTGGGAGGATGTTTCAGGGATGGGAGATATGGGAGTGTAGCACAGGAAGCTGTCAAATACTGAGTTGGACTACAGTGGTACCTTGGTTCTCAAAAGCCTTGGTACTCAAGCAACATGGAACCCAAACACTGCAAACCCGGGAGTAAGTGTTCCAGTTTATGAACTTTTTTGGGAAGCTGAACATGCTCCGTTATGAGTGCCACATTTCCATTTTGAGTACTACGCTGAGGTCTTGTCTGTTTTTGCTATTTTGCGTTTTTGTGGCTTTTTTTGTTTTGTTTTTGTGACTGTGGAACCAAGTTCAGTTACTGATTGATTGATTGTGTGACTGCAGTACATTGTTTATTGCTTTCATTTTATGGATCAATGGTCTCGTTAGATAGTAAAATTCAAGTTAAATTGCTGTTTTAGGGGTTGTTTTTAAAAGACTGGAGCGGATTAATCCATGTTGCATGACTATCGGAAACCACGCCTTGGTTTTGCAGCGGACTTCCGGAACGGATTAAGTTTGAGAACCAAGTACAGTGGTACCTCAGTTTAAGAACAGCCCTGTTTACAAACTATTTGGTTTACGAACTCTGCAAAACCGGAAGTAGTGTCCTGGTTTGCAAACTTTACCTCGGTCTAAGAACGGAATCCGAACGGTGGAAGGGCACTGGTGGCGGGAGGCCTCATTAGGCCTCGGTTTAAGAACTGTTTCGGTTTAAGAACGGACTTCCAGAACGGATTAAGTTCATAAACCAAGGTACCACTGTATTGGGCTGTGTTAGGATTGCCATACGTCCGGGAAAACATGGACGGGGGGTCAACATACCCATCTGGGTGGATTTTTACAGGAAATGTCTGGGTTTTTTGCTTGTCCTCTTTTTTGCACTTCAAGATATGGCAACCCTAGTTGTCTTCACTGACTGGCAGCAGCTCTCCTGGGTTTGGAGAGATGTTGGGGATTGAACCGGGCACATTCTTCATGAAAAGCAGGTCCTCTGCTCCTGAGCTGTGGCCCTTCCCTGATGCTTTTGGGCTGCAACTCAATTGTCCCTGACTATTGTTGATCCTGGGTTGGAGCCAACAGCATCTGGAGGGCACCACGTGTGTGTGTGTGTGTGTGTGTGTGTACGCACACATGTTAGCATTTTGTATCTCTTGACTGTGGCAAGTGTCATGGAAAGTTCCCAGGCAGAGCTGGATGGGATCAAAGATCTGGTACCCGAATGCAGAAGTTCCAATGGGGAATTGCAGAGAGTCTCCTCTGCCGGACTTACCTGACTCAAACTTCTGCCAAGCCGTCATGCAACAAGGCTTCTTAACCCGCTTGCTGTGCGGCTGCTGGCTCCCCCCCCCTTCCTGAGCCCTTGTAAATTAACTGCTTTGCCGTAACACTTCTGGGAAATGTTCCACAGTGGTGTTTCTAATAGCAAGCCATCGGGTTTTCATTTACAACAATGCTTCTCATTGTAGTGGTTTTCCCCTCGAGAGGTGCAGACAACATCCAGTGTGGAGATGTTATATACATGCATTTAAAACCGATAATAATAAATCTCCCTTCGCAACAAAATGCATGTAAAGTTGAGAGACATCTTAGCTGAAGGCAACCCAGTGAACTATCTAATGGAATAGATACCTGAATATGGGAGTCTTGCATCCCAAGCAAAGTGTTTTTCCCACGACACTGGCTTCAATCCAGCCTTCCTCAGCTTGGTGGCCTCCTGGTGCTTTGAACTATCATTCCCAACAGCCCCAGATGACTCTCTGCAGTTGATGGGAGTTACAGCCTGGAGTATCTGAAGGGCAAGAGTTTGGGGGTGGCTGCTGCAGACCAGTGAGTTATATTTGATCTGTGCACAACCCCACACAAAATCGACTGACGATGTGAGTATAAAATGGTTTGTCTGCAACCACAAAGGTGCAAAAGGCTGTCTTTTCAGAGGTGTAAAATAGCTGGGAGAGCAGTCTGTTGCATGTAATGTATTCTTGCTTGTGCAATTTCATGCGGACAAGCAGAGCATGATGCAGATTGCATGTTCAACCCCTTTCCCCCCAGCTGGCAGTCATTTCACCAGGCACTCAGCGTTTGAAATTTGCCAGGCGCATTTTGCTCCTGGCTATCGACCAGCTGTGACCAAGTGAGGATGCCCGGATGCCAGGATGGCGCCTGATGAGTCCACCATCTGGAGGTGCATGCCTGAGGATCCTTGGATCTGGGCTGTTTTCACACACTAGCAACACACCCTGTAGAATTCTCTCCGTTACATTTTATCTACACAATCAGAATGAATTTCAGGAACCCAAAAGTCATATTGAAAAATGGCAACTAGACATTCTGTTTTGGTGACCGTAACCCTGGTTTAAGGAGCCATTTGACGCCTAGCTTATTTATCAGAATTTCTAACACTGTGGCAACTGTCCATAGACTTTCAAGCAGCCTTAGGGACTAGAAACCTGTGTTGTATGGTGTGTGTGTTTTAAGGAAGACCTGGATCCCATGGATGCTGAAATTGTGTCCAGGTACAATCGCCTGTGTTTGCACGGTACAGTCATGCCTCGGGTTGAATACGCTTCGAGTTGAGCGCATTCGAGTTGCGCTCTGCGGCAACCCGGAAGTAATGGAGTGTGTTACTTCCAGGTTTCGTCGCTTGCGCATGTGCAGACGCTCAAAATGACATCACGCGCATGCACAGAAGCGGCGAAAAGCGACGTGCACAGACATGCCATTGCTAGTTACGTTTGCTTCTAGATGCGAACGGGGCTCCGGAACGGATCCCGTTCATATCTAGAGGTACCACTGTACTGGCTTGGCTTCCTTTCTCAAAGGAGGGGGAGACTTGATGCTAAATGGCTTAGAGATGTGCTGCCATTCGAATGCTTGGCGTGGCTTGACAACGCCTCTTGAGAAGATGACTACAACTGGAATAGACAGGGCAGCAGAGGTTTCCTAGGGCTTGTCACTTCTGCTACAGAAGATGAACTCTTGTCTTCCAGCTTCCCAGCAGGAAGGTAGTGTGTGCCCTTTTCTTTTGGGGGAGAATGGTTTGGAAAGTATTTTGGGCATTCTCTAAAGATAAATCAGGAGTCACCAAAGCATGTTTTGCAGCACTTAAAAAAAAAGGTCGCCTATCCCTTGTTGCAGAGGCAACCTTGAAATTGTGACGGCAGGTGGGTTTTTTTGCTTTTTTATTTATTTTAAAAACACCCTCTTAATTAAATTTATACACTGCCCTCAGTCAAAACAGCACAGGGTAGTTTCCAACGTAACAAGCAACATAATGTATATACATAACGTAACAACCATACAATGCAGAAAATTAAAACACTTGTATAAATACAATTCATAATAATAAGCAATACATAATACTGTATCAGATAATGCATAATGAGCAATGCATAATAAGCAATGCATAACAAGCAGCAACGTCAAATTACCCACAGTGTCGGCAATAAACCCAGCCATAAACTCTGCATCTCATCCCCTGCGAAATGCAAAAGTCTTTAATAAAACAAAAGTTGTTGTTATCAGCTCATCTTGGATCGAGGCTATAAAACATAATGTGTGTGTTTTTTAAAAAACAACAGCAGTGTTATGAGAAATGCGAAGGAGTGACAAACCGGCGGCAGCGCATGGAAGCCGTGCACAAAGTCCTTTACGCCAGCTGTGTGCCAGTCTCATGGCATGGGCAGTCTCTGACCCCGGGGTGGAGCAAGGGGGTGCGGTGGGGGCAGTCCGCCCCAAGTGTCACCACTGAGGGGGGTGACAAAATGGTGGGCGGCACTCACTGCGGGGCCTGCACCGCGCCCGAGCCGCGCCCGGGAGTGACGCAGTGGCTTGGGTGCCCACAGGCTCCATGTTGCCCCAAACCATGGGCAGGCAAACTAAGGCCCGGGGGCCGGATCCGGCCCAATCGCCTTCTCAATCCGGCCCGCAGATGGTCTGGAAATCAGTGTGTTTTTACCTGAGTAGATTGTGTCCTTTTATTTAAAATGCATCTCTGGGTTATTTGTGGGGCAGAGGAATTTAGGAATTTCATAGAATCATAGAATCATAGAGTTGGAAGAGACCACAAGGGCCATCGAGTCCAACCCCCTGCCAAGCAGGAAACACCATCAGAGCACTCCTGACATATGGTTGTCAAGCCTCTGCTTAAAGACCTCCAAAGAAGGAGACTCCACCACACTCCTTGGCAGCAAATTCCACTGTCGAACAGCTCTTACTGTCAGGAAGTTCTTCCTAATGTTTAGGTGGAATCTTCTTTCATGTAGTTTGGATCCATTGCTCCGTGTCCGCTTCTCTGGAGCAGCAGAAAACAACCTTTCTCCCTCCTCTATGTGACATCCTTTTATATATTTGAACATGACTATCATATCACCCCTTAACCTCCTCTTCTCCAGGCTAAACATGCCCAGCTCCCTTAGCCGTTCCTCATAAGGCATCGTTTCCAGGTGGCATTTGTTCATATTTCCCCCCAAAAAATATAGTCCGGCCCCCCACAAGGTCTGAGGGACAGTGGACTGGCCCCTTGCTGCCCCAGGCGCCCGATCAGCTTGCTCCGCTGCTGCCTGACCCCTAAAAGCATCTGGAAGGAGAAACAACCGCTCTTGCCACCGCTGGCATCGTCCCGAAAGACAGAGTCCAGTTGGGCTGCCTCTGCTCAGGGGTACAGCGGTACCTTGGGTTACAGACGCTTCAGGTTACAGACTCCGCTAACACAGAAATAGGGTTAAGAACTTTGCTTCGGGTGAAAACAGAAATCATGTGGTGTCGGCGCAGCGGCAGTGGGAAGCCCCATTAGCTAAAGTGGTGCTTCAGGTTAAGAACAGTTTCAGGTTAAGAATGGAATTCTTAACCCAAGGTACCACTGTAGTGCTTAATCAACACACTCCTGTGTACCAAACAGTAAGGAAAAATCCTTGCAAGGTGTGAAAGGGCAGGGAGTTGAGGCGTTTCAGGCTCCCCTCCCTTTCCTGAAAAACCTGACTGCCAGCACTGCCGCTCTCAGGATGAACTGCTCCTGGTCACGGGTGGTTGCCTGACAGCTAATCCACAGCAGGTCTTCTGGAGCCCAGGCTGCTTTGAAGGTTGTCTGTCGCTTACGGACCCTCCGAGTGTCCCTATTTTCCAGGGACAGTTCTGGATTTACAGGAGCCATCCTGGTTTCTGATTGGATCCCGGAAGGTCCTGCTTTTCCTCAGGATGTCCCTATTTGCAGTGGAGAAATGTTGGAGGGTATGGAGTCATGTGACCACTGAGCCAAGCAGTAAGATTCAACCTTTAGACATCTGAAGGCAGCTCTGTATAGGGAACTTTTAAAATGTTCAGTGTTTTATTTTGTTTTTATATATGTTGGAAGCTGCCCAGAGTGGCTGGGGCAGCCCAGTCAGATAGGCAGGCTATGAATGAATGAATGAAATAGGATGTCCCCATTTTCATTCATCGGAGAAATGTTGGAGGGTATGCAGTTGCTCTCCTGAAGCCACACTGAAACTGTTCACAGCATTGCTTAGATGTGTGTGTGTGTATAAATATGTACACACATATATGTATAACTACATTATTTCATTATATTTTAATCTAGTCATACCTCGGGTTACAGACGCTTCAGGTTGCGTTTTTTTTGGGTTATGGACCACCAAAACCCAGAAGTACTAGAACAGGTTACTTCCCGGTTTTGGCGGTCACACATGTGCAGAAGTGCTAAATCGCGCTATGTGCAGAAGCGTCAAATTGCAACATGCACGTGCGCAGACGCGCCACTGCGGGTTGTGAACATGCATCCCGCACAGATCACGTTCACAACCCGAGCGTCCACTGTATTACAAAAAGTTTCTCTCTCACAGTTATTTTGTCATTTTTCTTCCGCTACTCTTATCTCGAATCCTGCCATAATTTCATTTACTGTGATAATATATGTATAAAGGTAAAGGTAAAGGGACCCCTGACCATTAGGTCCAGTCGTGACCGACTCTGGGGTTGCGGCTCTCATCTCGCTTTATTGGCCGAGGGAGCTGGCATTTGTCCGCAGACAGCTTCTGGGTCATGTGGCCAGCATGACTAAGCCGCTTCTGGCGAACCAGAGCAGCGCACAGAAACACCGTTTACCTTCCCGCTGGAGCGGTACCTATTTATCTACTTGCACTTTGTGCTTTCGAACTGCTAGGTTGGCAGGAGCAGGGACCGAGCAACGGGAGCTCACCCCGTCGCAGGGATTCGAACTGCCGACCTTCTGATCGGCAAGTCCTTGGCTCTGTGGTTTAACCCACAGCGCCACCTGCGTCCCTTATATATGTGTGTATATATATTCTATTCTATTCTAGTTATTAATTATATATTGTATTAATATATATTAATTATATAATTATATATTATATATTAATTATACATATTAGTCTATGGAAGCCCCTGCATTCTTCTACCAAAAAGTTCATCATTTGAATCTCTTTAATTTCGCTGTCAGCTTTACCATTTCTTCATAGTCCATGACTTTCAAAAGCCACTCCTCCTTTGTTCCAACCGGCTCTTCTTTCTATTTCTGTGCATATAATATTCTAGCTGCTATTTTCCAAATGCCTTTCAAGCACCAGTTGCCTAGAAAGCAAGACTGCTACGTTTTCAGCTACCTCAGAGTGCTGCTCTTTCAAATCCCTCGATTTTGCTGCCTTCCTTCTGTGTCTTGGCGAGTTGGCGCAATTGGTGATCTTTGGGCTTTCCCCTTCGAAGTTACCTTGGGCGCCTGTTTGTTCGACTGGGCGGATGGTGACTCTTTGCTGTGTTCAAAATGAAGCCTTTGGTAGCGTTAGGAAATGGCCTTCCTTTCCTTCAATGCAAAACATTTCTGTGTCTCTGGAAAATTTTCTGCAGCTCTTATTTTTCCGCTTTCCGGTTACAAGAAAAACCCAACCCCTTCGTTTCTAAACACTGTGTCATTTCGTAAAATTAGCCTGCAGCTTGATGGATGAAATAGCTGTCAAATTGCACAGTTTCCAGAGTTTTTAGTTTTTAGTTGTCAGATAACCATACTTGGGGAAATATCTATATATCCAGTGCCTTCTAAATATTTATCCCAAGAGGAGCTCTGGATTTGTTTGACTTGAACATTTAAACAGCATTAAGTGTGCTTAGTTCCCCTGCCCGCCATCAATCACATTATTGTGTTCAGATAGAAATGTAGGATTGCCTTATACAGAATTGTGGTTTGTTTCTCCATTTAACGCTATTGTCTTCACTCCAGGGTCCCCGTCCGTCCGTCCCCCGCCAGCCCTTTCTGGAGATGTTGGGGATTGGACAATGTGGTCTTCTGCATGTGCTAAGCTGTAGCCCCCCCTTGCTATTTGAGATTTTTATGGTACATCAAATTTCCCTTTGGTTTTTAGGCACATTTCACAGTAAACAATCAAAGCCACTTGGGGAAAGAAACCTTTCCTCTTTAAGTATCTGGAAATTCTTCCAACTAAAATAATTGGAAAATCCCCGGCATTGAAAGGAGGCGTTTTTATATGCTCTAGAAACACCTGATGGCGCAACCAAGGGGAGCTACCGTATTTTCCGCTCTATAAGACTCACTTTTTCCCTCCCAAAAAGTAAGGGGAGATGTGTGTGCGTCTTATGGAGCAAATGCAGGCTGCGCAGCTATCACAGAAGCCAGAAGAGCAAGAGGGATTGCTGCTTTCACTGCGCAGTGATCCCTCTTGCTGTTCTGGCGTCTGAGATTCAGAATATTTTTTTTCCATTTTTTCCTCCTCCAAAAACCAGGTGCGTCTTGTGGTCTGGTGCGTCTTATAGAGCGAAAAATATGGTATCTCCTGGTGGCCGAACCCTTTCGGGCCCCCCCAGTATTTTGGGGGGAGGGGGCCAGGGCCCCTCCAATATTCAAAAACAGCAAAGGAGGTCAAGCATGAAGCCGAGTGTGGCCAGCTTCAGTGGCCAGTTTATTCTCCTCCTGCCATGCCACTCTGGAAGAATGGCAGATGAAAATGATCGACTGTATGGGACTGGCAGAATTGACAAGCAGAATCCGTGACCAGGGAGAAGAGTCAGCTGAAGAAGATTGGAGAAAATTTAAGGACTATTTACAGAAACATTGTAAAATTTAAGAAAGTTAGATGGTGTTGGATTGAAATTGAGAGGTTTCTAGCTGTAATGAAATATAAGAACATAGTTGGGGGGGGGAAAGGGTTTGAAAAATAAGGTAATGTTATAAGCTGTAATGCTTTAAATGAAGGATTTGCTGAACAAATAATCTTAATTGGGAAATAATCTTAATTGGGATACAAGAAGGAGAAGTACGAGGAGGTCTGAGAAATTTGTTATTTAAAAGTATGGTTTATGAATTTTATGCCTGTGTTTAATGTTTCTGTTTGTTTTGTTTGTTTGTTTGTTTAAAAAATTGGAAAACTTAATAAATATTCTTTAAAAAAAAATATTCTCCTCCTGCCATGGAGAGGGAGGAGTGGGGAAGGGGTGCACCATCATGGGTGAAGTCAAACCGTTACAGCACCTGCTGTGGCCATAGATAGTAATGCGGGAGAGACATGTTTTGTTGCAGCTGGGGCAGAGGAAGGCGTCCAGTTGTGCTGCTGCAGATGCACCAGGAACCTCTTTTCTGCCTGTGCTCCTCCCGGAGGTCATTCCTCCTCCTCATCCTCTGACTGATTGTCTCCAGGCACTGTGGAGGATAACTTTAAAAAGGAAAAATGTAGGTACAACATTTCGAATGGAAAAGACAAAGAAATGCATCGGTAAAAATGGAGGAGCCATCAGTAAAAAACAGTAAATATCAGTGAATGACCAGATAGTGACGAATGTGATGAATCTAATGAACCTGGGAATGCCAGCTTGAAGCGATGGGACTTCAGGAGGTGTTTGGTAATAATAATAATAATAATAATAATAATAATAATAATAATAATAATAATAATAATTTTATTTATACCCCACCCATCTAGCTGGGTTTCCCCAGCCACTCTGGGTGGCTTACAGCACATAAAAATGGTAAAATATTAGACATTTAAAAACTTCCATAAACAGGGTTGCCTTCAGATGTCTTTTAAAAGTCAGATAGTTGTTTATTTCCTTGGTATCTGATGGGAGGGCGTTTGAAGCTTGCTGCTTTTTCTGCTTCATGAACAACACACGGATGGGTGTTTGACCTTTGGCTATGTGGACTGTTGCAGAAGAGAGCTCAACTGGCCTCAGGTTCCCCTTCCCAGGTTTAAAAGTTAAACCCGCAGCAGGATTTGGGGGGGGGGGGGGCGAAAGCATGAAGGACGCTGTAATTTGCTTTCTAGCAGGGCTGTCCCACAAGGAGCATGCATGCTTCCTTGGCGTGCGTTGCGCTATTGTGTTTCAAAAATGCCCTCTTAAAATTTAAGAGGGGCAGAACAAGGCACCTGGCCCTTAGACCAGGGTTGAGGACACCTGCGCCCTTTGCTTTCGAGGTAAAAGTGAGCGACTGGAACAGAACGGCGGAGGGACGGGTGCTTTCGGGTCCTCTTGCACCGAGTTCATGCCCTGACGCCTCAGCTGTTTGGAGACGTCCGCGTCTGGTGGGAAGTCCAACAGAGACATGACGGTGACATGTGTAACCTGCCCCTCCCTCACCCCCCCAATCCCTGCCGGTTGCTCTGCTGCGACTTGGGGGAAAGCGTCCTGGCTTCCTCTCGCATGGGAAGCCGTCTGTCATCTTGTCTGATTGGCGGGGGCCTGCCAAAAAGGAAACACCTGGGCCCTTTCCCGTTGGCTAGCGTTCCGGCGCGTTTGCAGCTTTGCGTCTCCCTTTGGACGGCCTCAGCAGGCTTTATCAGGGGGCACAGGCTCCTGAACTCGAGCTCAGCTGCTGCTGGGGTCCTGGCCTGACTTCCCATGTATTAGGGATGCATTGTGCGGTGGCTCAAGTGAGAAGTTGTGGCCTTTCCAAAACCGCGCAGCCTGCTGCCTTTGCTTGCTCCTTAATTCAGCTCCTTAATCACAGAAGGGCTTGTAACTTTTTTGTTAAAAGAAGGCTTCTCTGGTATCTGTTGTTGTTGTTTAGTCGTTTAGTTGTGTCCGACTCTTCGTGACCCCATGGACCAGAGCACGCCAGGCCCTCCTGTCTTCCACTGCCTCCCGCAGTTTGGTCAAACTCATGTTGGTCTCTTCGAGAACACTGTCCCACCATCTCGTCCTCTGTCGTCCCCTTCTCCTCCATCTTTCCCAACATCAGGGTCTTTTCCAGGGAGTCTTCTCTTCTCATGAGGTGGCCAAAGTATTGGAGCCTCAGCTTCAGGATCTGTCCTTCCAGTGAGCACTCAGGGCTGATTTCCTGATATCTAGCATGCTGATATTTAATCTATTCTTAGTTCATTGCTGATTTTTTTGGAATGTTCTGAATTACTCTGGTTCTTTTTATCAATAACTTTCCGATAATTTTATTTTTGGGTAAACCACTCTGAAGGTTTTTGGTGTTTTCTTTTGTTTTTATGAACGGATGGTGAATTAATTTTATGAAATAAAAAAAGAGCAAAGGCATAGGCTTTTTTCTTGAAACAGTGTGAGACATCTTCTAGCTCAGTGTTTCCCAAACTTGGGTCTCCAACTGTTTATAGACTACAACTCCCATCATCCCTAGCTAACAGGGCTAGTGGTCGGGGATGATGGGGATTGTAGTCCGAAAACAGCTGGAGACCCAAGTTTGGGAAACGCTGTTCTAGTGCAATGATGGTGCTGCCATGGTAATTGTTGGAGGAGGGCTGCAGCTCATTGGTAGAATATAATAATAATAATAATATTTTATAATAATAATTTATTACGTATACCCCACCCATCTGTCCGGGCCTCCCCAGCCAATCTGAGCGGCTTCCAAAAGAATATTAAAAACACAAGAAAACATCAAACATTAAAAACTTCCCTAAACAGGGCTGCCTTCTAAAAGCCAGATAGTTGTTTATTTCCTTGACATCTGACGGGAGGGCGTTCCACAGGCTAGGCGCCATCACCAAGAAGGCCCTCTGCCTGGTTCCCCGTAACTTGGCTTCTCACAGGGAGGGAACCGCCAGAAGGCCCTCGGCGCTGGACCTCAGTGTCTGGGCAGAACGATGGGGGTGGAATACTGGCCTGAGGCCGTTTATAAATGAGGTTACCTGGCAAAAGCAAGCTCACCCCTCTTATTGAGCTTAGGTACATACATAAGATGCTTGTTTAGAATTATATTTTGCGAATGATTTGTGTTCTTACTTAGGTGCACTGCTTTCTACTTTCTGGACGTCCCATGATTATATTGCAAAGTGGTTGTAAATTAAGGCTTGCTAGGAGTTGTTTCACCTTCCAATTTCATGACCAAGGAATTTCTCTTCTTACCAGTAAAATGTTTGGTACGCCAGCAATTTTTTATTCTGAAAATGTGGCTCAGTGAAAAAAGGGTTTGAGAACCACTGGTGCAGATGTGTGGTTAGTCTGTGGTTGTTGGTGCTCGGCCACATCTCCCATCATTCCTGCTGGCTGTGCTGGCTGGAACTGAGTTGAGTTTTCGAAAACATTTAGATTGTAGGAGAGGTTGGACCTAGAGAGCCCATTCACCATGGGTTAGCCAAGAAACAGTTATGTGTGAAATAAATAATAAAAATCCTTCCAGTAGCACCTTAGAGACCAACTAATTTTGTTATTGGTATGAGCTTTCGTGCGCATGCACACTTCTTCAGATACCATGCACACGAAAGCTCATACCAATAACAAACCTACCGTATTTTTCGCTCCATAGGACGCACCTTGTTTTAGAGGGGGAGAACAAGAAAAAAAATTCTCCCCCTCTCTGCTCAGCGCCCCTTCAGCAAAGTGACAGGAGAAACGGAGCCCCTTCCATTTCTCCTCCTGCTTCGCTGAAGGGGCGCTGTGCAGCTCTCCCTCTCTGCTGAAGCCGGGAGAGTCTTGCTCTCCCGGCTTCAGCAAAAGGAACCCAGAGCCTTCGGAGCACAGCGTGAGTTCCCACTGCCTCCAAAGGCTTCAGGCAGCTGTCCCTGAACCCTGGAGAGCGAGACGGGTCAGTGCGCACCGACCCCTCTCGCTCTCCAGGCTTCAGCGAAAGCAACGCGTAGCCTCTGGAGCACGGAGGGAGCGCTCCCTCTGCGCTTTGGAGGCTTCACGTTGCTATCGCTAAAGCCAAGGAGCCTGCATTCGCTCCATAGGACGCACACACATTTCCCCTTAATTTTTGGAGGGGGGGAGTGCGTCCTATAGAGTGAAAAATACGGTAGTTGGTGTCTAATGTGCTACTGGAAGGGATTTTTTAAATTTTGTTTCAACTATGGCAGACCAACATGGCTTCCTACCTGTCACTAGAGTTATGTGCAACTTGCATTAAGAATGACAGAAGTGGAGACAGTTCAGATATTGAACGCATTGTAGGTCAGATGACCGCACAGACAAATGCTAGTGAGTTAATGTCTGGACGCAGCCTCTCGTTTCCTTTTTTTGACAGCGAAGGGCAATGACCTCTTTGACTTCATGTTGCTCTATAGATATAGGGCAACGCATCACAGACAGCATACCCTCGTTTCGTGTCTCCTTGCTCATCCAATGTGAACTAATTTCTCAGGGCATTTTCCATGGATCAATGGTAAACAGCCATCAGTATTCATGCCTCGGGAGGTGGAGTTGCCTTATATAACACCATAGAGTGCTTGCTCTGCCCTCCTACGGAACTCTTCGATTCCAAAACCGCCAGTGGAACAACAGAGATAATGTGTGATTTCCCAGGGAAAAGGCATTTGAAAGGTTGCACGTGCCGAGTTGGTTTGGTTAAGGCAAACTGGTTGACAGATTCCGCTGTTGGATATGCGCTTCTCAAACCAGCTTCAGTCCAACTAGAAAAATTGAGCTGCATTCTCGTTGCACTTAAGAATGGTGTGTGCATTTGAGGCAGGCGTTTGGGCATGCTCAGATGACAACTTCACAAATTGATGTTTTGGACAGAGGGGGTTTGCAAGAGGGAGGAAACAAGGAAGTAATAATAATAATAATTTATTATTTGTACCCTGCCCATCTGGCTGGGTTTCCCCAGCCACTCTGGGCGGCTTCCACAAAGACCAAAAATACACTTAATATGTCATACATTAAAAACTTCCCTGAACAGGGCTGCCTTAAGATGCCTTCTGAATGTCAGGTAGTTGTTTATATCTTTGACATCTGATGGGAGGGCGTTCCACAGGGCATGCGCCACTACCGAGAAGGCCCTCTGCCTGGTTCCCTGTAGCTCTGCTTCTCGCAATGAGGGAACCGCCAGAAGGCCCTCGGCACTGGACCTCAGCATCCGGGCAGAACGATGGGGGTGGAGGCACTCCTTCAGGTATACTGGGTCGAGGCCATTTAGGGCTTTAAAGGTCAACAACACTTTGAATTGTGCTCAGAAACGTACTGGGAGCCAATGTAGGTCTTTCAAGACCGGTGTTATGTGGTCTCGGCGGCCACTCTCAGTCACCAGTCTAGCTGCCGCATTCTGGATTAGTTGTAGTTTCCGGGTGACTTTCAAAGGTAGCCCCACATAGAGCGCATTGCAGTAGTCCAAGCGGGAGATAACCAGAGCATGCACCACTCTGGCGAGACAGTCCGCGGGCAGATAGGGTCTCAGCCTGCGTACCAAGTGGGGCTGGAAGGTCATATATGTAGGGTGAAGACATCCCTGCCCTCTCTCTGAGAATTCATCTTGAAACACAAAGCTGAGGGCCAGGGGAGACATAGAACGTAGTCACGTTTCATAGAATCATAAAATTGTAGCGTTGGAACGGACCATGAGAGTCGTCTAGTCCAACTGCCTGCAATGCAAGAGTCTTTTGCTCCATGTGGGGCTGGAACCCACAACTTGGAGATTAAAGAGTCTCATTCTCTACCAACTCAGCTTTCTCAGCTATGTTTTAAGCTGATAACATGAACCTACCAGTAGAAACCTGTGTAGCGAGTTTAGGAATTGTTGGATCCCCAGCAATAATTAACAGTTTTGCAAAGTACTCTCCTTTTGCCAAGGCCTAATTTTAGCAAAGGTTGATAGAATCGCCTGCGCTAGTATAAAAATACCTTTTGTAGCTCTCTAGCCTATTAAGATAAGAATGAAGCCAAAATATGTGCAGGTGAAGGATGCAAAGTATCTGATCGGAGAGCATGCAAAAAATGTCACATTTTGTTCCCAGTGTTGTTGAGTAATTTGTGCTTTCGTGTGTTTTCGAAGCCCTTAAAAGCCTTCTTAGGATAATGATTTACTGTCTACATTTTTGGTCTTCCCTCCCCTCGAACTTCCAAAGGGCGTATTTACCTTCCTGGCTGTTTTTGTCTGAAACCTGCTTAATCAGCTGAGACAGCTTCTGATGTCTTCATGCACTCGCCCTCCTTATATAACTTCTAGGTTCAGGAGCGTGTGTGGAAAGACCTGGCAGATGTGGTTGGCGCATGGTGCGCTGCTACACGAATCAAGCTTGGAAGGTTTTTTACTTTAATGTTGCTGAACTTCAAAAAGGCACATGATCCTGATTTTTGCGTCTGATTTTTACAAGCGAGGAGCGCATCTAGCTTTGCCTCTTACATGTAACCGGACACCCAGGATCGGAGTCCTGCCTTTTTATTTAAATAAAAGCTGGAAATCCTGCCTGGGGAATTCGATGAGAAAGATCACAGCATGTGTGCTTTCTCCAGAAGAACATGATCCTATAAGCTGGTGTGCTTGTTCTTTTTGACTGTCAGGTGTTGTTTTCCTTTTTTACGAATAGTTTTGTTTGTTTTTACGGAGTTTTCCAAAAAGAAGCATAAACAAATACAACCAAACAATGCAAACTAAAACATAATGAATCAGGACATGTTCGGTGCATACAAATAATGCAGAGACTGTGAAGTGCCATTTATAATCGAACTTCTTTTCTTAGGTATTTTTTGGCCTTGTGTTCGCTTGAAGATTTGTGGGTAGGCCTATGCTCATTGATGTGCCTATGCCTCCAATCCTAGCTTAAATAGAACCTGTGTCTTGCTTGCTTTTCTCTGATCTGGGGTCTGAACCAAAATCCATCCCTAAGACTTTCCAGTTACAGTTGGAAGCAAGTCACTTCAAGTTACAGTTGGAAGCAAGGTTACAGGTTACAGACTCCACTAACACAGAAATAGTACCTCGGGTTAAGAATTTTGCTTCAGGATGAGAACAGAAATCGCGCAGCAGCGGGAGGCCCCATTAGCTAAAGTGGTACCTCAGGTTAAGAACAGTTTCAGGTTAAGAACAGACCTCCAGAACGAATTAAGTTCTTAACCTGAGGTACCAATGTACTATGGTTTGCGAGACCTCCCATTCCCGACAAAACTGTTCTTTAATTTTTTTAATTAAACGATTGTGTTGCACAATATTAATAACACAGACGAGCACTCCTCTTTGCAATGAAGCGAAGGCGTTATTTTAATACACTACAAAAGGATATTCAATTTCCCTATTCCCCCCAAAACATTTTGACTGTGCAATACTAGCTCAACAAATGAAGCGCAGCGTGCCACACTGATTTTTACTCACAAGTTCAGGAAAAACTCGCCTTATTTTGCAGCCAAATAGACGCAGCTGCTTTGGAAGATGTGTTCCGTTTTTTGTCAGCTGCAAATTTGCACGCCAGAAACCAGTTAGAAAGTCGACAAACAGTTCTTATGTCATATTGCTCCTAAGCTAAAAGGAACAGTACTGAATGTGATAAGCCAGAAGAACTTCTTGTGATTTATCTCACTCCTGCATTAAAACACACACACACACACACACACACACACACACACACTGCTAATTTGAAGCATGTTTTAGAGACAAAAGCCTATTATGTGGTGTGCTTTACTGAATTTACCTTGAGTTAAGAATCTTAAGCATTGATTTTACAGCTTTGCCTAGAGCTGGAAAGGAATTACCCGATTAGTGCATTCCTATTGCACATCTCTAAAAGACTTGCACTCCAGTGACATACCTTCAGGCAGAGCAGTGATTTATCCAACCTCCTTTCAGCACGTAATACGTTTGTAGAAGTATATTTGCTAATTAAACCAAGAAAAAGTGGGTTTTGTGTCCTGCATGAATTCTGTACTCTATTTGTAACTTTGCATGGTTTATTTTGGTTTTGACAAGCATGAGGAGAGAGCATTGTTATGTTCAGTCATGTTTCCCTTCTTTGATTTAAAATGACATTGGCTGCACTTTCAAGCTGCAACACCACTTCTTTTCTCCAGAACTGTGTTTCTCAGAAAGCTAAATTCTGCACTCAGTATCAGATTCTGCACTCAGGGATTTTGTATTCTGTGAAATTACTTTCAGTTACAAACCTTACAGCAAATCAATATTGATGACTTCTGGTGAATAAAATTACTTCCAGTGGGGGGGAAAAAAGAAGTATATTTGCGGAATAAAATTGTTACTAAGATCTAAGATATCGGATGCTAAGATGGTAAATGTTAGCATCAGAAGAGCCTGGTAGTGGCCCATCTAGACTTGTGTCCTGTTCTTATCAGTGGCCACCCAGAATCCTGTGGTAAATCTGCAAGCAGGATTCTTGCTCAAGAGACCTCTCTCCTCCTGCTGTTTCCCTCAACTGGGATTCAGAAGCACTGCTACAGCCTTCATGGCTAGTGGCCATCAGTAGCCATCTCCTCCATGAAATTGTGAACTCTTAATCTTTATACAGTGGTATCTCGGGTTACAGACGAATTAAGTTCTTTACCCGAGGTACCACTGTATAGAGATTACTCTGAATCTTGAAACTTCCCCCCACCCCCTTTCGTGGGTCCTAATGTCAGCATTTACAACTGCATACAGTGGTACCTCTGGTTACGTACTTAATTCATTCTGGAGGTCTGTTCTTAACCTGAAACTGTTCTTAACCTGAAGCACCACTTTAGCTAATGGGGCCTCCCGCTGCTGTTGCACCGCCGTCGCGCTATTTCTGTTCTCATCCTGAAGCAAAGTTCTTAACCCGAGGTACTATTTCTGGGTTAGCGGAGTCTGTAACCTGAAGCGTATGTACCCTGAAGCGTATGTAACCTGAGGTACCACTGTATTATTCTATAAAGAAGGCTGATCGCCAAAGAATGGCTGCTTTTGAATTATGATGCTGGAGGAGACTCTTGAGAGTCCCATGGACTGCAAAAAGATCAAACCGATCCATTCTGAAGGAAATCAGCCCTGAGTGCTCACTGGAAGGACAGATCCTGAAGCTGAGGCTCCAATACTTTGGCCACCTCATGAGAAGAGAAGACTCCCTGGAAAAGACCCTGATATTGGGAAAGATGAAGGGCACAAGGAGAAGGGGACGACAGAGGACGAGATGGTTGGACAGTGTTCTTGAAACTACCAGCATGAGTTTGACCAAACTGCGGGAGGCAGTGGAAGACAGGAGTGCCTGGCGTACTCTGGTCCAGGGGGTCACGAAGAGTCGGACATGATTAAACAACAGCAAGCACAAGACGCTGAACCAAGCATGGGGAGAAACTGCAGCTTCTGTTCTTCAACATGGGAAAAAGCTTCCTCTTCCCCTCGCATTATCTTGTGAGCTTTGACTTCTGTTCCGTGAGGATTATGGTCTGCGTTCCCGTCCCTGCTGGCTTATTAAACCTAGAAATGCAAGCTACCTGTACGTGACAGATAAAACCTTGGAGAGCGTAGAGAAAAGAACAAACTCTGGGCTGGTTTGAATTTTGGGAGGGAGTTGAAAGGCTTCTGCACACATGGCAGCGAAGATTCCAGATGGACTTCAAATGGGAGGTGAGAGCTTTGATCATGGAAGCCATAGATCAGGAGAAGCCCTTTCAGTTTCGTTGGGTCAGAAACAAGCTACGTTGCAGTGTGTAGCTCTTGGACAGACACAAGGCAATAAAGACTTTGATCTAAGACTTATTGGAAAGTTGAAATGAAGGGCAATGCGTGCATTCATCGACGCCTTGGGGGAAACCCGCCCCCCTTGAATTATCATATAGCCAGGGTTGGAGTCAGTTTTTATTTTATAAAACTTGCTACCTCCACCATGTTTAAACCTTTAAACAAACCCAGTTCTTTTAATATGCTTAGCAATTTTTGTCATATCTTGCTTCTCCTAAAAGTGAGGGAGCTTAATTAAATATATATATACATAAATGATACCCCAAATGTTGAAATGCTACAAAACCCACCTGGGAGTAATTGCAGTGACAGCAGCTCATATTTTGATTTCTTGATCTACCTTCCTGAAGATGTAACAAAAATAATAATAATATGTTGGCAGTTTGCAGAGGTGAGCCTTGTCTGTTTTCTGAAAAATGCAGGCATGTCGTCTGGTAATTTCCCCCTAGAGGTTATGATAAGGAAGGGACCCTAATCTTCCACGCTGCTATCCAAAGTTGTGTTACTTCTTTGCAGGGTAGATTGGATATGTAATGGATGAAAAGTTGTTGTTGTTTTTTCCTGTGATGGAAAGCCCAAACCTTCACAAAATGTTTTAGAACATAAGAACATTAACAGGGTATTTTTCCTTCAGATAACTACAACCCGTGAAACAAGCCCAGATTTAAATATGGATAACTGTAATAAAAAATGAGAAACAGCTTGAAGGAATAAAGGCTTTAGGGACCATGTCAAAGAAGTGATTAACTGCAGAAAGAAGTTCCAAAGATGAGGGGTTATTACTTAAAGCCCCCGTCCCTGCGATATGCTAGCTTGAGCTTTTCTTAGAGGAAAATTACAAGCTTCACCCAACCCCTCTGTAGCCGCAAATATATGAAAAGCCCTCAGTTTGAGATTAATTGCTTGGCTCCTGATGGTTTTTTGAAGACCGTGCGCCGACAGCAACTATTTCATTCATACACACTGTGGGCAGTCAGTGCTCCCATGTTTAGGCTCTGCTTTTAAAATGCTGCATTCTTTAGAAACTGTATCCACACACATTAGCAGGATGGAACCAAGAAAAGTTGCCAGTAATCTGTGGGGGAAGAAAAACATTGAGTTTGGAGGCTTTTCAAACACTGTGCCACTGTTGCCTCTGGTTCCCTTCACCCCCGGTTCGTTCTCACTCTCTTTTATCCATCTGGTGGTGAAATGTCATTTTTGGGGAATACTGAATGATGCTGCCCACCTCTACTACTAGAACAGCAAATTCCACACCACCGGACTTCTAATATTTGTGTTTAGGGTACACGGCCCTAAATTAGACATGAATGAAGCTTTCTTGGGTCTCGCTGGGGAAGGAGTGAAATACCTCCTTGGTCCAAATTGCTTTAGTGAAACTCCCTAGAGTCTGAACTGATTGCCCTCAGGCATGTTTGGACCACAGGTCCCTTAACCCCCAGCCAGCCAGCTTGGCTCAACAGATACCAGGGCGCACAAGACTGCTCTAAATGGTGTTATTGTTTTTCTTTTGAAAATTGCACTGCTTTTATTTTCAGATGAGGAGTAGATAACCACAGGAGATATTTCTGTGGCATGGAAGATTTATATAAAACTGATAAGGCTACGCCGCCTCACCAGCATACTTTATTGATTTCACTGATTTATACAAGAAGCAACAATCAATATTCAACCCTCCTGCCCACTCCTTGCCGAAGCACCAAAACCATGGACCCTGCAGTTGACAGTTGTGATGTATGATTAACAGGGTACCTGTTCCCACGCTCATTCCCTTTTTCCTACTCCTGTGGTCCCATTGAACATTGCAATGGGATCTTCTGAAAAGCACAGAAATTTCTATCCTGTTCAGTGTGAGAAACTCAGACATATAAACTAATTGCTAAATGGCACCTTAAACCTAGGTTACAGTGGCTAGGCACCTTTTGTGGTGATTTTTTTTTTTTTTTTTTGCAATGAGATGATGTTATATTTTCATTTCTGTACTGCTTTATATTTTAAAGAAGAAAATCCCAAAGCAAAAATGGATCTTGACTGACTGGGCAAGATCCATAAGGTGCAAAGTGGAGGATCCCCAGGGTTGATCTATTTTTCAGTACATGCATCCTATTCAGTAGAGGGAAGCTAAAATGGACCGTGATTCCTTGGCTTATTTGACTTCTGAAATCTGAGAACAGATTGTGGGTCCGTTCTCTTCATGTGCCAGATGTGGTTTAATGTAGAAATAGCTGCAGCTGTTCCTCATACAAGAGGCAGAACATCTTTCATCAGACTCCAGAGGTCACCGATGTGGTGCTTGCGGGAGCTGTGGTGATCTCTTCTGGTGCCTGAAAACCCACCGAGGCACCAACACACTGCCCCCTTGGTCATGAGGTAGCGAGGGCCATTCCTTACTTCTCCCTGGAAAAGACCATAGAAGAGTAGCTCTCATTTCCACTTCCTCTTACAGCGCTATGTGCTCCCCATGACTCAAGATAGATTTCGTTGGATCCGATTTTGACCCTGAGCCGATGGAGAAGCGAAATTTAAGGGTTGATGGAGATAAATGATCTGTGTGCATTGGGGGGGGGGAGAGAGCCAGTGTGGTGTAGTGGTTAAGAGCAGTAGACTCGTAATCTGGTGAACCAGGTTCGCTTCCCCACTCTTCCACATGCAGCTGCTGGGTGACCTTGGGCTAGTCACACTTCTCTGAAGTTTCTCAGCCCCACTCACCTCAGAGTGTTTGTTGTGGAGGAGGAAGGGAAAGGAGAATGTTAGCCGCTTTGAGACTCCTTTGGGTAGTGATAAAGCGGGATATCAAATCCAAACTCCTCAATCCAAGATCCAAATATGCACCCTGATCAGAAAAGGTTGGCAACATCTGATCTCAGAAATGCAGAATCACTGCTCATATAGGCAGTTGTGTGTGTGTGTGTGTGTGTGTGTGTGTGTGTGTGTAGTCTTCCCCCTCTGTGATGTGACACACTGACTTCACATCGGAAATAGGGGGTGATCTTCAATCAATAAATCCTGAAAGAAGGGCTTAGGGCTGCCATTCCACCACCCCACCCCACAATTTCCCCCAAACGTCGGGAAATTCTTGTTTGTAAAGTGGTCCCTTATAACTGAATACAGATTTCTCTTTCTCCCTCACCCCCCCACGCCCCCCGGAAGCTGTACTTTAACTGGGCACATGCTTCCTTTTATCTGAGAGTAAATAAAACTGGTTACTGCGTTTGGCTGAAACAGGGTGGGTGGCCTTTCAATCAAACCCAGCGCCCACATTGTGAGCAGCCAAGAAAACTCAGTCGGGAGCTGACTTTCCCGAGGCAAATGCTAACTATTGAATTGGATTGGTCGACTCCCAAACCCCACAAGGTGGTAATTGGCATTTCCAGCCCAAATGCAGCCAGCTTCTTTGTATACATTTGGATTCTGAGAAGCTCTGGTCATAGGTTGTACCCACAGCACACATTGAAAGCAAATAGCTTCCCCCAAAGATTCCTGGGAAGGGCAGTTCACCCCTCCCAGAGCCTCAGCTCCCATCGTCCTTAACAAACTACAGTTCCCATGACCCCGACTGCCGTCATTTGCCTGCTCTTGATGGGTCCGGCCTAAATATTTGAGCCCCTCTGCAATCTAAGATTGTTGTTGTTGTTTAGTCGTTTAGTCATGTCCGACTCTTTGTGACCCCATGGACCAGAGCATGCCAGGCACTCCTGTCTTCCACTGCCTCCCGCAGTTTGGTCAAACTCACGTTCGTAGCTTCAAGAACACCGTCCAACCATCTCGTCCTCTGTCGTCCCCTTCTCCTTGTGCCCTCCATCTTTCCCAACATCAGGGTCTTTTCCAGGGAGTATTGGAGCCTCAGCTTCAGGATCTGTCCTTCCAGTGAGCACTCAGGGCTGATTTCCTTCAGAATGGAGAGGTTGGATCTTCTTGCAGTCCATGGGACTCTCAAGAGTCTCCTCCAGCACCACAATTCAAAAGCATCAATTCTTCGGCAATCAGTCTTCTTTATGGTCCAGCACTGCATTAACTGTGCGCTGTGTACAGATTCGCCCTGGACAAAGCTCCAAAAGTGGAAGAGTCTCTAGGGATGCAGGAGCGATCTTGACTCATCAGGCGCAGAGAGAGAGAAAAGTAGGGCAAAACTCTTGGTGGCACAGAAGCTCGTCTTCATGTCCCCGGCTTTGCAGGTCAGTAATTTTGACATTTCTGGATTGCGGCTGGGAATACGCTGGGTTTGCATCTTGTAAGCGGTAGAGCCCCCCCCCCCCCCCGTACAGCAGATCGGTTCCTTTTGGACAACTCCCGCCTTTGCACCCTTAAATTTAATTTGCTTTAAGGGTTTGTAATCCACTTAATATACAACATCTAGTCAGGGGACAAGTGTGCATAAATAACATGCACAGTATAAAGTTATTTGCTCCACTGATAGCTCACCTTTCCTGCAACAACTTGAAAGTGGAATACATCATTCTCCCTTTCCTCATTCTTTTTTAAAATTCTCAGAACAACCCTGTGAGGTAAGTGAGACTGAAAGGCAGTAACCGGCCTGAGGTCACCCAGTGTGCTTTGTAGCCAAGCCTGGCTTTGAACCCTGGTCTCCCAGATCCTACTCTGACACTCTAACCTAGGGGTTGGCAAAGTTTCTGCGGCTTGGGCCGGTTCATGGTCCGGCAGACGCTGCGGTGGGCCAGAGTGCGCATGCATGCGCAAACGCTATTTCTGGTGCTCCTTCCAGCGCGGAGGAGGCGTGCGCAGCATCCCATTGGCTGCAGGAGCTTCCTGGCCAGCATTGCAGAAGGCGGTGCCCGCTCTGCTCTGCACCGGTTTAGCGTGGCACATGGGAGCTGACTGAGTGTGCAGGTCCATGGGCCGGTTAAACGACCACCATGGGCAGCTTGTGGCCCATGGGCCTGAGGTTGCCGACCCCTGCTCTAACTGCTACACCAAACTGAAGGAACGCTGCAATTAGCAAGCCAGTTTCGACTCTATTCCGCTCTTCACAAGTGCATTTCAGTCACCTTGTCTGTCTGCTGTGGTGACTTGATAAAAGGGGTTGAGCTGCGTGTTGACTTTGATCTAAAGATAGGCATTTAAAAGTCAAGCACATCATTAGCTGCCGGAGAAGCACTTCCTTGTAAACAACTTTTTGGTGACTCAGAATAAAAAATGCTGAAAACTGCCGCCTTCTCCTCCCCAGAGTTGACGGGCATTTGGCATGTGTTTTTTCCCCTACTCCTCCCAAAGCAGGGATGCTGACACACCAGAACTTCCTGGCTCAGTGCCAATGTGTTAGGAAACATTTTTTGGGTTCCATAAGCATTTTTCCTTGTTTACAGTAACTTCTGGTGTTCCTGAGAGAGGCTTTCAAGGTTTGGCATGCCCTGCCGCCTTTGCAGTACAGATCATGCAAATCTTTTGCTTCCTTGCACAGCTTGCTAAGCGGAACGCATGTGCCTTCAGCTGCCTGGCATGTTGGGCTTCCCTGTAAGAGCAGAACAAAACATGTGTGTTTGCCTTGTGTTAATAATCGGGGGAATGCAGCTACTTGAGTGTGGCAAAGCAGGTTAAAATTTTGGGGTACGGGGGGGATTTGAGACACAGCAACTGTGAGAAGAGGCTAAGCAGAGCTCAGAGCTGCAAAAGCACTGTTTTGTTGTTGTTGTTGTTGTTGTTGTTGTGTGTACACATACATGCACATTGCATTGCATTGCTTTGCTTTTCTAACCTGAGGTACCACTGTAACGTCATTCACTGCTCGTGCTCAGGCTGCACAGAAAAACCATTTTGGTTCCTGATATTCATTCCGATTGGGCAGATAAAATACAATGGATGCAATTCTACAAGATGTTGTGTGTGAAAACAGTTCAGATCCAATGATCCCCAGGCATACATCTCCAGATGGTGGAGGTGTCAGGTTCCATCCTGGGGCCCAGACGTCATCACTTGGTCACAAGTGGCGGATAGCCAGGTGCAAAACGCACCTGGCACCTGGCTAATTTGGATCACTGTAGCCTGGGATCTGGAAGGGGTCTTTAGCTCACAGGTAGAGCATCAGTTTGCATGCAGGTTCAATCCTGGGCATGTCCAGTTAAGAACTGAGAGAGGCACCCTGCCTGAAATCCTGCAGTATTATTAATTATTTTTTTATTAATTTATTATTTATACCCCGCCCATCCGGCTGGGTTTCCCCAGCCACTCTGGGGGGCTTCCAACAGAATATTAAAATACAATAATCTATTTAACATTAAAAGCTTTCCTAAACAGAGCGGCCTTCATATGTCTTCTAAAAGTCTGGTAGTTGTTTATCTCTTTGACATCTGGTGGGAGGGCGTTCCACAGGGCGGGCGCCACCACCGAGAAGGCCCTCTGCCTGGTTCCCTGTAACTTGGCTTCTCGCAATGAGGGAACCGCCAGAAGGCCCTCGGAGCTGGACCTCAGTGTCCGGGCTGAACTATGGGGGTGGAGACACTCCTTCAGGTATACTGGACCAAGGCAGTAGCAACATTACTGAGTATTCTTGATGATTTGAACCAAAAACATGCACATTAGGACCACTTTCCTTTGCGGCAGCAGGGGAGGGGTAGTCTATAAAATGCGGGGATGTTAATGGCCTAATTCCTGGGTCTGTTAATACGGGGGGTGGGGTGGAATAAGCAGAGCGAATTGTTTCCACTCCATTCTCCCACATAAACAAAATGATAAATAGCCAGTCTCTGCTACCCTTGTTTTTTGTCGTGGCAGCTCTCTTAATTACTTCTTCTCGTTTGTCTGCGCCGACCGGCCGTTGTTTGCCAAGTACAAAGCTGCGTTTGCTGGGCATTCCCTTTTGCCTCTCGCTGCTCCATTGTTGATTCCCGGGGCGCGACAAATTGGAAGCCTTCGCGGCGAGCTCTGTGTGTAGGCTTTCCCCATCTTAAGCCTCTTATCCGGCAGCCGGATCAGAATTTCCAAACGTTTCTGCGCTGAGCCTTTCGGTGCTCACAGATGCAGAGCCATCGGTCCCGTGCGGGCGCCATGGCAACAGGCCGCCATGGTCTCCGGCACCGTGTCACCTCGGTGGCTGCAAAACTGCATTTTTGAGATTTTCATATTATAACAGGTTTAAAACACAAACAAAACCCACACACCTCCCGGCAGCTGTTGCTTGTGTTGAGGAAGCTTGTGTTTTTGTTTTTGCTTAATTTAATTAAGTTAGCAGAATGGTGTCTTAATTCAACAGAGGCCGCCACCGTTTTTAAACACTACTGAGCAGCCTTCACCAGAAGGCAGCACTCTACAGTGGTACCTTGGGTTACAGATGCTTCAGGTTATGTAATTTCGGGTTGCACACCGCGCCGAACCCGGAAGTACTGAAACGGGTTACTTCCGGGTTTCAGTGCTCAGAAATGCACAGAAACGCCGAATCGCAACCCACACGTGCACAGAAGTGGTGCTGCGGGTTGCGAACACTGGGTTGTGAACATGCCTCCCGCATGGATCACGTTCGCAACCCGAGGTTCCACTGTATCGGGAAGCTTTTAATGTATTTTGCGTCGTTTTATATTTTGTTGGAAACCAACCAGAATGGCCGGGACAATGTAGTCAGGTGGGGGGGATACAAGTACAGCAAGTTGTTTTTTTTAATTATTATTATTATTATTATTATTATTATTATTATTATTATTATTATTATTCAACCCCTAGTGCAAGCTGTATTCTACCAGTTCCAGGGAATTGCAGGGAGTGCTGTTGTGCTCATGTCCACCTTGCAGACATCCCTTTGATGCATCTGGTTGGCTAGAGACTATCTTGCCAGAGTGGTACATGCTCTGGTTATCTCCTGCTTGGACTACTGCAATGCGCTCTATGTGGGGCTACTTTAAAGGTGACCCAGAAACCACAAATAACCCAGAATGCAGCAGCTAGACTGGCAACTGGGAGTGGCTGCCAAGACCACATAACACCAGTCCTGAAAGACCTGCATTGGCTCCCAGTACGTTTCTGAGCACAATTCAAAGTGTTGGTGCTGACCTTTAAAGCTCTAAACGGCCTCGGCCCAGTATACCTGAAGGAGCGTCTCCACCCCCATCGTTCAGCCCGGACACAGAGGTCCAGCGCCGAGGGCCTTCTGGCAGTTCCTTCACTGAGAGAAGTGAGGTCACAGGCAACCAGGCAGAAGGCCTTCTCGGTAGTGGTGTCTGCCCTGTGGAACGCTCTCCCATCAGGTGTCAAGGAAATAAACAACTATCTGACTTTGAGAAGACAGCTGAAGGCAGCCCTGTTTAGGGGAGCTTTTAGTGTTTGATTGTGATTTTAATATTCTATTGGGAGCCGCCCAGAGTGGCTGGGGAAACCCAGACAGATGGGCGGGTATAAATAATTTATTATTATTATTATCGTTATTATTATTATTATTATTATTATTATTATTATTATTATTAGAACAGAATGTTGGATCAGGTGAGCTCCCTTGGGCCTGATCTGGCAAGCTCTTCTTATGCTCTTACACCAGAGGTCAGCAACCTTTTTCAGCTGTGGGCCGGTCCACCGTCCCTCAGACAATGTGGTGGGCCGGTCTATATTTTGAAAAAAACAAACAAACGAATTCCTATGCCCCACAAATAACCCAGAGATGCATTTTAAATAAAAGCACACATTCTACTTATGTAACAACACGCTGATTCCCAGACCGTCCATGGGCTGGATTTAGAAGGCGATTGGGCCGCATCCAGCCCATGGGCCTTAGGTTGCCTACCCTTGTCTTACGCCCGCCATGTTTTCGACTACAGTTGCCATAGCTCCAGCCACCACTGTCCTATAGGCACCTCTGGACAAAACCCACAGCAGTGATGCAGTCTAGATCCAGCTTGCAGACTGCTGTAGCGAGGTCCCTTTGAAAAGGTATTGATTGGTGGTGTTTGATTGTCGGCTGCTTTTGATAGCCTGTTGAGTGGAGTTTCACTGAACTTGCTTTGACCTTGTCGCTAACGTCTAATCTGTTCCTTGTCAATAGCCTCCTGTGTCCTGCCTTGGGGGGTCTCCTCCAGCCAGTTCACCATGAGAAATTGTGTTAGAAAATCAGATCTATAAGCTAATCGCCAAATGACACCTTCAACCTAGGCTTCAGTCACCACAACGGAATGTCTAGGCGCCTTTTGCTTGGCAATAGAAATTATTAGTAGTATTATTATTTCTATACCGCTGTATATTTTAAAGAAATATTCCAAAATCAAACAAAGGCCCAGGAGACTTCCTTGGCAGGAAGGCCGTAGATCAGCGTTGGAGCCGGTGCTTGCTTGCAGAAGGTCTCAGGTTCAATATTTTATGTCTTCAAGCGGGTTAAGAAAGGAGCTCTGTCTGAAACCCGGGAGAGCCATTGCCTGTCAGTGATGGGCACACCTGTGCAATACAAGGCCTATTTCTTGCCTGCTTTATGGAGTTGTTGCAAAATATTAAAGTAAGGCAATGTATGTAAAGCCCTTTGGACACTTTAAAAAGAATGCTAAGCGAATGCTGCACTAATAATACGGTTGCAACCTTGTCAATAAGCCCACAAAGGCAAAAGCACCACCAGCACCCTGCTGTGGATTGGCAGAGGATAGAAGGAGAACTCCATCCTTTTTGCACCAGCTGGCTGGATTTTTCTTTCTAATTCTCCCCCTGCCCCCCAAAACCCACTTTTATTATAAGAAACTAATTATTACCAAGTCTGTCCCTTTTTTTGCCATAGTAATTTGCTTCAGAACTTAACTGAATAAAAAGGCTGACGTCTACTCACATATTACAGATAAATGGGCAGTAAGCATATTAACAAGAACTGGTCCTGTCTTTCAGGAGCGTTGAAGGGATTGTAGGATATGTGTTTGATGTTTAAATTTGTTGGAAGCCGCCCAGAGTGGCTGGGGCAGCCCAGTCAGATGGGTGACATATAAATTATTATTATTATTATTGTCAGATTTCTGCGTTGGGCATGAAAAAGAGGGAGCGTCTCACTTGGTTTCTGTGCTGAGTACAGAAGAGGCGTGGAACACTCCATTCACTCCCTGGCCAACCCATAGGCTAGTACTTAATTACAAGGCTATATAGCCTGGTGTGAAGAATTGATGCTTTTGAATTTTGAATTATGGTGCTGGAGGAGACTCTTGAGAGTCCCATGGACTGCAAGAAGATCAAACCGATCCATTCTGAAGGAAATCAGCCCTGAGTGCTCACTGGAAGGACAGATCCTGAAGCTGAGGCTCCACTACTTTGGCCACCTCATGAGAAGAGAAGACTCCCTGGAAAAGACCCTGATGTTGGGAAAGATGGAGGGCACAAGGAGAAGGGGATGACAGAGGACGAGATGGTTGGACAGTGTTCTCGAAGCTACCAGCATGAGTTTGACCAAACTGCAGGAGGCAGTGGAAGACAGGAGTGCCTGGTGTGCTCTGGTCCATGGGATCACGAAGAGTCGGACACGACTGAACGACTAAACAACAACATAGCCTGGTGTCAAAGTGCAAGGGTCAAAGAATCATTGAGTTAGCAGGGAGTGAGGCCCAGTTCCGTTCTTGCTCTGGTTGAAATCATTTTGGCTGTGGACATACCCCATGCAAACACAATGGCATTTCTTGTTTGTGGACCCGTGTGTGTGGGGGGGGGGTATCACGGTGCCCAAAGGCACACGAGTCCTGGTGGATTGGTTCCAGCCTCTACCTTGAGAAGCTTTCCTGCGCCTGTAAGTCCCCGTATACATGTCTCGCCCAACCTACTTTTGAAAACCTTGCTTCTGAACCGTTGGGAGGCTGAGGGCAGGAATGCGGCGCAGCCTAGCCAGACTGCATGAGCAACTTTTGTGCTGTCTAAGCTGGCATCTGCCTCGAGGGCATTGTGCAACGTTGGGTGGGATTTCTGTGGAAAGTCCGTGGCAGCGTGTTGGCAGAACGCCTTCCTTTTCATGGAAACACTGGCGGAGCTGAGGAATGGGACTGGGCTTCTGCCAAAAGCGGGTAATGAAGAAGCCTTGTGTGATCTTCACATGCAACGCAGCCTGGGTCATGGGAGTTGTTTGAGTCTTGCTGCTGTCGGGAGGTTGGAGTTTGCTTGCTAACCTCCCATCCTAGAGACTTGATTGTCCAGGCTGCTAGGAACTTGTTTCCAGTACGTTGCTGAAAGAAGCTTTCCCCTATTGCCTTTAAAAGGGGGGGGGGAGCCTTTACAATAACCAAAGAAGTGCAACTCTTGTGCAACTCTTCCAATTGGACCATTTAGATCTAGGCTGTTGGCTCTGTCTGGCAGCCGCTCTCCAGGTTGCCAGGATGAGATCTCCCTGATAGGGCTGGGCGATATCTGGTTTACAACATTGCAATATACCACCAGCTAAATATCAGCAATATATCAGTATATCATGATGTCTGAAATAAGGATGCGACTTTGTAGAGGCAAACAGTAGGGCCGGGCGATAACTGGTTTTCAACATCGTGATATATCACCAGCTAAACATTGCAATATACTGATATGTCGCAATGTCCGAAGTAGCGATGGAGCTCTGCAGAGGCATCGGCTGGCTTCACAGTTTTTCCCACATTGTGATTTTTGCATAGCAAACACACACATATCATGATTCACAATATATTGCAAGGTCAAAGATTATGTAACCACTGTCACGATATGGACTTCAAAGTGGTTTTGGAGGATATACAGCAGACGCTCAGGTAGCGAACGTGATCCGTGCTGGAGGCACGTTCGCAACCCATAGCATTTGCAACCCGTAGTGCCGCGTCTGCACATGCGTGGGTCATGATTTGGTGATTCTGCGCATGCGTGAGCACCAAAACCCGGAAGTAACCTGTTCTGGTGCTTCTGGGTTTGGCGCGGTGTGCAACCCGAAAATGCACAACCTGAAGCATCTGTAACCCGAGGTATGACTATATTGCCCAGCCCAACTTCCCTGTTGCCTATTACCTCTCATTTTTAAAAACTGGCAGTTCTAGGATGGAACGTGGAGTGTTCTGCATGTAAGGCACGGCCTGCGCCATCAAGCCACAGACTTTTCCCATAAATGCAATCACGTTGCATCATTTGCCTACGTGAACTAGATGTTGCCAGCCTAGTTTTGTAGATGTCACATGACAACACATTATTGATTATTATTATTATTATTATTATTATTATTATTATTATTATTATTAAATTTGTATACCGCCCTTCATCCAAAGATCACAGGGCGGTTCACTGGTGGCAAGACTGGCGTCTCCTCCTGAGAAGCTCCACTTCTTAGCAATGCTGCTTCTTAACGCATCCCTTGAAGGTTCGGCTGTGATCTGCAACTAACAACAAACGTTGGCGTGCCTATTATCTCTTAGTAATAGAGAAAACAATGTAAATTGCTAATTCCAGGCTTTTTGCAGCAGACGTGCTCCCTGGGAGCGAGCCTGTTAGACAGACGCTGACCTCTTAGGTTTCCCTTTTTAAAGATGAGTTCTCTTGTGGGGGGGGGCTTGTTGTTGTTTCTGTTTTGCTTCTGTCTCTTATGAGTTTAATGACTGGGGAAGCAGGGAGTGGTGTGGATGAACAGGAGCTCGCCGAAAAGCAACTAGTACTTTGTGGCTTTCTCCAATCAACTCTGCAGACCAGCTGGCAGAAGAACTGAGGGAGGGGAGGGCTGGGGAGATGATGACATCCTTCTGAGCACTGGGCTTTCCGCTTCCAGAAGTTTCCAAGCGGCACCCATCTCCCTGCAAAACTTGGAAGCACGAGCACCCTTGCTTTAAAAGGCCGGCGGAGAAAAATAACATTTTAATAATAATAATAATCTGCTGAACGAGGAAAATAACCAGCAGGGTCCAGTCACAGCGAGGGCATTTGAACCCTCGTCTCCCAGCTCCTAGTCTGACACTCTATAACCACTGCACCGCACTGTCTCTGGTGTTATTCAGTACACCTGCAATGACCATTGGTGCACTTGATACTCCCATATCGTTAAAAAGCATGGCAGCCGCTCAGTCAGGTCCTGCCAGCGAGCGGTTTATACTTCCAGGATGATGGTGTTCGGGCCAAAGGCTCCCCGTCGGAATGATGTACTGGGGACTACTTATTGAAGAACAGGGCTTTAAATAGAGGCGGTTAGTGGGATTGGTAAAAGGAGAATAGTGCTGGGGGTAGCCCAGTTCAGCTGCTAGCCCAAACTGTTAACACGTTCTCCTCTTCCCTCCTTTGTAGGGTTTAGTGTCTAGGAAGGCGAACCAGGAGAACTCCAGCCATGGCCCCACGGAAAAGGAGCGGGCGAGGGATCTCGTTTATCTTCTGCTGCTTCCGGAGTAATGACCACCCGGAGATCACTTACCGGCTGCGGAATGACAGCGCCTTTGCCCTGCAGACGATGGAGCCCTCGCTGCCCATGCCTCCGGTGGAAGAGCTGGACGTTATGTTCAGCGAGCTTGTGGTGAGTGATCGCCCTGCGCTTGTCTGTATTGCTGCTTTTATTTATTTCTATTAAAAATGAATTTATTATTCATTAGAAATAACAGTAAAACCAGACTTTAAGCAAAATGATGAAAACATAGATTAGGCCTGCTGTTTTTATTTTTTAATGTACAGGCGGGGGGTTCCCCCCTCCCCGTTCCTGACCCCTGTGCGCATCGATGGAGCAGGCACAAGCCCGCCCTGTTCTGCCCTGTTTTCCGGCCACTTCCGGGTCGGCAGCGATGAGCACGTGTGTGATCGCAAGCCAACTGGACACGCGTAAAATGCTCGCTGCCTGCTCGTAATAAAACCACAGTCCTGTCTTGGTAGGCTTGCCGAAGCAAAATAAGTTTTTTGGACAGGTGTTGAAAGCAATACGATGGAAGTAACGGAATGGTTTACTTCCGGGTTTCGGCACATGCACAGAAGCACAAAATGACGTCACGCGCATGCACAGAAGCACCGAATTGCGTCACGCGCTTGCGCAGACACAGCGCTGCGGGTTGTGAACGCCGCAGGTTGAGAACGTGCCTCCCGCATGGATCACGTTTGCAAACCGAGGTATGACTGTACATTATTTCTGCGGCCCCCTGTGGGGCTCAGGAGCCCAGTTATGTCCCCCCTTCCCTGCAGAGCTGGCAGCCCCTCACCCCATTTCGAACACCCTCCCTTGTGGAGGGTTCCCTCAGCCTCCTCTCCTCTCCCCTCTCCTTGGGAGTCCTCTGGGCAGCCGCTGCTGCCGCCGCCCCTGGTCTCTGAGCTGCCCCAGAGAGAGGTGCCTCCTCACACTGCCCCACAGGGGCCTGGGACTTGTCTTTCCATTCCCAACAGCAAGGGCTGGTGGGCTAGCTGGCTGGGCTCCCTTGCTTGCCTGCTTACTCCGAGGCCGTCTCAGCTCCTGGCACCCAGTACCCCCTGGCCAGCCCCAGAAGCACCATTCGCCTGGAGAGCTTGTAGCCAGGGCTGCTGCAACAAACAGCTGTGCAAGCCTTTGGGAGGCAGAGACTTGAAGGGGCATCAGAGGAGGGAGGGGGAAAAGAGGGACAGAGCCCACAGTTGCCTACAGCACCCCTGACCATCTTTCCAAGCACCCCAGGGTGCCACGGCACACTGGTTGAAAACAACTGACTTATGGGATGATGTACCTAATAAATCGAGGAGCAAGTTTTTAATCAGAGAGTTGGTGCAGAATGTGTCCTTTTGAAGAACAGAGGAAAAAACAAAGAACCTATCATAATAGGTTTCATTACTTGTTGTTTGCCAGTTTGGGCTCCTTTGGGAGAAAGGATGGGATATAAAGTTTAATAGCAATAATATAATTTCATTTAACTTATAGATGCATAAGCCATCCTTCAGTATAGAACTCCCAGTATGACTGTTTATGATGAAGCGTGTGTTTCAATTTTCTCGCAGGCGAGGGACTGCCAACCTTTTTAGGGACATTGGGATTTTTGAGGGAGTGCTGTAGGGGCCACCCCACCTGATCAGCCCCCCCCCCACAGAAAGACACCTATAGCATGCTCACAGGGTTCACTTTTCCAAGGGATCTGGGTGAAATCCGCCCCCAGCGGACTCGACCTATAGAGCTGAAGGAGGAAGTGGGGAAGAGTGTCACTTTTTCAACTTCCTCCTTCTGCTTGGTGCACCTTTCAAGGGAGGAGAGAATAACATCCCTCACTGCCCCAAGACCAAAGGGGCACTAAACGTATTTTTTGGGTTGGGGGCTCAGAGGCTTCATTCGTCTGTTAAGAGTTTGGGTGTAATCTTCGACACCTCCCTCTCCATGGAGGCGCAGATTGCAGCTATAACAAAGGCGGCATTTTTTCAGCTCCGCCAATCTAAGCAATTGGCTCCTTACCTCTCTCGCCCTGACCTAGCCACTGTGATCCATGCGACGGTCACCTCCAGACTGGATTATTGTAACTTGCTCTACGTGGGGCTGCCCTTGAGACTGACCCAGAAACTCCAGCGGGTGCAGAATTCTGCGGCGAGATTCCTTACGGGGTCCTCGCCACAGGATGACATTCACCCGGTGCTATACCAGCTGCACTGGCTCCTGGTGGAGTACAGGAGCAGGTTTAAGGTGCTGGTTTTAACCTTTAAAGCCCTATACGGCCTAGGACCCTCATACCTACGGGACTGCCTCTCCTGGTATGTCCCACAGAGGACCTTACGGTCTTCAAACAAAGACATCTTGAAGGTCCCAGGCCACAGAGAGGTTAGGCTGGCCTCAACCAGAGCCAGGGCTTTTTCGGCCGTGGCCCCGATCTGGTGGAATGCTCTGTCACAAGAGACAAGAGACTAGGGCCCTGCAGGACTTTCCGCAGGGCCTGCAAGACAGAGCTGTTCCACCAGGCCTTTGGCCAGGGCACAGCCTGACTCTCTCCTTTGGCAATCCTCACAGAACTTCTAGCCCAAATGGTTGCCATTAATTTGATTGGAATTAATTTTATAATGAAATGATTTTAGAATGTTTTACCATTTTACTGTTGTTAGCCGCTCTGAGCCCAGCTTCGGCTGGGGAGGGCGGGTTATAAATAAAAATTATTATTATTATTATTATTATTATTATTATTATTATTATTATTGACAGAGGAAGACCTCAAGGGAGGCACCTTAATTACCCCTGCTATAGACCCCCCAACTCATTTGCCATTTCCAGTGCCGGACAAGCAAAACTGAATCCAAGCATGCCAGCGCCAGCTGTGTCTTTGGCTGGCATGTTGGCTTCCCCCTTGTGCCAAGGCCCTTACACACAAATGGCCGCACGCTTGGGCATTGTGAGATGAGGGTGAGCCGCTTGTCTCGCTGCCTGTCAGGGCTTTGCCTGCTTTTTCCACCACACACAAGGAGAGAGGGGCTTGTGGAGGGGGAGAGAGGCTCTCACAAAAGGGCAGCCACCCCTGGCTTTGCTTTTTGACGGAGTGCAGTTTCGCAGCTGCTTGGAAATGGATGGGGTTGCCGAGGCAACCTGCAAGGCTTCCTCAGATGGGCGATGGGGGGGGGGGGACATGCCTTGTTGACTTCCAGTGTTTCAGCTTTTGGGTTAACGCTACCTTCAGGCTTCGGGGAAGAATAGGAGAGGGAGCAGCGGGGTCATTGGGGAGGGATGGGGGTTGGTGCGGCAGGTGGGTGGGCAAAGCCCGTGACCATGGGATCTTCGGACAATTACCAAGTGAATACCTTTGGTGCTTGCCGGACCAGAAGGTCGAATTCTTCCAGGCTCTTGTCTTGCTCCCACCCCTAAATCTCTTTGTGCTCCAGTCCCATCTGGCACCAGCTGTTGCATAATCTCACCAATTCATCTGTCCATCAAGACGTTGAGCACTTCTGGGATGTTTACAATGGAAAAAAACCCAGGCATGAGACGTCTTGTTGGGAGGGTAAGCAGTTCACGCAGATAGGATTTGTTCAGTCGGTCGATTCCAGATTATGAAATCCTAGAATTCTGCAGTTGGAAGGGACTCCGAGGGTCATCCAGTCCAGCCCCCTGCAATGCAGGAATCTCAGCTAAAGCATCCATGACAGATGGCCATCCAAGCTCTGCTCAAAATCCTCCAAGGAAGGAGAATCCTCAGCCTCCCAAGAGAATCCGTTCCACCATCAAACAGCTCTTCTGTCAGTTCTTCCTGATGTTTAGTCACAATCTCTTCTATTGTAACTTGAAGCCATTGGTTCAAGTCCTGCCCTCCAGAGCAGGAGAGAGCAAGCTTGTTCCCTGTAATGGGAATTGGGGTTGCTCGTGCGTAAGTTGCCGCTACTCTTGGCAAGGTTGCCTGGTTTAACCTTTCCCTGGCTGCACAGCCCTGACTCCGCGGCTGTATCAGTCACTGGCAGAATCCGTCAGTGGGCGTTTCCTGAACTTCTTCCAGCATAAAAGTTCTTTGACGCCAAGTCTCCGCCTAGCCTCCCTGCGCGGAAGTCTTCTGCGCAGGGTGGGCGTGGCCAGCGGAGGACCTGTGCTCTCCCCGCTGGTCTCTGTCGAAGAGTCCTGGAGCCACCTCTCCGAAGCCCTCCCCTGCTCCCCCTTCTTCCTGGTGTCACGCTGATTTCCTTCCCCAGTGGATGAGTTCCCTCTCTCCCTGCTGGGCCCTTCTCCGGGATCGCTGGGGGAGCCTTACCTCCACTCCTGGCTCCGATGGCAGTTCCCTGACATTCCCTCTTCCATTCCCTCTTCCATGTGGCAGCTCTTGAGATATTTGAAGATGGCTATCGTATCTCCTTTCAGTTTTTTTCTTCTCCAAGCTAAACATCCCAGCTCCTTCAACCATTCCTCATAAGGCTTGGTTTCCAGTCCCTTGATCTTCTTGGCTTCCCTTCTCTGCACATGTTCCAGCTTGTCAATATCCTTTTTAAATTGTGGTGCCCAGAACTGGACACAGTATTCCGGGGTCTGACCAAGTCACAATAGGTAAAGGGTAAAGGGACCCCTGACCATTAGTCGTGACCGACTCTGAGGTTGCGGCACTCATCTCGCTTTATTGGCCAAGGGAGCCGGCGTACAGCTTCCGGGTCATGTGGCCAGCATGACTAAGCCACTTCTGGCGAACTGGAGCAGTACACAGAAACGCCGTTTACCTTCCCACCGGAGCGGTACCTATTTATCTACTCGCACTTTGATGTGCTTTCGAACTGCTAGGTTGGCAGGAGCAGGGACCGAGCAGCAGGAGCTCACCCCGTCGCAGGGATTCGAACCGCCAACCTTCTGATCGGCAAGTTCTAGGCTCTGTGGTTTAACCCACAGCGCCACCTGCAACCAAGTCACAATAGGGTGGTACTATTTACTTCCCTTGATCCGGACACTAGATTTCTGTTGATGCAGCCTAGATTAGCACTAGCTTCTTCTTCTTTTGCTGCTGATGCTGCATCACAATGTTGTCTCACGTGGTCCATTAAAACCCCTAGATCCTTTTCGCACATACTGCCTCCATCTTCTGTTTGTGCTGAAACAGACTGGAAAACAAGGCTTGTTGCTTCCATTAATGGAAGATGCATTCATGCCTTTTAACAGTGGCATTAGAGGTCGAAAATCAGGGAGCGCACCTTTTCTCGTTGCTCCATATCTCCATGGCAGAGGAAATGTAGCTGTTGCTTTTTCCCGCACCTTTGAACGGTGTCATACCTGCCTTTAGAAGTGATGGCCCCGATCCCCTATGAGAATTACAAGAAGGAAAAAGCTTGACATTCTGATTGCTGGGGTACCTTTGAAAGCATGGAGCCGCACTGAGGAACCTGAAATCTTGAAAGTTTGATTGGGATGGGTAGGGCCAAGTTGGGTTTCTCCAGAGGAGCAGCGAAAAAGCAGCTAGGTATTTGCTCATCAGTGTAATGGGCGTAATTTGTACAGTTTTTGGCATGCCTCTTTTTTGGGATGCAGAATTCTCATTTCCATTCGTCAGTGTGCACACGCTGCCATCAACATACTGAAGCACTTTAGTATTCAGAGTGCAATGGAATTGATATCCCTATAATATGGTATAATCCTCAGGGGCGCAAATGTACCTCGTTGCAGTTAAAAGGCATGGAGCAAGTATAGCTCTGGGGCAGATTAACCCCTTTGGTTTGGGAGGGCGCTTAAGCCTTCCGTGTCATCAGCAGCCATTACAGACACAGAGCAATTTTAATCATTAGATCATGCATTATGGATCATGCTTGCTATCAGAATGGGGGAGGCAGCGTTGAAGGCACAGGTAATCCAAGCCTGAGACAATGACCATCAGGACAGGTGCGTTGTTGAGCAGCCTTAAGTGATACTCTCTGGAAGGGAGGAAGTGCCAACTTTCCAGTAATATGTGGATTTCCCCTCCAGTGGGTATAAGAGAGAGAGAGATCGATCATCTTATTCTTATCTCTCTTGGCATAGATACTAGTCATGGACTCTGAGGAGCCAGGATGAGGGGTAGGAGCCACCCAAATATTTATTTATTTATGAAAATATTTGTATACTTCTGTCATACACACACACACACGCAATCAAAATTATTCAACCCCCATTGCAAATCAGGTTTATTATCAAAATCCACAGACTTTCAGCTGCAATTTCATTGCAGTTTCAATTGCTTTTGTTTGATTTGCTCATTTCAAACAGCTGAAAGTCTCCATATGGTCGCAATTGGAACTGTGTCAGTCGCAAAATGTGCCGGGGGGGGGGGAGGATTTCAAACACAGCCGGTGACCAATTCCTTGCTTATGCCACCATTCCGATTTGAGCAGTAAAGTCTCTAGCAGCAAACAAAGTCTGAGTACTTTGTCCAGGTCAGGACATCGCTGCACCGAGAAGAGCATCCTTTCCAAAGCTGGTTCCCTGCAAAAGTCTGGGATTACAACTTGCATCCAGCATCAACAACATGGAACTGGGAGTCTGTTGAAGGAGGCTCAACCCAAAAGTGGTTTAATTTTGCATGGCAAGCTGCTTTATTGGAAAGACTCTTGCAGCAAATTAAGGCAGCAAGACAGATAAACCCCAAGGGAAACTTTTTAGGTCAGGGGCTTGGCTTCATATACAGTGGGCTGGAAGCGAATCTATTATATTATCTGTTCCCGTTCCGAATGGATCTTGACGGAGGGGTGTATTAGGCTGTGAATATACTTGATGGCTTATTTTGGATTCACCTGGGGGGGGGGGGAAGAAAAATTAGGAAATAAGTTTAGGTTAATTTTCTCAGGACTAAGACCTCAAAATACGTCATATCATAAGAGCTGGTGCATGTTAATCTTAGAAAATGAACATGAAAGAGCTTCTCAGTTTTGCACATGAAGGCAGGCGATCTTGCACTTACTATCATGTTACCTCCTAGAATGGCTTGAATCCTAATAGCTGTGATTTCAGGGGAAGTACATGAGGCTAAGGAAGCAGGTTGGGACTCTAAACTGACTCTAATTTAGGGATTAGTTGAGGAGGGAGAAAAAGGCCAACTGACCTGCTTAGCATTTTCTGAAACAGTACACCTAAACACTGGTGTCATTCGAAATTTGCACTTCTCTGAATTTTATGATGCAACGCTCCCAACAAAACAATGTGTGCAAAAAACGGGCATATTAGGGCAATTACACCTGTTTAGTGAAAATAACGTACACAAATGCATTGCGTATGGGGAGATTGCTGGGGTGTGTACCAGGCAAAATTGCTTATAAAATCTTGATGCTATGAGAGATGCACACTAGAATGCTGATGGGTTTTCATGAGGTCATTTTTTAAAAGTGCCATGCGGAAGCGTGGAGAACCGAAGGTTAAGTTTTGAAAAATGAGGTGCTGAATGCTGGTAGATAGATTTCATCTGCAAAGTGAAGTTTCCTGCATGTGGGCCCTGGAATTAGCTTCAGGGACTTGGTGAGCTTCAGACAGCGCATTGTTAGAATCATTGAATTATAGAAATGGAAGGGACACCGAGGGTCATCTGTTCCAACCCCTGCAATGCAGGAATCTCAGCTAAAGCATCCTTGACAGATGACCATCCAACCTCTGCTTAGAAACCTCCAAGGAAGGAGAGTCCACCATCTCCCAAGGGAGACCATTCTGTTGTCAAACAGCTCTTCCGACAGTTCTTCCTGATGTTTAGCCGAACTCTCCTTTCTTGTGACTTGAATTTTGCAGCTTGAAACCAGCAGAGGAGAACATTTCCCTGTTACTCCCTCCTGCTTGTAGAAGAGATGTCCCATGGAAAGTCTGACCAGGGTGGGGAATCAAAGACATTGGGTTAAGCCATGGCAGGCGGACTTGGGTCAGTGAGCAGCTTTTGAAAACTTGGAGGTGTTTTGAAGAGGAGGGAGAGAGCGAGAGAAAGATTAAGTCTTCGATTGGCTCACAAAATAAATAATAATAATGATGATGATAATGATGATGATGATGATGATAATAATATTTATTTATTTATTATTTATACCCTGCCCATCTGGGTGGGCTTCCCCAGCCACTCTGGGCGGCTTCCAACCAAATATTAAAATACAGTAATGCATCAAACATTAAAAGCTTCCCTAAACAGGGCTGCCTTCAGATGTCTTCTAAAAGTCAAATAGTTGTTTTTTTCCTTTGACATCGGGTGCCACCACCGAGAAGGCCCTCTGCCTTGTTCCCTGTAACTTGGCTTTTCGCAGGGAGGGAACTGCCAGAAGGCCCTCGGCGCTGGACCTCAGTGTCTGGGTAGAACGGTGGTGGTGGAGACGCTCCTTCAGATATACTGGACCGAGACCACAGGCCCAACAGAAGAAAAGCCCTGCTAGTTTGGACCAAAGGTCCACTTATTCCAGCATCTCCATCTTACAGTGACCATGAAGAGCATGCAAGCAGCTGTAGGTTAGATTTACACCTCCACAATGGGGACTCCCTACCCATCTTCCTAATTTTTTTCTGGGGTTTCCCTCAGCCCCCTGGAGCAGACTCGGGGTGGGCATGGGGTACTTGTGGGGGTAAAGTTCCGCTTGGCAAGCATAAAACCATTGCACCATGTTAGATACTTATCCATTTCTTTACATTTATATTCCTCCAAGGAGCTCAAAGAGGCGTACCTTGTTTTCCCACCCCCCCACCCCCTTTAATCTTCACAACAACCCTGAGAGCTAGGTTAGGCTGAGAGGCAGAAACTGGCCCAAGATCACCCAGGGAGCTTTGTGGCTGGAGTGGGGATTCGAATCCTGTTCTCCCAGGCAGTGGCGTAGCGTGGGTTGTCAGCACCCGGGGCAAGGCAAGTAATTTGCGCCCCCTAACCCGTGGATTTGCGCCCCCTAACCCGTGGATTTGCCCTAACCCCAGATGTTGCGCCCGGTGCGGCCGGCCCCCCCTGCACCCCCCACGCTACGCCACTGCTCCCAGGTCCTGGACCGACACTCTTAACCACAACACCACCACTGACTATGAGCCACTCTCCCCACTTGGGATTCCCAGAGCTGCTATACTTTTCTCCTGATTTTTTTTTAAAAAAGCTGCATAAAATTAGCATTTTGTATGTATTAGCTTTTTCGTCCCCCACAGCCCACCTGCCCCAAATTACACATGTCTTCATATGGTACTATATTTCTGGAGGGCTTCTGCTTGTTTCTTTTATCTTTCTGAAACTGCAAATGAATTAAGTGCCACTTGCTAATAATAAAGAGGTGGGGAGTCTCCACGGCAACAACAGGAGCAGCAGCGGCAACTGCCCTGACAGATGTCATTGATGGATTGCATCTCTCCACAATCTCTCCACTTTCTAGTTGGAGATAACTGCCTGGTCTGGATGGAGACTCTTCCTTCTGCCTGCCTGCCTGCCTGCCTGCCTGCCTGCCTGCCTGCCTGCCTGCCTTTTCTAAAACTTTGAGCGGTGTCAGCGGCGTTTACAGCGACGCTGTCTTATAAATTAACCACCAGCTGAGATCGCTTACTTCATTTGATCCCCTGAATTGTTAAACTGACTGAGCACTTCAGGGCTGCTTGAAACTCGCAAGATTCCTGAGGGTATCTTTAAATATATATATATTTTTTAAGCAACGTAGAGCTGAAGCTAAGGGTTAGAGCAGGGGTCAGCAAATATTTTCTGCAGAGGGCTGGTCCACTGTCCCACAGACCTTGTGGGGGGCCGGACTATATTTTGGGGGAAAAAGATGAACGAATTCCTATGCCCCACAAATAACCCAGAGATGCATTTTAAATAAAAGCACACATTCTACTCATGTAAAAACACGGTGATTCCCGGACCGTCCGCGGATTGAGAAGGCAATTGGGCCAGATTAGGCCCCTGGGCCTTAGTTTGCCTACCCATGGGTTAGGCAGCCTTTATCGACCTGTGGGTCCCCAGATGTTGTTGAGCTACAACTCCCCTAGCTAGCAAGGCCAGAGCTCAGGGATGATGGGAGTTGTAGTCCAACAACATCTGGGGACCCACAGGTTGAGAACCGCTGGGTTAGAGCATCTGCATTGCACGCAACAGGTTCTGGGTTCAATCCAGGTCGGGCTGGGATTGTTCCCTGTGTGAAAACAGAGACGGGAGCTGTCAGTGCAGACGACACCATTGCCAGAATTCCCTGGGAATAGGGATTGTGTGTTAAACACCTCTGGGTCTGGTCGCTCTGTGAGGGAACTTGCATGTAACCCACCGCTGAACCGTGGTCTCCTCCTCTGCTTCCACATGCTATATTTTTGTGTTTAGAATCATAGAATTGTAGAGTTGGAAGAGACCCTGAGGTTCATCCAGCCCAACCCCTTGCAATGCAGGAATATGCAGCTGTCCCTCAGCTGTACAGATTTAAAAACACTAGCAGAACTGAAGTAACTCCTACAATGTAGATGATAGAAGATGTGAAAAGATAAAATACGTGAATGGATCTGATAATAAATACCAACTGGCGGGAGGGAGGGAAGCCACAAGCTCAGCAGAGCTAAAATGTTTATATGTTGATTAATGTATTGTAAGAAAGAATGTGTAAAGAAAATAATAAAAATTTATTGACAAAAAAAAGAGAGGAATATGCAGTGTCCCTTAACTGGGATTGAACCTGCAAACTTGGCGTTATCAGGACCACATTCTAACCAACTGAGCCGTCCCATTTTCTTCTCGCCAAAGCTGATTTCGCATCTGTTGAGCTTTGCCCGCCCATCCCCAGCACTGACATTTCCCCACCCAGATGAGAACGACACACTTTGAAGCGCTTGACGCTGCTGATGCAAGGAAAGCAATCCGGCAATAAAAAATTGGCCTGTGAAGTGGTAGCAGCCTTCTGAATCATTGCGTCTTAAAAACGAGCATCGAGCGCTGCTCCACCTTGGTGGTGACGCCTGAGGTCTTTGAGAATTGCTGTGTACAAAGCTCATCTGCACGATGCCTTTAAAGCAGCGTCATGGCTTCCCCCCAGAGCATCCTGGGAACTGTAGTTTGACAAGGGTCTCCCTCCACGGTCACCAGTGCTGCTTGCAGGTTCCCCATTAAGCAGTCTGGTTGGCTGTTGTGAGAATAGGATGCCCCTGGCCTCATCCGGCAGATTCTTCTGGTGTCTTTAGATCACAAGTCTTCATCTAATAAGCAGAGGGAAGCTGGGAGGAGAGAGTTACTCTTCCCAAGAGCCTCTCCCTTGTTTATTCCTGCTTATTAGTCAGAGGTGTCTGACTTTGGCTTCTGGTCTAAGTCTAAAGAAGGTGTGAATTTGTTTTCTTGGTAACGAGCAATTTAGCACAAGTCAGCTGAAGAAATGTCAGGCAAAGCTTTTATGTTAAAAGGTTTAAGCGTAACCCGACGCCGGGAAGGTCACGGTGCTATGAGTATCCAACCTGCCTTATTCTTGGCGGTGTGCATTACACTCTTTAGTTCTGACAGGTGCCTGCCTGTTCCTGGAGATTTTCATCTGAGGGAGTGCGAATAGGTGGCGTTAAATGCATATTATTTATTCCGTTTATATCCCTCCTTCCCTCTCAAAGGAGCCCAGAGGGTTCCGTAGATCCCCGCTCCTGTCATTCCCCTACAAAACAAAATTGCACAGTGCTCTGCGTGCTAAAACACAAATATAAATTGCAATTATGCAGGACGATGTATTAGCATCCTGTTCCCAACAGCGGCTAGCCAGAGGCACACAATCAGGGCCAGAAGGTAAAAGCTTCCCCGTTTCATCTTCCAAGATATTCGCAGATACACTGCCTGTGAAGCTGGAGGTTCTATTTAGCTACCTAGCCTTTGAAGGGACGCAGGTAGCGCAGTGGGTTAAACCACAGAGCCTTGCGCTTGCCGATCAGAAGGTCAGTAGTTCGAATCCCCGCAACAGGGTGAGCTCCTGTTGCTCGGTCCCTGCTCCTGCCAACCTAGCAATTCGAAAGCACATCAAAGTGCAAGTAGATAAATAGGTACCGCTCCAGCGGAAAGGTAAACGGCGTTTCTGTGCGCTGCTCTGGTTCGCCAGAAGCAGCTTAGTCATGCTGACCACATGACCCGGAAGCTGTACGCTGGCTCCCTTGGCCAATAAAGCGAGATGAGCACCGCAACCCCAGAGTCGGCCACAACTGGACCTAATGGTCAGGGGTCCCTTTACCTTTTAGCCTTTGAAAAACAGTCCTCCATAAATTGACTTAACTCAGTTAGGGGCCATTGCAATATCTTGTGGTAGCAAGTTACTCAATGTATGGGGGGAAAGTGCTTCCTCTTATTCTCCTTGCCCCTACAGTGGTACCTCTGGTTACATACTTAATTCATTCCAGAGGTCCGTTCTTAACCTGAAACTGTTCTTAACCTGAAGCACCACTTTAGCTAATGGGGCCTCCTGCTGCCACCGCGCCGCTGCCGCATGATTTCTGTTCTCATCCTGAAGCAAAGTTCTTAACCCGAGGTAATATTTCTGGGTTAGTGGAGTCTGTGACCTGAAGCGTATGTAACCCGAGATACCACTGTATTGCCCATCAATAAGCAAGAGACACATACTAGTGTCTTTATACAGTCTGTTCAGCAGGGGGCTCCAGACTTAGTGGTGACTGGGTGGAGTTGGGAGTTGCCTGTTCAGTTCTTGTCTAGCCTCCCAACTTGTATGCCCTCTAAGGCTTCCTGCCAACCCGTTTGCTAATTAGGCCTCTTTATTACAGCCTAATTGGATTCATGCAAACTAGAACTACAATCAATTTGCTTGCTCTTAACTTTTAATTTTATTGCTTCTTAAATGTTCGGTTGGCTTTTTGCAGTTTTAATCCTACCGTGAGCTGCGTTTTGAAAACCTTATTATTGAATTGTGGCAAATAAATTCTGGAGAGTGGATAATATTGCGAAGCATATCTCTCTAATCTATCTTTGGGGGAATTTACAGAATATTACAGTGGTTCCCATACTTACGTTCATCTCCGGTTATGTATCCTGCGGGATACACACGCGGCAAACCCGGTAGCATTTTTCTGGGTTTCGCTGCATGCGCAGAAGCGCTCTACTGTGCCATGCGCATGCGCAGAACAGGAACCCCCAGTTGCGGAAACCTCGGGGTCTGGCTGGAGCTCCCGAACGGATCCCGTCTGTTATGTACTGAAGTTCTCACCCTGGGCCAGCAGGGGGATACTGTAGATAGTTTTCACTCAGGTCCACATATGCAAATAAGGAATTGAAAGTGACGTTCAGTGATTGGATAGTTACAGAAGGTGGTTACTGTTGCGTTGTACTGGATCTCTATATAAGCAGGTTGGCTGAACCCTTCAGTTCAGTTCTGTCCTGGCCTGTGAATAAACAAGAGCTGTTTGAAGAATCGCTGTGTCGTCTGATATGTTCACCCACAACTTAACACCGTCCGCGACCGGAGGTACCGCTGTACTTTTCTAGTAATGCCAGAACCAAATGCCTTTCAAAAACGGGGACACCTTCGTATCCCTTTGATACTATAGAAATCTAGATTTAAGAGCCACTTGACAAACATTGTCAGCTTCAGTTTCCTGAGATGGTCTTATTGTTTTCCCCCTGGAATTAAAACATTCCTGCCAGGTACGGGGTACAAGCAGAAGAGAACATCCATTTTTCTCTCTGTCAAATTTGAAAAGAGGAAACCAGCATGGATCCTCCCTCCTTTCCTGGTGTCGTTGGGTCCTTCAGTCTAGGGCACCCCATGGATGTCTCTAGGGCATTGTAAAAAAACAAATCTGTGATTAAACTATAGCTGATCTACCGCTGTTAAATGGATTAGAACTGGCACTCCTAATAAACATTGATTTGGGAGAAGCGCGTTGAATGTTGTGCCCTGGGAAGGAGCCCGCAATCTGTGACGAAATGCCGCACAAACCGATGGGAGCACAAGAGAGATGCTTAATCTTGCAGCGCAGCCCAAAGCCCTTGATCCAGCTGTGCGAGAAATAAGGGATGGAGCAGCTCTGTTCATATCTGCTGACTCTGCGTGTGTGTAACTGTGTGGTGCAAGCAGGGTGTGCACACACCCTGAATGTTGACTTTTGCTCGTTATTTTCCGGGCGATTCGAAATGGAAATGTAGCCTTACGTTTCAAAGGATGTTGGCACACCCATCGAACCGGGTTTTGGATGACGGAGGATTAAAAACGGGCTGATTGGTACCAAGTATTAGACTACACCCAGTTTGATAGGCTTTATGAATTGAAATTATTAACTCAGACGGTATGTTGAAAGCAGGAAATAATAATAATAATAATAATAATAATAATAATAATAATAATAATTTAATTTCTATACCACCCTATACACGAAGGTCTCAGGGTGGTTCACATAAAATATCAAATACATAAAATCAAAACAAAACCAACAACCCAATTAAAAACCTCAAAAGAGCCAGCATTTTTAAAAAGAATACAGTGGTACCTTGGGTTACAAACACCTTGGGTTACAAACACTTCGGGTTACAGACTCCACTACCCCAGAAGTAGTACCTTGAGTTAAGAACTTTGCCTCAGGATGAGAACAGAAATTGTGCAGCGGCAGCAGCAGCAGGAGGCCCCATTAGCTAAAGCGGTACCTCAGGTTAAGAACGGTTTCAGGTTAAGAACGGACCTCCGGAACGAATTAAGTTCGTAACCAGAGGTACCACTGTATAGGACATGGGTAGGCAAACTAAGGCCTGGGGCCAGATCCGGCCCACTCGCCTTCTAAATCCGGCCCGCAGACGGTCTGGGAATCAACATGTTTTTCCATGAGAATGTGTGCTTTTAGAATGCACCTCTGGGTTATTTGTGGGGCATAGGAATTCGTTCATTATTTTTTTTCAAAATATAGTCCGGCCCCCCACAAGATCTGAGGGACAGTGGACCGGTCCTCTGCTGAAAAAGTTTGCTGACCTCTGGTAGAGGATGTAGATCAAGTCAGGCAAAGGCCTGGTTGAAAGGGAATATTTTTTATTTTATGTAAACTGTGTTACTTTTACTGTTGTTAGCTGCTCTGAGCCCGGCTTCGGTTGGGGAGGGCGGGATGATATTATTATTATTATTATTATTATTATTATTATTATTATTATTATCATTATTATTTTGCCTGGCGCTTAAAGGTGTATGGTGAAGGCACCAGGCGAAATATTGCTTCTTGCCCTGAAAGCATTGCTAACACACCGGGAAGACAGTATTCTAGCTATCAGCATTTGCTGTCAGAGATGCACATGCTCCCTTTTCGATGCTGTGCTCACCTGGCAAACTGGTTTTGCTGGAATCACAACTCCCTCTAGAAGCATGAGCAGCACTCCTGCAATCCGTGCCTGGCTTTTGTTTACTGCCTTTCTTCCTCTCCTGGCCTCCAAGGCACTCAGGGTGGCACACATAGTTCTCCACCCACCCCAGTTTTTATCCTTGCATCGTTCCTGTGAGGTCAGGGAAGAGCTGTAGCTCAGTGGCTGAGTGTATACTTCGCAAATAAAAGGTTTCGGGCGCAATCCCCAACATTTCTAAGTAGGATTGTGAATGCCCCCATCAGCCTAGAGCCTGATGAGACTACTCAGTGGCTACTAGCCACAAGGGCTCTGTTTATCTTTTATTTATCTGAACAATTTATATAGCACATTTACTTTTTTAAAAAAAAGAACCCTAAGTGGTTTGCAACATACAGTATGTTTGACCTCCACTGTCAGAGGCAATGTGTGCATCTGATTGCCCCTTGGTCAGAAACGCAGGGGGTGCTGTTGTATTTGACTTAGCCACCGAGAACAGAACGCTAGACCAGATCGTAGAATCGTACAGTTGGAAGGGCCCCCAAGAGTCATCCAGTCCAACCCCCTGAAATCTTCTTCTTCTTCTTCTTCTTCTTCTTCTTCTTCTTCTTCTTCTTCTTCTTCTTCTTCTTTGGAGATCACTCACAGCCGAGTAAGATTGTCTTCCATAAACACGGTTTTAACAGTGAGTCCGTAAATGACTGTGGAGGCCAATTCTGGATCCACACATCCTTCCACAGTGGGGATATTGGTTCCCGGGCGGAAGTTGGTCACGGTGTGGATTTGCCAAGCGTGCCTTCCTCTTAGCATGTTTCTCCCTTGCGACCTGAGTTCGAGTGTCTTCAAAGCCCATGACACCTTTGGTAAAGGCTGTTCTCCAACTGGAGCACTCACAGGCCAGTGTTTCCCAGTTGCCAGTGTTAATACTACATTTTTAAAAGATTTTTCTTGAGAGAGTCTTTAAACCTCTTTTGTTGACCACTAACATTATGTTTGGGATGCAGGTGGCGCTGTGGGTTAACACCACAGAACCTAGGACTTGCCAATCAGAAGGTCGACAGTTTGAATCCCTGCAACAGGGTGAGCTCCCGTTGCTCGATCCCTGCTCCTGCCAACCTAGCAGTTCGAAAGCATGTCAAAGGGCAAGTAGATAAATAGGTACTGCTCCGGCGGGAAGGTAAATGGCGTTTCCGTGTGCTGCTCTGGTTCACCAGAAGTGGCTTAGTCATGCTGGCCACATGACCCGGAAGCTGTACGCCGGCTCCCTCAGCCAATAAAGCGAGATGAGCGCCGCAACCCCAGGGTCGGTCACAACTGGACCTAATGGTCAGGGGTCCCTTTACCTTTAACATTATGCTTTCCATTTTTAAGTTCGGAATAGAGTAGTTGCTTTGGAAGATTACAATCAGGCGTCTGAACAACATGGCCAGTCCAATGAAGTTGTTGTTGAAAAATCATTGCATTTGGGTTTAAGCGTACCGCTACCTGTTCCTGCAAAGTACTTTGTTTTTTTAAGATTTGCCTTGAGGCAGTCTTTAAACCTCTTTTATTGACCACCAGCATTGCACTTTCCATTTCTAAGTTCGGAATAGAGTAGTTGCTTTGGAAGACGATCATCGGATGTAGGAAACTCAGCTAAAGCATCAGTGACAGGTGGCCACCCAACCTCTGCTTAAAAACCTCCAAGGAAGGAGAGAGAGCCTGCCACCTTCCAAGGGAGACCGTTCCTCTGTTGAACAGCTCTTACTGTCAGAAAGTTCTTCCTGATGTTTGGTTGGAATCTCTTTTCTTGTAACTTGAAGCCATTGGTTCGAGTCCTACTCTCCAGAGCAGGAGGAAAACAAGCTTGCTGCCTCTTCCATGTGACAGCCATTCAGATGGCTCTCATATCTCCTCTCAGTCTACAGTGGTGCCTCGCAAGACGAAAAGAATCCGTTCTGCGAGTCTCTTGAGAGCCAGTGTGGTGTAGTGGTTAAGAGCAGTAGTCTCGTAATCTGGGGAACCGGGTTCGCGTCTCCGCTCCTCCACATGCAGCTGCTGGGTGACCTTGGGCCAGTCACACTTCTCTGAAGTCTCTCAGCCCCACTCACCTCACAGAGTGTTTGTTGTGGGGGAGGAAGGGAAAGGAGAATGTTAGCCGCTTTGAGACTCCTTAAAGGGAGTGAAAGGCGGGATATCAAATCCAAACTCTTCTTCTTCTTCTTCTTCTTCTTCTTCTCTTCGTCTAGTGTTTTTTCGTCTTGCAAAGCAAGCCCATTGACAGATTAGCGGATTAGCGCTATTAGCGGCTTTTAGCGGCTTAGCGGATAAGCGGCTTAGAAAAAGGGGGGGGAGGGGAAAAAACCCGCAGGAACTCGCAAGACATTTTCGTCTTGCGAAGCAAGCCCATGGGAGATTCGTTTTGCGAAGCACCTCCAAAACGGAAAACTCTTTCGTCTAGCGAGTTTTCCGTCTTGCGAGGCATTCGTCTTGCGGGGCACCACTGTACAGTGGTACCTCAGGTTAAGAACTTAATTCGTTCTGGAGGTCCATTCTTAACCTGAAACTGTCCTTAACCTGAGGTACCATTTTAGCTAATGGAGCCTCCCACTGCTGCCGCACCACCGCTGCACGATTTCTGTTCTTATCCTGAAGCAAAGTTCTTAACCCGAGGTACTATTTCTGGGTTAGCAGAGTCTGTAACCTGAAGCGTCTGTAACCTGAGGTACCAGTGTACTCTTTTTCCAGGCTAAACATGCCCAGCTCCTTCAACGGTCCCTCAGAAACTCAGATATATAAGCTAGGTGCCAAATGGCACCTTAAACCTACAATGCAGTCGCCACAACACAATGTCTATTTGCCAGGGGGTTGGACGCTACAATTCTATGATTCTACGACATCAGCTGCATTGCTTGACTGTAGCTTGCTCTGACAACAATTGACTTGCCCCAGTATGCGAGAAGGAGAAAGATGCACAGTCAAAATGGAAACGAACTAAGGCAGAACTAAGGTTTTTAAACTGTGGTGTGTGAGTTCCTTTTGGGTGGCCAAATTATTTTTACTTTTAAATGAACCAAAACTAATACGACACGAGAATGCACGAGGCCTGTTCAGAGACAATTGATTTGAAAAGATAACAAGATTGGTTCTAAAAATATTGAGACTTATAAATACTGAGTTGAGGCTTTTCCTGCTTGTGTTAGAGGTTCCAGCAGGACTTGTGGTCGTTCAGCAACGTGGTTTTTATCTCTCTTTCCCTGCCCCCCAGCCCCCTTTCTAGCTACCTAATATGCAAGCTCCATTCATGCCCAAACGGACAAATGCAGATGGGCTGTGAAGCTAATTGCCAATTGGCATCTCCTGCTCACTAATTAGTCTGCTTCGTGATTGTTAATTGAAACTGCTTGCGATGAAGCTTGTGTGCAGATTGCTAGAGGGATTTCGTGGCAGAATTTCAAACTGGGGCGATGAAGGCAGCGTTCTGTCACTGCTGCAATGCCTCCCTCTTAGAAAAGCATTGTTTCCCTCATTCGGACTGATTTTAAGGGGCCATTTTCTGTTCCTTTATATCCAGTTTGTGAGTGTGGCTGGCGGCAGCTTTGAATTCTTGCCTGCTTCAGCTGCCTCCTGACTCGGCGCCTGTCGATCTGCTGGGTCAAAAAAAAAAACAACTCTGGGGTTTTCTTGTGCACCCTTCCAAAAGCTGGCTCATAAGATTGTCAGCCAGCCAGTATTCTTCATGGTTCGCAAATGTGCCGCGGTGACCCCATGTGCTGATAACCTCAAGAAGTCCATTTTCGCCATTATTATTAATTAAATTTCTTTACCACCCTCCATCCAAAGATCACAGGGCGGTTTACAATGTAAAAACACAAAAATACATAGTATAGTAACAAACAGAAAGCACAAACCCTGCTCACAGTTTAAATGGCCGTGGAATCCTGGGTTTTTCCTGTGAGAGCACGGCGGACATTTTTGTTGCCATGTTCTTGTGCAATTCCCCCCCCCCAAAAAAAGCGCTTTTGGGGGCCGTGATCTCGTGTGTCACTCAAATGCGCATTTTGGAGCACAGTAAGAACACACCCAAAAAGTGCCTTTTGAGCCCCGTGCTCTTGCACGGGGAGCGCAGATGGGAAGAACTTGGTTTTGGAACTCATCATGTTGGAGGATATGCCATAGATTGTTTAATTAGCCAAAGGCCAGGGAGAAAAGGGTTGGTTTTCCTGGAGACTAAAGCTGTATAATGAATGTGCCAGGCAAGCCTCTCTAGGGAGAACACTCCACAAATGGGGAGCCACCACAGAAAAGGCCCCTTCTTGCGTTGCCACCCACCGGACCTCTTGCAGAGCAGGCACACATACAAGGAAGGGCCTCAGATGATGATAGCAGGGTCCAAGTCAGTTCATATGGGGAGAGGCGATCCTTGATGATTACAGTAATGTGCTCTTTGTGGGGCTGCCTTTGAATCTGACCTAGAAGCTGCAGCTGTTGCAGATCCCACTCTGGCTAGGCTCCTGCTGGGGGCGGCTTACCACGGGCATTAAAGGCCCATAAGATGTCTCAATGATGATACCTCCCAATCTGAAACGCACTTCCTGCTGGCATAGGAGTGGTGTAGATTTTGCTAAGCTTTGGGTGCTGTTTAAAGACACAGTTGTTCACCTAGGCCTCTGCTGGAGATTAATATCAGGCTGTTTGGTTATCTATCAGATGCAGTTGTAATTTAGAGTGTGTTAAAAATATTTTCAATAAATAAATGGGATGGGGTTAGGGAGGTGGGATAATCCCCATCATGAATGCTTTTGATGGACTTTTTTCTGAAAGCTAAATGAGTATTTCCTTAGCTTTCCACACTGAGAGGAGCTGGCGATACTAAATTGTTTGGGGTTGCTAAAACAAAAAGAGATTGCGAAGAGCTCTAAAAGAGGTCACAGAATTCACCCGTCACCTTATTTATTGCCTGCAATTCATAGTAACGTCTCAATATTCAGCGAACCATCTACAGAGTGACCTGAGTTTTGGAGATCAATTTGGCTAATTAATCCCCTAGTGACCCATGGCGATGGCTTGTCTTGACGTGCTTATCCCTCTCCCATAAATTTCAGTAGCTGTGAAATTCCCCATCTTGGCGTCTGCTCTCAGCAAAGGTCCTAGGAACTCTCCCTTCTACATAGCTGTTGAGCAGCCTTCTCCAGCCTCTTGCCAGAGGTCTAGGATTCCCCACTCGCATCAGTCCCAGGCAGCATGGCCATTGCTCAGGGATGATGGGAGTTGGGAGTCCAGCATCATTTGGAGGGCACCAGGCCAGCGCACAGGATACAGGATAAAGCTCTTCAGAGGCCTCCAAAATAATTCCATTGAAAGGTTGAGCCAGATCTTCCAGGAGCTCTTTCTGCTGTGGGCTGGAGAAGGAAAGGGAACCTCATCCAGATATCGCAAACTCTCTTGTGGGAATCACCCAACATAGGGGAGGGTGTCTTAGAAGCTTGTGAGCTACAGAAATTATAGGTGTGTGGGCATGGAGAGGTATAACCCACCAGACATGATTGCCCAGAGCTACTGCAAACCTGGATGGTTGGAGGCAGTAACACGTCTCAATATGAGTTGCTGGAAACTGCAGGAGAGAAAAGAGTTCTTGTTTGCAGGTTTCTCGTAGGCATCTGCTTGACGGCTGTGAGAAGAGGAGGATGGACTGGGTGGGCCATTGGCCGGATCCAGCAGCAACCGCATAATGTGTCGACGTTTGAAACGCACTTCCTGGGTCAGGAGGGCCAGGAGGCCAGCTGGCAAGCCCCAGCTGTGCCGTCTCCTTTCATTGGCCCGTGCACCGACGTAAATTAGCGACCCAGGCTTCAAAGCCAGGGCACACTATCAGCAGATCGAACTGCGAACACAGAATAGGCGTGAGGCTTGCGGAAGCATACTACAACTACAGATTTATGAATCATAAATCAGGACAAAGAAACATGTCATCTCTCTTGTGTGTCATCTCAGAGAGAACGGGGGAAAACAAAAGCTATACACAAACGGAAGTTCCCAGCATACTGTGCTGGAATGTAAACAGACATGTGACACGTAATAATCCCATGCCTGTTCCTTAAGGTGGAATGGAAATGTCAACATAATGTGCATTGGCAGTGGCCAGGACAAGGCAAGGATTAGGCCCCCTAACCTCCTTGTATGCGTCAGGCAGGAGGCAACAGGCAGACTTTGCTCGCTGCGCCTCTGCAGTGGCCACTTCTCACGAAGGTTGCCTGCCAGTTGCCATGTTCACCCTTGGCGAGCTTCCAGCAGTCGGTGCTCCTTAGTAGGCTTGGCAGCATCCCAGCAGTGCCAGAGCTGCAATAGGCCTAGGAGGAGGGGAGGGGAGAGCAGGCCAAGGTGCCAAGCACAGCCCTTTCCCTGCCGCCTCTCCTTGGCACCAAGGTGGGTCCTGGGTGAGCGGGCGACTCTCATCTCTGTGCTCCTGCTGGAGGGCACATGCTGGAAGGGAGGACCCTGGGAAGGACCAGTGCAGGCTGGGAAAAGTCCAGGCTCCGACTCAGCCGCAATGAGAAGGAGGTGGCACCGTGGCCGCAATGGCCCAGTCTGGGCTCAGCTCACCTCCCCATGGCTCCAGAAGGTGGCAGCCACACAGCTCAACAAGAAAGCCTGTCATGGGGGCGCTGGGTTGTGCCCCCTCAGGATTATGCGCCAGGGTCCAGGGCTCCCCTCACCATCACTGTCCAGCAGGGCTTTTCTTTTGAGGGTTTCTCCCCTCCTCCTTCACAGTTGTTAATGCTAATCTATGCAATAAATTGGATGTTTTCATGACGTACGGCCTCCCTCTCTCCTCAGGATGAACTCGACCTTTCAGATAAGCATAGAGAAGCCATGTTTGCTCTTCCCGCAGAAAAGAAATGGCAGATCTACTGCAGCAAGAAAAAGGTAAGAGAATGATTTTAAAAATACGATAATACTCCCTCCGCAGCTCTTTGTTTTCTCTTCTGAGGGACAAGTTTGAGAAACAAAGAAGAGAATATTGCAGGATGTGTGCGGCCAGTTTTGAGGAACCCCTAAAGGCAATACAGTTGTACTTTGGTTTTCGAACAGCTTAGTTCCCAATCGTTTTGGATCCCAAACACCGCAAACCCCGGAAGCGACTGTTCCGGTTTGCGAACTATTTTTGGAAGCCGAACGTCCGCCGGGGCTCCCACAACTTCTGATTGGCTGCAGGAGCTTCCTGCAGCCAATCAGAAGCCACACTTTGGTTTCCGGACGTTTTGGAAGCCATCTGGGTGATCAGTGATGGAGGGGAAGCGAACAGTGTTATGTACTGAAGTTCTCACCCTGGGCCAGCAGGGGGACACTGTAGATAGTTGTGCAAATGAAGGATCGAAAATGACGTTCAGTGATTGGATAGTTTGTATGCAAATGAAGGATCGAAAGTGGCGTTCAGTAATTCAGCTCAGTTCAGAGGATGGCCACATCTGGCTGTGCTCTGATGTCCATCGATCCCATCCTCGTCACCAGTGTTAAGTTGTGGGCGAACATAGCAGACGACACAGCGATTCTTCAAACAGCTTTTGTTTATTCAAAGGCCAGGCCAGAACTGAACTGAGGAGCTCAGTCAGCCTGCTTATATAGAGCTCCAGAACAACGTAACTGTTGCAACTTTCTAAAACTATCCAATCACTGAACGTCACTTTCGATCCTTCATTTGCATAACTATCTACAGTATCCCCCTGCTGGCCCAGGGTGAGAACTTCAGTACATAACAAACAGGGCTTGGAAGGAATGAGGCGTCTCTAGAGAAATGATGCAGGGAGGCGGAGATGGCTCTTTTCTTAGAGTTGTAGCATTGGAAGGGAACCAAAGGGTCATCCAGCCCAGCCCCACACAATGCAGTAATTTTAAAGTAGGGTTCCAAAACTGTGGTCTGTGGGCCACCAGCAGTCCATGAACTTCATTCAGATGGTCTGCACGGTATCTGTGAACAACGCTTATGGTTTGAATTCGGTGGAATTGACTTGCTGATATCCATCCGTCTCAAGAGACAATGGAGTTCGCCTCCGGGGGTGAACTCAGACTGCTGTGTTAGCAGTACCAAAGTGACCTCCTTGGGATGCAAACCTGGGCAGCGTGTGTGGGGGTCCTGGGCTGCCCAGACGACAAGACCCTCCTCCTTTCAGCATCACTGTTGTAGTGCAGTGGAAAGCAGAGCAAGACATTTGTTTTATTACTTATTTATTTGTTGAATTTATATACCGCCCTATACCTGGAGGTCTCATGGTGGTTCGCAGAATAAAACCATGTGGGTAAAAGCCTCAGCGCCTAGGGCTTGCCAATCGAAAGGTCGGCGGTTCGAATCCCCGCGGCGGGGTGCGCTCCCGTTGCTCGGTCCCAGCGCCTGCCAACCTAGCAGTTCGAAAGCACCCCTGGGTGCAAGTAGATAAATAGGAACCGCTTACTGGCGGGAAGGTAAACGGCATTTCCGTGTGCTGCGCTGGCTCGCCAGATGCAGCTTTGTCACGCTGGCCACGTGACCCGGAAGTGTCTGCGGACAGCGCTGGCTCCCGGCCTCTTAAGTGAGATGGGCGCACAACCCTAGAGTCTGTCAAGACTGGCCCGTACGGGCAGGGGTACCTTTACATACCTGGAGGTCTCATGGTGGTTCGCAGAATAAAATCAAAATATAAAACCACAAAATGCATAATCAAAATAAAAACAGCATCCCCAAAGCCCCTTCTCCCCTCCTGCTTGGCTGTAGGAGTTGCTGGAAGGCATACAAGGTGCTGTCTTAGGGTCTCCTCTCCTAATTTGTGTAGGGTTTATGCCTTTTCTTTTCCTGAAAATGTCCCACAAGGCAGTGGAGGTTTAGAATCAGTTTTAGGATATTTAGATGTTGCCCATGTGTTTGGGTTGCTCCAGTCGTGCTGGGCAGCTTCCAACAGACTAAACACATTAAGCACAGTAAAACATCAAATATTAAAAACTGCCCTGTACACGAGATATAGGGAAGATACTCCACAAGGCAAGAGGTTTAAGATCAGAGTTTTCCTCCTCCTAGGTGGGCTGCCTTCCCAGGATGACAAGCCCCACCTGCCCCTCACCTCCCTCTACAGCACATGTGGAAACCGCCTTCTTGACCGTTGGTCCCACTTTTGGTCTCGTCCGCTCAATCTGCCAGAGCCTGTCATTGCACACAGTGGTATAACAGTGCTTTAAATGTAAAAAAAAGGATAAAGGTAAAGGACGCCTGGATGGTTAAGTCCAGTCAAAGGCGACTATGGGGTTGCGGTGCTCATCTCGCTTTCAGGCTGAGGGGAGACAGCATTTGTCCACAGGCAGCTTTCCGGGTCATGTGGCCAGCAGGACTAAAGCGCTTCTGGCACCACAGAACATCGTGACGGAAACCAGACCACACGGAAACGCCATTTACCTTCCCGCCACAGTGGTGTCTATTTATCTACTCGCATTGGTGTGCTTTCAAACTGCTAGGTTGGCAGAAGCTGGGAGAGCGCAACGTGAGCTCACTCCGTCGCTGGGATTCGAACCACCAATCTTCTGATAAGCAAGCCCAAGAGGGTCAGTGGTTTAGACCACAGCGCCACCCGCGTCCCTTTGCTTTAAATGTATGGGGTGAACTCACCCAAAGAATACCGTAGTAGAGGGGACCAGTCCTTAATGCCTTCATTCACAAATCCCTGAACTACTGAGAAAATGGCTTGGCGGGGGCCTCCGATGAGTGCCGAGACTCCATAGGCATTTGATGGTGTGTTTTCAATAGATTATGAATGCCTAAGCTGAGTCGAAATGCCAGAAAGAGGACCCCTAGATCTCTCCAAGGGTGAACCCTCTTCCCACACCGCTTGCATCCAATCTGCGGAGGAGTCTAGCCTCCCACTTGAATAGAGTCTGTCTTTTCCCTTCTCATTTGCCTGCCCCACCCATCCTCCCCTTCCTCCCCATGGCTGCCAAATGGTTGCAGAAGCCTGTGCCGTGCGAGCGATCAAGGGGACTCCAAAGCCGCGAGGAACAAAAGCGATCCTGACTGAGGGGGATCTGGATTTATTACATAATGGCTGCGGCGAGAGATGGGAGGTTGAGGCTGGCTTGGCTGCTTCTGAAAAGGGAGGCAGAACCAGAGAAGAGCGAAGCTGCGGAGCAGTAATAGAAAGTCGCTGGGCAGTGACCCCGAGAAAGGAATGCAGCGCACGTGAAACAGTGAAGCCCAAGCTATGACTCCGCTCAGGGGAGGGATTTTCGGATTACGATAGAAAAGGCCTTTGAAGTTCATTTGGATTTTGTGGGTTTGTGTGTTTTTAAGGCCAGTGGGTGGGTGGAATAAGAAAGGGAAATGAGGATACTGAGTTCTCCTTCTCAGATGGATATGGGGTGTTTAAATATGAAGGAGTACTTTAAAAAGCAGAGACATCACCTTGCCAACAAAGGTCTGTATAGTTAAAGCTATGGTTTTCCCAGTAGCGTTGTATGGAAGTGAGAGCTGGACCGTAAAGAAGGCTGATTGCCGAAGAATTGATGCTTTTGAATTATGGTGCTGGAGGAGACTCTTGAGAGTCCCATGGACTGCAAGAAGATCCAACCTATCCATTCTGAAGGAAATCAGCCCTGAGTGCTCATTGGAAGGACAGGTCCTGAAGCTGAGGCTCCAAGACTTTGGCCACCTCATGAGAAGAGAAGACTCCCTGGAAAAGACCCTGATGTTGGGAAAGATGGAGGGCACAAGGAGAAGGGGACAACAGAGGACGAGATGGTTGGACAGTGTTCTCGAAGCTACCAGCATGAGTTTGACCAAACTGCGGGAGGCAGTGGAAGACAGGAGTGCCTGGCGTGCTCTGGTCCATAGGGTCACGAAGAGTCGGACACGACTAAACGTCTAAACAACAACACTTTGTAGGAGCAGGTGGTGGTACAGTTAAACCCAAATGCAATGATTCTTCAACAACTTCATTGGACTGGCCATGTTGTTCAGATGCCTGATTGTCGTCTTCCAAAGCAACTACTCTATTCCAAACTTAGAGATGGAAAGCTTAATGCTGGTGGTCAACAAAAGACTCACTCAAGGCAAATCTAAAAAACATGTAGGATAAACACTGACAATTGGGAAACACTAGCCTGTGAGGGCTCCAGTTGGAAAACAGCCTTTACCAAAGTTGTCATGGGCTTTGAAGATGCTCGAACTCAGGACGCAAGGGAGAAAGGTGCTAAGAGGGAGGCACGCTTGGCAAATCCACACCATGATCAACTCCCACCCGGGAACTAATGTCCCCACTGTGGAAAGACGTGTGGATTTAGAATTGGCCTCCACAGTCACTTACGGACTCACTGTTAATACTTGGTTTATGGAAGACGATCTTACTTGGCTACAAGTGATCGCCAAAGAAGAAGAAGAAATATCCATTGGTGCTGCCCTGCAAATGTCAGTAGCAGTTTTTGTTGGAACTCTTCTCTCCTCGGATGTAGCTGTGCCCTCAGTGCTGAGATGGCAAAAGATAAAAATTGGAATTAACTGACCTCGGAGCATTGCAGTTGATGCCCACTAGCAATCCTTCAATTGTGTGCATTTAAAGAAAGAAATGAAGCTGTGCGCACAAGTGTAAACTGAGAACAGGGAGTGAGGGAAGAATGTGGAATAATAACCTGAGACCGGGTTCAAGCCAGATTATAGGCATATTTCAATAGCTTAGTGCAAACTGCCAGATGGAGATCACTGAAACTATTCAGCAGGCGATTTTAGAGACTGAAAACTGTTGCCTTCTTAAGTCAAAAGCAGCTTCCCCCAACCCAGTGCCCTTCTGATATTTTGGACCACAGCTTCTGTCAACGTCCCTGCCATCTGATGAGAGTGTTACGCTCTGAAGCATATGAAAGGAGCACCAGGTTGTGGGAAGCTGATAGGATGTTTCCTGAATCCTGAGAAGGGCTTTTGCTAAATTGCCAGAGAAAGATTTGCACAGTCCAAAGCTGTTCAAGCATTGCAGGAGTAGCTCGTTTTAAGGTCCGGATTCCAGGCTTTGGTAATTAACCAAGAACAGGCAGTAAGCTTTTCTTTTGAGCTGTAAAATCAGCAACTTTATATCATTAAAAAAAACCCAACAGCAGCAGCATCACCTTCATTCAAACAAGCTCCCTCCCTGTCTCCCTCAGGTATTTAAACTCTTACCTTTGTGGATAGAAATTCCAGTCGCCAGACAGCCTGTGATAAAAATCGCAGGCGGCTAGCAAGAATGACTGCTTTGTGTAGATGGAGAATAGCATCGGCCACGTTGATACCTTGCAGTTGGTACCTCTTCCAGATTTGCTATTTTGCTGCAGGTTGCAAGCTTTTTGCAGGTGCAGAGTTAGATGTCTCTGGGCAGCAGAATGAACAGCAGCCCGCTGTATTATAGTGACTGTTGGCACAGTGTGGGTTTTGTGGGTTTTTTAAGGAACAAATTCACAGGGCAATTCAATACACAGGAAGCCGCATTAAACAGAGTCAGACCACTGGTTTTATCTATCTCATTTTGCATTGTATTATGTTGTGCACTGTGGTTTGCTGTTTAGAAATTACTTATTCTATATTATTTTAATGAACGTTGAATGTTATTTTATTTGCATATTGTATATTGCGTATTGTCTCATTGTCAACTTTCTATTGTCTTATTGTCAATTCTATCCGGAATAAGGGAATTTCCCTTTAAAAAAGGAAAACGTTGACAGCTATGTATTTATATGCTCTGAGCCCGACTTTGGCTGGGGACAGTGGGATACAAATAAATTTATCATCATCATCATCATCTTTTTTTTCCTTCAGTGATTTTTATTGATTTTATTCAAATATCTTAAACACAATACAGTTTTATTCTCCTTAAAATCTATATCTTATCTGAATTAACTTCCCTCCACCTCTCTTCTGGTTTCTCTATATTACTCTTACTTAAGCTGTTTACTATATATACATTCTATAAATGTCTATAATTCCTTAATAATTTTTGGTATTATGCTTTGAACATACAGTCCTTATTAATTTACCGCATCTTATGGTCTAACCAAATGTTTACAATAAACGTCAGTCCTGTGAGTGTCTTTATTCATGTACAGTTTTCTATTAAGTAGACCATAGATTTGGACCATTCTTTTTGGAATTTCTCATTCTCCTGCTATCGGATTCTCATCTGTATATTGGCTACATTGACTGGCAGCAGCTAGCCAGTGTTATAGTCTTTTCCCAAACTTACCAGAAGCAGCTAGGAACCAAACCTGGGGCATTCGGCATGCAACACACCTGTTCTGCCATTGAACCACAAGCTCCAGGGCTTATTGATGTCTGGGGCCGTGAACCGCCAGGTACCAGTTTCTCGGAGACCAGCAATGAATGGAGACTGGTGTGCTTCCGTCCTTCCTGGAGAGACACCTGTTTGGCCAGTGCTGGAAATCCTTTAGTGATATATGGAAGTGGAACCTTGAAATAATTCCCCCTTTTCAATACCTGCTCTTGTTTCTCCCCCACCCCCAGAGCAGCTCCCCCACCCCACCCCCGTCTTCCCGTCTGAAGCCAAAAAAAGGCATCTGTTAGCAATCTTTAGGGTTTTAAACTGAAGCTTTTTAAACAATGAGCCGTTTGACAATGAAAGGTATTTGATCGTGCTGTATTTGCTTATTATGTGTGTGGGGGGGGATGGATGGATGGATGAACAGAGAACCTGGGAAATACAAGCCTTTGGTTTGGGGGTTTGGGGGGGTGCGTGTGAAGCAAAGGAAGGCCATTCCATAAAGGGACCCCTGACTGTTAGGTCCAGTCGTGGCCGACTCAGGGGTTGCGGCGCTCATCTCGCTTTACTGGCTGAGGGAGCCGGTGTACAGCTTCCGGGTCATGTGGCCAGCATGACTAAGCCGCTTCTGGCGAACCAGAGCAGCGCACGGAAACGCCGTTTACCTTCCCACTGGAGCGGTACCTATTTATCTACTGCCAATTTGACGTGCTTTCGAACTGCTAGGTTGGCAAGAGCAGGGACCGAGCAACGGGAGCTCACCCCATCACGGGGATTCGAACCGCTGACCTTCTGATCGGCAAGTCCTAGGCTCTGTGGTTTAACCCACAGTGCCACCCGCATCCCTTGGCCATTCCATACCCTCCAACATTTCTCCAATGAAAATAGGGAAAACCTGTCAGTACAGTAGATTTGCAAAGTCAACGTTGATCTGAATCCTTTCCTGACCAGTCAGCAAGAAACGCTGTTAGGTTACAGCCTGTGCAGGGAATCATTGTCCCACAGGGGAGGAGCTGTGGCCCAGTGGTTAGAGCACCTGCCCTGCATGCAGAAGGCGGCCCTGGGTTCAATTCCTGTCAATTCCAAGTAGTAGTAGTAGTAGTAGTAATTAATTAATTAATTAATTAATTAATTAATTAATTTTATTTATAACCCGCCCTCCCCATCCAAGACCATTCTCAGGGCGGCTAACACTAGGTACAAAAATAATTGACTGAAATACAACTTAAAAACAAGATTAAAATACGACATTAAAGGCGGGATATCAAATCCAAAACATTAAAAATGCAGCCTCATTTCAGTAGGAACTCAAATCAAGAACTTTTTGGGGGATGAAAACGTCAAGTCTTCACCAAGGCCAACTATCCAGACTGGTCCTACGTGGGCCAGAAAAAAGCCAGGGAAGTCCCCAAATAGGAGTTCCATCACAGAAAAAGAAAGGGAAAAGGAAAGAGGGGGAAGGGATCAGGTTGATTCCAAGCCAAAGGCCAGGCAGAACAACTCTGTCTTACAGGCCCTGCAGAAAGAAATCAGATCCCACAGGGCCCTGGTCTCACGAGGCAGAGCATTCCACCAAGCCGGGGCCAGTGTTGAAAAGGCCCTGGCTCTGGTTGAGGCTAATCTGACTTCCTTAGGGCCCGGGACCTCTAGGATGTTGCTATTTATGGACCTTAAGGTCCTCCATGGGGCATATTGGGAGAGGCGGTCCCATAGGTACGAGGTAGGGCTGAGAGCGACCTCTCTTTGAAACCCTGAACAGCCACTGCCAGTCAGGGTAAGACAATGCTAAGCCAGATGGCCTGATTCTGTGTCAGGGAGCTCCTTATCTTGTCTGGAGAACAGCTGCACAAAACTTAGGCAGTTTCTCAAAGGCCAAGGGAAAGAGTTATGCTCAAAAACACCTTTTCACTTCAGCAGTGGAGCAGACTCCCGCGAGAGGTGGTGGACTCTTCTTCCGTGGAGATTTTAAAGCAGAGGTTGGATGGCCATCTGTCCTGGATGCTTAAGCCGAGAATCCTGCATTGCAGGGGGTTGGACTAGATGACCCTTGGGTCCCTTCCAACTCGTATTTACGGGACTGCCTCTCCTGGTCTGCCCTACAGATGACCTTAAGGTCCATGAATAACCTTAGTTTAGAGGTCCCGGGCCCTAAGGAAGTCAGTCTATCCTCCACCAGGGCCAGGGCCTTTTCAGTGATGGCTCCAACCTGGTGGAACGCTCTGTCCCATGAGACTAGGGCCCTTCAGGATTTAACCTCCTTCCGTTGGGCCTGTAAGACAGAGCAATTCCGCCTGGCCTTTAATTTGAATTCAGCCTGATCTTTTATTTCCCTTCTCTTCCCTCCCCCTCCCCTTTTATGAAGATTACCCACTCTGAGACCCCACAGTTAATTCTCCCCTGACCTCCTCGCTGGCCCAAGTAGGACCAAATCAGCCAGCTAGCCCTGGGGATTATCCAATGCTTATTTCCCCTAAATTGATTTCTGAATTTTGAATTTTATTGTTATCCATGTTTTTATACTGTATTTTATGCTGCTGTTACAATTAAGTGTTTTAAATTTGTTGTTAGCCGCCCTAAGCCTGGTTTTTGAACCGGGAAGGGCAGGATATAAATAAAAAATTATTATTATTATTACGTGAGTATGATTCCTTGGAGGGGGGCAGTGTTTGCGCGAAGCGATCTTGACCGTGAGACGCAAAAGCAACAAACCAACCAACTTCCAAACTCTTTAGGGGCCAAGATTGGATCATATCATTTGGAGAGCTGGCTCAGCTCCCCGAATTTTAATGGAGTCATTCCAGTATTTATTAATATACGGAATCTCTTGTTGGATTCCTCTTTTCTTCTCTCTCTCTCCACCCCCTCCCTTCCCAGACTTATCCATTGTTTTCGGGAGCCTTGAGGCTGAAGTGAGCATAGATGCTGGATTGTGTCACCAACCTAGGCCGCAGCCTGGGTGTGCCTGTATATGTTGTGCATCCCAGCTATCAAAACTTGTCTTCCTCCAGGGCTTCCTGGTCCCTTCCCAGCCAGCTCTCATTTCCTAAAGAGATAAAAGTTGCGCTCTTTGCACCGAATGCATTTGTTGAGATACAAGGAGGAAACCAAATTGTATTTTATTTATTCAATGAATATAATAAACGTCGCCTCCCGGTGCTTTGACCCATGAGTCCAAAGCTGCAGGAATAAACTGATGATGAAAGCAATCGGATTAATATTTAATACGATTTTTAAAAATATTTAATATGATTACTTTTTGGCTTTCCAATGCAAGTAGAAACACAGGGAGCTAGCTGCCTTAAAAAGCGTCAGACTCTTGGTCCATTTACCTCAGTATTGTTGGCACTGACTGGCAACAACTCTCCAGGGTATCTTTAGGAGTCTTCCCACCCCACCTCCAGCCTTACCAGGAGACATCGGGGTTTGAACCCGCAGCCCTTTTCATGCAACCCCCTGAACTATGCTTCTTCCCTCTTTAAGGTGATTCACACAAGGCCATCTGCAGATAAAATAGCTTAGACACAAGGACTTGTGTAATAGGAATTGGGGGTTGCTCGTGCGTAAGTTGCCGCCACTCTCGGCGAGGTTGCCTGGATTAACCTTCCCCTGGCTGGACAGTCCTGATTCCGCGTCTGTCTCAGTCATTGGCAGAATCCGTCAGTGGGCGTTTCCTGAACTTCTTCCAACATAAAAGTTCCTTGACGGATAGTCTCCGCCTAGCCTCCCTGCGCGGAAGTCTTCTGCGCAGGGTGGGCGTGGGCAGTGGAGGACCCGTACTCTCCTCGCTAGTCTCTGGTGAAGAGTCCTGGAGCCACCTCTCCGAAGCCCGCCTCTGCCCGCCTTTCTCCCTGGTGTAACGCTGATTTCCTTCCCCGGTCGCTGAGTCCCCTCCTTTCCTGCTGGGACCTTCTCCGGCATCGCTTGGGAGCCCTTCCTCCACTCCTGGCTGCGATGGCAGTTCCCTGACAGACTTGTATGCTAGGAAAGAGAGAATTTATAGTGTTTGTTTCTTTAACATATTTATAAGCCACTTGAGAAGCTCTTAGGGTACCTGAATGTAGGTTTTTGCTGTTCTGCTTGGGCCTCTTTCCCTGGCTGCACCTTGGGGCCCTCAATGATGAGGTTTCTGGCCACAAGCTTGAGCTCAGCAACCCTACCAATGATATCTTCAAATATCTCAAGGGCTGTCACATGGAAGAGGGAACAAGCTTGTTTTCTCCTGCTCTGGAGGGTAGGACTCAAACCAGTGGCTTTGAGTTACAAGAAAGTAGATTTCCGACTAAACTTCAGGAAGAACTTTCTAACGGTGGGAGCTGTTTGACAGAGGAAAGGTCTTCCTCGGAAGGAGGTGGACTCTCCTTTCTTGGAGGCTTTTAAGCAGAGGGTAATGGCCAATGCAAAGCAGAGACATCACCTTGCCAACAAAAGTCTGTATAGTTAAAGCTATGGTTTTCCCAGTAGTGATGTATGGAAGTGAGAGCTGGACCATAAAGAAGGCTGATCGCCAAAGAATTGATGCTTTTGAATTCTGGTGCTGGAGGAGACTCTTGAGAGTCCCATGGACTGCAAGAAGATCAAACCTCTCCATTCTGAAGGAAATCAGCCCTGAGTGCTCACTGAAAGGACAGATCCTGAAGCTGAGGCTCCAAGACTTTGGCCACCTCATGAGAAGAGAAGACTCCCTGGAAAAGACCCTGGTGTTGGGAAAGATGGAGGGCACAAGGAGAAGAGGACGACAGAGGACGAGATGGTTGGACAGTGTTCTCAAAGCTACCAGCATGAGTTTGAGCAAACTGCAGGAGGCAGTGGAAGACAGGAGGGCCTGGCGTGCTCTGGTCCAGGGGGTCACGAAGAGTCGGACACAACTAAATGACTAAACAACAACAACAACAACAACAGATGGCCATCTGTCATGGATGCTTCAGCTGAGATTCCTGCATTGCAGGGGGTGGGGTTGGACTAGATGACCCTTGGTGCCCCATCCAACTCTTAACATTCTATGACGTGCATGCACCATATGGCTTTCCTGCAAAGTTCTTCTGCCTTTAATGGGATATTTCAGTCTCATTTGCCACTTTGCCCCAGGGCGCTGGTGACCACTGAAATTGGCTCGCCCTTTTGAGTGTGTGTGTGACTGGTAGGGTAGCAATTTACTCTCTTACCCTTCCAGCGATGGTGTGAAATGAGCACATTAGCGCATCTGTCCGTTTCAGCGCTCTAGGAAGAAGCTGACATTTCTGGCACACATTTTTGAATCCCTCTGGCCAGATCTTTGGAGAGCAAGAACTTCCAAAGGAAATGGAAGCAGGGGAGGCAGGAGGAGAGAAACCATATTGGGTCAACCTGTTCTGTAGCGATGGGAATATTCCTATATCTAGGGCTGTACAGGGATGCGGGTGGCGCTGTGGGTAAAACCTCAGCTCCTAGGACTTGCCGATCGCATGGTCGGCGGTTCGTATCCCCGCGGCGGGGTGAGCTCCCGTCGTTCGGTCCCAGCTCCTGCCCACCTAGCAGTTCAAAAGCACCCTTAAGTGCAAGTAGATAAATAGGTACCGCTGTATAGCGGGAAGGTAAACGGCGTTTCCGTGTGCTGCTCTGGTGCCGGTTCGCCGGAGCAGCTTCATCACGCTGCCCACGTGACCCGGAAGTGTCTGCGGACAGCGCTGCCTCCCGGCCTCTAGAGTGAGATGAGTGCACAACCCTAGAGTCTGTCAAGACTGGCCCGTAAGGGCAGGGGTACCTTTTTAGGGCTGTACAAGGGGAAATGTCCTTTCTTTAGCATACTTGGGTGTGGAGTTTGAGCCTTTGGAGCTGCCTCGTCCAGCCCAGAGTCTCCACATGTTGCTGGACCGCTGCCCCAGCATGGCACAGTGGCAAGGGCTGATGGGAGTTGTAGTTCGGCATCATCTGGGGCACCCACGGTTGGGGAAGATGGCTTCAGAGGAGGCAGCCGTTGTTTATCTCCCACCACCTCTCTGGGACTTTAGCTGGTGAGCGGGACGGGCTGCCTGCCACTCCTGTGATATCATGATGACATAGAGTGAAGGACAGGTGGGTGATCCACCTACCAAAATTGGCGCACAGGGTAGGGTAGGGGAAAGTTAGTGAGTGACTGAGCAGGGTCAGACCCTCATCTGCCAGCAAGAGTCAAATTCTTCTTTCTCTGTGAGGAATTAGCATACACAGCTGAGCCAAGCAGGATTGAACCCCATCCCTTAAGAACTTGGATCCAGGAGATTTCAGGGACCTCCTGACCCCTTATATCCCTGCCTAGGCAATTGAGGTCTTCTGGGCAGTCTCTTGTCAATGGTCCCCCATGGCTCATATGCACCTGGAGCCAGGAGTTCTGCATTATGAGCTCAATTTCATGGAAAGCCCTTCCTGTTTCAGTCAGACAAGTCACCCTCTCTGTTGAATTTCTGGTGGCTACAGAAGACTTTTAATTCCAGCAGGCAATTTGAACCAAGTTCTGATTTTATAGCTTTTTAACTGTTATCTATATTGTATTCTTGGGGCGCGGGTGGCGCTGTGGGTTAAACCACAGAGCCTAGGACTTGGTGATCAGAAGGTTGGCGGTTCGAATCCCTGTGACGGGGTGAGCTCCCGTTGCTCAGTCCCTGCTCCTGCCAACCTAGCAGTTCGAAAGCATGTCAAAGTGCAAGTAGATAAATAGGTACCGCTCCGGCGGGAAGGTAAATGGCGTTTCCGTGCGCTGCTCTCATTCGCCAGAAGCAGCTTAGTCATGCTGGCCACATGACCCAGAAGCTGTACGCCGGCTCCCTCGGCCAGTAAAGCGAGATGAGCGCCACAACCCCAGAGTCGGTCACGACTGGACCTAATGGTCAGGGGTCCTTTTACCTTTACCTTTTATATTGTATTCTTGGTTGTATACCACAAGACGGTTGTCATTAAGAAGTATGAAGATCCCAAACTTGGGCCTCCTGCTGTTTTCATACTACAGTTCCCATCATCCCTGACAGCTGGCCTTGCTAGCTAGGGATGATGAGAGTTGTAGTCCAACAACAGCTGGAGACCCAAGTTTGGGAAACACTGGTATAGATTGTTGAAATAAACAGAGCAACAACCCATCTTTTAGCCCTACCCACAGCATGGATTGGGGGTGGGGGGAGGGGAGAGAGAGAGAGAGAGAGAGAGAGAGAGAGAGAAGGAGCCTTCAGTCCTTCAGATGCTGTTAGATTCCAACTCCTATCATCCCCAAGCAGGATGGCCACCATGTGCACCAACTCAGTCTAGGGGCAAGGTGTCTTTGGCCCCCCTCAAAATCTGCTGGTGGGGGACTGGGCCCTCTCAATGTTGAACACCAAACATGGCATGGGTTCCTCCTGAGCATGTGAGAGGCGCTGCGCCATGCCGGGCTCTGTGATTGGTCTCCTGCCAATGATGTATTGCATGGCGTGCTCCTCAATCTTGGGCACAAAATGGCGCCTCTCTATTGGACTCTGAGGCGATAGGGACCGGAAGCCAACAACTTCTCAGGTGCCACAGCTTCCTCATCCCCAGACCAGAAAGAACATTTTTAGTACATTTTGTGACTTGTACCTGCAATTCTCCCCCTCCCCTTGTTTTACTTAAACCCTTGTTTTTTATTAAACAGAACTTCCCAGCCTACAGTCCTGTGAGGACTTATCTGCCTCTTGTTCCCCAGCCAGAAGGTCACATACCCAAATGCTCCATAACAGGAACAGGGCTTGGCTGAGTCTGGAAATCCTTCCTCACAGCTGTTTACCTTCCCCTATAAAATGGGGGCAACTGTAATAAACACACAATCTCTTGTGATCCCCCCCGCTTTTTTAAAAAAGGCTGAACTTTTGAGTGGAGCAGATTTCAGAGCTGCAACTTGGGAGTATTTGCAGCCCTTGTGGCTTGCCAGATTGTTTGGGCCACAACAGCATAATAAATGAAATAATAATAATGTTTTTTGTGTTGCTGTGGTGTTTTGCAAAAAGGTGGTACTGTGGTTACATACGCTTCAGGTTACATACGCTTCAGGTTACAGACTCCACTAACCCAGAAATAGTACCTCGGGTTAAGAACTTTGCTTCAGGATGAGAACAGAAATCGTGCTCTGGTGGCGCGGCAGCAGCAGGAGGCCCCATTAGCTAAAGTGGTGCTTCAGGTTAAGAACAGTTTCAGGTTAAGTACAGACCTCCGGAACGAATTAAGTACTTAACCTGAGGTACCACTGATATACATTCAATAATATAATGAGCTTCTGTATGGTGTTTTCACTAGTATACACAGTTTTAGGCAGGCTAATATAATGCATCTAAGTTCACGTTAATTTTGTTCGGAGGATTACACTACAAAATGGTGGGATAACTGTGTTTCTGTTCTTGTGTTGCCTTGGGAAGTATGACAGAGATAGGCTCGCGTGGAAACGGGAATCTCAACTGTGTGGCTTACTCCTGTGTAACACGTTTTAAAGCTTGGCCTTGGGGGAAAGATGAGAACAGCAGCGTCCTTCCGCCCGCAGATATCTGTCCCAGGTTTGATTTCCTCAGTAGGGTTTCTGTTGTGCTTAACTGAGAGTGCTCTTGTGAAGCCTCCTCTCCCAGAGGAGGAAATGGTTGCTCTGGGAGGTGAGGAAAGAGGAAATCTCCATCTCGGCTACATAATACTGACCCGTCGCTGCTATATTTTAGCTTCTTTCACTTGCCACTCTTTCTTTCAGAGACCTCCCCCCCCCCCTGCCTTCCTGCTCCCTTGTTTCCGTCTTTGGGCTAAACATGGCTTGGTCACCTGCCTTCCTCCTTCGCAACCTGACCCCAGACAGGGATGTCACAGCGCTGTGTCCTGCCTTGTCTGCAAATCAGCAAAATCCAGGAAGCTTCTGTGAGCCTACAGCTGGGATTAAGCCGCAGGTGCAGAGATAAGGAGGTTTCTTCCTTCCCACCCACCCCCCACCACCCCCAAAAAGTTGTACAGCCAATGGCCTGTTTTTGAGCTAGAGCTGAGTTTCAGCCTTCGTGTTGAAATCCATATGTTCAGTGTGGCAGGACCTTTGACCAAGCAGCTGAGCAAACTGCATGGGAAGCATTTTTCTGCAATTCATCAAAGAGCCTGTGTGCTACTCAGAGCTCAGCAGCTGTGCAAAAGCAGCCAAAGTGGGAAATTCTGCAATTCTTGAAGGAGTGCACAGCTCAAAGAGGTTCCTGAGCCTTGGGAGGAAGGGAGATTTAGTAACTCTGCAGCTTGCTTGATCAGGTTTAAAGCCTTTTCTGCAATGGCTCCCCTTTTGTGGAATGCTTTCCCCAGGGAGGTTCGTCTGGCGCCTTCGTTATACACCTTGAGGTGCCAGGCAAAAACGTTCCTCTTTAACCAGGCATTTGGTTGACTGACATCTGATGCCCTTTTAAAATGAAAACCAGGCTCCAGCGACATCCACAGGGGCAGAACTCTTGGCTCCTTTCTTGAGGCCCTGCCTGCCGCCATCCTCTGGCTCAGAATCCCCTGCAGTTCCTCTTCCAGAGGCTATAAGGCAGGCTTCCCCAACCTTAGCCCTCCAGATGTTTTGAGACTACAATTCCCATCATCCCTGGCCACTGGTCCTGCTAGCTAGGCATCATGGGAGTTGTAGGCCAAAAGCATCTGGAAGGCCAAAGTTGAGGAAGCCTGCTATAAGGCAAGCACCCTTAGCCAGACAGCATCTCCAACCTTGATCACCCTCCGTGAGGCTCCAGCTCCCTGCAGAAACACCTTCTCTTGTAGCTGTCCAAGGTCCTACATGCTCTCTGCTTGACTGGGGGCTTTGTGACCCAACAACGCCTGCTTCATCTGTGGGCCTCAGTTGCCCAGGGTTGCTTTAGGCAAAGTCCCTCTATATTGTCCAGTTAAGGGCATTAAGATCCACGAATGGGGCCTCCCTGCTGAAATCCGAAGGGCCCCATCAGTATTGGCATTCCACTGGCTGTGGAAGACACACCTGTTCAGAAAAGCGTTCCCGTGGTCTTCTGACTTGGGAACTGCCTGTTTAGTGGTTAGCCTGTTTTAAAGGGCTTGTTTTGTTGCATCTTGTTTTGTTTAAAGGGCTTGTTTTGTTGCCTGTTTTGGTGTTTTGACGGAATTGTTTCATTTCGTGTTTCAATTATGTGCGTTTCCATTTTTTATCATTGCTTTTATGCTTGTCAACCACTCAGAAACCACTTTGGTAGTTAAACTATGTTGTTGTTGTTGTGTTGTTGTTACACTCTGTAAGCCCTTCTCCCAACCCATGTGACTGGTTCCAACTCAGCCCTTCCTAATAAGATTTGGCCGTTTTGCGGGCATCCTAAAGTTGCAGGCTGCCTAGCATTTTGTTCTGCTCTGAATTGCTACCTCGGGAGCATAGGATGCTAACCAGCTCTGTATTCTGATGGTCAGTAGCTGTCTAGAGAGCCAGTGTGGTGTAGTGGTTAAGAGCGGTAGTCTCATAATCTGGGGAACCGGGTTCGCGTCTCCGCTCCTCCACATGCAGCTGCTGGGTGACCTTTGGCAAGTCACGCTTCTTTGAAGTCTCTCAGCCCCACTCACCTCACAGAGTGTTTGTTGTGGGCAAGGAAGGGAAAGGAGAATGTTAGCCGCTTTGAGACTCCTTAAAGGGAGTGAAAGGCGGGATATCAAATCCAAACTCCTCTTCTTCTTCTTCTTCTTCTTCTTCTTCTTCTTCTTCTTCTTCTTCTTCTTCTCATTCCTAGCTTGAGATGCCAAGGGTTGAACCCTGACTCCTGTTACATTACATGCAAAGTGTCATTGAACCACAGCTCTTCCACTGATTGAGCATGATTTCACCACCGCAGAGGAACTGAAAAATCTGGACTCTGCCCAATTCTGTTCTGATCTTGGTAGTATTTTTTGAGATTGCAATTCAGATTTCCCCTTTGCTTCTGCAGCAAATGAAATGTAAATGCATGCACTGTGTGTATGTGGGATGCCGAACCCTTTTTTGGTTTGTTTGTTTTTAATAGGACAAATATAAGTCATGGAGTCTTCCCTGGGCAGCAGTGTGTGTGTGTGTGTGTGTGTGTGTGTGTGTGTGTGTGTGTGTGTGTGTTTAAAAAGCCATACCTTGTAACATTTGCCAGATACAATTAGGTCCCCTTGCTCTATACATCATGAGTACAATTTTCAACAGAGAGTGCAACGCAAGCGATATGTACAGGATGGTTCTATTGGGCCCAATTTGCTGGCATGGTTTTTCAACCGCTGGGAGTTGAAATTGCTTTAAAATTGCCTTAAGGTGCCTACTTTATGATACATGCCTTTAATTGATTTTAATGTTTACCTTGGAACAAATTGTTTTATTATCTTTTCTAAACTGCTTTGAGGGACGTCGTCAAAATGTGGGATAAGGATTCTAGAAACGAAGATATTCTTAGTGGACATATTTGTTGATTGTTGTTGTTTAGTCGTTTAGTCGTGTCCGACTCTTCGTGACCCCATGGACCAGAGCATGCCAGGCACCCCTGTCCTCCACTGCCTCCCGCAGTTTGATCAAACTCACGCTGGAAGCTTCAAGAACACCATCCAACCATCTCATCCTCTGTTGTCCCCTTCTCCTTGTGCCCTCCATCTTTCCCAACATCAGCGTCTTTTCCAGGGATTATATTTGTTGATAGCCTCTCTAAAATATCTACTTCCCTAGCATCCAGAAAACTCAAACATCTATTGTAGGGAGTATGTCTCTAAAAGTCAGTTTCCGGGGCGCCCAATTGGGGCTCGCAAAGAGGCCCTTCCTTTGTTGTTGTTGTTTAGTCATTTAGTCGTGTCCGACTCTTCGTGACCCCATGGACCAGAGCACGCCAGGCACCTCTGTCCTCCACTACCTCCCGCAGTTTGGTCAAACTCATGCTGGTAACCTCAAAAACACTATCCAACCATCTCGTCCTCTGTCGCCCCCTTCTCCTTGTGCCCTCCATCTTTCTCAGCATCAGTGTCTTCTCCAGGGAGTCTTCTCTTCTCATGAGGTGGCCAAAGTACTGGAGCCTCAGCTTCATGATCTGTCCTAACAGTGAGCACTCAGGGCTGATTTCCTTAGGAATGGATGCGTTTGATCTTCTTGCAGTCCATGGGACTCTCAAGAGTCTCCTCCAGCACCATAATTCAAAAGCATCAATTCTTTGGCGATCAGCCTTCTTTATGGTCCAGCTCTCACTTCCATACATCATTACTGGGAAAACCATGGCTTTAACTATACGGACCTTTGTTGGCAAGGTGACGTCTCTACTTCTCAAGATGCTGTCTAGGCCTGTCATTGCCCTTCTCCCAAGAAGCAGGCGTCTTTTAATTTCGTGGCTGCTGTCACCATCTGCAGTGATCATGGAGCCCAAGAAAGTAAAATCTCTCACTGCCTCCATTTCTTCCCCTTCTATTTGCCAGGAGGTGATGGGACCAGTGGCCATGATCTTTGTTTTTTTGATGTTGAGCTTCAGACCATATTTTGCGCTCTCCTCTTTCACCCTCATTAAAAGGTTCTTTAATTCCTCCTCACTTTCTGCCATCAAGGTTGTGTCATCTGCATATCTGAGGTTGTTGATATTTCTTCCGGCAATCTTAATTCCAGCTTGGGATTCATCCAGCCCAGCCTTTCGCATGATGTATTCTGCATATAAATTAAATAAGCAGGGAGACAAAATGCAGCCTTGTCGTACTCCTTTTCCAATTTTGAACCAATCAGTTGTTCCATATCCAGTTCTAACTGTAGCTTCTTGTCCCACATAGAGATTTCTCAGGAGACAGATGAGGTGATCAGGCACTCCCATTTCTTTAAGAACTTGCCATAGTTTGCTGTGGTCGACACAGTCAAAGGCTTTTGCATAGTCAATGAAGCAGAAGTAGATGTCTTTCTGGAACTCTCTAGCTTTCTCCATAATCCAGCGCATGTTTGCAATTTGGTCTCTGGTTCCTCTGCCTCTTCTAAATCCAGCTTGCACTTCTGGGAGTTCTCCATCCATATAGGCCCTTCCTTAGTAGTTCCTATATTCATTGGCACCTCCCATTATTGTTATCAATTTAATAAAAGCACCTGAATTTATTTGGTTATTTTTTTTAGAAACTGGAAAGGTGAAACTGGGCAATCACATCCTTAGACTACTTGCTGCCCAAGCCTGAGATGTTCCTTGTCACATGACTCCTCTCCCTTGAGGGGATGTAAAATTAATCCTGGATAGATGTGCAAAAATGCTTCTGCTGATTTTGCTCCTTAAACAAGCCTTAGGTCTTATGCCCATCCGGGATCAATAAAATATACAGCAAAATCTCTTCTGCCTCCCTCTCCTCGGCCCTTTGGCAATGCTTTAGGCTTTCCAATTCTCCTGGTCTCCCAGGAAATCTTCTCATTTAACCTTTCTTTCACCCCTCCAGGCACAAACCGGCAGATGGGAAGAAGGGGATGTTGGGTCAGGGTCAGGCTAATAGCCTATTGCCTTCAGTGACACTTCCTATGTAGTCAATGAAGCATCCTCTGTTTTCACCCCTTCCTTGCTGATTAACATCCTGTAATCAAAATGAGTAGTCTGCTTTTGGGGGCTGATGAGATCTGGCCTCTGTATAGTCTGGTCCCGTTACGTTCCTTGGGGAATTGGAGTGAGAAGCAGAGATTTCCCACTGGATCTATGTTCTTTGTAACGTTGGGTGGTTCCAGTAGGGTTGGTATATATGCGGGAATAAGTTGAGATACAGCACTTGCAATGAACAGCTGAAGTATTGCAGCTGAGTTTAACATCAGCAGTGTTAGAAACTCAGATATATCACCTAGGCGCCAAATGTTAACCAAGGTTAAAGGTAAAGGGACCCCTGACCGTTAGGTCCAGTCGTGACCGACTCTGGAGTTGCGGTGCTCATCTCGCTTTATTGGCCGAGGGAGCTGGCGTACAGCTTCCGGGTCATGTGGCCAGCATGACTAAGCTGCTTCTGGCGAACCAGAGCAGCACACGGAAACGCCGTTTACCTTCCCACCAGAGTGGTACCTATTTATCTACTTGCACTTTGATGTGCTTTTGAACTGCTAGGTTGGCAGGAGCAGGGACCGAGCAATAGGAGCTCACCCCGTCGTGGGGATTCGATCCGCCGAGCTTCTGATCGGCAAGTCCTAGGCTCTGTGGTTTAACCCACAGCGCCACCCGCGTCCCTTGTAAACCAAGGTTACAGCCCCTGAAATGGAATGTCTAGTTGCCATTTTTGAGGAAGATGGCTCTCAAGTCTTATTTTTCGAATGACGGAATGACTATCCCTTCAACATCTGGCTTGTTTAGATGACAACCTTGAGCTAGGTTAAGAACTTTGAGAACTTAAATGACAAAAAGTCACTTGATCCAAAAACAGTCCACTTATATATTGGCCTCTTCCGACCTCTTTTTCTTAATGGTGACAGGGACCATTCATAACGTGAGAATATTCTTCACAGCTGTGAGCAGGGCAGTGGGGTAAGTGAAGACAAGTGACGACAATCCACTATAATATTGTTCACTGCTCCTGCCCAGGCTGCACGGAAATTCCTGAAATTCATTCTGATGGTGCAGATAAAATACAACCGAAATAATTCTACAGGGTGTGGTATTAGTGTGTGAAAACTGTCAAGATCCGATGATCCCCAAGCATGCACCTCCAGATGGTGGCGATGTCAGGTGGTTTTTAAGTAACATTAAAACAAACACCTTCCAAATCTGCAGAGCTTGAAAAGCGCTGCCTCCATTTGAGTGGAAGACCCACTTTTGACAGTCCCTCGCGTGACTATTTTAAGAATCTCTGCCCGTTGTTCCTCCTGAAACTTTGCACTTCATTGCGTATTCCTTGTGGCGGCACAACAACCTTCCCTCGAACCCCAGTGGCGACTGAATGGCATTCCTTGGCTTGAGCTGTAGGTGTTAAATTTCTTGACAGTTGTGGAAGCCTCTTTCTTACGGTGAATGGATGACTTCAGTCAGCCAAACCAAGTCTTGGCAGGCAGAGATTTTAATGTGTGCTGGTAAACGAGGCCAGAAATGGAACGGAGATTGGCAGCTATAAACATGTAAGATCCATGTGGTTACTTGAAGGAGGCGGAGGGGGAATCGCAGTTCTGCAATTGCTTTCCAAAAGAGACAAAACTTTTCTAGTGAGCAAACTCGCTTCCTTCGCTTTACATTTCTGCTTGGGCCAGCGAGGCACATCGTTCGGTTTTTAATCAAGCCCGCACATTCTCTGCAAGAAGAGTGGAGATATATATCGACTGGGGGAACTGTACTTTTTGCTGCGTACGCTTCCATCTCCCTCTCTTTCTTGACGTGTTTCATTTGGTCTGCCGTGTTGATGTTTCGTGTTTGGACCTAGGGGTGCTCTGTGGTTTTGAGAGTTTGGCCAGGCCTGCAAGGAAAGACAGAAGAGCAGGAAACGTTTTATTGCTGAGCTAATTTCTCCCGCCTTTTCCTAATGCGACGCCGTTTCCTGGGGCAGCGGGCGGGTGGAAATGACCAACATCCTTTCATATAGAAATGTAGCATTAAAATATAATTAGATGTGGTCAGCGGGGGTGTAAAGGGGTTAAGGCAGGGTAATGCAGCCCTGAGACTTCAAAACAAATGAGGTGATAAAGAGGCTTTCAAGTTTTCAATATTGTTTGTGGCAGAATACCCTAGAGCAAGGGTGAGGAACCCTTTTCAGCCAGAGGGCCACATTCCCTTCTGAGAAACCTTCCAGGGGCCACACGTAAAAGTGAGCCCAGCAATGGATATAAATCTTACCCTTGAACACTATGCTAGCAAGGTGTGTCAGGAGGTGAAATCTAATTTTTGTACATTTCTTCAGGGATGGGTCTTAAAAATACAGTTTTGGGTGTGAGGAATTCAAACCTGCTATTATTTTTGTGACTGGACAACATTTAGCTTAGTAAATCTTTGATGAAGAAACTGTTGCTGGACTACAACTCCCATCATCCCTAGCTAGCAGGACCAGTGGTCTTTCCCAACATCAGGGTCTTTCCCAGGGAGTCTTCTCTTCTCATGAGGTGGCCAAAGTATTGGAGCCTCAGCTTCAGGGTCTGTCCTTCCAGTGAGCACTCAGGGCTGATTTCCTATTATTCTATTGTTTCCTATTAATTCTGTTGTTGATAAATTCTATGTAGTCGATCAGACACCAAGAAACTGTTGTGAACTGCCCTGGGATGATGATGATGTTGTTGATGATGATGATGGAAGAAGAAGAGCTTTAAAAATACTCCTGTTGAACTTACTTGTAGGATCAGTGGCTATTTAGATCCCTACCCCAATATGGCCCTTTTCATATCACCACCCACTCTCTGCCTCCTCACAGTAACATCTATGAGAGAGTGGGATTTTCCATTTGTAAGAGTTTCCTCTTCCTGCAGTTAATGAACACGAAAAGGTTTTGAGTGTTAGCAAATCGGTTTTCTGCTCTGGAATTAGGTGGTTTTGCTCACTCAGGATAATTCAGGATCACTGCTTTCGAAGAGGTCTCAAACATGTCCTGGCTTTCTAGCTACTCAGCTCCCAGCGAAAAGTTTACGATGCTGACCTCTCCGATTCCTCCACTGCAATTAAAATCTCCACCAAGAGCAGCTCCAGCCACTGCTGCCAAGAAATCAGCAGAGAATGTCTCCGTAATTTCCTCTCAGGCTGTCGACTCTTCCTCCTGCCCACAGACTTACACTCCCAATTGCATCGATGGGTTCACTTAAAGACAAGGAAATGAATGTTGCTGCATTTCTGAACACAGAGATGAGGGAAGTGTGGCCTTGCGGGGGCTGCTGGACAACAACCCCCCCCCCACTGACCATGCCAGGTGAGGCTGGTGGGAGTCCATCACCTTCAGAAGGGTCAAAGGTCAGATGTTCCCCATCACCTCTTGGCCGGAAGACTTATTTATTTATTTTTAAAACATCTTTATTGAAAGGTCAAGAAGTCCATAATTATATGTGCACTAAACATTGTGAGACATAAGTAAAAGAGGGAAAGAGAAACAGAATCCGTGTAGAAAGGAAAATAAAGGGGGGAGGGGGAAACCCCAAACTGTATATTTTACAAAGTTGTTATTGTACTTCACCAGATCTTAACCTATTACAGTATTTGTAAGAATGGATTCCAAATACCCTGGAATTTGTCTATGGCAAGTCTGCATTTATATGCAAGTTGTTGATACGTTGCGAGCTTGTCTAAGCCTTCAATCCAATCGTAGAAGGGAGCCACATTTTTATTTTTCCAATTCATCAGTATCAGTCTTTTTGCTGTGGTCAGGGCACGGATAGTCCACTCATATTGTCCTTTTGTGAGATTCCATGTGCTGGGTATATAATTCAAGAGGATATTTTGCTCTGTAAATGTAAGGTTGTTCCTTTGATGTTGAAATCTATGTTGAAATCTTTCAACATAGGACAATGAAAAAACATGTTTTAGAGAAGCATTATCCCTCTTGCATATCCAACAGTTAGATACCTTAGATAGCCCCTTTTTTAAAACAAACGTAATGGGGTCCAGGGACGCGGGTGGCGCTGTGGGTAAAAGCCTCAGTGCCTAGGGCTTGCCAATCGAAAGGTCGGCAGTTCGAATCCCCGCGGCGGGGTGCGCTCCCGTTGCTCGGTCCCAGCGCCTGCCAACCTAGCAGCTCAAAAGCACCTCCAGGTGCAAGTAGATAAATAGGGACCGCTTACTGGCGGGAAGGTAAACAGCGTTTCCGTGTGCTGCACTGGCTCGCCAGATGCAGCTTTGTCACGCTGGCCACGTGACCCGGAAGTGTCTGCGGACAGCGCTGGCCCCTGGCCTCTTAAGTGAGATGCGCGCACAGCCCCAGAGTCTGTCAAGACTGGCCCGAACGGGCAGGGGTACCTTTACCTTTAATGGGGTCCAGTGTATTCTAAATATTATTTTTTGTTTCATGAGCTTCAATTTAAGGTTCAGAAACACCCTTGTTATAGCAGGCCGAAAGACTTCACCTTTTCCTGTCATGTCTGCTGGGGGAGTTGGGAGCACATCTTCATCTGGGAGGTCACCACTTTGTAGTCCTTGATCAGTTATGAATGGTCCCCTGAATGGGGACCCTGTTGCAGCAGTGAAGTCTGAGATGAACCTAGACTACGTTGACTACAAGTAGATGCTACTTATACCATACATTGGTCCACCAAGCTCAGTACTGTCTTCATTGACTAGCAGAGACTCGTCAGGGTTTCAGGCAAGGGACATTCCCAGCCCTACCTGAAGAAGCCAGAAATTTTACCTGAGATCCTTGGCATGCAAGGCAAATGCTCTACCACTGAGCTATGGCCTTTCCCCTAAGTGAATTGCCTTGGGCTGCAGGACCTATCTGAAGTATCTGAGTCAACAGTGTGGTGCAGCAGCAAAAGAAAGCTAATGCTTGAAAATGTTGTCTATAAGAATAAAAGAAAATTATTATAAATTGGTTTGGAGATGGTATTTAACACCAGTCAGATTAAATCAAATAAACAAAGAATATTCAGTATTACGTTGGAGGGGATGCCAGGAAACTGAAGAAGAAGAGAAGAGGAGTTTGGATTTGATATTCCGCTTTATTACTCCCCTAAGGAGTCTCAAAGCGGCTAACAATCTCCTTTCCCTTCCTCGCCCACAACAAACACTCTGTGAGGTGAGTGAGGCTGAGAGACTTCAGAGAAGTGTGACTAGCCCAAGGTCACCCAGCAGCTGCATGTGGAGGAGCGGGGAAGCGAACCCGGTTCACCAGATTACGAGACTACTGCTCTTCGCCACTACACCACAACTGGGAATTATGTTCACATGTGGTGGGGGTGTAAATATGTAGGATTTTTCTGGCAAAAGGGGTTTAAGGAGATAACAGAAATCACTGGATTAAAGCTGACTGAAAGTCCAGAGGGAACATTATTATCCGTTTACGATGGGGTGGAAGGTTCGCAGGCTATGAAGGACCTGCTCACAAATTTATTGACAGCTGCATGAATTATGATAGCTAGGAAGTGGAAGGGGCAAGCAGAATATAAAATGGAAGAATGGTATAAAGAGGTGTGGGATATAGCTATTAATGACAAATTAACGTGTACCTTTAAGGTAAGATGGGGGATACGCAGGAGAAACGATTTTGAGGAGAGTGTTTGTGGAAGGTGTTTGTAGAATTTGTACTGTTAAAATGGAAAGGGCTCAAACCATCGCAACAGGTGCTGAAATTTTGGGAGGTTGGATAGTTATAATGGAATGGTCTCGGTGGTGGGGTGCACATTTTTATTCTTATTACTTTGTCAAAAAAGAAGAAGAAAAAATAAAAGAAAGCAAATGCTATCCCAGGCAGCATCAAGAGAAGTCTTGTGTCTACATCAAGGGAAGTCATGGTCCCACTCTACTTGGTCAAACCACACCTGGAATACTTTGTCCAGTTCTGGGCGCCACAATTTAAGAAGGATGTTGACAAACTGGAACATGGGCAAAGTAAGGCAACCAAGATGATTGAGGGTCTGGAAACCAAGACCTTGATTGTGGGAGCTGGGCATGTTTAGCCTGGAGAAGAGAAGACTGAGAGGAGAGATGAGAACCATTGGCTCCCAGTACGTTTCTGAGCACAATTCAAAATGTTGGTGCTGACCTTTAAAGCGCTAAGCGGCCTCGGTTCAGTATATCTGAAGGAGCGTCTCCACCCCCATCGTTCTGCCCAGACACTGAGGTCCAGCTCCGAGGGCCTTCCGGCGGTTCCCTCATTGCGAGAAGCCAAGTTACAGGGAACCAGGCAGAGGGCCTTCTCAGTAGTGGCACCCACCCTGTGGAACACCCTCCCACCAGATGTCAAAAGGAACAACAACTACCAGACTTTTAGACAACATCTGAAGACAGCCCTGTTTAGGGAAGCTTCTAATGTTTGATGCATTACTTTATTTTAATATTGTGTTGGAAGCCACGCAGAGTGGCTGGGGAAACCCAGCCAGATGGGCAGGGTATAAATTTTATTATTATTATTATTATTATTATTATTATTATTATTATTATTAACCATCTTCAAATATCTAAAGGGTTGTCATGTGGAAGATGGAGTAAGCAATTCTATGATTCTAAGTTAGTCATGCCCAAGAATTTCAACGGGTATAAACTTAGGTGCAACTCTCAATGTTTTGGGTTAGGCCCCTGCTTTCCTCACACCCTGATCCTTGGGCAGCGCTCTCTTGGAGCAACACCACAATTAATCCACCGTTGGGCTTGAGCTTGCAACCTGAAAGCAGAGCTGTTTTCATCTTCTTCCTGTGAACTCGTCGCTCCAGCCCTTGGCTGTTTGCCAGCCGAGTGAACGGTTTTGTCTGTGAGTGACCTAATTCTCCTGCAGTGGATTGTTCAGTGATACCCAGCGCTCAAGGCAGCTGGTGCTCCCCACCCTCTCTGGGGACGGGGAGAAATGACCGAGAATCTGCCAGCTTTTTGTAAGCAGGGATAACTGGTTCACTGGCAGCAAACTTGGTTTTCTTATCAGATTCCACACCTCTCTGGTTCCTAATTTATAAGAAATTGCCTGTCACTTGGAAGGGTGACTTGAGAAACATGGGCCAAGACAGTGAGGCCTACTTAAAACCTGACGTTCCTTTTGACACATGAGCATAGCTTTCTTCATGTTTGGCTCATTTAGGGCAATGCTAGAAACTCAGAAATATAAGCTAGTTGCCAAATGGCACCTTAAAACTAGATTACAGTACTCACAACGGAATGTCTAGGTGCCTTTTTTTTCCTTCAGGAAAGTTGTTACTATTATTCATTTCATTTCTATACCACTATATTTTAAAGAAAGAAAACCCTCTTTTTTATTATGCTTTATTATAAACACCAACAAAAAGAAAAAAGAAAAGCCATACATCTACATCGATTGTTACACCAAACACAAAATAAACAAAAGAATAAAATCATATATTCTGACAGTAGATCTTCTTAAAGTATATCTAACTTCCCATCTTCTCCATACTTCATTTAATATTTACAAACTTAATGCCTAAAGAAAAAAATCTCAGTGGTTTACAACACATTAAAACATCAAATGAAACAATCTAGAAAGAAAGAAATTCAAGCTTCCAGGAAGATGTTTCAGAGCCTTCTCGTAAGTGACATTTGGCTTTCCCCATATCTATTTACCTACCTCATTTATAGAGCTGCCCCATAGCAGAAGGACTCTAGGAAGCTGTTGTGGTGTAGTGGGTAGAGTGTCGGACTAGGACCTGGGAGATCAGGGTTCAAATCCCCACTCGGCCCTGAAACTCGCTGGGGTAACCTCGGATTTAGTCGCAGCCTCCTAACCTACCATACCTCACAGGGTCGCTGTAGGGATTAACTGAGGAAGAAGGTGAACCATGTACTCCTTGGAGGAAAAGTTGGGAGATAAATGCAACAAATAAGGTCTTCTGCTTGCCTGCTTAAGAAAGCTGGAGGGGCCAGTCAGATGGAGAGGTCAGTTACCAGCCTGGAATTCAGAGATCTGCATGTGGTTGCAAAGTTGCCAGTTGCAAAGTACACCTGGGGGGTTTCTAATGCTGATTTAGGGGCAGGTAACATGAAGCCCCCCCAAATGTTAACATGCAGCCCCCCCCAAATGTCCAAAGGCTTGTGGGCTGCATGTTATGCGTGTGGTCCATAGTCATCTGGTTGGCTACTCTCTGCAAAGGATGCTGGACAGGAAGGGAATGAGTTCCTTGATTTAAAATTGGTTGTGCACTTCTGCTGTGGACACTAAAGAATGATCTTTAGCTCGTAATTTTCTTGTCACTCAAGTAGCATTTTTCTGCAAGAGAATAAACTCTTCCCCGTTTAGTACCTCTTTTAAAAAATGTCACGTCTCAAGAGTTTCCAGTTATAATCTGAACTATTTGGGTAACTTTTATCAGCAAGTTTCAGGAGGGTGGATCATTGTGTACCAAATCATCTGTCTAGGGAGCAGCTGTGAGTTGCTTGGGGTAATGCAAAACCAGTGTTGTGTTTTCTGACCTGGTTCCCTTTGTCTCTTTGTTTCAGGACCAAGAAGAAAATAAAGGAGCCACAAGCTGGCCAGAGTTCTACATTGATCAGCTTAACTCCATGGCTGCTGTAAGTGGAGGATTCAGAAATTTGCTTTCTGGCTTCATTAAACAGAAGAATGGTTCTGAGAACTAAAACCAGGGCTGTGTTGCAAGAACCCTAAAAATTGGTTGATCTTAGCGATGGTTAGTGAAAGCAAGCCAGCTTCGTAGACCATGGGTTGAAGTTTGGCATTGTTTCAACTAACCATAGTTTAGCCGAATCACAACCTTCTGGGTTTGGACTCTGTTAATCAGAACATAAGTCAGACCTTCTGAACTCACTTTGTGGGCTACACAGTGGGGAGGCTTTGAGTCCATGTAGCCTTGGGTCCATTCTCATAACACAAAACTATGGTTTAGCACAGGCATAGTAAATGTGGTGCCCTCCAGGGCTTGACACCAACTCTTAGTATTAGTATTAGTATAGCCTGGCCACTCTGTGCACATATAACACATACTGGAAGCCAGTGTAGGTCTTTCAAGACCGGTGTTATGTGGTCTTGGCAGCCACTCTCAGTCACCAGTCTAGCTGCCGCATTCTGGATTAGTTGTAGTTTCCGGGTCACCTTCAAAGGTAGCCCCACGTAGAGCGCATTGCAGTAGTCCAAGCGGGAGATAACCAGAGCATGCACCACTCTGGCGAGACAGTCCGCGGGCAGGTAGGGTCTCAGCCTGCGTACCAGATGGAGCTGGTAAGACAGCTGCCCTGGACACAGAACTGACCTGCGCCTCCAAAGGGTGGGCTTATAGAAGGGACCCTGAAGTTGGAAGGGATCCTAATGATCCCCTAGTCCAATCCCCTGCAATGCAGGGATATGGAGTTGTCTCATTTGGGGATCAAACCTGCAACTGTGGCATTAAGAGCGCCACGCTCTAACCAGATGAGCTATCCAGGCGTGCTATAACATGGAAAGAAATAGGCAAACAAAAATGGCAGCTTCCCTGGCAGCCGTTGGGAAAGGGCTGCAAATATCCAGTGCTCCCAGACCCCCCGCAATCCCTCCACAGGTCACAGCTCCTGCCCTGGCCCTTGTCGAGGGATCTGCAGATGCTGCGGTTGCAAAAAAAGAAGCAGCCTCTATTTGCTCTCGGTAAGAATTCCAGCCCCCTCTGCTTGCTCCTGTTGGCGTAACGAGGCAACACTTGCCCAAAGGGCCTATAAATCAGCTCACTTAAAAGACAAGCCGGGTCTGTTTTCTTTGATCAAGGGGCTCTTGTTGAAGTCATTAGAGAGTTTGTAGAAACAAATCTTCCCCGCGTTTGCAAACACACACGTGGCATGATGCCACCGCAGTTGCTTGGACAGCTGCAGGCAGGGCGTCGCTTGATGTCTCCCGCGCAACCTTCACCTCTGCTGTATCTGATCAGTCCGGCCTCCTCTCTCTCTTTCTCTCTGGCCGTAGCAGGCTAAGCCAAATGCCACCCACAGCTCTTGGCACCCAGACGCACCTGAGAGAGCTCCCTGCGGAGCAATCTGCAAGTGGAAGACCTGCAGAAAAGTCTGATCTGCACAGAAGCAGAAATTAATTGGGAAAAGGAGCTGCTGGATGAAAAATGTTGCACACAGAGGGCCTTCATTAGGGGTGTGAGCTTGCGATTCTGCAGAAGACGTCGTTGGACGTCGTTAAAAAACAAGCTTTTCGTCCTTACAGCAACCAACCCATGCTTGAAAGTTTGTGGGTTGGGATGAATAGCTTAACCAGGGGTAGCCAACAGGGAACTCACCTGATTTTACTAGACTAAAACTACCCAGCTCTACCTCTCTCCTTTAAATCAGAACCAGTGAGAGTGGCAAATGTCCAGTTTTAGTGTCTGGAGGAGGTTGGTACAGCGGTACCTCGGGTTAAGTACTTAATTCGTTCCGGAGGTCCGTTCTTAACCTGAAACTGTTCTTAACTTGAAGCACCACTTTAGCTAATGGGGCCTCCTGCTGCTGCCGCACTGCCAGAGCACGATTTCAGTTCTTATCCTGAAACAAAATTCTTAACACTATTTCTGAGTTAGCAGAGTCTGTAACCTGAAGCGTATGTAACCTGAAGCGTATGTAACCCGAGGTACCACTGTAAATGGATGGTGGTTAACGGATTGAGGTTGAATCCCAACAACACAGAAGTACTGTTTCTGGGGGACGGGCAGGTGTGGGGGACTCCGTGATCCAAGATGGAGTAACTGTGCCCCTGAAGGACCAGGTGCTCAGCCTGGGAGTCATTTTGGACTCACAGATATCCGGGGCAGCTGTACCAGCTCCATCTGGTACGCAACCTGAGACCCTACCTGCCTGCGCACTGTCTCACCAGAGTGGTGCATGCCCTGGTTATCTCCTGCTTGGACTACTGCAATGCACTCTATGTGGGGCTACCTTTGAAGGTGACTTGGAAACTACAACTAATCTGGAATGAGGCAGCTAGAATGGTGATTAGGAGTGGCTGCCAGGACCATTTAACACCAGTCCTAAAGGATCTACACCGGCTCCTGATATGTTTCCAAGCACAATTCAAAGTGTCGGTGCTGACCTTTAAAGCCCCAAATGGCCTCAGTCCAGTATCCCTGAAGGAGCGTCTCCACCCGGACACTGAGGTCCAGCTCCGAGGGCCTTCTGCCAGTTCCCTCACCGCAAGCATTGGGGTTACAGGGAACCAGGCAGAGGGCCTTTGCGGTGGTGGCGCCTGCCCTGTGGAACGCCCTCCCTTCAGATGTCAAGGAAATAAACAACTATCTTGACTTTTAGAAGACATCTGATGGCAGCCCTGTTTAGGGAAATTTTTAATGTTTGATGTTTTATTGTGCTTTCCATAAAGTGGTACCTTGGTTTAAGAACAGCTTAGTTTATGAACAACTTGGATTAAGAACACTGCAAACCCCAGAAGTAGGGTTTGTGAACTTTGCCTTGGAAGCAGAACATATTCCGCTTCCTGTGTTCCATTTGTAAATTGAGTCCCCCACTGCTATGGGAAAGCACGCCTTACTTTAAGAATGCTTTGGTTTAAGAACAGACTTCCCGAACAGATTAAGTTTGTAAACCAAGGTACCACTGTATTCTGTTAGGAGCCCCTGGGGAAATCCTGAGAGCTACTGCCATGTGAACAGTACTGAGCCAAACAGAACAATGGTCTTACTTAGAATCATAGAACTGTTGGGTTGGAAGCGACCCTGGGGGTCATCTAGTCCAACCCCCTGCAATGCATGGGGTTCAGCTTTCTGTGTTACTAGATCATTCAGTAAAGGACCCTAGCTTAGTAAAAGAACAGCTGTTTTCCATGCATATGGTCCCGGGTTCAATTCTCGGCATCCTCAGGTAGGGAAGGTCTGAAATTCTGGAGAGCTGCTGTCAGTTAGTGTTGACAATATTGACCCAATGGTCTGATTCGGTATGTGCTCCTACTGATCCCAGGACAAGCTACCACGGAGTTATCAACCCCTCCAGTACAGAGCAGCACTAAAATATTACAAATAAAAACATTAAAAAACACGAACCACGTTTCTGAAGGGGGGAAAAACCTGGGGTAGTCCTCTTTCAGACAAATGAGTTGATTCTCATTGAAACCAGAGGCAGCTTAAAAGCTTTCTACCTTCCTCATGCTGATCTCTCCAGATCATTTTGGATGCAAGCAGTCTCGACTGTGGGCCACCAAACTTGTGAAACATACGAATGTGTGTGTGATTTTTCTTCACTTGTGGTGAGATCTAGCGTTCTGGACATAGCTTCAGATTTTCAGCTTCTCAGATGTGGGCACTTCTCTGCTGGAACCATAAAATGCCTTGCAAATGTTCAATGTCCCCGTTGCACATAAAACACTTCAGCTCCACTTAAGAGGAAAAACCTTATCCCCTTGGATTTTTACGGTGAATTGCTGCCATGAAAGGATGACATCATTGGTTAAACATTTCTGCAGGGCAGCTTCCTCCCTTAACATCCCAGTGACAGCTGTCCGATTGCATCACCGCCTCCAAGACGGCTTTAGAGGAAATGTTAACAACTTTTTACACAAACACACACACACACACACACATACACAGGATCTACCCATCCCAGTTTCATTATTCACAGACGGCTGGACCTCTTCTCTTGCTGGCACTGTGAAACCAAATCCATGTGGCTACTGGGACAGGAGAGATGATAAGGATTTGGTGGGTTTTCTGATCTCTCACGGAAGAAATGGAGGCAATGAGAGATTTTACTTTACTGCAGATGGTGACAGCAGCCACGAAATTAAAAGACGCCTGCTTCTTGGGAGAAAAGCAATGACAAACCTAGACAGCATCTTAAAAAGCAGAGACATCACCTTGTCATCAAAGGTCCGTATAGTTAAAGCCATGGTTTTCCCAGTAGTGATGTATGGAAGTGAGAGCTGGACCATAAAGAAGGTTGATCGCCGAAGAATGGATGCTCTTGAATTATGGTGCTGGAGGAGACTCTTGAGAGTCCCATGGACTGCAAGAAGATCAAACCTCTCCATTCTGAAGGAAATCAGCCCTGAGTGCTCACTGGAAGGACAGATTGTGAAGCTGAGGCTCCAAGACTTTGGCCACCTCATGAGAAGAGAAGACGCCCTGGAAAAGACCCTGGTGTTGGGAAAGATGGAGGGCACAAGGAGAAGGGAATGACAGAGGATGAGATGGTTGGACAGTGTTCTCGAAGCTACCAGCATCAGTTTGACCAAACTGCGGGAGGCAGTGGAAGACAGGAGGGCCTGGTCCATGGGGTCACAAAGAGTCAGACACGACTAAACGACTAAACAACAAGCTGTTCAGCTGGCCCACCCACTCAGCATATGGGAAGAGACGGTAGCTCATTGGTGCAGGATTGGCACACAGAATGTCCCAGTTTTAATCCCCAGCATATCTGGGTGGTTGTTTCTTTGTTTGTTTTTTAAAAAAGAAGGTTTGGGAAGTAGGAGACAGGGAAGAGATATCCTCCATCACGACCAGATTTCTGCACACCATTTGCTGAACAGAGAGAAAAATGAGAAAAAGCAGCGACTATACTTAAAAATGATATTTATTAAGAATTTAAAATTACAGAAAAAAAGGAAAAAGAAAAGAGAGAAAAAAGAAATTAAACAATACAAGTTAATAAAAAGAAAAAAGAGTACAAAACACACAATACATCAAAATCAAAAACAAAAGCAAAAAAAAATTAAAAACAAATCCAATATTCCCATATCCTTATCTTCATTAACTTGTTTCATCGACCTCCTCACACCTCCCTTTTTTGTATTCTAATTATTAATTATCTCAGCAAATCCTTTCCATCTTTCACTATATTCCGTCCTTTGGTTGTCTTAATTTATTTTAACCTTATCTTACCATAAAAAGCCCTAAAACTTAAAAACTTATTTGTACATAACTCCTTACAGCATTTCTACTAAAGCCAAATAGTTTCATTCCAACATTTTTCTAACACTCATTAATTTTACAATATTTCTCTAAATGAATTTTTAAGCTTTCTTCCAATCTTCATCCACCGTAAAAAGCAGCGACTATAGCAAAAGGCAATCACTTCCTGACTCCCCTTCCACAGTGCAGTCTGTTATCATCTCAGGAATGTGGGGAACGTCCTTGACGATTCCAGGAGAAGAAAACCACACGTGTGCCAGGGTTCGACCACCTCACAGTCAAGAGCTGCGTTCAATGCTAGAGGAGGAGGCAGCTCAGGAATTCTAGGACAAACCATGAGGCGGGTGGATAATTCAGCTTCAAGAGGGTCTTTAAGCAGGGTCTCCCAACTGAGTGTGGTGAAGGCCAGTTAATACTTATGGAAAACTAGAATCATAGAGTTGGAAGGGACCCCGGAGGGTCATCTAGCCCAACCCCCTGCAATGCTGGATTTTTATTTTTTTTTGGCCGAACGTGGGGCTCAAACCCACAGCCATGAGATTAAGAGTCTTGTACCTTACAAACTGAGCTATAAAAGCAGGAAAACATTTTGGGGGCAGAAGTCAAGAGTCTGAAGGGCAGAAAGTGCTGCCAGCTAAGCTAGGTAGACCCAGTGGTGCAGGGCATCTTTTTAGGGAAAGGACTGTATAGCTCAGTGGGTAGAGCATCTGCTTTGCATGCAGAATGTCCCAGGTTCAATCCCTGGCGTCTCCAAGTAGGTCTGGGAGACTCCCTGCCCGGAACCCTGGAGAGTCGCTGCCAGTCTGAGCAGACAGTACTGAGCTAGGTTGACCTGTGGGTCTGACTTCCTCTGTGCAAACAGGCAGCTTTTTCCACCCCCCAAAAAATGAGGGAGGGAAAGAAGAGGCTGAATAAACATTAGAAAGGGATTCCTTTCTTAGATGTCCCTGGCAATGGAGCAAAGGCTTGGAGGCGGCTTATAGAATCCTTCCTTAGACTCTTCCACTTGCCATGGGCACAAGATAATGTGCTGTTGATTAGATCACTTATGAAACTGTCTGATGTTGAAGTGCTTTTTGCAGAATGCCTGGGCAGCTTTGAATATCAGCGGGTGGTGTGTGTTTGTGTTTGGTAGCTTGGCAATGCCATCAGGAGCCCCTCTTTGCAGTGTCCCCTTTAAAGCAAACATGGGACGCAGATGACAAAGTCAGGAGGGAGCGGGGCCACCGCGGCTAGAGATCCCATGTTGTTGCACGCCACCCTGACCTCTGAGTGGTGCAAGATTCCAGGAGTTCCAGGCGCTCCCCTAGGGCTTGTTTCCTTTTGCAAAGAAGGCACAGCAGAGACTGCGGTCTCTTTAGGATATAGATGTGGTTTATTTCCACATATATGCAACCTGAGCATACGATGGAGGGGTTCACAACATCAAAGGGTCTTGCTTGTCCCATAGCCGCAGCCTTGGACTCTAGCAGAAATCAAACATCCTGCTTTGCCCCTCTGGCTTTTCAGCCTGCAGCTTTTTACTTCTAGGTCACATTGCACACACTCTTCAACTCTAAACTCTGGCTTTTGTCCATCTCACTATCTGTGAGCTGGAGGAAGGGACTCACTCATTGGTGTTCTGGGACAGAGCCCCCTCTCTTTTGCTCTCTTAATGGCCCATCACCTCTCCTTTTTCTTAATGGCCCTTCGCCCAGGCGATCACCTCCTGAGGAAGTTAGCCTGGCTTATTTTATAACACTTGCTAGGTGAAATATACTTGGAGTCGAGAGTGGATTTCATGCTCTTTATTCAGCTCATAGTGGTAAGGAGGAATGGAAGTTCCCCCAGAATGTCTGCCTTATATACATTATTTACACAATGAACCCCACGTGATTGGCTAATTCTGGGACTCTCCTGCAGGCCAATCAGGTTGCTTATTCCCTTCCACCTGGAGCTGGATTGGGTGGCTCCTGTGGACCAATCAGACTGCTGCATTCTGGATCCTATTGTTTTAGGACCAATCAGACTGCTGCATTCTGAATCCTATTGTTCTAGGACCAATCAGACTGCTGCATTTTGGACCCTATTCAACTCAGTACATAACACTAGGATTATAAGGATTAAAAGTCTGGCACCCACAAACTCATGTCACTATAAAGAGTGTGTTGTGTAGAGTTTTCCAAAAGGCATGTTTTGGAGACAGGGACAGAGAGGAAGTTATCCTGAATCAGACCACTGGCCTGTCTAGCAAAACATTGTCTATAGCAGGGATGGGGTACATTTGCCCCTTCAGACTCCAACTCCCATCAGCCCTTGCCATAATAGCCTGTGATCAGGAACAATGGGGATTGTTGTCCAATGGAATCCAGGAGGTCTCAGTTTCCCCGGTCCTGGTTTACACTGAGGGTGACTCTCCAGGGTTTCAGGAAGAGGTCTGTTGTCAGTGTTAGAAATTAGCCAGGCGCCAGGCGCATTTTGCAACTAACATGGGTCCAATTGAGCCATGTGGAGATTTCTGAATGTCAGGTTGGTGTTTGGGGAAAATGTCACTTAGAAAAGGATCTGAAGTATTTTCCTTGAAAGCTGAATTTCAGGACATGGTTTGGCATAGAGAATTAAGCATCCTGTTGCATTTGTGCAAATCCACACACGTCTGTTGAAATTTTGCAAAATGTCTTGAGATTCAGTTTGGGAAATTTATGAGCCGTCCATGCTCTCCCAAAACTGGAAATCTCACAAAACCTCCATTCCTCCCCATGAAATTGTAAAAAGTTGAAACACGTGTCTCTCAACTGTATTCACTTTTCCTAGACTAGATGTAGGAACCCCGTTGTTCTGTCTTTGTTCACAATGGATTTTGATCTGTCCATTACCATACACTTTTGAGTCTTACAGGGCAATCCGTCGTATGTTAATCAATCCCATTGAATTAGATGGAGTTTATTCCTAAGTGTGCACAGGATTGCAGCCTTAGTTATCAGTTGCTATTCTCCTGTGTCCATTTAGACTCATGTACTGGGCACAATAGAAGCCATTTGGGCTATAAGCAGGCACTATGCTAATAATGCTATATTGCTAAATGAAATTAAATATGGCCTAATTGCTAGTGTGCCGTTAAATGCTTCTCTGCCCTTCCTCCTTGTCCTTTGTGATTTCTCTTCTGTTTCATTAGCATTAACTTCCGACAGAATCGGTTGCTGTGGGGCTGAATATTTTTCAGCTCAGTATGAATTGTTGCATATTAAACAGGGTGTCACAAAGCAATGGAAATGCAAGCGTATGAATCTGCTTTTAGATCAAGCCTGCACAGACTTTAGGCTCACAGGATCTACTTGCTCCACCACTACCTGCCTACGAGGTCCACCAGTCAGAGCCTGGTGCAAACCAGTGACTTGCAGTGGTGGAGCAACATACTCCTGGAAGTAAAGAACAGGGGCCCTCTGTGCACCTGCTTAGCTTAGGAATCAGTGCTAGAACTGAGCTCCCAGTCCTGTCACACAAAAATCCACTTCTGGTTTCCCCCCCAAGCTTTCTTAAATTAGTAGTGTAATTTACAGGGCAGTGGAGTCTTTTTTTTGTTGTTATTAGTGTTACTAAACAATTGGGAGTCTGCCTCTTCGCTGATCTACTTCACGTTGTGCTGGGATTCTAGATTCGGGTAAGTAGCCATGTTGGTCTGACGCAGTCAAAACAATAATAATAAAAATAGTCCAGTAGCACCTTAGAGACCAACCAAGTTTGTTCTAGGTATAAGCTTTCGGGTGCATGCCCACTTCTTCAGATACACACTGAAACAGAAGTCACCAGACCCTTATATATACTGGGAGGCTGGGGTTGTGTTGTGCTGGGATGTTCATGTTTATTGTGTATTATGGCTTCCGTGCAAAATGCGGTATGTAAATAAGCTGGCTGTGCCTAACTTATTTCTTGCGGTGATTTTCTTTTTACCTTTTGCAGAGAAAATCGTTGATTGCTTTGGAAAAAGAAGATGAAGAAGAGCGCAGCAAAACCATAGAGAGTTTGAAGACGGCGCTGAGGACCAAACCAATGAGGCAAATGATTTTCTTTGCTTTGCTGCCCAACTTCTTGCTTTCCTATTGGTTCAACTGCTTGCTTTCCTATCGGTTCTCTAGCGAAAGGGTTCCTGGAATTGATTCTCTAGCCAAAGAACTCTTAATGTTAATCCCCATAAGGTTCTGGTCAGTCATTGCTAAGTTTGCCAAAAGGAGCTGAGTAGATATCACTAGTACCAGAGGCAGATGTTACTGGGTTACTTTTTTTCTGGAATAAAAAGTGCCGGGACTCACCTCCACCCTCGCCAACCCAGACGCTGCCGACACTGCCATCTTGAAGCAAACATCATGCGACAAGATTCTGGGCTGCACCATCTTATAGGGAGCTGTGCTTGTTCAGAGTGATAGACTCACTCTGACCCTGGAGTGAGTCTTGTTCAGAGTGATAGACTCACTCTGACCCTGGAGGTTCCACTGAGCCGTCGTCGCTAGTAGCCTCAACCTCTCCTGGTGAGGGGGTTTCCCCAAGGGGGGTGTCCATGTCAAGCCCACCCACCTGCCTACGAACACCTTCCATTCTCTTTTCGTCCCCGCCAACCCCATTTCCATGAGGTACTCGAGGCTCAGAATTGCAGTGACCTCTCTGTCATAGAATTCTACTCAATACTGATCCAGAGCAGAACTCCATTGTGTAGTTAGCAGAGTAAAAACTTAAACACGTTGCAGGATTCCCCAAAAATAGACCAGAGGCAATTGTATTTCATTCAGCCCAGTTTACTATTTCAACTGAAGGCAAATGAGCATAATGGTCACAAATCCAATACAGTGGTACCTCTGGTTACGTACTTAATTCGTTCCGGAGGTCCGTTCTTAACCTGAAACTGTTCTTAACCTGAAGCACCACTTTAGCTAATGGGGCCTCCTGCTGCTGCCACGCCACCAGAGCACGATTTCTGTTCTCATCCTGAAGCAAAGTTCTTAACCCGAGGTACTATTTCTGGGTTAGCGGAGTCTATAACCTGAAGTGTATGTAACCCGAGGTACCACTGTACATTCAGGATTGGCCCAGTCCATAAGAAATCCAGTTGCAGCAGACTTAACTTAAACTTACAATAACTTATAATAAGTCTAAACTTTAACACTATATAGCATACTATGTATAGAACACCACACCAGAAGGAAAAGCGATAGAAAGAGAAAGTGAAACCCAGGCTCCTTCTGGCCTTACTTTTATAGTCAACATGACTTTGACAGAAAGAGATAGGAGAACCAGTTTAACCCAGCTGTACTCAGCTGTACCCAAACATCATGAACCTTCTGCTTGTTTCTTCCACATAGAGAAGCTTCCAGAACCCTCTTGAATTAAGTAGAATAGGAAAGATCTTTTCACATCAGATCAATACTTTCTGTACCAATAAGTGCAAACTGACACTTGTTTAAGCTTTTGCTCTGCTAACTATACATTGGAATCTAATCTGGATCAATACTGAGTAGAATTTCATGACACTCTCCCCAGCTTCCCATCCTGTCTGCTTGCCCTTTCCCACTCTGGCAACTGGTGGCAGCAGAAGACAGCAGGATCATGTCAGAAAGCCACCCCACAATGGCACCCACCACCTGAGAGGTGCTGGAACTGCACTCGGGCTGAAGAAAAGCCCTGACTCTAGTGATTTCTGACCATTGGTCATTTGGCGAGCTGGAGTCCAGCAGCTTCTGGAGGTTGCCATGTTGTAATCCCAGCTAAAGCACCCAGAACAGGTCGCCATCCAACCTCTGCTTAACGTAATTTGTAATTTCATCGTCATCAAACCTTTTATTGGCATCACATACAACATCCAAAACAAATCAATACAGAATTACCACTTCCCCAGTGGCACAAAACTTTTGCTAAAAAGAAAAAAAAAAGGAGGCAGAGCAGTCTATCGTCACATCTCTTGGTCTCCAGGGAGATCAGACATCTGCAGTGTATTTCGACGACAAATAGAGATATTTAGCCGCTGACTTGGTGAGCTCCTGATCATTCCCCAGTAATAGAAAATGTATGACCTCTGATTCTGGTTTCCATTTGGGGATACAGAGTTGATCTAGAAATTGCTGGCAGAGATCAGCATATAGTTTACAATTGAGAACCATATGTGTAAAGGTTTCCACCAGGAGGTCTTCACATGGCCAAGTTCTTTCTCCTTCCACCCTGCCTGAGAACCTTCCCCAAAGGAGGTTGGATGGATTTGAATTAAACCTGGCCAGCGAAAATGCCCTTCTTTCTTGAGGGTTAAGCAGAAATTCAAGGTAATTATGGTTAGTTTCATGCGCACAAGAAAGTTGAAAATAAAGAGGGGAACATGTTTTCTCTGCTGCTACTGTTAGTTCTTGGCGTTCAGTATCCCACAACCTAGTTTTTATGATAGCCTTGACAGATGGAAGGGATATCGATCGTAAAAGTTCCACTGACAGCCCCAGTTGCTGTACCTTCTTGTTAAACTGTTGTAGCCCTGGGGAAAGAAAGGGGTCTAACAAAACTTCACTGGGGAGAGGATCTTTATCTGATGTAAAATTTGTAATTTGCGTTGTGTGTTTTTTCCCTGACGAACCCTCTTGTATTCATGGCGATCTGTTTCTGGCAGGTTTGTCACCAGGTTTATCGACCTGGATGGCTTGACATGCATTCTGAACTTCCTGAAGAGCATGGACTACGAGACCTCTGAGTCCCGGATACATACCTCTCTCATCGGGTGCATCAAAGCTCTGATGAACAACTCTCTGGGGAGAGCTCACGTCCTGGCCCATTTGGAGAGCATTAATGTGATAGCGCAGAGCCTGAGCACGGAAAACATTAAGACCAAGGTCGCCGTGCTGGAAATCATGGGCGCTGTGTGCCTGGTTCCCGGGGGTCACAAGAAGGTGCTGGAAGCCATGGTGCACTACCAAAAATACGCCAGCGAAAGAACTCGCTTTCAGGTACGGACTGGCCTCTTGCCACTTAAGTTGGTTGTACGTTGGGAAATATGGGACGCGGGTGGCGCTGTGGGTTAAACCACAGAGCCTAGGACTTGCCGATCAGAAGGTCAGCAGTTCGAATCTCCGCGACGGGGTGAGCTCCCGTTGCTCGGTCCCTGCTCCTGCCAACCTAGCAGTTCGAAAGCACTTCAAAGTGCAAGTAGATAAATAGGTACCACTCCAGCGGGAAGGTAAACGGCGTTTCCACGTGCTGCTCTGGTTCGCCAGAAGCAGCTTAGTCATACTGGCCACATGACCCGGAAGCTGTATGCCGGCTCCCTCGGCCAATAAAGCGAGATGAGCGCCGCAACCCCAGAGTCGGTCACGACTGGACCTAATGGTCAGGGGTCCCTTTACCTTTACCTTTACCTTTACGTTGGGAAACATTGAAGGCAGTTGGAGAGACGTTTTTTCCTTTCCGCAGACTATCAGTGCTTCTTTTGCCCAACGGCTTCTGTGTTATCAAACAGGGCTTGCAGGTTTTTGAAAACAGGCAATGCCTGTTTTTACCAGAGTCAGCAGTTGGACAAGAAACCTCTGCTTGCATCGACCCTTTAAAGCTTATTCTCTGCCTCCAGTATTAACTTTTACTTAGTGTTTTGAGTTCTACATCAGTTTGGGAAATCTCTGGATTTATTTTTTATTTTAATGCTGTCTGGGGTCATCTCAGTCTGGCTTCCCGTTTGTGGAACGCTCTCCCCAGGGAGACTTGCCTGGCGCCTTCATCATACACCTTTAGGTGCCTGGTGATAACATTCCTCTTTAACCAGGCATTTGGCTGACTGACTTCCAATGCCCTTTTAAAATGTGTGTTTTTTTTTGGGGGGGGGTTGTTATTGTTTTTGTTGTTATTATGAATTTTGTGTTTTTATATTGTGATTTTAGGTTGTGAACTGTCCTGCAGGTATAGGGCTGTATACAAATTTATTATTATTATATTTTTTATTATTATTATTATTATTATTATTATTATTATTATTATTGTTGCATTATTTCAGCAGCATCTGCCCTTCACCTTAATGTCCCAGGGCAGGTGGCAACAATTTAAAACACAATATCCCAAGAATAGGGTGCTTGTTTGAGTGACACCTGAGAGATATGCTTGGAAGCTACCATACATCAACTGGGTTGGGGGGGGAGGAAGGTTTATTGGTTTGCTTTCTCGTTCTTGATTTTACATTGTATTTTTATGCTGTGAACCACCGTGAGATATACGGATGAAGGGCAGTATGCAAATTCAATAAAGAACAATAATAATATTGATTTTTAATTTTTTTGCAATTAATAAATGGGTGCTTAACTCAGAGACTCTGTGGTTCTGTCAAACTATGTAAAAGCTATCTATAGCAAGTTCATTAGCATGGACAGGTAATTCCAACCCAGCCTTCCCCAAGCTTTTGTCCTACAGATGTTTTGTTTCACAGATGTTTTGCCAGCACCTGGGAGCTGCCCAAAACATCTGGAACACACCACAGTGGGAGGGAAGCTGTATGGGTGGGCCATACTATTTTGTGTGATCCTCAGCATAAAAAACTAGTTCTTTTTTTTCTCTTAATGCAATGGGTTTGCACTGGTGGCATATTGCCCCTGCACTTCTGCACCTGTAGACGTCATTAATTGAAAACCTTGCACCCCACAGACACTAATAAATGACCTGGACCGAAGCACAGGCCGATACCGGGATGAAGTGAGCCTCAAGACGGCTATTATGTCCTTCATCAATGCAGTTCTAAGCCAAGGGGCTGGAGTGGTAAGTTTGGGGGCTGGAGGGATAGGTTTCAACCACGGAGGCTGGTGACCACTTTGGCTGGTGTGGTGGAGGTCCATCAGGAGGTGGCGCCAGAGGCAATGACCGGCAGAGCCAACTAATCCTAGTTTTGTCCCTATTCTCCTCCATGCTACAAGGGGCAATACTGAGATGGGGGGGGTGAGCTGCCAGGGAGTGACACCTCCTGAGCTCTTGTAAGTAGGAAGGCAGGCAGGTGGAGGTTGTTTAAGGTTGGTGGGGCAGGGCCCTGTTCAGCCTAATAGTTTCTTTCTTTCTTTCTTTCTTTCTTTCTTTCTTTCTTTCTTTCTTTCTTTCTTTCTTTCTCTCTCTCCCTCTCTCTCTCTCTCTCTCTCTCTCTCTCTCTCTCTCTCTCTTTCTTTCTCTCTTCCTTCCTTCCTTCCTTCCTCCCTCCCTCCCTTCCCTTCCCTCCCCTTCCCTTCCCTCCCTCCCTTCCTTCCTTCTTTCTTTCTTTCTTTCTTTCTTTCTTTCTTTCTCTCTCTCTCTCTCTCTCTCTCTCTCTTTCTTTCTCTCTTCCTTCCTTCCTTCCTTCCTCCCTCCCTCCCTCCCTCCCTCCCTCCCCTTCCCTTCCTTTCCTTCCTTCCTTCCTTCCTTCCTTCCTTCCTTCCTTCTTTCTTTCTTTCTTTCTTTCTTTCTTTCTTTCTTTCTTCCTCCCTCCCTCCCTCCCTCCCTTCCCTTCATTTCATTTTCTTCCTTCCTTCCTTCCTCCCTCCCTCCCTCCCTCCCTCCCTCCCCTTCATTTCATTTTCTTTCTTTCTTTCTTTCTTTCTTTCTTTCTTTCTTTCTCTCTCTCTCTCTCCCTCCCTCCCTCCCTCCCTCCCTCCCTCCCTCCTTCTCTCTTCCCCTTTCCCCTCAACAGAGTTCCTGAGAAAGCTTAGGTGCATGATAGAGGGGGTAATTATGCACAGCCTTTTTCTGGGAACACATGACGGGTGCCTTGCCAGAGGACCCCAAAATTCCATTGGGGGGCAGGAAGCCCAAGTGCTTAGCGTTTGATTCTAGCCCTCTTTCCTGGCGTGCCTAAAATAAGATTGGCTCGTTTCTGCCGCCTCTTCCCTTCTGGCTGGGGGATGATGGGAGTTGTAGTCAAGAACAGCCGGAAGACACCAGGTTGGCATCCAAAAGCATATTCAAATCAGACCCACAGTCTCCTCTCTTCCTCTTTTCCAGGAAAGCCTGGACTTCAGACTCCACCTCCGATATGAATTCCTCATGCTTGGGATTCAACCTGTGATTGACAAATTAAGAGAACACGAAAACTCCACGTTAGATAGGTAAGTGTGGTTGATTGGTTTGTAGTTCATGAGATTTATTTCCCCCCATCGTGCCTTCTTCTTCATTCTTGCTGGATTTTGTGTTTGTATCCATCTTTAGGCTGACGCATTCCAATCACCATATTTTTCGCTCTATAGGACGCACCCGACCATAGGACGCACCTTGTTTTAGAGGGGGAGAACAAGAAAAAAAAATTCTCCCCCTCTCTGCTCAGCGCCCCTTCAGCGAAGCGACAGGAGAAACGGAAGCCCTTCCATTTCTCCTCCCGCTTGGCTGAAGGGGAGCTGCGCAGCTCTCCATCTCTGCTGAAGCCAGGAGAGTCTTGCTCTCCTGGCTTCAGCAAAAGGAACCCGAAGCCTTCGGAGCGCAGTGTGAGTTCCCACCGCGCTCCAAAGGCTTCAGGCGGCTATCCCTGAAGCCTGGAGAGCGAGAGGGGTCAGTGCGTACCGACCCCTCTCACTCTCCAGGCTTCAGCGAAAGCAACGCGTAGCCTCCTGAGCGCGGAGGGAGCGCTCCCTCTGCGCTTCGGAGGCTTTGCGTTGCTATCGCTGAAGCCAAGGAGCCTGCATTCGTTCCATAGGACGCACACACACATTTCCCCTTAATTTTTGGAGGGGAAAAAGTGCATCCTATAGAGCGAAAAATATGGCAAGTTCAAATGGTACCTGAACGCTTCTTGAAACGTGACTAATGCCAGCAGTACTTAAGAGCAATTGTCAGTCAAATTTGTGCTGTATTATTAGTTTACAAAATGCTTTACAGTCTCCCCTCACCCCCCCCCCCTTTGCAATTTTGTTTTACTTTGTCGAACTCATGCATTTATTGGTCTTTTCTCAGGCAACTGGGCAATGTTGTTGTTGTTGATTCAATTTACATACCGCCCATTATCAAAAGATCCCAGGGCGGTATACAACATTAAAAACGCATTACAGAACACCCATGATAAAAAAACGTAATAAAAAGCACACTGGCAGACAGCCTAATAATAAAATAGTCTTCTCTAGAGATGTACACCTCTGTAGTCCCTAACCCCTTACTTTCTGGCAGTTATATTTGGCTGCCTAAAATCTCCCACACAAATTTGAGCAAGAATCGGAAGCTTTGCATTGTTGTTAAGAGGATGAATTATGTAAGGGCTTCAAACTCTGCTGGATGAAATGTCAATAAATGGCTTGCCTGCTCTAGAAATTTCTAAATAGGAATAGTAGTATAAGCCTTCTAACACTTTTTTTTTTTTTTGCAAGATTGATTCAAAAAACAGGCTCCCCAGCCCAGTGTTGAAGAGAGGGTTTATAATTATTATTATTATTATTATTATTATTATTATTATTATTATTATTTATTATTTTACCCTGCCCATCTGGCTGGGTTTCCCCAGCCACTCTGGGCGGCTTCCAACAGAATATTAAAATACAGTAATCTATTAAACATTAAAAGCTTCCCTAAACAGGGCTGCCTTCAGATGTCTTCTAAAAGTCTGGTAGTTGTTTTTCTCTTTGACATCTGGTGAGAAAGCGTTCCACAGGGTGGGTGCCACTACCAAGAAGGCCCTCTGCCTGGTTCCCTGTAACCTCACTTCTTGCAGCGAGGGAACTGCCAGAAGGCCCTAGGCGCTGGACCTCAGTGTCTGGGCAGAACGATGGGGGTGGAGACGCTCCTTCAGGTATACTGGGCCGAGGCCGTTTAGGGCTTTAAAGGTCAGCACCAACACTTTGAATTGTGCTCAGAAACGTATTCAATAGCCCATTACAATAAATGTGTGTTGACTCTTATCTCCTTCCTAGGCATTTAGACTTTTTTGAAATGCTCAGAAATGAAGATGAATTGGAGTTTGCCAAAAGATTTGAACTGGTATGTATGCACCCATCTATCCTAACTGCTCTGGTGCTGGATTGTTGTTGTTGTTTTGCTGTTGTAAGAATAAAAAAGGATACAATTCTACCGCTGTGAAGCAGTGTAAGAATTTAACCCCTTTGCAGTGACCCCTGAAAATGGGGTGAGCAGGTGGGGTGCTTTTAAATGAGCATTTTCCCAACCCCCCCCATCCCAAATGGGCTCAGCATCACTATAAGTGAATCACACTCCTGAGCACTGTATGAATTTTACAGTGGATGTCGAAATTTACATTAAAATGGAAGAAGCAAAAATCCCACGATAGTGGCTTAAAAGTCATATTGCTTTCACCATGATTTGGACATACAGTGGTGATTGCCGCATCTTGCTAAACATCAGCACTCACATCTGTTTGACAGTGGAACGGACTATTTTGGAAAATGGTGGACTCTCGTTTGTTATAGGTTTTTGAACAGAGGTTGGGTGGCCATTATCTCAGGGTTTCTCTAGCTGTGATTCCTGCATTTCAGGAGATTGGACTGGATGGCTCTTCCAACGCTACAATTCTATATTCTGTGTCAAGAGTTCTTGTACACCTGGCCAATTTTGACCGGGATTGTGAACATGCACGTGTGGATATAGACGTGTGCAAAATTTTGAACATTCATTGGCGGGGGGTGAAATGTGTTTGTGCACTGCCCCCACCTATATATAATAAAGACCTGATTTGAAGACGGATTGTTCTGGGTTTAGTGCAATTGAGGGCAGCAACTTTTGACTCCCTGTGGCAATGTCAAGCTATACTTGGGGCATGGAAATACGAAATGTAACCTTTTGCCTATCCAAACACAGGTCCACATAGATACGAAAAGTGCAACCCAGATGTTTGAGCTTACGAGGAAGCGGCTGACCCATACAGAAGCGTACCCACACTTCATGTCTATTCTCCATCACTGTCTCCAAATGCCTTGTGAGTAAATATATAGAGATGTATTTTTGTATCTGTATATGTAAAGCACAGAGAAGCAGGTGGCACTGTGGGTTAAACCACAGAGCCTAGGACTTGCCGATCAGAAGGTCAGTGGTTCGAATCCCCGCGATGGAGTGAGCTCCTATTGCTCGGTCCCTGTTCCTGCCAACCTAGCAGTTTGAAAGCATGTCAAAGTGCAAGTAGATAAATAGGTACCGCTCCGGCGGGAAGGTAAACGGCGTTTCCGTGCGCTGCTCTGGTTTGCCAGAAGTGGCTTAGTCATGCTGGCCACATGGCCCGGAAGCTGTACGCTGGCTCCCTTGGCCAATAAAGCGAGATGAGCGCCACAACCCCAGAGTCGGCCACGACTGGACCTAATGGTCAGGGGCCCTTTACCTTTACATGTAAACCAGGCTGTGGGTGGTTTCAGGACTCTTGTTTTCTGTTGACTGAAGTTGGAAGTGTTGTAGCTGTAACATAAGGGTTATTAGAATGGGTTGCTTAAATCTTCAATGTTCTGCGAAAGCAGCAACATCTATAGGCTACGTACCACATTATTTCGAAGGACTCTTTGTGTGTGTGCTCATTTCAGCCCCTCTCTACGGAAGTGGATGAATGAGCTGGTGTCCTCATGATGAATGGAATGGTGTCCTCTTGATCAGAAATAGGAAATATGTTGCAATCAAAGTAGCGCTAAGGGGGACATTGAATCTTCTCAAGGATTTCTACTTGTGCAGCAGAACATTCTCCCTTTTTCCTGTCACTGTGCACCCTTTAAATCTGTTCTGAGACAGAATTGGGGATGGCAGGGGGGCACACAGGGGGAGGAGATGGGTGGACAGTTGCCTTGCTCAAGTGGAACTCGTTCTGTTTGCGCAATTAATTAGTTCAGTACTGCCCCAAATTTTTAAGGACAACATCATCTGCCCCAAAGGGCGTGGAGAAGGCTTCTTAACCCTGGCAAGAGAAGACAAAATGACAAGACTGGATTTGTAGCATTTATTTTAAAAACTGGGATGAACGCTTGCAATGGGAGGAGAGGGAGGGGGAGCAGCTTGGACTGCAAGATCGAAGGAAAGTAGGGTTTCCTCGTGAGTTGGTCTATAGAAATCTCTCTGGAGAGAAGATGCTGAGATCCCCACCACCCTTCCTGGGTCTCAGGTTTTCTGCTAATTTACATCTTTGTGCGCCCCAAGGACTTGTTGACTATAGGATGCCATGTTGCGTTCCATAGAATGTTATGAAAGGAATTGAGAATTGAGCCTGGTGTTTGCGCAGGAATATTTTGAAACCGGCTCTTTCAGTCGTTAATAACAAATGTAACAAAGGAAAACAGAAGGCCTTCTAAGAATGGGATGAGTTTGCTAGATGCAACCCCTAATTATCTCCCCACCCCACCCCCCAAAAAACAAACCCTCTTCCTACCCTACAACCATGAATACACCATCTTGCACACACCAGCATGAATATGTGTTAAAATCTGCAAAGTCAAAACTTTGGTGCTTCTCATTTGCAATGAAAATGTAATCTAGCAAAGCCTCTTTCCACTGAAGGTAGTAGAGGGCTGGAGGTGATTTATGCTCCATTTCTCCCTTCCCTCCTGCAGCCACTTCCTGTGCTGTTCTAGAGGATCTCCCCAACTCCCTGGAACAGGTTTTCAAGGGGCTAGAGGGTGGGGGTGGGGAGGAGAAATCCTTGAAACACACACACACACACACACACACACACACCCCTCGCTCATGTCAGCATGAGCGAAGTTCCGCTCATGGGAACACAATGGAAGCCGCTGAGTTTTCTGACAACGTAAGAGGTAGCTTAAATTGATTGTGTGCCATTCCTCTTCCCTCGAACAACACAGCTGCTATCCCAAACAACAGCAACAAATTTCATAAACAATGGATTTTGGGCTTTTGCTTATTTTTACACACACACACCCCGGAGCATCCAGGATATACGTTCAATCAAGCTCTGATGTCATTGCAATCATCTGCACGGAAGATTTTCTCAATTACATCCAATTGCTCTGGATTTGCCTGAGTTTTCCTAGAAGTCCCATATCTAGCTCAGCTTCTTGTGTGATTTATTTCCCTGATATTTGATTCAAAAGTTGTGTGCTGGGTAATCCCATAGACTCTTAAATATTTTTATTTTTATTTATTTAAATCCCGTGTGTTTCCACGAGGTCACTTGCTACTTTTCATCCTGCCTGACACACACAGATACAGACACCCCAACAAACCATCTTTCTCTCCACAGCTCACCTGAATTTAATGGTTGCCCAGATCCACATTTGTATGCAAGCATCTGCCTTAATTGCAGAAGCATTTTGAAAGATGCCAAACTCTCCCAAGGCCCCTCCGTCCTTGCCAAAAGAGGTCCCTTGAGAGCTGCTTCCTTAAATGTTTTGCATAGCTGCCTCTACAGTCTTGGAATGGTTTTGCGTTTGAAATGTGGAAGCAGCAGGAATTTCAGCAAAAACCGCTGGGTCTCTGCTGCGGGGGTCTAGCATGCATTCTCCCATGTGAAAGTCTTTGTTAATCTCTATCTCTCCTCCGCCTCCTTTAGATAAGAGAAATGGCAACACAGTCCATTATTGGTTGCTGCTCGACCGCATCATACAACAAATAGTTATTCAGAACGACAAAGGGCAGGACCCAGACTCAACACCCCTGGAGAACTTTAATATTAAGAACGTTGTTCGAATGTAAGACCCTCTTCCTCCCTCCTTCTGAACCAAATGCTAAATTAGGAGACTTTCTTTCACTCTTTCTTTCCTGGTTTTATTCTGTATTTGGTGTGTGTTTTGCTTTTTGAACATCTTTTTTTTAAAAAAAGGCACGTGCTTCCAAGTTGGGTTTCCTGCATTGAGCTGGATGATCTTTAGAGATCCCATCCAATTGTGATTGCATGGACTACATAAGTCTAAAACGGGGATGGGTTTTTCTCCTTCCTCCGTCCTCAGTTGGGGGTGAGGCATTCAGTTTTAATCCTTTGTGTTTCCCCCGGATAACTGTGAACATATGTTCCCTGTGATCACAAATACAGGCAGCGACCAATTTATGCTGGTCTGAAATGTGTATGACCACGCATGCGCACACCAGACCAAACCTGGAAGTGACCCAAAAATGCCACCAAAATGAGCGGGGGTGGAATGGGGTGGCCTTATGCAGGATCCGGAATGTAACCTCCGCAAAAATCGGTCCCTGCCTGTACAAACTGTGTTTCGAGAGCATGGGACTCTGTGGTATAAAATTAAGGAGGTAAGAAGAGTCCTGCTGAGTTGGGTCCAAAAAGTCCATCTAGACCTGTTCTCCATAGCTGCCAACAAGACGGCTCCAGGACTCCCATATGTTGTACATGAAGTCAGTAACACAGACCTCTCCACACTGTTGCCCCTGACAATAAATGTCAGCAATAAATGTCATGCAACCTCTGGATCAGTAGAAGCTTCTTGCCTTCTGGCTTACAACCAGTTGAGGGGTGGGGGCTTCTACCTGTCAACTTCCTCTTCCTTGGTCTCAGTATTGCCCTTGTAACCTCTGCAGGGAGGCCAGTGGAGGCAAAACTAGCATTGGTTGTCCATGCCTGCCATTGCCTCTAGCGCCACCTGCTGTTGGACTCCCTGTTTCCTGCCCTACCGCTTTCCGCTACTGTTCTGAACCATGGAAAGTCCATTTTTAGCCATCATAGGTGATAGACCAACCATTAATTTATCTGGAGCGGACTCTAGCACAGAGCTAAATGAATGTTTTTCCCTGCATGGATTTCTGTTTGAGCGACAGAATATTCTCCCCCTATGCACCCCATAAATCTGTTCTAAGGTTTTCCCCAAATTTGTGAAAATCCTCACATGGATGGGACAGGTTGGTCTTCTGATCTCCTTTTTGAGCAGTTAATTCCAAAAGTTATCCATGCATTGATACTTCCCATGGCCCTTGTTACATTCAGAAAAGGCAATTCCTATTTTTCGTGCTCCCAGCCCTCTTCATCCATTTAGCATAACCTGTTTCTAATCCTGTAAGAGAATGGCCGCCTTGAAAGGTTTTCAAACACTTTTCTTCCCTATCAAGAGTCTGCTTTCGTTTGCCAACATTTCATGGCTGATAACCTCATCCCATAAGGTAGGGTTGCCATATTTCAGAAAGTAAAAACCAGGACACCCTGAAAGTTGTGGAGCTTTCTTTAGGAAGACACCAAAATTGTTAAGCTTTTGCAAAAATGCGATTTTTCAATTGATCCAGGGTTGATTTCAGAAATCGCCCCCGGACATCAATTCTGCCTTTGAAATCCTGGTAATGTCCAGGAAAATCCAGACATATGGCAACCCTACCATAAGGAGTGGTGTTGGTAAAGATTCATAGCATTGTAGTGGTTCAGACAGTGTCTAGAAAGTGTCTAGATTTCCTCCTAATCTCTTAAATCAGTGGTTCTCAACCTGTGGGTCTCCAGATGTTGTAGGACTACAACTCCCATCATCCCTGACCACTGGGCATGCTAGCTAGGGGTGATGGGAGTTGTAGTCCAACAACATCTGGGGACCCACAGGTTGAGAAAGGCTGTCTTAAATGCTCCTGGAAAATAACCTGGCAACACCGAGTGAGCCCAACCTTAGGACTAGCGACCCAGAAGCAAAACATTGCCATTGTAAAAGCTTTTGTGGGAGGGAAATTGACAAATTGAGCAAATGCATATGGGTGAAAACCTCAGGCTAATCCTCGTTTCCTATTGTATGTGGTGCTTATTGTTTTCATGGTTTGTTTTCTTTCCAGGTTGGTTAATGAAAATGAAGTGAAGCAATGGAAAGAACAAGCGGAAAAGATGAGAAAAGGTGAATGATGAAAAATAAACAAGCATTCCGGCCTAAACCAGAAGGATAGGTGTATGGTAAAGCAGATCAAGGATGAGGAAGGAGTGGACTCCAGCTCCATCTTACAAGGCTGCTGGTGATGCTGACTGGGGCTGATGGGTGCTGGAGTCCAGCAGCAGGGCCTTGCGTTCCCCATCCATCCATGAAGGGTTACCATGACAACCAGGCCTTTGGTGAAGCATACCATATGTAGGAGAAAGGACCACAGGGGGAAATAGTGGAGTGGTTTGCTTAAGGCACCAGGTTCAAAGGATCTTGGGCAGCTAGGACTATGGTGGGAGGAAAAAAATATGCTCGAAGTTTTGGAGAGCCAACCTCAGTTGGGGTTCTAAGCTAGATGCAGCTGTGGCCTCATTCTGGTTAAGGCGAATCGTTGCATTTTATGGTTGTGAGAGGAAGTGACATAATGGAGGTGGGAGGCCCAGATTCCTCCTAGCCATGTGGACAGGAGTTAGAACAGGTTAAGTAGTAAGCCTGAGCTTTGAGGGTCATGTGGAGCTGGTCTATAACCATTGGGGTTGAGGAGTACGGAAGTTAGAACCTCTATAGTGTGGCTTTGGAGGCAATTGGTTAGTTGACACAAGTTTATTCCCTTTGGCCATAATCCAGACATCTGCTACACAGACAAACAGTTTCACCTCCCTTGAGCATTTCTCGGAGGGAGACGTGGGCTTTTTTGCGGGTGGGAGGAACCAGAGTTCACAACTTCCTAAGGTAATCCTTATCAAGAAAGGAGCAAATTCAAAGAATCAGGAGCAGGAGCAGCAGGAAATCAGAAACTTGAAGAGGGGATGTGGCTCAGTGGCAGAACATCAGCTCTGGATTGCAGAAGGTGGCTAGGAGTGCCCCCTCTCTGAAGCCCCGGAGAGCTGCTGCCAGCCAGTGTTGACAATACTGACCTTTCAAACAGTTTAATCTCCCGTCCCTTTTTCTTACCACAAAGAACATCACGAGCTCCAGCAGAAGCTGGAAAAGAAAGAGCGGGAGTGTGACGTCAAGACCCAGGAAAAAGAGGAGATGATGCAGACCTTGAATAAGATGAAGGAGAAGCTGGAAAAAGAACTGTCAGAGCATAAACAAGTCAAGCAGCAAGTGGCAGACCTCACGGCGCAGATCCACGAACTGAGCAGGGTGAGGCCGTCTAACGTGGGATTGGGCCAGATCTCGCCATTAGCTAGTGTCGCACACAATCCCAGTCTCCGAGCAGCAAGACACTCCAGAGGTTCCCATGTTTCCGCTGGGTTCAGTTTCCTTGGACAGAAGGTCCATGGAGACTGTGGTGTCTTTAGGGTATATGGTTTCATTTACACATATACACAACCTGAGCATAGGAGGGAGGGGTTCACTGCATTAACACACCAGCAGATCTTGCCTCCCTGTTAGGTTTCCAGGGAAATTTGGGGCCAGGACAGAGCATTACAAGCCTCTGTCTCCAGCATCAACCCAACTCATAGATGCACCTATTGTTCCCCATCCTAGGATGTCCTGGCATCTAGCCAGGTGAGGCAGGAAGAGACCCGCCCATTTGCCTCTATGGCAACAGAGCTCACTCTTTAAGATGTCGGTGGTGGGTAGGTGAGCGGCTACGGGCATTACCTTAACAAAGAAACTGGTTTGACTGGTTTAGCATGTTTCCTCCTGTAAATGCTAACCTCACAGATACAGGACCACCTGTGGACATTATCTAAACTGACCCCCTGAACCTATAAGACTGGTTTTATGAAAGAAAAGGTTCAGCTACAGAACTTGATACGGAAAGGTCAAGGACCTTTCTCGTCACTGAGAGGAGAAAGAGGCCAAAGTCAGGTGCTCGTATCTTTGCCTGAGTGAGACTCCAGCTAAGATCTTGCTCTCTCAGAGGAGAATTTAAGATGGCAGCACTACCTTGAATAGTCTGGGATCACCCAGTTCTGTAGAGTTGCTGAAGATAAGCATGGGTGGATTTTGATGAGAGTCAACAAAGAGCACAATATAAGCTGCTCTAAGCTTTGCAGCGTTCTTCAACCTTGAGTCCTCAGATGTTGACAACTCTCGCCAACCCTTAGCATTGGCTAAGCTGCCTGGGGATGATGGGAGTTGTAGTCCAACAACATCTAGGGGCCCAAAGTTGAACACTTCTGTGAAGGAGAAGGTGGTAATTCCTTGGTGTCGGTGGGCATCCAGTATTTCAGGAATATCAACTGATTGTGGAGCAATGCATTATTTTGCTATGGGATCCCAGTGGTGAAGGAGACTTCATATAGCATGGACCCTTGCCTCTTGACTTCAGTGAGGACAGGCTCACACCAGCAGTCAGCAAAGGTTCTGGGACCCAAGTTTGCCTCTGGGTGCTGTGCCATCAATCCGAGGAGCCATGCTCCATATGGACAGAGAAGCTAAGGTTATCCAGTGATGAAGGAAAGGCACTGAAGTGTCATCTATTAAAACAGAAGAGTTTTCTCACGGCATCCTGGACAGCCCCAGCACGATTTTCTAAACTAGTTTTCTGCACTCCTTGCAATTTTGGGATAAATTAGACATTATGGGGGAAGGAGCTAAGCTAGGGCAAGGGTAGCCAACAGAGTGCCTTCCAGATTCTGCAGGATTGTCAGTTCCCATCAGCTCCTACCGGCATGATCAAGGATGATGGGAATTGTAATCCAACAACATCTAGAGAACCATAGCTTCTTCACCCTTGGGCTTGAGGAACCTCTTCCCCACTTTCCTTTCCCTGTTGCTGCTATCCCTCACATCCCAAATGCCAGGTGGAGATTCCTCACTTTCTCTACATCAAACCTTGCTTCTCCTCCTCATTTTCAATTTTCGTGGCGATTTGTGTTTTGGATCCATCACTGGTAGGCTGAATGCCATCTAACTTCCTTATATAGTGGACACTCAGATTGCGAACGTGATCCGTGCGGGTTGCACGTTCACAACCCGCAGCGGCGCGTCTGCACACGCTCGGGTTGCGATGCAGTGCTCCTGCGCATGCACAAAGCGCAATTTAGCGCATGCACGACCCCCGAAACCCGGAAGTAACCCGTTCTGGTACTTCTGGGTTTCGGCAGGTGCGTAACCCGAAAAAATGCAATGGGAAGCGTCTGTAACCGAGGTATGACTGTATATTTTTCAGGTTCCTTGCAGTGACCGTATGTTCTCTCTCCCCTCTTTTTCTTCCAGAGAGCAATATGCGCTCCTGTCCCAGGGGGGCCCCCTCTGCCACCAGGTGCTCCTGGGGGCCCCTTACCAACAGCTTCCATAGGTTCTCTTCTCCCGGTCCCTCCGCCACCACCACCTCTTGGCGGGGTTGTCCCACCACCGCCTCCGCCGCCACCGCCTCCCGGTGGACCGCCTCCTCCGCCAGGGCCACCTCCACTTGGCGGCCTCACCCCAGCCCCGGGAGCACCCTTGGGATCAGCGCTCAAGAGGAAGAACATCCCGCAGCCCACAAACGCTCTCAAGTCCTTCAACTGGTCCAAGCTGCCTGAGGTAAGGAGCCTCTTCCATGGTGTGTGAATAAGTGCTTCTAGCTGTGCGGTCCTCCTCTGTGGCCATCGTCAACTTGTCGTTTGGCTGCTGGCCTCCAGGTGTTTCAGTCGGCCCTAGCCAAGCACGGCTGTGTTGGTTGGGGCTGGTGGAAGCTGTGGTCCATCATGCGGGCTTCCTACAGGGGTCTTGGCAGCCATTGTGAGAATAGGGTGCTGGACTCGTTGGGCTTTGAGGCCGCCATTTTCCCTATGACATCCTGCTATCTTCTGCTTGAAGCAGATTTCTGGACTAAATGGACTATTCTGGAGAGAGCGAGAGGTCACTTGACATTTTATCCCTCTGGCAAATCCACCCAAATTTGTGTGTTAAGGCAAAGGTGACCTTGACAAGGGACTCTGTTCCCATAGCATATGGTTTCTTTAAGAAAAAAAATATATTTATACTTTTCAGATATATACATTTCATTGATTTTACCATCATTTTGACATTTTAAAACTTGGCGTCCTTCCCCCTCTTTCTGCGGTTCCTTAAATTTATTTTTAACATCTTCTGCATATCCAAATTAGCTTAACTTACTCATTTATTTATCTTCTTTAAATATTTACTCTTATGTAGCCGCAGGTTATTATAATAATCCTGCCAGTGTTTTTATCTGTTTACAGTTTGTCCGTAAATATGCAATAAACCATTTCCCTTCTTTTATAAAAAGTTTGTTATCTTGATTTCTTATTGTTCCGGTAAGTTTCGCCACTTCTGCATAGTCCATAAGTTTATAGCGTATGGTTTCAGTTTACAAAATGGCGGCTTGTGTGGGATAAGTGGTGCTTACCCCATCCTCTTCCCTTCTTCCCAGAACAAGCTGGAAGGCACTGTATGGGCTGGCATTGATGACGCAAAGGTGTTCAAGGTGCTAGATCTGGAAGACCTTGAGAGGACCTTCTCTGCTTACCAAAGGCAGCAGGTAGAGTACTGCCAACGTGTGTGTTTTGTAAGATGGTCCAAAACCGCCTCCGTCGGGTGATCATTGGAATGCAACATTTTGGCTTTTATTTTTACCATCCTTCATTTACTTGTGTAACACCATTTTAATTCGTCCTGTCACCTGAACGCCTCTTGGCATGTCCGTGTTGGTGATTTTGATGGTTGGCGCTTAGCCTGACAGGGGAGGTCTTGGGAGAAGTGTGTGCCGTGTGACAGCATTTTGAGAGGCAATGCATACTGTGCTCAAGTGACGAGTAACAACATTGCTGGGAATGGCTAAAAACTAACCACAGATTTAACTGCATGGGAATCATCCCGCGCACCCCCAGTTGGTAATTTCTCTGAACTGTTCGCAATGTAACCTGTTTGGGGCGTTCTACTTTGTAGAAAAGGAAGACAAGAAGAGATTTGATAGAGTTGTCTGAAATTATGTCTCGTGTAGAGAAAGAGGAGAACCCTGGGCCCAAGCGTAGAAGGTGAATGTTGGAAGATTCACGGCAGATAAAAGAAAGCATTTCTTCACACGGTGCATGGTTAAACTGTGGAACTCGCTGCTTCAGGAAGTAGTGATGGCCACAATTTTGGGTGGCTTTAAAAGAGGATTGGGCAAAGGACGAGACTATTCAGTGGATACTAACCACAATGACTAAGTTATAATAGAATATATATATAAATTTATTATTTATACCCCGCCCATCTGGCTGAGTTTCCCCAGCCACTCGGGGCGATTCCTAATCGAGTGTTAAAAACAATACAGCATCAAATATTAAAAACTTCCTTAAAGAGGGTTGCCTTCAGATGTCTTTTAAAAATAAGATAGCTGCTTATTTCCTTGACATCTGATGGGAGGGCGTTCCACAGGGCGGGCGCCACTACCGAGAAGGCCCTCTGCCTGGTTCCCTGTAACCTCACTTCTCACAATGAGGGAACCGCCAGAAGGCCCTCGGCGCTGGACCTCAGTGTCCGGGCTGAATGATGGGGGTGGAGACGCTCCTTCAGGTATACTGGGCCAAGGCCGTTTAGGGCTTTAAAGGTCAGCACCAACACTTTGAGTTGTACTTGGAACAAGTATCCATGACAGATGGCCATCTAACCTCTGCTTTAAAACCTCCAAGGGAGACCGTTCCACTGTCAAACAGCTCTGCACCCAAGAATCATTCTGCAAAGGAGTTGCTGGTTAAACCAGGAAGTCAAGAATGAGCAGAAACTGCTCTGCCATCTCAACCTGCCCACAGTCACCCAATTTCCCAGTTGTAGGCACCTAAGCCCCCTCTCCTGCTCTGCGTGTATATATCACACAGACACAGTTCGTGAAATCCACATTTCCAAATGCACCCTCTTGCACATTTTGCTACATATAAAGCACTTTCACACTGGACAAACCACACACACACAGTCATGTGTAGACGTGGTAATTGTGCAAACATGTATTTCGTGTCAATGCATCAAGTGAAATAGGTATGGCAGCCGGGGGAAGAGAGCCAGTGTGGTGTAGAGGTTAAGAGCAGTGGACTCGTAATCTGGTGAACTGGGTTCGCGTCTCCGCTCCTCCACCTGCAGCTGCTGGGTGACCTTGGGCCAGTCACACTTCTCTGATGTCTCTCAGCCCCACTCACCTCACAGAGTGTTTGTTGTGGGGGAGGAAGGGAAAGGAGAATGTTGGCCGCTTTGAGACTCCTTCGGGTAGTGATAAAGTGGGATATCAAGTCCAAACTCTTCTTCTTCTTCTGTACACTTCTTCTGACAAGGAAATGCTTTCTTTTTTCCCTATGCAAGTGTCCCCAGTGACTGTCTCCGGGGCTCTTCTCTTCTCAGGCAGCCAAAGGGAAGAGCATTTTTTCTTTTTCCTATTGAAGACTAATCCTAATAGCTGTGCAAGAGGCTATTTATATTCTCCTTAAGGACACACCTGGGCAATGCACACTTTGCGTCGGAAGTAGGTCTCTGCATACACCGTTGTCGCCAGCTTGTAAACACAGGAGGGTGCTGCGACAGGGAGCTGCGAAAGATCAAAGCTCCTTAGAGAACCTTTGCTGCGTGCCTCTCCCAACGCAGTGTTTGCAAACCGGTGTCTCCATTTGATTGGTCGCAGTGCTGACTTCTCACGTGAAGTCTGAACTGGACCTCAAGCGGCCGCGTTTGCAGGGACCAACCCAATAACACAAGTGGTGTTGCTTCGATGCGCCTGCGTTTTTCCTGTGCAGTCAAAAAGCTCACCTAAAAGAAAAGAAAAGGAAGAGTCGTGTGCATCCGCCTGCCATATAAGCACACACAAATGCTTTAAAAATTAGGCAAAATATCCGCAGCATGCTACAGAAAGCTGTATAGATTTTCTCTCAGGTTTGCATTTGCAGGTTGACTTGCGCTCAATACTAGTTTGCTGCCTGTTTGCTTGTTTTGTTTCCTTGCTTAGGAATCCATGTGCAGAGACCGTTGGTTTGGATTTCTTTTAAATCCGAGGTGGGGCATTTGTGGACCTCCGGGTGTTGCTAGACTGCAGCTCCCATGAGCCTCTGCAGCCAGTATGTCCAAAGGCTCTGGGGATGATGGGAGTTGTAGTCCAGCAATATCTCAAGGGCCACAGGATCCCCAGCCCAGTTTTGAAGAGAGGGTTTCATTCCTTGAATCTGAAGCGTAGATAAGGAAGTGTGTATCTGTGTGTAAGTAAACGACAGCAGAGTATAGAGGAGGATCTGGCGCTAATGTGAAGAATAATCAGCTTTGTCTAGTCTGGTGGAATAATCCCATGGCGCTCTGAAGGTTGAGGACTCAGACACAGTTTCAGGGAAGAAGCAGCGTCAACCAGTAAGCTCTTTAGAAGGTGCAAGTTTAATCTCTTCCTGATGCTAATCTAGGGAAGGATGACCCACCATCTTAGGAGCAAGATCAGATGTCAAGAGTTACCAAGCACTGAAGTCCAAAAGAGCAACTTTCGGTCTTCATTGCTCTTGATCAGCCTGCACCAACCTAGTGATCTTTGGAGGTTCTGGGTCTAGGCGTGATGGGAGCTGTAGTTCAAAGGCACCAGGTTGAGGGAGGCGGGTCTTTATGCTTGGGAGATGGAGAAATGGTTCCAGGTATGAAGCCGTTGAGGAGTGTTTGGCAAAAGGTAAAGTGCAGGTACAAGGCTGCCTTTATACTTGGCAGCTTCCAAGAAGGTGGGTTGAAATATATTTAGCACAGAAGCAAGTGTGCAATATGGGTCCTCCTAATTTATTGTCTCCTGTCACCAAATTTCAGCCAGTGTGCTGTTGTGGTTTGGAGCGGTAGACTCGTAATCTGGTGAACCGGGTTCGCATCTCCGCTCCTCCACATGCAGCTGCTGGGTGACCTTGGGCTAGTCACACTTATTTGAAGTCTCTCAGCCCCACTCACCTCACAGAGTGTTTGTTGTGGGGGAGGAAGGGAAAGGAGAATGTTAGCCGCTTTGAGACTCCTTCGGGTAGTGATAAAGCGGGATATCAAATCCAAACTCTTCCTCCTCTTCTTCTTGCCATTACCAGTTTTCATTCTGCAAATGAAAATCACCTTGAGCAAAGAACAAAAACCCTCGCCCCACAGAACCTGTTGATATTTGTGATGAGGGTTCTCCCCCCCCCCCCGCCCTCAGTATTAATCTAATGGGGTACAAAATGACCCCTGCTGTCCCATATTGCCTACAGACACCAGAAGGATAGGGGGATACTGGTCCTAGGATTGTAAAATTGTGGAGTTGGAAGGGACCCCGAGTGACATCTAGTCCAACCCCCTGCAATGCAGGAATCTCCACTAAAGCATCCATGACATATGTCCATCCAACCTCTGCTTAAAAACCTCCAAGGAAGGAGAGCCCACCAACTTCCAAGTGAGATTGTTCTACTGTCAGACAGCTCTTACTGTCAGAAAGTTTTTCCTGATGGAATCTCCTTTTGTTTGTAACTTGAAGCCATTGGTTGGAGTCCTAGCCTCTAGCGCAGGAGGAAACAAGATTGCTCCATCTTCTATGTCAGTGATAGCCAAACTTGGCCCTCCAGCTGTTTTTGGACTACAACTCCCATCATCCCTAGCTAACAGGACCGGTGGTCAGGGATGATGGGAATTGTAGTCCCAAAACAGCTGGAGGGCCAAGTTTGGCCATCACTGTTCTATGTGATATTTGAAGGTGGCTCTCATACAGTGGTGCCTCGCAAGATGAAATTAATTCGTTCCGCAAGTTTTTTCTTCTTGCGAGTTTTTCGTCTTGCGAAGCACGGTTTCCCATAGGAATGCATTGAAAATCAATCAATGCGTTCCTAGGGAAACCGCCTTCAGACCAGGTCCGGGGACAGTCTGTCCCCCGACCTCTTCTGAAGGCTGGGGGGGGCAAGGACTTCTCCGCTGTCCCGGGGCGATCTGAAAATGCTGGCGGGCGGCAGCCGCCCGCCAGCATTTTCAGATCGCCCGGGACAGCGGAGAAGTCTCCGCTGTCCCGGGAAGGCAGGCGGGGGGAGCAAAGACTTTTGCCCCCCGCCGGCCTTCAGAAGAGGTCCAGGACCTCTTCTGAAGGCCGGCGGAGATTTCCCTATGGGCTTTCTTCTTGCGAAGCAAGCCCATAGGGAAATTCGTTTTGCGAAGCACCTCCAAAACGGAAAACTCTTTCGTCTTGCGAGTTTTCCGTTTTGCGAGGCGTTCGTCTTGCGGGGCACCACTGTATCTCAGTCTCCTCTTATCCAGGCTAAACATACCTAGATCCCTCAACTGTTCCTCATATGGCCTCAGCCTCTTGATCATTTTGGTCAAACTCCTCTGCACACCTTCCAGCTTGTCAATATCCTTCTTAAATTGTGGTGCTCAGAACTGGACACAGGACTCCAGGTGTGGTCCGACCAAGGCAGAACAGAGCAGTTCTTTGACTTCCCTTGATCATGTCTGAAGCACCCCACCCCTTCCTCCTGCTGTGCTTTTACACAGCTCAGTTTTATTGTTCAATAAGCTCTTACTTCCAGCGGACTCTGGCAGCATCCCAGTCCCTGAGCTGAATTCTAATGCCCTGGGTTGCTTTGATTGCTTAAGTTCCCCCAACAATTTCGACTTGAAATATTTATAGCACATTGTCATGATTTAAGCACACATACACCCAGGTGGGGTGGGGCGGAGAGTGTGTTTCAACTCCTAATGACTCACCGACTACTGCAACAGAAAGCAACCTTTAAGAAAAGTGCTTTCCGTTGCCTCTGCAGTCAAAATATTTGGCACCAACATCTTGACATCCAAATCTAGGTGGATCCGTAGACGTATAACTAGGCTCTCTTTATTCTCCTGGTAATCTAAGAATTCTGGCAAAGAGGAGGAATGCAAATGTGCGGTATTAGTGGACTCAGAAACAGCGCCAAAGTGCGATGAGGCAGCTGCCTCCGAGTAGAGGATTTTCAGTGCTGTGTTGGGGATGGGTGTGGGATATAGCTATGAATGATAAATTAACATGTGCTAGTAAGGTAAGGCGGGGAATATGCAGGAGAAATGATTTTGAGGAGGTATAGAAGGTCTTTGTAGAATTTGTACTGTTAAAATAGAAAGGGGTCAAACCATCGCAAGAGGTGTTGAAATTTTGGGAGGTTGGATAGTTATAATGGAATGGTCTCAGTGACTGGGTGCACATTTTTATTCTTATTACCTTGTAGTTTATTTTTTATTTTTATATTTATATTTTGCCAGTGGTCTTCGTAAAGATCATATCCGGGAGGAAGGATATAGATCTTTTAAATAAATGAATGGGGCCCTTTGCTTACGCACTTCTGGTAGGTGCCCTGCCCCCTGCAAATCAGTTCGGGGTGGGTCTCATTTTGCCTTTGCGCCTGAGCCAGAACCGGGGTGAATCAAGTCCTTTCCCCCCTGAATTTGTAAATATTTGCATAGGGAAGATTGCCATGAACATCAGAAAAGGCCTGTTGCACTTGTAATAACAAATACATCCATGCTTGCTTATTTACAGGGCTAGAGAGGGGCAGGGAGGTTTGGCCCTGAGCCACTTTCTGTCCACAAAAATCTGTCCTCATAGCAAGAGGGAATGAAAGAACAGCCTCTTCCATATAGCTTTTGAACTTGAAAGGCATTAACATTCCTGGCTGTGCATCATTAGGGATTTTTAAAATTATTATTATTATTATTATTATTATTATTATTATTATTATTATTTACTCATTGAATTTATATACCACCCTGTACCTGCAGGTCACAGGGCAGTTCACAGAATAAAATCAAAATATAAATCCCCAAAATGCCTGATCAAAATAAAAACAATAAGCCTCAGCCGTGTGATTCCGTTAAACTGTTCTTATCAGAACTTATAATGTTCTTCATTTATGTAAGCTGTGGGTTAAACCACAGAGCCTAGGACTTGCTGATCAGAGGGTCGGCAGTTCGTATCCCCACGACAGGGTGAGCTCCCGTTGCTCGGTCCCTGCTCCTGCCCACCTAGCAGTTCGAAAGCACGTCAAAGTGCAAGTAGATAAATAGGTACCGCTCCGGCAGGAAGGTAAACGGCGTTTCCATGCGCTGCTCTGGTTCACCAGAAGTGGCTTAGTCATGCTGGCCACATGACCCGGAAGCTGTACGCCGGCTCCCTCGGCCAATAAAGTGAGATGAGCTCCGCAACCCCAGAGTCGGTCACGACTGGACCTAATGGTCAGGGGTCCCTTTACCTTTAACAGCACCCGTTCTAAGGGATGGCAATAATATTAAAACACAGCAGAGCAGCATTAGACCAATAAAACATTCACGATTTCAGTGACGCCATAGCTGAAATGCATCCATTTCTCTCACCATTCACCAACACCACGTATACAGCATGTGGTCACGATCCATCCAAAGTGAAGCACTTTCAGGTGCAGCTTCTCTGCTGTTGCTTAACTTTGTGTTCGTAGTGCTCCTTGGGGGGGGGGTCACAATTAAGCAACGCAAGTGAAACGAAAGGAAAAAATGGAAACCATAAGAAACAACACTGGCCATCAGCCGATTAAACATGAGCTGCACGGCAAATCTGGAAGCCTTGGGATAAGGGCCACTTTCAGACATGCTCCCTTTTCTGAGTCATGGTTTGCATTCTGCCCTTGTACTGAGAGGGCATCTGTTCCTGCCCCTCTTTGGAACCTCACCCTTGAAGGAGAGAAGAAAACATGAGTCATTTGTGCTGCTTTTAATGTCCTAAGCAGCACTAAAGCAGGTGGATTCCCTGACGGTAGGGGCCACCCCGGAAAAGGCCCTGCAGTGTTTATGAAACAAACCTGTGGCCTTCCAGGTTCTTTTGTCCTCTTATCTCCCATCAGCTCCCAAGCAGGCTGGGGCTGATGGGAGCTGAACCCCAATACCATCCTGGGGTGGGGACAAGTTCCCCGCTGCTGAACTGCCTTGCCACGATCTCTTCCTCCCCCAGAAAAACGTGGTAGTAAAAAGCAAGCACAGCAAATAGCAGTTGTCTGGGAAGGTGCAATATTAAAAGAGCAACAATTCTGTTTCCGTGCAATTATTAGCAACCCAACGTAGCCTGAAAATGGGGGAAGAGGGAATCAGTAACATATACGTTTCTCCTTGGTTATTACAAGGTAGTTTTTAGATTTTACTAGCTGAATGATGCCAAGTGCATCTCACTTTCCTTAGGCTGCCGCCCTGCACAGTGCATATATTTGAAGATCCTCTCTTCTGACACTGCAAAAGCAATAAAGCTGCCGGCTGCAGAGCTGTGTGCATTGAGCCATCTCTGTGGAACTGAATTTATGAGTCATTTCTGTAGCACTTGCAGCGTTCCTCTGCTGTGCTTTGACCCGCTATTCCCAAAGAGCGCCTTCCTTTTTCTTCTCCCTCCAGTCGGATGGATGGAAAGTGTTTTGCCCCCGAACCATCCACTAATGAGAAATGGGACGAGGGCTGGCATCCATCTTCTGTGGCATTTCAAGCTAATGGCGCAATTAAAGGCCACTTTCCGCTTACGATAGTATAGTTTGCTAAGAAATGGGTCCCTGGTTCCAAGGGTTTGCGAGCTGAGACTCAGAGCGTGGGAGACGATTGCAAGCTTGGCAGACTTCCGTTTGATGCAACCAGGTGGCCCCTGCAATAATAAGATGCTGGACCTGAAGGACCCAGTAGCCCGATCCCCCCCCCCCCAAATCTCTTTTATTATCTTAATCATCACACAAATAACTTCTGCATGGTGGTTCTCTGATTCTGAAAACAGGCCTCTCTAAATATGGAGATGCTGTGTAAACTTGCAATAGAAAACCATCCATGGTTTTGTTTTCCTGCAGTGATTACTCAGCCGCACAAGTTGTTAAAGTAATCCCCTGGGTATTGGGACAAAATCCAAACTTACTTTGGTGGTTTGAAAAACTCTTTGTAACCCAAACTCGTTTACCCTCCTATAATCTCGTATAATGGGCTTAACAATAACTAACATTCTGTTCCGTTCCAGTTCTGTAAAGGATATTTACCTAACCTTGGAAATGTTGGCATATCTCAGCAAAGTTCAGCGTTGGAGGGGTTGGAGAGCTGCCAAGACCCATATACAGAGAAAATCTAAGATGGCAGCTCATTCCTAAGAGCCAGCTCTTCTGGGACGCTGCAGAATTTGGCTTGGACAGAGGTGCATTTATGCAGCTCCTGTTTGTTTCAGTGGGACTTGCACAAGAGGACTTCCCAGTGGGATCTTGCCCAGTGAAAGTGGACAGAGCCATTTGAGTTTTCTGCCTTGGATAGGAAAATGTCTTGCACTGCCCGCAATTCAGGTGCACCCCAGATGGGGCCAGCGCAAGTGGGCATATCATGTTTGTGAGAAGTGAGCAGCTTTTGTATCTAGTGGACCAGAGAAACTGCTCATCTGGTCTCCATACTCATCCGTCCAGAGCCGCCAAGGTCAGCAAGACCTTGGTTTATCTGCCAGATTGAAAACCAAATGTACAAAAGATTAGGGCCGCCAAGGATTAATCTTCTCTAGCTGGCCCGTTTCTGAAATATACTCGGAGTCGAGAGTGGATTTCATGCTCTTTATTCAGCCCATAGTGGTGAGGAGGAATGGAAGTTCCCCCAGAGTGCCTGCCTTATATACATTATTTACACAATGGGCCCCACGTGATTGGCTATTTCTGGGATTCTCCTGCAGGCCAATCAGATTGCGGATTCCCTTCCACCTGGAGCTGGATTGGGTGGCTCCTGTGGACCAATCAGACTGCTGCATTCTGGATCCTATTGTTCTAGGACCAATCAGACTGCTGCATTCTGAATCCCATTGTTCTAGGACCAATCAGACTGCTGCCTTTTGGATTCTATTCAAATCAATACATAACAGTTCCTTTCCTTTCAAATACTCTGAAAGCGCAGTGAGGGGGCAGTGTTCGTGCCTTAACCATTGCCTGCATTCTGAAAACCTCTGCCGCTTCCTTTGACGTACCAACCTCATGACCTGGCTCTAGTCAACGGCCTCCAGGTCACTGAGGAGAATGCAGAGAGTTTCCTAAAGATGGCAAACCTCCCACCTGGCCACAGGGCGGGGGGCATTGGTAGCCAAGCAGAAAGGGGGCCTGGAGATCTGTGATGTGTGTCGACTCTGGTCCCCCTGTGCTCCGCACCAAAGGAGAACGTGCTCCTCCTCTCAGAATCCTCAGGGACACAGGAGCAGGGGATTCTGGGAGCCACTCTCATTCAGGCCACGGCAAAATTGGATGCGGCTTGCAGTCTTGGCAGGCTCTGCCTGAAGTGAGATGTACCATGGAGTCCCCTTGGGGTGGCAGAGGGAACCGTGGCAGGTTGCCTAAGGGTCTCACATGGTGGTTCCAGCACGTAGCTACGCGATGGAGTCGGTTGCCTTTTGAAGCGGTGGCAGCTGCCAACTTTTACGACAGCTTTTGCAGGGGATTAGGCAGATGAGGCCACTGGCCATGATGGCTGCGTGCTACTTCCATGGCGCTTCTACGTGATGCTCGCCGTTCTGGTATCGCTGCAGGCAGCAGCAACCTCCCTGCCCTCGTAGCATAAGAACCAACCCAGCATCCAGCGCGAACGCCATGAAATAATGAATCCGCAGCCACCTTGGGCCATCTCTCTTGGCGTTGACAAGCCCCCGGGGGATGGAATAATTGCTTGTTCACTTTGATGTGCAGGGTCCATTCTCCGCCCTGCGTTGGCGCAAATATGCATGACCGGCGAAATGAAACGGCGTCTTCCTAACAAGCAGCCTTGCCTTGCCTGTTGCCTGTCTCCGCCTCTGCATGCCTGTCTGATTTGGTGCACCCCTTTTGCTAACCTCCGTTTACTTTGCCATGTCTCCTGGTCTGCATTATCGGGACCGCAGCTGGTCTATCCAGAGAGCTGTGGGGGCTTGTTGGCTTCTTGTTTCGTTTTGCAAAGGGGGGGGGGTTGAGAAGAAGGGGGTGAAGAAGAGCACCGCTGAATTATATAAATATACCCTTTCCCAGCTGTACTGTTGACTCTTCTCTCTTGTTTTGTGGTTGTTCCTTTTGTTTATTTATTTTTTTGCTGTGACCACTGAACTGCTCGCTTTTTCCCCGCCTATCCCACGCTTCTGCTCTGGCTGTAGGACTTCTTTGTGAACAATAACTCCAGACAGGTAAGTGTGCTTCTGGGCCCCCCACTCAAAAAAACCCCCCACCTTCCGTTGAACGAGTTAGTTCCAGTGTATTCCCTTGAGCGATAAAACGCTGGGCTCCCAAATTTTATTGGTTTTATTGCAAAGGGACAGAAGCTTAGGTGGGGTTGGTGGGCTCTGGTGCTTTGAAGTAAAAAACAACAACCCTACACCCTGTTTGCATCTGCTTGCAAAGAGGCTGTTAATGTAGCCTTGGGTGTATTTAAAATTCATTAAAATAACTTCCTCGTCTCAGAACTGCAGTAGCTGGAGAGGAATGAGTCTGTCTCTTTTTCAGCAGATCCAGCACAGCTGAATTTGGGCTTTTCCTTCATGGTCAGTAGTTGCTGGCAGAGCATCTAAATTGCAGCTCAGAAGCCAAATCATGTGCAATACAGACTCATTTCTTGAAATTAAAACAATGTCCGAACACTTGTTAAAACATTCAGAATCTTTTACTTGCAGAACATACAACTAACGAAGAATATATGCAAAGTATTTGAATTCACATGCTTATCCAAGCACAGGCTTAGTTTTCCTTAGTTTAAGTTTACAGCTTCTTCCTTAAACTTTCAAACAAACTCTTTCTTTCTCTCTTTCCAGTACTTGCACTCATGACCCAGCCGAGCCATGCAGCTCCTTCTGAGAGGTTTCTACTTTCTCACTCCAGCAGTCTTCTTCTTATTGCTTCTTTAGGAGAATATCAACTTCCGTACTTCTTTCTGTCACATGCATTCACACAGAAACATTAGCACGCCTCTCCTTTATTGCTATGAGAGAGAGAGGACTCAGCTATACAGCTGCAAATATAATGTTTTAAGTGCGCTTTAAGTGCATTATACAAATGTGGCACTAGATGGAGCCGATGAGCTAATGGCAAATTCCATATACGGTATATTTTACAACTTTTTTAAAAAAGCATTTTCGCAGCGATTTTTATATCTGTGTAGATTCAGCCACAGTTATGTAACACTGTCTCTTCCCCAGTGTTCATGGAGATACGGCCATTGCAGTCAAGTCACTTACACACAAAAAACAAAATCAAGACTGTAATAAGATACCTCCCATGCGACCAGATTTAACCAATTGCATTAGGGTTACGGGGGAGCATTCCAGAATTAAACACAATACAGTGGTACCTCTGGTTAGGTACTTAATTCATTCCGGAGGTCTGTTCTTAACCTGAAACTGTTCTTAACCTGAAGCACCACTTTAGCTAATGGGGCCTCCTGCTGCCGCCGTGCCGCCGGAGCACGGTTTCTGTTCTCATCCTGAAGCAAAGTTCTTAACCTGAAGCACTATTTCTGGGTTAGCGGAGTCTGTAACCTGAAGCGTATGTAACCTGAAGCGTATGTAACCTGAGGTACCACTGTAATGCATTTAAGCAGTCCCAGGTTCAGTAAATTAAATGACTGTGCTTAGCAGCAGTGACTTATTCCTTGGTTCTTTAATCCTTACATGCGTGTTTCGCACTCGGCCTGTGCCGTTTATTGTTGCAGAGAGGTCGCAGGTCACTAAAGCGATGGAAAGTATGTGCATTTGTGTTGGTAGAATGAATCTCTCTCTATTTTATGTTACTAGTTTGTATTTATGTGCAAGGTTACTGGACTTCCCTTCATCTTGTGCAGCAATCCCAGGGCATTTTCCCATATTTGCGCATTTCAAGGTATAACATCCAAGGTTCAAGACAGCTGTTGTCATTTCAACGAGCCACTGATGTCTCAGAGAGCCCCTTGTGTACTTCCCGAACCAATTGCATTGCTCAGCTTTTGGGACTGTGGGTGAAAAATCCTAAATGTTTCTGCCTGCAGCCCAATGTTTTGTTGGTTGTCTTTTGAATTGAAGCTTCTTTCCCCACCCTAAGTCCTCTAGATCTGTCCCCAAAGTCTTCTATGGTAGGGTACCATTGCTGGGCCAAGCGCGAAAATAGAGCACATTCTTGGCAGCAAGAAATCCCAGGTTTAATCCCTGGGACCTCCAGGTACGGCTGGGAAAGACCACCCCCAGGGACCTAGAATCATAGAATTGTAGAGTCGGAAGGGACCCCTAAGGGTCATCTAGTCCAGCCCCCTGCTGCCAGTCAGAGTAGACAATATTGGAGGAGAAGGAGGAGTGTTATTGATGGCAATGATTCAGTTTATATCCCGCCCTTCCTCCCAGAGGAGTCAGGGGCAGCAAGCACATCAAAAACAAGATAGATAAATAGATATTTCTCTTAGTGATTTCAGGATGTGCTTTCCAGCCATCAAATTCAGTTTTTATATTCCTTCCAAAAGTCAATAAGGAGGGAGACAGGGAGAACACACCAGGGAGGGCATTCCGCAAATGGGGAGCCATCCCTGAAAAGGCTCTGTCAAGTGGGGGGTCAACACCAAGTAGGCAGCCCCCAGTAATGGCACAACCACCAATACTTCACCTGTGGGATCCAAGCTGGTTGGTGTTAGCTGAGGTGCTCTTTTAGGTTCCAGTGCTCTGACTTTGTATAAAATAGGTTTGTATGCGATGGTTCCCTTTTGAACACGAAGCGTCTGTATATTGAATCGTGATATTGCTCTTCCTAGGCCAATATTGTCTACCCTGGCTGGCAGCATCTCTCCATAGTCTCAGGCAGGAATCTTTCCAATCCCAGTTTGTCTGGCGATGCCAAGGATTTGAACCTCTGGCACTGACTTGGGGCTGTAAGGTAAAAGGTAAATAAGCCCTGGACGGTTAAGTCCAGTCAAAGACGACTATGGGGTTGCGGCACTCATCTTGCTTTCAGGCCAAGGGAGCTGGCATTTGTCCACAGACAGCTTTCTGTGTCATGTGGCCAGCAGGACTAAACCGCCTTTGGTGCAAAGGAACATCGTGACAGAAGCCACAGCACACCGAAATGTTGTTTACCTTCCCACCGCAGTGGTACCTAATTATCTACTCGTGCTGGTATGCTTTCGAACTGCTAGGTTGGCAGAAGCTGGGACAGAGCAATGGGAGCTCACCCTGTTGCGGGGATTCGAACCGCCGACCTTCTGTTCGGCAAGCCCAAGAGGCTCAGTGGTTTAGACCACAGTGCCACCCCTTCAAAAAACGAAACGGGGCTTTGAAACTCCTGAACGGAGCTCTGCAGTCTTCCCAGCTGCTAGGCAAACAGTTCCAAATAGAATATCGTAATTTGTGTGCGCGAGGAAAGCCTTTACATGATCCCCACTGTCCGCACACTTGCGGGTTCTTAAATCTTTCCATCTGGATAAATATTTATACACTTGTAACCAATAGCTCCCCCCCTTTCTTTTCCCAAAAGAACATTCCGGTTTATGAAACAGCTGATTGTATTTCAGTTGCAGGCTCCGGGTTTTCCTCATCCGCCGCGGTAAAGGTTCTTGATTGATGTTCGGGATGCTGGCATGCGCCGGAAGTTCTGAAACGTCGATGTGCGCATCTGCTTATTAATGGATTCTTTTCATGCTTCCTGCAGAAAGAAGACTCTTTGGACGACACCCTCAGTTCGCGGCATAAAGTCAAGGAGCTTTCGGTTATAGACGGGCGGAGGGCTCAGAACTGCAATATTCTCCTCTCCAGGTACCTCTGCCATTCTTTTCCCTTTGGAACCTCCCTGCCTTAAGGTGGAGCAAATCTTGCAACTATCTCAGCTGAATGGTTTTCTGTAGCTGGAACCGTAATTGCATAAAACAATACAGCAATTGCTCACTAACTGCAACAGCAATTTGTTTTAGTGCATGGACAGTGCAATAGCTCCTTTGAGTCCAAAGGGGGAAATTTGACCAATCTCGTTCCAGATTTTGGAGCAATCCAATCAGGTTTTCTCTGATCCGCTGGTTTTCAGCTGATGGGTTGCAGGAGAAGCACTACTACCATATTATTACCATATATATACACTATTACCATATATATGCACTATTACCATATATATACCAGATTATTAAAAATAATAATAATAAGGAAGGAGTTCCCAAATGCATGTTTCGGTTAAAGTTTATTCTCTGAAATGGTTGAAGATTATTGCATCTGATCCACCCAGGTGCTGGATGCTTCAGAGTTGCTTCTGTACAGATAACTCAGTTGGTAGAGCACGAGACTGTTAACCTTGGGGCTGTGGGTTCGAGACCCATGCTGGACAAAAGGGTTCCTTCTTTTCAAAGGCTTGGACTTTCAACACCAGAATGCTATGATTTTCTGTTGCAGGGCAATTGCAAACTTAAGAGTTTGCAGCTTGTTATTCATCCTAGTCATGCCACTGAAAAAATAATGTTGTTTATGGATCTCTTCCCATGAGACATCCTGAAGTGATTTACAATGTTATAAAAAACTTCCACATACAATCAGTCAGCTGTTTGAAACAGGTATAGCAATTGCATATATCAGGAGTTCCTAAGCTGCAGTCTGTAGACCGTTGGTCATCTGCGAGCTTCATTCAGGTCTGTGGCATGTCTGTAAAATTGCAATGAAAAGCCATACAGCGTCTAGCTAAGCACATTATGAAGGACAGAACAATTATTAAGTGGTCCGCCAAGACTCTCAGCACTTTTCAAGGGGTCTGTAGGTGGATTAGAGAGACGGGGAGCTATTAGCGTATATATAAACATTTTTTTAAAAAAACCTACCCAGAGAGAGAGAGAGAGATTGAAACACCAGACACAAAATTAATTCAGATCCAATGGAGGTACCAGTTTGGATGAAGATCTCCATTTAGAAGTCTTGTTGAAAGAAGAAGGCCTTTGAAGGACATATCCCTGCAAACACAATACAACTATAGAAAATAATGCCAGATGTACATTCCCTGTCTCATTGCTAATTATAACCACACATGTACATCATTTCAGTTTATCTTATGATAAGCTGAATCGCCTGAATTGCTGATTGCTGGCAAGTGGGGAGAGTGCTCCTGCGTTCGAATCCTGCTCGAAGGTTTCCCAATGGCATCTGGTTGGCCACTTTGAGGGCAGGAAGCAGGACAAGACGGGCCATTGGCCTGATCCAACAGGCTCATCTTACGTACTTCCATCTGTACCTCTCCTGCAATTGCCTTGATGCCTTACACAGAGTCACACCGTCGGTCCATTCAACTTAATGGTGTTGACACTGGCTGGCAGCAGCTCTCTGGGGATTCAGGCAGGGGGTCTTTCCCAAGTACCGTATTTTTCGCCCTATAGGGCGCACCGGCCCATAGGGCGCACCTAGTTTTTGGGGGGGGGATAAAGGGGGGGGAATTATTTCCCCCCCAGGCACGGGGCTGGGGCGGGGGAAGCCCGAGCTTCCCCCGACCCCAGCCCCCAGAACAGGCTGCTATCCGCAAGCCTAGGGAGCCCGGCGGGTGCATGTGGAGGAGCAGAGACGCAAACCCGGTTCACCAGATTACGAGTCCATCGCTCTTAACCACTACACCACACTAGCTCTCACGAGTGGCAAAGTCATCGTCACAAACTTTAATTTACTAGCCAAAGGCCATGGTATCATCCAACAACAGTCACTAGATATGCAATAAAACCACCATCCCAATTGGGTTTTTGCTAACTGGTCTGCTAAAATTCTTCACTACATAGGATAAGAGGTAATTCTCACATAAAATACACAGATTTAATCTCTGAGTGAGGGGCATTGTAGACTAAGGTTACCAGAACATCCCCGTTTCCTGGGGACAAAATAGTCCTCTTCTCAGGCCTTCTCAGTAGTGGCGCCCTCCCTGTGGAACTCCCTCCCACCAGATGTCAAAGAGAACAACAACTACCAGACTTTTAGAAGACAACTGAAGGCAGCCCTGTTTAGGGAAGCTTTTAAAGTTTGATGCATTATTGTATTTTAATATTTTGTTGGAAGCCGCCCAGAGTGGCTGGGGAAGCCCAGCCAGATGGGTGGGGTATAAATATGTTGTTGTTGTTGTTGTTGTTGTTGTTGTTGTTGTTGTTGTTGTTGTTGTTGTTGTTGTTGTTGTTTATTAATAGGAAGTTGAAAAATGTCCCCAGATTCATTGAAAAAAATCTGGTCACCTTATAATAGACAGGGGGCTGGGTCCATTTCCCTCAGTTTTGAAGCTAACTGGGTGGTCCTATGCCATTGGCTTCCTCTAAGCCTGGTCTGCCTGGGAGGGTTGTTGTCCTTGAGGATGACCTTGACTTCTGGATGCTCCTGCGGTCAGCAAAACAGTCCTGCAGTTCTTTTGCCTAGGAGGCTATGAGCCACATTTCGCAGCTTTAGGATTCCAATGCCATTATCTGCTGCATTTCTCCTCGCACCGTGGAGCTGACGAAGGACCTCTGCATGCAAGCAGGCTCCTTATTTATCCTAGACATTCATAAAGCAAACCAGATATTGTCTGGCATGCAGCAAAGAGAGAGGTTCTGTCTTGCAAGATATTTTATCTCTCTCGCTCTGGGGGAAATGATTGCACGGTGAGGTCATGTTAGATTTCGTCTCGTGCAGGCGAGTATTTTTGCCGTTCCGATTTTCTCCCAGTGCCCCCTTCCTGCAAGCGCCGCGTGGCCATCTAATGGCTTCTGCGTCCGGGGGCTTCAATTGTGCTGGACCGGGCTAGATATACCTGTTCCTTGCAGCCAGGACAGGTGTGCTTCTGTAAGCATCCCTGCCCTCATTAGGAGGCCAGTGGGGGAACTGATATAGAAACATAGGTAAAGGTAAAGGGACCCCCGACCATTAGGTCCAGTCGTGACCGACTCTAGGGTTGCGCGCTCATCTCGCTTTATTGGCCGAGGGAGCCGGCGTACAGCTTCCGGGTCGTGTGGCCAGCATGACTAAGCCGCTTCTGGCGAACCAGAGCAGCACACGGAAACGCCGTTTACCTTCCCGCCGGAGCGGTACCTATTTATCTACTTGCACTTTGACGTGCTTTCAAACTGCTAGGTTGGCAGGAGCAGGGACCGAGCAACAGGAGCTCACCCCATCGCGGGGATTCGAACCGCCAACCTTCTGATCGGCAAGTCCTAGGCTCTGTGGTTTAACCCACAGCGCCACCCGTGTCCCTCATTCATATCTTACTTTATAATAAAACAGCCATTTGCATCCTCCCTTCTTCCCCTTCCCTGGTTCTTTTGATTTTCCCACCATTCCTGCATATTCTTATATATGCATTTAGTTATCTTTTCCCTTTACTCTTCCTTTTTATATATATTACGCTGTTGCTGAATTTACCTTAATCCTGCTAACGTTTTCACGTGATTATTTGCCAAATACTCCACAAAGTTTTTCCATTCCTCTTTATATACAGTGGTACCTCTGGATACACACACCTCTGGTTGCGTATCCTTCAGGATGCGAATGTGGCAAACCCAGAAGTATTTTTCTGGGTTTCGCCACATACGCAGAAGCCCTCTACTGAACCCAGGACCTTCTGCATGCAAAACAGCTGCTCTCCCATTGAGCTGTGGCCCCTCCCCCCAAAATCCCCATTTGTACAGTAGGTGCCATCCAGGTCAGCTCACATCCACAGCCCTTTGCATAAGAAGGAAGTTAAGATGATAGTCCTCATGTTTCGGAACAAAGGGCTGATCAAAATGAAAACACAGGAAGCACCCTTAGCCAGAGTCAGTCCATTGGTCCATCAAGCTTAGTATTACCAACACTGACTGGCAGCAGATGTCCAGGGTTTCAACAGTGGGCATTCCCAGGAGATGCATGGGATTAAATCCATCACCTTCTGCAAGCCAGGCAAGTTCTCCACCACTGAGCCATAGCCCTTCCCCAGTGAAGTAAATTTCTGTTCCATCTCCCCGGTGCCCAGGGCATGGCTGCCCCCAATGGCAGCACCCCACGACCCATAAAAACGGATTCTGGAGAAGCCCAAAGCAGGGCAGAAGAAGCCATGCCAGGCTCAGGGATCACCCGGCTCCCTGGACCCTGACACAACCTTGACCTTCACCATGTCTCCACTGCTGGTCGTCCGTTTAGGAGTCCAGGCACTTTCTACTTCCTCCTCCTCATTTTTAAAAATCTCATTCGATGTACGATTCTTTCCAAACCCCTGGACTGAATCCCCCCCCCCCAATTTAAGCTGCCCGTGCAACTCTGATTTCTTGGGTTTGCTAACACGTTTCTGCCTTGGTGTTGCTCCTCTACAGGCAGCTAAAACGAGCCTGGATGAGGCCAAAGGGGGAAGACTGTCCCCTATGGGAAGCCCCTGCGTGTTTGTTTTTCACCCCCTTTTCCCAAGCTTCCACATCCCATTGACAAAGTTCGGGGCTTAAATCCTCGCGGCGGCCGACACCGTGACCCAGTTCCACCCGCTGCCCGTTTGCGCCCAGCAGCTGTTGCCAACAAAAGATAATTATTGTGTGTTTGGGCTGGGG